>NW_023425357.1:44520895-47235895 GCF_014108415.1 Molossus molossus
ACCCCGCCTGTTATGATGTGCGCACGAGAGATAATGTTTAAACTGACTAAAGCAAAGTAAACCAGACAAGTCTGTTATTGGCTTTATAATTACATAATTAACTTTTTGTCTCTAATCGTTATGGAGGTAATGGTGCTGTTAAAATGGTCTCCTCTTGAGCAGAAACTAAATCAAAAATCAATAATCCATAGAATGCCATTAAGGCCTGTAACAGCCCTTGTTGAATTCACTCAAATTTTTGTACTGCAAATGAATTTCATTAGGACGTCGAATGTTATCGCACAAGCTGACTTTCAACTGATAGCAAAGAGCGGGAGCATCGTAATCAGCCACACGCAGGGAAACGGACGATGTTGCCGTAAATTACACCGTGCTTGTAATGCAGTTACTGTACAGTGATTGACCTCCCGGAAATTAATTCTATTTTCCGTGAACCCTCCTTTATTTCTAATTTACATTACGATCATATATGTCTGAAAAATGATATAATAAAAAAGATTAATGTACTAATTACTCGTCTCCTTATCTTTTCCCCTGATGCCTACACCTTTGGACCGACTCCACTCAGCATGTAAGTGTGTGACTTATTTCACTGTGACAGGGGTAATGTATTTGTAAACTGAGTTATAAATATTGGAATCTCATATTCCGACACCGGCATATCTCACATTCAGACACTGGCATATCTCATATTCCGACACCGGCATTTCTGAGCTATGCTTTTTCAAATGAATTTAGAATTGACAAAAATTTTCAAAGCCAAATTACGAGTGTGTCACTGTGAAATTAGGTTCTTGACCCTGCTTCTGATGTATGCTTATTTTTCTTCACATTTTCTCCTTCAATTTTATGCATCGCTATTCACTGGTGGGATTGGGTGACATGGCTTTGCAAAAGGGGGTGAGGAGTACTCTAATGCACCTCCGAGATGAGGCTGCTGTTCTTTCATGAATATTCTGAGAGCCAGCTGTCATTGCTGTCAATTGATAGCCGCACGCTTCATTGCGGAGAAGAGCCAACTTCTTACGGTGGGGCATATCTTCGCAAACTTTATTTCATCTCCCTGACGCCCTCAACTTTCATTATGCCAACTTAACTCTGCTTTTCTATTATTTTAAGTGTGTTCCATTTAAGATGGAAGGGTCCCGGGGATAAATCAAAACGCCATAGGGATCCTTTTAGCAAGGACTCACATCAAGACTCAGCCTGGCCTCGGCAGACTGGTCAGGTGCGAGGCAGCTCCTTGCAGATTCATTTCCCCGGGAGAAGGTGTCTGTGAACAGATTGCCTCTAAACAGAGGCACACAGGATAATCCAATCAGCTGGGTTTGATTTTATTTTATCTTTATATTTGCTAATGCCTGCTACATTCAGTCATCTGAATTCTAGACTTAATTAAGCTTCCCATATGTGAGAATTTTAACAGGCAGATAGAAAACACAATATTTTTGTGGCAAAAATAAAAACAAGGCCCTGGCCAGGTGGCTCAGTTGGTTGGAGCATCATCTTGTACACCAACAATGTTGTGGGTTCGATTCCTGGTCAGGGCACATCCCTAAATTGCAGGTTCAATCCCCGGTCAAGGTGCACACGGGAGGCAACCGATCAATGTTCCTCTCTTTCTCTCTCTCTCTCCTTTTCTCTCTCTCTAAAAGCAATACATTTATCCCTGGATGAGAACTGAACATAATAATAATAAAAATTAAAAGCAAGAACACATTCTGAGCCACAACCCTTTGAAGGTTTGAAAAACGCATGCTCAGTGTTCTTAATCATTTCAGGATATTTAAAATAATGTGTTCTGCAGAGTTCTGTAATTAAGACAGAATGAACTGCTAGAATATAGCATTCTACTATTGTTCACCTCATGCCTCTTCATTTAGCACTGAAGAACAGTCACATTAAAATTGGATGGGACCTCCCTGGCCAGTTTTGCTCAGTGGTTAGAGCATCGGCCCCTGGACCAAAGAGTCTCAGGTTCGATTCCGGTCAAGGGCATGGACCTCAGTTGCAGTTCATCCCTGGCCCTGGCCGAGGTTGTGTGGAAGACAACCAGTCAATATGTCCCTCTCACATCGATGTTTCCCTCCCTCTCTCTCTTTGTCTCCTTTCCTCCCTCCCACTCTATCTGAAGATAAAGAAAAATATATCCTCGGGTGAGGATTAAAAGAAAAAAATTTGATGAGACCAAAACTAATTTGGACCGGGCCGCACTTGTCAGGTTTGGTGGGCACTGGTTCCCCCTCCGCCAACACTCACTAATCCTGAGAACAGACATGAATGCTCATGTTCAGGACCCTCGAAGCCCGATTGTTGTCAAATGACAAACGGTGTCATGGCACGCTGAGAAAACTAGTATCGATTTTTGCCCTGATTGTGAATTTAGGATGAATCTGAATTTAGAATGGATTTGGTTTCCTTTTGTTTCTTTCTGTCTGATGTATTGCCGTACGTGCCCGGAGCGAGGCCAGGAGCAGAGCTGTTGCCACACGTGTCTGCCCCGTTCGATGCACCTGCGCCGGCCACCTCCCCCAGCCCAGACTGCAGCTGTCGCCAGGAGCCGTCTGTGCAGGCTCAGGACAAGGCGACGCGGCGCAGCCTTTCAGCCATAGGTATCTACAGCATGAACCTTCTTCCCTCCTGATTATCCTATCGGCTTTCCGTCCCCCGTTTGCCTTGGTTTCAATAATCCCACAGCCCCCCTGGCTTATTCAGAGGACTCCGCTTACCCTGGGTGCTGTTTGCTGTCAGCATCCTAACCAGCCAGGAAGCTGGCTGTCTGCTGGCTTTGAGGACAGGCGTGTCCCCTTCCCCTGAGGGAATTCTACATTAGGAGGACCAAGGTAGGGGTGCAGCCCAGCCCTCCTGCCCAGGACCTGCTGGACTTTCTGCAGGACTTGAAGCAGACAAGATAGTAGAGACAGAAGAGGCATGGGTCACTTTGTTGAGACTCAGTTTCCTTTTCTTCTGTGTCAGGTGTCACAAAGACACATGTGTTGGACTCCAAGAGAAAGGGGAGTGGAACTGTAATGCAGACAGATGGCTTTATTTTATCAAAGACTCTATCCGAGGCTTCTCTTAATCAAACATGTCAACCTGTCTTTAGGGAGTGTCATTTCATAAAGTGTTTGCCTTCATTCTCATCCATTTGGATAGTTTCTGATAGAGAGGGAGGATGCTCTCAGTAAGGGGAACCATGTTGGCAGTATTGTTCCTGAAAAGAATTGAACAGGAACAGCTAAGCTCTCAATTAGAGCCAAGTTCAAAGGACCTAACGGGAGGTCGAGCTCACCGGTAAAACCCCACCTGGTGTCCGTGGATCTTGCGTTCTGTGTATTGCAAGAATGTGCTTCCTTCCCAGATTTAGATGTTGGAAATGCCCTGTGATTAGATTAAGACGATCATTTTTATATCTATCTCCATGATTGTTTTCTCTCTGCCAAACCCTCAGAAGCACTAAACTCCGCATGGAGCTGGCAAATGAGGCTTCTGATTGATTGAACCGTACAGGATGTTGCCAGAGGGCCACATAGTTAAAATAAAATATACATACAGGGTACAAGGGACGGCCACTGGTGAGTTAAGCAGGGCTTGTCATATGGAATTTCAAAACCAGAGCTTCACTGGATCATATAATAACGTGCTAAGTGTGTCATTGGAGGGCTTCTCCCCAGCCTGCACCTGACTTTGCAAAGCCATTGTAAAATCTCTGCAAGGAACAGAGACGCTCTGCTGAGTGGGCTCCTGACTCTGCCCTACAAGCTTTCTCCTTTGCTGGAAGCTGGTGGTTTAATTAGCACAGCTTCAGGGTGTGCCTCCCTCACCTGCAACAGGGCCCTTCCCTGCACCTACTCCACCTGAGCTTTGCAGGAAGCCAGAGCTGGCTCGTCGCTGCTCAGCTCTTTGCAAACCTGTCAGTGGCTTTCATACGACTCCACAGTGCTCTTTATATGAAACTATGAGACATTATCAGATCCGAGCTGTTCCTTTGCTGCAGTGAGATAATTTCTGGAGGCAAGACACCTGGCTGGCCTCGAGTGGGGATTAATTTTCTGTGTTTAGGGTGTAATCATCACTAGGAAAAGAGGTTGAGTCTTGGATGATGGATGACGGGCAGGAAGGAGATGGCTCGTGGAACTGTTCTACATCATCAGTCCCTTTGATCGCTGGCACAAGTTCAGAGATAACTTCTTTGCATCTGCCCAGAATAAACAAAGCTACCAGAGACTTTGCAGAGCTCCGTTCTGGAGGGAGCTTAGGACCGCTGCATCTGAGCCGCTGAAGCTGAGCAGGGCATCACGGGCTTTTCATCCACGTCTTCAAAAATAACACGTATCAATTGAAGTTGTGCACGTGAGTATGTGTGGGTGTCTGTGGATGCCATGGTCTGCCACCAGGTGCCCCTTCGGGACTAGACACTCACCCCCACCCACCCTGGAGTGATGGCTGCTAACTGCTCACAGCTGCTTGCCTCTCTGGGGATTAGGAAAATGATGTATGGATTAAAGTAAACACTCCAAAAGCATTTTTGCTCAATCAAAGAGGTTTAAGGGAAGGGATGCTTATACCAACCAAAGGAGGAAAAAAATACCCCTTTTGTACTTCAATTAGCAAACAATAATTTGGATAATTGGAAGCAAATGTCTCTTCTTTTATCACACGAATTCCACAGTTCTTTGCCCAATGCTGTCCCCTGCAGGGTAGAAGAAATCAAGTCAGAAGAATCTGACCATTGCAGGCCAAGCATCCCTGAGATTACAGCAGAGGGGAGCAAGGTTGTGCCCTGGAGGCCACCAAGTGCTACCTAGGCTGTCTCCTGGGCAGATGTCACTGTTCCCCAGAATGGCAGTTGCTGGACATCACGTGAAGAATACTCTCTAGAAAGCATTTCTGGCCAGCCCTCGGCCAGCCTCGTGGATTTCGCTGGGTACCGTGGAAGTACAAACTGTTTGCTGATCCGGGCGAGGGACTGAGGCTGTTTTGAGAAGCCCGCCACCGGGAGCTGGGTGTCTGCACAGCCAGTGGCCTCGCTGGAGAGAGGACATCCCATTCTAAGAGGGAAGTAACAAGGGGCTTGAAATGCGCTCAGCTCGGGTAAGGACAGAAAACCAATCGCTATGCTATTGATCCAGAGGCGCTGCTTCCTCAGATGATAAGCAGGACTGTAGATAAGCTACTGGGCAATGAGGAGAAACTAGTAAGTCTCCCTCTGGGTCCTCCAAGGGAGCCGGGGCGCGGTCCTGCGGGATCCCGCTTCTGCCCTGGCTTCACTGGGCGCCACTAACCCACTTCCCAGGCGCCCACGAAGCACCTCCCAGGAAGAAATGTGGTCTGTCTGCACAGAGTAGAGGGTTTGATTTCATGAATTTTTTTGTGTTCTGGGCACAAAAACTACACCCCCAATCCCACATCTTCGCCCTTACTTTACACTCAGCATCCTGACCCTCGCAGCTCGTTGTCAGCCGTCTCTGTACCCTCAGGCGATGATGGCAGGAGCAATGGTACTTTACCTAAAAGGGTTCTCACAACAATCTCACAAGAAGATTATGTTATTCCATCTTCCAGAGGAGAAAACGGAGACTCAGAGAAGTTACACCACGTGACCAGTGTCACACGGTGAGTCAGGCTGGGCCCACACAGAGGGCTGGTTGGAGACAGATATTATACAGATAACCAGAGGAATAAATGGCAACCCAAGGCCCTCTCCTCCCCTCCAGGCAGAGAGGCTCCCTCGTGCCCCCCGCCCCCGCCTGGAGAGGGTGGGTGATCTCTGTGGGTAGCAGCAGCCTCAAGCAGGACCCCCCGCCCTGTGACTCTAACGCCTCTCCTAAGTGCAATGCCTCAGTTCCTCTCACTTCCCCCTCCAGCCCGGACTCCTGGAAGACCCCAAGGGTTGCTGTTTGAAAATCCAGTTGTCTTTATTTGTCCACTTATGTGCACAGGGTAATTTCAGTAAACAGTGTTGTTCCACTGTCAACAAAGCATGGGACTCTTTCTCTTCCCAGCGGGGACATCGAATCTTATTCACTTCATCCCACAAGCACACTGCCCACGTCGCTCCGAGCTTCCGCAGGAGGCCAGGATAGCTCTCTCCACACAGGTTTCATTTCGGCTGCCGTGGTGAGCTATCATTTTAGTAGAGTGTCCCATGAACTGCACCCGCGGTCCTTGCGCACTTGCTGGAGTCACAGTGGTGTTGAAAAACATCGATCTCCTTAAGCAGAAGCTTTACATATCCCATGTTTGATGCTTTGACATTTCCTTAACACTATTAAGAGTTGAAAAGTTAATCTAATGAGAGAAGATGTGTGACCTTCCAGAAGAGACGGGGTGCCGCTCTGCAGCCTCACGCTGTTGGAGTCTCACGACAGGAGTCAGGTTCTGTGCACCTCAGCAGGACAATCGTGCAGAGTGTATTATAGCCCAGGAAGGTCTATATCTCCCCTAAAACAGCTGGGATTAAGCAAAATAAACTTTGAGGAACAGGATCAAGCTATCTTGCCAGGACACCACTCACATTCATGACCAAAATCAGCTTCCTCTTTGAACACAGACCTGGAACATGGTGTCAGCTGACATAGAACTGTTGACTACAATGACTCTTAACCAGGACCCAATGGACCAGAGTCCTAGTCATTCATTTATTCGTTCATTCCCTGACTTGACAATTACTTCATGTACCAGACACTTGTCTAGATACTAGGGACAGAGCAATGGAAAAAACTCAACTTTCTGCCTTCAAGGACCTTTCTACTCTTTATTGCTTGTGGCCTTTGTGTATTTGCATTATAATGCAAACTCATGCTTGAGATAAAGACACTGCCAGCACCTCCAAGGTCCAGGAAATAATCTTTCTTTAGTAAATGAATGAAGCAGATGAAAGCATAGATTGTAGAGGGATTTATAACAAGAGTTGACCCAGGTGAGTCACAAGTAGCCTGAATATATTAAAACACAAATGGATTTAAAAATATAACATAACAAATAGAAGAGTCTTAGCACCCTATACCTCATATCACAGTAGAAATGTTTTGCAAAATTGGTGAGGACCCATTGTGTGAGTCACCCACCTTGGCCTTGAACCCTTCACACCCATTCCCCATCCTGGCCCACCTCTGTGCCGAGTGGTAGGGGCTGGCCTGTGCCAGACTGTCAGGTGATTTCCAGGGAGGTTGAGCTAACGGGAAGCTCTGGAGGTGGAGAGCAGGAGGAAGGGAAGTCAGAGCATCTCTCCCCCCTTCCTCCTTCAGGTGGTCTCTCTGAGTGGTTGCATCCCCAGCCTGGCTCAGACTCCCGTCAGGCAGAGGGTGTATGGGAAATCTATGTACCTTCCCCTTAATTTTGCAGTGAGCCAACTGCTCTAAAAAAGTAAAGTCTGAAAAAAAATCAGTGGACAAAAAACAATAACTTTATGGAAGTGCACACTGTACTGCCTAGATTGGATGATCTGAAAACTTTTCCTTTCATATACCACAAAAGGTATGCATTACAAAAACAAAACAAAAACCCTCCGGCACCAGTTTCTTTGGAAACCGGGCAGAGCTCTTGGTAACCAGGTTTGTCTCCTGTCCCAGTCGCCCACTGTACTGTGTCACCTACAAGCCCAACCAGACTTTCCGCCATGCCAAACCGCTGGTATCACGTGAGCCCAGTGGGGAGTCGCCTGGCACAGACAGAGTAGGCCCCCAATAAGTATGTCTTGAATCAAGAAGTAGAAACCTCCTCCCCTGAATAGCCTGCATTCCCTGAGTTAGGACACACTCCGGTAGCAGCAGCGTGGAGTGCAGCCCGTGGCCAGGGCACTGGGGAGGCCGTCGTGGGGGAGCGGATTTCAGGTTCCACCCGCCGTTCTGAAGGGCTAGGTTGGCTGCCCTCAGTGCCAGTCTCAGGAGTGAGAACAGATGTGAAAATCAAACACAGGATTTAGAAATATAAACTGTTTATCTGTGCTGAGAAAACCTATTCATCGTCCAGACAGACCATTCAGCCACACGGTTCCTTCCTTCCTAACGGGCGTCACAGTTATTTTTCTCTCGGTGGCAGTCTGAGTCCTCGCTGGGTGGCAGGGTGTGGGCTGGGCTATGTGTCGACTGCCCGGGGGTGGGGGTGGGGGGTTTGCATGCTGCCCTTAGTTTCAGTAAGTGAGCACTGTAATTCTATCCAGCACCTGGTTCATGCGCCCGGCAGCCCCCTCCGGGGCCAGCACGGAGCTTGAGCTGCGGGACAAGGAAGCAAGAGGCAGGGGAGTGCGGAGCGTCGTCCGCGGGGACGGGAGGTTGGGGCCCTGCTGAGGCTGCAGCTGGTCCAGAGCAGGCCCAAGACTTTCATCCTGGAATTGCCTCGCATGGGTGCCAGGGGAAAAGGGCAGTGTGGGGATTGAACACACAGGGTCCCCGGAACCCTGACTTCTGAAAAGAGGAGAGTGGAGTAATCTTAGGGTGAATACAAAGTCTGGACTTCAGAGTCGCAGGTCTGGGCCAGTCATCTCCCTCTCTGGGCCATCTGTAAAATGGGACAATAGTAGCCCTGACTCCCAGACTGCTTGGGAGGATGGAATGAAATCACTCGTATAGGGCTGTTCACCTAGTGGGTGCTCAACCCAGTGTAGTGACAGGAATGATGTGCACCAGGGATAGAGCAGCTGATGGCACGACCAGGGCTGAGCAGGCATCTCCAAACCCTCAACACACCCCTCTGCTTCTTCGTCCCATCTGTCAAGGCAGCTCAGGCCCCTTAACACTCCCGAGAGGTGCCATCTGGGAGAGGTAGTGTTTCTGATTTCTTCCACCGATTCTTGGGCAGGTCTCTCCGCCTTCCTGCGGCTCCCTTCGCCGCCACAAAATAAGAGTCCTTACCTTTTGGGGCTGTTGTGAACTTTACCCAAGATAGTGAATATAAATTGTAGCATGCTGTCGGAAGTGTTTTAAGCTCCCAATAGTCAGCAACTGTAATAACAGAGATGGTAAAGATTGGTATTGAACACTGATAGCTGACAGAGACCCTGACGGTTTCTATGTGAAGGAAAGGCTTGGAGCATCTCCCGGCCAGCCTGTAATACACAGGTCTCTGGACCCTGCTGGGAGCTTTGTCCAGGCTCTCCACAGTCTGCCCTCCCAGAAACACGGTCCATGGAGCAAGATGCTGTTAGTACTTGCACTTGATAGGTGAGCTCCTGAAGACTCGGTGAGCGTACTGTTGTGAGATCACACAGCCGATGATCTGTCTAAAATCTTGAAGCCCAGAGGTCTTTCCACTGTCACAGTGGATTGGGGTCATGATCAGGGGAAATTCTGCCCCCCAGGAGACTTCTGGCAATGTTTGGAGACAGTTTTTTGTTGTTGGAGGTGGAGGTGCTACTGGCATCTAGTGGGTGGGTGCCAGGGAGGCTGCTAAACATCTTTTAATGCAGAAGACAGCCTCCACAGCAAAGAGCCACCCAGCTTCAAGTGGCAGTAGTGTCCTGGTTAGGAAACTCCGAGCTACCCAATAGCTGCTTCCAACAGAGGGCCGGTGGCAGGCGGAAGCGGAAAGAATGGACATTCGTCTCAGCTTCCCCACCTGAGCCGAGACAGGTCTTGTCGGCCAGCTCTGGTCTGAACAGTGTTTTCAAAAATGTATCAGCTGGGATAGTAGTCATTAGTTCTGCTCACCCAAAATTTTCTGTTCTTGGTACATGTAAAGTGGCATTTCCCTGACCCTGCAACCTAAGGGGCAGCCATGGGACTGGCTTCGACCAATGAAATGTGAGCAAATGTAGTATCGATCACTTCTGGCAGATGGTTTCAGAGCCAGATAAGGGGGAGGGCAGGGAAAGAGAGAGAGAGAGAGAGAGAGAGAGAGAGAGAGAGCGCTATTCTCATGTGGGGCCCTGAACACAGATGACACAGCAGAGCCCCCAGAACACCTCTGATGCCATATAGTGTGAGCAAAAAGTAAAGTTGCATTGCTTGAAGACACTAATATTTGGGGCTTCTTTGTTGCTACAGCATAACTTAACTTATCCTGAACTTGCTAAACTAGAACATAGAGAGATTTCATATAAGAACCTGGATTTCCCACTTATCTTGGGAATTTCTGGAACCTCTCAGTCTTCAGTCCAGAGAGCAAGATGGTCCACTTCACACATCTGTCTTATTTGCTTGACAATCATAGTACTTGGGTTTGTGGCACCCAATAACATTCTTCTCAAGAGTCCACTTTGCCAAAGTGGGAAGATACAAAGGTGTTTCATCCGCCCAGCCTTTCGGGGGAGGGCGGCAGAGGCGAGCCCTCCCTTTTCCTGGGTGAGAGACGAGAGCCGGCGAGGGGAAGCTGAGGGGCTTGCCACCCGAATAACTGCTCCTAGCTTCTAGGGCAGAGGTTGCACCTCGTATTTCCCACAAATAGGGGATGGTTTGCCTCTTTATTTTAGAGGAGTTTCTCCGCACTATTCACTCATTCATTCATTTGTTCATCCATTCCACTCACCCATTAACATAGTCCATTTACTCATTCATCTACTCAGATATTCATTCACGTACTCACACACCTACTCATTCATTCACACATTAACTTGCTTACAAACTCCTTGCTTATTCATTCAAGCTGTTGACTAAAGGCCTAGCATGTGCCAGGTCCATACAGGGAATGCCACTCAACAGTGAAGTCAGCTAGAAGTCTGAGTGAGATGTATATTGTCTCTAAAGATAGATGTCGATAATGCCTCCTATTTCTGAATCCACATTCTGGTCTACTTAAGGGGTGATGTTGATTTCCCCTCCCCTTGAATCTGGACCAGCCCTGTGACTTGCTTTGACCAAGGGAATGCAGCAGAGGTGATGCTGTGCCACTCTGAGCCAAGGCCTAAACAGACCTGGCACCTGCTACTTTTGTTCTCTTGGAACACAGTCAGTTTGACTAACTTCAGGCTGGATCCTCCTGTTCCACCTGAGCTGCCCCAGATGACACCACGTGGAGCAGGGATGAGCTATCCAGCTGAATGTGGCAAGAATTAGTTGTTGTTGTTGTTGTTGTTGTTGTTGTTAGTGACTCTGCTTTGAAATAGTTGGTTACATATCAAAGACAACTGAGAGAGTGTGAATCTAATTAAGGAGGTCTTCAGGAAGGGTGTTGAAAGCACCAACTGCCTTCTTATAGCTGTTTATGATAAAGTATGGTGAAAGAATGCTAAAGAAGAAGCTAGTCGGTTTTCAAGCAGAATTTAGAAAATATATAGCATACCTAGAAGAGTCTCTTTAGCTGACAAACATATTCTCAAAGTAAGAAATGACTTCAGGGTACAAATATGCCCCTTGTTAAGGCCACAGAAAAATTTAAAGCTATTTAAACCAAGCAAACTCTCTTAGCTAGACAAAACTAAGAATTGTAAGAACATCATCCTAAAATATGTCTCAGAAAGAATTATGGATATGGCTTTGGGGGCACATAATAAGTACCATCAAGATTCATAGATAACCTACAAATTGTTTAAGAGAATTGTATTAGCAAAAGCTCTATTGGTTTGAATCAAAAGGAAACTGAACCATTCAAAACAAAAAGAGGTTTGGGGCCCCCCAACTTTCTATAAGCAATAAACATGTTGAAAGACATACTCAGCTACAAATATGAGTTAGTTCTTATGAAAAAGAAAGACCCCTTCATAGAGGAGAGAATGACAAGCCCAGGAGCTGAAGCAAAAACTGGGAAGAAAGTAAAATTTGGGACCCTCTCCTAGGGAGAAGAACTCAGTCATGATCAACTAATATTCCGTGTGCTCAGTTGGATTTAAGAATTACTATGGACCAGTGAGTGCTATGTGCTTCCCATTTTCTCCTTTTGGAAAAGAAGTATCTATTGCAGTTATCCTTTCCATGATTAACCATTATACGGTGGGTGTAGGATGACAGACAACTTGTCCTTTTAGCTTATAGCTCTCTAAGGAGCTTCTGGGGAGTTCTATATGCACCTGGACCTGATTTAAATGACTGTATTTTAGATTTCTAACTGATGTTGTGATGGAATGCAATTTGTGTCCATGCAGGGATTTCATTTTTCATGTGGGAGAGATGGGAGTGTGTGACTACAAGGAGGATTGTGGTAGATGGTTTTGAAGATGGCTGCAACAACAGCTCTCATCCTGAATGCCCCTTTATAATGTGAGTGAGCCATATCTCCCATCAAGAGATGGAGTCCATTTCCCCTCTTCTTGCATCTGGATGACCCTGTGACTTCCTTTGACCATTAGAATGTGGCACAAGAGATATTGTTCAACTTATGAGGTCAGACCTGCAGAGCCCTTGCACCTTCTGTTTCTCCTTCCAGCACATTTTGCCATCATGAGATGAAACTCAGTTTAGATTATTGAATGTTAAGAGTCATTATATGGAGAAGAGCCAAGAAGTTCTATGTGACAGCTGACACCAAGGTCCCGTGAAGGAAGCCACCTTGAATCCTCCAGCCCTAGTCAAGCTAACTCCAAGTGAAGCAGAAATGAGTCATTCCTGCTGAGTTGAGACCTGCTCAAACTGCCAACCCACAGAATCATGAGCAGTAAAAAGTTGTTTTAAACCACTAAGTTCAGGGTGATTTGTTACACAGCAGTAGATAACTGAAACAAAGAGTGCTTTCTCAGCTAAAGCTGATAAAATTGCTTCCAATTCACTCCAAATCAAAGCGATGCTGTCGGATATGACATCTCAGGGCCCCACACCTCATCAGTAGCCTTACTTCCCAGCAGGCCTTGAAACAGCACCTAGCACGTGTGCAGAGAAAGCTCACCAGGGAGCCAGATGCTGCTACCAAGAGCACTCTCTTTGCCAAGTTGATATCTTACTTCTTTAACTTCCAAGGAAAAATGAGGAGTGGAGGACAAGAGAGGAAAAAATAACCCTGGCGTTCTCCCATTTCTGAATTCCAAGGGGAATTTTTTTTTACCGTGCTAATTTTTCTTTTTAGCTGCCATTACTGACCAACTGTTATTTGTCAGGCATGGGACATGTCTGTCTTTTAAGGAAGGTTCTCGTGAAATCCCCATGTTTGCAGATGATAAAAGTGAGACTTTTAGAAATTATGTGACTTAGCTGAAGTCACTCAACTAGGAGGTGGGGGACTTGTGACAAGAATCCAGTGTTTCTGGCTGCAAAAGCACACGGTTAACCTCTCGGTGCATCTTGTCTCCCTTCATGTGTGTACTGTCCCTGTCCTTGACTGAAAACAGAAATAGGATTTGCATATGAAGTATCTGCATACTTAAAAGTTAGATGAACAGTAAGGCATGGCTTGGGATGGCCATGAACTTGGACTAGAGTGAAGTGCAGTGTAGGCAGAATGCCAGCAGGAAGTGAGGGGGCATTTTTAAGTAGAGAAGGAAGGGAAAGATTTATTAGGGACTTAATTTTATTTGACATGGTACTAGGATGTAGGTACATATGTCCTATTTTACAGATGAGGAATTTGAAGATTGAAGAAGCTAAGTAACTCACCCAAGGTCATATACTCAATGAATAATGGAGAAGCTCACATCCAGGTGTTTCCACTATGCATTTCTCTGCCATAGGGCTGGACTAGCCATCGAACACCATTTCCATGACTGGCTGGAGGTGAGTATCCAGACTCATGGACAAAGATAGTTTTCCTTTTGCCCCATTTCTTTAAGGCTTGGTCCTCAATGCTCCAAGCAACTATGTCTCCCCCACCAGCCTCTTGAATCAGTGGGTAAGGTTGGCATAGACACCAGCTCAAAGAAATGAGAGTGTATGACCCTATGGGATCCAGTAAGTTGGAAGTGGGTGCTAAGTGGTACGCCCAGGAATCTTTCTTTGTCAATTTCTGTTTTCAATTTTCCCTGACAATTCCTTCATTTGTTCATTGCTTCGATGGTATGGGTTACACACACCTCATCTCAGGGCTACTGTAGTTATTTAAGATGCATTAAGGAAAAATACAAAATTCCTGCCCCTGTGAGCTCTACATTCTAATGAAGGAGACAGACCATCCATAGCTTTCTTTCAAACAAATATTTTTCTCAAATTAGAAACAATCCCAAGATTGCCTAGAGAAGCAGGGAAGTAGCAAACTGCCCAATCAGCCCCCTTTCCCTGTTTATTAAAATCAAGACAGATCATTGTGGGCTGAAATCTCAACGTGAAGGATTTTACCAATTCTTCTCCGTCAGGAAGTCAAGCAGTGGTTCAAGACTAAGAAGCCCTCTTCTCTCACCCCCACAACCCTGGCTGACCACAGGAATCCTCGCTCAGAACCCCCTCTCCAGGCCAGCTCCAAAGCGTGTCTTTAAAATGGGCCAGGAAAGCTCAGAGACATACTTTCCCGCTTACTGATAAAAATTGATGTGCCGAGAGTCATTGCCAAATTAAGTTGCTTACTTTAAAGCAACTCAAACGGGCTATTTCATTTTCTCAGCCCATTCATTAAGATGTTGATTCACCCTTTGCAGAAGCAATTGAAACCCCATTCAGGAGGATGACCAATGGGCCAACTTTAGCTCAAGTTCTTGGACTTTGAGGTTATTTACTGCTTCGTCACTCAAGGAGGGCCAGAGAGTGTCTTGTTTTGCCATTTAATTCAAAGGCAGAGGAACCGAGGGAGGGACAGCGATGAAAATTACCGGTTAGAATTGGTATCGTTGGCAAGAGTGTTTAAGGTCATTGAGGAGTCATCCACCCTTGCAGATGACAATTCCAAAACAAATGTTGTTATAAAAGGGAAAATACCAATTGTTGTCTTGTCAAACAAAAAAAACCTAAGCATTGTGTTTTGCATGAACACCCAGTAGCTTCCACCAATTTTGCAAAGCATGTTTCCCTTTGGGCGGGATTGTCGGGTCTTCCCTTCTATGACATCCTCCCATTGACATACTGGAGGCCTCAGGGGAGGACAAGTCCACCCAGATATTTGTAACTCTAAAAGTTCATGTGCGTCATTTGCGTCCAAGATGGCTCATTATTCTAGGCTCAAACCACATCCTGCAAAATGAAAACAACAAGGAGACCTTTGACCAAAAACTGGGGAGGAGGTGGGAGAAGAGGCAAGGCGGTTGGCAGACTGTTGAGGTGTTAAAAGACACAGCTAGTATTTCGGGAGTTTTGAGAAACAAACCCAGTGCAATGTAATTACAACCTTTTCTTGGCTAAGTGGAGTCCCCTGGAGATTACTATAAGTAACTTATAATAGAATTTTTATTAGCAGCAGTAATTTTTTATGATAATTAGAGTAATCTGCAGCCCATAAAATCAGAAGATATATAGTGATATCTTCTGTACAGGAAAAGTGTTTCCTCCAGCTACGAAACACCGTAAATGGCAAACGGAGCTGGTTGGCCAGCGTGCCTTTATGCCGGGCTGTGTGGTGTGCCTGTCCTTATTAACACTCTTCATTACTCTGGCTATAAACGTTTGATGGCAAACTCAAAATGTGCTCCAGGGGATCAAAAGGTAGCAGAAGCATCCCCTAAATTCCTGCCAGTCTAGTATCTTCCCCTCCCCTGCGTTCTGTCCTCTGCCCAGAGTCCAGAGGTTTCCCAAAGGCAAAGTCATTTGTTAACAAGCTTCCTACCACCAAGCTCGGGCCTGTCAGCATGTGAGTTTCGGGTCTGACTCAGAAGCATGACACAATGATCCAGCGAGGCCAGAATTCCGTGAGAACTAAGGGGGCTGAGGAACATTGGGAGAGGCAGAAAGAATGCTCATGTCTGCACTGTGCGCTAGTAACAGGAGTTGTGCTAGCTGCTGTAACAAACCAGCCCCTCGTACTTCAGTGGCTTAACACAAACGGTGTTTATTTTTGGCTCATCTATCAGTCAAGTGCAAGTGAACCTGTTCAGAGAGAATCTATCCTTCAAGCGGTGAGGTAAAGACCCAGGGTCCTGCCATTTTATAACTCCACCATCTCCTGGGGCCCCCAAGTGACCTGCAGCCTTTGTCAGATGCAGAAAGAGAAAAGGAAAAGGCATCTATTCATTTAAGACCCCATCCCAGAGTGAAGCACTCAGCTGATGAGAACTAATCACGTGGCCACAAGCAGTTGCAAGGGGTCCTGGGAAATTTAGCCCTGGGTGTGGCAGCTGCCCCACTTTAAGAACTCTACCCTGTAGAAGAGGGAGCAAGAATTTTGTTGGGTAGCTGGCCTGTCCCTCCCCTACTGGACAAGACATCGTCGGTTTTTATCCAGACTGTATAGAGAGACATATGAGGATGCCAAGCTCTTCACAGAAACAGAGCATAATGAGTATAATATTTAAGAACAAAACTCTAAAGTCAGACTACTTGTGCCCAAAGGCAACCTTTTCCCTGTATTGTCATTACAATATTGATCAGATTACTTAACCACTCGGAGCCTCAGTTAACACAACTGTAATATGGGAATAAAAATAGCTACAATGAATTGACTCCAGAAGATATATCACATACTGTTTCAAGTGCAGTGTACATGTTATTTCCTTTAACACTCACGGCGTCTGTATGAGGTAGGTGCTATGATTATCCAAGCTGTACAAATGAGAAAGCTGAGGCACAGAGAGGTTCAGTAAGTTGCTTATGGTCACAGAGGATATGGTGGAATCAGGATTCCACACGGATGCCACACAGCCTCATTAATGATAATGCCTATTTCAGAGAGCTGTTGGAAAGAGTGAATGAGATAAGTAGAAAAAGATCTTAACAACTAGTGAACACTTAATTTATTTACCTCATAATTATTTATTTAGGTCACCATCAACTGGTTTCAATGCCCCAACTACACACAGTTAGAATCATTGTTTTGGGTTAAGGCAGCATTTTTCAAAGACTGTTCTGCTTAAGTCTTTTATCAAAGGATATTCCTTAAAAAGGGCCCTGTGGTCAAATAAATGAGGAAAGTGGAATACCCTTCTTGGAAATTCATAGGCATATTAGACTATCAAAGGCACTGATAAGTTCTATAATAAAAGAACCTGTTTAACTTTGTTTAAACCTGCAGTTCTCAAATTTATTTGCTTTTGGCCCTGTAATTAATGTAGCATTATTAATACTCTAACAAATTAAAATCCCATTTAATATACTTTATTTTACAATGCACAATGTTATACTGTCCTCAGGGGTTCCCAGTTGAAAAGTATGTGTCTGAGACCTATGTCTACAAAACCTATCTGAGGATGGACCTTGGAAATTTGAATCAAGACATATGATTTATAAATGTGTCTGTTTCTACTTATCAAGGATTGTGGTGGGGGAGAGGTTAGTATTTAAGCTCTACTGCCTTTCCCAGAAATTCTTGGTGAGTTTTTAATGACATCAAAAGGGTGAATGTTTACGTGGTACCTCAATAAGTCCTGCTGGTCTCGCGGTGCCCTCTGTCCCCCTTATCTCCAGCCCAAGAAGCAGCTGTGCCCGCAGAGTGGACGGAGTTGTCGGTGGCTGTTGAACAGAATAGGGAAAAGGAACCAATTCAGGTCCCCTTTTGGCTTCATTATTTCATTTGGAAATGCAACAGATCCCTGAGTTAACCCCCCAAATCTTGATTGTTTAATCATCTGGAAGTCGACTAATTAGAATTCTCAATTAACCAGAAACTTGTCTCATCACTATTCATTGGAGAGGAAAGAAAAGATAAATGATGAGTTAATAAGCTAATAATAGTAATTTTAAAACAAATGGGAAAATATTTTCCATAAGAATGACAATGATATTATCTTTAATGAATAAATAGATCATAAAAATCAATAAAAAATATCTAGTTTAAATAGAAAATATAGGTAGAAGATAGGAATAAATTAGGTAAAATAATGCAAATGGATAATAAACATAAAAAGTCATTCAAGTATCAAAAATGTAAATTAAAATGAACAAAGCTAATTTTTTTACTTGGCAAATGAATACAGATTAAAATGTCTTATAAGCTTGTCAGAGAACTAGACATAAAAATATTTCTTCCCATTGACCTGAAAATGCTACTTCTAAGAATTTACCTTTAAAAAAATCAGAGAAGTGAATACAGATTTTTTTTGTACAGATATATTCATTGCAGTGTTATTTGTAATATTGAAAGAAAAAAAGATTAGTCTGATAGCAGAGAAAGATCTTGGAATATCACAGTATTCATAATGGAATATTATGATGATGATAAAATGGTATTTTCAAAGAACTATTCATGACAAAGTGAAACTCTCATACAATTAATAATAAGACAACTTTCAAGATGTCAAGTCATGTTTATACTATTATAATATTCTCAATTATGTATGTATACAAGAGGGACAAAGAGAGAAAGATGGAAGGAGAAAAGTATAAGAAATATAACAAAAATGTTAACAGTGGCTTTTCCTAGGTTGTTAAATTAGAAGTTTTATTTTGTAATTTTTACTTTTCTCTACTTTCTAGCATGAGTTGCTTTTATCATCAGGAAAAAAAATAAAAAAGATAAAAGTTAGGAGCAAAAAATCAAAGAAGACGTTTTCAATCACTGCTGACTGTCTTGCACACACCCGGCCTGGATCTTGAGCACTGACATTCATTCAGAATGGCAGTGCAGAGCCCTGTGAGACCCCGCTCACTGCGAGGCTGTGCTACATTCACCACACTGAGCTTCCTGACGCAGGACGTGAAGCACCACATCTCGGAAAGATTTCTAGCAATAAGGTGAAACCCAAAGACTTCGTGGCTAGCCCTCATTAAACCAAATTATCATGTTAACCAAAGTAGCACATTAACAGAACATCCTGATCAGGTGAGATTCCACTGTATGAATTGTTTAATTATTGGTCACTCTGGCTGAGTGCTGGCCCAAGAAAAGTGATCAGGGATGGTTCATAACACCCTCCTGTGAGCGTCAGCTCTGTTCACTCTTGGTTCGCCTGTGTGTTGGACACATGAAGAAAATCCAGTGAAGGAAGATGGGGAGCCATTACACAGAAGGAGACTAAACCCCTGAATGGCTGCATGGAGCAGACACACACACACACACACACACACACTCATTGGGCATCACCAGACAGGAGCTGTGAATGCAGTGGGTGAGATGCAGAGTGAAAGAGACAAAAACATAGTGAGATTAAAGGCTACAACTTGTCATTTACTCATACAACAAATACTGAGCTTAATAATGTTCCAGACGCTCTGCTGGGGGCTGAGGGTTTATCTGTCCTTTCCCCCTTTGAGCCCAGGGGTTTAGCACCTTCCCACTGGTGCCTCTGCATCCTTTGTGGTCCCCTTAGCCCTGCCCACACCACTGGACAGAGTGTCACCACCAAACTCACTTCAAACAAGCCCACTGAATGTTCCAACTCTTTCCTGCCAGGACTCTGGTGGGCTCAAAAATATATTTTTTAAAAAATGTAACATGCCAGTCTTTGGGGGAGTTTGTTGTTGGAGATCAACTGATAACTCCACATCAAAGAAGGAAAAAATCCCAAAAGGAAAGGGACCTAAAGATCTTACTAGTTATTTTCTCAGAACCAAAGGCCAGTCCATTTTCATTAGCTACATGCTTTCTCAGCAGAGGTGCCCGTCTGAATTTTCCTTAGGGAGTCTGGAACATTCATCTCTATCTACCATGTCTACTTCTCCTATTCAACCAGCATCTATGGCCACCACCAGATTCCGCTACTATCCATTACAGCCTTGCCCTCACCCTCCAGCCCATCCCACCTTGAAGCTCTGCGAGGTCACGTCAACCACTGACCCTCAACAGAAACCTCCAGTGACTTGACTTCTAAGCTCTAACGGACAAGATCATGTGCAGGTTAATTTCATAGTTGTTCACTGAGCATCTATTATGTTCTGGGATCTGAGGAAAGAAAGATAAATAAGATGCTTTTCTTCCTTTGAGGTGCTTATAGTCTGGGGGTGTGGAGGAGATACTAAACGGATGACTGATGTTAGTCATCAGTGGTTTAAAAACCAGAAGTACTGATGGAGAGTAAGTGATGCTGAGACGTTCTCTGGTCAAGTTCTTAGACTTCAAGGGGAAAGAAACATTTCTTCAGCCACCTAGGAACCATGTCAAGGCATTAGCGGTGAAGTAATCCCAGCAAGGTATGTTCACAGCCGAAAGATGGCTGGGAACGTCCTCAGAGTTCTGTGAAAAAGAACGTGACACCCAAGTAAATTATACCCAGTCAAGTGGTCACGCAAATATAAAAGCAATAGGGAAATATTTCAAACATGAACTACCTCATGAAATATAGCACCCCTAGTCCTTTCTGGAAAAATGTTTAAGCCAACCGAGAAGCAAACGGTAAAGACTGAGTGTGGCATTCAGAACCAAAGACAGTAGAACAACGTCTATGAAGTTCTGGAAGAGATGAATTTTATACTCAACCAAGTGGTATTTCAATGATCAAGGCAACAGTCAACCCCTTGCATACGTGAATTCAGGGCAAACAACCCAATGGGAAAGAAAAGAGTATACTTGGTTAAATCTGGCCAAGTACTTCCTTAGATTTTTATGGCTTATAAAACTCCCTCCTAACTCCCCAGGACCAGTTCTCAGGTGTGAATGTTTTCAGAACGTTGTAGGCCCCCTGTGTCGAGGATACTCCCCTTGCCAAGAGCGAGCGCTGTGGACCCTTCTCTCGCCCTGGGGAGGCTCCTCCTTCCCGAGTCTCCCATGGCGCGCTGTGGACCCTTCTCTCCCCATGGGGGGGCTCCTCCTTCCCGAGTCTCCCATGGCGCGCTGTGGACCCTTCTCTCACCCTGGGGAGGCTCCTCCTTCCCGAGTCTCCCATGGCGCGCTGTGGACCCTTCTCTCCCCATGGGGGGGCTCCTCCTTCCCGAGTCTCCCATGGCGCGCTGTGGACCCTTCTCTCCCCATGGGGGGGCTCCTCCTTCCCGAGTCTCCCATGGCGCGCTGTGGACCCTCCTCTCCCCATGGGGGTGCTCCTCCTTCCCGAGTCTCCCATGGCGCGCTGTGGACCCTTCTCTCGCCCTGGGGAGGCTCCTCCTTCCCGAGTCTCCCATGGCGCGCTGTGGACCCTCCTCTCGCCATGGGGGGGCTCCTCCTTCCCGAGTCTCCCATGGCACCAACGGCACCCAGGAGCCTCTCCTTTCACACAACACAACTGCCGCCTCCGCATGGCTGGGAGGCATTGGAAGAGGAGACCTACTTTCCATCTTCAGACTCAGCTGAGGATGGACAGTGACCTCAGCCACGCCCCACGCCGTCCCTCAGAGGAGGTACACTCTCCTTTGCAACATTTGCCTCCTTGCCCCAATATCGCTGCTGCTGCAGGATCTCTGTGAGCCCCAGATTTTCACTCTGACATCAGTAAGGGGATTTTGTTCTTTCCAACTTTTTGGGTCCTTCATGTGCCAGGGGGAAGTGTCAGAGTGGCTAGTGCACAGACTTGGGGACTTCTGCCCCACATCCGATTATGGGGGACTCGTACAGGAAACGCTGAGCTCAACTAGGGAGTATTCTAAGGATTTCCCTGCTTTCCCTCCTTCCCTGCACCACGGCCATGGGGTGAGTCACCTCCAGGTTGCAGCTGACCCTCTTTCTTCCTCGCCCATCTCAGGAAGTTCTGTCCTTGGCAGTCTTGGGAAGGAGGGACCAACGAAGGCTCTGGTGAGTATCATTCATTTTGTTTATTTGAGACTTGAGCTCAAAAAGCCAGATCCAATCTTCAGAAGCTTATCTTTATGGTTTCCATTTTATTGAATCTCATTTTGCTAATTCCTCGTGATTCCACACTAGCTATTAGCCATAATGGCTTCTTTATTGGTTTACCCCTAATGATATGTTCATTGATAGCTCTTATAGCCTTAAAAGGCCAGTTCCCACCTCGAGAAGCCCAGACGCTCAAGCCCTTGCAAATAAGGCTCAGATATGATTCTAAAGTTGACAGGGCAGGAGGGGCATGTGCTCTACGCAGCGATGTTCCAACAGCGCACAAAGGCGCGGTGGCCAGGCCCCTGGCGGTGGGTCGGAAGGCGGATGCTGCCCGGAAGGCCCCTTGCTGACCGCGCGGGGCCTCAGCCCGGCCCTGACCACGCACACCGCCGGACGACATCATGTCGGGCTGTTTGCAAACCAAGCAGGAGCCGCGGAAGCATCCCGCTCGCGAGGAAAGCCTCGATCTGAAGAGGCCTGGAGTGGGGCTCGGGCCTCCGCAAGCAGAAGGGCCTCCTTCAACCGACACAATACATCCGTGCGAAGCCAACGACAGCCCCGCAGACCACCCCCCGCCCCACAAAGGAGGGAGCTCTCCGGTCCCCTTCATGAAAACACAGATAAAAATTGCGTTCTTCTCCTCTAATGAGGCAAGCTCAGATATAAGTCAATAGAGCAATTCATTAACAAATCTAATCAAATCCCCGGGGTTGCCAGCGCGGAGGCAATGAAAGTCTCCTTGGGCGGCTGGTCCATATGTTGAGGGTCAGATTGCAGAACGGTTCCCTCTGGCCTATTCACTGCCCACATATGGCAGTTAAGGTCACTGTTATCAGACACTTTCTCTGTACACAAAACAGAATTTCCATATGGCCCATGGAAACGGCGCGGCCGGCTCCCGGCCGCTTCCCACGCCGCCTTTGTGCTGTGCTGGGTGGACGTGCGAAGGGGTGTGCGGGGTTACCTCGCCACTCAATTGCTCGCCGTGCTTTGTGCGTCAGTCCAATTTAAGGGAAATCTGCATCACTTTTTCCCCTGTCTTTCAGGCACAAATGCTCATGTCAGTCCATCAGAACGTGATCGAAGTACTGATCGCGGCCTCGGCATCTAAAGCCTTTTGAAGGCGCAGTGACCTGCTGACGAGGGTTCTGAGGGGAAGGACCTTCTCAAGGCCCTTTCAAACCCACATAAACAAAGGCCTTTCCTGGCTTAAAGTGGCCCCTCAGATTGAGCCCCACAGAGCCCCTAAAAAAAGCCCAACACGATTGTCATGGATATTACATGACAGTAACAAGAACAGGCCAGCGGAGACAAGGCTCGGAGCCACACAAAACTGGACAGGGCTTTCTTCATGATTTGGGCCTCGGGTTGTTGACAGCCCGGTAAATAGGCTGTTTAACCCTTTGAAAGTGAATAAAGAGGGTGTAGACAAATGCTTTCTGATGGAGTTTGTGCATGTAATGGGCAAGAGCGTTACACACACTCGGGGACTTTGGGGACTTGAGGGGGTGGGGAGGGGCTGGCTGATGACAGTGGGCAGCTCCTCCGCTGCAGACAGAAATCTTGATAGGAGCTCTTATGAAATCGACAGTGAGGCAGGGGTCAGGGAGGCCAGATCTAGGGGTGCAGGGACCAGGGCCTTTGGGACAGCAGCAGTAATGCCTCCGTTCTTTTCCTGTGGCCCCCTTGGCTTGTCAACATCTGGGGCTCCAGGAAGTTTGGGGAGTGGTCCCAGAGGCCCTTATTACCTCACACCGTCACAGTTTCACCTACCCTCCTGCTGAGACAAGGCTGCTCACCGGGGCACCAGTAACTGACTGTGGCAGACACCCTGCTCAGCAATGGAAATGCGTTATCTCACTTAAGTGGCCTAACCACTCAGCCAGGTAGAAACCATTAACCCCACTTTGCAGATGAGAAAACTGAGGCACAGAGTGGCGGAGCCAGTTGCAAGAGGTTCACAGCTGGTGAGTGGTGAAATGGGGCACAGAACATGCTCACCCCTTCTGCTAACCTTTCAGACCTGGTCTTCCCATTGTATTGAAATAGGAAAATGCCTTCCCAGTGGACCCATTGTTTTATTACATGTGACAATGCGGCGCCACCCCCCTCTTAGATTTTGGGTGGAAATATATTCCTGTTGATCCAAGAAGCCAAAATAAACAGGGTAACAAAAACTGCCTCCCAGAAATGTAAAATTATGCATATTGCCTCCAATTTCATAAGCTGTTTAGGTTCTCAGGGAAATGACTCCCCCGTGAGCCACAATTCCTAAGGCTTGGCAGCCGTGGAACGTCCATAAATCCGAACACCACTGTTTCTCACCCCTGACTGTACTTTAACTGCGACGGGCCTTTTAATTCATTTAACTCACTTTAATTGTCTTTGGGGGACGCAAGCTCTCTTCGGCCAGCCAGGCTGGCAGGGGGAGCTGATTACCGTGCCCGCGCTGCCATTCACCGAGACCGCTCATGAAAATGCATGCCTGGCGCCCGCACCCTCGGTAATTGTAATATTTCTTCCTTACTGTTTATGTCAGAGTCATTACTGGGAGAGGCTGACACCTCCGACATGTGTGACATCGACACACATTAGGTGGTCCTTAGATGATTTTTAGACAAAGTTTAGTCGGTGGATCAAGAACCCAGCCCTGTTGTAAGCCCCAGAAATAAAAGGAGAAGCACCCTGGCCAATTTGGCTCAGTGGTTAGAGTGTCGGCCCGCAGTCCAGAGAGGCCCGGGTTTGGTTCCCACTAAGGGCACGTACCTCGGATGCAATTTGTCCCCGGCCCCAGTTGGGTCATGCGGGAGGCAGCCACTGGATGTGTCCCTTTCACATCAATGTTTCTCTCTCTCTCTCTCTCTCTCTCTCTCTCTCTCTCTCTCTCTCTTCCTCTCGCTCCCTCCCACTCCATCTGAACAAAAATTTTTAAAAATGCCCTCGGGTGAGGATAAAAAAAAAAAGGAAAAGCATCTTCTCATGTTGGCTCCTCCCACATTCTAATTAGCCCTGTTTGTGTGGGTCTCTTTCTCTGCACCTCCAGACTGTAGTAGTGTTCTTGGGGTACGGGGCTCTGTCACAACTGTGCCCTGTGCCTGGACGGCGGAGGGCGGTATTTCCATTGTTAGCTCTAGTGTCCTCAGCACCGCGTCAGATCATTTCCTTACAGTGCCTCCTTTAACGTCCAAATCAAACTTAAGAGGCAGATTCTAGTGTTATTTAATAAAGAGAACAGTCTGAAGCCCAGCGAGATTAAACAACGAGGCCAGAATTAAACAGCTCATGAGCCCAGTGCTTTCTACCACGTGGTATTGCGAAGCGTCCACCCAGCACAGTGAGAACTCAGCCAGGGCTTGTTACCCACCTTTCCAAGGAGGCTGGGATTCAACCTGACATGTTCTGCCGTAGGTCTCATCCCATCCGGACCTTGGGCTTGCTCAGCTCTCTCCTCCCCACCCCTGCTCATCTCTGCTGCCCCCTGCAGTCGCTTCTGACGCTCTGGGCTTTTGTTCAAGGCACCATCCATTCAAGATAAGAAATGTCTCCAAATCGCTGGTGTTTTACCACTGAGAAATAAACAAGCATTTTCCATCACCTGATTTAATAGCGCTTACTCTGGCAGCAAGGGGTACAGCCAATCAATGGCTGGCGAAGGAAAAGGAGCCTTTTTAAAAAAAATAACTCACATGTTAGCTCCGTGATTGCCAAGTTATTACAAATTATAAGGTTAAGACCTCTTAGACAAATCCTAGCTGTTTAAAAATTTAAAACTCCAGGGTAAAGCTGAGACGTACTAATGAGCTTCAAGCTACTAAATATCAGACTGTAGGAGTGAAGCCCGGTTTCGTGTGAGAGCTGAAGAGCGCAGAACAGCCTGTCTGTGCCTGGTGGAAGGAGGGCCTACCCGGGGGGGCAGTGGGTTCGGAGAGGTGAGAAAGGTAATGGTGGTGGCTTAGAACATTCCAGATGAGACTGGCTGGTCCTGATTGAGAGACGTGAGATTCCTCTGAGTACCTCATTATGGCAACAGAGCATCAGGTTTCCTGGGCACATCCTCTCACTCTCTGAAGAGAAGAAAGAAAAGCATTTTGTGAACTGTGGTGCCTTCACACCAGGGTCTGAGGGGGGGTGTGCGTGCGTGCGTGCGCAAACCTTTTATGAGGAATCAGGCTTAAAATCTCTAAGAAAATATAGCAGGCAGAAGTGACATGCAGTATTTATTTTCCCAATGGAAATGCAAACAGTGGCGGGAGAAGATGAAAATATTTAGAGAACAAACTGACCCGACCCAATTAAATGCTCCAAGAAGTGCCTGCCTTACGATGAGGGCTGGAGCTCGCGGGCTTCACTGCAGACAGGATGGCATGGGTGACGGGTGCCCGACTGCCCCTCGGTCCCTGCCTGCTCATCCCCACACGCACCATCCCAGGGGGCCCAGGGCTCCCGGAGGCCGAGAAGGACAAGTCCATACAAGTTCAACGTTCCGCTGGTGTGAGATGCCAGTTCTCAGGTTGTTTCTGTGTTCTTCCTCTCCCAGGTTGGAGTTGCTTTCTCATCACCAATCTATTAGTCTCGACCCCCTTCCCACAATCGTGGTTCACGCCCAGCCCCTGGTGACACCCCTCACCTCGCCCCAGGTTCCCCTCCAGTCACCAGCGTCCCAGCCGGGCTGACGGGAAATCCTCAAACGACCCATTTTCATTAAGGATGCTGAACGGGGCGTGCGGTGGGCACCCCTGTTTGCTCAACGTTGACCTCCGCTATCCGGCCCGCTTGGGTCTGAGCTCCGCGTTTAAAATTAAATTATGCTTGGGATAATATTGTCTTGAGCTCATAGTTGCTGACATGGATATTGACGAAGACTTAGCCGGTATTTTAATAAGAAAACAAAACGCAGGAAAAGGCGCCGAGTTTCCAGGCGGATCATTAAGAAGCCGCCTAGGAGGCCGGAGGCTGGCACCGACTGCATCACAGTTCGTCATACAACTTAAACTTCTTTTGACATCTAGTTATGTCGAAATGTGACTGATCACCTAGGGGTTGGAGCTCCTGAGAGGGAAAAGTTCACTGACAGCCAGCAGCGCGAAGCAGCTCTTAAATAAGAATCAAGAGAGGGTGGCATCGGGCGTCCTGACAGTCGGCAGCTGTTACCTGGATCCGTCTCCGGCAGCCTGTGCTGGTGAGTTCTATTAGCATCTGCACGCTTCTGTCTCATTATCACACATCTGCCCACCTTTATTCCGGTGACGCCGCCTCTCATCTGACAGCTCAGGCATTGTCAGGGACTGGATATTATGGGAGCAGGGGACAGCGGGCTCACAGTGTTCGCTTTTATTTTCTAAAGACTGGTGTACAGTTTGACAGTGCCATGGCCGGAGGTAAAGGAGATAATTAACATATAGGGCAGGTCCTAAACAAAGCTGAGCCACGGATTCTGGGGGAAACCACCACTGTGGGATCCGGGAGATCAAAGCCTTGTAAACCTCAGCTCTTGCCCAGCCCCACAGCAGAGACCCACACGCCAAAGACAAGCTTAATTTCTCCACATTTCACGTTTAAAACAAAAGCAAAAACCCATGCTTCAGGTTAGAGCAACTCAACAGCCGTCAACATCCCGACGATGGGTTTTTCTGTGGGCACGTGGCTTCTCCGCTGTGGCTGGTGCTTCCAGATGGCCCCCCTGCTGCCGAGACGAAGGCGGGAGCTCCTGCCTGCCCTCAGCTGCCTCCCATCATTACACCCACTGGCAGCTTCACACGAGACAACAGCCTCTCCAGCCACCTGGGAGCCAGAACTCCACCCGCTGGACCTGCCCCCCCAGAACACCCTAGGGGGTGCTGCTCGTCAGGTGGGGGGCTTCCGGGTCTTTCCTGCAATTCCAATTGCCAAAGAAACTGGCTTTTCCTTGGGGGAAAAGAAAGGTTTCTCCGTGGTCAGAGAATCTTGGGTTATGAAGGGCTCTGAGCATCCATGAGCTGAGTTCTAGAGAGACTGAGGTCACTGGCAAGGGAAAGACACAGGATAAAACACAACCCCTCCAAGGAGGGATCCCAGCTGCTGCTTCCCAGGCCCTGCGAACACAGAGGAAACAACAGAATCTGCCAGCCAGGACGGAAGTGCCCACTGAGACTCAAACCCCAAGGGGCCCGAGAGGGAGCCTCAAATGGCGTCCGAGCCCAGCCCCAGCAGCCTCAGAGCCGTGAGCGCCGGGCCTCCAGAGCCATCCAGGAAACTCCTGGCTTCCCTCCCGGCGCTCACAGCTTTCATCCCTCTGATATTTCTTTGTTCTCCTGCTCGCTGAGGGTTTGTATGGGTTAATGGAAAAATTACTGCTATTTTGCAACAATGCAATCAAAGTCAGCTCAGCAAACCCTGATAAAGTGAGAATAGCTTATTCAGATTGAGCTGGCAGGCCTGAACTCACTATTGCAAAGTTTGAATACAAAATAAGATATTCCCTTTAAAAAAAAAGAGACAGAATCCGTTGTCATTCATGCTAAAAAGGCATTACAGACTGTCGACACTGTACAGAAAAATAGGGGATGTTGACCTTTTTATTATAGACTTTTCTCTACTGTTGCCCTTCTCTCAACTGCACGGCGCTCCCCCCGCGCCCCCGCCCCCCGCAAGCACACACACTCTTTCAGCTGTATGTTATCTCAAATAATTACCCTCGCTTCTGGCTGTCCCTGGTGACTTCTGCTGCTAAAAAAGCTACTCATTGTCGGAGACTGAAGAGGGATTTCAAACCTGCTTCTTGTGGCCGGGCAACGGCTCTTAATTAACCACTCAGGTATTGAGGAGGCTCCCAGCCCAGCTCGATTCCATATGGCTGGAACATGTCCGCAGTGATAATCACGGAAGAAAATATTGTATCAAAAAAGAGCTCCCACAACCGAAAGCTTGTGCAAATTATTTTTAATGATTCTTCTCTGGTGAGTCGGCTTATTTGTTATTTCACGCAGAGAGAGAGAGAAATGCATTCGTCCTTGACCCAGATCCTGGTGGCACATGCCCCTTGCGCCCCACGCCCCACCCCAAATCTGATCACAGGCACTGTCATCAAGAGGGTACCCTTCAGATACCCTAGAAAGCTTTTCTCCCTCCGATTTTCATAAGCTTTTGTTTCTATAGGGGCCTAACTGGTCTCAAACGCAAGCAGAGGCACACACACCGAATTCCCAGAATTGCCAAGAAGCCAGTGACGTGAAATACCTCGAGGAGTGAGCCATTTGACAGTCCTCCTCGTAGTCATGCCTCTTGTATTTCTTACTTTAAGTAATCGGTGGAGGGGAGGCGCTGTGAGTAGAAATGGTGAAGTTAATAAATTTAATTAAAAATGAAGTCACATTTGCATTTTAAAAACCACCCATCCACCAGCATACTGTGTCACTAGACATTATGTACGATTTTACTTTGCGACAGAAACCATTACATTTAAAAATTCATTACAGCAAGGTTAGTTAGACACATGATGGATGTAGCTTTAATCCTGCCATATATTATTACAGTTAAAATGTAAATGATGAAAAATATTTTGTGCTTATCAGCATTTATGTGGAAATGTGTTTTACAGTGATATATGGTGTTATATTTCTATTATTGTGATGAAAAGAGGGCAATACAAAAAGATGAAGTGTTTATTAAAACATGGTTACGTGTGATAACATATTCCTGTTGTACATGACTTTAAACATATTCGCTGAGGGCATTTGTCCAAAACAACTGTAAAATGCATTTAGTGTGCAAATCGGGTGAAGTTTTTCCTTCTGATCACAGCTCCTTTTTAATAGACTAATATTAATTCAAAATCCTGTCGAAGGCTGTGAAGTTGGCAGTCTGTTTTCTTTCTTATGTGGTTAAAAATTCACGTGTGTGTGTGTGTGTGTGTGTGGGTGTAGAGACACAGTCAACGGCTATAAAAAAAGGCTTGCATGTTTATTTTGTACAGTCACCCAGAGGAAGCTGGGCCACCCAATTGAATGATACTTCCAAAATGATGTCATCAAGGGCACAATAAAATTCTTTTAGAGCTGTAATTAATATAATGGAAAAGTGATATCAAATGCACTTTCCAATCAGGTGAGCATAAAAAAAATGAAAAGGCCATGCTGGGTCCATTCCTGATTCCATCAGGGCACAGGACTGTTTCAGCTGTGGCCACAGAAGACCTGATGATGGGGAGGGAGCCCCTCCAAACCTCAGCGACTGTGCCCTGTGCCGGACGGACGGACGGACGGGAAACTTACCTCCTGATGCTCCTGTTGCCAAGTTCAAGTTCACTCACAATGTGGTTCCTGCCTCCTGCTCCCCTCCCCTTTTTTCACCAGCTCCAGAACAATAGTATGTCCAACTACAAAATGAAATAGAACACAAAAAGAAAATAAACTCTCATTAGCAACCTAAAAAAAAAGGAAAAGAAAATTTATTACCAAACTCTATTTAAAGAAAAGGAACAAAAGGCCTTCCTACAGACGTTCTCTGCTCGGTCCCGTCGCTCAGGACAAGGAGCGTCATACTTCACCCGGGCGTCCTTCCCGCAGAACGTCGGGTTAGAACACCGAGTCAGTGTCACCCCGGTCCCCAGGTCCAGGGTGCCTGCTTCACTCTGTACACTGGAAGCCTTTCTCCCACCTCCTGTCCATGACAGATCTTGAAACAGACTCAGAATTGACCAGACTTGGAAATCAGTTCCAACGTCCTCTCCTTCATTCAGCGTCTCAAGTGTCCCCAGGGGTGAGGGCAACCTAGGCTTAATGTACATTTCCACCAGCCCTGCCTGCTCCTTTTCCTCTTCTTCTAGCATCTGCTTGTAGGAGGATGTCGTTGTGTACATTAGCGCTGTACAGTTTCGCACCCTTCGGGCTCCCTTGGCACGGGAAGCAGGAGGCCGGGAGCCAAGGACAATACAGCCGCGTCTCCCATCTCAGCCCCTTCCCTCGCTCCGCTCCTCCGCGCTGCCTTGTTATCTTTAGGAAGTCCAAGGTGGGGGACAGGGGGTGCTTATCTGGCTCCCATCCAGTTATAGACATGAAGCTCCTCCCTGTACACCTTGGGAACATTGTCACAGAGGGGTCACATCCGCTCAGCTCCGACGCCAGTGACCGAGCAGGCCCCTGACCTGCACCGTCGTCCTCCACCTCCCTTTGTTTGTGGCATGAGACCCGCTCAGCTGATTTCCTTCACAGCGCGGTTCTGGGAGTGTGGGGTGCCTTCCCTCTGATTGCGGACCGGAGCGCCCCGCACCCTCCACGGGGCTCGGCTTTCTCTCCCTTTTCCTTTTTCCAGTTTTAGCTTTTCTTTTAAAGAAACACACACAGAGGCTTTCTCAGGGAAACAGGACCCCTCGTAGCAACGCCCCCAAAGCCCACCCCTTCAGCCCATTTTCCATCTTCGAGAATTTCCCCAAGCCAGGATCCCAGAAGCTGCGGACGGACCTGATGTTGCCCTATTCAATGTATTTATTTCTTGGAGCTGAAGAATATTTGCTGAAAGGTGGATTATCACTTGGTAGACCACCGGCAGCTGTTGAAAACTGGGGCATAAAAGCTTGTTTATGTCTTTAATGGCCCACTTAATGATGGAGCGAGTATGTTATTCACAATAAAATGCCAAGGCATACTCTTAATGCCCCAGCGCATGGTGCTAGCAAATTAAGAAACATCTGCTGTGTCATAAAAGAACATTTTATTTGGGGTCTACTTAAAAACATGATTCCATGGAGTGCCACTGATTTATATCGTACAAAACAAATTATGATGTCTTGAAGTAATTATACTTTACAATTAAACCTACAAGGGCCACTCCTGAAAAGAAAGAAAAATCCCATCTCGTCTGCATCATCCCGGATCGTTTGAACACCTGCTGTGGCCCTGCCTCGGCACAGGCTCGTTGAAAACCTCGCTTGGCGTTCGTACCTTTCGAGGAGGAGAGCCGAGCTCGGGGCTCCGGAAATCACCGTGCAGGGGGACAGCATAAATATAAGTCCTTTCCACCTGTCTTTCATCTGACTCGGACCTGGGAGCTTATTTTAATGGTACAGGAGGGAGGAAACCCAGAATCTAGGCCTGGTTGGGGATGAAGAGAAAGACCCGTCTCCCACAGGCTGTGAGTGTTGGGGGCTGGGGGGGAGGGAGGTACACCCTCAGAGGGACAAATGCCAGGAGTCTGGGACAGAGTGGCCCTAGAGATGTCCCTGAAAGGCCGAGGTGCTGAAGGGACAGGGTGCGGCGGCCCAGCCCCAGCCCTCAGCCCCTCTGCTCCAGATGGCGTCTGTCTCCAACACACCCACTATCACACCAGGAAGCCGCGTGTCACCACCTCGGTGCCCAACACCACTCATGAATCCAGGGACATGTCTATTGTTTCCTGGAGCTGGGTCCTCAGAAAAGCATGCGCAGCAAGAGGGAAGATGAGTTATTTTAAGAGCTGGCTGCAGGGCAAGCTGGTCGTCCAAGGGCAGTGCTCTTGGCCGGGACTGCAGGGACCTGCGCCGCTGTAAGGAGCACCTGTGCCTGTTCACTGCCCCGGAGTGCGACTCGGTGGCCGGAGGTGGCCTCCGCTACCCCCAACGTTCACGCGCCCGTGCTGGTCATTTTTTAAAAGCTCCTAGATGATTCTCATGTGAAACTATTTGAAAACGGTTGCTTTAGGGAGACTGGATTTTTTTCTTAGGAAAGGGAGTGGCATTTCTGTCAGGCAAACACCTCCTCCGTGAGGGTTTGAAAATGAGGCTACCCGCTGTTAGTGGGAATGTTAAATGGAGCTATCACTAGGGAAAACAGTAGTTCCTCAAAAATTTACATATAGAATTACCACGATCCAGTAATTCTGCTGGGGGTAGTATGCCCTAGGGAATTTTAGGCGGGGTCCTGACAGGGTCCTCATACACCCATGTTCATAGTGGTATTGTTCACAACCGCCAAACATGGAAGCAACCCAGGTGTCTACGAAAGGATTAAAAAAAAAGTGGAATAATCATACAATAGAACAGTGATCAGCCTAAAGAAGGAAGGAGGTCTTGACACCTGCTACCGCATGGTCACCCTTGGCGACATGGTGCTCAGTGACATAAGCCAGTTACAAGAAGACAAATGCTGTTTGGTTGCACTTACGTGGAGTCTCTGGAGTAGCTGAACACAGCGACAGCAAGTGGACAGGCGGGTGCGCGCCTGGGGGTGCGCCAGGGCTGAAGGGGGAGCTACAGTTTGGGGAAATGAACAAGCTCTGTGGGCGGGCGGTGTCAAGGTTGCACGCAGCGTGGGTGTGCCTAATGCCACACACTGGAGACCTAAAAATGGTTAAGGTGGTAAACGTCGTTCGTTCACTGGACCACATTTAATTTATTTTTTAATTTTAAAAGTGAGGCTTACTGTATGAAGTGACCTAAGTGACACAAGCCTTGGGCTCTGTAACGGGCCCGATAGGAAGGAGTTCCGGCCCGGTCGGCCAGACGGCCTGTGTGGCCGACATGCCGCTCCGTCCGCCAGCAAGGGGCAGATAAAGGTGACGCGACCCGAAGGCACGTAGCTGGTCCCCGCAAGGCTGGGTCGGTGGCTGCTGGAATCTGAGTTTCCATCACTTTCCCAAGTCACAGCATATTATTCTTTTGTGATTTTCTACCATTTAAAACGTAAAACCCGTTCACAGTGGCAGCCGTGGCAGCCGTGGCAGTCGTGCCAACCAGGCAGGGGGCTGCGGCAGCATTGGCCAAACACCAGCCGGATTCTGTGCCGGGCCCTGGAACCTCCGTCCGCGCTGCCCGAGCCTCTCGGGCCGCTCAGACCTGCCCTCCCAGGGCCCGCTGAGCCGCCGTGTGCACGCGGGGCTGCATGTGGGGCGTGTAGCCGGAGACCAGGTGTCCACTCGCGTGAGCAGAAGCCCCCTCGGGGTGGGAGGGGCCTGGGCAGAGAGAGAGGTGGGCACAGGCCTCACTGAGCGAAGAATTCTTTTTTTGTCATCCTCACCTGAGGACATTTCTGTATTTATCTTCAGATAGAGCAGGAGGGAGAGGGGGAAAGAGAGAGAGAGAAACATGGATGTGACAGAGACACATCGAGTGGTTGCCACTCACACGACCCCAACCGGGGCCGGGACAAACTGCAACAAAGGTACTTGCCCTTAGTGGGAACCGAACCCGGGACTTACCGGTCCGCAGGCCAATGCTCTAACCACTGAGCCAAACCGGCCAGGGCAGGAGCAAAGAATTCTAAATTCAAAGCCACCTTCCAGGTGATTGGCAAGTTCTCTTCATTAAAACAGATGAATAGAACATTCTAAAACATATTTTGCTATTGAAAATATTTAAAACTTTTATCCTTAGACTTCCGGGAAGTGGGCCGCTCCCGTTGCTCTGAAATGTGCCGTCGGGTTTGCTTCTCATGGCGAACAGGGTGATGGCACTTTGGAACAGTGCTGAGGGTCACAGTGGCAGGTGGCGGGCCAGCCCTGGGCGGGCCCAGGCCTGCAGGTGAGAGAAACAGGCACCTTGGCAGGGCTCCTCAGACCTCCTGGACAGGCTGGTCTTTCCTCGGTGGTGGGCGCTTCAGCTCTGGGTGCTAAAGAAAAGGGGCTTCTGAAGGCTCGGGGCACCCTCGGGGCACCCTCGGGGCACAGGCAGGCTGGCAGGAGCTCAGCATGCCTGATCCGAGGCCCCGTCCGCAGCCGCGCTGGGCTGCCCGTGTGGTGCAGGCACACTCTGGTGCTCACTCCCTCTGCCGCCCCACCAGGGCCCTCTCTCCGGCTTCCATCTTTCTCTGCCTACCTCCCACTTTAATTCGTTAAGTGCCCTTAAATCTCTGTCCAGCCGCAGCCTTTGCCCAGATGGAAGCTGGCGACCACTCAGTATTATTTTGTATCGGTTTCGGGTATACAGCATAGTGGTTAGACAATCACATGCTCTAGAAAGTGCGCCCCCCACCCCCCGCCATATGTCCAGGACCCATTATATGTAAACTGTAATTGAAAAATAAAATTTAAAATAAAATAAAATATGAAATACCAGTTAAAAAAAAAAAAAAAAGAGGGAAGAGTTTCGGGTAAAATTGCTCCAGACACAGGTCCTGGATGGGCGGAGTAAAGTGCCGTGCGGACCGATCCACCCGTGACTGATTTAGGCACCAGAGGGCCCAGCCTTGGAGTTGCTTCCCCTCCCTGGCAGGAGACCGACAGGGGGAAGCTTCTATGACGACGAGATGGTGACCAACTCGTGAAAACATTTCAATAACAGATTTGACCTTGATGAGTCCTTGTGCCATCTGAGCATTAGCCTGCTGGGAAATATGTCCTGGGTGGGATCTCTAAGGCAGGAGTGGACACGGTCCGGCGGCAACCGTGGTCACCGTACCGCCGGAGCCAGGAGCACGGCAGAGGCCATGATGGGGTGGGGCCAGGCACAGAGCTGCCCATGGAGCCGCTCATGTTCCAGCTGAATATAGTACAGGCATCTGATGGGTTTAATAAGGATCGAAAATAAGCAAGCAAGCCAACCTTGCAAGTCACCTGTGAAATCTAAAGCTCACCTCCAGCCTGCATTCCAGGCTGTCGTGACCCGGCCCCAACCCTGCATTTCAGTCTCGTCTCCCTCAGTGTCTTGTCCAGCTAGACTCATCCACTCTCCGTTTCTCAGCCCAGCCTGGGGTTCTCCGGCCTCCACCCCTTTGTTCACACCGTTCCAATCACTTGAAATTCCTCTTATGTTCAACTTCACCTTGCAGAACCTTTAGGCCCTAGGTCAAATACTCGCTTGTTTGTCAAGCTAGGTTTCATCTCTTCTTCCTCTGTTTGAACCTCAGAGTCAGATTTGATCATCTGCCTAGGGTCTTGCAGTTAAGCCAGGCAGTAATTCTACCTGTGGGACTTTGGGGGCTTGCATAACCTCTTGGAATCTTAGTTTTCTCCTCTGTAGGCTTGGAATGTTAATAGATGTGCTAACATCACATGGTTGGGTGTCAGGATTCAGCAAGAGGATGCACCATGCCTGGCTCAGTCAACTGTGGGCACCATCATTAGCAGGTATCTGGGTATCTACCAGGAATCCCACTAGACTAAAGGCAACTTCAGGGCAAGGACTCACAGACTGTATAGGTGAGTCACATTGATGGTCCAAGAAGCAGTTGCTCCCTTGAATTCTACTTTACATTCTGGAATGGAGCTTACCAGATTATAAAGTAGGGCCCTTCTACTTACCCAGCTCCTCTTGCTGCTGAGAAAGGGCTCTGCTCTGCTGCCTCCCCACCCCTTTCCTTTCTTCTCACTCATGCACAGTAGAACAGTACTCCCCAAATCCAATTATTTGCATGCCTCTGCTATGAGTTTTGACATATCCAAGTGCATTAGTTGGATTTAAATTTGCCTCATTCAACAGCTCCCAAATAATAATGTTGTGGGGGTTTTTTCTTAGGGAGAAATGAATGTCTCTCTTATTTCTAGAGGTCTAAAGTAGTCAATTCAGGGCATGGTGTGGTAATAGAAACCCAGGCCCCTTCTATCTTGTTGCTCTGCTATGTGTGGCTACCATTCCAAAATCATCAGGGCTCCTGGAGCTCCAGCAGGAAGTAGGAGGGGACAAAGAACAGGACACATCCTGGAAGGACACGCCTCAAAAACTGTCTACACTACTGCTGTTTGCAATTAGCCGGCCAGAACTTAGACACATAGCCATATTTAGCTGCAAAGGACTGACGATAGCCTAGTATTTATTTTAGGTGGCCAAATGTCCAGTGAAAAACTGGGGCTGTCTGTCAGAGGAAGAAAGTAAGAACAGCAATTGGGAACAATGAAAGTTTCTACCCTATTGGAAAGTATCTATATTATTACTTCCATTTTAACGTAAGTTTATTAAATAATACAAGCACATAAGTGAAATCATCAAATTATGCTAAAAAGGTTTATAATTAAGAGATCTTTTTTTTTTTTTTTTTTTTTTTGGCTACTCACCCCAATCCACCTCTCTAGAAGCATCAATTTTAACTCTTTTAGTGGTTTCTTCAGGCATTAACCTCCATATTTCTAATATAATATGATGATACAGCTTTTTCTTGATTCATTAATTTTAGGCTTTTGACTTTTTACTTTGGTAAATGAGGACTTGGCTTTCTTTCTCGCAAATGCACACACACTTGTGCCTCGCTTTCTCTCTCCTAGGTCTTTCCAGCGGGCTCGTATAAAATTTTCCAGTTAAAGCAACATCCAAAAAATAATTTTATTATTTTGACAGTGCAAATATCATTCACCGTTGAACCTAATGGAGGGACATAATTATGTTTCTTTTTTGGAAAATGTTTCTTTTCTTGGAATCAATAAATGTCTCATTTTTTATTTTCTTAGTTTTTAAAAAGTATCTACTTAAAAATTTCCTGTCTCCTCCAATAGCTTTTTGTTGTTATTGTTAATCCTCACCAGAGGATATTTTTCCATTGATTTTTCACAGAGTGGAAGGGAGGGAGAGAGAGAGAAACATCAGTGTGAGAGAGACACATCGATTGGTTGCCTCCCACATGACCCCGACCAGGGCTGGGAATCAAACCTGCAACACAGGCCCGTGCCCTTGACTGGCACTTGAACCTGCAACCCTTCAGTCTGTGGGCTGACACTCTAACTGCTGAGCCAAACCGGCCAGGGCACCTCCAAAAACTTTTTAATCCAAGTATCAATGTATCAGCTTATCTATTGGTTTAGTTGGGGTTTTTTGTTGTTGTTGTAGTTGTTGTTGTTTTTTCTTAGAAACCCTCTTCCTGAGCCCTCTGTCTCCTGCTCCCATCTGGGCTGGTTGACCTTGAGGACTGGTGTATGGCTATAAATAGTACCTCCTCCAGGAATCTCTTTGCTTCTTTCATCTGTTGGACTTGTTTCCAGGATCCCAAACTCCCTTCTTTGACGAAGTACATCTAGTCACTTCCTGGGCAGGGGACCACGAGAAGTAAATGTCCTATCTGTGAGCTGTCTTGATTCTACCACAACACTTGATATTTTGGCTAGATATAGAATTGTAGGTTGAAAATTCATTGTCTTTCTCTCCTAGTGTTGATTATCTGATCCTGTTATTCTTCCCAGTCTTTTGTGTGTAACGTAATTTCTTTTTTCCTCTCAGAAAGTTTTAGGGTCTCTCTCTTTGGGGGTTCTGGAATACCATGCTGATGAGCCTGAGATGGACCTTTTATTTATTTTTATTTTTAAATATGTTTTTATTGATTTCTTTAGAGCAAGAAGAAGGGAAAGAGAGAAACATCGATGTGAGAGAGATACATAGATCGGCTGCCTCCTGCACGCCCCCTACTGGGGATCGAGTCGAAACCCAGGAATGTGTCCTGACAGGGAATTGAACCAGGACCTCTCAGTCCATGGGACGACACTCAATCCACTGAGCCACACCAGCTGGGCTAGGTGGGCCTTTTAAAATTCATTGTGTTCAATTCGGGGTGGGTCCCATCAACCCACATGAGAAAAACCATGTTTCTCAATTCTAGAATTTTCCCTATGTTATTTCTTTAATATATTTTACTTCATTTTGTGTTCTATCTGTCCTTTTTTTCCAGAAGTTGTCATAATCAGATGCCAGCGCTCACGGTTAAATGTTATAATTTTTCAAATATTTTCTTTCCACTTTTTCAGTCCTTTTGTTTTATTTACTGAAATATTTCTTCAATTGTACCTTTCAATTCTTAAATTGCATTTATTATTTCTTCAACCTTACTTTGAGTTCACAGAGTTCTTTCTTGTTTGCTCTTTAATTGCATCTTAAAGGCAGTCATATCCTGTTCCTGTTCCATGGATGCAATGTATTTTCCTCTCTCTGTGAGTATTAACTGTTCTGTTGTGACATCTTCTTCTATTCCTTGCATTATCTCTGATATTTGAGTTTTTGGTTTTTTTTTCTTCTGATTTCTCATTTGGTTTTTGTCTTTCTTGGTGGGGGTTTTCTCTTAATATCTGTGAATCTTTTGTAGCCAGTTTATATTTAAGAATGCAGCACTAATAAAATAATTGACTGGAGGTTCTGTGCACCTGAGAGAGCCTGTTGACTGGTGGGTCATTGGATGGCAAGTCAGATTTTTAGTGTATTGTTAGGAATTTTCTCTGGTTCCAGGTTCTCTGTAGAGAAATTGTCCACCACTCCACCTCCGGCTTATAGGTTATCAGCCCTATGGTGCATTCTGGGTAGTAGGCAAAAGAAGCCTCCTGGGGGGGTGGTTCCCCCCTGTCTCATTCACAGGATTTTATTTAATATACATATTTTTTATCATAGCACCTCATCCTCATTCTAGCTTGGTTAGCTCTTCTCTATCAGATTTCCAATTTAGCACATTATGGTGAGCATCCCAGATGGCTTCTAATTTCAGCAGAGATGGAGACTATATTTTGGTTTCTCTTTCTTCTGGTTATTTGGAAGTGATGCCCAAGAAAAATTAGGGGAAGAAAAACATCCTGTCATCTTAATTCTGACAAGTTCTATGCTATTGTTAAATTAATGTTTGTCTTTATATTTGATTCATTCTTTTCACTTAACCACATTTATTCCGAAAGGAAATTTTATATCACTATTGCAAAATGGCAAACTGGAAAACAAAAAACTACAAAAATAAATCAAGAATAAGTAAAATAACATTATTCATTCTAGCCAGCTACTGTTGCATGCCAAAGGTTCTGGGTTTGAGGTCTGCTTGCTCTTTGTTAAAGAGACAGGCTAGCAGGTTTTAGAAAGATGTTGCTATCTGTGCCGGTTTGGCTCAGCAGTTAGAGTGTAGGCCCATGGATCACAGTCTCGGGTTTAATTCTGGTCAAGAACACGTACCTCAGTTGTGGTTTGTCCCCAGCCCTGGGTGGGGTCATGACATATCACCACCCTGTGTTATTTAGTTCGTTAGAAGTTATGGCCATTTCAATTGATGTGTCTTTCTTGCGTTGTTTCTCTCTCTCCCTCTCCCCCACTCTGTCTGAAAATAAATGAAAAAAATATCCTCAAGTGAAGATTTTAAAAAAGATGTTGCTAAGAGAAAGACATACAAATCAGAATAACATACTAATACCAAATGGAGACATTTCCCCATTGTTAACCAAACAGACCAGAAAAGTACTCAGAATGGGATGATGACCCGATGTGTAAGTCAAGGTCATGGAACTCTGCATCCCCACCACCTGACTGCTCTGCGTAGCTGGTTTCCTATCATTATTCAGCGTTTGGCTCAGATTTCTCCTCCTCAGAGTGTCCAATGACCACTCCCACTATCGAAACCTCTAATGACATATCACCACCCTGTGTTATTTAGTTCGTTAGCAGTTATGGCCATTTCAATTGGTTCTACTTGCTTCCTTGTTCACACTGTGGAATGTAAATTTCACGAGGATGGAGACTCTGCCTGCTCCATTTGCCCAATACACCCACGCCTGAATTAAGATGGACATATAGTAGATGCTCAATAAATACCGATAATGAATAACTACATGAATTAACACTAGGAGAAGTGCGTTTGCTATTCAGTGTCAGTCATTCCCAGCCACCCGTTAGTCCGACTTTTCCGTCTCTGTCTCTCTCTTCTTCCCTCGTCCTTCCTGTGTGTTGTCAGGTTTCAAGCACAAGGTTCCCTCCACGTGATGGGAAGAAAGCAATTCTTAAATGGCGGCTGGGAACAAGCTGAAGTGAGCTGACAGCCCTCGCACCCCCTCTCAACTCTCTCAGGAGGGCGAGGATCTCACAGTGGCAGATGCTGGTCAATTAGGCAGAAATACTTTCATCTTGAAAAAGAGAGAGGAAAAAAGGATTTAAAGACCCAAAGGTATTTTTGGCTGACATGAGTGTAATTAATTTCTTCACAAGACAAAATGGACAGAAAATGAATGCCATTAAGAGCCGAGTTTTTATGCTGCCAAACCGACAAATCAATTCAGGCCAAACAGCAAACTGGCATGTTTTGTTTTTCCCTCACAGTTTTTTTATTTTTGTTAAATAAAATTAACAATGAAAAGTTGACAGAGTTGACATAGAATTTGTGATTTCCAGTTAGTCGTATAAGATGGGATAGTGTAACTGCACTGGGCCAGTGTTCCCAGGTGGGAATCACTGTGGAGACTAAGTAGCGTCCGCCCCTTGAGGTGGGGCTGGGATCTCCAGTTGGTCACGGTCCTCCCTGGGTCTGCATCAGGCATTTGTGAGCCCTGAAGACAGAATGACCTTCAGGGTAAGTGTTGAGTGCTAGGTCTTACTCCTCTCCTCATCCTACCAGGCTAAACTAAGTACCAGGCATATAGTCGGCGCTTAATAAGTAGTAATAGAAGAGCGAATACAGTTCCTTGTAGTTTCCCACTTTGTAGCCAATCTGTTGACTCTCATACAATGGTACCTTGATGAAAATTTCAATTTTCTCACCATTAGGAGTTCCCTTTAATCAACAAGACATCTCCCTAAACTTATTTATAAACATCTCTCAGAAATAAAATAGTCATTTGTTTAAAAAAGATTTGAATAATTACTCTGTGTTTCCTTATATAACTATACTGACCAACACTTTGCTACATAAAATGCCATTTCTGCCACAGAAAAGAATTTTATTTCCTATGAACAAACATAGGATCTTCTTTAAAATAAAGGAAGAGTCTGTGCTCACCCAGAAACGAAAGCATGCTGCATCTGGAGATCGGAGGCTCTCCAGGCAATGGCATTTCCATGGCGACAGTGGGGACCCTGGGTGCTGCGTGTGCTGTCTCCATGTAGCCTGCTCTCTAAATGAGTGACCACGTGGTCATAGGGACTTAAAGAGGTGGGTCAGGAGGAATAACTACAGGTGATTACAGGGCTGTTTTTGCACATTATCCAATGAGAACTGTGGCTCATGTGCAGATTTATTTAAGGTAATTTTAAAGAATAGTGTACAGATTTATTTAAGGTGACTTTGAAGAATGATGACTTGGCAAATATCAGGAAATGTCAGAGTTTTCTCTTTAATTAAGCACCTTCTCATGGAGGTAAATTTTCTCACCATTCTTCTGAACATTGAGCTGGAATCAGCAGCTGAGGGGAGGGCTTGTGTCTACTTTGTGACTGTGGCATGTGGAATAAGGCATAATATTTAAACTAATAATAGCCAATGAAGTTTTGCAAGTCATGGACTCTTTTATATCTAAATGAGTCAGTTCAAAATAATCTATAAAACAGTCTCACTCACTCATTTGCCTTTTTAAGTTGGAGAGAAAAGGATGTGGTTAGGATATACCAGGAATTGCACATAACCCAAACCCAGCTTATCTATGCCAAAAAAATGTATTGAGTAATTGTTCTCAGTGTACTATTATTAGTCTTGATCTAATCCATTACTACAGAGATTAAATTCTCTGCCAAATTTTGTTAGCTTAGACAAAACCTTGGTTCGCTCATGAGAGCATGACATTCACATACACCTAACAGAAAACAAAATATTAACAACCACCTCTCTTTTTCATAGTAGCAGAGCTTTTTCCAGCTATTACTTTTGACATTATCCATTATGTTCTTATTCCCTTATGTAAGACTCCATTCAATAAATTCTTCCAAGAATTTAGTGCAGGGAAAACTGTTCCTCTCCAGCTAAACTTACATGGCTCCTTTTGATCAGATCATGAGATGAACTACCAAGTTCATCTTCTTGGCTTTTTTACTCTGTCTGCCAGTAAGCTCAGAGTTTCAGGATTAACATCACCTTACAGTTGAATGTAGTGAAATGAACACTAAATCTTTAGTAGCCTAAAGATTTGACTACTAGACTCAGTTCTACTATTTATAAGTTGCATGTGCCATGAAAAATTCATTCCACCTATTTGAGCCTCAGTCTCCGTATCTGACAAATGATAATACTAACATGTGCCATCATCGGCAGACAGTCTTGGTTGCTCACTTATCCATCATCTCCCACTTTTTCTCTTGACAGCAGAAGTCCTGTATTTTTCAGGTTCCCAATGGCCACGTGCTCAGGAAAGGTGGACCCAACTCTACTGAGTAAGTCACCATTGGCCAATGCCAAATATAATAATCCCATTCTCCTTTCCCTGTGATCCCTTTAGAGATGAGCATGTGACCCAGTAACTAATGAGAAGTCTGCCGGAAGCCCAGGAAAACATTTCCTCCATGGAAGATGAGTAAGGAGAAAATTCAACTCCATCCTCTGCCCTCGAGCCTTCCTTCTTTTAGACAGTTGTGCGGGGCCGTGAGGGCTGACGCGGGAGCAGTGCTCTTGAAGCCCCAAATGTTACAGCACAACATGATGGGAAGCCAGAGATTTGCAGGGAAGCCAGCTCTGAAGTCAGGGAACCGCTGAGCACCCAGCCCTGGAAGCCTCTGGCTTCTTGCTAGAGAGGACAAATGCCCTGAAATGTTAAGCCATTAGCAGTTGAGCATTCCACTTCTTGTCATCAAAAGTATCTTAACTGTTAGTTAGCTTAAATAATGTCCATCAAAATATTTAAAAACCTAAAAGATCTATGATAATTGTTATGTTTATTCCCTGTATCTCTATTTTTCCTTTTGCCCCAAAGCTTCTTGATTCACCCCTCACTTTTTATTTCTGTTTTTCCTAAACTGTACTATTTTAAGTGATTTTATGGAAAATCAGCTCTAGTAATTATTATCATTGCTATTGTTGTTGCTGTTGTCATATAGTATGGTTCTTATTCATTGACTATTTACAATGAGCTTAGTATTGTGTTAAGTGCATTATGAAAAATATCTTATGTCCTCAATACAGGAACTCTATGATGGAGACATTGGAATTATCTCCATCAAAGGAACTTGGCTAAGATCACACAAGTAGCAATGAGCAAAGCTGAAACATGAACACGAATCTGAATGACACTAGAGGTTATACACTCAGGTGAAATCTCAGATAGCATGCATTTGGGAGATGGAAATAACAAATCAACCAATCAATCAATTAATCATATACACTAAGCACCAAGCCTTTTAAGGATACCAAACATCAGTGTGATTTGTGCAAGGATTTGAAGAAGGCCCAGCTTGTCCAATTGGAGCACTCTGCATAGCAAACACTGGACATCCATACCATCATGCTTTCACATTAAAATGTGGCTGCCAACCCAGAGAGCCAAGTAGCACCATTTTCTTAAGCCCCAAATGTTACAACACAAATCTCAGAATTGGTTAAGGTCAGTCGGCAGTGAACAAAATCCCCGCCATGCTGACTTCACAACAATTATTCCCCTGCATAGCTGATGAACCCCCCTGGTACAGAGAGTTGTTGAGAACGTATCAATTAGCTCAAATACCTACTGACTTGACAAGAAACCCTTATCCTAAGCAGGATGACACGGGCATGTTCAAGAAGGTGCTGAGAGAGAAGTTTTCCACCAGGCTCATCTGAATGAGAAATACCTCCCCCCAAAATTGCTTACTTTTCAGCATGTCATGAATGCTTACTTTTCATCCATTTCGACAGAGCGGAAGGCAACAGCGGGAATCATATTGAGTGAGTCTGAAACTGTCTGCCACACCAAGACCACGTTCTTCTCTTGACGGGCTCTGTCATCCAGTTTGTCACCGACCATCCTCAAGCAGAATCACCAGACACGGGAGGATGGAGTCTGAGGGTGCTGAGGTTCAGAAACTCTAAGCAGAAGTGACAGGTGAGATCCCGCCTCCCGTGTCTACAGCAAACTCCAGGGCATGCGCTCAGGACGCTGACTCAGGCTCATGTGTGTGGTTAAGCGCCAAGAGGGCTTAAACACAAAAAGGTGACCAGTGGCCTCTCGGAATGGAGCTGAGGGGAATATGGTCAGGAGCTTGTGCTGACAACACGGCGAAGGTTTCCGAGACTAGAGTGGAAGAGGAAGGTCGCTCACCGGGAGAAGTTTCTGGTAGCCGCTCTTGTCCTGGGCAATAGTGTTAGCAGGCAAATGCTCTCCTCGGATGACGTGGGACAATCCAGTGTGGACAGAACCTTGCGTTGGTGACTGGGAAGACGAGAAGGCTCTGGGCAGCTTACAGGGAACAACCCTAAGTGAGTCCATTTGTTTCTGATGACCAGAAATCCGTTTGTCCGGCCACATCATTTGGTAAGAAGGCCCTTCCTCCTTCGAGCAGACAAGCCCTTTACTGGTCCCTTTCTCCACCCAGCTTTTGCACAACGGCCACCCCAATCCTCCCTGTTCCTGCCACATCCAAGACTGGAAGAGAATGTACTGGCCAGACCGTGTTCCACCCAGGTTGGCCATTCAGTGCCATGGTTGTGAGCAGGGGTGAGAGAGACATCATGGGGCATGGTGGGCACCAGCACCAAGAGTGTTCAAAGTCGCTTCCGTGGCCCCGTTTAGGACAAGCAAAGGCACTCTTATGAGCAGTAATTCACAGAGTGCCTGTACTCAGAGGGATTGCCCAATCTCATTACCATTAATTTTTGCATATTTAACTACGTTTTTTAATTAGATGGTATTTTATTATTCATGCACATAATTTGAGTCCAAGTCAGGCTGCTCTCTTGAAGGAAAGAAAAAAAATGGTATGTGGAAGTGGGGGTGGCATTCTCCTGAACTGGAAGCTGGTGTTGGCGTTCTCTCCTGACTGGTGAGTGAGTGTGGCAGAGTCTACGTCTATAATGGTTCTCTTTTAATTTTGCTAATAGCTATCATGTTATGTACCTTTATAAATTTGTTCAATCCAGAGAGCTGGGAGTTGTCTCTATGCGGTAACTGTAAATAGTTCACTCTGTTTGGTTTGCACATACAAACTGTTTGCTCAGGCTCCTTGATGTATTATTAAAATGGGTAATGGGCCCCTGGGAAACCGTCTGCTTATATGCCTTCATTTGCAGAATAAACCATGCGTTGTTTTCATCTTTACTCATGATTGTTAATGGCACTGATGATGAGATGGGTGCTTTTTTTTTTTCCCCTCCTCTGCCTTTATCAGCGCTGTTTTATTATGCAGGCAAAATGGCCAGGCTGCTGATTTTGTCTAAGGTTTTCAATTAGTCATTTGACTGAACACATCTGTGCTGGCATCCACACCGGAGCCGGACTGTCGCTTTAACTGGTTTACACCTGCTGAACCATAGCCATAATCTGCTGGGAATAGACCTAAATTGGCCTTTTAGATATGGTTGAAAAGTTGTAATGTTGCTGTGTTTTCTAGAGGTGTCAGAAAGGTGTGAACTTTTCCACCTTCAGGCCTAAGACTCTGCCACGATATTCCACTCCATGAAAATGACTCACTTACAGGTTGGTTATTAATATCTGTTTGCCATTTCGCTACCCCAGCGACTCCATGGGCTGACGTTAAGTAGATAAGATTATGTTTGCACTGCAGCTGGGGTGGGCGAGCTTTCGTTGTGCTGGTAAACAGCAGGGCGGCTGCCTGGGCGGCTGCAGAACGACCCCGCAGCTGGCTCCTCCGGCTCCCACGGAAAGTGGAAGTCGCCCCACGGCAGAGCAGAGGACTGAGGTCCGGGACCAGAGGTGCGGCATTCCTGTACTACTCCAAAGAACCTGTCATCCTTCGTGGGGGAGGACGCCTGGGCCCATCTCTGCAAACTGAACAGCAGTCTCCTCCGCGAAGTGCTCGTGGGTTCTGAGAGGAATGGCCGATCCCTCTGCCGGCCCTCAGGAGCTCCAGGGGGCAGCAGCCAGGTCGCTGAGCCAGAGCTCACATCTGGACACTGGAGTTCAGGGATGCTTTCGGAAGCAGCCACATTTCTGTTGCATCGAACAGATTCACAGGGGACTGGAAGAGAAACATTTGCCTCACTGTGGGGAAGTCCTGAACAGCGGTCAGACTCTCAGGATGACAAAAGGTATTGGTGTTGAAGCCAGAGTGGACGTGACACCATCTCTGCCCTGAAGGGATCAAGCTTCGCTGGTTTCACGGGGGCTGTGTGAATGTATGGCCGCCATGTGCACCCCTAATAAGACTCAGCGCCTCTGTGCCGAATCCATAAAACCTGGTTTCTAGGGAAAGACCCTGTTTCTTTCTTGTCTCTTCCCCTGTATCAGGGACTACCAATCATTTCTCTGTTTTCCTAACTACAAGATGAGCTTGACTACACTACTTCCCAGCTCAGCGTGCTGTTGCTATAGTTTTGAGGCTGAAAAATGCTATAGAAAAACCAATTATTCTGGTATTGGATCTATACAAGCAGAGAGAAGAGCTCTGTGCTTTGACTTGGATCAACCCTCCAAGGATCAACTCTTTGACTTTGTTTACTCCAGCCAAGTTCACTTCTCTGAACTTTATTTTTTATGTTGTTGTTTGTTCATTTTTAGCTTTCCAATTAATATCTGAGACAGAGCCAAGCCATAGCTAATCACAATGACCATCATTTCACCCCATCTCGCATTTATTGAGGCTGAATCGCAATGTTATGCAGCAAGCGTGGTGTGACAGACCCCGTTCTAGTTGGTCCACTTGCATGAATGCCTTCATCTTCTTAACAGCCCTATGGGCAAGGGGCTATCACTCCCATTTCACAGATGAGGAAACTAAGGCACCAAGAGGTCACAAAAATTTCCCAAGATCACGTGAGTCAAGAAAGGAGCCAAGATTCATGGCAGGCAGTCTGGGCCACGGCCCATGTTTCTAACCACAAGGCTACATGACCTGTTAGCACTAGAATGAGTTCCTTAATCTGCGGGCTTGAAATAGCAAGCTGAGATCTTGCTGAAACTTCCACGGGTTAGAACCTTCTTTTCTCACCCGTCCCTCCTATGGGTGGATTTTTGGTTGTTTCCAGTTATTTTTTTCAATGCTATAATAATAAGCTTTTACCCATTTCCTTGGGCACACATGGACATATTTAGAAGTGGATTTGCACTCTCATAGGTCATACACGCTTGAAATGTTAGTTGATATTGCCAAGTCAACTTCCAAGACGGTTGAACCAATTTACATACCTACTAGCATGTACAGGAGTAGGTTTCCACACACCCTTGCCAACATTTTGATATTATCAGTCTCTAAGTTTTGCCAACCCAAATGCATTTTTCAAAGTTGAAATTTCCAATGGCTTGTGAAATTAACCCTTTGGGCTTGCTACTTGTGAAGTAAGCCTTCTGGCTCTCGGGCCCACCCTCCCACGCCTACCTGGGCACCCAAGAAAATAAAGACGGCCTATGTTCTCTAAAATACAAGTCAAGGTTGTGTAGATACAATACCAGAATAATTCGTTTTTTGATGGCATTTTTCAGGCTCAAAACTATAGCAATAGCACGTTGAGTTGAGAATTGGAGTGATAGCCTCTGGAGTTAGACAGCCTAGGTTCACACTGTAGCTCACCACTTTGTAGCTGCAAGACCCTTTCTTCTCCGTTTCCTCCCCTGCGAAGTGGGCATGCTCGTAACGCCAGCTTCAGGAAGTCGTTGCAAACACTAGCATGTGATGACGGCGGCCTGGCTCTTAGGGAACTGTCCACGTCACAGTGTCACGTGCATCATACACTCTGCACAGCTCTGGACCCACCAGGCCAGTAAATAGAGACTGTGTTTCCAGCTCTTGTTTTAGATTTGTTTAAAAAACCTTTTTAAAGATTATAGACTCTGAGATGGTCGGAAACATTACGGTTATTGAGCCCACCCCTTTCCAGAGCTACGAGTGACACTTAGTAGGTGTGCAGTAATGAAAGCAAGATGGATGGACCAACAGACATGCCGTGCCTCATTGGCCTCAGTAGGCAAAAGCTCCACTGGTTGGAATTGCAAATGTCCAGGCTTTCAGCCCAACTCCCTGGATCTCTCGGGGGGGTGGGGGCGGGGGGGGGGGCTGGGATCTGCATTTTGAACAGCGTCCCTCAGGTCTTGGCCAACGAAAGCCTTGGGTGTGAGACTGCAGGTCTTCCTGGTCCTAAAAAAAACTATTTCCTGCACCTGTCACAGTTCCTTACACATACATGGGATTGAATGAATATTGTTCATGGAATAAAGTGATCATCTCTGGTGCTAATTATAGGGTTTTCATGCTCACATGGCCCCAAGAGACAGGGGCTCTCTGGGCCCTTCCACGGCTCTCGTGGTGTGGATCTCGGAGCCCACGCTGGCTCGGACGGAGGGGCCGAGGCTCCCTGGGCCAATCTTCCTTCTCCTCCAGCCAGCCTCAGGCCGTCTGCTGTCACCAACACTCCGAAATGACTTCCTGAAAATACCTGGGACCTCCAAATTTCACAGACACCATTAGGCGTGCTGAGGGGTAAACCTTTTGGAGCCCACGGTCAAGCTCACTTCAGCAGATGCCCTATCACCCCACCTGGCTCACCGGACCTCTTAAAACTGCAACCGGGGCCTGCCTGGACCTCACAGCCTGGCGGCTCCTCTGACAGTCACTTTTCCCGGACTCAAGGACCTCCAATCTCTATTTTGCTTAATAAACATTATTTCCACTGTTGGAACAAGCAGTCGTTTCTTGAAGCTGCTTTTTAAACACTGAGGATTTCTGGACTGTGTTCAAACAAATATCGGGGAGTGGTTTCAATGATCAGCGGGTGTTTGTGGAGCCCAGGCAGAGTGGAACACGGTGAGCACACTCACTCCACACAGAGTGGGCACTAATAACGCACCCACCTTACAGAGGAGGAAACTAAGCAAGAAAATGATGCAATAGTTGCTCGGATTTGGGGAGCTAATAGGGAGCAGGGTTGGACTCGAACCCAGGACATCCGGCTGCATGCACCACGGGTTACACGGGAGGCACTGGCTGTCGGCACACTGGTGCCCTCCTTCCCTGCTTTACAAGGTAAAAGTGCCCAGAGCAGCGGGGGCCCAGCAGGGTGGCCTTGTTGGGAAGGGAGGCCAGACCGGTTGGACTGGCCAGAGTTGAAAAATTCCCCAACCAGTCCCCACGGTGACGGTGACTATGGTGATGGCAGAGGGCCTACTGGAGAGGTCATCTGAGGCCTGCAGCAGCCCGTTCCTCCAGGCTCAGTCTGTGCCGTGCTCCCCAGAAGGCCTCCATCACCGAGTGGTCCCCTCCTCCCCACGCAGGCCTCGATGGGCTGCGCAGGCCCGGCCGGCCCGGCGGCCGGCCCGCCACCGAGCACTAGCCGAACGCACAGCCGCAGCACATGAAAGCCGGGCCGACAAAGGGAAAATGAGATTTCCCTTGAGCTATTTGCACTGGCTGACTAACCCGAACCTTCCTTCTCAGGATGAAGAACGGCTCTGATGTTCTGATGTGGGAAAGCATCAAAGGCTGGTCCCACGGCTGCGTGGTGACACGGCAGTCGGGGCCTCGGGAGCTCGAGCCGCACAGCTTCCGAAGCCCGGACCCCGGTTCCGCCCGGGTCGTTAACAGCCAGCACGTCGCTAGTTAGGCGGCGGCTTCCTGGACCACTCCTGGCTTGCGGGGGTTCCTCCTCCTCTGTCCACGGGGCCCCCCGATCCTGCACCCGCAGCGGGGACACAGACTCTGGCCTTCCCTAACTGTCTCTACCAACTGCCAAGTTCAAAGCCAGAGGGAGAAGAGCCCGAAGAAACACTGATGAGCTTCCAGGAGGCTGGAGAACATGGTTTCTAGAACAGAATTTTCTCAATGGTTTCATCTTCTTCCCCCTGAGGGCAGAAAGGGATCCAGGTTTACTGTGGCCCTTTCACCAATTCAGGACAGTGTGAAGAAGGACGTCGAGCCTGCTGGGGAGCCTGCCGTGGACAGGACCACTGTTACCGCCGACAGCCGTCTGCTTGGTGTCCAGGCGGCCTGGTCAGACGCTTGGCCGCCCTCCCCTGTCCTCAGGATCGCGGCCGCCTTCCCCTCTTGGAGACTTCTTGAAGCATCCCCCGTGAACCACACGTCCTGAAGCCCCTCCAGTATCTCCCTCAGCCAGAGCGCCAGGCCGGCAGCGCGGAGCCCCTTGGCGCTCCGTCTTCCAGCTCAGGAGCGCTGGGGAGGTGCTGGGACCCCGGGCCTCTCCTCGGATCCCTGTGCTGCGAAGCACGACCCCGACCCCTCCTTTGTTTTTAGAAAAGGATAAAGCTTTTCCCACCCGCAGCTCTCATCTCTCCTAGCGAACAGTCAAATCACGGCTTTTATTCCCAGCTCACCACGTCAAGCAAATAGAAGCTTACAGGAGAGACCAGCGAGCGATAAGCAATTCCCACTGCAGTGAATTCTTAATATATAAATTCATCCGACAGCACTTTAGTATCAACTGGCAAAACCAGGAACAATGGGAAGCAGGCAGGCCGGGCTCTGACGAGGTCAACCATCAAGGTTATCTGTATTCAATTACTGGTATCTACAAACTTGCATAGTTGTCAGCTGGTCAGAGCCCCGATGAAAACTCACCATGCACTCGGAAAGCAAATATAGTTTCCGAGGAGAGCCTCAAATTAGCTCCGAGAATGACTTGGCTTCAGACGCACAGAAGCCGTCAGCCTTTGGGGAGGTTTCTGCCGGCAGCGCCTCCATGTCTAAGTTTGGGCATCGTCTTAGAAACCTCTGTTCCCGGAGCAGGAAAGCACTGGAATCGCTCCTTAACCCTGGGCGACGATAAATTATCTCACTTAACAATAGATAAACTTAAGACACTTTTCCTGTCCTGGGGACCTATTGTGAGGTGGACGCTAATCTCCCACATCTCGCCTTCCCTGTCAGCCCCCCGCAGACCTGTCGGTGGTGAGGAGACACAATAATTTGTTTCTAACTCCTCCTCCGGAACCATATATCATGTGTGCAAACAAAGCCCCCAACCACAGATATGGATCTGTTTCCTCTGTCCGAGTTCCTCTTCCCCACAGAGGCTGCGGGCACGTGTCCAGTGTGATGGTCCCACGCGCTGGGGAGAGGACCGTCCCCCGCCCTCCAGGCCCAGCTGGAAATGGGGTGAGGGTCTTCAGGAGGACCGAGGACGTGCCTGTGGAAAGGAGGTTTTCTGCCCACAGCCACACCCCACCGTGGCTCCGATCACTCCTCTGTGCTCCCTGGCAGGTGCCTTTCAAACCCACACCCCATTTTCAGCTCACCAGGGAGATTTACTGACTGGGCGAGTCAGGGTTAATCAATGCCGAGGTAATTTCTAGATTAGCTTGGGGAGGCCATAAATCGTGGGCCTTGTTAAGAACTAGATGTCTTTGATTTTCTCCCTGGGCCAGACGCACTGGGTTTTACTCTCCCCCATACAACCCCTGCTCCGCCCAGTATCTGTCATCTCCACGGTGTTGATGGTCCCCCTTCCGATGACCCCCTTCCGGTCATGGGCTCGCATGGTCCATTCAATCTCCAAAATTAAGGACTGTACATTCATAAGTGGAATTTAGATGAATAGGACTAGGCTTTGGGACAGAGGTAAAAATAGGATCATCGTCATAAAAAACTATTTAACAAGGCCTCACGTAGAGAGAAAGTCACCCCTGATTTCCAGTCAGGCTGGGATTCGCTCCCACTTCCAGCCTGGGTCCCTGGGCCCACTCAGAGCTGCCCATGTACCTCGGGGATGCTGTTCACATCCTAGCCTTGCAGAACTTTAACGTATTTGTACCTCATCATAACCATCTGTACCAGATGATAATACCGATGAGGAGGGCACAGTGACAGAGTGGGAGCTCAAACCCACGACTGTCCAACTCCAAAGCCTACCACTGCCTCATGGCGGTCCTGCTGGTGTCGGCAATGCTGGTGGTAGTGGTACTAGCGGTGGTGACAGGAATGGCAGCGTGGTGACGGTGGTGGTGATGGGAGGCAGTGGCCATAGTGGTGTTATAATGACAGCGTGGTGCCGGTGGTGATACTCTTCAGGATGGGAGCAGTGGTTGTGTGAATGCCAATGGACTTGGTGATGGTGGTGGTGGTGTTTGTCGTGGTGATAATATCAGTCGTGCGAGAGAGTGGAGGTGAGGATTGAATAAAATGCAAGGGGTGGGCCTTACCACAACACATACCAGCAGACACAGGCATTCGGACCAGGGAGCTACGGGGAACCTCCCAGCATGCACTGCACATCTAAATAATGGTGCAGGGCTGGGGCGCGCCCGAGAGGAAAGCCCGGTAATCACTGGGGCTCGGGCTCTGCTGGCAGCGTCTTCATGACTGCTCCCTCTCCACTGCAAGGAGGACCCACCTCGCCTTCGGCCCCACCCAGTCGAACGGCTTGGTGAAGATAATTACTTGCACCACCTGATCAATAGCGATTGCTCCTGGCCCCTGCTTGTTCAATATCAGTGTCTGGGATCACGGAATCCTGATACTTCCCTCAAGATGCCAATTTCTGCTTAATGTTAGATAAAATACATCTATCAAGCCCATCCGTTAATGAGATTTTATTGTGTCATTAATAATACATACCTTTAAAAATATGTTTCCAACTCACGACAGGAAACGTGAGATGGCAAGTACTCCACGCGCCCGGTCACACAACTTCCCATTGCGTTGGACACCGCAAATCAATGCTGTGTTAAGCAATCTCGGCAAGTGATTACGGAATTTGAGAGACAACCAGCGGGCAGGGGAAGAGAAACTACTTCGCCATTGATTTTTCTGAGAGAGAGAGAAAGAATTAAAAAACTGCCTCTGTTCATTCTCAGGGGCCTGTGAACGGAACTCCACTGGTGACATTGTCACCCCTGAGAGGTGAGCTCTTTGCCTCGAGTTTGGGTGACGAGTTGCAAAGGAGCACAGGGCTCTGAGGTCCCCTGGACGCTGTCCGTATGAAAACCAGGCTCGGGCTTCTCCTGGGAGAGGGGACAGGACACAGCTGCCCCCTCTGTGGAAGCACACTGGCGAGCGGCCGGATGCCTGCCGCTGAGGTTCATCTGCACGCGGAATAGACACGGGCCCCGCAGCCCAGTTCTGGGAGGAACTGTCTCCGGGTCAGACCCCAGGACAGAACCCCAGGGATGTCGGCCTGCGCCCAAAACAGAAACAGCTGCGAGGAAACAGGGGACGAGGAGAGGTGCCCTGGAGTCATTAACTGGCCAAGTTTTCTTGACCTGGAAAATACCATTTATTTTCATTGCTTCACTGTTGGTTCGTTGTCTACAGAACTTGGCCCGCTCTCCGCGATGTCCTCACTAGAAACCCTCTCTCATGTCGGGACAAGGCATCATTAGTTCCGTCTCCCCAGCTTTGTGGCTCTTCACTGAATGACAGGCAGAGTCTTTGCAAGGAGAGGTTGTCTGTAAATATTTTCTTAGTAATTCACCCCAAGAGCGTACTACATAGTTTAGTTTGCTAATTATTTCATTAGCAACATAATAAATAGCCGGTATCTGTAAATCGGGGGGGTCATGTATACAAAGAGGGCAGAGCATCTTCCGAGTACGCATGACAGTGTGAGGGGCTCTCCCGGGACCCTGTGCACCCTGGCCTGACACGGCCTGTGTTCCGACGTCTGGGTCTGAGGGTTCAGGCCTGTGAGTTTATTAGCAGCTCAAGGTTTGGTAAGTTTATACATGCACGTGTACACACGGAATACTCAAGCATCCTAGATTCATAAGCTATTCCCGTACACTCTGTACACAGCTGTGGACAGATGTGTGGGCTTCATCTCAGGATCGGACTATGTTTGCAGCAAGACTGCATGTTTCGTGGCCTCTCTATTCAGACTCTGATGGAAACTAGGACTATTTCTACCCAGAGATCAAAGAGCTCACACAGCTGTTCAGTGTCACCAAGCAGGCCCCTCCATGCGAGCACAGCCTGGATCTGGGGCTCTCTCTCCCTCCCCCCTCCCCCTACCTCATCTCCAGTTCTCTCTAAAAAAAAAATCAGTCAAAAATACTTTATTCTTACCTACTCATTGGTTTCCTCTCAAATTCCATAATTATTTTCTGAGATTGCTTAATAGAACATTGACTGGGCTCTAAGGGCCCTTCTAAGTTTAAATTGCTATGATTATAGAATTTTCTCTCCCTTTTTTCTTTTCTAAAATAAATATTTCATTTTTAAAATCCCCCAAACAAAGGGTGGGGCCACCCTCCACCTCTTCTCCTGAGAGCATGGCTTCCTTGATCCTTGTTCAAAGTCTGATCTATTGCCCACTTCATTTGACCGTGGAAACAGCTGTGGCAGCCTGGTGGGTTTGACTTCTCGTGAGAGCTGTTCGCTCTTCCCAAGACATAGCGGAAAGGCGGACAGCGTGTGTAAGCGGCTCCCTTTGTGTGACAAGGGAGGACACAGACCATGTGCTTGTATTTATATATATATTTTTAATTTTATTGAATTTATTGGGGTGACATTGGTTAATACAATTATATAGTTTTCAGGTGTACCATTCCATAATACGTCATATTGTATTGTGTGGTCACCACCCCAAGTCAGGTTGCCTTCCATCACCATTTATTCCTCTATACCTTCTTCTACACCCCCCCCCCTTCCCTCTGGTGATCACCATACTGTTGTCTGTGTCTATGAGTATTTTTTCTTTTGCTTAATCCCTTCACCTTTTTCACCCAGCACCCCCAACACCTCTCCCCTCTGTCAGCTATCAGTCTGTTCTCAGTTTCTACGAGTCTGTTTCTATTTTGTTTGTTAGTTTATTTTGTTCATTACATTCCACATACAAGTGAGATCAAGTGGTACTTACCTTTCTCTGACTGGCTCCAGGTCCATCCAGGCTGTCGCAAGAGGTAAGATTTCCTTCTTTGTCACGGCTGAGTAGCATTCCATTGTGTAAATGTACCACAGCTGTTTTCCCCGGGCATCTGCGGGTGGGCACTTGCCTCCAGGTCTTGGTGCATTTGTATTTGCACACAGGGAACCTTTAGGGCAGTACAATCACTGAGCAGCGGGGCCTGCGTGTCGTTGGATTTTGAGCTATGTGACTATGGCATCAATTTAAAAAATTAGTCATTGGAAATTTACAAACAAAGTCCTCATTGACTTGGGTTGTTTGATTAGCCTGTGGGGGCTTTTGTGACCACAGAGAACATTTTCTGTCAAAAATGGGCAAACTTTTAAAAAATGGTTATGTTTGGCGTTGTCTGCTGAACTCAGATTAACTGGGGGACTTGGCAGTGACCGGCTGCCTCAGAGGGGGGACAGCCTGAGGGAGCTCCTAGGAGCCGCCGGGGGCTGTGTGAGTCCGGGGGGCGGGGGGCCTGGCGGAAGGCTAGGCTCTCCGAAGAGAGCGCAGGACAGGCGCCTGGGGCGGTGATGGCGCGGCGCTTCGAGACGGACTTTGGAGGGGTGTCCCTTTCCTCACCACGAGTTTTGATGTTCTGAGAAGCTGGTGTTGGTCCCAACGCTCTCTTTCAACCGGAAGTTGGGTGCTGGGAGCCCCTGTTAGATCTCCAGGAGGGGGTGCTTGCCAGAGGCATAATTCAGTTAATTCCAATGAAATTAAGGATCTTTCTGAACTGCAGCTGCAGACCAAGCAGCCATTCCCTCTGCTCATTTGTTCTCTATCGATTTTTCCACACGCGCCCAAAACTCTGTCCTCTGGTCTCCCTTTTTCTTCATGAATCCCACGTGGACAGGACCGCAGATGACTGGGGTATACAAGTGGTGTTTTTCTTTCTTCTTTCTTAGCACCAAGCTTCAAAAACATGTCTCAGTTTGTCTAAAAACAGCGCTCTGATTGATCCACTTTATTTTTGATGGCTGCAATAAACACCTGCCCAAGGAAGGGGGGGCAGGGGAAGTAAAAACAAAACTGGATTCATCGGCTGGAGACGGTATTTATGTGTAAGTGATACTAAGACTAAGCTGGGTAACTCAATAGTAAAATGGGCAGGTTTTAGGGCTGTTGCCATTAAGAAAATAACACTAATATAAGACACATGTGGGTGCTGGCCAGGACGCATCCCCGGAGCTCCTGGGCTGCCCGATCTGGGGATCAAGGCTCAGAGCTTGGCCCCAGTTCACAACCTTTGCTGTGATCTCGGGTCGGAATCTGGTAATGTAATTTTCTGCCAAGTGGGGGAATCCATGTGTTCCCAATGACACCTCAGGAAGTTTTGTTTTGCTCTATTAGATCATAGAACCCTTGACCCTGCCAGTTCTGAGACCTTCACATTTCGCCCGGCCCTTTTGTCGAGGAGGAGCCCAGAGAGACCAGAGAGATTAAATGACTTAGCCAAATCACACAGCGAGTCTGCCGCACAAGCAAGACCAGCACCCCGGCAGGAAGAGCTAGCTGTTTGCAGTTAATGTGGACAAAGAAGGAAGACGGGCTACAGTCGTCTCTGCTCGGGCGCCGTACTTGGTCTGGAGACCGTTCTAATGCTGAGAGATTGTTGTGACAATGTATCTATACATCAGAGCGCTGAGACACAAAACAAGAACACAGTAAAAACAATCAGAAATATGACTTAGGATTCTTCAGTTTGTAATTGCTGCCTTTTTTCTGAGAGAGAGAAACATTTATGTGAAAGTGTAACATCTATCAGCTGCCTCCTGCATGACCCAACTGGGGACTGAGGCCACAACCCAGGCATGTGCCCTGACGGGGAATCGAACCGGCGACCTCTCGGTGCAACCAACTGAGCCACACTGGCTAGGGCTGCTGCCTCCTTTCTGAGCCTTTTCTCTTTTTATTTTGTTCATTTTTGGGGTCTCAGCTTGAGGATCACCAATCAGAGGAACTCTCCAGAACCACCTCTGCCCAGCCACTTCTCTCATCTTCCTTGTTTGTTTCCTTCACTCAAAGGACCTTCTTTGTTCATCATTTTGATTATTTGTTGTCTCTCCTTCTAGCATGTGAGATCCACCAGGGCAGGGCTCGGTGCTGTATTCTCAGCACCTGGTACACAGTAAGTGCTCAATACATGTTTTTGCATGCATGAGTACATTTTACTAAGGACATGCCACTTTCCCTTCCTTAAAACCTTCATGCCTCCTCTCTTATCCGTCTTGGGGCACTTGTCTCTGCCTTGAAAAATTCCACCCCAGCCCATCTAGCCTCCTCCACCAGGTTGGAAGGCCTTGAAGGCAGCTACACTTGTATGTGCAGCAGTCTTCAGGATCATGCCCTGCCCATGTTGGTTCTAAAGTTTAATTGAGACAGGCACACAGATCAAGAGGTTTGGGAGCCCGTCCAAAAATAAAAGTCAACTCCTCGTTTCTGGACCACAGAACTAAAAGGAAGGCATGCGTTTAAAGAGAGCTTCCAATGCAACTAATTAATATGTTTTGGTCTCTCCCTTTCCTTTGGACTTGAAGCTGGGCACAGCCGAACACTGTGCTGAACAAAGATGTCTTGGACCCAGTTCTTGTTTGTGTCTCCTGAACAGCTACCCCCAGCTGGCTTTATTTAAGTGATCATAGGATAAAATTTCAACGCGATCTCCAGTGAATGTGACGAAAGACTGCTTCATCTATCGTCTCCAGGGCTGGTACTCAGAGGCCACTCGGGCCGCGAAGGGACCTAAGGCATTGAGGGTGCCACCACCCAGTGGAGAGCGTCACTCTGAGGCAGCCTGGAGACCGTGCTGACGAGACTGACAGCGAAGAGAAGGGAGCAGTGTCTTTAGAATCTGACAGATCTGAGTTTGAACAGCTCTTTAGGCTGAGTGACTTGGGCCACTGGACCTCAGTTTTCTCATCCAGAAAATGGGAATGCTATATCACTTTCTGGTTGATCAAAAGGAAGAATGTTTGTGGCATGTCTGGAACAAAGAAACCACTCAACAAAGGGTAGTCATTACTACTCTTATACCTCTTTTACCTTCCCCACACTCTCTTGTATTTAAAATCTAAACCCATTTCTGTGTCTACAGACCCCAGATAACCTGAGCTCTGTCCTACCTCAGGGCTTTTGCACTTGCTGTTCTTCCTACCTTGTTCCCACCTCCAACCCCCAGGTATGGTTGGTTCTTACATCATCATGCCAATCTCAGCTCAATAGCCCCCTCTCAGAGAGGCCTTCTCTAATCACAGGGACCCCCTGTGAAGTCCTCTCCATGGAGTAACGTGCTTCACACCCTCTTGCACCCCCATCCTCTGAAATTGTCCCATTTACTCATTCAGTTGTTGACTCTCTTCTCCACTGGCACCTGCAGTTCGTCTGGTCCCTGGGAGTGGGGACCCGGCCTGCTTCTGTCAAGCTCCAGGCCCATCGTGGGTGCGTGGTACAGATAAACCAGCATATCTACATGAAAAAGACCTCCGAGAGGCCATAAGAGCCAAGAGCAGGCCCGGCGAGATAATGTGCGGAGTCCAGTACAAGATAAAGTGCGGGACCCCTCTTCCAAAGGACTAAGAATTTCAGGACGCAACAGCAGAGCGTAAACCAGGCTCAGAACCCGCGCCACCGCCCAGGCGGCATGCCCACGAAGCCGACCCTGCCTGGAGGCCACGGCAGAGCCGGAGGAGCTCTGGTGGTGGGCAAGGCCTCTGGGGCGTTCTCGGATCGTGCCATGCAGCCCCCCCCCCCCGAAGGCTGGTGCCCGATGGGTCCAGTTCCCGCTCCCGAGCCCCTCAGCGAGACGTCCTATTTCCAGGTCCCATTTTGGGGTTATTTCAGAATGGAGTCACATAACGAGGAGTGTGTGAAGGGCAAGTGAGGACATCATCACACAAGGGGACAGTGTCTCTGAAACCGCTGGGGTGGCGGGGAATGAGGGAGGCCTCGGAGCAGGGCTGCCCCGTCCAGCTGTGTGAGGTGCTCACTACAAAAGGCCCTTCCGAGGGGACAGTGGGGACTGAGACCCTGCCTGGGTTACAGTTACCCAGCAGAGAATCCCATGCCAGGCTGCACTTGCCCAGAGAGAAGGGCGCCGTTTTCTCTGCAAAACAAACTGTCTACTTGACGAGCCATGTGCCTGCCCAGAGGGGGTGCCAGTTTCTAATTTGCTCTAAAACACCATGAGGTTTAGCACCATCTCAACCCAAGTAGCTGAGTAACCAAAAGGAAAAAAAAAAATACCCAACCCTATAAAGCACAAACTAGATCCTTTCGCACTAAATAGGCCAGCCGGCTGAGCGTCCAGATGCAGAAGGAGACACCAATGGAGGTGTCCACTGAAGTCCACGCGTGGTGGCTGCCAATGGCGACCTGCAGTGGGAAGAGGGTGGGTGAAAGAGCTCCCCCTACTGGCCTGCAGGACACAGTGCATGCTCCCGGGAATCCCGCAGGGGCCCCAGCTGACACCCGCTTTCACTGGCTCTTAGCTCTGTGTGGTTTTGAAGGGTTCTTTTATTTTCTTAATATGTTATTATATGTCACTTTTTTTTTTACAGAGAGAGAGAGAAAGATCCATGAGAGAAACATCTATTGGTTGCCTCTGCACACCCCCTACTGGGGATCAAGCCCACAACCCAGGCCCGTGCCCCGACCGGGAATGGAACTGGCGATGGCGCCCACCCGAGCCACACTGCCAGGGCAAGACGGGCATTCTTGATTCTCATTTTACAGATGAGGAAACTGGAGCTCAGAGTAGTCAAAATAGACCCAAGGTTCAGGTCACCATGAAGCAGAGTTCTTGGGATCTCAACCCAAGGACCGGTTCTATTGATCCTGCTTCCCTCTCGAAGGGGGGGTCATAAAGTCTGTGTTCGGGGCTAGTCCAGGCGGTCCAGCTTCCACGCGGAAACACAGGGCTCCTCCGTCTGGCAGGAGTGTAGGTGGACGGGAAGGCCTTTGTGCACACGTTTGCCAAGTGCCCACAGCGTGGGAAGAGCCTCACCCTCGCACACTGTCACGTCAGTGACACACATGTCCCACCCCTCAAAACCCATGCACACCCCGGAACAGGCCATTTACAAGTGCCGCGGGCCTCGCCTTGGACGGAAACCAGATGAGCATCGTGATCCAGGCCTCGGCGGCTAAGCCCTCAGAGGGAGAAAACATCTTGCCCTTTGCGAGTCCGCTCTCTCTCGGTTTTATTAGCCAGAAGGCTACGATCTGAGTCTGGGTTTGCAAGACCAGTTCCCAGCTGGTGGAATCACAGAGAAGCCCTTCCTCCTGGAGCCAGCCTGAAGACCACCCCAAGCACCAGATGGGCAGTAAAACCTTTAAACAGCTGCTGTCTACGACTCTGCTACTACTGGCGCTGGACGGGCCTCTCCCGGGGACCGTGGGCATGCAGAGCCCTCGGGCTGAACACTGAAAACCCCATGTTACAAAGGTGGGTCATCTTCCCAGCATCGGGGGATGGTGGCAGCTTCCGGGAGTCTAGTTTGAGGAGCCCTAGTACCCCTGTGTTCTGGGCGGGACCGGAAGTGAGACAAGGACACAGCAATAACACACTCCTGGATTGGACACTCGCGTGTGTTTAGCAGACGTTACCTCTTTGAGCCCTTGTGACAGGCCCATAAATCAGGCACCATTATTTGGTCCATTCATAGGTGGGTATTTGGAGAGGTAGAGAGGTTAGGATTTGCCCAGAATCATGTGGCTAGAAGCTGGAGGAGATGACATTCAGAATAAGGTCTGCCTGAAGATAAAGCTGGGCCGGTGCTTTGGGGGAATGCCCTCCTACTCAGTGCCCTTCATTCGCCCTCGGAACGAGTGGTCATGGAACATGAGCAAGTTCAGCAGGAAAAAGGGGCCTTTTGGCAGGCGCAGTCGGCGCGGGTCCTGCCGGGCACAGGCGCCGTGAGTGCGAGCGGCGGCAGGCATGGACGACGAGGAGGAGACGGACCTGCTGTGGAAGATTCGCAAGACCATTATGCAGTTGTGCCATGGCTGAGGCTACCTAGTAACTCAGGGTGAACTGGACCAGACACTGGAGGAGTTCAAGGCCCAGTTTGGGGACAATCCAAGTGAAGGGCAGCCACGGCGCACTGACCTCACAGTGCTGGTGGCCCACCACGATGACCCCACTGACCAGATGTTTGTCTTTTTCCCAGAGGAGCCCAAGGTGGGGATCAAGACCGTCAAGGTGTACTGTCAACGCATGCAGGAGGAAAACATCACCCGAGCCCTCATCGTGGTACAGCAGGGCATGACACCTTCTGCCAAGCAGTCCCTGGTTGACATGGTCCCCAAGTACATCCTGGAGCAGTTTCTGCAGCAGGAGCTGCTCATCAACATCACAGAGCACGAGCTGGTCCCAGAGCATGTCGTCATGACCAAGGAGGAGGTGATGGAGCTGCTGGCCAGACACAAACTCCGAGAAAACCAGCTGCCCAGGATCCAGGCTGGAGACCCTGTGGCACGCTACTTTGGAATAAAGCGAGGGCAGGTAGTGAAGATCATCCGGCCCAGCGAAACCGCAGGCAGGTACATCACCTACCGGCTGGTACAGTAGCCACCCTACCACCTGGCAGCCCCCTGGGAGACAGACTAATGGACTGTGACCACCTTACCCAGGCAGTTGGCCTGCCTATGGCCTGCCCTACAGGAATCTCAACCCTGGAAACCCACCTGCTGCTCCTGTGGAACCCAAAGCAGGCTGCATGTTTGCTTTCCCTGGGCTGAAGGTCCTTGTGGCCTCACCTGGACATTGAGCCCCACCTGGGGTTCCATGTAATGGTTCCTTAGGAGGGGACAAGATGCTGAGGGGAGGCCAGTGACCAAGACAGTCCTAGGTTCTTTCCCCCTGGGAACCCCAAGCTGGCTCTCCACAAATTGGACCTGGGTCTGAGTTCTCTGGTCAGCCCCTACTTCCAGCTTCTCATCTCGCTCCCTCACAGTGGCCCTGTCCTTGACTGCCTGAGTACTCTGAGGGCAGCAGGTAGGGATATTAAAACGCATATATTTTGGGAAAAAAAAGAAAAAGGGGCCTTTTTAAGGCTCCTGGGTCTTCTTCCTCCACATTTAATGTGCCACCTCAGTTTCCCCAGCTGTAAAACAAGAATAGTGAGCCTAGTCCTTCTTAACGTTGCATTGAGAAGTGACAAGATCATGGATAGAAGATTCTTCACACCGCGCTGGGCACAGTGAGGGGCGATCAATGTCGGCGGCGCTTCTCCCTCTCGGCCTGGTCGCACTCATACGTCAAGGGCGGACGGAGGCCCCAGTGCGGTTCCTCCAAGAACATTTCAGTGGCTGGATCGTGTTTGTGTTTGGAAGAAAAAGCTCTGGGAAAGTTCAGCCTCGCTCTGTTTTTTAGAAGCCAACCTGGTCCCCTCTTTCCTTCGCCATCATTTGTAGAAAGTTCTGAACATTCAAACCAGATCACGTTTAACCTTTTGCCCAACATAGCTTTGACTATTTCAAACCCCTTTGGCTCTCAGAGGCCTGGCTTCCTTCAGGCTCAGGCTGTAAACGTTTGCCTTTGATTTGAGATACATGACAATAAATTAGGGGACATTTATCAAAGCTGCTTTTTGCATAAATTACTGCATTATACAAATACACTTAGCAGGATCCCGTTTCTTTGATGTTGGGAGCAAAGATTTATGTGCAATGGAGTTTTTATTTATCTGCCCTGTTCACCTCTACAAGGGCTGGACACAGTCCTCAATTAGTTCCATACTTCTCGAAATGACATGTGTGTCTCACAACCTGAGCTGAGGGAACAAAGACGCGCAAGTCCTGTCCGAGCGGCCTTTTTAGGGAGACAGGAAGCTTTATCGGACTCTGAGTGTCTCTGAATTCCTCCTCCTGAGAGCAGATTGAGGGGCATTTGAGCCCGTTGCTCTGGCATCTTCCTCCACCATTTACAAAGACATTGAGTAGAGGAAAGGTTTTCTCTTATTTTCTGTTATTATTATTTTATTATTAGAGAATAGCCTCTAAATTCAAGCTGGTAAAGGGGCACGGGCAGCCCCGGTCCCGGGCCCCAGGGTTCTGAACGTAGCTCCCTAAGTGTGTGCCCCTGGGGTCCAGAGCTCTGTGACCCGGTGGAGGCCGCCAAGCTTGCAGATTTCACAGGCCATTGACAATTTCATGCACTCACCCAGGTGACTGCTAAAGTTACCATTTTCCTGTGCTTGACGTAAGAACGTTTTATAAAGGCAAATGACCCAGTCCTGTCACCGTCCTCTCGTGGTTGACGCCGCCCTCAGAACCTGGCACCTGACGCCGGGAGCTGTGGTTCCAGCCTGGCTCAGACAAGCGGCGGGTGAGACGGCAGCGGGCGGCCCCTCTGGAGCAGGCCCGTTGCCGGTGGCAGGCTGGTGGGCCGTTCCGATCCAATCGAGAATGTCATGCAGGCAGCCCCCCGAAGGCAGGGACCTGGGACAGAAATCCAGGTGGGGAAGCTGCGAGCATCGGTCCCATCCAGGCAGGAGGAGGCAACAGTGCACGAGGCACAGCTGGCGGGGTGGGGGCCCACCAGCTGCCAGGATTGGGGAGCGTCATCCCTGACCCTCCAAGGCACCCCCTGTGGGGAGCGACCTGGAAGTCAGAGTGAGGCAGCTCCTGGCTCAGCAGTAGGAACCATGCCTCCCCCTCCCCCTCAAACCACAGGGAACAGTAGCCTCACCACCCCATCCATCCTCAGTCCTTACCTTCATTCTCCGTGTAGTCACTCATGGTCCCTGAGGCCCCTGCTAAGTGCAGACAAGGCGAGGGACAGGAAGAAAACAAGAGGTACGGCTTAGGGAAGGATTCGGTTGCGTAAGGATGAGAAGCACTTCAAAATGGGGGCAGGGTGGGGTAGAAGAGGCAGAAACGTTTAGGAGTAATCATGGCCGGAGGGCGATACCGACATCAGTCAAACGCCTGTGCCGACCGAGCAGGAACACGCTGGCATTGCGCCTTCCTACACCCTGGGAGGTGGGAACGGCGCTTAGCCCCATGTCACAGATGAGCCAGTCGAGGCTCCTAGAGGTTACATTGCTTTCCCCGGGTTCCCTAACTCGTAAACTGGGGATATGAACCCAGTCTGACCATGGAGCATTTCTGCCACCGAAAACCAGCAGGGTAGGAGCAGAGGTTCCTTGCTGGCAGTCAGGAAGGCCTTGCACTCCACATTAAAGAGCTGGAGAACGTTCATGAGCAAGGATGACAGCAAGAGAAAGTTTTCTTCTGGACCTCCCTGCAGGCGTGCCTCTAACGCCTGTGCACCAAGAACCCTGTGCAGGCGGTGCCCACGTGCTCACCAGGCAGGGCTTGGGTCCGACAGGCCCTTCCTCCGGGGCCAGGAATCTGCCCAGCCTTGGCCGTTCTTGTTATGCCGAGGGGTCCACACCACTCTGTCCAACCATGAGCCCCACATCAAGGTTGCTGGCTGAAGGTCATGGCTCAAACTTCCAGACACTGGGCTGAAATACCCTTTAGTCTCAGTGCACAACGTGACTAGTGAAAGGGGTGGAGGCCAGAGGGTCCATGACAGTATCCTGAGCATTTTGATGGGAAGGGGAAAACTCTGGACTTTGTAGAATTCTCCCCTCTCCCATAGCAGCTATCTGACCTTGACCGTTTACCTACCTTCCCTGCTCACCCCTTTCTACAGCTGGACGTTTTGGAGTGTACCACGTTTTCACAGGATTAAGGAGCTCCCAGGGCAAAGGGCGTCTAGCACAGTGCCTGACACGTAGGAGGCGCTCGAGTTCAGGTAACTCCAATCTTCCCAAGCCTGTTCCAACTGGCAAGTGTTGTTTTTATGATGATGATAAATTTTAATACATTTTAATTTTAGATTGACAGAGTTATTCTGAAGAGAGTACAGAGTTCCTGTATGCTCTACACCCTGTTTCTCCTGCAATTAACATCTTACATTAGTGTGATAGATTTGTCTTAGTTAATGAGCGAATACTGATACATTGTTATTCACTGAAGTCCATACTTCATTGAGATTTTCTCACTTTTTTCCCGGTGTTCTTTGTCTGTTCCAGGATCCCACCACCACCATACTACATTGACTCGCCATGTCTCCTTAGTCTCCTCTCAGTGGGACCCTGTGTCAGATTCCTCTGTTTTGATGACCTTGACAGTTTTGAGCAGTACTGATCAGGTAATTCTGCAGAATGTCCCTCGGCTGGGATTTTTCTCATGTTTTCCTCTTGATTAGACTGAGTAATGTGTTCTAGGCAGAGGTAAGATGCCATTCTCATCCCATTCTATCAAGGGCACACACTATCAACACGACTTATCATTGTTGATGGTGACCTTGATCTCCTGGCTTGAGGTAGTGTATGTCAGGTTTCTGTACTGTAAAGTTATTCTTTCTTGTCTCCTTTTGCATCCTGTCCTCTTTGGGAGAAAGTTACTATGAGCAGCTACACGCAAGTGGGGAAACAAGCTCCCCCTCCTTGAGGGCAGAGTATCTACATAAAGTATTTTGAATTTTTCTGTACAGTAGGTTGGTCTGTCCCCCTACCCTACTTTATTCATGAGCAGCATGGCCTCATGGATATTTGTTTTATCCTTTAGGTTATAGTCCAATGTTATTTTATTTTGTTGCTCAAATTGTTTTAGCTCTGGCCATCAAGAGGTCTTCCATTGGATCCCATGTCCCTTTGACATAGTCCCTTTGTTATGGGTTTGGGTCTGCTTGGGTCTCTGGTTTTCAGCACTTTCTTACTTTCCAGCACTGTAAGTCATCTGGTGCAGTTCATGCCCCAGCCCTAGAGTTCTGGAAGTAGCCATTTCTCCAAGGCTTGTTCCTTTGCTTGGAGGAGAGCATGAGAGACCGAGATGCGGGTGCTGGGTGTGGACGTTCCGCCCGGGAGGTCATCGCTGCTAGGTCCTCTTGGCCGACCAAGAAAGGAAAGCGATGTGCGCACTAACGGCCTCTGCGGGAAACATTGCCCATTGAGCAGAGCTTGCATACACTTTCTTTGCCTGTGGTCTCACAGTTACACTCATTTCCAAGGTTACCGAGGTCAGCACCTCATCTGCCACCCCCTTCAGTGGGATTGTGTCACACACTTGTAATACAGCTAGATGAGTGTGTCATATTCTGCATTCCATCCTGGGACCCCTCGACCTCCTAAATTATTTTTTTCATATGTGTACACTCATAGGTATATGCTCTGTGCTGTGACGTTCTATGGGTTTGATAAATGCATAATATCTTATATTCACCATCACCACAGCGTTCAGAACAGTCTCACTGACCCAGCCTCCCCACCCCACCTCCAGGCAACCGCTGACCTTTTCACTGCCTCTAGTTTCTCCCTTTTCTGGAAGGTCACCTAATTCACATACTACAGTGTGTAGCCTTTACCGAGGGCTTCTCTCACCAACAATGAATTTAAGACTCATCCACATCTCTTCATGGCTTGAGAGTTCATTTCGTTTTATTGCTGAATAATCATCAATTTATGGATGTACCACAGCTTGTTTATTTCTTCACCTCCTGAAGGGACATCTCGGCCCCTTCCAGGTCTGGTGACTAGGGATGGAGCCGCTGTAAACACTGGCACGCAGGTTTCTGTGTAGATGTTTTCAGATCGGTTGGGTGGATACCTAAGGGTTCGACTGCTGGCTGGCAGGGTTAGAGCACAGGTAGCTTTGTGAGAAACTGCCACCTGTCTTTCAGAGTGACCGTAGCCGCCTGCGCGCCCAGCAGCGGGGAAGGCGGGTTCCCGCCGCTGGGCACCCCGCAGTGGGCACTGTCCGCTCGGGGACTTAGTTAATCCTGTGGTGTGTACTGACAGCTCGTTGTGGTTTTCATTCGCAACTCCTTAATAACACATGATGTCCAGCTTCTTGTCATATGCTCACTGGCCATCTGTATAGCTTTTTTGGTGGAGTTATCAGTTCAAATCCTTTGCTGATATTTAAAGGGTGATGTGTGTTTCTTATTGAATTTTCAGAGTTCTTTGTATTATTTTCTTTTCTTGTTTTTGTCATACTCTCTGGGCCAGCTCTCTCCATGTCGCCCCTGCCTCCTTGCACCTGTATCCCCTGAGCTGGGAACACATGGAATGTTCCATGACCCCAACCTTGCACATCCAGGCTCAGGGGAATGAGTGGGAATGGGCAACGCAGCCAGATTGAGTCCAGTCCCCTCGTGATGTCCCAGGTCCCCTAGTGACCTTTGCACGAACCTCACCAGATCATGGGCTTGGGAAGCTCCCTGCCCGCCTCTCAGAGCTGACTCAGCAACATTCCAGAGTACCACATCCAGAGACTGTAATAGTCAAACTGCAAGGGTCCTCTAGGAGCATTTAGTTCATTTTGTACATGAATACGCTGAGATGCAGCTCACAGATCTTCCAGTTGTTCTATCAGGAAAGGCTAAACAGAGTTGGACGCAGCTAAACTCTTTAATTTCTTCACACTGCAACAACATCAGCATCCCATGGGAGCGTGTTAGACATACAGACGCCCTGGCCCCACTCCAGGCCTACTGAGTCGGAACCGCATTTTCACAGTCTTCCCCATTGATTCGGATGCTCACTGAAGCCTAGGAACTCCGCCCTAGTGCAGTGGTGCCTCTGCTCGTCACTGAGCATCTAGCACACGGCAGGGTGCTGAGCGCCGGGCACTCGTCACGAAGCAGCCGGCACCTGCTCTAGAATGGATGCCACACCGTCGATTACTTCGCAAGCCGTTGGCAGATTGAACACGGCCGTGACTGCACCAGAAAGGAAGAGTGTGTTTGAGACTCCGAGGCCTGAAGGATGGGCGGGGTTGGGCTGGGCTGAAGACACCGTGGATGATGAATCCGTGGGCACAGTGGGTCACGAAGGAGAGGCCGTAGCTGGCAAAGATTCCCAAGCTCCTTGGACCTGGACACCCTGCTGAGTATCTCAGGGGTGCAATGGTCTACAAAATACAGTCCTGGAAGTTGTGACCCACCCGAGACTGAACAGGATGATGGACTGGGAGCCTACATACACCCAGCTCTCCTGCCTCTCAAAGCTAAGCCCTTTCCACTGTACCATACTACCCTGACCCGGTCCCTGGGAGTCCCCAGGTGACAGAGAACCTAGGCCGTGGGCATCAGGCTGGCTGCCAGCCAGGCTGGACACACGTGCAAGTTATTTTCATGGGGCACAAATTCTGGAAAATATGTGGTTGGGGAGCAACATAATGATCATCCTCTAAAATTAGGCTCATAGTCTAAACAACCCCAAGTCTTCCTTCTGCAGAAAAACAAACAATTGCAGGCAGGAAGCCTGCAGAGATGCGTGTCTCGTTGGCCCACGGGCCTGCTCATCTCCCCGCTGAGTTAAAAAGGCAAACAGCATGCAGAAATGTAAATACTATACTGTTTTTCAAATACCACCTATTCCATTCTTGCCCCAGCTGCCTCTGCCTGTCCACCTCGGCGCCCTCTGGATACCCTGCCCTCCACGCTCTGGCCGCGAAATACATAGGTGTATTTTTTTTCAGAACCCATTATCGAAACTGCTGATGTAATAAGGCCCTGGTATATGAAATTCACTTAATAACTCACGCTTAGTTATTTATTGTGAACCTGGGTGCCTTCTCCTTGATTCCATTTCCCAGCGACATGTAAGTGGGACTTTCATCATGAGCGCCTGAATTTATGGCAAACAGACCAAGTGACATTGAGAAAGCCGCACAATCCCTTCATTCAGTCTTTAATAAGGAAGCCAAGGAAAAATTATCCTAGCTGGTTTGTGGGTGACGGGACGAGAACTTTCTGGAGTCAGAAAGTTAGCACCGCGCCTCCTTGTCAGCCCATTAAAAAGCAAAGCTGCCACGGCATGATATTAGAACCATGTGTGAGAAGGAATTTCTCCTCTGGTAAGACATTCCAAATACTGTCTCCGAGCCAAAGACTTTGGTGTTAGACTAATTTAAGCAGCATGTTGAAATCAGCGCTCAGGACTTTGATCATACGGAGATCGTTTGTTACAAATTGAACTGACCCAGTCTATTTCTGGCCGATCAGAACTCTGGATTTGTTGAATTAAATGCCTCATTTACTGTCGTTTGCACATGAAAAGCAACGCTGCGCTCAGGAATCTGATAGTGAATTTTTCACCTAACCAACAGGTTTACTTTTTTATTACTTTTAAACCTAATCCATACTCGGTCCACACTGTTCCTAATAACCCCGGGGCTGTTCAGAGTGAAGTTTTAAATCAACTCCCATGTTATTGGGGGCAGGGGGGCTGCGGCGGGGCAGTCGCGTTGCTGAGCCATCCCTGAGTTATCAAACCATGTAATAAAGAACATATTGGGACCCGGTACCAAAATAAAAGAGAAGAAGAGAAGGCGAAATAAATGAGTCCTCAGTTGTTATTTACTGTCTAAATAACCCGGTTTCCTCGCATGACAACTGTGGGCTGGAACAGCAACATGATTCCTGCAGACGTCTGATCTGAGCGTGGCCCGTCGGGTCCGGCTGCAGCTCCAGGGAGGGGAAGGGCACGGAACAGGCCATTTCCACATGTGGCTGCACTTTCTTTTCATTTTTGAAGTTATAATATCTTTAACTGTAGATAATGATATTATAAACTGTCATTTAGTGCATTTTAAGTGTATTACATACATGAAACAGAGATCTTGAAGGAGCTGCAGCTGAGGTCTTAACAAAAACATCGTGACTCAAATCCACCGAGCAGGGGACAGGTACGGGGTTCCTAAGAGCTGAGGGGAACCGGATCACCACAGACAGACTGGAGACCGACCCCTGGGTGTCAGCTGTGGTCCTGGCCCAGACTGGGCAGTGATGACTTAATAGTAATTAACTGTTAATTATTAACATTCAGGGGTCAACAAGCTACTTCGAGGTATGGTTTTACTTTTACATTATTTGTTTCATCTGTAGCTTGGATTTCCATCATTTCCACCATCGTGTTGGTGGGAGATGGGGAGAGTGTCCGTGAGCCATCTTGGCCGCGGCCACTGAACTGCCCTGGCCTCTCAGCCGGGGGGACCCCAAAACACCTATAATTAGGAAGATGATTCTTTCCTACGTGCTGGGTGAAGTTAATTCATAAATATCCTCACCTGCAGGCTTAAACACTCCCTTTGAATGAGGATTGCCTTAATCTAAGAAAAAGAATTCAGGAATTATTATTTTTGTTAACGACACTGCTATTGTGTGCCAGGAAATTCAACAGATGATTCCTGAGTCTTACTGGTATGAAGGTGAGGCTGACTCCCCTCCTTCCTTTGCAGAGAGAAAACGGTTACGAAACAGATAACGATAATAAATGTTTTATTGGTGAAAAAAGAAAGATCAAATCTTTAATGAAATCAGGATGGACTTAGAAATGAACTCCGTCTGAACTCGCCAGGATTCATGGAACTTCAATTAAAACAATTCAGAAGGGCAGCGGACAGCAAGGCGCTTGGAAGTGTAATTAAAATCGAGCAAAATTTTAGCGCCAGGATTTCTAGCAAGGTCCTGAAGGTGTGGGCGGCCCAGGGCGGGGGCAGTGGGGGCAAGGTGGTCTGTGGGACGCGGAGGGTTCTAGGCGGCACAGTGACGAAATCCTGCCGACACTGGGTCCCTGGCGTCAGCTACCAACATGTAACTTTTAATCCACTGTTTCCACCTCCATCCATATGGTTGTAGAACACTGTCTTCTTGGGCTGGAGACTGGCGCTTTCGGCCTGAAAGCAGTCTTCTGTGAAGCCACACTCAAGGCCTCCAGTTAAGACCATTCAAGCTCCGTGATGTTAAAGCGTGGACCCTAGAGACCGTGCCGGGTCCGCATCCCGCTCTCCCGTGCGCCCGCCGAGGGACCTGGAGCACGGGCGCCCTCTGCGAGCTTCGCCTCCCAGCTGCAGCGTGGGGTGTGGGAGCACCGCCTCCCGGACATGAGAGGCCCCGAATCGATATCCAGGGAAGGCGCTTCGCTGTGCCTCGCGCCCGGTGAGCACCCAGGCACTGGAGCAAACCTGTATTAGGGCTAAACATTGAGAAAGTTAACCCCAGAAATCCAGCCTCTCTTTTTAAGAGGCAACACCTCGCAGGTGTGACCGCATGGGGGTGACCGCATGGGGGTGACCGCATGGGGGTGACCGCATGGGGGTGACCGCATGGGGGACGCGGGCCCCTGGAGCTTCGAGCTGGAACCCTGGCTTGGGGCAGGAGAGCGGGGCTGTCCTCTTTGAGAGACCGGCATGGGAGGTGGCAGCTGAGGCCGGGACGTTGGAGACACTGGTTCAGCCTTGCTGCAGGCAGGAGAAAGGGAAGGAGGAGAAGGAAGGGAGGGAGGGAGGGGACGGCCAAAGAGGAAGGGGAGGTAGGAGAGGGGGGCACTTGCTGGTGACACTGACCCCAGCTCTGCGGCATTGCCTTAGTCTCCCGGCAACAAGCCTCTAGCTGACTGAGCACAGGTGGGCTTCTACCCTTGGCCATCACAAAGCGCCCCTCCACCACTCGGGCAGTCACAGTACTGCCAGAGGGTTTCCACAGAATGGCCGAGGCAAAGCCCTGGTCCCAGACACCCAGCTCCATGGGCCCAGTGTGGCCAGGGTTTGCGCTTGGCAACCCCAGTTTGCCTCCGAATCACCTAGAACAGATGAACGTTCACTGGTCAAACCCATCAGACAACACGTGGCCTTTCTGTCTCCTAGGCTCCAACGACAGTGGACCCAGACGGCAGCTCTGCGGCCAACCAGCTGCCTGGAGACTCTCTCTCAGCCAAACTTTCTGCGACTGAGAACTCGGGGCTGACTCAGCAGTTTCCCCAAGTTCCAGGCGCCCAGATGCAGGAGCTCGACACTGGCTTTGGGGAATTAGCTCCTGATTTTAAGTTAAGTCAACTTTCTAATGGTATAGAGAATCCGAGCCTATGACTAATAGAAAAAAATTAATTACATATCCTTTGGACTGTCTTCATGATTTTTTTATAGCTGCCACAGCAGAATTACCTTCCAAATTATATTGGGCCTGGGTTATTAAAATGATTTTCAATTCCCTGAGTATACGCAGTGACAGACAGCCAGGCAGGGGAGCCAAAGCTCTGGAAAGTTCCTCCTGCCCCCTTTTTTCAACTTCTGGCAGCTGAACCACACGCAGATAACTGAGAATTGACTATTTCCATCTCCAATTAATCCACATACTCTGGTGTCTGGTATTTACTCCTAGACTTCCCTGGGTCCCAGTACAAAACCGACACTCTTTTAATACTCAAAATCCATTAGACACTTTTCTTTTCCCTCTCGAACAAAGGAGAAATGTTTTCGTGCAACTTTATGGAAGCCATCAATCTCCACGAGGGGCTGGCCACGCTCAACAGAACCCACATCATAACTATGCAAAGCAGAGGGCGGAGGCGTGGGGGGAACCCCGCTTTCTTTGAGCAGTAGCAATGCATTAAAGAAAACATGCATTTCTGCTGAAATTCATATTGGTAAATGGATTTCCCATCTGAAACATTGTTTTTCACTAAGAGAAGCTTTTAATCCCCTTAAGTTCCGTTCTAATCTGCCCGGGAAGTGCTTGTCTCAGGCACATAACAGTGATGATATAACAGATTTAATTCATTAGAACGAGACAGCAGCCAGCCAGCCGAGTGCAGTTCTCCGGCTGAGTGGGGCTGTCCTTCCCCGAGGGTGAAGCTCGTCCTGCCTCCTCCTAAATCCAGAGCCCTGTACGCCACGCACCCGAGTTCAGATGTTAGCTCCCGGGCTCCTTCTGGAGCAAGCACAGCCGCCTCATGGGCAAGACCCTGTGTTCTCCAGAGTCCAGAGAAGGTAGAGAAGGTGGCCCCTGCCTGCTGGACCTGCCCAAGCCTGGTGGGGGTGAGGAGTGTGGGTGGAGGTGGGAACCACCCAACCTATAGAGACCAGTGGCCTAAAGCTTGGCAAAGGGTCTCAGTGAGGCAGTTACCTCCCACTGCCTAGTCTGATGGGCCGCTTCAAAGTAGCAAATGGCCCCAATGGGCCAAGAGGCAAATGGACAGGAGGTTCGAGGGCCATTTTCACCACACCCCAGCCTACTCCCAACCAAGATAGGGCTGAAAGTAACACACAAGCCGACAAGCCCTGCTCCATCCACATTCTGTTTGACCGGGGAGGCCACAAGGAATTCATTCTGGGGCTGTTGCTTGGCTCCCTCGAGCTGAGACAGCTAGAAACATGGGGTGGTGATCCCCCTGGCTTGGCTGGGTCCAGACCCGCATGAGGCCCAGGTGGGTCCACACACAACTCCGAGTCCTCTCCTCTGTTCAGTTATCCACTCAGCCTGTGCTTGTCAGTGTTCCCGAGCCGGCCTCGATCCACGGGGGTAAATCTATTAGCTGCACCAGGGTGCAATGAGCTCAGGACAGTGCCACTGTCCAAACTGGCCCTGCTGCTGTCACACACAGAATGACACAGCAGTGGTCCAGAGCGTGGCCCCTGGAACCAGACAGTCCTGGTTCAAAGCCCTGCTCCAGCACGCGCAGGGCAGGAGGCCTCCTGTAAGTAGTTCAACCTGGGGGAGCCGCCGTTTTCTCGTCTGTGGAATGGGAACATGGCCATCTACCTCCGGGGAGGAGAAATGACATCACCGTGTGAACTGTTGGCAGAGTGCTGGGCCCACGGGAAGTACTGGTTAATTATGACGATTATCGCATATGTAGGTTTACACCTTCTGTTCGTTCATTAATCCCACCAGCGCTCACTGGGTGTCTACAGCGCGCCAGCTCTCTGTGCTGGACACTGGCCCTGTGACGGGGGCAGGCGGTGGAGGGATGCCCAGTAGACACAGTTGTGGAAGGAAGTGCAGTGCTGCCTGATTCTTTCATTTCAATCACCCACACGCACACACACACACGCGCGCACACACACATGCACACACACGCGCACACACACGCGCACACACATGCACACACACACACACACACACGAGACTAGGGGACTTGGCCAAGTGGCAAAGCTGTGCACAGCCGGGTGAGGGTGTCTCACAATCCTCCTCCCACACTTTTCTTCCAGTCGCGTTTTCTAGAAAATAGGATCCTGAATCTAGTCGATGTGGAAATGGAGTCACGCAAAGCCACGTGGCCAAGGCCCCCGCGGACCCAGGACATTCCCCGTGCTGTGGCGAGTGCGTGCTGGGGTAGGAACCGTGGCCCGCGCTCCGTGGGAACGGGGTCTGCTGTGTAGCGGGTCGGAAGGAGGCCAGGAAGGAGCCGGGCCTGGGGAACTTGAGGCGTATTGAAAGCACTTGCTCACAAGCCCCGCTCGGCCGCATGGTGCCCAGACCGGGAACCTGGCCCGGCAGGGGTCAGTGCCCCGTCCTGACAGGCTTGAGCTGGGGAGTCTGGGCTGAAGATGGATGGGGGCGCGAAGCACGCCCGTGACAGCGGTAATCCGCAGGGCCCGGGAGCGCAGGCGGGGATTCTGGCCACTTCCCCACACTTTTTATGGGCTCGAAGTAGGGGGAGGGAATTTTCATCATTTCAGACATAAATAACTCCGTGCGCGGTGTCGAGATCAGACACCTCAAAATTAACCACTCCGGGCAGCACAAAGGCTTCGGCTGGGCCGGATTTATTCCTCGGCTGCAGAGCTGCCTGACGCGAGGCAGGGCTCCAAGGGGCGTTAAATCCAGCCGGACACTGTGCCACGGCCCTCGGAGCAGCCCTCCTCCTGCTCTCCTCCTGCTCGTAGGTCCTGCGTGGCCGTTCTCCCCTCGCCAGGGCTGACCACCGCCTCGTGCTTCCTGGAGGAAACAGAAGCGACCAGATCCATGCAGCCTCGCTCCCCGCCACCCGAACCCACACAGGTGCCTCCGTTCCGACGCTGCGCTCGCTCAGTCTTCTGAGCATGGCAGGAGACGCCCTTCCTCCCCGGGGGCCAGCGCCCTCTCCCTGCTCGGGGTCTGCGCTCCGAGCTACACGCTCATTCTCACCAACCCTGCCCCTGGCTCGTTCTCACCTGCACCGACACGTACTCAGTACCGCCCACGCCAAAAAGCCAAACCAAAGCCTTGCCCTCGATCTCTCCTCTCCACCCCACGGTGTTCTGTCTTTCTAGTTCCCGCCAGGACTCTAAGCCCTGTCTCTACTTCTGCAGCCAAGACCAGCTCGACCGCACCAACACTGACCTCATGTTTGTCCTGGACGCCACGGTGTCCGATGCAAAGACTCTCTCTCTCTCTCTCGCCTTCTTCTCTCATTTGACTTCTCCGTCGAGTCCCCGTTCCCTCCTGGGTCACTTTTCTTTGCTCGGCAGCTTCCTCCAGCCATCTCCTCTCCCTGGCTGCTGCTCTCTAGTCTTGGGTCGACCTTCCTTCTGCACGTACATCTAGATGCAGGGGGCCCCTGCGGCAGCCCTCAGCCCACGTCCTGCTTTGTCGGTTCTCTCTTGAGGCGAGCTCATTCGTGCCCTGGTTGCAAACACGGCCTCTGCACTACTGACTTCCAGAATTAGAGTCCCAGCCAGAGAGCTCCCCTGAGCTGCACCCGGAGTACCTGGACTCCTCCCTGACCTCTCCCCTTGGACATCCAGCAGGCGTCTCCCCTTGACATTTGCACGACTGGTCGTTTACAGAACGAGAAACGCAGCAGGCCTTGTAGACCGGCCAAAGGGGTTCAAACGTATTGAGAGTTGATAAAATGCAAATTAAAACAAATAGATATTTTTCATCAATCAGTTGGCAAATGGAGATCAAAACATTTGAAAGCACACTGTGGATAAGGATTCGAGGGAAAAGGTGTCTTTGTACATTGGTAGGGAACATAAATTGGTATAATCCCTTTCAGGGAAAATAGTCAATATGTATGAAAATGAAAACCACACATCCTCTTTGACCTGCAATTCTACTTCTAAAAATTTATCTAGTAGATACATTAAATTAATATATCCAATAAATGTCCTTATTTCCACTAATAGTTAGTTATCCAATAGATACAGTCACACGCCGGCAAACGGATGGTGAATCCGTTTAGATGGAGGGAACCATCTAAAACCAGCAAGAAGAGCCTCATTGAGTACGTGAAAGTTCCACAGTGAATCTCCACTTAATTGTTATAAGAATGGAAGAAATCTCTACAAGCTAATACAGAAAAATCTCTAAGGTATAATGTTAAATGAAAGAAAAAAAGAAATTAAGATGGCCCTGGCCAGTGTGGCTCACTTGGTTGGAGCACCATCTCATACACCAAAAGGTCATGGGTTCGATTCCCAGTCGGAGCACATACCCAGGTTTCGGGTTTCATCCCTAGTTGGGGCATGTGTGGGAGGCCACCGACTGAGTGATGTCTCACTGTCACATCGATGTTTCTCTCTCTGTCTCCCTCTCCCTTCCCCTCTCTCTAAAATCAATCAAAGCATGTCCTCGGGGGAGGGATGACAGAAAACTAAGGTGCAGAAAAGGTATAATATACTACTGTGGGTATTGTAAAGGGTGCTAGGGACAGGGGTACTCACTCAAAGACAGTTGCATAAACACAAAATGTTACTGGAAGAAAACACACAGAGCCTGTCACGGGACTGCCTTAGGGAAGCAGGGGGCAGGTTCCTAAGGGAGAGGAGACATTCTCTGTGCACCATTTGCACTGTCGGAATTCTATTCTGCCATGTTCACTTATTTCAGTTTCGTTTTAAAAATAAGGTTATGTTTCATACCCTGGGTTCTCTCCTTTCAGGTCTCAGCTGAAATGCCCCTTCTTCGGGAAAGCTCCCTGAGCCGCCCTATCTATGTCCATCTCTCCTGTTCCTTTTCCTGTCCCTACTGGAACAGCTTCACCTTTAACTGCTTTAAACATCGGGGGTCCAGGGAAGATTTCACTCAAAAAGATCTCTGCTCAGCTCATCAGAGAGACTTCCCTGTGCCCCCCATGTGAAATAATATCATCACCGCTGTCCCCCTCTAATCCTTTATCCTGCTTCTTGTTTCTCTTTCAATGCACTTATCAGCACCAGACACATTACACATGTCATTTATGCGCCGACTTTCCCTCGTTAGCATGGAAGCTGCAGCCCAGCAGGATCGTCGCCCATTCTGTCCGCAGCTCGGTCCCCTGGGGCTGGAACAATGCTTGGCTCATTTTGGATGTCCAATAAATATTTGTTGAATGAAAGAATGAATGGGTTTACTGCTAAGAGAAAAGAAATAAATAAAATGACACTTCAAGGCCACCACTGGTCTGGACCAGGGAGTCTCTGAGGCCGAGTTGAGAGCTGGGTCTGCAGTCCGGCGGCGGCAGCGCTGTCTAAGCTGCTGAGCAAGGGCTGGGGATGCAGCGGGGATGCAGCGGAGCGCCAAGCAAAGGCCGGGGATGCAGCGGAGCGCCAAGCAAAGGGCCAGGGATGCAGCGGAGCGCCAAGCGAAGGGCCAGGGATGCAGCGGAGCGCCAAGCGAAGGGCCGGGGATGCAGCGGAGCGCCAAGCGAAGGGCCAGGGATGCAGCGGGGCGCCAAGCGAAGGGCCTGGGATGCATCGAAGCGCCAAGCGAAGGGCCAGGGATGCAGCGGAGCGCCAAGCAAAGGGCCAGGGATGCAGCGGAGCGCCAAGCAAAGGGCCAGGGATGCAGCGGAGCGCCAAGCGAAGGGCCTGGGATGCATCGAAGCGCCAAGCGAAGGGCCAGGGATGCAGCGGATCACCAAGCAAAGGGCCAGGGATGCAGCGGAGCACCAAGCAAAGGGCCGGGGATGCAGCGGAGCGCCAAGCGAAGGGCCGGGGATGCAGCGAAGCGCCAAGCGAAGGGCCTGGGATGCATCAAAGCGCCAAGCGAAGGGCCAGGGATGCAGCGGAGCGCCAAGCAAAGGGCCAGGGATGCAGCGGAGCGCCAAGCAAAGGGCCAGGGATGCAGCGGAGCGCCAAGCAAAGGGCCAGGGATGCAGCGGAGCGCCAAGCGAAGGGCCTGGGATGCATCGAAGCGCCAAGCGAAGGGCCAGGGATGCAGCGGATCACCAAGCAAAGGGCCAGGGATGCAGCGGAGCACCAAGCAAAGGGCCGGGGATGCAGCGGAGCGCCAAGCGAAGGGCCGGGGATGCAGCGAAGCGCCAAGCGAAGGGCCTGGGATGCATCGAAGCGCCAAGCGAAGGGCCAGGGATGCAGCGGATCACCAAGCAAAGGGCCAGGGATGCAGCGGAGCACCAAGCAAAGGGCCGGGGATGCAGCGGAGCGCCAAGCGAAGGGCCGGGGATGCAGTGGAGCACCAAGCGAAGGGCCGGGGATGCAGCGGAGCACCAAGCAAAGGGCCGGGGATGCAGCGGAGCGCCAAGCGAAGGGCCAGGGATGCAGCGGGGCGCCAAGCGAAGGGCCTGGGATGCATCGAAGCGCCAAGCGAAGGGCCAGGGATGCAGCGGAGCGCCAAGCAAAGGGCCAGGGATGCAGCGGAGCGCCAAGCAAAGGGCCAGGGATGCAGCGGAGCGCCAAGCAAAGGGCCAGGGATGCAGCGGAGCGCCAAGCGAAGGGCCTGGGATGCATCGAAGCGCCAAGCGAAGGGCCAGGGATGCAGCGGGGCGCCAAGCGAAGGGCCTGGGATGCATCGAAGCGCCAAGCGAAGGGCCAGGGATGCAGCGGAGCACCAAGCAAAGGGCCGGGGATGCAGCGGAGCACCAAGCGAAGGGCCGGGGATGCAGCGAAGCGCCAAGCGAAGGGCCTGGGATGCATCGAAGCGCCAAGCGAAGGGCCTGGGATGCATCGAAGCGCCAAGCGAAGGGCCAGGGATGCAGCGGATCACCAAGCAAAGGGCCAGGGATGCAGCAGAGCACCAAGCAAAGGGCCGGGGATGCAGCGGAGCGCCAAGCGAAGGGCCGGGGATGCAGCGGAGCACCAAGCGAAGGGCCGGGGATGCAGCGGAGCACCAAGCGAAGGGCCGGGGATGCAGCGGAGCACCAAGCGAAGGGCCGGGGATGCAGCGGAGCACCAAGCGAAGGGCCAGGGATGCAGCGGAGCACCAAGCGAAGGGCCGGGGATGCAGCGGAGCACCAAGCGAAGGGCCAGGGATGCAGCGGAGCACCAAGCGAAGGGCCAGGGATGCAGCGGAGCGCCAAGCAAAGGCGGGGGATGCAGAGGAGCGCCAAGCGAAGGGCCAGGGATGCAGCGGAGCGCCAAGCGAAGGCGGGGGATGCAGAGGAGCGCCAAGCGAAGGGCCGGGGATGCAGCGGAGCGCCAAGCGAAGGCGGGGGATGCAGCGGAGCGCCAAGCGAACGGCCGGGGATGCAGCGGAGCGCCAAGCGAAGGCCGGGGATGCAGCGGAGCACCAAGCGAAGGGCCGGGGATGCAGCGGAGCACCAAGTGACAGAGGAAATAAGGGAGACCGGAGAGTGTAGGTGCTACAGGAGCAGCTCAGGAGCGCGGAGCATGGGGACACAGCCACCCAGAGCAGACGGAAGGGAGTCTAGTGAACCCCCAAGAGGCAGAGCCCTTCCTGGAAAGTCAGGGCTGGAGAGAGAAGAGAAGCATGAGAAACCAAAGGGGGGCCCTGGGCCTTAATCCCACCTGAGGGAGCTGAGCTCCAGCCTCTGATGGATGCAGAGCAGACAGCCAAGGGGAAGAGCCACGATCCTTACGTCACTTAAAGCCACAGCAAGCTGGCCACGGGCAGGAGACCATGACTCAGCAAGTCCCTGGGAATCGAGTTCCGTGGACAGGCTTGGGCTTGGGCTTGGGCTTGGGCAGCGGGCAGACAATGGAGCCACCAGAGACCCCCAGACCCTCTGCTCCTGGTGGCCAGTGCCTCCCAAGGAAGAAGCCCTCTGACCCTCGGACGGGTTTGGGTTTGCGCGATGGCCAAGCCCACTGACTTCAGCAAACAGTGTTCTCAGCCCTGGTGCTTCAGCGGCTGCGCGGATCCTGCCGGGCGCCCGGAACCTCAGGAAACCTCCGTCTTCTAAGTTGTACTTTCATGCTCAGCAAGCCCTCAGGCTACCTGGTTAAAAGTTTACACTAAAGGAGCCTTCATAATTGGTTCGTTTGAATGGTGTCCTCTGCATCATCGAGGCAGGCCTGCTCATTAGCGGCCCTTCAGGGCCCAGGCAGAGACGTCAATCATCCCGGGGCTCCAGACGCAGGCGGCGGGCCCCTCGCGCCGCCACTGCCAGCTCGAATCAATCAGGGCAGGCGAGCGCGTCGCCTTCCCGGCCACGCTTCCTCCACCGTGGCACCACTGCCACACGGCAGTCCGCTGCTGGGGCTGTCCCGACACTGAGGGAAGTTTAGCAACACCCCCGGACTCTACCCCTAGATGCAAGTAGCAAGCCCCCCACTGTGACAACCAGACATGCCCTCGGACAATGCCAACTGTCCCCTGAGGGGGGAACCACACTGGTTGAGAACCACCCTTCTCATTTTCTATCCATTTGAACAATTGAATTTTGGAAGAAAAAGTCAACTCAGAAAAGACATTTCTTGAAGGTGTCCTACATGCTAGGCACTGACTGGTGAGGGTCACAAATCAGGGGTGCACCTGGCCCCAAGCATCTCTCTTGAATGAAGGGGGAACCAATCCCTCAGTTCCTTCTCAGTGACCCAGATTCAAGGCCAGACTTGCCAACAGGACGGAAGGGCAGGCTGAGGTCCGGCAGAGAATGGGAGGGTGAGGCTTAAGAAATGCCTCCAGAGGACGGCCTTGGAAACCCTTTTTGCTCCTCGTGTGAATGGTTGTCGCCGGCCTTGGAAGAGCACTCTGGGTGTCCACCCACGTGGGCTGCAGAGATGGCTGCGGAGCGTGCCTACCTGGCTGGGCGGAGCTTCTGCCTCGGCCAGCACAGAGCAGTCGCTTAGGACAACACGCGTGCTCACGATCGGCACTGAGCACCCCCAGCTCCCAGCCGGTGTCAGGAAAAGCAGAAACCCATCCAGAACAACACAGCAGCATTTGTCACACCCTCTAGTGAGAGATGGCCGCCATGTCCCCGCCGTGGTCTTTGAGACTGAGTGGTGGGCCTTGTGGGGTGTTGCTGGACTGGCAGATGGGTTGGTGTGGGGCAGGCAGGTGGGTAGGGGAAGCCCATGCCGATGGGGCTGTAGGAGGACTGGTGGACTGAGATAGAGGGACAGGTGAGGCTCAGGTGTATGTCACTGCATTGCATTAAGGGTCATTCAAGTGACAGTGAAATGTTCCCAAGAAGTTGGCAATGACAAAGGCCAGGCCCCCAGAGATGTAAGTAGTAATATCTACAGACCATGGGTAAGCAGGCTGTCCCCTGGTGCCACCAAACATTGCCGGTGTGCAATGAGGCAGGAGAACTTGGGAACGTCCAACACTCTTGCCCAAGCACTGGGAATAGTTTCGAGCAGACAAGCCTGGGAGGTGATGGGAATACAGCCCGTGGGGAGCTAAGAAGCACGTTTCTCAAAACGAGGTGCAGTGTCCCTGGTGGCACAGAGATGGTCTGGGGGTGATTTAGGGACACCGTTTCCCTAACATTTGATCACATGGGGAGAGGTGTTCCTCTTCATGTCTTTGAGTCCTTCCAATAAGGACTAGGAGAAGGTCTTGGCTTGGTGATGAGAGATTTCTAACACAGTTTCAATGTGGGGTCGTCTCTCTCCTTTTTTGCCAAAGACAGAACAGACCTTTTGACTTGAGCAAGCAAGGATATCTGGCCAGTAACCCCCGTGGAAAGAATGCATCTGTTTCCTAGTTATTCTTATAAGAGTTCTGGGATTGCATCTCTTTGAACTACTATTGAATTGTATGCCCATCTCTAAGGCACTTACTGTGGCCAAGGGATTAAACACCCTGATTTGCTAGACCTGGATCACATGCCCATCCTTCAACCAGTCACTGGGGCTGAATGGGGGCCACCCCTTGAACCAATCACTATGGGTCGTGACCTTGAATACTCCAATTGGCTAGTCCTAGGTCACATGCCCAAACTGGAAACAGGAAATGCAGATTCAGTCCCCTTTGTCCCCTGTGGACTGTGTGAGAGAGAGGAAGGTAGATTTCTGCAGAAGGAAGCGTATAAACCAGCAGATATTGCTTACACGATGGGCAGTCAGGCAGTGACATGCTAAGGACAGCGTTTTAGGAAACCTCATTAGACAGCCAGCCTAGTGTCCCCGCCCCACCCAGATCTTGTGACTCCCACCTCAGCAAGTCTCTGCCGGCTTCAGCCCACTCCCTGGCCCCCCAAAGTGGCCCTCACACTGCTCCCACCCCGTGGGAGGTCTGAGAGCTGGCAGCGCCCCAGCCGCCCCGGGCGCTGACACCCCCTCCAGCGGAGCCCTGCTGTGCCGGCTGACCACCGGCTCGGCGCCCCACGCCCCCAGCCCCGCAGCCTGCAGCACAGCCTAATCTCTGGAACAGGTGGGAGGCCTGGCCTGACTCTCAGCTTTCATGGCCAGGAGCACAGCAAGGGGAAACTCATTACATGGGTTTAACGGGGTTTAAAGGCGTTAAAGAGTCCTGTGGGCCAAATTAAGGGGCCTCAACTTACAAGCTGAGTTATGAAGAGATGTAAGGCATGTTTAGGCTGAGAGCAGGAGCCCCACACTGGGTCTGGCCCAGTTGCAGTGAGAAAACTGTGCGCCCTGGGGAGGCACCTGGTGGGAGGAAGGAACAGGTGCGAAGGGGCCGGCCTGGCCTGGACGGAGAGTGCCTCAGGGCGGGGCTTACCCTTCCGTAAGGGTGTGGAAAACCAGGCGCCATCCGTTAGGAAGGCAGCTAGTTAAATAAATGAAGGTGGTATACTACACGACTGTTAAAAAGAATGGGATTTGTCTGTACGAATCGACACTGGACCGTTTCCAAGAAATAGAACTTGTTAAAAATAAAAATAAACACCATGTAGCACAGTGTGTACAGTAAGCTATCATGCTTCTGGACCCGCCCATGCCTACAGGCCCCCTAGGCTGAGCCATCTGACACTTCCATTTTTGTGAATCAAAATATTTACACGTGCAAGTCCCATCTGTGTAGACGTCACTCCCATGCCGCTGTGTATGGAGTCTTTGACACTGACACGGGGCACTGAGAACAGTCCTCTCTGGACCAGCAACTGTCAGCCTCTTCATCTCGCGGCACAGAAACACTACTGAAATTCTGTGGCACACCAAAAAATACATTTTTTGCTGTTCTGGCAGAAGAAATAGGTACAATTTTGATTCATTCACGTTGGATGGCTATTGTTATGTTGGCTGTTGTCTTTTTTTAGAAATTCTCGCTGCTCCCCAGCGTGCCTGCTACGGCGCACGGCTGAGAATCCGTGCTCTGGGCATAGCCGCAATCTTGCTTGCAGGTAGGTGTGCATGTGACTGAGCGGTAGCAGTAGGATTTGAGCAGGTATGCACCGCCGTCAGCCCAGCCCAGGATACCTCCCACATGCCGTCCTGCACTCTGTCCCCTTCTGCAGCTGCTGCCAATGAAGATTCAGGAGCCACGTGTGACATGCAGCAGAGCACATGGAGAGCCTGGAGCCCTGAGTCAGCACTCGGAGCAGAGCTGTGCACGGAGCGGGAGCACCGCCTCAGACCTGCCAGTGAGGAATAGTTTCCTAGTGTGCTTGGATCACACTAGAGATACATTGTATTCGGAGATACATTGGATGTCGGGTTAATTCTTGGTACCAGAAATCTTTGTATACAAGCATAGGCCCCTGATTTTTTAAAAGTCACTTTGGAGCCAAAAGGGTAGGTAATTACTATTATTATTTTTTGTAAATCAATCAAAATTAGACCCAATTGCTTTTGACAGGATGGCAAAAAAATATAACATGTCTTTTCAGTGTGTCGCAGAACTTTAGTAATTAGTTTATGTGTATCATAAAATGAAAAGGGTTGAAAATCTAGAAGGGCATAGGTTTGGTTAATGGCTGGCCGGTCTCTGAAACAACCTCCACACATTTTAATCTGATCCTGATGGAGAAGCTGGTTTGTTCCCAATTCTAGGCCAGATCCAAAGCGGAGGATTGGGCCACGTCTCCACCCCGTTAGGGACCTGAGATAAGAAACTCTTCAAGAAGGAACAAATAATTAAAAACGACTTTAAATGTAATGTATTAACTTAAGAAGAGGATAAACTATCGAAATATAAACTTGGGTTAGAAGGAAAGGAATTTTCCACTTCCTAATCCTTCATTTCATAAGTAGTTGCTTGGCACCCATAAGCCAGGCCTTCGGGGTCCCCAGGGATAGAATGGTAAGCTGCCAGTTTTCTGAGGGAGACAGACATGCGTCAGACAATCAATCGCGCAGAGACGTGGTCCCCGGCTGGCTCGGTGTGGGCTCCTCCAGTGGCCGCCCAGAGACAGGGCTCGAACGAAGGTGGTCTCGGGAGGGTAGCCCCAGGAAACACCAGCGGGAGCGAGGAGGTGCGTCAGGGCGGGGAAGGAGGACAATGCGTGTTGCAGCAGGTTCCCGCTGGGGCAGCGGGAGCTCATCCCATTGGGGAGCTCTGGGGACCCCACAAAGCACACCCCTCCCAGGGCTTCCACCGGATGGGGGGGTGGGGAGCTGGGCTGTGCACAGTCATCCTCACACCTGGCAGGTGCTAATTTCCCAGCACTCCCCCGGTGTGCAAGTGGGCACAGCGGCTCGGCCAAAAAAAACAAAGGAGGGGCAGATGCCGGCAGTCCAGTTCAGGCCACCAGCTCACGCTGACTCGGTGAGGGCCAAGGGCTCCGGCACGGGCGGCCCGGCTGCCTCGCCCAGGTGCCACAGATGAGAAGCACGGAAGCAGTGATGATGAGGAGAGGACCAGGCAGCGCTCAGAGCGTGTGCTCTGGAGCCCGAGGCCCTGGCCCAAGATCCTGCTTCTCACCCAGGGAGCAGGTGACCCTCCGGCAAGTCGACAGCTCTCTGCACTCTTGCCTCATTGTCAAAAGGGTCAAAGAATAGCCTCTGTCCACTGGAAACGAATGCTAAATTATAAGGAATGTGGACTGTAATTGAAAACTAAAATTAAACGAACAGGGCAAATAGTAGCACCTGCCTCACAGAGTGGCTGGGAAGACTAAATGGGACGATCGGCAGAGGGCTGGCCTTAGGTTCCCCTCCCCTCTCTCCCCCACAAGCAGGTGGCTTCCTCTCCCAGGCAGTCGTCACACGGTCACAATCACGTGGCACTTCTGGACTCTCCTCTGGAAACCAAACTTCCCATGACCCGGGGCTGGCAGAATCCCTGGGCTGGCCGCCCTCTGTGCTCAGTTGATCCCGCTGGACACTCAATAGCCCATTTGTACGTGATGGCATCTACTTCTCTGTGTGCAGGACTCCGGTTCCAGGCCAGTTCTGAGCACCCGGTCACAGGGAGAACAATGCCCCCTCTGTTCCCCCCAAGCCATTCATGTCGACTTTTGTTTCACTAAAATAACACCTCGCTGGAGGGTATTTTCCTAACACCACCAAGCCCTGTGGAAAATGTGCTGGACAGTGGCTGCTGGTCCCCAGCTGATAAGGACGTCGCGATGTGCGGGTAAACTGCCGCTCCTAGGGCCAGGGTGACCCTGGGATGAGGGGCTGCTTATCTCCCAAGAATCTCAGAGCGTCTGGGACCCCATTTCACAGCAGAGGCCCGGGCTGCAGCTACGTGACGTGCCCATGAGCAAAGTGCACTGTTCTCGTGCGGGCTGGAGTGGATTACGGCTGATCACTCGGCCTAAACCAGGGACATCTGAGAACGTTGAAGAAAGAGAGGAAGGAGACCCCGCAAACCCAAACAAACACGGACTTCAAGGAAGGCTCAGGCACTAACCCTTTTAAAAGGCCGGCCTGGGTGAAGCCAGGTCCCGGGAAAAGCAGGCTCCCAGAGTCAGAAACCTCTTCAAAGTCTCTGGCCAACCTGCAGGAATGGCCCTCAGCACAGTCTCTTAGCAGCTTCATCAATCACACTCCGGCAGCTTTATGCCAAAAGGCGCTATTAAAAAAAAATTAAAAATTGACTTGTCCAAAGGGGCTTTTTTTAAAAAGTCCCAAACCCACCACTTTCTTTATTAAAGTTCACAGAAAATAAATATCAAATTTCTTTCAGCCTGAATTTTCTCTCCAACTATAATCACAGAAACTAGAGATGGAGTAAAGAAAAAAGTAACGGGGAGGGGGCCCTACTGGGTAACTTTTTCCATCATTTGAGCAGTAGAATTTGTTGCTGGGCTCTTTGCAAACTCACTTTTCCCATCTGCTCTGGAGAACACCCCCCGCCAACTGATTGTTGGGAGCAGTGCCAATGCTAGAAACTTCTAAGATGTTGCGGAACAACAAGAACAACACAAGTGAAAGAAAACTCCCCTTAATGACAGACAAGCTTTCTGTTTCGTTCAGCCAGTCATGAAATGCAACTGAACTTCCTCCCTGATTCATTCTTCAAAACCTCAGTGTCGGTTTTATCAGAAACAGACCTCATGCCCCGCGTGGCTCCCGGGTCAGCTCAGTCCGGGGTCCGCGGATCCGCATCTTCCTTCAAGCTCATCTGTTTGATGAGCTTAGGGAGAAATCATAACAGATGGGGTTCGAATCCTTCTCTGTTCCTGGGGAAAAAAATGTCCTGACCTTTCCCCTTGCTTTCTTAGGGTAACTAGAGGCGACAAAAGGGCCCCAAACCTCTAGCGGGAGCTCACAACCACTGAGATGTCTGGGAGAGGTGCTGGCTGCCACCTAAGTTTGCTTTTGCTTCGTGTGACGTTGGAAGATACTCAAGTGACTGCTTGTGTCCCTGAGGCTGAAAGGAACAGCCTGAGTCCCTCGCCCCGCCCTGTGGACCTTGGCAGGGATGGCTCCTTTTCTCGCTAACCTTAACTAAGCCACTTAAAATGAAAGCGAAGGGGGCATGGGGCAAATCTTCATAGATCGCCATCGAAACCTGGCCACAAATGGTTCCAATTTGCTGCAGTGATTAAATCTGCGCGAGCTGACGGGTTTCCAGGCGGGTCATCGGCTACTTTGGAGTCTCGCGGCCGGCCTGCTAAGGAACGAACCTCGGAGTCCCGGCCAGCGCGAGGACGGTTACCACACGAACCCCAAGCAGGGCTTAAGTGGATGTAGAAAATGAAGACTCGGAATTCTAGCTGGATCTGAGTGCAGAAGGGATTAGAGCGCCTGAGCGCTGGGTGGGGCGGCCCAGCCCTCGCCGCAGCCTGGGATCAAAGTGACAGCCACCAGTTTGTCAATATGCTAAGCTGGGTGTTTACACAAAAGTGTCAGCAACGGTGCTTTTCACCACAAAGAGGCTCATATATTTGAAGATTAATTACTTCCAAAACAGATATCTGGGTAAGTCCCGGCCGCTCCAGGGCCTAGCCTCCTCAGGGGTATTTGCTTGGCCAGAATGAACTGTGTTGCCAAAGGCAGGGAGTTGGGGGCCAGTCCTGAGACGGTGCCTCGGCCCATCTCAATAGCAGCCTTGTCTGAGCACACACGTCTGGGGCATTTCATGCCCGGACTACACGGTCAAGCCCCGTGTGTGACATCTGGGGAGCCTATTTCTCAAAGCCCCTCTGGTGGACGGCAAAGCCTGATGTCAGCTTTGGGCTCTGCGGTGTCCTGCCCATTCATTCTCTTGTCTTAAAGGGGAGAAAAGACTCAGCCAGGGGTGGGGTGCTGCCATGAGGTGCCAGTGTGGCCGACGCACTGGGTCCCCGGGGGCTGCCCCCAGGACTCCGGGAGCTCCTGGCATGGAGAGGCACGGAAAATGTTTTTGAAGGAAAGGTGGGTTAAGTGCAAAATAAATCTTTCCCCAAACCCTCCCTGGGACCCCATAGCTCTGCTCTTCCGGTCACTCACGCCGGTGTGGACACTCGCTGCAAGCCCTCCCTAGGGAAGCCCAGGTCTCACAAGAAAACCTACAGGGTCCAAAAAGATTGAGGAAAGAAGGAATATGTTCTTCTGAGTCTCCTTCTGGGGTCTCAAAGTTCACTCGCTCATCCATCCATTCACTCATTCATTCATTCATTCATTCTTCAACAAATATGTCCTGAGCTCTGGGTGGGACCCTGTGTGGAACAGAACCGAGGAGATCCATACCTTCAGGATGCTTAAGGTGGGGCAGCGGAACCTCATAACCTAGCATACAAGCCGGGTAATGAGGGATAATAATGTCAACAGCCTTCTCTGGGACGGCAGTTAGAGACTCCATTCTGAGAACTGGCAGGACAAGGGACAAGGCAGAGGGAGCCCAAGGGCAAAGGCCTGGAGACGGAAGGTCCAGGCCACAGAGGGAGATGGGCAGGGTCGTCCAAGTACACTGGCAAGCCGCTGGAGGGCTCCCGTCCGGGGAGGTCAGATGGACGTTTCAGGCCCTCCATCTAGCTGGAAGGTGGCAGTTACACTCGACCCAGCCATGCTGGTCTCCTTGCTTTTTCCCAGATGCCCAAACATGTTCCTGCCTCAGGGCCTTTGGACCTGCTCTCCCCTCCAGCAATGCTCTCATCCTAAGACCACGTGATCTGTCCTCGCCTCCTCCGGTCTCGTCTCCAGCGTCTCTCCACACCAGACAGGCTGTCCCTGACCACAGCCTGTACTACTACACCCTGTCCCCAGAACCCCCTGGCCCCCAGTCTGCTGCGTTTGTCTCTGCAGCACCCAGCTGTCATAAAGCATACATATGTTGATGTGTTTGTCCCCAGGAAATGTAAACACGCCTGGTACACAGCGAATACTCAATAAATATTTGTCGAACGCATTGAGTGGCGGAGTGAACTCAGCTGGTCAGTGAACCTCTCGGAACCCGTTTCTCTTTGTGTCGGGCAGGCTTCATCACACCCACTCTAAAGGTGACTCAGAACCACTCGTCGTTTGCTTATTGGCCGTTTATTCGTTCAGTCATTGTTTAAGAAATGTTTATTGAGCATTTTCTCTATGCCAGGAACTGCTGCATTTAAAGGAGACGCTGTAACACAGTAGCTACTGGGACAGACGCTTGGTTAGCTTAGTAGACAGAGGCTTAAAGGGACAACAGGACTCGACTGTGTGCGATGAAGATGGCGGAGATGCGTCCCCACAGAAGAAGGTAGGCAGCAGCGTCACTCACAGCCAGTGTGGACTTTGGCTCCAGGGCCAGGCTAGACCTTCACTGTCACCTTGACAGTGCTGTTGCCCCACCTGACCTCCCCCCACATCTATTCTCCTTCTTTGCCCTGTCCTGTGCCCCAGGGGGCTGACGCTTGGGACTGCACAGCCAGCATCCATGCTACCGGCTCCCAGCTGGCCAGAAGGCTGTTGACCCCAGGCCCCAAAAGAAGAGCAGAAAGAGAAGAGGAAGGACTGCCTGCTCTCTGCTCTCTTCGGCTGCAGGCAGTGGCTGTGTCTCCCAGTGGGCAGTGCTGCCCCAGGCCCTGCCCGGCCGAGCTCGCTGTCCCCTTTGCCCTCCTGTCCTTTCACGCACGGAGGTGGTGACAGCACCTGCTACCCTGCTGGTCTCTGGGTTGCTACCATCCCCTGGTCATGCTCCTCATGTCCCTGAAAACAGGCCCTTCCCTAAAGATTTTTGGACTATATCAATTGAAACCCACTTCGGGCTGGGACTCTGAGCAGTAGACCAACCACTTCAATCAACATTTTAGAAAATGGTCATTGTCTGTCTGTCCAGGCTGCTGTGACAGAAACACCGCAGACGGGTGGCTTCTCAATAACAGACATTTTTTTCGCACACAAATGTCTGGAGGCTGGAAGTTCGAGATCAGGGTGTCAGTGTGGCCGGGTGAGGACTCTCCTCCGGTCACAGACTTGTCGTTACATCCTCAACCTGGCAGAGGGGCTAGGGCGCTCTGTGGGGTCCCTTCAACAAGACCCCACTCACGAGAACTCCACCCTCGTTTTGATTTATTCACACCAGACGGCTATTTTTGTGTTGGCTGTTGTCATTTTTTAATTTGTCGGTTTAAGGGAAAAGAGATCAGTGCCCCGGATTAAATAGTCAGGTATGCTTGTTCGGAAAATTCTTGCCACACACTGATTGAGAATCGCAGCCCTAAAAAGATCATCCCCTCGCCCATGACCCCTGACAGTTCTGCCCGCTTCCCCTTCCACCAGCGTGCTGCCCCTGTGGTTCTGTACCCTGGCCTCCCGAGCACCCACCTGCTGTGCCCTCCAGAGCTTTCTGAAGACATCTACATCTCCCAGTTCCCACGGCCCCGTCCCCCAGCCTCAGCCACAGCCTACCCACACCTTGGGATCACACTGGTCAGTTTCATTCCAGCTTGTCGATTGCAACTTGTCCTCAGGCCTGGGGAGGAGCAGCTGTGCTTAGGACAAAATGTAAACTTGCGAAATGAACTGTCAGCCCCCGGGGGCATGGGTGTTGGGGTGCATTCATTCCTCAGCATTCACTCCTTCCACATTTTCACCAGCCAGGAATACGCTGAGCACGATGCTGGTCCTGGGGACCCAGAGGCGAACAGGCCAGACGAGGACTGAGGCTTGGAGGACCTCTGCCCGGGGAGAAAAGGGATGTGCAAACCAGTGTGCCGAGCCGCGCAGGGCAGGAGGGCGAGCTCCAAGGGGAACAGAAGGTTCCCTCCATCCAGAATGGGGTAGAGACACAAGTGAAGTTTTGCAGAATTGGAAAGGCCCTGGGATGGTTTCCAAAGACCATCATCACTCAGTGATTGGTTGCTAATTGCCAGGCATTGTTCCTAAGAAGGTCAGGGACAGCAAGAGCCGGAGCACTGCAGAGAATGCTGGGAGCACGGCTGGTTACGAGACGACTAGTGCAGATACATGCTGTTCAACAAGAAAACTGGGTTGGATGGCCTCACTGTGTCCGGGAAGCCGGTTCAAGGCTGCCCCACACCTCTCCCTGCCTTATCTCCCATTTCCATCAGCTCTGGGATTGCAACATGGAGAAGGTGTTATCACTCATCTGCTGGCATCTGATTGTAGATAGCACTGAACAAATCAGTTTGCTGAGTGCGGCCCAGTGCCTGGAAGCTCACTTCTGGGTACAGGGTGCCCAGTGGCAGGGTGTAGCCCGAAAGACTCACCGGGCAGCGATCGGGAGGACAGATAAAAGGGTTGGCTCTCATAGTCACAGTCTGTTCAGGAACTCCCTGGTGGTCACAGGTTTAGGGAAGGTTCCCGCCCTCCCACCTCGGTCGGGGCAATGCCTCTGGTCATGGGAGGACTGGAAAACAAAGTGAGAGGTGCCGGGAAGCTGTGTCCAAATAAGAGACAGCTGTCAGCATCAGGCAGCAAAACACATAGGCCTACACCCTGGCCTCCCCTGGCCTCCCCGGCCTCTGTAACCCAATTCCCGGCGCAGGTGACATTTCAAAGGCCGCAATGGGGACTGAGAGCTACAGTCAGGTGGGTGTCAGAAGCGCCTGGCTTTTTGAGCCGAGGGACAGAAGGAGAGGAGGAAAAATGACATCGACTTGCCAACTGGAGTTAAAAGTAAATGCTGTCGGTGCAAATAGTGAGGCGTTTAGAGAGAGCATCTCGCACCGGTTCATGGGCACCCGGGCAGCGGGCAGAGAACACGGGATAAGCATAAGTTGCTGAGGGCTCCTCGGCCTTTTCCGTCCCGTCTTCAGGGGATGCCAAGTGGCACGGAGAGGAGCATGGAGAGTGGCTGGGGTCCGAGGACCCCCTGCCTTGTCCACACATGTCGGGCCCCTTGTGTGTCTGGACACTGGTCTGATTTCCGCAGGCTTTGTCACTCTCACCCTAAAACTGAGAAGGACTGGTCTTTAAGAGATTAAAAAACGAGTGCTACGACCCAGGGGTGACAGGCTTCGGTCCATGGGGGCTGGGACTGCATGCACCTCCGTTGCCACCAAGTTCCAGGTAACACAGAGCCTGGCACAGGATGGAGGTGCTGCATACAGGTTGGAGTGCAGTCAGGGAAACGCATGCAGACAGGCACCCACGGGTCTGCCAGTCCAACAGCACCGTCACCCAGCATTTCTTGAGCAGCTTCAAGGGGTCAAGCCCTTCTCATCCCTTAACTCACTCTACCCTCCTGGTGACCCTGCAAAGCGGGAACTATTATCCCCATTTTGTGGATGAGGAATCGGCTCGTAGGGAGGTACACCGACTTGCCCAGGGCACCCAGCTGATTAGGAGCAGCAGCAGGATTGGAACCCAGGCCATAACCAACCATCCACAGCTGGGGTAGAGGGCAGCACCGGGGGCTTTTCCAGAGGAGGCCCCGGTGCCAAGGCCTTTGAGGCCACAGGCCCAGATGCCCAGTTGTCAGACAGGTCTGCGGCCCCAGGCCCAGAGAAAAGCTTGCCCTTCCCCATCTGACCTGTCCCTTCCAGGAGAAGGTGAAACCGGTTCTCAGACGTCACTCGAACGTGGGCTGAAGCAATGCAGGGCAGGGAGGAGATCGGAACGTGCCCTGGGGCTTCCCGAAGAGCCACCCAGCTCCCAGGAGATGCCCAGAGGTGACCACGAGCACAAACACCGCTGGGACTTCCAACTGAAACCCACGGCGGGCTGTACATGGCGCCGGGCGCTGGTGGCCACCCTCTCCTGCTGCACACTCTGCAGGACAGAGGGAGCGCGCTCAGGGCAAGCCAGCCGCGGCCGATTCAGAGCCAGGCGACAGGAAGTGATGAGGCAGACGTTGTGACTTTGCATTGTTCGGGACAGAAGGGACTTGATGAGTTCTGTGGGGTTCTCCATGGCTTGGGCCTCAGGATGCCTGACTTTCCTCTCCTCCTGCCTACCCAGCACACACCAAATTCCCGTTGGCGCTGGAAGGGGCACCTGGGCGTAGACAGACATGGAGCTGCCAGCCCGGTGGGCAGGGGTGTCGGGGATGGTGGTGCTGCTGGCCTCACCTTCCAGGAAAGTGGTCTCAGCTCTGCACAGACTGGGCGCACACCCCTCCCTCCTGGGCAGACCCCTGTGGAAGTGGGGTCCACAAACCAGGGGTTTGCAGAAAGAACCAGGAGGCACTTGAATTAACATTTTTACTTCGCTGTATATATTATTTGCTATTAATTAACATGATTTGGGGGAGAAAAATTCAGCCTAACCCATATTTGACCCAGGATTTCAGAGGCAGCGTAACCTTGGGCAGGTCGCTTCATCGATCTGTGCCTCAGTACCCTCGTATGTTAAATGGGGGGAAACGGCAGAAGGAGACCCCCTCAGGGAGTTGATACTTGACTGAGTTCATGCAGTTAAAGTGCTCACAGCAGTGGCTGGCCTGGGCTAGGTGTCCTCTGAGTGACGCTTGTTATTCCTGCATCACAGATGTTATTGCACATAACAATGCTAAGTTCACATTTAAAAAGTGGTGTATGCATGTGTGTAACATGTACGGACCAATGCAGGGAGTGGGGTACTAGAGACCTGAGAAGGCGGGACGCCCATGCTGGTGGCTTGGGGAACGGAGACACCACCGTGCCTCTCTGTGCCTGCGGACTTCCAGAGGAGCTGGCCAGCTGTGCCCAGTCCCCGTGTGCTCCTTCCCGTGCCACACGGTCCTGGTGCCCAGCTGTGCCCAGTCCCCGTGTGCTCCTTCCCGTGCCTCATGGCCCTGGTGGCCAGCTGTGCCCCAGGGCCCTTTACCAAATGCAGCCAGGCTCTCCAGGTGGCCTCCCGCTCGGAGACACGCAAGGGTCGGAGAAGACAGTGCCCATTGTTCTTCAACCAGTTCCCCCAGCTTATCTCTCCTGCCTCCTACCAGAAACCTAGAGGGAGCTAATTGGCAGGTGTGACCTGACTCATCTGACCTACGATGGCAGCAGATTCATGAACACTTCAGCCTTTCCCACTCTGCCCACACCTCTGGCTCCGAGAAAGCTGTCTGAAGTGGCCAGGTCCCATGGGATCCTAGGCCAAGGGCTTCAACAACCTTGCAGAGAAGCACAGGACGTCTGCGCACCCACACACCTGCCCACCAGCCCTGCCCTGCTGGGCCGGGGCGTCTCACCTTTAGGGTCCTGATGTTGCCTCAGAGGCGGCCCAGCAGTGACACTGCACTCCTTGGAATGCGGGGACCCTCGGAAAGGCACTTCCAAAGGATTCTGTTCTGCGTGTCAGGACCAAATGTCCTTGGAGGGAAACCAAGATTGACTTGCCTTATCTTGAAGTCCGCCTGACGATCAACGGGGTCATGGCAAAGTTCCACCACAGGCACAGAAATCCAAGCCATCCTCGAGCACCTGAGCCCCCCAAATCCTTGGGGGTGACCTTCTAGTGACCCCAGCCCTGCCATCCAACGAGCATGGCCTGGGGCTTTCTCCCCACACCTGAGTGAGCTCCCTGCACCCTGGGCTCTCTTGGGAAAGGGAGAGATGGGAGAGTGGGAGGGAAACTTTGAGGTGCCCCGCATTTTGGGGAGCAGCGAGAGGCTGACTGAGCCTAAGTAGGGCCCTTGTCTTAGGACGAGCGAGGTCTTCGCGAAAGTGGTCAAGCAGCATGGACGTGGCATGGCAACAAACCAACTGACCGTGGGAGCCGGACACAGGACCTCAAAGGTGTGTTCACGTGTGGAACGCAGTCGATGGGGCGGGCTGATGTGAACAAGAAAGTTCTGTTCCATGAAAGATGCTGGGAAACCGAGCAACCGTCTGTGGGGAGGAATATAATTAAATCGTTACTATTCCATACACCCACACAAAACAATAAACTCCAGATGGACCAAGAGATCTAATGGTTTTCAAAATTATATGAACATTATGCTAAATAAAACAAGCTAGTCACAACAGGACAAATACTGTCTGATTTCCCTGTGGTCCCTAGAGTAATCAAACCCACAGACAGAACGTGATGGTGGTCACCGGTCGGGTGGGGAGCTAGTTCTGCGGATGGATGGTGTGAAGGCTGCACAGCCATGTGAATGTGCCTAATGCTCAAACTGGAGACTTAAACAACGGTGAAGACGGTAGATTTTATGCTATGTGTATTTTAACCGCAATTACAAATACATTTTAAAAGTCATGTTTTTAAAAATTGTACGAGCATTAGAGAATGATATGAGATAATAGTTTCATAATTGTGGGGCGGAGAAGGGCTTTTCTGTGTCTCAAGCATAGCATGAAATCTAGAATCCACACCAGCACAGGTTGACAGCTACAGGAACAGCTGCATCAAGGTTGACAAAGATCACCAAGGCATTTTTTTTTTTTTTTTTTTTATCCTCACCCGAGGACATTTTCTCATTTTTTTGTTCAGGTAGAGTGGGAGGGAGAGAGAGGAACAGAGAGAGAGAGAGAAACATCGACGCGAAAAGAACACATCGAGTAGCTGCCACCGCACGACGGACCAGGGCCGGGGACAACCTGCAACCGAGGTACGTGCCCTTAGCGGGAACCGAACCCGGATCTCTCTGGACCGCAGGCCGACGCTCTAACCGCTGAGCCAAACCGGCCAGGGCACCAAGGCATTTTTTAAATGACAATCAGAGAAGGACAAGAGGTTCCTAAATCTCAGCCACCTTCTCAAGATTGGCCTTGTCACCTAATACATATTTTATGATTTATCTATTTTTCCTGTAAACTCTTCTTTTAATCAACTTAAGTGTGGTGTAATTTACATACAAGGAAATGCACCTATGTTAAGGGCCCATTTCCATGAGTCTTGACAAACTCATATACCATCTCTACAATCAAGGCATGGGCCTTTCCATCCTCCTCCAAAGTGCTTTAGGCCCTTCACATCCATCCCGTCGCCATGCCAGGGCTCTCGCACCCTGTCTACTGTTGCTACAATTTGCCTTTTCTAAGTCATGTAAATGGAATCATCGCACACAGTGCTGCACTTCTGACTTCTCTCACTTAACGCAGTGCTGTTTGTGCCTGGACGCGCTCCTTTCGATTACTGAGTAGCTCTCCATTGTATGGCGGTGCCACCATTTCTTTACCTAGTCACCTGTTGATGGATCTTCAAGTCGTGTCCACCTTGGGACTATCATGCTTAATACCATGATGAATGTTTGCATGTAATAAACATGGACATATGTTCTCGCTTCTCTTGGGTAATTACCCAGGAATGGAATTGCCGGGTCATGTGGTAAATGTATGTTTTCAACTAATTTTTAACTTCAATTCATTTTGAAAGACAAATTGATGTCACTACTAGAATTGAAAGGCTGTACCGCTTGTCCTAAAGCAAAGTCCACCATAATAATAAAAACCTCAAGATTTAAATATACATAGTGATATTGGTTTTTGTACGCAAATGTTATGATTATGCAACCTTATGCAAAGCAATGTTCTTAGGCCTGAGAGATACTGCTGCCCGACAAAAGCTTTGAGCCTTAGCTAGTCCCAGAGAGCTCTCTCTGCTAAAGGGGAAATTAGCAGGTGTGACAGAGATTTTACAGACTGGAGTGTCTTTGAGGGACGGACCGATTGTGACTCAGTGTCAGGCAGGCATGCCACCCGTAACCACCACCCGGGCTTCGAGAGCGGCAAGGCCGGCAGACTCAGGCAGCAGGGGTCTTGCTCACTTCTGCAGTCAAGGAGGATGCTCTTCCAGCTACATCCATCTGTTCAACAAAGCTCAACTATAAGGTGCTTGTGATGGCCATTGTTCCTGGTGTGTGTGCTCTACAACTATTCGCTATTTAACAATAGACGGAATAGAACCCACTTCTCCTGAGCGGGGAAGAGACTGAACACCACATTTGGTCGGTCCTGATACGGGTAAGGTTCTGACCCAGCTTAGTAACATTCCAAGTGACATGCTCAAGTCAGAAGACACGGTCGAAGGCGAGCCTGGCCCGAAGCGAGCAGGGCCCCGAACACCTGGCTCCTGGAGGCTCAGGCCAAGCGCCATCTCCGGCAGCCGCAGCCCCAGCACTGACCACAGTCGCAGTCTGAGGTCTGACCCAGTGTCCAGGCCTGGCCACGCTCCATGTTACAATCCTCGGCAAGCTCTCAGTCGCTCGGTGCCTCGGTTTCCTCACCTGTGAAATGGGAATAAAAATAGTACCCGCTCCCAGGCTCTGGATGTCTGGTGGTGCAAAGGAAACATGGTCTGCTCCTTCCTTATGAAGGCAGTGCTCAGCGGGAGACAGGACGTAAGCATCAACACCAGAGATAAATAGGATAATTGGGGGTTTCAATATGAGCTATGAAGATGACGAACTGGAACAGATTGTGACAGAGAAACTGGGTATTCTTTGGGTTGGTCAGCGAGAGCCTCCCTGAGGGTCCATGAAGTGGAGACCTAAGCAACAATGAGCCATTGGAAGAGGACTTGCAAAGACAGGGGAGGAGGTGGAAGGATGGTGATGGTTCTAAGATGAACAATTAGGAAGGCCCTGGGGTTACTGAATTTGAGGGTCGACTGGGCCAGAGGTAAGAGGCAAGTGAAAACCTGATTATTTAGGGCCTGCAAAGCCTTTCAGGAAACTTGTATTTTGTTCTGGTTGGAACATGAACATCTTCTTTAATGTGTTTTAAGCCAAGAGAAAGACGTGATTGGATCTGAGTTTCAGAAAGACCTGCTGTGCAGAGGACAAGCCATAGGGTCGAGCACAGAAGCAGGAGGAGGCTGTGCAGGAGTCTAGTCAAGACATGTTGCTGGCTTAGTCTTGGCTGGTCATTAGGTTTTTTGTTTGTTTGTTTGTTTTTTAAAATTTTTATTTCCTTTATTGATTTTAGAGAGAGAGGAAGGGAGAAGGAGAGAGAGAGAGAGAAACATCAATGAGAGGGAACAATGATTGGCCGCCTCCTGCTTGCACCCACTGAGGATCAGGCCCACAACCTGGGCATGTGTCCTGACCAGGAATCAAATCGGTGACCTCTTGGTGCAGGGGTCAACAATCAACCACTGAGCCACACCGGCCTGATTGGTCAGTAGATTTTTGACCCCAGCAACTGGTGAGCAGCAATGCCACTGCCTAAGAAGGATGTAGATGGAAGAGGAGCAGGTCCATCTGGAGCATTTTAAGTTTGAAGCTGTAGCCTGGCCAGTGTGGCTCAGTGGTTGAGCGTCAACCATGCACCAAGAGGTCGCCGGTTCGATTCCCAGTCAGGGCACATGTCCAGGTTGTGAGCCAAATCCCTAGTGGGGTCATGAAGGAGGCAGCCAATCAATGTTCTCTTTCATGGATGTTACTATCTCTCCCTCTCCCTTCCTCTCTCTCTAAAAATCAATAAAGAAAAAAAAATTTTTTTAATAAATTTGAAGTTATAGTTGGACAGTTGTAGCATAAATGTGGGTTGAAGGGGTAGTATCTGGAGTCCAGGGGAGAAATCCGGGCTCGAAATGAACATTTCCGATAAAACTAGAATGATTCTGAAGCGATGGCAGCAGATGACATCACAGAGAGAGAGAACAGCTAGAGAAGACGGGCCAAGCTCTTCACCACTTAGCAATCCAGTAGAAAAATACATTTGAGACATGCTGTGTCCCACATTTTCATTTTCCCAGTGCACACCAGTGCATTAAATGCTCTGATAAGTCCTGCAGTTAGTAAAGAAACCTGTTTGACTTAGGATTTCCCAAGCTGTATTTGATCATGGAAAGCTGTTTGCATGTCAAACCAATCCCCATGGCACGGAGCGCCAAGCAGATCAAGAACTCAGGTTGGGTCTTCAAGGACGAGTGGAGTCAGGGTGATTTACTCCTAGGAGAACATCAAGCACAAATCAGGGATGGGCAGACTTTTTCCGAAAAGGGCCAGATAGCACAGGTTTAGCCTTCGTGGGCTGAATGGTTTCTGTTGTAACTGCTCAGCCCCACCACAGTAGCCAGAGAGCAGCCACGACCAATGTAGATGAACCGGCTGTGTTCCAGGGAAATGGCATGTCCCACTCCAGGCAGGGGGCCAGACGTGGCCCGCAGGCCATGGCTTGTTGACGTCACCCCCTGGTCTCGGATAAGCAGGTCTAAAGAAGGTGAAAGGCAGAGGAGAGAAATGAGCAGCCAATGCCCGGGGGGAAGATGAGGAGCCGGCCTCCCGGAGGTGGGCACTGCTCTCGGGTGTGGTTACTCTCCACAACCCAGGAGGGAGGGAGGGAGGTCCCCGTGTCTTGCTGTATGTGCAGGTACAGAAGCAGAGGCTCGGAGGTTAAGCAACTTCCCCAGCTGGGACCCCTGCTCACATCACCTGATTCTGAGTTCAGCCACACAATTCTCTCCCACACCGGAAGACGGCCTGGGCACGCGGGGGACCGAGAGGACAGTCCTGCAGCCAGCCCCTGCCTCCCCGACCCCCGTGCGTGGAACTTGATCCGGAGCCAGCTCCACCCGTCCGTGGCTCAGGCGAGGAATCGGGCTGAGTGGCTGTCCTAGTCCAGCCTTGCCTCCACCTCCCTCCCCGCACCCCCGCCGAAAGGGGACAGCGCCTTGTCACTCAGAGGTACGCCAGTTAACCAAGGCCAGTGCCTCGGCGCCGTGGTGGCACAGAGAGAGATCCAAGGCAACGCTGAGATTCATGTCTCCGGCGTTTTCTCTCAGATCTAGCAACGTGACAATAACACGTGTGACTGTCAGCCCGGCCCTGCTGGCAACGCCTTGAAAACGGCGTGGAGATTCAGAAAATAAACAGCCGTCGCTCTGATTCCAGGGATAAAACACCGGTGTAAGGAGAACCTCCTGGGATCCATAATCTGGAATTGTCGGGGGATAAGGATTGTCTGTCTTTTTGATAAAAGATGTCAGCTACCCTTCTGGGTTTTAAACAGAAAGAAACACTTCTGATTATGAGACTGGTTGTGTATCGTGGAGCCTGTTGAAAGAAGCAGTGTGTGCGATGAATGTGTTTCCCTTGCCCATCAATGTCCTTAAAATTTCCTTATCAGAAGAAAATTCATCCAAATCAGAGTGACGGAAAGTACACAACTCGAGGGCCTTGTTTTGCTCTGAGCACGTGGCTTCGTGAAGGCTGACGTCCCCTGATGACTCTTCAGCTCGAAAAGCCTTCGCAGACTGCTCCAGACTCGGCAGTTATTATTTTTTTAAGTCTTAGGACTAATTAGCCTCATGAAAGATTGTTTTGTTGTTTGTGGTCTGTGGTTGTTATATGGCTTGTTTTGTGTTGAAAATGCTGCCACAGCTCTGTCCTTTCTCCACGGAAATTCACCAGGAGAAAAAATAGCCCAATTAGGAATCATCAGTGGATTTCCTCACACATAATAAGCCCCAAATAAATAAACACTTATTGAATGAGTGAAGGACTGAGTGAATATTAAACAGCTTCACGTCCTCCCGGGATAGACTAAGGATCCAAAATACAAATTTAAACAGTCATCCATACCTGTTGACTGAGGCAAGCAAGAGGACCAGTCTCATTAATATCAAACGCACATGATCTTTAGAACACTGTGAAGACCATTCATTCATTCAACCACTTTCATGGAGTGTCCGCTGCTCCGGGCTCCCTGTGACATGCCGGGGTACAGAGGAGAGAAGGCCCCCGCGGTCCGTGACGGCCTGGGGCTCAAGTTCTCATGGGAGGGAGGCGGACAGAATGCAAGTATATAAACTTGGAAAGAATTGTAGATGTAGCTAAGTGCTGTGACTGAGGTTGAGAAGAGGTTACCTGCTCTGGTTAGGGAGGTCCCAAAGGCCACTTTGAGGAGGTGTCATTTAGACAGCCATGTGAAATCAGAGATGTTTGTGGAACAGGAAGTGAATGTTACTCAGGAGGTATTAGCTCCCTGTGGTCGCCGTAACAAATTACCACAAACTTCGAAACAACAGAACTTTATTCTCTCATATTTTGAGGCCAGATGTCTAAAATTAGCATCATCAGATGGAGATCAAGGTGTCGGCAGAACCACGCCTCCTCAGGAGGCTGCAGCATCCCTTGGCTTGTGGCTGCATCCTTCCAGTCTCTGTCTCTGCCTTCACGTGGCCATCTCCTCTGCATGTTCCTCCCCTTCTGAGCCCTCCAGAAGCAACCTGAGTGTCCATATTTCTGCCAACAGTCTGGTTAAAATAACGTGGGCCTCTTCTCTCCTGTGCCTCAAAGTTCTTCCAGCTTTTACCCATTGTTCACCTCCAATGCCACGTCCCTGTTTGGGGTGTTTGTTACAGGGGCGCTCACTTCCTCACCGCTGGCTGGAGTCTCTTGCACTAACCCAGCTGCCTGCAGTGCCCCTAGACCTGTCTCCCCGGCCTGTTCAGAGGCATGGGCGATGCCACGTTGTAGAGCCCACGCGATGCGTGCCCTTCGCACCGATGCCTCCTTTACTTTAACCACTTTGTTTGGGAATACACCTGCAGTGTATTCTGTCTTCCAGTATTTTCCAAAACAAGTAATACTCACTATAGTTCTGTGTTTTCCGGATGGCCCTGGATCATTAGGATGGCTTACTCTAGACCTTCCCAATCTGTTGGATGTTGTGCCTAAAACTGGAGGTCTCCCCAAATTGCTTAGATAATTGATTCTTTTTCCACTTGGGTTTTCTTCTAGTCTCCATGCACCTAGGGTCTTACCCCCATGACCCCTGTGCCCTTGCTGGAAGTCCTACCACGAAGAGGTGAGGTGGGGCCACTGTGACCTTTGCAGAACACAAATGGGTGTGTCACTGCTGTTCCCCCACATTCTCCCTCTTCCCCCGTCTGCATGCTTGAAATCACTGAACGGTTTCTCCCTGCTTTCGTGATAAAGCCCAACCCTTTCTGTGGCCTTAGCATGACTGACAAGGCCCAGCCTAGTGAGTCCCCTGCTGACTCCTCCAGACCCATTCACACACTCTCTGCTCCAACCACCCCAGCCTCTGCACTGCTTGTATCTGCCGCTGGGCCTCGGCACCTGCTGCCCCCTGCCGGGAGGGTTCTTCGTTTCCCATCTCCCCCTTGCCTGGCGAGCTCCTCTCACGCTCCCAGTCCCGGCCCCGCTGTCTTCCTGGGGAAGCTCCTCTTGACTTTGCTGCCTTGGTCTTTCGTCTCAGTCAGCTCCCGCAGCCCTGGGCTGCTCTCCTTTGCCGCGCTCATCACAGACGAGCAAATGGGCACTCATCCGTGTGATGATAGAACCGCCTGCCCACTCCCAGCCTCGATGATTTGCTCCTGAGGGACTGTACCTGCTTCACCTGCCACGCTGCCCTCCGTGCGTCACAGCTGCTGCTGCCTCCTGTTGAGTGTGAGCGAGCGAGCGAATGACCTGCTGGAGTCCTAGATCGCTGGTGGCAAACGATGACCTCCAAGAGCACTGCCTTTACCTGAGAGAAGGCGAATCCCTTCCTTTCAGAAATCTGTTTCTCGGCAAAGGGGGGCCACCTCCGCTGCAATTCCGTCTCCGGCAGCCCACACACTCTGCCTGGCCTGGGCAGACCTGTGCCCGTCACCCTGCAGCAGAGCACCTGCCGCTGCCCCGCACACTCTCGGAGCCCCAGTTACGGAGTCCCCGGTCCCAGTGGGGAGGGGTCCCCCCGACCAGATTCCTCGCCCCCAGGAGGGTGTCTAGCTCCGCACACTGCCTGACAACATCGGGTCCTCCAGCCATGCTCCGAAGCCAGCAGGAGCCAGGGCCAGGCTGCTCACCCAGGAGCAGGAAAGGAGGGGGCTCTCCGGTCCCCGTGAGGATGAGTCACCGTCCCACAGCACAGCCTGACTGGGCCCCAAGGATCATCGACCCCTTTGGTGTGTCGAAAGGATGTTTCAGAGCCTATCGGGTCCTTGAAGGGCCTGGGGTCCCCGGGGCCCCGAGACAGGCCCCTGAAGCGGTCTCACCCAGGGTCGAGGGCTCCAGTTTGCTCTTGCTTCACTGCAGGTCCCTGCACTGTTCTCTGTCCTCATCTGTCAGAAGGCCACGGTAAGGCTTAAAAAAGAGAATCGACTTAAAAGCAGTGAGCCACGTCCCGGCACAGAGGAAGCGCCCGGTGAACTGGCTTCCGTCTGCGAGGACGGGACAGAAGTCAGCGCCGCAGGCTCCGCCACCGTCCGTGCCTGAGCAGGAGCGGAGCCTGCTCCACCTGTTGGGACTTTGCGCTGAAAGCCCGACGCTCTCGTTTTCCCGCCGGTCACATTGTCTTCACAAGCGGGACCCCGGCGCCCAGCAGGAGCTCCCAGCGTGTTGGAGCAGGTCGACCTGGCAGGCCGTGGACAAAGCAGCGGGCTGCCTGGCCGCAGCAGAGGGCCCTCGTCACTGTGGGGAGCAGGAGGATGGTCCCCCCTTTCCTTCTGCTCTCGCCTCTCATGCGGGCCACAGGGTAGACCAGCTGCCCGCCCCGCCTGGCCCAGAAGTTGCCTATCTCAGTGAGAAGCACTTTTATAGATTCAAATGGGGCACATCTCACCCACATTTATGTAGCTTAACGAGTCAATCAGCGTGCACAAGCTCAGTTTGTCACCATGCTTTCTCTCGCTTGCCACTCCGATGACATGAATATGCCCAGGGGTCGGAGGAGACTTCTCACGCACCCCGCAGCCCGTGGCCCACCTAAAGGGTGTGCCGTAGCCCTTCTGAAGCAGGGTGCTGCCCTCCTGACGCTGGGCGTCTGCCCACCAATGGCCTCGAGCCCGGGGCCTGGGCTGCGGCAAGCGGCGGCAGAAGGGAAAAGTACGCTGAGAAAGGCCCTCCGACTCGGGGGCTAAGTCCAGAAAACCCCACGTCGTACCCTCTCCCAGATCCACTGACTCCTGGGATTAAGCGGAAGGTCAAATGGAGACCCAGGGACCCATGAGCTCGGTCCCTCGGGCCCAGGCGTCTTGTGTCCGGTTCCATCTGAGCCGCTGTCAGCACCTGGTTTATTAAGAGGCGGCGGCAGTGGGGCCCTTGGGCCGGGCCCTGGACGCCGAGGATGAGTCTGAGCGCGTGGAGACACTGGGCTGTCCGAGCCAGCGTGCCCCGTGTGGTCCAGAGGGTCCGGTGTGCCTGTGCTTGGTTCCGAGTGGGATTTCCTCTTTATTATCTCGAATTCCCTCCTTTTGGATGTAAACCCTCTGTCTCCTCTAGGCCCATGCTAACATTTCAACCTGTAAATTTAATTTTAATAAGGGAGGTGTCTAGCAGGCAGATAAAACGTCTTTACGGCAGAAAACCTCTCATCACCTCTCGGCCTTTCCGCGAAGATCGAGCGAAGACAGAAAACTTCTGTCCCCACCCACCCCCACCTTGCACACAGGGTGCCTCAGGCCCAGATGTTTCCTCCGCCTTATCAGGGTGGCGAAAAGAAACCCAATAGCCAGGCTCTCACAGGTTTTTGCCACAGAAACAAAAGACAAGGGGAGGAGAGAGAAGCCTCGGGGGAGGGGGCTTGGAGGAAATGGGAGGGGCCGGTGCCCTGGGCGGGGAGCTGGGGAACTGGGGCAGTGACTCCTGTTACCCCGCTCACCGCTCGCCCTCGCCCGGCTGAAGTGCGTTCCAGTAGTAAATGCTCCACCCACCTGCAGGCTGCGAGTGCCCCCCACGTCACGCCCCTACGCATCTCCCAGGGCCCAGGGCTCTGGCACAGGCTGCAGGAGTGTGCACACGGCCACCGGCCGCGCCTGCCACACCTGTGCTTTGCACACTCGCTGGCATTTCCATTCGCCCTGATGTGAACTGCACACGCCTTGTCCGGGGCCCAGGGTCCTTTCTACAAAGTTCGGGAAGTCCCCCAGGGACCCCATCTCCACCTCACCCCATCCAGCCATCTCCGAAGTGACCTAACCTTCAACGCACTTTATGTAGAATTTGAACTTAAACACTCACAGTAGCACCTTGTGAAGCTCACACTCCCAGGTGTGTGAGCCGGGTCACTAATTGGGTCACGAGGCACCCAGACCCCCCGCGTGTCTGAGGAAGCCCTCACCGCACCCCAGCCATTCACTACACGGTCCTGTTGCCAAAACCTCCTAAACGTGTCCCGTGTGTCCCCTCCTTCTCTGGCTACAGACACTGCCTTTGCTCACACTGGCCTCTCGTTAGACCCCACATGGTCAAATGCTTTATTTTAAGGGTTAGATATCTATGTCATGTGTAATTGAAAATAAATTGCCTTTTTATTTATACTAGTGCACAGAGGTTTTTGAAGAAACGCATCTACGTACAGAAGTAATCCATTCACGTGTTGAAAAGATGAAGAGGGCGGCCAGCATTTCTGGAGTGCAGACCGGGCAAGCCGGTCGAGAGCCCACGCCTGGGTCCGAAACCCAGCTCTGCAGTGTCCTTGCTGTGTGACCTTGGGCCGATTCCTTAACCTCTCTGCCCCTCCCCCAGGGTTTCGGGGAGGGTTAAGGGGGTACTTCTCACATGCACGGGGTGAGTGCTGTGTGGTGTTTCTGCACCCCCATCGGCGAACCCCAGACTACTGCACGAGGTTCCTCTGTGCCTCCTGAGGTGATGTGTCGAAAAGCTGAGTCTGCCCTACTGCAAAACCTTCCCGCTTCCTGCAGGATGAAGTGTGAACCTCTCACAGTGCCCCAGGGTCTGTCATGTCTCCATCTTCTTCCTCGGCTATTTGTCACCTGCACTCGACAGGCCGCAGTGCTGGCCTCCCTCGCGTGGACGTGGAGGTTGATGGCCGGCTAAACAGCACTGTGAGGAACATCTTTGTGCAGAGTGTCCTAGTCCAGGTGCAGGGCCTTCCCCGGGTAGAGAGCTGCCTGGAGGCGGAGGGGCTGGGCCAGGGAGCATACCGATCACATTCTGCCAAATTTCCCCAACCAAGTCACACGCACACTGGAATGGAAAAGGTCCATTTCCCCAACTATACAACATTAAAGGGATTAAACTCTAAGATTACTTGCAAGCTGATGGGTAAGTGTACATCATTTTAATTTGAATTCGCATCTTCCTGATCATTGGGAGACCTGAGTTATGTCTTCTTTCTTCCTTTTGGCCATTTTTGTTCTCTTACATTACTCGATCACGATAAAGATATTTGAGTCAAAGACATGTGGCCTGCGGTAGCCACCCCCGGCCCCTAGCTGTTTCCTGCCTCCTGTCCCCCTGCTCACTGAAGGCTCTCCGTGCGGTAAGTGACCCCACTGGCTGAGCACCGTGAGCTCTGGGGCTAGACATTACGATGGGGACCCTGGGCACAGGCCTCACTCCCGGGATCTGAGGTGAACCCGGGAAAACGAGATTTCTCTGACACCTTCAGTCAAGGAAGGCTTCTGGGGGCAGGAGCCAGGCTGGCTGTGTCGAGGAGCCAGGGCTGTCCTGAGGAGAAGCAGATCCAAAGTGTGGGTCCCGCTCCTGCTCCTTCCCGTGCTCCCGGCCCCGTGCTGAGCCCCAGGGCCCGCTGACAGCCTTCCCCGGCAGGTCCTGGCCCTCCGGGGACCCGGGCGTCCCCCGGGAACTGGCGTCGGCCCAGGAGAGGGCGCAGCTGTGAAAGAAGCTAATGTTACAGGTAATTTTGGCAATTAAGACTCATGTTCAATTAAACGGATTTATATCATGTTACTTGAGAGGCCCAGCAACCTGGGCGGGTCCCAAGGAGAATTAAACACGGAGAACTCTCCCCGGTCTTCCTGGCCCGAAACGCCTTCCCCAGCCCTGCCCGGAGCTCAGAGGGAAGAGGCCCGGCCGGAGGCTCCACGGCCCGGCTCCCCATCCCCGCTCCCCCGACATCCGTCCGAGCTCGCAGGGCGTCTGTGTCCTCCCTCGGGACCTTCAGGACACTGGCAGGACCCCCGTCTCAGAGGTGAGGAGACCGGGGTCAGACGCCAACTCCCTCCTAAGACAACTCAAGCCCAGAGATTAGTTATGACTGGAGACCTCCCATCCCTCCTGGACACCAGTATTAAACACGTTTTGTTTTGTTTGATTTTGTCTCTTGCTTTATCCATGTGTCAGCTGTACCATCAGTTACTTAACATTTTTCTTTAAACCAACTCGCTTGTAAAAACGGAGATACCTGACTGACATTGGCAGAAATTCGCAGGAAACGGTGTGTGTTTGCGTGCATGCCCAATAATTACGGACAAACAGACCGAGTTCTCCCATGGACAGCCAGGTGCCACATTTGTCGTCACCTGGAAAAAAGGCCACGGATCCACGCTGCGCCCTTGGGCAGTGTGCCCTCCGTGGGGGAGGGCTGGCCCTCTGGCTGGGGACCAAGGGTGAGAGGGAAGTACAAGCTCTGGTGTCAGGTGGACCTGAATTCAAATCCTGCTCTTGCCACTGACCAGTGTTCAGAACTTGGCCAAACCTCTTCGTCTCTCTGAGCCTCAGCTTCCGTGTCCATACAGTGGGACCGGTAAGAGCCCCTCCTTGCTGGGTTGCTGGGATAACTAAATGAGATAACGCATCAAGTGAGTTTGGCACGGGGCGGGGGTGTCTCACGATGGCCCGTGGCCTCTGGAAAGGAGAAAAGCAGGAGGCTGCCTGGTTCCTGCCTGCAGGAGGCCGGGGTGGTGGTCAGGCGCCCGATGGCCTGTGTGCAGGGCTGACGCTCACACCGCTGGGATGACTGTCCCTCCAGGTTAAAGTGCAGCCTTCCAGCGGTGCTGCCCGGCTCAGGCCTCCGCTGGCCAAACCTTAAGCTCAGTCCACGTGGGAACAGTAATGACCCCAGAGGAGCCGGTCAGGCCCGGCCCAGCTGCACCTGTACAAGACTGGGTACAGGTCAGAGCGGTGGGGACACTTGGGGTCACTGCCCTCCCTGCAGACCCCACTGAACAACCCAGGGCACATCTGCCTGCTTTGGTGGGGCACTCCACCTGGGGTCCCAGGAAGCTGGAGCCCCCACATGTGCTTAGGAGAAAGGGGGAATGTGACATTGTTTGTGGCCTTGGGCACTTGTGTCCTTGTAGGCCCCTTTCTCCATAAAAAATCAATAAACAAAACGTATTTTCCAGTGGTATTGGTACAATGACAAATTTTTTTTTTTTTTTTATCCTCACCCGAGGATATTTTTCTATTTTTTGTACAGATAGAGTGGGAGGGAGAGAGAGAGAGAAACATCGATGTGAAAGGAACACATCGAGTGGCTGCCACCCGCACGACCAACCAGGGCCGGGGACAAACTGCAACCGAGGTACATGCCCTTAGCGGGAACCGAACCCGGGTCTCTCAGGACCGCAGGCCGACGCTCTAACCGCTGAGCCAAACCGGCCAGGGCTACAGTGACAAATTTAATTGAGCTGGATTTGTTATTACATATTTATTATTATTACATTCACTTTTCCTGCTGATTTAGAAAAATTAATATTAAGGCCTCAGATACTCCCACCTGGCTGCTTGGGCCTCCGGGGTAATACTGAGTGTCCCGAACAGCCTGGGAGGGGCCGACGTCACCTAGACGGAGGACCAGACCAGAGCTGGGCCAACGCCCAGCAGGCATCTGGGGCTCACATGCCAGATTCCAGCTGCACCTCGAATGTCAAGGGTGAAAGGAGAAGCCCAACCAAGGTGCAGAGTCCAGGGGACACTCCAGCCCCAGGAACAACCCCCCCAGAGCCAGTGTGACCCGCACAGACTCCTACCCAAAACGCTTGCCTTCCCCCCAAACCTACCCCAGCCCGGGCGGAGCTCTCGCCCAGTTGTTCCAGGCAGAGCTTTTGACTGAACACCAGCCCAATCCAAGTTGCTTCAGTGAAAGGGCTCACATGGCTCCGGAATGTCCCCAGGAAGCCAAAGGCAGGGAAACACTGCCCCTGGAAAAGGCCTGGGACCAGGAGCCGGAGGCACGCTCTTCCTTTTTTGTCTCTGTCCCTCTGTACATGTGTCCATCTTCCTCTGCAACCTGGCCCAGTGGCAAACAAGGCGGCCCCGAGGCTCCCAAGTCCGAGTTCCATTCGGGAGACTCTCAGTCCCCACTACGCTGTCCCTTCATCTGAATTCGTAATCTCCAAGAGAGAGAAGCTGATGGGCCCGGTTTGGGTCAGGAGAGCTGCACGGAGGCAGGGACACCCCGTGCAAACACTTCTGGGTGCCTGTGGCCTATAGATGCCAGTAGCTTCTGTAGGAAGCTAGCGTGGGTGGTCACAAAGAACTGGGAGGCCACCTCGCAAGGTCCATCAGTTTAGTGCATCAGAAGCCAAAGAAATGAAGGTCGAGGGGTAACAAGAAGGCAGCCAGTCTGCTGAGTCCAGCCATGGCGGGTGGCACAACTGTCAGCCCTGGCGTTGCCTGCAGTTCTTCAACCAGAGTGTGATATTTACCCAACGGCTGCCCCTGGGGTCGTGGTCACAAACACAACCAGGACCAGCCCACTCAGGGCACTGGGGCTGCAGGACTGCGGTGTGTGCCGGCACCTAGCACCCTGGCCACGGGGAGAAGGCTGCCTTCCCACGCCCTCCTCCCAGGCCCCGGGCGGTGAGGGGAGAGCAGAGCAGGGTGGGCGGGCACTGTGCAGCCTGCAGAGGCCACGCTCCGTGCTCGGCAGTAGCTGAGCCTTCAAGCCAAGAAAAGCTGCAGCCAACATACCAGCAGCCCAGACGCCGAGCAGATGACGCGGCTCCTCTGCCATCGCTCCCAGGGAGCCGGCCAAGTCCCCAGGCCCAGCCAGTGCTGACATTTAAAGCAAAGTGTGTGTCAACCATATTAAACAATATACCAAGCTGTGGGTTATTAAGTGCAGGGTACACTGACCACAGCAATTAAACTGAGATCAGGGAGTGATAAAGCCAGGGTCCCAGGCTGTGAGCCCTGTAACGAACAGCGATCTGATGGTTACCAAGGGTGAAGGCCACATCAGAAAGTTGGGGGCATGACCCTCAAAGACAATCACTCAGCCCCCTACCCCCACCCCCCTCTGTACGTGACCCTTCTCCTTTTGACGATCGGACATTCTCAAGCTTATACTCAGCATCTAATAATGGCTGCAGGCTGCCAGGTAGGGCCAGGGGCCGTGCCCTCAGAGAAGGGTCCGGCCTGTTCGGCTGGATGTTCCCTGCCTCCTCCCAGCCCCTCCCCAATTTGGACAGTGCACAGATCCGGGGGGACGCCCAGAGCTCCAGAGGCGGGGAGAGCGGCCATGCTCGGGTGGCCAGGGCCAGGCCCCACAGGCAGGACCAGCCAGAACAGTCGCAGGTAGGGTCAACCCCATCTGACACCAACTGGGCAGAGCAGGGGGAGGGGCGGGGAGGGCTTCCTGGCACTGGGACGCGCATTACACATCTTGAAATGAGCACGTACTGCCCTTTGAGTCACTGGCTCCTGCCCTCAGGGCGGCAGGGCTGGGTCTTGCCAACAGCCTGGTGGCCTGTTCTCTGGGCCTTTGGCCAGCCCCAGACATTCAGATACTACCCGGTGTGTGGGTGGGAAATGGGGTGTCCAGATGAGGCTCCTTTCCCAGGTCTGGGTCTGAGCCCTGAGCTCTCCGAGAGCGGCCTCCACCCTGAGATGCCCCCCTGCCCAGAGATGGGCTTAGCTGCAGAGCCAGTTACCCGGGAGCCTCCGTGGTTCTGCACTCAGTGGTCAAGGACACTGGAGTCAGACCAACTGTAATTTGGATCTGGTCCTGCCTCTGGCCCACTACCCGACCTCGAGCGAGTGAGTGGCCTTCTTCAGGCCTCTATAAAATGGGCTAATGACAGGCTCTCCTGGTAAGTGTGTATACGCACATATTCGTAGTTGGGGAAGGACTCAGCACGTGGAAGGTGCTCAGTCTGCAGTGGTGGTTGTTTATGATATTAATTCCAGAAGAACCCACACTGACTTGAGTTACTCCTGAGCACTGGGGTGAGTTTATACTCCGGGCCGTCATACGAAATCTTGCCAACCCTAGCTTTGTAAACACATCCCTGCTTGCCCTTCCTCTGCTCTGCTCCGCTGTGGCGGGCAGGGCGCTGATGCCGCAGGCTGTCTGTGCACCTCAGGCCTTTGTGAAAACTGGCTTCCCAGGAGTTAGCTGGTAGGAGGCCCAGGGGGGGTCTGCAGGTGTTTCACTCAGTGCTGCAGGAGGTGCTCAGGAGAAACGGCGTCTTCTCTGAGGCTCAGGCTCCCTCCAGACAGCATGGCTGCAGCTTCCACTGGGTGGCCCTGGTCCCTGGGCTCGGGAAACAGCCTGGAGAGGTGGGAGTGGCAGCCGCTTGCAGCTGCTCCTACTCTCTGAGTAACCCCACGGTCCCTGCTTGGCCTCTCAGCCTTCCTCTAGCCTAGTCAATCCCCTGCGTTCAACTCCCTCTGTTGAAAGCACTTGAGTTTCTGTGTTTCTGGCTGGACCCTGATCAATCCATTCCCTTCTCCTTACATTCAGGTCCTACAGAACATCTCAGCATTTTGACTTTTAATGGATAATGTGCCAAAACACACACTGGACGGTAAGCTCTATGGGGGGAGGACCTGAGACTGATGAACTCTTGAATTCCCAAAACCCAGAAGAGTGCTGACATGTAGTAGGTGTACCTACAACTCTGCACTAAATGGATAAACTAGTGATCTGAAGAATGGGTCCATTGGGAGGCCACCCCTTTAAGGAGGCAGGGGTTCCATGATCATGATCATTATTGAGTTGATTGAGGGAACAGCTGGGTTTCTATCTCAGATGTTTCTGCATAAGTAGAAATAGCAATGGTGGTGTTTAGAGAGTTAAGGGAGCAGATTCCATCCAAGCTTCCAGGAAAGCCAAAATTGCCCTCTGGACTGAGTCTTACACAAGCTACATGGATTAACGGGCCTCAGTCCTAATTGAACATTCTGCCCTACCCACATTTTTTTCCCTTCCTTTGCTCCTTGAGGGGGGTGATAGAGGTTGCGGACCATCTTGTTTTATTTAACATATCCTTATAAATTGTCCAAGTCCTTTCCGGTTGGAGGCAGATCTGAACAAATGAATGCAGTGGTAATGTGACCCAGAGATAGAGTTGGGGAAACGGTTGAACCCAATGCTCTGGGCCTCTTTGCAAATGGGTCCCTGAGGTTAAGATACCACTGACCAAACGTTTTGAGCATTTTTTGGTTCTGAGTGGTCAGGAAGGATGAGGAATCTCTGCCTCAAACTGAGTAAGTTCCAAACTATAAAAGCCTTGTCTCAGCCGTAAAGAGAGATGTTTGGTGCCCGGGGAGGGGGCAGGGCAGCCCTCAGCCTGCCATCGGTTTCTTAGAGGTCCCACCCCAACCACACTGGAGCTGACTTGGAAGGCTTTAGGCTCCACCTCTGCCCTGGGTCCCAATTTATCTGCCCCTTGACCTGACAGCAGAATCCTTCTCTCAGCTAGCCAGCACACCAGAAACCTTCTGATACACTAATTCATACGAGAGTGTGACTAGTCCTACATGGGCTGATTGTATCTGCCTGTGAAAATCCAGGTCCTTTGGGAAGGATTCTAGACACCAACAATGAAGGTGTAATTTGGGAGATTTCTAGAAGAGAGGATGATAGTCCACTGACTTACCCTTCAAAGTGCCCTACCTGGTTCAGACACAGTGGAACCTTGAATGAGCTACATCCTCTTCCGAAGCTCCAGGTTTTCCACCTGTTGCTTGAGTGGGCTGAATAAAGCTACCTCTTAGGTCTCTGACTCAAAAGTTGATCCCTTAATGAGCTGAATGAATTTCTTGATTTCTTGAACTTCCTAGCTCCACATTTAAATCTTTTTATGATATGACCTAAACTCAACTTTATTGTCCATTTCTCACCATATAGAAACCAGACAGACCATATTAATGCTATTAATAATCATATCAAGTTGCTGGCACGTCTATGCGCCAGGCATTACTGTAAGCACTTTTTCCATTTGATCCTTACAACGACCCTAATAATATCATTCTCATTTTACAGACGCACAAACAAAGGTTCAAGTCACTTGCCCACATGGCAAGTGAGGGCTGGATCTAGGGTTCAAAGTCAGGCAGTCCACGCCCTAAGCCATGACACTATGCTAGGTAGACGTGTCCCCTAGACAAGCCACAGGTACCCCTCTTGCTTCACAGATGTGAACACTAGACTCAGAGAAGTCAAGTAACTTGGTTGAGGTCATGCAAGCGCTAAGTGCTTCTGGAGCTCTTCCCTTGGGCTCTACCCTATTCCCACTAGACCCTAAGACCCCCAGGCTGCCCTCTGGCTCTCAGCAGCCCTTCCACCATCATTCTGAAGATGTCCACCTCTCTCTCTCTCTCTCTCTCTCTCCCTCTCTCTCTCCTCCCCCACACACTCCCTCTCTCCTCTCTTCCAGCACTTGGCTGGAAGAGCAGACTGAGACCTGGATAAGAGGAGAAAGGGGTCTACGAGACTCAGAAAAGGCAGCAAGCTGCTCCTTTTCCATAAAAATAGAAATGAAGAAAGCCAACGTCTTTTCATCTGACCCAGAAAATAAACTTCCTTTCTTCTGGGCTGGAGTAGTGGATGCCAAGTTCCAGCTCAGGCCTTTTAAGAAAACAAAACCAAACCAAACACTACTAAGCCTTAAACCCCTCCATGATTCCGTTTACAATGAAAACATCGACTTCCCCTCTCCCCTGGTGGGGAGAATTGCTGTGGTTAAAGAAGCTGTTTTCATAGTCAGCTAATTACCCCCTTAAAAGATGGCTGATGATCTAACTTCCCGCCCTCAGCTCAGCCTGAGCTCCCTGCCTGGGCTCCAGAAGGCTAACCAGTCACACCGGGGTGAGGAAGGGCAGGACGGAAGCCCTCAGGACCCTCACCTCCCAGAGCCTGGAAGGAAAGCCCGGAGCAGCCACTCTGGCTCCCACACCTGCCCCCGCCAGCTCCCGTCTGCACAGGACAGGGCCTTCCCGAGGCTCGGCTTCCTCACCTGTGAATGGGGTCCCGAGGTGCCGTGGGAAAGTTGGGAATAGTGCAGGGTGCACGCTCAGTGAATCATTCTTCTCTGTCCTGGCCTGCTTTCTTTCCTTCCTGGACCACCCAACACCAAAGAGCCTGCCTGGGCAGTTGCCATTTCTAGCATGCTCTTCCCCACTTTTAATCGTCATAATCATCATAATGAGCATTTAATGAGCACCACCAGCCAGATTGTGTACTGAGTGGTCTGTAGCTGTTTTCTTATTTAATCCCTAGGAACAACGTTAGGAGACAGGTCCTGTTATTATGCCCATTTCACAGAAGCAGCAGTGAGGCTCAGAAGGGTTAACGCACTCAACCAGGAGGTGCCGTAGTGGAATCAGAACTGTTGTTAGAGTCCAGTGCCCACCAGCCCCGTCCTGGGAAGCCTTCGTCCCCTGTGAGCATTCTTCTCAAGCTTCCTGGGACACGTGGATTTGGCCTCAGTTTCCTCCTGAGAGCTATCTTGTTGTCTTTTTAAAAAATTTTCTCTTCTGAAAGATTTTTCTCAACTTGGTCTTCCATCTCTTCATTGAAATGTTTGGGTTTTTTGCTATCATATGTTCAGCTTCCAAGAACTCGTTCTTGTTTCTCACTAGTTGATTTCATAGATATATTGTTATCATTCTGAAGATAGTATCGTTGTTTGTTTGTTTTAATTCTCCTGGCTTCTGTATTGTCTTTACTTCCTGCCGTCATTATTTTTTCAGGGTTGGGGGTAAATGTCTTTTGTTTTTTCATGTTGAACACTATTCTCAAATATCTGCAGATTCTTAGCTGTCTGTTTATATTTAATACAAAGTCTTGAAAAAGTGAGTGGGAAGCTCTCTGTGTGTTTTGATAATTGATCAAAGGCTATATTTTGCTTTTGGAGACCTCATATGTCAATATCTGTTAGTCTTTCCTTGGGGGCCCTTCATATTCGACAGAGAAGATACTCCTATGTCCTGCGGGGAGGCAGTGGGGGAAAGAGAGGGGTGATCATAAGGCAGGCAGCTGGGATTCAAGGAGCAGGAGAGAGGATTGATCACTTAATGTTCGGAATGTGGTGTACTGCTGGGATTCTCTGAAGACACTGGGGACAGGGAGAAGGGAAAACTGGGCAGGCAGAGAGGTGTAGTTTATTGGTATCTTGGTTAAGATGTATTCTTGTCTAAAAATTCGAACACTGTGACCTCCACATTCTATGCTATTAACTTGCATCAAGATGTCATCTAGCAGTAGGTTGTTGGATTTCTGTGACTCTCCCCTTGAACTTTTTGAGAGGCACAAATATTTGGAATTAATATAACTAAGTGTTTGAGGGGTTCTTCTTTACATTTCCATCTTTTAAAAGAATCTCTTTTTTTATTAAACCCCATAATGTGTTGTTTCCTATTTCAGTGTCATGCTTTTCTGTTATACAAGTAAGAGGTGTTTATGATTGATAGTCCAGAGCAGGATTTGGCAAACTGTTTCTGTAAAGAGCCAGCCAGCAAAGAGTCTAGCTTTTGTGGAACTTGCGGTCCTCTTCTTTCTTTCTTTCTTTCTTTCTTTCTTTCTTTCTTTCTTTCTTTCTTTCTTTCTTTTTTTCTTTTAATTGTTGTTGTTAATCCTCACTCGGGGATATTTTTCCATTAATTTTAGATAGAGTGGAAGAATGGGAGGAGGGAGGGTGAGAGAAACATCAATGTGAGAGAGACACATTGATTGGTTGCCTCCCGAATGACCCCAGTGGGGGCCAGGGACTGAACCTGCAACCCAAGTACATATCTTGACTGAGAATCAAACCCTGAACACCCTTAGGTCCGTGGACTGATGCTCTAACCACTTCGCAAACCAGCCAGGGCAGGAACTTGTGGTCTTGGTTGCATCTACTTAACTCCACTCTTGTGGTAAAAGTAGCCATTGATGGTACCTAAATGAGTAGAACTGGCCATGTTCCAATAAAACTTTATTTATAAAAACAGAGGGCAGTCTAGATTTGATTGGTAAGCCATAGTTATGGACTAACAAAATGAAAAAAATTAAGTTCCCTGGAATTCTATCACCCAAAGGTAACTGGTGTGTATCTTTCCACTTCATGCATATTTATTTTATTTTCAAAATTCAATAATTATCTATATACTATTTTAATCTGTTTTTCCCACGTAATATTTTATGAATATTTATGTCATTAAACACTCTTCCATAATATTACTTTTTTTTCTTTATTGATTTTAGAGAGAGAGGAACGGAAAGGGAGAGAGAGAGCTAGAAATATCAATGAGAGAGAACATCGATTGGCCCCCAGAGATCAGGCCCACAACCTGGACATGTGCCCCAACTGGAAATCAAACCAGCGACCTCTTGGTGACACTCAACCACTGAGCCACACTGGCCAGGCCATAATATTACTTTTAATAGCTATGAAATATTCCATTGCATAGATGTACCACAGTTTATGTAACTATTCTTCTGCATGATTTTTCAGTTTCCAGTTACCCTATTAGGGAGTGGGGCTGGTATTCAGCCGCAGTGTGTGAGTCTCGCCACACCAGTGCCCACATTGGTGTTTCTTCTGATCAGTTAGTTGGCACCCTTGCCAAGCCAGTCATTGAGTATTTTTAATATCAGCCCTGTAAACAACATGGGGGTAACAGCATCAGAACTAAGTCTCGGTGGAATTTAGTAATTATTTGCCTAGAATGAATGTCTAGAAATTGCTTACACCTTTTTGACATTTCAGACAAGCACTGTAGAATCAATTCCAGAAAGGCGACACCAAGTTTCAATCCTACCAGCAGAATGTAAGAGTATCTCTTTTCTACAAAACATATTTTTAATAAGCAAATTTCGCAAAGTGGTCCTGAATTCTTAAACTCATAAGTAACGTGACCATTGTAACCTTCTGTCCCTCTTGAACGTCGCGGAGTGAACTCTCTGAACACACCAGGCTCGCAGCCCCGGCTCGCCCTTCCCTGCGGCGCGGACCTCATCACACGGCGTCTGCTCAGAAAAAGGGTTCTGGGATCAAATAAATACAGGAGATGCCAATAGTGCCGCCCCCCCCCCCACCTTGGAGAACCCAGAACTCAGCAACATATTAAAAGCACTGAGAGCCCTGGCCGGTTTGGCTCGGCGGTCAGAGCGTCGGCCTGCGGTCCGGAGAGACCCGGGTTCAGTTCCCGCTAAGGGCACGTACCTTGGTTGCAGTTTGTCCCTGGCCCTGGTTGTGTCCCTTTCACATCGATGTTTCTCTCTCTCACTCTCTCCCTCCCACTCTATCTGAACAAAAAAAAATGGAAAAATGTCCTCCGGTGAGGATAAAAAAATAAAAAAAATAAAAGCACTGAGAACACCTGCTTACCATTTAGCTCCATTTAACCCAGAATTGTCTAAATAAAATCCTTTCTTTAAGTAATGCCTATTAGAGGCTCAAATGTCTACTTGTTCAGAACAAGTGTGAGGGATCTAGTCTAATGTGTGGCCAAGAAGCATAATCCTACAGTCGAACAATAGCAGAGTGTTCACTCCCAGTAACCCTGCCACCAACCAGCATGGTAAACACAAAACGAAACCATGGACCAAGATTACCAGCAAGAGAGAAAACATTTTTCTATGAGGACATGCTAAAAAAAAAATGAAGGCTACTAATTCTGGAAAGAAGGGCGATGAAGGGGCATAGCTGACCGAGACAGGTGTTTGCATGTCCTGAGACGTGACGCTGGCCGCCCATGGAGCACATTGTTCAATCTTCACAGGGGACGACCAAGTGGAGGAACTCATTAACCCCTCAAGTTCAAGGAACATGGAGGCAAATTAGTAGCTGTCAGGCTTGTAATAGATTTTTTGATGAAAGTTAAGGATTTAGGGAAAGAAAATGTCTCTGACCTTTTGAAAACTGACATCACAGAAGAAAATTACCATGTTCTTTTTTGGAGTCCACTAGTTGTCATCTCATCCTTTCCTTTTCTTTATTATTATTGTTATTTTTTAAATATATTTTTATTGATTTTTTAGGGAGAGAGAGATAGAAACATCAATGTGAGAGCGAAACATCGATCAGCTTCCTCCTGTACACCTCCTACTGGGGATCGAGCCTGCAATCCGGGCATGTGCCCTGACTGGGAATTGAAATGGGACCTCAGTCCATGGGACGACGCCCAGTCCACTGAACCACACCGTCTGAGAACCCTCATCCTTCTCTTAATGGGAGTGCCCTGCATTCCTTAATAGCCCACCTCTTGCTTTTGCATCATTCTTTGCTAGGAGAGATCATCACACACCCATCATAACCCTTCATTTCCTTTCCTTCCTGCAGCTGAACAATAACAATTTTGAACTCTTTACTTCTTTTATTTATCAATGTAAAAGAAAGAGACAGCTAGCAGTGTGGGGAAGACCCTGAAAACTCATTCTTATCATCAATTTTCCAATAATCTTTGCATTTGGGCACTTTCAGCAAAACATACTTAGCATTCACACCTAAAAAAGGGAATCACTCCCCAAGACATCCTCCTGCTTTTGAGGATTCTGAGTAGTAGAAGTCCTGGGAAGACAACATTCACTCAGGTGTGTGTCCTCCCTGCAGGCTCTTTCATAACAGGGCCTCTCACAAGAGCACCAGCACCCAACACCCAAAGGGTCCAGGGTACTGTGGCCACGCAGCGAAGCAGGAGACCTCTGGAGGTCGGCACCCCAAGGCCTTCTGCTGAACTTGTTCATCTCCCCAGCCTAGATGGAGCATCTAGGACGGCTTATCATTCGGCCGTGGAGAAGACATCATCGAATCCAACCCGTTTCATTTCAGACATGCAAGAAATGAGCCAGAGACGGAGTTACAGAGGAGCATGGCTGGGGGTTGGAACCCTGCATCTTCTGCAGAAAGCTCTAGTTCCTCTCTGCACCGAACACTTGTGCCAACTCTCTACGGGGCAGGTGACGGGGCAGCCTGGCCTAGAAAGATTCCTCTTTGGGAGGTGGAATTCTACAGAAACAATGGAAATCCCATTCTGGGTTTTGAGGCCTTTGTCTCGTGTTTGTTAAGAGTTAAAGCTTTGGCTGGATGTGGTTCCTTCCAGAGCACTCTCCAACTGCCTAGTCAGACCCTTCCAAAAATGCTCTCCTTAATTATGCAGAAAGCATCTTTCTTGCCAGGCTGCCAAATAATATTGTGGGCGCTAAAGCCAGACTGGAACATGTTTCCCTCTCTTTCCTGACCGTACAGCCTTAGTTTGGTTTTAAATTTCTCCATTCTCCATGGATATTGGCAACGCTGGATTAGTAATGCTAAAAAAATTTATCTCTACAACCTATTGTCTTAGGTAAGATTGTATCAACAGCTCCAGATGGACCAATCTCTAAGAATAATTTCACTTCCCCTTATCACTGACAGGGATCACATTTACATATTCTACTGGTGGACCAGATAATGCAGAGATGATTAATGTCCCTCGATGTACAGATACCTGTAGACTGTTTGATCAATGTCTCCCCAAGAAAGTGTCTTTCATCCCGGTTGCTCAAAGTCCAAAAACGCGCTGTGATTAATGTAACTAAATGTTTGGGGTCGGTGGAAGCTGCAGGCTCTGTTCCTGCATCCGCGCCACACTAAAGAGAGGTCACAGGGGACTGGATGAGTCATGTGGAGAAAAGTGTGTGTGTGTGTGTGTGTGTGTGAGAGAGAGAGAGAGAGAGAGAGAGAGAGAGACATTTCGAATGTCCCTTAAAGAAAGAGGCCAACTCTCCCCCTGGGGTTGCCCTCCAGAGGCTCTGTAGGGAGAAAGACACACACAGTCTTTTAATGCAACTGTCACTTCCATTTAGGAAGCCAGTGGGTCGGATTCTGCGTGCTGAGTTAGAGTTGGGATAGATTCTAGTTTATTTTGCATGTTTGTTAACCAGAAATATCTGGCTTCTCCAAGTTATCCCTCAGAGAGGCGCTGAAACCAGCCAGAATGACGGACAACAGTCGTGCAGTTCGCTATCATGCGTTGTTTTCTTAACCCTCAAGATTTACTCAAATGTTTCCTCTGAGATGCCTTTGAGATGATTCGAGTGGGGCTGCCAGTGCCGGAGTCGGGATGCCTCAGTTTACTCATCTGTAACCTAGGGGTGACCACTGGGAGGACGTTCAGGGTGGTTGGCAAGCTCAGGTGCGAAAACATCTTCGACGTGCTGAATTCACTGTCTGGCACTTAGAAGGAATTCAATCAATTCTCGCCGTGGTCATTGTCATTGTTCATTCTGAAAACAGCTCGCTGAAGTGCCTCGCACTCACGCATGTCTCCAGCGTGCTCCGTGCAAACAGCGAGGCTTTCTGCAGGTGCTGCCTGGCTAGTTTCCCCGCAAGGAGATCTATTTTCCGCTGGAAAATATTCTAAAGGAAATTATATTCCATTCAAGCACATTTACATAATAATATGCATATCTAAAACCTGAGTAAGCCAGGCTGCCCCGAGCCGTGGGAGCCGAGGAGGCCGTACTTAGGAATACAAATCACTTCAGGAGTATGTTCCCACACCCTGGACGGCTCCCCGGGAACACACGTGGCTCACGATTAAATGGCCAAACTGGAAAACGCTAGAGGAATTAAGAAAGCAAATCCAGAACCACGTAGAGCGGTCCAATCCAGAAGACAGCGTTTGGGAAGGGCAACCCTGGGATGAGGGTGGTGGGAATTCCTCAGAGTGCAGGTCCTGGGCGAATCACCAGAGCATCCTTCGCCCGTGCGTTCACTCCTTCAACAAGCACGTACGACATGGAGGGATGAGGGGTTAGACGGGTCAGACCAAGCTTCTGCCCCATGAGGTCTGCACCCAGCCGTGAGAGCACACAGGGCAAGCCAAGCACAGATTCGGTTCTTTGGGCACAGAGAAGGCTGTGAGGAGAACGAGGCTGGCCTTGGCCTTGCTCCTGCTCTGAGCAAGAGGAGATGCTTCGGAGAGAAGCAGGCATTGGCCAGGCCTGATGCCACTGTCCTCTTCCCCGTCCCTGCAGCTGTGGAACAGTGGCCTTGCCAAAGCCTTCTCCCTTTGGGGATGGGAGACTCATAACTCCAGTCCCCGACACAAAACCCTTTGAACGGCAGGCCATCCAACGGTCCAACCCAGGTTACAAACACCCGACACCTGCTGCAGGGGTCCCTTGTTCTGAGCCCACGGCAGACATCACCAGTTGCCTCGGACACAGTGGGCCTCCAGGCAGACCCGATCAATCGATCAGCGTCAGCACGAGTGGGCCTGGCCTCCACACAGGGTGGGGTTACAGAAGTTTAAGAAGATAGACGCTTTCCTTCCTCACGGACACTTTCAGAAGATGTAGTCACTAAACTACACCGGAAGGGACAGGCCATTATTTGATGGCGTGTCACATCCAGGCTTGCCCTCCAGGGACCAACCCCTTCCCGGACCTCCTCAGGGATTGGAGACCGACGCTGGCCCGGCTCACTGCACCGCAGCACCGGACACCCTCTGGCTCCACCCGGGGCAGCCGGCGGCTCTGGAGTCCAGTGAGCGGAGTTTAAACCCTGACTCCGCCCCTGCCAGCAGTGTGACCTTCACCTCTCTAAGCCATAGTTTCATCACATATAAAACGGGGGAAATGACAGTCCTCAGCTAACAGGACGATCGTTACGGGAGGTAGTACTTTCAAAGCTTTGCACATAGTTAGCTTTCAAGAAACGGTATTTCTTGTTACCATTACCATTGTTATCTGTTAGCAGGAAAGCTAGCAAGCGAGCCGTGAGGGGCATCCCTGGGATGGAAGCCTATTGCCTGTTAAATAATGCAGAGAAGAAGGTTTGTGTGATTTTGCATTTTTCTCCAACAGGGAGAGAGACCCAGGAGGCAGGGCGGCAGCAGGGGGACATGTCTCCAGCAAAAAAAAAATACACATTCAATAAATGGAAAAATTATTTAAATAAGCAATCCTGAGGAAAAAAAAATAGAAGCCAATTTTATTCATAAAACAACTGATTTACAGTATTCTAGCTACGAGCAGCTTTTCACTCAAGCCTCTGAGATCCTATTTATTATTCAGCAAAATATCCAAGATTAATAAAGGTATCTTTAATACTGATATAGCGGCAAGAGCTAATATATGTAAAATAATTATTATGAAAAGTATTATCACTATTTGGGGGAATAATGTACATACATAATGAATGAATTTTGCCCCTGGGTTTAGGCTTATATCTTGGCCTGATTTTGCATGGAGAAATTCTGCATTATAATGAAAGGCAAAATGATCACACATTATAACTGCTAGTTTTTTATCATTGCTTAGAAGGATCCTAAAACTGTCAACTAAACAGGAAAAAAATATTTATACTCCATATAAATGTGCATATGGTGAGATTTATCATTCTCGGAGTGGTGGTAAATACTCAAACACCCAAACGTTTTCAAAATGACAATTATCAGCCCTGAAGAAATAAATAGAAAAATTTTAATAATAAAATATATAAAAATTTACCAAATTTTAGGCAAAAGAAGGGTGGCTTAGGGGTTTTTTTTGTGTTTTTTTTTTTTCAAAATCCTTAGATAGTTCTCAAATGGCCTATACAAACTAAATCAAATAAAGAATTATTTTATTTTCACAAGCCATTGAGGATCTTTCAAAATGTAACAGGAGCTCCTTCCCCACCTCCACCCTCATGCCAAACTTCTGGAGTGAAAAATCAAATTCTACTCAGCAAACATGAGAATCTCTCCTTGAATTTGAAAATAACAAAGAAAAATTAGGAAGCATTTCTTTCCTTCTAGAGAAAATCATAAAAGCATAAAAGAGTATGCAAAAGGGGATCTCAGTGCTAGTCTATTTCCTCATTTCACAGGTAAGGAAACTGAGGCCCGAAAGTGGCGAGCTCATGCAAACCAGGTTCCTTCGGCTACAGCAGCAAACTTTCTGCCCGCACCTACCCTCTTCACCAAGTTCACGGGGGCAACCCGAGCAGGTGCAATGTCTGCTTCTGATGTTGCCACTTCCACCAAGACCTGCACCTCCCCCACTGGTGCAGGGAGAAGTTACCCCTCACGCCTCAGCGCAGACCCCAACTGGAACAACACATCCACTGAGCATCGCTCAGTACTATGCACAAGACATGCGCTGGCTGCAGGGGCTGAAATGTCAGTGGTGCAGGCTCCACCTGACACGGTCCTAAGATGAGGCCGGCGTGGTCAGCATCACTGCAAGAAAACAAAAGCTTCCAAACATTGGCTAGCTTTGGAATTTATGCGTAAGAACTCATGTTTGAGAGGTTTTATTTTTCATGTTAAATGACTGCACTATAAATCTCATGAACTGCATAAATCAGACTGGACTCCAGCCTCCTGAGTGAGGCCGGGCCGATTTATGGCAACGCACGGGAGGGGAACAGTGTGGCTTGTTTGTTTTACCGCCTGGCATTTACACGCAGAGGAGCCTGGGGGGCGGGCCTGTCCGGGCCAGGGAACAATCCACGAGGTTACAATAAATCCACCTGTGACTGGCAACCCATTTTGCGTTACGAACTTAGACTCAAATAACCACCAAAATATGCTGTCTGGTGGAAGATCCTTAACCTTGGCAAGGATGGTGCTGGACTGCAAGTCCAGTGTGGCAGCTGCCATGTCCTGTCTAGCTTCAGAAACTGCTAATTGTTGTTAGTGAGGGAAAGAGCCCTTCGTGGACTTTTCCCATCTTTGTTATGGGGAAATTCAAGATCAATTCAAAACAATTTAATTTTATGAATTTTGAAATTATAAAATTGTGCCTTCAAGAGTCCCAAGTCATTAAAGGCCTCCAGTGAATCTCAGAACAGTCATTTATTAAACGAACATTCAATGAATATCTAATATGTGGCAGGTACATCCTCTTGTGGAGTTTATTATCTAGTGGGAGAGACAGCAATGTTGAAAAAATAGATCAGATGAGAATATTGCATAGAAAAAAATAAAATAGAGAGCGATGGTGCTTTATTAGGCAGGATGGTCGGGAACCTCGCCTGATGAGTGGGCATAACCAGAGACCTGAGTGAAGAACATCCAGCGAGGGCAGAGGCTGGAGAGGGGAGCAGGCTGACATCTCCGGGGAACGCCATGGAGACCAGGGTGGCTGCAGCAGAATGAGCGACAGAGTAATACGAGACGAGACCAGAGAGGTCACTAGGGGCCAGACCCACGGAAGAATTTGGCCTTTAAAGCTGAGTGAGCTGGAAGCTCAAGAAAATTTGAGCATTAGGGTGACATGATATGACCTATGTTTCGAAAATATCACTCTCATGGGCAGACAGAGAATTGGGAGGCAAGGGTCGAAGCCAGGACACCAGTTAGCGTACTATTGCAACAGTCCAAGCCAAAGGCAATAGCAATGGGAGACAGATGCCCTTATTCTACTTTAATCTCACCTCGTACCCTATGGCTATTTCTCACTAACCATTGGACCCATGGCAAGAAAGACAAAATCACAGTTAAACCTACACTGTGAGAGCTCTGGACAATTCGGGAAAAGGGCGGTTTCTGAAAATGTAGTCTTAACTCCAGAGGAGATAAATCCTTTCCCTTTTGAGACAAATCAAGGATACTGCAGTTACGTGATTTCACTGGGATCCGGATGCACCCCAGGATTCTAGCATTCTTTCCGGTGATTCACCCCAGAGCAGTTTGTGGATTGTGGTTCCAGGGGAAAGTCTGCCATAAACCTGTTTATCAGTGTGTCAAGAAAATCGCAGTAGGACCTCATTGGACTTGATTAAAGCCAAACTAGACTTCATAGGAAGAAGGGAGAGAAAGTGAGCACCGGAGAAGAGGGTGGGGCCTCTCTTCCAGCCAATGGGTTTCCAGCCCGTGAGCGCGTTGGAAGAGCACTTAGGGATGATTAGGAAGAGAGGAAGGTTGTGGAGGGTGCGCCGTCCAGACAGTGAAGAATGGGGCCAAATGGGAGTGAATGGACAAATTAATGATTAAGGGAGATTTTTTTCCTTCTCGGAGCCGTGTCCAGCTTGGCCTCCCAGATTTGAGCAATCTTTCACTGTCAAGAGCGGCGGGGAGATTGATTCAATTAAGATTAGCAGAGTCGGGAAAATGGCATGGGTTAGTTGTGATTAGCGGCGTCTTCTCTCTCAGCTCTCGGTGGTGGTGGCCTGGACACAAGCGGGGTTTATGGGGTCACGGGGAAGTCGAGGCACACTTCTGAAGTGGGGTGCATGGGCCAGACACTGGTGTGGGAAGCGGCCCTTCTCGGTTATTTTCTCCCGAGGTCTCTTTCATTTGTCCTTCTTGGCTGTGACTTTCTCATAATTAGCTCCTTCTTGTGAAGAAACGGGAAGGAGGTGGGGAAACTCTGAAATGTGGGGGTCATTGCTGGCTGCACTTCCTTGAAGCAAATGAGTGTAATTGGAGGTCTCATTAATTCCGAGGTGATGCCCAGGTGCCCTCTCGGTCCATCAGAAGGGCGGACGGCAGCGCTCCCCTGAGGCGCGAGGTGTCTGGAACCGGGAGGGGCGGGCAGCCCCCGCGCCGCTGGCAAGAGCCTTGCAGCGCCTGGGGTCCGGGGTGAAGAGACAGACGGAGGGGACACGTCTCTCCCGTCCCACTGCCACGCCGAGAAACCAACAAGCAGCCAGTAAACGCCTGAAAGAGAGGCGCCTTGCAATTTCCCGCCGCCTCGAAATTCGTATTCAGACCCTGCTGCTGGGTAAGTTTAATGAAAGTGGTACTTTCCACAGGTCCCTCGTGGCATTAGCTCACATTACAAAATCATTATACATAATTTGACACTATTGTGCACCATTCGCTTAGAAAAAAGAGCTTGTTCTACAGCTCTGGGGACAGAGGTCCCTCCAGATAAGGTTGGGCTTATGAGCCAGGGAGAGAGGAGAGAGGGCGTCCCTCGGCTTGGAAAGGAGGGCTTTGATGTCCACGCAGCTATTCCCCGCGTGTTCAAGACGGAGCTTTAGTCCGAGGGAGAAAAACAGAGCCAAGTTCTGTGTTTAAAAGGCAGCCATGGACCAGGTGTGAGTCTCCTGCTCTTAAAGGCGAACAGTGAACCTCCACTTTCTGGGCTTTCCTAACACCCCGACCCCCACCCCCTGCTGACTGTTTTTTGTTGTGAAAGCCCCCCTCCTCTACACCACTGCCCCACCCTGGTCCACACGGCCACCCAGGTCCTCGTCTGGGCTGGCAGGTGAAGCCTTACTAATTGCTAGAGATTAAAATATTTTCATACCAGTAGTGGCCCACTGCCTGGGCACCCCAACCCTTCCCCCAGATATCCTCATGGCCCAGCAGCTAAAGGGTTAATGTCCGGCAGGGGACACGCAGGCTGATATGGGCTGAACTGTGTCAAATTCATGTGTTGAAACCCGAACCTGCAGGTAGGACTTCTCAGGGAGCTAATTCAGGTTAGATGAGGTCATCAGGGTGGGGCCCTAATCCAATAGGACTGGTGTCCTCAGAAGAAGAGGAAGGGACACCAGAGAGTTCTCTCCACACAGAAACAAAGAGAAAAGGCCATGCGAGGATGCAGTGAGAAGGTGCCATCTGCCAGCCAAGAGAGAGGCCTCGCCAGAAGCCCACCTGCTGTCACCTTGACCCTGGACTTGAGCCTGCAGAGCTGCTAGGCAATAAATGCCTGTCCTCGAAGCCGCATGTGTGGCGTTTTGTTGTGGCCGCCTGAGCTCACTAACGCAGAGGCTGTTCTGCAGGGTTGGCTCCCAGGCCTCCTATCAGTTGGTAAATACTTTGATTCTCATCTTCCAGTGCCCTTTCCTGTGGAGAGGACACCCACTTCCCTCTAGCTGCCCTGCAGAGGTGCCTGGTTCCAAATCAAAACTAGTTCACACCCATCTGCCCAGGTGGACTTTGGGTCCCAGGTGTCATCTTGACTCCTCTCTCTTCTTTGAACCCCTTGGGCCCCTGGCACCCACCTCCTCTTGATGTTTAGCACTGTCCCTTCTCCCCACCTGTGCAGATGCTCCCTGGCTCAGAGAGTCTCACCCTGACCACTCTGGCAGCCTCCTGAAGGCCGGCCCCACACTTCTCCCTCCCACCCAATTGCCTCTCTGCAGTCAAAGTGACTTTCCCAAAACTCGGAGCCTACCGCTGCCTGCTCGAAGCTCTTCGGTCATGCCTGTGGGTGCAGACTGGTGTGCGCGGGCCCCGGGGGGGCGGCTTCTGTCTTCCAGCCTTTGCACGTGTTTTCCTAGTGCCGGAAACACGCTTTCCAAGCCCTTCCCCGGACACGCACAGCCTCTCCGTGAGGGATCGCCGGCACAGGCTGGTGCGCTGTCACGCGACACCACGGAATGCTGCTAGGGCGGGAACTCAGCTTCGTGGGGGCTCTCTTCAGTTGGCAAGTCCATCGTATGACAATCGAACACCACCTCCTCATAAACTCTCCGCACGGGTCCTCCCTCTCCTCCACGTCCCCCATCGTCCTTCAGACGTTCAGATTTCCACGGGGCTGAAACATCATCACCCTGTTCTCTGCTGCATTTTGGTGCCTGATGCCCGATACACAGCAGGTGCCAAGTAAGTGTCTATTGACTAAATGAAGGATATTTGAGTGGAGACTGGAGCTGGACGGGGTCTGAGGGAGCATCAACGGCCTCAGTTTACAAATGAACAAGTTAGGACTCTGCCAACAAGAGGGAATGGCCCAAGGTCCCACGGCAAGCGAGTGGGTCTGAAAGGACTTCGGGAGGACTGGGAGCAAACTGGGAAACTCCAGTCCGTTTGCAGACAATCCGAGCAGGAAGCCACGGGGCCTCCCCCTAACGCACCCCTGGAATCCTGCAAACAAGCCAGTGCCCATGCCGGGCCCCACGGCCGTTTATCCCAGGGATCGGATGCAAGATTGATGAGACTGTAAGCGGTGTCGTGTTCTGGGCATCCATAACGTGGCCCGGAGAGCCGGAAATCCTGCTCGACCCACCGGCGGAGAGAAATGTGCTCTGGAAAATTCCCGGAGGGAGGGAGGGGGTCACAGGGACTCTCCATCCACACGGGCACATCTGCCTTCGGTCGGACAAGAGAATGGGGTCCATGGTGGCTCCTTCACATTCTAGAAGGTTCCTGGGACAAGGGTGTGTGGGGATGAGCCTTTCAAATGGAGGGCGAGACGAGAAGTAGCAGCTGGCGGTGGGGGCTTCCGGCTCTCCCCCACCAAAGAATGGCTGCGTCCCCAAATGTCCCTCCCCGCCCTCCCCTCGAAGCCCCACCCCCCGAACATGGGGAGCTAAGGCTGCTTCAGAGACTCCGAGAAAATCTCCCACTCCCCACCCGAGGAGAGTGGGGGGAGAGTCCCCGAGACACGGCGGGGGAGCTGCGTTCCCAGAGGGGCGGGGGACAAGCTGACCTCCATAACCCTCGGCAAAGGAAGAGACCACGGGTACACTCTCCGTGGTTCAAACATGACGGAGAGTGAAATGCATTAAACCCGGGAAGGGCAAGACAACACAAAAATACATGTTCTCCCTCTCCCTCTCCCTTTTGTTTATTCTCTCTTCTTTCTGAGCCGAGACCAGGGTTCATAGCCACCACAGAGGAGTCCAGTCTCTGTGGGGATGGAGCACCCTAGTGACAACCATAATACTAATGACACCTGCTGTTGATGGTGTTATGACAGGGGTGTCCCACATGGATCTCCTCATTTACTTCTCACCACCCTAAGCCCTTGGCGCTCGGCTTGTTCTCCTCCCACAGGTGAGGACACCAAGGTTCGGAGAAGTTGTCATCTGCCCAGGGTCTCGGAGCTCAGCATGTGTAGAGCTGGGATCTACGGGGACGTCCGGCCTCCGGTTCCCAGGGCCTCTCCTCCCAGCCCCAGCCGGACCTTGGAGCCACAGCCTGGGAATCCTGGTCATCTCGATGCGGGCTCCCCTCCTGCTGGCCGAGGGCTCCATTTCTCAGACCAGACGGCCCTGTCTGCAGCTAGTGGGCTACCTGAAAAGGAGCTGTCCCATGCCAGGTGACCTAGTGGACCCTACACTCTCTTCCAAGCCCCTCTATGGGCGGAGGGGGAGCAGGAGGCCCTAGGAGATCTTGGGGTGTGGGCAGAGCCCTGAGGCGTGCAGTCAGTGCGAGCTCCAAATTTCTGAAAGTTCATGGGGGTTTTGCACTCTACTGCAGAATATAACTGTTTCTGAGAAAACAGAAAAATCGTGTTTTTAATTACTTGCCTTGGAATAAAAGAGATGATCTCAAATGTGGCCCCCAGGCCTACCCTCCACCCGGCTTTACCCCAAGTCTGAGGAGAGCCTAGTTTGAGAAGCCGAGAGCCAGTCCAGGTCTCACCTCACACCTGCCATGTTTCAGCTGAGAAGGCTGAGGCCCAGAGACGTGAAGTGACTTGCCCAAGGTTGCACAGCAGGGCAGAGTCCAGGACCCACATCTGCGGAAGCCTAGCCCGGGATTCCTGAGCTATGTCAGCCCGAGAAGAAAGAGTCCCCCCTCTTCTCACGGTTCTTTTCCGAGACTGGAGGTGCTGGGGACGCCTCACAGGAACGCCCATCCTGGCTGCCATGACGCTGACCCGCCCACCCGCCTCCGTGGGTTGGTTAACTTGACTAAGTGGACACCTGCGAAGGCGCCTAGAACAGGCCCTGGTGCCACGGGAGCGCCGGCCAGCGCTCCTCCTCCGTCACAGAGAGCTGTGTGCAGACACCGGCTGCGGCTGTTAACCCAGCAGCAACGCTTCCCTCCTGCAAAGCGTCTCCCTCTGGGCCCCACGGAGTGTGCGGTGGCTCCAAGTGACCCTCTCTTGAGAATGAAGGGACCAGCATCCTGGGAAGGTGACACCCGGAGATCAGTTCTTTTCTGGCGTCACAAGGGGGAAACTTCTTAATCCAGATGATGCTCACTTTTCTCCTCCTGGCTCGGCTCAAACCCCTTCCGCGAAGGCAGGCTCCCAGAGCTCTCTGGCTCCATTCAAAATCCCCTTTTCAGGCCTTTGGCAGTTTTATGGCCTTTAATGACCCCCTATTGTACCCTGATTGCCAATCAGGGCACACGTAATGACCAAGCAGTATCACTTAGCCCTTATTCCGGTGACAATGGCCAGAGCGGCCAGCTCGCTGTTTTGACATGAGCGGGGTCACAGGGAAAGTTTTCGGGCGGGTGATTTAAAGAGGCCGGACCAGCCAGCACCCTGGACTCCTCAGTTGCTGGGACTTAGACAAAAGAATGAACTCTGAACTTTTCCTTTGACGGATGGAGGTCATTAAAACCGTGGTGGGGGCCCCTTCAAAGGCAGGTGTAGACCAGGCTGTCCCTCACAGCGCCTAATAAAGAGAGAGCAGGCGATTGTGTGGGACTCAGAGAACGGGAACTTCTGAGAGATTCACTCAAGTGCTTCAAAGAAATCAATGAGCTGCTCTGGCCGATTGACAGGGGCCAGAAGTGCCGCGAGGGTCCCTCTACCACCCATTGAATGGGTGGCTGCCCCAATTGTTCCCAAATAGGGGCCACCACAATAAATGCTTGGGGCCCTTTCATGGATACCCTGGGCTCCAGGGTCTGACACCAGCAAAAAAAAATCCAGAGAAAGGGACCTCGCCCATTCCCATTTTAAATTCCATCCATTTTAATAGCGTGCCGAGAGATCTCCAAGCAGCTTAAAATATTAAAGGTTTCTTGTAAACATCTGGGAGATAACATCTAATTACTAGATAGTGCTCTAGGTTATTAATATGTAATCAGAGCTAATCCCACCCAACACAAATAAACAGCAAACAATGCACAGCCCTGAGAAGCAGCATCTTGGCAGAACACAGAAGAGCCCCCAACAGAGCTTCCAGACCCCCACCCCACTCCCATTCCCACCGCCGCCCTACCAGCTGGGAGCACATGCTGCCCGGGAGGGGCAGAGCCAGCGGGCTGACCTCCGCCGTCACAGGACAAGTCAGCGAAATAAATGGACTGCAAATGACTTGAGTCATCGAAGTTCAACCATGAAGGGAAATGAAAGCTCAGGGAATTTCACCTCCCTCTTCTGTTTTTTTGAAAGGGGCTTTTGCTTGTCGCAAAAGGGTCAGGAATGTTGATCCCAACGGTCTGGGCGGGAATACACACGGATCTGGGGAAGCTGGAAGCGGGGTGCTGGGGGCGGCGTGCTGGCTGCTTCCTCGGGACCCCTGGCCCAGCACAGTACAGGCATGCACGCGGGGTGCAGAATCCGGCACCCCTCTCCTGCCAGGGCGGGCGATGGTTATTAAGGGTAACACGATCGGATGAGAAGGCCGCACACGGGCAACCACAAAGCCCAGAGGAAGCAGCTGTGGAGACAAATAAATGAAACGCACCCACAAGGCAGAGCCACATCCTCCGCATCGTCCAAGGACGACTCGCTGCGGCGTCTCCAGCAGCTGGTGGTGTCAGCGAGGCGGAAGGACAAAGTGATGACTCGCAGCCCCTGGGAGAGCCCAGGGCACCTAGCTGATGGAAGCCCGCTTTAATCACTGCCCCCCTGCCCAGCACTGCGTGGAGCTAGAGGCCAGCGCTGGCCTCTCCAGTCACCGAAGAAAAGACTGAAGAGCGTGAGATGTGAGCACTGCCCTCGCTCCAGGTCCCGGAAGACATCCTCTGGTCCATTCTGCTGGTTCACCGTGGAGTCACAGACATCTTTTGAATATCAACAAGCCATGTCCTAGGGGTGGGGGGTTGGCAGGGACAAGAAGATGGAAATGAAGCAGATAATTACCCAAATAATAAATATTTTCAGAGATGTTACAAAGGAAATTATGAGATGCTCTAAGAACCGACAACAGAGACCTGCCCAGTCTGCCGGCTGGAAAGGCCGCGTGGCAGCCTGGTCTGGGACGCAGGCAGGATGAGTAGAGGTGGTTCAGGCAGAGAAAACTGCACATGCAAAGGCCCTGTGACAAGTGAGAGGAGGTGTCTTGGACTTCCACAAGGACAAAGCGACTAGAGTAGAGAATTTCCATTCCAGCTTCTTCGTTTCTCCTCGTAGTTTAAACATTGGGGTCTGAACAAAAGGTGGGCACCCCGGGCAGAGAATGGACGGCCAGGCGGCTATGGGCTGGTGGACATAGGCTTCACTTCAAAGCCACAAGTCAAAGGAGGGAGGAGGGAGAGAGAAAGAAAGAGAAAGAGGGGGAGGAGAAAAGCAAATTGCGTTGTTTTGCAGGTTCAACAGAGGTTGGGGCAGAAAAGTCTGGAAATATCTGCAAGGTGGAGCTCTATCCAGTTCCTGGGCCTGCCAAAGCTGCCCAGAGGCAATGCCCCAGCAACAGCTGTGGCTGGAGCTCAGCTACCTCACCTTCTCCAACAGGGAGAAGTGTTGCCACCAACGTGGAAGTCACATGACTCACTGTGGAAACCCGCCGTTCTTGCTTCTAACCACTGCGAAGCTGTTTATTCATCAGAAGGTAAAAGTAAAGTCTTGACCACTACGGAGGGCTCACACTGTCCCACCGATCACTGCAGCTCAGCCCCAGGACCCACCAGAACACAAACCCAGGTGTGCATTGTCGTGAAACCTGCTCTATCGATGGGCAGACTGGGGCTCACTTGCCCAAAGTCACGCGTTCTAAGAGAAGCCCCGAATTCCCCGCAGGAGCTCTGGCTCCAGGATCCCCTCCTTTGAGCTCTCTGCTGTTCTCCCCACGTCCCCAAGTCAGGAGGTAGGAGAGCAGGGACACTCGAGTCCTGCCACACACACTGAGCCCCTCTGTTCGTTCTGAGCAGGATGCGGAAACGAGGTTCACCCAGGATCGCCCGCACGGGGCACTTCTGAGCCCCAGGGGGGCAGCTCCCAGGGCCCAGGAAGGAGGACCGCTGTGTCCCCTGGTCCTGGGAGGCCCTGCCTTTCTCGCAGGGAACATCCCAGTTGAAATATGCAGCGTGTTTAATGGCAAGAGCTCAGGCAACTTGTTTATCTTCCTTAAACACGGCCAGGGTGGCGCTCGTTTGTTATCTGGGGTGTGAAATGGAGGCTGACAACAATTAATACCTCCTCCCAGGCAGCTCGGCGGCGCTGACGGGAAGCCGTGTACTTCCGAGCAGGCCGCGGAGGTGGCAGCCCAGCCGTCACTCGGCTCCGTGGGGAGAGTGACAGCGGCAGCTGACGGCCCCTCCCGGGCCTCCTGAGAGGCCCCCATGATAAAGCGGCCTGCTTTGTGGTGTAATCAACTTGCTATACATGCATTACCTCCTAATGAGCGCCGTGTTTAAACAAGTGTATAGAACACATCTGTCCGGCCTCGGGACTCGAGGCTGTGTGACCAATTTCAGCATCTGAAAGTTAAATTAATGGTAAAGGGTTTAATTGTGAGTAAACAATACCGCATTAAGGAGCAGTAAACACAGCAGTGGGGACCCACCGATCACAGATGCGACTGCCTCCGTGTGACCGTTAATAGTCCCCCCGCCCGGACTCGCTGACAGTGCCGGGAAGCCCATTTGTCATCTAAATGGTCCATCCCCTTCTCAAACATCATTTTGGCCCACGGTCCATTCACGGGGCCTGCAGGGTCTGTGTTCTTTGGAAGGTAGGCAGACGCATCCCGCAGCTTGTGGGGAGAGCCCGGGGCAGTTCCAGCTTCTAGACCGCAGCACGGAGTGGGGTGGGAGGGGCACAGACACCCCGATATCCAGGCAACCGGCGTCTGTCCGCAGGAGTGAGGCGCTTCCACCCAGGCTTCAATGGCCGTGATTCCAAGCCTGGTTTAAAACACCCTAGGGTGTCTGCAGGGAACAAAGGATGCCTCCAAAGCAAATTAAGTTCCCTTTAATTAAAGATCATAACATACGCCCCAGAACATTCCGTCACGGTAGGGGGAAGGAAGAGACTGTCACATAAAATAAATAGGGCTCCAAGACTCAAAAAATGAAGAATTCCCCAGCCAGGGCTTTGCCCCTTCCTGGTGTGTTAATAGCTATGGCGCAGCCAGCTTGGAAGCGGAGCTGGGCCGTCTGTGCACAGGGCTGAGGGTACCAGTCCCCCCACAGGGGCATGCTGGGAGTAAGACCCTGGAGAAGGAGCAGGGCCCAGGTCCTCCGCCTTTCCGTCCTCAGGGCCAGGGCGCGGGCCTCTCAGGGGCGGGGGCGGGAGGGGAGTTCCAGAGGCTCAGGAAGGCAAAGGCTCAGGACAGAGCTCCCCTGGGCGGAGGACGTGGCCTCTGCACCCTATGCCCACACCTGGGGAGGCCTGCCGCAGGAAACTCAGCCTCCCAGAACGTTCCTCCTGCTGCCCCCTGCAGCCTGGGCGGACGAGTGTGCATGAAGCTGGCCCCCCGGTGGACACTGAGCTGGGGTCTGCTGGGGTCTGCTGGGGCCAAGCCTCTGCTCTGAATAGAGGGGTCCTGCTCCCAGGGGTGTTTAAGCACCTCCCGGGAAGGGGCCGGAGAGCGACCAAGATCAAGTGTCAAAGGCACCAGGCTTCTGTCTCTCTCCCTGTGACAGAGAAGTATGTGGTTTCAAAGATAGAACAGTCCCGTGGTCACACCCAGACTCCAGAGTCGAAGTCCAGTCCTGGCTCTGCCATCATCACCTCCTTGGGCCTTGACTTCCTCACCTGTGAAATGGGGGTGATAACCGAGGGTTGAAGCCATTGGTACACGTGACAGGCTGGAACCCGCGCGGCACAGAGTAGGTGCTCAGTAAATGTCAGAAGTGAGCATGAGAGGCGTAGACGATGCGCCTTCCAGCGAGGCTGACGGAGCTGACACACAGGAATGGCCCAGGGACAGCAGGGTGACACTGTGTGCGGCTCACTCTGAGGCACCATGTGCCGAACCAGCCGGTGTGTGCGGCACCGAGCCCTTCTGTGCACTGCTTGGGCCAGCCCTCTCGGCAGCCCGGTAAACACGGTGGCCCGGCCTCTGGACTATGGGTGCAGCACCACCCTCCCTGGCCGGGCAGGCCTGCCCGGGGTTCAGCGCTCAGTGCTCTGTTCGCACCAGCAGGGTAAGTACCTTCTTGCCCCAGAAACCCTGCCCAAGTCCAAACCAGCCCTCTGGCTTCAGTCAACTTTCCAGAGCTAAATTCCTAGGAAGGTCTTCCAACATGTTGGCTCGTTTTGTATGTTCTGAATACACGTGAGCTCACATTTTTATTTCCTGACACCCTTCTTGCCAGTGATTTTTTTTTTTAACCTTTAATGTTTTTTTATATTTGAGCTGGGCAAATCTGTGTGCCTCTCAGAGACCCTGGAATTTCTAGACATTAGGGTGACAGTCACTGGAAGAGGGCTGCCCGAAGCGGCCAGGGAGCCCCACAAATGGCTGGGGCGTTGCAGCTGAAGCCTTTCCTCCCTCCTCCACTCCCTCTCCAGGTCACCCTCTGGTACCAACCTACAGAAGCTCCGTTTTCTTCGAAAGAGGCACAAGAAATCATGACGTCATGATTTGGATAGCAGGGCTTCATCACCACCGAGACCGTGCTGCGGTGGTTTTCTGTTGGTTGGTTGGTTGGTTTTGCTGCTGGCTCTTGGTTTGAAATTATTCCTGCTCCAACACATGCCTCCTCTTGTTCCGTCTCTGACAACTGAGCCCATGACACGCAGAGGTGGAGAACAAGCAGCCTGAGGCATCCCGCGAGGGACGGAGGAGTCCTCCAGTCTTTCCAGGGACAGCGGAGCCAGAGCTCAGCGCCCACCTGGGCCTGGCACCCTGTCTTCTCCTGCCCATTCTCTGGGTCACCGGCAGAGGAGGAATTAGTCCAAGCCGGGTCTCCGTGATAATCTGTAGGCGGCAACAGATGTCTGTAGCCTCCTCGGAAGCAGAAGGAAATCTGGAAACCCTCTGTTGTCTCTGTTGTGAAATTCTTACAAGGGAAATCTTCTGCAGGAAGCCAGAGCCGTTATCCAGGCAACAGGACCAATGCCCTAACTCTGACCTCAGTTTCCATCCGCTGCCCCCTAAGGCGACGGGTTCTTACCAAGATGGGGCTGGAAATCGCTGCACCTCATTTGACCCCATTTTCGAGTTGCGAGGACTGCAGCCCAGAGGACTGCAGAGACTAGCAAGAAGTGGCCCAGCAACAGCAGACAGACCTCTCAAAACCACCTGCTGTGGCTCTCGCGTGAATAGAGACCCATCCCAAATACCGGCCTCCTCCTTGTTCTCCGTGGCCCAAACGTTCCACGGTCCCCCTGAGGTCCTGTCCAATGGGCAGCCTGTATATTTTAAGAGGGAAATTCACTCATTTGCTCCCTGCTTCTTCTTTTTTTTTTTTTTTTTTGTCACAGTCCCCAGGTCCAGCCACTCGAAGTGGGAAGGGAGACTACGACCCACTGAGCAACAGATGTTGTTTTCTTGCCTCCGCCGTGACTCCAGTCCGCCTCGAAAGCCCATTTCGCCGCGTATTGATTTTAGTTTGCTCCTGGTCCATGAATGACAACGTGAATTAAGACAGCGCAGGCCGAGCCGCCCTGGGCAGTGCGGAGCTGCGTCCTGCTTCCTGCCGAGGGCGGCGGCCACGCAGCTCCGCCCACCCTGTCCGCGGGGAGCAGCGGGCAGCGGACCCCCCTGCCCCTGGACGGGCGAGCAGGGCCCCCGCTGCAGCCCCCGCCCTTCCCTTCCCGACAGGCCAGCCCCAGAACTGTCCTCACCGTGGCAGGTGGGGGCGCGTGAGCCGAAGGACGGCCTCCAGCGGTGCTCCCCGCTCTCTGATGTCCCCAAAGAGACCCCCGCCACGTCCTGTGCGGAGCTCTGGCTCCCACCAGCCACGCCGCTAACACGGGCGCGGGAGCCCCGGGGGGAGCCGCCGTGCCGCCGGACTCATTTGGAAAGCTCACTCCGGTCGCCCCTTCAGAAAGCAGGGGCCGAGGAGCCCTTCTCTGGACCGAATGGGCAGAGAAGACAGAGGCTGGGGGGCGGGGGTGGAATACGAGAACCAGGAGCAAAGCTCATATCGGTGGCCCGACGCCAGCAATCCAAGACCCTGAGTGAGGCTCGGACTGGAAGAAGGCCTCCCCCGTCTAAAAATGTCCAAGAAGACATTTCTACCCCACTTTGGGGGCATGAACACATGTGGGAATGGGATGGAAGCTATAACCCTCTCCCAAGAAAATACATGTAAGCACAATTCTGCAGAGTTCAGGGGGCTTATGGGCCATCCGCGGACCTTCTGTGAGTGACCACGGGCCAGGAGGCTCTCATCAGTGGGGGCTTGTCTCCATCGGAACCCAGCTCTGGTCTCCAGGTTTGACAAGGGCTTGCCTGCCCACTGCCCACACCTGACACCTACAGCCCAGGACCAGTTTCCTTGAAGACAGGCCACCAGGGCTCACTGAGGAGGCCCTGTGAGGGCCAGCAGAGAGGGAGGGCGATGAGGGCGCTGTGAGCAGACGTGGAGCTGTCTCAGCCACGCGCCGCCTTGTCCCTCCACAGCGGCCGCCAGCAGGACTCCCCCAGAAGCAGGGACATGTTAACGTGTTCTGCGAGGGTGTTAAGCAGAGCGATTGGAGGGCCCGCAGTCAGACCTCACACGTTCGCCCTTCCAGACTGCAGGCCCTGCCTTCCTGGCCGCTCAGCACAGAGCTGGGGCCACAACAAAAGGCGTTAATAGCCTGATGAGGAGCCCATGCTGATAGATGACCCATTATGGTGATCGCTCTTGTGCGAATGGCAAATAGGTTTGATCAATTAGATTTTAATGTAAAGTGAGGCCTGGGGGGGAAAACAGCAGCCAGGAGAGGGAAGACCCTTTGTTACTGATGTGTCTGAAAAAAGCACTTAATTGAGGTCATAATAATATTAGCAGCTCTCATCATCAATAATTCAGTCTTATTTATTACTCCCCGATAGAGTCCTGTCAGGTGGGGAATGTAGGGGGCTTTTGTTAGAGACAGGATACATGGGGGTGGTCTCTCCCTCCCTCTCTCCCTCTCTCCCTCTCTCCCTCGCTCCCTCTCTCTCTCTCTCACCAGCTGCAGTGACTGGACCACAGAACATCCTCTAGTTCACAAGATGCTTTCTAGCCAGACTCTCTCTATGGAGGAGCGGGGGCGGAAGAGAGAAGCTTACCACACAGTCCCATTGAACCCCCTCCCACGCGTCCCCGCCAAACTATAATTCCTTAAAAATTTTTTGAACGATGTTGCCAAAGGAACCTGTCAGGAGAGAAGCAGTGCCTCCCCTCGCATGATTCGGGGCCCTGAAGAGTGACATCATTTCTGCCTTCGCACACACTTTTAGTCACCTGTGGTTTGTTATCTTTTAAAGCAGAAAAGGGAAAACGCAGGAGAGAGTGTGCTGAATGAACGCATAATTGTACTATTAAAGATGCGGCTCCAGTGTTAAAATTTAAAATGTATTAGTCTCATAAAACCGCCTCATTAGTCTCCGTGTCTTAAAGGACACGCTTGTCCATAATGAGGCGGTCCAGGAAATGGTGCAGGGGTGAGGGAAAGGGGAAGGAGGAGACACTGAGCGGGCTGCCATTTCATTTTTCAGAAAGGGGAAGGAAAACACTTAATAAAGATAATTGGGCTGGTAGTTCCCATCTGGAATCTCAACGCAGACAGACCCCGGGGCAGACGATCGGTCATTAACCAGGAAAATAACCTATTTGGAAGGGATCCGTTTGTTTTATAAATGACGCCCCACTTGAGAACAGCTTAACCGCAATCATAATAAAAGTCCCTCCGACACTGGCCAGGGGATGGTCTGAACTATCGATCCGCCTTCTGCTGACAATAGCTGACTTGGTTTCCGCCAGCTTGCAGGAAACGGCTTTTGAAGTTCAGCTTTTTTGTTTTGGGTTTTTTTGTTGTTGTTTTTTTAGTCTAAATAGAATTTAAACTGCCCCTCAGTGATCAGTGGCTATTAGCAGCAGTTAGGAAACAGAGTCGTGGGGTCAGAAGAGGTGGCCCAGGTTGAGGATGGAGGGGGGAAGAGAGAAGTCAGCCCTGAGCACAGCAGCCTCTGCAGGGTCATGGGGCTGGCCTGGCCTGCGAGGCTGCCCAGGGACAAGGACTCAGAATTAATCCTCCCCAGCCCCAGCCTGGCCATTGTGCTGTCCCAACACACACACACGTACTGCACACACTCATGCACACACATGCATATGCACACCCATACACACCCATGTGTGCACATATGTACACACACACATTGCACACACGCGGGCATGCACACATGTGCACACATACACATGCACGCTCACACATGCACGCGCACATGTGCACACACACACACAAAAGCATCGAACAGTAATCTGTCAGGCAGAACTGGAATTGGATGGGTCAAGGCGAAGAGGAGAAGCCCCTGATCAGCTGTCCTGCTCAGACAAGGGGAGTGGTCACTACAGTTAGAAAGAAGGTGGAGGTGGCAAAGCTCCTCCCAGCCACCTCTTTCCAGGGAAGCTGCTAAGCGCTCAGGAGGGCCTCTGAAAGCAGAGGTCGCGAGGAACCACATGCAGCCTGCCTGAGATCCTGAGGAATCTGGGCTCTGAAGGATCCCAGTCTACACCAGTGGCCCTCCACCAGGGTGATTTTGCACCTAAGGGACATCTGGCAATGTCAGGGGACATTTTGGGCCGTCACAACTGGGGGTGAGGCGTTGTTGACATCCAGTGCCGAGAGGCCAGGGCTGAGGCTGAACATCCAAGTGTGTGCGGGGCAGCCCCCACCCCACCCAACACTGAATTACCAGCCCCAAGAGGCAACAGTGCCAAGATCCAGAGGCTCCGTCTGCCCAGATCACACACACACACACACGCAAAAGGGGGAACCCTGACTCTTCAGTCCACACTGCGCCCCAGAATGCTGGCCTCTGCCCTCACTCCCCTCTCCCTCCTCCCCTTCAGTTTCTCTGCTTCACGTGTTCCAGAAACAAACATCTTCCTTAGAGTTTCTCAGAAACCATGTTCCACTCATCGCTTCCTTAAGGTGTTGGTCTCAGCCTGACTGCTGAACAGAAAGAGGGTGAAGCTTCATCAGGAGACACAGGTCCGCGTGCCCTCCATCTCAGGAACGGGTGTCCTCCAGGGCTCCACAAGGTCACATCTTGATGGTACCTTCTGTAACATGGCTACGATCATTGTGCTGCCTCCTAGGGTTGTGAGGAGAAAATAAGAAAATGTTTAGACCAGTAACAGGCAAATAGTGAGTGCTCAAAAGGAATTGAGGAGAGAGAGATGGAGAAGACAGAGATAAAGATGGATTTGGAGATAGAGACATTGAAAGGGGAGGGAGGAAGGGAAGGACCGCAGGGAGAGAGGGAGAGGGAGAGAGGGAGTTGGATTCCACCTGGTGCCAGGTACTATGCAGGGCCGTTGATGCCCTCCCAATCATCCGCAGGGTGACCGTCACCCACCAGGGATGGCTGCCATTCCCTAGTCATAAAAAGTAAAGGCAGTGCATAGATCTCGTTAGAATTAACACCCCATCATCTGCAAGGCCCAAGTGTGGGTCTCACAGCCTTGATCACCTTCCCCACATTTCCCCACCGCGTTCTGGAAGGAGAAGGGGCGCCTGACCTGACCAGATTCTCGGGGAGCCCCACTGTCTCCTCTTCACCCGGCTTGACTGTGCTGATTACTTCCAGCAAAGCCCTTATCATTTTCAATGCGAATTTCAAGTCGCACTGATCCAGCCCTTCTTAGCTAAAGTCAGCTTTATCAACCACAAGAGATGTGGGATTTGAGAGAGATCTGAGTAAATTCACATTGTTTGGATAAACTCATTCAGGGAGCTCAACAAATCAAAGCCGAAATGGATATGTATCCCGGAGAGACTGAGGACTGCTGGGGAGGGGAAGAGTTACCATTAACATTTTTATTTCTGAAAAAAAAAAAAAACATGGTGTTCCCTTTTTAATGAGTGTGTTCACAACCTCTTTTTGAACCATTACCAGGGCTCCCTAGGACCCCAGGTGAAGTGACAGAGCTGGGAGCTGTTGACAGGGGAAGGGAGGTGCGGTGGGAAGTTCCCCCCGCCCCCCGCCAACCTCCCCCCACTGCAGTCTGCCAGACCACTATCAAATATGGTAATGGGTGAATTTATGCATTATCCCTTAATTTGAGGAACTGTGTGTATCATGTATATTTAAAACTATTTCTCTGTAGTTTTAATTATCTCAGTCTGCAGGGGCAAAGGAAAAAGCAGGCAGCTCCCTTGCCTGAGCCCGAATGAAAGCAGCTGCCCGCTGACAGCTAAGTCAGCCCTGCCGGCTGAGATTCCCTCCACGATTTGCATGGGAAAGGCAGCTTTAAGTATACTTAAAATAAAAGGGGGCATTTGCATCTCATTTGCTACACTTGCAGTATTAGAGTTTTATCTGACTAAAGACACTTCAACTGAATTTATTTAGTTAAGCTGATGGCTGGGAAAGTCAACACCAGAAACATCAGCTAAATCCAACAACGTTGGAAGGCAGCTGATAGTATTTACAAGTTGGGGTTGTTTTCTGCCCCCACCCCCATCCACTGATGACTTTGAAACTGTAGCAAATTATCTTCTTTTACACAGGTGGGCCCCTCCGCTCCTCCCCACGCCCAGGCTTGCCTATAGGTGCAGTGGTGTCACAGGAGTCCGATGGCTCGGGGCTCAGGCTCAGCTGGCTGCATACTGGCCACATGACCTTGGGCAAGTCCTGTGTAGTCTTAGTTTCTTCATCTGTAAAATGGGGGTCACGAGAGCTGCTATCCATGGTCACTACAGACATGCAGTTTGCGGGCTGCATGATGGTGCCCAACCAAGGGGCCGGGGGGGGGGGGGGGGGGGCGGGGCTGAAGTCCAGCCACTGGCAAGTCGGAGATGTAACCAGGTCAAGTGTTCCCCAGAAGGAGCACATTTTTCTAATTCACACCCAGGTGCCGGCTGGCCAGCAGCTGTGCCTAACCTCACAGGGAGGTTGTGAGCTTCAAAATACGTGGAATCTAATGAACAAAATCAGCAGACAAAATAGAACAGGCTCATAGAAACAGGACGCAGACTGACAGTATCAGAGGGGAGGGGGTTGGAGGACTGGGTGAAAAAGGTGAAGGGATTAAGCACACACACACACACACACACACACACACACCCCTCATAGACACAGACTGTAACAGTATGGTGATTACCAGAGGGGAAGGGGGTGGAGGGAGCCAGAGGGTTTAAGGGGGGCATAAATGGTGATGGAAGGAGACCTAGCTTGGGGTGGTGAACACACAATACAATATACAGATGATGTATTATAGAATTGTACACCTGAAACCCATATAATTTTATTAATGAATGTCACCCCAGTAAATTCAATAAGAGTTTTTTTAAATGAGGTGCTATTGGCTAAACCCTAGAGTAGCATCTGGCACACAGTAAGTGCCCAAAGAATGTCAGCATGGTGACAGTGAAAATGAAAAGTCAACAACAAATGCCACACAGCGATGAATTTCCTGTTTCAGCACTGTCTCCACTCACTCTGAAGACGCCGTGGTCAAGACCTGGCCCGCAGGAGTCAGGTTCTGGGGTAACGGTCCCTGGTGATTCTCTCTGGCTCCACAGAACCGCACGTGACCCCAGCACGGGGGGAGGGGGGGGTCATGCCCTGATGTGTCTTAGCCTTGGAATGCCCGTTCCGCCACGCCCTCTCCTCAGCTGCCTGGGCCCTATCCCAGGCTCTCTGCACAGCCTCAAGCAGCTGGGCGCAGCTTCCTGTGTGCTGGGAGGCCGCTTGGCCACCTTTCCTCCTCGAGCTTTGAAGAAATACCCACTCAGAAAGGGGGCATGACGCCCCCCTGTGTTGGCTTCCCTGCCTTGCCATCCCTGAGACGCCCATCCAGCCCTGGACTCGAGCTCCTGATACTCCAGCTGCCTCTCCAAGGGACTGGACGGAGAGGTATTCCCACCAGGAAGCCCTGTGTTCCCCCAACGCCCTGCGAGCTCCCCCCCGAGGCTCCTGTCTCCTCCCTCAACTCAGAGCAACCTGGCTTCCCATCGGGGCTCTCCACTTACCCTACCGGGGCAAGTCCACCTCCCACTCTGAGCCTGCGTCCTCATCCGTAAAGTGGGAGGAAGGAAAATACCCACTTCTCAAGGTTCTGCTGGTAACAAGGAGCTGGTGGCCAATCACAGAGCAGAGGACACGGCTCTGTACCAAGCCCCAGCCACGCAGAACAGACCCTGCCGCCCAGCCACAGACCAGTGGCCAAGTCCTGGCCCCGCTCGCTGAGCCTGCAGCACCTCCGTCCATTTCCGAGGCCGGTCACGGAGCCACTGCCCGTGTGGAGGTCCGTGCTGCTGGCGCGCAGGGGCCTCCCAACCACTCGTCCCTCCCAGGGCCTGCCCTCTGGGAGCACCGGCCGGCTGGCTGCAGGTTTCGGTGTTTTCAGTGGGAAACATTTTAAAAGCCTTTGCCATTTCCCAGAGCAAGACGCGCGGGTCAAGAACGCGGTGCCATCCAGCTGGCGGCCCCTTCGTGGCACACGGTGACGTCACCGGAGGAAGGGTCTGCTGTTTCAGACCAATGCACGGGGTGGTCTCATGGCCAGCCTGGGACCCCTATCCCCGAGCAACAAGATGGCACCTCGGAACGGAGAAGGGAGCCTCCCCGGGCACGGCCCACGCGGTGACCCTCGCAGAGCAGAACGGGGCCTGTGTTCATTGGGAAGGGGCCTCAGGAGGCATGGAGAGCAGGTGGGGGCCTGAGACAGCAGGGAGGAAAGTCACGGCGTGTTAATTAGCAGGTTACCAGTGGCTGCAACTGGGGCTCAGTCCTGCTGGGCTCCCTCTGAGGGACGGTAAAAGATGCCACAGCATGGTCCCACTGAGGGCCAAGAAGCTGGGTGCTTAGCACCACCTCCCACGCCTCGCTGGCGGCGGGTGTTCCTTGCCGCTGTAGCTCTCAGGACTGTCCCCGTCATAGGCCATGAGACCACTCAGGCAGAGACACTAAGTCATTAGCCAGTATGGGGGCCGCCTACAGCTGACCCCTCGGTGTCCACCGTCCTCCAGCTCGCTATCTGAGAGCGGTGTTATTAGCCCCGCTCTGCAGATGGGGAAACTGAGACTCAGACAGACACACAGTGGCACAGGCAGAAAGTAGTGAAGCTGGGACTTGAGCTCAGTGCGGCTGACCAGAGCCCGGGCGGGTCACCGGGCTAACGGCCGGGGCTGTCTCCAAACACAGGTACAATGAAAAACGATGTAAAATACAGGCAAACGCCAAAATGGCAGTCAACAACGGAAGGTCTACCAAAATCAAATGACTCCTGCTTGGGACTTGGAAACATGTGATGGACACACAGCCCAAGCTCAGCAGGAGGGCGCTTCTGCTTCCAACTCTGAGCTCTTCCTGGCTAACATGGAAACCACCTCCGTTCGAGGGAGAGGCGGCAGCTCGGAGGAGGACTCCGAGCCTGGCCCCCTGCCTCCCAGCAACCAGCACAGCTGCGGAAGAGGGGCAGGTGGCCCAGGTACTGATGTTACCCCTGTCCACCCGGGACAGGAGTCCCGACCTGATCCCAGAGAAGGCTGGAGGGGGCTGCACCCTGGGGCCCACAAGATCAGACTAGGCCTGCGTCTGGGAGAGAAAAAAGAGGACGCAAGACACGCAGGGGAGGGGAGGCCCACCACGCGGTGTTCCCTGGGTGACTCTGGAAGCGCCTCTCAAACAGCCTCCCTCTGCAATAGCCCAAGGGTGCAAAGTGCTCCACGAGCCAAGTTTTCTTCCTCTGGGATGTTTCCTAAGTCTGAATTGGCACTTTTGTGATACCTGAAGATGCTCAATTCAGCAAATGCCACTCATCAGTGTGGCCATCCTCACCCCCCAAAGAAGCCAACAAGACTGTCTAATTCTGTGTAGCCTGATGCTGAAGCCAGAGCTTAGCAGTCCCTTGGCACCAGAAGCAGCACCCTTGGCAGCTGACCAGTTCCTCTCGATGATGTGATTGCTTTGCCGGCCCAGACACCCGGAGTGAACCCTAAGTCATCCTGGGCACTGACGTCAGCAAGCATAGCTGTTATAGACATGGGCACCAGCGTCACACGGACCTGGGTTCAAGTCCCACCTCAGCCAAGTACCAGCTGGGCAACACTGGACGTGTTGTTTATCCTCTCTGAATCTCAGTTGCCTCGTCTGTAAAATGAGGATGTTCCTGGTTGCTAATGTCAAGGGGTTGTTTCCAGGAATAAGTGAGATACTGCACATAAACAGCTTGTTTGCCTGGTCCAGCATTATGGGCGGAAAATGATTAGGAGAAACCTTCCTGCTATATAATATCCATTCACCAAAAAAAGTGTTGAAGAAAAATTTTTTAGAAGGCACTTATTTAAAAATGCATGAGGGAGCTAACAGAAAAAGCAAATGAAATCCTTGGAGGCCGGAAACAATGAGAACACTCGAAAGCAGGAAGGAAGGGAGCCCAAACCAGGGTTTGCCAAGGAGTGGCTGCTGACACCTGGTCAACTGACGCCTGTGTTTAAAAGGGTCTCTGATGTCTGGAGAAGCGAACACAAGCTTGGAACCTAAGCTAGGTCACGGATTATATTTGGGCTCTCAGAAAGGTGAGCCCCTCAGTGAATGAGTGAGGATAAGAAATATCATCCAATATCTCAGTAAAGTTGTTACCAAAAACCACCACAACAGCAGCAACCCACCACCCCATAGAGGAGAGATGGGCTTTTGCTCAAGTCACACGCCTGACTAGGGTGTCGAGTCAGCATCCATTCACTGTATCTATATAGACGGCACAAAAAGCCCTAAGCCAATGATTTCATTTGAAGTGGTCTCATGTTGGTAAGAAGCAGAAAAGTCTGGAAGAAGCAAATGCAAATTTTTTTCTAGAGTAATGCCTAACAAACTAGGTCTCAAAACGTTCCTGGCGATGAAGGGCCAGGGAATACAACTTTACAAGCACAACTCACAAAAGCACAAGGGCACAAACCACCACGAGAATCAGACCTGCAAAGTCTACATGTATTTGAACAAAGGAAAACAGAATATAAAACCAAGCATGTTTAATGTTTATAGAGCAACGTGAAACTTAGAAGCAGGTAATATGAATGAATACAATGATGAATCTCAAAAACATACTACTGAGCAAAAGAAACCAGGTGTAAAAGGGTACATATTGTGTAATTCCATTTTAGAAAAAGGTGAAAACAGTCTATGATTCCTGCACTTCTCTGAATAGAAGTTATACTATAATTTAAAAGAGGAAATGGATACAAATACATTAGACACTGCCAAGGGGGAATTAGTGAATAAGACAGCAGGTCTGAAGGAATTACTCAGACTGCAGCACAGTGAGAAACAGAGGTGGAAAATCTGGAACAGAGGTCAAAACACAGGAAGAATAAACAGAAACATGTCTAGCATACATCTCATCTGAGTTTTAGAAAGAGGAGCTGAGAAATTAGAAGGGAGACAATATTTAAATAAAACCAGTTGAGAATTTTTCAGAATGGATGAAAGTCACTAATTCTTATGTCTTTGTCTATTTGGGCTGCTATAACCAAATACCGTAGACTAGATGGCTTATAAATAATATTTACTTCTGGAGGCTGGGAGGTCCAAAATCAATTTGCTGGCAGACTTGGTGTCTAGTAAGCAAGTTCCAATTTCTTCCTGATTCATAGATGGTCATCTCATTAAATCCTCACACGGCAAAGGGATGAGGGAACCTCTTTGGGGCCCCTTTCGTGGGGCACTAATCTCCCTCATGAGGACTGTGGCATCATGACCTAATCACCTCCTAAAGGCCCTATTCCAAAATACCATCATATTGGGCAATACGTTTCAACATATGAATTCGGGAGGGGGGACACGGACAGTCTATGACACCTCAGATTCAGGAATAAATGAATAAGCATCCATACCTACACATATCTTAGTGAAAGAACACCAAAGACAAAAAGAAGGTCTTAAAAGCACCTTGAAATAAAAGAAATATTACCTCCTAAGGAACAGCAACTAGAATTATAGCTGACTTCTCAATAACAACACATGGTTATTGGCACATTGTGAGGACTTAATAAATGGAAGCTCATAGCAGCAATAACAGTAGTAGAACTATTCAAGTCTCAGCTCTCCTACTATATCAATCGTGTTACCTAGAGGAAGTCCTCTAACCTCTGAGAGCCTTGGTTTCCTTGTCTTAAAAATAAGGACTGGTAAAGATTAAATTAGATAATGTAATAAAGTATTTGGCACATTAACTGGCATTCAGTTCATGTTGAATGACTATTAACCACGAAATCAATATCCCATGTGCCAGAGTAGGAGTGATGAGGGTCAAGTTCATCTCGAATTATTTATTCCTAGAGGCTACTGGGTCAGGATTCTCATTTGAAAGCTCATTTCAGCTCTCCACCAATGGAAAACATTTACCTGAAAAATTCCAGCCAAGAGCAGATATATGCGGGCGCTCCAAGAAAGGAAATTTCATGGAAACCCATTCTGTAGCCCAGTCCCAAGCCACTTTGCTTTCTGGGGACAGCACTCCCTACATAACCACACCCAATATGCCCATCAGATGGAGAAACATGAATCTCATCATTCCTCGAAGTTATATTCTGCTTGTCAGGTTTGCAAGTGACACTCTGTGATCACAGTGGTGCCTCACAGGGACTTCACAGAGCCGTCCGAGCAGGTGAGAAGTCAGGGACTCAGAGAAGGAATGACCTCCTGGGATGCAGTGCACGTGAACGGTGGGCGGCTCACGGTGCTGTCTCCCACCTGGGGCCTGGCCTCGGACTCGGAGGCTCTTCCCCCAGGTCCTGGAATCAGTGACTTCTTTCCATCTTTCACGTCTCCAAGAGGCCTTCCCTGGCAACCACCGTCTGTTTAATTCTCTATTACTGTGCCCTTTGCCCCTCCAAAGAGCACTCTCTGTACTCCGAGTTACAGACCACTTGCTGCCCAGCTCTTTAAGGCCTTCCGTCGTCACGGCGTCACCCAGGGCCACCAGAGTGCAGAGCGTGTGGCAGCCATTCGATAAATGTGTGTGGCATGAGTTGCTTTCAGTTGAGTGAACGTATTTATATTGTTATCTCTCATTATGTAAACGGCTATCACATCACTCAACAAAAGTCAAAAACTCTATATTGTGTTCCTTCTTATAACCCTTCCCCACCCCCACTGAGCATCGCTCACTAAACTAAAAAAGCATGAATGAATAAAGGGGGCAGTTCATGAGCATGACCGTGTGTCTCCCCCGCCCGCTGTCCTTTCTCATTCTAAGCCACTCCTGGAACAGAAGAACCAAGACCACGAGAAGTGAGAACAAGTGGACCCTTAGAAGCTGTCTCTCACCGCCTGGGTCACTCACTTAAATAAAACAGGTGTGGGTGCACCCACCTGGCGATCACTGCTTAGAAAGCTTCCTCTCCTGTTGTCCAGCCCTAGGACTTTGCGGAGTCTCACCTCATCTCTGGGTGGCACAGAGGAGGCCACAGAAGGGAGGAAGTGGAAATACATTGAAACAAAAAAAAAAAAAAGAGGGGAGGAGAGAATGAACCTGTGTAAGGTTGGTCACACATTTGTCATTAAGTCAATGCCAAATCCCAGGGCTTGTGTGAGGCAGAATTATCTTATTCTTTTAGCCCGTGAGTCTCTGTGATCCACCAGTCAAGTATGTGATTGGATTTCAGCTCAACAAAACCTTAAATTACACACCTATTGTGCCTGAGCTAAGCCTAGTTGCACAGTGGTGGAGAAGGCTTCTCCCGGCTTCTTGGCGAGGTTCGATCCAGAGCCGCTCTCATCTGCTGGGTGATGAATGAGTAATAGGATTAGAGTCTCATCTCGAGCCACATGGTAATTGTCATGTTGGGTGCAGGGATAAAGGCTGGGGTGATGGATGGGCTGCATCGTGGAGATGAGCCTGTTTTCGCCAGTGTACCCACTAACAGAGAGGGACGGGCTAAGGGCCTCAGGGAGGAGACAGCCTAGAAAGAGGCCCACTAGTATTTACTGAGGGTCTACAGGGTCAGCCACTGCTTGGGTACCTGCACAGATGATCTGTTTCATCCACTGCTCAAAGATGCTCCCTAAGTGTGACATTTCCTGTCCAGTATCTATTCCCCACTTCTGGTTACAGAACACCCCCCCTCCCTGCCATGGAGAACCAAACCATCCCTACTTTCAGAGGAAGGTTCTGGTGAGAATAACTTTACCTCCGGCTCCCAGAGAGGTTATGTGACCAAGCCAGGCCAATCAGAGATGCTGACATCCCTGGTAGAACTGTTGCCAGGGCCCTAGAAAAGAGGTGTGCTCCTTCCGTGGGATCTGAGACAGGGCCCCAACACGAAGCGGTGGGGAAGGGGGACTCGTGGCCGGCTGGGGAGATGAAGTTGGGCAGCGGAATTTGGAAAGATGGGGCCGTGGTTTCTCTTTCTAACACCTCTACCTCTAACAACAAAGTCAGGTCTGCCCTTTGGATTTTCCAGCAAATAAAAGCCAGGAAACACCCTCTTTGTCTTATGATGCTTGACATGGTTTTTTCTGTCCACGTGAATTCTCATACATTTTCACAATCAAGGAATCAGGGCTCACCGAGGGTAAGCCACTACCCCAAGGCCACACAGCTAATAGTGGCAGAGCGGGATGGAGCCCAAGCCTCTGTTCCTGAGCCAGGCATGCTTTCTCCTGCGCTGCTCCTTCCCACCCGTCGCAGTGGGCCTGCCTCCGAGAAGGGCCAGAAGACTGAGACCAGGAGACCAGGCGAGGAAGGTAGAGACATGTTTTCCCTCTCTGTCCAACCTCTGTCTGGCCGTCGCTCTGTTCTCTCCCACTCTGAGGCGGAGTGGACAGAGGTTTGCAACAATGAAAATAGCTGCATCTTCCTCCATCCATGAAAAGACAGAGGACGTGTCACCAAGGGGAGTTGGTGTTCTCCTGAACAGGATAAGTGGCCCATACCCCAGCCCCTCCCTGCTCCCCGAGTCCCCAGGGACGAACTTTCATCCACTAATTCAATCATGTACACACATACGGTGCTGAGTACCCACCACTGCATTCTGCTGGGGCTGCGCCAGGAGTGAACACACGTGCTCCCAGGCAGCTTTTCTGACCGATGAATGAGACAGGCCCCCAGATCGCCTGGACATGCACCCAGCATCCCAATTCCTCCCCCCATCCATGCTCAGGTCATCCCAATCACAGGCATGGCCGTGGGCACATCCCCAGCCCTCCACTTCATACCCACTGGGATAGCTAGAACCCCAGAGTGGACAATGACAAGGGTTGGCGAGGAGATGGAGAAAGGGACACATGTTACTGGCGGCAACCTGAGATGGTGCGGTCGCTTTGGAAACAGTCTGGAAATGACTCAAATCTTGAGCATAGAATTGCCATATGACCCAGAAATGTCACTCCTCAGTAGAGACCCAAGAGAACTGAAAACAAATATCACGCACAAACGTTTACACAAATGCTAAGAGCAACATTATTCATAAAGGGCAGAAAGTGGAAACAACCCAAATGTCCATCAGCTGATGAATGTGGAACCAGATATGTCCACACAAGGGACAGCCAGCTATAGGAAGCCATGAAGACAATACAGGCTACCGGAGGAACCTTGCAAACACTGTGCTAAGTGAAAGAAGCCGGACACTAAAGCCACATAGTACACGATCCTGTTTTCATGACCCATCCAGGACAGGCAAATGCAAGGAGATAGAAAGTAGGTTAGTGGTCAACCGAGGACACACGAAGAGAGAGTGACTGCCTGTGAACATGGGGTTTCTTCTTGGGGTGATGAAAATTCTTTTGGGATGATACATTTAGATCATGGTGATGGTTGCACAACCTTGTAAACATACTAAAACCCACCTAATTGTATATTTTAAAAGGGTGAATTTTATGGTGCGATGTGACTTATAATTTAAAACACACACACAAAAAAACCCAGCCCTGACTGCCATAAGAAAATGAATTTCTAGCTGGAGACGTAGCAGCTGACCCGCTGGCTTCCTGTCACGGCCCAGTCCCCGAGTCCTCCTCCGGGGACTGGAGCTGCATGCTAAGGCCTCGCCGGCCTCCTGCTGGCCCGGCTGCCAAGGCTCCGCTGCCGGCCGCCAACGCCTTTCCCTCCGCTCCACTCTGCCCCGAGCTCACTGGCTGACAAGGTGGCCATGGAGGACACTGGGCATGTCCTCGGGAAAGACACTCGAATGGAAGCTGCACCAACTTTGCCTGACTGCGCGATCCCAGAAAGAGAAGCGGCGCGTGGAGTGGCCACCCGAGATGACTTTTGTCATGACCCTCGCCCCCATCAGAGCCAGCACACCTGTGTGGAAGAGATCCAGGGGTGTGTGTGTGGGGGGGGGGTGTTAGCATCATCAGTTCCTTTTCTTTTTTAAATGATTCTAGCGAACACACTTCAGTTAAAGAAGCAGCTGGGGGGGCGGGGGGGGGAGTTTCCTTTCATGCACAAAAACTGGGACAGAAACGTCAGAAAGTCTCAGCCTGGCCAGCTCCTCAGGAAGCCAGTTGGTGAGACCCACCCTCCGGAGACGCCACTGGTGCTCTCGAGTAGCATGTCCCCCTTCCTGTTAGATTCATCATCTTCAGTTTTCACTCTCTAGCTGTCATGGGAACTAGAAAAAAAAAAAAAAAGCCTAATTCCAGCCCTGGCCAGTTTGGCTCAGCGGTTGGAGGGTCAGCCCGTGGGCCTAAGAGCCTCAGGTTCGAGTCCAGCCAAGGGCACATACCTCAGTTGAGGTTCGTCCCAGGGCCTGGTCGGGGTCAGGCGGGAGGCAGCCAGTCAATGTGTCTTTCACATCGATGTTTTTTTCTCTCTCTCTCCCTCCCACTCTGTCTGAAGATAAATGGAAAAATATCCTCAGGTGAGGATTTTTTTAAAAAGCCCAATTCCAGTATTCCCAAGCTTAAGGGTTCTACACTTCCCGTGAAAACTGCTCTCCCCCTGTAGGCCCCACAGTGGGATCTCAGTGGCCTGTAGAGGGCCCCGCAGGCCCAGTGGGGTCTCACTGCTGCTGTGGGGAGGACTGGGTGGGGGGCACCTCTAACGACTGCCCATTTCCTTGGGCTCAACAGGCCCCAGAGTCTGATGAGACACGAGCTCAAGACAGGTTGGTGCCACATTGGCCTGGGGCATCTCTCAATCCCAGGAAATGATAGTGTCAAGTCGGGCCAACAGGGACTCATGAGGCCCCAAGCCCAAGGCTGCTGTTCCCAAATGGGCTCAGTCAAGTCAAGAGGAAGGACGCACGTAAGAGAAAAGGGTTCCAGCTGGTGGAAGCGACAACGGTCTCCAGGCCACCACTAGCATCCAGCAGAGGAGCGTTCGTTCCCCTGGTCAGCACCCGCTGCATCTCCAGCCCCAGGGACGCGGTCGGGGTGGAGGGTGAGTAACCTGAGTCCTCACCAAGTCCATTATTTCCCATGAGACCTTGCCTCGGAGATGAATCTCCGGCCACCGGGGGCCTCGGTCCTAGGGCAGCTGCCTTTACACCTGGTCCACTCACCTCCCAGGGCAGGTGTGCAGATCGAGAAAGATCGCAAACGACAAGCGCGCTCATGTTCCAGAAGAATCCAGAGGACCGTCAGCCAGGGAAGCGCGCCTGGTGCTGACAGGCCCTCGGGAAGGTTGTGTCCCTAGGTGGACGCTGTTTCAGCTGGTCCAGCACGAGCTGCCAGGAACAGAGATATCGGACTGATAATCAGACACACAGCTGCGTTACGGCCGTCGTGAGACTTGTCCTTCCTCGGTTGCAGTAAGCACGTCCCGCAGGCCAGGCCCGAGCCAGATGCCAGGCTAGGGACACAAGGTGAACGCAGTCCCTGACCCCTTCCAGCAGGACAAACGGACATTTTTAAAGGGACGATTGCACAACAGCATGGCGGCTCTGGAATGACAGCCAGGGGTCAGAGAGGACGGGACTACGTGCTGGGAGGCCGCAGCTGAGAACACACCGAAGGCGGGGTCACACGAACCTCGGTTTCCATAGCACCTTGTTGACTGATGGCCTGCGGCAAAGCTTCAAGTCCCAGCACAGCAAGTGCTGCAGAGGGTTTCTGGTGCACACAGTACGTGCTCAACAAACGGAACCTAGAGAAACAGTGGCCTTGAAAAATGACTGTGTTCACCGCGGGTTAGGGAAGTGGGGGATGGGTGGGAGAGGGTAAATTATGTGGTCAAGAAAGACCCTGAAGCCTAGTGGCCTGGGGTAATTGTGAACTGGCTCAGGGGCCTTTCTTCCTGGAGGCCCCCCACACACACCCCCGTCCTCACCCAGACAAGCCAATAGGATGTCGCCTGCCACGCTGACCTCTGCCTAAGGGAGACTCCTCCAGGTCTTGGCGTTAGTTGCCCCTAAGGATGGGGCTGACCCTTGACTCCAGTTGCCCTGCCCACTCAGAAAACTGGGCCACACGCCCTGGCCAGTTTGGTTCAGTGGTAGAGCGTCGGTCATGGACCAGAGTCACGGGTTCGATTCCAGTCAAGGGCACGTACCTCGGTTGTGGTTTGCCCCCCACCCTGGTCAGGATCATGTAGGAGGCAACCAGTCGATGTGTCCCTCTCACGTCGATGTTTCTCTCTCTCCCTCTTTCTCCCTTCCACTCTATCTGAAGACAAATAGAATAATATCCTCAGGTGAGGATTAAAAAGGAAAAGAAAACTGGGCCACACTCATCACCGGACGACTGCACTGAAGAGTGTGAACGGGTTCTGCCCTCGCGAAACCGGCGCACGTGTCCATTGGGCCCCCACCATGGCCTCTCCAGTCTGCTTGGAGAGCAGGTGGCCTGGGAGCACGTAACGCGGTCAAAGGAGTGATGTCCAAAGAATGTGGCCAGATCAGTAGGGCTGCCTTGGGGGACTGCAGGAGGCAGGGCGTCCCTTCCACACAGAGAAATTTCTCCTTCCTCACGACATTCATGGAACGAGACTCTTGAGCTGGTGAATGACTTCCCTGAAGAAATTCTCCTGAAGCATTTCACCATCATCTGGTGTTTCTTGGCAGCTGCAGCAAGATAATAACCATGTTGAAATGGGATCTGACACCTTGTAGGAACAGGGCACGACTTGCCACCTCCACATACCTGCACAGCCTCCAGCTCTGCGCCCCATGCCCCCAGCATCCGGGCAGCTCCTCAGCCTGAGGCCCGGACGTCGGAGAGAGGGATGGTGGGATGGAGGAAGAGCCAGCCCAAGACCAACAGCCGCCAGCTCCCCAGTGCCACGCCCCACCCCCTTCCAGAAACCCCTCCCAGGCTCCTTCCACCCAGGTGTACTTGGACACATTTGAAAAATCTGTTTAATAAATTACCACCTCTACATGACCTGACAATAGCCACAGATAATCCTGGGCTATTACAAGACTTGTTTACAACTCACATAATCCTAGGTTGTGCAAAGCCCAACAAGTTAGGGAAGGTGTCAACCTTCCCTCTGTCAATGGCACAACTCGTGTTCACAGATTACATGCAATTGATCCAGAGATGTTACAGACACCTGGAAAACAAAAGGCGTGCCTCCTCCCTCCCAGCCTCTCCTTCTGGGAGTTGACCCACCTGAAGATTACAGCGAATGTGGGCAAAAAAATCAGCACAGGTCTGTCCTTCAGCAGCGTTGTTTATAATATCAAATACTGGAGAAACAACCTACCCTGCACAACAATAGGGCATGACACAAACCTTGGCACATGCACAGACAAGATACTAGGCAGCCGTTTAAAATAATGTTGCAGAAGACAGCAGTGACTGGGACCTACTGTGAACTGAGGATGCAATCGCTACAGTTAATTCCATTAGAGTGTTTTATACAAATGTATTCACTTGAATCATGTTTGGGAGGTGGGTGTGCCCTGCAGGCAGATGGACGAGTTTGGGGTTTGACTCTCACAAGCTCTGTGACCTTGGACAGGTTCCATAACCTCTTTCTCTGTGCCTCGGCTTTTTTACCTGGAAAATGCAGAAAATACCTACTTTGTTGGGCTGTGGTGAAGGTCAAATAAAAAGGGCTTTGTAAAGTATCGAGCACCATATCAGACACAAAAGAAACATTCAACAAGTGGCCATTCCTGTCATGGCTATGATGTAAAATCGGTTCACTCGGGGCGGTATAATCATAGGGATTTTTCTCTCTCAAAGTTTTCGGTTGTTTTTGCTTATCCATTTCCTAGAAGGTACTACCATTGTAATGACCAAATAATTTTTTTAATAAATAAGTTGGAGTGCGGGAGTGTTGTTGATTTTAAAGGGAGAAACTGGGACTAATTAAAGGCGAGGCCTGTGGTGACCTCAGCAGGTGGGGCCGAGGACCTCATTGGATCAGTGACATTCACCCTGTGCGCCGCAAGGATTTTCAAACACGCCACACCTGACTGTTCAGTCAGGGGCACTGACCTCTTTTCCCGGAAAATGTCAGATAAAAACATGACAACAGCTGTCTGGTATGAATGAATAAAAACTATACCTTTTTTTTTTTTGTCGGATCAGCAAAGTCTGTGATACATTTCTGGGTGTGCGGCAGAATTTCAGGAACCAGTTTGTATGCCGTGAGAGCAAAAGATGAAAACTCACTATGCTAACAGGTCCTGCTGCCCGGAGGGGCCGCGCAGAGAGCCGGGCTCGCCTGGGCCTACACCTGAAAGTGGGGGCCCCAGGGAGGGTGCCTCCCCCCCTGTGCCCCACCCCTCTCAACTCCCACAGGAATCAGGTGGCAGAGGGCTTGGGTCCTGTGTAAGGGGTTAGAGAGGTTATGAACATAGGAGGTAGAGGAGGAGCTGAATTGGGGGAGGGAACTGAACCACTGCAGGTCAGCATGATTCAGAAAAGCCAGATTGGATGGCCCTGACCTTGTCCAGAGGCCCCAAAAGGTCAGAGACACAGTCTGGAGGCTCTGCAGGTCTGGGCCCCCCTCCTCACATGGTCCCCCTTTCCCGATCCCCCTTGGCCAGAGCCCAGGCTGGCATCCTGGGCACCGTGGAGCCTCCTTAATTAGACAGTGTCTTCCAGGTCAAGCAACATGTGGCAATAGTAGCCACGGGCCAGGGAAGGGGCTGGGGGCCACTAAATCCAAAACCTGCCCCCACCCAGAGCCCAGCGGAGTGCAGTGGCAGAACCAGGGGCTCCTCCTCAGCACAGGGAGGCAGCCCTGGGTGCAAGCCGAGCTCAGATCCGGGCCTGTGCTGCTGGTGGGGCTTGGGCTTGGTTCTCAGCACGGAAACCCAGGACGCAGGGAAAGCCCAGAGGAGGCGAGCGCTCAGGAGGAAGGCTCAGGCCAGAGAACAGCCTGCCAGGAGGCAGATCCTTTCAGGGTGCCCAGGGCAAGGCCACCACCCCAAGCTGCCTGGCTTCTTCACTCCCCAAAGCAGGAACCCAGCAGCAGCTGGGAGGGGACCCAGGAGCAGCCCGGCCCTCCCGGCCCCCAGCAGCTCAGGGACAGCAACGTGGGGGAGGACACACAGGACCGGAAGGAGACCATCCCGATGACCAGATGAAGAAATGTGGAACGATGAACCGCTGTCATTTGCCACAGCGTGGGCGGGTCCTGAGAGTATCATGCAAGCGCAGTCAGTCAGTCAGAAAACCTTCTGGAAAGAGAGAGGGGATGGTTACACAGCGCTGTGAATGTGCTAAGTGACACCGAATCTTAGGTCTAAATGGCTCCTTGTATTTCTGTGAACTTCTCTCCAGTAAAGGAAATGAATCAGAGGCAAGAACCTCTGCGTGCTGGCCCGTGTGTTCCACCCGAGTGATCTCATCTGAACCTCAGAGCAGGCCCAGAAAGCGAAGACGGATGACCCACTTTCCTGATAAGAACACCGAGGCCCGGGAGTGATTCAGTCTGCCCGAGGCCTCACAGCTCCTGCGAGCTCACAGCAGAGCCCGGCCAGCAGAGTCTTCCTCGGACTTGCCCGGAAATTCTTCGGAGCTGAGTCAAAGGCCCGCGGGGACAGGCGTCTGGTCCGCGTGCTGAGGGGACAGGGGTCTCGGGGAGCCCACGAAGCTCTGCGTTGCTGGGGTTCTGAGCATGATGGCAGGGGCTGGTTCCGGGGAGGGATGCCTGGAACCCTCATGGTCTGTCTGGGCATTATGGGGTGCTGGCTGGAAGGGCCTGGGGAGACCAAGGCCCTACCCTCAGGGAAGCAAACTTCCTGGGTGCAAATAGTCCTTGATGCTTTAAAACAAGTCTGTCCCCACTCTCCTTGTCAGGGAAACCCAACTCAGAACAGAGGCCCCCCCAAAGAGGTGGCTTTGATGTCATACCCACCGAGTTCCCTGGGTCTTTAAAAAGTGACTATTCTCCTCCCGTCTCCTCTTCTTCCTCCCCTCCCCCTCCCCCCTCCCACTCCCCCTCCCTCATTATCACAACTAAGATTTACTGAGCACTTACTAGGTGCCATTCACTGTTCCGAACTCAGACATGGATTCTCCACGACAACCCTTTGATGTGGGATGGTAATCACAGAGGTCGACTGGACCTCCTCCAGAACCCACCCCTGCCCCCCACCCCACTGTGTTGAATTGAAACCAGGCTTGGCAATCCTACCCGCTTGGCATCTATAAGATCAGGAATAGGCACCGGGCCTGACTTCAGCCAACGAGGCGCAAAGGAAAGACGGTTGGCCTTCGAGAAAGGTTTCCCTGCTCTAGGAAGAGATGGGCCCTCCTGTTCCCGGGCAGCCGGGCAGCCGTCCCACCTCGAGGCTCAGGATGGAGTGAATATGGAGCCCCTGGTGACCCGGGCTGGCACCTTCCGTTCCTGAGAGAACACATTTCCTGGTTGTGGAAGCTGGTGTTGGCTCTGACTTCGACCCACGGGACCCTAACAGACAGATGCATTGCTGTGGGAGAGCTGAGCCGTCGGGAGGCACAGTAACTGAGACTTGGGTGCAGACCACCGGCCCCAGAGCTCCCCCTTCCCCACGGCGAGACGCAGTTCACCCCTGGGTTGTCGTCACTGCTGATAAAGTGTGGGGCAGAACACTGACTGCCAGGAAGGGGCAAACACGTCTACCCCGCAGGAGACCCAGAGGGCTAGAGCAAGGGGTGCTCCACGGACATGCAATCCACCCCTAACGATTCCAGCCCTGGCGTGGTGTCGTTGTTCCCAGTGGCTCAGAGGCTAGACTGCCTCCACACCCTGCCACCTCTGTCCCTTTCCCTCGGGGAGAGCACAGATTTCCCACTCTGGCCCCAGCCCTCCTGTTCCAGGCAGGCCTCCAGGATGAACCCTGCATCGCCTGGCGGCGCAGCCGGCTTGCCTTACCACGCAGACGTGAGCAATTTTGAAATGATCTATCATCCACGTAGCAGCCAGCGGGAATCTCTAAAACCAGAGCGAGGTCACCACATCCGCCTGCCTCAACCCTCTCGTGTCCTCCCTCTGCTGTTGGAATGAACCCCAACGTACCGCCAGGACCCCCAGGCCGTACAGTCTGGTCCCGGCCGTGCTCCAGCTTCACCTGGGACCACACCCTTCTCACCACTCACTGGTCCTCACCGCCTTTCAGTCCTGAGACCTGAGACGCGCCCTCCTGGCAGGGCCGTGTCCTTGCGGGTCCCCCGGCAGGAGCAGCATCGTCTCTGAAGTCTTGCTGTAGCTCATCTCGACGCTGGGGCCCTGATAGCACTGCCCTCCGCCACCTCAGTCTCTGTCATGGCGTATCCCCTGTGCTCTCCCACAGGGGGGTCTTGTTTGCGTAGCTGTGTATTCATCGTTTCCCATCATCCCCCAAGAATGTGCACCCCAGGAGAGGGGACGTGTCCGCGTGAGCCACTGCCAAACCCTCAGCACCTCGGACAGGGCCTGGTACACAGCAGGTGCTCAGTAAACATCCCCGGGGAGGAGCCCTCAGCCCTGAGACCTGCCGGGTGGCTCACCTGGACATCCCGAGAGCTCGCGGTCCTTAGACGTGCTCTTCTCAGACTCACAGTAAAAGGCACAGACCGAGTTCTCACCTCAGCTCTGCCAGTTCCTCACGCAGGGCCTTCAGCAAGTCCCTCAATCTGTGTCCATGCCTCAGGTGCCCTGACTGTCACACGGGGTGATTGTCTCACGGTGTGATTGAGAGAGAAGGCCCTGGCGGTCGGCAAGGAGTTTGGTACAGAGCAATCAACAGGGGCTACTGTCATTCGGTGTCATATCAGAACGTAAGAGGGGGCAGGACGGAGAGAGAGAAGAGGAGGGAAGAAGAGGCTGCTCTCAGTCTTGGCTGCAGGTGCTGTGACCACAGCCCGCCTCTGTCACCAGGAGCATCTGCTCGGCATGGCCTCTGCCCCGGGAGGAGGCTGCAGGAGGTCGGGTGGACACCTGCCCCCGCCTCTCCTCATCTCCAGTGGGTTCCCTGATAGCTCAGGCAGCGCTGGTGCCCAGAACACAGCACCTCCCCCATCTGGGGAATGAGTTTGGGGGCACCGGGGAGACAGGGAGGAAATCTCCCGAGTCCCAAATCCTCTGCTGCAGTGGCAGCCGCTGCTGGGGAGGAGCGTCATGCCAGAGTGCGTGGGTCTTAATAGCTGCTAATTGGTCATAAGGCAAATGGAGGGAAGGTGTTAACGAGCAATCCATTTGGCTCCAAGTGAATGGACCATAACCCAGGAGGATTTTATCGGTCTGTCTCTGCTTTTTAAGAGTTTTCATTCCAGGAGTGGCTTGGTCCTAAAATAGTCCGCTGTGACCAAGGCTGGGTGGTAATGGGGACATTTCTGAGGATTACAGGATTCAAGTGTCAGCAGTCCACCCGTCCCCACCTCTCCGTCTTCTCGCTGAGCTGGAGGTCACTCTAAAACCTAAGACCACCCACCTGCCATAGCAGCACAGGCCTTTCTCCTGACCCACCTCACTGACCCTTCCCAGAGGACGCATTCCCTCAAACAGAGGAGGAGCCCCCCTTTCCAAGTGGGGCCCAGAATGGTCCATGATGTTCACCACACCTAGCATGCATGGATTACTAATTTTCTTTTATTGTTTTTAAGCAATATATATCATTACAATGGAAACGCTACAGAAGTATTCAAAGTGGAAAATGTAACATTCTCCCCTCGATCGTACTCCTCGGAAATAACCAGCCCTAACATTCTGTGGAACCTTCCAGATGGAGAGACAGAGAAACCTTACTTTCGATATTCAGCACTTCAGAGATTGATGTAACGAACATCCAAGAACACACTGCCCTGTTTAAGAAATAAAACATTACAGACAAAACTGAAAGCCACCCTCGTCCCTTCCTTGTACCGTTCCTTTGTCCAGAAATGATCATTTCTGCACCTCTGTTACTTCCCCACTACATGTACTTGTGTCCATAAACAATATGTGGCCTTGTTTTCTTTAATGTTGCTCTTTATAGCAATAGTATCACAGTACATGTAGCCTTCCACAGATTGCCTTTCTCCTCTACACCAGAGCTTTTCAACCGGTGAGCCACGAAAAATGTTAAAACATGCACGACCTGACAGTTTAGTCAGGGACACTGACCTCTTTACCCTTAGATTGTCAAATAAATAAATGACAACAGCCAACACGACAATCGTCATCCAGTGTGGATGAATCAAAATTACACCTATTTTTTTGTCAGATCGTCAAAAATATAACATATGTTTTGGGGTGCCACAGAATCTTAGTAATTAGTTTATGTATGCCCTGCGATGGAAAGGGTTGAGAATGACTGCTCAATGCTATTTCCAGAATCTCTGTGTAGTTACAGCATGATACTATTCTGTTCCTCTTAAACATTGTATCATATTTTATCTCATATTTTATCGTGTCCATAGCGCACAATTTCTTTATCCATTCTCCTTTCGAGAAATACTGGGGTTGTCTCTAACTTTTCCATTTCCGAGCAGTGCTGTAGCGGACGTTCTGGTACCCACCCCGCTGCGGGCACAAGCTTCCCCAAGGTGCGGAGCTGGAAACGGAGTGTCTGCCATGGCACCCGGGAATCTGCCACTTTGCCGATCATCACCACATTGCTCACCAAAGGGCTGTGCTACTTTGTGTGCCTGCAAGCGAGGGGGAAGCGGTACAGCCACTTGGGAGGGCCACTCGACAACATGCAGCCTGCACGGAAGGCCCTGTTCCACATCTCACCAAAACCATGTTGTCAACATTCAAATTTTTGCCAATCTGTTGGGCATCAACTGATCATTCCTAGTGTTTTAATTGCATTTCCATGGTTACTAGTAATGACATTGAGCATCTTTCCTATGTCTGCTGGTCTTTCCACGTTCCTCTTCTGAGAACTGCTTGTTCATACTCTTTGTCCAATTTCCATAGATAGATAGATAGACCTTAAAATAATAACTTCCAAAATAGCATTCCACAAAATACTTCCTGACATGCAAGAAATATGCATAATCAATATCCTACATAGTATTATGCAACACGATTATTTTTCTGTTGCTATAACTTGTACACCTTACCAGGCTAGTAACTTTTCATGTATTTTGCAATTTCATGATATGAGTCTATTATAATTTATTAACTATTCCTCTATTGATGGATAGTTAAGGTTTTTTTTTTTTTCATTATAAATAGTGAATATTTTTGTAGCAGTACATTTAGGTACAAAGATAGCTGTTTCTACAGGACATGGCCAATTCTCAGATATATATATATCCAAGAGGAAATTAGAGTTTAGTAGAAGTATAACAAAATAAAGTCAGCATTAAATCTCTTCTAGATTTAATTTCCCCTCTTTAAAAAAATGTTTAACGGTTCAAAAAGTAACCTATGAATAAGCACTTTGGAAATGTGTTTGGCAAACTCTTCTAGAGCTAAAATGTACCTACCTATGACTCAGCAATTCCACGCCTGGGGATACACCCAACAAAAATAATTCCTACACCCATGAAAAGACAGGTATGAGAACCTCGCAGAGGCTTGATTCATAAATAACTTCCAGCTGGATGCAGACCCAGTGTGTATAACAAACACGCACAGGAACAGGTGGGGACCTGGAGCCACTGTGTGGAACTGGAGATGCCACCGAGCAGGGAGAATGCGTTCTCTCGCTCATACAAAGTTCACACACGGGCAAAACGAATCCATGCAGGGAAGTTATAATTTTTATAACTACCCTCATGATACAGGCTTGATTGTTCCTTTGTTTACAGAGAGGAAACTGTGGCATGAAAAATAGAGTTAACCAGTCCGAGGTCCCAGAGCCATTCAAGTCTGTTCGTCACCGTTTGCACTGTGACTGCCACTGCCGTTAGGAGGCACTTGAGAGTGAGGCTTCATTCTAGATGCGGTATCGCGTGGCATGTGCACGTGCCCCCGTGGCACCCTCCTCGTCCCCATTCCACAGATGAGGATTGCGGCACAGTAAGTCACGTCCCCCCGGTCGCCCGCCTGGCGCCTAAGCAGGGAACCACAGCCTCATTCCTGTCTGACAGCAGCCCTGTCAGAGGTCTCTGCTCCGAGCAGTGTGTGGACTCTGCCTCCTGCCCCGTGGCACCGGGGAGGCTGGGCAGCCATGCTGCGCCCAGCTGCTTTGTTTCAGTCTCGGGTGCAAGCTCCGCTCACTTGTTGACTTGATTTTCACACTCACTCTTCTGTTTACAAAGTTGGGAGACAGACCCTTAAGCACTGAAGCCCAAATATTCCAGATGAACGAGCAGGCAGGTCTCCCGAAGGTAGAGGTGCTCGGACGAGGGAGGGAAGGAGAGACGGAGGGAGAATTCCCGTCGCTTCCCACTGCAGGGGCCTGGTGCACCTCCCGCCCCACAGCCCCGGCCCGGCACCGACAACAAACTCGCAGCGGAAGGCTTGTGGCTACACTTTGTTTGCAGAATTGGATCTCGCCTTGGACCCCAATTTAATGGGAAATACAGCTTGATGGAGATAAACTTCAAAGGTTTGTAAAGAAGAGGTGATCTAAGTCAACGGATCTGGGCAGAGGGTGGGTGGGAAGAACAGCTCTCCGACAGCAGGGAAGAAAGAAGGGGTCGGAAGGAAGAGACACCGCCTAACCCACCACCTGTGTGCTGTCCAGCAGAGCCGGGGCAGTGCCAGCGGGTGACCCGGCCACACAGCCAGCCCTCCTCAGAGTTGCTACCCAGTCATAGGGCTGCATCTCGGGCCACGGCGATGTCATTCCGCAGGGGAGGAGAGGCACACTGCCCAGGCCCACCCATCGCAGTGAGCGAGCCGCATCCCCATCTCCGCAGGGTTGGTGCCTCCCACGGGGTCCTTTTGAAGAAGAAATCAGGCTGGAAGGAGAAGGGATCGGGGCTCCGGGGCAGCCCCAGAGACCCCAGGCTCACTCACAATAGCAAAAGAATAAGCTCAGCCACCACATATGAGAGCACGTACCAGGCCCTTTACATACATCGCCTCTAATCCCTTTGATGACCCTGTATTAGCCCCATTTCACAGAGGGGGAAACCAAGGCTCAAAAGAAATTAAGTGGTCACTAGTCCCAGATTCTGGCCTGGCTCAGTCCCTCAGTCCCTCACTGTCAAGAGCGCCTTCCCTGCAGAAGAGGACCCAGGGAAGCCAGGCGTTGGCATGGTCTCCGGGGCAGGGAGCGCTCACTGAGGACTGGCTGTTTCTGCTATGACAGTGGACATGGCGATAGAAACCAGCTGGGATTCAGACTGCTCCTGAGCATTTCCCAGGAAGAGAGCCATCGGAGCCCTGGGTGGTCTGGGCCTCCCCCAGCCTGCACCCACAGCACTCCCAGGATGAAGGTTCGGATGCGGGCTGCCACACTGATCCTCACGGGCAGTTCCAGGAGCAGCCAGGCCGGAGACCGGGAAGAACGGCCGCACTCTCAGCGAGGAGGCCAAGTGAAGGTTCTAGAAGCACACTCAGGGAGCGGCTCCTACCAGCCAATCAGAGCCCCTCACGCCTGTGTGAGGCTCCCCCTCCCGCATAGGCAGCACTGTCACTGTCTGGCCACGGGCCACCAAGCCGGCCCTTTACTGAATGCACACGGGAGATGCTGGTCGCGAGGACGTGCCCCTCTCACGTCCTGGGCGCAGCCTGTCCCTCCCGGGCTCTCCCACCGCAGGTGGCATCCTCCCTGTGCCTCCGGGCCCCTGCCCCTGCGGAGCTGATGCAGGTGGACTCTCCACAGACACAGAGCTCCCTCCCAGCCCAGCGTCCGTTCCCTGGCAGTTTCCAGCATCCTACCTGGGCTGCTCACCTCCACCGTTTGTGTTTGTTCATGAACAGCCAGGTAGAGACCTCAGTCAAGTACCTCCAAGACACCAGGATTGGAAGCGTCTGTCCACGCCCCCTGCGCCCCGGCATTCTGTGTTTGCTGTGGCTTCCGATCAGATCTTTGGCTGGTCTCCACTCATTTGTGAGGCTGGGAGGAGCCAGACGAATAAATCTCGCACGTTAGCGGGAGTCGCCTGCATTTCCAGGCTGTGGGTGCAGCCAGGGGTTCCGCCTGACCCCTCAGCTGCCTGCGATCGCTTTGTGACCAGTGGCCTGGGAGCCTGAGGGGGACTCCCTGCACCCGCTGGCCACAGATGCCCCACAGGACACCTCAGAAAGAGTTCGATCACTTTCTTATTTCCCCACCATTGCCTTCTTCCCCTTTCAGGGACTTTCCTCACGCTGATGAAACTGACGTTTTAAAAATAAGTCTCATTCTGTGCTTCACCTAAAACGAGCGCACGGGAGGTCTGCGAGAGGACCGCTCTCCGCGGTGGTCAGGAGATGCTGGGCTCCACTCTGAAACTGGCGTGCTGGCTGCAGGCAGGCGGGGGCTATCCGCCTGCAGGGGTCTGGGATCGGAGACCTCCTTCCCCCCCGGGAGCCGCAGTGGCTATATGACTATGGCCTGGGGGTCGAGAGTAGGGACCCCGGGGTCAGGCAGACCTGAGTCCAAGCCAGAGTGTCTCCTCCCCTTCTTGGGCCTCGCTGAGCTCTGGTCTCCTCTGCTATCGGCACAGGTGTGAGGATTCGCAGGGAAGCCATGCAACATGTTTCGCCCGATTCCTGACAGCAGTCATGTCCGAGTACCATGCCAGACATGGGTGCTGGCCCCCACCACCCATTCTGCCCTTTCTTGCTTTGCTGGGAGACCTCCAGCTTTGTGCAGGGTGACCGTGTGCCCAGCACCACAATCCCAGCAGGCAGGCTGCTAGAGAGCGGCTCTCCCGGCACACCCTGCAGCTGGGGACAGTCATGCGACTTCGACTTGCCAAGGACACCGGGGAAAGGAGCTGCCTGCTTTCAGAAAAGCTCTCCCCACTCAGCCCCTTCACCTCCTACCTTTAATCTGGCCGTCATGTTGTGGCCATTTTGCAAAGCCTAGCCATGCAGGGCCAGCACGCTGAGCAGGAGGTCTAATGAGAGCCGGGTCCTGCCGGCATGGCTGGCTTCCCGCCCAAACTGGAGCGCCTTCTCCAGACCCCTCGCCACGGAAGAGGTGGAACGGTTGGCACTGCTGCAGCGTGCTGGCCGGGTCCCTTCTCTCTGGCCCTGCTGGCTGCCGCCTAACGCATCCCTCCCCACTGCTCCCAACCTGCATCTCCCTTCCTGCCAGAGGGTCCGGGAACACCCAGAGCAAAATGGACTCGCAAGGGAAGAAAGGGCATTTACATTTTTAACATAATTATTTTTATGACTCTAGTTCCAGAGGTTCTAAGGTACCAGTTCCAAAACCCGAAGTGGTCCCCAACCTGGGCTCTGACAAGAGCAGGCGGAGGGATGGAGCGGAGGAGGGTGAGCTCTGGGTGTCGGTGTGGGAAGCTGGCCTCCTGCCCCAACCCTCTCCCCCCAGATGCCCCTGGTCCATGGTCCTTAGACGTCCCTCTACATGCCTCTGACTCTCTAGCTGAGAGAGAGAGAGAGAGAACCACAGAATCTACTTTATAAAGTTTCAAAAGTCCCTTCTCCAGATAAAGGCTCCTTCTAAGACCCAAGTCAGCCCCTGCTTACCCTCTGGGCTTGAAGGCCCTTCCCGTGAGCACCTGCAACCGGCCACCCTCGCCACTCACACATGCTGCTCTCAAGCCGGCCACACTGCAGTGCCCTCGGGTGCGCAGGTGCTCAGGCGCAGCGGGCCTTCACCAACGCTGCCCCACTGGAACACGGTCCCTGCCCCTCATCTGGCGGTCCCTGCTCCATTCCAGCTTCAGCCTAAAAGTCACTTCCTCCTGGAAGTTTTCCTTGACCCCACTCACACACACACATGCACTCTCACACACATGCAGTCACACACACACACATGCACTCACACACACACATGCACTCACACGCACATGCACTCACACACACATGCACTTGCACACACACACATGCACTCTCACACACATGCAGTCATACACACACGCACTCACACACACATGCACTCACACACATGCACTCACATACATGCATTCACACACACATGCATTCATACACACATGCCTTCACACACATGCACACACACACTCACACACACATGCACTCACACACGTGCACACACACGCACTCACACACACATGCACACACCCCCTTTCTAGGGAACTCTGCTGTGGTCCATTGCCTGCTTAGTAGCTGCCTTCCAGCGGTCTCGGGCTCACCACGGTATCTGTAGCATCTAGCACAGGCCTGACACACCATGCAACTCACAGACACGTATTTATTAAAGGAGTGAGCGCTCACGGGAAGGAATAAATGGAAAGAGTTTAGCACAGCTCCGGGCATGTGACACAGTCAGTAACTCCACAGCCACCAAAAGATGCTCAGTGGTTAGCACCCCTCCCATGGAGCAATCTTGCCTGGGTTTGAGTCTCAACTGGGCCACCTATCAACTGTGCGACCCTGAAGAGTCACTTAACCTTTCTGAGCCTCGGTTTCCTCACCTATAAATGAGATTCTGAATAATGACAACCTTATAGAGTTGTAGGAATTAAACACATTGATAAAAATAAAGTCCTGGTGCACGGTGTTAGCGATTACTATTATTATCATCGACACTGTTATTATTCTGGAGCTATCGAAATGAGGGCAGAGCAGGCTAGTCTACCGGGGACTCTGTCACCCAAGTTTTCTCCATCACCCAGATTCTGCCACCTTCACTGCTACCCTGTCTGCCCCCCAGTCAGTATACCACCTACCCAAGGCTTGCCCTCCACCAGCCCCCGGAGCCTTCCTGCCTGTCCAGCGGTCACAGACGCGCTCACTGATTGATAAAGTCCCTGTCTGGTCATTTACGATCTGGCTGCTGAAGAGGCAGCTCCTGCCAGCTTGAAAAGCAATTAATCTGCAAACAAGCTGGGCAACAGCAGGCCTGGGCATTGCAGCCTCGGCCGCGCCGCTCCGGAGAGCAGATAAGGCTGCAGTCGGCTATTTATTGTACATTTTAATTAAGTGCTTGTTAACGACAGTTATTTTAACAGTCATAAAATTACTGTTGGAATGCATTTTGTTGGAGGGAGCATGGAGGGGCCGCAGGACTTTATGAAAGCAACCGCAGATTGCCTTCACTTTAAATCAAAGAATAAATTCTGAAGAGGAGGGACGGTGCCGTGGTCCAGGCCGAGACGCTAATGGTTATTTAATGCGCTCATCAGTGTTTGTAAGTCCCGAGCATACGGCGCGGACACAACAGCCTCCAAACCCTCTTTAACACTTATTTGAGATGACAGGAAAAATGAAACCGTTTGTGCTTTCAATGGAAAAGCAATCATTGGTACATTATATTCGCCTCGCCCTATCATGCTAATGCATGGTAAAAATGTCAGCAAATGTATTTAAGGGACTGATGGACTGTTACCGTTGGATCCCTGGTACCGGACTGATTAATAAAAATCTTCAATTTGTATGTAAATGCAGCGAGGCCTCATATCATCCGCATACCTGCACCCAGAGAAAATAATAAACTGAAGTTTAATGCAGCAATTATCAGCGTTTATGGAACTCTTAACGCAGCGGCGGCCCTTGGAAACAGGCATGGAGAGCAATGCTCGACGGGCGAGGTGCTCCTTGCGGGGCTTGGGGCTTGTCCCCAGGGCAGTGTTGGCTAAGCTGGTCATGTCACACAGCAGTGTCTGCACTCTGAGGGGGAGCCAAGCGGAGGGACTCTGCGGGTAAGTTGGGGCTGCTGCCCAAGATGTTCCCAGAGGTGGCTCCCCTCCAGCTACTACCCATCTTGGGACATGTGCCTGTGACTTTCCCGACTCTGGTCTGCAGGAACTTCTGACTGTCAGGCCACCTGCTGGGCCGCGTCACACGTGGTGATGAGAAGGAGACGCATCGCATCGGTACAAATGGTGACAGCGACAGGGACAGCCACTGACCGCATCGCTGTGTCAGACACAGAGCTAAGTGCTTCGCATATGATCTTAATCCTCGTAATGTCTGTGCCAGAGATTGGCTCCCTGTTCCCCAGACGCACTTCCTTTTCCTCCTGGACACACACCTAAACTACATTTCCCAGACTCCCTTGCAGTGAAATGTAGTCACGTGCATTAGTTCAGGTCGGCTGAGAAGTAGACACCAAGATGAGATTTCACGTGCAAGGGGTTTGGGGGAGGGAGAAGACGAAAGCAGGGAGAGCCTGCAGGCCACATGAGGGCTGACGCTTGCGGGAACAAAGCGGGGTGAGAGGGAGACAGTAGGAAAGTCTCAGACTGCATCACGCTTCCCAGAGAGTTTCTGCCAGGCCAGCAGAAGTCTTCAAGCTAGAGTTGCCCATCGGAGGAGCCCAAACCTCTGCTGGGAGCAGCCCGGGAGCACGTCCGGTGACAGTGAGGGTGGACAGCAGCAGGGCTGCCAGTCACTTACGCTGGGCACCCAGAGCTCTGCCGGGCGCCTTTCCATGGCTGCGAACCATCGGCTGAGTTCTGGCCAGTGGAGAGCAGGAAGGACTGATGGGGGCCATCCAGGCCGGGCCCACCAACCCTCCTGGGCGAGCCCCGAGCTCATGTCTCCCGTCCCGTCGATGCACTCAAGGGGACCTGCGAGCCATGTGCTGAAGAAACAAAGAAGGGAGAAGCTTCACCCACCACCCTGGCAGGTTTGGCTCAGCTGTTAGAGCGTCAGCCCGTGCACCAAAGCATCACAGGTTCAATGCCCAGTCAAGGACACGTACCTGAGTTGCAGGTTCAGTCCCTGGCCCCGGTCAGGGTGCGTGCAGGAGGCAACTAACCCATGTGTCTCTGTCACATTGATGTTTCTCTCTCTCCCTCCCTCCCTTCCACTCTCTCTAAAAAATCAATGGTAAAAATATCCTTGGGTAAGGATTAACAACAACAACAACAACAACAACAACAACAACAAAAATAGAAGAGCTACCCACCAATCAGAAACACCCATTTAGGCTGTCATTTGAGTGAGAAGTAGTTCGACTGCGTTAAGCCGTTGAGAATGAGGCACGCCTACAGCGGTGAAGTGTGCACCTACCCTCACAGAGCCACAAAGCAAGTACTCTGGTCTCCATTTCTCAGGTGAGAAAGGTGCGTGACTTTCCCAAAGGTATACACTCTGGCTGCGGCCTGGAACTACCCCACCCCATAAGAGGGTTGTTTTTAACTCTTTCTCTCAATACTCAGTGATATCCAGGGCTGCAAGACACAGGCAATAATACTATAACTGAAGAAGCCAGTGACCCTGTTTGGTCAGCAGTTGCTATGTACCGGGCACCTTCCACACCACCTGAACTGACCTAGTCTCATCGCCGCAGTCCGCGCCGTCAGCAGTGCATGGCCTTGGCTGAGGTCTGGCCCACTGCTCCCCAGGCAGGCTGAGCTTGCGTGTGGGGCATTCGTGGGGCAGGGGCACCCCAAGTCATGCAGATTGAAGGCACTCAAGAGAAGCTATTTCAGAAATCACTGAAGTGAGCATTCACACTGTGGCCCTGGTGGAAAACTTATGCTCTGAGTGCTGTGTGGTGCTGGATTCCAATCCCGGGCGTTCTTCGGAGCTTTGGGCCTCTCCAGGTCTGGAGGGCACTTCTTGTCCCCTCATACTCCAGCCACCGCTGTGGAGGTAGGTTCCATGTGGCCTCCAACCAGCTTCCTAGCCCCCAGCAAGGTCAAGACTGTGCCATATTCCTCCTGCTTCCCGCCCTGGGGCTCCTCTGACAGGGTGGGGCTCCTCGGGCACCCACTCAGTGCTCACCAGGCACGAACACCCCCAAAATGCCAGGGGCCACCCTTGACCAACAGGGCTGGATACTGGTGGAAGGAACCCCCCTTCCAGCCGGGGGGCCGCGCTGAGATGCCTGAGTATTGCAGCCCTGTGTTGGCTCCCCAGCCCTCCCCACACCCTGCCCCTGCTCCCTGGCACTGCCCCAAGGAACTGCCTGCCCACCCGCCTTTGCCTTAGGGTCTGCTTTGGGGAGGGTCCAGGCTAAGAGAAGGTTTTAATCAGAAATAATCAGAGTTCCCAAGGTTTGATCTGAGTTTTTAAGTAGAAAATAGAAATAGCTTGGCAGAGAGAAATGGGACAGGGAACCCCAGAAAGACAGGGAGAAAAATTAAACCTAGAGAGAGAGAGGCTCAATTTACCAGGTAACCCACCGCTAACTCTCTACGTTCCAACGCGCCTTCACTGCCTCCGAATCCCAATCATGCTGACTCCAGAGGAAGCGGTTTCAGCCAGCGCTCCGTCTCCCCACCTCCTGACCCGGGAGAAGATCTCAAAGCTTCAGCTAAGAGAATCCCAGCCGACATTAGCAAATCAACTGGAAAATGACCAAGAAATCCATCCACAAGCGATTGCACCTTCGGGACCCAGATGAGAATTTGACCAGGACATAGCTGGGAGCTTTGTGACAGAGGAGGAGAGAGTCAGGTCTCTATAGCAAACCAATGGGGCAGAGACAAAAACACACAACGACACAGAGGACCTTTCCCACTGGGTAGCTCAGTGGGCTTGAGTGTCATCCAGATACATCAGATTGCGGGTTCAATCCCTGGTCAGGGCTCATAGAAGAACCAGCCGATGAATGCATAAATAAGTGGAACAACAAATCATTGTTTCTCTCTCTCTTCCTCCTTCTCTGTCTCTCAAACCAACCGCACTGCTGGTCCTTCCTCTGGAGGGTGCAGAGCAGACAGGTCTCAGCCATGCACGCCCACTCCCAGCAGGAGGTTGGCGGCCCGCTGCAGTTGGTCACCACCGATGTCCCCACCCCACACGTTCAGGGCATAAGGAGAAGCTGGAGTCCCTAACTGGGCCAACCACAGTCCCCAGAGGAGCAACAAAGGGACTCAAGGGAAACCGAGTCCCGTCACCTCTGTCCTGGAGCAAAAGAGGAGCAATAGATTTTTGTTTTGTTTTATTTTTAATTTTGGTGAAAAAAGTTCAGGACGGTAATGATGAAGCGTCATTCACGTTTTACTGTCTGCCAGGCTCTGGCAGAGCATCTAAATGAAGGAGTCGTCGGATCCTAACCACTCTCAAGTAAGCACACCACTTCCCTGTTTTGCACACAAGGAAACTGAATTTCCCAACAGTTTCATGGCTTGTACCAGGTCACGTGGTGAACAAGAAGCGGACCCAGGAGATGAGCCCAGATCCCTGGCCAGCCACGTTCTCCTGTGATGTCGTCACTGATCGCCCCGTGATTCTCTCTATGAAGAATGAGGAAGGACTTGGGGCAAAGAGCCTCGTGCTCCGCAACCTTTCTAGCACGTTCTTTGGCCAGAGCAGAAATTCCAGGGACACCTGGCAGAGAGGCGATCGAGTGTGGCGTGTGGAAAGGAGGACGAGGAAGCGCCATGTAGGCCGGAGACGGCAGACCGATGCGGAGACCCTGGGAGAGCACCACCCTGACGGCTGCAGGGTGTGCGCGAGCGTGGGGGGGACGCGGCACTCGCGCTAGCTCGCTCTCGGTGGCGACCGGGGTCCACAGCGAAGTGTTTTCAGAGTCACAAGTCAAGATTAGGACCCTTTTCAAATTGCGTATGTTTATTATTTTGGACTCTCTTGGTTTGTTTGTTGGTTTGTTTGTTTTTGTTTGTTTTATTAAACACTTCAGGGCATCTACCTGAAATATTTGAAAACACTTATTCATAAAGACATCTGCACCCCTGTTCATGACAATGTTATTCACGTTAGCCCAGACACGAAAACAACCCAACTGTCCTTCAGTAGGTGACTGGACAGAGAGGATGGCGTACATATATATGTGAAGGAATACTATTCAGCCATAAAAAAGGATGAAATATACCCTGGCCAGTCTGGCTCAGCGGTTAGAGCATCAGCCCATGAACCAGAGTCACAGGTTCAATTCCAGTCAAGGGCACGCACCTCGGTTGTGGTTCAATCCCCAGCCCTGGTAGGGGTCATGTGGGAGGCAACCAATTGGTGTGTTTCTTTCTCTCTCCCTCCCTCCTTTCCACTCTATCTGAGAATCAATGGAAAAATTCCCTTGGGTGAGGATTAAAAAAAAGATGAAATACTGCATTTGCAACAACATGGATGGATCTCAAGAGTGTCATGCTGAGTGGAATCGGATGGAAAATGACCAGAACCACATGACTTCAGTCCTAGATGGGATGCTGTTTCTTCAAATATAATACTATTGAGTTAGGCCGGGCCACATGGGGCCCCAGCTTATGTTTGGGTTAAACAAGAAAAAGAATAATTTTTGGACACTTCCAATGGGCTAGACACTGGGTCAGGACAATGACTGGTGCGGGGCTCCCCCCTCAGAGACCCAGAAGCCCATCAGAGGGGCTGGCTGCAATCGGAAAGTGGGGCTGGGGAGAGATGCTTAGGTTCTGGGAGTTACAGTGTTTCTCTTTCTCTCTTTACAAACCATGCTGGGAAATGCCCAAGTGAGTGGAAGCCCTCCTGCGGTGTGGGGACCTGCCTGGGGCCTCTCCGCCCTCCTCCTCCCCACCCCCACCCGCTCCCATCGCATGTGCGCGCGCGCATGTGTGTGTGTGTGTGTGTGTGTGTGTGTGTGTGTGTGTGACATCAGCTCTTCTCCCTCGCTCAGGGTGCTGAGAAGGAGTCTCCTGCCCCAGCCCAGGCTCCATGGTCCGCTTCAGACCTCTGGGCTCCCAAGTTGCCCCCAAAGAAGATCGATGCTGCTTCTCAACCCTTGGACCCTGCGCACTGAAGTGACTGCTGGTGGCCCCCGAGGTCCTCTCCCTCTGTCCTCCTCTGTGATCTCACCCAGGGCTCCCCAGTCTTCCAGAAACTGCCTTTTCATTTTCCAATAGCACCTGTTGTGTTTCTCTAAATTCAAAAGATTAACATATTTATTTTAGAAAAATTGGAAAATACAGAAATGGGCAAAGCAAACGAGCATCACTGAAACCCCTCTGCCCAGGGTCACTGTTGTCAGCTGCCAAGTCAGTGGGCAAACCGTGCAGGAGGTCCCCCTTCTACAGATGAGAAAACGGAGGAGCGGAGGGGCTGTGTGACTTCTCAGACGTCACCCCAATGGTACGGGACAGAGCAGGGATCCAGGTCTGTCTGAACCTCTCTACTCCCTTGTCCTCTTCCTGTCCCTCCGGCACTCTGGCCACGGCCACCTCGTTCCTTCCCTGGCACAGACGGGCAGGTGCAGGGGCTCTGGGAGGGCTGTTCCTCAGAACAGCAGGTGGGCACGTGCCTTCTGTGTGTGGGAACGACACCCAACCTGGGGGCCGCCATCGGAGACGTCCTTGCCCACAGAGCACCTGCTCTTCCAGGCCTCGCGCCCCCAGGGAGAAAAGCCAAGGCCCGATGCCACAGCACCCCCACCTGCCACCAGCCTGGCCCTGGGGGGTTGAAAGCAAGTCTAGGGGAAAGACACCGGACACGCGCAGCTGGGCCACTGTGACACGACGCTCCCACCGGCAGGACTGCGGAAGGCTGGCTGCCCACTCGCTGCAGCGGCATTCTGCTACTTCGGGGTGTACGTCAATGACTTCGAAACACCCCTCCAGCGGAGCAGCCTGATGGCTCGCATGTCAAGTCCACGCTGCTCTGAGGACTCCCAGGTGCCCCAACAGGCCTTTCATGGTTCTCCTGGGAACAGCACTCCCTGGGGCACCCAGACTGACCCCAACCCCAATTACATCAATGAACTCATTCACAAGGACCTTAGGGGAGACATGTGCACACACACACACACACACACACATGCACACACACACGACCCACGGCTATATCTGTAATATGTTATTACTGTGATGACTTGCTTAACACCTGTCCCCCCTCAGCTGTGAGCTGGGAGGACAGGAGCAATGTCTGGACCCCACACTGCAGTAGCTTCAAGGTCTAGCACAGAGGCACAGAGTAATGTGGGAATGAACAGGGGATCAACCTGCCTCGTCTTCACATACTTTCTTCCCTTCCTCTAACTCCCCAGGCTTTTTGTCCCTGGATCACTAAATTTAACACTCTGCCCGGTCACCAGTTAACACAGATCAAAACCTACTGACCACAGAACATGTACCTTGGGTTCTGCCTTTGGGGGACTTACAATCTGGTTGGAGAATCAAAAAGATTTCAAATATTAACAACCTAACATCTAGTAGGTTGGGCCTTTTGGTTACAAGAAACAGAAACCCAATTCAAATTGACTTAAGCAAATAAGAAAACTGGATGGATTTCAGGCATGGCTAGATCCAGGACTTCTAGCAATGTACAATAATGTCATTGGGCTCATTTTCTCCTCCCTCCCCAACCCCTCCTTTCTGTCTCAGTTCTGCCTTTTCTCTGGGGTCCTTTCATTATCTCACTGAATCTTCTTGCTTCGGCCAGGCACACTGAGGACAGCCAGGGCGTGACTACTAGGGGTGCTGTACACAGTTACCTTGTTTCCCACCCCAGAACAGATAGTGACCTCGGCAACCTGACAGGACTGACTAGGGAAACCACGGGGCCCAGGGGAAATGGAAATGGGGGCCCCTTGTTAAAACATCGCGAGGACTTTCGGGACGGCCGGGCCACGCAGGAGGGCAGCGCGCGGTCTGCACGCCTTCGGCCCGTCCTGCCGATGCTCCTGAGCCAGCGCCTGCCGTCCTCCAACCCGTTCCCTGGGCCCTCTCCGCGGTCACCTCCCACCTCGGTGGCTAGCTTGCCCCCCTCCCTGTTTTATTCTTTTCATTTTATTACCACACTCTGAAATCCTGGTTTAAATGTGTTTGTCGGCGTTTCTCCCTGAGTCCCCCAGGAGATGTCAGCTCAGAGAGGGCAGGGATCCTCCGAGCCTGTGTGCCCGGTGCCCGGTGCCCAGTGCCCAGTGCCCGGCACGTGGCCGACCACACAGCGAGGGCTCAGTCAATGTTCCTGCCCCGCAGCTCAGCCGCCCGATGGCGCCTGAGGCCCAGCGCACGGGGCTCAGTGCCGGCTGTGCCCGCCCGGGGCCTGTTAGCTGATGACCTGCTCCCAGCTGTGAGGACGAGGGCAGGAAGCCCGAGGGCAGGAAGCCCGCACGATGCGCCCTTTACCGGAAGAGGAGATCCTGCGGGAACGACAGAAAGGCAGGGTGTCAAACCAAACCCCACATATAAGCCCCTTGGGGTGCCGTGCGACGCTGCCTACCCCTAGGTCCTCATGTCCTACTTTATTTCCCGTCAGTGACCAGGAAGGCACATCAGTTACAAACTGTCCAACCCACCTTCATCCCCCAGTGCCACACCGCACAGGGTCCTGAAAAAAACTTGGGGAAACTGTTTGGCAGTATGCACTGATGCCCTCCTAGGTACACACCCCACGGGAATGCATCTCTGTCCAATGCAAACGGCGTGTGCCAGAATGTTCCTAGCAGCATTATCCAGGAAACTACCCAAATGCCCTTCGACAGCGGAGCAGGCAGACAGCCTGTGCATGGCGCACTGTCCTGCCATGAGCGGCAGTAATGGGGGTCCACACCCTCGGTGTAGATGACTCTTCATACTATTGGGCGGAAGATGCCAGAAGCGGAAGGATACACACAGCCGGCCCGCGCTCATTAAGTATAAAAAGAAGCAACATCAATCTGGGCTGCTGCAAGTCGGGCTGCGAGGCAGAGGCAGGAAGCCCAGGGTCCGAAGGGCCGTCTCCTGCTTCTGGACTTGAAGCTGCCGACCTGGGTGTTTTCACTGCGGGGGAATAAACGCGTTCTACGCTTAGGATGCGTGCATGTTGTATATGTATGTTATTCTTCAATGAAAAGTTAAAATTTTATTGAAAAAGGGAAAATGTCCAGTAACTCATGAGAATATGTATACATAGCAGATTACAGTGCTAAGAGTGTATGTGTGGGGGGGGGGGGGGGGGGGGAGGACTCTAGAGCTACAGGCCTGAGTGCAAATCTTGACTCTGCCACTTTCTAGCTGAGTGACCTCAGGCAAGTTATTTAACCTCTCTGTGCGTCACTGTTCTTTATCTATAAGATGAAGGAAGACAGTGAGATAATATGTGTAAAGGGCTTGAAAACACACCTGACTGGCAGTGTTATATACGTGTTACCCTCTATGATGGGAATATGCCGGAGGAAGTAATGTGCCCATACAGAATAATGAACGGGAAAGATGCTTTAAAAATATGTTAAACATGTGTGTATATGCCTAACACTTAAGCATGTGTTCTAAGCACTTTACATGTATTAAGTCACTTAATTCTCCTCATAACCACTTTACAGATGGGGAAACTGAGGCACAAAAAGGCCAAGTAACTTTCCCAAGGTCCCCCAGAGTAAAAGGCAAAGCTGGGTTTGAGCACATGCTCTTAACCATTTGAGCCAGTAAAAGGGGAACCTGGATTGTAATCCACGCCCAGGCCTTGAATCTACATGGAAGACACAGGCAAGGAGACAGAAGGTCGTCCTGGGGCCCCATGAGCCAACGAAGAGTCCTTCTGACCAGGAGGTGGATTAATGAGGGAAGGACACCAAGGTGTCATATTCTGGCAAAAAGGAGGTGAGTCATGGATCTGGGAAGAAGAAAGGATTAGGTTACCAATTAAGACTTTACTTTCAGGAGTAAACCCCCAAATGTAGGTGGCACAGGCTGGCATGAGCATTGCAAGAGCCCTGGTTGTGCTTTTATTTTTTTCTCCCCTCTCCCTCAAAGCTGTGAGGAGCCAGGGAGGGGGAGAGAGGTTAGAACCCACACATATCCCAGCATGCCAGCCTGTGCCCTGCCGAGCAACTTGACTTGTCTATTGCTTCTGAGCAGCTGGAAAAATGTCAAACTGTCATCAGTGATTAAAGTGGGATTTTCCAAAGGTTTGAAAAATATTTCAGAATTCAAGACCTTATTCCTCTTGAAGAAAATGAACCCAAGCAGCATCCCCTTAAATAGATGCATCCCGGGACCTGGTTTCCCGGCTGGTTCTCCTCTGTGGGCTTGGCCTTTGCTGCGGTTTCCTTTGCGGTTTCAAGCAGATCTTCTTGGCTGCTTCCATCCAACTCAGATGTGGCAGAGCACATGCAAAGGCCCAGTGCTCTCCCAGAATGCATAGCGCTCTGCAGTGTGGTTGCGGTGTGTCCACAGGCCCGCCCAGCAGGCCCAAGGCACGGAGCTGTGCCTCATCCAGCTCTGTGTGCAGGATCAGTTACATCATCTCCAAGGCTCAGTATAAAACAAAAATGTGGACCCCTTGTTCAAAAGTTAGTTAAGAATTTCCGGATGGCACCTCAGAGCATTAAACCACGTGCAGGGTGCTTCTAAGCACAGAGCACTGTGCACAGGTGACAAACACAGGGGCCAGCCCTGTCTGTACCCGTAGGGACCGCTCAGTGCTCCAACAAAATGGACCAAAGGTGCAGCTTGCCATTATCATGACTCCCTCTGAGCTTAGTCTTTTGGCCCCTACTCCCCTCGCAAATGTCTGTGGCCAGAGGTAAGCCATGATTTGCCACCTCTGGTACAATGCAATTCCTCAGTTTGTCTTTAGGGATCTGAAATTTCCAAAGAGTGTAGATGAGAAGAAAGCAGGACTCTAGTCTATAAACTCATGCAAGTAGACTGAACCAAACAAGGCAAAGAACAGGTCCCAGCATGAACAGTGAGGCCAAAGAAACCAGGTCACCTTCTCCCCCCCTCCCCCTCAACCTGGTCCCTAGCAGGGATAATGGATCCTTGACCTCTCTTGTATTTATGCACAGGTCCTCTCCAAATATTTGCATAAAGTGTGAGGACTGAGGGAAAGGGACCCCCAGCAGCCTGACTGGCCTTTTCCTCCAGTCACACCAGGGACTCTTGCAGTATTCCTCTGCCAAACTGCCAGCGACACCTCTAAACCCCCCAAAGACCCTGATCTTTGGCCCAGAGGCATCACAGTTAGGAATATCAGATGGGAATCCAATCTGGGCTTTGCCCAGCTCTCTAAGCCTCAGTTTCCCCATCTCTGGTCACACCCCAACTTTATACAGATCAGAGAAAGATATTTTTTCTCCAGTGCAGCCTTAATGAGCCAAGGCACACAGTCTGCTGAGCACAGGACCGGACTCCAGAACCTCTTAGCCCCTCAGCTGGGGGCCCTGCTCAGTGAGCATCCTTTACAACCATAAGGGCTACCCTACATAGTCTCTCCCTTATGGGCCCACTGTGAGAATCAAATGTGATACTGTTTGAAAATGCTCAACACAATTTTATGGTCAATAATAATGATGTAACATGTCATTTTTTATTTTACATTTTTAACATACTTTTTAACAGAGCATGACATTGGTAAGCCATAAACCAATGAAAATGCAGTTTTTAGCACCCTCAACCTGACTTCAGGAGGTGTGAAGACAGAGAATTGATTAGTATATTGAATAGAGAGAAACATGCCCTTTTCTATTCTCTCATTTCTTCTGAGAAAATTCAGTGTTTAACACTTCTAACACTCCCTAATCTACACACACACACCTCTAGAAGTCATTTCCAAGCAGGCTACGTGGCTAAATGTATTAACATTGCTTGATTTTAGTTGTTTTTTTACAATTTCCTTTCATGGTGAGTAGTAGCTACTTTTCAATTTACAGCAGTAGTATCAAATTTTCTTCCTACAAACATATACTTGAGTATTTAAAATGAGCCTGTTTAAGGGAAAATGTTAAGCAAGTAATAGTGACCATGGCATGGGAGGGCTTGAGTTTGGGAGACTCAACACGCACAATCCCAGACCAGGCCAGATGCTGACGGTTTGACTTTGAACCCAGAGCTGTCAGCATTCCCGGGGTGCACTGGCAGAGAGCAGGGTGCAGTGCAGCTGCCTAGTGTCCACAGGTTCCCGTTGACTGTGCCTAGAGCCAGGTTCCATGATCTCCTGACTCTCCAGCAAGGAGCACTGTGAGTTCTCTCTGAGTTCAGCTCAAGTTTGGCCCTGGAAGCTCCTGACTGCATAAACCTTCACCCATTGGGGAGGCGAGTCTCGGTCCTGTCTCCTGTGCTCTTCAGATGCTCCCAGAGAGGGACACGTCTCTCTTGAACGCTGGGTCCTGCAGGGCAGCTCTGTCTGGCCGAACCCAGGCTGGAGAGGGCTCCTGTGGGCTGAGGAGCCTTCCAGCCAATTCCCTGACAAGTGAGGCCAATGCACCCTCCAGGAGGGGTACCCCAGCAGGGTACACAATGTGCCTGTTTGATCCCTACGTGTCACAAGGAACCGCATTAGACTATGTTGTCAGGCACTAATTTCCCGGTGGGCTCCATCACAGGCCTGGAGACACCAAAGGAAGGGGCTCAGAGGCCCATGGGCTGGAGGCCGGCAGAAAGGCAGCTTCCAGAGAGGCGGGTTTCCATAATAAGGCTCTAATGAGGGAGCTCACCACGCCTTTGTGGAGAAGCCCAAGGAGGTGTGGCCCCACTCAGCTCTTCGAGGTCACTTCCTTTCTTCCCAGAGGCCCCCAAGCACCGGGAACCCATTGAGGGCCAGCTGCCACCACCAGGACTGTGCCCACTGCAGGCTCTCTTGGGCCCGCGCCACCCTGCCACCCTAGCCCATTCTGAACTGCGGCAAGAAACACAGCATTTCCATGCAACAATGCAAATGAGCTCATTACCATCTCCTCAATATGCATGAAGAAACTGCGCCAGGCTGGCCCAGCCCCATCACCCAGCTCTAGCCTAGGCATCCAATAAGGCGACATATTCATCTGCCAAGATGGATGAAGAGGGGGGCCCACGGGAAAGCAGACGGGGTGGGTGTGGGGAGCGGACAGGGGGCAGATCCTGGAGAGGAAGAGAGAAAATACATACGCAAAGGAGAATCTGAGAGACAAACGGAGGCATGGAAGAAGGAAATAGGAGAGGATTAGAAGGGGGTGGGGGGAGGGCAGAGAGAAAGAATGAGAAATGAGGGTGGGGGAGAAGGGCACAGTCTCTGAGTCAAGGAGAGGAAAAGGAGACATAAAATAAAATAAGGGAAGATGGTCGGCGCAAATTGAGAAATAAATGAACTGGGAAGTGGTCCAGAGGGGGCGAAAATAAAACAAGGAAGGAAGGAGTGGAGGAAAGCGAAGGAGAAAAAAAAAAGAAGAAGAAGAATGTCCCGGAAAGGAATACCTAGAAAGTAAGGGAGACAGACCACAGAACAACAGAGGGTGGGGGAGTGAACCTGCGTGTCGGGTGGGAAAGGACGATCCTGCAGAGGTAAAGAAAAGAAAATCACTCGCGCTGAGGGCCAGTGTTTTCAATCCAGGCTATTCTGGGGCGCTGTGCATCGCAGGCTGCTTCGGAGACCCTGCGCCCGCGGGCCAGGTGCCAGAGGCGCAGGGGTGGAGTGGGGGAGCAAGCGGCCCTCCGGCCAGCCTTGCGCCCCTCCTTGGGCAGCCAGGCCTGCTCCGAGGTGCTGGGGCCTGGCTGGCGACCCACCCCGCGCGTCGCGGCTGCCGCTACCAGGGCCATTCATCCGGCCTTTTTCCCGCTGACAGCAAAGTTAGCAAAGTTTCTTCTAGATTCCTTGTCGCTTCTCTGGACCCAGGGAAAGGCTCCGAGGCTGGTGGAGAGCGGCAGCCTGTTCTGGGGATGCTCTGGAGGCGGCGGCCCGCGCCTCCTGGGACACTCGGGTCGGATTCCCGGCCAGATGCAAATCCCTTCTGGTGCGGACACCAGGCCATGCACTTGGGCATCCATGCTAATAGTGGAGAGAAAGAACTCGGACGAAAGAGGGGGAGAGAGAGAAGGAAAAAAATATTCTCAGCTCAATTTAAGTCTCATGGAAAGGGCTTACAACTGTAATTAAATCATTAAATTCTTGTCTACGCTTCACAGAGCGGAGAGAAATTAACTTCCCACCAACCTCATTTTCTATTTGAACATGAAATAATGATTTTCTGCCCGTCTAATTACAAAGCCAACATCTGATCAAGCCAGCATCCAGAGGGGATTATCGCATGCACGAGTATTAGACCTCATTACCAGCTTGAGTGCAAAATTATTACATCTTGTAATTGGATGGTGAGATTTATATACAGATCGGCCCGGTTTCTGTAAGATTGTAATTACAAGCTTCGTTGGTTAGCTACTTATCAGAACTTTGCAGGAAAACAAAACAAATGACTGAGGAAAACGAGCATTTCATTAACCTGTAACCCGAGCGCGCGGGGGGAGGGAGCGATGGGAGCGTGCGCTGGCGTCTGCAGGAAGCGGAGGGATCGCTGGGCCGCCCTGCTGCCCAGAGATCTTAGGCCTGGGAGGGAAAGATGGAAGAAGGGCCTCTGCGGAGAGATCTGAGGCTGCAGCCGGCGCCCGGATGGGCTGGGTAAAGAGGGGGCAGAAAGTGGACCTGGCGACTCGGCTCTCGTGCAGCGCGTGGCGCAGCCCCAAGGGCCTTGGTTTTACGTCGGGATCCTGGTGCGCATCCCGCCAGCGCCAGTGTGCGCCAAGCGTGTGATCTGGACACCCTCTCGGTGCGCCCTTCACACTCTGGGCCACGTTGAGAGCGCCTCTACAGCAAGCCTCCGAAGCGCTTTGTGCGCTGGGAACGTTGAAAGAAGGCGATATGATGGAGAAGCTTTTGCGTGCAGCGCGTTTGCGCGCAAGACTTTTCCAAATCAACTTACCAGTGCACCTGCTTTTCGTCCCTGTGTGAGTCATTTTGACCCCATCTCTTGGATTTAAAATTCCTGGAAAAGATTCGGCTGTCCTCGGCCTCACAAGTTTAGTCCGGAGCCAGGCTCCTCTAGTCCAGTGGAGTTGGGGAGTCAGCGCCACGTTGGGGTTTGTCTGCCTAGGACGCTGAGTCCCGACGTGGGGCTCATATCGTCCAGGCTAGGGCAGGCTGATCCTAGTTGAAGACTAGGGTAGTGGAAAGACCGCTTCTGCTTGGAACCTGGGGCGCCTGGGGAGATCTAATTAATCGAAGTTCTTGGGTCCCATCTGGGTCTGGGTCTGGGTCCGGAGGTTCACCCTCTTGGCTATGGCCCACCCGGCCCTGTGTGGCGGGTTCCCTGGGGACAGCCTCATCCTGTCCCTGGCCTCTTTCCTGCCTCCTTCAGTCCAAGGCAGCCAGGTCGAAAGTTGATTAATGCCTTAGAAACATCTCTGGGGCTCACTGTTTTCTCTTCCTCCTGGAAGAGCTGAGTTAAATTTCGGGCGTTTCATCCCGGCACTTAGAGCGCAGCTCGCCTCCACACCGCAGAACCTCTCTCTTGGCACTGCCTTGGTCTGAATTCTGCGAACTCTGGGGTCTCAGGGCTGTCGAGGTTTGAGTCTGACACCTAGGAAACACTCCGAGAAATGATGCAAAAGTTGCCCTCAATTTTAAACCCCGAGATTTTTCCGGAGAAGGTGAGCTCATGACTCCCTATGCCACTTCTCCGAGAATTTAAACTCCAAACGAAATCAGGGGCCCGGAAAATATTTCAAAGCCAGAGCTTCCCCTGATATCTCCTACTCAGGGGAGACTCCAGCTGAGGCCAGCGCCGGGCATCAAGCAGAATCAGATGAGGAGGGGCTAAGGGAAGCAGTCTGACCCAATTTGAGAAGGCCACAGGTCAGTTTCCCCAATCAACCCTACACCCGATTGCCCCCAAACTTTTCCTTGTCTCCCCCTCGACCCCCCACTTTTATAGGAGTTCCCACCTAATTGAGTGGCAGACCTGTGCTAAGAGTGGTAGAAAGAGGGGAATGGGGATAGGATGGGTGCCCACCGGAGTTCATTCCCTAACTGGGCTCCCCAGAGCTGTTGAGACCAGAACAGCCAGAGCCAGACCCTCCGATGCCTCCCCTCTGCTGGAATTCGGGTTCGATTCCTTAGCAAAGAGTGCGCCGCGGCCAGTTTCCTCCTCCGAGCTGAGGCTGGCGTCTCCACAGCAGAGTCACCGCCCTCGCGTTGTCCCTGAGCGCTCCCGCTGCAGGCCTGGCCTGTGCGTCCTTCGCCGCCGCCGAGGCCTAAAGCGTTTAGCCGGGAGCCGCCGCAATTCCGGGAATTTCAATACAGCTCTCGGAGGCACGCCCTAATCCGTGGAGGTGGACACCTGGATACTGGGAATTCAGGTTTGATTTCGGATATATCCTACCATAAAACCCAAAGTCTTGCCTCACATCCCCACCCGAGATGGTGGGGAAAACCTGGCAGAAAGTAAGCGGGTTGGCGCGAGACCGGGGAGCAAGGAAGGAGTAGTGAGAAGAAAGATCTCTACATGGAGAAAATTCCCGTACACAAACTTCGTGAAGTGCTCTCAGAAAGTTCCTGGAGCCTCCGCCACCGGCTCCGGCTCCCGGCTCCCGGCTCCTCCCCCATCCCGCGCCTGTTTAGGGCTCGAACAGGCTCCACTTTTGTGTCGTTGCTCCCCAGGCACCCCAAGGCGTCCACCTGCAGCCCCCCAGACCAACCCGCCATTTCTAATAAGTAATTCGCACCCGGACACTGGGGCGGCGTTAATGTGGCTAATTTCAGGATTTGGTCCTCTTGGGTGGGGGGCAGCCTCGCCCCCTCGATCAGCGAGATGGCCTTTGCACCACCCCCTCACCCCCTTCTAGCTCCCTTCCTACTCTGCTGAGAGTGGCCAGGCGTCAGAGGTGCGAGCTGAAAAGGGGGCCCGGGCCGATTGAGGCCCTGGCTCTTGCCCTGGACCCAAGTCTGGTCCCGACCCAGCCTCCGCGCTGGTGCAGGGGGAGAGGTACGGAGGGGCGGGAAACGGGGAGTGGCGAGCTGACCCGGTACTAACCCCCGTGTCCCTGTGCCTCTCACCCCCGCCTCTAGGCGCAGGCCGAAGGGGGCGGGAAGGGACTCGCAGAGCTGGGGTCCCGCCCCCGCCCCGCCCTGCCCTGCGCGCGGTATCCGCGGGGGTGGGAGGCCTCGCCGGTAAGGCTCCCGGCGATTGGCGACTCGGGAAGGAGACGCTAGGAAAAGTCGAATAAGAGGGCGCGACGTCAGACCTGAGATTTGGAGAAGGGCGAGGGAGGGAGTGAGGGCGGGGACGGACACACAGACAGATACGTACACCTCTCCCCCCACCCCATCCCGCACAGCACCCTAAGTATCCACAACTTTAGGCCGCCTTAGCCCAGGGCGCAGAGGCCGGGGTGGGGTGGGGACACTGCTGTGTGAGGAGAGAGGGGGAGGAGAAAGAGAAAAGAGAACAGAAACGGGAGGAAAAGGAATCGTGAGAAAGGAAAAAAGGAGAGCGGAGAGTTTCCTAGCGCCCAGAAGAGGTAAAGAGCCCGAAGGAGCGGAAGCGATCCTGGGGGAAGAGGAGCGCAAAGAGGGGAGGGGAGAGGAAGGGCGAGGAGGGGGAGCGAAAACTAGAGGAGGGCGAAGGCAGCGAGGCGCGACACTGCTCGGGAAGAGGAGGGCAGTGAGGAGCCAGGAGCGGGCAGAGGCAGCTCCGGCCGCCGAGAGGAGGGAGCGCGGCGCGGAGAGGAGGGGCTTGCGGGCCCGTAGAAATGTCAATCAGAGCCCGGAGCCCCGGGAATCTTCGCCAATCTGTTCGGACCTGACCTGGCTCCTCGCCGCCGCCGCCGCCGCCGCCGCCGCCGCGGAGCAGATCAATAGGTGAACGCGGAGCGCAGCGCAGCGCGGGAGGCAGCGCGGCCCCGACCCGGCCCAGCCCCCGATGCGCGCCGGAGCCCGCGGGCGGCGCTGAGCAGGGCGGCCCCGGGGGCCGGGCCCCCTCTCCGTCCGTGCCCCGCTGGCCACCATGTCCTTCCCCCAGCTCGGATACCAATACATTCGCCCGATCTACCCACCCGAGCGCCCGGGGGCCGGCGGCAGCGGCGGCAGCGCTGGGGCCCGGGGCGGCCCGGGAGCTGGAGCCTCCGAGCTGGCCGCCTCGGGGTCACTGTCCAATGTGCTCTCGTCCGTGTACGGGGCACCCTACGCCGCGGCGGCAGCAGCGGCCGCCGCCGCCCAAAGCTACGGCGCCTTCCTGCCCTACGCAGCAGAGCTGCCCATCTTCCCGCAGCTGGTAAGCGCCGGGCAAGCCGGGGATGGGGGTGGGGTTGCGGGGGGGGGGGGGGGGAGTTGGAGCGCCGGACCAAGTGAGCGCGCAGGAGTAGGCTAGCCGGGCCGGGACCGGGAGGGTGCAGGCGGCCAGGGTCAGGGCTCATCCGCGCTCCCTCCACGCGTGCCCCTTCCTTCTCCATGTGCATTTAGGGCGCGCAGTATGAACTGAAAGACAGCCCCGGGGTGCAGCATCCGGCCGCGGCAGCCGCGTTTCCGCACCCGCACCCCGCCTTCTACCCATATGGCCAGTACCAGTTCGGGGACCCGTCCCGTCCCAAGAACGCCACCCGGGAGAGCACTAGCACGCTCAAGGCCTGGCTCAACGAGCACCGCAAGAACCCCTACCCCACCAAGGGCGAGAAGATCATGCTGGCCATCATCACCAAGATGACCCTCACCCAGGTGTCCACCTGGTTCGCCAACGCGCGCCGGCGCCTCAAAAAGGAGAACAAGATGACGTGGGCGCCCCGCAGCCGTACAGACGAGGAGGGCAACGCTTACGGGAGCGAGCGCGAGGAGGAGGACGAGGAGGAGGATGAAGAAGACAGCAAACGCGAACTGGAGCTGGAGGAGGAGGAGCTCGGGGGGGAGGAGGAGGACACCGGGGGCGAGGGCCTGGCGGACGACGACGAGGACGAGGAGATCGATTTGGAGAACGTAGACGGCGCGACCACGGGGCCTGAGCTGGCCCTGGCTGGGGCAGCACACAGGGACGAGGACCTCGGCCTGGGACACGTTTCCGACTCCAAGAATAGCGACTCGGATGATAGCTCCGAGGGCTTGGAGGAGCGTCCACTGCCGGCCCTGAGTCTGGCCCCAGTGCAGCCGCCGCTGGCCGCGGCTCCGCCATCTCCGCCCTCGCTCCCCGCGGGCCTGGATCCCTGTGCTCCCGCTCCAGCGCCCGCCTCTGCCCTGCAGAAGCCCAAGATCTGGTCCCTCGCCGAGACGGCCACAAGTCCGGACAACCCGCGCCGTTCGCCTCCGGGCGCGGGGGGCTCTCCCCCCGGGGCGGCCGTCGCGCCCCCAGCCCTGCAGCTCTCCCCGGCCGCCGCCGCCGCCGCCGCCGCCGCGGCGCACAGACTCGTCTCGGCGCCGCTGGGCAAGTTCCCGGCTTGGACCAACCGGCCGTTCCCGAGCCCGCCGCCCGCCCCACGCCCGCACCCGCTCTCCCTGCTCGGCTCGGCCCCTCCACACCTGTTGGGACTTCCCGGAGCTGCGGGCCACCCGGCTGCCGCCGCCGCCGCCTTCGCTCGGCCCGCGGAGCCCGAGGGCGGAACAGGTGATTGCTGAGCGCAAGATGTGGAGGGAGGGGGGCTCTGGGGATCGCGCCCGGGCCGGAGGAGGTGGGCAGGACCCCAGGAGCCCTCACCTCAGGGCGCCTGCCCCCGCGGCCCTGAATGCCTGAACGTCGCGCTCTAAAGGCCCTGCTTTTTCTCCCCTGCTCCCCTTAGATCGCTGTAGTGCCTTGGAAGTGGAGAAAAAGTTACTCAAGACCGCTTTCCAGCCCGTGCCCAGGCGGTAAGAGACGCGGGTGGGGGGGCGGCGAAAGGGGCAGGCAGGGGAAGTAAGGAACCTGATGGTGCAGAAGCGGGCTTTTGCCCGGGGGGATCGCAGCTGGGACGCGCTTTTAAAAGGGGACTAGACACACGCCTCCGCCGTCCCCGACGGCCCGGAGAGGGCTCGACAGCCCTGTCCCAGTCCAAGCACTCGGGCGCGGTTCACGGTCTGGTGCTGTGGGACACCGCGTCCGCTCGGGCCAGCAGGCCCCTGGAGCCCACCTCCTTCCTTCCACTCCCCGACCTCGGGTCCTGAGCCTCCCGCCCATCTGACAGCTAAACGGGAAGACTAACATCCACAGCTGATATCATTTTACATTGCGACACCTCCCTGCCCCAGGCCTCAGCCCCAGGTTGGGTCTCCCAGTCGTAGGCAGCGAGGGTGCCCCTAACTCGCACGTCCTTTGCTACCACTGCGTCTCTCTTCCAGGCCCCAGAACCACCTGGACGCGGCCCTGGTCTTGTCGGCCCTCTCTTCCTCTTAGTTCTTTAAAAATTTTCAAATCATTGTAATAATTGTAAAAATAATAATCGCTCTGTATAGTTATGACTTGTAAGCATGTCTGTGTATGAATAACTAAAAAAGAAAACGAAACAAAAAATAAATAAAAAGAAATAAAACAAGTCCCCCTGGGTCCTCCCCAAGTCGCTTATGTACCCCCACATTAGCTGAGTTTGTGAAATTGGTTTGTGAGGTTGATTTTAGGGGGTGGAGTTTCAGTGAGAATAAGCGTGTCTGACTTGTTTGTATATACAGAAAAATGTACATATGTGTGAACCAAATTGTACAAGAAAGTATCTATTTTTGGCTAAATAAATGAGCTGTTGCCACTTTGACTATAACCCACCTGTCTGCCCCCAGAGGGATCTGTTTGCTGTCTTCGTTCTGTCTTGTGCCCCCCATCCCTGCCCCCCATGTTTGAGGAGTTGCCGGAATAAGCGGAAAGGCCCAGAGACACTGACCCTGTGATCAGGGGAGAGCGAGGCGGAGGCGCCGAAGCGGTGGGCTGGGGGCTTCGCCGGAGGAGAGGCGGCTGGAGAAGTACCTGGGGCTCCTCAGAGAAAGGGCAGAGGAGACAAGTGGGCAACAAGGGTGAGATTCCCTAGAAGACGATGGGAAATTGGGCCCAACCCGCGGGTCCACTGACGCTAACGCGGGGTCTTGGGGCGTCCTCTGGTGACACAGCAGAAAGACTTAGAGGAGTGTCTGGACGCGGTGGAGTTATTTTGGGGTGTTCCCACCCTTCCTTCGCCCCCATTCTTAGACAGATCAGTCACTCTTATGTGAGGGGCTGTGCAGCTCAGCCTCAAGCCCCAGGGGTGCACACCCTTTCGTCTTGGTGACTGTACACAGTCGAATTGAGAGTTGGGGACCCCGGGTCCTGGCAGCATCTGCGCGTCTTGGCACCCCAATGGGTTTTCCCAATGCCCTGGAAGTACAGCCTACGGAAGTCCAGGCGCGGGAGGTTCTGGCCCAAGCACGGATCCAGCCGGGATTCAGGCTGCCGGCCCGGATGGGAGCGGGCGGGTTAGGGGAGGGAGACGGGAAATTTGGGTCTGGAGCTCCCTCTACAGGACAAAAGGGTCGCTTGGCGCAGCCACCGCGGCCTCTCCAGCCGGCCTGGCCGCTCGCCCCTCCGCGCCCTCTTTTCCTCTTTCAGTCATCGAGCCTCGCCCAACTTTGGTTTGAAGTTTTAGAGAACTGGAAGAGTGATGCGTTGGGGTACAAAGTGAGGGTGTCTTTATTGTGTCTTCCTCCCCACGTTTAATTAGTGTATTCATAAGGCAGCCAAGCGCCGGGTGTCTGCCCGCATAGGGGGGCGGGTGATAGTCTCGCTGCCCTCCGGGAGGTTTGGGAAGGGCTTGCACACCCGAAGCCATGGAACACGCGATACACTATACACCTTGGAGGCTGGGCGCGGGCAGAGGGAGTACAGCAAGGACTGGTTTATTCGGGCCCCCAGTGCCCACCTGGGGGCACCCACTCAGGCTGGGGCAGTCAGGGGAGAGTGGGAAGGAGGGTCAAGGTGTGGCTCTTCCTGGTCACAGAGATCTGGTGAAGCAGGGACAGGGCCACCAGGCCACCAGGCAAAGATGTTGAAAAGCTGGAGCTTGCTCTTCCCAGAAGTGGGACACCTCCCCACTGCTTCCCCCAGCCTCTCTTCCTTAGCTTTTTTCCCTGCAGTTGGGGTCCATCCCCGGTGAAGGCAGGGGCTCTGGTTCAGCTCTGCCCCTAGGCACAGGGCCTGCAGACATGGAGCCAGCTTCCGATGTCTGGGCCTTGAACCCCAGAGGCTCGGCCTCAGAACCTGGGCAGAGGCCTCTGGTAGGCATGACCTCTGACAGCCCCTAAGCAGTGCCTCCCAAGCTTCTGTGGCACAGACCTGGTATCCGCTGCCCTGCTTCCTGGGACACTCTGAGCAGATCATGCGCCTCTGTGTCCTACTTTCTCGCCTGCGAAATGGGAATAGATGCCCACTTGGAAGGGCATTTGTCAAAGCATGTCAGGTGCTGGCATGTGGTAGGTGAGGACATATTGCCCTCATCTTGCAATTATATTCCAGAATCTCAGACCCTACTCCTCAACCTCCGGGCAGCTTTCTGCCCCTCCCCCTTCAGTCAGCTGGAAAAGGGAGGTGTCTGCATTGAGGCAACTCAGAACCCAGCTCAAGAAGGAAAAGGAAGCTTCCCAGGCCGGGATGCAGCCGGGGGAGGGGTGAGCAAAGCCAGCAGCCTCTCCATGCCGACGGCCCGCTGACGGCCCGCCAAGGGGGACCCTGCATCTGTCCAAGGAGCTGGGTGTGGAGAAGCCAGGCAGAGCCTGGAGAGGGCTGAGCGCCTGCCCCGTCTCTCTCCAGTGAAAACCCATCCCATTCCAGGGACAGTGGTCCTTGGAGGAGACCCACCTGCGCACCAAAGGGGCAGTATGTGTGGGTGCCAGAGGAGAGTCGGGTAAACCTGAGAGCACTTCCCATGTTTGCCTCCTCTCTGTGGGATCCTAGAACACATGGGTCCATTGCCTGGCCCCAAGTTGACCCCAATAAGATAGGGTGATCAAAAGAGAAAAAGCCCCTTAAGGGGTTTCAGCTAAGAAAGGGAGGAGGAGACAGCTCCCTTTTGCTGCCATTTCATTTCACCAGGAAGCGGGTTCTTCATCCTCCTCCCAGAACCTCAGTCCTCCCTTGTCCCCCTCCTCTCAAGACCCTAGGAATGGCCTCCATCCTTTATTGTCCAGCCCTAGAATTTTAAAAGGAGAAAGGAAGCTAGGAGAGAGAGGAGGAGAGAGAAAGGGAAGCCAGAAAGAGAGAGACCGAGGGTATGGGAATCTCATCCTTGGTCCTGATTAAGCTTCAATTAGAAATAAAATGTGTCAATCACTCCGCCTGGAAGGGGTTCCTGCTGTCGGGGCTGGTTATGCAAAGCACTCCGAGGTGTGTGGGGATAATCAATTAGGTCAGAGGGAAGAGTGTATGTCGTTGCTCCCCTCATTATCTGCATGGAGCTGGAGGTGGCGGTGCATCGCCAGGCCAGGGAATAAAATTATCTCCCTAAGTGATGGCCCACCTCTGGGACTGGCACATTCATGGTCCCCAATTGAATTTATTTTCAGTGGAATACAGGGAAGAGGAAGTGGGGTCCAGTCTGCAGGCAACATGGTCAGGGTGCAGCAGGAGAGGCCGCGGGAGAGGAAGGGGTGCTCCAGCCATGCGCCTGCCCCGGTGAGGCGGGGGGGGGGGGGCCTCACCTGCTGGCTGGTGTCCTCTGGGTGCACAGCCAGGGCCGACAGTGTCGCTGTCTGGGGCCTGAGTTCTGGGAGATTGTAGAGGGGACTGAATGCTTGGGTAGGAATTGGATGTCAGATGTCTTCACTGGTCTGTTGGGAAATTCTGTCAGGAACTCGCATTGGGCTTAATTATTTAAATCTTTCAGAAATGTCTTCAGCATCCTATAATTTCTGGTTGTGTGTACCCTCTACCTCCATCAAATGAAAATGCGCAATTAGTTGCAGGTGTGTAAAGTTGTGTCTGTTGTTAAAGCTACCTCCGACCTGAGTGGGGCCAAGTCTGCTCTGTCTGGGCCCTACTCTCACCATCTGCAGCGTGGAGGGGATTGGATTCTATGAGTTTAGCCAGCTTTTCTTACAAATCCAACGATGTCTAGGATTAGGCATACATGAAAAAGTGTGGGTCGAAGATAATATGAGGGTGATGGGGACCCACCCCCTCTCCAGATTCCGCCTCCTGATCTGGACCGCTGACATCTGGTCCAGCCAGCCAATCCGACCACATTAAAAACGTCCATCTGTCCTGTGACCAGCGTAGTTTGGACGCCGTCACCACTCCTCTGGGACCGCTCCAGCCCCTCCAAAGGCCGTCCTGATCGTCTGAATAGAAAAGTCCACGAGGCACCTCTTCCTGAGAGTGGAGGGTGTAAGTCCTCCATGGGAGACCTGGTAGTGGTCCTAAGAGTCCTTCCTCACCAGGCCGTCCCTCCACTCCGGGACATGGCAATGTCTGGGGACATTTCCGATTGTCATGGCTGGTGGGGAGTGCTCCTGGCATCCTACACATGGACAGCAGGGATAAAGGTCCCGCGAGGCACAGACCAGCCCTCCACACAAAGAACTCCCTAGTCCCATGTCACCAGTGCCGGGTTGAGAACGCGGAGGTGGGGGGGGGGGAGGTGCCTAAAGCAACCGCCAGAAAGTCAGGTGTTTTCTCCCAGAAGCCATAGCTTTGGGGGAGAAACCCTGACGCACAGTGCTAAGTGGGCACTTCTGTCCTTTAAAAACGTTTGGCCTGGAAGGGGGAGTAGAGGTGAGAGAGGCAAACAGGAAACGTGCCAGCCTGGGGAAGGGACAGCGGGTTTCCAGTCAGCCCGGGCCCTCGAGCTGCGGGGGCTCCAGGAGAGAGGGGCAGGGACAGAGCCCACGGGGTCTGGGAGATGGGGCCATTCCCCCTGGAGACTTATATCAGGAGCAGGTGACGGGAGGGTCCTCACAGATGAAAGCTGAACTCGTGTGGTTTTGCCTCATAATTATTGCCACCTCTTAACTGTTGCCAGTCCTTCTGGGCACATAAATGCATCTATTTATTTACTTGCTTAAGTTACCCCAGAGTGTGTGTGTGTGTGTGTGTGTGTGTGTGTAAGAGAGAGAGAGAGAGAGAATGAGTGGGTGTGAAAGAGTGTGTGAGAGTGTGTGTGAGTGTGTGTGTGCAAGTGTGTGAGAGTGTGTGTATGAGTGTGTGCGCCAGTGTGTGTGTGAGTGCGTGTGAGTATGTGTATGAGAATGTGTGTGTGAGTGTGTGTGTGAGTGTGTGTATGAGGGTGTGTGCAAGAGAGGGTGTGTTTGTGAGTGTGTGAGAGTGTGTGTGAGTGTGTGTATGAGACTTGTGTGAGTGTGTGTGAGAGGGTGTGTTTGTGAGTGTGTGAGTGTGTTTTGTGTGAGTGTGTGTGTGAGAAGAGTGTGAGTAAGTGATTATGTGTGTGAGAATGTATGACCGTGTGTGTGTAAGAGAGAGAGATTGTGTGTGAGAGTATGTGGATGAGAGTTTGTGTGTGAGTGTGTGAAATTGTGTTTGTGAGAGTGTGTGAATGTGTGTGTGAGATTATGTGTGTTTGTGTGTGAGTGTATGAGAGAGATTGTGTGTGAGTGTGTGTGTTTGTGTGTGAGATTGTGTTTGTGAGAGTGTGTGAATGTGTGTGTGAGATTGTGTGAGAGTGTGTGTGAGATTGTGAGAGTGTGTGAGTGTGTGTGAGATTGTGTTTGTGAGTGTGTGTGAGTGTGTGTGTTTTTGTGTGAGATTGTGTTTGTGAGTGTGAATGTGTGTGAAAAGGTTGTGAGATTGTGTGTGTGAGAGATTGTGTGAGTGTGTGAGATTGTGTTTGAGTGTGTGAGTGTGTGTGTGATTGTGTTTGTGAGAGTGTGTGTGAGATTGTGTGTGAGTGTGTGTGTGAGAGTGTGTGTTAGTGTGTGTGAGAGTGTGTGAGTGAGTGTGTGTGAGAGATTGTGTTTGTGAGTGTGTGTGAGATTGTGAGTGTGTGTGAAGTGTGTGAGATTGTGTGTGAGAGAGTGTGTGTGAGTGTGTGAGGTTGTTAGTGAAAGTGTGTGTGTGAGATTGTGTGTGTGAGTATGTGAGAGATTTGTGTGTGAGTGTGTGTGAGAGATTGTGAGAGTGTGAGTGTGTGTGAGAGATTGTGTTTGTGAGGGTGTGTGTGTGTGAGAGATTGTGTTTGTGAGAGTGTGTGTGAGAGAGTGTGTGAGAGATTGTGAGAGTGTGTGAGAGATTGTGTGTGTGAGTGTGTGTGAGATTGTGTGTGTGAGAGTGTGTTAGTGTGTGTGTGAGATATTGTGTTTGTGAGAGTGTGTGAGTGTGTGTGAGTGTGTGTGAGAGATTGTGTTTTTGAGAGTGTGTGTGTGAGAGTGTGTGAGAGTGCGTGTGTGTGTGAGAGAGCGTGTGTGTGTGTGAGAGAGATTGTGTGTGTGAGAGTGTGTGTGAGAGTGTGAGAGAGTGAGAGAGATTGTGAGTGTGTGTGAGATTGTATGTGAGTGTGTGTGAGATTGTATGTGAGTGTGTGTGAGCGTGTGTGTGAGTGTGTGTGATTGTGTGTGAGAGAGTGTGTGTGAGTGTGTGTGAGAGAGTGTGTTTGTGAGAGTGTGTGTGAGTGTGTGTGAGAGAGTGTGTGAGAGATTGTGTTTGTGAGTGTGTGTGTGAGAAAGTGTGTCAGAGATTGTGTTTGTGAGAGTGTGTGTGAGAGTGTGTGTGTGAGATTGTATGTGAGTGTGTGAGTGTGTGTGTGAGAGATCATGTGTTTGCGAGAGTGTGTTAGTGTGTGAGTGTGTGTGAGAGTGTGTGTGATTGTGTTTGTGAGAGTGTGTGTGAGATTGTATGTGTGTGTGAGCGTGTGTGTATGTGAGATTGTGTGTGAGAGAGTGTGTGTGAGAGAGATTGTGTTTGTGAGTGTGTGAGAGATTGTGTGAGTGAGAGTGTGTGTGAGTGTGTGTGTGAGTGTGTGAGATTGTGTTTGTGAGAGTGTGTGTGAGTGTGTGTGTGAGTGTGTGTGTGAGAGTGTTGTGTGAGAGTTTGTGAGAATGTGTGTGTGTGAGCGTGTGAGTGTGTGTGAGATTGTGTGTGTGTGAGAGAGTGTGTTTGTGATTGTGTGTGTGTGAGAGATTGTGTTCGTGAGAGTGTGTGTGTGAGTGTGTGTGTGAGATTGTGTTTGTGTGTGTGAGAGTGTGTGTGAGAGTGTGTGTGAAAGATTGTGTTTGTGAGAGTGTGTGTGTGTGTGAGAGTGTGTTTGAGTGTGTGAGAGTGTTGTGTGAGTGTGTTTGTGAGAATGTGTGTGAGTGTGAGTGTGTGGGGGTGTGTTTGAGTGTGTGTGAGTGTGTGTGTGAGATTGTGTCTGTGAGAGTTTGTGTGCACGCGTGTCCGGGTGGTGTGAGGGAGCAGAGGGGAGACAAAGGCAGGCTGGTCTCACTCCGGACCTGGGTCCCGGGGCTGGCCCAGCCTTTGTGGGGGAGGCCGCAGCTCCTCTCTGCGCTGGGCGAACAAGTGGCCCCGCCTCGGGCCGCTGGAGCGCACTCATCTGCGAGATTGTGCTTTTCTCCGCCGCTCAGATTTATTTTGCCAAAGTTACAGGGCAATTATGGAAATGCGCCCTTTGAAGCTGGGCTGGTTCCTCTTTATTTTCTTCTCCCTGACAAAGCAGAGCTTCCCTGCCCCTTGTGGGCTTTTTCTTCTGTGCCCCTCCCCCCTTTCCCTTTCCTCTCTCTTTTTTCCTGATAATTATTAGATAGGGGGAGTTTCCAGGGGTAATTTGAAAAACTCTTTCAAACAGCAATAAAAATGTGTGTAGATTAAAATAATGTTACTCTTATTTTAATGTTATATATTTTTTATGGGATTTCAGTGGCCAGGAGGGGAGAAGTGGATTCATGATGGCAAGAGACAGACACCTCGCGCGCTGGTTGGGGTCCCAGACATCCTCCCCGGCCTGAGGCCTGGAGCGGGCGAGGCCCAGAGCACCGAGGGCCACCTGGTTGGCCTCCTGGGGCTCACACACTTAGCCGGTGAGAGCCCTCTGCTCCGCACCTCACTCCTGGGGACTGGGGCCTGGACCACAGAGCTGGTGTCCTGGGCTCTGTGCCTGACTCACCACTGTCGCGTGGAATCTGGAGGCTCCATGTGAACAACCCGCCTATTTCTCCCCTCCTGCCCCACTTGGCTGTGCTTGTCACTGGGGTGTTGAGGGAAAGTGTCTGAAGCCAGATGGCGTCCACCTCAGGCTGGGGAGGTGGGGGGGCGACGACACTACTCAGTGTGGGGGCCTCACTTTCTATTTTTTCGAATGACTTTGAAGTTTCCTTTGTCCACATTTTTGTTTGTTCCTAACTTCCTGCCTTCCTGTCTTTGGGGTGAATGGCTCATTATCTGTACACCAACACCAGCAGGAAGTCTCGTCACCTTCAGAAGCAGGCTGATGGCCCAGTGGCCTGTCCCGGTGGAGGCCATGTCAGCTCTCACTTCCTTTATGGTGTTTCTGATACAAGACAACACAACACATGCGATACAACACACAACACAATACAACAAACACAACAACACAACACTATACAATACAACTCAACACAACACAATGCACTACAACAACACAACACAATACAATAAACACAACACAACACTATACAATACAACTCAACACAACACAATGCAATACAACAACACAACACAATATAATAAACACAACAACACAACACTATACAATACAACAGAACACAACACAATGCAATACAACAACACAACACTATACAATACAACACTATACAATACAACACAACACTATACAATACAATACAACAGAACTCAATACAACACAACACAACACAATACAACAACACAACACAATACACAAAACACAACAACACAGCACTACAATACAATACAACAGAACACAACACAATGTAATACAACACAATACAATAAACACAACAACACAACATGATACAATACAACAGAACACAACACAATGCAATACAACAACACAACGCAATACAACAACACAACACAATGCAATACAACAACACAACACAATACATAAAATAAAGGTAAGTAAGTGCCTACCATGTGACAGGCCCCATGCAGCCTGCCATGCAGGTTGTTTAGTGCTCACAACCTCCTTTGGGGAAGGCACAGGAATTAAGGCTCAAAGGGGGTATGTGTCGGGAGTTGGGGGTGTTAAGAAACACTTGTGGGCCCTGGCCGGTTTGGCTCAGCGGTTGGAGCGTCGGCCTGCGGTACAGAGAGACCCGGGTTCGGTTCCTGCTAAGGGCACGTACCTCGGTTGCAGTTTGTGCCCGGCCCTGGATGGTCGTGCGGGTGGCAACCACTCGATGTGTCCCTTCACATCGATGTTTCTCTCTCTCTCTCTTCCTCTCTCTCCCTCCCTCCCTCCCGTTCTGTCTGAACAAAAAAAAAAAAAAGAAAAAAAGAAACACTTGTGGTGACCTAGAACAATCTCCACGGAGCCAACAGAAACGAACTCAGACAGGACATCCCCCGGGGTCCGCACCACCTGGTGAGAATGGTCGCTGCAGGGAACAGGGCTGGGTGGCTGGGGGCAAGGACAGAAAGAATGTGTTTCGGTCTCTATCCCTCTGCCTCTTTTGAACCATGTGAATGTGTTAGCTCTTCAAAGAGCTCTTCCGTTTCTCAATAAGCGAAATGCAAGACATGGAAGTGGGGAGAGGGCAACTGTTTGGATCTCCCAGTGGAGTTGAGAATGACTGATTTACTCATCCGTTCATTCCCCTCGCTGACACCCACAGGGAGTCGGGCAGCACCCGTGTGCTAGGCCGTAGACTCAGGTGTGGAGGTGACGCCCTGCGGTCTCACTGCCTTGGTTCAAGTGCCAGCTCCGGGCTCCCTAACTGTGTGGCCTTGGGCTGCTGGCTGCTCCTCCCCGAGCTTTGCTTCCTCATGAAACAGAAAGAATAATTCTAATTTTCCTCCCTCGCAGACTGTTGAGAGAATAGAGTCAATTCATGCTCAGAACATGCATCACGCATGATGATTTGCTTTGTGCCTAATAATTACCTGATAAATCACTACTATTATTTTTATGAATTAGAGCGCCCCGAGGCAGTAGGCACTGCTGTCCCACCGTTATAGACAGGGAAGCACAAGCTCAGCCGCTTGCTCAGCGTGGCCCCTGAGGGAGCAGCTGGCACTCGGACCCAGGCCCCTGGGCCCCAGGATGTTCGAGCAGCGTTGGCCCGTTAGTCCGCCACTCGTCCACGCAGAGGGATGGGGTGCAGTGTTCTGCAGCTGTGACCCCTCCTCATCCCCGCCCCACCCGCCTACCTGACACACTTGGGTCTGACCCGGTCAGGAATGGGCCGGGACCGCACGTAGCCCAGCACACAGACCAGCTCTCACTGTGAAGGGCAGTGCAACACCAGGGCGTGTAAGTGGCTGTGTCAGAGGGTCACCATGACACTGTTACCTTCAGATTTATTTTTTAAAGTAGCACAGGACAGGGTGGGGGTCTCCATGCTCTCCTTTTACTTCTTCCCCTCTTTGGTCCTGGTGGGAAGAGGCCCGCAGGACAGTACACACCAGCGCCTTGCTGTGAGAAGCCACCCACAGCAACAGAGGACAGGCATGTTGGCTTCGAGAGCTCTGCTGCTCAGCTCTGGCCCCTGGATCAACTGTGTCCAGGATCGACCAGGAACTTGTTAGAATGCAGACCCTCAGGCCCCTCCCACATCCACTGAAGAGATCCAGCACCCCCAGGTTTCTGGGGGTGGTGTGTGTGCATCTCACAGTCTGAGAAGCGCTGGTCTAGATCATCCTCGGTGAAACAGGCGGCCCTTCCGGAATGGAGACAGGAACACTCTCTCCGACTTGGGCCTCTGTGGGTTATGCAGGATGGAGGATGCTGGGGGAGGACGGGCAGGGGTAAGAACGGAAGGAACAAGAGAAGTCAAGGGACAAGGTGCCAAGAGCCAACCTAAGGCTGATTTTGCCAGGCTGAAGACACATTTTACCCCTTCCTCCACCTCTAAGCATGTCCACAGTCTGCTGTAACACTGGGTTCCTCATGCCCTTCCAGATATTTCTGAGCACAGGAATATAGGTCATTAGAAAGATAGGACGTTATTAATAATAATTGATTTCTTACAGCAAACCTCACCGCTGACCCCCTGGACTCGGGTGCATCTTGGGAAGAGAAGAGAGGAATAGAGAGGAAAAGACAAAGAAAGAGCCGGGGGGGGGGGGAAGGCCAGCCAGTCTGAATGGACACAAAATAGGTAGCAGAGATCTAGGAGTAGGACAGGGCAAGGGCTGTCTCATTCACTTATTTCATTCATTCAGTCACTCATTCATTCATTCATTCATTCATTCAACCACTCAAGAAGACACATGTGAACTAAGTCCCTGCCCTTCTGAATCTTTCTTTTGCAAAGACATCTAATAATAATAATAATCATAATAATAATAATAACAATAATACCGGACAATGAAGAATAAGAACAGGATGCTATAAGTAGGTGTAAGGAAGAGAGACCTCGCCTAGTTTGTGGTGGATGGGTGCAGGAGGGGGGTGCAGACACAGATATGCATTTGTGTGTCTGGGGACACAAGGAGGGACGGCAGAAGCTCTAGATCTGTGCGACTGAGCACTTGAAATGTGACTGGTCCTAATTAAGAGATGCCGTAAGCCCCAAACACTCTGGAACTTAAAGACTCGGTACATGAAAAGGAAAAAGAATGTCAAGTATGGCAATACTTTTATGTTTGTTGCATGTGGAATTATAGTACTTTGGGTCTACTGGGGTAAATAAAATGCATTACTAAAATTAATTTCACCTGTATTTTTATACTTAAAAAAAAACACACACAGCTACTAGAAAATTCTAAATAACATAAATAGGGCTCCTGTTGTATTGCTAACGGACAGTGCTGCTCCCAGGAGCCTGAGATGCTAAGAGTCCACACTTCAGCACCACTGCGGCACCTGAGTCCCTTAGCTTAGCTGCTCTGAGTCTCATGTCTTCCACTGTAAGTTACGATAACTCACATTCATTGAGCAGATAGTGTGTGCTAAGCACATGAATTAACTCTTTCAATCTTCACAAGGTCCTATGAGGTAGGTACTATTATTCTTTCCATTTTAAAGCCAAGGAAACTGAGGCTCTTTGAGATAACTCACCCAAGGCCATCTCCCCAGGGAGTGATGGGGACAGGACTTGACCCAGACGGTCTGGCCCCAGAGCCTGCATTCGAAATCCCACCGCTGCCGTGAATGCAACAGTGGGGCAGACGCCCCAGGCTTGCTCGGGAGCCTTCGCACTGGGGCCATAACACATGCAAAGCCTTTAGTATAGCACTTGCCACCGCATGAGAGCTCAGTAAGGCATAATGGTTGTTACGTGACCAAGAGCTTTCAGCCGAAAACATAAAAAAATCAGATCGCGCCATGCAAAGCAATGACCTGTACTTTGGCAGGAGTCAACATTAAGGCCCGGTATTGGTTATCTAGGTAACAAATTACCCCAAAATGTAGTGGTATAGAACAACAGCTATCATCTCACCCTTGCTGTGTGTCAGAATTCCAAGAGCAGCTTAGCTGGGTGGTTCTGGCTTGGAGTTTCTCATGACTTTGCAGTCCAGATGTCAGACAAAGCTGGACACATCTGGAGGCGTGACTGGGGCCAGAGCAGAATGGCCGCTGCCAGGAGGGCTCGGGTCCTTGCCACAGGGATCCCTCCATAGGTCGGCTTGAGTATTCTCACAACATGGCAGCTGTCTTCCCTCAGAGCAAGGGACCCAAGAGGGGTCAAGGTAGAAGGCACAATGTCTCTTTGAGCTAGCTTCAGAAGTCACATCTATCATTTCTGCAATGTCCTACAGTAGTTACAAAAGTCAGCCCTATCCAATATGAGAGGGGACCATAGATCACTGGGGCCACCTTGGAGGTTGGCGACTATAGTCACTGACACATCTGTGTGATGGAATTTAACACCTGCTTTTCTTGGGGGGGGGTATTCCTGGGATCCTGAGACTTTGGGTGCTTGAGTGCAAGAGACAGAAACTCAGTTCAAACAGTCTTTTCTAAAAAGGGGTTTATTGGTTCATGTAACTGGGGAAGGCAAGGGTGGAATTAATATTAATGTCTAGTATTTACTGAGTACATGCTATGTGCTAAGCACATATATTAACTCTTTTAATTCTCACAAAGACCCTATGATGTAGACCAAAGACTTGAAAGCATCAGTACTTTACTTTTTCATTTCAGCTTCTGTTTCAGTGTTGACCTTCTGATCTCAGACTTTTTTCTATGGCAAGTGAATAGTTGTCATTAACTCTGTGACCATGGCCTTAGAGCTAATGGTCCCAAGGGAAAGAAATGGTTTCTCTTGCCCAATTTTATTGTAAAATCCCAAGGAAGAATTCTGATTGGCTCAGCTTGAGTCATGTGTTCATTGCTGGGCCAATCACAGTGACCAGGGGTGTGGTAAGAAGAGGAAGTACTTTGAAGAAAGTGAAGGTGCTATATCATAGGAAAGGGGACGTGTGCTGGGCAGGCATGGTCAATACACGTCTACTACTCTGCAGAGGTAGGGGAAGGGTACAGCTGGACAAGGGAAGAGACAGGTGAGCAGGGAGAGTAACCAAACATTTCATCAAAGACCAGTCTTAAAAGTCAAAGGCAGACAGCCTCTCCACCTTTCCAGGCCCAGCCGTCTCCATCTGATCACATACTAGAATGGGCATGGGTTGTGCCAAACTTCCTAAGCTTCCCCACCCAAGATCCCTAAGAAAACAAGTGAGTGAACTTACAGGGTGAAGAATCTAGGTCAGATCCAAAGTCGCCCTCCACAGGACTACTTTTTATCTTAGACAGGAGTTTACACTATACTCTGTGCTATGTCCCTGTTTGTCTTGTCCTGTAAAGATCTTCGGAGAAAATGGATAATTTAGGGCCTCTATTTATCCTGTGGCCTCGAAAACTTCTGGGACACTGTGGTTACCATGGAGATCTGGGGCCTTGAATCAAGAAGCTTGGGCACATGGAGTTGGCAAGAGCTGGACCCCAAGGTCTTGGGAGGATGACAAAGGACAGAAGGATGAGGCTGAACTGGGAGCCTCCTGGGGACCCATATTTTGCTTAAGGTCAGTAGAAATCCAGAGGTTGAGTTTCCTCCCTCTCTTCATTATCTCTCTTTCTCCCTTACACTTGAACCCGAGTCAGGGCATGCATCTTTGGGTGCGGGTTCCCACGGCGCTGGCCTCCCAGGGCCGAGCACCACTAAGCGCTCAGTGAGTGTTCACTGACTGCATCGCTGCCTTGGATTCAGCATAAAGTCAGGCTTTTCCTAAAACTATGTTTCAGATTGTTGGGGAAAGCACTTGCGAATATTTTATAAAATAAGAATGATTAAATATTATAATCTCTCAAAAAACATTTCAATAATTTTCTAATGTAATCACTTAAAAAAAATTTTATCTTTATTGATTTTAGAGACAAAGAAGGGGAGAAGGAGAGAGAGAGAGAGACATCGATGGGAGAGAACATCAATTGGCCGCCTCCTGCACGCCCCCCACTAGGGATTTGGCCCACAACCTGGGCATGTGCCCTGACCGGGAATCGAACCAGTGACCTCTTGGTGCAGGGTCAGTGCTCAACCACTGAGCCACACCAGCTGGGCTAATGTGATCACTTTAAATATAATTATGAAGTGTAATCATCATACAGATAAAGGGTTGTAAAACCCTCTATGTGGTTTGCCCCGTGACAGGGACGTGTCATAGGCTTGCCTGCCAGAGGCAGCATGAGAGTATATCTTGAAGGCAACAGTCACTCCATTTTTAGTTGTCCTGTGTCCTCTCCCTGCCATACCCGAGCACCCTAAATATGCACCCAGTCACCCCTGAGTAGCCAAAAGGTGCAGCTGGGACCATTGATGACGGCGGTCAGTGAGGTTGGGGCCAGGCACCCTGTCATAGGCTCTCACTGATTTTCCTCAGACATTCCTTTGCTGTCCACATGACAGCCAGGCCAGGAGGGCTCCACTCCGGGGTGCGTCCTCCTGGTCCCTGACCTTCTGTGTCCCAGGATACAGCAGCGGAGAGGATGGCACGACCCAGCTGGAACATCGACTCGACCGCTGGCTCCACAACACGCAGAAGGCCCATTGCCAAAACTCGAATCATCCAGCAATGGGGAAGGAAGACACTGCAGGAGCGGGGCCAGAGCAGGGGGGCGGGGGACGGAGGAGACGGAGGGCGGGCAGAGGCAGAGCCATTCGGATGGATGGGCAGAGCCCCTCTCCGCAGCCTGCTGAGCTCCACGCTCCCTGGGACATGGGAGGCACCAGGCACCAAGGTCTGCAAACTAGAAGCTTCTAAGGGAGTTGTCTCTACAACCAACCTCTTCAGGAAAGGACAGGCCCTTTCCAGCCTGCAAAGCTGTCAGTCAGACTCGCTCTGCACAGGGAGAATCAAGTGATCTCCCTTCGAGGGGTGCAGGGAAGGAACCCACTCAGGTCACCTCCCTGGTCCTCAGAGGGGACAGTGTGATGGGAGCACGTTGCTGTTGGGGGCTACGAGTTTGCCTGAGTGAGAACACGGTGGAACCTTCTCTTCTTGCCACTTCTGAGGTCTTCGGCTCACGGGCTTCTGCAGCTGCCGAGCGCCCCGCGCCAGGCCCGCTTGCCCTGGCCTCCGTGGCCGAGCGCTGCGGGAGCTGGCGTTCCCCTGCAGTAGGGCCCTGCGGGAGCTGGCGTTCCCCTGCAGTAGGGCCCTGCGGGAGCTGGCGTTCCCCTGCAGTAGGGCCCTGCGGGAGCTGGCGTTCCCCTGCAGTAGGGCCCTGCGGGAGCTGGCGTTCCCCTGCAGTAGGGCCCTGCGGGAGCTGGCGTTCCCCTGCAGTAGGGCCCGAGTCACGACGGGAATACCAGTGGCAAGTTACCCACCCTCAGAATGCGTCAGAACACACACCGACACCTAGGCGTGACATTCGAAATATTTAACACCTGGAACCTCACTGGCATCAGAACTGACGGGGTCCTGAGGCCTCCTGCTGTGACAGACACGGACAGTTAGTGTGTGAGTCGTGGGAATGTCTAGGGGGTCCTAGGGAAGGGTCAGAGCCAAAGAGGGGACACTCTTTACCACCCAGCAAGGAATGGCATCTACATTTCTTAAATGCAGACAACCGGATATCCACATAGAAGAAACGAGGTTGGATCCCTTCCTCATTGCACACACAAACATGAACTCAAAATGCATCGTTGGCGTAACTGTAAGAGCTAAAACTACAAAACTCTTAGAAGAAAATGGAGGCTTAAATCTTTGTGACCTTGGGTAATGTGACCTTCTTCGATGCAACACCAAAAGCACAAGTAACAAAGGAAGAAAATGGATAAATTGAACTTTATCAAAGTGTAAAACAGTGTGCTCCAGAGGGTACCACCAAGAAGGCAAAAAGATAACCAACAGAATGGGGGGAAATATTTGTAAATTTTATATCTGATAAGAGAATGGTATCTAAAATACATAAAAATATTTCAACTCAACAATAGAAACAATCCAATTTAAAAATGGGCCAAAGATCTGAGTAGACAGTTCCCCCAAAATGATGTACAAATGGCCAATAAGCACATTAAAAGATGCTCGACATGATTAGACATCAGAGAAATGCAAATCAAAGCCACAGTCAACTATCATTTCCCACCCATCGGGTGGCTGCAGTGTAAAAGGACAGGCAGCCCTGGCCTGTTTGGCTCAGCAGTTAGAGTGTCGGTTCTCAGACCAAAGGGTCACGGGTTTGATTCCTGGTCAAGGGCACATACCTTGGTTGCAGGTTTGATCCCCGCCCAGTTGGGGTCGCGTGGGAGGCAACAAGTCCATGTGTCTCTCTCACTCACATCGATGTTTCTCTCCCTCCCTCCCTCCTTCCTATTCTCTCTCTATCTAAAACTCAATGGCAGAATATCCTCGGGTGAGGATTAGTAACAACAACAAAAAGATGGACAAAAACAAGTGTTGGCGAGGATGTGGAGAAATTGTAACCTCAATCCACTGTTGCTGGGATGTGAAATTGTGCACACCCTTTGAAAAACAGTCTGACAGCTATTCAAAAAGTTAAGTACAGTTTAAATATGACCCAGCAATTGTACTCTTAGAGAGGAAAACCGACATCCACACAAAAACGTGTACATAAATGTTCATCGCAGCATTACTTACAATAGTCCAAAACGTGGAAACAACCCAACTGTCCATCAACTAACAGACGAATGAACAAAATGTGGTCTGTTTCCCCCACACCAGCTCCCTTCTGCCTATCACTGACCAGGAGAGGCTGGGAGGAGCGTTCTGGGACTTAAAGCACGTGGATGCAGTTCTGTGTCCAGCGAAGATGAAGCCCCAGCGACACACCCAGGCCAGCGCAGCGACCCTTGTGTCATTAACTGTGTAGGAAAAACTTCAGGAAGGCCACGTGCCAGACAGACGAACCCACTTCTCCGGCGCCGGCCCGTCTATCCGCCGTGCTCAGCAACCCCGAGGACGAGGAGCCTGGGTTCGGGGAAGGCGCGTGGCCCCTCTTCTGCACGCAGCACAGTTGCGACCACCCACGACGACGCTAACAGGTGTTTCGCACTATAATGAGCATCTACCTACATGCTCATCTCATGGAATCTTCGGGACCGACCCTGAGGTCCATGCCGTCGTCATGTCCACTCTGCAGGTGGGCAGCTGAGGTGCAAGGGGCAGAGTGAAGGGCTCCCTGCCACCCCTGCCAACCTCGGGATCGCTCAGGCTTCAAAGGCAGGCTCCGAAGGCACCCTCACCATCTGGGGGGGGGGGCAGGGGAGCAGCTCGAGCCGTCTTTCCGTGGCCATCGCACCGGTTCACAGTGGAAACTCCGGACTACGAGAAGCACCGGAGAGAAACGGGGAGAGAAGTGGGGGACGACGTCCGCGGAAGGCCGTCCTGCGCCGGCTCAGGGGCGACCGAGGAGTGGGCAGCGTGATGGGCGCACAGAGAAGATCGCAGAGGACAGCCCGGCACCCACCTCGCCCTCCTGCAGAGGAAGGAGAAAGGGTCTGGAGCCCGTTTGCCCAGCACTGACCTTCGCTGAGGTTCCCCCAGACCCACACTCGAGGGACGCGGAGGCTGTGACCGTGAAGGATGCTCACCGGGGCGGAGGACAGGTTTCCAGCCGCAGCATCGACTCTAGCGAGCTGCCCACATTGATTTCTTTCTTTTAATTTTTGTATTTTAACATACTTTCAGATTGACAGAAAAATTACAGGACTCGTACCAAGGATACCCATACACCCTTCACCCAGATGCCCCAAATGTAAATGTTTTGCCAGATTTCTCTCTCTGTATGTCAATAAATACATATAGACATATACGAGGATGTATCTTATACTTGTATAAATATATAGATACAGCTATATGTATATAAATGTATAAACATATAGATATATATCTATATGCAAGTATGGCTAAGTAAATATAAATATCTCTCTATAAATACATATTCATACAAGTGCATATATACATGTATATGCACGTATACACGTACATTAAGTCCACCGGAACCTCCGAGCCCAGGCCAGCGCTGCAGAGTTCATGAGATGCTGCTTCTGCTTCTGTCTGTGCAGCTCCCGTCTCTGCCATCGAGAAGTCTGGCTTCCATTATGGACGGTATAGTTCATATTTGCTCAATCCCAAAATACACAGTAAGTATTTTCAGAATCGCTAAGCTATACAGCTGCAAAAAAAAAAAAAAAAAAAAAAAGACACCAACTATCTAGATTTTAAAGACACACTAAGTTCCTTTCTCTTTCACCCCAACATTATACCTCCAAAACCACGGGGGTTAGCTCTCCCAACTGTTCCTTCAGTGTGGTTGTGTTTCATTCAAAATATAGTTTAGTTCCCTTCTTTTTTACTTGTATTTTATTTTAAGATTTCCCCCAGCTTTGTTTATTTTATTCCTTTTTTTTTTTTTTTTTTGAGTACATGAAATATTCACATGGTTCTGAATGTCAGACCTGTACAGAAAGTACGTTCCCGCCCACTTCCTGTAACTAACCACTCACAAGAGTTTGTTTGATCCTCCCAGCATCTTTTCCACAAATGAGCAGATACACGTATATTTCTTCCCCCTTCTTTTCTACACAGTTAGCAGCATCCTACTTTAACAGTATGTCCTGGAAATCAACCCCACATGAGTTCATGTGATGCCCCCTCATCCTTTCTCACAGCTGCACAGAACTTCAGCCAACCTCCTATGTGCGGTATTCATATCGTTTGCACTATTTACCGTCAGAAACAATGCAGCAGGGAACGCTCTGTGCATATACATGTCCTCACTGTTGGAGCGCCGTCCACTGGTAAGTGTTATGTATCAGTGAGGATTAGACCTGACTACATGTAACAGAAAGTCCAAATAGCAGACACATGAATGGGCTATTTCTATATACGTGAAAGAAATCCGGAGGTAAGCAGCCCAGGGTTGGCACAATGGCTCCATCACCACCAGGGACCCAGGCTCCCTTTGGCATGCTATTCTTCCCTTCTTAGTATGTTGTTTCCATCTTCATGATCTAAAATCGCTGCTGCTGCCCCCACTATCACACCAATGTCCCAGGAAAGGAGAAGGAAGTAAGGGCAAAAAACAAAAAAGCCTTCCATATTGATCATTCTTCATGGAGACACCTTGGAATTCTCTCCCAGTAACTCCTACTTGTATCTCACGGGTCAGAATTAAATCACCTAGCTACAGGGAGCTACAGTGACCACATCACTACCCTCAGTGATTAGGGTTCTTCAGGTGAAGAATAGGAGAGACTGGTGTTGCCTGGTAACTAGCAAGCTCTACCACTTTTACTACAATGAACTTTCCAGCCCTCCCTTCTACGATACAACCAGTACACCTTCACTTACAAGCGTGAACAGAACAAGTCACCTCTCTCCCTAGAGTAATTTGGGACAATTCTAGGAGCATTCTCATAGCACTCAGCCACTGCGGGACCCTCCCAGCCTAGGGAGCAGGACAGCCCCGAGAAAGCAGCCACGGGGACCACCTGTTATGTGAGTGTTGGGAGGTGCAGGTGTCCTCGTGAGAAGAGGAAACACAGTGACCCTTCAACAAGCACAGGAGATAAGCCTAGAAGCCAGATGCCACTCACTGTCTTTCACCAGGGGTGAAAGTAACAATGTATTCAATGTTACCCAGAGAAGCAAATGTATCAAGAGGCATTAAAAAGTGCCGGTGCGTCCCAGGGGGGCTGGGGACTGTTATATGAAGCTGCATTAAGTTCACACTGAATGCTGTCAGAGGTGCCAGGAGAGACAGCATTTGTGTGTGAATTTGGGAGCAGAGGCTGGGGAGGGAGAAGATGGGGTTGGGAGCATGGAGACTCGGCTCTTGCACACCCATGCACCAGGGCTTCCCGGGGTGCGCAGCTGAGGTCACACAACTTTATGTGTGACAGCCGTAAACTCACTTCCCCTCTCTTGGGCCCCAGTTTTCTCATCCCCAAACTGCTCTCTAGCATGGGGCCTGTGGAAAGAATTGATGATGGATTAAAGATCCCGCAAAGTGCTTATTATCGTGAAGAGTTACTATGCTGTCATTTAGTGTTAAGGCCTCCCCAGGGTGTCCAGGCCCCAGACCCTTCTCCCCTGGGAGGGAGGGTTGGAGAAGGCGAGAGGAAGCACCTTCCAGGGGAGGCCAAGCGGGAGTCCCCAGGGACAGCAGGGTAGAAACCCCCAATCAAGGCATTCTCTGCTCTCCTTGCAGTTGAGCCCATCGCCCCCTCCCCAACAGGGCAGAGCAAGATGGCCTCAGGGGCCATCAGAGGCTACAACAGATCGAAGTGTGGGAGGACAATTCAGGTTTCTTTTCTCGTGTTTCAACATGCTGGGTCTTCAGGAGTTTTGTCCCCAAGGCGCTGCTCATTAAGGAGTCACTTTCCTTATACTCAGGACTCCAGGGATATCACCCTATAATTTAGCATGGTCCCAGTGACCCCTGGATGTGCAGCCCTGGACTTGTCTCAGCCCTCCGCTCCCTCAGGGCGTTTTGAGAAGCCAGTGGTTAAGTATCAGAAAGTGCTCACGTCATAAACCAAATGTGTGAAAAGCACATTAGTTCTTACCCATTAGACTCTTGGATCAGCCACACAAAGAAAGGGAAAGAAAGAAAAGAAAGAGCCACCATTTATTGAGCACATACTCTGTTCCTCTACTACATATTCATTATCTCATCAGATCCTTATAACCAGTCCACGGCTGTGGGAAGCAACCATGGTCACCCCATTTCACTGAAGACCAAACAGACTCAGAGAGGTTAAGAGGCTGCTTGTCCAAGGTCACAGACCCTAGAAATAGTGGAGCTGGGACCCAAACTTAATGTTTAGTCACCCACACCTAGAGTCTTAAAAAGCAAGGCCCTTTGGCAGAGGGCTTTCCGAAGGCTCAATAGCAGGGCTTGGGTGCGAGAGTGGACCAGGTGTCTCTGGTGTGGGCCTCCCCAGGGCCCCCAAAGCCTTCTTTGTGCAGCAGACCCTCTCACGTCCAGTGACAGCCGCTGGCACAGGGCAGATGCCCCGCCCCACCCCCACCTTGTGCTTCTCAGCCACAGCAAAACCAAAGTCTGTTTTCATTCCCCGTCCCCATGTTAAAGGGAAGCAGAGCCCAGGCCCCGCATTCCATTCTAAACAAGGGATTGGAGGACTGTTCAATCTAATTAAGATGATTTAGCAGTTTTGAGAGAAGTTCACACCCCCCCACGAGGCAGGCCTGTGGGATCGCCCCTAACTACGAGCTCTGGCGTCCCCCTGCGGCCCGCGGCCGGGCTTGCGGGCAGCGTCGTGTCCTTCCAGAGCTGCTCATTCAGGGGCCAGGGAGTCGCCGGCCCGTGCTGTCCTTCCAGAGCTGCTCATTCAGGGGCCAGGGAGTCGCCGGCCCGTGCTGTCCTTCCAGAGCTGCTCATTCAGGAGCCAGGGAGTCGCCGGCCCGTGCTGTCCTTCCAGAGCTGCTCAGTCAGGGGTCAGGGAGTCGCCCGGCCCGTGCTGTCCTTCCAGAGCTGCTCATTCAGGGGCCAGGGAGTCGCCGGCCCGTGCTGTCCTTCCAGAGCTGCTCAGTCAGGGGTCAGGGAGTCGCCGGCCCGTGCTGTCCTTCCAGAGCTGCTCGTTCAGGGGCCAGGGAGTCGCCGGCCCGTGCTGTCCTTCCAGAGCTGCTCGTTCCGGGGCCAGGGAGTCGCCGGCCCGTGCTGTCCTTCCAGAGCTGCTCAGTCAGGGGTCAGGGAGTCGCCCGGCCCGTGCTGTCCTTCCAGAGCTGCTCATTCAGGGGCCAGGGAGTCGCCGGCCCGTGCTGTCCTTCCAGAGCTGCTCAGTCAGGGGTCAGGGAGTCGCCGGCCCGTGCTGTCCTTCCAGAGCTGCTCGTTCAGGGGCCAGGGAGTCGCCGGCCCGTGCTGTCCTTCCAGAGCTGCTCAGTCAGGGGTCAGGGAGTCGCCCGGCCCGTGCTGTCCTTCCAGAGCTGCTCATTCAGGGGCCAGGGAGTCGCCGGCCCGTGCTGTCCTTCCAGAGCTGCTCGTTCAGGGGCCAGGGAGTCGCCGGCCCGTGCTGTCCTTCCAGAGCTGCTCGTTCAGGGGCCAGGGAGTCGCCGGCCCGTGCTGTCCTTCCAGAGCTGCTCGTTCAGGGGCCAGGGAGTCGCCGGCCCGTGCTGTCCTTCCAGAGCTGCTCGTTCAGGGGCCAGGGAGTCGCCGGCCCGTGCTGTCCTTCCAGAGCTGCTCAGTCAGGGGTCAGGGAGTCGCCGGCCCGTGCTGTCCTTCCAGAGCTGCTCGTTCAGGGGCCAGGGAGTCGCCGGCCCGTGCTGTCCTTCCAGAGCTGCTCAGTCAGGGGTCAGGGAGTCGCCCGGCCCGTGCTGTCCTTCCAGAGCTGCTCATTCAGGGGCCAGGGAGTCGCCGGCCCGTGCTGTCCTTCCAGAGCTGCTCGTTCAGGGGCCAGGGAGTCGCCGGCCCGTGCTGTCCTTCCAGAGCTGCTCGTTCAGGGGCCAGGGAGTCGCCGGCCCGTGCTGTCCTTCCAGAGCTGCTCGTTCAGGGGCCAGGGAGTCGCCGGCCCGTGCTGTCCTTCCAGAGCTGCTCGTTCAGGGGCCAGGGAGTCGCCGGCCCGTGCTGTCCTTCCAGAGCTGCTCAGTCAGGGGCCAGGGAGTCGCCCGGCCGTCTCCTTCCTGCTGACAGCCTTTGCGTCCCCTCGGCTCCCAGGCTCCTTCCGTGCTCCCGGCAGGAAGGCAGTTGTCACTTGTGAGCAACTCCGGTTCGGCTGGAGGAGTGGAATAAGGGGAGCAGGCTACTGATATGGTGATGATAAAGCTGGAGCTGCCCGGCTGTGGCCGAAACCCTCATGGCACCCCCATGGGGCCGGGCCAGACTCCTTCTCAAAGTGTGGTCTGTGGACCAGCTCCACTGGCACCACCTGGGGGGCCGTTTGAAATGCAAGCTCCACGCTCGTGCATGCGTAGGAAAGTCTGTGCAACTCAGCTCCAAACACTGAGAACCTGGAGTCTCCCACCCCCACCCCCCAGCCCCAGGTGCAGACAGCTTAGCTTTCAGGGCTGAGAAACTGGCCAAGTAAAGACATAGTTCTGCGGAAGATAAGTCTGATAACATCACGTGCCGTGTTCCTCTCCAGAGTTGCACAAAACAAAGCAGCACCTTACAGGCCCTGATAAGTCCTGCATGAAAGAAACATGTTTACTCTTTCATTTAGCTGAATGCTTCCCGAACTTACTTGACCCCAAATACTCTTTTCCTAAAACACCCAATGGGGGAACATACTGTGGGAAACACATCCTTACTTGTGAGAGGCAGTCACAACCCCTGACATCACCTGTAGGAAGAGACAGCTGTGGTGTCCACATGACAGCACATCTTAATCACCAGTTCTAAGATCTCAGGATGTACGAATCAGGAACCTATTTTGAAGGTGGCAGGAAAGCTGACATCAGTTACCTTGAACTAGGACCACACCCTCATCTCCTTAGGATTCCAACCTGATTCCCACGGTAACCTCAGGTTCAACGTGCCCAACCCAGTTTCATTAGAGAACACCCCTCCCCCAACAACACACTCTCCTCCCAGGCTCTGAACCCTGTTTTCACTCCGCTCCCTGTTACCTCTCCCCTCCCCCAGGCCCCTCTATCTACTCAATTGCCAAGTTCACTGTATTTTATCTCTGTAACATCTTTCAACTCTTCACACCCTGCTCCTTCCCACTATGACTAACCTGGCCTCTTGCCTCCTGAGCACCTCCCTGCCCTGATTTCTCCGTAATTCATCCATCGCTGCGGCTAGTAGGGTTTCTGGGCACAGATGTGCTTCTGTCCTTCTCCTACGCAAACAGTTTCATCAACAGCATCGCTGTGGGTGACAGCGATCAAGTGTTGCTTTGTTCTAATTCTAATATTATTATTCCCACTGGAAGAGAGGGAAATTGAGGCCCAGAGAGGATGCGTGACTTGCCTAAGGCCCTACATTTAGTTAGTAGGTGGTGAGGCGTGGAGGTTGGGCAACATGGCACCAGAGCTGAGTGCTTTGTCCCTGCGTGGCGCTGCCTCCCTCCACGAACTGCCATGAGGGCTACCTTGGCCTTCCACCAGCCCTTCTCGCACCTTCTGTCTCAGCCGAGCCAAGCCCCCCACCCCGGAGAGTACAGCTCCGTTCTGCGTCTCCGCCCACCAACAGCATCATGAAATCTCAGCTCAGATGCCTTTCCCCCGCCACCCGAGCCACCCTCCCCAGCTGCCCTTAACCAGGGGACCCTTTCTCACCCCAGCAGGTGGCCCACTGTCTGAGGCTGGGACCAGGCCTCATCTGCCTTCAGGGGGCCTCACATAGGGTCGATGCCCCTCTGTCTCCCACAGTCCATTCTCCACTCTGCTCTAAACGATCTGAAGAAAGACTTAAAACTTTTTATTATGGAAATTTTCTAACACACACCCAAACTCTTCCTAATAAACAAAGGCAGAGAGAGAGACCCGATGAACCTCCATATATCGCCTACCGTCAACAACTATCGATGTCAGTCTTGTTCCATCTGCGGATCCCCTTTGTTTTTGCTGGAGATTAGAAAGAATCGCACATGTCATGTCACGTGATCCCTACTTTCTACAGTGCATATCTCAAATAGATAAGAACTTTTAAAACCATAACTTCAATGTCATTATCACTGACAAAATTAACACGATCATATAAAAGGTGTTGGCAGATTTGTGGGTCAAATCTGGCCCTCTGTTTCTGTTTGTAAATAAAGTTTTATTGGAACACAGTCACACTCATTTGTTTACCTACTGCGAGTGGCTGCTTCAAGCTCCAGCAGCAGAGTTGAGCAGTTGTGACAGAGACTATAACATCCACAAAACCTAAAATATTTGCCCTGAAAGAAAGCTTGCTGACCCCGATACATAATCTGGTGCACTTTGAAATTTCCTGGATTGAAGAGAGAGCTTTTGAAAGCATAGATCTGATCATGTCTCTCACCTCCTCATTTGATTTTCACTTGCCTCCGGGGCCTTACTGTCCTCTGCTCCTGCCTGACCTTACTTGTCCTTCCATCCCGCGCTCTGTTCCAGCCTGTCCGTCCTCTTTCAGTTCCTCGACAACCTTTCTCAGGACCTTTGCACAAGCCGTCCCTGGACCCGTCATCCCCCACTCCCGATAGCCATCTTTGATGGGTTAACGCCAACTCTTCCCTGTGCTCAGCTCACACCCACTTCTTCCAAGGGGTCCTCCCTGAACCCCCAGAGCCGTCTCTGGTGGTTCTCACAGCAGTCTTGCTCCCCCTCAGGGCATCACACTCTTGTAACCTCGGATTCATTGTTGATTACTTGACCTCTGTCTGTCACCCTGCTAGACGCTAAGTCTAGGAAGGTGGCCAGTATCTTCTGTCTCGTCCCTGAATCCCTGGCATCTAGCACATTGCCCAACACACAGTAGGAGCTCAATAAATATTTGGCAAATAAGTAAATCAATTAATGTATATTTGTTGACGTGAAATGTCCCAGTGTAAGGAGACAGAATACTTGAGCATGCTAAGATAATTTTTTCCAGCCTCTCCAATAAGCACAAAGAGAAAGAAAAGAGACACAAAGATTTTGAAGGGCCTACTATGTGCCAGGCACATTAAAGTTGGCACTGCATTTACTATTTACTGAAATCTTATAGGACAGAAGTTACCAACAAGTTACAGGTGGGAAATCGAGGCTCAGAGAAGTGAAGAAATACGTCCACCCAACTTCCATTCTTCTGTAATCCAATTCGCCCTGGAGGCACTTTCTCTGGTTCACCAAACTCTCGATTCAGAATCCTGGCTGGTTTGGCTCCATCCATTTAATACATCAGGGTGTGGGGTGGCAGGGGCGGGTGGCTGCTGGGGCTGGAGTGGGCACGAGGCCTGCTGTGCTGGCAGATCCCACATCTGGGGCCTTGGTGCCCTTCCTCACTGAAGACACAGTAGGAGAGTCAGGCAAGGACCCTCAGCTGCTTGGGTCTTCCTCCGGTGCATTTCGGCATGAAAGCATTCAGCTCTGAAGAACACAGAAAGTTCTAGTGAGCCCTGGGGCAGGGGCAGAGGCCCAGGGTGCACCGGGAGGTGGTTTTGGAGGGGCTGGATTCCGGGCTCTGGAAGGTGAAGGCGAGCAGGCAGGGGTGAAGAGAGGGCGTGCCCTGCACCAGACACGGGAGGGAGCCCTCCTTCTCCCTTCCCTCTCCGATGGAACACCCTGACCCGCCGTCCTAGAAACCACGGGAACCGCTTCCAAGGGGGACGGGAATGGCCAGCTTTTAGGAAAACAGGCTCTTCCTCAGTCATTATGTGCAGACTGCCCTCTCTGCGGGTCATCTGTGGGAACTGCTGGCCCTTAGTGGGCTCCAGAGCCGCCCAGCTCGTTTCCCAGCCAAGCCCATCGTGCGCTTGGCCTGGCCGCCTGCAGCGTCTCCCGGCCACTCCTTTGCAATGTGTGTCCTCGGCCCAGAGAGGTATGGGGGGCCAGGGAGAAGCCCAGAGAGGTATGGGGGGCCAGGGAGAAGCCCAGAGAGGTATGGGGGGCCAGGGAGACGCCCAGAGAGGTATGGGGGGCCAGGGACACGCCCAGAGAGGTATGGGGGGCCAGGGACACGCCCAGAGTGGTATGGCGGGGCCAGGAAGAAGCCCAGAGAAGTATGGGGGCCAGGGAGAAGCCCAGAGAGGTATGGGGGGCCAGGGAGAAGCCCAGAGAGGTATGGGGGGCCAGGGACACACCCAGAGTGGTATGGCGGGGCCAGGGAGAAGCCCAGAGAGGTATGGGGGGCCAGGGAGACGCCCAGAGAGGTATGGGGGGCCAGGGACACACCCAGAGTGGTATGGGGGGCCAGGGACACACCCAGAGTGGTATGGCGGGGCCAGGGAGAAGCCCAGAGAGGTATGGGGAGCCAGGGAGAAGCCCAGAGAGGTATGGGGGGGCCAGGGAGACACCCAGAGAGGTATGGGGGGCCAGGGAGAAGCCCAGAGAAGTATGGGGGGCCAGGAAGAAGCCCAGAGAAGTATGGGGGGGGCCAGGGAGACACCCAGAGAGGTATGGGGGGCCAGGGGAAAAGCCAGGAGCCCACAGCTCAGCCCCATACAACTTCACCCCACTCCTCACCTCTGCCCACTCAACTGCCCCCTTGCCCTCCCCAGACCAGCTCCTGGCGGGCCCAGGGGAGCAGGCTATCACTGGGCACTGCTGTGGCCTCACTCCCTGGCATCTGGGAGCTGCTCAGTAAGTCACAGCAAGTGATGAGTCTCTCTGATGGGGGCCCTCCCAGCTCCCGTCACCTGACCCCTTGGTCACCTGACAGAGACCTCAGACAGCCTCAGGGGCACATACAGCTGCCATGTTTTCCCAGTAACAACTCCAGTCACCATGGCTTCTTTATTATAGAAAATCACATATAATTTTACCATTTCACCCCTTTTAAAGGGCACAGCTCATTGACGTTCACAGGATTACACAGCCATCCTCACTGCCTAGGTTCCAGAATATTTTCATTACCCCAAAGGACAACCTACAGCCAGCCATGAGGCCCTCTGCCCTGCAGCCCCAGATGGCCACTGATCTTCTGGCTGCGTCACGAACCTGCCTGTTCTGGACATGTCACGTAAATGGACTCATGCCATGTGACCTTTCGCTCTGGCGTCTTTATTTCGCATAATGTCTTCGAGGTTCGTTATGTTGTAGTGGGTATCAGTACCTCATCCTTTTTATGGCTGAATAATATTCCATTGTATGGATATACCACATGTTTTTCCATTCATCCATTGATGGACGCATGGGTGTTTGTACCTTTTGGCCTTGGTGCACAAGGCTGCTATAAACATTCACAGGTAAGCTTTTGTTTGAGCACCTATTTTCATTTCTTTGGGGTATATACCCAGGAGTGGAACTGCTGGACCCTATGGTAATTCTATGTTTAACTGATTAAGGAACCACCAAAGCCAGTTACCACTTTTTCCCAAAATGCGTGCATCTTTCTCATAAGACATTTAGAAGACGCATACACGGAAAAGAAAAGGTTAAAATCATCCCAGTCTTGGCACTCAAAGGTAAAATTATCAACTTTCCCAAATGTTTCCCTCCAGAATTTTTTAGAAAGCCTGAATAGATACTTGCTAGTATGCTTTCCATTGACATGTGTTTATAAACATGGATGTGCCACTTAGCGCTGCCTTCTCGGGGGCAAGGCTGTTTAAAAGAGCCCCTCGAGCCCCTCTTCCTTTCCTTTCCTCCCTAGGACTGTCACCGTCCACCTAATCCCTGCCGCGCTCACCCCGTGAGTGCAAGGAGCGCCGACCGTTTTATTCCCTGTCCTGCACACAGTAGGGGTGCAATAAGTATCTGTTGAACGAATTCATGTTTGTAAATAAACGACAATGCAGCAGCTGATTTCAGACTTGCACTGGTTTAAACGCATTCACCAGAGTGCCACCGACATGGTTGTGCACTTTCCCATGCTGGTGACCAGTCACGCTGGAATCTTCGAAGCCCCCATTCCTATGAACAGTCAGTTCACCATGCCTGATCACAGGCACGCAGGTAGTCCTGGGAATTCCATCAGCTGGGACGCACTCCTGCCACCCCTGAACTTGCTGAGCTTGATTTTGCAAAGAGGCCCCTCTCATTTCCACCCCGGACTCCTGGAAGGGCCTGGAAAAGACGGTCCTGAAAATCTCCTAACAGCCCAGAGCCCATTTGGTCCTAATTTCAGGACGGTTTTCTTCCAAACTCCAGCCAAAGCCCAGGGTCCCCAAGAGGGACCCCGTTTCTGCCTCCACCTTCCTGCCATGTCAGAGCAATCCTCCCAGCCACCTTGTCACGAGCCCACTGTGCTGCTGATATTGGTTACAGATGATGGCAATTAGAGGCCGAATCTCCCCGGCTCCTGGTAGAATATTGAGGCAGAGCTACAGCTATTTTAAGATTTTAAGCAGATTTATACTTAGTGCTTCAAAGAAGGCCAGCCAGCAAAGAAAATATGGTAACTGTTGCTTTAAATTATAGCTATCATTACTTCAAAAGGATATTCAATCAGAAACCACTGAAGACTAAAACTATTTACATCTCCTGACACTTAAAAGCAAGCGAGCAGTTTTAGCCTGTCAGCCCTGGACATCTTGGCTACAGAGGGGACTGCACCGGCCTGCAAAGAAAAACATTTCCAAGGAAGCAGGAATTAAGAGAGGATCTTGGGGGTCCTTCCTCATGGAGCTTGCTCCCATCTCTCTCGGGCCTGGGAGAAATTCGGGGTCTGGGGCACGTGGCTCTGCCCAGATCCGCAGGCGGCAGTCTCCAAACCCCTCAAAACCTGGCTCTCCCCAAGATAAGAGGGCTGCCTGCCCTTTCTGTCTGGCCTCTGGCTCTCAGGTCCCTGCCCTGGGGAAATCCTGTCTCATCCTATTAATACAAGTCCCAGGACAGCACCGTCGCCTGCTTCTTCTGGGCTCGACGGCACAGGCTGGATGGGGGGCTGGGTTTTGTATTGATCAGAATCAGAGCCAGACAGGGGTAAAAAGCATGGACTTTGGAGACAGACGTCTCTGGGTTAGAGTTCGGGCTATTTAATTTACTAGCTGTGTGACCTGGGACAAGCCACTTAACCTCTCTATGACTCAGCTTCCTCATCTGTAAAACTGGGGCGACTCAAGTCTCCATTTCCTAGGGTTGCTGAGAAGTTAAATGAGATGCCAAGTGATGTGGCAAGTAATCCCCACAATGTCCCAGCAGCTTAACACAGCGGGACTCGATTCTCACTCACACAGCAATTCAAGGCAGGTGCTCCTAGTTGCAGGCAGCTTTTGTCCCTGTGATGACCTGGGGACACAGGATGCCACCATCCTCTGCCTGCGCCATCGCCTCTGGTTTCTGACTCCTCTGCTGCTAGCCTTGGGGAGGGGAAGGGAAGGGGCCAGGGGCCAGGTCCTGAGGACATCTCGGATCAGGTAGGGCAGCAGCCACCCTGCCCTGTGTTCACCTCCTCTGAGAAGCCTTCCTTTCCCCCTGGTCTGAATTAGAGGTCCCCCCTGCACGCCCCCTCAGCCCGTGTGCTTCTCCACAGAGGTCACATCTGCTCGGATGGAATTTTTGTGGGCAGAGCCAGGGCTGTTGTCCTCAGCCAAATTCCAGGAGGACTTAGCCCCTGGCACACACGAGGGTTCTGTAAGTGTTGGTGGGAAGAATTGAGCAGGAACATCGGAGCCCGGCCACGTTCCTGCACAGGGCAGACAGGAATCAGTGCGTTACTGAACGGGTGAGCAGTGAATGTCACTCACTGGCAAATGTCCATCCTCCACACCAGGGGCTGACCAGCCCACGGGCCGAATTCGGCCCACCACCTGGTTTAGCAGATAAAGTTGTATTAAAATACAGACCCCCACATACACAAGGGATTCTGGAAAATGTAGTCCCTGGCTGAGTGGCTCCCTCCCCTCTGTCAGGAGGAGGACAAAGTTTGGGTGCATAGGTAGCTGTCACCTGCCACAAGTACCTAGTATACTGTTATTCATGCATGTTAACATTGTTTTAATCATTAGTGTTTCCAGTGCAATCTTGCAGCTGCTTAGAGGAGACCCAGGGAGACCTGGGCTTACGCAGGGTCACGGCTAGTCAGCACCAGAACTGGGGTTGGAACAAAACCCTCTTGGCCTCCAACCCACCCTGGGAGGCAGGAGAAGGAATAAGAAGTTCCTTTTCGGAGCTGGTCGCTTTATATGGGTAGGGACTTTGAAGGTGCCGTCCCCAGGTTTTAGGAAGCCAACACGTCCTGGCTGCTGGCAATTTTGCAGGATGGAGGAAGATCAGCCGGCCTTTCTCCTGGGTTCTGGAACCAGACCTTCCTAGCCTGCTTGGCTCACTCTGAGCCCCTAGCCCGCCGTCACCCCGACCTACATACTCCAAACCCTTCCTCCAGGAAGAAAGAGTCACAGACGCTGGGCAGAGAGTTGGTATGGGAGTTGGTCCCTGCCCATCCCTGGCAAGAAACTATTAGAAAAAGTCGCCTTCTCTCTACCCTGACTATGGCCACTCTGCCTGCAGCCTGAGGTTGGTGGGGCATGTTCCCACTGTCTGGGTTTCACCCCAGCTCCTCCCTTGCCAGCCAGGTCTTGGGTGGCCTGAGCAAGCACACACAGGCTGCGTGGCCTGAAAGATGGCCCAGGTGGGGCAGGTGGTGGCACAAGAGTGAGTTGGATGCTTTGTTACTGGAAGTCACTTCCTCTCCGTGAATGCAATGTCACCTGTTCTACGCACCATGTGGGGATGCAGCAGCAGGTGGGGTAAAGTCTAGAAATGTGACAATGCCTTTCGCATAGCAGACATTTGACAGCAACTTGATTTCTTTTGGGCAGATTACCTCCTCCTCACTATGTGTGGTCTTGGTGATACTGTCAGTCAAGATGCCCCACCTCCACTTGCCCACTGGGTGTGTACATAACCCCAGCTCAACCAATCAGACTCTTCCTTGGGACTGTAAATCTTCAGTGGTGTCCCAAAGGATGGGCAGTGGGGTAGGACAGCTGAAGCAGTGGGGGCAGCCTACACCCCCTCCCACACACGTCACTAGCATCTGAGCCTACGGCACTGCAGCCTGGACCCCACCACACACGTGTGCACACTGGTGTCTGAGCCTACGGCACTGCAGCCTGCACCCCACCACACACGTGCACACTGGTGTCTGAGCCTACGGCATTGCAGCCTGCACCCCACATACACGTGCACACTGGTGTCTGAGCCTACGGCATTGCAGCCTGCACCCCACATACACGTGCACACTGGTGTCTGAGCCTACGGCATTGCAGCCTGCACCCCACATACACGTGCACACTGGCGTCTGAGCCTACGGCATTGCAGCCTGCACCCCACATACACGTGCACACTGGCGTCTGAGCCTTCGGGACTACAGCCTGCACCCCACACATGTGTGCACACTGGCGTCTGAGTCTACGGCATTGCAGCCTGCACCCCACACACACGTGCACACTGGCGCCTGAGCCTTCGGGACTACAGCACTCCTCTGAGGGTTTGCCTTATTCCTCAACTACACCTTTACTACTCAGAGCAGGAATGCTGTCTTGTAATTCTTCTGGACGCTTCTTCCCCAGCCGGGCCTGCAGAGCGGGGTGGGGGAGGCGCACCGGGGGGGCGTGGAGGAGAGCTGGGTAGCCCGCGAACTCCAGCAGCGCCCGGCCGAGGTGCCCTGGGCACGCACCCTGAGCTCTCGGGCTGACTTCCTCACCTCTCACTACTTCGTGGAGCTGTCCGGAGAATCAAACAGAAAAACAAATAAATTACTCAATGCATTGAAAGGGGGCTGTGCTATTATCATAAGTAGTATTGACCCGCAAGCCTGAAGGCAAATAAATGGCTTTTAGTTACAAAATGGATTCTGTCCTTTTCTTTTCATTTATTTTTTCCTTTATTGATTTTCAGAGAGAGAGGAAGGGAGAGGGAGAGAAAGAGAGAAACGTTGATGAGCGAGAACATCGACTGGCCGCCTCCTGCACGCCCCCCACTGGGGATCACAACCCGGGCATGCGTCCTGACTGGGAATTGAACCAGTGACCTCTTGGTGCAGGGTCGATGCTCAACCACTGAGCCAACCGGCGGGCAGATTCTGTTCTTTTCTAAAGAATGGTATCAAGGAAGGTGTTAATGAGGCCCTAAAACTCAGAGAACTGTCTTTCAGGCCTGACACTCAGATTCCCCTGAGAACTTCCCAGCACCTACAACGTGCCAGATGCTCCCCAGCCCACCTCCGCATGCTCCCAAACAGGCCTTCTGGAAGCCAGAAGATCCAGGCCACTAAGTCCTTTCCGGTGACTTTTTTTTTTTTTTTTTTTTTTTACCAAGAATGAGGAGTGTGACAGAGAAATCCCATTTTCTAAATGGATGTACTTTTTCACCTATTTTTCTGATGGACTTCTTTATTCTCTTGAGGACATACCCTCCAGCCATTACGGTGAGTCCTTAAACTCAAGGAAGCCTCCCATTCTGGCTGTTTTCTGGTCAGGGGTGCACCAAGTAGATGTCATTAGGTGCTCCTAACAGGCAGCCGTTGATCGCCCGAAGAGCCAAACCAAGAGTGAGGCCTGCCAGAGGAGAGTGGAGGACCAGGGCCCTAGGGGACGAAGGAGGAAGAAAGCCATGGCAGGCGGGGTGACAGTTTCCAGGGCAGTGGGCCTACGCAGACCCTGACTGAGCTGGCACTTGTGTGCCCCTCCCCCAAAGCTCTGAGGCCCAGAAGGCTGTGCACTTGGTCTGGACAAAGAGTCCCTAACCCTCCCTGCCCCCCGCCACACACACACAGCTTACAGGAGACTTGAGCCAGCAGGGACCCTGCAAGAGGACCGGGGGAAGGAGGCGAACAAGAAAAGATGAGAGTGAGTTTGGGGTGTTTATTCCAGCTCCCTTCCTGTGGGGCACCTGGGACAGGCATAGGCCTTTCGATACAATTCTCTCTTCTGGATTCTGATAACTGTCCCCTCCCCTTGTCCCTTTGGGCCTCGAGCTGGCAGCACTCCACTGCCAGCCCTGGGGTTCTCTGCACCCTGCCCGCATCTTCGCCAAGTGCCTGACGGCCTCTTCGAAGGAGCCTGCTTCGCGCAGCGAGCGGCCTGCCTGCTGGCGAGTCCACACCGCCGGCCCTCTCCAGGCGGTCTCCACCCGGGCCCGCTGTGGGAGCGCCCCTCCCACCATCAGACAGGTGGTCAGGGAACAGGCCCCATTCCGCGGGGCCTGGGGGGAGACCAGGAAGCTCCTCCCGCCAGGTGGTCAGGGGCCCCAGGCATCCAGGGACGCCCACCCTCTACGCAGCACAGATCTCGCTGGGCGAGGTTCTGGGGTGTACCAGCCTCAGTGAGCGCTGGGGTGGGGCCGAGCAGGAAGAAGGCTGGAGGAGGCGGCCAACCCTCACCTGATCTCCTCACCACCCCAGGGGATTCTCTCTTTCTCCTCGGGATCATAAATACTCGCCTCATTTAAGAGGAAATGGTGACAAAAGACTCTGCTCCACCACAAGCACTTTGCACCAGACAGTCCTCCTGATAAGTCAGGGAGGACTTAAAAGGTTGCTGACATTTTCGTTATGTATCTTTTCATTAGAGGTAACTATCACTTTAAGCAAATTGTTTCAGGGCCTGGAATGTAGCAATAAGTGATCTAATTAGCGTAGGTTGTAATTTAGAAAGGTTCATTGTGTCACAGACATTATGACTCCTGGGTATTACAAAAGGACTCATTTGTAGCCCTTGAAATGATTTTCTCATGAACACACACAATGTCACCCAGCCAACTGTGTGGAGCTTTAAGACGACAGAACATGTACAAAACCCCACCTTTCTTGGGAACTACATTTCAAGACAGTAATAAACAAGAGGACACATAAAGGAAAACCCAGTTTTAACTAGGGTGACACTGGACCCTTCAACTCTGTTAGCCAATGTCAAATAAATAACTTAGGACAAATGTGACATTCAGTGAGAACCAAGAAGCCTGTGCTGTTGAAACATTTTAGAACTCATGGAGCGAGAAAGTTTGAGAAACGGTTGACACCGAGGGTTTTTAAAAAAAATTTGTACCCAAAAGGCAGCATACCTGTGATATCCATACTCACAAAAATAAAACATGCTGTCAACTGAACCACCAACCTGTAATTGTGTTACTGGAGCGTGACAGAAATGAGCTGGCTGCTGTCCACCTGTGTTTTTCCGTGTCGCCCCTGGGCATCCAGCTAGACTACATTTCCCAGGCTCCTTTGCAGTCAGGGTAACCATGTGCCTTAGTTCTGGCCAGTGAGGTATGGGCAGAAGCGACTTGCATCCCTGCCAGGCCTGCACATCAAACCTCAGCACTGTATTCCTGTCTTCTCTGGCCTCTGCTTGCGGTCAGAACACAGGGACATTGTGGGGCTGAGAGGGGGCTCGGCAGGTACAGGTGATGGCAAAGCCACCAGGTGAAAAGAACCCAGACTGGTTCATGACTTGGGGGAGAGAGTCCTCTCCTGCCCACTGTCACTGTGACAGGTTATGGGTGGAAACTAGAGTGTGTTTTGAGCCAGTAAGCATCGTTAGTTAGACCCCAGACTAATATAAGCCAGGGGCTTCCCCATGAAGATACTGAAATCTTGAGGAGCTCTATATTCTGTAGTTTGTATTATCGAAGCAATGGGTTTCTTTTCCAGTCTTCTAAATATTTTTAAAAGAATTACAGAAACTTACCAACCTTCAAAACTTTCAACTTTCAAACGCTCACGGCCGTGAACACAGCTGCGCGCCAGGATAAAGCCTGCTGGATCTGGAATAACACTCGTGTATATGGTGCCAGCGGACTGAGCTGCTTTGCTTCTGAAGAGACGGGAACCAATCGCTGGGGCTAGAAGGACAGCACTGCTCTGATTGGCCAGACCTGGGTCACATGTCCACTCCCAGCCTAAGAGCAGAGGCAGCTCACCCAAACCAAATGGGCAGAGGGTAGGGAAGAGAGGGTTTCTCGAAGGAAACAAACATGCTGTTTTCAAAAGAAAGAGGATATGGAAGCTGGGCTGGTAAAAACTGAAGGTATCACACAGCCGGTGTGGCTCAGTGGTTGAACATCGACCCATGCACCAAGAGGTCACCGGTTCGATTCCCGGTCAGGGCACATGCCCAGGTTGTTGGATAAATCCCTAGTGGGGGCGGGGGGTATGCAGGAGGTAGCCAATCGATGTTCTCTCTCATCGATGTTTCCATCTCTGTCCCTCTCCCTTCCTCTTTCTCTAAAATCAATAAAGAAAAAAAAACTGGAGGTATCAATTAAACGCATTCGGAGGAGCAAACTAAAGTGTTAGGGGCTTTGCCAAGATTGAACAGCTAGGAAGGGCACCCTGTGCTGTTCCCACTTTCTCCCCATCACCCCGATGGCAGCACAGGACAGCATGTCCAGGAGGCAGCTCTTTTTGGTGCAATGACCCTCAAACTGCCAGCAACTGTGGAAATTATAACCACAGAGAAGCCACGTCCCCTAATGCATGGACCGTAAACCCATCCGTTGTCCAGAGGCTGCAGAGGGATTTATAAAAGGCCATTCATCTAATTAATAATTGGTCTGCTGCCAACTTAGGTGGTTTGGTGCTGTTAACTGTAAGTATATTTTTAATGTAAGAAACTTACTCCCATTAGCTGTCTTCTCTTTTGAAAATATGGCCAAGTAAAAGGCTCAGGTTTCAGGAGCTGAGAGAAGCACCTGGCACCAGCAGCCTCCTTAAGCACTTACCTATGCAGCCAAGTTTATTTCCAACACTGGGCTCCAACGCCTGAAACACATCTCCCTGGAAGAAGTGCCGCGGCACTGGGTTGCGTTCCAGACCTGCCTGTGCAAGCGGTGTCTGGCTCCCTGCACAAGGCCAGGTGTGGAGCGAGGCCTCCTGGTCCACGGTTCCTGGTCACAGTGCTGCCTGCATCCATGATGACTGTGCTTCTCGATGCCCAAGCTCTCCCAGCAGGCGTGGTACTGGGGAGGCATTTGTGCCCTGGTGTTTTAGATGTTCTGATGGTCCCGAGAGGTAACCTGTTGAGTCCCCCCCAAAATATATATGTGAAAGCCCTACCCCCCAATGTGGTAGTCTTTGGAGACGGGGCCTTCGGGGGGCCATGAGGGTGGGGCCCTCATGAGGAGATTAGTGCCCCTGTGCGAAGACAGGAGAGAGAAAGGGCACTCTGCTCTGCAGTGGACCATCTGGAAGCCAGGAAGAGAGCTCTCCCAGGAACGAGACAGCTGGCACCTCAGGCTGAACTTCCAGCCTCCCGAACCGGGAGAAAGAAATGTCTGTTCACCCAGTCTACAGCACTCTGTTAGGGCGGCCAGCAGCTACGCGGTTAGTTAGGCCCTTCTGCTGCCGGTCACCCTGCTGAGCGCAGGTAGGAATGAAACAAGCCCTCCTCTTCTCGGGAACAATGGCAGTCATTTGCTTCACCAGCCTTGCTCTTGGTGAGACTTTCAAAACATCCTCAAGAATGTTCTTCCGAGCCAGCTGCAAATCAGAATTCTGCGGTGGATTGTGGTTAAAAAAAATACGAGTTACTGAAATGTTTAATTTGGTCCAAAGCTCACATCAGCTGCTGATCTGATAGATTGAAAGAAAACGGGGAAAATTTTTAAAATCCACCTCGGACTTTTCCAGACTCTCTCTGCTTTTGCCAGGCCGTGATCCAACCCTGGAAAGCTCTCCAGGACCGTGGGGGACTATGAGTTATTTCAGGCAGTCCCTGCGCGCTCCGCAAGTGGCACTCAACACCTATCAGTGCTCAGTCGCCGGCCCCCCGGCGCTCATATTCAAATAGCAGCTGCACTTTAAGGCCTCTTGTTTGTTTAATCCGCCCTATAAACATTTGGAAGTTTCTCGAAAGCTCTGCACAGGGAGAATAGCGCTGGTTTAGGGAGAACCCATTTGGAGCAGACCTTTCTCTAAATGTGAACCGGCTTCATAAAGATGTTAAAGCACATGAGATATTTTCCCTCTCACGTCCAGCTGCTTCCCTAACTGCTTCCAGAGGACCCAGACAGAACCAGCAATGCTCCAAGAAGAAAGACCCAGCATCATCGAAAAATAAAAACAGGCCCCCTCCCCCTCCCCACCCCACCCCCAGCCCCAACCTGAGGGCCCGTCTTCTCCGGACTCCTGGCCGGGAGCCGTCGGGCACGCGGGGCAGGTGTGCTGCCAGCCGGCCACCTCCTCTGCGGGGCCTGCCCGCCGTCCCGCTCCGCCCGCCCTCGCTCGCCTGTGTCAGACACAGATGTGAAACAGATTACAGTTTCTGAATTTTTTAAGAGAGAAAACAAAAACATTTGCGTCTCCTCGGCGTTCCCTGCCATGAAACCCAGCCAGTTAAAGAGAACCCACGGGAGAATGTAACCCGAAGAGTCGGTGCCCGACAGCTCGCTTTTTAGACGGTGACGGCTCTGCGGGGCTGGAAACATCTGGAGTGTGGCGATGAGGCCAGTCTCCCGAGCTGGAAAAACACGCACAGCTGAGCAGGCTGCCAGGGACCCGGCGGAGGCTCGAGGCGTCCCAGCCTCCCCAGCCTCCCGGATGAGCATTCCACAGGCAAGCACTTCATTTGAACACCCTGTTCTGTCATGAGCGCTCACTCTGCTGAATCACTTACTTCGTGCTTTTTAGCAAGTTTGAGGCCAAGGGCAGAAAAAGGCCTGCAAACAGATAGATAGTACACCCAAAGCAATGTTTCTGCTCACTGTGGCAGGATCGAACACTTGGACAAGTGGCTGGCACCCTCATTTTATGGATAAGGAAACTGAGACACAGAGTTGAAGTGACCATAAGAAAGACCTTCAGGAAAATCTCTTGCATTGGGCCTGAGGCCCTCATGATACTTCAGTGCTACTGGGCTCAAGTGAAGTCACCAAAATCATTCCTGCTGGTTCTACCACTGATTAGCTGTGTAATCTTAGGTTACAGATTTCCATAACAGGAAGATAATAATCATAAGGGTGTTGTAAGTAAAGTATATAATTATATGAAACTCTTAGAACAGTGTTGAGATATAGTAAGTACTCAATAAATGTTGGCGATGATGATGCTTTTGAAATGTATACTTATATATGTTTCTAGAAAAGACTAGTTGAAAACTTGTCCATCAGAATTCCAGACAAAAGAAGACTATGATAAGATGACACTATGAACCTTTAATTTCTTCCCATTGTCAAGTGTTTAAAGAGGTCATAGCACGATCTTCTTGCCTCTCCTTTGGAAGAGGGTCCCAGCTGTATTTGAAAGGTTGTGGGTTCAGATGTCTATAAAACTTCTCTGTTCCATTCACTTCTGATGCCCCAGGCCATCTGGACAGCTAAAGAATCTCCCCCTTTGGCAGCAATCAGAGGTAATGCTGATAACACCTAACTTTCTGCCCAGGGAATGAAGAACATCTGGAAGCCTTTGACCTACCTCTTTCTCTTGGTACCTAACATTTTACTGTTTCTTTGTGATCAAAAACCATCTGGAGGCCCAGTGACGGAAACACTTCCAATGTCCGTGTACTCTGTGTCTTCCTGTGGCCACAGGACTGAGTTCTGGGTGATGGAATTGAGCCAGAGTGATGTGCACCATTCCCAGGCCTCCCATAGCGAATCCTTGTTTCTTTCTTTCCCACATAGCAGAGTGGAACGGGCTCCCTGGACTAGAGGAGGGCTGAGTTTCAATATGGAAGAAACCTGGGTCCCTGAGTCACTACATGGAGGAAAGCTGTCCACCAACCAAGAATACTATTTGGATCATGGGTAAGAAATAAACTTATATGATGTTAAGCCACTGAAATTTGAGAGCAATGGTTTTGAAAGTTAGCCTGCCCCTGACTAGTGAAGGTTCCCATGTGGCAAACTCTAGAGCAGTGGCCCGGCCAATGTCACACAACTACCTAGAGAATCAAGTTTCAGCTTCTTGTCCAAAGCACTCACCATTAAAAGCCCATTCAAAGATGCCATCCACCAGTGCCTGAAGCACAACAGGTTCTCCAAAGTCACAGAGATGAATGGATGAATGGATGGATGGATGGATGAATAGATGGATGTGGACAGGGTGGTGGATTGATGGATGAATGAGTAGATGGATGAATGGATAGGGGTGGGTTGATATATAAATGGATGGGTGAATGGATGGGGGAGTTGGTAGGTGGATGGATGGATAGATGGATGGATGGATGGATGGATAGATGGATGTTGGTGAAAGGATGGATGAATGGTTGATGGATGGAGGTTGGTAAATAGATGGATGTTTGGATGAATAGATGGATGGATGGGTAGACAATACCTTGTGGTCATTTATCTGTTAAATTTTCTTCAGTTCACAGAGGAAAGACCAGAAAAGATGTGTTTCTCCTGAAGGTGGGAAGGAGCTGTGATCAGCCAGAGCCCTCGGAGAGATGGGCAACCCTGTTCAGGTCTATGAGATTTGACCAAGGGCAGGTGGGTGCACATTGAAATCACTGGGGAAATTAGCCAGTCAGACGCATAGGGACCCTGATTCCGTCTTCCAGGGGCCACACAGCCCTCAACACAAGGCTGGACATACGCAAGTCCAGATGACTGAAGCTGGATCTTTGTCTTTACATAGCTTGCCAGACAGGGGTCAGCCCAACAAGAATACCATGTGTTCATTAAGATACAGAGGGCATATCAACCAGCTGGGCCAGCCCCACCCCACTCGCCACTTGCCCGCGGAGTTGCCAGCTCACTGTGCCGAGGTGCAGAGCACTCCGGCCTCAGCTCTGCCCGGGCCCCTCTCTCTGCAGGGAGGTTGGCTGCCCTCCTCCCAGGGTGCACCAGCCTTTCTGCCTCTGGCAAGCAGACTCTTTAAGCCCATCTTTATGTCCTTATCAGGGCTCCACGCAGGCCCAGGTGCCAGGCCTCATTCACTCAATTACCGTCTTCACAGGATACAATGTCTCTCCCGGAAGCCTGCGCTGGGCACAGAGAGAGGCACTTGCATGGCAAGGGTTCAGAGCTAAATCCGCTTTTGATACTGTCAGAAACTCCCTGCCAAGCTGACACTGGATGTTAGAGGGAAAGAGCTCACTGGTGCAGAAAGCCGAAATTAAATTAAACAGGATATTAATACCTAGTAGTTACGGAAATGATATTTCTTTCTTTTTTTTTTTTCCTCTTTCTCTTTCAGTGCAGAAGCCAAAAATGTATCTCAGCTTGGCTGAACCAGGCGGGCCCAGAGTTTCTGAAAGCAAAACACCAAGGTGATTCTCCTGCACCTCCGGCCAGCCCCAGGACTCGGGGCCTCCAGTTCCCTCTGTTCTATGCAATGCAGTCTGCTTACTCTCTCTGAGGAGGAAGGGACTGCAAACTCACTTAAAGTGGCAGTGTTGTGGGTGGAAATTTTTCTTCTCAATTTTCTAAATTTTAAAAATTAGAGTTGCATTACTTTTATCATAGAAACTGTGAAATTTCTGCGGTCCTGTGAAATTTCTCCATCAAATGCTTGGCTACAGAGTCTCATTAATAATATCAGCTCTGTCGCTACTGAGTCTTGCTGGATGGTGTGCCCTGGACACTCTCCGTGTGAGGGCCCGATGCTGACCACTTTCTGTGAGCTGTTTCATTTAATCCTGACAAACGACAGTTATGTCAGGTGGGCAACTGTGATCACTCCCATTCTAAAAGCAATGTGCACACCCGTGTTCATAGTGGCATTATTCATAATAGCAAAGGGAAAACAACCCAAATGTCCATCGACAGATACATGCATTTAAAAATGTAGTACAGTAAGTCCTCACTTCATGTCACCCATGGGTTCTCGGAAACAGCAACTTCAAAGGAGATGGCATGTATGAGACCAACCTGACCACGGGCCGATGGATGTAAACAAGAGTTAAGTTCTTACGGCATATTTCTGATCACAAAAACATGATCAAACTGCTAAATAAAGACCCAAAACACTTCTAATATTAACATTAAAGGAAATGTAAGCACTATATACATTTCAGAAAGTAATAAAAACAGGTACAGTACATGGAATATTAGTCAGCCTTGAAAAGGAAGGACATTTCGACACCTGCTACAACATGGGTGAACTTTGAGAACATTATGCTGAGTGAAATAAACTTGACACAGAATGACAAATCCCAGAGTAGGGAAATCTAGAAAGTAAACTTGTGATTTCTGGGACTGGGGGAGGGGAGGGTCAGTGTTTAATGGTGACAGAGTTCAGTTTGGGAAGGTGGGAAAGTTCTGGAGACGGATGGTGTGATACTTATACAACAATGTGAATGCACTTAATGCCACTGAGCTGGAGATTTTAAAATGGTAAAAATGATCAATTTTATGTTATGTATATCTTACCATAATAAAACATAAATAATAAAGAAAGACATGAGAAAATGAAAACTCAAAAGGTGAAATGGCATGTCCAAGGGCACTAAGTGGCTGAAGCAGACTCATCCTCACGCACCAAAGCCGCGGGCTCACCCGCTGGGACGCGCTTCCCTGGGCTGAAGCACAGGCACTGCCAGCCGGAGTGTCTCTCTCAGGCTCAGACCCTCCGATCGGTTCTTGGCACTGCTTGGAACACAGTCCGAGTCTGAGTACCATTTGGCAATAGAACGGGATGAAGTATGGATACGAGCTACGACATGGACAAACCTCCAAAATGTTGTGCGCGGTGGACAAAGCCAGAGGACCCCACTCCCGTGGAGTGTCCCGCGCTGGCGAAGCTGTAGAGACGGCGGAATGTCAACAGTGGCTGTCCGTGGGCTCAGAAACTCCAGGCTGAGGGTGCATGTGCGCAAGGGACCAGAGTGGGGGGAATGCCCTGAGACAGATTTGGAGAGATGGCTGCACAACATGGTTAACTTACTTTAAACAGCACTGAGTTGTGCCCTTGAAAAGGGTGAATTATAGGGTGTGCAAAATGTGCCTCAATAAAGTTGTTTTTTTCACATAACCCACAGGGCCCTACAGCTGCTTCTCTGATTGCTTTCTCCTCCTCCTCCCCCCTTGCTCCCTCCATTTGAGTCACAGTGGCCTTAAATGCACCAAACACATTCATGCCTCAGGGCCTTGGCACTTACTGTTCCCTGGCTCTGGAATTCTGTTCCCTCAAATATCCACATGGCTTCCTCACTTTATCCAGATCCCTGCTCAAATGTCACCAAGTCAGAGGGACCTCGCCTCTCTAGGGTAACCCTCCTAATACTCTGTCCCCTTAACCTGCCTCGGTTTACTTCTTAGCACATGTCTCCTCCTCCTGACCCTTTATGCCTCTGCTTACCCCCTCCCACATAGGAATGCCAACTCCACGGGAGCTGGGATTTTGTATTTGTTCCGTGTGGGACCCCCAGTGCCCAGAACAGTGCCTGGTCCGTACGGGTAGTCAATAGAAATGTGTTGAGTAAATGGATGAACCATCGATTAAGAAAGGAGAAGCAATTCCCTCAGTAAATATCCCTGCAGTATTAAGAAAACAGACTCCTTTGCCCACCTCTCTCCCTTCCTTGTCTGCAGCCTCCGCATGCGGGGTGGGCATCCCCAGTCAGCCCGTCTCCACAAAGGCTCAGGGAAATCGTGAACTTCGGCCCCCCAGAGAGGGTTCCCACTGAGGCTGAGGGAGGCTGCCTCTCCGAAGGGCCTACCACATTCCTTGGCATAACATCCTGGGTACTCAAAGTCACGATCATTATCCTGAACAAACACACCTGCGGCCGAGGGGTCCAGAGACGTCCCCTGGTACAGGAGGCGGAAGCAGGACACGCTCCCTGGCCTCCACGCCTGCACTCTGCCTGTTTGTTTTCTCTCCGCTGACAACGTCCTGGCAGGGGACCCTGCAGCGCGGAGGCCGGCAGGAAGATTGATCCCCCAGAAATCAGTCGGTCCAGTCTAACAAGTAATTATGTGATTGCAACAAGCGCCGTCAGAGGGCCAGGCCGTGGCGTCTGGCCGTGGCTCCGTCCGCCTGACACACGGCCGCCCGTCACGTGGCTTGTAGTTGCTGTTGTTGGATTTCTTTCAAACACAAATAAATTATCCAGGTTCATGAAAAATAAAACAAAACCCCAACTGGAAATGACAGATGGAAAAGGAGGGGCTAGTGCTCGAGAGGGGACGAGGGGCGACCGCCCTCCCCAGCCTCTCCCTCCCTCACCGCCCGCTCACCAAGCCCTGCTCCGCCCATGCTGTCTTCCTGAAACGTTGCTATTTTGTCCATCATGGATTTTTGCAGTAATTCTAACTTTTTTAAATATTGCATTAAAATATCATTTGTCTTGATTACTGAGCTTTCTGGAACCCACTTAAACCTTGCCTCACCCTAGTCTTTATCCCAAGATGGCCAGTGTGCAGGCCTCTGTTAGTGCAGGTGAGCGGGCAGGAGGGGCCAGGGGAGGAGCAGGTCGGGGTCAGCTATGTCCTCTCTCCTTCCTACACCCATGAGTCCAGAAACCCCAGGAAAAAGACCGCCTCTGAGGGCTCATTCCTCCTTGGGCCAGAACCAGAACTCACTGCGCCCTCACCACGGGTCTGCACTATTCTAAGTGTGCAAAGAATCTCACAATGACTCCATGAGTATGTACCATAGGAAATTGCCATTAATAAACAGTTTCTGACTGACACTGATGGCAATTTCATGTGGTTTGGCCTCATAGCATTATCCCCTTTTTACTGATGAGTGAACGAAGGCACAGGTAGGGGAAGTCACTTGCCCAAAGTCCCCAGGTGATAGAGTGGGGACTCCAACCTGGGGAGGCTGTGGTAGGACACCCTTCTCTGAATCACTCCCCTCTCCAGCTCACCCTGCAGCCCTTGTCGTTGTCATGGTAGACCTATCCCTGAGCAGGTGCCAGTGGGCTTCATTTAGTAAGGGGACACATGGTCTGACGTATCACAGAAGAGCTTCCCAGGAGCCTGACCCAATGTAGGACCAGTGGCCCGAGACAGGGCTCCCGGATGCCCCCTCCAGGTGGCCCAAGAGATTTGGAGCCTCCGCGGGTTTCTCGGCTGACAGAATTCGCACAGTGGAGTTCCAGGCACAGGGACCCGGAGGTGATGGTAGAAGGGGCCACACCCACAGGTCATTATTGGTGGTGCTTTACTCAGGACAGGGGGCCAATAGGGAACACAGACCACATTTGCTTCTGGAGAACAGGAGTCCTCCGTAAATGTGGGACCAGCATTTATGGGTGAGGGACACCCAAACCATGTTCCTAACTTGAAACTTACACCTGGCCAAGACCCACCAACATCTTTCCTAACATCCCAGAGGTTTCTAGACTCCAAGCCAAGCTGAGACCAAGCCCCCAAACCACAGCCTCAGAGCCCTTGGGCACCCACTGGGCATAGATCCAAAGAGGCTTTGGGACCAGGACACAGATCATTTTCAAAGATGCCAACCCCAGAGCTGAACGATGAACCCAGGCACCGGACCAGGTTCAAGCCAGGGATGCAGAGAACTGAGAGCTGGATGCTTTTTACTATTACTATTACTACTATTTAACTCTCCCAGCTTAGCAGTGACCATCAGTAATCAATCCCCAGGAGACCCTGCTGCAGCCCCTGAGAGGTACGAGAGATCTGAGCTGCCACACCCCGTCTGAGCACAGCTGGTGAGCCCGAGATTGTTCAGACATTCCTTCCTCTCCTCCAGTGACATCTGGGCCCAAGAACTCTCATCCCCTGCACAGCAGCACCCTCCCCCTCCCCACGATTACCGTGTCTGATTTAATAGTTAACACAAGGCCTCCGCAGGTAGCCCCAGTGAGCAGACTCAAAATGAAGCAAAACTGCAAATCCACAATCACCCCTCTTTCTGCGCGGGCCCCCGTTTGGGCAGGCAGAGGACACGAGCAGGACTCAGGGAGTTAATATCTGGAGCTCCTGCCCTGGTAGCCCAGCTCCCACGTCTCTGTCTTTTGTTCAAGTTTAATAAAATAAATTTTGAATATCAATAAAGTCCGTCCTATTTTTCTTGGCTTGTCCCGGCCGCGCTGCGTCCTCCTCTTGCAGAAGTCATGCCACAGACAGATCACTTTTCCACAGATCACTGATGTGGTGCCACAAGGGCTGCACGTGACTTGCTGAAACGCTCCGAAGGTATTCGGATTTCTTTAAAGAAGAAATTCAATTTATGTGCATTGATATTACAATGTCTGTCAGGAGGAAAGGCTATAATCACCAGCATATTTTAGATTTACATTTTCTTCTGTACATGAGGTAATGGTATTAGAGGGAAACGATGAAGCTTGGAGTTGAATTGGACGCATGGTCCTGTTTTCATTGCTGCTAAAAGCAGGTTTTTGAAGCTCCGAGGAAAGCATATGTTAGCATATGTTAGGAAAATATCAAGAACAGGAGGCTGGGTGGCTGAGAGTTTAAAACATTTGTCTTTCCTCTTGGCCTCTCCATGTGGGGCACAGATCGGCTATTTCTCTCTGCCTCGACCCCTCAGGAAGCATTCGGGGTTTCAGCACCTGGCACAGAGACGGGCACACAGTGCGGGCTAAATGGATGTGTTCCAAGGCCGCTGCCCTTCCTCGCCCACCAAATGCCCAAAGAGCCAACTCGAGGTGCCAGGGAGGGCAGAACTGTGAACCACTAACTCACCCGGGAAGCAATCCTTGGTGCTGGATAAGTTTTTAAAAATCTTTACTCAAGGATATTTTTCCATTTATCTTCAGATAGTGGGGAGGGGGGCAGAGAGAGAGAGGGAGAAACATCGATTGGTTGCCTCCCACACGACCACAGCCAGGACCGGAGACCAAACCATCACCCAGGTACGTGCCCTTGACTGGAATAGAACCGCAACTACTTGGTCAGTGGGCTGATGCTCCAACCGCTGAGCCAGCCGACAGGGCAGGTCCCAGATAAATTTTAAACTATTTCCAGTGCTTTCTCCTGCGAAAGTGCATCAATCACAGGCTTCCGGCTTCGACTCCTCCACCAACTGATGGGCCGTCGTGAGCAAGATGGCAGCGGACCTGTTTCATGTAAACAGCGGGCTGGAGCCTGTTTCATGTCTGAGCCCAAAGCTGGTAGCAGGCAAAGTCAGGATCCGAAGGCGGAAGGTTCGGTGCCGAGGGCCATGGTGCTAGCCGGTTGCCATGGGCCTCCAGATAGACACTACATGTAGATTCCGGGGCCATGCTCCCCAGACAAGGGCTTGTGGGAAGCCGAGTGGACGATGTTCCCTGGCGACACTGACCAAGTCCCCCGCCTCTCGGTCTGCCCCGCAGGACAGACGCAGACGCCGGCCTCACTGCGGGTAAATGATGCATCGCAAAGACTGGGCGCAGGAAGGAAGACATTTCCCCAACTTCTCTCCCCTCATTCAAAAAATGTATTTTCCTCTATGGGTGTTTGTAACTGAACGTCACCACCCCTTCCATTGTGGTTTCCCTTAATTCAAAAGAACAGCTGTCAAGTGTAGACTATTTGGAAACTAAGTAGAATATAGGGACACACTGAACAAAAATTAAAATTCTTTCTTTCTTTCCTTTTTCTTACACTCACCCGAGGACATTTTTGCATTTATCTTCAGAGAGAGTGGGAGGGAGAGCGGGAGAAAGAGAGAGAGAGAGAGACATCGATGTGAGAGAGACACATTGACTGGGTGCCACACACACAACCCCAACTGGGGGCTGGGGATAAACTGCAACTGAAGTACGTGCCCTTAGTGGGAACTAACCCGGGTCTCTCTGGACTGCAGGCCAACGCTGCAACCTCTGAGCCAAACTGGCCAGGGCCAAAAATTAAAAATTTTAATTCTATCTCCCAGAGGCAACTATTCTTAACATTTTGGTATATGTCTTTCTGTATATTGTATACACATATATGTATCATATTCATAACATATTTTATATAAATATATTTTTCATAAAAGTGAAATTATATTAAATTATGTTAATGATATATTGGTTCCCAACAGATTGCAAGAGTCTTTTATGTCACTGAATATCTTCTATGACATAATCTTAACAGCTGCCTAGCATTTCCCGCTATAGTTGTAACACAGAATTTAACGAACCCCCTCTCAGTGGACACCGAAGTTATTCCCGGTGTCTCACAAGTAGAACGATGACACAGTATACACCTGTGTAGCTATCTCTTTGCTCGGACCCACAGTTACTTACGTAGGACAAATTCATCCAAGTGAAATGTGAGAGTCGTGGGATATGTATGTTTTCACTTCTTCTGGTCAAGGCGGCCACGCTGTGTCCAGAAAGGTAGTACCACTTACTCTCCCCATCAGCTGTGCGAGAGGTTCCCCGTGTCACTGACCCAAGAAGGTAAGTTTTTGTTCAGCCTGGGGAAATGTAAACAATAGATTTCCTGGGAGCTTGGCCTCCTCCTGAGACAACAGGAAAAAAAGATCACCTTTAGTTAACTGAGGGTCTAGGAGGGGTTCGTGAAGAAGAGTCCATGGCTTGTGAACAGGTGTCCACATGACACCTATGAGCCTTCTGGGGGACGTGAGATCTAAAGTTGGTACTTTATTTTATTGTTTAAAGGTATCTTTATTGTTGAAAGTATTATAGATGTCCCGCCTTCTTTACCATCACTGACCCCTTCCTCCCTGCTCCTGCCCACCCCCGCCTTCGCCGCACTGTTGTCTGTGTCCATTGGGTATTTTTTGATCCTCCAGGAGTCATCAGAGCTTGGTAGGATGGAAACTTGGCCGGGGTGTGACAATGGCAAGGAAGATCTTGTTTTGTGTTTTAGAAAAGTCATAACAAAGAGGTGTGCGTGGAATAACACCATCTGCATCCTCCCAACGCCACAGGGAGATGGAGACGTGGTTGACTGAGAGGAGAGATGCGGATGGGCTCCCAGCGACAACGCCGTTGCCCCACAGCTGTGCGGGTGGCTGGCAGCTCCGCGGTGTGTGCTGCCCGGACTCGTCACGCCGCTGAAGTCGGCGGGAAGGTCGATGGCCTCACCCAGGCCGGCGGCCGGCGGGCCGCTGCTGCCCCCCACGTGGCCTCTCCCCCTCTGGAGGCGGGACTGGCTTCTTTTCCCGGAGGTCACGGGGCGCTGCAATCATACAGTGTTTGCCCTTTTGTGACTGGCTGGCTGGACTCAGCATAATGTCCCCAAGGTTCATCCATGTCTCAGCAGGTGTTAGGATTTCATTTTTTAAGGCTGGATGCTATTCCATGTCATGTATGACCCACATTCGGTTGGTCCATTCATGTGTCCGTGGACACTTAGGTTGCTTCCACCTCTTGGCGATTGTGAACAATGCGGCCGAATTCTGGAGTTGAAGCAAGCTCCAGGCCCCGCCAGTCGATAGCAGCTTGGCAACATGGCACCAGGAGGCCACGGGTGCAGGGGATCCAAACCGTTGGGGCCAGTTCAAACACCCACCAATGACAGGAGCAAATGCTAGCACCGACATCTGGATAGATCCCGGCAGAAGCACAGCAAAACCGACAGGTCGCGAATGCAAAGTCCAGAACGCTGGTGCAAGGGGTTACTTGCACGTGCACAGGAAGGGGACGTGAGCGTGTTTGTGGCACATCGATTTTCACTTCCTTCAAAATCAAAGACATCATGAGTCTAGCGCTATGTCTACGAGTTGAACAGAAACACCCTCTAATGAGCGTAATGGTCTGTGCAGCGGATGAAATGGGATTATTCCAAAAAGGAGTGGAAATGGGAGGACCCGAGTCCTGGTCTCCCCAACCCCCCAAAACTCTCCAAGCCGCCCGCCTTCCGTTGATGCCACACCTCCTCTGGGCCTGAGCTTTCTCAATAGTAGCATGGAAACCTCGGCAGCTACCTTGTGACTAGAGGATGAACTGGTGTTTTCGAGAGTCGTTTTAGAAAATCAGGAAACGTATTATCCTGTGTAGCGCCTTCCTCCTTCCCCGGTGCTCTTTCAAGTAGCCACATGCTCTTTTCTGGTGTCCAATTCCCCTTTTCTTCTCAGCTGGGGCCATGACAACGGCCTTGTCTTTGCTTTCCCTGAGTCCTCTCTGAAGCATGGCCAGGTGCCCGAGACCGAGGAGCTAAGTTTACCAGGCTGCTTCCTGGTGCACCGCGACTTCAAAGCGCGCCGCGGGTTCTGGAGCAGGCAGACAGCAACGGCCGCAGACGAGCCCGCTGTCCCTGCCCCCGCGCTACTTACTCTCGACTTTGCTGGCCCCTGCGAGGGGCGAATGGACAGGCCCACAGAGGCCCATTCAGAGCAGAGTGCAGGCCCCCTGCCTCACCGCTGTCCCTCAGTTAGAAGGTCCCTCATCATAGGCAGGAGGAGTGGCAGCCTCCTCGAGCCTCAGTTTCTTCATCTGTGAAGTAGGGGTGCTGCAGGGCAGGGTTAGGGTGGGGTGAGTGAGGTCAGGTCCCGCAGGTGCAGGGCACGGTGCGGTCTTATTTAAATGTTTGACCATTTGTCCATCATAGGTATTTTTGCATTTGCTTTGTTAAATTGCATGAAGATATTTTCTGGATCATCAAGGTTCTGGGCTCCCCAGAAATGCTGTGCCTGCAGGGATGCCTCCCTCGCCTGGCCCTCCTCTCGGCCCTGTACACCTGATCGCAGGGGGCTTGCAGGATCGAATGAGGGGGTGCGCGTGGCACAGGTGAGCTGCGGCTGCGGTCCCTGCGTTTGTTCTGTCCAGCCCCCTGCCAGACTGTGGCTGCGAGAGGTCACAGTCCAACCAAGGCCACCCAGCAGTGACACACCACCGGGCCTGACTGCAGAGAAGTCCTCTGGGTCATTTTACTCTGTGCAGATGTCAGAGTGCAAAAGGGGTAGATTGGGGGGACAGCAAAGAGCCCGTGTGTTCTCCAGGCCAGGCAATGTGTTTGCCTCATGTTGCTGTCCCCAGAAATAGGCTGTCCTGGGATAAGCTGGGGCTTCCCTCCCTAGGGCCCTCCAAGCTCCGTTCAGGCACCCCCGCCCACTGTCCCCTTCCATGGTCCAGGTGCGGATCACAGCAGTTGTCCCCTCATCCCCCGTCTCTTCCACAGGGCAGGGAAGGGGACTCTCCAGTGTAGGCGTCTGGCCCATCTCCCTCGCGCTCTGTCCCAGGGGCTCAGCACAGAGCTTGACACACAGCAGACACTCCAAGAGAGCTGGTGGAATGGAGGGACACATGGGGGCAGGAGCAGGAGGACCGAGTTGGGGGCAGGAACAGGAGGACCGAGTGGGGGCAGGAACAGGAGAACGAAGTGGGGGGGCAGGAGCAGGTGAATGAAGTGGGGGGGCAGGAACAGGTGAATGAAGTGGGGGGGCAGGAACAGGAGGACCCAGTGGTGGGGGCGGGAACAGGAGAACCGAGTGGGGGCAGGAACAGGAGAACAAAGTGGGGGGGCAGGAACAGGTGAACGAAGTGAGGGGGCAGGAACAGGTGAATGAAGTGAGGGGGCAGGAACAGGAGGACCCAGTGGGGGGACGGGAACAGGAGGACCCAAGGGGGGTTCAAATCCAGCTGTCTTTTGAATGTCAGTTTTCTCCTGTGCGAACAGGTCAATCTCAGCACCGACATCATGTTACTGCAGTATTAAATGAGTGAAACACCAAACCCAATGCGTGGCGCCTAAAAAATGCTCAATAAATAGTAACATGGATTTTATTTTTCTTTCAAATCCCAGAATCCCAAAAAACTAGCCAAGAGCTTCCCAACAGCAGCACTATGGACATTTGGGGCTGGGTAACCCTTTGTTGTGGGGACTGTCCTGGAGTGGTGTGAAGCCCAGTGGCTTCCACCCACCAGACGCCAGTCACACCCTCTAGTGTGACAATTAAAAATAAAATCTCCAGGCATTACCAAATGCCCTCTGGGGGCCAAAACTGCCCTCTGGTTGAAAACTCTGATGTAGCCCACTGACCCAGATGTTTTGAGGGAAAAATAAGGGGATGATTCCTATGTTTTCTTATTTTCTCAGCCCTCTGCAACATAAATGAGTCAGGGCTGGGTGGGCAGATAAGATAAATAAACGCAGCACCGCGATAATAAATGGATTGGCCGAGTGCTCACGGGGTGCCCTGTGTGCTCGGTGCTGCCCCGACATCACCTCTGACCCTGAGAGTAGCCCTGCAGGGCAGCGGTTACTAGTCCACTTCCCAGGGAGGGAACTGAGGTCCAGAGGGCTCCGATGATGGCCCAGGCCGCACCCCAGGAGTGGAAGGTCTGGACCTCCTGCCACGTGGGCCGGGCTCCAGAGCAGGTTTCCACACTCCAATCTTGTGTCTTTCAAAACTCTTCCTGTCTTCGTTCCAATGGCTTGTGGAATAACCTTCATCTCACTGTATCTCCTCCACCTCTCCAGTCCCCTCCCCTGCCCAGTGCTCAAGAATGAAAATATCTGAGAAAATCGGCTGAATTTCCAAACCCACGCACGAATGTCTGGACGGCTCTTGCAGATGACTACATTCAGAGAAAGTATGATTAAACAGAAAGTGCCCCTGCCAAACTGAATTCGTTTGCCGCGTTATTTGGGGGTAAAGAACAGGACCCTCCATGTGTGGTTAGAGCTGAGATGATTCAGCCTCAGCTCCCCATAGCTGCACACTGGGGCCCAGCCACAGGGACCTTCCTCTGCATTTAACTCTGAACTTGCCTCAGGAAAGTATCTCCACTGTGCCATCCAGGGCCATCTGGTCACCCCTCTGCAGCCTCCAGAACCCACCGGCCCCACTGAAGAGGGGCTGCAGACATCAAGAGTCGCGTGGTCCCCGGACCGGCAGCAGCAGCATCACCTGGGTGCTGGCTGGAAATGCAGAACCTCACACCTACTGATCAGAATCTCGGGGGGGGGGGGCAGAAACCTGCATTTTCACAGTCCTCCAGCCGTCCAGTGCCACTGGTCTTGTCCCGCACTGGCCTGCATACTTCCCTGATGGGCTTCGCTTGCAGGACAGAGCTCTCTCTGATTTAGGTCAAACTGAAGGATTTGGGGTCTGAGAAAGGGAAAGGAATTCTCTGAGTCTTGGATATAAAAGCATTTAAGAAAGAAAACAATGCGATGAATCAAACATTGGTCCTCACAGGTGAGCAAAGGACAGATGTCAGAATTGAAAGGGACCGACACCTTTTCTTTGGTCTCTGTGCCGTCAGCCTCACCCCCAAAGTGATCTTTCTAAGTCACGAGTCAATGATGGCAGTCCTTTCTGAGGCTCCCCATCAACCTCAGGCTAAGGTCTGAAGCGCCCCAACGCAGGCCCTCGGTAACCTGGCCCTGCTGCGCCCTGGCCTCCGCCTGGGACTGGGCACCTCAGCGGTAGCCGTCACTTCCAGTTCCCACGTTCCGCCAGACTCCAAATGCCCTTCTCTTTACCTGGGCTTGCTCATCTACCGGTGTGTCTCATTGGTACCTGTTTCCGAGAAGTCAGCCCCAGAAACCAATAGCAGCCTGTCCTCCAAACCCCACCCAGCTCCGATACAGAATTCGTGCCTCTGCCTTCGACTCCTCTTACCTTTAAGGCCAAAGGATGCACGTTGGAGCCATGCCGCTCGGTCCAGTGAGGGCCAGCAGGGCCATGCAGAGAAAAGCTGGCACCGTGCAGGTCACTCAGTGGTTAAGGAGTGAAGTGTGGGGGTCTGATGTCTTGTGCTGGAAGAAAGAGTATGACCCTGCATCCACCATGCCAAGCCCCTCTGGTCCATCACTGGGGTGCGCCTCCGGTTCTACAGTCCAGTTCGTTATTTCCAGGTTGACTAATCGTCGCCATGTTGAGCCTCTGAGTAGCATTGTCCTCACTGCTAAGAAGCTACAACCCATTCTCTGGAAGAAAAATTCAGGGCTTTTACTTTAGTCCCTACTCATGAATAAAGATGTTTGGTAATTATCACCCGACTTGCTTTGATATTTGGCCAGATCTTGGTCAGGGAGCACTCGGTTTGCATTGCCATTCATTGCAGTGGTTCTCCACGGTCGAGCGCGACTTGGAGATGCCTCCCCCCAGCTTCCCGAGCTGGTGGGCGTGCACTCGGGGTGCTCGCTGCCCAGGGGGCCAGCTCTGCAGTGCCTGGGCGCCCCGAGGCAAGGAGGCCCCAGCTGCGGAGGACGCGCCGTGGAGAGGCCCCAAAGTGCCGCCTGCTGGGAGCAGAGAGCTCACAGGAGGGCGGGATCAAGAGAAGGTCCGCAGCAGCCCAGGGCAGGTAAGTGGCCAGGGGGAGGCGGGGTCCCAGGCCCACTCTCCGTGAAGTGACACGTTTCCACCTTAAGTGAGCAGTTTTTACTCTGAACTGAGAAGATTAAAATGAAGTGCATTATCACAGATCAGTTCACAGGGGTTTGGCACATCTGGTTGGAAATATAAAGCCAAACTGAGTCATGTCATTATATCTATTACCAGCACTGGAGAGAGGAACCAGTAACAGCCTGGGTCGTTACCGCCTCAGTTCGCATCCCTCACAAAGTTGGGAAGACATTTGGCAGGGGTTTGGGGGAAGAGCCACCCTCCAAAACTGCAAGGAGGCCCTGGGACACGGCCCAGATCCCCTGGTGGCCACAGCCATCGCCCCCATTGCTCCTGGTCGGACACCCCATTGCACCTTGCGTCTCGTGAGTTTTAAGCTGACCTCCGAGGTCCAGCCAGAAGGGAGAAGACTGGCAAGTTCGATTATTGCTTCAATAATAAGCGAAAGGTTTCTGGTTTGCTATTTACACTGCTCTCTGGGAGAGAAAACAAGACTTCCAACTGAAGTGCTCCAATGTCTACTATTTATCCAAGATTACACTTCTAATCCCATAATAAAACACCGTTCCTGCCCAGAGAGCAGAGTGATTGCCTACAGATGTGCCCAAACCGAAACATCTGCACATCCACCATGGCCACCGGCATGATATTTTACCCACTCGGGGTTGATGATCGAAACGGCTAATTAACTTCTGAAACTTCCAGTGGAAATCGCATCTGGGGAGCGGACGGGTGGACTGGGGACAGAGTCACCGCATCAAGATGCGCTGCCGGAGACAAAGGCCACACTGTGCCTGACTTCAAGCAACACCTTGTAGGCTGATGAAGTTTGGCCCCAACAGCATGCCGTCACTGACACATGAAAATAAAATGCTTTCCTAATGGGGCCTGGCACAGCGTCAGGAAAATACCTCATCTGAATTTTTATTCAGCTGACAAATGATGTGCGTCCCGGCCTTTATCTGGCGGCTTATATTAAGTATCTGAGTGCAGCAAAGATTTCTTAATTTGCTCGTTTCTCTTGGTACCGTTTAGAATGAGAGCTTAGAACTGGAAACATTATCACGAGGCAAGAGGGACGCCCACCTGCTGGAAGCCAAGCCCTGGGAATTGCTGCGCCCCATCGCATAGGATCACATAATCTCACCTCTGCCTCGATTTGTCTCTCAGTATACTGCTTAAAAATGGAACGCACTCACCAAGCCCAACAAGCGGTCTGTTTACTATGACTTTTGATAGAAAGGTTCATAACATACGGTAATGTGTGTGCATTTTTTATTCCGTGTGGCTACTAGACACCGCAACCATTTGGGACATTTATTAAAATGCATTCCGCCGCTCGTTAGGATGAGGTTAATGGGGGATTGATGTCTCCGTGGTGCTCGGTGCACACCACGGTAATAATGCTTGTTTAGTACTTAGTTCACGTTCAAAAGGGTTGGCCATAAAAATCGAAGGGATGCAAAGATTGGCTAAAAAAAAAACACAGAATAGGGAGTGATTTCTTCCATTTGAGGCTTGAGATAGGACACCAGATGAGGGGGAGAAATGATTCCAGTGGAAAATCTAATTCTCTGGTTGCATGAGAGAGGCTGGGGGGGGGGGGGGCCCAGAAGCCTGTTTTTATAGGCAAGTCTGCCAACCTGCCCAGGGAACCCAGCATGGACTAGCGATGCTTCCTGTGTGTCCACGCTTCGTCCTCGCGTCTCCCTAATTGCTTTGTGTCCCGAAGGCCATGGCCTTCAAATCGAGCTGAGTCTGCAGAAGGGCTAAGGGGCCCAGGCAGAGCCCGTCAGATGTCGGGGCTCAGGCCCCTCTTGTATCCAAACCAGATGGACCAGCAAGATGGGGATAAAAATTCCAAGCCACTTCCTCAGGGCTGGCTGGGCGTCCGGGCAGCGGCGGAGCCCGCATGTTTCCCACACATGCTGGTGATGTGCTTGCTTCCAAGAACGGAAGTGATCCAGAAAACCCCTGGAAACCGCCCAGCCCCAGCCCAGGAAAACCTGCCTGTTCAGCGAGGCGCTTCCCAGCCAGGGCAGCTGAAAGCCAAGGGCCGTGTCCGCTTCGTTGTGGAAAATGGGGGCTTTGGGGACGTGCAGATGGGAGGGGTCTTCGCTCCAGCTGCATCTCAGCTCGCTTCGCTGAGGCAGGGGGTACCCAGCAAAAGGACCAAACCCGTTCTCCTGATGCCGTAGCTGGGTGGTTGAGGGGGGCGGCGGTGTTTTAGCTGGAGGCTTCGGGCCCCTCCCGCTGCAGGTGCACAGGCAGCTTGAAAGCACACGTCAACAGGGCAGCCAAGCCACCAGCCTCTCTCCCTGCAGAACGCAGGAGCCCCTTTCGTCCCCTGCTTCTGCTCTCACCCCTTCAACTCATTGTCCCACAGCTGCTCAGAGATCATCTTCAAACAGAAATCAAACCAAGTCACCCTGTCACCTATGCAAACCCTCCGGAGGTGCCCCACTGGCTCAGGAAGAGCCACAGTCCTGGCCAGAGCCCACGAGCACTACAGAGTCTGCTGGCTGCTTCTTCCCAGCGTGTCCTCTCCTTCCACTACCCGCGGCTCACTCCGCAGCAGCCAACTGGGTCTCCTTTTTGTCTCTTCTCTGCTCGGCACCCCAGACTGAGGGCCTTTGCACATGCTGGTCCCCAGCCCAGAAAGCTGCTGCCTCATGTTCACAATGTAGCCTCCTCATAATACAGATCTCAGCTTGAACATTCCCTCCTCACAGAGACCTTGTCTCGCCCCCCACTTTTAGTCACAGCACCCTATTTTAGTCACCTGCACAGCATTGAGTGCAATCCCCCGCCCCGTGTCTTTCTTGTTAGTTTTGTTTATTCAGCCCCTTTGTGTTAGGGTGTAAGTGTTTTGAGGGCAAGGCCTGGCCTGCCCTCTGCACCCCTGTGTGCCAGCTGCTCCTGCGGGCCAGGCACCGAGTGGGGCTCACCAACTAAACTGCTGTTGGGTGGACGAAGGGCAGCGGTTCCCATGTACCAGGTGATACAAGCACTTTACAAACATGATCTCATTCGGTCTTTATGACAGCGCTGTGCTCTGGCTTCTGGGCTATGATTGTACTCACTCTACGGATGGGGAACAAGCCACATGAGGCCCTGCCCAAGGTCACCTAGCAAAAGGAGGCAGTGAGGGCTCAAGCCAGGTGTGTTCTGATCCCAGAGCTGGCGTCCCGACCACTAGGCAACACGACCTCAGTGTGTGGGACCCACAGGAGGGCGCCGTGTCTCCCAGATAACAGAAGGAAAAGGCAAGTCTGGCAGTATTATAAGAGTTTCTGGGCAACTGGTGCTGAAACCACTGCCCTGCTCTCCCCACCGAGACTAGTGTGATTCCCGGCCTTGGCCGGTGTATTGTATAAAGTTACCTTATGTGCCCTGGCTCAGCAGTTAGAGCGTCAGCCCGCGGACCAGAGAGTCCTGGGTTCGGTTCCCGCTAAGGGCACATTCCTCGGTTGTGGTTCATCCCGGCCCCGGTTGGGGTTGTGTGGGTGGTGGCCAGTCAACGTGTCTCTCTCACATTGATGTCTCTCTCTCTCTCTTCCTCCCTCCCTCTCTCCCTCCCGCTCTATCTGAAGATAAATGCAAACAAGTCCTCAGGTGAGGATAAAAAAACAACTTACTTATGTGAGGTCCAACAAGGCTAATGCAAGAGCACACTTCTCTTCCCTGGCCTCCCTCTGTGAGCCCCAGACCAACCCAAACCACCCTCCCAGACCAGCCCGGGGTCCCCTGGCCATGCCTTCCACACCACCCTGTGCACACACGCTTCCTCCTGCCCCAGAGTCTGGGGGTCCCATCGTCCTCTCCCCGCCCCCACCCTGAAGGGAATGAGGAGTTTTAAAATCACACAGCACAGACCACAGTGGGCCTTGAGAAGCAATGGAAAGAGAGCCAGCTTGTCGGCCAGTCAGATTGCTAAGCCCGATGGGGTCCTCCGCTTCCGCCGGGCTCCCACGTGCCTGTGCTCCCGGAGGAATCATGTCAGGTGCCACCCGTGATCCTGGGCGGCCTCTCCGGCATGTGCGTCAGACACGTTCCACAGCTGCAAACAAGACACCTCTGCTAAGAAGGTGGGGCCGCTGGAGAAGCAGAGGACCTTATTATTGGTGTTTGGACAAAGAGAAAGAGGGACGGTGGCAGAGATGCTTCTAGACGGCATCAGAGCAAATGGCACGTCTAAGAAAGACAAATAGACTGAGCCTCTGCTGGTATCCTAACAGGCGCGGCGTTTCGCTGGAAATGCACTGAGTAATCAAATTAAAACGGGCAGAGCTGCATGCACGCGCTGGGAAGCGTGAGCTGCGTGCACGCGCTGGGAAGCGTGAGCTGCGTGCACGCGCTGGGAAGCATGAGCTGCGTGCACGCGCTGGGAAGGATGAGCTGCGTGCACGCGCTGGGAAGCATGAGCTGCGTGCACGCGCTGGGAAGGATGAGCTGCGTGCACGCGCTGGGAAGGATGAGCTGCGTGCACGCGCTGGGAAGGATGAGCTGCGTGCACGCGCTGGGAAGCGTGAGCTGCGTGCACGCGCTGGGAAGCGTGAGCTGCGTGCACGCGCTGGGAAGCGTGAGCTGCGTGCACGCGCTCGAACCTTAGCGGGCCGGCCCGCGAGCCCTCCGCTGCACCGGCGCAGCCCTGCGGCTGGGCGCCTTCTCCCCCAGGGGAGGCCGCGGCCCAGGGAGAGAGGGTGGCTGGCCGGTGCTGGGCAGGGCCCCCGCGTGGCAAATGACATGTCAGACTCTTAGCTGCTGTGCTAAATGCTTCCATCCTCTATTCTTCACATTTAGATGAAGTCAAGTGTTTTTGAAGCCGAAAGCACAGAACCACCTGGGGCGCCCTTAAGAAAAATCAAACCCCCTTTTCCTTCCCAGACCCCAGTTCAAATCAGTTCAATCAGATTCACTGGTATTTTTCAAAAGCTGCCAAAATGTGCAACCCGACTGGGACGTCCACTCTCTAAACTAGTACATTGGTTCTCAAAGTGGGGTTCCCTGGAGCAGCAGCAGCACCTGGGGACTCGTTAGAAATGTAAACTGTAGAGCCCTGCTCTAGACCTATCGGATCAGAAACTCTGGGTGGGGAGTGGAGACCAGCAATGATGTTTTAGCAGCCCCTCCAAGTAACTCTGAAGCTCGCGGAAGCTCGACACGGCTGGAGCCGGGCCTGCCGACAGCGGGTCCGGAGCTCAGTTCTCTTGGAGCTGCTTCCAGAAGTGGACTGCGGGCCCAGGTGGTGGCTCTGTTTTTAATTTCGTGAGGAACCGCCACATTGTTTTCTACAGCGGCTGCACCATTCTGCATTCCCACCAACAGTGCCCAAATTTTCCACTTTCTCCATGTCCTCGTCAGCACCTGTTGTCTTTTTGTTTTTTTGCTTTTTCTTTCAATAAAGCCATCTGAGCCCTGGCCAGTTTGGCTCAGCGGTTAAAGCGTCGGCCTGCGGTCTGGAGAGACCCGGGTTTGGTTCCCGCTAAGGGCTCGTACTTCGGTTGCAGTTTGTCCCCGGCCCTGGTTGGTCGTGCGGTGGCAGCCACTCGATGTGTCCCTTCACGTCAATGTTTCTCTCTCTCTCTCTCTCTCCCTCCCACTCTATCTGTACAAAAAATGGAAAAATATCCTCAGGTGAGGATTAAAAAAAAATAAAGCCATCTGACATGTGGGAGGTGATATCTCACTGAGGTTTGGATTTGCATTTCCCTGACGATCAGTGACAGACAAGCATCTTTTCATATTCCTGCTGGCCATTTGTATACCTCTGTGTTCATAGCAGCATTATTCACAATAGCTAAGATGTGGAAACACCTGCATTTCCCTGACCGATGAATGAATAAATAAAATGTGATGTGTACACAATGGAATACTATACAGCTGTTAAAAAGAAGAAAATTCTGCAATATGCAACAGCATGAATGAGCATTATGCTAAATGAAATAAACCAGATTCAGAAAGACATGATTCCACTTCTATGAGGTATCTAAAATGCTCAAATTCAGAAAATCAAAGACTAGAATGGTAGTTACCAGAGGCTGGAGGAGAGAAAGAAATGAGATATTATTGCATAAAGTTAAGCAAGATGAAAAGTCTCCAGAGATCTTCTTACAACATTGTGCCTATAGTCAATAATAGCATTAAAATTTGTTGAGGACAGAGCTCATGTTTGCGTCACAATAAAAATTACTTTAAAGTATTGCCCTTATTTAGTTATTAAAGACCATTTAGTTATTCAAAAAATTAAAACCCTTTCTGTTTGTATAGCTTAAAAAAAAAACACCTCATCCTTTTTAGAACATGCACTTCATAAAGGCAGGGACCTTGTTCGTTTTGTTCATTTCAGTATTCCCAGCACCGGACACTGATAAAATGAATGAACCACTACTTGCAACCTGATGTTGGTGCTGTTTCCATTACATTAAGGAAACTTCAACTGGTAAGGATTTAGATTCTTTTTGCAAAGTTAGTTAGGATTCGCTTAACTATCTGTATTGGCGAGACTAAAATCCTTGCAGTCTGAAAGTATTTACTTAGACTGTTTTGTTTTTGTTTTTTCAAACAGGCTACAGAGACAACAAAATTAACACCAACCACAGCAGTCATTGCTGGCCTGGCCCCTGCTGCTATTATACTCCTGGTTAAGTAGGCAGGTAGCTAATCTGCAAGGCTGTTCAGTTTTCTGCCATCACACCCCCCGAGGGTGGAGGGCTACCCGTTATTGACAAAGACAGGAGACTTGTCCTAGCAGTTGGAAGAGTCAATCCTGCATCCTCCTGCCCAGCCCAACACCCAGAGCTGCAGCCTCATCAGAGGGAATTAACCAGGCTTCCAGCTCGCCTCATTGAACGGGGGCTGGTTGTGTCTCCCTGCTGTCGCCTGCTTCCTCACAACTCCCTTCCCGCACCCTCACCTGGGTTTCACTGTGTGTGAAAAATGACTGGGAAACGCAAGAGTACTGCCAGGGAGCAATGATTAAATTTGTCCCCAAAATTAATGTGTCGGTGATTGGCAGAGGGGAGGGGGCGGGAGGCTGGAGAAGGGATGTTATAGAGCGATCAACAATCAATGGCGGGAAGGTGACCGGACACCACAGTCTTCTGTGATTGTAATCAATATCACTCTGGCTTCCACGAGCCTCTCAATCTACGCTGCTTCATCTCGATAGAGTTTATTCTTGTATAAATACCTTAAATAAATAGCGCAAGGAGAACACTCGGGGATCCTTCAAATCACATCTGTTCCGTACGCGGGCAAAAGCTCGTTCCAGTGGGAAGAATGCATCTCTCAGAACCAAACAAGCTGCTCCTTTAAAAACCTCATAATTGGGTATTTACACACTCCACAACTTTGCATTTACGCCGCATCCTGATTATCATAAGCATTTCCAATTTGACAGAACCGACTAGAGTGAATTCGCTAGCTCCTCTAATTTCCGACTCGGCTAACTGCGGAGGCGAGGGGCGGAGGGGAGCGCGACTTCAATAGGATGATGCTGGCAGCCCGGAAGCCAGAGATGTTTTCTGGGAACGTGTGTTGTCTTGAACCCCTGGCTGCCACCCTTTAGGGACATAAACTGATAGGGGCAGAGCTTCCTGTTGTCATGACTGGTCCCCGCCCCCAGTCTTCCCCGGTAAGGGGGAAGGAGGCTCTGCTGTGCCGGTGGCTCTGCTCGCTCTGCAGGCTGGTGGAAGCACCATCAATTACATGCAGGTCAATTTAATCACAGACAGTGACCCATATTGAAAACGAAGGCGCTCCCAGAGCTTGGGGACCTGCACTGGGCTGCAGGGACCCTCCGGTGCACCCTGGGAAGGGTCCTGGGACTCCAGCAGGTCTACCACGTTTGCCACTTCTTTCTGTGCCCACTGCTGCCACTGAGTCTCCAGCGTCTGGAGCCTGGACCTGCTCCATCCCCACTTCCACCCCATCCTTTCTCCATGGGACAGCCAGGCCAGTCCTTGACACTTTGTTGAACACCGTTGTGTGTCTGCACTGCCGCTGTGATGACCAGGCTCTGCAGCAAGTGGCCTCTGCCCACCTGGCAGGCTACTGTCCCAACTCCACCCTAGAGACGACGGTCCTCTTTCTGTGCTGTGGATGGACACACCAATTTATTCCTACCTCAGGGCTTTTGCCAAAGCTGTGACGTCCACCTGCACTGCTCAGTGTGCCTCCCCCGTATCCTCACACGGGGGGATATGATGAGACGGTATCTATTACTATATATCATACACGTGTATATCTACCTAGAGATCTGTACTGATATCCATTGACATCTTATACCTGCCTCAGCTCAAGTGTTACTTCCTCAGAGAAGTCTTCCCTGACTTCCTGCCTAATGTCCCTTCCCAGCCCTGCCCTCTACCCCACCATCGCCATTCTCCATCATATCACCATGGCCTATTATCTTTGTAGTGCCATCTCGGTGCCCACATGCTGTGGTCCCCTTCCCACCAGAATGCCGGCTCCCCGGGGGCAGGAACTCCGCTCCCCTGCTCGCTGCTCACTCCAGGCACTACTGTGTGCTCAAGGAGTGCCTGGCACACAGTAGGCACTCAGGAAATAGTTGGTGAATAGATGGATAAACAAATAAGCCCACCCAAAAAAACTCAGAGCCTCGACGCCCATCTGCCCTAAGTCCTGGTCCCACTCACTTGACTATCAGTTTCTCCATTTGCAAAACTCTGACCCCCCCCCCCCAATGAAGCTCCCTGAGCGAGATGCTGGCCATGCTGAACACCCCACCGCCAGCCCTTTGCTTCTGCTATTGTCCACTCCTGCCTCCTTCCGCCTCTTCCAGGACCCAGCTGAAGGCCCTCCAGGCCTCCGGTGTCACCTGCACCACCAAGTATCTGTCCTTTTAAGGCAGCGGTTCTCAACCTGTGGGTCGCGACCCCTTTGGGGGTTGAATGACCCTTTCACAGGGGTCACCTAAGACATAACTGTATCAAAATTACAGTTATGAAGTAGCAACAAAAATAATTTTATGGTTGGGGGTCACCACAACATGAGGAACTGTATTAAAGGTCGCGGCATTAGGGAGGTTGAGAACCACTGTCAGGTCTGGATCCCAAGCTTCCGAAACCCTACACAGAGTGATCCAGGCCCTTCCACTGTCTCCATCTGCTTCCGGCTCCTTCCACCCCACGTTGTCCGTTTGAGAAGAGTCCTCGTGGGGTAGGGGAACGATGGGGTAGAGCTGCAGGGTCATAAGAGGGGGATGACTCTCTAGGACCCCGCTTGCCGAAAGGAGAAAGGAACGAACACATTCTCTGGAGCCCATCTGCCCAAGCATCACCCCTGAACTCCAGGCAGGCACAGGCCCCCAAAGCTCCCACACACGGCTCACTGCTCACCCTTCGCAGGCCCAGGAGATGTGTGCAGTCCTGGTCACCAGGCAGAGAGAGCGAGCCTCAGGGACCACAGAAAAGTCAGTGGCCACCACATCCTGAGGATGAGGCCTCAAAGATGAGCTTCTAAAATGTGACCGGAGGCCTCTCTGAAACCTCTCCTCCAAAGAAAGCAAAGCAGGAAAGACACCCCAGCCCATGCCCACCATGGAACGTCCGAGCTCCCACGAGTCCACACAGCCCAGAATGGGCCCACTGGGCCAGGGCACTGAACACAGGGCTTTTGCACAGCTGGAAGGTCTCCCCATGAGCTCCAGCTGGCCCGTTCCCTGACCCGCCACCCCTGGGTTTGGGACCACCACCCCGTCCCCATAGTGAACACCGATTTGGGCTGGGTTGCTTCTGATCGCAGGACAGTTGTATTACCTCTCCTGCCTTTTCAAGGCGCCACTCTTACTGAAGCTGAGGACTTCGTTCATCCCTGTACCCGGGAACTCCCCCTCGTGAAGAAAGTGAAAAAACACGCTTCATCCCTAGCAGGGCACCCGTCTGAAGACAGGCAGCCGTACAAATGATGGCAACAAGCGCTTGCCTTGTGAGTTTTGGAGGAGCTTATCCCCAACATACCACTTTCACATTCTTTTTATTTCACCATTAGACATTTATTTCTTTGTGTTGACCAGATGGAGTATTAAAATACAGATGACTTGGGGGATGTCCATAAGTCATGCATTCACCCACATGAAGGGGAGGAAGCCATGGATCAGTAGTTCTCAACCTTGGCTGTACATTAGAATGGCCTGGGCCACACTCTAGAATAATTGAAACGAAATCTCTGGAGACAGGGCCCAGGCATCTGAAGGTAGTAAGAGCTCATCAAGCGGTGCAGTGTGATTGCCAAGAACTGCTTCCATGGGCAAACTTTCGCCTACTGAAGTGTGCCAGGAGACACCCTGCTGATCACTTACATTAGCAGATTGCCCGAAGGAGAAGCCAGTTACGGGTCAGACTTGGGGCTGCACTGGTTTCTCCCCTGCTGAGTTCTCTCTGCTGGCAGGCCCTGGGCCAGGTCTGAGCGGGTCCCCTAGCCTGCCTGTGGTTTTCCAGCGCTCCCAGCAGAGGGTTGAAGCAAGGACTCCAGGTTACACGGGGGAATCGAGAAGAATCAGCCCATGATAACTGAGAGCGGATGTGGAGGCAGAAGACTGAGCAGGAAAAGCACTGACCGGGGAGAGAGGCTGCAACTCGGAAACCAGGAGCGAGTCACTACGGAGCTTTCAGGGTGGCATGCAGATTCCGTCCCACCACCTCGGCCCACGGCTGCCTCCAGGATTCAGGGAAAATGAAAATTAATGGGGTGGGGAAGGTAATCAGCAGTGAGTCCCACTCTTGTTAATAACCACCCTCCGTCATGGGTAGAAGGAGACAGAGTGTCCATTCAAGGCCAGGGTCACCTTGAAAAAGGAGGGTGGGAGCCTGGGAAGGGGCCTCCCCAGGTCTGGAAGACAGTCTCCGAATGGGCGGTCCCTTTCGAGCTTCTGTGATCCGAGTGCTTAAAAATCAGCTCCAGGGACTGAGCTAGAATCGGGACACCCTGCAGGGTGCCTGCCCGCCCATCCTGCCCACCAGCTCTTTGCCTCTGTTCCCAGCAGGCTTCAGCTGACGACTTCGACCCCCGCTGCCTCATCAGCACCCAAACACTTTGGGGCTAACGTTGCTTCAAGTGGGGGGAGGGGGCAGTCATCAGTCTCTGACCTCTGAAACTACCTTCCAGGACCTCCACATCCAGCCTGAGGATAAGGTCCCACTGCCAACTACCCCTGCCTTGCCAGGGGCCCAAAAGTCACGAGGCCCAATAGCCAAATACCTCGCCCAAGGTGCTCTGTTTCCAAAGCGTTTTTCATTCCCCATTTGCTTACACAGCCGCCCACAGCACTGTGTTGCTTGGCGATGGGTGAGATGGGCAAACAACACCCTCCAAGGGCAGGTCCGTGATGTGTGCTGTTGGGACCGGGGGCAGCCACAGGGCACTGCGCTGCCCACTCTGCCTAGCCTGGCGTGGAAACATTGCAATGCAGTTTCTCCGGCTCAGGCAGAGTCAAGGGGGCATATGGCCAACCCTGCCTGTCAGGTCACAGGTCAGCAGGGAGAGGGAGGATTTCAGTCACCTCCTAAGCACTTCCCATATGCCAGGTACTATAATAAGCCGTTTATCTACAGCATGTCATTTATTCTGCATGCCAAGCCTGTCGAGTAGGTATAGCTTAGTGGTTACAGCTTAGATTCTGGAGCCACGCTGCCTATTTCAAACCCTGGCTCTGCCACTTACTTCCTGTGTGACCTTGAGCAAGTGACTTAATCTCTCTGGGCCCCAAATGCTTGCACGTATCTGTAAAATACAAATAATAGTACCTTCCATCATATGATTGCCAGGGTTTAAATACGGTAATATATAGACAGTCTTTAAAACTGTGCCAGTATATTCATCTGCTCTGATTGCCGTAATAAAATACATAGACTGGGTGACTCAACCAACAGAATTTTCTTTTTAATCCTCACCCAAAGATATTTTCTTCTGTTTATTTTCAGATAGAGTGGGAGAGAAAGAGGGAGGGTGAAAGAGAGAGAGAGAAACATCCATGTGAGACTGGTTGCCATGACCCTGACGAGGGTCAGGGACCAGACCTCAACCAAGGACGCTTTGGTCCATGGGCCGATGCTCTAACCGCTGAGCCAAACCAGCCAGGGCAAACAACAGAAATTTACTTCTCAGTTCTGGAGACTGTGAGGTCCAAGACCAAGGTATCAGCCCATTTAGTTACTGGTGAGGCCCTTCTTTCTGGTTTGCAGACGCCACCTTCCAGATGGTTCTTGCATGGCCTCTCTGGGCTCTCCAGGAGAGGGAGCTCTATTGTCTCCTCCTTTTCTTCTGAGGCACCAGCTATATTGGATTAGGGCCCCACCCTTATGACCTCATTTAACTTTTATCACCTCCTCACAGGGCCTATATCCAAATACAATCACATCGGGAGTTAGGGTTTGAATATGTAAATGGAGGGCACAGTTCAGCCATACCGGGCACACAACATGTTCTGTAAGTGTTACCCATCAGTATTACCACCTTTACCCCCTGTCACATGAGACGGCCTAGGCCCAGAGAAGTTACAACACTTGCCCATGGAAATGGCACAGCCAGGATCTGCATGCAGCACAGAACTGACTTCAGAGCCCTTGGCTGCAACCAGCTGCCAAATGCTTGGCTCTTCCCACAAGATCTCAGGGCTCTCGACCCCCTGCAGGTGCCTCCCACTGTTCTGCAACCAGTGGCCACTCCCATGGGCACTAGAGAAACTGCCACACCTCTTGGCCAGGGAGCTGAGATTGTCAGGTTGTGGGCAGGAACTGGGTGCCAAGCCCAGAGGAGACCTTGCTCAGGAACTGGAGAAGGTCTCCCCCTTCTCAGACCCCTCAGAACACTATATCTATGTCCTGGGTCCTTTCCAGGACCTGTATTAGCTGCTTACAAGGCAAAGCCAGGACTTGGTCGGGTGTGAGAAGGGAAAGAATACAGACCAGCTGCTCTCTCAAGAACTGAATGGGGTGGACCTGAATGAGGTTCTCCTTGCCCTAAATGGTATCTGAACGAGCTGGGAACCATCTCTGCCCCAAAGCTAGCTTTGGAGGTTGGGCATGTAGCAGGCATCTGCCTGCCCAGCACCCATCCCGTTTTTCTGGAAACAGCATCGGGTGTTCTTTCAGGAACGGCCCATCATGCATTCTGTTCATGCGGCTTGAGGGGGCTAACTCTAAGCCCAATCTGAGCATCACATCTTTCCAGACACTGTAGTTGGTTCAGATGGGTACATATCCAAATCCAGGCAAACCAGAATAAAAAGAAATGTTTTAAGTTAATTCTGGGATTACTGTTAGCATGATCAAGGAAGAGACATTCTCTTCACTGAATGTATGCCTGAGGGTTCAGGAGGTCAGCCTGGAGCAACTGGCCACCATGTTCCTACCATGAGAATGAAGCCAAGGAAAGGAGAAGAGAAATGAGAGAGAGAGACAGAGTCCCAGTGACGTTGTTTTAGCTCCTAAGCATAGCTGTACCCAAAGCCCAGTTTCTAAGACATTATAGTTACCTAAGCAAATATACTTCCTTTTGTACTAGTTTGATTTGGGTTTGATGGCTTGCAAAAAAGGCCTTGAATACAGAGGCAAGAAGTGAATGAGAAATACTGAATAGGGTAGCAGGGTTCAGCAGCCAGCTCGTCCCGCGTGCTGGAGATAAGTCATGGCCTTCTCCTTCTCCTTCTCCCTCTCCCTCCTGGGGAGCCCCAGGATTAGCCAGAGCTGTATTCCAGAAATGGCAGCATGCTCCCCAAAGAAATGGGGAGAAACATTACTGGCTAGGCTGGGCCCGAAAAGACAATGGGATTTCAGCATTGCAGTCTGGAGGCAGTGGACTCTTCCTGGCCCAGAAATCGATGCACTGCACAGGGAGCCTCCGTTCGAGAGGAACATGGTATTGATCGCGGGTGAGCTGGGCCACAGATACATCAGGAAGGCCTGACTGATCTCATGGCTGCGAGCCCGCCAGAGCTGGCCAGTGGGGAACATTTGATTGCAAGCAGCTAATGAATCAGGGGTCAGTAAGCAGTCAGAATAGAGATAGCTCCGTCACCCCAAAACCTCACTCTGGGCCAGAGTCGGGACTACAGCAGCCCCCAGGGTGGGCTCAGGCACCACGATGATTTGGAACCTTCTCAGACTGAAGGGAAGAGGAGTTTGAGGCCCACGGTGGGTCCCTATGGAGGCTGGGAAGTAGGGGCTGCCCTGCCCGCCCCCCCCACACACACACACTTCTCGTGCCCTTGAGGGTTTGGGGAAGAGGAGAATCACAGTGTGTCCCCTTGACCATGGTAACTGTCCTCTCCCTACTTCCCCCACTCTCCCCACTCAGAGTCGGGGCAGCGCCTGCAAGGAGGACCAATGGCTACATTCAGGGCGTCTCGAGAAATAGCTGCCAGGAGGGAAGGGGTGCGGCAGGCGAGCAGGGGCCGAGAGCCGGAGGTGGACTGAGCCCCAGAGCACGAGTACGGAGTGGACCTCCGAGAACGGGGGATTCAAGAGGCTAAGCCAAGGGCCCCTGTTGGAAGAGGGCCCCGGCTCAGGGAAGTCAGGCGGACGCTGCTCCCACTGTTCCCCGTGCCCTCCGCACCGGACCTCACGAGGGGCAGGCTCTGCGGGCGAGGAGCCCAGGGCGGAGGGACGGCCCCTTCCCGCAGCGTGGGCAGCCCGGCGTGGGCAGCCGCCTCCTGCACTCCCTGGGGAGACAGGGTGGACCGCCGGGGTCTCTGCTGACGAGCAGTGGAAAGCAAGGCGCTGGCTGAAGCAGAGGGGAGCTGTCTGAAAAGGTGAGCAGAGCAGTGCTCGGACCCCAAGGGGCGAAGTACTGGCTTCGAGGGGCGGAGGGGAGCGGGGAGCGGGGCCTGCCCGGAGCCTCAGACGCCCCAGCTCCAGTTCTTCCTCGGAGAGCAGTTCCTAACCACTGAGCTCGGCCACGTGCCCACCCATTGGCCAGGAGAGAGGGGCGGGGCAAACAAGAGAGAATTTCATTGGCTGATCTTGAGTGACTGCCTCACCCATTGGCCGAGCACCTTGATTGACAGTCCAACCCAGACAGCCCCGATGAAGGGGCGGGAGAGGTCATTCACCGGAAGTGAAGGCAGTGGCCTTACCCGAGATGGATGGGATAGACACCCAGGTGGACGACAAATGGCCATCACAGGGGTCAGAGGTGCTCCAGCCCAGGAGAGATTCTTCCCCTAAGAACCCCAGTTGACTGTTTCTGCTCGCCCCTCAGCAGGGGATTAGGAAGCATCTCCACGCCTTCACCAAGGAGGGAAGAGGGTCAGGAGCAAGAGCCGCTGCTGGGGCTCCGCGGTGGAGGCCTCACCTTGCGCCGGGTGGCGAGCTGAGCGGCGCGCACCAGGATCGCCTCTCCTCGCAGCCCCGCGCAGGGAACTTGGCAGACGAGGACCGAGGCTCCGCTCAGGGACGGCTCCCACTCGGACCCCAGAGCAGGATTTGATGGACAGTTCTCAGACTGCAAAGCCCCTGCAATAATCCACTATGCCCCACGGAATCTCCGGGGCAGAAGGGGAGCCCAGGTGGGCGGGGGAAGTCAAGAAATAAGCTAAAGAAGAGATGGAAGAAAGGCAGGAGAAGGAGACGGTGTGGGGGGAAATTCAAATAACCAACGTGCTGAAGCAAGACGCCAAGGCCTGGGATCTTGGCACCCAAGCAGCAGGCTCGTCCCCCTTGCTGCCAGCATCTCCCCTGCTCACTGCTGGGCTCCCTCCAGCCCCCACCTCCTTTCACCCTGTGGTCACAGGCACATGCATCACACAGTGACTGAGCCGCAGAGACCCAGTGTCATTGGGTCACTGGTGGAGGTCCCTAACATGCTTTGGGAAGGACACAGATCCTACATAACACCATGGAATTTCCCAGCTACCTTTACTCTTCCCCACCCTTCACCAGGTATCTCAACCCACAAGGGCCAAAATCAGGGAAAGCAGAATCAATTTCCCATTTATGGAGTGCCGTCCGAGGGCCACATGCTGGCCCTACATTCTCTCTAAGCCTCAGGATAACCTTGAAGAGGTGGGCATGTTGTCTCCATTTCACAGATGGAGACACTGAAGCCCAGAGAGATGATCTGGGATCTGAGCCCACCTGACGCTAATACTAAAAACCTGGTGGGAAGCAGAGTGAGTGTGGAGCCCACCTTCTCCTGCGCTGGCACCAGGACCAATAGCACTGGGTGGCCCGAACTCTGCTCTGTCTGCTGGGCACAGCTTCCTGACATCTGGAAACCTGCCCTCGCTACGTTATGGCCTCACTTAACCAAAGTTTGTAAAAGGGCACCCTGAGAGAAGCAACACTCTCACCCACCAGAGCCCTGCTAAAACCCAATAAGCCCGGTGCGAGCTCGCGATTGAAGTGTGATTTTGGCATCTCTCCTCTGGTGTGGAAAGAGATTACACTGAGTCATATTTTAAAAAGGCACGGCTGACACAGTATAATCTCTGGTCTTAACTCCGGCTGATCTTGAGAGAGCGACAATAAAGAGGAGAGGCTGCAGCGGGTGGGAACAGAGACAGACAATCAGGAGGTTCTCCTGGCTGCCAGGGGAACCTCATCAGGCCCGCCTGGGACAGTGATGTCACTGCAGGGGCAGCTCCCGAATCTGGTCAGAGGTGGGGCTTTAGTCTCTTCTCCCGCCACCCCGGTCAGGGACAAGGCTCTCAGGGACCCAGGTCCAGCCCCGTCCCAGCACCTCACTGATTCACACCCCACATAATTAATCACGGCTTCCTCTCCTCTTCCTCCATGCCTGCCTCCCACCCCTTTCTCTTTTCCAGTGACTATAATGAAGCTGAAATGTCGCCAGAAGAGGCATCGATCTGTTTATCTATCACTTGCTAATCAAAAGTTTCCTGCCTCCTGTTAAAATACCAATGATTTCCTTTGCAGAATCAAACAGGTCTGTTCTCAGAGACTGAGTGTGTCGGCGGAGACAGTTTAATTACCACCTTTGATGCTCCTTCCCTGAATAGCAATCTTTCCTGACTTACATGATGAACACACATTTGGGGAAGAATTAAATAAAAAAGCAGGACCTGACAAATTGCAGTACAGACCAATCATGTGGAATCGGGTTTCCCTGTTATACAAGCCATCCCTCCGGGTCCCATGAATTCCAGAGCATCCAGCCCTGGGAATGCCGGCCCCGCCCCCCGGGACTGTTTCATTCTGAGTCCCTCTGACGCATGATACACACAGTGCTTGGACTGTGGGCTTTCGAGTCAAAGGCTGGTCTTACACTGCAGTCCCAGCTCCGGCCACTCACTTTCCAGGAGCCTCAGTTTTCCTACATGTATAAATGGGAATATGAAATATCCACATAGAGGCTGCTGCGAAGATTAAATCAAATGAAACAGGCAAAGCCTTGATCATAGTGAGAGGTCAATTAATGAGAACTGTTATTATAGTTATTATTATTAACTATAACAATAGCATGTGTTTATAATAGATTGTATGTTTTATAGAAGATCTGCCTTTACATTTTTATCATCTTAGAATGTTACTATAAAATATAATAAGCAGACTGTCTCCTTTATACACTGTAGTGTGCCAGTGCCAAGAACTGTGCTGCCCGTCGGAGGTGTTGCCTAAATATAGACAATGGATTGTTATGACAGGCTCGGGAACGGCACAGGGTAACACGCATAAACCCTCTTCCTTTCCTGCCTGACTGCGATGGAAAGATGAAATAAACGTAGTCACTTGCACGGATGCTTGAATCTCCCTCGCCCCTCTCTGCCATCCTTGATGCGCCTCGCCAGCCCCGCAAGGCCCAACGTGTCCGGAGAGGAGAGGGAGACCCTCTGTGCCACCAGTGGCCCGTTCACGGGGCGTGGCCAGAGTGGTGGGGTTTCCTCCCTCTCCCGCTGCCAACAAATCACTACTGTATGATAGCATTGATGGGAAAGAGTGTACACGAAAACAAGTTTTAGATTTTACATTTTCAAAGAAAAAATAATGACATTTTTATTAAAATAAACAAAAATAGTTCCCTTCCTATGTCTGGAAAACATTAGGATCCAAAGCCCCCATATCGCTCCACCCCCGCCCCCCAGGTTTTCATTTGTCTCACACACACACACACACACACACACACACACACAGAGCTCTCTTCCTGCACCGACAATGTCCCACCTTCCCTTGTGGATGGAAACCAGGTTTCCCCTGCTATTCATCACCCACAGACTGGTCCCATGCTGGACTCCCCAGTCAGGGGACCAGCTGGCAGCCATGCCCCCAAGTGGCTGACCCTCACCTTTCCTTGTCAGTGACAGGAAGCACCGACTTGTTTGAAGGGCAAGCACACCACGCTCAGGAGGGGTCGGATTCAGCCCTGACGGAGTGGGGTGGGGGCCTTTCTGTGGTCCTCCCACCAACAGGTGCAGCCTCATGGCAGCCTCCACCCTGCCCACTTCACGAGCGATGTCTGCAGGAGAGAGGAGGGCTCTTCCAGCTGCCCGTGCCCCGGGCATGGGCCCTCTCCCATGGGTGCTCTTCCAATCCAAAGGCAGCTGGAGGTACACTGAGGCTCACCCTTCCCCCACTGAGCCTCCAACCCAAACTAGATGCACTGTTCTTCAGAGTCTTTGGTCCCCAGAATGATAAAGCCCCACATATAAGAATAAGGGAGAAGACTTGTTTCTGGGGACTCTACTAGAAGAGATTCAAGTGGGGCCACACAATTCAACAAAGGTGCACTGCGTGCCGGGCCCATCTGTGTACACACAGGCATGGCTGCACACATACACACACAGGTGACCAAGACAGGTCCCTACCCTCGGGAGCCTGGAGGCCCTGCGGGAACGGACAACTCCACAGGCAGTTAAAACTCGGCCTGAGAAGTCTGGGATTGAGGAAGGCCAGCATGTCACCACACAGACAAGGAGGTGGCACTTGGCTAGGGAACCTCGCAGGCCAGGGCGCAGTGTAGGCAGGGCTGGGTCACCCAGGGCCTGGTGCGGGGTGTGGGGAGCTCCCCGTGAGGTCCGTGGGGAGCCCCTGAACACAGCAGTGCTGTGACCCTCCTCGCACTGCACTTGGCCACAGCTGGGCTTAGAGAACCACCCCCAGGAGGAGGACGGAGGAGCTCACCCCCTGCCTGGGACAGACTCACACTCAAACCAGTGGAATCCAGCAGCTGGTGGGGGCTTGCACTGGGCACCTAGCTGCCCCCCAAGTGCCCCCTTCTCTCTGCACCTCCTCTTCCAGCCCCTGGCCCTCTCTGTCTCTCTCTCTCCCCCTCTGGGCCCTTTCCCCTTGGCCTGTCTGCCCCCCCCTCCATTCTCATCTTCCCTCCTCTCCCCCCTCCACCCTCTCCACCCTCTGTTTCTGCCACTTCTCATTCCTCAGCCTCCCTGGATTCCACACCCTGCCCCACCTCCCGCAGCCACAAACGCAGAGCGCTGGATGTCATTTATTTTTGTGAGGTTTTTCTCACTGTTGGCATACACACAATTCCCACCCAGCTCATAATGTGGATGTGACCTTTCTGATATTCATTATCAATTAAAGGAACAGATCCGCTTCTGGGAGCAGCACAGCGACCTTTCCCGCCGCAGAGCACCCCGGGCCTTGCACACCTGCAGGATGCTCTGTCTCCTGTCTCCCCACGCTGCGTGGGCAGGTGGGGAGGCCTGCAGGGCAGACTCGCAGACACAAATGCAGTAGAAAGCCCCTCAGAAGCCAGTCTGCAGATTTCCAGGCCCTCCCACGACCACAGACTCAGAGGAACCGTGGGTGACCTCGGCTTCATTCTTTTCTTCCTGCCCTTTGAGGGCCACGCCAGACCTGGCCTCCTGCCCACCTAGCTCCTGCCCCTCTAGGGTGGACTCACAGGCAGGTCTCAGCGGCCGGAGGAGCAGCTTCTGGGCCCGAACTCCGGCACCGTGCAGAAAGGAAAGCTGGCACGTGGGCCTCTTTGGACAGGAGGGCACCTCTCAGGGAGCCGCACACCCTCTGACTCGCCGGGGCCCGAGCCGCACTTCCTGCCTTTTGCTTTCCATCCCCCCCTTCTTGTCGGTTCTGAAAAGACTCTCTCAGCCCCCCCCAGGACACCTCTCCCACAGGAGCCGAGCACGGGCCTCAGCGGGCGGCCAGGCGTGCAGAGGTGCGTGATGGCCCACGGAGGCCTGGCGCTCCCTGGTCTGTGGGCAGGGGCGCGGCCCCCCTGCCCCTGCCGCAGAGGTGGGTCCCGAAGGAACCAGGGACGGGGCTGGTGAGGGGCAGGCCAAGCTGTGTCACTCACTCCTGACAACAAATGGATTCTCAAAGCTCCACCCAGCGGAGAACCTAGAGCCAGAATTTCTTGCTATTCCCTCTGAGGCCGTAGCAGCATGGGCCCAGGATGCTAGTCCACATCTGTCCCTGCCAGTCCTTTCCAGCTGATAGGAAAGCCAGGTCCACCCAGGCCTTGCATAGCTGGTGCCCGGCTCCAGCCCCTGGAAGGCGGGCCTGACTCCAAGCCTCCCTCCTCAGCATAAGCCTCTGAGGCCTTTCCTCGGGCCCAGGCGAAGTGCACTCGAGTGACACCACAAGGCGGTGCTTGGGTACTGCACAGGGAAAGGTCCCACCTGGGGAGGAGGGTCCCGAACTGGCACACAGCATGTCAGGGACACACACACACGCCCACTCAAGCACATGCACACACACGCATACCCAGAGGCAATGGTGTGTGGCTGATGAGCTTGCTGTAGTAGCATGGCCCCTCCATCCAGCCACACCCCTTCAACAATCTTTGTTTATTTAAACTTTAACCCAAATTTGGTGAGTTGCAATGAGTAAGGGACCCCAGAAAGCCTCTGCTCCATTCCTCTGCCTAAGGGCATGGTTTTCTGCCCTGAGATGCCCACCTGCTCTCCCTCCATTTATAACTACTGGGTTTCTTACTGTAAGGGTATCTGCCCAAATTCAGCCACGAGGAGGGCAAAAGTCTGGTCACACCTACCACTCTGAAAAGCTGTAACAGCTGTGGCTTCATTTGGATGGAAAATTCTCATGGACCGATTGGGATCTTCTTCATAAAATCTTTTCCCCCAAAGATTCCAAGACCTATTTACAGAAGACGCCAGACAAAGCAGATGCCTCCTTTTCAAGGACAGCACGAGGCCACTTTCTTCATCTGGTTCACATGAAATCTTTGCCTTCGAAGACTTCACTAAGCTTTAGCCAGGAGTTACTTTCCCGGCAGTCACCTTGTTAAAGCACTTTTGAATGTATCAATGTGATTTGTGCTCAGGTCTTTCTAGGTATCGGTCAACAATGTGATCAATCTTTTATACTAGGAAGGAAGCAGCAGCCTAACCCCCAGTTCATTTCTTGAATCAGAGAGAGCAGAGGGGACCTAATTTGCAACATTCTGAGCTGTCTAGGGGCTGCCCAATGGGTTGGTTTCTTTGTCACCAAACTTGGAGCTCAGACAGCCAAAAGCAGCACAACTTGGATCTCAGACTAGAGGAAGTTGCAGGAAGCAGCAGCATGACTCCTGAAAACTGCAAGGAGACTACAGACCTGTAGATTCCTGAGGCAAGAGATTAATCAATGGGGAATATAACAAAATGGCTAAGGCCCAAGAATAAGCAGAGGTGATACTCTTAGGAAAATTAAGACATTTAAAAGCAGCCATGTATAATGAAGAATTGGAAAAAGCACATACCCAGTCCCAGGGAAGACACATGTTCAGAAAGGCCTGAGAAGACCTTAGGCCTTCATGCAAGGCCAATCTCAAGACTCAGAACTTGCCCTGCTAATTGGTGAAGGTCTTACCCACCAGTATGCAAAGACAGAAAGAGGTGGCTGATTTTTTGAACACACAATTTTAAACAAAATATCACATATAAAGAAACAGGGAAACATGGCCCATGCAAAGGAACAAAATAAATATCCAGACACTATCACTGAAGAAACACAGGCATCAGACTTACTAGGCAAAGACTTTAAAATACTGTCATAAATATGTTTAAAGAGCTAAAAATAAATATGGACAAAGAATGAGAGGAAATCAGGAAAACAAATATATGAACAAAATTAGCATATTAAAAAGAGATATAAATGATTTTTTGTAAGAGAACAAAAAGGAAATTCTTGGGCTGAAAAATGCAATAGCTGAATTGAAAAATTCACTGTTCAAAAACAGATTCAAACAGGCAGAAGAAAAAATCACCAAACTTAAAGAGAAGTCACTTGAAATTATTAAATCTGAGAAGCAAAAAGTACACAAAACATCAAGGGGATTTATGGAATATCATTCAACAGACTAATATGCATCATGGCAGCTACAGAGGACAAGAGAGTGAGAAAGGGCAAAGATTCTTTGTAGAAATAATGGCCAATTTGGAGCTCAGATACATGGATCCAAATATCCAAGAATCTCAACAAATTCCAAGTAGACAAAATATATATGCCCATTCATTCAAAAATCTGACTTCTGAGGAGTTTTTCCTTAAGGAAATATTGTAATCTTGAACTTGGGTGAACAATTAGCTGCAAGTATTTATCACAGCCATTTGTAGTTGTAAACAGTTGGAGCAACCTATATGTTCAACAACAGGGAGTTGGGTCAATAAATTAATATCCCTAAGATGGGGTATTGTGCAGCCGCTAAAAATGATGTTGACGCTGTTCAGAGTTGAGTATTAGGAGAAAAGAAAGGTTTACAAAATTCCGTGTGCAATCTTATTTTTGTGATCTAGGTGGGTACACGTGTCTGTACAGACACACTTCATTTTATTGCGCTTCACAGATGTGTTTTTACAAAGCGAAGGTAAGTCCCTCCACCAGTAAAGATTACAGCTCACTTTACTGTGACACTCACTTTATTGCAGTGGTCTGGACCCAAACCCACAGTATCTCCAAGGTGTGCCTGTACATAAAAGAGGATTTGGAAAGCTAGCCGTGAAAGAATGAAGAGTAGATCCTTTTCTGAATGTGTGAGATTGAGGGTAGTTTTCTTTGTGTTTCTGCTTTCTGCTTCTATAAAACGATTGCTTTTGTAATTCGCGGTAACAGTCTATTTCAAAACTAGTCATATACCTGGTAAGTGTCAAAAGTGAGGTTTGAACTTTTCTTCCAGTACACCATGCTGCCTCTGTCCCAGCTTCATGTGTCTGCTCTTGAGTCTCTCTTTATTTAGGGTGCTCTCTTTCCCGGGGACACCACAGTGCCTCCCCACAATGCCTCACTGAGTGCCCGAGCTCATCATTTCCAGATCTTTAACAGGTCTAGGGAAGATTCTTAGGTTGAGAAAACCTGAAGTTTCATCATTCAGTTGGCTCCCTATTCTAAATTATCTGCTAAGCCACACTTAGCTTTTTTTTGGTGTACACTAAACCTTAACCACCATTTCTGTTGCAAATGAGAAAGCCACTCACTAAGAGCACCGTACCTGCTAGACACCCCTCTTAGACCTTCACCAGTCGGGAGTGCAAGAGCCAAGAATCTGGATGGCCAGTTAAAACTAGAGAGTCCCATTTTTGTGTTTGTCAAGGTGTCTCAGCAAATTTCCTCTTTAATTTACACCACTGCGGCTAGCATCACTTTCCCCGAGGGGCTTTTGGATATCAAACATAAACAGGAAATACGAGTTAGTCCCCTCATCTTTGCCAAAGCCTAAATGAAATCAAATAAAAAAAGTAATAAAATAAAATGAATGACGGTCATTACCTTGCCACAGCTATTTCACAATAACAAGGCCTGACAAGTATTAATTCACCATGCAGCCATATACATGCCTGGACTATATGGTACTATGCTCACGTCCCAGTCCTGCGGACTACGATGTTTTTATCCCAAAGAATCTTCAGATTTCAAGTCTATGAACTTTGAACTGTGCAGTGTCTGCAAGAATAAAATTCCACCAGGACAGGGATTCAGATAGAAGCCAATTGATGGATGGTTCCACCTGGACTTTGTAGCTTTTAAAAATAAAACAAATGTTACCACAAATCCAGGAATACTTTTGCCACCAAAAGGAGAAACCGGAACCTTTGGAAAGTCACGCATTCACAAAGGATGCTAAACTCCTGAAATCATTAAATTGGCGATAACAAAGCGGTCTTTTACATGTTTGAGGGACAGGTGCTTTTTTGGCAGACACTTTCATGTTTCCAGAGAGCCCCAATCCCGAGAGCAGTGATGCCCTCTGTTAGAAAGCTCGACCTGGGTTCTGCAGAGCAGGGGAGTGGCTTTCCTTGGGCCCTCGGATGTCCTGGAAAAGAGCTCATCCTATGCTGATGTGGCATGACCAACAGAGGTGCCAACCTCAGTACAGTCAACCTCTTTTTTTTAATTGAACTTATTGGGGTGACACTGGTTCACAAAACCATACAGATTTCAAGTGTACAGCTCAACAAAACATCAGCTGCACACTGCATCATGCACCCATCACCTCAAGCAAAGTCTCATTCTGTTTCCTAATTCGAAAGACTATGTGCACCCCTAAGTTCATTGCATCATTATTTACAATAGCCAAGATCTAGAAACAACCCAAGTGCCCATCGGTAGATGAGTGAATAAAAAAGCTGAGGTGCATTTACACGATGGAATACTACTCAGCCATTAAAAAGCAAATCTTGCCTTTTGCAGCGGCATGGATGGACCTGGAGATCATTCTGCTAAGGGAAATAAGCCAGTCAGAAAAAGACAAGTACCGTATGATCTCACTTATATGTGGAATCTAATGAACAAAATAAATTGATGAACAAAAGAGAAACAGAGGCATGGATACATGGAGCAGACTGACAGCTGTCAGAGGGGAGGGAGGTTGGCGGGGGTGTGGGGGGTGCTGAATAAAAGAAGGTGAAGGGATTAAGCAAAAAATTATATACATATAACACACACACACACACACACAACAGTGTGGTGCTAGCCAGACGGAAAGAGGAGTGGGGGGTAGAGGTGAGTGGGCAAAGGAGGAGAAATGGAGATGGTATGAGCATAGGCAACCCCTTGACAATAAGGAAAAATCAAGAAACAAAGACGGGCGGAGCGTTGCAGGCAGAGGTCACAGACCACGTCCCACGCTCTCTAGTAGTGGTCATGAGATGCGAAATAGAAGAAACCAGAATCAAAGTCCCAAGAGAGTAATTTCCACCAACAAGAACTATTTTTTATGCCTAGGAAACAAAGACCTTAAACTAGGGCGTTTAGAAGGGGAACCATGTGAGTCAAACCCACACCAAATGAAAGCAAGAAAAAAGGACAAGAAAGAGAAAGTTCCATTAGGCACCTGAGTCGGCAGGTTTGGGGCTACTAGGCTTTCCTTTTCAGGGGTCATTGAAAAGTTTGAGACCTAACTATAAATATTCCAAAATATGAAAAGCCAACCATAAAACTGAAATAAATAGGTATTTAATTAAAAGTCTACAAAACTCCATATAAGATCAACTTCATGGATGGCTAGGTTTAGTAGTCATCAAAATGCCATTATATTGGGAAACCGTTTGAAGGGTAGCTATTCCTCCCTTTCCAGAGATTCCTAGGTGCACCTAACGATTGCCCACAAACCCCAAGCCATTGTAAATGAAATGAGGCACTCAGAGCGAAATGATTTCAAAGACAATTTTTTTAATCTTTTCAACAACATAGTGTGGGATGGTATGGGGTGGGGTCTCCAAAAGTCCAGGTACCTAAGTGTCAAAACAGCCCTACACGTGGGACACCAAGGAGCCAGGGAGGGAGCAGCCAGGGACAGCACCATCCCCCAGCCCCTTTGGGTGGCCCCAGCCCCGCCTGGCTCGCAGCGCCTCCCCGGCTGAGCCCCCACCTCTCTTAAGCGTCTATCACAGCAACAGCCCCAGGGCCAGACCCCTAATTGCCAGCTTCTTCTAAGTGCCAGGGGAAAAAGGAAAAAAAAACCTCTCCAGCCCTCCACCCTCTCCCCAACACAAGCCCAGGGGGTCAGGCAGGTTCAAAAGGTGAAATAAATGAATCTTTACACATTATAAGGACCCGAGCAACATTCTCTGTGGCATTAGTGCCTGAAACGGCAGCAAGCAAAGGCAGGTGTGCGGAGTGCCTGTCAGCTAACGACACTGATAAGCCTGCCGTGCCCGGTTCTGCTTCATCTCAAACAGACGGCTGGAGAAAGGAGGGGAAGCCGGAGCAGAAATAATTGCTGGAGCTCCCAGTAAGCTGAGGAGCCTGCAGGCAGAGATCAGCACTCCCGATTCCCCTCTGCCTTTTATTTCTATAACCTTAAACGTTCTGCTATTATAGAAGTCATCATGTCAGCTTTCTCCCCAGCCTCTCCGGCCGCCCGTTTTCAAATTGTATCAATTGGTAAGGCTTTTGGGCTGAAGGATTTTCATCTTGATTTATGGTTGCTGTGCTTTAAAGATGAAGCGGACTCCACTGACCTGATTCAAGCAGGGAGGCTGCTGGCCTGGGCGTGTGTTCCTAATCACATCCTCCCGATAACGCGGAGGAACTAGGGGAGGCTTGGAATGTGTCTCTTTTTCTCTTTCTTCTTTTGAAAAAATAATAGATATTAAATCAAATTGCAAGTGAATAGCATTGTCATGACTCTCTGGCTCAAGGGGTGAGGGGCGGTCTTCGGTTCCCCGCGGTCCTGTGGGGCTGGGCAGCCAGCTGGAAGTTCTTGAGGATATTGATGACGGCTGGCTGCACACCGGGGGCCGAGAGGGACCCCCTCGAGGCAAGGCCTTTCCGAACCGCTGCTTTCTATGGGAAGAAAGGAAGGGGCCGAGAAACAAAGGCGGCGCTGGCCTTTGTAACCAGAGGACTTCATTAACAGTAAAAAAAACACAAAAAGTAAGTAAAAAATACAAGACTGAACGGCCCATTTCAGCCAGTGCCCAGGCTGTGCAAGGAGAGCTCACGCTTGGCTCTCTAGTCCACGCGGCCCAGACCCAGGGGGTGATTACACTGTTCGGGGCGTGCGGTGGGAGGGCTGTGGACAACCAGCCACTTCCACAGTCTTCTGCATGTGTGGCCCATCGTCGGGAACTCCGGAGTGAATGGCCTACTGGCTTCGTGATGCAAAAAGATGTGCCCAGTCCCACCTGTCCCCCCACCCCTACCAGCTGCAGGCCGTGACGAAGGAAGGAGACCAGAGGCAGGAGAAGAGTTTGCGGCTGGAACAGAGAGGCTGCGCTCCCCTTGAGGCTCTCACGCAGGGTCTTTGGAGCAGGTCTGGAGCTCAGGTTGAGCTCAGGCCGGGGACGGAGGCAGGAGAGAGGCCACTGCAGGAATCGTGGGGTCAGCTTCGGGGGCCAAACATCTCAGGTGCCTCCAAACGCAGGTGTAAGTTAACCAGGCACCTGCACCTGAATTTATCGACTGGACTCTTGGGATGGTTGTGGCAAAGATGCATAAGGCCCCATCTAGAACTCTGCCCGGAACAATGATGGAGGTTCCCCACTGTCTCTCTCTTAATTCTGTCCAATGAATCTAAGTATGCAGATTATAGAGGCCTACTGAGCTACAGGGTGGCATTTCAGGGTCTCCAAAGTCACACTTTCCTGAGACAAGCCTCTTTCTTTTTTTTGTTTTTTGTTTTTTATTCTCACCTGAGGACATTTTTCTATTTTTTGTTCAGGTAGAGTGGGAGGGAGAGAGACGAACAGAGAGAGAGAGAGAGAAACATCGATGTGAAGGGACACATCGAGTGGCTGCCACCCACACGACCGACCAGGGCCGGGGACAAACTGCAACCGAGGTACGTGCCCTTAGCGGGAACCGAACCCGGGTCTCTCCGGACCGCAGGCCGACGCTCTAACCGCTGAGCCAAACCGGCCAGGGCGAGACAAGCCTCTTTCGATTGCTGCTCACGGAAGGGGTGGCTCTCCAGGCCCATGTGAAGCTGAGGGAGAAATTAGCCTCAGAGCTGAGAGAGAGAGAGCGACTGTGCCAGGACCCCGAGGCTTCGGCAGAAGTGTCTTCATTGAGAAACCGCAGCTGAAGTTCCCCTTGTTCCTTCAGAAGCAGGAGGAGAGAGGCAGGAGGGAGCCTGACAGGAAGTGGGGATTCAGAACTTCAAATACAAACATTATGAAAAACAAGCAACATCTGCAAACAGTAAGTACTTATTTATATTTTATGGAGTGTGTGCTTGGGATTCTGACAGGTTTTTAAACAGAGACCATATTAGACCCATTCAGAGGCGAGAATGTCCCTTTTAAAAATGCATTAGCCCGGGGCCGGCAGGTCAGGCTGTGCTGGCCTCAGGTGAGCCCTGACCCCTCCCGACCTGGTCTAACAAAACACACGTGCGGCTGGCAATGGGCCGTTTACGCGCTCTCTCAAGGTCAGGCGACAGGCTGCTGGAGGCTTAGTATTCAGCAGGCTTCTCCCTCGGCTGACACAGCCGCTTTGAACTTTTCCCTTTTGAACAAATAGGAAGGGGAACTGCGAGGAACAAGCACTGGAAATCATAGGCGAGACTGCGCCGCCGATAAATAAATGCGCCGCAAACAAACAAATAAATGGCCAGCCGCGTCCTCGGCGGATAAAAGGCACCCCTGGAAGGTCCGCTGTGTTCCCTGCGCTTGGAGCCCGGAGAAACTTTAAAATAAAAACAATAGAGTGAACCTGCGATCTTCTATTTTCCCCACCTCCAAGAACGAACCCTTTATTTCTGACAACAAATAAGAGACGGTTGGCAGGGACGGTGCGCTGTGCGCCATGAAATATTTAGGAAGGCGATAACGACTCCCCGGACAGCCTAAGAAAAAACCACGATTATATTCAGAGAGAAAGCCACGAACAAACAGAGGGGGGAATACAAAGACAGATAAAGGAAGGCCTTTCATCAGGACTTCCTGTCCAATAATGCAGCCAGGCTTGATCCATATGTTGTGAGAAAAATCAAAGTGTCACAACTATCCAAAATGTCAATAGCTCCGGTAAGGAATATTGTCTAACATTTTCTATTACACCGTTCAAGAATTTGCCTCCCAGCACAATTTGGAAGAAGAAAACTCTTTTATTTAGAAAACACTCAAAGAAGAGGCGGGCGAGGGGGGAGGAAGAAGGCCAAGCCAGGCGCATCTCAGGGCCGTGCGCGGTACCAGGACGCGCCGGCTCCCACGCCGTCCGAGAGCGAGGCGCCGGTGACAGTGCGTGCACTCCACACCCGCACGTGTCCTCTCCTTCCTCCACAGACACTCTCCGAGAGCCTCCTGGACGGCGAGCGATCCCCGCGCGGCGGGAAACCGAGAGGCCGAACCTCCAGCACCCGTAGTATTTGGATAAACCCACAAAATGACTTCAGGGTGGAGCCTGGGAGTTCCACTTGGCTCTTCTACGGACAGGCGCCTGGACTGCTGGGTGACCCATTTCAGGGGGGAAAGGCTCTGTATGTAAGCAAACAATGTGTTGTTGTCTTGGAGACATGTAAACAAAACCCACACCCCTTGCCCTGCAGGGTCTCCTCTGAGAGGTCCTACTGCCCCGGGTCTTCCGGACTTGGTCTCCTCCAACATCCTGGAAATCCCAGAGGAAAAAATCATTCAGGAGAGGCTGCTGTCTGGGCTTGGCGGAATCTTAAATAGAATGAAACAGGCCTGCGACGATCAATATTACTGACAAATTAATCTCTGCAAATAAACTGTTGTTAGCGTCATGGCTGTCTCCGTCCCCCAAATACTTGTTCGAACGAAGTTGAGGCCTCTGTGCCAGTTGGTTGGTATTTTTCCTGGTCATCTCCCTGGGGCTGGCACTCAGATTGTCCAGAGGGATTTGGTTTCACGAAATAAAATTACGCCGCGGGCCCTGACCTTGCTCCTTCGATCCCGTCTGCCAGGGGTTGTCTCTGCTTCAGAACAAGCCCTCTTGCCCCACCCCCGCCCCCCCGACAGGATGCCCTCACCTGTGGGGAGGCGGTGAGGAGGCAGAGGGGGGCAAGCGGCGGTGGTCTCCACTTCTGCCCAAAATCAGGGTGCATCAGAAACCTCTGGGAAGCACGAGGTGAACCAGGCACCCAGTGTCAAGGTTTCAAAAGTCCATTTTTGCTTAAGGAATGGAAAGAGCATGCGATACTTCTATGACCGCCCCAAGATTCCCATACATGTGCATGTGGGGAGAGGGAAGGGGGTGCACAGTTATCCAGAGTTAAAATGCACCCAGTCTGCACCAGTATTTTTATTTTTTTTAATCCTCACCCGAGGACATTTTTCCATTTTTTGTTCAGATAGAGTGGGAGGAAGAGAGAGAAAGAAAAACATCGACGTGAAAGGAACACATCGAGTGGCTGCCTCCCACATGACCCCAACCAGGGCCGGGACAAACTGCAACCAAGAGGTACGAGGTACGTGCCCTTAGTGGGAACCCAACCCGGGTCTCTCTGGGCCGCAGGTGACACTAATTGCTGAGCCAAACCAGCCAGGGCTGCACCAGTATTAACTATTAGGATACCTTGCACCAGTTGGTAAATAGCCATTTCCCCTGCTGCCCACTGTCCTGGCCTCTCCCCAGAACTTCCTCCCCTCCCCCAATTCAGCACCTACAGGGTTAACACCTGGCCAAGGAAAGGACCTCCAGGACATTCAGCCCAGAGCTGATTGGTGGGGGCCTGCTGCTCACCATCCTTAAATATTTTGATCTCACCCCAGATGGGCTCCGCCAGGTTCATGGCCAAGCCTGAGGCTATATGGCCTGTCCTTGGCCAAGTTCTTGCAAAACTTCTTCAGTGGAGAAAGAAGCCAGAAGACAAGGCTTTCCTGAGCTCTCCCCTCCTTGGGGCTGGTTTCCCACTGACTTGGACCTGAGGCATAGATGGCAGTGCCCCAACACTCAGGAGCATCAAAGCAAACAGGCGAAACTCAAAGGCCTCTTTCCCAAGCCCGAGCAGTAAACAGCGGCAGAACTCAAGCGTCACAAGGGTATAATTGTCATTAGTATGTAAATTTTAAAAGCTCAGTCAAAAATATCAATACCTCCCACTTAATTTATTACTGTGTAAAGATGGATGGTGGTGAAGCATAGCATTGATTTTCAGAGCCCTTAGAAAAAAAGGCAAGGGAGAAAATTGTCACAGGCAACTTAACACAAAATGCTGTGTCCCGAAATTAATCATTGTGCTTTTTAAAAACATACACGTGCTTACAAAAACACCGGACCCAGAGCGTGTGTGGTTCAATCTCATTTGATTGGCTTTTCTGAAAATGGAGAAATGGAAGAGGCCATTTGTGTAAAGCACCCATACTGAACGGATTAGATGTAAAGACATTTGAGTTTTTACTATATCGACAGCAAACCATTAGGCAGCCACACTCCAGCCCGGCCACTGAGATGTAATCGAAGAGAATGGTTCCCTGGATGGGCTGGGCAGCACCACCTACCAGCTCCTCGTCCCGGCCTGGTGACAGGGCTGTCGCTGATCACCCTCAATCTGCCTGGTATCATGACGCCATCAGCCTCATATTTTCTAGAGTGCTGGTGGGAATAGTCACGACCACTAAACAAAGACACAAATTCATCATCAGCTTAAAACTGAGCCGGAGGGCCGGCGACCCTGGGAACTGTGTGTGTGTGGAAATGACGTGGAGGTCGGAGCATCACGGTCCCCTGTGCCGGTTAAGGATGGGTCACTTCCTCGAGTTTGACATTTTGAGATGTTTGCATTTACACGGAGGGAGCAAGAAGGAAAAGAAAACAATAACGACGGAGAGACGTATTTATTCCGAAGTGTCCCTCGCCACGCCACTCAGTTTTTGTTTTCCAGGAACCGTGGCTTTGCCTCTGAACACTCTCCCGCCTAAAGCAGGTGAACCTCCCCTGCAGCCTCGAGAGGGCCACCACCCGAGCGCTCCCGGGAGCCGAGATTTCCAAAGGAGCAGCAACGTCCATGTTTTCCAGGAAAGATAAGGATGTTATTTGTCTTGCGTTTCCTGAATCCCAGGGCTCAATGACTCCCTCTCCTCAACAAACCCGGAGAACTATGGATTATTGTCTTGGGCTTTTTTATGGCACCTGGGGAAACTTATTTTTTACGGAGATGTTCCACCAATAATCAGGCTACAAGCCAAGAGCAGGACTTCACATTCATCAGACTGGAAAGATGAATCTTTTTGAGAAGCATTTTGTCAACAGAACGCCAGGCGCCAGCAAGGGCTGTTCATCAGGGTTGGCGCTCTCGGGCCGATATTTCTAATGTATCGGACGCTCCGCGCAGGGAGCAGCAGTTTCTCCTCCTCACTTCGCTGTGACGCGGGGCTGCGGTTGGAAATGAACATCACGTTGCTCGCTGTAATTGCATTTAATTCATTATCTTTCATTTCAATAAAATCACAGGAAAACACAGGGATGTAAATGGGTAGACTAATTGCTTATGGAAATTCAGGTGCCATCTTGGTATAAATTTCCCCTTGCTTGAGGAAGACACAGTTGTGCCATTATCACAGAATTTTACAACAATATGTAATTACAGAGAGGAGCAGGTGTCATTAGCAAGTCTTCCCACAAAGCAGGTAGCGTCCTCGGTTAAATATTTACAGCAGTGGAAGCAGCTGGTAGTAATGAGTTTTCTCAGCCACACCTTTCAGAGCCTCCAACAAATATTATGAAAAGGGGTCATTATCCACCCGCGAGCACTGCTTGCCTGTCGCTGGTGAGCAATGTTTCTGCGTGGTTTGCAGGACTGGAATCCGGGCTGGGTCGGCCATGTGATTTCAACAGTGATGAAAACAAGTACCCGAGACCTCTTCCCGGCTGCTGCAGGGAGGGACAGTGAAAGCTGCCTCTTTGGAGATGACATCAGCCAGGAGTCCCTCCTTTCTCTTCTCGGTCCTGTTTCTGTCCTCGGAAACCCACAGCCCACCGCACGGATGCAGGCTGCAGGCTGGCAAACTTCGCGCCGCTCCGAGGCTCAGCCTCACCTGCAGCTGTTTTGCCCAAAACCAAACCACGCGGCCCACCCTCCGCAAGCACCTCAGCAGCTCTTTAGTCCCCAGTGCTGTGAACGTGGACCCAACCTGGACAAAATTTAATATTTTCCTCCCAAATATTTGAAAAATCCATCCTGGGGCTCGAGAGGAGTCGGGGAGTCTGCGAGCCGTAACCTGACATCGGAATTATTCCGAGGCTAACACGGAAGGCTATTCACAAGCTCATTTGGAGACGTGTCCATCAAGATACCACCGTGCAGGGGAGATGGACTCGGCTTAGGGTTGCAGAAAGCTCTCGGAACCACGGAATGAAAGGAAGGCGAGCCGGGACAATATGTTACATCTTCATTCTTGACCAGGACTTTTTTTCCTTGATACAGAGTATAAACCGGGAGAGCAGTGGCCCAGGGCTGTGCCTTTCTCCACACCTGTAAAAACAGTTTAACGTTTATTAAAAATGATAACCATAAACAACAAACATGGTGTCCAAACTCGCCTCTGTTCATTTCAATGCTCTGATTAAGATTTTAAGCAACGCTTCTAAATTAGACTGTCAGGCCCCCGTGCTGCACGCAGGGCCGGGTTCTGCTCACGCAGGGCCGTCTGAGCAGCAGCCTCTCCGAGTGGCGAGAGCCAGGCCAGCGACCACGCGCAGTGTTCTCTCTCTCACTGCCGATGAGATGGGGGTGATCAATTCGCCCTGCTTGTCCACGAGCTTGGCCCAAAATAAAACCGGCTGGGCTCTGGGGGCTCCCCCTGAGGTATTTCCCAGCTGACAAGTGCCAGTGTTAATTACCCATTGTTATGATCTGAGAGACACGAGAATTTTAATTATGCAAATTCGGAGCCATTTTGTTCCTGTGGGTGAAGAAGCTGCCAGAGTTTGTGCTGGAGCAACTTCGCGGCAGTGCCTGTGACGGATCGGAGAAGACTGCTCCAGCCACGTCTGAGCAACCTGAGGGTGGCTTCTTTCTCAAAACACAAAAACGAGAGCCTGCCCTGTGGCTCCATTGGTTGGGCATTGTCCTGTGCACCAGGAGGTTGCTGGTTTGATTCCCGGTCAGGGCACGGGAATCAGTTTGAACTTGATACCCAGTAGGGGCCGCTGATCAATGTTCTGCGCTCACATTGATGTTTCTCTTTCTCTCTCTCCCATCCTCTGTCTCTAAAAATCAATAAAAATATTTTTAAAAAATAAATAAATAAACATAAACAAAGAGGAGGACATTGCCTTTGACATTCTCCCTCCTGGTGTCACGTTGGGAGGCCCAGACAGCCGGTTGCTCGGCCAAGTCTGCTGACCGACGCAGCGGCGTCTGTGACGGAGGCTGTGCGGTGGCAAACAGAGGCCTCTACTTCAGTGCCCGTGAGGGCCAAACCATCCCCAAACAGAAGTGACATCCGGCACCTCCTTCCTATAGGTCCCCAAAATAAGTTGGAATCATCGTCTGCTAACTACAGAAACTCTAGTTTTAAAAAATCGCGCAAGCTGGGCAGATCAAGTCGAATCCCCTGCGGAGCTGCGGGGACGTGCGGAGAAAGCAGGGGCTGCCGCCGCCGTGGGAGGCTCCCTCCCGGAGGCGCCCCGCGGCTGTCTGCCTTCGCCCTCCCTTCCTCAGGACCTGCCAGACGTCCACGGGTGCACGGTGCCCGGAGGCATGTGGGTGTTCGTGGGGTCCAGCTGGACTGGACCTCACTCAGGTTCTCCAGTCCTGGGGTAGAGAGTATCTCAGAGACTTGGGGTAACTAAAAGGTTGGGGGATGGAGGGAGCAAATGTAACTCAGCTAGAAAAGAATATAAATGTATTACTGTAATAAAATGAACAGTTATATATAATGAACCAGGATGTAAATGTATTAATTTTTAAATTGAAACAGGGAACTTGAAGGAAAAGGTTTTCCTGGAGTATATCACCAGCCCTGGTCCCATCGCACCCCAGACCCCGGGAGGCTGGGTGAAGAAGGTGGTTCACGTTCATTCTCCTTTGCTGGTGACATTGGTGAGGACGTTTTAAAAAAGGTCTGCCATGTCTTGGTCCTCAAAAAGTTTTCAATCTGGTGCCTTTTTGTCTTGCTTGCTAATCAGACAAAAAATGAACCCAACTGTGTCCCAGAGACACCTGGTCCTACCAGAGGTCACCTTTAATGCAGGGGACCGGAATGGGGGAGAGAAAGCTGGGGATAGAGTCGTGTGGCGGGAAAGAGGGGCGGGGAGGGTGCGCCTCACAGGTCGCAGCGGCAGCCACGTGCTATCTGCACGGTCAGCCAGCGGCCGGAGGCTGGCCCACAAGTCAGTCCTCTTTCAGGAGCATTTTGGCAGAGTTGAGAGCAGACTGAATAAAAATCTGGGAATAACTACAAGCAAGCCTGCCATGAGATGATAAATTGAGCCACTAACTGAGCACTTCCCATGTGCCACATTTATTCTCCTCGCCCTCAACCACCCTCACAAACCCATTTTCCAGATAAAGAAATCGAGGCTCAGGAGGACTGAGTCACTTGTCCAAGGGACAAAACTAGCGAGTGGTGGAGCCTGTGTCCTTCTCCCTCCGCCACACTGGCTGCCCCAAGGGGTATTCCAGGCACTTAAAATTTGGGGTGCACGTAGGTCTCGCTTGGGGAGGAAGAATGAAAATGGGAAAGATCTTGCCGGGGGGAGGGCCATTGGGAGACGGGGTGTGAAAGGTGATGGGATTAAAAATGCAGCTTGGTGGTTACAGAACCGTCGTGAGGATGTACGTGCAGCATCGGGAACATAGTCAACAATGCTGTAATGGAGCCAGGTGAGTACTGGAAATATCAGGGGAACACTTTGTAAAAAAAAAGTATACGATTGTCTAACCACTATGCTGAACACTTGAAACCAATACAAAATGATGTTGAATGTAGGCTGTAATTGAAAAATCAAAAATTTTTAAAAAAGAAAAAGAAAAGGTCTCAACTAAAAAGATACATCAAGATCATCGTTCCCCATCGCTGAACTCATAGCGTCCTGAGCGGGGCACGGTTTCCTGCTTGTCTCATTTCCCACGGATTTCCTCCCACTCATCGGTCACTCCTCCTCATGCACCTGTTTCACCTTACGTCGGAGCTTCTCGGGGTCCACCCAAGACTCCTCTCTCTGCATCGTCGCTTGAAACAAGGGTTTCCCAGCCTCGGCACGACTGACATTTGAGCTGGATAAACCTGAGGGGGGGGGCTGTCCTGTGCACAGTAGGGTGTTTAGCAGCATCTCTGGCCTCTTTCCACTAGAGGCCAGTAGCACCCCCACCCCCACCCCCTGACTGTGACAACCAAGAATGTACCCACATGTCTCCCACGGGGCAAAAATCGCCCTGGTTGAGAACCACTGTTCTAGATGATTTTATCTATTTCCATGAATTCAATTACCACACATGTAGATTCTGACTGTCTCCTAAACCTGTCTGTCCAGCCCAGACTTCTCTCCAAGCTTGAACTGACCCTCAGTTAAAATCAGACCTTGATGTCTCTCTCACAAGCACCTCAAACTCAACACATTCAAACCTGAACTTTCAGACTTGGATCCTGCCGGAGACTCCAGCTTCAATCTCGCACCCACAGAACCTTCCCGTCTTTACCCAGGCTGCTGGTTCTGCGTGGGCCTCCCTTCCACCTCCAGCTCTCCCTGACTTCTCTTTAAGTCCACCTCCGGGAAGTCACCAGTGAGCCCCACGAGATGGGGTGGAGGGCTCCATTGTATCACAAGTCATTCATTCAGCCAATCAATCATTCATTCGCTGTGTTAGCTGCTGGGGACCCAACGGGGAGTAAATCCCACTTGCCTCCTGTCCTTAGGGAGCTTAGAGACCAGCTCCTCCCTCAGATTCCGGACTCCCAACGGGGACCCGTATAGCTCAGAACCTGGTATGTGGTATTTATGCTCCATAAATACTTTTGTAGCAAACAAACTATTGTGTACCCCAATGCACAGGTCTCACACCAAAGCATTCCCCCATTCAAGCCTCAAGCTGGGGTGCTGGCCTCACCTTCCCCCTCCCTGACTGTCCCAGGGGGTGGGCGGGCTCAGTCACGGAGTAACCAGTTAGGCCGGGCATTTGCTCAGGGATTACTGGGCCCCTTCCAGAAAAGGATTACCTTGTGTCCAAACCCACCAGGCGTGGGAATAGCCCTCCAAATATTTGCTGAGAGTTCCTGACCTTTACCTTCTGTCCCACAGCCCCACAGGGCCAGCTAGCGGAGCCCATGCAGGTGACTGGCAGCCCGGGGCTCCTCCCCCCCCCTCCCTCTCCCAGTCCACTCAGGGCTGCCTCCTTGGTATTCAGCCCAGGCCTGGCTGGCAGGGCAGTGCCTCCACTTAATCACTCAATATTAAATAGGGGATGCCCAGTGCTCTCCATGTTGATTCTGCTAAGACCATTAATGCCCTTGGTGGCATCACTTTAATTTGTGCTCTTGAAGGCAAACTGCTGTGGTAGGAGCCCGGGCTGGGAGGATATTGCTGATATTAAAGATCAGGACGGAGGGAAACCAGCCCTGACCTGCAGCCGTGCAGCTGAGAGGGGGATTCAAGATGTGGGGGAGGGCCTGAGGCTTCGGAAGTTCGAAATTCCCCTCAACTCCCCCACATCAAAATGAGCCACTTAACTAGTCCAAAAAATATTGCATGGAGTTCTGGGCAATGTTGGGGTTTTCCCTGGAAGCAAAGCCCAGGGAAGGGAACAAGGTCCCTGCCAACTACGAGAGGAATGGCAGGCGGGGCGGAGCCTCAGGCAGACACCCGTCCTGTCCTGTCCGCAGGTGCGGGAGGAGAGAGCCTGCGCGCAGGTGCCGGAGGAGAGGGCCTGCCCGCAGGTGCGGAAGGAGGGCGCCTGCCCGCAGGTGCGGGAGGAGGGCAGCAGCTCCTGAGAGCAGTACTGGCTGCCAGGTGCCAGGGGCAGGTTGCCCAATAAAACTCAGGATGCCCAGGTAAATTCCAATTCCAAGAAACAACACATTGTTTTTAAAACTTTATTAAGATATCTTTGATATAGAAAAATTGTCTATATTTGGGCGTACAATGTGATGTATTGATGTATGTATACATTGTGAACACATGACAAACCAAATAACGTGTCTCACCTCTACAGAGTTCCTGTTTGTATTCAGAAGATTCAAATTAATATCTATCCTCATAGCAAATTTTAAGTGTATGATACAGTATTAACTGCCATTACCATGCTGTATAAACACACACACACGTGGTCTATACATACAATAAAATACTTTTCAGCTTTAAAAAAGAAGGAAAGATTACTCTTTGCAGCAACATGGGTGAACCTAGGGGACGTTATGCTAAGTGAAATGAGCCACTTACATGAGGAGCCTAAGCTAGCCGGACTTACAGAGGCAGAGAGCAGAACGGTGGTTACTCAGGGTGGTGGGAGCGGGGTGGGGGGCAGCAGGTAGAGGTCAAACAGCATGTTATATTTTTTCCAGTTGCTTAGGTCATAAAACTCACAGTCATCGCGTATCTCTGTCTTTGTCTCACTCCCCACGTCCAATTCATCAGCAAATGAAGGTGGTTCTCTACACAGTATATTCACCGGCGGTCCCTTCGCCCCTCCTCCCCTGTGTCATCCTCCTCTGGAGCCAGGCCCCCTCCAGCCTTGAAAACTATGACTACAGTAGTTATCCTGGGTCTCTCTGCCTCTGCCTTTGCCTCCTCCTCCGAAATGGTCTGTTCTTAACCCATCAACCTCATCATGGTTCTTTGCTCAAACAGGGTTCTGGTTTTGCTCAGAGTAAAAGCTGAAGTTGTGTATCGCCTGCGTGGTTCGATGTGACCTTGCGCACTGCCTCACTGACCTCTTCTTCTAGCAGCCTGCCCATCCTGCTCCCACCACGCGGCCTCCTCACTGGTCCTCACAAACCAGGCTCAGTCCTACGCGAGGGCCTTGCTCCTCTGTCCTCACAAACCAGGCTCAGTCCTACGCGAGGGCCTTGCTCCTCTGTCCTCACAAACCAGGCTCAGTCCTACGCGAGGGCCTTGCTCCTCTGTCCTCACAAACCAGGCTCAGTCCTACCCGAGGGCCTCGCTCCTCTGCTCGCTCTGCCTGGGGCCCTCCTGCCTCCAGGACGATGCTCCTGCCTCCAGGCTCCAGGCTTCCTTCCAGCCTCGCCTTCTCGATGAGGCGGACCCTGACCACCACGGGGAACACTGCAACGCGACCCTCCCTCTGGCTCTCCGGGGCCCTCTGACCATTTTTATGTTTTCCACTTTTACCACTTTCTAAGGTACATTAAATTCTTACTTGACATCTTTGTCGTCCATGGTCAGCATCCATAGATGAGTAGCAGGGCAGGAATCCTCACTCACTGGTGAGTCCCAAGTACGAGAACGCTGATGAGCTGGGCGTGGGGAGGGAGACAAAGGAAGACAGCAAGACTGCTCTGAGTTCATGGCCTGAGCAACTGGAACCTGGAGCCACTGCAATGGAGACAGGCAGAGGGTGGAGCGGGCTCGGCAGAACGTGTTGATCGGGGTTTGGTTGGGGACGTGTTAGGATTCCTTGGACATTAGTGGTGATGAGTACTGTTGGATATACGGGTCTGGAGTCTGGGGGAGAGGTTTGGGCAGAAGATACCGACTGGGAGTCAGCAGTGGAGGTGTTCACGGCCGGGGGAAGGGGCGCAGTCACCCACGAGCGAATGAGGATAGAGCAGAGGCGGGGCCCAGGGTGGAGCCGTGGGGTCCTCCGAAGGGAAGAAGTCGGGGACAGGAGGAGGACCCAGCAGAAGGACCCAGCAGAAGACGAGAAGGAGCCACCAGGAGGTAGGAGAGCCGGGAGTGAGGGTCCTGGAGGCCGACGTGCTGCAGGCGAGGGAACGGCTCAGGGACATGTGACAGGTCGGAGAAGGCGAGGACTGTGTGACACTGAGCCTCGTGCCTGTCCCGGGTCATCAGTGAGAGCGGCTTCCGGGAACAAGCCAACTGGCACGTGTGTAGGACGAGCGAGAGGGAGGCCGAGTGGGCAGCGCACCCACAAGGACGGCGCTCAGTCCCCAGCTTCGCCTCCTTATGCTGTGCGCGCGTGATGGGCTCCACGAGCCAGCGAGCTGGACAGGGCCGAGATCTTCCTCCTACTTCTCCCTCGGTGTACAGACGCACCCGGTCCGCACGTGTCAACAGCCGGGACTCCCACGTCACGGGAGCCAGGCCGTCCCACCTTCTGACACCAGGGCGGGCCTTCCACCCCGTGTTCCAGTCCCCTGGCTCCAGGCCCCCCAGTCTCTGCCCAGGGGCCTCTTCTCAGCTGCCAGAGAGCCGCTCCTTCCTGCTGCACAGCTGGTGCACCCAGATGCAGCTGTGCCGTGTCCCGGGGCCCTCAGGACGGCGGCGATGCCAGGGGAGGGCCCTCAGCGGAGCCCCCTCGGGAGCGGGCCCCGGTCACCCCCCTCGGGAATGGGCTCTGGTCACCCCCCTCGGGATAGGGCCCCAGTCACCCCCCTTGGGAATGGGCTCTGGTCACCCCCCTCGGGAGTGGGCCCCGGTCACCCCCCTCGGGAGTGGGCTCTGGTCACCCCCCTCGGGGGCAGGCTCTGGTCACCCCCCTCGGGAACGGGCCCGGTCACCCCCCTCGGGACCGGACCCCAGTCACCCCTCCTCGGGGGTGGGCCCCGGTCACACCCCTCGGGAATGGGCTCTAGTCACCCCCCTCGGGATCGGGCCCCGGTCACCCCCCTCGGGAGCGGGCTTCGGTCACCCCCCTCGGGATTGGGGCCCTAGTCACCCCCCTCGGGAATGGGCTCTGGTCACCCCCCTCGGGAGCGGGCCCCAGTCACCCCCCTCAAGAATAAGCTCTGGTCACCCCCCTCGGGAGCAGGCCCCGGTCACCCCCCTCAAGAATAAGCTCTGGTCACCCCCCTCGAGACCGGACCCCGGTCACCCCTCCTCGGGATCGGGCTTCGGTCACCCCCCTCGGGAGCGGGCTTCGGTCACCCCTCCTCAGGGGTGGGCCCCGGACACCCTCCTTGGGGGCGGGCTCTGTGAAGAGAGCTGCCTCACAGGCCCCCCTTCCCCAGAGTGTCCTACATTCAGTGACATTCGTCCCAACTCAAGACTAGTCCGAGGGGCCAGTCGCGGCCTCACAGCTCCCGAGGCCTGGCCCGCCCTTTGCCGACCCGGTCCGCTCAGCGCCTGCGCGCCTGGCAGCCTGCGCGTCACCAGGGCTTATGCACTGAGCAGCCATGGTCCAGGCTGGTGACCACGGTGGAGGCTCCCACCCTGGTGGCGTTTCTGTCCTGATGAAGGCCCAACCTAGACCACTCTCGCTGGGAAGACCCTTCTTCAAAGGTGGATTTTCCGCCCCCCACTAGCAATGGGAAGGGACCACCCTTTCCCTCGGGCCAGGACGCAGATGTCCCTCTCCAGGTACCTGCCACCTCGCCCCCAATGCCATGCCCCGAGCTGGGACCGATGCCCCGTTCTTCTTCCTGTGCACACAGCTTCCCGGACGCCGGCCAGGAGCCGGTGGCCCCGCCAGGGCCGTGGGCTCGGCACCTCTCATAACGGAGGTCAAGTGAAATGAAAACCCGCCTCCCTCGCCCCGTCATCTGAATTCCTACATCGGCTATGACATGGCTGAGGGGAAAGTATTGGATTTATTTTTATGAGTTAGTCATCACCCTAAGGCCCTTAAGAGGAACTGTGCGAAGTGAATCCATTCAGAAGGTCAGAAGGTCATAGCTAACTTGTAAAAATAAATCCAATATTTTTCACTCTGTCTTATTAGATTTATATGATGCAGACATCCGGGGGAGGTTTGTTTTTCAAAAAATACTCATTTTCCAGCGCTATTTAGAGTATTTCTTCCCAGCCTCAACCGAATACCCATGCCATCTGCAGGCTGTGTGCGAGTCATCTCTGGCCAGGTGGCAGCTTCTTGATTTTTAAAAACATTTTTTAAATGAGTAGCTCAGAGGCCTCGTCTCCATCATTGCGTCTCTACAGAAGCCAGAACCCAGGTTTCTGAGCCTCAAGTACCCAGCATGGAGGCTGGAAGTAACTGAAAATGTTTGATGGGTGGTGCCACCCAAAGCCGACTTTGCATCTGAAACAGTGGCCGTGGGGACAGGACCAAGTGGACGCACTGTCATCACTCAGCAAACACTCTGTGCTACTCACACATGGCTCTCACGTTCCCGGGCTGGTCTCTCTCAGCGAGTGTCTCTCAGACACTGAGGGCCATTGGTCCTATCAGGTTTGTGGGAAAGTCCGCCCGACCACTGACATTTGCTCAAGCCCACTCCCCTTCCTCTCCCTCCTTCCTCATTGTCCCCGAGTTCACTTGTCCCAGCAAGACTGTGACGGTTAATTGTCATTGTTTTCCACTCCTGAGTCCAGTCTCCCTCTACATTCGTTTGTCAGGACTCCCATAACAAGGGGCCACAGGCTGGGGGGCCTGCACAACAGGAACCTACTTCCTCCTGTTCTGGACGCTAGAAGTCCAAGATCAAGTGTCAGAGGAGTGGTTTCTCCCGAGGCCTCGCTCCTGGGCTTGCAGACAGCCACCTTCTTCCTGTGTCTGCACACTGTCTTCTTCTCTGTGTGGGTACACCCAGTATCTAAATGTCCTCTCCATAAGGTTGCCAGTCAGATTGGGTCAGGGCCCACCCTGAAGACCGTGTTTTGACTTAATCACCTCTTTAAAGACCCTACCTCCAAATGCAGTCACATCCTGAGATCCTGGGCATTAGGGCTTCACCATGTGGATCTGGGGTGGGGAATGGAACTCGGCCCATCACACCCTCCCAAGATGGACACTAGGCTTTTTTCTGAGGGTCTGTCTTCAAAAGGCTCTTGTGTTCCTCCTGGCACTTCACACTCTGCCCTTTGAGCTCTACAAAGACTGGTGGCATTCAGCCCCACAATGAGAGGGCGATGATCCATGAATTATCTTTAAGGGACATCATCATCAAGTAACCATCATTCTTGTCACTGCATAGCCACATCTCATCTTTTATTTGTGTGCTCATACCCTTCTCACAGATCACCTTTCCCCAACTTCAAAGTCACTTCGAATGGCAGAGGAAGTGATGAGGTGGACCATGATTTTAATCTGCCAATTGTGAGTGGCGGGAACATTGATCGCCCCCACGGTTTGTTGTACGTCAACCTCTTTCTCGAATCTGAAGTCTCAGATGGTTGTGTGCTCACAGGAGAAAAGCCACCAGTCTTCGCTCTGAATTCCCAAGGCCACTTTGCAGCCTGTGATAAATCCCCAGAGCCAGCCAGATCGATCCCAGTGGGCCGGACATGCCTCAGCTCCCTGGAGAGAATGTGAATGATAACGTCATCACATGACTGCCTGGCCTGCCAGCCCGGGCCCTTGTCTCCCATCCCTTGTGAAGGATTCAGCAGAGAGGCCAGAGGACACTGGGGAGGCTGGGGCTTGGAGGACAGCGAGGCCCGGTACTCCACCGTATCCATCAACCAGCCCTTAAATTCTCATGGCAAGCTTCGCTTACTCTTAGGAACAGGTATTCACGGCAGCCAGCAAGCTGCGCTGAGTGCTGTGATTTCAGGGCACTAAAGCCCCCCCCCCCCGCCCGCCCCAGAATACTCACTGTGCCTCCAAACCTTACCTTTAAAGTCAAGGCACTGCTTTGATTTAAAGAAACATTTCTCAAAGTGTGCTCTGAGGAACACTGGATTCATATACATCAGTTCTTTAGGGGAAGGGAGAGAGACTATGTTTTCTTTTACACGCTTTTCCCAGCTTCTAGCATGAGGCCTGCCACCTGGGACGCTCCGTAAATCTGTGCAGAATGACGGTCTGGCCAGGGGAGTCGGGGACACCAGGTGAAAGCCTTACCCGCACTCGGGGCCTCGGTCAGTCGGCGCACCCCGAGATGCCGGCAGAGGGAACCGCCCCGCGAACCCATTCCTCGGGTCTAATACTCCCAAATGCACGTGTCAGCACCGAGACAGTCTGGCTCCGTGGTGGAGTGGGGTCACAGACTGAGAGCTTCGCGTGCTAGGAGGAAGGGCACAAAGGGGACTGGAGGGGCATCAACCTGACACCACTGGCCTTTAGGGAGACTGGAGGCGCAGAGGCATAGACAGGGCATCTGGAGGTGTTGGAAGCCACGAGGTCTTCAAAGCCCATTCAAGGGAACTGCTGATCGAAGACGCTGTCTCTAGAACAGCGGTTCTCAACCTGTGGGTCGCGACCCCTTTGGAGGTCGAACAAGCCTTTCACAGGGGTCGCCTAAGACATAACAGTAGCAAAATTACAGTTATGAAGTAGCAACAAAAATAATTTTATGGTTAGGGGTCACCACAACATGAGGAGCTGTATTAAAGGGTCGTGGCATTAGGGAGGTTGAGAACCACTGCTCTAGAAGGTCCCTGAGTCAATGTGTTTTGGGTTTCTCAGGGCTGGGAGAGAATGGAGGAGTATTTGGAACAAACCGATGATGTCACCGGGTCCCTAGCAGAGCGGCAGGTGTCTAGGGCAGGCAGTCTTCATGGGGAGCAGAGAAGGAGGGGGAAGGGAACGAATCAGTAGAACAGCCTTGGGGCCTGGCAGAACCACAGAGGTGGGTGGGGGTGGGGAGTTGGGCCCCCCTCCTCAATGCGCTGCAAACAAGTGTTACATAGTTCTGCCCATGCCTGGCCCTGCTCCCTGATGTCACCAAGTAAACACTACCTCACCATCAAGAAATGATGCCCATTCTCATTCTGGTAAAAAAGAGAAAGAAAGTAATAGAGAGGCAGAGAAAGAGAGAGACAGAAGAGAGAGACAGAGATAGAGAGGGGCAGAAAGAGAGCAACAGAGACAGAGAGACAGACGGACAGAACAGCTCCCATTTCTCAGAGCTTCAATTTAGCTCTGCCCCATGAGTGGCTGGATGATGCGCACCAAACAGTGCAATTTAAAACCCCGGCGCCTCGGCCCTCAATAATCCCCAGCTAGGTTCCCGCGTGCAGAAGAGTAAATAACACAACCGCTACAAACGCTGGGAGCAAAATCGCCAATAACAGCTCCGTGCTTATGATAACTTTCCCAATTTTCTGCAATCTCCACCGCTTCTCTCCTGACTTGGGAGCCACTGTCACAAAAAGTAATAAACACATCAATCCAAAAGGAAAAAAAGAGCGCACTGCGCAGTCCAACTACGTAACCAATCCGGTTGGCAGCTGGTGGGATGCAGTCGGGTGAGAGCTGAGACCACTTCCCAGAGAACGTTTCTAACGATGGTACCCACCCGCGGGGAAGGGGTACCCATGCTGCACCCGGCTTCCTAATAAGTTAATTGCAGTTTCTAGCACTAATTATGGATTTCAACCTTTGTTGAAATCTCAAGCCCCGGGGATTAATTTGTGTCTTCTGTTTAGCCAAAATTTGACAGTTCCTGCTTGGCCTTTGTCTCCCCGAAAAGAGAAGGGGAAAAAGGGTATTAGTTTTGGAATAAAGAATTTCTTTCCTTAAAAAATAAATCCAAACTGCAATAACACCTCTCCAGTTATTACCCTTAGATTCGGCAGACGTGGACTGGAGACGGCCGTTATGATGTTCACCGTCCCCGAAGGTTCCTCACCCCCCCCCCCCCCAAGTAACAACAACAAAATATTATGCCTGAAAGGGAAACAAAAGCAATTTATGTTCTCCAGTTATCGCCCCCGAAATAACCAAAGATTACGTGCATACCGAAGAGACAAAATCAAATCTTTCACTACTGCTTAAAAAAATCCTATTACAAATTACATTTAACTCAGGTGTGTATAGTTTGCCAGTTCTTATCCGATTGTAAATTAGACCACAGTTGCCTGTTGGGAGGGGAAAGTGCTTTTGAAACATGTCTCATCGACTGGCTGTAAATTACCTGCAGCAGATTTGTGAGGCAAATTTGAAGCAAGAGATGCCTCCAGGCAACATTGTATTGATTGTGGATTGATATTTGGCTGATTTTCAGGTGAAAAATAAATATTGTTTTAGCAGCAATTTAATTAACAAATCATTGCACAAATGGTAAGAATATTGTGTTGTCTAATACAGGGACTTAAGCTTTCTGTTTTTTATTTTTATTTTCTTACAGTGATCTGGTAAATGCTTAGTTACACAGGTAGATTAACTGTCTTTAGTTATCACTCTACGTTGCTCTGGGAGTCGCATAAAGCAAAGCAATGGTATGGGCACCGTGCTCATTTTTCTTCAGGCTAGAAGTGAAGTGTTCCCTGCTTCTAAATGAAATGAAGACACTTCTCTTCAGCACTGGCAAAAACGGAGGTGTGCTGATTTTAGCAGAGCCCTTGTGGGACAGCTGGAAGACAGAGGGAGTCAGGAGGCCAGGCTGTCAAGCCAGCTCTGTCCTCAAGCTCTCCTGTGACCTCGGGCAGATCACTTCACTTCTCCCAGCCCTGGTTCCTTCATGGGTTAGATCATCCCTAAAGTGTTGGTGTTCTGATAAACAGGAAGCTCTTGGAGGCAGGAGGCCTGATTTCTAGTGTTTGCCCATTCCCGTGGTGTAAACCCCTCACTACAACGGATTTCAAGGTACCACTCTAACATGACAGCAGACACAGGGGGAACAGATGCCTCCAGCCACCTAGAACCAGCTCCAGTGGACCACTGCCCCTAAGATGCTTTGTAGTTCAAGAATTTCATGAGTTTGTGGATGTCACATATCTAAATAGCTCACCAACTTTCAGAAAATTAACAAAACTTAAAGGCACATACACAGGAAGTGAATTCTACCTTTTAAAAAAATATATTTCAGTCCGGCCGGTGTGGCTCAGTGGTTGAGCATTGACCCATGAACCAAGAGGTCGCCGGTTCGATTCCTGGTAGGGCACAAGCCCAGGTTGTAGGCCTGAGCCCCAGTAGGGGGCCTGCAGGAGGTGGCCAATCAATGTTCTCTCACTGATGTTTCTTTCTCTCTCTCTCCCTTTCTTTTCCTCTCTCTAAAAAAACCAATAAATAAAAAATAAATATATATATTTCAGAACCTCCCATTATAACAGGATTATAGTTGTTAATATCCATCTGTTTCCTTATGAATAATATGTCCAGAATATCTAGCTTTTCTAATTTTGTTTTCTTTTATTTTTTTATTTTATTTATTTATTTATTTATTTTTTATCCTCACCGGAGGTCATTTTTCCATTTTTTGTTCAGGTAGAGTTGGGGGGAGAGAGAGGAACAGAGAAAGAGAGAAACATCGACGTGAAGGGACACATCGAGTGGCTGCCACCCGCACAACCGACCAGGGCCGGGGACAAACTGCAACCGAGGTACATGCCCTTAGCGGGAACCGAACCCGGGTCTCTCAGGACCGCAGGCTGACGCTCCAACCGCTGAGCCAAACCGGCCAGGGCCTAATTTTGTTTTCTTTTAAAGGGGGAAAAAAAAGATAAGACAGGAGCAAAATCATCTAATATGGAAATAACATCCATAAGAGTTCTCAAAATCCTTTAAACAAAAAAGATTTTCAAAAATCATTTTTTCCCTTAATAAAGAAGTACTACATGGGCATTGAAGAGAATGCAGATAAATTCACAAAGGCAAAAGGAATAAAAGTGTTTAGCTCCCTATAATTACCCTGCCCGGGGATTTACATATTGGCGTATTCAGTTTTTTCCTCTTCTCTCTCCTGTCTCCTCTCTCCCTATCTCCCTCCCTGACACATACATACAGTTTTTATAAAAATGAGTTCAAACAAGGTTTTGTGACCTTTTACTCATTAAACGATGAAATTGTCACCATCATTAAATATTTCTGCATTATTTTTCAGAGCTGATCACCGGCGCTAACCAATCAATCCTGCTCATTTTCGAACCTCGAGGCTGCTTCCAGTCGTATGTTAGTGTAAGAAACTGCATTTGGCATCATGGACCGAGTCTGTACGTAATTATTGCTGATGGATCAGTCGTGAGAACAGGAGTTAATTCAGCTATACTAGTGTCCTTTTAAAAATGATCAAACCGTCACTAAAAGAAACCTGTTACTATCTCTGTCTGAAATCAGACAACACCCGTGGTCTAGGGACGGGCCCACCATGGACTGAGGGATGTCATGTGGTTTTATTTTGCTTCCCCAGGAGGCAATGAAGCGCCAGCAAAGACTTGGCTGTTGTCATCTTGTCAGTCAAATACTACTGCTCTTCATCAGCATGACCCCTAAACCCGGGAGAGGGGGCCCAGGTCTGCTCTTCATCCCTCTTCCCTTTCCAGAGCAGCCTGCCTAGGAGGTAAGTGGAGAAGTCTTGGCAAAATCCCCCCGAACTGTCCTCGCGTAGGGGGCGGCAGGGGAGGTAGCAGGAAGAGCCGGCCTCCTGCTAAACGGGCAGAGAGAGCCTGTATCTGTAGGAGTTCCTGGAGGCTGAAAAGGGGCCACCTGAGGGGCAATAGAAACCACGCTCTTGTCATATGGACTTAGTGCAAGAAACAGAGCTGGAGGAAATTTCTGATTGGCCTTCTCAACCGTATTCAAGAGGACATTGAGCTCTGGCCAGGTAGCTCAGTTGGTTAGAGCTTCGTCCGGATACACCAAAGTTGCAGGTTCGATCCCCGGTCAGGGCACACACAAGAATCAACCAATGAATGCATAAGTAAGTGGAACAGCAAATCAATGTCTCTCCCCCCCTCCCCAAACCAATAAAAGTTTTTTAAAAAAAGAGGACATTGAATCGGACCCCGCCAGAAGCAGGACGGGAAAGAACGTGAGATAAAGGAACAGTGAATAGAGAGAAAACACAATTGATTAATTAAAAACCACCATCTGAACAGCAGGTTGGATACTGCAGAAAATCAATTTAATGAGGTAACAGACAAATCTAAGACATTTTCCATTATACACATGGGAAGGTTTGATAGATACCAGTTTAGAATGACAGAGAAAAATGATCAAAGATGCATTTGAAAAAGGTAAAGGTGGCTACTAACAGAACAGAAGTGGGTGTTTCCTTCTAAATTATATTTTAATAAAAGGAAGAAATGAAACATAATCTATATGTTTCTTTAAAAGGAAAGGAGGAGAAATCATATAAGCCTAAAAAAAACATTACTCTCATAATCTATAGATTAAATATTAAATGCAAAACCAGATAAATTAGTTAACTATTAAAACCAGAGATTCTCAGAATAAAAAAATGTTATTTAGTTAGATAATCTTAAGAAAATGATTGAAGAGTATTAAATAAGAATATTAAAATGTGATTAATAGAATAAGATGGATTTAACATACACACATCACATTTGTATTCCCTACAAAGGAAGATCATATTCTTTTCCATTTTACATAGAATATGTCTAAGAATTACCTTTTAGCTTTAAAGGATGACCTTGATAAATTCAAAAAGATTCTCTAGCTCCTGAGAGGTGGTTTGACGGTTCAGAATTGAGCCAACAATGATGCCCCCTCATTTTCAAAACTACGTGGAAGAAATCCAAGAACAAGAAACCATCTGTAGCTATGCTAAAAACTGAGAATGCAACCAATGGGCCCAAATTTTAAAGTATTTCTGGAAGTTGCAGAAATAGAGGGGAAATAATCCAATACGAACAAAGAGCCTGTACTCCGTGCGAGGCAGGAGGACCGCTGAGAATCTGGACACCCACCGAGCCCAGGAGAACCCCCAGTGTCAGAAGGGCTGAGCTCAGGATGAGGACAGCCCAGGGCAGCCAACAGGGCCGTCCATCGACTACAGTTCTCTTTGACTTCCTGATGACAGCCCACCACCGATGAGAGGAATGGTCCCCTGGGTGAAACCAATGTGCCCTTCCTCGTCTGCCGCACTCCCTGTGCCCCCTGGGCTCTGGTCCCTTGCCCGGCTGACTATTAAATATTGGGTGGCAGAGTACCAGAGGAAAGTCGACATCACAGAAAAATATTTTTTCAAAGCATGAATGAGTCACAGTCTCCATATGAAAAATACAACATCTTCATCCTCAGATTCTCAGATTCCAAAATGCTGAGTTTAGAAATTTAAACACACACACACACACACACACACACACACACTTGGAGGTGGGGTGGGGCGGAACTGGAAGCCAAGCTGTATCTCTGTTTTGAAAGTGAAGTAAGGCTAATCCAGTTTTCTCTTTTTCTTTTGTTTTTGTTTTTCTAGGGGGAAAAATGTCTAGAAATACTTTTTGAGTTGTTTTCCACATTCACATGGAATAAAAAGAATATATTCTAATGTTTTATAAAGTGCTTTGATACATACATAATTTCATTTGCTCCTCATACCAACCCTTTGAACTAGGTAGCCCAGGTATTATTATGCCCACTTAACAGATGACTCATGAGAAACTGAGGCCCAGAGAAGTGAAGCAGCTTGCCCAGCATGAGGGTGGCAGAGCTGACCCCCGAGTCCAAACCTTCTGCTCTAGGGCCAGTGTTCTTGCTCCTTCACCAATGATCATAAAACCTTGACCTGCCTAATAAACTTTATGAAGGAAGAGCCTTGACCACTTCACAGGAGCCGAGATGGTGCTAGAAGAGCAAACGTAACTAGGAGGAGAAGCTATTACACATGAACTCTTCTGTTGAGAGCTCACCCCGATCTTTGACTCATTTTTCTCTTTAATTAAACAGGAGAGTGGTCAGAGCCCCCACAGCCCAGTGTCCCTTGCCAGTGAGCCTCCTGGTCCGCATGGGAGCCGAGGGTGCAGCGCGGGAGCCCATCACTCCAGCAGAGGCAGCCAGAGTGACTTCATTGCAGAGGAGCTGGGACCTGGGTGGGCAGGGGTTCAGGGGAGGGAGGGCGTCTGCCTTGCTAATGCAGATGAGGTCTCAAAACCTCTCCCATGCGACGTGCCCGTGGCTGAGGACAAGGCTCTCTGAACTGTGGAGTTCTCTGGCTTTTTAGTTCGAGGCTTGGCACGAAGATTTATGTTCCTAGTGTGACCACACTCACCATCCATCACGATTAGTTACAATAAAATCTCTCTCCGTGTTTTTAAAAGCCCTTCGAGTTACATTCCATTATGCAGTTAACACATCGCAGATGGTCGGGCCATTGTTCAACCAGGGAACCATTTTTTGATCTCTGAAAAGGAGGGCAGGGAACCAATGCTTGACCTCCCCCAAGGTCCTCAAGACCCTGAGCCTGGAGTAGAGGAGAGAGAACAAAGAAGGGGGGCCCGGCTCACCCCAAGAACTCAGCAGTCAGACTGAGAGGAGGAACAAAGCAGAAGGGCTTGGGTGACAGCTTTTCCTTGAGAAACGTTAGGCTGGAGGCCTCTGCTCCCTGGACTGTCCGGTCTGCCTTCTCTGGAACAGGGCGGCCGCCAGCTCCCAGCTGGCCCTACCCCACTCATTCGGTCAGCACTGCATGGGAGCCCCGCTGGGAACTTGCATGATGAGGGGTGAAGGGACAGCTTCTCAATGTTGTACCCCAAAACGTGCTGCTCTCTACCGCCTTCCACCACCTCCCACCTCCCCCTCAATAAATGGCACGAGGGGGCAGCCCAGGCCCCGCGGTAAGTTTCCTCAGCTCCCAGATGGTCCCTCCGGGCGGTGCCTCCTGCCGGAGACCGAGTGTCCGTGGGAGGAGCGGACGAGGGCGTGGCCACGTGTCTTGCTCTAGCCCAGGTCAGGTGCGCGGGCTGAGCGGCCAGACCCCCCAGAGCTGCCCGGCCTCTGCCCGCCCTGCTGTTTTCCGACCCCCGCACGGGAGGACAGGGCCCACCGGGGCTGCACGAGGGCCCACTCCGGCCCGGCCCTGCCTTGAGCCTGGCCTGCGGGCAGCTTCCACCAGCTGCGCAGTGACCGGTGGCTGACACGGGACCCTACGTGACCATGCAACTGGTTTTGCGAGATTCTGGGCTGTTTGCAAATGGGAAGAACTCAGGCCCCAAACTGAGGGGCCATCTTCGCTCACCCCCTTTCCCTCACTGAGCTCTGCTGTCTCCACCGTCAAACTGCCCCCAGCCCCCCACTGTCCCATCCCTGCTGCCACCACCTCCATCCCTGGCTCCTGGGCCACCCCAGGACTAGCCCACATGGTATCATCTCTTGCTCTCCTGTTTTCCTTTGCTCACAAGGCAGCCGGCCTGGTTGGCAAGCCTCCCTGTAAATCCGGGGGTGCCACGCCCCCTCCAGACTTCCCGGAGGCTTTCCCGGGGAGGCAAACCCCTCGCCCCGCCCACAGGCTCCACAGGACCACGCCCTTCGCACCTTCCCCTGCAGCGCCCCTCGGGGCAGCTCGCCTTCCCTCCACCCAGGCGCCCCCCGGCCTCCTGTTCCTCATACTGCCCGCTCTTTAGCTGCCCCCAGATCTCTGACTGGCATATTCCCCCCAGATGCAGCCACTTCTCCGGAATCAGCACAAACTCGCCTCCTCGGAGAGGCCGTCCTGATCCACATCCCCTCCCTCAACTGCACTTTGGCGCAAGGGCGCTTTCGTCATCCCCAGGTGTAACTGTCTTTTTTGTGGGTGTATTTGCGTCCCGTCTGCCCCTACACTGTAGACTGGAATGTAAATCCCACAAGAGAGGGACAACTGTCTTCTTTCTCGGACCCTCCCCAGCGTCCGGCGCACGGATGAACATGTGCTGGGTGACTGTCCTTGCGTGGACAGCAGCTAGCGTTCATGGGGTGCTTGCAAGTGTGAGCTCGTTTGATTTTCTCAGCGACCTATGGGGAGGGACTATCATGATCTTCCTTCTATAAACAAGACGCAGAAGCACAGAAGGGTCGCCCAGTTTGCCCAAGGTCACACAGCTCTTGAGTGGTGGACCTGGGACTTGCGCCCAGAGAGCCTGACTTGGAGCCTGGAGCAGGTCGATGGCTTCGGGGGACTCTCCCAAGTCACACTCACCCCGAAATAACACCCTCGCTCAGCACATCGCCCAAGAAAATATTTACGGCCCCCCAATCCAGGCACACGTCTTCCTCCGTCTCGAGGACCCCGCGGCACTACGGAAAGAACCCCGCCTCCGAAGCGGGTGGGCCTGGGTCCGCCCCGCGCCAGCACTGAGGCCTGGCTGTGTGTGGGCACGGGGCCAAGGAGTTAGCACGTGCTGTCCTATTTTCCAGACAAGGACACTGAGGCTCGGGAAGGGTACCTCGTCATGCAAGCTCACAGGCAGAGAGAAGTCTGGCTCAGGCAGTGCTCAGGCACGGGTCACGGTGCCTACTCCTCCCGAGTCTCGCGTGGCTTGGCCACACCGCGCTGCACACTAACCGCACAGACTCCCAAACCTCTGGGCAGCGGGCGTGCGCGCATAGTAGGCCGGCTGTGGTGGGTCCAGGCGGTGCGCTCGGGGCACATCGCTCATTAGAAATAACTGCCGAGGCTCAACGATCAAGCAGCCGGGGGTTTCAGAGATTCCGCGAGGAGTATTGATCCACTAACGACCCGCCTAAATCACTAGAAAGCCATCTGCAAACAAAACGCCCTTGAGAAATCATCACTTGTCACCGGCTCCTTAACCTTCATGGCCGGTGGGGTCAGACGGCAAACTTCATTCCCTAATGTTGCGGGGCCGCCCCCTCCCCGAGCCTCTGAGCTGCTGGTTAACAGCTCCGGGGACAGGATGCTAACCTTTCCAGACCCTCCACCTCCCAGCTAAAAAGGAGTGGAGCTCAGAGCCGACCCCGAGAGCTCCAAATCAGATTTGTTTTCTCTAAGTCCTAATAAATGAGAAGGAGGCAGGGTGTTTCATCTCCCACTTATCAATTGCATGATCCGTCTGGGGATGTGGCCTGAGGCTGAGCGCGTGACAGATCCATCTCGTTAGGCGGCAAATTCATCATACCTTCTGTCCCCGTTCTAAGTGCCTCCTTCCCACTACGTTCTACTCAATGGCGCATCCGCTGGCCATGCCACGAGGCAGGCAGGGGACTCGGAAGCTTCACCTGGAAAACACAAAGGGTCCTGCTTTGAAGACCTATTTCATTCATTTCCACTACAAGTCTGGAGCTCCGGCTCTGCCCAGGCAGCTGGTCGGAAGCTGGCAAAGGGAAGCGGGCCAGGTAAGAGAGAGCCCAGGGCAGAGACGGAGAAAGAGCACTCTGATTTTACATCGCATACGTCAGACGGCAGGGCCCTCACAGATGAGGACAGCAAGATGACTTCCCTGAGCAGACCACGAGCATCCCCCAAATTGCACAGTGCCATGGTCTGCCCAGGACTCTTCTTGGGTCCTTCCTGGTCTGGGACAGCCTCGGCCCGGAAGGACCCGTGAGGACTCCACGAAGCTCTATGAGAGAATTTCACCAGGGCCCAGAGTCAGGCTTGATCAGAATCATAAACCTTTTACAGGGCAAAACCCAGAACTTGTCACTCAAATAGACACGGACTGCTGTGGCCAGACCGTCTGCCCCACGGAGAGCAGGACAGAGCGGACGCTTCGAGCCGTCAAGGGTGCAGAGTCTACGGCAGCAATGGATTCCAGGCTACATCGGAAGGGTTCTTGCCCATTCAAGGCCTGCTCTCCCGGAAGGAGAAAACAGTCACTTGGTCAAACTGTCACCAGAAGCCAAGAGGCCTGTAGAAGATTTGAAAAAGTCCACAGAGGAGAGGTTGATAGTTGTCTCTACCTTTCAAGGCATTTAGAGAAAAGATGAACTACTTGTCCCTCTCAAATGCGTTAAAAGAGAGTTGTCATTGGATATCATCCTGGCCCCCAATGTATTCCTCGAACATCTTCCCAGCTGTGTCCACAATGCAACCTCTCCATGTCCGCCCTCAGAAGCATTTTTGAGCCCTGGCTGGGTGGCTCAGTTGGTTACAGCGTCGTCCCAATATGCCAAGGTTGCAGGTTCGTTCCTGGTCAGTTCTGAGGTTGGGCTTCATGGGGTGGCCGGGAACTTGGGGGTGAAGCCACGCCATCATGCTGTCATTGAAAGAGCTCATCCAGGAGAACCTACCTCCAGATGCAGTAAGCGCAGCCCAGCGCCGTGGCCACATGCAGCCGGGATTCAGGAGGTGTCTTGTAGGAACGGGTATCCTTGGCATGAGGCATTCTTGTCTTTGTGATTTAATTTCAGGGGTGCCCCACTCCCAAGCTTATTCTCACTGGGTTTTGAACTTGTGCCATCGGCAATGTATTCCTCTGGGTGAGACCCTCCATGTGTTTAACAGCAAATACTCCCAGGAGGTCTCACTCCGTTGTTGGTGTAAATGAGGGCATTTGGAGAGGGGCGTGAGACAGAGGAAGAAGGGGCGTGAGGGACTGACTGAGTCCATCCATGTCAGAATTCTGCCAAGGACTGCTTTCATACCTACAGCCAAACTGAATGCATTTCTCCGATCTGTGGGGACAATGACAATGTGACTTCACTCCCACTCGGCACAGGGTGGCTCAAGAAGAAATTGGAACCACAGCGAGATGCCACTTCACACCCACCAGGATGGTGCACACATAAACAGAGACAAAAGTTAGGGAAAGGAAAGAACAGGTAGTGGCATGGATGTGGAGGACACCCAGTGAGCAGCTGGGGCAGCTGCTGGGGGGCAGTATGGCGGCTCCCCGGAAAGTTAAACACAGAATCACCGTGCCAAGTGCATACTCAAAGGAATTGAAGGAGGAGACCCGAACAGATATTTATGCAACCATGTTTATGGCAACATTCTTCTAATTATTGGAAATAATTCAAATATCCATTGGGAGTAAATGGATAAACAAAATGTGGTATATATGTACAATGGAATATTATTCAGCCTTAAAAAAGAAAAAAACTCTGACAAAGGCCACATGTACCATGGATGAATCTTGAAGAGATGCTAAGTGAAGAAAGCCAGATACTAAAGGACAAATACTGAATAATTCCATTCATATGAGATACTTAAGGTAGTTGAAGTCATAGAGACAGAAAGTAGAACAGTGGTTCTCAGGATCTGGGAGGAAAAAGAAAGAGTTACCACTAAGCAGTATGTTTTTTTCCAAGGCTCTGTCTGCCAATACACAACAACAAAATGAAAATTGAGATGCCTAAAAGTGTTCTTCGGGAAGGCATTTGACAAAAAAAAAAAAAAAAATCCAAATTCATTGCCTGATGCCCTATAAAATAAGTCGTTAAATATTTGATAGGATTCATCACCCCCCAAACACAGCCTCTCTAAGTCAGCCGTCTTCACGGTCCCAGCCCCCGGAAAGCAGTTGATCTGAGATCGCCACGTGTCTTTCCCGTAGCTTAAGTCCGGTTAATTGTGGATCCGATTCAAATGAGAGCAGCGCTGGCAGAATGAGCTTGTCTTCGCGGCATTAATTCCTCCCTCCACCCCCTCACCAGCTGGGCGCCCTCCTGCAAAAACAATAAATTTATAATGTGAGCAAAACAAAGGAGTTGGGATTGAACAGCTCTTGGAAATAAGTAGGTCAGGACACAATCAATTTCCAAATTTAAAATTATGTTTGCAAAACGTCCCCTTAATACAGGAGCCTGCTTCAGCCCTGTGGGGTAAGGCAGTAAAGCTGAAGGTGTCTGAGTGGCTGCTTTATCAGGTAGCCTGAAGTTTACCCTGGAGGTTAAGCAATAAAATGGAAACAAAAATAATTTAACAGTTTTGCAGTTAGTTTAACCCAGCAACAGCTCCTGAAATGGCTTTCACCTTCCCGGGACTGGCCATGCTCATAAAGCGACGAGATGCATTTCAAAGCCATGAATTTGCTAAATAGAACTTCATTTCCTCTTCTTATTAGAGGTAATTAAATTCATTAGACATCAGTAAAAGCCTTGTAAACAGAAAATATGAATGTTATAAAAGTCTGCCCTGTCTTTTCAGCCTAATAATCAAGATGCAACAAGAAAGTCGCTAATAACAGCTCATAATTTATGAGGTGTCACTCAGCCCTGAATCTGAGAGGTATCGTGCAGGTATTAAACACTGAAATGAAAATAATACCCACTGAACCGCATTATTTATTAAATACATAACCACTCCGAGAAATAAACACATCACACACAGAACCTGATATTTCTGATGGAAACAGTATATACATCATCTCCTGCTTGGGAATATATTACCCATCAAGTCAAATTCTTAAATCAAAGTCACAACTTGTTTAAATGCAGACTGCCTTTGGCAGTCTGGCAAGCCCCAAATTTCCACTCGACATTCACCTTGATGTCAGTTTTCAAAGACTGAGTCACTGTGAAGGTTTTTCAATATTATTCTTTTTAACATGCTCAAAAAAGAAAGAAAGAAAGAAAGAAAGAAAGAAAGCAATCCCCCAGCAAGCATTCGAGAAGGAGAAACAGGAGCGAAGACAAGGAAAAGACTCCAGACAGAAGAGCAAGAATCATAAATTAATGACACATTCCCGCCCTCCCTCCAGCACAGAGGAACTAGAAGCAACCTCAGACTTGATGCCCCCACCCCACTGATGTTATCTAACCCCACGTGGAATCCTTTCTTATTGCAGTTTAAAAATGTACTTTACATCTTGATCAACAGTCCAGCTGAAACCAGTACTTGGAGGGCTTTAGAATAAATGGTGATGGAAAGTGTAGGTACTATATTCCATCGATTCAAAGATGCCCTTGTCTATAAGCCACATCATTATTTTAGGTATTACCAAGTAAGAAAAAATAAAACACTGCCAATTAAACTAGGGCATGCCATCACTGAAAGATGCACCCTGATGTCAGACATTTAAACTAAAAGGGGGGGGAAAGGCATTTCAGAATCCACACAACACAGTCCTTAAAACTAGATGAGGTTAAGATGAACATCAGTCTTGAAACTGTTATCTTGGTTATAGTGTGTGAATTACATCTCAATAAATCTGTTATTAAAACTGTTATTTTGGACTTAATGGGAAAACCCTAACACTGGATTGTGAAGAAAGTGGTCAAGAAAGATCTCCTTTGGAAGGTTTTGAATGAAGGTGACAGTTGAGCAAGGACCTAAATGAGGTGTATATTTGTGAGAAGAGAGTTCAGCAGCACAAAGAGCAAGTGCAAAGGCCCTGAGGAGGCTGAGTACTTGGTTCAGGGAAGCCAGAGTGAATGGTGCAGAGCGAGATGCTGGGGGTAGGAGTCGGGGTGGAGAGGCTCATAGGAGATGAGATCAGAGAGGTAACAGTGAAAATAAGTTTTCTCCCCACCCCCAAAAAAGGTGTCCTCCAGTTTTCCATGAAGTTAAACAAATTAAAAAATATATTTAGAATATTGTTTACAAACATTTGCGGGGGAGGGGGGAGGGATCCATCATTTCACTCCAAACCCCTACCTGGGTCGCTTCTAAGACAGTTTAAGAATTGGTACGCCTGAGCATCCCGCCTTGTTTGCAGGTGGTCCTGCCCGAGATGCCCCTGCACACGCAGACTGAAAGCAGCTCCCACTCGGGTCAGTTCAGAGGAAGCCCGTTCGTTATGCCGCCTCCAAGTGACCCAGTGCGGGACTGCCTCAGACCCACGGAAGTGTGCTCGCAGTCCGGGGCTGTTCCCAATAAAGCTGCTATGATCATTCACGTACAGGTTTTGTGTGCATTTAGGCTTCATTTTTCGGGGGCAAATGGTCAGGAATGCAGTTGCTGGGTCATGTGGTTACTGCATGTTCGGTTTCAAAAGAAACTGCCAAACTGTTTTCCAGAGTTGCTATACCCATTACATCCCCACCAAAGTCCAAGTTACCCAGTTTTCCGCGTCCTGGCCAGCAGGTGCTCTGATCACGGCTTTGAAAATTATAGCCATCCTCATAGGTGCTCGCTGGCCTCCGTTTGCATTTCCCTCGTGCCTAATGACGCTGACCATCTTTTCATGGGTTGATTGGCCACCTGCGTGTCCTCTCTGGACAGTTTTTCCTCCAGCGCTGGAACGGATTGTGTTTTCAGCTGAGCACAGGTGAAGTCCCTGGCTGGTGTTTCGTAGCCATGTGGTAACTTCCCAAATGAGAGATCAGAGATTCGTGTCCACCATCTCCTTATAGCCTGGGCTGTGCACTCACTGTGAGCAATTTGGGGATGGAATCATGATGCTGTCTTGTCCATGCGTGTGTGTGCACACGCAGGCGCGCATGTGTGTTTGCTGAGCACCTGTAATTGAATTGAGTCAGATATTTATAATGTGATCACAGTCTTAGTAGCCTCATGACCCCAGGCCAGTGGAATCTGGAATTAGTCTTGCCAACCCAAGCCCAGTGCCCCAAGTCCATGTCCACCAAGCTTGCCCAGTCTTCCCTCAACCTCCATTGGCCAAAGCAGTTTGGCTCTCTTACGTTGTGCTGGGCCGGATCCCTCGACTGAATGCTATGCAGCTTGGTGGGCCTCGATGTTCCTTTCTGGGGGTGCCTTCTTGCCCCCTTTAATCCCAGACAGACTAAGACCTCCTTAGTTCCCTACTCTCATGCCCCAAACAGCAACTCAGATATTTGGCTGCCACATAAGCACCCCCTTGATCAAATGTCCCTTTGGGACACTCACCGTGTTGACCAAATTCTCCCCAGGACCCCATCTCAGCTTGACCCCATGCCTGCTGCGAAGTCCCACATGCCCGTGACAGCTCACCCGAGACAGTACCAGAGCCACGGAAGACTTTGGGACACGATACAAAACTGGGTGTGGCTGGAACAAAGGTGAGGAGCCAGTTTGGGGAGATGAAGTTGGAGAGAGAGTCTGCGGGTGCATTTCAAACAGCCTTGTCAGCTGGGGAGAGGAACGGGGGGATTTTAGAGCAGGGGATGGTGATGGTAGATTTTCACTCTAGCAAACGGCAGCCAATAAATGATTATTGAGCAGCTATTATGTGTCAGATCTAAGTTAACTGGGCTGGTTGCTAAGTGTTACATGGTTTGGGGGATATGAAATGTTATTCTGAGGATTAAGAAGCATCATAAAATGGAAGGAAAGGTTTGATGCTGTGAACTCTGCCGTCCGGTAGTTTATCATCCAATATAACAACCAACGTTGACAAGTAAAGCAGGGTCCTAAACAGTCTGGTGACAGACCAGTGAAAATGATCAACATGGGGTGACTTACAAGGGACAAGGATCCCGGCGGCACGAGAGGCCGCGTGGCGGGGAGACCCACAGCGCTCTGGGGCGGCAAGTGCGGAGACTCAGTGTAGACCCGGCTCCCTTTGCCATTTCATTACAACTGTAACATCTGAACGTAAATGAGGGATTTGGAATTCCTTAATAGAAACTGTAAGAGACAGAGATGTCAAGGTGATGAGTCAACCACAGATGAAGCAGCGGCCAGGCTTCGCTGACCCTTTATAATGACCTGTTAGTCACCCCTGCAAGTTACAAAGCATAGACCCCTCTGAATAAATAAAAACAAAACAAAACAAATCACCGCCTCCCCTAATGAGGCGCTGGAATCGTCTCAGCCTGTCACGGCACAGAAGGCTCCGAACTTTCCGCAGTTCTGCAGGGACGACCAGGCCGCGGCTCCTGCCCCCAGACCTGCCCTCCGCTGGACAAGACGCCTGAACCTGGAAGCTGGAGGTGCTGCCCCTGGTCCCCTCCCCACATCCCTCAGGCTTCTCTCATTCAGGAAGAGCCTTTAGCGCTGCTCTGAATTCCACTTTGCCCCTTGGTAGCGTTGCCCTTGAGTGCTTTCCATGTTGCTGTACAGTGTGGTCCTGGCACGAGCGTGTGGTTGGAACATCATCCGAGAGTCAGCATCACCGGTCTGTGTTGCATAATTATGAAGTACTAGACACATGTTGATCCATTAACATGCGTGATCATAGGTGACGTGCCAACCCTCTGAGCCAGGCTAGGTGTCAGAACACCTCCTCTGGGGAGAGCCTAACAGTAAACACTTCAGGTTCTGTGGGCACGACAGTCTCTGTCACAACTACTCAGGTCTGCGGAGGCAACCATAGATAATATGTCAAAGAATGTGCGTGGCCCTGGCCGGTTTGGCTCAGCGGTTGGAGCGTCGGCCTGCGGTCCAGAGAGACTCGGGTTCAGTTCCCACTAAGGGCATGTGCCTTGGTTGCAGTTTGTCCCCGGCCCTGGTTGGTCGTGTGGGTGGCAGCCGCTCGATGTATCCCTTTCACGTCAATGTTTCTCTCTCTCTCTCCCTCCCACTCTATCTGAACAAAAAAATGGAAAAATGTCCTCCGGTGAGGATAAAAAACAAACAAACAAAAAAGAATGTGCATGGCCACGTTCCAATAAAACTTTATTTTACAAAAATAAGTGGCGGGCCGGATTGGACTGCGGGCTGTAATCTGCTGACCCCAACTCTAGAGTTTACTCTTGTGACTTTTGATTGACATGCCAGTGTCGGGAGTAATGAATCTCGGCCTCTTTGATTTTAAGATCCTGTACCATAGATTCCAATGGCTTCTTTGGGTGATCAAAAGTCACAAAAATGTTGTGGACCTCTGTGGCCCGAGGAAATAAGAATTAATGACACACAAGCTATTTTCTAGACTAACAAAACTGGGCTGGAATGGGAGGGGTAAGCCGTTCTTATCAGCATTCGGGGTCCATCTCCCTCTCTGACATACTTTAGGTTGATTTGGGAGGCTGGAGAATGTTTATATTCTTCGAATCTCAATATATACCAGAAACTTGCAAGTTCTATAATTCACTTTAAATAACTTCATTGTTCCCGTCTGGGTTGAATGACCCCATCTGGAAAGTGGGTCCCACAGATAAGACCCTCTCTTTGGAATACATGGCAATACTTCTTTCTTAGTCTCAAGCTTTACTTTAAAATGGGTAGGGGGGGCTGAGACCAGATGTCTGACTTAAGAACAGGGCTCGGAGGACGGGCACCTTGTGTCCCTAGGACAGAGTCTGGTGTTTAGGAAGGACCCTGTGAGTGTTGGTCAGAAGAATCCACTTTGGCTAAGACAGAAGGGTCAGCACTTCCGAGAGCTGGACACCCAGCAGCCAAAGGCCGCGAGGCCCCTGTGAGCTTCCTCAGCTGTTGGGCGAGGGTGTCCTGACGCAGCCACACTGCTCTGGCCTCGTGCTGGGCACAGTCCTGCTGGCCCAGGGCTGTCAAATTCACTTCGAGTTTGGCCTCAGCTGGGGCTTCATGCTTTCAGAAAAATTTCCCCACCGCCTCTCGCGTGAGGTCCTTGGCCGAGATGCCTCTTGCATTCTGCACGCACAGCCTTCTTGATGGGCACAGAGAAACGGGAGAAAGCCTGGGAAAAAACCAACAACCCGATCCAGCCTAAACCTTGGGAAATCTACCAGGGTCTGCATCTCCTTAAAAACTATACACAGACATTTCTGGTCGAAGTGAAACCATGCTTCTCACAGAGGCCTGGAGACAGCAAATGAAGCCTTAGTCATACACAGTTAGTTTCAAACTTATGTTCCTGCTCGCAGGGAGAAATCAATGTACAGTATATTAAAAACAATCACTGCGGCCCTCAAATGAGCCAATAGCTTAGCTTTGAATGCATTCAAGCTAATGGGGGCTTTAATGGCTTCTGACAGATCATTCTATTGATCAAGAGACTTGTATGAAATATGCTGCCTACTAAACTCTGTTTTGATTTTGAGAAAAGAAAACTAAACGTCCGTGGTAAACAGGGCTTGATTGTTCCCCGAGAGCCCACTCAGCCTGACCCTGGTCGGGAGCCGCAGAGGGAGGACAATGAGAATCCTATGTACCTGGCTTGCTGCTCTCCCAACTCTAATCAAGGCCCAATCAACTGGAAATCTGTCTGAAGACCTGTAGGCAGGGCAGGAGGGTGGCCAGGGGCCCAGCCTGCTGTGCTGGGTGAGCTACAAGCAAGTCGCTTCAGCTGCTCTGGGGAAATGACTCAGCCCTTTGGGGCTCCGGCGTCGGTTAGCTGTGCTTGCTCCAAAGCGAAAGACTGAATTCCCTGTTGGAAGGATGAACGGGGTCTTCAGTTGGGGACAGCAGTTTTGCAAGGAAACAAATGAACGCTCCCTCCCTCCGAGTGTCCCCAGGCCCCAGGTTTATTTTACCAAATGCTGAACACGCCTCTCCTCGGCTCTGGTGTGTTTTGCAGGGTGCGCGGGATCTGCAGAGCTCCAGAGAGGCCCGAGCATTATCCTCTAAGAGGATTCTTGTGCAAGGGGTTCGCGTTCCCCCAGCTCTGGCTGCTCCCAGTGGCCTCAAAAGCGAGCCGTGTGCCGCTCCCGTCACACTGGCCTTGCCAGGGACAGACACGTACGCCAACCCTTCCCTCACCCACCCAAATTAAACCGGGTTCACAAAATAAATCCTTCTTCCCTGGATTTGCCTAAGATGTTAGCAAGCACAGAAGTCCTTCCCGATGCGGTCTCCACCGGGGAGCGGCGGGGGCCGCACAGCTCGGGGGCTTTCCTGGGGGCTTTCCTCCAGCTTGCAGACCCTCTCCTTGTCTCGGGAGCCGGGAAGGGCACCACTGAGAAGGTCTTTATTTAATCTTCAACCCCTCGCAAGACAGCAGAGGGGCCTGCTGGTGACAGTCCCTTACCAAGCAGGTCAGCGCGGCTCTGAGCACCCAGGGTCCAGAACCCTGCACTGTTCAACTTCCTGCAAAACGCCCTTGACCCTTCTGGCCTCTCTGTGGGGCACAGTGCTGTCCTCAGCAGGAAGTTACTGCACTTACCAGATTAAAAACAACGGGCAGAGCCGCATGCTCCAAGCACTTATTTGTATTGGTGCCATGTTTAGTCAGTGGCTTTTGTAAAATTGATGAATTTTGTCTAAAGGCAAGAGCAGACAGGACAACGGATCTGTATCTACTGTTATCCATTTAGCTTGACACACGTGTGCGGAGGAGCGACTCTGCCTCCGTGCTGGGGCCCGAGGAGCGCGGAGCCTCGGACGCGCCGTCGGGAGGACGGCCGGCCTCCTGCTGGAAGCTAATTAATGCCCCTCCCTGGAAACAGGCTGACCCCGACTTAGACACTCGCAGTCAATAAACAACTGTTGTACACGGATCATCCATTAGGAGGTGATGGCCAGAATTTTTTTTAAGCAAATCTAAAATTGCAGTGGGTGACCTAATCCCGCCATAGTAATGGGGGCACGAAAGAATCACTTCTCATAGCATCTCATTTATAAAAAGGGCCACGCCATCTGCCTAGGAAAAATGGAAGCCGTGAGGAGCACATGGGGCGATGCGGGGCGGTGACGCTTTATTCTGGCAGTTCCTACGAGACGCACCGTGAATCACTTAGTAGGCAGATCGCGGTGACAGCCGGCCGGGAGCCAGGTGGCAGCGCCCCTCGCTGCGCACTGCGGGCCGGAGCACAGAGCGCCCCGCACCACCGCTGGCAGTGGGCACGGGTAAGATCATCAGAGCCAGGACTGGGGCATTTTCTGCGCATCTTGACCTACGTCATGTTCCTGCAACCTCAGGTGACAGGTACATTACTATCACCCCCATTTTGGAAATAAGAAAACAAAGGTATGAAAGGGGGTGGCCTTGAAATCCCACAGAACCGGGACTTGGGGGTCAGAAGTCTGGAATCTGGTCAAGGATAGCAGACATGGCAGAGCGGGGTGCAGAGGGGACCAGTCTTCAGGGTGGGAGGGGTCTGGGAATGAGCTGCAAGGACACGGTGCCGCCCACAGGGAGCGGGGCTGTCTGTGAGAAGGGGCCGCCGGCTGAAGGACGGGGGGACACGGGGTTCCCCGGATAGTAAGAGAGAAGGAGAAGCAGAGCCGCTGGGCGCTTTCCTGGATTTCTCAGCCAGCCTGGGAGTCGGCGGGTCTCTCAGGTGAGGGGAGCCAGGTGTATCCCTCTGCCTGACAGCCGCTGACACCTGCCTCCCAGAGACAGCAGCGGCCACAGGTGGCTGGGACGTCCTGCAGGAGAGCATCCCGGCCAGCTCCCTGCCTCTCCCCTCCCCCACGCAGCCCCGAAGCTGCCTGCCTTCCCTGCAGCTGCGATCATTACAGCACCCCTGGGCCTCCCCCACTTTATGGCTGTCAAATTGATTTCACCACCGCGATACCCATGGCTCCCAATGAAACGTAATTAAAGACACCATTTAATCACCAAGTAACAAAGGCAAACTGGATAAACGGCATTACCACTTCAGTGCATTCCAATTGCACGCTCCTCTCCTTCCCAATCTGCTTGGAGAATTGCCTTTTCGAATGAAAGTCCTGTCTCCCAGCCCTTGCCTCTGACAGCTCTCCAGACAAACAGTGTCGGCACGGCGGGGTCCCACGTACGCAGCTTCCCAGTGGGAAAATCGGCCTAACTAGAGCAGGGGAACAGTTGCATTCGAAAATACCGTCCCTCAACACACACACAAAACCTTCTCCTGAACGTGGGGTGTCCATGATTGAGGGCCTATGGAACCCCATCTCTAGCTCCCTCGATTCACTTGGTGATGGGTTTAGAAGCTTCGTAGAAGCCATGCCATGACCCTGTGCTTTCTGTCTAGCAAAGTCCCCTGGACAGGAGGCTGCAGGGAAAACTGGGGTGGGTGTGGCATCAGGGTTGTGGGGTCTGCATCAAGGGGGCATCTCTCCTGCACTTGGGGGGCTGGTAGGACACCGACCCATCTCGATCTCACTCCAGGGTGAGAGACAGCCCCCGTGAGAAAACTGTGCCTTCAGACAGAGCCACATGCGGTCAGAGACCCTTGATTGAGCTCGTCACCAGAGTGACCTCCTAAACGCATGAGAATGGCATCCCTCCCTTCGGGGACCCCTGCGTGGGCCCGGCACCCAGAGCGAATCCCGGGGTCGCTGGGCAGCCCTCCACCTGCGTCTTGCCCTGTGGCTCCCATGCCTCAGCCCCAGCAGCCCACCCGAGTACTTTCCTGCCTCAGGCCCTACCCCCGTTCCCATCCCTGGGCAGCTCTCCGTCACCTCCTTCCTGGACCTCCTAGCCCAGGCCACCCTTCGTCAGCGCCTCACCCAGCGGGCTCCCTCCCCGGGTACCTACAACCTCGTTCTGATTTGCCGGTCTATTGTCTGTCTCCCCCTCCTGGGTACGTTCCTATTCTGGTCACTACATATCCCTGGGACCTGGCCTTGGGGCTGGCAGAGGGGCCCCTGGAAGGCAGGGACCTGTCCCTGGGTGCCCAGGGCTCACCAGGCCGCTGAGCTCTGGGAGGGAGGGCTGTCTTCAGAGCACTTTCTCCAGGGAGCGGGGTCCAGGGCAGGCCTGGCAGGAGCAGGTGGGGACTGGTGACTCAGGAACAAGGCTCCCCGCCCCCGCCCACACGGGGTCCCAGGACAGTCCTTCACAAGGGAGCGGGGTCCAGGGCAGGCCTGGCAGGAGCAGGTGGGGACTGGTGACTCAGGAGGTCCCAGGAACAAGGCTCCCCGCCCCCGCCCACACCGGGTCCCAGGACAGTCCTTCACAAGGGAGCGGGGGAGAAAGGGCCTTCCCTTGCCCCAAGGGAGCGAGGTTGCTTGCCAGTGGCCCCAGCAGCCCCCCTTAAACTGCCCCTCCGTCTGCACACCCGAACCTCCAGGGGGAGCACGTGGAACCCTCAAACACGCTGAGCTCTTGCGCACTGAACGCTGCCATGTCCTCTGAGCAAGTGTGACCTCACCTTCAGCGTCACTGCGGGTGGTAGTTTCTCCACCCCTGGCCCCACCTCCAGGGCTCCGAGCACCCCCCCATCTCCCTCCCCCCACCCCAGGCCGAGGAAGCAGGCCCCCTTCGAGGAGGACATCGCAGAACCCCTCCTGGTCTCTCCTCTCATCCCACTAACATATTTATTGTTGATGCACGTTTTCTGATGTACATGATGTACTAGTACAAACAGTCCGCAAAGATGGTGTGATAGGAATACACAGATATGGGGGTGAGCACTGAACATCATTTATTGCTACTACAGGGGTGCAAGCAAGCAGGTTTGGGGAGCGAGTCAGCTTTATGACAAATGACACCAGGAGCCCAGGGGCCATGGAGGGCTCGTGCGCCACCTACAAGCAAGAAGACACCCAGCTCCCTGCCACCCCGGGCTGCAAGATCTCCTGAGTCCGACAGAGACAGCACACATTTTTATTTTATAAGAAATCTCCCAGTTCTTCAAATATCGACCCTTTTGAAATATAACAAAGAACCAACACAGTGAGGCCTAAATAAAACACCAGGCGAGATGGCCCCGGGTGCCCGGCTGCGACTTCTCTGTGCCCCGCCCAGATGACGCAGCCACAAGCCCTGCGAGGCGGGGCTTCGTCTCCTTGAAGGAGGACATCGGGGCTCCAGGAGGCAGGGGTTCACCCAGGGTCGGAGACACCCGCCCCCAGATCGGGAATCCCTGGCTGCTTTGCCTGGCGTGTCCGGCTGAGCTCCCTGCGGATGAACGACACCTGGAACCAGGGCGGGCCTGCTGGCAGCGGCCGGGCTGGCCCTCAGCGCCTCTCGTGGCGTAAACGCTCTTCACCTTCCAAGTACTGCGAACAGTCCGGGAGGAGGCCACAGCTGGGAGAGGGGTCACCAAAGGGCAGGAGACGCGTCCGGGCAATAGGACAAAACCGTCACAAGGACTGAGGAGGAAGGAGGTGTCTCCAGAGGGTCAGCTTACTGATAGGTAAACAACTCCAATATCTCTTGGATACTTAACTACACATCAGAAATTGTTCAACGAAATTATTTAGCGCTCCCGCCGGAGCTGAATGACGTCACTGAACCTCACCTTGTGAGTCGGCACCTTCAGCACCTCCGATACACAGAGGAGGAACTGAGCACGGTGGCGTGCCAAAGGTCACACAGCTAGTGGGAGGTGTGATCAAGGCCCAGGTCTCGACCTCGGCTCCATGCCATCTCTCTACTGTGCCAAAGTCATTGGGTAGGGTCCAGGGCTCCTCAAACCTGAATCCCGCCCGTCGTTACGTGCAAATCAGGGATTATAGGGGAAATGCTGTGCTGGCTAAATCCACGGAGCAAATTCATTAGGCCAGGACCACTTCCCAAGGGGAGGAAGTCAACCTCACTGTAACGGTGAGCACTGCCCCGCCCTGCGTGGAGCTCAAGCCCGCCGCTGGGCTTTCGCGGAGGTCTTTCCTGGACAGGGGCAGAGGCTACCCTGCAGCGAGCGGCCCTGGCTCAGGCTCTGCCTGCGGCGTCCGCCAGGACCGTGCCAGAGGTGAAGGTCTGCGTCTGCACGTCCAGAGCATCAGAAACCTCCCGTGGCTGCTCTGCACCTGGGACGTGGCTCCTGCCCCTGGGGCTGAGGTTTCAACTACCACTGATGTCAAGTTTCAATGTACGGAGCCACAGCGGCCTGAACAGGGCGGCCAGGAACTGGGTGGGCACCTCTGCGTTCTGTTGTCCCCAGGGGGCTCCGGCGTCATCTGCCTCTAGTGTTTGTAAAGGTGTAAGAAGGGAGCAGTCCAGGTTTTGTCACAGGCTGGGTTCACCCTTGTCTCCTCCCTTGGCCTTGAGAGCTGAGGGGCTCGCATTAAAAACCCACATGGGGAAAAATCAGGGTAAGGTTCTGTTTAATATCAAAGAAGGTATCACACTGCGCCATCTCTAAACACCGTCATGTTCCCGGGCCCCTTCCCTCGCTGTTTCTGACTGGGACCCGGGTTCTACAATCTACAGGCTTAGGCCACCCACACCGCCCCGGCACGAGCCCACGACAGGGACGGAGGAGAGGAGCCGGACGCCTGCTCCCCCTCCACCTGCGGCCGAGCTCCCGCTAGGGCTTGACCTCCAGCAGCAGGGCTCTGAGCTCCGAAACGACGTCTGTGAGGTCGAACGGCAGAGGCATCGCAGGGTCGTCCTTCTCCCAGTACGGCCGGCACTCGGGCTTCTGGTCCTCCGGCAACGTCCGAGCGAGTCGGGACTGGCATCTGGAAGAGGAAGAACAGGCCGTTCAGCCACGGGAGGCAGCTCCGAGGAGACCCGGGCCCAGGACCACTGGAAGCGACACGGGAGGATGAGCGCAGGGCAGAAAGCAGACGCTTATGAGGAGGGAGAACTGTTCTCTACGGTGCTGGAACTCGTTTTTTTTTCAATTCCCAGATTTGTGAATTTCTCTAGTGGCTCCGGAGAAGCCAGTCGTCAGGGAAATTCAGTTACTCTGCCTTTCAAAATGGTGAATTATTTTTTCATTATCTCAACTGTTATTTCAAGTGTGTGATTAAGCCATTATCAGATTTAAATGTTTGTGGGATTTCAATGTATTACTAGATTACTGGGAGAGATTAAATTGAATTGACTGCATTAAAACGCCCAAGGATAGATTAAACAATATTACAGACCGGGATTGACTTGGAGGTCCCGCACACTCCCGCGTCCCGCGTGCGGCCGCGGAAGGAGGCCCGCCGAGGAGAGCGGGTTTATGAGGGTATATGCAAATAGAGGTTAATAATCATTTCCGCTGATGAATAGGTGGGGGGAACTTCCACAAAATTAAATTAAGAGGCTAGCAAGTGTTACTCCCTAAGGAAAACACTTAAATCGCGGTTTTTATTAAATGGATTATTCATCAATAGTAGAGAAATTAATTATCATATGCGACGCGCGCGGAGCCTCAGAGGAGAAGGTGGGTCGGCCTCGCTGCACCCCGGCAGGTGCCGGACCAGCTTACTTGAAACTATCTGGTGCCTTTCGCTTCATTTTCCTGAAAGAAAACAGAAGATGGGAGAGAAGGAGACGCAAATTGCAGTCAAGAATAAGCAATTTCTGTACTCTCTCAGAGCCTGTGGGGTGACTGTGTGCACTGAAAAGGGGTACAGATGTCCTCGACTGACGATGGGCTGACATCCCGTTAAACCCATCACACCTGGAAAATATTGTAAGTCAAAAATGCACTTAGTCCGCCTCACCTATCGAACACCCTAGCTCATGAGGCCTGGCCTACCCTAGCTCAGAACACGCACACGAGCCTCCAGTTGGACAAGACCACCTAACACTACGCCTATTTTCTAATGAAGGCTTGAATAGCTCATGGATTGGGTTTCATACACATCATTTTCGCACTATTGTAAAGTAAAAAAAAAAAACAAAAAACAGAGGTCAAACCAGGTAAGTTGGGGACCGTCTGTAGACTACGAACATGTAGAAGGGTCCCCTGGGTTCTTCCCCACCCCCACCCCACGTTCTCAGAATTGTTCTTGAAATCAATTAAGACGTGGTCACGCCCACTATTTGCCTTCTGAGCAGGACTTGCTACGCAGAGATCAAAGCATGGAATGCCCTGGCCCTGGTTCCGAGCGCGACGGTGGATCAGGTTCCTAACTCGAAGACATCTTCTCCTCTGGGGAATTATTAATGGTGAGGGGATCCCCACAGGAAAACATACTTCAACTTAACACCTATTTTCTCATGTGCTTAATTGCTACGCCAGCATCCTCGGCACTCAATCCGTCGTACATCACACGTAACATTCCAATATATCTTCGGCTCTCTGCATCGGGCCCTGATAATAGCGTCTGTTAACATGTGCTAAGTACTATTATGTAGCACATCACTTCATAAATAATAAGATTAGCTGACCTCAGGGCCCCAAGAAGAGTAATGTGTTTAAATGTTCTCATTATTTATTTAAAACAAGAATGAAAGCAACAGAAGCTGCTTTTGACAATCCTCTTAGCATAAATATTGAAGTGTTTGCACCGATAAGCCCCGCACGGCACGGGAGAACAGAGGGTGCGCTCGGCAGACTCCTTAGTGATAGGTGTTGGAGACGGTGCCGCTCCCCACCACGGCTCTCGGGGTGCCTCTCCGAGGTCCCAGAGAGTCTCTGAATCACATGAAAGCGATGGGGGAAATTAATATTCAGGGAAGCAGAGACTAATTACAAAGGGACTCTGCCAAGCGGTTTAAACTGTGCTTTCTTCTCCGCCTGGGAGTCCGAGAGGGATGCCCTGTGCGTGCGGGGAGTCAGTCCGGAGCCAGCGTCTCCATCTTGCACGTGGAAATGATCTGTGCACGCGTTATCCTGGCTGGCAGATTAAAGGGCTGTGATAAGTGTTGACCCACCTAGAATATCAGAAGGTTTGCGGAAAGTCAGTAGGGCTGCTTTCTCACTGTCAAGCGGGTCAAAGGTATCACCACCTGCTGCGGGGTTTGCTGAGGCCGTGGGCGCAAGCTTCCCCAGCCACCAGCTTTCCCTCAGGGGAAGGTGCTCCATGGTCTTCTGTCCTCACTCTTCTCGGGAAGGACCAGCTGGTGCGGGCGCTGCCCAGGGCGCACCAGGCCCTGAGAGGCTGGGGGCGGAGCAGATTCATGGCCTCCCTCTGGGCTAGAGATAGAACCCCTGCCTTCTTTTTTTTCCCCTTTATTGATTTTAGAGAGGAAGTGATAGATAGAAACATCGATGAAAGAGGACATCGATTGGCCGCCTCCTGCACGCCCCCTCTGGGGATCAGGCCCACAACCCGGGCATGTGCCCTGACCGGGAATCGCATCAGGGACCTCTTGGTGCCTGGGTTGATGCTCAACCACTGAGCCACACCGGCCGGACCTTTGGGGCCTTAATGTTGATCTTCAAGGTCACTCTGAAGCTCTTCCTTCAATGCCCTGTGCTCCCTGCCAACTTAAAAATGGCAGCCAGGGGGCCTGGCACAGGGCTTGCTGTTCGAAGTGATGTACGCACCTACAAAAAAGGACAGTCCCCCAACTCAAACGATACTATCTCATTCGACATCACGCCAGACCGTGGGATCGAAAGGACCGAGAATCACGTGAAGGCGCACCCCCTTCAGGCTTGACCTTCTCCTGCTCAAACCACTCCTTCTGCCTCTCTCCCGGCTGGGTGTCCCGAGCCAGGAGCCAGGGGATGGACGCACAGTGCCAGGAGGATGCGCTCCGGACGCCTGGGGCACTGCTTCCTGGGCGCGTGGCACCGGGGCGAGTTTCTGACCCGCTGAGCCTCTGATTCTTGTCTGTCAAGTGGGACCGATGATGGTGATACTGACGATGATAACAGAGCCTCACAGACGGAGTTGTTGTGAAGGTCAAATAAGTTAACACGTGGGGAGGGCTTAGAGCCTGCCCTGGCGCATGGTAAGGACTCCACAACCGTGGAATACCGTCATTGCCACTATCGGTTCTACTGCAAGGACCAACGATGAAGAGAGATGCCAACCAGACCCCTGCCTGGTGCTGCTGTGACGGCCCCTCCCTCTGGATTGGTTCACTTCAGGGGAGCTTTGGGGCTGGAGCAGCAGCACTTCCGGCCTGAATCACACCGGGCCTCTGGTTGGTTGGACTCCGTCACACGTGACGTTCCAGGACGTGGGGGCGGATGTTTTCAAGCTGCGACAGCTTTCCAGGGGCGAGTCAAATGCTCGGGTTCGGGAAGATTAGCAGTGGTTCCTGAAGACCCAGGATTAATAAGAGGCGCTGCCAACGGACTTCCCGAGTGGCAGCTGTTTAGATTGATTTGGCATCGAACAGAAATACAGTTGGATTGTTTCTTAGCACATGGACTCAGTAGGCCCTGGCAAACCAAAGGGGCCCCGAGTTCTCTTATGAAATGTTTTGGAAATACCGACTGGTAGCTATTTGTCGTCTCATGTCTATTCCCACCTTTCCCACAAAGAGGATTCTTGTTTTTCTGGGAATCCAGCCTTCCCCATGCTTAGTGGTTTGAGTGGGATGGACCCCTCTCTCCCAGCCACAGGGAGCAGTGTAGGGGAAGGCACACGACCTCATCTGGGGCAAGAGTGAAGAGTGAACATCAGCGGACTGGTGTGGAGCCCAGGGGGAAGACTTGCTCTTCTCCTGGTCTGTGGACTATGAGCATGTGCCACCTGGAGCTGCCAGTCATTCTGCAACACGGCTGGGTCCTGGGAGAGACTGAATAGCTGGATCGAGCCTCACCTGAAGCCAGGTATGCTGAGACTTTTTCAGGCTCATGAGCTGTTACTGTCTGAGTTAGGTCTCTCTGTCGCTTGCAACCCCGGGTCCTGGCTGATGTGCTAGCCATGTTTCCCGCCCTCAGTGACTCCCCGTCCTGTCTGCCAAGTGGATGGTGACGGTCCCCTCGCCAAACTGAAATGCTGATGGAGTGCAGTGTGTGCAGAGGCTGCCTGGGTAGAAAAGCATGAAACACTGGCTTTGGCTTCTGATTCGTATAATGTTCCTATTTGGGGCAAATTTCTACCCAGAAAACAAGAGCATGCTGGCGCCACCCACACTGGCCTCTGCATCAAGAAAAGCCAGTTTGAATGCCCAGAGTTGGATGATCTTCCAGAGACACTGCCTTCCCAGTGTTGCCAAGGAAAGCAGAGCATTCTGAACCCAGCTGAACAGTGAGGGAGTTCCAGCTTCCCCTTCAGTCATGTCCTCCTGCGTCCTGTCCTAAAGACAGACCTTATCAGTAATGCTCTGGCTGAGCGCACACGCTGGAATCTACTCAGGAAGCCCTGTTCCTTCCATGAAGCCTTGCAAGGGAGCAGGAAAATAATACACACTTCCTCTCTCTCCCTCCCAAACTCACATTATCTCAGTTCAAAGAACACTAGAAGCCACCCCACAGTCTTGCTACTTAGGAATGTTCTCCCTGAATGACCTAGTGACAAAATGGGAAGCAACTGACAGGTGTCCCACTGGGGGCCGGCGAGCAGACGGTCCAGAGGGCCCCTCCCCCACACAGGTGTCACTCTTGGGGGCCGCCGCCCCCTGATTTCCCCCAGGGCTACATGTACATTTGGATGACCAGGACTGCAGCTACATTAGTGGACACTGGTCGCCATGCTAAAATTAACCACTTTAGCTAAAGTGTGTGTTAATTATGGGTATGCAAGCAGTCAATAAAAGGTTAATGCAAAAGTCAAAGGAGAAATTTCTTCCCTCATTGCATCATTTCACAGACTAAATGACTAACACCAGACTCTGTGATTTTAATCAATAGGTTTTACTGTAATGTGCTGGCCATTGATTTCAAGAAAACATATACATGCGGTCTCCCTCCCGTCCCTAAATTTTGCCACAAATAAAGAGGGACAGGTAACATTTCCATTACTCTCGAGGAAGCAGTGAAGCACGATTCCAGGAGAAACGGCTCCTGCTACAAGATTCATGGGGATAAGCAAGCTCTCAGAACAAGTACAAGGAGACCCGATCTTGATGGAGAAATATTGCCAAGCACAGGCCACCGAGGAGACGAGAAAGATGAGCTCCTGAGAGAGAATTCTTTAATGGGAAAGAAGAGACAACTTGATTAAAATAACAATTACATTTTGTACACTTTTAACCGCCTCCAAGAATCTTAATTCACAGCGCTGTTCCACTCGGCTCTTACCATAACCAGAGAGAGGAGGGAGGTGGGGACTGATCCCCGTGTAAAGGGAGGGCTGCCCCACTCAAGGCCCGTCCTCGGTACACGGGACGGAGGGGCTGGGCCCGGCCCCGGGCCCCTGGCTGGCTGCCCGTTCCCCTCGGTGGAATTCTATTTCATGATTTCCACTTGGGCTGGAATGGGCCCTGTCCCCAACTACTTAGCTCTTCTGGCCAGATTTCGATATTCAGGAGATTCCAAACCATGTCAGAGGAAGAAAAAAAAAAGAAAAACATTTTTTTTCTTCGTATTTCTAGAAAGACTATGATTATGGCAAATGACCGGCAAAATGTTTTCTTACGTAATCATCTATAGTCTATAGAAATAAAAGATACACATTCACGCCCCAGCCAGTTTTGATTAGTGGTTAGAGCGTCGGCCCGCGGACCAAAGAGTCTTGGGTTCGATTCCAATCGAGGGCATGTATTTGGGTTGCAGGTTCGATCCCCAGCCCAGGTCAGGATCGCGTGGGAGGCAACCAATCAATGCTTCTCTCTCTCTCTCTCTCTCTCTCTCTCTCTCTCTCGTCCCACCCTCACTCTCTCTATAAAAATCAATGGAAAAATACCCTTGGGTAAGGGTTAAAAAAAAAAGATGCATGTTCATCTTTTAAGACCACAGCTCCCTGCAATTATGCCCCTAAGGTGACCTTGAGGACAGCCTCTGCCCCGCGGGGTCCTGACTGCTCCATGATGTCAGTGCTTCTGTGCTTCGTGGCTTCCGTGAAGGTCAAGTCATGTGTCTAAGAGCCCTTCAGATATGCAAAGGACCCCACCGTGTGTAACTGTGCCCCAGGACTCCTCGTCCTGGTGACACGGTCCTGTTTGAAAACTCGGCTGATCACGCTGTGTTGGCCAGAGGTGCTTGTTGCGCTCGGAAACACAGATGAAGAAGCCGCACTTCCAAAGACAAGAGCACTTTAACCTCAGAAAATACCAGCCACTGAAACACAGCTCTGCTCCTCAAGTCAGGGGGCTTGGGGGATTTAAGTGACAATGAGGTGACGGTCTCTGTCCCATGTTACGCAGGAGCCTGTTGGGGTGTTCTCCCCTCAAACAGTCCAGGCCAGTGTCAAGGCGTGAGAGGCCTCCCTGGCATCGAAAACACTGGCTGGCGTCATGACCAGCACGGACACAGGTAAATGACAGGTAAAGGGACAACCGGCTCCTCAGGGGGCGTATGTTTGGAGGGAGCAGGAAACCAACATGGGATGGGGCGTTCTCTGTCCTTCTGTCTCTCTGGGCCCGTCAGAGTTGCAGTGTCTGGTCGCACACCGTGATCCCAGTGGTAGGTGGGTATTTCACATCACATGGTATCAAAGTCCCTGACAGTACTTTACTTACAATTTCAGGGATTTCTGTGCGTAATTCTGACTCTCTGTGGCGGTGTCTACCTTCAACACTACATTTCCAATAGAACCCCGAGTGAAGAGGTCACCCCAAGATACTGCCTGTTTGTAGTCTCACTGAGAATTCCTCCAGGTGGCCTGTCTTGTCAGTGGTGAGGGGCGTGTGCTACCCAGTTCATGATCAGCTTGCCCTGGACACTCTGGTCCTTCAAAAGGAGTAGAGTGAGTTCATGAATTTACAACCCGCCTCCTGGGACGTTTGTTCCTGTGGACACCTCTGCAGATGCAGCGCCTTGTCAAAGCCGTCACACGGGCCGGCTTGGCAAAGGTGGTTGATGAGTTCGGCTTGTTAACTTTGTGTAACTCGGTTCACCCACTGCAGAACCACTAAGCAGAACCAGTGCCTCAGTGAGCTTCACAGAAGGGCGTGTCCACCTCCTGCCTCCGGAGGGCTCATTACCGTGTGCAGATCAGCTACGTCACCGCGAGGAAAAGCCAAACTTCGGCCCGTGGGCCAGCTTCTTCTTCTTTTTTATTTCTTGGGTCAATGTGCCTTTTACCAGGTAGTATATTTCCACCATGACCACTTGGAAAGCTAGACTCAACTCCAAGGTATGGAAGAATCTACTTCTGGAACTCACACTTCAGGGAAGAAGTAAGAGTCTTCTAGGGGCTTTGAAAACCACGTGTCCCCAGAACGATGTGGACACCGAGATGGCAGCGAGCCGCGGATAACCAGCCACTTCGAGCCGTTCGGCAGGCAGGAGCCCGTTGGCCTGGGTCTCAGCCTGTTCACTGGGAACCTGCTGGGCACCTACCCCCCTACCCCCCTCTTCTCACAGGGAGGAGGGGGGACAAGCCCCCGGCCGTCGATGGCTGTGTTCAGCACATTTATTTGGCACTCACAAGGCATTTTCTATAGAAACAATGAATGGTTTTCACAGTTCCCGATTCTGCCCCTCAGTGCTAATACTACCTATAATTATTCTGAAACATAACTTTAATGTACTATATAGCCCAATAACCATGAATATCAGAGGTTTTTACTTTGTGTGGCTTAGTGGAAAGAAACATGTGGAACTCCAAGTTGGGATTCCAAGAAGAATTCCCTTGGTGAGGGTTTCCCGTCCTCCACGCTTATGGAGAAGCGGCTTCTACCAGGAACCCCAGGTCTGAGATCCTCTGGCCTTTGGCAAAGGCTCCCCCACAGATGAGAAACCTGGGGGAGGGTAAAGGTGCCCGGTAGTACCTCCGCGAGGTTAGGAGAGGAAGGGATGTGGTCGCAAGAGCCCTGTGCTGGTGCACAAGTCAGGCACACGCTCTGGTCTTGCAAAGCCTCCAGTGCCGCACGCTTCCCTCCAAGGACCGGGGGCGAGCGGCGGGCTGGCCAGCTCCCCTTCCGCACGGTGCCTGCGGCCCCCCAGGGCTCTTCCCCGGCAACCCTCGCTCCTCCTTCCCCTCTGGAACTGCCCTGGTTTCTGCTGACGTGGGAGACACCACCACTCAGTTCTAGCTCAGGCCGCTGCTCCTGCAACAGCACCTGCTCGCAGACCGAGGGCTGGTGATGGTGCTGATAAAACATCCAAAAGAGCCCCCAGGGACTTATGGGTGCCAGGCATGACGCACACCCTCTTTTTATTTTTATTTAAAGATGGCCACATTTTTTTTTCTTTATTGATTTTAGAGAGAGAGAAGGAAAGAGGGAGAGAGAGAGAAACATCAGTGAGAGAGAACATTGATTGGCTGCCTCCTGCACGCCCCCCACTGGGGATTTGGCCCACAACCTGGGCATGTGCCCTGACCGGGAATCGAACTAGCAACCTCTTGGTGCAGGGTCGATGCTCAACCACTGAGCCACACCGACCGGGCACACACCCTCTTTTTAGTGCTGATCCTTGGAACGGAAACTGAGGCCCAGGTGATTACCTAGCTCGTCCATGATGTCACAGCCAAACAAAGGAGAGGCAGCATTTGGTGAAATGCTCTGACTCCAGATCGCAAGTCCTTTGTACTTGTTCAAAATACAAACCTCACAAAAATCATGTTGGGTCCTCGTTGAAAAACACAGATGTGCAAGAGCACCAAGCCCCAGGTCAGACTCCCCAGAGTGGGGTCCTGTCGACCCGAATTGTCACGTGGTGCTCTCTGGGTCCGGTCCGTGTGTGAGAACTGCACCGTGTTAACCGGCCACAAAGGACCTCAAAAATGCTGGAGGAGGAACATGGTGGGGGGACACATGGGTGTCTCTGGGGTCCACTGCAGAGGACACCAGACTCGGCGTTGGGCCTTGCAGACCTGCAACTGTTACTTCTAAGAGCCCCGCACCTGGAACAGGCCTCCTGGACCCTCCCCTACTGCAGGGGCTCCGACAGGCTCGCGGAGCCCGCACAGAGAACAGGTCCCCTGGACGGACCCTCCCCTACCGCAGGGGCTCCGACAGGCTCGCGGAGCCCACACAGAGAACAGGTCCCCTGGACGGACCCTCCCCTACCGCAGGGGCTCCAACAGGCTCGCGGAGCCCACACAGAGAACAGGTCCCCTGGACGGACCCTCCCCTACCGCAGGGGCTCCAACAGGCTCGCGGAGCCCACACAGAGAACAGGTCCCCTGGACGGACCCTCCCCTACCGCAGGGGCTCCGACAGGCTCGCGGAACCACTTAATACGTGAGACTGCTTGGCCCACCGCTGGGGTGTAAACCCAGGAGGTGGAGGGTTGAGAACAATTTTATCCCCGGGTTCATTTGTCGGCTTGTCAGTTACATAATGATAGTGATGAATGGGCTACCTTGATGGCCGAACATTCAGGAGCTGCTGACCTCTGACCTCTGGTCACATGATAGGGTCATCTGAAACTTGCATGACTTCTACCTGGCCAAGGGTAACAATATAAAGGTCAAATAGGCTGGCCGATTATATGTATCAAGTCTGAGGCAGCTCGGTCAGGAGCTCTAAGAGGGGCCGGGTTGGGTTCCCCGGCACACAAAGCTATGGACCGGCTGCAGAAATGTGCTCAACAAAAGATATACAATTTCAAAGCAGTCTAGAGTAACTTTCCTTGCAAGGGAATAGAATGAGCTCATTATTTTTAAAGGGCAACAATGAAAACAAACACTTTGGAAGAAAATATATTCTGCCCGTGACTCTGCCGTTGGGAGGGAAGGCGGACAGCGTAGGACTTAATGAGCGATATTAATGCTGTACTTGCAACGTGGCCGATGGTCCAATTTGATGCAATTACTGGAACAAAATCCCCACCAGGTCATCGCAAGCCCTCCTTTCAGCCGCAGAGCGTGGTCTCTCCACTGTCCTCTGTCAGCACCGTACCCCACAAAGGACCGTGATTGACAAAAGATAACCCTTTCCAAATTTCATGACTTCCTTGTTGCTTGAAACTTAAGTCAAGTTTGCATGAGACAGTCTCAAACTTCAGAAGGATTCCAGAATAACTTAACGATCCGAAATTCAAGGCAGCTGTGATTTCTTTAGATGCACTGCAATGTTTCCTAAAAATGTTTCTTCTTAAAAATTCTGAAGATTTTAATTTTTGACTATTTGGTTCAATTGCATTAACTCAGAATCAGAGAATGACAGTCACCTAGCTTATGCAGTTATGAAAATGAAAGCTGAAAGGCTACCACTATTGATTTCCAGCACCTAGAGACTTCGTAACCTGCAGAAGCAGGTACTACAGAGAAATCGAATCAACACCTACGGCCTGTTTTCCACAAAGGCTTTTCCTCTGCAAAGTCAAAGACTGACAGACAGACAGACGGCCACTGCAGCCTACTCTGCTCCTGCGCGGGAGACGAGCCGAGGACACGCTTACAGGACCCCCGACACGCTGTTCTGACGTTGGATCCTCATTTGAGCTGTAAGCTGTGAAATCAAAGTGGGTCGATGGTCCCCCCATCTGCTCAGCTGTCAGGCTCTTCCCACTGTACTGCTGTTTTTAGAAATACTGCTGTGTACCCCGCGTAACTGGTTTGGGGATGCTGAGAAACATCTCCCAAGTTTGTTTTAACCTTATTCGGAACAGGAGGCTGCTGGGTCTTTGTTTCTCCTCTTCTGTAAGCACATCCGCTAACAGGGCCAGAGCACGTACAACAGGAAACTCAGGGTCGCTTCCTAAGCACCTGCCTCTTGACAGCGCTGGGATGTAGGCAGAAGGAGCTTTGTTATTGCTGTGTGTGTGTGTGTGTCCACTCATTCATTCATGCATTCAGCAAGTACTGACTAGGTACTAGGCTCTAGAGATACAGTGATGAACTAGACCAAGTTCCAGGTTTCATGGATGTTACATTCTGGTGTGGGGAAGACAGACCATAGACACGAGTTTAACTATAAACTGCATTAAACTGCCAGCGAGAGGGACTAGGCATAACTGCAGCTAAAGAAGATGGACGTGTATTTTCTCTTCCCATCAAAGACATATAAGGAGTCACGTGGCAGCAGTCCACTACCCCCCAGGACCGGGCTGCCCCTCTATGCTCTGCCATTCTTAGCTGGTGGCTGTCATCCCTGAGGTCACCTCAGGGTCCAGGGTCTCCAGTCCTCCGATCTTGAGTCCCAGGCAGGGAACAGAGAAAAGGGGAGAGGAGTAAAATACGCCATTTCCTCCTCTTTCCAAGGAGGACAGGACCTCCACCTCTGTCTCACAGACCTGAACTTGGTCTCTGGGCTGCAGCAGAGGCTGGGAAAGTGTATGTTTTAACTGGACACACCACCTGCTCTTTCCGCCGTCAAAACCGAGCTTCTACACCGGAAGAAGGGAAGAGGGGCCAGTATGAGAAACCAGTATTTCCTGCCACACAATGTGAGCAAATAGATGTGAGATCATTTCTGCCAGAGCTAACTGGTTGGGAGCCAGTCAAACGGGAGCTGACTGGAGGACGCAGGGGGCGCAGGGGACAGGCTGGTGCGAGCAGCCGCGCTTGGCATCTCTATGGGGGATGTCAGGTGACAGTGAGCCACCGACTCACCTGCTGGTCAGTGGACAGCCAGGAGGCCATGTGGGGGACAAGGGAGGGAGGGGATGGGGTCACGGGGGCCGGACCGTTTTATTAAAATGGGCAAACACTGAAGGGCCCGGCAGGTGACAGGATCTTCGCCCTGGTCCCCAGCAGCGAGCTTCTAGCTTCTCCAGCACTCGGGTCATTTGAGAAGGGCAAAGTCTAAGCTCAACCTACACACGATTTTTGGTTGATGAAGCACAAAGATCCTCCTTGAGACTGTCCCCGGCCTGATGGCTGCTCCCAAAGGGGCTCAGCGGCGGGAAGGCCGTGAACCTCGTCCTGGTGGACGGAAGAGCGACCCAAAGCCTCGCTGTGTTCCTGTGTCCCCCCGAGGTGTGCCTGCGGAGCTCAGCTCACACCCAGTGTCCACTGTTCCTCTCCTTGGGCTGCGGATGCCGCCGGGAGGGAGGAAACCCTATATGCTGAGCGCGGAAGGCGGGGCGGGCCTCTGGGTCAGCGCCGCTTCGCTTCCAAAACGACTTGGTTTGAAAGGAGCTTTTCCCAGCTGCACTTCGCCAGAACGCAGAGCAATTTCGCAACCCGCCCACGGAAGTCAGTGCGCCCACGGAAGTCGGTGCGGGGCTGCGAGTGCCGCCCCTGGACAGAGCCCACGGCACCGGGAGCGGAGGGACAGCGGCCAGAGACGGCCTCAGGGTCGCAGTGTGGCCTCCACGGCGGGCTCACTGGGTGGGCCTATCCCTTCATCATCACAGGGCAGCCTTCCCACCTGGGCATCTCTGAGCGCAGCGCCAGGCGGGAGGCGGCCGTTATCTACTTGTTACCCGGCCTCCTCCCTCGTCCTCAGCGGCCAGCACAGACACACCCCAGGGCTTTGAAGCTTGGGGCTGGGGTTCCCTCGCTGTCTGGGGTGATCTCATTCTCCCAGCGCCAGGGCTTGCTGGTGGGGCGACCCTGGGAAGAGCCCTGAAGGAGATTTTGTCATCCGTCAGGCTGAGGCAGCGCAGAGCCCCGGGGTCCCATCTGGTAAGCACTCGGGCAGGAGCCAGCTCTGGCCACCTGGTCGCGGAGCCCGCTGGCCCAGGAGGAAGGCTTTCCCATCGGGTAGATGAGCGAGGCCACGTCCTTGACACACTGAGGAGAGGTGGGGGTGGGGCGAGCTGTGCGGGGAAGACACCCTTAGGCCCTTGGCAGATCCCAGCTGCCTCCTCATCTGCCCAAAGCCAGAAGGGCGTAGGAATCAAAGGGTGACATCTGCTTGTGCAGAATGTCACGACAGAGGAGCCTGGGAGCCAGAGGCCTGCTCCAAGTCACCTTCGGGCTCCCGTAAACAGGCCGATGAAGAGAGAAGCTGGACCCCTCCCTGAGCAGTAAGGAGGGGTCAGCACAGCAAGGGCCTGGTTGTAACCGCTGTCCCCAAGCCTGGGCTGCCTGGGAGCTAGGCCTATCAGCACGCTGCAGAGTTGGAACTGACACTTCTGCAGTCTAGAGCACCCGGGAGTTTGCTCAGAATCCCTCCCGGAGGGATTTCTCTAGGGCCAGCGGGTGGTGAGCTCCAGGAGGCCGCAGAACCTGGGATGCTGGCTGTAGCCCCTAATGTAAATGGTTCTTTCCCCTGGAGACGGGCTTGGAAAGGCCCTAGAGCCCAAAGGCACCCACCAGTAAGTGCCATGAGCAAGGGGCCGGCCTCTGTGGCGTGAATAGAGGGTGCCTACTCAGTGGTCCCTCTGAGAACAGCTCTGGCCTCCAACCAAGGCCACCACGTGTCCCATGTGTTCATTTCCTTCAAATCTACGGGGGAGGTAAAGGCACTTAAAATGCAACTAGTTTAAGGAGGATCATATTTTAAGTCACCTCTTGGATAGATCACACTGCTCCCCGGTGACAGATGCTCGTGAGCGCTGTCCTCCCTGGGAGGAGGCAGGGGTGGGGGTCTCCAAAGCCCAGCTTTACCTGGGGTTGACCATGTGAACAGCCTTCTGGGAGAGATTCATTCAGGACACCAGCTAATACAGACTAGAAGCAATTTAATTGGTTCCGAGTTAATGCCCCTTTTCCAGTTGGTCTCACGTAAGCACCGGGGAGGTATGGCCACTAACTTAAATGATATACGCGGTTCTCTCCCAGGAGAAGGTCTGGACAGGCAGCGGGGGCGGCATGAATGACTCCTCCAAAGAGGAAACAGTGAGGATGAAGGAATCGGTTCAACGGGAGAGAATCCAAAGTGCTCTCCTCCAAGGGAGGGTTCCCATTTTTCAGCGCAGTGACTTCTGACACCCATGCTAGCTCTCTCTAGACTTCGAATTTGACAGAACCTTTCTTCTTAGGTGGTCTTCTCTCACACCCCCTCAGTCTGAAGGCGAGGTTAGCAGACTTACTCAACACATGTGCGGCAGAGTCAGGGGGTGAGGATCCGGTCTTGCAACCTTAGTTCCCTGTGGGCTTGTGTGTTTTTTTCTTACTTAATGTTGTAATGGTGAAGGGCTTACATTTTTTGAGGATACACTTCATGCCAGACGGTGTTCTAGTCAGTGCTTTGCTCATGGAATTCTGATACCCCTGTGAGGCTGGTCTGGTTACTACTCCCATCTTATAGATGGGGACACCAAGGCACTGAGTGATTCTGCAGTGTGCCCAAGGTCAGAGAGCTTATGCGTATTTCGCCCAAGATGTGAAGGTAGGCAGTCTGGCCCTGAGCCAAACCACCACCTTATCGTGCTACTTACAATGCTATCAAAACCGTGCACATGCCCAGTTGCAAATCTAATGCTACAGAGCTTTATACCGAAGAGACTCCCGCGCTAGTCCATCCCCGCCCCGCGGACTTATTTCTAATGGTAGTTCCCGTCTGTATCTCTAACTAATATGCACCCACTGCTATTTCTTTCTTTTTAAAAAACACATGTTTCTATTGATTTTTAGAGAGAGAGGAAGGGAGAGGGAGAGAGAGATAGAAACACTGATGATGAGCGATCAACATCGACTGGCCGCCTCCTGCATGTTCCTCACTGGGGATCAGGCCCGCAACGTGGACATGTGCCCTGACTGCGCGTTGAACTGCGACCTCTTCATGCATGGGTTGATGCTCAACCACTGAGCCACACCCGCCGGGCTGTTATTTCTTGATCTATCAACTTTAACATTATCTGTTGGCTCCCTGCAATGTTATGTGAGGTCTGGCTTGCCCTTGTTCCATGCCTGTGCACGGGGTTCGGGGGAGCCAGCCTCCACCCATGGCCCCGTACCTCCGGCATTCACTCCCACACTGAGTCTTGGCTGGCCCTCCCTGCCACTTGCTTTAAACAATAGGTTGCAGCCTAGGGGACGCTAGATGATTTCTTTAAAAAGCCTGGCAGCTTCTACTTTTGTGCTTTGGGGAGTCTTGTGCCTCAAGGTAAGAAGTCTGGATACCCTGCTGAGAGACCACAGGGAAAGGCGACTCGGGGAGGGAGCGTCCTGGCTTTGCGTGGGCTTTTCTGACTGCTGATCACCACTCCCCACCGCAAACTGAGTTCACAGCCATTCGAACGTCTGTTTACGTGTGGGGCACTTAGGGTGCGAGGGTCTCGTGGTTGTTTTTGTCCTTACCATCGGAAAGGAACGAGGCCTGGTAGAAAACACTGCAGAAGTATTTTGAGCTACAGATCAGTATAAGCCTTTTCAACACCACTTGCAAAAGCCAGCATGCTGTTAAAACAATCACCCGAACCACCTCAGTTCCACATAGATAATGATGTTTTGCATAATTACTCATAATTTTAAAAACTGGAAACAACCTAAATGTCCCATTATGGGGAATGATACTAAACTCCAGTATAACTACACTATGAACTTCCCCGCAACAACTAAGTAGAATAAAACAGATTTATATTACATGTTCTAACAGGAGAAGATTTCCAAACATACGATACAGTATTGAGTAACGACAGCAAGTTAGGTACTGATTTGTATAGCACAATCGCCATTTCCGTAGGACAAACGAGGAAGACGCGGATTTGCCTGTGGGCGTATCTAAGTGTCTGAGTACACAGGGAACTATTTGGAAAGGTACAGTCTGAGATGGGGCAGCGGTAAAGGAGGACTTTGTAAAGTTTTAATTTTTTAGTATTTGTGCAATACTTGTATCACTCAGAATAAAGATGCTAACTATGGTGAAGGAAACAAAATACTTTAGCTGGGGACGTGGCTTAGTTCTTAAAGAATAGTCCTGGCTAGTTTGGCTCAGCGGTTAAAGCATCAGCCCTTGGACCAAATAGTCGCGGGTTCGATTCCGGTCAAGGGCATGTACTTGGTTGTGGTTCAGTCCAGGCCTTGGTCAGGGTCGTGTGGGAGGCAACCAATCGATGTCTCTCTCATAAATGGAAAAAATCCTCGGGTGAGGATCAAAAAAAAAAGAATATAACTGCCTTCAGTTCTAATTTTTTTGTCTACCAGTCAGAATTCTGGGAACTCAGTGAGAAATTCTTGGCTTGAGCCACACAGGACTTTGAAGTCAACTAGGTAAAACAATTCTTTTGCATCTTAAGGGCAAATTTACAACTACCAACAAAGTAGAGGGAGGGTCGCCTGAGGGTTGGGGTAGGAAAGGGGAGTTCTTTCGACGCCTGTCTCACCTTCCCCAACCCTCCGTACCCCGCTGAAACCGAAGGCTTGCAGGGGAACAGTGAAAATAAAAGACCGGGGACTAGACTTATTTTAAACACTAAGCTTTATAAAAAACTTCTTTCATCTACATGTCTCTTAAGAAAACTGTCAAAGCAACAAAGTTGCAAAGTGGAAACAGATGTTTTCCTACCAAAAATGCTCTCAGGAACAGTATCAGATAGGGCTATTTTCTCAAGTAAGGTACCAGCCATTCTTGTCCACTGCTACGGCCCCTGGCATGTTTCTCGGCTCCGCTGGGCACACAGGCTCCGGCAGGGCCTGAAGACGGGAGGGCCTGGGGCCCTCCGAGTCCCGCCCAACAGGCCTGAGAGCTACACTGAATGGGCCCAGAGAGCGCATCTTATCCTCGGCCTGCCTTTGTTTCTCTTTAGGAGAAGGGCAGCCCCGAGGTCCTTCCAGGTGGGAAGGGTCTTGGGAACAAGGTTCCCCCTCCGGTTCGCTGCCCCTCCCCTAAGCCTTTGCTTTTAGGCACCTTAGTTGCTAAAGGCATTTAACTTTAATTCCATTTGACTTCAATTGTGTCCAAATTACTGTAAAAAGGAATAAGACAACAAGCTGTAAATATGAGGAGAGACAGAAAATCATTGAGAATCCTGCCTTTATGAATATTTGATGAAGAAAGGTTAGATCCATAGCTGGTAAATTATAAAAAATTATGTCCATCATGTGACTCTGTCAGCAAAGGTTAATACAAATGGGTTGGGATTTAGTCGGGATGACAACGCAGATTAAAAAAGATTTGTCCTGTCCTCACTGCAATTAGTTTTTCTCCTATTATTAGTGAAATCGAGTTGATCATTAGGATTATGGCAAGAGAGAAACTGCCCGGTGAAATCGTTTTGTTTTGCAGACCAGCATTGCATAGTCACAATAAATTCTTCATCTCTGCTAATCTCGCCCTTAATTGTGTGGTTGCTGTGGGCAGGATCCAGTTATTAACACTTTTGATCCTACAATGCCCTCGTCATCAGGTCCTCTGATTACATGCAGGCTGAACGCCCGGCCGACATTTCTCTGCAGTCGATACATGGTTCATTTAGTGCAAGCAGAAAAATGGTCATCTTTGCTCAAATAACAGCTCCAGTGAAGTGTGAAATTGTCTATAATTGTGGTATAGGATTATGCCCAGGTTAAAGGGCTTCTTGGGGCTCCCATTACAAACCTCATCTCTCGGGTGTTTAGGATTCGTTTTTCACTTTTAAAAAATCTGAATTAGGCTTAACTTGCTCTGCTTGCAGGCCTTGGGTCGCTGTTATTTTGCAAAGGGGATGAAAGCAATCACCCCACATTCTCTGTACCGAGGTGCAGAACGTGAGTGAGGGACGGGGAATGCGTGGACACCACAGACCCAATGGCTCAGGGCATCATGTATCCAAGTTGTAGCTGCCATTTCCTAGGGCACCTGTCTGCCCTTTCCACAAGGCTTAGGAGCTTGGAGCTGAGGCCAGAGAGAGGGTAGGATAACTACCTAAAGAGAGTCAGGTCAGAGGGGATCTGAGTGTCCAGCTACTCCCGACCAGGCACTCAGTGAGCACCTTACAAACTTCCACGATGCGGGGCGACTACCACCGTTCTCCTTGTAGGAAACCGTACTGCCTTGGCCCAAGGTCGCCCTTTCTCTTGATACCGACATATCATGAGTCACATACCTTTCATAAGGTCGCGAGGGGTTAGATTGAAAAGAGGGATATGGCTGATGGGAAGTCTACAGATGGGTGCAGGACAAGGAAAAGGGTGACTATGGCGTTTGCCATGGAGCGCATGTGAAACAGGGGAGGAAGGAGAGAACAAAGTGTACTCACGACAGAAAACAAAATTTAAAAATACAAATCTAAACATGTACACGGAATGTATGCTAATACATCAAGGGACCCTAGAGGCCCAAGGCAGAAGACAGAGTGTTTTTTCCCCAAGTCTCCAGTAAGGCTAGGAAATCTGGACAACGGGGAGGAGTTGTCCTGGGAAGGGTTAAATGTGGCAGGCAGAAGAAGAATCGGGACTGTCATGCCTGCGGCCACTCCCTGCAGGAGCAGGTCTAAGCGAGGTCCACAGAGCTCCCCCAGCCGAAGCACACTCTGCCCACACTTAATCATCCCAAAGTAGGGACTCAACACACTGGGGAGCCCGCTGGATTATCAGATCAACTAATCAATAGCATTGACAATATTTCTACCTAAAAGCACGGGGGTGCCGTAAGTGAGGCACCAAGGAGACAGGCTCGTTGCTGATACATTACCTCGGACCTTTGACTTCTGCCAGGGCCTGGAGGCTCATGACTTTCCTTCCCAAGACCTGGGATTTCCTGCCTAAGTGACTTTGCCCTGCTTGAGTCGAGTCAATTGCATCCTTCACGAGGAACTGGCACAGGTGACGAGGGCCCGTGGCACAGGCCCCGGCTCCCAGGCATATGAGGAGTGCATCAGCCCCTCTCAGCACCCCCGCCCCCCCAGACTCTGTAAATCTCCGCTGTGTTGCAACGTGGCTGGGCTCAGTGGGATGCAAATGGCTTCTCCGTGTAGCTGGATGGCTCCTGAGACTCGAGCCACCTGAAGAGTTCTGTCCCCTCTGCGTGACCTACACCTGGCTGCTGGCTCTGAAAAGACATTTGGGCCACTCTCAACTCACTGCATTTAATGCTCCAGAAAGCAAAGGGGTTTCGTCACTGAGGATGACGCTAACTTGGAGAGACAAAGAGAACACAGTTTTCATGTCCCGAGTCCAGAAGGAGCATTTGGGGCAGGACGGGACCCAACTCATTGAACCCACACTAAACATACTCTCTGGGGTTGGACCATCTCCCCAAACTGCTCCTTTTGGTGTAGCAATCTAAAGGCCAGCCCCCAAATATGAGAATGAACCCCACATCTAGAAATGCACACGCAGTTGGTGAAGACTGTCAAGGGAAGGGGACTAAGTACCTGCTGCTATGGACCAGTTACTTTATTTAATTGTCTTAACTCTCATGTAATCACTTCAAGTTTACTGATAGGGAAGCCGAGGCTTAGGGGTTCAACAACTCGTCCAAGGACACGGAGCAGTCCCAGGACAGAATGCGATTCCAAGCCAGGCACTTCCCGGGACTCCCTGCACCACCCGGGGGGCCTCGCTTCCACCAGAGGAACGAAAGGCAGCTCGCCCAGTGCAGCGAACACACACAGACCAAACGTCCACCCTCAGCCCCAGAAATGCCCAGGAGGCGGCGGCGGGGGTAGCGCACTGGGGAAGCGACACCGGTGCGGTGCTGCTTCTGTTCTCAGACAGGATATAGGGGTGCAAACACGCACATTAAGGAGGTGAAGGGCAGGACTCACTTGGACAGACCCTGTGGTCCACATCTGAACCAGCCCCTGGGCTCTGACCTGACCAAGCCAAGGTTCTCTAAACTGGCACATTATTGCAGTCCGCCGGGCTCGCTGTGACCATTTCAAGGACTATTAAATGAAACCCTGGAGACAGTTTCCCTTCAGATAAAGAGCATGCTTTTCTTTGTGCCATCAAAGGAGACCAGAAAAACCTGAAGCTTTCGGCTTTAAGGACAACATAATGAGATCAGAGATTTTGCTTGCAAAGAAATTAACTTTCGGTTAATTAATGAAAGTAACCTTAAACAGTGGGCGTGCTGCCAGCAAGCAGACACTGGACTAGAAGGAGGGGAGAGAATGGCTGCTTTCAAGGGGCCGGGGCTCAGCAGCCCAGAGAAGAAACCTGATGAGGATGCTGCTTGTAAATTTGATCTCAAATTCTTCAGATGAACAAATAATAGTCTTATCTGTAATAAAGTCTGTTACAAATGCTTTCTTTTCGCCCATAATTTTCTGTTCAATTTAGATAGAAGATTTAATTAGATGTTGGTGAAACACCAGTTATTTAATAATGCCCTTTAAAAAAATCTAATCTATGGTACATAGACACCCCTGGAACGTAATCACAATGTAAAGAATACGTTTTAGAGTATCTACTTTTTACAACAAAGAAAATATATGTATGTGACATGTTGTTTTCCACTCAGGATGAAGACTAAGAAAGCAAACCCAATACAAATTTTTAAAAAAGAAGCTCCCAAACGGCCACCCTTTCCCCCTTCCCATAAAGTCTGTCTTTGCAGGTTTTTCTTTTGTTCGTTGCAACCAAAATGAATGAATGAACCTGAATGAATGAAGAAGAATCCCTCCCACCTGATAGTTTTTAAACGACAAACTGCTCATCATCAGGAATGACAAGGATTCCTAAACAGTATGGCCCACGCCTGTTCAATCTCACCCGAATTCCCCCTTTTGACGGTCGGCCAGCGAACCCTGGCGCGGCCCCACTCGCCGAGGAGCCCTGAGTCACGGGCCGGCGTGTCTCACAGCGGGAGGCGAGAGTAAGGACATTCCGTCTACCCCACCCCCGTCTTCTCCTCTCTCCGCCACGGGCTTCCGGGCTGGTCATCCCGAGCCCCCGGTCTCCCTCAGCACGGCGATTCTTTGAGGTCAGGTTTCCACGTCACGTTTCGGTGCTGGGGAGGCTGGGTCCCCCTGGAAGCTGCTCCTAAGCCCCCAGCCCCCCGAGCAAGATGAAGTGGGACTGGGACCCAAGTGTGGGAAACATCGGGCGGTCTGCCGTCCACAGACCTCCTGAGAGGGGCTGGGGGCTCGAGGAGTGTCACCACCTTGACTCAGCAGTCCAGACTGTGTCCTCTCTGCTGCGTCCTGTCGCTGGACACTGCAGAGCTCTCCTGCTCCTTCCTAACCAGCCAGGCAGGGGAGTCCGACGGAAGCTGTTTCTCAGATGAACAGAGAGCAGGTGACACGAGGTAGAAGCGCTAACCCCTGGTCCAATGGTGAAGACCAGTCTCTTCCTGCTGGGTCTCACCCCACCCGGTGCCCAAGCTATCATGCCCAGCGAGGGAAGTGTGTGTCCTTGGCCAGGGCCGAGGCACCTAGGCCTGTGTCTGATTTGAGAAGGTCGCTGTTTGTTCTGATCATCCAGATTTAGTCATCAGGATGGGGATCCAGGGCTTGCGCTGTATACAAATTTCCACAAGGGCCCCTCCCCTCATAAAGGAGGAAAGCCCTTACAGTCTGCCCATCTGATCCATGAGGCTGTTCATTCCGGGCTTGTGATGAGATGCCTCCTACTGCCCCATGCTCGCCTTAACCCAGACCACGCTGCAGCGTTTGAGGGCACTGAATGATTTATACCGCTTCTTATTTCTAGTTCAAATCTAATTCCTCCCTGGCTGCTGGCATGGGGCTTGGCATGGACTGAACCAGGCCAGGGCTTATTTGGATAACCGTGAGCACGAGGCAGCCTGTGGGGGCCCATCAGGCACACCGGGGCCACACACTCGTTCAAGAATGTGTCCTGACTGGGTGTCGGATTGGATTTCATTTCTCTGTCTGCCACACCAATACCTGCGTGGCCGTCTCAGCCACTCACACAACCCAACCCCACAGTGGGCCAGAGGACAAGAGAAACGGGGGGCCTGCCACAGGGTTCCTGAAAAGTGGAGTGAAGACACAGTGAGAAAACTATCTGAAGTGATATCTAATTGCCTCCTGTGGGAGGGGGCTCTGCACCGCAAGCCTGTTCTCAGATGTCTCTTCCATTGCACGACCTCTGTCAGCCCCGCCTCCCCCTCCCTCCTCAAGGTGGCTTCACCTCTGCAGCCCTCACACATCCAGGGATATGAGGCAATTCTTCTGTTGGAAGATACACGGAGGCACCTCTAGGCCCGAAAAGCAAAAGGGAAGACAATCCCAGCCCCTTTCTGGTGCGAAGCGCAGAGACGACCTCTGAGCTTCCTTCAGTAGCAACACCCTGAGGAGGAGACACAGGGTTTCGTCCCCTTGTGGGCTTCGCATAACATCCTGCCTCAACAGGATCTCTCGGAGCACGGGCTGTTCTTGCAGAAGGATGTTGACTTTGTGGTCTATTAAGCAAGCAATGCACAAGTCAAAGTACACGCTTCCAGGAGCTGACGACGCCGCCGCTCCAGGCCAAACTGCACACCAGTTGGTCCCTGTCCCCGGGGTTTTGTGAAAGAGAAGTCTCCAGTGCGGGGCGAGGGTAATGGCAACCTTTGGTGTTCAGGCTATAATCGTCGCCAGGTAACAAAAACCACGGAACGAGTCTGTTGTTGCTGTGTTGCTGGGGAAGCCTGGGTAACAGGCCCTTAGACTGATACCCAAGGCAACAAGCTCTCAGTGTCGCTAAGAGTCCCCAAGCACAGCAGCTTAGCCACAGTGGCTGAGATCCTGAGCTCTGAAGTCCAGGAGAGGACTGGGTTGGAGTCCTGATGGTGTGACTGAACTTGGGAAAATGACAAAACCTCGCAACTTTTCCTGATCTGTAGCTGGGCTAAAAATACCCATTTCCTAGAACCGCGGTGAGGACCTGTGAGACCAGGGCTGCAGGGCAGGACCCGCGGGACCAGGGCTGAGGGGGAGGACCCTGAGGGACCAGGGCTGCGGGGGAGGAGCACACCGCCTGGCACAGAGGAACCAGCTCGACCCACGACAGCTACTCTAGTTCATACTCTAGTCCCTGGTGCCTGGGACTATGAGCTGGGCTGCTGCCCCACAGTCAGTCCCTCTGTCCCTCGCAGCCAGGAACACTTCTGCCCGTCTCATGAGCACGGTCAGGAGCCCTCTCCCAGTCGTCCAAAGCACGGAAACCACCCACGGCTGCTGGGATAGCCGCCTGAAACAGTTACAGCTCCGGCACAGAGGTGACGCGACAGTGACTGAGGAACCTCTTTTAGCCACCAATTTATTTTGGCCCAAACAATACTGGCTCTGAATTAGTTTTTTTGTTTTTTGGGGTTTTTTAAAGGAAAATAAAAAGAAATCCAGAGAATTTGCTCAAAAGTCCAGATTGACTTTGTTTGAAAGACGGAAGCACTGCTCCTTCGGGCCAACCCTCCCCAGGACGACACCTGGCTGGGGCCAAGCGCTGCCCCCAGAGCCACGCACGTGCTCCAGCCCAGGAGCCCCTCCCGCCTGCTCCACGCGGCTCTGTCCCCAGGCCCGCTCGGTTCACTGGGCTGCCACCAGCCACCCGGTGGTTTGTCCACTTGGCTTCTTCCAGGGTCCGCCCATCTCGCTTTCGGAGGCCCCGGAGTTGCTTTGGGTTAGTCTCGCAAGCGGCCCCACCCCATAGCTGTGACTTGGCGGCATCTACGTGTGGTGACCATCAACAAGTAGTCTGTCCACCACGTGTTCCTGCTCCCTCGCTCAGTCAAACTGACGGACATGTTTCCTTCGGTGGCGTCAGCCCTGGGTGCACCTGAGGGTGCAGGGAGAGGCCAGGTCACTGTGCTCAGAACAAGCTTCCTTCTCGGTCTGGCCACCCTGTGCCTGTATTTCCAGACGGTCACTGGGTCCACCAGGCCCTCAGAAACACCGCCCGCCCCCAGGGACCAACAGCCCCCCTCTCCTCTGCAAAACAAAACTCTTCTCAGGAACAGCCATAGAACCACCAGGAGCAATAATAAGTTTCTTGATGTATTTGTTTAAAATCATTGCTAAACAATTAAAGAAGAAATTTCAATTTAAAATATGATTCAAATTCAGTCAGATATTTTACGTAGAGAAGTAAACTGTTCATTCAGTGAATTAAAATATTACGAGTGGTTCGTAAAGTGTTTTGCCGTTTCGAATTTTAAACAAAAATAAAAATTTCAAGTGGTCCCATGGTCTGGTCGCCGAAGCGCACAACTGCGGTTTCTTTATTGTGATCACTGTCTGTTGTCAATCCGCTGGCTAGAGGCAGGGCTACATGGTCCCGTGAGGCTGAAGAGCACCACCATCAAATGGTAAAAACCTTGAAATGAGCAGGTGTAGTTGAGTGTGTGTGTGTGTGTGTGTGTGTGAGTTGCTGACCGTATAACTGAGAATTCTCTTCATTCATGTCTACATAGAATGCAATGTTTCTATGTAACATACTACAATGTGTTCATTTAAAACATGCACACACACACACACACACGCACATGTCAGTAAACTTCAGAAGTAGTTCAGAAACTGGGTAGAAATCAGACTAACCAAAGGTTTGTTTGTAGAGAGCCGCATTCCAACACTGACATCTTTAGAGCTGCCAGGATGGTGACCATGAAAAGAAGACTGACTCTTGTCAGTTCCACGACTGTTTTACACCGTCTACCCCCTCAATGCTGGGTGGGGAGGAGAGGGAGGGCGGGGTAGACGGGTCCCACTGCCCCACCTTGGTACATCACGGCCCATCTCGATTTGGACTTTTATTGTCAAGACGTGCTTGTCTGGGTTCCTGACCCCCTCTGGCCCAGAACTTGGTTTGAGTCTTTGGTCTTCTCTTCCCAAATCAATTCATCAGGATTCTTGGTCCAGCTGCCTGCCATTCTGCCCTCCAGACCTCACTGGCCTGGTCCTTCGGACTCAGTCCCGATAGGTTGCAAACCCCGCACCTACCTGAGCCCTTGCTCTGCCTTCTGCAGCTCCCATCCTCTGCCTTTGATGATTCCTCTGGACACAGCGCCGCCTGCCTGATGCGGGAACGCCAAGCGTCCCTTCCTGTCTAGCTGAAGCTTCACAGACTCTACGCTACCCAACTGCTGCCAAAACCTCAAAGTCACAATCACGGAGCATCATTTCGATGTTAGCAGCCTGGTGGCTGGGGGCGCACACTCAGCCTTTGGTAGGACTCATTGGTGATACTAGAGAACACGGCAGCCGAGCTTACCAATGTCAAGGCCAAAACAGGGGACAGCCCCACAGGCGCTGGGCTTGGTCTGGAGTTTGTTGCTTTATGTGACTCCACGCTAGATGTCCATTTCTTAGGACAGCATATTGTCCGCCAGAAGCATGTATGGTCTTTCATTCTGAAATGTCAATAAAGCCACCTGGCCATGCGAGGGCGTTCCCCAGGGCGGTCGAGAACAGAACGCGTATCTTATTCAGGCAGCACCTGAGCCTTCAATATCCCGCTGAATCTGCAAATCAACCCATGACTTTTAAATTCTTTCTGAGGAGTCTTAGGCAGCCTGCAGCTCCTTTATATATGATGATGATGGTGCTCCATTAACTTTATCAGTTTATCGCGCGTGTCAATGACCACACCGACCAGCGAACTGATTGTATGCCTCTGCTTTTGCTTAAAAGCTCGACCTATTATTATATGAAACGCAAGCTTTCAAAAGGGGTGGTGGCTGCACCCTATCAGGGAAATCAAGACAGAGGTTCAATATTTAATTCGAAATCCCAAGCACCCAATATTAACACGTGTCTCGCTTCTTTTGCAGCAAAGAATAATAACCCAGCCCTCCCTCCGGCTTCAGATGAAATAATACTAGGGCAGACTAAATAATGATTTATCCTGTTTACTTAGCCCTTAAAATCTAACAAAAATCAGTATCCAGTCACACGTGCTACATAATTCCACACGGTGATTTTGTTGTTATTAATCCTCACCCAAGATATTTTTTCTATTGATTTTTAGAGAGAGTGGGAGGGAGGGAGGAAGGAGGAGAGAGAGAGAGTGAAAAAAAAAAACATTGATGTGAGAGAGACACATTGACTGGTTGCCTCCTACACGCACCCTGGCTGGGACAGGGGATCGAACCTGCAACCCAGGTACATGTCCTTGACAGGGAATCAAGTCTGTGACCCTTCAGTGGGCAGGCCAACACTCTAACCACTGGGCCACACCGGCCAGGGCCACATGATAATTTATATGCATGTAATATAGCCATTGCCTATATGTGTTTATATATACACATATATACATATATGCATAAACACACAAAATAATTTGTACATGAAAAAAATATGTGTGCACTGAACATAATTTCAATGGGGGGGGGTTTAGATCATTGTGTTTGAAGAACAGTAGTCAATTGATTTTCTGATATTCTTTTCCATACATCCTGCTTTGTGCAATTCAAATGTTGCCCACTTCTGCAGAGCTATCCTATGGTTCTAGGGCACCGGCCAGCTTCAAAGATTTTATAAAGTGGCCTCTTTATGCTCCTGAGAGGAGAGAGGCAGGTTAATCATCTATTGACTCCTCTGTCTTATTGCTGGCAGAAAGCTCTGGCTTTGCGAATTTCCCCCTTTTCAGCTCCCCAACAAACACACATCAGCAGGAGGTGCAGATAAAGATCGAAAGATTAAGCTTTGTCACTCAAATGATAATTAAAAAGAGTATTTTAAACACACTGTAAATACACACGAGCCATCATAAAACCATCACCGCCCTGCCAGGGCTCACTGCCTCCTGAGTCTATGGATTTTTCAGGCAGAGGGATATTGATGTTAAGTCCTGCTTGTCTGGGAAGATTGTCATTAACTGTCCCAAGCCTGCACTCTGCCGGCCCCCTGGGCGGGGGGAAGACTGGAATCTGGCTTTACACATGCCAGCAGCAGACGAGTGGGAATTGGGACGAGCACTTGAATATGCATTTCCTGGGATCCTTTCCTATTCCCCTCAAAGATCCCTTAAAATATAGCATTCCAGCTACTTAAATAAAAACAACAGAAATCAAGATTCTGTTGTCCTGAGTTTAAGAACCAATTCCACACGGAGGAAAGATTTAGGATAGCAGATTAATTTCTTCTAAAAATTCCATTTATAACCTGTCATAAAAAGACACACGAGCCCATGTGGATGAGAAGCAAGCGGTAGCGGGCGTCGCCTCTCATAAACAGAAGAGCTTGTCGCCGCCGTCTGATTAGGTTGTCACGCGATGCGCGACCGAAGGAATCTCTCTGCGTAGCCCAATTAGTGCGGCCATCTACGCGCTCAGACACTGCAGAGAGAACCATTTTCCTCAGAACAAGTCCTTTCCGCTGGGAACTAATCCTTTGTTTGACAATTCAGAGAATGTTATTTAGAGATTTTAATTGCTCAGTTGATCTGTGGCCAGATCTCAATGATCAAAACAATAAAATTATTGGGTGGTGTTGTTTTTTTGACAACTGTAATAAAATGCTGGCAGTGTCCTGGGAGAGCTGGCTCGAGCTGGATTGACACTGTCAGATTCTTTTTCATATATCTCTCTTATCAGAGGCCAACTGGCCATTTTTTAAAAAGCACATTAATTACATTGCCATTGTCAGCAGATATTTTAAATATAACTCAGTGTCTACATGAAAAATCCAATCTGGTGATCTATAACAATTGAATCTGATTATCTATAAAAAGGGCCCACAATTCCTAATTGAAAAGAAGAAAAACCTACAAATCAAGGAGAAAAAGCCAAACATTCCAATAAAAATAGGCAAGAGACATAGACAAACATTTCATTGAAAAAGAAATATAGTCATTTAAATATAAGAAAATACTACTACCTCTTCAGTAATCAAAAGAATGTAAATAAAATCAAGAAGACAGTTTTCCTCATCGATCAAATTGAAATAGCTTGCCCGCGCGCGCGCACACACACACACATGCACTCACACGCACACACACATGCACTCACACGCACACGCACACACACACACACACTCTCCAGGCTGCAGAGGTGGACAGAGGCCTGTGCTTGCAGACTGCTGGAGGAACCTCTGTAACTGGTTCAACCTTCTGGAAGAGCATTTTGGCAATATGTGTCAGAAGCCTCAAAAATGTACATACCCTTTGACCCAGTAATTCCATTTCTAAGATGCTGTCCTGCGGTGACAGAGATCCACACACATTTTTCAGACAAGAATATTCACTCCAGCATTTCACATAGGGAAAAAAAATAGGAAACCACCTACCTACACAACAACGGGAGAAAGTTAAATAAATATGGCATGTCAACAAAAGAGAACTCTAGTTTCTCTTAACGATCACGTCCCCAGGGAATACTGAAAACTATGAAAAACTGCTCGTTACGCAGTAAGTGGAAGGAGGCTACAAAATGTTACAACCCCAGTTCCGCTCTAAAAGGTGTATGTGTGTGCGCATTGGAAAGAGTGGAGGACAGTGCCCTGCCACATGACAGAGCTTCTCTCGAGGTGGGAGAACCATAGGGGCCCCTCTTGTTTTATACTTGCTCGAATTTTCAAAAACTAGTTCTTATTCGCACAGGTTGCATGGTAGTTTAAAACATGCTCATGGAAAAAGCAAATACAGAAATATTGAGCCTTAAAAATGTTTCCTACCATATTTTCTAAATAATTTACCTTATGGAAAGTATGTTTAGATCTAAATAGGTGCCTTCTTTTGGAGGAAGAATAGTCTGGGATATCTATACAGTGACAAATTTTACAGAAATGTAGCAATAAGGCATTTTAAAAAGTTTGCAAGGGGGAGCTGGCAGTTAGGATGCCAGGACCCAAGCCTAAGAAAGAGCTTGTTCATTACGCCATGTTACCCAGAGGGCACCGAAACACGAGATCCAGTTCCAAGGGAAACGGAGCGCTTGGCTTGGCATGAACAATTGTCAATTAATGAAGTAAACAGAAGTAACACAAATCACTGCTGAAATTGAACTTAATTTTGATTTAAAATTTTCTACATGGTGAAATTCTTATTTGAAATATGCATATTCAAAAGGAGTTTCTCCCAGCAGCCACCGGCTTCTCCATCTCAACCCAAAACACACAGGGAGGGACTTTCTGATCTCCTTTTTTGGGGACTACAGAGAAGGCATTGGCATCGACTCCAGGACCACACACATTACTGACAACCCAGGCCAAGCTTGACCTTGAAGATGAAGACCAGTATGACCTTGCCTAGGCGAGATGTTACACAGCCTTAGGATTTTCACTCTGAGAATTAATGAATTCGCGTGCTAAAGAATTAGAGCAGAAGGTACATCACATTCTCTCATTCAATCTGCCTCCCGTCCAGTATCCCTGCTTCTACCTTGTTTCCTGTTCCCCTGGATCCCATTTGAGGTAAAAGATACCCTGACCCTTGGGAAGGCCATCCGCTTTGGTCTATTTGAAGGATGGGGAGGCAGAGAATGTATGGGGGAGGCCCTGGGACATGTATGAGAGAAAGGAAAAAGAATTATTGGTTTATTAATTGAGCATCTACTATGTGTTGAGTGCTTTATCTCATTTGATTCCATATATCCCAGAACCCAAACTCCATCCTTAAAAAGTCCTTCTTCCTCAAGCTCCAGCCAGAATAATTCTTTGTGACCATCGACATTAAGGACCATGTCAAAACACAACATTTAAGAACTTGTTTCTTCATTTTTAATACTTGGGGATGATTTAGATACACACCCAGCAGCAGAAGGTAAACCGTGGCCAGCTCTGTGTGGAGCGGGGCAGATGGGGCGCTCCTCTAGAACAGGACGTCCACTGAGCCCTGCAGCCAGTGCTGCGCGCAGACGGATCCGCACGGCCAGGGCACGAAGCTACCGCCTACGGCGCAAGAGAAGGGCGCTACCCGCCTGTCTCTGAACTATGCCTCGCACTTAGGTTTCTGAGCGTGCTTTGTTGCAAAGCTCAGAATTCTCAAATTCAGACGCAGAGCAGAATCCTTCCTCCCCTCCGCCCCCTCCCGCCTGCCAGTGCCCGGTACCGCCCGCTAAGTGGCTGCCGTGGATCTGGAAGGAAAGCTTGATGCGCGGCCGCCCCTCCGGCGGAGACCACTGGCTTTCTCAGTGGTGTCGCGGCCCCAGGGAGCCGCCGCGGATGCCTCATTAGAACGCAGGACGCTCCTGCCAGCCCGGGCGCTGCCTGCTGGCTGCCCGTGGCCTGCATCTGCAGTCACCGCAGACGGCCGGGGCTGCGGCCTTCCGCTGAAGACCAAGTACATGATCCACTGCAGTTAATCAATAGGATAATGGAATGAATCAATAGGAAAGATTTTTAGAAGGTCTTAATTAAAGAAACACTTGCAGATACAAATGATGTCTTCAATCTATTGATAGTGCCAAGGTGAAGGGTTAAGCACAAACAAAACCATCAACTTTATTTTGCTGCATGCCTTCCACGGGAGAACAACCCGGCAGCCTCCTGCCCCAGGGTCGGCCCATTAATCAGTCCCTTGTCAATGCCACGGCCGCACTGCATGGGAAAATGAGGCTGTGATCAAAAATTTTAATTACTAAACAGCAGCTTGAAACAGCAATGAAACACAGACGTGCACACCCCGTCTGGTCTCCCTTTGCCCCTAAAATGGGGGCAGCACCCCCCATAAAAAACAGTGCAGCAGACAAACGCCCTCCCCATGTGATGCGCAGAATTAGAATAATTAAAGAAAGCCTGAATTGATGGATCCCATTTAGGCAGGGAAGTCTCCAGTGGGCCTTCTGCTCAAACACATTACATCAATACTTTTGATTCCCTCGACGGTCCCGCTCTAGGTACTGGTTTAAAGAGACATCAATCTGTGATGTCAGCATTTATCTAATGAACCTTCAAAAATCAATGTCCGGGATGGCCTGTCCCATGCAGGCACCCAGCGCTGTCCTGGCTGAACCTCAAGTCCTCATCGCAGTGAACGTGGACCCGAGTGGTCAGGCAGGGTGGGGAGAAGAAGAGGCTGGAATTATAAAAATCAGTTTCAACCCAGAGAACTGAAAAGATTGGGAAACAAAGCAAAGAAGACAAGATCTCCTTCTCATCTTCCCGGACATGCACCTCCTCAAACCACCTGCTTCTTGCCATCATCCCCCCTCAGAACTACCTTTCCCTCGCGCAGGCTCTGTTCCCTTCACTGTTTGCTTGACAAGATTTTGGTCTCATTCCTGACAGCTCTGGTAATTTTCTGCTTTTTGGGTTCCTCGCCTGGGATTTCCATTTAAGCTACACTCAACAGGAGGCCCGTGCTTGGTTCTTCTCTTGTTAGTGTTTATGCTCAACTCGTCCTCACCCTTCTGTTCAGGCTCCTTGACACTGAGATCTTGACACCCTAACAGGCAGAAGAGAGGGTCTAAGTTTGTTTCACTTCTTTCGCCCTCTTTGAAATAAATTGGCCTGTACCGGCTGCCAGGAAGCTGAGCTGTTTCAAGTGTACGACTTGGGGTGACAGGTACACCACTCACTATGCCAGCGCTCGGCCTGCCTGCGATCTCAGCTTTGCTCCACTGCAGTTCTCTCCCCCACCCCGGCCAGAGTCCACCGTGAGAGCGGTGTGGACCTGGACAGTCGTAAGATGTGCTGTGTGGGCTGAGTCGGTCGCTGTATGACTCCTGTCTGTCTTGTTGATGCGGCTTTCAGCAGCCCCTCACGCCAAGTGAGAGTCCAATTAAACTACAATGAAAGGTACCATGATTTCATTTGCTTGGATTGTCACATTTCAGAAGTTCAGTGGCCTGCAAAATGTTCGCTGTCTCTCATTAAGCCAGCTCCAGCAACAGGGAAAGTCTAATTTAGCTGCTTTTCACTCTCAGCCGCAAAGATGGCTGCCTGCGGGAGGAAGCCCACGCCGCGTGGGCGTGGGGGTGTTTTGACCATCAGATGGACAGTGCTCCCAAACAGCCAAACGGACTCTACAAAGAAAGTGAGATACTATGCTCGGGGCTCCGTTACGTTTTCTAGCAATTCTTTTTAAGAATTCTTGCTTTAGAGGAGGAAGTGTGTGCGCGCGTGTGTGTGGTGTGTGTTTGGGGAAGGGGTACATTCTGTGCTAAAGAACTATCAGTAGGGGGACCATATTTCAGAACCATAAATACAGACCTGTAATTTTCTTTCCTGATACAAACATTGATTCACTTAAAAATCCTCACAGAAGTAGAAAAACAAAATTACATTTAGATACACATTTAAGAATCAAATACCTTTCGCCGTGGCCAGTTTGGCTCAGCTGTTAGAGCGTCGGCCTGCGGTCCGGAGAGACCTGTGTTCGGTTCCCGCTAAGGGCATGTACTTCGGTTGCAGTTTGTCCCCGGCCCTGGTTGGTCGTGCGGGTGGCAGCCACTCGATGTGTCCCTTCACGTCGATGTTTCTCTCTCTCTCTCCCTTCCTCTCTCTCCCTCCCACTCTATCTGTACAAAAAATGGAAAAATATCCTCGGGTGAGGATAAAAAAAAAAAAAGAATCAAATACCTTTCATCAAGGGAGTGCTATTTGAAATAAGGCTTGTCCTGGAGATCTGCTACATATTAGATACTGGATAGATAGAGTCCAGTTGGGCTTAAGGGGGAAAAGATCACCGTCCTGGGAACTCGGAATTCTGGTTCCGGCCTGACAAGGGAATTGCTACCCAGATGCCCGGAATGACAATAACCATTTACTGACTGCTCACTGGATGCCAGGCAATACGTTACGAGCTTACATGTCCTATATGATTTAATCCTCTCAATAACCCATTCTCCAGATGGGGAGAGTGAGGTACAAAGTCAAGCAATTCGCTCAAAGTCATCACTGGCAAGAGAAAGAACTAAGAATCAAACCCAGGCCCGTCTGGTTCCAAAGCCCTTCTTCCCGTCCTCCCTGCCCTTCGTGTCAGCGGCCAAGGCCGGCTTCTGCCTCCTCACTAGAGGCACACAAGGGGCACGGGCCGGTGCTCGGCGCCAGGAGGGCTGTCTGCCTGTCTCCCTGCCCGAGCAGAGGGCAGCGCGGCCAGTGAGCCCCGCCCTCTGTGCCGGAATTCCCATCCCCCTACTACCTTTCCATTTTCAAAATAACACATATGAGTGGGGTTATTTTTCTAATTACAAAAAAAAAAAAAAAAAATTTTTTTTTTTCATTAAAGTGTAGAAATGCCCAAAGAAGAAAACACAAGTAACCTGCAAACGCACCAGCCAGGCAGAATCAGTCTTCGTGCTGACTCTATTGCCTTTTTCTGGTTGGTGAAACATCTGAGTTCAAGTACAAGTCACCCCGTGCTCGGCGCTGTTCTCAGTGAATATGCAGGCCCATCCACACACGTGCCTTCCCATGGGCAGAGCTGATTAGAACCACTGGGTTGCAGGGCGCTCCCTGACTATTAAACCCCGGGTTATTTTAAACACGAGACCATCCAGCTGACTTCATGGAGGCGCAACACGGAACTCTTTGGCCGGCCCCGGTGGTGAGAGCAGCCCCGCTGGCTGAGAACCGAAGGTCAGAGAGGCCCCGGCTCTGGCTGGGGGTGCCAAGCTCTGCGTCTCAGAAGCTTCAAACGTAACCAGAGTTTCTCCTACCATCTCGGGGACCCACGGATCTCCTAGTATTCCTGGGGGGAAAAATGACAGAAAAGGCCCAACATAAAATTGAAGAGATCAGTTTAATTATGTATGCATAAAAAAATAATCAAGATGAAAAAGCGCTTTCATGTGCCGGGTAATGTTTCCCGGAAACGCGCACGGCTGCCGCTGCCGGGGGGGGCGGAAACGGCCGGCGGCCTGCAGCCGGCAGGCTCCCCGCACCGGCTGCTGCTCTTTGCCTGCCCCGGAAAGGGGGTGATGAACGCAATCTGAAATCAATACCAGGGAACAGTTACTGCATCTCAATATCATTGCCGAGCCGGGCAGCTAGGAGAAGCGGGGGAAGAGAGAGATGTCAATATCCTTAACGAAGCGCTCCACGGCCGTCCACAAAGGGAGGTCAAATAACTATCAGCCGACCAGTCCCCATTGTAAGTAGTAAAGATGATAAAATCAATATTATTAAATAAAAAGTTAGCACTGCTATTGAACTCTCACGATCTTGGCAGCGCCTGGCTGAAAATGAAGGAGGCTATTTTCCCATCTCTGCAGGGGCAAATGTCTAGGATCATAAACACTGGCAAACGGTGGGGGGCAGAGGGGTATTTTTCACAGGTAAACTGAGCCCTGGGAGTACCTGAACAATAGGGCCAGGTGACTGTCCCCTCGCTGGAAAACTGCCATCCTCCCCACCCAGGTGAACATATTTCCTGAGTGGCCTACAGGCTCCATCATTTTGAGCTGGACTTTGCTCTTCCATCCTTCAGGTGACAGAGGAAAAGCAAAAGGTCCTCTCTCCTGTCCTTTCACACCTCGAGATTTGGACAGGCACCAGGAAAGCGGATTGAGGGGGCAAAGAAAGCAAAAGGGAGTGAACCCTCGGAAAGGCACGGATGCGATCTCTGCCATGCTGTGGGTGGCGGACTGGGCAAGCGGAGGGGCTCGGCGCAGGGACTGCAGAAGATAAGTGGAGAATAAAGGTAGTCCGGCCGAAAATGCCTGTAAAAGCAGCGAGCTCCAGTTCTATCTGGAGGAGGGAGGAAGAGACAAAAAGAAGGAGGAGCACATGTGAAAGTGAGTGACAGCCCGCTGGCAAGACGGCATCTGTGGCTCTGACCTGCATTTACACTCGGGGCTGCTGGGACTTCTGAACAACCTAAAGTTGGCTCCCTTGTTTGCATTTCATAGAAACTACTATAGAAAGTAAACAAGAACCTTTGGTGAATTATTTAGCATACAAATAAACCCGCAAAGAAGGCTAAGTAGGCCTGGACGAACTAACTGGCCTGAAATATTCATCTGTAAATAACGCTCCAATCTGGCGCTTTCCCGTACAAATACTACACGGGACATTAGACACAACTAGCTTCGAGGGGTATTTAGGCTCACTGGAGAGCAATTTTTATGTCTACTGGCATCTGTGGGTAGTGATATGGACTGACTGTTAATATAACCAACATAAAATTTATGTGCGCGCTCACTAAAATGGCAACACACTGTCAGACAGCTGCTGGCTGATGCGGAGCACATGCGGGTTTTATATCGCTGCGTAAACTAACCTTTGCAATAAAGATTTAGCAGGTTTATTAGTTTAGGAAACCGCTATAATTAAGGATAATTCATAATGGCCGCTTATCCACTCGCCAGCAATAGCTAGCTTCATTTAGACTCCATTTCTTGGAGCCGTAAATAAGGGAGCCGCTGGCTTCCGCACAGATGTGGCATTCAACCTGTTCATGTTGGCTGGTTTTTGCCTGTGTTTTTATCAAAAGCATTAGTAGATACGACTATAAAAAGCACAGTGTTGGAAATAAATTAGCAAGTGTTTTTTTTAACTACTCAAAAAAAAGAGAAGAGTAACCTCTCCCTCCAGAGGTAAAACAATTAAAAATAAATAATCTTTTTAAATGTACTAAAGGAAGTTTCATTGACAAACCCAGGGAGAGAGAAAGTGACAGCAGTAACATGAATGAAGGCCAGAGAAATGGGAGAGCGACCCCTCCACAGTACTGCCATTGAACTGTGCATGTAATTAAAGCCTGGCCTTTGCCAATGCAGCGACTCGGAGCTCTGGCCTGCAGCAGCTCCCCGAGCCCGGCCCAGGCTTCAGGAACCGGAGGTGTCTGCGTTCAGTTTCCTGCCTTCAATGTCTGCTCTGAGGGATGGCTGCCTTTACTCTCCGTCCCCACTGACAGGGACGTCTTTCCTGATGACTCTTAGCAACACCTGACACCCATCCCTTCCTGCATAGATTGACTCCCCAGCTTTGTGTTACAGTCCATGCACTTTGCAAATACTCAGGGCATGAGTCAGCAAAAGACAAGCAATGCCAGTGAGGGTCCAGATCATCAGCATTTCCAGTGCCAATTGGTTGGTGCACATGCCCTAGGCCCCCCATGGCCTGGTCTGAACAGCCACCCAAGGGGACCTTCCCCTCCTGAAACCCCCCCAGGAAATGCAGCTTGATTGACATGGGAATCTGGAATCACATTACGGGTGAAGCTATACAGAGACTTAAGAGTAGCTTTGTTCCCGAGATTTCCTTGATTGGTAGAGTTAATCCTGGTGTAATGGAAGGGTGTTGGTCTAAGAGCTGTGCCACTCATCATGTGCTGTGTCCCCAAGAGAGCCAGTCAGCCTCCCTAAGTTTCTGCCTCCCCATTTGCAAAGAGGGACATCATCACCTGTCTCCCCGCTGCATGCACTACTGTGAGGGCTCAGGGAAAATGCCCGTGAACATCTCCCGGGACAGCAAAAATGCTGTGGTAAAGTCCCGCCACTTAGTAGTGAGGCCTCTCCGTCTCCAGTTTTCCTTGCCATGAAGCAGGGCCAATGACACCGGCCTTCTTCCCTTCACCATGTCAAGAGAATCAAGAGACATAACGTGCAAAGTGGTCAGTCAACTCCAAAGAGCATTCCTGTGTTAGTGAGCCAGGTCTCCTCCTGATGGCTTCCAAAGGTGCCAGTGGTCCATGGGTTCCAAATACACCCAAGTCCCTCACAGCCACTCAGACTAGGGGGCTGGCGAGGTGGGCTTGGATGAGCTGAGGTGACACCGAGTGTGGATGAGCACGATGCACAATGGGCTGGGCACATCAATGTTTAAAAATCGTGCCTTAGTACCAAAATAATCTTTCTATTCCTGGGAAATGAAAAAGCATGGCTCCATTTTTTCTGTGAAAAGTCTGACCTGGTGAGCACAGAGATAGCCAGTGACAAGGTAAGTTAAAGGCTGCAGAAGAAATTTCTCTCCCAAACCAGTCTCATTGAGAAGTGGGGTTTGGAGCTAAAACGGAGGAAACGCATCATTGACCCTCTTTCATTGACGGACTGTGGTATTCGGTGTCCAGACCATGAAGTACACAGAGGAACAGGGACAACAGCAAGAGTGACTGTGACGAGTGCAAGCACAGTTCAGCTATCTCTGGCTTCAGTGCGCCGTCCGCGGTGCCCGCTGCCGGTGGCCACCGTGACCGTGGATGAGAACAGGTGGGTCGGAGCCGGACAGCTTCCAGGAGAATCTGTGCACATCGCAGGGAGACGGTCCGCGGCCAGGGAGAGGCCGAGAAGCAGCGTGACCTGGGCTCCCGAGTTAATAAAAGGAGCCCTGCAGCTCCGGCTAGCTGGCGGGATGGCAGGCGGCTCGCCCTCTTCTTATTCATGTAAGGCCTATTTAATCAGGTGTGCACTGGGAGATTTATATTCCATTACAAAAGTGATCTTGGCAAAATAAAAATCTAATGCTGTGGTTGTGAAATTGCGCTGGGTCATGGAATGAGGGAGTAAGTAGGGTCAGGCAATGGCTGGCCCTTCCCCACCCACTCCAGCCTTCAGGCTGAAGGTATTAGCCCGAAATGAGGAACATATTTATCAGGAAAATCTTTTATTCTTTTAAAATAGAGTTTCCTTTAGGAGTCAAAGTTCACAAGGACATTTACCATGCTGGCGCACAAATTGACATCTTTAATAAGGCTTCTGGAAATTCGGAATTTAAATCAGGGTTAGAATTGCCAGGGTCAAAACATGTCAAACTAAGAACCTGGGGTCCAAAAAAAAAGAGACATGTTTTCATTATAGCTGAATTGCTTTAAAACATTCCTAGGCCCCCAAAATTATAGACTAAAACAAGGAATCTTAAAACCAGCACTGAGGTCCAGGGTCTGCTGCGCAGTGCCTGGGTGCAAAGGCTTGTCCAGACACAACAGATGTTTCAAGACGCTGCTCAGACAGAAGCACTAACAGCAATCTGAGCAGCACCGTAGCGACAGCATTAGTACTGGGAGTAACTGAAGCTCCATGTAACCATTTGGAGGAAACAGAGTTCCAGAAACACAAGTCACCCTTCCTTAAGCTCCTAGAAGTACAATTAGCAGGGTTAAGTACCCTTGAGGTGGACGAAGGACAATTCCACTCATGATGAAGGTACATGGCAAGAATGAAAGTGAAAAAAATAGGGCAGGAGGACTCTTTTGGGGGGAGGGAGCTTATTATTGTAATTCCTCGGTTTAAAATTGCATTAAAAAGCCAAAACAAGAACTTGATAGATGAGTCTCTACCCGGCATGAATGCGAGCCATCCTGGTCACTGGTCTAGAAAACACACTTGAAGACTGGTTCACCTTCACTCCTGCCTGGGTCTGACCTGCTCATCACCCATAGGACCCACCCGTGGGAAATCTTTGGATCCCAAATGCAGGCACCTTTACCCCAGTGGTTGAAATATTCTTTTTTGGTAAATGAGTTTTAAATGGTTGTACTAAATCTCTAGACTTCTGTCCCAATCTGACAGTAACTTAAGGAGGTTTTACTCTTATCATGCATGCTTATTTTTCACCTGCAATCTATTTTGTGATTTTCCAGGAAGTTTGAAGGGCGCAGCCGGGCATCGGCGACCTCGGGAATAATGAAAACAGAGAAGGCGCGCATTCTGCATGATGACCGCGATGGATTGCACAGTGCAGAACACAGTTCTGTGGGGATCTCAGCCCAAGTGGGTACAGGCAGTTCCAGCCCACAGCCTGTTTCTCCAAACGATTTCCTCGGAATTTCTTCCACCGAGGAGAAGCAGATTCCCACTCAGAAATAACACGTCTCTCCAGCATAAAGGATCAACACGAGGCCGCTGCTTCCGCCTGCCCTTTGCCCCCGGGCCGCAGCAGTGGCTTCGCAGTAATATTTTGCCAGCTACCAAAACTTGGAGTCATTTGATTTGCAGATGGGGACCCCTATTGGTGTGAAAAAAATCCCAGAGAAATGGAAGTGCAACACAGCTCTCTTAACCAAACATGCCTGAACTTCCCAATGAAAGGACCCAACATCCACAGGTCCCCTCCACAAAGAAATCGGCTCCTGCTGCCACCAATGCACCCCCTCTGGGAAAAACCACCCTCCCCGGGCGGCGCCACAGTCGCCGGGGCGCGCACCCCGTGGGGTGCACATGTGCACGCGCCTTCCTGCAGCTGCCTGTGTCACCGGGTTGCAGTCCATCTCCCTGCTGACAGATCCCATGTTGGGCAGGATTTCCAATCCTTCGTGACTATCTATTTGTCACTGCAGGTGAGTGGTGGCACTCAGCCTGATCCCCAGCCACTTTCACAGTTACTTATCTGTCTTTATGGATTCATCCTGTGTGTCAAGCCAGCGCATAACAGCATTACTGTCAGGGTGACAAAACTGTCCCCAGAGTGCCACAGATGATTCTCTCTCCTTCTGGCTGCTGGCAGGGGAGGCACAGTGACACCACTTCGCCAGGCTCATCCTTCCCCAGCCCTCGCCTGGTTCAGCGCCGGCTCCTGCAGGGAGAGGAGGCTAATGATGGGTTCAGGGAACAGCAGTTTGTGTGATCTCTAAAGATTATAAAGAGAAAAGGGAGCAGGGCTAGCGTTAACCTCCGTGTTTCCTGCAAGATGCCCAGCTCTGGTCACCTGCTTACAGGGGAGACACCCAGGTGTTTAACACGGGTCACTGAGCAAGCCAGAGAGGGGGTCCCCCTTTCCCTTCAGCTCCCCAGACCTGCCACCTTCCTGCCCTCCGGGGCACACCCCCGGGCCGCCTGCACACCTGAGCTGCTGGGCCGCCGAGATGGGAATGTCGTCATCGCTAGAGCCGAAACAGTCATGGGAACGCATCATAAATAAGAATTTCCAGGGTACCTTGGCTTTGCCAAATGATTTGTAATGATTTTCTTGAGTTGACTGCTTCAGAAATAACATCTCATTTCTTTTCTGTTTTTAAATGGAGCCCCAGTTCCATTTTCCTCCACAGGCTTCCTTCAGAATGTAACTCGGCGACGTGGAGCCTGTGGCCACATCCTTGGAAGGGGGGCGTCGCTTTCCCTCTACTTCAATCCCACAACAATATGCCAAGACCCACGCACCCAGGAAAACACTGGGTTTCCACTGCCACCAGGCACCTGCTGGAGGATCCCACGTGAAGATACGCTCGTCCTAAACCAGGCCCACGGTCCTGTCGCTGGCCTGCCCAGAGTGACCTTCGAATGCCACTCAGCAGTTTCACAGGCCCCTCCAAAGCCGGGGTCAGCGGGCACAGCTCTGCTCACCAGGTGGGGTCAGGGATGAAGTCTGGTTGGAAGGCTTTGTTTCCCTGGGAAAGGTCGACTGAAATACAAGCGCCCGCGTGCCCGCGTGCCCGCCCGCGCACGCACCGGCCCCGCGGGCCTCCCGCTCCACTTTGTTCTTGTCCTGATGAGCACTCACTGTCGGAGGCTTTTTTAAAAATAGGTTCAATCTGATTTCTGACACTGGAAGAACAAACCTAAAAGCAATTTAGAAAACACCTGCCCGTGAAGTCAGATGGCAAAATATCTGAAGCTTCTCGCGAAATCTGTGACCTCAGAGGCTGACATGGTTTGATGGGAAATTTAATGTAATGGGCTGCGAAAGCCAAGAGGCCTGTTGTCAGCAATGAAGTCTGAAAGTTAGCAGAATTAATAACACTGTACAATGGAAGAGCCCTCAAGGGAGAAGGCTGCGGAGCCAGGGCAGTGGGGAAAAATGACTTTTGAAGTCATTTCACTATGACATTCTGTCATCACTGCTAAACGGAAATAAAAAATCATCCAAATCACCACATGTTTCTCTGTGTGTCCTTCCCTTATCTAATATAAAGTAATAATACCCCACCCAGGCTGGGAAGGGCCCCTCCAGGGATTCCGGGAGCTCCAGCCTGAATCTCGAAATGCAATAAGAATAAATGCAAGTGGGAGTCTGCTCAGCAGAGAGCGATGCCTGCTCCGCTGCCCATCGAGAGCCAATAAATCTCAATGCTTCAGCCAGAGAGGAAAGTGGTTATCTCATGATCGCCGAGCCAGGGTGAAATTTTCTCTGAGCCAGAGTATTTTTGCAGATGATTTATGTCCGGGAAGGATAGTTATTTAGCAAAATGGCAGATAATGATGAATAGAAAGTAAATATGAATAGCAGCAAGGGAGTGGTGCTCTCTGCCGGAATGGAGCAGACAAAGTACCTCCATAAAGCACACGCCACAGATAATGGCCATCCCTCTCAGCAAGCACCCGTGTGGCGGGCAGGGAGGTACAAATGAGCCATCTGATGCAGCAACGACTGCTTTCTGTGTTCTAGAGTACATGCCCCGGAGCGAGCTGATTCTTCTCGAAAGCTTACTTTGTGTCTTCAGAGTGGTCGTTACGAGACCGGGCTCAGGGCTACGTTGATTGGATCCTTGAGTAAGTTCCTTAACCTTCCGGAACTTCAGGGTTCACACCCATAAAACAGAGACGATGGCACTGACCTCTTCAGTTTGTTTTAAGGATTAAACGAGGGACCCCACAGAGAGCTGCCGCAGCTCTGGGCACAGAACTGACGCTTCGTGAATATTAGTCCCTACTCTTAGGGACCAGCCTCCCAGAGAACTGTTTATAACTCTTTGAACTGTATCCAATCTTCCTCATTCGCTGGATCCTTACGTTGACTCCGGAGTCGGGTGTGGAACGAGGAGAGTTCTAAGGGCAGAACCTGCACTCTATTGACTGGTGGGTCGACTTCACCAGGAGCTCACTTTCTGATCCCCCCGCCCCCCCCCCCCCCGTCACCGGCCTTCATTCTCAAGGCCTAGGAAATGGTCACATTATCAGGTTGGAAGAGGACTGAGGGACAAAAGCAATTATTCACAGAGTTACAGCGGAAAGGCGTCTATTTCAAAAATAAACAGGATTGAATTTGGGGGGCCTTTGAATAAAAGATAAATCGACTGCACACAGACTGTCAACGGAATGGAAGGAAGATATATTTTTTTTAAACACTGTTTTCTGCACTGAAGCACTACACATGGAAAAATAAACTAATTATAGTTCTAAATGTCCAAAACTCCATGTCCACCCAAAGCCCGGAGCTCATTAGTACTCGTAATTAACTTTACAACTGTCGACACAAACAGCGCACAGCTGACAGAGAGAGCGGCTCCGAGGGTGCTCATAAATCCGGAAATGACAACGTGACACACAGATGCACAAAAGGATGCGGTGATAAAGAAATGTTGACATCAAATCTAATTATCTCGGAAACGACAACCGGCGCAGGAGCGGCAGGCACGCGCTGTGACGGTGGGTGACGGCCACCGGAGCACACCGGCCGCCGGCCGGCCGGGCTTCGCGGCCCCGTCGGAGCGGGGAGGACAGTATCAAATGGGAAATTATGAGTGCCGTGACCCCTCCAAGTCAAAACCCCGGTGATGAATATGGGCTCAGCAAGGCAGAGCGGACTACCCCCGCACGCGTTCTGAGGCTGGGATGATAGATGACATTTTTATCAGGCACTTTCTCAGGAATGTCACCGGGAGGGAAAATAAAGGCCCCGCAAAGAGATGACTAGGTGAATTATGCAACTGTAATTGCCGATCATAACCCGATATGAGTTGAAATTGCTCTGTTTTCATATTGAGATAGCATAAAATTGTCAGGGAATGCAAGGGCCCTTAATGTGGGCTAGATGAGTCTAATATTCTGATCATTTTTCACTCGGCGGCAAGGTGAACCCGGCTCCCTTCACACAGCCTCTGTGGCCCAGGGCAATCGAGGGGCCCAATTTTACACTGGAATTGAGCAAATCTGTGTAAACTACGATTTTTCATATTTTCTGCATGCATAAGAAGATGAAACATCTTTATCATCCGTATTGTCTGGCTGAGCTTATACAAAATATTAGTTTATCTCTCCTGCTTGGGTTCATTCCGTAAGTGAGACACATGGCTCTGAAGGACAGGCAATATCCCATATATAAAACAAGTCCATCTCTTATGCAGTCGCATTTCACAAGTTCTCCTATTTAAAACAACAACCACCGCAGAAAACAGACACAGCGCACCACACAAAGGAAGAACTTTCTTGAAGGGGAGGGGGGGTGAAAAAGCCAATAACGGCCCTGAACACAACCAGGTGTCCATCGTTCTCCTGTCCGCGCGCGGGGGGAGGGGAAGGGCCGGGTCATCCCTGGTGTCTGTCCTCACTGTCCCCTTTCCCACTAACTCAGTTACACCGGCAGGAGGGTGGCTCTGCGCTGTGCTGCTTTCCTGTGCCAGCGGACAAAGCACCTGTGGGCTTCTTCCTCCCTGCCGCCGGCCCTGAACCTGGACAGCATTACTGGGGCTCTTCAGTGCCTGGTCCTGTGCCCTCTGGCTCCTGGGCCCCACCCCCCAGAGGGTGGAGGACCCAGGCCCAGCTTCTTTTCTGCAAAGTGAATTTTCCTCTCTACAACTCTGCACTTAGCCTCGGCCCTGGGTCGGCCACACAGTGCCACCCGTGCACAGGGCAAGCTCTGTGTCGCCCAGATGATGAAGTCCTGGAAATGGGTCTACTCACGAATCAGGCATTAGAAGGGCCGTTATAGCCAGGTACCTCTGGAGATGTGTCCCTTCTCTGTGATTTATTACTGACCATCGACATATTAGGGCTTTACTGGCTGATGTCTTCATCTTCTCGGCATTCCCGAGAAGTGCTCGGTGGGCCCGAGGCATGAGCCCCTTCCTGCTGTGCGTAGCCTCAAGCCACTGTGAGCCTTCAGTTACATGTCCAGCACACAGTCAGAGCAAATCCCCTGCTCTTTGCTCCAAATCACCAAGCTACTCGCTTCTGCCCTGGCCGGTGTTGCTCAGCGGTTAGAGCGTCAGCCTGCAGTCCAGAGAGACCCCAGTTCGGTTCCCGCTAAGGGCACGTACCTTGGTTGCAGTTTGTCCCCGGGCCTGGTTGGTCATGCAGGTGGCAGCCACTCAATGTGTCCCTTTCATGTTGATGTTTCTCCCTCTCTGTCTTCCTCTCTCTCCCTCCCACTCTATCTGAACAAAAAATGGGGAAAAAAGTCCTCGGGTAAGGATAAAAAAATAAATAAATAAGCTACTCGCTTCTAATCAAAGCACCCCTAAATAGTAGGGTGTAAGTGACGGAGCGGGGAGGGGTAGAGAGGACTGCAGACTTGGAAGGGCCGCTCCAGCTCGGCCACCCTCGCACAGGGCGCTGCGACGCAGGGCCGAGCACTTGGACCATCTGCTCTCTCTGGTCCAGCGACCGCTACGGATGAGCCGCTGCCGAGGGAGCAGTGCTGGGCCAACGCGGCTCAACCGTCTGGAGCTGAGCGGAGCGAAGGTGCAGTCAGGAAGAGTGTTTGCTGCGTGGATTTGGGATTTGGGATGAGGGGTGACAGAAGGGACCGCCTGCTGGGTTTCGGCTCCAGCCCCGTTGCGGCGCGGCCTCTGGGTGCCCGCGGCACTCACGTGGCAGCGCTTCGGTGCTCTCTGGTTACAGCCCCGTCTCTCTCCTAAACTGGAGTTCCTGGAAGGCGGGGGCCTTGCCTCTTTTGTCTTGGCACCCCCGCACCCGGCACAGTCTCCAGCAGAGTCGGTATCCAACCAATACTTACCCGATGAACAAGTGCACGAAGTGATACCTGTGGTCAGCGGTGGGTGTGGTCATATCTATTCTGTGTAATAAAAATCACTCCCCCCCCCAAATAAGGGGCTTAACATCACAAGCATGGCTATCTCCGTCTCTGTGGGTCACGAGTTCAGGGGCAGGGTGCTCTGGCCAGGGTCCCTCACCAGCATGCAATCAGTTAGCCTGTGCTGCAGGCGTCTGCGGCTGGGTCTGGGCTGGAAGACACACTCAGCGCTGGCGTGGCTGCGGGCTGGAGGCCTCAGTTCCTCACCGTGCCGGCTGCTGCCAAGAAGAGCTCCCAGCATGGCCACGGCTTCCCTGAGCGGTCCGGCAGAAACAGGCTGCAGATGGCCACAATGCCTTTTATGACCTAGCTTCCCCCTTAGTCTACTGTCAGAAGCAGGTCACAAGTCTCGCCCCCATTGAAAGGGAGGGGGTGGCATGAGGCTGTGAACATCAGGAAACGGGGTCACTGGGGTCCGTCTATGGAGGCTGGCTACCACTGCCAGTTTCTAAGATAACAATTCAGCTCAACCGACATTTACTGCGTCCCCCTACAGAACAGCCCCTGCACTGGGTGCTGGGGCCCAGCACGTGCCATCAGAGACTTGACAGTCCAGTGGGGGCTGAGCGCCACTCAGCAGGGAAGGGGGAGTGTGGTGGCCATGTCGGAGCACAGAGCACCCTTAGCTTCAGATATTCAACTGGATCCACAGGCCAGAGACACACTGTGCATCACACACTCGGCTGTGCACTAGCCACCATTTCTGGCTCTTTCCCAAATAATTACACAGGGCCCTGACAAGACAGTGCTCTGTTGTGAGGGGGGGCCCTTTCCGGGGACCGGGCAAGAATCTGAGACGGCCGTCAGCTCCCTCTCTCCAGGGAGGAGCTTCAGGCCAGGAGAGCAGAGACCAGCTGGATGGCCACCTTTATTCTTCAGAGAGAAGCCAGTCACAGGTGGACTGCTTTCTGAGCCCTCCGGGTACCCTTCCATCGCTGGACAACGGGCTTGAATTGTGCCCGTGAGCGATCTGAACCGAACGAAACCGAAACAACTTCCCTGGGTCATTGAAGATATTCACTGTTTTATATTTTCCTAATTTTTATTGTTAACGTAATACAAAGACATGAGTAGAAGTTTTTTTCTTTCTGTTTTTCTTGTTTTGTAATCCAAGAATCGACTTCTTTCTTCCTAGGGAATCTTTATTGAATTGCAACACATTCGATATTATTAAGAATTCTGATCAGAGGTAAACATGCATACACTCAGCCGGGGGATTAAGCCTCTTTGTTAGTGTTTACGTTATCTGTTTTTAATTCCTATATATCCTTTCTTTATCTCGGTGTTTCAACACTAATTGCAAAACAGCCCTCCTGAACGGTAATGAGTCCCTGGACCTTTGCAGGCCTCCAGCCACGGCCGCAGCGCGATAAGGCAGCCCCTCGCGAGGCTCCGTCTGCGTCAAGGTCTCTGCTTCCACGCTCGCTGTGACCTGGCCTTCCAGGAGCCGAAGCAGCGCCTAAATCACGGGGTTCGGGCTGACACCTCCGTCTACTGAGTCTCTGAACCCAGCCAGGCCTGAGGAAGCGGACATGCTGTTCTTGGCTTCTCCACGACAGGCCCTTACTTCAAACGGGTGACAATGAGCACCAGCATCTGAGCACGCCAACTGCACGTGGTAGTGCGAGCGGGCGAGGCCAGCTGTCCCGGGCACCCTTGTTCACTGGCAGGACTGACTGGCGCCGGACCCGGCTTGCCCTGAAGATTTCCAGTCGGGCTGGACCGTGCAGCTCTTCCTCCCGTGCACTTCCACCCGCACTGGGGTGAAGAACTCCCCGAGTTCTGCTGGCACTGGGATCGTGGAAGGAGCCGTCATGTCGGTGGGCGTGGTCCAACTGCCACTTCCTGTTATCTTACGTAGCAAGGGGGGGACTGCGTCCCTTCTTTCCTTCCCTTTAGCCCTCATTTTGCACTCAGCCGTTTCTGTGATTACAAGTGTCTTTTACTCTCCCTTCATTACTGACTCACCTACACACTGAAATGGTACCTATTTCATCTTCCTGTCTTGTCTTTTCCTGTATGCCCCTTCCAGAGACTTAATTCAGGGGCCGTTGCTAAGCAACCATACATCACAGTAGCCAGTCACCAATGACTAATTGTCCTCAGCACTTTAGCCTGGCAAATCTACACTGCCTGTGACAATGGTGAGTAGTTTGGATGGCCAAAAACACACCCAGAGGTTTCTCCACTGAGTGGAGACGGAGGCACTGATAAATGACAAAGACCTGCAGTCTCAGGCCCGCCGAATCCACGGTTACGAGCCCATCCACCTGGCACCGTTCTCTGCTCCCGCTCGGGACATAAGTGGGAGGGACAGGTGGAAATATCTGAACACATGCACTGATGAGGAGGTGGCTGCTGCATTTCACACGCGCTCACCTTCCTCCCCGCCGGCACCGCCCCACTTCTACCTTCTACTTGAATTGAGAATCTATTAGTAATCAAATTTCAGCCTCAATTTTATGGTGAGTGTAATGGAGTTAATTTCTCTAATGCCAGCAGTTCACGGGAGGGTCTCCGGTGGCGGCGCAGGCCTGGGACTCGGAGCAGCTGTCAGAGACGCCGCTAAGGAATTCCTTATTAGCTGAGATGCAACCAGGCAGAAAACTCATTACACAGTGCTAAATATACTTAATCACATCTATTAGAGAAAAATGAACTTGATAATTACAACAAATAACTAAACTGCAGAAAGTGTTCAAGAAAAAAACAAAACACACGTCCCCTCCCCACTAGCATCTGAGTCCACAGGGTCCGGGGGCCGCGCGAGACCAAGCGGAAGCCACCAGCACGTGGCTTTGTGGCCAAGAGAAACCCTCCAGCTAGGTGGGTCTGATCAAGTCGCCTGTGGAAATGACAAATTTACATTTCACACCTGCCCTGTTTGTTTGGTATAGGTAACATGTTAATGAGAAGGAAGTCCTCGGAGGGCAAACGTTTTGTTTGCAGACTGTTTTTGGTGGGGTGGCAGGCAGGGAGGGCTGTCAGGGAGTCCACAGTGAACACTCAGTTTGACAAACAGACAGAATAGCCTGGCTGCACACACTTCCCTGGGGGCCTGGCAGATGCGGAGAGTCCAATTTGTCTTTATCACAAAATCCAAGTCCCCAGGTGGGGGGACCTTTACCATCCCAGCTGAGGAATATACCCAAGGAGCCCAGGGTAAATGTCACCTATCAATTTTTTGAGTGCCTGGCCTCACTCAGGAGGAGGTCCGAGGTGGTTCGGGGCAGTTTGGCTTCTGGGAGCAAAGCCACAGAAGCAAGTGAACGCTGAGCCGAGACAGCAGGAGAGGGGCTTTGGAAACCCGGAGGAGGAGGAGGAGAAGCGTCATGGTTAACCAAGAGAGTGTGGGGCTTCTGGGAGAGAGAAATGGTGGGTGGAGCTGAGAAGGACCAGAACAAAGGCGAAACGCAGGTGCTACCCTTTCTGAGTTGAGGAGCGCCCTGGGAACGTGGCAAGGGCCAGAGCTGGCCGAAGCCTGGAGGAGTCCCTGACTCGGGCGACTGCTCTACAAACAGGGAGGATGGACGCCGTCTTGAGCACGGAGGTAGCAGGATGGTCTCATCTCCTTCGCGGCTGCTGAACAAAAATATACTGCTCTTGCCTCTGACCACGGCTGGCAGCAGCGGGGACCCTCCGGAAAAGCAGAAGTCAAGCTGCACATCCCCACGAATAATCCAGAAGCCCTCTCCCCTCCTATTCACATTTTAAAGAGAATGAGATTCCCCTAAAACACTCAAGTTTCCCCGTCAGAGAGGTCCACTTCCCTGTCTTGCTGTTTCGATGGCCGGCCTTTGGCATCGGTGAGGGGCATTCTTGTTTCTGTCCCCTGCTGGGTCTGTAGCCTCGTCCCAGTCCCCTCCAGGAAACCCCCTCCCCGGGCTCCCAGCACGGTCACCTCTCACCTGGCGCCACCCCACCCCCACCCCAGCCACAGTCCAGGCACCTGTGCTGGTGACTGAGGACAGAGCCCCCTGAGAGCTGCTCGCAGCCATCCCATGCCCAAGAGAGGACAGTCTGTCTGAGAGCGGCCAACACGAAGGAAGAAGAAGGTGCATCGGAAGAAAGATGACACAGGTGACAGCCACCTCACTGCAGCCCGGGATTTGTGCTGCACTAAAGCCAGAGACTCGGCCTTTCTGGACAAGGGGGCCAAGGGCTCATCTTCCCCGCTGCCCCACCCCCACCCCACCCCAGCGCTTTCCCCCATTTTCAACTAAAGAAATTCTAACCGGTGAAGCATGCCCGCCAGCACCCAGAATGCATCAGGCTGACACTCCCTGCCCTGGAGGAGGAACGGTCAGGGACGGCCATGCGGCTACAGGAAAGACCTGTGCCAGGTGACCACCGACTCTGTGTTTCTCACATCTGCGTGCGACCAGATGCCCTGGGAGTGGGCTTTCCAGAACCTGGGCCACCGCAGGGAGATCACCGGGCACTCCTGCTAGACTGTGCAGAGAACTCAGAGGGCCTGGGAGGACCAGCCCAAAGCAGCCAGCAGCTGCACCGAGTTTCATCACATATCATTTTTACTGAAAAGAAAACCATACAAATTTAATCAGCTCTTCATATGGAAATAGTTAACGTTTTTTTTTCCCCCTGGAGTTGTTTGATATTATTGTTTTAAGAGTCAGGATTAAGAAAAAAATCAAGATGTGTGATAGTGGTGGGCACAGAACAGCATCCATTTCTGGCAAGAATTGCAAGTCTCATTTCCAGTAGACTCAGGTCTTAAATGCACTGGCGTCTCCGACAATTGCCTGGCTCAATGAAGAACATATTACATGCCCATGACCACGAAGCAGAAGACAAGAATGATGCATCCTGCACAGCCCTCGGCCGTGGTCAAGGCGGAACGCTATTATCGGTGAGAATAATATGATCTCAGAAAAGTTCCCGCCGCCGACCGGTTTAGGGGGTGTTCTGTTTTGGCATCCAAACCTCCAAGGTTTCCATTTGCTCTCTCACCCTTCAAAGATGATATCAGACATCCCTGCTCCAGAACGTTTTACTCTCTGAAAACCTATAGTGTGGAACTCTCTCACACATATACCTATTAGAGAACTACGTTCTCTCTCAGTAGTCATAAAATGTAAAACACCTCTTAAAAGAGACTTGCTTTGTTTCCCGGCCAAGGGCACATGAGACAAAAGACGCTGCCTTTTAAATATAATTTTAAAACACTGTGTTAAATAAAATGAAGTTTCGATATACAGAGTGATTTTAAAACGAGGACTGCTTTTGAGATCACGAGCATTGTTAAGTACAAAGTGATGTAAGCTATACGCCGAGGCCAAGAATTTCCATCTCAGACATGGGTCATCAGAAGCCCAGGGGTGAGGAAAATACAGTGCCCAGTACCAACTGCACTGGGGAGACACGTCTATTTAGGGACCCCAACGACCCCACATCACTGTGCCAGTCCGTGAAGAGGGAGGGTCAGCTTCGAAGCCTGGTCCCAGCCCAGCCAGGACAGCTGTCCAAACTGCCCTGAACTGCCCCAGGCCACAGGCTCACATCCCTTGAAGCTTCCGACCCTGAGATAGTTGCAAAGTGGTCATGGCTACGTAGCTACCTGATCACCAGTCCACAGCCAGGTTAGTTTGTCTCCGTGCTATTTCATTTCGTGCTGCGGGAATTCATGGACTAAATGCCAAGTCACCGGCCGGCGGAGCGGAGTTAATCGCTCAGGCTCCTGAAGACTTCTTCTGGCCTCATCAATTCACCACAGCACCCGCGTGTACTTGAAATGGTGGAAACTCTCAGCTGCGAGAAGAGACCAGCCTGCTCTTGGACAGGAAGATTTGGGGGGGAAATTAAGGCACAGAAGACTTTGTGAGTGTTATGGATCATGTTTTGTTTTTTACAGGAAAAAGAAATCCCATTCCTATTATACAATCGAGAAAGTGAAGATGTCTATCTCCAGGCGACCCAAGTGCGTGTGATGCGATTTCGGTTGGAAACATCCGGGAGAATGTCCTCCTGCTGTCTGTCTGGTGCCCTGGTCACTTCACACTGACGCGGACATTGTTTGCTCTCTCTAGCCAATAAATCAGAAAGTTAATAGTTCTGCTGATTTGTTGGAGCTCCCCCCGCCCCCTCCTTAAAAAAATAAAGAAAAGAAAAGAATCACTTTAAAGGGAGAAAAACTGATCCCAGCGTGTTAACTTCATGGCGGTTTCAGGCTGCGGTCATGCCAACTGTTAGTAAGAAGAGAAATTCCACTGTAGCAGAAGTAATAAAATCTTCTTTTAAAGCACAAATACCGTGCAGGGAGGGAGCACACCCTGGCACCGGGACAAGGCAGGTGGGGGTGGTGTGAAGTAAAACGTGGACCGGAGTGCTGGGGATTCACGGTCACCGAACTGCTCTGAATCTGTCACCAAAAGCAGCTGCCCCGTGACCCAGAACCTTCTCTTTAGTCCACTGCCCAGAGGAGTTTAGAGAGATGTAAACTATTATCTGAAGTTATCTTCATTGCGATTCATGAGACGGAGTATTTACACCCACTCTGCTTTTTCAAGGAAGCAGACCTTGGCGATGGGTAGTCAGAAGATGCTCATCAGCCGGCAGCCTGCTTCGGGCACGCCCAGGGGAGACAGGCAGAGGTGGGGAGGGAATATCTGCTTCGTATTTGCCAGGACACCGTCATCTGTCCCCAGACCAGAGGGCTGGCGTTTAACATCGAGCGTCCTATCTGGATTGCTAGGGCTTATAATTGACAAATAATTGACTTTCCTTAAGATTGGGGTCAAAGCTGCCCACATGACCCCTCTGGTGATGAGCACACTGGGCCAACTGTTCCCCAGGCAGCCGGGAGGAATCCTGTCCGCCCCACGGGCCCCCACTCAGTTACTCCAACAAAAGGCAGCAATTGAATGTAGAAAAAAGTCAAGTGGAAAGAGCTGGGATCCTGTGACATGAGGCATTCACCGGCCAGATTGTTTTCACACAATCGCTCAGTATCTCTGCGGACGGCCGGACTGGGAAGGGGGAGCCGTGTGCGAGGTGTGGATCTGACTCTGAGCCCAGCAAGCTGGAGGCAGGAGGCAAAGCCAGATTCCTCCTCCTCGCTCAGGCTCCTCGTGAGAACACCGCCATCCCGACCACAGCGGAGGCCTGGGACGAGAGCTGGCACAGCCCGGGCAGGGCTCTGCCAACGGACATCTTGCAGCGTCCACCCCCACAGGCCTCTTCCCTTTTCCTACAATTCTGCCCTGGGGAGAAGGGGCGGCTCCTGGGGCGGTAAATGCAGCAGCCACCACCCCTGCTGCCCAGCGGCCCCCTTAACACTCGAATGAATTCAATGCAAAGATACAAAGACGTGTATTTCATTTCATCTGGAGTTTCCCCAGCCCTCCCACCACAGGAGCTGTGTGTAAACATCACAACCACCCCCCTCCCCAAACACACCACTTTGGATTTAATTGTATTCCTAATTGAAAATGAAAATTAATTTGCTTTTGATCAATTCCAGGTGGTAGATCAGCCTGAAATGGTAGCAGCGTATTTTTTCTTCCCAGTGACCACACGCACGTGTCCATAAACACCAGTGCGCGATCCCGGCGCCAACAGGCAGCCGCCGCCGCCTTGCGGGAGCTCTTCCAGGGTCTCTCTGCCCTTTGCTGATTGGCACCATTCAATTTTTAATAAAAAGATTTACAAAAGTGGCGAGACGCGTGCAAATAAACTGCTGACAGACTTGCTGAGTTAAGAGCGCAATTAGGCTGTGGAACTACAGATGTTGAACAATGGTGGCTTACATCGGGATGCATGCGGGCATCGCCAACAGCTCGGCATCTGGTTTCTTTATCTAAGTACCTTTCTTACGGTTCGGATCTTAATTTTTTACAGTTGACAGCAGTGTTATTGGAGCCAGTCAGTGGCATCTGGCTGCTGGGGGGAAAAAAGAAAAGAGAGAGACAGAGAGAGACAGAGAGAGAGAAAATCTCCATGCACTTTAATTAATTGTGGAGAAATTACATGGTCCTTCAACCGTGTAGTTTGTCATCAGCGCACATTACAGATTTATATTAGATGTTTCTCCACAGTGTCAGGAATAATTAAAAGGGGGTAGGAAATGATGCCAACCAGCGATGCTTTACATCAGTGGTGAAAGTTTTATATTTATTACAGCCAAACAATTTTAGAAGAAGATGTCAACTCAGAGGCTTGACTGTGCATGGAATAAATATCAGGCAGGAGAGAGAGCCAGTGCTGCCGGAATAATGAGAGGGCTCATGTTTGATCTACCAGGCCGACCAAAACTGGTATGGCGTGCCCGAGTTATTAATGACATGGCATCCCCTCTTCTCATAAACACATTTACCCCAAACAATAAGTAACATATGCTTTCTTCTTTCTCCTGAAATGTGCCTTATCCGATTGCTTTTTCTGATCCTAATAAGAACAGAAGTGCCAACTGTATACAAGTCACTTTTTTTCCTCAATTAATTTGTGTCACACTTATGGCTTGGACGGCGTTGGTGGAATTGTTTAGTAAAAAGATATTCTGATAGCTTTTGCCTTCACGGAGCACGTGGTTACAGCATTCCTGCCAGGGCCTTCCTCGGAGGGGGCCATGCCCAGACAGCGCCGGCCTGAATGATGAGCACCATCCTGTGCCCAGGTGAGCTGCGAGGTGCAAACCTTGGCTGCTTTGCTCCTGGCACAGGTGAACAGACCTGGAACGTAATTCCTTTATCTTTTCCAGAGGTCAGAGCCAAGGACTACATTTAGAGACCAGCGGTCACCAAAACTCTTGAGACCGTCCCCCAGACCCACGTCGAAGCCGTCTGTAGGACCCGGTCGAAGGTCCGTCCTTCCACGGCCTGTGCACCAGGCAGCGCGTCTCAGGGCTTATTAGATGCCCTCAACCTTCACATGTGTCTTGCAGGGGAGGTGGTGTGAGCAACAATCCCCTAGTATGTGACGCCTGTCACTTCCTATTTCTTAGCTGCCTGCCCTGGATATTTTCATAATCTCCATTTAGCTAGTGTGGCCCCAGAAGTGGAGACACCCTACGAATCACAGCCTCAGGACAGCCCCACCTCTGTCCGTATGGGCCATTCGAGAGCAGGGTGTCCAAGGGCTCCTCTCCTCAGGGCCTGTGGGTCTACAGGGCGGGGCTCCTCCCCCCTCGGGCCTTCGTGCGAGGTGGAAGGTGGAGTGGAGTCCCACAGTGACACTGGCCTCCCAGCTGCCAGGGGGCCTAACGGGGAGAACCTGCTCCCAGTTCAGCTTCTCTGCAGGCGAGGAGTAATACCCTTAATTATGGCAGATGCTTTCATGACAATGGTCTTGAGCTTATAGGGTGCTTTAAAATGTTCAAAGCGCTTTGGTAAACATTTTCACTTCACTAATAGTTATATAACTCAATGTCGGGGTGCAGAGGGGGAGAAGCCTCAGTACTTTCTCCTCCAGTCCTAAATCAGACACATGCCTCAGGCACCTTTCTCCTTTGCTGGTGGCTCAGAAGAGTCAGTGTTTCGCTTTCTAAAGTACTCTCTGTACTTCTAATAAAATCTAAATCTCTTCCTGTGGCCCCACCTTCCTTCCTGACTGTCCCTCGGTGCTGTCACTCCCCCCAAACATTGCCCCACAACCCTCCTGCTCCTCCACGACGTCCAGCTCATTCCCATGTCTGGGACTGTACCTCCCGGTCCCTCTGCCTACAACCCTAACTGCGCCTTTGTGAGGCTGTCGCCTTGTCTCTCAGATCTCAACTCAAATGTCACCGCTCAGAGAAGCTTTCTCCGACCTCCCTATCTAAATGTACACACCCTTCTACCCCCATTTCCTAGTTCCCCATTTAAAATGACCTTCTCTATGTATTTATGTAACAGGGGCATCTCCCATTGGCATCTAAGCTCCAAGAGGACCTGGAAATATTAACGCTTCAGGGTAGATTTATCTATGTGCTTAAACATATCTACAATGAGTTTCAAATAATCTGCGTGTGAAATTTTTCTTTAATGCTGTAGGAAGTCTTTAATCTGGTGAGTATCACTGGGATTTTTACCATATAAGTGATTTTTCTTCATCCCATTTGGATTTCAAAGCCACAGGTGGAACCTCTCTTTTGGTGTGATACTAATGGAATTAACCAAATTTAAAGAGATGTTGGCTTAAAACCCTGATTATTGGAAAGAAAAGGATATTAATAAAAGGTCAAACCACTCATCTTGTGTCCCTAACAGGATTATTTTAAACTCAGATTTTCCACTGTTCATATTAAAGCAGTTCACTCACCCGTCGCTGATCTAAACTGAAGCTGCCGAGGTTCAAACAAATCCCTGCTACACCCAACTGCAGAGGGGAGCAGGAAGCACTACTGTGGCCTGGTTAGACCACTGGCCCAGCAGCATTCCCGCCTCCCACCGCCAAGAGCAGGTGCTGATGGTAGTCCGGCACACTGAGCACTGGCTAGGGCCAGAAGAAAGGAAGTTGAAATCAGAACAGGCAGATTGGAACCTAATATAGGAAACAGATTCCTACAGAAAGTAAGAGGTCTAGTAAGTGACTAGAGAAATGATAAGAATCTCTGGACAGACTGTGATTAGGATAAATCCACAGACACCTACACTTCTTCAAGACTGTGACTGGTGCATCTTTGTAGCTCCTGATAGTATCGAACAGACTAAGCACTAAGACACATGCGGTGGAATGAGTCTGGAAGACAGGCCTAACTTGAGGGCAGGGCCATGTCTCTTTAGTTTTCCACTGCCTGCTCGGTACTAGCGACAGTGAGGGGTGCTCAGGAAATATCTGTTGAATGAACAACAGAAGTCAATGAACAAATCAGTCAGGGAATGAAGGGGCCATATCATCCCTGTAGGGCTAAGTGTTTGACAATCCTGCAGAAATGGAAATCCTCCATCCCCATGTTCCTCCCTCTATCTCCACATAGTTTCTTTCCAGAAGCCAAGTCTCCTTCCTTCTCCCCGACCCCTCTGTGTCAACACTGAAACAAAGACTCCAACTTTTGGAGAAGCACAGGTGCCTCTGAGGTTGCTCCTGATGACCTGTCCTCCTCATCAAATTCACTAGACACTACCTCCAGGAGGCCACCACCACACTGTGCTCTGTTCTGGAAGCTAATGGCTTCAAGGCCAACAGGTGTGGGACGTGCAGTGTCAGCTGGGCTCTGGTCCCTCCTTCCAATGCTCATCCCCTTGAAAAGCCAGTTTGCCCTTTTGAGGAGGAGAAGAGGAGCCAGGCCACCAGGGGCCCCTTGCCAAGGTGGGCCCTCCTGCCCACTCAAGCCCTGCTAGCCGCGCTTGTCCCCGACCTGCTCTGCATACAGACTGTCCTCAGGGCAGACGAATACGACAGTGTCTGAGAGACTGGGTTTCCTCCCGTTGTGCAGTCAGAGTAGACAGTGGTTTGGGGCGGGGGGCCGACCGAGCTGGTGGGGAAGGCACACCAGGCTAAGCACAGTCGCGGTGCACCTGGGGTTGCTGCACAACTCAGCTGCTGAGAGCTGCAGCCTGGATCTGGACAAGCAGTGCCCCTCCGGCCAGAGGTGTTCTCCGCCTCTGTTGCCTGGTTCAGTGCCCACTGGGGTCAGGTTACACGAGACGAGGCTCCTCCCAGCTCCTGGACTCTGGTCCTGCTGGTGTTTGAAAACACCTGGCTGCCTCTGGTGGACCACCTTTCCGGGGCCAAGTCTCTACTTTAGATGCTAATTTAATGTAGTGGTAGCCATAGCTACCAGGCTCTCGTTGCCAACGTGTGCACTGCCGGAGCACAGGTATGCCTTCCCTGGGCAAAGCTCGTTCCATGGGCAAGAACGCCCAGCGCACAGGTTCACTTAGCTCCAGGGAGGAACAGGGTGTATTGGGATTAAGCAGGCTCTGTAAAATTCTAAAAATCTTTTAATGACAGTATTAGGGAGAATTTAAAGTTGTACCTAATACCACCATTCCAATAACTCTAGCTGACGCCCACATGCATACATAATTTTCACCAGAAAGGCTATATAATCGTTAACTCTTTTGTTTTCACATAATGGTCGTCACCAGCATTTTCTCATGTTTCCGGGTTGTCTTTGTAAACATCGCCTACATTTTCCTAGGGTAGAAGAGTCTATAAAACTTAAGCCATTTATTAAATGAGGGACTATAAACATAAATCCCATGAAATTCACAGACCCCTGGGCAATAGGACAAAATAACACCTGAACTATGTGCAGCGGTGATACAGCAGAAGAAAATTAAATTAAGGACGTACTTTCACCTAAAGGCACGAGCACCCGACACTACTAACCAGCGTTAGGACCTCCGGAAAATTAATCCCCACCCCTCTGCCTCAGTTTCCTCCATGTGACATAGAGAGTAGGGCTGGATGAACTGGAACACCCTTTCCTGTTCAGAAGCCTACGAGCACCACTTGAAGCAGCGTTGCTCTGAGGAACGCAAGCACCGCGGCGCTCTGCCCGCGTGGAGGGTGGCGCAGTGGAAAGATGACGGCCGTGTCCCTCGCTCCCTCTTTGGGGACGGGCCCTCCCACCTGCACACGATTTCAGCCGCAGGCTCCTGGTGGCCGCGTATGCTCGCTGTGGCCTCATCCCCGAACCCCAGCCGCAGCTGATTGTTCCAAAAGTGGGCACTATCTCAGCCCTGTGGCCCTGAGATTCGGACGTGGGTGTGCTGAGGGAGGGGCAGACGTGTAGGGAGATGAGAAACCAGAGATGGAGGAGCCCCTGAGATGGGGTTAATGAACCATCCTGTGTCCCGTACAGAGTTCTCCCAAACAGTCATGTCCCTCATTTCCCTGGTCCACTGCACAGAGCAAGAGGACTCACAGGTGGCAGTCTTCATCGCTGTCCTCTGCATCCCTACACGGCCAGACCTCTTGGTAACTTTGTGAGAAAGAAACAAAGCAGTATTGCTCGTTTCATCTGCAGAAGACACACTGAGGCGACGAGTTTGTAAAAACCCAAATAAACAGAGAAATATCCTGGCTGAGCTAGATCTTAATCCTCGGATTGCTGCTTAGCACAAAGCTCTATCTGTTAATCACTTCTGACGCTACAGATCAACCTCTGCCTGACGGTGTGGGAACCACAGGAAGGAGCCGGAGCAACTCGTCAGTGTGTATGGAAACGAACCCGCTCTGGATGAGCTGGAGTTCTGAGCAAAGAGGGGCCCAAGGCGTTTAATTCTGACCCTCTGATCTAGCTTTATGACCCAGGGAGCCCTCTTAACTCATTCCGCCCTCAACGCTACGGCCCTGGACTTTTGGTGGCTTCTCCTTAGTCCAGCCCTAATGAATGCCCTCTTCTGCGGAGATGCTAACAGAGATAGGCACATGGAAGCTGGGAACTCGGTCCAGACGAAATGTTTAAAATATTAAAGAGCCAAATATTAGATTAGGACTAATCTGGTAAATTCAGAATACTGAGGGGCAATGGGAACTTTAATACAGGATAAACAGCAGAAAACATGAGCTTCTTTTCTATTTTGTCTTTGTGCTTTGCCTTAATCCACCAACCTATCTGAAGTTCGGATCTATCAGGTATTTAACCATACACCAGAGATATTTCCTTCGCTCCTCGGGGGAAGGAGGCGAGGAAGAATTGTTTCCATATGAGATGACGTGATCTCTGTTAAGTTTCTAAATTAAAGCTTTGCAGCCTGGATGTGACGACTGTTTCCTCATTACACGGTCTCACCACCACCCACACAAAGCCGTCCTCACAAACAAAGCCTTTAGAAAGGGAAAGAAATGAATCCAACCTACACCCAACACCCAGGCATCCACGTATAATTGAGGTTCGATTTAAGAAAGAAAAAAGAGAAGGGAAGATACAAAACCTCTGACAATTCCAGTTACTGAATTTAAAAGCACAAACCTTTAACAAAATATATTCCCAAGGTTGCCCATAAGTGACAGGAAGCTGCTCTGCCAGAGACCCTGGAAAGGCCTTGTAACACAAGGACAGTCATCTTCAGTAAGTGTTCTCCTGTGGGCCTCAGCGTGACAAACCATAATGGCTCCTGGGGAGTCCTTAGACCCACCATGTCAATGAGCTCCCCCAAGCGTGCGGATTTAGAGTTATGGATTAGACCTCTTCACCCCTCTCCTCCCCTCAAAATACCTTAAAGACCCTTTGCTCCGGGGGAGGAGTTGTTCCCCCCAGTGTCCAGCTAAGAGATCTTCGTAAAGTCACTTACTTCCAGACATCGCTACAGGACATCTAATGAAGACTCTGCGGTCATCTGAGACCCCCCTCAGGTTGCCATGAGCCAGACTCGGGGGCCAGAAACACAGTGACAGCCCCCCAAACAGCGGAGAGGCCTGTGCGGGGTCTCGCTCCGTCTCTGGAGGCGAACGGCTCCGTGGTCTTGGAAATGTCACCAGCGTTCCCGACGCTGTCTTGTTTACACCTGTCAAGCACTGGTCTCGCTCCTTGTCTTGCAGGTTTGCATTAAGAAACACATTTAAATCAAAGCAGAGGATCTGACTAAAGAGAATATCTGTTTTACAGCAAAAATAACAAAATTGACAAATCCGCTCCTGCCGCACATTAGTCACTTTGGGAACTGAATTCCTTCAAACCACAAGGAAAAAAACTTGGAATCGACGCCGCATTTTCTGAACTGCATGGTTCCAGTAACCCCAGAAAAATGAAATCAAAGGGATGATGCCAAATTCTACATATTTACGGTGCTTTTGGAAGGGATTTACGCTCCCACTTATGTTTGCCCGTGGCTCGGTGTGTTCCCTATGCACACGCTGCCAGCGGCGCCGGGGACCTAACAGACTGCGCTGCAGACACCAGCTGAGCGAGAAGGCGTGCAAGCTCGTTTCTGTGCAAGTGTCAAGTACAACTGTGGGAACGCGCAGCTCTGGAAGAATTAAGGACACTTCAGTTGGCGTGAAAGCATTAGTGACCCTTTCAAGATCCTAAAACGACTAGAAGGGCCCCTCTCTGATGTTCACCCTCCTGTTGGTCTCGGAAGCTCAAGTTCACCCCACCTCTGGCTGAGCAGGTTCCAGGGCGCTACACTGCCCGCAGCAAGGGGGAAGCTTTCTGGACCAACTGGCCCAGAACTGGAAACGGTTACTGCCTAGTAAAAGTGTCCTCCTTCCAACACACTCATGCCGGCAGGCTCCGAGGAGAGGGCAAAGCAAGGTCCGATTTTGTTGGCAAACATTTCCCACCGCCCTTTCTTTTCCTTGCGTAGCAAGGGGATTCTTTTCCATTTACAGTCATCAAGCACTGACACTGTGCTTTGGGATGGCCAGGCCACGAGACCTCTTACTGGACAAGTGCTGCTGAGCGCCGCCCATTTCCCCGCGACAAACACCACCTTCCCAGACGGAGCAAGTCTGTTTCCTGGGGAGCCCATCTGAAAGGCGATCCTGAGATTTCACAGCCCTGGCTTGTACTATCTTATCGCCGCCCTCTCGGTGAATTCTCTCCAACAAGAACGACCTCTTCCCATCCATCCGTCTACTTCTTACCCGATTCACCGTTTCCCTAAAACCTTCCCTGTGTAGCTGGAAATGCACTCACGATGTGAACTTGGAACTCACGCATGAAATGATGGCCTGGGTCTTTGGGGTCCGCTATCATTTTCAGAGGTCCACGAATTGTTTGAAAACTTTTAGATTTCATGCCTTCATTTCAATGACAATCTAAACTAATAATTTTATCAGTTTCATACATCAGATTTCTCTTTTGCACCAAAATATAAACATTGAAAAGCATTTTTATAGAAAATTACTTCCGTTTCGTAATATTTCAGGAATTCACAACTGACACCTATGAGCCCCTCCTACTGAGGGTCAAAGAGCACGTGTCTTCTAACAACCTGTGAGTGCTCCGACGACCAGGGCTGCCACGCGACGCATTGTTCCTAGCAATGTCTTGAGCTAGCAAAATCCTTTCTTTCTTCGAGTTTTACTTTTCACATTTTCATGTCTTATCTTCCTAAACAGGGGGTTGTGCCTTAGACGTCTTTGGATCCCTGATGCATCAAACGCAATCTTGCAAAGAGCAAGTGCTTGGTCAAATCGGTTGCTCTGGCTTTGACTAGAGAGGCCTCATGGGCCCACACTGGATGCGGGTGCTGGGAGGCCACACTGGAGACAGAGTTCCATTAGCTCTCCAACTGCAAATTAGGGAGAGTGAGCGTTCAAAAAGTGCAAGTGCCCCCCCCCCCCCCACCAAGGGCTCATCACTTGGAAGCGTGTTCCATACAGCCACAAAGGTCATTAGTCCTTTCTTCCACTCAGACAATAAAAGTCAAGCCTGTTTATTACCACTAAGCAGGACAACCAAGGCATGTCTTTCTCATAACTGGTAGGCAGTTAACTAGAATAAAAGAAGTGTAGGGTCCGAGATATTCTTACCACATCTGGTACTCCTTACTCCATGTTAATTTAATGCTATGCAGAGAGCGTTCTAGAACTCATCTTCCACATTAACAGGTGGCTCTGTGCCCCTGTGTGTCGCCCTAGACGTCATCAAAAGCAACACGAAGGCAGAGGGAGCCGTCAGGAGACAGGGCTGGAAGGGGCAGAAAACCTCACGTGATAGGTTCCCGCCTGCGAGGGGCCAGGGGCTGAAAACTCGCTGGCCGCTGCTGAAGACCTCAGATCTCTCCTCAGGAGGCACGTGGAGGGGACGGATGCAGATTTACAAAGTTCACTTTCTGGTCTTAGTTTTAAGAAATGCCAGCCGAGGTAGCGCCCAGTAAGCCCTGCGGCACCAGGTTGGGTGGGACCCGAGTTTATCCTGCGGTTCGGCGAGCGTCATTCTCGCCCCAGGGAGAGACCGGGCTTCACCGAGAGCGAAGAACCCAGGTTGGAAATCACTTGGACTTTCCAGTCCAGTCCCAGATAAACCCACGAATAAATCCACGCACATCATTTTATTTTCTAAGGCTCATTCCAAAGAATGTGCTAGGGTTACGGAAGAAAGTAGGAAGCGAGTGATGGGGACAAATGAACTTCTTGCAAAAAAGGTCGTCCTTATGCCTCAGGTCTCAAGCTGAAGGGGGGACGGGGAGGCAGCGTCAGTGAGAGAAGGACTCAGTGGGGCGAGGTGAGGCTGCTTCTCCAGGACCGAGCTCCGTTCGGAGCTGCTGCGTGGTCAGCCTGAGAGTGAATGAACGCACACGCGCTGCCGGGACGGCTCAGTGATTGTGCCGCGGTCTGACTGGTGCCTCCCCACGTCCCACGTCTCCACCGCCCAGCTACCTCTCAGGTGAGGCTGCACGCATTTAGCGAGGCCCCTGACATGCCGGCGAAACTGAAAAGGCGTCACTTCCAGTATGTTGGAGCCACTGACGGCCTGAAGGAGTTTCCCATGTGCTTTTCGTGCAGAAAACAAAGCTGGAGAGAGAACAGGCTCTTCCTGGGCTCCTCCGGAGTGTCCTCTGGTCTCCCGTGGACTCTGGAACAGCATCCCTGGCCATCCCTCACTGTGGTATCTGTGCTGTGACTTACTTAATTTTAATAGGATGATATGCTGTTAATATCAATGAACTCTGAGTTGATGGTATTAGGATAAATTATATTAAAAAAATGGTTAGAACCTTCTGGAATATTCCAAGCTTTCCATAATGAGGACATATTATCTTTGTACTAATAAAAAATATAGGGAAGAAAAGAAACACTGATAAGAGATCCCTCCATAAAATGACCCCAACCTTAACTTTTCCACAGTAATATTTGAAGGACTGTGAAATACACAATGTAACTTATGATGTCAGGATTTTTCCCCAGAACTGAGAACACTGAGCACAGTAAAATGTGAATCTACAAAAAGCTTTCATTTCTATGATCAAATGGAACCAACATGCAAGTTTTGCTGTAAATTAGCCCAAGAACACACTCAGGCAAAGGGGGCAGAGACCTCAGCGGCCAGAGGCACCACGAGAGTCATAACCGGGAACATTGGAAAACATATCGTTTGTTGACCTTCCTCTGACCACTCTTTGCAGGTGACACCATAATCATCCCTGAGATTTGTCACTTGGCTTGGCACACCTCATCCCCAAAGCTGTTGATCACCTGAGGGGTACACAAGAGCTGAGCTCTACCCAAGGGCTATTCTGGAAGTAGCTGGCAGGTCAGGGCGGGTAGGAGAGTGAGAACCAGACTTAATTAGGGGGAGTGCCTAGGTCCAACGCTGCCATCCAAGACGCTACCAACTGGTGGGCCAGGCCGAAGGGATCAGAAACAGGTTGGCCACCGGCAAGTTCCTACTGGCCCACGGTGACTGTGAACTGAGGACAGATTACACACCAGGGTGCTCTATCAGAACACCCATCTCCAACCTTGATTAGTAAGCCTCCTGGGTGATGAGTAATTCAAAAGGGCGCTGCTGACAGATAAGATACTTCATCTGACAATGGGTACTAGTTGCTTTGCCTGAAGCCAAAAACAAGCCCCCACCCCAAGTACAAAAGGAAACACAAAGTCCTGAAGTTGCCAGTCAAGTCAACTGCCACACACAGAGCCAGGCAACTAGGCACACCTTGAATTTAATAAAGGACTGTCCATGAGAACCCAGCCTTGGTACAAACACCAAGCGGAGGTTAGGGGGAAACATCCCGAGGACAATGAACTGCGAACAGAAGAACCTTCTCAGCCGGGTGTGTGAGCGGCGACCTGGGGATCACCTCAGGAGCACCCCCTTTGGGCAACACCCCACTTCCTCAGGCCAGAGGCAGAGTGGAACCCCCAGGCCTGCTTCTCTGTCACCCTCCAATCACTTCCTCCCTTGTCTCTGGGGTGAGCGCATCCGTGCACAGAATGCTCAGCAGACCTGAACTCTTGGGATTTTCAGAACAGGGCTTGTTTTGTTGTTGTTGTTCTTATTGGGAACTGTGAGGAGGGGGAAGGAAGGGAGTAGCAGTTTGTGTTTTGCTTTCTTAAGAAAAGGCATAAAACTGAGAGTTTAAGAAATCTTTTCCTTTCAGCTATGTCTGAGGCAAAGCGGCATTCCGTATGATATATATTTAAGTTTAGTTTACTACTCAGTGACTTGGAATAATGCAAACGGGGTCATTCCCTTATCAAGCCAGCTCATTAGCCCTGAACCTGAACATATGAGTCCGTCTGTGTCCATCTGCAGATTGGCCAACCCCCCAAATTCAGCTGTGGTTGTTATTTGGGGGTTGGAGGGAGCACAGTAAGAGAATGCTAAGTACTCAAAATCGCATGTAATTTTAGACGGTATCATTATCTTATGCCGACCTTATGATTTTACAAAAAGCCTAATGTCCTCTAACCATGTTTCTCTTCAGCTAGTATTAACCTCTCGGTGACTTCTCTCTTCTCTCTCTCTGTCTCCCTCTCGCTCATAACTATCCTCCCTGTTAATCAATTGTGCACTGCAGATGGGGTCATGGAAACCTACTTCCTCCTTTGATAGCCTCCAATGTTCCTACTCTTGGGGATAAAAGTGCTTTAAATGGAGTTATATTCTAGGAAAATCAATATATGATTACTGCAAAGATTTCTATTGATTGTCCTGTTGCATTGCAAAAAGGCGCAAGAAAAATGGCAAGGCACATTCCCCTTCAATTCCTTCCCACACAGTTGGTGGTGAATGTTTTAGGCAAGAAGAAAATGTTGGAAGTTTATTTGATGATCTAAAGTTTTCATCATTCAATCCACTTGCTTCTCTGTCTGCCCTGGAAGACGCTCCGTTATTGCTCCCCTGGCTTCTGGTCCGTCAGCCGGCCGCGTGGGGGCTGCGGGAGAGGTCACAGGGCTGCGGCTGTGCCAGGGCGTGCTGGTCGCCTCCCTCACACCCGGTCTCCTCCCCCCCCCCCTACAGAACCCTGACTTTGTTGGGAGCAGCAATGCACTCGGCTGAAAAATATTTCTGTTTCCTTTATCGCTGTGTGTGACTATTTCAGCTAATGGGGTCTAGGTGGAGGTCGTTGGGTGGGCTTCTGGAGAAGTTCCTTAAAAGGGCGGTAGGGGGTGCTGCGGCTGCCAAGTACCCTTGCCTCCCCGCCCTTTCCTCCTCCTTCCTACCTGTACTGTGATGAGACAGATGTTAGGAGCTGCAGTGACCATGGAGGAAACCCAACTACAGAAGCCATGTCCCACGTACAGAGAGCAGAAAAACTGAAGCTGTAACAGCCCTATCCTTTACGGATTTCTTTCACATGAAGGAAATATAAATCCCTGTGTGGTTTAAGCGTCTACCTTTCAGGGCCGTGATATGTGCAGCCAAACAGGAGACATTTCTCCTACAAAATAAATGCCTGATTGTGTGAGTCCTCAATGTCATGCTGACTAATAAAAAATGAGAGATGTTTATCGCTAGGGCTAATGTCGTAGGCAATGGCCATTGGAGAATCCAAATACTCTGTGGTGTCTGCAATCATTCCATTGTTTTCCCAATCACTGGTGTTGCTGTACTATGGAAACAGTCTGTAAAATGTTCAGCGTACCCTGGTCATTGCTCAGCCGTCCAGCCTCCATTTTCCATTTCTTCTAGTCATAGGACTTTGATTTTCTTTTGGGAAGAATTTCCCCCAGTAGGACGCAGTCACAGTGAGACTGTTAGTGAGGTGCTCTGGCTCCCCTGGCTGAGAAGCAGGCACAAGACGCAGGCTGGGCCCCGGCAGACTGACCCCGAGTGAGCAGAGCACACTCCCCCGCACAGAGCACCCGAGTGGGTCCTAGGAGGGGCTCTGCTGCCTCTCCTGTTGGAGTGAGCTTCCCAGGTACTGTGAACCACCCGCCTTTCTCCAACAAAAGAAGAAAGAAAGGAGAAAGGAAAAAAGAAACACTCTCTCTTGCTTTTTTTTTTTTGCTTAAATTAGCCAGCATTTGTTTCTGTTGCTTGCAGCCAATGACTTTTAACTCAGAAATCATCACCAGAAGGGAACTAGGAGGCATCCACATTCCTTGTGTTTAAAAGGAGGTCTTGGGAAAGTCATTTCCAGCCTCTGCGTGGGCAGGGCAGTCCGACCAGGTTCTGTGGTCACTGGGGCAGCCGTCTGACTTCCCTCAGAAGGTGCTATGCCCCAGTCTCAAGAGCTGTAGCATCTCATCAAAATTGTCCCGAGATGATCAAATGAGTTCCAGAGTTTCTTTGAAAAATAGTTCATTTGAAATCAATTCTTCAGCATTCAGAGACCCAGGACACCAGTTCTTTGCTTACTTCAAAACCCTCAAACGCCTTGTGCTATTTAATGCAGAGCCCAATACCTGAAAGAGGGAACTTGGGTTCTCACGGAATGCGACAGCACAGAACCCACCCATCACAACCCCACGCTTCAAGGCCCACTTAGAGAGTTCTGGAATAGAGCTACTTTATTATCGAAAATGGAGGGAAAGGGCTCCCAATGCCTCTACTTTGCAGATGGAATACTCATAGCTACAAACATCTTCCTAAGGGCACATTCCCTAGGCAATGGAAAATTTCCACCCAATAGAGACAGAGTTGCTGATTATGGAGTCCACCGACGACTGAGCTCAATGGACTACTACATTTCCTTGGAAAACTGCAGCTTAACTAGAATATGATATTAAATTAGATGAAAAATGAAATTTTAGGAATAATAATACTAATAGCAGTTAACCTTTACTGAGTGTTTGCTATGTGACAGACACTAATCCAAAACCTTATATATATGTAAAGTAATATATACTCATAAAATTACTTTTTGAGGTAAGCATCGTTGTCCTTTTATTCAGATGGGCGATAAAGAGGTTCAGAGGAGGCAGAGAGTGAACCTGCCCAATGTCACTCAGTTTTAAATGGAAGAGCCAACACCAATCTCAGCTCCTGGGACAAAACTGTATATTCCCCCTTCGTTGCTGGTGGCAACACATACTATAACTGGTCCAGGGACCTATTTTGGTAATGTGAGGCAAAAAGCCACTCAGACATTTACACCTTTTACCTAATTTATACTTCTAATATACTCCAGAAAAACAATTAAAACAAAGAAAATAGATAAGGAGGTTTTTTATTACAGCATTATTCATGATGAAACATAACCCAACTTTTCAATAATGGGGAATAGTTAGATTTAAAAAATAGTATATAAATTTAATGTATTATTATTGCCATTAAAATGCATAATAATTTATGAAGCAACATGGGAAACACTTGGGTATTAAATAAAAAAGCAGAATACAAACGTATATGTAGTCAACAATTATAGATAAAGTATTGCATATAAACTTAATGGGTTATTATTGCCAATCAAATGCATAATTATTAAATTATGAAGCAAGATGGGAAACACTTGGATATTAAATTTAAAAAGCAGAATACAAACATATGTAGTCAACAATTACTCCTAAATGAAATGATGTACTCATATGGCCCAGGGCTGAAAACTGCCTTTCAGAGTGAAAATACAGGGTGACCCAAAAAAATGTATACAAGGTGCCTGTAGATTCTCTTACTTTTTGACAATAAAATGTATTTTAATAAATACTGGCTCTATAATAATTCAAAGTTGCATATACATTTTCGGGGACACCCCATAGCTGTGTTACGAGAGTGGGATCGTGGACAAGATCTCACTCTCCGTTTTTTCTCTATCATTTTCTGAATTTCAGAAAGGGGTGGTGCAGCAGAACAATGCTCCCGAGAAAGGGAGAGAAACGGCAGAAAGTTCGCGTGGCCCCAGAAGGCTGCGCGCCTGGGCCGGGCAGCCTGTCACCCCTTCGCTGCCGATTAGCTGGCATGCTCCGGAGGAGGGAAGCTTAGCAACCAAGGCTCTTTATCCGGTCAAGGTAAATGAAGTTCGGCTGCTCAGGAGAGTAAATAAGATTAGTTATGGACTCCAGGTCATCCACTCATGGAGGTCAGTGAGTGTGAGATTATTATCCTTGGTAGAAGAGCAGCAAAATAGCATTAAGGAATAAATTAATGAAAAAGGTAGAAGATTATTTGAACTAAAGCCCTAATCAGTTTAGAGATTTCACTCAACTGCTCTGCTGGCCATCAGTCAAGTTCACAAAAACAAATATGCTTGTTCTCCTAAGTAATTCCAGGAGATCTCCCGTTCTTGCTTCAAAGACATCCAATGTAAGCAAAGTCACGAATAAAGTTACCCGTTTGCTGCCCACCCTCGTACAAAACCCACTGAAGCATTAAGGCGCTTGCTACTAAAATAGGAACACGGACCACTTCCACCACATGCATAATTGCTCCTCCTGTTCGGCCTCTGATTCCAAATAGAACATCATTCTCTATCCATTCAGAAGCCCTGAATTCGCCAACGTGCAAACTGCATATTTTATTAAATAAACACAAACTCGGAGATAATGACATACATTTGTTTTCATTACAAGTAGTAATGCAATATTTCTCCAAGGCTTACGACATTAGCATTTCTTGCCACGTTTCCAATGCCTTTGAACTTTCTGAAAAGCGACATCTGTTAGCTCCCGTGTATACAGCAGAAAGTTACCAAGTGAATTAAGTTTTAATATAAATTGCTTTGTTCGCTATTAAGATGGATGTTGGACACACTGTACTGTAAGTTGCAAACTGCAATTACAATTCGTTGCAATTATCTTTGGTTGTTAATAGCACAAGATAGCGTGTCACTTTCTACCAAGTGTATAATTTATCATTTGTAGGGTTGTTGTTTTTTTCTGCGTGAACTCTTGTGGTATTCCAAATGTATAATCTTGTTGTATTTATTTCCCAGCGGTCCAACAAAACGCACAGCAAGTGCTGACTAGAACAAACTAAAAGGCAGGGCTATTGACAAGCCGTCACTTGAGCAGTAATGAACATTCTGCCTCCACTTTCACCTCCACAAGCCAGCAGCTTTAATTTATGATAAAGCAAAGGAGAGGCAACCTCCAGGTTTATTATACCCTCAGTGCTGTTTCAAATAAAGTAATTAGAAGGTCAAGAGACAGGTCTGGAAAGCCAAATATAAATGCAACCCTTCTGTACCGACATTAAAAAAAAAAAAAAGACTAGTGTGTTCAAAGAGCATTTTATCCATCTTTCTTCTCCAGAGCGAGGCAAGTCTTTTTTTTTTTTTTTTTAAATACGACCGTAACCAATCAGAACCAGTGGCAGCTCCATTCTTTCACTCTCTAATTTGCTCCATATGGGCCCTGAGCAGCGCACCTAACACATACTGTCCTCGTGAGACATGCCTGACTACTCCAAAACCCTGCTCCCCACTGTGGACTGAGGACAGGTGACTAGGAATCTTTTCTTTTTAAATAAGGAAAACGCAATAGGCGAAACAATGAAAAGGGTCTGGTGAAATCCTGGTAAAGTAATAATAGCCCACAAATAAATAACTTTAAAAATCTATTTCAAACCATTTTGCTTAATTTTTTCCTTGAAGAGGAGTGGACTTGGAGGAGAATCGCCCTTCGAAGACGCTTCATTTCAGCGGGGTTTGTCAGTAAGGACCTGCCTGCCATGTCTTTCATTTCAAAGGCTCCTAGTTTTGCATATATTGTAGTCTGTGTTTATCTTCCTCTCTCTACCGTTTCTCCTGTATAAAAGTGACACCGTGCTAAAAAATACCCTTCAAGGCCACGAAACCCAGAGACCTTGACTTGACGTCCAGCCTACCCTCTGAGGAGTAAGTCAGAAGTTTTTATAGATCACATGAACTCTTCAAAGCCAGCTGCCGTCACACAGTGGGGTCCATGGGTAACTTTGGTGGGAAATAACGTCCCTGGAATCTACACCATTTCTCCCCATTAGCCAGCTCTTTCAAGCCCTTCTCCTGGCCCCTCCAGGGAAGGAGGAAGTGGGAGGAAGAAAGGTGAGAAGCGGGAGGAAGTCCAGAGGGACTGAGGTGGGGCAAGGGAGGGGAGGAAGGAGGCAGACCTAGACGCAGCCAGCTTCCATGCGGGCAGTTCTGGGACACCCAGGAGTGCTGGGTTCGAAAAACAGCTTTAAGAAGGAGAATCTTCCTAGATGGTGCACGTCATTCCTCAGGGCCGCGTCCTGTGAAAACTCTCATAGTGGCTCAGAGGCTGTCAGAGTTATCTGACCCACCTCTCTGGGGGCTTGTGCAGCATGTGGTTCAAAAACCTTTCTGAAAGGGCACAGTGTACAGTTTTTGCTGCATGTACTTTTCACCATCGTCATCAAGTATGTGGTGTAATTACACTTGGTTACATACGTGGTAGAAATGTATATACTCTCATCGTTAGAACATGTAATGAGGTTATAAATATACTTATGAAGCCCTGGCCGGTTTGACTCAGCGGTCAGAGCATCGGCCCGCGGGCCACAGAGTCCCGGGTTCGGTTCCAAATAGGGGCACATATCTCGGTTGCAGTTTGTCCCTGGCCCTGGTTGGGTTCATGTGGTTGGCGGCCAGTCTCTGTGTCTCTCTCACATTGATGTTTCTCTCTCTCCCTCCCTCTCCACCTCTCCCTCCCGCTCTATCTGAAGATAAATGTAAAAATGTCCTCAGGTGAGGATAAAAAAAAATACGTATGAAACCACAAAACAAAAAGTATACAAGTTGGACCCAGCTGGTGTGGCTCAGTGGTTGAGCGTAGACCCATGCACCTGAGCGTCAATTCCTGGTCAGGGCACATGCCCAGGTTGTGGGCCAGATCCCCAGTGGGGGGCATGCAGGAGGCGGCCAATCGATGTTCTCTCTCATCGATGTTTCTCTCTCTCTATCTCTCTCTCTAAAATCAATACAGAAGAAAAAGAAAAAGACTTTAAAAAAAAAAGTATGCAAGTTGGTGTTTGTTTTGTCTGTTTTTGTCTCTGCCCCGATAATAGCTGAGGTAACAATCCTGTGGCCTGGTAAGAAATGGGCCTATTTTGGCCCTCACCTACCTAGGTGAAGGAATACGCAGCTTTGATCCAAGATCACCTTGATATCCCTGGTGTCAAATAATATTTTGACTCAGGCATGTACCTGAGATGCAAACCAGCACTGGATTTCTGAGGCATCAGATACGTATCTAGGATGCTTTCTTCAATCTAGGGCCATGTTTTCTTCTGTTCTTGCTTTGATTTTTTTTCTTGTTTATTTTACACTGAAATGTGATATTCCCACTGATCTGTACAACGAGTGTGGGGGGGGGATCAATGTAGAAATAAACTAGGTAATTTTCAGAACACTCGGAGGCAGGAGTTCCAGCCGTTTCTCCGAATGCCTCGCCTTCTTCCCGGGTCTCTCCCAGCAGGTGCGCACGAGCAGTGCGAAGTTCTCAGCGCTGCAGCGAGATGCGCGGAGACTGGGCGGCCAGGCTGCAAAGCGAGACCTGCTTCACGGGGCTGCAAACCTGGTCTCGTCGGGAGCCCTGACCGCAGTGGCACCACGTGTCAAATGTCCACCTGTAGGAATTCTCCTCCTTCTTCCCTTGGGAGACCTACCTGCCACAGGCATCAAGTGGAGGACTTCTTGGTTTCTGTCTTAGAAGCCCAGCCCTGCAAGAGCTTTTCAGGGAGGGAAAGGAAACACAGGCCCAGTGCTCGCACGTATTTTGCATAGATCCATTAAATGCATAAACTGTTACTAAAGACTTTTAAATGATTGTAGGAGTGTCCCAGAGACTGAAGAAGGGAAACCGTGGTGTCTGTAGGAGGTACTGTTGGTTACCTCCCCAACAACCATGCCTCCCCCTTCATTGCCAAGAGCCCCTGCTTCATCCAGCTATTCAGTGCTCAGGGAAAACTGACTCCATGGCCAGCTCAGAAATAAATCTTGGCGAATAGGCCAATAATGATGTTTCCATTCCCCCTGCCAGTCTTTGGTTTCAGAATGGACATCTGACCCAGAGGCAGGAAATGAGACCAGAGGGGAGGCTCTTTGGGGTTTCTACGAGGGATTTCCTCACTTTTGAGAAGGAGACGCTACTCGGGAGAGTTGATCTCTTTCCACCTCTGTTGTTCTACATCTGGATGTGATGCCTGGAGCAGCTGCAGCCATTTGAAACCTGAAGGAAGCCAGCTCGCACAGAAAGTTACAATGGCAGAGCTTAGGAGATGGATCCAGGTCCCCAGGGACTTCACTGGGCCTGTGATCATGTCGCACCTACCGCTGTCCTACTCCTGAACTTCCTGTAATGCGAGATAATAAGCCAAGGAGTCGGAGCCCAGTTTGACATTGTACCCATGGGTCCATTATGGAGCGGTAGCATTTATGCTTTTAGCTAAGCTACAAGTCTGCCAACACACTGGAATTGAAATCTCATTCACTAATATTAAACTGGTATCTGCACACATTCCTGGTAGGGTCTTAAAGATTCGTGCAGCCCTTCTGAAGAGCAGTTTGTCAATATGTATTAAGAGTTGCACAGAAGTTTATACATTTTGATCCAGTGTTGCACTTTGGGTAATTTATCTCAGGGAAATAGTGCAAAACATAAAGAAATAAATATTCTACATTTACTAAGAGTATTATGCATCCATTAAAAATGATGATTAAAAACTGTTAATAAAGTAAAAAAGTCATTATGATAAGGGGAAAATAATACTATAATAATAGTAACACTAAAACAACAGTAACAAAACTTGAACAGTGTCAACAATAAAAATGAAGTAAAAAATATAGAGAGAGCCCTAAAAATAAAATAAAATAAAATAAAAAGCTCAAAAGAAAATCTACCAAAAAAATGGTTGCAGAGTTGGTGTCATGGAGGGAAGTTAGGGGTGAGCTAGTTTTCCTGTTCTTTCTTTTCCAAACTTCCTCCATAGAAAAAGTAGGTATATTTAAAACTTCTGCCCTGCATTATTCAGCTGCGCAGTGAAATCTGTGGACAGTGCTGATTGAAAGTGTCTGGAGAGGGAGACGGGGCTAGCCTGGGGAGAAGACTGGAGGCAGACGCAGAAAGCTCATTAGCACCAGGATTTCTTCACAACTAGTTGGGTTTTTCTTTTAAATTCTGACTTCTCTTTCTTTCTTTTCAGTTTTTAAAAAATATGACTATTCCATGATTTGGGTCGGTGAACCAGAACAGTTAACAAATGTGGTAAACTAACACACCATCACCACAGGAGGAGACTACTGGGGAAATTCCTCTTTCTAAGTTAGAAAAGGAAACGCCGAGTGCTTTGACTCGGGTGTCGGGCTGCAGAATACATTTGCCTGGAAGCGCAGAGGGGTGCGGGGTGGAGGGCGGGTATTAGAGCCTCCCTTTAATAAAAGCTGGGACATAGATGCTTCTTCTCACCTAAGCCAACAACGGCGCTGCTGACAGAGTCCCAGAGCAGCTCACAATATTCCACGTAATTAAGAGGGATTGTCGGCATCGGAGGGACCAGAAATGTCCTGCAGATTAACTGCTGACTTCCTTGCTAATGACTGCCCAATTTCTTTAGACTAATTGGTGCAATCTACATTTTTGCAGCAAAGATGAAGTATCAACTTGATTTGGTGTCGATAAAAAATTGATGGATGCTTCTGACTGCTACCTCTCAACAATACACGGATTATTACTACTGCAATTATCATAAATGACAAAACATGGGCAAGTGGTGATTACAAGTCTAATTCTATCTTGAGGTTTTAATGGCATAAACCACTCAGGCTTTACACCCATGATTTACTGCATCATCAAAATCCTTGAAAGGATTACCCTTGGGTGCATGCCACTCATTATCTTACCAATAATGCACTGGTTTGGCCCAACATGGAACAAATAATCAAGACTGACTTCTTAGAAAAGCCCCTTTTAAATATATAAATCTCTAGTTTGAGAAGGAGACACAAAGCTGCCAAAATTCTTCTCTTCATTTCTGGATATGATAGTTGCATTTTGTTCTGACACGTACAGAGGCTGGGTGTCTCTATGTCACATACCAAGCTGGATGCCAGAGCCTGGAGATGCTGTTAACAGCTTGGTCACTGTCAAACAAGCACCGCCAGAGTGCCATCAACCAGGCACAGAGAAAAGCTTATACACCTTGCATGCCCCACCTGATGGGCGCACACACTGGACCTGCAGCGTTGCCCTGTTCTAGGGGAAGAGGACAGGGAGGAAGACAAGGAGGAGTCTGTTGCTACATTTCAGGAATGCTCTTAAGGGACACTGAACAAGTTGTCCTCAATGCAACACGCAAAACAGACAGACGTTTAGGCTGCTGCATAGGTAACTCCAGTGCAGACCCGAGACTGGGACAGCAAAATAAAACTCTCCCCAAGTCAAGGTGGGCAACCAAAGGACGAAGCAGAGAAACTCAGGGCTGGAAGCAACTGGGCAAGAGAGATCCCCTCTAAATGGGCAGCTACCTATTGTGGTCACGTGACTGTGGCCAAGTGGAAGGAACCTGATTTCCTGTTTTGTTTTCAAGAGAAGTCAGATGTCTTCATTTATAATGTAAACTATCCAGGTTGTACAATGTTGGCAAACAAGTGCATTTCTTAGCATCATGGTTAAGACCGAATTCTTGGGACCAGACTGCCTGTTGCTGGACATGAGCTCTGCTAACATTTGGGACACATTACTTAATTTGCATGTCAGCTTTCCTCACATGCAAAACAGAGATAATAACTGTCACCTATTTCATGGCGTTGTTTTGGGGAAGCAATGAAGGAATAAACAACAATCCGAACACAGACGCAGCTCCAGAGCTACAACTGCTACCGAAGGCGAGGTCTGGCTGCTGCCTCTCAGCTTGTGACCTCTGCTGTAGGAAAAGATTAGGGATGAGGCACAACAGAAAGTGGCCAAGAACAGCGGCTCTGCGGCCAACAGCATCAGGTGAAATTCTGTCCCCCTCCTTGCTGGAGGCTGTCTGACCTTGAACGTGGCCTTATGAAACCTCAGCTTTCTCATCTGGCAAATAGGGATAATAAAGTCCCGCTTCATAGATTGTCATGAGGATAAAACTGAAAAATCTACATGAAGCGTGCAGCACCGCGTCCGGCATATGGTAAACACTCCATGAATATTCAGTCATCTTTCACGGTATTTTTTTAGTTGAATTTTTCCAAAGTCTTAGAATTTTAAATCGTTTTTAAAAAGCTGGTCCAGATTTCCTGCTCGCCTCCCAGTCCCTTCTGCTCTGAGCATCTTCACCCTGGGCAAAGCTGTACCATTTGATTATTAGTTATTAACCACGGGAAATTCCTTTTTGAAAATCAACCTATATTGCTGTTTTAGGTGCTACTTTAACTATTACAATTGCTACCAAGTCCAAAGGACTGCTACATCAAGCAACTGTGTAAACAGATTAGGTGACATACATTCTTAGGCGTCAAGTTGCTACAATACTTTCCCTGAGACCGAACTGTTTTTGTAACGTGTAAATATCTGAGATTCTCCAGTTCGAGGAGATGCCCCAGTGACGCCCAGGACATCTGTCCCCATTGCAGTATGTGGGAGGATCCACGCAGGTTTCATAGTCCACTTCAGGGATGGGGGATCTGTGCAAACGGCCTGCAGATGGCCTTCTCCGGTGGAGAGGGGACACAGGTTACTTGGTTCAGCTGGCCAAAATGCTCCTGAATGCCAGATTAAAGGAGGTTCCCCAGTCTGCCTGATGGTGCAGCTCGCATTGGGGGGCAGGAGGTGGGGGTGTCTGTACATTTCATCTCTGGAACAGAGAGAACATCACCGGAAGCACTGCCGGCTCCTGAAAACCCAAGCTCGTGCATCACTAGCAAAGAAAACGCATTTCCCTTCAAATATTTGTGCATGAGACAGGATGCAGACTATACTAGAAGTGTCAGGCGCACACAGCTGGAAGTGGACATGCTTCTGTCACCAGAGGTCCTCTATCACTTGCAACTTTCAAATGCCCTTTTTAGTGCACGGAGAATCTATGTCACAGCTATTTGGGAAAATAAATTGCGCGTATGAGCTGGTAGTCTGAGAACCATTAGATATGGGCCCCTGCTTCCTAATATCAAGTTTTACTCTGTGACTCAACCAGGTAACTCTCTCGACCTCTCCGAAACTCAAGTCATTGAAAAAGCTCTGCTTTGCAACTGAAAGTCATCAGAAATTTTCCAAAAGTAATGTCTCCTCTGGATAGGAAATTCCATAGCCTCCTGTTGTTTTATCCTCCTCACAATGGATATGAGAGGAACTGGATGTAAATTCACTGTTTTCACAAAGATCATTTGAATATTCTTTAAAAGAATGTTCATGAAGCCAGTCTCATGACTTCAGCGTCATCTCCTCGTGAATGCACGAGTCAGAGGTGGGTGAGATTAAAGGGAGTTTCCCTCTGGAAATATTCTAATTCCACCACCCAGGCTCCTTCCTCTCCCCTCCCCTCCCCAAGACTCGCGACTCATAAATGCCCGAATCCAAGCTATCGCTTACTGTCGGGGATGCGCATACCAGAGGAAGTACTGGGATCAAGGCGATCTGCGAATCAGAGAAAGATGTTGGTATGCAAGATTGAAGATAGACCAGCTGGCCCGTGGCTCCAGCTGGTTTCCAGAGGCCAGGAAGAAATTAGTCTCACAGTTCAGTTGAAAGAACACCTGGCCATTCACCCAGAGGCACCAATTCACTGTTGAACAGGGTGAGCTTTGTTCCCATACTGAACACACCTAGGCTTCGAGTTTTTTAAAAATCCTGTGACTCTGACTGTCCTAAATCACGCGTGTTCATAAAAATCAGGACGTGGGGATGATGGGCAGGGAATGGCAGTAAAAATATTAGTGTCAACAGATTTTAAAGGCTGGGATGGGCTTCCTCTAATCACAACTGGGTGGGAACGTCTTACGGATTTACCTCATATATTTTATTGAAAATACACGAATGTGAAGACCTAGGCAAGAAGGAGTTATATTACAGCCCATAATCCAAGACCTAGTAGAGCTACTGAGGCTTAGAAGGGCAGTGACATTAGCTCAGTGTCGTCTTATGGGATCGGCACACGCTCACTGCGCCAGTCAAAAAGAAACCCAAGTCCCTCGTCCGCATCAAAGCTTTGAGGGCAGGAAACGTCATTTCATAGCCGAGCCCCCTACTCTGACACTAGTTCCTCTTGCTGTGAATCTGGCGAGTGGCCGGGTGGGGCGAGGCCCAGAGGAAGCTGGGTGATGGCGGAGGGGCTTCCGGGCTGGGCTGAAGGCAGAAAGGCCAGATGCGGATGGAGGAGGCAGGGGACAGGGTGGGGGCAGAGGGGTTGGCAACTTGTGAAGGCAGCATGTGCTGGCAAATGCCACTGGCACAGACTTGGAGGGAGGCCTGGGCAGAGCCAATGTGGAATGCAGCCTGGGCGCTGGGCTCTCGGGAGAACGGCCCGGGAACAAGCAGAGGCACCGATCTTCGGGAAAACCCCGCGCGGCCGACTGTCGTGCGCTCGTCCTGCCCGCACGCTCCCCTCCCTTCCTGCACCGGCTGTCCACGGGAGTCCTCCACTTTCCTTCCGTGCTGCTATCTAAGCCTGCCAAGCCTTGCGCTAGGCTTTCTGCTGTTGTGTGTGTGGTTTTATTTCTGTAATTTTTAAACATCTCCAGCATTTTTCTCATTTTCATATTAGAAAACAACTTGTGTCCCTCCAACAACCCTGGCCTCAACGGCACAAGATGCGCCATGTTTCACTGGTGTTTTACGTTAGCAGATTTCCCCACCCCGACATGCCTGTTGATGCCACCCCATCGGGAGGAGCAACATAAGTAAACACATTTCGCCATTTCTGCAACCCCCCTTCAGGAAACCAGCCGCAGTCGGGCTCCCCAAGAGGCTGGCAGCCCGATGCGGTGGGGGACGGACGTCTGCCTCGCACACCGGATCCCAGAGGCCACGGTCTCCTGGCGGCTGCGACCCACGGTGTGGTTTCATCGGTCCTCCGCTGGGCTCCACGTGGGTGCCCCCACACAGCTGCTTGGAGCCGACCCTCGTCTTCCCCTCAGAGTCCTTCTAGTTCTCCAGTCGGGTGTGTGACAGAGCGCTCTTCATCGACTGGTGGCGGAACAGTGTGCTGGCAGACACTGTGGTCGGTGCGACTGGCCAGCGGGGTTACTTAGCATTTCCACGTGGGGCACTGACATGGCCAACAAGGCCATGTCAGCAAAAGGAATGGACTTTCCATTATTTCCTTACTCTGGATTCTGACTCATAAAACATCTTTAAAAAAATACATTCTACATGCCTGGGTCTTTGAGTTCCCAGGGAAAGCTAATAAATAATCAACAAAAATATGATTAAAGACTGCTTGAACTCCCATTCGAAAGGAGCTTTAGCCAGAAAAGACATCTTTCGGATCCAAATCTTTTTATTCCTAGAAACAGAATTCTTACTTAGCCTTTCAAAAGTCTGATGACGGCTTCGGCTAAGTTTTGACGTATGATTTTCACATGCAAAATCGCTGTTGAAATCTGGGGAGAAGGCTTGTGCTCTGGAAGCCCCTTCGTCTGAAAAAGCTTAGTAAACTAGGAAGGGAAAGCCATTGTCACTGCCAATCTCTCCTAAAAAATCCCTGTGCCATCACGTCCGCTACTTCTCCATGCTGTACCCCAGAGAAGCTAACTTTAACCCTTCCTGAAACTACGCATCCTAAACACCGCTTCCTATTGATGAGCTGCTCTGGGAAGAATTCCTGAGCAACGGTGTGTCATCCAAGAACATGCCAAATGAGGAGCTCCCAAGAGCCCCATACATATTTTTAAATGTGGTCTGGGACCTCCCCCACTGGTACATGATGCTTCCATTTATATGTGTCATGTCTTGACCACAGAGCCTAAGGCAGTGCCAGAAACGCCAAGCCTCCCCCCCCCCACCCCAATTTGAGTTCCTTTATCTTTGAAACAACCTAACTAAATTCTTTGGAGGTAGGAATCGTGTTTGATCCTTGGTGTCTTTAACGCCGGGATGTAGTAGTTGCTTGATAAAAGCTTCATGGGTCCTGAATGAATCATGAGTGGCTGAGTGAGAAGCAGGTGGGTGAGCCTGGCATGCTACCTAATTGTGATTCCCTCCCGGTTCTCTCATCCATAAAATGGTGATGACGTCTTCCTCAAAGGACATTCATGAGGGTTAAATAAGATGATACAAGGAATACTTCCTACATGCACTACATTGGTACTGTGCTTGGGACACAGCTATGCTCTATAGCTATCGATATGTTAATGTAGCAAATACTATAATTAATATAACAATTATACACACAGCTATGTTCTATAGTTGTTGATATGGTAATATAAATAATGTGATTAAAATAACAATAATATATAATTATGTATATGCAACAAAAATACTACACTAAGTCCTATGAAGACCACAGGAAAATAGGATGAAGAAGATTCTGCTGTTTTACCACCACCTTGGTGTGAAGACAAGAAAGCTGTGCTGCCCGGAGACCCCCGTGATGCCAAGACACTCCGCGGACTTTCCGTGTCATTCCGGCTGGATAGCCTATCAAGAACCGAGGTGCGCAGGCTTGTTCTGTCAGCGGAACAAGCCTAATGTTCGCACAGGAATGGTATCAGCTCTTCAGAAAGAACACTAAGCGTGGCGCCCACTACAGACATGCCAGAATATAACATGTAAAATGATTTAAGATCATTCTTTAATAGCAGAGTTGTCAGCCATAGGTTAGATATGTGTGAAGAAAAAACAGAATCCTCTTCTTTATTTTTATTTTTAGAAAACCTTTTTTTCCCTTAACTGATTTTTAGAGAGAGAGGAAGGGAGAGGGGGAGACATAGAAACATCGATGAGAGAGAACATTGATTGGCCGCCTCCTGCATGCCCCCCACTGGGGATTGGGCCCACAGCCTGGGCATGTGTCCTGACCAGGAATCGAACCGGTGACCTCTTGATGCGTGGGTCAATGCTCAACCACTGAGCCACACCGGCCAGACCAGAATCCTCTTTTTTAAAACCTGAAATATTTCTATCATCTTTTCTAGGACAATATCTTTATAGAAAATTATTCATGGAGCTGTAGACCAGAGAAATGTAACACCAGCAAAATCAACGTAAACCTCATTTCTCCACTGTAAGCTTAAGGGTTAATTGAATGTAACTGGGTGACAATGAGAGATAAGAATTTTTGTTGCAACACAGTAACAGATGTTGGCTAGATCGTCTCTTCCCATATACCCGTATCTAGGACCTCATGGTCTCATTGGGGCTCACACCAACAACTCCTGGAGGAGGCCTTCTCTCTGTGTGCCCCTGGCATCAGTAGTTGGCAAACAACTCCGTAGGGCAGCCAGTGCCAAGCCCAGAGCCTCTCTCCAGATTTGGTAAAAGGCAGGACAAAGCTCCATTATTTCCTTAGTTTCTCCTGGATGTAAAATCTACTTCCTAAGTCATTTGAGTTTACAAAGGACAGTAAGGTGTACTACACACAGATGGACACAAGACATTGTACATGCGTTGAGGACTCTGAGTAAGGAATGATCGCATTTCCTACCTTCTAGGAGCTTCCGATATGGTATTATAGACAAAAAGAAATAATTAAGTCAACAGACACACAATGTATAATTACAAAAGTGTTAAGAGGAGAAAGAGGACTTAATAGATGGAATGAACAAAAGTGAGTAGATAGAATTATGAACAATATTTTGCAAACTCTCAATTGGATCCCATTTCGAGGTCCATCAGTTTTGGGTTTTTTTCCATACTCTTGGGTCCCCTCTGGCAATTAAGGGTGTTACGTCTCTGCCTCCCCTCTGTCTCAGGATACATCAGAGAAAGGAGACAGAGGCCCCAGGCAAAAGGCTTTGAGCACGTGCGGATGCAGGGAGTCACCACGACACAGCAGGGGGAGCCATGGCAGCAGACCTGCGGAGCGCGCTCCAGGGCGTCCACGCATCCCACACGTGCTGCGAGAGGACCGTGTCCGGGTGGACCAGCATGGGAGACAGCGCTGTGGATCCAGCCACGTCCCTGCTCTCCGGAGAGCGGCTCTCATTTTGTGTGGGAGACAGAGGCTACGTCCACAGACAGACAAAGAGGAACTTCTGATAGACTTGGGTCTGAAGGAAAAGGGGCAAGAAGATGCGCCTGCCTCCTGCAGGGGTGGGAGGGCACTTCACGGAGGCCGTCAGGGAAGCCCTCTCCCGGGGGACGTCTGAAGGAAGGGCAGAGGGCACAGAACACCAGGCCGCAGGAACAGCAGTGCAAAGGCCTGGAGGAGGCACTGTGTCTGGAAGGACAGAACGGAGGCCAGTGTGGCGAGGTGAAGGGCAGGTGAGGGCACCAAGGGCAGGCAGGAGCCCGGTGCTGGCAAGGGGACGGTCTTGTTCCAGGCGTGACAGCGAAACAGGAAAACGACATGGTATGACATAAGGTTGTTGTTGTTTTTTTAATTAGAAAAATTTGGGGAACAGCTTTATTGAAATGTAATTCACATTCTGTATGATTTATCTATTTAGAGAGTACACTTCAGTGACTTACAGTATATTCCCTTCTGCACACTCCAGCCCAACAACCACTGATCTACTTTCTTTCTTTACAGATTTGCCTATTGTGGACATCTCATATAAATAAAATCATAATAGGTGGTCTTTTGTGACTGGCTTCTTTCACTTAACATGTTTTCAGAATTCATCCACATTTTAGCATGTAGAAGTACTTCATCTTTTTATTGCCTAATAATATTCCATTGTATGGATATACCACATTTTGATGATCAATTCATCATTTGATGGACAGTTGGGTTGTTTCCACTCTTGGCTTTTATGAATCACGCTGCTGTAAACATCTGTGTACAAGTTCTGTACAGATATATGTTTTCATTTCTCTGGTATAACCAGGAGAAGAATTGCTGGGTCATCTGATAATTCCATATTTAACCTTTAAAGAATTTCTAGACTGTTTCCCCAAATGGCTACACCATTTTATATCCCTACCAGCAATGTAGGAGGGCTCCAATTCTTTCCTGTCTTCATCATCACTTGTTATTATTTATCTTTATGATGACACACATTTTTATTTATTTATTTTTGTTACAGATATTTCTCCTTTCTCCCCCATTCACAACCTCTTCCCTCTCCCTCCCTGCCCTGTCCCCAGCTTTGTTGTCCAAGTCCATTGTTCATGCACACATGCATATAAGTTCTGTGGTTTATCTCTCCCCTCTTCCCCATGTTCTGGGGATTGTCAGTCTGTACCCTACTTCCACGTCTCTGGGACTACCCCATTCCTCAGACTGTTATGTTCATTATATTCCACAAATAAGTGAGATCATATGATACTTGTCTTTCTCTGTTTGGCTTGTTTCGCTTAGGATACTTTCCAGGTCCCTCTATGTCGTCTCAAAGGATAAGAGATCTTTCTTTCTTACAACTGCGTAGTACTCCGTTGTATATATGTACCACTGATTTTTTATCCATTTGTCTACTGATGGACACTTGGGCTGTTTCCAGATCTTAGCGATTGTAAATAGTGCTGCTATGAACATGGGGGTACATATATTCTTTCTGATTGGTGTTTCAGGCTTCTAAGGGTATATTCCTAGAAGTGGAATCACTGGGTCAAATGGCAATTCAATTTTTAATTTTTTGAGGTAACACCATATTGTTTTTCATAGTGACTGCACCAGTCTGCATTCCCACCAGCAGTGTACTAGAGTCCCCTTTTCTCCACACCCTTGCCAACACTTGTTGTTTGATGCTTCTTGATAGCGGCCATTCTGACAGGTGTGAGGTGATACCTCATTGTTGTTTTAATTTGCATCTCTCTGATGATTAGTGATGTTGAGCATTTTTTCATATGTCTCTTAGCCATTTGTATGTCCTGTTTGGAGAGATGTCTGTTTAGTTCCTCTGCCCATTTTTTAATTGGGTTCTTTGTCTTCCTTTTGTTGAGCTGTATGAACACTCTATATATTTTGGAAATTAATCCCTTATCTGATGTATCATTGGCAATTATGCTCTCCCATAGAGTGGGCTGCCTTTCCATTTTGGTGGTTGTTTCTTTTGCTGTGCAGAAGCTTTTGAGTTTGATGTAGTCCCATGTGTTCATTTTCTCTTTTGTTTCTGTTGCCTTAGGTGATGTATCAGTGAAAATTCTGCGTATGATGTCTGAAATTTTGTTGCCTACATTTTCTTCTAGGATTTTTATGGATTCATGAGTCACACTTAAGTCTTTTATCCATTTTGAGTTTATTCTTGTGTATGGTGTAAGTTGATGGTCTAGTTTCATTTTTTTTTTTTTTTTTACATGTTATCTGTCCAATTTTCCCAACACCATTTATTAAAAAGTCTGTCTTTACTCCACTGTATGCTCTTGCCACCTTTGTCAAATATTAATTGAGCATAATGTTTTGGGTCCATTTCTGGGTTCTCTGTTCTATACCATTGATCTATATGCCTGTTCTTGTGCCAGTACCAGGCTGTTTTGATTACAGTAGCTTTGTAGAATAACCTGTATTTGGTATTGTGATCTCGCCTACTTTGTCCTTCTTTTTCAAAATTGCTGTGGCAATTCGGGGTCTTTTTTGGTTCCATATGAACTTTTTAAGTATTTGTTCTAGTTCTATGAAGTATGTTGTTGGTATTTTGATGGGGATTGCATTGAATCTATAGATTGCTTTGGGTAGTATGGACATTTTAATGATGTTAATTCTTCCAATCCATGAACAAGGTATGTGCTTCCACTTTTTTATATCTTCCTCTATTTCTTTTTCCAATGTCCTGTAGTTTTCTGCGAATAGGTCCTTTATTTCTTTGATTAAGTTTATTCCTAGGTATCCTAATTTTTTGCCGTGATGGTAAATGGGATTGTTTTCTTAGTTTCTCTTTCTGTGAGTTCATCATTGGTGTATAAGAATGCCATCAATTTCTTGACGTTAATTTTGTATCCTGCTATTTTGCCAAATTCATTTATTAAGTCTAGTAGATTTTTGATGGAGTCTTTGGGGTTTTGTACGTATAATATCATGTCATCTGCGAATAATGACAGTTTCACTTCCTCCTTTCCCATTTGAATCCCTTTCATTTTTTCTTCATGTCTGATTGCTGTGGCTAAGACTTTCTGTACTATGTTAAATAAGAGCTGCAAAAGTGGGCATCCTTGGATGACACACTTTTTAAAAGATCACACAATTATTTAAGTATCATGCTTTTAAAAATTATAAAAGTCGCTGTTAAGAGCTTTGAAGATCTGAAATGATTCTGAAATTCTAAAAGGTCATGTGATATCATGAGAAGACATCATGGAATATATATCTTTGCTTAGAACTTGATAAAAATCCATTTAGCTTAATAACTCAATGGAGACGACAGTATTCTGATAATAGTCAATGCCTCCTAGTCTTCTTCCGTTTGTTTGCTTCTGGGTGATTAAAAAGCATACATTCAAGTAGATATTTGTCTTTTTCCTGAAGTGTTTGGGTCACATTGCTACCAATCACCTGGCCCAAAGGAAGACCTTTCTGAGGCCACAGCCTGAGGGTTTGAAGGCTGAGCGTTGTCTGAGCATAACCATGCTCACCTGCCGCAAGGGCTGCTGGGAAGGAACAGTGCTGGGAGCTGGCCCGGTAGCCTGCACCCTCAAGTACAGTGGGCTGGATGGATGTGCTTTCCCATACCCAGCTCCACCCTCATCGTTCCACAGACCAATTGGAAGCAGAGAAAAGGCATGAACTCCAGTGGACTTTTTGACGAGTCCTGTCTTATGCTTGAGAGGCGGTGGTGTCAGATTCTAAAATCATCAGAGAAAACCAAAATTCCAGAGTCAAAATGACACTAGCAAAATCCCTTAGGTTGAACACAAACATTTGCCTGTTCCTTGTAGCTCAATATACCAGTGCCCAGAAAGTCCACCAGCTAGGTTCTCTTCCATCGTTGGAATAGATGTGTCTGTTTCTTCAGCTAAGCACCAAATAGTTACCTCATGCTGAGGGGCCATATTGTGTAAAAACAAGATATACCTTTAAGATGTAGAATCACAATTGAGAAGAAGACATTCACCCTCCAAGAGACAGGCGTAGATTCCTGATGCCCATCTCACACTCACTCAGGGCAAATGCTCATGAGACAGAATGGCAGGGAAGGCATTATTTAGAACTATTTAAATTGTTATTGCTATTTTTCTCTCCCTCCCTCCCTCTCTTAATATAAGCTAGTTAAAGATAGGCAGGATTCTACTCATTGAAATCAGTTTCACAAATCCACCATCTAGACAAAAGTCAACTTTGTCACAGATTATAAAGGAATAGACCCAAACGCTAGAAAGATTACAGAATTCAGTAATAAAACTCCAGAGGCCAGAGAAGAAAGGCCCTGGACCAGTCACACCCGGAAGTGGTAGACTAACTGGATCTTCTCTGGTTTAAACTCCTCATGGGACAGCTGAGGAAAACAGGACCCAAAGGTGTTTAGTGACTTATCCAAGGCCACAAGGCTGATGAGTAACTTAGCCCAGCTCAGAGAGCAGACTTCCTGACTCTTGTTTTATGTTGTTATAAATTCTAATGAATCTAAGAAATAGCTCAAAGGTAAAAGTATACCTAGTGGTTACAATGTTACCATTCATCGTACATTATACCAATTAAAACACAATATCTGGGTGATTGTTGTTACGCTTTAATCATACCGTGTTGTCTACAATGTGCTGATGGACATGTGTTTTGGAAAATCAAATAAAACCACAGAGCTGGTTGTCACTGGTTCTATTTCTGTAATTTACATAGTCTCAGCTTGCCTTTGGGGAATTTACCGACAAAGCAAACTTGTCCCCTGGAGACACTGCGGAAACAGCCTCTTTGTTGCTGTAGTCACTTATAATCAGACAGATCAGAACGTCAGCGTGAGTCCACAGAAATCTGTGGCAACTTCAGCAGGACCAGAATCTCTTCCCCTTGGCGGTCCCCGGGATCACAGTACCTAAGACAAATATCCACAGTCCAGGATCTGACATGGGCCCCAAAACCTACCAGGATGTTTCCCTTATAAATATGTCTGCTCTCTGTTCTTCGGCCCAACAACTCCTCCTTTTCTTTGAAACTTGAGTCAGACTTCTGTGCCTGGTTACCTGTTGGAATATACTTGCTTGTTTGCTTTCTCCTCTGTTTTTCTTAAGTGCAGTAAGTTGAAATGTCAACATGGGGTGACAAGTAAATCCTCAGTCTAAATAAGTTTGCAACCAAACAGGAGGAGGAACCCAAAGAGCAAGTAGAGAGCTGGCCGCGGGGGCTGCTGGGTGGCGGCCAAGTCCGCGGCCAAGGCACTAAGAGCACGTATCATCACACGAGACCCTTCCTGTTCTCTCCTGCGGCGGCTGTGTTCTGGACCTTTCTCTCTGGGACTCACCGGTCGCTCTGACTCACATCTGCTGCTCTGACGGCGGAAGAGGGACCCCTGCGTGCTGTGCCGATACAGACCCCGGCGACGCCCCAAAGCAAGGCCTCTACCTACACAAAGAAGGACTGTCAGTCCAGAGGGAAAAAGAAGTGTATTGGTTTTTAAAATTTTCCTGAGGCAGAAACTTAGCAGACATGGGGAGAATCCAGACTCCCCCATTCTAACTTGCCAGACAGCTGGGGGAACTCGGCCAATGTATGGCCCAGTCTACGTTAGAGGAGAAAAGAAGCGGGGAGGCTGCGAGCCACAGGGCAGAGCCAGCACTTGCCAGCCAGCAACCGGCTGCGACCATGGGCCACCAAGTGTCCTGAAAGCAAAGTGCACGGTGTCCCGAAAGCCACATGTCCACCCTAAATGCCACCCTCCTTCCCGATTTTGGTTGTGTTGACCCTATGGCCACTTGTCTGCAGGACGGAAGCGGACAGGGATGAGTCTCAAACCCAAATCCCAGTGTTTGTGCAGTAGGCGCTGACCCAGGAAGTCTTCCCTGTGCCCGTGGAGTTTCCGGAAGACAGACCCCTCTGCGGATGTCCCTCCCACTCACTGCTGGGCACGGGCACCTACGCACCTGCTAGCGACAGCTGCCTGCGGCCGACAGGTTCTGGTCTTTGGTGAAAGCTGGGTTCTGACAAACTGCTTTTGTTTCTTTCCAAAGAGGATTTCCTACTGCAGGACCCCTTCGGTGAGCCTCGGCTTCCCCGTGACGGCGTCAACACCCTTTGCTCACACAGGTGCTCCAAATGGGGGATCTAATCATGTCAGGGCTGGGACCCTGGACATTCCAACACTTAGAATTTCAAATCATCTCAGGTAGAATCTATAGGCTCTGTTTGGGAGTTTCATTTTTTTGAAAAGCCCACTTAACAGAGCCCACTCCTGGGACACACAACTCTTGGTTTTCCTTGGGGGGGGGGTGCTTGACGGGCGTAAGCCAATTAGCATCTCCTGGTTATAGTGACCGACTCAGAGGTGAGCACATCATACATTCAGACTAGGGAGGCACGGTAAGAAGCGGGGCTTCTGAGGAAGAGAAGCATTTCCTCTACGAGAGGATCAGTGGTGTGATGTGAGGTGTGGAGTCTGGAGCTGTAACCACCTCACAACCAGAAGAAGCTCAGCTGCCAGGAGCCACGAGCACCTGGGAATGGAAGTGACCACAAACAGAAAGGTGATCCTGGTGACACAGAGAAGCCCTGGAATGCGCTCTTCCTGAAGCAAGTCACCATGCACCTTTCAAGTATGTGGACCAATAAACTCTTTACGTTACTCGGTTTGAGCCGGGTTTATTGTCTTACAACTGGAAGAAAATTCAGGAAGTAGGCTGTGCTGCATACATGCAGGCTCTGGTCTGGAGCCCCCCGTCCCCCTAGAACACAGAAACACAACTGTCACAATCCGGGTGTCTTGAAGAGAGGTGCCTGCCGAAGTCCTGGAACGGCCCCTCCCGGAGGTGCCCTCAGCACCCCGCCCGCCTGGCCCAGCCTTGCCCCGTCTCTCACCCCCTCTCTACTGCCCTTGGCACACACACACGCTCTCGACTCTCCGACCTTATGAAATGTCTCCCTCTACTCATGCCCCACTGTGTTTGGCACCCTGTAACTACAGGGCGCTTTCCTTCTCAGTCAAGCTTTCTGAAGGGGAACTCTGAACCCGCCCTCCCACAGCCCCATTCTGCAGAACTGAGATCGCATGTAAAGGAAATCAAGAGACTCTGTCCACCAGCTTCTCTTATAGCCAAGGTGGGAGGGCACGGGAGGGGCAGGGGCTTGGCTGTTGGAGAGGCAACAGAGAGCCTGCCAGAATAACACTGTCATGGGTGCCAGGGTCTCTGGCTATGAAACCGAAAGATTCAAGTTTCTAAGCTGTTTCTCGGTAGCCACACCTGAGTTCTTGGCCAGCTCCTGATCAGTTCTGGGTTCAGTGCTCATTAGCTCTAGAATGAGGTTTCCTCAGTAGCAGCATGGGGAATGACTGATGACTTTAAACCAGAAAAAAAAAGGTTTCTGCTCATCCAGATTCTTAGGTTAGGCATCTCTTGACATGTCTGAAGGCGAGGAGACATCTGTTCCTTTGAGAGTCACTGCACAACCCCCTTGTGGCAGTCGGGGTCACAAAGATCATCAAGACAATCTCTGCCTTCAGGAGGCTGGCTGTCTGGTGAATGAGACCAATATTTATACAAATAGCTATGCTTAACATGACAATACAATAATTAAGATCTGTAGAAAGTGCCATGGACTACAGAGGAGGTCAATTTGCAGGGTGGTAGCAGGATGCCAGTCCCCCACCCCCTGCATATAGCTGTGCAGGCTGTTGCACATCTTGTAGGAGGACCCTCTGGTCACTAAGTCCAAAAGGCCTCTTGAATGAGGCAACATCTGCGTTAGAGGCAAAGGAAGAGTGCAGTTGGGTGGGATGACAAGGTGAAGAAGGAACCCCCAGAGAGAAGACATGAGCAGAGGCACGGGGACCTACAGGTACAGCGGGCAGACAAGGTGGGACAGTGGACGCCCTGGAGCCAACATGAGCAGAGGCACGGGGACCTACAGGTACAGCGGGCAGACAAGGTGGGACAGTGGACGCCCTGGAGCAGACATGAGCGGAGGCACGGGGACCTACAGGTACAGCGGACAGACAAGGTGGGACAGTGGACGCCCTGGAGCAGACATGAGCAGAGGCACGGGGACCTACAGGTACAGCGGGCAGACAAGGTGGGACAGTGGACGCCCTGGAGCAGACATGAGCGGAGGCACGGGGACCTACAGGTACAGCGGGCAGACAAGGTGGGACAGTGGACGCCCTGGAGCAGACATGAGCGGAGGCACGGGGACCTACAGGTACAGCGGACAGACAAGGTGGGACAGTGGACGCCCTGGAGCAGACATGAGCGGAGGCACGGGGACCTACAGGTACAGCGGGCAGACAAGGTGGGACAGTGGACGCCCTGGAGCAGACATGAGCGGAGGCACGGGGACCTACAGGTACAGCGGACAGACAAGGTGGGACAGTGGACGCCCTGGAGCAGACTTCCCTTTGAGGGGAGCTACGGGGACAGGGGAGGAAACAGAGGAGGCTGGAAGACATGTAAGATTCTTAAAAACCTGAACTTTATCCTTTAGTTGGCAATTGAGTGTCAATAAAAGTTTTAAAGCATTCATAGTAATTCTTCCCTTCAAAGGTTAGAGAGGCCAATCTCATTTGCAAATTAAAATAACTACTAAATTGCAGCCCTCCTAAATTGCTACAAACTATGTTTAATAAACAAAGAAGTTACTATACGGTTAGAGCAATAACCGTCAACAGTATTTCTAAGTTTTCAAGGAACTATGATGGAATGAATACCTGTATTTTGTCCTTCCCATAAAACTGAACAGGTTAGGGATATATCCCATAAATCCTACAATTATTTAACGCACAAAGCACAGCTTTACTACATTATCGCTTTTAAATAACACATCACCAGATGCTGGCTCCCAAAACCACTTTGGGGAAAAATGCTTCCCTAAGTGACATCACCCCATTTTCCATATAAAATGAAAAAAGAAAGGCTCATATTCAGAGTAGCAGGCTAGAGAAGAGGGATTGGTGTACCTTAAGAGCCCACTATGGAACCCCCCTACTGCCTTGAGAGAAACAAAGAAATAAATTAAAAGTATAAAAACCCCCAAATCCACATAGTTGAGCTTAAAAGAGGTGGGCTGGTTTTCCCCAAATCCACGAGTAAACGAAATAACTGTATTTCATATTCACAGTCGTCTCTGAGAGCTCTCTTCCTAATTGCTCCATGGCATCATGTTTTATTTTAGCAAAGTTCAGATTTTATTGCCAGAAACTAATGGGCAGAGAGTCCCCGAAGAACTTATTTTAAAACATCGACCAGCCAACCATAAAAGGGACATTAAAACAGCTACAGAGGCTAAATAAGAATTAAAAAGTATGGCCACTTATTTTTAAATTAGAATCCTCTTTCACGTTTAGGAATCGAACAAAATGTGCCATAAACGTTCTGCTTTCCTTCCACGGTATCGTTGGAAGAATCGACAGCAACGCAGACGCAACCTTTCTGTGGTTAGGCAGCTCATTAAAATCAAGTGCTGTTTTTAAGCACTAATAGAAGCATTTTAAAATTATAAATGATTACAATGTCATAAAGACCTTCCAGGGAGAGAAACAGAGAAGGAAAAACCGGGGGAGGACCTAATGAACAGGCTGTTAATGAACTAAACCATCAATGGGTCAACATTCACAAGCTGAGCAGGGTCAAGTCCTAGTAAAGATCTGGAGAGAACTTTCAGTAAAATGTGTGCAGATCAGACACTTTTGTGTCTTCCCTCCTGGGGTAGATTCCAGTCTTGAACCTTTTTCATAACCACATAATGTATTTCACTTCACGAATACACTGTGTTCTTTACAAAGGTTTGGTAGCAATGATCAGCGGAGCAGTCCCGTTTTAGAATCGGGAAACTAGCCAAGGGAGCATAAATCTCCTAGCCTTGCCTCAGGTTCAGCCTGCGTGGGGGCACTCAGATCCCATGATCTGATAATGGGTTACAGGCGTTAACTTCCTCGGGTGGCCACGGGCAGGGCAAGCACTGTCCACCCAGGAGGAAACGCTGCGGGGATAAGCTGTGCAGGCCCAGGCACCCACTGGAGGTGGGCAGCACTTGCAGGCTTCCTTGGGAAGTAGGGCACTGGGCACGACAGGACGGCCTTCCCAACAGAGGCCCTCTCTGGCCAAGTAGGGCAGACACAGGATGTTCCGCAGAAAGGAACCATCTCTTAGTAAACACGATCTCTGAAAAGACTCAAAACAGAGATCTCAGCAGAAATCGAGCTTGGTGCCAAAAAAAAAAAAAAGAAAGAAAGAAAGTGAAAAAGAGGCGGCCAGCTCAGGAGCAGGAGGGCAAAGAGGCCCAGATGCCACTTTCTGTCGAATCCCGCCGCCCCTTCCGCCCCTTAACCAGCCTTAAATAAAAGCATCTTGAGCTGGTTTCGATTAGTCCCCACCAGGCACATTTGTAGAGATAAAAAGAACATGGTGCTTTCTCTTCCTCCAGGAGGGGGCTGGGGGGCAGACAGGAGCCTCTGGCCTGGCTGACGGAGGAGGGGAACAGCAGGGTCGAGCGAGTTCTCATGTCCACGTTTGAAAAAACCGTGCCAGGTTGCTTTGAAAGTGGTAACTCTCCAAGGTGTCCTCTGAGTGCCGGGTCTGGAGACGGCCGGCAGACAGCGGGGAGGGGTGAGGGGACCCGGGAGAAGTTTTCCTCCCCATCCCGTGTTTGGGGCAGCCACCGGCTTGTGTAAACATTCAGTAGCCCATCTGAACCCGATTTTCAGAACAAAACAATTTCAGTTCTAAAGTGTTTGAATTACTTTAGCTAAGTCTGAGGATTTGCCTATTGAATCTGGGGCTGCTCCCTTTCAACTCGGAACGCAGGAAGAGTTGGGAGACGGGGCGGTTCGATGGGAGCTATCTGTCTTGGCGCTCAATCAAAGGGATTAGGGTTCGGGAGGAAAAGCCTACAGGTGATCCTTCAGGAAGCATACCAAGCAGTTATCAAAAACATACAAGTTCAAAGCAGCTCAATTTTCATATGTTAAATGTACTTGGATGCAGCCCCAGGCTCCTTTCTAGGTAAAAAAAAAAAATTGTGTTCAAGCTGTTTGTACTTGCATACTTCGCGGGCAGGGAAGAGGCGGTGGTGCGGCGATGCTGGCCCACCGCACCCTCGTGTAACGCGACAAACCAATCTTGTTCTCTCGGCGAGACCAGATGGGCTGCGGGGCCCGGGTCTCCCACGCTCGCCCGACCCCGACCACCACGGCCCACCGTCCTCTGCCTCGTCAGCACAGAAGAGCTGTCACCACGCAGACGTGGCTTGGTCAGCCTCCCAGTGTCAACAGCTTAACAATTGACAGTGCGCTCTATTCACCGGTCTCCGGTGTTGTTTTCCCGAGCACCATGATCTGGGTTTAATGGCATATTGAGGACTTAACAGCTTAACTTGGGCACATTGAAAAGGACAAAAAAAGGGACACACAGAGATTTAGGTTACAGAAGAGGGTATGCTTTTGGGTGGCCTTCCTGTACCAGCAAATCAGGGGGAAATACAATGTACATGGTCGTGAAAGTCTCGCGGGCACACACAGGCTACGACTCCCTCCGGTGTACCCAAATGTCTAATTTATAGAAGGAAAGTGGAGGGAGAAAATGAAAACCTACATTTGGGCATTAGAAATGTACGAAAACGTGCCATAGCACAGCAGCTCCATCACCCCGTGCTCGGCAAGTGGCCGTAAATAGGAGAGAAGAGACGATGCTTGTTTCTGCTAGGTCCACGCCGTGGAAGGCAGGCCAGAGCACCACCCCTGCAGGAGTCAACCTGACACCGACTCGGGGGGGGGGGAGACTTTAGTGGGACAGAGCACAGAACCGAGAGGCAAGAGGATGGGTCTCTACCCACCCCTCCGCCTTCGCTGGCTGCAGGCCTCTGGAAGGTTGCTCCTACTCAGACTCCAGTCGCCTTGTCTACACAGTGGGGATGAAAGGCTGCTCACCCAAAGTCAGAGGCCACCAACTGGCACTGATTTTGTGTATGCTGTGGGTCAGTGTGCTAAGCCTTCTGCAGGTATTAACTGTTCTGCAATAAGAGTCTGGGATGAGTATTAAGGTTATTTTCATTTTAGAGAGAAGGAAACTGGGAATTAAACCAGTAACTTCTCAGAGTCACGGTACTGGTCAGTGGTAGAGCGCAGATCGGACCTAGGACTCAGCGTAAGCTCCACGTCCTCACCTTCCACGGATGCCACCCCAACTGCGTGAGGTTCTTGGATGTGAGTTGCCTTTGATGATTCACATAACTACAAGCCTACGGGGCTAGAGACCCCAGTATCCTCCTCAAGTTCTCCCTCTCTCCCTACCTGTCACTAATCAGTCACCAAACCTCATCACCCTACCTCCGCAATGTCATCCATTTCCTGCTTTGTGTTCTTTCTGCTGGGCCGAGCTGAGACTCCCCATCTCTTACTGGAACTACTGCAACAGGCAAGATTGCACTGGCTTTTCTCCAAGCCCTTGCTCCTTCTATCCCTGAGCTTGAAATGTCACCTGCCTCCTTTGCTCATCACAGCCCATACATTCTTCACGCCCAGGCCAACCGAGGCTCCCCGGACCCGACTACCGTCTCCTCCGTGACCCCGGAGCACATGGGCTAAGTATTTCGTACCTTTTCCATCCTCCTGGGCGTTCTATTCACCCAGATCCCTTCCCCGCACCCTCACGAACCAGCTGTAAGGACCTGAGCACCACGTCCTCCTTACTTCATTTGCGTGGCAGCGAGGGCTTCCCAGTCTGGTGTTCGGAGCTGGGAGAAGCGGGTGTGGGAGGAAGAATATCTCAAGATACTTCCCAGGACACAGATGTTTGGTTCAGATGATACAACCCATAAAACAAAGAAATAACAACACAAAAGCCCAGTCCTACCCGAGGTGTGGAGAAGCCCCGTGGGCAAACCCTAGGCCTCGCTGCCAGGCTGGAAGGTTAAAACCCTCACCTACCACTGACGAGCTGCATAGCCTCGGCCAGGGTTCCCACCGCCTCGGCCAGGGTTCCCAGCGTCTCTGGCTTCCCCGCTTCCCCTGGAAAATGCGGGATGACGGTAACTGCCCCACACGCTCGCTCCAGGACGAAGCAGCGTGTCTGCAGCACTGCCGAGAGCACGGCACGGGGTTCGAGCTCAGCAGTGGTGGCTGCCCTTGCACGGGGAGAATATTTACGTTCCTGGCCATCCAAAAGACTAACTTCGGAAAGCGGTATAAAAGAAGTCAACACTACAGTCCAGGCTCCCGCTTTCAGAATCAGAGATGAAAACAACTCTAAAAAGTTGGACACTAGAAATTTGCTAGAGTTTTTTTCCTCACAGCTCAGCTTAAGGCCCAACATAAAAGAGCTCATAAAGCTGGCTCCTCCTGCTTCGGACTGTCTTGGCAGTGAACAATCAATTTGAAAGTACATTAAGTTATTTAACAGGTCACCAAGTAGCAGAAAGCTAAAAGTTTAACCATATTTACAAGGAAGAATTATATGAAAATATTTTTATTGATGCCATAAAAACCACCATTAAAAATGACTGCATTGGAAAGCTGAACGTGTATGGGACAAACGGGCGACTCTTAAAACACTGCCTGGTTCCAGACAGTCCGAATTTTGTGTCTCGTGAGCAAATAAGATAAATGACTTTGTCTGAAACGATGTTTTATAAATCCTATGAACAGGCTATAAGGGAGGCAACAGCTCCCCAAACAGGAGAATTAATTTCTGGGTCCAATCCCCACTGTATGCACAAAACGGGGGAGGGGGGAGTAGGGTGGGTTACTGTTCATGCTATTTTCACACTAACATACAAATAATACACACATTTCATACTTTTAAAAATACCTGTACACTCTATGTCACGTGCTCCTCACACGTCCGAGGCAGGTTGGGTGAATGAATACTGTCACTCTTGGGGTTTTGTAAAAAACAGAGAAGGGTCGCCCTGGCCAGTTTGGCTCAGCAGTTAGAGCATCAGCCTGCGGTGCCGAGAGGCTCGGGTTCGGTTCCCGCTAAGGGCATGTACCTTGGTTGTAGTTTGTCCCCGGCCCTGGTTGGTCGTGCGGGTGGCGGCCACTCGATGTGTCCCTTTCGCATCGATGTTTCCCTCTCTCTCTCTTCCTCTCTCTCCCTCCCACTCTACCTGAACAAGAAATGTCCTCGGGTGAGGATAAAAAAAAACAAAAACAGAGAAGGGTCAAGTGGACTCAGCGAACTCAGTGTAAAGCAGACTTAGGTTAGACTCCTGGTGGCACAGTGTAGGGTGACAGGAGTCAGCGGAGAGGGGCGTACCCATCTGCACACTCAGGCTGAGGGGAGCCCAAATGTCACTGAGAACGCTGCATCCAGACGAGTCAGAAGGCACTTGCTTGTTCTTACTTTTTCAAAAAATGTAAGTGCTGTCCTCTCTCCACCACACAAATACTGGCATAGTGCTTTGTATACTTTTTTTTTTTAAGAGTAAGGCGTACTCCAGTGATTGGTGCAATTTTGTTTTGCCTTTTCTTGCCAAAAAGAAAATATGGCTTTAATAGAAGTTTACATCTGCGTGGTATTACATGCATGTAAAACAGATGTAACCTAATTACGTTTTCATTTAAATTGCTAAATAGCTACTTAAGTAAAAAGCTAAAATAACATACAAACAACAGTTACTATAATAACAAGTGTACTTAGAATTAAATGGAAAGGATCAAAGCGACAGCACAGAATCCGAGCTGGTCTCTCAGAAAGACAGTGACACACAGCCCTGCCTGCATTTGCTCAGTGATTTAGTGTCTCCGCCGCGCAGCCCAGGGCACAGCCGGCTCGGCCTAGACGCACAGGAGAAAATCCACAGTTTACAGAAAGACTCTGGGGTTCCCGAAGATTAGACACACTCTACTAGAGATTATATACAAAACCCTAAACTGGAAATTAGCATCCAGGGCAGCACAATCAGCCTGATTGTCGTTTTGAGCAGGTCTGTCTGGGCTGAAACCAGGAATCAGCTCCTAACTCGGAGACCGGAGCACCCTTTCTGTGTGTTTAGCAGAAGACAGGACATGTCGGTCACTGCATATTCATGACATCCTTCCTGTCTGCCACACAAAGGCTCTCCGAGGATGCTGCACGGGGACGGGAGACGGTCAGTCTTCACAAAGGACCTGGAACACCATGTGGCCGGTCTGAGACGCCGAGCTCCGACACAGTGCATTCTGGGACAACTCCACTGGCTGCGCCTACACTTGCTGGGTGGTGTCCGCTCCTCACCTTCCTTTCCTAGTTCAATTTCATTTTTGACCAAAGTGAATTTCAGGGGTGTGGTGAGAGCAGTGATTTTAAACTGTCTAAGAAAAAAAACGGACCATTTAGAGTTCGAGCAGTCTAAAATTATTTCAAAATTAGAAGAGTCTATTGTTATGAGTAAAGGATTTGGGGTAGGAAGGCTTGATGCAAACACTCTCACGTTACCTTACTTCTCTAAACCGGACCTGCCAGTTTTCCTGAATTTTGCTCGGGAGCGCAGAAAATAAAAGACTGATATCCAGTAGGACGTTTCTGATCAGGGGTCTGAAGTGTTTAAGAATAATTTTTTAAACACGGAACGAACCATCTCTGCTGAACCTGGGGGTTACACTCTTCAAGCTAAGAACATCCTTGTCAAAGACGGGAGGCGGGGGACAAATGCTTTTAACAATTAGCTTCAAATTATCCCCCAAAACACTTGACTTTAAACATATCATTAGCCTCTTGTTCCCTTTTCATTTTCCTCTCTCTAGAGGTGGGACAGGATGAAAAGACCAAGGGTCAGAAGTAGGGAATGCAAAGGAGATTTGAAAAACAGAAAAGGCACCCAGAGCTACCAATTTGGTGTCAGCCTTGGCATTCATCTCATCAACGCCACACCTGCAACACCCTGAACTTGCGTCAGCACAGACTCCGAGGGCTCCCATGTGTCTCAAGCTCGGTGGGAGAGACGGTCCTTGTCCAGAGCTGGCCACCCTTCAGGAGCTGCCGGAGTCCGTCTGAGACCGGCCCTGGCTCCAACAACGAGGCTGATTTGTAAAGCGAACAGGAAATACACTTTGAGAGTCTTCTGGTCCCCAGGTCAAGGGCTCTGGCTTGATCTTTTCCGACCGGCTGGTGTTTGCTTTCTGCAAAGCCGGTTCATCCAGTTTCGCAGAACAAGTTTGCGAAAGACAAGTGGAGGCCTGTCATGATTTTGTAACCAATTATTTCATTTGTATTTTATAAATCGGTCATAAATGTCATTGACTAATTGCTGCCCTCCCCGCCCCCCCTTCCTCCCACATACACCCACTGGGACAAACAGGCAACCCTGTACCCCTCTCGCCAGAGGCCAGGAATTAATGGCAGGTTTTAAACGAAACTTCGCCTATTTGGAAGGACATCAATGGCAGCTGCGGACACGCTGTGATTTCTCTACTCTCCACTGCTCCTGCCTGGCCCGAAAAGCAAACACACTCCCCCTGGCGTGCTCTGCCCAAGGCCCTCGGATGCCAGCAGAAAAGGGGACAGCAAGACAACCCCAAAGACCCCAGGAGAGACGACATGGCGACAGTCCTATCACAGGACCACTGAGGTAGTCAAGACCTCTCCTTGTCTATCTGGCCATAACAGAACCTGACTCAAAAGCACACTGTGAGGACATCTGTTGGGTGTGGCAGGAACTCGCCTTCTGTCGCCGCTTCACAGCTCTGGGGAAGGACAGTGAATGATGTCCTGCCTGGGGACAGACTTTACAGAATGAGCACGTTCCCGAGGCTGGTAGGGAGGAGTTGGGGGGATGGGGGCGGAGAGACAGTAGTTACGTTGCGATGGGTTAAAAGTCGGCAAGAAAAGAGAGTGGAGGGCCGCTCTACCCTGTAAACTTCTCTGGAAATCTGCTCCCTCAACTCGGCCTCATCCAAGGACCCATGTCGCTAAAGGAAATGACATGAACGTGACACGCTACTCAACCTCAGAGTCACTGCGCTGCGCTGTCCAGAACCCACCGGGCTGCGAGCACCAGACTGGGGAAGGGGAGGCCACCACCGAACACCCAGCTCCCTGCCTTTTGCCGTTTTTGGAAGCTGGAGTCACACGTATGGCTCGCAGGCCAAATCCAGCCCTCGATATATTTTCAAAAATTTGTTGCCAACATGTTTATAGAAGTGCATTTCATATAAAAAACTGAAATCCCGGCTCTTCTGGAGAGAAGAAATCAGACGAGCGCCCACATTCCCTAGCGGCGGCGGCTGGCAGGGGCAGGGCACGGGCAGGGCTCTCCAGGGTACAGGGAGCTGTCTGCGTCTACCCCGTGCCCACTGGGCACGCCCAGCCCGCTTCACTCCCTGACGTCACCTCTGGCTCCTGAGCAGACCTGAGCTTCCCGCTTCTGCTGTTTTGTGTGACTACTAATGAACTGCCAGCAAATGATTCCTCTCCCTGCTGAAGCAGAGAGAAGGATTTCAGAAGCTCGAAGTCCTGTCTAACAATCCCAACTGTGAACAAGATTCCAGTCCACCAAGTGAGTCAGTGTTTGAGCTTGAGAACAACACATGCCACATTCCTGGAGACATCTGGGCCCCGATCCACTCAGACTGGCTGCCCACCAGGTCAGCTTCTCCTCTAGAAAGTATCCAATACCCTAGGGGTCTGGCACATGTTTTAAAGGCAAACTATGCAAATGAACCATACATACCATTCTCTAAAGGAAAAATACATTCTATTCTTATTGATTCCTCTAAAGTAAGTTTGTTCAAAGTTGAACCATCAAACTTGAGTCTTGTACAGTTGTGATTGAGAAAAACCATCATTCTTCATGATATATATATATTTTTTATAATGAGGACCACAGGAAAAAAAACGCAGAGAGAACTCTCAGGACCCTTGCAAATAAAAATGAATGTACATATTTTGCTCTAGCCAGCAATAATTCCTTTACCACGCGAGGCTCCGGGTGGCGTGATGTGCAGTACCTTTAAACGCGGAGCCATCCCCCCAAAACAGAAGAAAAACTGACCCCTGACCCTGTTTGGAAGCATCGCTACCCACTTGGGTAGTGTTTGCATGTTGAAATATTTATTCCTTCATAAAAAAATCTATCTGAATATCCAATCTCTCTGCAGTAAAGCGTCTTATTTCCACGTCAGCAGAAGCCCTTAAGTAATTTGGGGCTATGATCTAAACACCACAAACTTTTCCCACTTCAAACTTTGCCGACTCGGAGAGGCCTGATTTTCTCACCAGCTCCTCATTTGCAAAACAGCAGAGATGCAGGTGAAAGGTGACGGGGTTTCAACAGCTGCGAAGCCCCGTTAGAAACTATGTTTCGTGGGCAGAGGTTCTGAGAGCAGTGTCGCTGAGCTTCTGTCACTTGCAGACGTGGATGTGTGCCAGAAGGAGGAACGGTCCTGCAAGCAGGCGTTGTGATGGTGACTCCGGCATGTGGGGTGGACAGGATGCCGCCCCGTGGGCCTGAAAGCCCAGCTTTCTCACTGCGACACCTTGCGTGCGCCATTGGAGCACACGGACATCATCAAGATGAGTTTCTCTTCAGCTCTTCATTCACTATGGTCTTTGAACCAAAGGCTTCATGAAAATCACTTACACTTTCATTTCCACTATGAAAAGGGAAATCTCCGCCTCACATAAAGGGCCTCCAGCCTCCTGGTCGCAGATGTGGGGAGGTGCAGGGGAGGTGCACCCGATGCCCTTTCAGAAGCGTGACCCGCAACCTTCACTGACATAAGGCTGAGATGAACCCCAACACCTCCTCCACAGTGCTTTCTAAGGAAGAGCGTGGGGGGGGTCTTTACTAATTCTCCAGTGAGGCCCAGGAATGGCTCTTACAAGCAGGATGGCTTCGGTTTTCCCTCACTGTCTCCTGGCAGACATAGAGGGAAAAGGGCTCTGCAAGGGGACACTGATCCGGGGACACAAAGGAATGCGGGGTCTGCCTTTAGCTGCATTAGAACACTACCTCCAGATGGAATGACAGCTCGAGGTGCTGAAGCCCCTGCGGCCAGGCTGTGCCCTCATGTGAGGACAGCCGGCTCCAACGTTCAGACTGGACAATAGGAACCTGTGCACATTCCACACTGTATCAGATTTTTTTTTTTTTTTTGCATCTAATCCTGTGTTAGTTACTTGCTTCAGGAAAAAACCAACAATGTCGCAATAAAGAATAAACTGGTTGTATATTGAACTATTTAAATATAGAAGTTCCTTGCCCTGGCTGGTTGGGCTCAGCGGTTAGAGCTTCAGCCTGTGGACCAGAGAGTCCTGGGTTCAGTTCCCACTAAGGGCACGTACCTCGGTTGCGGTTTGTCCCCAGCCCCCGTTGGGGCTGTGTGGGTGGCAGCTACTCGGTGTGTCTCTCACATCGATGTTTCTCTCTCTCCCTCCCCCCCCACTCCCTCCTGTTCTGTCTGAAGATAAATGCAGGAGTGTCCTCGGGTGAGGAAAAAAAAGGAAGGAAGGAAGGAAGGAAGGAAGGAAGGAAGGAAGGAAGGAAGGAAGGAAGGAAGGAAGGAAGGAAGGAAGGAAGGAAGGAAGGAAGGAGTTCCACTACTTGATAACTTTTCATTTATATTTAATGATAGGAACAAACTTAAATACTAGAGCAAAAGCATTTCTCTAACAGACTGCATTGCCTGGCTGCTCAGTGCCTCTCGACTGACAAAGGTCTCCCGTCAGCCTTTCGGATCCGTACCTGCGGGAAGGAGCGGCGCCTCTGTTCCCTGCACAGGACTCTGGCCGGCGTTGTCAGCACCTTTAGGAAATCAGAGGAAGGTGTCCTCTCTGGGCAGAGAGAGGGGCCCAGCTGGCAGAGGAGAGTGTGCGTTGGATTGCAGCCCCTCTCCCGTCAGGTCAGCCCCCTTAGCTAGGAGCCCATATGCAGAAATAACCTGCTTGCCTGGTATTGAACTTGGGAACAAATTCATAAACAGGTCTCTTTTCAACTCTGGTTTCCAGGGAGCAAAAGTCTTGTCAAATAATTTCACCAGAGAGCAGAAGTCAATGACTGATTTCACAAGCGTTTGGTAAAGTGACCCCAATAGCATCAAGTTAGAAGAACGGGAAATAAATCACAGAATTTGAATCTGAAATCATTAGAAGGCACAATAGAAAGTGGTTCCACTTCAGGCCTAACCGGGCCTCCTTGACCTCGGGGTGGGACGGGCCCTACTCTCCTCCTGCTCTGACTCACGGAGCTGCGATGGCAGGCCCAGTGGCAGGAGGGCCCCTGCGTGAAGTTCTGCTGGTGGGCGCCAGACATTTGGAGCCAGGTTTTAAGGTCCAGGGAGCAGAGTTAAGGAGCCAACATGCTTTGGCTTAAGGCTTCCTGCAGAAGCAAACAGGCTCCAAGGGGCCAAACTGAGGCCTCCCGGAAGAGGAGACCCTGCAGAGGGTTGGCCAGGGGACTAGCACTGCCTTATGATGGGGTGTAACTGAGAGAGCAGGGTGAGCAACAGGAAGGTCAGCAGATGGCAGACATTCCGGTTCCCCCTCTACCTCTATGCTGGGCTTCACCCCCAAAGCTTAGCTGTGATGGGAATGATCAGGCAGCACCTTGATGTTGAGTTCAACGCCATCGCAGCTACTAACAATGACTACGTATGCTTCCAAAGGAAGGGGAGATAGGCAGAAGACACAAGAAATTCACACACACACACACACACACACACACACGGCCAATGCACATGAAATATGTCCCTACCCACAGTCATGATAAAGAAATAAAATGAGATGTTACTTTTTGCCCATAAAATTGGCAAAATTTTTAAAAATGGTAATATTCCTTGCTCCTAAACATGAGAGGAAAGACGCATTCTCAAAAATTGGGGTTAAAAATGTAACTTGGTATATCTTTCTGGAAATCAAACTGGTCACGTTTCACTCAAACACTCATTCCACACATACTTGTCAAGTGCTGATTTGTGAGGCCGTTAAAATGTACACGCCCTTCCACCTCGTAATTCCCTATCTAGGAATCTGGTCGATTAAGGGTCAAAGATTCCCATAAAAGGATGTTTATCATAATATTTAAAAGTGGAAAACAAAAATTATTGTATATTTTGAGGGAAATTCTTCTTGAATAAAGTATAATTACAAGAAAATGATAAAATAACATCCTGTGAAAAAGAGTACACAGTTTTTAAAAACAGAAGTAGTTCTAATCATACACCAAATGCTAACAGTTCTGGATAGCAGGAGTATGAGTAATTTTATTTTCTTCTGCTTTTCTACATTTTTCAAATTTCCTCCAGTGAGCACTTACTAATTTTAAAGGTAGGAGGCAGTACTGCATGACCTAAGAGGAATCAGCTACCGAGCAGATATAGTTAGAACCTCAAAAAGATATCACTGAACAAGAAAACAGCACAGTGGGGATATCTAACTTACAAATGGACAGTTTGGTGGAGACTCACAAATCCTGAACATACATGAATCTGGGGCCCTGGAGAAGCATGCATACACAGAATCGGAGAACATTCCCAACAGGAGATCCATTAGCAATCACCCGGTTTAATCCTTTCCTTGTATAGTTGTGGGAACTAAGGGTAAGTATCCAAATGGCTTGATCTCACACTGCAAGCCCAGACCGAAAGCCCAGGACTCCTGGCTTCCAACTGTCCATTTCCATGACACGAGGACTGCAATCGTGTATAAATTGTCAGTGCCAAGCACCCGGGAGTGGCTGCTGGACCAGCTGTGCTGAGAAGGCTGTCCTGCAGCTCGGGAGCAGAACACACACTGAGAGAATGACCGGGCCATGGGCAGGAGGGGCGCGGTGCTAGGTGCGCCATGTATTTGACATTCCTGCAAAAACTACATGAGCTGGTCCTCTCCACACCAGGTGTCTGTCACTATAAAATAGTAAATGTCTATTTCTAGGGATATAATTAGGACTGAATAAAACTATCACTTCAATGGGCAAAGAACGAAGAGAGACATTTATGCTTTCCAGTTGAAAAGGGGCAATTGCAGGTTTCAGAAAGGTGTAGCATCATACTTCAGTGAAATATTTATACTGTCTCCCCATAAAGAAGCTGAAAGGCAAGAGCAAGAGTTGAAAGAGCCAATGCATGCCTTCCCTCTGGAAAGCTATAAATAGAAATAAAGTTCAAAGATGTGAAGGAAGCTGCATAAAGCCTTGATGTTAAAATAGCCAAAAGCCAATCAAGCCTTGGACAAACTTCAAAAGGGTCAACTTCACAGGAAAGTTAGGAATTGAATGAGTTCTACCAAGACCTGTTAACTAGGGTCTCTATAGGAAACAGGCCTCCAGAGGGAAATTTCACCTATGAAAATAATGAGTAAAAGTCCAGCAAATCAAGTCCATCCATTTATTACAACAGGATAAAATAAGGTCTATTCCAGGAGTGCAAGGATGGTTCAACAGCATAAAACCTCACAATGTAATATACCATATTTATAAATTAAAACAGAAAACATATAATCATCTCAGTAGACAACTTCCCCCTGAAAAATAGGATCTCATTAAATGAAATATCCATTATAGACAAGAAAATGTCCATTACTAGATAAAAGGTGTTTACCAAAAATCTCAGCAAATCTCCAAACTTACTGGTAAAATATTAGAAAATTCTAATTAATAAAAGAATAAAATTTAAAGATGCATACTATCCCTTCTACTATTCAACATTATTCTGGAAATCTCAGCTAAAACAGTAAGAAAGACAAATTAAAAACTATGTTAGAAAGAAAAGGGCAACATCACTGTTATTTTAGATTATATAATTCCTTGTCTAGAAATTTCAAGGAAATCAACTGAAAAACTACTAGAACTAATAAAAGAGTTTGGTCCAATAATAAATAAATAGTAAAAAAATTAACAGCTATCCTACATACTTATAATTCCATTACAATAGTAACAAATGTTATGAAATATCTAGAAATAAACATAGGAAGATGTGAAAAAAATTTTTAAACTCTACTTAAGGACAGAAACGAGGACACAATAAACAAGGGGTATATCACTTTAATAGATAAAGAAACTTAATTTTTAAAAAGTTCTCTAACATAAGTCTATAAATTAATAGTCATAATAAAAATGCCAAGAGGATTTTAATAATTGAATTTGACTATTTGATTCTAAAATTCACCTAGAAGAAAAAGGCATGAGAACAGCAACAAAATTATTATTATTATTATTATTTTAATATTTCCTTTTTTTTTTTTAATCCTCAGCCGAGGACACTTTTCCATATTTTCTTCAGATAGACTGGGAGGGAGAGAGAGAGAGAGAAACATTGACGTGAAAGGGACACATCAGTGGCTGCCAACCACACAACCCAACCAGGGCCGGGGACAAACTGCAACCAAAGTACATGCCCTTAGTGGGAACCGAACCCGGGTCTCTCTGGACCGCAGGCGGACACTCTAACAGCTGAGCCGAACCGGCCAGGGCGCAACAAAATTATTTAAAAAATAAAATAAAAGCCCTGGCCAGTTTGGCTCAGCGGTTAGAGCGTCGGCCTTCGTCCAGAGAGACCTGGGTTCGGTTCCCGCTAAGGGCACGTACTTCGGTTGCAGTTTGTCCCCGGCCCTGGTTGGTCGTGCGGGTGGCAGCCACTCGATGTGTCCCTTCACGTAGATGTTTCTCTCTCTCTCTCCCTCCCACTCTATCTGTACAAAAAATGGAAAAATATCCTCGGGTGAGGATAAAAAATAAATAAATAAAATAAAATAAAATAAAATAAAATGGGAGGAAGCAGGTCCTACATCAAAACATAAAATTTTGCTCATTAAGCAAAAAATTAATAATGCAGAAACTGACAATACATTTATGAAAATTTAATATATGACAGAAGTGTCTTTTCAAATGAATGCACACTAGTAAATGATCTTAGAAAAGTGCTTAAGAAAAATATAATATGTAAATACTATAAAGAAAAGGAATAAGATGTTTGACAAGAATATCTGCAAATAATAATATATTAAGACATCTAAAAGATATAATTACATTGTCAAAAGTTAAATAACAAGTGGCACATTGAAAGAACATACAGTTGACCCCTGACCCTTGAACAACACATGTATAATTTCTGACTCCCCCAAAACCTGGCTACCAATTGCCTACTGTTGACCTCAAGCCTTACAGATAACATAAACAGTCGATTAATACAAGTTTTGTGTTCTATGTATTATATATGGTATTCTTATAATAAAGTAAGCTAGAGAAAAGAAAATGTTATTATGAAAATCATAAGAAAAGAAAAATACATTTACATTTATTCAAAATAAATCCACATGTCAGCAAACCTGCTCTGTTCAAACCCCTGTTGTTCAAGGGTCAACTGTATTTGTAACATAAAACAGAAGACGATTAATGCCCAGAACATATAAAGAAGTGCAATCAACTGGAGAAAGATAAACAACTTAAGAGAGAGATACACAAAGAAGATGAGGAGGCAATATAAGCTAATTTTGTGGAAAGCTAACTAGTAATCAGGGAAATGCCAATTAAAACCATGACATAAAAATGTTCACCTATTAAAATAGAAAAAGTAAAATAATCAAGTTTAATAAATAAATGTCAGTTCTTTATACACAGTTGATGCTGGATACAGGCTGCCTGGTTCCAGCAGTTACTTAAATGAATCTGTGCCTCGACTTTTTCATCTGTAAGCTGGGATAATAGCAGAACCTCCTCATAGGGTTACTCTAGCCAATAACTTAATTAATATGCATCAAGCATGTGCCTGGCATATGGTAAACACAATATAAATGCTAGATGTTAGGGTCAGCCATATAAAATTACTGATATGTGACTGCTTTGATTTATAAAAATAGTAATTTATATGGTTCAACTCAATGTAGTTATATATATTGTTTTGATTTTTTTTTAATACACATTACACGCCTTTCGTTGCGAACTGCAGAGACGGGGCCGGGGGGAGTAAGATCATAGTACAGAGGGGCTGGAGGGGTCAGTATGTACAGACATATTCAATAATTTCAATATCTGTGTCTAGAAAGATAGCATATACTTAGGGAAGAAAGCCAATGTTTAGAATAACTTTGCCAAGTAAAATCTGAGATGTGCTTTCAAAATCTACTTTGTGAATATTTCCATATTAACCCACTGGATCAAATCTTTATACAAATGACTATATTCTAATAGCAGTAATTGTATTAAACCTGGAATTTCAAAGAAATATTAAAAATAAAATAATGCACAAATTAGCATAAAATAAGTAGTAAAACTTCTTCTGGGCAAAGCATTACAGACTACTTTATCTAAAACAAACAGCCTGTTCTAAGTTTGTTATGATTCTAACACCCGCATGATGTTCAGGACAGAGCTGTAACTAAGACACGCGCACAGGACTATCACAACACTTGAAACTGAATTAAGTGAATCTTTATATTTAAAAAAGGTTAGACTGGCCTGGTTTTAGATTTTTAATGCTAATATCAACCGTCAAGTACGCTCTAAAAACCAGTGAAACATCCTCAGCTGAAGTCAACTTAGAAATAGAAAAGCAGATATAAATATAAAAAGAAATTCTTAGTATTAAATACAAAACAACTCCAGGAGAGTAGAGATTCCTCGGAAACGTTTCTATAAATAGTTTGACATTATTACACAATCTCTGCATATCTTGCAATAGAAACACGGCTACGGGTGATTGAAGAAATAAGCAACTTTGACATTTCTGGATGTAACTTGAGATCATTTCATCACAAAGGGCTGGTATAGAATATACTAATCAACAACTCAATATCAAAACTCTCCTTGCAACTCTAAAACAGTACAGAATGACATTTAAGATAATCCATTTATCTCCGTCCAATACAGGCTGCTTGTTCACAAAATGTCAGTGACAAGGCTGGTCCTAGGCAGCGAGGGCTCTTTCATGCATTTCCGCATACGCTATCGCCGCATCTTGGACTTCAGCTCCCAGACTTTCTGCGATTTATACGAGCAGCTGCACAAATGAAACGCCTTCTCTTTTTGTCACAAACCACGGAAACATTCCCCTCCAAGGATAATGAAAAGTCTGCCTGTTCATTTGCAGGCAAGCAACTGACTCGTGGTGAATTCTTGATGTTTTTATTAGCCATCTTTTAAAAAGCTCGGTGCTTCCATTCTGAACAGTGGTAATTCTAAAAACTTAAATAATTCTTTATGGCAATAATAAAGGTAACAGTGACTCAGATTTATATGACAGTTATTCATGTTTCAAAACGGTTTTGTACAAGGTACCTCCTATGTGTTCCACCAGATCCCTGTAAGATTAGTCATGAATTATCAACATTTTATAGGTGCGGACACGGAGGCGTGGGCTAGTTTCACTTTTTGGTTCAAGGTCTCATACCAAGCCAGACTCATTTGATGCTGGGGGTGAAATGGTCCTCGGGATAAAAATCAAGAACCCCTCAGTTCAGGACTCACAAACTGGTATTCTGTTTGACCGAACAGGACCCAGAAGTCTACATGGTCTGAGTTTATTTATTTTTTAATAGATGTGTTTCTGGATTTCTTGAAAATATAGCAACAATGGCTCACATTCTGCAGAGAAGCAATTGGCTAGCAATTACTCCTGTCCCCCACTTTGAGTCGAGTGTGTGCTCCCCAGTCACTGCCCAGTCCATGTCCCTCATTTCACACTTATTTTATTATACACAGTAAAACGCAGAGATCTGAAATGTGCTCCACGAGTTCTGAAAAATGTATGTGCCCATGTAACCATCACCAGTCAGGATGTACATTTCTACCTCCTTCCCCAAAGGTCCCTCTTCTCCTTTCCAGTTAGTACACCCCTTCCTTTCTCATTCTTTCTCACTCCTTTTTGTTACCTGCTCATCAGCATTTGAATTTTAAATTCCTGACCTTGTCCAAATCTCTTCAAATGACAAACAGGGAAACTGAACCCTGGGGAGAGGCTGAGCCAGAGGTAGAATCGAGGCTTTCAAACTTCTGATGCATGACACCATCCTCAAAACTAAACCTTCCAACTTGTTGCCCAAAGGTTGGCCAAAAAGAAAATGCCGAGAGAGCATAACCACCACAGGCTTTAAAGAGACGGTCGGGATGGGTGAACAATCAAGGCTGTACATCACTCCCAGTGAATCCAATTTGGAAGTAGCAATGAAGTAGCAAATGGGAATAAGTTTGGACAGAGATGTTCCTGGGCAGGTCACCGTGACCTAGATTTCATTCGGTTTACTCCCCGCATCAGAGGTGGGACTGCTCCATCCCCACCAAAAAGAGAGCATCTGAGGTCAGCCTCCCACAGTGCAGCCTTGCTCCTGTTAAACTCTGGGATGGCAGGAGCCCAGCGGCAAAAATAACCTCTGCTCCCTGTGCCAGGCCACCTGCTTCTCGTCTGTGATGATCTTTGTTTAGGAGGCTGTGTCCTGTGGGAACCTGAACTCCTACTTTTTTAAAAACGGTATGTCTGAGATGGAGCCAGGATGCATTTCTGTGTGGACCTGACTCAGTGCCCTACTTTTCCCACTACCCACCTTGGTTAATTACGTTCCCACCAACGACAGAATTTGAGGAAAAACTGAAATAAGGTATATTCCCACTTTTATATTTAAGAGTTCACAAATATGCTTAGAGCCAAAGTAAGCAGTTCCATATGGCTTTAATAGCTTTTTAATATATATATATATATTATTTAATATTATTATATATATATTTAATATATATATATTTCAGAGAGAGGAAGGTAGAGGGAGAGAGAGGCAGAAACATTGATGAGAGAGAAACATCACCAGGCTGCCTCCTGCCTTCTGGGGATCAAGCCGCATCCCCAGCATGTCTCCCTGATCAGGAATCGAACCAGCGACCTGGTGCATGGGACCACACTCAACCCCTGAGCCACACCGACTGGGCAGTTCCATATGGCTTCAAAGTGGCCAGTGGACACTGGGATCTCAACTAGCCCATTATGAGAATTTTCCTGTACTCTCCAACTACACCAAAGACTGGATTCCTCCCTGCAGAAAGTCTGTATGTCCTTCCCAGAAGCACAGGTCGGAGAGAGGATGCTCCTGGCAGGCAGAGCACGGCCCCTGGAACCACGGAGGCTGTTCCCACCGAGAGTGGAGCCTGCGGCCGACACAGAAACGTTACAGCCGAAAGTAGCCACTGCGAATCAGCTGGAGTTCAGCACCTGCATTTTGTGAGTGAAGGAGCTGAGGACCCGAGACGTGAGTTAATGACTTGCTACATGTCCTGGACTTCAGTGCTCAACACGAGCCACCCCTGGAGTCCCACGCCACGGCCACGAGGGGAAGACAAGCAGCTCCACTCTGGAGACGAGGAGGCTGAGGCCTTGAGAAATGGAAAACTCACTTCAGTTCAGAAAAATGAAGATGAGATCGGACAAATGCTTCACCTCTCCGAGCCCTGGTCTCCTTGCCTATTACGGGATAATAATTTTTCCTACCTAATCGGATTGCTATGAAGACTCAGTATGTGAAGAATGACGTTGTTGTTGTTGTTGTTGTTGTTAAGCTATTTTTAAACTAAGGGCCCAGCCAATACCAGAACTCCTGTCTCCATCATGTTACTGGCTCAGAGCCCTTCCCACTAGACCCTGAGACAAGAACTCAGATGATCTATCATCCATGCTGCAGTTAGAACAGGCACCGAGCAGAGTGGTGAAGGCAGGGAGCGGGGGACAATGAACAAAAACCATCTACGACATGGAGATTAGCTATTACCTAAAAAAAGGCACCAGGTAATCATCATCCGAATTTGTGAGTGCATTTCACAGACAGTGCGGATGGGAATTCACCAGAGGGCTCTGCCAAAGACAGATCGGCAGGACGGCCCTGAGCCTGCGGCTTACCAGACACACAGAGCCCATCTTCAGGGAGGGGCTCCTGCTCGGGCCCTGGACTGAGTCCAAGTCGACGCACAGTTAAAATAGCAGCTGTAGCAGTGCGGAGATGGGGGTCCCCTGGAGGAGGGCCTCGCCAAGCAGGCTCTTCCCAAATTACTTATCAACTGTTAGCAGAGAGAACTTTCAAGAAACAGAAAACAAACAAAACCTCAACAAAATTTAGCCTCTGAAAACACAGATGTTATAAAAATAAATATAATCAGTTAACAGATTTATGGAAAAATCTCAAAAAAAAGAAGCAAAGTCAAATATGAAGAAAGTCCAGTTTTCACCTACCAATCGGGGTAGGGGTGGGAATAATCTTTAAAATAGAACAGTGCTGGCAAGGAGACACTGAAAACTCATATACTCATATTTTGCTGACTGCAGTATAAACTGGTGCGACACTTTTGGAAAGCAATTTGGTAAATGGACCAAAAGCCACAAAATACATATCTTTTGATTAAGCAATCCTCCTTTTAGAATCTAAAGAAATAATCTGAAATCAAGAAAAAGGCAGTATGAGTAAAATGTAATTGCAGCATTACTTATAATGATGTCAAGTCAAAAGCAACTTACATGTCCAACCACAGGGGAATGATTTTGTATTTTGTGATACATTTCCTTGATGGAATATCCTGTAGCCATTTAAAATTATCCGCCTATAATAGTTAGTGAAAAACACAGGCTCCTTTTACAAGTATCTAAAGACGTGCATCTAAAATGTATATGTAGTAGACAAAGAGTCAAGGGGAAATACCCCCAAATATGAATCATTGCTTCGGAGATGGAGTATCCTTCACGTTTAAAAAATGTTTCCACAATCAAAATGTTGTCTGTTTCTTACTTCAAATACGCCCACTTTGATGGTGCTACCGTATGATGTGGATCGATGCCCGTGTACATGTATATCAGCGTGGAGACAAAGCAGCCCAAAAGGTACGTCTTACTACAGATGAGGGCTATCTGGTCTGCACTGTTTTAAAACGGTGGATTATCTGCCAATACGGAAAACTCAGAAAGTTCCACACCTACAGCCTCTACTGAAAATCCGGATTTTTCACAGCCCAGCAAGGTGACAACTGGTCGGAGTTAAGAAGCAACTGTCCCTTGCTGGCCATTGTCATGGCTGCCACCACGCCTACTGTCTTTTCACCCAAGGCTGTTCCCATCCTTCATGCACCTGATTCCAAGTCAGTATAACAAAGAAAAAAATAAACCATGATGGGGAATTATACCTAACTGGAATCCCTTTGAAAGGCGAACCACTGCATATTAAACTTGAGCCTTAGTTTGGCCTGTCACATCATCAGCACATTGCAGTCATATCCACTAATGTCCTCACCAGGGCACAGGTGACTCTGGAGTCTGTCCCACCAACAAGAGGACCTCTCCTCTGTACCCCTGGACATGTGCCTCGGTCTCTGCTGGTGTGACTGTCTTTCTTTCCTTGAAGCGAGTCCCAGGCAAGGCCCTGGCCCCTCCCCCTCCTGCAGAACATGGCTGCAGAGGACACACTCTTAGACAGCAGTGCATGGCCACAGCCCTCAGCTGCGTTTCCATATTACAAATCCAACTCTCCTCTGAGCTCTGAGCAGAGAGCGAGCAGGGACTGCTTCCTCTGGCCCGTCGGTCTAGCTGCGACCTGGGCGCGCTCCAGCTCTGCGGCTGCAGGGCGGCTGCCTCTTTCTTTCCCCAGGGACACAGGTTGTAGCAACGTGGAGAGGTGGCACTGGAGGGCAGAGGCGCCACTACATCTGCCACATAAGGTACTTGTGACGAGAATATCTGGGAGCTTGCTATTTGTAAATCTCTGCAAAAGAAGTCGCAAATGGCCACTATCACTATATGTTATACTCGTTGACATAAGCCTCTGCAAAAACTAGAAATCTTGGTAGGTAAGTTAATTAGAAAACAAGCCAAAAAGAGTACCTTCTATTCTACATGTGTGATCAAACGGAAGCGGGGAGACATACTGGGCCGGGGCCGCTCCAAAGCCTCCAGGACTGCGGGCAGAATGTCCTCACCTGTCTCCTAAAGCTTTGCCCCTGCTCTTCAGGCAACAGGTGCTTATTTCAGATAAAGGACCAGTGCTGTCCTTTAATTAGCCACATCTATCTCGGGGACAAGCACATCAGGTATACAATACAGAAGATCCTTTTACTATAAAGGACAGATGGCAAAACTTCACTCCTGGGACTCTCAAGGCTACCCCAGAAAGACACACACTTTTAAAAGGCTTTGCGACTCCTCCAAGAAGGGCCAGTCAGGAGACAAGAACGCTTCGTCGCCCCATTTACAGAGTGAAGCAGAGTGTCTCCGGACCCGTCAGAAATACCCGAAGAAGAGCCGGGCGGAGCGAGGGAGGAAAACAGTAAGGTCCGCCCGGCAGTCGGTGTGAGTATCATGGAAGACTCTGTATTTCTGACCATGACGGTGGGCTCCACCACGACCTGATGACAGAGCGAGGGGAAACTGCTGAACATCCTCTTTGTGCTTGTATCAAAAACAACCAAGCGAGACACTGCCACCCAGCTGGGCACGGCTTGGAGAAAGGACGAGATGAAGTCCCGGCTGGAATGGAATGTCTCTCCCTTTTATGGCCCTCGTTAATCTGACTCACCACACACACACACACACACACACACACACACGTGTTGGTACAAGATTCCTGCAGCATGTGTCGGACCTGCCTAACTGGGTGTGAACGTTATAAACCACACATCAACACTTCTCGCCCGAGTGTTAATGTCTATTAATGTCCTGCTGGGGGGAGCCCCGAGAGCCAGCCCAGCGCACCGTCCAAGCCCGCCTGCCCGGCTCCAGGCTCAGCGTGCTCATGTGGATGGCGTGTCTCATTAACAGAATTTCTGGAGGGGGGTGCGAGGGGGCTGTATTTGGTTTTAACTTGCTAAGATTATTTTCATGCAAGAAGCTTAAAAAGCCACAATAATCTGGAGGAATTTGGGTTGAGAACTTAAGCACACGGAATTTGGCTACTGATACCTCAGATACTAAATTAGCCCCCCACCCTGCCCCCGACGCACTGTGATGTTTACAACACGATGATCCTGGGACAAAAGGGCTTGCCAACGTCATGGTGGGTTTCCCTGTCTGCACATTTTCCTAACGGTCTCTGAAGTGGCGTGCCTTTGCCTGCCCTGTGCGTGCTGAGTTCCCAGGAGCACGTCCAGCGTGGGGTGCACGCAGTGTGTGCCTATGGGTGTCACTGATGGTCTCAGAAAGCGCAGGCAACGGGCTGCTGGTGCACAACACAGGAAGACGCACCATGCGGGGGGAGCACACGGGCGTGTACACGTACCTGTGAAAACAGACTAATGAAATGACAGTTTTATAAATCTGTGGAGCGCCCTCAAGCTCTTCTTGGCATCCCATAAAGTGCATATCTAAGCCACACAACCCCATGCCGGGAAAAAAAGACGTACACACTGAGCACAACCGTCAAAACCAGATTTGCCCTCCTCGAAATTAATCCAATTATTCAAATGGCAGTTATATCTGTCACAGCCTGGCTCCTTGGGCCGAACCAAACTGTTAAAAATTAAAACTGTTTTACTTCGTTTAGTCTTTCTGCCTTTTTAGTGTAAAACCCACGGTCTTGACAAAAAGTTGTGGGATTTGACACCCAGTACAACACAACCCTATTGCTGTCATCCATGCATAATTCACTTTGGAAATACGCACTTGCTTTAAAATATCACTAAAATATACATGTAACATATGCTAATTTCACTGCATCGGCTCATAAGCTCCAGCCACTAGGTTATATGTGAACTCCGCCAAGTGCATACACTGTACATAAAGGGATTATAAATGAAAGGAAACATCTCTGTCCCTAGCTTTCTGTCTCCAGCCTTGGCCAAACTGACAGCCCCAAATCCCAGCATCATCTAACATGCCCTTCCCGTGGAGAAGACAGCCTGTTCTCAGAGTCTTAATTATATCCCAGCTGACTGCCCAGCATTGCCAGAGCCAGGCAACAAACGCCGGCCCTTCACTCACAATATGGTCTGCTAAACAGACTCCTGGTCGCACAGAAAGAAACTTTCACAATATGGACAAATAAAGGGACAAGCAGGAGATCAAGGGAGAGCACAAATAGTAACCCAGGGGGTGGAAGAGACAGAACAATTCATCCCCACCATGCAAAAAGAAAAAAAAAAGGGAAAAGAAAAACCTCCTCTTTCAAGAATCCTTAGGCACCACGGAGCAGCCGAGTTTCAACAAAGCTATGCTTATTACAGTGGAATCAAAGCCTCCTGGTCCAGCCAAGTATTGCTGCTCGTCAAGATGGGCCGCTGATACTAAGGCTCGGCAGATTGATGACTGTTAAGCAAGACTCGCCCACCCCACGCGGACCAGGCCATTACAATGACAGCAGAACAGCATGCGGCAGTCCTCCATTGCAAATGGTATCATATGTTTTCCTGGCTGGCTTTTTGGGAAGGGTCTGAGCTCATCTGACATGGCCAGAAGGCACCAGAGCCTTACATTCATATCCACCTGCCCCTCAAAAATAGCTTCTTTCTGTGTGTGACTAGATTGCATGGAAATGACGGCAAAGGTGGCCTCCAAACTCAGGGGCTATTCTTGGTTTGGTCCAACTCTAAACATGAGCTCAGGCATATGGGGTTTACTCTGGGAGCTTCGGAAGACCGCTGCTGGCCAGGACAGCAGAGACCAGCATTGACGGAAGATCCTGAAAGATGCTAACAGAGAAACATCTGCCCTGGGTACTGAAATGTTGTGCAATGAGAAAATGAACAGTAGTTTCAACTGTGAGCCCTGAGTCAGAAGTTAGAACGGTAGAAGTTTGAAACGTTACCATTTGATTTTAGCACTGAGATTGCGTTTCTGGCAGTGCCCATTACTCCCCACCACAGGAGCAGCGCCCCTGGTGTTCCGGCACATAGCGACCTTGGTTGATGGGCAGTTAAGCCGCTTCTCACGTGGACAACTCCACGTAGTATGGTCCTAGTTAAACAGGGCTATGGGGTAGTGATTTTAATGATGGTAGAAGAGCCTTATGCCCAAAGCCAAAGAGGTAAACAGTAAAAATCAGCCATACCATAAGTACAACTTACAAAGCACTTAAACATACATCCTCATTAAGTTTTAAAATCACTCCACAACGTAAGATAAGCCTGGTATTTTCCTTCTGATTTCACACAAGAGGAAACTGAAGGCCAGTGGACTTGGATGGCTCATCCAAGACAACAGGGTTTCTCACAGCAAAACTGTGACGTTTTCACTGCCTTATGTTGTTGCCCTAGAAAACACAGAGAAAAGACAGAGTGAGAATAACCGAATATTTCACACGTATCCTGTTGGATACATGGAGAACACAAGCACCTCACTTTCCAGAAAGACCAGGGGGCAGGGCACACCCTTGAGGCAGAGAGCAAAGAAACAGGTGTGGAGAATGCAATTCCTGCTGTCCCCTCTCCCCTCCGCAACACTGATGCCCTTGGGGGGAAGGGGAGGACCCCCTGATGCCTTCATTAGGAGTGGTAAAGAGAAAAGCTAACTCCCCAAGCATGCCACCAGCTAAAGACCACCAGTACTGTGGGCACTAGTCCCGCTCCTAATACCCTCTTCGTAGGAGAAGCTGATGCCACTCACCCCTACTGCATGGTGACAGAGTGACGAGCTATTTCATAAAGGGGGCCATCACTACAGGCATGGAGTGACAACGAGCAAACCATGACAATTGTTAGGGTAAAAATTTTTAGGACTCATAAACTGATTGTTTTAGGAGGTTGATATTTTTAGTTTTACCTGTTAGAAAATGCTTAGTGAAAAAAAAGTACCATTATCATATTATCTGACTTCAGCATGGCTTACCTAGAAATAAATCATCATCTAACCCTTACATGTAGCCCTGAAGTTAAATCTTCATACTGCTTTATCCTTTGAGCTGACATAAGCTATAAGACAAGAAAACAAAGGACTAGGTATATCCCCACCATGCTGAGCGACGGCTATTTCAACGACTCATTGCTGTGCATGGAACTTAAATAATGAAGATTTGGAATCCTGTTTCCATTACAGAAACAGACGACATTCAAACGGCATCTTCAGAATTGATACCAAACTTCCTTTGGGGATAAATTCACTGCAATTTGAAGTCTGGGAAGGCAACCAAGATATTTAATGGAAAGAACATGGACACATTTAACATGTGCTTAAACAAGAGTTATTAAAAAAACCTCTAACATCCTAGCCAATAAAAAGGGTTTCAAATTATGCTGAGAGGATCTCTCTCTCACCAGCAATCAACATAAACAACTACTAAATGAAAAGGGAATACAACGTGTGCCATGTCCTGGTTCCCTTGACTGGAACTCTTCCCGAAGGCCTAGGCCAGGGGCTGGCAAACTATGGCCCGTGGGCCAAACCCTGCCACCTGTTCTAGTAAATAAAGTTTTATTAGAACACAGCCACACTTAGTCATATTGACTATGGCTGCTTTCATGCTACGACAGGAGAGCAGAGCAGTTGAGACAGACTGCGTGGTTGACCAAGCCTAGATACTCTGGCATTTACAGGAAAGTGTGCCTACCCTTGATCTTGATAAAGACCTGCTGTGATCCAGGTGGCTGGGAGCTCAAACACTCCCCATGATGAAAACCGGTGTAAGGTTTAATTTAAGAGCTATACTTTGTTTTCTATCCCGGTAGGGTTTGGTTTTCACAGCAGCGACCAAAAGCCTGGCACTGGGTTGGCGTTATCACCAGGAACAACAATGAGGGGTTTTAGCAGTCTGCTTGACCTTGCTGAAGTTCTAGTTTCTAAGACGAGAACAGCTCATGTCACAGAGACAAACCCAACTCTGGTGACATGCCTTTGGAAGCAACAGACCCAGGTTCAAGGCCCACCTTCTAAACTTCCTTTAAGAATCATCAGTGGGAATCATTACGGAGGCTTTGGAGGCCTGGTGTCCTCCCTGGTGGAGGGAGTCAGAATCTTCCTCAGTGAATTCAGGAAATGTTGCAATGAAGTGAGGCTGAACGCGAAGTCTGACTCTCAGACGTGGGCAGATGAGGTAAGAAGAAAGCAGTTATTTCAGGATATGCAGGATAAACTTCCAAGAGTCCTTCCTTTTATGCAGCACTCCCGTCTCACCCAAACTTGTACCATCTTAAGAATCGTTTGACTGGTCACCTTTCTACAGGTGTCTGAATTTCTAGCACCGTAGAAGAGGGTCTCTGGTTTTCCTTTCATTTTGTCTTTTCAGAGCCCACATATCCATCATCTTCTTTGCTACCCTCATCTCAGGAATCTTCCAAATTCTGACCCCTGTTTTATATAAACTATTATAATAAGCAGCTGACTTGCCGAGGTGTCCGCCACACTCGCCAGCCACACCTGACAGGTTCAACAACCTAGGCCCCAACAGTGACTCAGAGCATACAGAACAGTGAGTCCAGGTAAGATTTAGAAAGAAGAGCTTACTGCTCACGCCAGAGAGATACCAGAGACAGAAATATGAAGAATTCGTTCTGGGTCTGAAATGTACACATGCGGTTATTATATAATGACTTTTACGTGCTATTACAGTACCATTAGGTTCCTCAAAAACCAATGACAAGAATGAATGTGCATCTGAAGGACCTCTGGGAGCAAGTCAATGTTTGCCTGGAAATATATTGCTTAAAAATACCTAAAACCGTTGTACATTTGGTAATTTAAAAGAAATAAAATGGTGATTACTCTTAGTTTTGTTTGGATGAAAATGCCGGTTTCTCCTACTGGGTTTGAGGGTGAGAAAATCAATCTCCCTGGATTTAAAAACATATTCTATACTGGACACTCTACACATATTCTATACATTTCATATATAAAGACTAATACTTCTTTCATTTTCTCAGAGGGGAAAGAAAATACCTATTTCTCACATTGAACTTTGTTGTAAATTACAGCAATTCCATTTCGGTAGATGTGAGTTTCCAAAACAGCTTATTTAAACAGTGCTTGTGAATATCTGAAATGAGGCGAGCCCCACACATTCAGGATGTCTGAGATCCCACAGACTCTGTGGACTTCAGCCTGTAATATAAATCCTCCACCACAGAGAGCCTGACTGGCCACCAGCGCTCACATGCCGATGTCAGGCCGGGAAGAAAGCCCCCGAGTAGGACTCTGGATGACTCCTCACGGCTTCCCAGGCGTCCTTGCGAGAAATTCCGCAGACTGTCCCCATGGATGGGGCGGAATGATGTAGCGAACATGATCACACAACCCCCAAGTCTATCTTCCATCACTTTGAGCTTCTCACATCTGCCTCTAATTGAAACATGGAGTAGACCCTGCCTGCTGCTTCCCAGTGGGGACAGTGACAAAGCTTTGGCTTCTGAGGACATGTTTCCCTGAAACTGACAGGGCTCTGCCATGTCTGCCAGGCATGGTCCTTGGGTAAGAATTACATTGACAACATCACTGGGTCACTGTGCCCCCAAAGCACTAACTTGAAGGCACGCACGGCACTTCCGCCACTAACCAGATCCGAATGCTCACTCGGGGTGCTGTCTGGAGCCCTCACCAGCACTACGCCACGAGGTAGGTGGACCAGGGAAACGGTCTCCTGTGCTGACTGCACAGCGACAGAGGCGCGGAGCACGCACTGAAGGAGCACACGGCATCATGGCAGTCTCCAGGTCACTGCCCCTCATTTTGGGGAGAGGCCTGGCGAAGGTTCACAGAAATCAGGGGACCGGGAGCGTCACAGGCAGTGAGGACTGGCGGAGCTGAGGCTCTGGGAGCCCGTCCGCGAGTTCTCACAGGAGAGGTGCGGCAGGTGCTCAAGAACTCCAGGCACCCGGCGGACTCCAGAGGGGCCCCACAGGGCGTCTTAGTCCACGCTGCCATTTACCTCAGCACGCACAGTGCGAGGCACACAACGATGCCACCGAGGATGTGTCATGGATCAACCAGACGAGTGCAAATCACTGTCAATGTTGGCCATTGTAACTAAATTCCCCAGGGCCGGTCCCGACAGATGCTGACTGAATTAGCAGCAAAAGTGGATTTCCAAACAGCTTTCAGGTGAAGCTGATAAATGCCGGACCAGACCTGCCACGGAATGTCTCTGACAATCGTGAAACGCAAGCCAGTGCAATGTGGCGCGCGGAATCCGTCTTGCGGGCCTTGCAGAGGAGTTGGCATCGACCTGGGCAGAACGCACAAGAGAACTCCCGTGAATCAGCTCAAAGAATTTAATACCTGTTGCAATTTTCTCCAATTTAGTATATGAAGTAATAACACAGACAGCAATTACCATAAAGAAAAACTTCAGGTGCAACGGCCTCAGTTCAACAGCTGGGATCAAGCGTCAGCCCAGAATAACAAAACTCCCTCCTTCTCTCCCCCGCGGAGGCGTGCTGCTACTAGTGAGGAATGTCGGCTGCCCAAGTGGCTGCAGAGCAGCGAGTGGGGGCGGCCTGCGGCCGTTTGACCGGGCTGCTCGCTAGGACTCTACCTGGGAGCCACGGACAAGCAGAAAGAGCCCTGGGTGCGGAGCGGAGCGGGGAGAGAGAGAAAGGGCCGCTCCTGGCGGCAGGCTCTCTCGCTGACGCTGGCGGCAGGCTGGCTGCAGGTGAGCCGGAGCGCGTAGCTGCTGCAGCCAGAGAAAGGTGAGGCTGAGACCGCAATCATTGATCTTGTATCGATTTCTGGACACTGTGTCCCAGATCCATCCCCAGATAGAATGACAGTTGTCGGTTTTGTGCTTGCAAGAGACAAAAAGGACTCGCACCAGCCCTACTGTTTTCTGATCACATTTCCTTTAGAAACACGCCACCCAGAGATTTACTTTTCAGACAGGGAAATCCAAACAAGTTTATCGCCGAAAAAGGGGGTTAGGGACTGGTTAATCGGCCATTTGTCTTTGCTGCTCTGGATCGGGGAGTCGAGGGGGCGAAACCAAGAACAATTGGGACCTTTGGTTTTTATCTCAGGTAACCCCCGTCCTGGTAACTGAACCCGCTCCTCGCAGTCAGAGTTCCTGTCACTCAGAGTCAGTGCCTGTCCTACTGAGAAACGCTTCATGTCAGAGGCCGCTGGCAGACCCATCCCCCAAGCAGCCCGACTCCCCCAGCTCCGGAGGTAAGACAGTGATGTTTAACACTGGATGTGCTGACACTGTCTGTAAGCACCATATAATGGAAGGCTCGTAAATGGGAGATACAATTCATCCTCCCCTCCTTCGGGGGCTGCCAAGCAACATCAGAAATAAAACCAGTTGGCAGCTCCGAGGATACCAGTGCGCCCAAGCCACGGCCGGCGCTGTCTACGTGCGCCGCGTGGATTACACAAGGACACGCTCACAGGAGTGCACACATGTTGCCACTCATGTGGCTGGTGGACAAAACTTCTCCCTCGGCAGGGCATGAGTCCTGTCACGGGGCTGCTGACCTCAGAAGTCAAAGTTGGCTCTGCAGTGACCCTCTTGGACGATGGAGGCAGGGAAAGACGGCCCGGGGCCGCTTTCAGAGGCTCCATCACTGTCTGCGCTGAGCTGAGGAGGGTGTGCCACTCACAGGTGCTCAGAGCTCAGCGTGCACCCAGCACCGACTCCTCGGTTTCAAGGCCCTCGAACTACTTTTCCAGTCTTACCAGCCTTGTCCCAGTTCACCTTCCACAGTCAGGCCCCTGGGCCTTTGCACACTCCCTCCCTCCACTCCCTCCGTGGGTGTGGCTCTGAGTCCCTCCGCAGCTCAGGGCTCCCTTCCTGGCTGAGAGCTGGGGCTCCGGCACTACGCGGGGGGTTTGGATCCTCACCTGGCATGTAAGCAAGTCTGTACACTGTGCCTCAGTTTGCCCAACCATGAAACAGGGTTAACGGGAGTGTCTACCTCACATGGCTGCTGTGCGGATTAAATGAGCTAGCATGGGTATAAAACAGTGCCCCGTACAGAGTACCACTCAGTAAAGTCCTGCCATCATGACAACAATAACAACAACAAATAACATTCACACTATTGGTGTTGTCAAAGCGCTCTGTGTATCTTAGTAATATGCTCTCTCCTTTTTCCTTTGCTTTATAGTGACTGGTTCCACTTGACGCAGAGCTGTGGGCATCAGCAGCCCTTGAGAATTTTAGGTAACACAAATTCTCGAGTCCCACCCCCACCTGGGAAAGGCCTGACATCTGTGAGCCAGAGGACACTGGCTCAGCGCTCTGGCTTGGTGACCTGGCTTCCTAGCTCCTCTGCCCTCCAGCTCAGTGTCCCTAGGAGAGTTACTGAACCCCTTTGTGTCTTGGTTTTCCCTGTTCAAATTAAGAATTAAACAAAAGAAAAAAATGACTGACTATTGTAATAGTTGAGTTTGTTCACAGAAATCACTTAAAAGGTGCCTGGCGCTGAGAGCACTCAGTAAGGACTAACAAGTGCTATTGCTCTTTAGGGTTAACCAAGTTAATGCTACATGCAAAGCACTGGCTGTATTAGTGGGAGTTCAACAGGGGTTTCTATTAGCAGTAGCTCTCATGTGATTTTAAGCCTCCTGAGGGCGGAGGCCCTACCTGCTGCAGCTCAGCAGGCTCTGCAGTGAGCAGGCCGCTGCCTGGGTTCCAAGGGCCGAGGAGTCAGGGGTGACTCCTGGGCGTGCCTGGGGTCAGAGCTCTGCTGGCCAGGAGGCAGAGAAATGAGGCTCCGCTGGCTCGGGCTCCGGAGGCCTGCAGCCTGGGGGCCGCTGGCTTTTGCACGGATCTCCCCATTCGAGGCTGCCTTCAGTCAAGGTCACAGCCGCTAAGCCTGGTAACTTTGGATTTAAAAACCATTTTGACTTGATATTTCACAGGGAACATGGCAGGCTTAGTGAGTTTAATCTCTCCTTGTCTTTGAAAACACCGGGGGTGGCACACCTTTTAACCTATCTGACAGCTTTATAAAGCGTCTGCTCAGAAACCGGCTCCGCCTGCAGCGGGTGGAAAAGGTGGCCGAGAGCTTTCCCTGCCGGAGCGCCCCCACGGAGCGGCACCATCACCCAGCGCTCCCCCGGCAGAAACCAAACTGGAGTCACAATTCACTTCTCCACCCCTCCCTGGAGAGAATCAGAATGGTCCGCTTCGCTGATCTCTTAAAACAGCCAGGTAGCCACTGTCCCAAAAGTATTAAAAAGCTAAGTTTGCAGCAAAGCAATGAGCTACTTTCCTTGGAAAAAGTTCCCCTTTTAGACCAGTGCCAGGACCATAATAAATGTACATGTTAGCTGTTATATTTCACTAGGAGAAACCATGCTACTGCATTTACTATTAATAAATAAGATTCTTTTTTAAAAATATGTTTCAATCGATTTCAGAGAGATGAAGGGAGAGGGAGGGAGAGAGAGAAACATTCATTGATGAGAGAGAAACATTGATGAGAGAGAAACATTGATAGGCTACCTCTTGTGCACCCCCTGCTGGGGATCAAGCCTGAAACCCAGGCACGTGCCCTGATGGAGAATCGACCCAGAGACCTCCTGGTGCAGACAATGCTCAACCAAATGAGCCACACTGGCTGAGCTTTAGATAAGATTCTTAGATCTAGTCCAATAGTCAAAACGATAAGTATGAAGTCGGTGTTGGTCTATAATTTGTCCAGTAGAAGACAGGATTCCCCCAAACATATAAGCATGAGCTCATCACCATTAGCAATTAGTGGGCAGCAGTCTCTGAGTCTCAGATGTTGCCATCATTCTGAGAGCAAAAAGCATGGATAGGGTTTGTTTTTTTAATTCCATTTAAATCACATGAATAAATGAACAAATTCCATATCTTGATTACTGTCTATACTACCATTTCTTATAACAGGTTTCCAGTGGCTGGGGATTTTTTTCTTACCTCTGGCAATAGGAACTCAGGAGACAAGATCACTGAATAAGCTGTCTTTTCATCCCTAGGAACACCACCAGGTGAATCCAGGTAACAGAGAAGCTGAAATTCTAGTGGAATAAAAACAATTCATGTTTCCAAACCCATTATCACTATCAACTGGACATAGTCATATGTCAAATGCAATCCAAGGCACAGGGTCACGGACCTTGTTCCTACACGATCCACAGCAGACCTCGGGGAGAGTCTGAGACCCCGACTAGATCCACACACAGTCCAATGGTGACCATTTTCCAGGTCCCACAATAACTGTGAAGGATCCAGACAGACAGTCCAGATCTCAAAGTACCACACCCCAAAAAATAAAGATGGATTATATTCACCAAACCAAGTGGGGAGAGCGTGTCGCAAAGATACTCCTGATGCTGAAATATCACATTGCCAAATGGTCCTGTCAAACTGTGGTTTAATTACCTTGGCCCCCGTGCCTCTTATAATCACCTGTCATTAGCAACGATGCTGGCATCTGTTTACACGTCTGTCAGAAATGCCAGCCCAGCCAAAGCCAAGGGACAAAAAAACTTTTAGTGAGATATGGCCTCAGTTGAAAGGTCACCTTCAAGTTGACCTACCTGCCCCCAGGGCCATCCCTCAGGGATAAGCTAAGGAAAGGACCCTGAAGTAGGCATCTCAGTGGTACAGAAACACACATTAAACAGGGTTGTTTGGAGGTTTTCAGACCAAAGAGGAGGATGGTGTTTCGGGGCGTACCATGCCTCTCTACGTAGCATTTCTGCGTGGCTCCAGGAGTAACGCCAGTGATGATGTTTTCTACATTCCAGTGGCATCGGGGTCTTTCCACCCCGGTGCCCTCCTCAATCCTACAGGGTCACACCTGGCACCTCCAGCTTCCATTAATTCTCCTTTCCTCCTCCGGGGACAGGTCTGCCTTTCCTGCCAGTAGCTGCCGCCGCCTGTCCTAAAGACTGGCTTCATAATAGGCCCCAGTCCCCCTCGAGTCCTCTTTCCTCCCCACAGCCCTGAACACAGACACACTGATCTTTCGTCTCGGCCTGTGAGCACATCCACAGACAGAGCGGGACAGAGAGAGAAGGAACACGCAGGGCTATTCAGTTCCTGATTAGTGGCTTTACGTGTTGATTCTCTTCTGATATGTTACATTGGTTTGAGTTTAGGTTTGTCAGTAACTAGTTTTCTCCAAATTTAATTTCATCCTCTGTGAAATGGCGATCACAGCACTCAACCTCAGTGTGACCACTACGAGGAACGAACACGAAAATACAGATAAGCATCAGCACACAGTAGGTGCTCCGTCCATACTGAGCTCCATGTTGATCACCTTTCTCTTCCCATAGGAACGTTCCCAACTCATAGTGCCCTCTTACTTCAAAGAGCTCAGGGCTTACGTGGAGGGAATGCTGCTGAAGTCGGCATCTGTCGACTGTGTCTGTTTCTGAAAACTATGCAGACACCTTGATCAGAAGCCCGATCACAGCACTGGGCACGCTGTGGGAACGTCCAAAGTGCTCTGTAAATGGCATCTGGATTCCTTTAACCTGAGTCAGCAAGCACCAGGATGAAATGAAACCTTTGCCCCAACCCTAATATCTGCCCCTCACCCCGCCTCGAGTCACCATGCTCCGGTCACACAGAGGCTGGTCCCTTCTCCTCCTCCCCAGCTGGGCTCCAGTGGGCTCCTTGGAGAACCCTAACAAGTCCTATGCCTCCACCCGACTGCCCCTGCCTTTCCCTTCTCTCCACAGTACTTCCTTCTAGCATTATCTTGTTTGTTTGTCGTCAGTCTCTCTCCAACCACTAGACTATAAAACTCCACAGTACAAGGGACAGACTGTGCTATCTGTTCATCCTTGTACCCCCGTGCCAGGCACACACGAAGTGTTCATTAAACATGCCGAATAATGAATGGCACTTGGCTTTCTGCTTAATCATCATCATCTTCGTGCTACAGAAGAGTGAGACACCAGTTAAGGACCCGTGAGATTAATGCCAGACTCCATCTCATTAGCTCTTAAAAAGATGCTTTATAGCCGAAAACACCCTAGAACTGGCCGAGCACTGATAGAAACGTGAGAAACATTCTCACTAACTGTGAGACAAGGCTGATAACCTGGGGAGATTAGGAGTCTGGCCCCACACGAGGTCCACCGAGGACTCAGGAGTGAGTCAGGCCTTCACAAAACATCTCTTCGGCCCTCAGTCACGCCTCGCACTCATTCCTGCTTGGCCAAGTTTTCTCAGCTCCTCAAACATCAGCCTCCATCTTCCCCTTGGCCCACTAACACGACCAGCCCTGCCTTGACCAGTGTCCCTGGCCGCATCCCTTCTGGCGCAGCAGCCTGTGAGCTCCGTTGTGACCACGCAGGGAGGACAGGTTGCACACCCTCCCCCAGCTGGGACAGCGGAGTCTCCTCAACCCACCTTCTGAAATTTTGAGCATTTTAGCCCTGTCTCTAATCTGTAATCAAACCAGGGTCCTTCCCGAATGCTTGCGTCCTCCGGTGTCCTGCACTTAACTTCTAGGGCAGCTACCTCCCTTTGTCCTTCGTTTCTCTTGGACTTGAACCTCCGTCAGTCAGTATGTTCAATGACAGGAATTAACCCAAGTTTCAGGGCTGGTCAAGGTGCTCCATTCTACCTTAAGTGACAAGGTGATGTTTTGTTTTAGAAAAGATTCTAAACTCAAACCGTGCTCTGAGCCAGGTTTAGGAATAAAAGTCATCCTTCTCTTCAAAAGAAAGACCTCTCACAGGTTGTCATTTTTCTAATACATCCCTGAAAAGAGTATTGCTCTGCCCCACAGAGAAATCACTGGATCTCTCTTGGTGGTGATTCGAACAGTTCTAGCTGCTAACTCCTCGTTCTTAAGAGATGGTCAAGTAGCTCCCTTTCTTCTCCCTTTGCCCTGTCTCTTTCATGTTCAAAGCGGGTAGGAGAGAAAACAGAACCTTCTTCATATAGATCAACAATCTGTGAACACCTCTTGTCTTTGACCAGCTCCCGGGCACTGTCCTTTCTGCGAGACCCCAGCCGTCATTATTAAGTTTGAAGCTATGGGTGAAAAAAATAAAGCAATTATTTTACAGGTATGCACGGGGAACAGTTACTAAAGGGTCTTTTACTAGTTCAGGATGGTGAAAGAAATCAGCCATAGCTGGCACCACCACACACTGTTCCAGAAAAAAATGCACGGTGGAGAGTTGACACTGTACCTATAATTTTAAAAGGTTTGCTCATTTAAACCAACTGGCAGCATTTTCTGCCACATAATGGAGAAATTCACAGGATGCTGGGCCCCCTCCTGGCTTCCGTGGCCATAAAAGCCCCTTCATGCTGCATTTCTTATATTTGGTAAATTAATAGTTTACTGTTCCAAGATTCCTACGTGTTTATATTATTGCTTTTCTAACATAAAAGTTTGCAGTTGTTATGGAAACATATGGTAACATTTGCTGCTAAATTTTAAATGCATTTTCTACCCCTGTTACACACCTGAAATGAAGCCAAAAACTCTCTTTGCTTTACATTAGAGTGAAATTCAAACTGGTCTGGGTGACTATAAATGGTTACTGTTTGTCTTGGCTCCTACCTGTATCAGATTTAGACTGAGGAATCTTAGGGAAGAAATTACACGGGATAAATGGATATTTCTAAATTACAAGGCCTGCAATTCCAGTGGCTCCAGATATCAGCTTTCTGTTTCATCTCAGCCTGCCAGAAAGAAAATGGGGGGGGGGGGGGCTGGAAAATAAAAGATCGACAACATTTGCTCTCAGAGCCCAGAGCTTCTTGTTCTGATCACGCTGGAGGAGGAGGCTGCAGACCCTGATCAGTTAAGTCTTGTCCGCAAATTAAAAGGCTGTAGATGACAATGGAGCGAGACAGGAGCGTCAGCCCTTGGCTCCAACTCGAAATGACAAAAGTATAAATTCTTTCAACCTATTTTGTTCTTCAATTTTCCTCTCTGAGCACCTCCCAGTTCTCAAGTGATTGTTCATGATGACTCTTGGCCCACGTGGAGGCTGGCTTGGAAACGCTCATTGGGGAGGTTTTCTGAGTGGCCCAATTACCCCTTTCTCCATACCTTAACACCTCACCCAAGTGGCGTTTCCCTGGGCAATGAAACTAGTCATAAATACCAATGCAGAAAACTAAGCATTCTGGCTTGGGAAAACATCCGATGAGAAAGACAGATGAGAATTCTTGCCCGTCAGAGCATTTTTCTGGGGCTTTATATCAAGATCAACCAAGAGCCACAGAAGAACTGCTGATGTGCGCGTCGGTCTTGGCCTGGGACCTGGGAGGCCTGACACCCTCGCCTCTCCTGCGCACTGTGCCGTTCTGCCCACTTCGGCATGTTGGTCCAGAGTTGAGATTAATTTTCATAGGTTAATGCTGCCTCTTCTTTCTGAAAATATAACCATGCTGTTTGCTGAGGGGTTTCATTTTAAGTTTCAGGCAGGATTGGACATTGTTTATATGCATTTGAAGGGAATGGGGGAAAGAATCATGATGCTTTTCTAAGTACAGAAACATGAGACGTTAGCAAGAACTCTTTGCCCCGTAGACCGCTGTACACAGAGTGGGGAGACGTAGGTGTGCAGCTGCGAGTATGTGAAACAGTTTACCCTCGCGGCGCGCTTCGTCACCGTGTCATTCTCCACAGCACAGCTGCACACCGGGTGTCGCCTGCCCTGCAGGAAGAGGTGTTACTTAGCCCCTAACGGCACCAACCGGAAACTGAAGTCCCGTGCACCCCCTTTCCCGTGTATTCGAGGACAGCGCGCCAAGCTCGAGGCACCGTGTGCCGGCACACAGCCAGCCTGTGCTCTCAGGAAGCCGAGCTCTGGGGCCAGGCCGGGCAGGGCCCATCAGCAGGGAGGTCAGAGGCCGCACACAGCGACTGCACGTCCAATGCTGTGTTACCATGTATGTAAACTACACACGTAGAAGTTATCCCACTTACATAACATATATCACGGCCTGCCGTGTGGCATGCTTCGGCTTCTCCGCCTTTCTTCTGCCTTAGAGAACAGGCACAGGGGCACTTTCTCAACCCATCAGCACGTAGCAAATGCAGTGATGGAAAAGAAGGGCCCCGAAGCCCCAGGCCTGGACTCAAGTCCTGCATTGGCACTGACCACCTGTGCTGTCTGGACTGACTTCCTCGGCCTCTCTGGGCCTTGCCCACCTCAACGGTTGGCATGGAGGTCAAGGCAGCGCCTCCTGGGCCCGAGGAGCGAGCGGGCCCCTAGAAAGGCCGGCACAGTCCGGCGTGGCGCAGCTGGCAGAAGGGACTGCTGGTCACACCTGCTGCTGCTTCACCACCGGCAGCAGAGCCCTGCCTGCGACGCACGTTCGCTGGCCCCTTCCGTTCGTAAGGCCCGTGCTCCCTAAACTTCCACGACATGATCCACCATCATGACTTGTAGTGATGAACCAGCTACGTGATTATATTTCTAGCATGTTTTTCTTTAAATAAACTTAAAATTTTTTTTAAATAATGCAGACTGATTTGAGGCTCTGGTTCTCAGACGCTTATTTGAGAGCCGTGGATCCAAACGCTAGCTGCGCTCTCCTAACCACACAGCCAGCCTCTGAAAGGGAAGGTCTTCGTCTGTCGGCGTGATGCAGTCATCCGGGGCCTCCGGGAGCCTCCGGCCCGGCCTCGGCGCGTGTCGGAAGGACCGGCCTCCGTGCGGACAGGACACAGGGTAGGTCTGAAACCCACTCGACCACCCGCGGGGACACTACACAGCCTTGTCAAGGCGCGGAGCACGGGTGAGCGACACGGCGCCTACTTAGCACACATTCAGGTCGGAAGCCTCTCTCGGTGCTACGGGGCGGGAAAGAATTCCTTTCCGTTCGCCACGGTCCTCGTCACCTGAGCACTGTCAGCGGGGAGACCGCAGGCAGGGCGAGGCCCTTGTGAAAGAAGAAAGGACTCCATGGCCAGGCCCCTCCAATCTCCGCAGACCGAATTCAGTGAATTTCGACCCTGGTGTTCACTCGTGTTCATGTGACACATGTGGTACAAGAAGAGATTAATTACTTGTGGAAAAGAAGCTAGTATCTCTACAGCGAACATACTCTGGCCATATAGAACAGGACATCAGCTCTGCACTTGCATCGTCCACCGCTGTAATGGATGAGACACTCGGTGTGACGGACGCTACGGAAAAGAAAACACAGCTGTTTGCCGCTGTCGGGAAGGCCTAGGTGCACTGCACCCGAGTCTGCGCGCTGTGGGCCCCCAGCAAGCTGCCCCCTCAGACGGCATGGCTGAGGCCATTATCCATGGATAATTAACTATGTCAGGACACTGAGGTCCTAACATGAGATCCTCATAACTCCCCACTAAGGGGAAGACAGCACAACGTTATTATAACATATTACTAATATTTAATAGAGACTGTTCCGTGTGTGTTCTTGATGCAGGCTGGAAGTTAGAGCAGTGTTTGAATTATTATCACTCCTTCCCAGCACTTTCTCACTTGAAGGGCAATGCAACCCGTGGAGCCTAAGACCTGGAGAGAAATACTTCCATTTGGAATTCAAATTTTAAACATGTATTTGTGATTTGTCCTGTTTACGTTCCCTGTGATCACATGAGTATACCTGTGGAGGACATTCATCACCGGAGAAGCCTTCGCAAAAATGACCACTGTTAAGGAGGCTCAAAACGACACACTTGTAAAACATTTTGAGGGTAGTCATTGGATCTTTAGGAATCTGCTGTTTTCCTTTCGCCAAATATCTTGGTCATTTTGAGACTCTCCTCTGTAACAAAGTATTTACATTTCTCAGGAACAAGGCTTTTTTGAGTCTAGAAGACAAAAACCCCTCTCCCTCTATTAAGACGACTTCCTACTGTGTGGGGCTGTTCTTTACCTCATAATTAAAATCGCACCTGAACAGGACCATCTGTGAGCATGGTGTTTACAAAATGTGAATGTCCTTTTGTTTTTTTCTCTTGCCAAATGCCCTAAACTCCACACATACTTTCTGCGACATCCCCTCCAAATGCATGCTTAAATACACTTTTATCCCAAAATGGAATTAATTAGAATAAACATTTTGTTCATCACTGCAATCTTTCATACACCCGGAAAGTCAACACACAAGCGCAGGGCTCTGACTCGCTCCGAGAATGAATGAACTGTCATCTCTCGGCTCTGTTTCTAAGATTCTGTCAGTTTATGGCAACCCAGAGACACAGTTTGCCACTTAATTTCCCTCTTCCTTTTTCAAATACACTCATTTTGGAAAAGACATTATTTATACAAAAGGCTGCCAACACATTGGGCTAGGATGGATTTGGATATACAGACTATTTCACAAGCTAGTCTTATTTAACCAAAATAAGGTCTCTTTGGGAGTTTTTTGCACAAACTGCAAATCCATAAATGCAGAGATTATAAACATTGATTCAGACATTTCTTCCAGAGGGTTTTCTGACCCGGTGTTAACTTGACATTAGAAATTCATGTTCCTTTAGAAATGCTGGCCTATTTCAACGGAATGGCTCCTTTGGTACAGTCGGGGCTGGTGATGTCAACTTGGCTCCACTCTAATAGCCCTTATGAAATATTTACAATGAAATGGAACCACGCATGCAGAACAGCTGACTGCAGCGGCAGCCAAGGTTTAGGCTTACCTTTTTCTTTTTATTAAAGGAAAGAAATCGTTTTTATATTTTCCTCTTCTCCAAAAGATCAAACCCACATGTGTTTCACAAGTCGCCCGACCACACCTCCAGGCGGCCATCCATTGGGAGCGGCGAGACGGAAAGAGTATCCTGACCACGTGACACCTTTGTGCCCTGGAAGCACAGTGGGGTCCCCCACGGAGGGCTGGGATGAGGCGCAAACTCGAGGGCGGAGGAGGAGAAATGGTGATCACTATCAGCGATGCCCCTACCCTTTCCTCCTGAGAATCAAACCCTTCACCGGATTCAAATCGCCAAAGTGTCTGCAGACACCCTTTTTATGGTGACAATGAGCACCGTATACACCTCATCTACTTTTGAAAACTTTTATATGCTTTCTCTATAAAAGCAAAGTTACAAGACTGGCAAGTTCAAGGCAAAAACAAGACACACGCACAAACGTCTCCTCTGAGCAAGAAGCCGTGCTGAGAAGAAGTGTCCCCGGGCCGCAGAGGGCAGGGCCCAGACTGCACTCTGCTCTCTCGCCCGGTCACTGCCTGTTCTTGAGAAACGTGGGAAGGCTGAGAAGACTTTTCATTCAAATGAGACAGGACTTCCACTCTGAATCAGAATCCTGTCCATACCATCCAGTCTCCAGATGCGAGGTATTGACTGGCCTGAAGAACAAGCACACACATTTGAATTTTTGCTAACATTTAAATCGGAGACTTCATAAGCATACAATCTGAAGTTTCCACTTCTTGAAAAGGGAGAGGATCTGGTAGAAGGAAGCCAGCCTCCTTTGCAAGACTGAAAGGTGCTGCCCACTTCAGACAGGTGTGAATGTCCCCGTCCACTGGGTGCCACCTCTCTACCTTCATCTGTCTTGGTTACCTGCCAGGCCCTGTAGACATTTTGTGTTTGCAGCCTCTTGTCTGAATTCACTAGAAAACTCACAAATATCCAAGGACCAGGCTGTGATCATAAAAAGCTCAGAACACTTCCTCGAGAAAGCCCAGCGCCTCTGCGGGCCAGATCTCACCATTCCGTGGTGCCTTCTAGCCCCTCAAAGCCAGGGCTTATTCTCTTCGGCACACAGCCCAGGTGGGATAGTCTCGGGTGTCCTTGGTACAAAGGCTAGTACGTATGTGAACACACACAAAAATGCTCCGAAACACACAGGGAGAAATCAGCAGCTCAAGGACTGTCTCCCTCACTTCACAGCGTTCTTAGCCTGCGCCCGTCGCCCAGGCCGGTGCTGTTGGTGCATGCGTGACTCCGGCTCGAACTTGGATTCATGCATGCAGGCGTACGTTCTCAACACACCCTCTCTGACTTTTCTCCCACGGCCCGTTTCTGATGCTGCTAGAAGATGCTGTGCTTAGCACAGCTCCCAATTCTCAGAGGGCCCCTCAAAGCTTTTAAAGTGAGCATAACATGCGGAATTTCAAATGAAGAACCAACAGCAGGAAGATCATTTACAGTAACTATACAAACAAGCTAAATGAAAGACTTGTGTTCAGTCATTAAAAATAATAATGCTCAAGCCCTGAGGGCTGCAATGTAAAGCTTATCCTTTGCAAACAGAGAGAGGAGTGTGTTTATTACCCCAGTAAGATAACCTGCTAATTTATTTAGGAGGCAATTTCCACATACGTTTGTTCACAGTGAAATCTCACTTTATCAGATTATATGAAAAATAACCACCAGGCATAAAATGCTCCTTCAAGCCAGGGCTCTTGGAAGGCAGATCGCCAGGTGGGGGCCAGCACAGGGCTGCGGCTGCCGGGAGGTACTATCACCGACATCTCTGTCCCCTCTCCTCTGGTGGTCTCCTGAACCAAGCCCAGAGTTAGTTATAGAGTCATCTCTCCTGCACTTTGCAGATGATGCCTAACGTCATGCCAACGGCGAAGAGGAAAGGTCTCTGGACCTGCCTACCTACAACAAGTTTCTGTAAAGTAATGAATACAGACAGCTCGGGGACCGTCCACCTGCGCTGCCTGCAAAGTGAAACCACCAGGGAGCGGCAGAAGGTACCTGTCTGACAGGGCCAGGCCAGCCTTCCTCCTCAGTGACAGCCCGGGCCGACCCTCTTCAACTTGACCCACCATAACTCCTTCACAGAGCCGTGGCGAGGCAGCTGACAGGAGCAGCTGCAGCCGCGAAGCGAGATGGATGGAATTTTCATAACTAGTTCCCCAAGTTACATTTTACCTTCAAGATAATTTATGAGCTGCTCCGGAGCCTTGAAGAGACAATATGCTTGCCATAAAATTAACTGTAGCAGTGTTGTAGGTTGTAATTAACACTGGGAGGGTAGCGGCACTGGCCAGAGCGCCGGCGGAGCTGAGGGTGAGACTGGGGATGAAGCGAGCTGACAGGGCCAGTGCTGAGCACGCCGCCGCCGCCAGCCCCTGCCTGCCCAGGTCACTGGCGTCGCCGTCCCGGGCCCACGGGCCGGCGGGGGAGGAGTTGCTGGCGAGGCCGCGGGCACCTGGACGCATACAGAGGCTGTCGACAGTCTGGAAAGAGAGGCGTGCCGACCGAGAGCCGAGCAAGCATCTGGCACGGTGCTCACAATGAGCCCCCCACATGCCTGCCTTGTAGACATGACTTCATTTTCTCAGAAAATTGCATCTTTTTCGGTGAAGAAAAAGAGGTGGATGGAAAGGAGACAATCAGAACTTCCAAAAGGCCCTTCGAAGGCTATGAGATTTACTAGGACACAGCGGAGGGGAAGCATTTCAAGTTAATGTAGGCACAACTTGGTAAGAAATTAAGATGGTCCACGAAACCTAGAAATGTACGAAACGAAAACATATCCACCTGACCCCCTGTCCAGAGGACAGCATGAGGAAAGTGATCCGGAAGGCGTGTCACACTCCATCCTCCCAAAAGAAGTCCTCGGCTGTCCCGTTATGCACGGGCCCCAACACCCAAGCACTGGCTGCTCTCAGCACACTCGTCACTCAGTGAGCAATGCCAATGTGATGGACCTATTTTTGTTTTCCAATTTGTTTGTTTTGTTTGTTTGTCCTGGGACAAGATGCTGAAGATCATTCTGATAAATGAGGCAACAGTGTCCCCTGCAGGCCAGCAGAGCTGTTCCGTGCCCCTCCCCCACTACTTCCTCGACGGAGAGCCGGAGTGCAGCCTTTATCTACAACCGGACTGTACACTCAGAGTCAGTGCGCACAATGCTGGGGACACCCCGAGATGGAATACAAGTGCTACTCTTCACGGGCGGTAAGCTGTGCCCAGGATATAAGCACACTGTCCGGCTGGTGGGGAACCCATCACCGAGGAGGTAGGGCTCCCCATTCTACCTAAGGGAACCTACTCCACCAGCCTTGACCAACCCGGCCCCACGCCACTCCACGTGGAGGATTTACAGATTCTCGGAAGCTCCACTTGAATGTTCTTGTCAGCACCCTGACCCTAACATCTTTTAAAAGATCGTAACCGATACAAAAGCAGTGGCCTGGCCATACAGGTACCTTCCCTTAAAGAGACCTGCGGGAAGGAAACTCACAAAGCACGAGCTGGAAATCACTTCCGTACAGAGCTGCCCCCAACCAAGCAGTGTGAAACCTGTGTAGGTACCGGGGGAAACAAATATCCACAGGTCACACCTGCCGTCTCCCTCCACACAGGGAGGACCTGAGGTCCCTGAGCCGGTGTGTGAAACCTGGTCAAAGCCTGAGCGCGCTCGCGGGCTGGGGCGGAAAGTGGGGCCGGCCGGTGGCGGCCACTCGGCGGGGGCGAGCTGGGCCTCTGGCCTCAGCCCCGGCTCCACCACTCATTAGCTGTGCTGCCTCGGGTGAGTTACTCCGCCTCTCTAGTCCTCCGTTTCCTTACCTCATTAAGTACTGAAAACTCCGCCTGGCACTTGGCGTTCTTGAACGTTAGCAGTCATTGCCACTGAAACTAGTAGGGGGGCTCTGGGGTAGGAGCTGCCAGGAGACACCGACCCTTAGCTGCTCCCTGGTGTCCAACTGACAGCCTCGCCTGGTCAGAGCCGGAAGACGCCTTCAAAGTCATCTGGATCAAGGCACTTCCTTTTCCGATGAAGTTGCTACGACCCGGAGTCTGCAGCTGGCTGGAGATGGGACTCAAACTGGAGTCCGGGCCTCTGTCAGTCAATTTTCTGTGGCTGCTTAGCGCGGCTGTGTCCAGGGGTCCTCTCTACACCAGTTCGGCAACAGCAGCCCTACCATGAGGCCGGATTCACGGGGCTCTCTCTCAAAGCAGAGGCAAGTTTGGGTGAGTGTGACATTTTTGTTTTGAAGATGGTGAGTCGTTTTTATTGAATACCTAGTACGTTACAGGTACTCCCTCTGGGTGTTTTCCATGAACCCCGTAAGCAGCCCCATGAAATCGGTTATTTTGTTATCCCCAGGCAAGTTACAAATGAGAAAACTGCATTCAGAGGGTTAAGTAACTAGTCTAGTTGCAATCTATCATTGTAACCTGCCTGAAGTTATAATAGTGGACTCAAGATTCAAACCAGGCAATCTGACTCACACTCCCGACCAAGCAAATAGAAAGAAAAGGCCCCAACCCAAACCCCATTTAACACTGAGAACTAGGTCCACCGGAGAGGGGAGCCCAGATTTGATCCTATAACCCATTATCACATAGAGATGTCTCCCCTATTTCTCACTCCTATTTAGGGACAGATACTCCCTATAGCATGAGTGACAGAGTTGACATGGTCGGATGACTCAATCACATGTTGTCTCGGGAGATAATGACACTTGTCACCAACACATCTCACAATGGAGAACAGGAGGCTCATACCAGAACACGTTGGAGAACCTGCCAGTCACTTTCCTGGAACAGGGTTTCCACAGAATCCTGACTTAACTTCTTTCACAATGTTCATTATGCTGTATCGTACCATCTGTGTCCCCTGGGCAAGTGTTACTCATCTCTGTAACCTCATGGCCCACAACAGTGCCCGGTACCAGGTTGGCTCGCAGTAACTATGTGCTGAGTCAGTGGATGACTGACAGCTCACTCACAGTCACCAAAACCACCACTTATGAAGTGCCAGGACCACCAGATGATAACATCACAACACCTAGGAGACAGAGACAGCTTCTCCAGCTCTCTCTCTTCAGAGAGATTTGTGAACACAGCGTGGCCTGAACTTAAGCCTTCCTTGAAGCGAAAACCTTTAAGGTGACACATTTTTTCTGGGAACCAGGGTGCAGATTATCTAAGGAGAAATTAAAGTTGTCAGCTCCCTAGGGTGGTGTTGCTCAGAATGCTGGGGTTCCGTGAATAGTCCACAAATGTGACCCGCTAGAACTTAAACTGCAGGTTTCATGACAAGCGATCATTTTAAGATGAGGATCGGAAAGGAACAGTGTGCATTTTTATCTCAGCTGGATGACTGACTATATTTTGGTTCAGCTGAGGACTGGTGAAATGCAGGATGTGGCAACCACGCGCATGTTTAAAAGGAAGGTTAGAGCTCCAGCCAGGAGCAATGTCCTGGCCTCACCCCCCGAGACTAAGCTCCTTTCGGGGTGCCCCCGGTCTTCTTCACGGCTGTATTTCCAGTGCCTGGAACAGTGCTTGGCAAGTAGCAGCCGCTTAATAAGTATGTGGTGAATAAATAAATGAATGGATCAATGTTTTTTTCAAAAAGTTTAGGAAGTGCCACCTGTAAGAAACAACCAGCAACCAATCACATTCAGAAACCTGCCTGGAGCACAGTCATGCTGAAGCCTACATGTTGATTTTATAAATAAGATGCACAGAACTCAGTTGGCTTTTGTCCCCCATAAAACTGTTCAAATAATGACAGTAACAATGGTAATAACATTAACAACACTTGACTCCTTAAGATAAGTTGCTGTATCTTGGATAAAAGGATAAAAAGTAACCCTATCTCTAGACTCATTTAATCCTTGCTCTAGATTTATACAGTGTTTCAATTCCTACACATTTATGAGGAGGTTTTATGGAGTTATCCAGTTTTATGGAGACACGAAGAACATTCTTCTGCTAAGGGCAGCAGAAAGCAGATACTGCAATTATTAAAGGAGATGGAACCAGATGCATGAAAAAAGAAAGACATCGTTGGCGACTAGCTGGCCAGTGCCTTACTGCTTGTCCCTGGAGTCACCTTCACTTGCTCCCCATGCCTACCCAACCCCGCAAACAAAGCCAGCCAGGTGCAATGGGTAGTTACCGAACTAGTCCCCAGCCACCTCTGTCAGAAGCAGCAGCCATGCTATCTAGCCTGAGTGACAGTAGCTGACATGGTCAGATGACTCAGTCACATGTTGTCTCAGGAGATAATGACATCAGCCTCATCACCCCATAGCCCATTCTCAAAGCCAGTGGTTCTCCGTTTTGTGGTCACAGTTCCCTACAATGGAGATCCAACTCGGGCCCAAATACCAAGTCGAGAGGCCGGTGCACATCACTACACGGATAGCAGCAAAGCCACATCGGGACATCAGCAGTAACCGGCAGAGAGCTGCCCTGAGCAGGTAAACATGGACTTGAAGCCACATTTAGCCTCAGAATTGTCCCTCCTGGCCGGAAACCCAACCCCTTATTCAGAGTAAAGACTCTAGGGAGGCCTTTTCCCCTCCCACACTCCTGTTCCTCTTCTCTTCCTCTAGTTCTGTCTCACTTCCAGGAAGAGCTGGGGTTCAGGAATGGCTGGCTCAGGGAGAGACCATGTAAACACAGAATCAAGTGCCTATATAATACATGTAGCTCACTCCTTTCTGCAAGCTCCTAGCAAACTGTAAGTTCCCTTGGAGAAGATCCCATTGCTAAGTCATCTTCTGCTTTACTCCAGTGCCTCGCATAAAACAGAATAAAAGTTTGCGTGCTAGCCACTGCGTTATTAACCTGCCCCGCCCTCCCCCACGTTTAACCACAAATTATTTCAGAGTGGAGACTCTTTCCTGCTCATCTTGATAGTTCTCTAGCATCTAGCACCATTACATAATAAGCTCTCAAAAACAAACCCCAGCTAATTGCTAAACTGGGCTGGGCGCCTTGTCAGCTAGAGTATGAGGCCGGCCTTCCAGGAAGCAGAAGGGGACCAGACATCCATGGAGGACACCTAGAACCAGAGCCGATCCACACACGGAACTTATACAAACTATTCTATCTGTTGCACCCAGATCAGAGTTCGGAAGCTGATTCCCTAGAAATGCAAATCCTCCCCGGCTGGGTGGCTCAGTTGGTTGGAGTGTCATCCCGTGCATGAAAAGGCGGCGGGTTCGATTTCTGGTCAGGGCACACACCCAGGCTGCAGGTTTGATGCCCAGTCGGGGCACGTATGGGAGGCAACCAATCAATGTTTCTCACATTGATGTTTTTTTCTTTCTCTCTCTCTCCTTATCCCTTCCCCTCTCTCTAAAATCAGTAATAACCTATCCTCGGATGAGGATTTAAAAATAAAAAAGGCAAATTTTACTCATTACAAGATCTGGGTTATAACAACTAGGGTTTGGAGCTATAAAAAGATACTATGCTAAGTGAAGAAGCCAGGTATAAAGGCCACACGCTGCACGACTCGATTTCTATGAACCACTGGGACAGAAAGCGGACTCGGTGCCGGGGCTGAGGAGGGGGGAACTGGGAGTGGCCGGCCGCAGGTGGAGGGCTGCCTTTCGGGGTCATGGAAATGCTCTGGAATTGGATAGTGTGACGGGCACACCACCTCGTGACTGTACTAAACAAATCATTGAATTGCAAACTTTAAAGTGATTAAGTTTATGTCATGTGAAATTTTATATTATGTGAATTATGTCTCAATCTACAAAAAACCCTAATGACTTGGTTTTTGTCTTATTTTTTGAATTTGTACCTTAGCATAAATTTAAAGGCATTGTTTTATAGTTAAAAGGCACAGTTAGTTCTAAAAGAGTTCATCTCTCTGCAGTATCGATCACCTAACCTCTGCTCGCTTGTAAATCACAGGGACACACACAGTCAAGTCAAAACCAAAGGTGAAAAAGATGCTAACTTGGGATCTTGTTTAGAAGCTCTTTATTTCGATTTTAAATATAAGTATTATCTGGGCAAGGCTTGTATTATGTAGACAATGTAGCTCGAGATAAAGATTTTCAACAACACAGCAATTCTAGTCCTCAAAGGCATCTACGAGTAACGACTTTCCTGAGTGGGTCAGAGGAACTTGGCTCCCACACTCTCCTTTCCCCCGCCTTCCACAGCCTCTTTCTAGGAACGTGCTAAATCCTCACCCCAGATTACATTCTGAAGCCGGCTGCGGAGCCCATCCTCTCACGCGATGCCTTGTATACGGCAGGTATACAAAACACACAAAAATGCTTGTTCAATAAAAGCATCAGTGCTTCGGAAAGTAGTCACTGGATGCGCCAGCTGTCTCCGAAGAAGAGGACAGGGCTTTGTGACCTCCGGTGTCATGGTCAGAAAGCAGGACACATTCATAGGAAGCTGGGAGAGAGCTTTAAACAGATACTATCAATTAACAGTCAATAAACGTATAGCTTGTGACCTACCCATTGTTGCCACTACTTAGCATTGCTATGATGCTCCTTTGAGAAAGCAATAAAGAAAGAAACAAAGTATCTACTCAATTAACACTATGTGCTCCCTCCTTAACTCTTACAGACAAACTGCCAGGTTATAGTAAAAATAAAACAGGGTGTCAGAGTCCTGTGTTTATTCAGTATTTAAAAACCGCATGACATTCAGTGGGCAGATGTCGAAATGGATCGCAAATTTTGCAAAGCATTCTCTCTGATACGCGGCTCACCTACATTCTCTACCCTGGGCAGGAAGAAAGAACTTGACTCTCATCCTGACATGTTCAAGGCGAAGCAAGCCCTCTGCTTTCCTTACGCTGACCACGAATAATTATTCCATGATCAACACGCCCTCGGAATTGTCAGCAATCAAGGACGGACACTGGGGATTTGTGTAAGATAAACAAAGGCACTGATTTTCACTCCGTTTTATTTAGGAGAACAAGTCGGGCACGGACGCGGAACTGTACCTCTTCTTTAGTGCACTTTTCAAATGATAATTTCTCCCACTGTCACCATTAAATCTTAATCCATTCCAGCTCCTTGCATGGGTCATTGAGCCTATATGTACTGCTGTTATTTTAAAATGTTTCCCCTTGGTAGGGAGCGAGGGGGAGAAGAGATGTTGAGAGCCAGATGGGCCTCTTCACAGTTCATTTATCAAACCTAATACGCTGGGCTCCACCCTCCTCTCACTCGCTATTGCGGTTAAACTTCCATATAATTCGGTAATCATTTTCATTATCAGACAGTGACCCTAAAGCAGCCTATCCTGGGACACCCAGTCCTCGCAGCTGCTCTTTCTCTGCCTTTTCCTACAGTAGAGCCGCAGAACCTCGCCGTTTATTAGCTGCAGACTGACCTCTGGGCTGCAGAGGTCAAGAAGGGGTCAGATCAGAGGGCTTGCCCAGTTCTTTAAAAGCTATAACAAGCTGTCCGTCAGGCAGAGTGGAGTGTGTAAACAAAGCCAAGTCTCCAGAAATCCCGTCCCGCTTCTGTTAACACTCAGCCTGCATTCACACGGCTCTGCCGCCGCACCCGGGACCATTCAGCTCCGGGGAAGCGAGCAGACAGCCCTAATAAGCCTATTTGAGAGGGTTGTTTATGGGATTACCAAGCTTGGGGAAGGAAACCCACAGCCTGATGGGCCTCTGGAACCGCAGGGCTGTGTGACACTGTGACAAACTCAGTTACCCTGAGTCACGCAGAATTGACACTTCCCTCCAGAAGCTAAATTACAGGGGACATATGCTTTTGGTTTGAGAGACTTCAGTGAGTCGTCCCAAACAATGGCTTGGCTCCTGGCCTGAGAGAGATATATATATATATTTTTTTTTTTGCTATTTTTTTGTTGAATTTATTGGGGTGACACTGGTTAATAAAATTATATAGGTTTCAGGGATGCACATCTATAATACATCATCTGTATTTTTATTGTATTGTGCACTCACCATCCCGCCACGCCTCCGTCCATCACCATGTGTCCCCTATACCTTCTTCTACCTCCCCCACCCCCACCTCTGGTAATCACCGCACTGGTGTCACAAATACCTAAAACCAAGTTCCAAGTTTCTAACATTTCTCGCTGACACGGTCACCCCGGACAAGCCCGCAGAGGAGGGGAACGGGAAGCCCGCGTTGGCGCAGACCAAGGGTCCGCCAGCCGCTGGGCCTCGGCGGACCTGGATCCCTCCAAGCGTCCTGTTCACAGCGCGCTGTCTAACGTGCAGCGAAGGTCATGACGGCCATCTGTATTTAACTGTCAGAGGAAACATCCTACTATCTCATCTAACGGATCCGAGCGCTCCGTGAAAGGGAAACACCGCAACCTCCTGCTGGCCGTGGGCGGGCTGATCCTCGCCCAGCCCGCCTTCCCTCGTGGGGCTGCGAAGCGCACAGCAGGCCGCCGGGTACAGCGGGGCGGCACAGGCGTGGGCGGTCCCCAGCCTCAGCGCCACGCCCGCTGGCCACGGGAGGCCATGCCCCCCAGACGCCGGCGCGGCTGCGACGAGGGCACGGAACAGCCGGCTAGCAGCCTGTCTGTGCGGATGGCGCGGACGAGTGTCTGAGCGAGGGCACGACGAGACACCGTGTGGGGGTGAGGACTGGGTGGGGCGCTGAGGGCTTTCAGCCCTCGGAGGACTTGCTCCCGAGCCTTCCTCTCCGCTGCTTCCCTGCAGGGAGGCCGCAGTGTTGGCTGCTCGGCGCTGTCTTGCCCCCTCCCCTAGCATAAAGGACTCGAGAAGTTTTGTTTCAGATGCTACACCACATCGACTTCAACCCTGGCTCCAGCTCCTGATTACTTGTCAGCAGGAAGGCCCGGAGATGCCGAGAGCAGCCACCTCTTAGGCCATTGCGGCCATGTCGCCTGACCATCAGTGAGAGGAAACCCTTAGTCACCGCCGGAAGGCACCCAGCAGAGGCCCTCCGTGCGCAGCGCCTGGTCTCTGAGGCGTGGGGTGGGCGGGAGAGAGATCGCAGGGTGCTTTTCTCTCTTTCCCCCTTTCCTGTTTAATAAGATCACCGGGGAAATATGAAAGGTCAAACCCAGAGAGAGACACCTCTGCGATGTCCCACAGCGATGTTCCTTTATTTAATGAAATGGGCATACTTTACTGACTACACATACTCAACTGTAACACACGGAACAATTTTAAATTACTCATGGAAACTTAATTGGAAATCATTTAATGCCTGTTGTTGACATTGTCACAAACTCTCTGACACACAACAGAAAAGGAGAGAAAGAGAGAAGATCCCTGGGAGTTTTAAAATGATTGTTCCAGCAAGTCTGAATTTAGAAATAATACCCGTATCTGAGAGAGCAGCTTGCTGATACCGTCGGAACAGAGAGTTCATTCTCTTCACTACCTTCTTGCTTGGAAATGCTCATCTTCAGCCTGTTCAGACAAATCTATTTTTATGATAATTGTTACGAGTAAAACCATCAATTATTGCAAATTCTGTTGCATGAACTCATTTGGAGAATACGGTGACTATCAATAAATGTTCCTGACTCCCGGGCACACAGAATCTTTAAGCATCAAGTAAGACTCTGAGACCACGTACAGCGTAATCTTCCCGATTCCTCTCCCACCTGCTCAGAGATAGATGCCAATTCAACAGTTTTTACAAACTATAGACCTAAGGGTGAACCGGAACCTATGGGGGAAGTTGGTCCAGACTTCCACCCACCAACTGTCTGTCCAATAAGAGCAGGATGCCACGGGAGGCAGCATGCAAGCATCGGTTCTGCACAAACTGATGATTTGTACAAACTTTCTTCCAGGAGCAGCTTTCTGCCCACAGGTATGTCCACGTACAGAAACACTAAAAGGGAGCCAAAGTAACTCCGACTTGGTAAATTCTAAAATTGATAAATAGACAACGTTCAAGCAACCTAGACACCAGTTCCACCCGAATCGCAATGCTGGTCTTTTCAGACCATTGATTAAAAGGGTTCCTTGGCCTCAGGTACTTATATTGAATTATGCTCAAGGTGCAAACATTTATGCTAAATGTCATACTGGGTTTGATTCACATACACAACCAGAAGACACCACGGATCATTACAATTAACATGGGTCCCATGTGCAGGAAAGCTAACCTTGGCAGGAAGCATACTTACCTGGCTTATTTTTCAAGGCCCCTCAACGAGAGGCATGGGACCAGCCACAAGGAAGGGCTAAGCCAGACACAGGCCTGTTCCCCAGGGACAAGTCCCATCTCACAGCAGAACTGACCTGGCGTGCCATTCCCTCCGCAGCGTCTGGCGCGTGGTGAGCGAGGCCAGGATGGCAGTCAAGATTTCGTTCCTTTGTTCCACGGGGACCCCCTCTCTTCGAACCTCATGAAGCACCGTATTTGTCTAGAAGAAATGATCCAAAAAAAGAGAAAGAGTGAAAAATTAATAATACAAAAAAAGCCCATAAGCAAATAGGGACAGTAAATCAATGGCTTTTTTATTACAGTTCCCCTGCTAACAAATCAATACAGTAAATGATGGTCAAAAATGGCTGGCATATATTTCGTGTTTAATCAATGTACATGCACAGAGGTGAACCCAGAAGCCCGGCTGCCTTAAGTAACACACCAGCACCCTGCGCGTTCCTGCTCTAATTCTCTCGGCGCACAGTGATTCTTTCCCTGGGAATTACCCACCATGAGCTATTATTAGAAATGATTTTCATGGACTTCACTGTGCTTGTTTTGCCTTTTAAAAACGAGCAGTCTCTGGCTTTCCCTCCCTGCATTTCCCGCCACCCGGCCCATCTTGCTGTGCTGCCTCTCTCCCTTGAATCAGTCATGTCTACCTCCAGCCAGGCCAGCAAGTCTGCTGTGGTCGTTCACTTATTTTCCTTGCCTTTTGCAAATTGAGATCTTGCAAAGAAAAAAAGAAAAGCACAGAAAGGAAAAAAGGTATTATGTCTCACTACATATTTCAAATAATATGTACAGGGATTCTTCTGCTTTTAGACTTATGATTTGGGGAAGAATTGCTCATTCTATGGTCATGACTATGATCCTTTAAAAAATTAGGCTCATAGCCCGGCCAGTGTGGCTCAGTGGATTGATGGTGGTCCCATGGACTGAGAGGTCCCAGTTCGATTCCAGGTCAGGGCACATGCCCAGGTTTCAGGCTCGATCCCCAGTAGGGGGCATACAGGAGGCAGCCAATAGATGTTTCTCTCTCACACTGATGTTTCTATCTCTCTCTCCCTGCCTCTCTTTCTTCAAACAAACAAACAAACAAACAAAAATCAATAAAAAACATGTTTTAAAAATAAATAAAAATTGTTTAAATATCATGTGGGCCAAACAAGAAACACCAGTGGCTGAACAGAATTAGAGCAGCTGTCAATTTGCAACCCTAAGGGTAAGAGAGTCTCATTTCAGAGAGGTGCTGGCGTCAGTGTCTGGGACACCCAGACACCCTACAAGATATACTCAGAGCTGAAAGGGTCTCAGAAAGTCATGCAGTCATCACTATGTCTGTGGGTACATATTGTTTTCCCCAAATGCAAAAAAGCTTCAATTAGAAGACAAAGTACACATCTAGATGGTTCCAAAGACATCATGAAAAGAAAACTATTTCTCAATTTGACTGTATTAAAATAACTTTTTAAAAATGTCATTTAAACTATGTGTGGTGCCAGGTGGGTACTAGAATTATCAGGGGGATCACTTCATGAATTATATTCATTATCTAACTACTACACTGTACACCAGAAATCAATATACTGTTGGATGTGAACTGTAATTGAAAAATTAAAACAATAAAAATGTCATTTATCTCTTCTCTGCCTTGCACAGTGTTTACATTTTATCCAGAGACCCTTGCTCTCCAGGAACAGCCTTGGAGAGGGAAGGAGGGTCCGAAAAGCAAGTCTCACGAGAGCAGAGGGACCTTGTCTGCTTGGTCACCCCTGTGTCCCCACCACTTGCCTACTGGTTCCCAATAAATATTTGTCAAATCAGTGAATAAAGAAGAAACTTGAAAAACAAATATTACAAAAACAAGTGGCCATGAAAGATTGTCTTCTTAGAAATTGTTACGACATGAACGTAACTCATAAAACAGAGAGGCTAAGAGACGGGTAGGTATGCTAGCAAGGAGCTCTCTGCACTTGCCAGGGGCATTTACTTCGAGGTCTTTTTAAATAACCAGATTCCCTAGTTCAGAGTTTCCCAAGCTTCAGTCATTACAGCATGTTCTCCTAATTCTTGCCACATTTGCATATAAGCCATATAATATTTAATTTTTTCTTTAAATGGACCCATTTTTTAAACCATAAAATAAATTCATTTCAGAAGAAAAATGAAAAACTTAGTGGTACTTGTCATAAGTGAGAAGATAACCGTACAAACAGCACACTAATAACACAGCTCTGTGTTTATTTCATGTCTGGGCTTGCTGAGGCTGAGAGACTGGAGCCCGCGCCCCCTCTGGGAAAGAAACGTGGACGAGTGACAGAGAGGGCCACAGACATATAGGTTAAAGGAAGACCTTGACAGAACCACAGGGGCGGAAAAGGAGCTGAAGAGGAACTCACTTTCGCACAGTGTGGTCCTCACTGTGGGCAGTCCTGGAGCGCCACCTAGCACCTGCCACCTAGCACCTCCTTGGGTAACACCCATGGTTCGCACACCCCACCCATGGTTCACACCCCCACCTCCACTCTGGATGCATTGTCCTATTGCAAGGGTCTCGAAACTCTTCACAGATGAACCTCCTTTCTCCCAAATGTATTCTTATACACAACTCAACCTAAAAAACTGGAACAGTTCTCTTTGAAGCTGGTAAAAAAGACTAGGGTCTCTCCCTTTGTCAAGAGGCGTCTCTTCAAAACCCCAAGGATCGGTGAAACACAATTTGCCAACCTCAACCCAAGAGCATTTAGAATAACATTCAAGTGTTTTCAAGTTTATGCACTGTTGGTGGGAATGCAAACTATAGCTATTCTAGCAAATGATTTGGCGGTTTCTTACAAAAGTTAACAGACCCAGAAATCCCATTCCTAGGGATTCATCTGAAGAAATTAAAACCTTATGCTCAAACAAAAACATGTACACAAGTGTTTATGGCATCTTTATTCGTAAGTGCCAAGAACTGGAAACAACCAAAATGTCCTTCGAAGGTAATGGATAAATGCACTGTGGTACATCCATACAATGGACTACTTACTGCTCAGCAATAAAAAAGGGGCCAGTAGCTGACCTATGCCACCACTCAGGTGACCACCAAAGGCATTATGCCGAGTGAAAGGGGCCAGTTTCAAAAGATTAAACCCTGAATGATCCCATTTATTTGACAGTCCAGGCAAGGAAAATTATAGGGATGAAGAGAAAATCAGTGGTTGCCGGGATTAGGTTGGATGAGTGTTATTACAAAGGGGCAGCATGAGAGAATTTCTGGAAAGATGGGACTACTCTGTTTCCTGATTGCAGTGGTGGTTACATGATTTTATACAGATGTTAAAACTCATGACTGTATATCCCAAAACAGTCTATTTGATCATATAAAAATATTATGAAATTTATTTTTTAAATTCATTGTCCCCACATTTTAGGACAAGAAGGAATGTAGAGAACACTTTTACATACAAATACATCTCATAAACAAGTAGTTAGGAAAAATATGGAGAAAGATATCTGGATGACAAAACAAAATCTGTTACAAAATTGTTTTAATATTGGAAAAGGACGGGTAAACTTGGACGGCGCATTCAGACCCTAAAATATCGTATTTCTTAAACTTCAGAGTGAAAAGTCGCACAAATGGCAAGCACAGTGCCGAAGAGCACTCTCTGCAAGTATTCCCGCTCCCCTGGGGTGCTGGGTCCCCAAGGGCTCACTTGCACAGGAAATGTGAGTAGCCCATTTTCCCATCAGTAACACAGAACTATCTTCAAACAAGTACCAGTTTTTAAACAGTCTCCTACTCCCCAAAAACACGTTCTTCCTCTTCGACCCTCAGAAGTAGGGAAAGTGAACCACAGGTTTGGGAATCTTGTTCCGGAGATTGAAGTTCACCTCACTGTAATTCTTTTTCCACAAAAACCTATGGAAACACTGGTGCACAGGAAAGACTGAGAGTGATTTTGAGAAGGCTGGCTGTTGAAATTCTGGCTGTCACCTCCGAGCTGTGGGCTTTTCCACAGTCGCAGGATGGAGCTAACAGGACCTCTCCACAGGTTTGGGGGGACACCTGCTCAGTACAGATGCCACTGTGATTATTACTGTTCAGTTTCATCTTAAACTCACTCATTAACCTGTGCTAGGTTATGTTTTGTTTTTTTAATAATCCTCACCTAAGGATATTTTTCCATTTATCTTCAGATGGAGTGGTGGGGGGGGGAATATCTATGCAAGAGAGACACATCGATTGGTTGCCTCCCACACGACGCCAACCAAGGCCGGGGACCGAACCACAACTGAGGTACGTGCCCTTGACCGAAATCGAACCCACGACTCTTTGGTCCTCAGGCCGATGCTCCAACCGCTGAGCCAAATTGGCCAGGGCTGTGCTATTTTAATAAAAAGGTTCCCGTACGATCTCTCACTGTAAAAGAAAAACTTGCAAAAGCAATCAGGCAGCCACTGACCACTCAGGACCATGAAGGGTCCCCACCAGGAGCCAGAGGCATACTCCTCTGCAAATCCCCAGTGGTAGCAAACGTGTCCCTTGAGGGTGGGTTTCACTTTTAGAATCACTCCTAATGTCACTTGACGTTTCTCCATTAGTAGACACCGCTCTCTCGGGCCACCACCCCACCCTTGTCCTGTCCTCCTTAGTCTCATGGCGTCACTTGTGCTAGGACCCTCAACTGTGGTTAGCCCACAGCTACCTCTGGATCTCCTCCCTTCCTTCTGCTCTCTCTGTGGGTGAGCTCACGCTCCAGCGGCTGTAGGGTCCCCTGCAGACTAATGGCACCTACATGTCTACCTTCAGATGGAGTTCTAGCCCCACGGACAAGCACCTGGCTCTCTCCTTGACCGCACCTCAAACACAGCCTCTCAGCCTCCACAGACCCACGTTTGAAAGGACAGTTCTTTGCCCTCCAACCACTTACCTTCGGGCCAACCTGCTCCCCCTCTCCTGTGTTCCCAGAGGGCAAATAACATCGCGATCAATGCCACCATCAAACTCGACACCCAGGAATCACCCTAATGCCCTCCTCCCGTCCCCTGCACTGCCCAGACCTGAACACAGAACCCTGTCACGCCGCTCGGTAGGACTCAGGCGCACCTCTTCCCCGCTGCCGTAGGCTTCGTCCAGGCCCCTCTCTCTTCTGGACCACGAAATGTTGGCCAAACTGGTGTCTCTGTGCCAATTTCACCCCTTTTGTGACTTTTCTCCTATAAGAATGATCTTTTAAAGGTGCAAGTTTGAGCATGTTGACTCCTTTCACATTCAAAGTCAGCGTCACGGGCAACAGTGGTCCTAAGTGGTCTTCATAAGACCTGGCATTTCCCAGCGCCTCGGGGTCAGAGGAGCTGCAGCCTCCGATGCCCCACCCACACCAGGGCAGCTCTGTCCACATATGCTTCCGTTACTGACTTTCAAGGGCTCCGAAAATAATAATAATTTTGTTAAGAGCCTAAATCCTTTCTCCCGACCAAACAAACTCTTCCTGTCTACTTCTTGAATTTTATCTCCTGCCTTCTACTCCATATAAAACTAACTGCAGTTCCCTGAAAATACGTGTCTGTCCTGTACTATACATTTTCTGGCTGTATAACTTACCAGGAACTACACATTCTTCAAGAAACATCCCAAGTAACACCTCCTCTGTGGAGTCTCCCGTGAACGACATTCTGCCACTAAATTAAAAAGAGTCGCTCAGCATTTCTTAGTGCTGCCCTGAGCACCTTCAAAGCATGTCCTATTCTGTTGCACTTATTTATCCATTAGCTGTGCCCTCCTCCGGAGTGTGAGCTCTCTGAGAACAGAGGGTCCAGGCACTTCCTCTCAGCATCCTCTGCGGTGTCTTGTGGGTACCACGTCATGAATGCAGATCCTGAGGGCGCCTGTTGGATCGATGAAGCCGAGGGGCACGCCAGACAGAGCATGGCTGGCAAAGAAGGCGGACGGTCCAGCCAGACAGTAACGTTCAAGACCAAACACAACGTGTGAAACAAGCTTGGGTTTTGAGTCAAACTATTCCTGAAGGTAATTATAAGACAAAAGTGGTAAAAACTATCTTTAAGCAACAGCATCAAGAAAAATATCTGCAATACCCAGGTGACTGCGAAGGGAGTACCCACCTGGATGGTTGTGCCTAAGAACGCAGTTTCACCACACTGTGATCACACGCAACCCATTCCGACCCTTCCGACGAGCAAGGAAAGAGGACTCTCTCCCTCCACTTCAGAAGTGAAAACGACTTTGGACTCTGGCACCCCACGGCATCCTAAGGACCTCCAAGAATTCCCAATGTTTTTAGTTTTTCCTGGCTCAAAAGTTTATGCATAAAACCAAAGTAAAACAACCCACATCCAGAGCGGGCAGAGGGAAGCAGAGATGATAGACTGGAAACGAGAAAACCCAAACCAAGATTCTAAAGCACTCGTAGCCTTGATTTTAGGCTTAACTTTCACATCTTTCTTTAAAAATTCTAATTTATTCAATTAAAATCGAGCAATTCACTGAGTTCTTGTTGGATATATTGTTACGTTAAGTATTTTTAAATATGTCCTCATTCTAGGGTATCATAAAAAATGCACATACAGACATAACTTGCAGTTTGCAGAATGTGTAGCATGTTTTCAGACACTCTGAGATTTTAAAGAGAGAAGCACAGCATGCACTCCTTACTGATAATTCAATGTGTCTTTAATTCTTTGGATCCTTTCTGATATGGGACAACAGCCCCAAGTAGACTTTTAACTCCAAAATGCAGATTTGTCCACCCTTCTTACAAATCCGAGAGCCCCGCCGAAGAAAAGGCATGGAAACAGAAGGCATCCCGCAAATATGGCTGGCGACCCCTCTGCTCAGCTCGTTAAAACAAAAGAAACAGAAAGAAAACTCTGCTGCTGGTTTCCCAGTTTCAAAAGGCATATAAATACCAGGATGCCAGACTGCATACCCGTCCCGCCTCCCGCCTCCCCACCCTCCCCGCCACCAAAAAACGAATGCTGTCGTTGTGGGCGAAATGCCGACCCTAACACTTTTTATATACATATCGGCCTCGTGTTAGGGTTGTATTTCCCTCTGCACACACAAATTACAAAGATATGCTTGAGCTGATAATGAGGGCTAAAGGTTCAACTTGTGAAGAAACTCGGTTTAAGATGTTATCAGCTGGGAAAGCTATTTCCTCGCATCAACATTGCCACGGGCTGTCAGAAAGCCAACCAGGGCTCCCCTCTTCAAAAGTCCAGGAACATTTTTTTTTCTTTTCTTTCCTTTTTTTTTAAGAAGAAAGGCGCAGAACCCACTGAGATAGCCTTAGTCCCATCAAAGAAAGGTCGATCTCAGGTCTTCCTTCATTTACTGATTGTCAGTTTCAGATGGTTCTTTTGTGAGGCCTGGAGCTCAATGCTGAGTGATGCCTTCACATTCTCTCAACCGGACTGGGCACCGCCAAGGATTTCCCGCATGCTTGGATCCGCAGCCCAGCAGAACAAATAAACATTCCTCTCGGCCTTTTTGCCTACTTTATCTCCCTCTCCGGAGGAGGAGGTTTTGGGGGTGCTAATGTTTACACAATGTTAAAACTTTCTTTCCCCTGCTTCCTGAATTTGAGAAAACACATCCTGGATGACCTCGGCTCAGAGATAACACCAAGTCACCACTGGGTGCGCGTCTAAGGGACTACTTAAGGCTCTGTCTCCAAGCCTCCCCTCCCCCACCCTCCAGATCCTCCTGACCCAGGAAGCAGGAGATAAGCTAGGCTGTCCTGAAAGGCAGGCACAAAGGCAGAAGTCTCCAGGAGGCTGCCCACAAAGCAGCCTTTTATTCCTACCTAAAGACACGCTGGGTTTCCTGCATCGCAGAGACCCACTTTATGTAAATGAACAGCTCCGCAGTTTACCAAATGAAGGCTCCAAAACGGACCAGTAGGACCTCATTCACACGCACACTTTCCTTCACGTAGTGTGAGCTAAGGGAGCTGAGAATAGTTGAGAATGTCTGTGGGGAAAGAATTCGGGGAAAAGGTTTTTTCGATCAGTGTCCTCTTCTGCACAGGGTCTGTGTACTGTGCCTAAAGCTCTTGGGTGCTTACATGAGGTAACCTGGTAAAGCACTTTGCACACTGCTTGGCACAAACAACATGCCTGGTAAGTGTCATGACTGCTGTCATCAGCAGTATTATGGGTAAAAAATGGGGGGAGGGATCACAGCAAATATGGACCCTGATTTTCTTTTAATGCTAAAATGTTACAGCTATAAAGTTCAATAGCTCGTTTTTTTCCCCAAAGCATTTTCATAGTACCTCCCATTTTTCTCCTCCTACCAGTACAGTAATCACTATACCTCATATGTTTCACTAAGAGCTCCGGAGCCACAGCAGCCTGCCTGGTACCCAGTGAACTCCGAGGATGGCCAGGTGGTGACTGCTGGAACGGCCGGGCTGTGCGGGGAGAGAGGGCCTGCTCCACACGCTGCCCTAAGCGACGGGCAGGGAACGAAGCTAGACCCGAGCTGCAGCTGGTTACCATGGTCCATGTGCTTGTGCGGAAAAACAGAAAGAAAAAGAGTGGAAGGAAGGAAGGAAGGAAGGGAGGGAGGGAGGGAAGGGAGGGAGGGAGGGAGGGAGGAAAGAAGAAAGAAAAAGGGGAAGAAAGACAAAAATAAAGAGAAAGAAAAAAAGGAAAGAGAGGAAGAAGGAGGAAAAAAAAGAAAAAGAAAGGAGAGGGAAAAAAAAGGTGAAGAGGAAAAAAAAGTGTTGTTTATAGAAGCCAGCTGCTTGGGCCTTGGCGCCAGCAGCCCCTCACCCTCCTATTTTACACTCACAGCCCCACTGCCCCCACTGGCACAGGTACAGCTAAATGTTGACTTCAATGCTTCAGAAAGCACTGGACTGATTTTGTGCATGATTAATTGCCAAAGACATGGCTGGCCATATGGAACAGAGAAAGCATCAAGTAATTCATACTTCTGTATGTGATCACTTGGCCCCTGTTGTTTTAATGTACAGGAAAGAGCTAGTATAGCACAGCCCTGGTGTCTTGCCCCTGACAGCCCATTAAGAAATCTCAAAGCACCTAGTCCAAGCTATGCTGTTGGCTTTTCAATAGCAGCCTAATAAAACAGAAGCAAAGCTTTCCAACTAGTCTTAAATCTTTCACATACAGTACATTAACTACCGTGGCTAAAACAACGGGCTTCTTATGATAGGAAATGGGATTTGATTTCTAGTCTCTGCATACTTACTGAAAGCCTTTTTTTGACCTTTATGGAGTTTACAAAATCATTGTTCTTTTTTCCTCTCTCTTTTCCAAGTAGCCTAATAGATTCGCTTGTTTCAACAGTCTCCTCTTCGTCACTATTACGCGCAGTCCGTATAATAAAGCTGATTCATACTGAGGTGAAAGAAACAGCGTAATTATTCTGGCCCGGGGAGCCCGGGAATCAGTCTGGCTTCTGCAGCGTCAGCTTTGTCTAAAAACAAGGGGGAGAAAACCTGGGCATGAGGGGAAGCCTCACAAACACATTCGCACGACTGTCACCTCCCGTTCCCATCAGTCTGTGAAATGAATCTATTCGGTGTGGGAAAGAATATCAATTTATTTCCAGTTGTCCTGCTGTTGGCTGCAGGTGACTCCCCAGTCCAGGCAAAGAGGACGGTGCCAGCTCAGGGGCGATTCTATCCCAATTTGCGGTCTATTAGCTTCGTCCATTAGCACAATCTTTGCAGACTTATGTTCAGTCTAAGGGGAATATGTATACATTTCTACAATGTTTGCCTTTCGAGGATTTTCAAATGACAGCACTAAAAACTGTAATAGCATCAGTCCTCGCCTTTGTCAGTTCTGACATGTGTTGGCGGAGATGACTTTGTTGGCGCCTTTCATTAGAAAATATTGATACAATGTTTTATGTCTGAGGATTTTCAGGTGTTGAAATTATCCTCACACCAGAAGACTGTATAGATGGGAAATTCCACTTGACTGCCTATTCATTAGCAGGACTGTAATTGCCTCTATTGCTGAGATGAGCTAACAGCCCATTTACTGCTCTAAGCCAATGGGAAATCCCCTGCTCCCTCCTTCCTCGGAATAAGCTGGTGCTTTCCAGGATGAGCAAGGCGACTAATTAACACTGTCATGAAACGGGGAGCATGAGCAAGAGTCTTAGGAGAAAAAAGAAACAAAAGCATTGAAGTTAATTCAATGATGGGCAAGGAAGACAGAATGCAAGATTTCTATAAAGATGACAGAGAGTTTTCGTTAACCATTATCTTGGAAATACTTGTTTTGTTTTATTATGGTGTGCTCGTAAATGTATGATGACAATGGCGTTTCCATTCCGTAGATGGGAGAACCGAGACTGGGAATGTGAAATTTAGCCGAGGCAGTACATATCAGGGCACACAACTACTGCGTGGGAATGTTGTACATTTCTAACTGACTGTACACAGCAATCAATGGAAGCTCTAACAGGATCATACAGAAAAGTATTATAAGTAACACTTTCATATAATACATATATACATAATTACAAAGTAACACACGTAAAAGTATCTTTCTAAAGTCTCATCCATGGAAATAAACCTACCACAGCTGCAAAATCTTCCATAAAGAAAATAAGAAGGTTTAACTACAGACACGCCCAGAGCAATACTACCTGGATGTAGAATTAAGTATGGACATACGTATATACCACACATAATGAATACGAGAATGACAGTGACTTCTCTCCAATTCCTTCTGCAGTGTCTTCTCATCAAAAACTATTCACCCCACCACTAAGAGCAAGAACTCTCCCAAGCCCACCACGACGTGCACGGGCCCCAGTGCCGACTCTCACTGCACTGCCCTATTGCTTGGCCTGTGAACTGAAGGTGAAGAATGGCTAGCTACACCAAGCACTAAATAACTGAGCCACTGATGATGTTTGTCCAGAAAGTAGCTTAGCACCTTCCTATCCTTGAGCAAGTGAAAACTTAGCCAAGATCTCCATCAGATCAGTTCCCTACGTCCCCCCACATCAACCACACAAAGGCTGGAGTGGTCTGCTGTGCACACTGGATTATATGAAGTGTAAAACATTGGGGGAGCGGGGGAGGCAGGGAGTCCTTTGAAAGGGAATGGGGAAAAAGAAATCACACTGGCAAGAGGATCCAGCTGACAGCTCAGTCCCTAACAAGTGAGACAAGAGAATGTGTTTGGAAACATTGTGAATGCAGGCCTTTTGTCTGCAGCCCTACAGTGTGTCTTTAACCCAACTGCTGCCTGCATCACTGAACATATGTTTTCTGCACAAGAACTGAAGCAGAAAAGGCTCTTTGTTATAATTCACTCCTTTATATATATCTGCTCCCCACCCCTGCTCCTGTCCACCCATTCTTTCAGTAACGTCCAAACCAAAGCCCTGGTGGAAATTTTAACTGCTCAGGAGGATGAAGCCAGAATGCCCAGCTGAGACCCTTCTACTGCCCTCACACCAAGACAGCTGGTCCCCACACGGTGGCAATAACAGCAGAGGGACATTTAGTGAGTGCTTACTGTGTGCCAGGCATTGCAATGTGCATTTTATCAACTTGATCTCATTTCATCCAGCAATTACCACGTGAGGCACCTCTGTTTCAAAGATGAGGATACTGAGGCACAGACAGGATAAATGACTCCCCAGTGCCACATGAGGAGTTGGGAATGCGTGTGGGACATACATGCAGCAGACAGGAGTATGGAGTAGGAGAGAAAAAATGTCTGTGTAAAACTTGACGATTTGCCCTGGCCGGTTTGGCTCAGCGGTTGGAGCGTCAGCCTGCGGACCGGAGAGTCCAGGTTCGGTCCCACTAGGGACACGTACCAGTAAATAAATAAATAAATAAGTAAATAAGTAAATAAATAAATAAATAAATAAATAATTTGACAATTTGGGGAAATTATACATATACAAACATACCATTCTGCATTTTAAATAATGTCACTGTATCTTAGCTGGGGATTAAATAATATAGAACTCAAGTGTAAGCACAGCTGATGGGGCAGGTGTCTCAAGTCTAAGCTGCAGTGAGAGAAAACTATGGTCAGTGAGTCAGGAGGTCTCTCTTGTCCTTGTGGACGTTAGCAGGAAGGAAGGAAGAGCGCAGCTCCGCAGTCAGACAGCACAGTGGCCGAGTTGGCCAAGGCAAGGCACTCACCTTCTCTGTACCTCAGTTTCCACATCTGTAAAGTGAAGCTGCTTATAGCACCTACTTTAGCAGGTAGACAGCATTAAGGTTTTACATAAAGGTCCTTAGAATAGAGTAGTGCCTGACACATGATAGGCAGCCAATAAGTGTTAGGTGCTTCAGAGTGCTCGTCACTAGAGCCACAGCAAAGCTACTAAAATGGATCGTCATGTTTATACTACCTAAGCCCTGGTTCAGTGTTAACCATCTATGCCAGAGAAGCCAGCGTCTCCAATCTGGATGCCTTCTGGATGGTGATGGTGTTGGTGATGGAGATTTTGGGGATGGTGGTGATGGTGATGATGGTGATATGATGGTGATAGTGGTGATGGTCATGATGGTGATAATGGTGGTGTTGCTAATGGTAGTAGTGATGATGATGGTGGTGGTGATAATGGTAATGGTGGTGGTGATGATGGTGGTGGCGATGATGGTGGTGGTGATGATGGTGGTGGTGATAATAGCAGTGGTGGTGATGATGGTGATGAAAATAATGGTGATGGTGATGATAGTGGATGATGGTGATAATGATGATGGTGGTGATAGTGGTGGTGGTGGTGATGGGGATGGGGATAATGGTGATGATGCTGATGGTGACGGTGATGATAAGGATATGGTAGCTAACATTACTGAGCACTTACTACATGCCAGGTGCTGACACATGCATGATACCATAACTCCTAAAAAGTTATGAGATAAAGAAATCACCATCTCTATTTTGTAGATAAAAAAACAACTAAGATGCAGAAAGGTTAAACAACTTGCCAAATTTTCCACCATTAGTAAATAAAGCCAAATCCAACTCAGGCATCGGAAGCTAATATATGTGTAAAATGATTTACACTTTCAAAAGTGCTTTCATGAACATTTTCTCATTTAACCCCATAGAAACTACACAAGTTAGGTAGAACAGGAACTGTTAACTACATTGTCACGGGGAGGAATCCGGGGCTAGCTAAACTAAATGCACATTCAATATCAAAACTAGTTCAGGAATCAAGTTATGACTGGAAATCTGGTCTTCTAACTCCAGGCCCAGCACATTTAAGCAGAACACATAAAATAAAATGTACTAAAGGCAAGTTCTCATGTAATAATCAATTTGAGTCCCTGCTATATGGTGGACATCCATAAGATCAAGGTGTCTGGCCACTAGGAGCTTACAATCTAGGTTTTGAGAAAAAAAAACAATATATACACAAGGTCACAGGGTGAAGGGTGACCAAGGGGGTTATATAAAATAACTGTTGGATTCAATAAAGCTTGTTGAATAGGTTTTTATTTATAAAAGTTACTCTACTCTACTTGAATGTCCCGTTCATTGCCTATCATAGCCTTAACTTTATCATTTAACACTGATCTGCTAAGTACTCTTACCCTTTTCGTTTTGAGGCAACGAAAACAAAAATGTAGACCTGGTAGAATGAAGATATAACTAATAAATTTCACCACATTCGTCTGTCCACCCTTAAGAAATTTTTATTTTTCTTAAGATTCTTAAGGTATGAGCTATGTCTCACGGTAGTGAAGCGGTTCATGCCATTGGCAACATGACTAGTAAAAGTCTCAGTGAGGTGACAGTCTGGTAGGGAAAGGAAGTTCAGTGAAAATCACACGGGCAGAGTTGCTACACTTGTCCTCAGACAACATGTACCCAAGACAAAAGCAGTGCCGACCTAGGCCACTGTGTAAACACCACAAAGTCTTCAATGTCAGCATTACTTGCTGCTTGACACATACCTACTCAGAGGAGATAGACACACACACACACACACACACACACACACACACACACATAACCTGGGGATATAGTTCTCAAATAGGAATTCAGAACCTATTTGTAACTACATACTACTATGTGACAAAGAAAAGAAAAACACCTCACAGTGCCTGCAAAATCTAACTGGAAAAGTATTAATAACAATAACAAAAACTACCCCTTAGAACATCTGTCCTATGCCAAGCCCTGTCCTAATTGCCTATCATGCATTCCTCATTAAATCCTCATAATAATTCAGTAAAATTGGTTTTACTATTATCCCAATTTACAGATAGGAAAGTCAGGGCACAGAAAAATATTACATAACTTGCCGCATCACCCAACTGGTGAGTGGTAGGGCCGGGACTCAAACCCAGGTGGTCTGCTAGCAGAGTTCACTCTCTTACCCACAAACTATATAAGACGAGTCATACACATAGCACTTTTTTTTTATCCTCACCTAAGGATATTTTTCTATTTATCTTCAGATAGACTGGGAGGGAGAGAGAGGGAGAAAAGGGAGAGAAAGAGAGAAACATCGATGTGAGAGAGACACACTGACTGGTTGCCTCCCGCACAACCCTGACCCAGGCCTGGGACAAACCGCAACCGAGGTGCGTGCCGTTGACTGGAATCACATCTGCAACTCATTGGTCTGTGGGCTGATGCTCTACTGCTGAGCCAGATAGGCCAGGGCCATGGCGCATTTTTTATGAGACAGGGATACAGCATCTCATTTAACCCTTCCAACTACTCAACGAGGTTGGCTGGTTTCATTAGCAAACTCATTTGACAAAAGTTTAATAATTGGCCCAGGGTCTCATGGCCAGAGGAAGGGTCACGAGCAGAACTGTTATAAACGATGCTAAGTTCTCGGCAATGACTGCAGTAACAGCCTGGGGTTCAGAGCTGGTCTCTACGTAGGAAAGAAACAGTGTTGTCCACTCCTTGACTGGCTAGAGTTCCACCTAGACACACGACAGAGGAACTGAGGTCACAGGGAATAGCCTTCTTTCTTTAAAAATGCTGGACAACAACCAAGTTGTTGTTGAGTCTCAGATCTACCAAATGATCTTTCCACCTACATCAGCTCCAGGGACATCAGACCCTCCCCAGCTATAATGTCCCAGGCCAAGGTTGAAATGACAGTGTCACTTAGGATTTTTGTCACCCTTTCTCACATGGATCAACATTACATAGGAAAAGAACCCCAGAGTCAGACGTTAATGTTAACTTCTGAATGCCAGTGCTACCCAGCGTTAAAAAGTCCCCTGCGTTTGGCAGACTCTATTCTGTTTACATGTTTGCTGAGTGTGGCTGACAGCGGTGGTCACTCGATCTGACACGTGGCCGCAGCAGCAGCAGAAATGTAGCTTCTTCCCAGAGAGAAACATATCCAACGTTCACATGCGCAACTCGTGTCAGGACATGAACTGAAGGAACGTCTGTGCATTTCTCAGATTAATGTCTGAAGTTTATGGAAACAAGGTTTTCAACTCTGGCCTCCCTGGGAATTTATGGAAGAAAACTATCGTGACACAGAATTCATTGTCTTAAATCATTCCAACTGTGATTTGGGTACAAGAGACCATTAGGGTAGCTCCACGAGCTCCCAGAGGGGCCTGGAGGAAGGTGCCCTTCACGGAGCAGTCCCCGGAGCTGCCTGGCCTCTAATTCACCTTGTACTACCTCCCAAGTCCAGTGCTGAGTTCTAGTTATAAACTGCCTTTCACTTATTTTTAGGGGAAAAAGGCAATGATTCCAACTTCAAGTATTAAGCCCTTTAAAAAGTTGCCCCCACCCCCACCAGTGAAGCACGTGACATGAACAGGCACAGACGGCGGAGTTCACCCTCAGCTCTGTCGAGGCAAGACGGTCAGCACACAGGTGCTGAGGTCCTCAGAGACAATGAAAGCCTCATTCTGTCCTGACGAATACAACCCGAAACCTGCAACCCGACCGCTGCAGGCAGGTTCCTCTGCTGCCGACTGCCCCGTCAGAGCGGCTGTGTGCTTTGATAAGCAGGTATCGGTGGCGCATCCTCTGGAGGTCATGGTCCCTCCTGCCTCGCTGAGTATTAGACATTCCAGCCCCACAGACGACACTGCTAGAGAGAGCTGGTGAGGGGCACAGCCTTTCATGCCGACACTGTCTCCGTGAGACCGGGCAGGGACACAGCAACGTGGGGTCTGGACAATGGGTATTGTGAGAGGATCAGAAAATGGGCAACAACTGAGCCCCCCCTCTCCCCTGTGTTCAAGTCCCCCACCTGCTGCGGCATTTTTGTTTCGGGGACAAAGAAGCCTTCCCGTTTGAGGCTCATATTTAATGTTTGCTCAACTGGCCCCTTTGGTTTGTGTTAACTCTTAAGGAACAAAATGAGAAATATTTAAGCAAATAAAGACACTGACGCACTGTCCCAATTGGCCCCACAAATAAATGCAGCGGAGCCGTGAACTTGGGCAACTGCCTACTCACCTTCACGGGCAATCCCAGGGTCAGGAGATGCCTTGTTTATATTTAATAAAGTATTATCGGTCACTAAGAGCCGCGTAACATTTGTGATTTCATGGTTCGCTACAGTAACAGGTGCTGCCATCAACAGGAATGCAAAGTGTTAAGGGGGGGGCACTTCAGAGACATTAAGCAGCTTTAAACACTGACAGCAGAAAGGAAAAATTTTTAAGCAATTTGGTTGGGTCAGTAAAAAAGTAACACAGGTCAAAGGAACAAAATGGTACCCCAAACTTCTGCCTGTTGATCAATGGACAGACTGTCTTGTGGTTGGGTGCACAGGCAAAGGCGAAGCAACTGTCGTATGGAAACAAAAAATATGCTCTCTTTGTGGTGCCCAGACAATAAGTGACTTCAGCGTGGTGACCGCTGCGGCCCCATTCACCCGTGAGCGCGGCCGGGTATGCATTAATGAAAACAAAAGGGTCCGCTTTCGTTGTAACCATGCAGAAGGTTAAGCATTTGACCTGCGAGGATGGTGAGCTTGTGCTCAGTGGAAGGGTTCTTGACAATATAAACAAGAATTACTGCTGTTGGAGAAAGGGGACACGATTAAAAACAATCTCAGATGCTTGTTGTACAGCTGTTGACGCTTCGGCTCGGCCTGACCCCTCAGGACACCACATGTCGAGCGGAGACGATTTCAGATATGTGGGTGAGTCCCTTCGCCGTTCACAGGGCCGCCCTTCCACGGGGGACACCTCGCCTTGGTCACACGGCACTTGCCCAGTAATGAGATTTTCCGCTGCGGGGTTTGCCCCGAAAGCCCTGGCCTCCCGTCTGTCCTGCACTTGCTATCTGACCTCCCTGAGAAGCTGCCAGGAGCCAGGAATGTTTGGCGTCGGAGAATGCAATTCCTTTAGAATAGATGGGTTTTGTTTTAAAGCAAAATCTTGTCACACTTTCCTTTCCATAAAAGATGTTACTGAAGAAAAGTTTTTATCCTGCTCAACAATAACATCATTTATCTGAGAAGTATTTCTCTTTATTGGAACACACATACAGTCGCGAATTTCCAACCTGCGGGAGAGAAAGCAGCGAGGCCCCCAGGCACCGTTAGGGACAGGCAAAACCAACAAGCCAAAGAGCCAAGCCGTTCTTCTGGGGGACGGCCATGGCTGCAAGAGAAACAGACATTCTGAGGGACCCTGTCTCCCTGTTCCCTGACAAAGGCTCTGAAACTCTTCCACAAATAAGAGAGTCCTAGAAAGTGACCGTGAGAAAATGCCGTCCACCCCTGGGCCAGGACGATACGAGAAGGATGAGGGACTATCGCCTGGGCTACGATCCGCTTTAAAGGAAGAAACCTGGCAGCTAGCTCCAGATGGGGAGGAGGTGAGACCCCCGCTTCTTGGGAAGAAAGGAAACTGTTCAGAGGTAAAACAAAAGCAAGAGACAGGCCAAGTCTCATGAGGAGCGGGACACGGGGAAAGTTTTGCTTGTCAAACACACTTTAATCTCTAAAGTCTCTGGGCTTTGATGTTGCCCCAAACAGAAAACCTACATGATCTGTACATCTTTGTACAGCATTTCTAGTGGGAACAGTTCCATGCTCCAGGGTTTTTCCTTTGGAGATTAAGGTTTATTCTCCCCCTGATGTTCAACATGTCTGAGCCTCATCAGAGACAAGGACAGTTTCCTGCCCTGTGACTCATCGAATACCCCAAACTTCTATTCCTTACATCAAGTTCGTTTTTCAGGGAACAAAGCTGCCAGAGATGATCGAATGTGGGGTAATCACTGTCACTCTAGCAAGACACGAGTGTTTCCTTTGCAAAGAGTCAGCTCCCAAGAAAGATCAGAAAAGTGACTTAAAAATGTGTTATAGGAAACCATACGATTCACTCCTTAGGTTGAAATGAGGGGAAGCAGAGGGTACAGCGAAAGAAACCCCAGTCACGGCCTCTCCCCATCGAGGGCAGCCCCCACAGCCACAGCGCTCCAATCACTGGGAGCCACACAGGGCAAAGCGCTTTAAAGGGGCCACCGAGGTGCAGTTCATGGCAAGGAGCCCTTAGCATCGCCACTGACACTCCCTTTTTCAAGCTGGATCTCATTCTTCTGACCTCAAAGTGAGCCCTGACCTGTGGGGACCGAACTTTATATAATGTACCAGGCTAAAATGCTGCTAGTAAGTTTCAAATAAGATGCTGCTAGTAAGTTTCAACTGGATCGTGGATCATAATCAATTCCAGCTCAACTGAGGAAAAGCAAGTCGGACCCTAGGGTGCATCTTTGCCTGGATGTTGACATGCCTACTTCTCACCTTGGCACTGTGGCCAACTACAAGGGACCCGTGAGCAAGTCATTTCCAGGTCCTCAAGGCTCCCATGGATAAAAGGTTCTACCCTCAACATTCTATGTGTCTAACGATCCCTTAGGGTGATTCTGCTGCCATGGCAAGCAGGGATCATTCACTTTTGCCAAAGCAAAAGGCAGAATGAGAAAGGAATTCCCCACCCACCCCTCTAAATGCACGGGCTTGATAGAAAAGAAGCCCAGGCCCCCTTCTAGGAATGGAAAGCGTAATCAACCCCTGGGGTGTTCTATTCCTAATGATGCTAATGGAAGACACCGCTCTTCCCCTCAATGCATCCCTGAAGTACTGACACATAAAACTGAGAAACACATCAGGGAGGAGAAGACTCATCTAAGGCCAGCACGTGCTTTGCAGAGGCTGAAGGATAACCCAGGCATCCGGGCTTCTGAATGCACAGCCCTTCCAGAGATTACTGGCTGAGGCTGCCTTAGGGAGCACATAACTGTAAGTGAGTTTTTACTCGAAATTGCAACAATTTGGTCCTTCTCCTAGTACCCCCAGCTACACTATAATAATAACCAACCATTTTCCTCAACAGACAAACGCTTGTGCAATAACGAAGGTATGTTTGTCCCTTTGGGGGTCAGTTTCTTCTGTGCAATTTGCAACGAAACACACCTTGGTTTTGAAGAGAGCCATCCCGTGGTTACGATATTGATTTTTCATTTTGCTCCACAAATACGACCACAACCTTATAACTGATGGGCAGCATTAACGGTTACCTTGGCCTGAGAGACCAAATTAATCACAAAATTCACCATCTGTTTTTACGCCACGGAGTTCAATTGTCGTTTTCACCATAAACTGCCAAGGCACAGCCGGTGCCCTGTGCCCTTCCCTTGGAGACGCATGGCCAAACCGCCTCCCATTCGTGATTGATGACGAGAGCTTTGCAAATCAAAACATTCACCCCTTTGGGTCTGCCTCTATTCAGTCAGCTACTGGGCAGCTGAATGTCTACAGCTAATTTCTGGGAGAATTCAGAAGAAAGCTATCTGCAGCACCCCACTGCGCCCCCAGTTGTCTTTATTCTCAGGCAACTCAGGGTGACCTAGCAGAAGCACTGCTCTGAGAAACCTACTCCCTCTCAGATCAGATCACTAAATGTAGAGATGGACTGTCTTCTCCCCCTTTGTCCTCCACCCGGCCTTCCCACCGGAAGTCTGTCCAAGCTGAACGCCCCCGGTCGCTGCGGCGGCCCTGCCGGCTTCCCGCACGCAGGCCCCTGAACTGCACCACCTGCTCTGGGCTTTCTTGGGACCACTCTGTTTCACTGGCTCCCCGTGCTTGTCCTCTATTCCGGATCATCCCACAGTCCCCCTTTGGTTCTCCTACCTCTTCAGCCTACATTCTCCCGCACGCCAACCCCTCAGCAGTGTCTCCGTGTAGGTGCGGCCAGGTGTCGAGCACTCTCGAGCACTCTCGAGCACGGGTCACCTTGGAGCGTGCTGCCTGGCGTGAGCAGGTGAGGAACGCCCACTGAAGACAGGGGTGGAACTCCCAAACCCACGCGTGGCTCTGAAATCTCTACCAAGTTCCAGCCCAGAACTTACGGATCATCCTTCTCAGATGTTCTACTGGCTCCTCAAATCCAACATGCAACAAACTCCCTCCTCTTCTGCTCCTCAGCTTGGTAAGTAGCATCAACATCCATCTAGTGACAAGACTAGAAATCGCAGCCCTGCCAGGGTAGTTCAGTTGGATGGGCATCTTCCTGCGCACCAAAAGGTCGCTGATTCGATTCCCAGTCAGGGTTGTGGGTTCGATCCCCAGTCGGGGGTGTGCAGGAGGCAGCCAATCAATGTTTTTGTCTCTCTCTCCCTCTCCCTTCTTCTCTCTCTAAAAATCAATAAAAATTTTTTAAAAGACTAGAAATCTGATAGAACTGCCTGTGACTCTGCGTTTCTACCAACACCGGACCCACTGAATCTTAAAGAGAAATGCCAACAGCTGTTTGTTGGATTGAGCTGACGCCCTCGCTGGACTTTGTGCCCGTCTAGTAGATACCAGCTGAATATGCAATGTGCTTTGTCAAAAAAAGTCATGGACCCTACTGGAAGAGGGTGGACCGAGCAGGACCCGGCCACCTGGGCACTAGCCGGCGAACGCAAGCGGGACGCGGGGTGCTCGAGGAGACGCCCTCAGAGAGAACAGACAGATCCCCTCCTGGGGCTCTGAGGTCATCGCATTGCTCCCTCAGGCTCAGGGCCTGTGAGGGCACACAGGAGGCTATAATAAAACTCACATGAGAGATAAAACTGCCCTTCAGCAAGTGTTTACATTCTAATCAGGACAACAGATCACTTCCCACCAGGAGACTCCCACTCAGCGCAGAAGGGCTCCTGTGCATGCGTCAGGAGTGCCCAGCCAGGCCACCTCCTGGTCCCGTCCAGCGGAGCCATGGTCCAGATTCGGTGTGGCTCGTAAGTGCCAAAGTATGAGCCCTGGACACTTCCTGACTTGTCACACGACTCCCAGCCTAGACAGGCATAGGGCAGTGTCAAAGACAGGGGTTCCTGACCTTCCTGACAGGAAGAAGCTGGTGGCCAGGCTTCCCGTGGTTGCTTGTATCTGTCGAGAAAAAGAAAATGATGACCATGCCCGGAACCCTGGCCTTCCTTCAAGTCCAAGGGGAATGACGTTTGGAAAACACTGAAATTAGGAAGGAGCCTTACAGAGGGCAGGGCTGGGCTCCCTGGAGGCAGCCCATCCGCGTCGATTCACTCATCTGCTCCCAGTTTGTGAAGAGTGGACAACGGCTTCTCCGCTGGTTCGCAGGCAATGGGGTGCATCTGGACTCGCCTCTTACAAAGAAAATCTGATGAGGGCCGTCTTCCTACAGATAACAGTGCCCAGATCCGTACCGTTGAGCTGGCTCTATTCCAACAATGTGGGAGAATGTGCACAAAGAAACTGAGTGGCTATTCACGTTCTAGTTTACTGTGTGATCAGCCATACCCAGGGATGGCTAATGAGATTCACAAATTAACTACCAAAAACCATGAAACAGTTGAGAGCTCTAAGTCCTATCTACCATGAATGTCATCTCCTCCAGAATAAAGCCCGAGCTCCCGGGCATGGCTTTCGTGAGGGTGACAGGCACTGTGTCACACGAACTCTACACAGGTACACACACACACACACACACACACATAAACTGCCACACACTCTATTACAGAAGGTAATTTGTCCACCTCTCTTAAAATTAAAAGTACACATACCCTTTGATCCAACAGCTCTGCCCCTAGGTGTCACCGTAGAAACTACATGTGCCATCTCATGCATTAGGATACTCATGACAGCATCATTTGTAAAGCAGAAGACAGTAGGAGACTCATTAAATAAATTATGAAACCAGACAATGAAAAGCTGTGTAGTCATTTAAAAGAATGCAAAACTATGGAAAGATCTCTAAGATACGGTGTTGCTCGTTTGAAAACATAGCACGTGAGTGTTCGAAGCACCTGGAACGTCTCTGGAAAGGCGCAGAGGGCACTGGGGACAGCGCCAGCCTCCGGGAAGGGGATGGCGGCTGGGCGCGACAGGCTCACTCCGCGCTGCCTTCACACCCACTTCCCGAGCTCTGCGCGTGTCAGCAGACCGTCCTGGGAGGACTCGTCTGAAAGCTGTGCTCCTGGAGCAGCCAGACTAAGGCAACGCGCCTCACTTGCAGCCACAGCAGGAAGTGGGGCCACAGGGTGAGGTCCAGACGCCGTCAGAGAGGGAGAAATGAACGCCAGGAGAGCACAGGGCACTGTCCACCGCGACATCGAGGAGCCCGACGCGGGTAGGCCAGGCCCAGGCGCAAAGCGGAGACCAAGCTCCAGGGCACACGTTCCTCTCGCACACTTGGACTCCAGCACCCAGCTGAAGACTGGTCGACGCGTCAGAGATGGCACAGCCACTGGGAGACTTGGGAAATGATGGTGAGCACTGAACTGGAAATAGGGAAGTTTGGGCTCTGTGCACACTAGACGAGTCTCTGTTCCTTCTGAGGAACAGAGTTCCTCCTCTTCCCAAATGAGGAGAATGGGCTGATCCCCTCGGGTCCCCTCCAGTGCTGGCATTCCGGGGCTCCAGGGCAGCCGGACCTCAGCCTGTCAGAGCCCAGCAGTATGGGCGGCCCCAGCCTCGCCAACAGAGCCTAGGATGACTGTTGCAGACCCTGAAAGAAATCAAGCAATGGCAAATACAACGGCATCTCTGAGACTAGTTTCTCTGGCATCGGGAGGAATAGAGAGATATCAAAGGGGAAGACGCACCCAAAGCCACAAAGCTCGTTTGTTCTCTGGGGAAGTGCCATCTGAGTGTGACTCTTCCATAAGGTTCTCTGGTAACGTGAAACATGGCCCAGAATGGCATGTCTCCCTCTCACCAACACATCGGGTGGCCTCAGTTAACTCAAGACCTGAGATTCTTGAACGAAATCACGGAAGAGGCAATGTTTCAGGCCCGGGTAGGAAAAACACATCTGAGTCACTCAAAGGGAACCCCTTGCGCCCTGGAAGCAATAAATCCAATCACTAGACAATAGTAACATGACAGAGGGGAGAAGTGAGTCGCTGAGATCTATACATAAAGGGGTGCGACACCAGAGTGAACAGCCACCATTCACATTCCGAACATCACTCGGTCTTTCGAGGGGTGGGCTGACACGCCCAAGTGCAACGGCAAACGGGGGTCGGCAGGAAGGCACAGCCACTGACGAGGAGCCGTGAGCCCGGGACAGAGACACGTGGGGGCAAACGGGGGACGGCAGGGAGGCACAGCCACTGACGGGGAGCCGTGAGCCCGGGACAGACACGTGGGGGCAAACGGGGGACGGCAGGGAGGCACAGCCACTGACGGGGAGCCGTGAGCCCGGGACAGAGACACGTGGGGGCAAACGGGGGACGGCAGGGAGGCACAGCCACTGACGGGGAGCCGTGAGCCCGGGACAGACACGTGGGGGCAAACGGGGGACGGCAGGGAGGCACCGCCGCTGACGGGGAGCCGTGAGCCTGGGCCCGAGATGTGTGGGGACAAACGGGGGACAGCAGGGAGGCACCGCCGCTGACGGGGAGCCGTGAGCCCGGGACAGACACGTGGGGGCAAACGGGGGACGGCAGGGAGGCGCAGCCGCTGACGGGGAGCCGTGAGCCCGGGACAGACACGTGGGGGCAAACGGGGGACGGCAGGGAGGCACAGCCACTGACGGGGAGCCGTGAGCCTGGGCCCGAGATGTGTGGGGGCAAACGGGGGACGGCAGGGAGGCACCGCCGCTGACGGGGAGCCGTGAGCCCGGGACAGACACGTGGGGGCAAACGGGGGACGGCAGGGAGGCGCAGCCGCTGACGGGGAGCCGTGAGCCCGGGACAGACACGTGGGGGCAAACGGGGGACGGCAGGGAGGCGCAGCCGCTGACGGGGAGCCGTGAGCCTGGGACAGACACGTGGGGGCAAATGGGGGACGGCAGGGAGGCACCGCCGCTGACGGGGAGCCGTGAGCCCGGGACAGACACGTGGGGGCAAACGGGGGACAGCAGGGAGGCGCAGCCGCTGACGGGGAGCCGTGAGCCCGGGCCCGAGATGCATGGGGAGGAACACACCCCGGTTCAGCAGCGGGAGAGCCAGAGGACCACTCCCGCTCTCCTGACCCAAATCGCATGGCTGGGGACACCTCGCTGGCTGCAGCTCGCAACACCTTCATGCAAGCACGGAGTCCTCAAGGCTGTCCCCTCCAAGGGGCGCTGGAGCTGTCATTTCCTCCAAACCGCAATCCCAACGTCAAAACTAAATAAAATGAAACGGACCTAAGGTTCCCAAACAAGAAAGAATCACAAGTGGTCTGCACATGGGAAGACCTGCCTCTGGCCAAAGTCCCAAACGGTTAGGCTGGTACAGTATTTCACTTACGGGAAACCAGAGCCCTGGTAGGGAAAGGCCTCAACGCATCTGTGATCTTCTGGAAATGGACGATGTTGCTAGTTCGGTGTGTTCGGGATGCAGACAGCTTTTGAAATTAATGAAAATCATACAATTTTGACTTGTTTCCCAAGTACAGCCTTTCAAATGCAAGATACTGCACAAGTTTTCATTTGATTCTTAGTTGGACACATTTAGCACTTTGGTCGTCGTGACTCTGACAGAAAGCCAGCCCTTCAGGGTTGACGGCACTGCACCCGGCAAAGAAGGTCCTCGCTGACCTTCCTGCTCTTACCTGTCACCGCTGGGTCACACGGATCCCACCCCATCCAGTCTGACCTAGTCTGGACGCACAGCCTGTGTTCACCATGAAGATGTCTCTGCTTCTGCCCTCTCTGAACAGCCTCCGCCCACCTCCATCTAGCAAACCCTTCGCGTTCCCAGAGGCCGGTGCCAGAGGCCACTTTCTCCCTCGCTTTTCTTTCCTCTGAATTACCGCCCTCGTCAGCCTGCCAGACCGAGTCCGGGCTCCTCGGACAGCTTACACCTCCCTGCGCCGAGCGGAGCCGAGGGAGGGAGAAATGACCGGCTGTTCTCTCCTCTGCGTTGCTCTATAAAAACAGGTTTTGAATATAGTGACTGTCCAATTTTCACGGTAGCCTTCATAAAAATACCTCTGCATGAAATAGCAAAAACTCAAGTGGAAAGTGGGGAGATTCGGAATTTTCAGACACAGAAATTTCTTAACATGTTGCCTTTCTACGAGACAGCTCTGTTCCGTGCCCAGGTGGTCGGAGCAGTCGATAAGAAGGCACTCTCACAGAGCTCTTACTGGCCCGTGGAATATAATCAAGGATCTTCTCATTTAGACAGAAGACAACACTGCTTCATTAACCAGTTAAGCCAGATTCTTTGTCTCATTAAGGGGAAACACATTTTAAAGATCCTGAGAACCACAGCAGGCTACCTGTGCTACTGACCCCTGGCTCTGTGGACACCATATGTATTCACTCTGTCTCACGACAAAAGAGAGATGGATGGAACACTCTAGAACAAGCGCTCAGCAGCAAACAGAGCTGATTTCTCTCCATCTTCCGCAACAAAGATGGGAGAACGGGGGAGAGAGGGGACTCGGAGCCTCCAGTGAGTGGCATCCCCCCAAAGTCCTGTTAGGCTTCGATCTTGCTGTTCACCCAAGAAGCCGAGCCTACCTCGTGGACTCAGGCAGCAAAGGCAGTTCTGCTGCCTGGAAAACGATGCCCAAGCTTTCCTTTTCGTTCCAGCTGAGACTTCCTGTGAGAAAGCAGGGCTCTGCTCCAGCTCTCCAGCCCAAGGGCCCTCCCGTGTGTCTTCTCCCGTCCCCGTGCCCCAGAGGAGAAGCCCGATCACATCACAGGGCACTCCTTGCTTCTGAGCGGGACTGGGTCCCAAGGACTCCTGAGGAGGAGAGGAAGCTGGTCACCTGAGCATCCTTCCCTGGGATCTGTCTGAAGTGTAGGCGAGCAGCAGAGATGAATATTAATATGCCTTCCATCATCAAAAGCTATTGCATACCCAAAGGATGATAAATATTTTAATCAGTTTTCAGCTTGCCTGGTGGAAGTCAGTTTACTCCTCGGGGATTTCCCTAGTTCTGTGCCCAAAACCTGCCCAGTGCCTGTCACTTTCCCTGTAGAACTTTAGAGATTTGTACTAAAAGTCCAGCTTTGTTGGAGAACTCATTTCATTGCATGGCAATTTTACTCTAGTAAGTTTTTCAAGAATAGGGAAATCTAAAATAATGAAGGATGCCAACAAGTGCAACAAAGCTCCGTGATTCTAAGTTTCAGCAACACAACTGCTCAGGGAAACTAATAGGCTACTTACATTTCTCATTTTAAAAAGAGAGAGATTTTTCGTATCTGCATAATCTATTTGTTGGTGATGGCTCAATCTCCAGGGTGCTAATGTCAAAGGCATAAAATAGGACGTTCTTTCATCCTCTGTGCTCTTGATATGTATTTTCTTTTAATGTCAAAGATGTTTTGGGGTATTGTTTGAAGGGTTATATTTGTTTAAAAATAAAAATAACCCCAAAATATTCCTGTTGAGCAGGACCTGACAGTCGCAGAAAACACAGAGCTAAAGAGAATTTATCCAAGGCCAGGCCGGTGAGCACGGGGTGAGGAAATGGCAGGACTGCAGCGCTGACCTCACGTCCATTCATCTCTTTAACAAGTAAGTGTCGAGTAGCTACTATGTATCCGACACTGCTCTAGGAGCAGGAAAATCACAGTGAATATGCCAAGCCGCCGCCCTCCTGAGGACTCCATTAGGTAGACAGACAGTAAACATCACCTGGCGGGCGGTGCAGAGGGATGGGAGCCCGGTGGGGCAGGCAAGGTGCTCTACAACAGCGAGCGAGCGAGCGAGAGCTCGGTCACAGAAACTCTCCCAGGGGCAGCGTGAGATCTGAAGGAGGGGGGGGAGGGAGACATGCAACTAACAGAGGAGAGAAGATTCCAGACAGGCCACAGCAGTGTGAGGCCCCGGGGCAGCAGAAAGCTGGGCATGAAAGCTGGGCATGCTCCAAACACCGAGAGGCGAGAGGCGGCTGGTGGAGGGGGTGGCAGATACTCCAGGGCTCCAAGCCCCGGGGCGAGGAAGCTGGATTTCTGAACCTGAGGGTGAGTTTCCAGGGGTGAAATAACCTGAACTATTTAAAGGAACACTGACAGGGTGGACGCAGGGTGGTGGAAGCAGAGGACATGGTGAAGTTCGGGGAGGGGATCAGATCATGAATATATTTAGAAAACAGAGCTAACTAAATTTGCGGATAAATCAGGACAACTCCATGGTTTTAGGCTGGGCAACTGGACCGTGCAAACACTTGGGCGGTGCAACCCTGAGAGAAAGGCTCGGGGGCTATGGGAATGGAGTTTGGTTTTGGATATGTTGAATTTGAGATACTGACTACGGCCTGCCTTTCCCAACTACTGGTCAGATGTCTCAAGAGGTGAGACCTAACACCAAGAAAATATTGATTTATTACAGGCATTGGCATATCCACCACTTCCATCTGTTAAAACATTCCACTGTAACTACATGAAAGTCTAGTGTTAAGTAAAATACAAGCCTTCTTCATCCCCCAACATCTGCTAAAGACGATCTCTGCATAATTCCTAGGTAGTTCATAACTGCTCATTTGATAATATTTAAATGAGAGATATATATTATCAAGCTACCGCCTGTTCCAAGTCTTTACCACCAAAACAGACATTTCTAACAACTGGAGATTCATTTTGAATATTGCCATAAGACTCCAGATTTTTATTTGAAGGCTAAGTATGTCAATTAATCAAAACCAAGTTTGCGATTATCTGAGGTTTTTATCCACATCAAGGAAAATTTTATGAATGAGATTGTCGCAGGTGGTTCCAGATGGACCGAGATCCTGGGGAGGAAATACAAAGAGTCCACCACGATCTGTGTATCAGGGAAAAGACGGTGTTCAAAATATCTTCTGCAAGTGATCACAGAGAAACTTTCGGGACCTGAAAAGACAACATATCACAGTTTCCTCTTGTTTAAAAAAAGGTCATTCTTTTGCAGATGTCAGACGAGAAGAGAGCAGGTGATGCTTGTTACCCTTGATGCATGAAAGCGCCAACTCAACGTGTTCCCAGAGCTCTCGGTAAGGCTTTGGCACTTGGAGCACATTTGTCCTTAGAGATATTTCTGCAAAATATGGAAAGATTCCCAGCCAGCCTTCCAGAGTGTTCCCGATAGCTCCAGGACCGGCCCTAGCTCTAGGGGAAGGGACATGAAAGAGGGGAGGGATGCTGTCGAAGGGGGAGTCCAACAAACGCCCTCTAAGGAGAGGTTTCTAAGTTGAAGACTTTTTACCCCTCCTCCTGAAATCACTCCTGGTGTTGCCTTGCATGTCTATGGAACTTCTGCCTCACAAGCCTTCTCATTAGATCATCATCATTTTCTTCACAAGGTAACACTTTTAAGGGCCATTCAATTAACCAACTTGGGGGAAATAAATCCTAAAATATCGATAACATCTCCAACAATTGGCACATTCTTTGGAAATCTTGCTTCCCTTTCAAAACTATAGGTTTGCTGATTTTTTAAAAACATAACTTCATTTTTCCAGAGATTCTTCTAGGATATTTCTTTATAATAAGATAATGACAGACTAAAGCTGAATTTAATGCCCCACTTCCCACTCTACCCCCCCACCCCCCCAAAAAAACTAGGAGGAAATAATGTACACATTTGTTTTATGCTGTATCTTATCCTGGAAAAATAAAAATCCCTGTCACCCCAATCTGGCACCAGGGTTTCTCGGATCACATCTGAAATGATAGGATGGTTTGCTAACCAATGGAATCCCAAATAAATTCCTGCAGCCCCAGCTACACGGGCACCCCAGGGAGAAGTAGCAGGATTTTCCCACCTTTCTATCAATTGGAATTCCAGGATAGTTAAAATAATTTCAAACAAAAGAATTCATCTATTAAATGTGTATGTGTGTGTGTGTGTGTGTTTATAGTGTGTGAAATGTGTGTGTGTGTTTAACAATGGCTAGCAGAATTTATCTAAAGCCTATGAAATCATGGCTAAAATAGAAATTTTGACTGTTTATTCCAGGTCTTCGCTCGACACACTAACAAGAGTGAAGAGAGACAGCGAGGTTTCTCTTGGAATTTCCCAGCTCCTGTCACTTTGCTTCACCATCTCCGGCATGTTTTAGCCTTGTTCCCATTGTGTGCAGAGCAGAGGCCTGGAGCGGCCTCTTAACATTCCTGGGGTAAAACAGGCACATTCTAGTACTTGGTACCAATAAAGCTCAACTCACACGGCTCACTGAAGGGTTAAAAACAGAAAGTCCTACCCACTGGTTTGCTCTGATGTTCTTGGAGATATTGTCACTGGATGTATCCTCAGTAGAATTCTATTCAACACCTCTGTCTTTAAGTACAAAGCTGTAGGCTGTAGCAGCTTTAAGAAACATAAGTATCCCTTTTTTCTGCTGCACAGTATCTGTGTGTGAAATTCTCTAAAGGGGTTTAAGTATTTACCCTGAACACTATCAGACGAGTTCTAAATTTTTCCTTATCCAGTTGCAAAAACACTTCAAAGAGAATCATAAACACAGTCCTTTGTGCTTTCGATGCACATTCTGTTTCTAAGGCTTAAGCCTGAATTCTCTTGGAATTGTAAATTTCTTCCCCAAAAAGACAGGATACGCAATCCTTTTTTTCCCCAATCATTACTGAGTTTGTAACAACGAAGGGAAAAAATGGAAAAATCTGAGGCAAATCCAGAAGGCAATCAAAGAAGGAATAAAAACGTGTTAAAAGTGCATCGCTAAATCACATGTACAGTCCCCCCATTCACTCTCAATGGAATGGCGCAGCTGTGGGGATTGGAGCAGGGGGTGGGGAGGCCGGGAACAGAAAGCACCAACCTCGGGGAACACATTTAAGACAATAAAAATTATATGAGCCAAGGGTTTTAAGCCACATGTGGCTGAAAAGTGACTTTTTTCCTCGTTTTTTCCAAATTTGCAAAGCTAACCATTGCAGTCCCCAAACTCAGTGTCTGCGCACATAACTTGAGCTATTGGGTGCGTGTGACTGTTTGCCTGCCTCCGATCTGTGCGTGTCCTGAGCCACTCAGCACTGTGCCAGTCAAAAAGGGGAGGAGGGAATTTACATTTTAATTTAAAACCACTGGCCACCTCCCACCAGATCCTAAATGACTAATATTTTCCTGCTCTTACATCAGAAATGCTAACTCTGGAAAATGGAAGGCAGGATTATGTGAGCAAATATAATTTGGTATACACATGAACACTAAAGGGGAGAATATACATAAATATATATGCATACACATACATGTATGTTAGTGACTTCACCATCTCCAGGGACAAAAAAATTAATATTTATTTATACATTTTCTTCCTCATACCCCACCCCCAAATCTTTCATCCTAAAAGAAAGTTTAAAATGAACTTGGCTAACTATACTGTAATACGATGGCAAGGGCCAGCACACTCCGTATATATTTCTGTATATTTCGATACATGAAAAGGCGGCCTTGTCTATTCAGTCACCAAGATTCTGACCTAAAGCACGGTGGCGACAGCTCATTGATCTCTCCAGAAGCAAACAGAGCCCCTCAGATGCACCCGCACTGACGGGCTGGACGGCAGCAGGCGCGCCCGCGGCAGGAGTCTCGCGTGAACGCGCAGGCCGGAACGACGAGGGAAAGGGCAGGACTCATCTCGAAATTAAGCTATTGCAACTGGCTTGTAAAGGACAACCTCCACATTCTTCAGTCGCTTTCTCTCTTAAAACTTTAACAAGACACGGGTAACGGTATTAAATAAAACACCTACTCATTTTCCACATCTCCTGTTCTCCTGTGCCAAATTTGAACATAAATGGGTAGAATTAAATGTAGCCTATGGCTTACCTACCATAATTACATGTTGTGTTTTACACTGCTTCGAAATGGATACATTAAAATAATCCCGTCTTGGCTCCTACCCGCTAAAGTCAACAAGGCCTAGCGAGGCCAAGGGCCGTGGAAGGCGTGGCCACCCCAGCCAGGACCAAGGAACTGTCAAGACAGGAAATGCCATTCAAGACATAAAAAAGCCACCAGGATCTACTCTTCTCCTGGGGAAAAAAAAGGCAATGAAAAAAGCATGAAGACATTTCTCTCCAGTATAGAAATCATTGGTACTTCTGCAAATGTTTACTCTGGAAACTCTTCTAGAATATTTCCACAGGATTATACCAAATTGAGCTTTTTTTTTTCTTTAAGGTCAGAAAGAAATGAATAAATGTCATCAATTTAAAGGACACCACCCCTAGCATTCTTTTCTGCCTCGCTGTGAATTCGATAGTGTTCAACATTTTCCAGGTGAAATGAATGTCAGTGTCGCCGAGTGCGACGCGGGCCCCGGAGACAGCGGTCTCTCCGCCGCATCTCGGCCGCGGCCAGGCTTCCGCCTCACGGGAGGTTTCAGCTTTTCACATTTCTCCTCACCCGGCAGCAAAGCTCGCAGGGCTCCTTTCAAATGGTAACTCGCTTATCCTGAGGAGTCTGCTCAGAATACAGTGATCTTGAACGTGGGGTGGTGGGTTGGTTTAGAAAAAATAAAATACAAATATTTGAAGAGTGCTACAGCGGTCTCACGCCTTCCTGAACAGACAGCGGAGGGAGAGGAAAGGTTAGGCTACGTTCCTGGTTAGAAGAAAGCGCCGTGTTGCTTTGGGGTTAATTCAGGAGGCAATATTCAAGGAAAATGTGATATTTTATCAGAATGCCATTCAAATCGAAGGTCTAACATTTCCATCACAAGAGCATGCACGGAGCAATCTGTCCTCGGGAGGGAACTGGCGAGAACACACAGTGCGACAGGAACGGGGCCGCTCGGTCGGGGCACGGGCGGCAGAGGCTGGGGAATCGAAGAGACCGCTGACTCAACTTTCTGAAATATGTGACTGGTTATGACACGCGAGGCGGTTACCGTTAATGGCAGGAACGGGGTTTCCGAGCTCATTCTCCATTCTTCTTCTCTAGCCTACCTGAGACCACACCTTCCAACCACAAAGTGAAAATAAGAACACAGACAGAGCCACAGAGCAATTACAACGCCAGTCTCTTCGCCGAGACAAGGGCTGTCGAAGGTTGTGTTACTCATAAGCAGAGGGGAAAAGTAATGTGCATATTGCCTGAGGTTTTTTGTTTTATTTTCTCGCCAAAAGAGATCAATGCCATGTTGGGGAACAGACAAAAGACATTAATTAGAGAAGTCTTTCCACCACACACATGTGACTTGCGATTCAAAAAACAAAAAGCATAAAGATAAAGAAGAATCATTTGTCTAAGAGGATAATAATTTTTAGTAATATATTCCCTGGAAGCCATGTGAATGCGTTCAGAAATGCTGTTTAGATTAGCCTAATTCTATAGAATCCAAATGTGCACCAAACTCTGTACTTTTTATGTTAAATTGCTGTTGAATTTGTTAACCCACAACTGATTTCCTGTGTTATGGAATCTTGGAGATTACAGCTAACTTGGAGCAACAGGGATAATTCTTGACAGTTAGTGGTACATTTGTATGCATTTTCCTGAAAGGCTCTCATCTGGGGGCCTCAGACTGGTAGCTCAACATTGCCCCCTACTGCTTGCAACTGAAAAATAGGAGGTGGGCTTGGTGCAAAGGAGGAATCGAACCGGCCAGTGCCAAGTGCACTAACACCAGATGGTCCCGCACAAACAGAACCACAGAGGCATGCACTTTTCCAGTGACTATTCTCTTCTGGCTCCCCCAATCGCAAAAATAAATTATTATGAATTTGTTCAAAGTCATTAAAAAAGGCTTGAAGCAATGCTTAAATTTAATTTAGAAGTACTATCCCTTTTATCTTGGCCCAAACCTTCAGTCTGCTGATAGTGATCGTCCGGAGGCTTTGCTGCGAGACACTGAGGCCATTCATTCTGCTCAGAACACTTAGTAACGCCACACCGACGGCAGGCAAGCTCCCTCTGGAGAGTTCCCAAGACTGCTCTTCTTTCTGGGTATTTTTTACATGAGCGTTATAAAGTAAATAGAAGATATTCTACCTCATGTGCCATCGCCACCAAATTTTAAGAAAACACAAACATTATAAATAAATCTCTCAAATGAATTCACAATGAACATCACTGGCAAGCTCACACTAACAAAGATTTCACTTTTTTTCCTTTAACTTGAATAAAAGCAACTGAAAAACATTTTTTTTTTTTATCCTCACCCAAGGACATTTTTCCATCTTTTGTTCAGACAGAGTGGGAGGGAGAGAGAGAGAGAAAGAGAAACATCGATGTGAAAGGGACACATCAAGTGGTTGTCACCCACACAACCCAACCAGGGCCGGGGACAAACTGCAGCCGAGGTATGTGCCCACAGCAGGAACCGAACCCGGGTCTCTCTGGACCGCAGGCCGACGCTCTAACTGCTGAGCCAAACTGGCCAGGGCCTGAAAAACATTCTTAACAAAATCAGTGAGTTCTGTTCATATTTGTCTGTCAATTCTAATTCACAGCGTTGTCAAATTACAATCTTAAAGTCAAGCTGACATCTTCAAGTCAAGGTTCAGCAATTAAAGAAGTTCAAACTCAGATGTAAATGGACAAAACCAGAATTGGGGGCGGGGAGATGGCTGGAAATTGAAGTTGCCTTTACATATCCATCCCATAAAAGTGGAGCACACCCTGAACAGGCTAAGTTTAGGAACAGAACGAACGGAGGAGACGTAGGCACGGACTTTTCATTACCTCCAGCTCGGGCTGACGATGCTCAGCTCGCACTGACTCATTTCTACGCAGGACTCCCTTTCTGGACACTCTCGGTGCTCTACAAGGAGGGTTCAGCATTCCTCCCGCGGACACACAGCCAGGAAAAGCATGGTTTCAGAGTGGAGGAGACGTCTGGAAAACAGGGACTTCTGCATCCTGACCCAGGCTTTTCACCCAGGGCCTCTCCAGGGCTGTGACTTGACATTTTCATTAGGATAAAATGGAGATGAGCAATAGCTACCCGTATTTGCAGATGAGCTCACCTTCCAGCACATTTCAAAGTCTGCGCAGTGCTGCTCTCTCAAGAGTTCAGCAGGCTTTTATCACTTTCCCACCACGCTCCAAATTCAACTGTTTGGAGGCGGAAGGCCAGGACCCTGGAGCTGGCGTTCCTGAGTTCAAATCCCAGCTCCCCGCTTACGGTGATGACCTGGAGGAAGTGATGTAGACCTTTTGTGCTTCAGTCTCCTCATTTGTAAAACAGGGAGAATAACACCTACTTTATGGGGTTGTCCTAAAAGTAAAATAAGTTATGTATAAAGCATTTAGAATAGTGTCTGGTACTTAGTGTCATGGAAGTATCTGTTCTTATTACTACTAGTTAAATTAAGACTCACTTCAAGCCCTCCATGTGGCCTCTACACCTTCCAGCTACATTTCCTGTCACGTCCCCTGAATTCCTGGGCTCATCAACTCCCTCAATTCTGATCTTGTATATACACTTCCTAGAGCCTAAATTCCTCTCCAAGTGCCCTATCCAACCCTACTCTCCCCAAAGGTCCCCAAAAGCCACATCTGATGCTTCACAACAGTCCCAGCTCCAGTGGTCCGAATTTAATACGCCTTGCTCTGGACCGTGATTTTCAACAATCTCTACTACAGAGTTTCAGGTAAGCTAATGTAACACCTGGCGGCACTCGGGTCTCCCTCCTTGTTGAACTGAAGGCCGTGGTTACACGCACAAGCCATGGAGCCAGACGGGGCTCCGCCTCGCCATGCCACTTGCTGGGGCCCCTGGGCAAGGCGCTCACTCCTTTGCCTTGGCTTGCACATCTGTGAGTGAAGACTCATCACAGTTTCCGCAGCTCACAGGACTGTTGTAAGAAGTTTAAAAGTTAATAGCGGGCTCTGGCCGGTTTAGCTCAGTGGTTAGAGTGTCAGCCTGCAGACCAGAGAGTCCGGGTTCAGTTCCCGCTAAGGGCACGTACCTCGGTTGCAGTTTGTCCCCGGCCCCAGTTGGGGTCGTGTGGGTGGCAACCACTTGATGTATCTCTTTCACATCAATGTTTCTCTCTCTCTCTTCCCCCCTCTCTCCCTGAAGATAAATGCACACCAAAAAAAAGTCCTCAGGTGAGAATAAAAAACAATTTTTTTTAAAAAGTTAACAGTAGGAAACCCCTTAGAATAATGCTGGTGCACACAGAAATGCAGATAAATTGTAGGTATTGTTACATTGTTCTCCCCTCATTGTTACTTCCTGGAGCATCTAACACAGCGCCTTATATGTACATGTTCAAAACATGTTCATTCCACTGAACCGAGGTCATAGTGACAAAATCCTGGCTGTTCCATCACCTTACTGAAAGTGACCGAACTCCATAATTCAGAATAGTTACATATGCATTTACCTATGCAGATTAGGCAGCAGAGATTCATACAGCACTTTCCCGGAAACGGGTCCCGGACACCCCGTACTCACCACACCTTCCATCTTCCTCCACATTTCTTCCAGCTGAGTCATGGGCTGACACCACCAGTCAGTACACTTTTCGTATCGATTCCCTTGAAACCAAAACTGTCTCAGCCACTCGAACTCGACCTGTGGACCGTAGAGACCAGGTGGTGGTTACAACGCCCTCGTGACGGCCGATCAAGGACGATGACATCATCACTCAGTTCTCCTCCAGTAGCTTCACAGCCAGAGGATGAGAGAAGGCGAGAGGCTCAGCCTAACCAGGTCCAGTCTAACCTGGAGTCCCCAGAGCATGTGTGCGAAGTTGAGGAAAGAGTCAGCTTCACGCTCAGTGAGACGACCAACTCAGGCTGGGGAGGGATTGGGAACCACATGTATCAGCTGAAGTCAATCAACAACAAATACTGAGATCCTGAAGTATAGAGCAGCCGGCACTGTGTGTGACGGGAAAGATTCAATCAAACAAAGTATGTTTTTATTGATATCTGTATTAGAGATTAGCAGTAAGAGCAAAATACAAACACGTGTTAGAAGATCTCAATTTTAAGTTTCTTAGATTTAAAATAAATAAAGAATTTCACTGTGGGCCAGGAGGAGCTGGTGATGATGTCAACCCATACAACTAAACAACATAAAGGTAATTAGAGGCATGCACACATTAACCCCCCGGAGCCGGTCCAATCCTGCTTTTCACCTTAGGGCAAATGACACCGAAGAGGAGCAAACTCACTAGCCACGCCCTTTCCTTCCTAGGACCCCACAAGGATAAACCTATACTGTGTCCTCAGCAGTCCTCCTTCCATTCTACCCACCCCAGCTACAGACCAGGCAGCCCACCCCGCCCCGGTCTCAGGGCACGTGATCTGGGCAGAGCTGCAGCCCTAATACCAGGGCTCAGCCCACCACATTCCTCTGGTCACAGAACTGGACAGGGGGGACTAGGCCTGTGTGGAGTCAGAACAAGTCTTGAGACTGCAGACTGTCAGAAGAACAGGAAGAGGATTCGGCAGCCATCCTGCTGAATGGGAAGAACGGAGGCAAGAGAGTCGGAATGAACGGATCAAAACCAGGGCCTGGTAACATCAACTGACTCTTGATCAAGCTATTGCCAATGCCCTTTTTTGTTGAAACCAATTCAGGTTGTGTTTTCTGTCCCTGCCACTGAAACAATCCCCATATATGTACACGAGAGGTTAAGATAAGCTTTGTAAAGATAAGAAATGGTTTCCCATCTATTTCCCAGGTCTCCTCTCACAGATCTTCAAGTAGAAAATCAAATTTTACCATCAAAGTACAACTCCATTCATTCCCCAAACTCTTCTTACCTCCACCCTCTAAAGAGACTTTCAGAGCTTAATGTTGGGTCAGCTGGCTTTGCAGAAATAATCATGTTCCATATACACGCACAGAGCTACTACAATTGTCACCTGCTGCCACAAAGAAATTTTTGTTTGTTTATCCATATTGAACTTTCATGAAGCAAACAAAAGCAACTTGTGAAAAGTTAACAATGGCGAAAATGGCTCAAATAACTAAGCTGAGAACACCAAGTCATGAGAAAGGGTTTGAGTTCACATTAACTAAATGTTTGTTTGATATGTAGAAGTGATTTCAGTTAAAGCTGTTTAAGCAAACAAACAAACAAAAGAATATAGACAATGTTAAGACAATAGTTGCTAAACCTTACCTCTGGGATTAAAAGACCGTGGCCAGCAGAAGTAAACCTGACTGCTTTGAAAGCAGAATAAAAATACAAGTGTATATGGTTCAAGTTCTCTGAAGGTACAGTTTTAACAACATTGTTTACTACAAGAAAATAAAGAGTTCTGTTTAATAGAGTTGACATGAAATTGGTTCACACCATAGAAATAGACTGTCAGCAAAACACCAAGCCCTGTGTTAGGGAGAGTGGAAAAGTTTTAAAGTTTTTGTATCTTTGGGCTGGTTATTTCCATTGATTAGGACAAAACATGTAAGTCTTGGCAACCATGATATCCCAGAAAATAAAGTAGATGATCATATGTATGTAGTTCATTCAATCTATCAGGGTACACAAGAGTCTGGATTTCAGTACATTAAAACTCAGAAGCAAGGAGAGGGGCATACCTGGAGACAGCTAGCAGACAAGAGCAAAGAAAGACCCTGTCCTTTTCAGTAAATGAGGATTTCACCTTCCTGCTTAGATGTGTACCTATCTTTCAAGGCAAACAATGCCATCATTCAGAATAAGGGCCCTGGAATCCATTCAAAACTGGCAGCAGTACTGAACAGCCCCCTATCATCTATAAAACAGAGATAGCTGCATAATAGCCACATCGGTTTGCGGTGAGGATTAGGTGGGTTAACGACGATAGTAACGTCCCACCAGATGCACTTGCTGGATGCTGAGACCAGGAAGTGAACAAGGCCACAAGGCCTAGAACTTATTGTCTTTGAGGATCTCGCCATCATATTTCCTGAGAAGAAAAATCTCTAAGGTCCATGTCCATTCATGTCCACTCCTCTCTCTGGCCAGCTAGAAAAGTTCAACACTGAGGACTTAGTCCCAGCAGAGTTCCGCTCTTGAGTGAAAGTATGCCCATGAGATACCATCTTGGGGAGCATCAGATCCACTGGCATGCGTTTTATTCTTCTCCATAACCTGACCTTTTCATTTCAGTATTGTGGGCAAAATATTATAGGATTGTAATCAAATGCCACTCTCACCAGTTCCCTCATTGCCAAGAGAAGTAGTTGGCTCCTTTCTTAAAATTAATTAAAGACGGAAAAAAATTCCAGCTTCTTGCTTCAGAGTTGAAGTTACAAAAAAAGGAAGAAGGAAAAAAAAAAAAAAGCTGGGTTGTCTGCCCCCTCAAGCCCTGGGGATAAGAAAGGAGGGCCATGGGGTGGACCCTGCATGACAGCCAAAGGATGAGGACTCAGAATAGAATGGGGGCCTTCCTTCAGGGCTCCAAAAAATTAGTCTAATCACATCGACAGGCGGTCAAGTTCTAGCCAGGACCGGAAGAGGATCTATCCCCTCCCCAGAGCCTGGACCCTCGGGAAGGCTCCAGCCATGAGAGCAGGAATAAGAGACAAGCCGTCAGAAGGGGAGCTGCTGACAGTGGCCAAGGAACCCTCCATGGGTTATGGTGATCCCCAAAGATGTGGGCAGCGGGGAGACCACAACCAAGAGCTCTCTTGAGGCTCTTACAGGTCATGATGCTGATCAACCAAACGCCCAGGTTTCCATCCTGCACCTAATGGAAGTTCCCTAGAATGCCCACAGGTATCAGAAGGATCTTAAAGGACCTCTGAGTCATCACAGGAAAATGAAAACATGTTCATAATGCTGTTAATTTCATAGCTGTGACCCATAAACCCATCTCTATAATCCTCAGAACTATCCCTCACCTGCCTTCTCTGTGGAATACCAAAAACAGAGACCAATCAAGGAAAGCTTTTGTCCTAGAAATGTCTAGGAAAAGTCTGAAGGGGAGGAGGAAACAGAATGCACCCACCCACCTGAACATTCTTGGACCTTGGACACTTAGGCATTTGGAAAGCGAAGCCTAGGAGATTCTGAAATCATATTTCTGAGATTCTACATCACCGTGCATTACTCTTACAAATCACCGTGCAAATCATCTCCATTACCCTTACAAGTAAGCAAATGCCGCCTAATTTTTCTTCTGCCAAGTTAGTGTGGGCTCTTGATTTGATCCCAGGTCAGCTCATGGAGTTCCTTCATGAGATGTGTGAACATGGCCAAAGGTGTCAACAGCTCATTATAATCACTGAGAAAGACCTTAGACCAGGGAGCCATGCTAAGGTCCCATCTACAAAGAGCTACCCTATGAGGACCTTTCACAATAGCTCTGATCAGAACAAAACGAGAACCGAAGGATGTCACTGAATGACACATGCCTCTGGGGGAAACTGGCTAGGGAAAGAGGCTAGATTCTACATTTCACATTTTCAAGAAGGAAAACAAATTATTCAAGAACACAGAGGGAGATTCTGCTTATAACAAAAATCTTTTCTAAGCATCTAAGTTAGAAAAAATATATATATCTTCTTGTGGATTCCGTTCCAATCCCAAAGTTCCCACATTGCTTAGTTAGAAACCATCCAAGACAAGGAAAACAAGCCACTTCTAAACCCACACAGCCTGAAAGCCTGCAGCACATAAAACCAAGGACTTCACCCTATAATTAGTCCAGCAAAGGCACATTGCCTTTAAGAAAGGGCAGAGCAAACAAGGAGGACCCGTGGTGACTACGATGGACATTCATGCTTTAACAACAGGACACAGCAGAGTCTAAGTCTTCGCATGCTTAACCCCAGCCAACTTGGACAGTGAAAGAACAGTGTCTGACGACGTGCCCTGTCATATGGATTTAGTTCCTAAGTAAGGAGATGACCTTAAAGAATCAAAGATTGGAGGATGGGGAAGACTGGAACGCACGCTATTTCGATCCAGGTTCTCTCTCCCCATTCAGGCACAGGCTAGCCTCAGGGACTAAGGTCTCTGCTCCATTGCTAACATATGCAATGTCAAAAGCAGCCATCTACTTTCTGAAGCAAATGTACTCAGATGACAATATTCTAGATAAACAGTATGTTTTTTGTCGATTTCTCCCACCCATTGATGATAGCAAAACATCAGAGTCACAGACGAAGACCAGAAGGACGGGGAAGAAAACAGTCCAGGTGCATGGTAATGAGAGCATCCATTCTGCCAGCTCAACTCCTAAACTTGCAAGGTTTTTAGAGAAGGAAATAGCTGCACTTCTGTGTGAGAATTTCTTCACTACAAATATTGACAAAGATATAACTGTGCTCCCAAGTCTAATTCAGTGAGGTCGCCAGGCCCATAAACGCTTATTATTCCCACAGTTCTAGCTATAAGCAATGTCTGGCAAGGACAGATGGGAGAGAACATGGGACACTGGTCAGATACAGTGAAGGAAAGAAAGTCAGTCGTGGTTTGGCTTAGCATTGGAAGTGGTTATTGTTGCCTTTGGGTCTACAAATTATGGCCATGTTTCACAAACTGTGGGGAAGCTCACAAGACGTTAAATATCTTTTCTTTAATATGTTTTTTCATTGATTTTTAGAGAAAGAGGGAGAGAGAGAGAGAGATAGAAACATCAATGGGAGAGACAAATGGATTGGCTGCCTCCTGCACACCCCATACTGGGATCGAGCCCATAACCTGGGCATGTGTATCCTGACCGGGAATTGAACTGGTGACCTCTTGGTCCGTGGGTCGATAATCAGCCAACTGAGCCACACCAGCAGGGCTAAAGATACTATATTCCATTGTTTCTCCTCTGCTCAAAATCCCTAATGACTCCCCATTTCCTGCAGGTAAAAAGGGAAGTCCTTGTCCCCTCCAGAGACCTTCAAACCTTTAGGTACCATCTGTGTGACCTCATCTCCTATAAGTCACAGCCTCACTCCCACCACTCAAATCAAACTATGCCTTAACTAATCATGAACAGAGTCTTCACCCCGGTTGGTCCCTCTACCCAAACTGTTCCTCAAATATCCACCAGGCTTACTCCCTCACCTACTTCAAGTCTCTGCTCAGAGGATGTCTTCTCAGTGGGATGTTCTCTACTGATTTTAATCTCTATCACCTTCCTCTGACTGACTGGATTTTTACAAGCATCTAACATACTAGATAATTAACCAATGTGTTTAGTTGATTATTTATTGTCGCCTCCATGCAAGAGAACATCTTTTTTTTTTTTTTACCTGTGTATCCTAGAGCACCCAGAAGAGTGTCTGGCACAGGTTCCATTATTATTTGTTGAAAAAAATGAATGAGAATATTTCTGTATTCCAAATTCTCCATCAATCCTTCCAATTATACCAAAGAGAACGTCTCAGACTGCTGATGACTTTCAACAGTTCTCTTCCATTTGGTAAATTCTTTTCTCCTTTCAGTCATTTTTATTGTTTGTTTTGTTTTGTTGTTGTTTTGTTTTGTTTTGCGGTATAATTTGCCCAATATAAAATTAACCCATTTCATGTGTAGAATTCAATGACATTTAGAAAACTTCTCAAGGTGTGCCCTAATTTCCCTTCTTAACAGAATGAATAAAGGCTCAGAGCCTTCTCTCAGCAAGACCAGCAGCTGGAATTGAGTAACACTGCTCTGTTTTCACTGGTTATATTTTTCTGGTTACTTTTCTTTTGGCTAGTGATACTGGCTTTCCACTTACAGTGGTAATATAAAGTTTCCTTCTTAAAGAAATGTATTTATATAGAAATGAGTTGATTTAGACAATGGATTAAATAGATAAAAATATATGTAGTCCAAAGATGAAGAACAATTGAAAGGTTACTAATGAGAACAGTAAAGTTTGCAAAACTGACCGGTGGGATCCAGATCTGTGGGTCTCACGAACTGCAGAATTAGAACTAATAAGCAAAAAGCAAGTCACTGACACTTGCTTCTAGGGTCCACCCTCAATTCCCATCAGATCCATTGGGAGACTGTTCTTCATGGGTCTATTGTGTTTCTGTACTGTAAGCAAGAAAATGTCCTTTGTTTCAGACTCTCATTGCAAGGATCTTTGTATAGTGAACAGCCTTGAAACATATAGTTTCTTCCTCCAGAACAAAGGGCAGGTTTGCCAAAAGACTTAGAGGATAAAGATAGTGTCTTGAATTGTAGTCAAGGACAGAGTTGCTTACTGCCTATTATAAAAGATTCAGGTTCCCTTAGCTTGGGTTCCTCTCCTATAATGCAACCCCTCCATGTGCACATGCTATCTGGTCCACCTTACATTGTCCCGTGGAAATAGAGGTTTAGAGAACTGGCACAAAAATGTTGATACTCTGGCTACTGCTACTGTTGTAAGTAATAAAAACTGTCCTTTGTCTCTGGGAGTCCCATATCTTACATTCATATGAAACTATGGCAGATTAACTTGTAATTTGCAAATAGGGAAGGATCTCAGACCCTTCACAATTCTTCAAAATCCTCACCTCATTGTGGATTTCTTCTCCTTGTTTCAAAACTGCAGGCTCCAAGGACTTCAGTGAGACATCGCCACTGTCTTTCACATCACAGACATTCTGCAGAGCCAACTGGCAGCGCTTTAGGATGTAATCCAAGGTTCCCGTCGAGCACTGCAAAGGGAACCAGAAATACAGATTATAAGCAAATTCCAAGTTTGCCATGCCTCTTCCTAGAACAGTTCACATTTGTCCCCTTTCTGTACATTCACCTGTCACCCTCACAACTCAGCCTATACTCTTGAACTTAAGAATTATTGCAGTGGCCTGCCCACTGACCTCTGTGCTACCAGCTTGACCTCACCTGGGTCACTGATCTTGCTGGTTTTCTCTTATTATGTAGGCCTCATGTTACTAACTAAAAAGTAAGCTCCCTTGCCCTGGCCAGTTAGGCTCAGTGGTTAGAGCGTCTGCCCACGGACCAGTGAGTCAAGGATTTGATTCTGGCTAAAGGGCACATACCTCGGTTGCAGTTTGTCCCTGGCCCTGGTCAGGGTCGTGTGGGAGTCAACCAGTCAATGTGTCCCTCTCACGTGAATGTTTTTCTCTCTCTCTCTTTCTCTCTCTCCCCCCTCCCCCCTCCCTCCCACTCTATCTGAAGATAACTGGAAAAGTATCCTTGGGTGAGGATTAAAAAAAGTAAGCTCCCTCAGGCTAAGACACTATCATGTATATGTAGAATATGTAAATACTTATATATTATAAATATATATTTATATGTCCTAAACGTAAAAGAAAGTTAATAAGTAGTTATTGGATGAATAACTAATCAACCAAGAAGTCAAGGACACCGACTTTATCTCCAGTGCCCTGAACCTACTCTGGGAAAGAAAGGTACCAGAGTGTAGAATTGGTCCAAAGGTGCACAAAGTAAAACAGTGATGGAGAAAAAAATTGAAGTTATAAACACAGGGCAAGGAACTCACTTTCCTTTCTTGTAACTGCAGTCCTTGGCAGAACAGATTCTTCAAATAATGGGGACTGTGTGGCTGATGCCCTCAAGGCCCGTCCAAAGGCATGACTTAGAACTGGGTATCACAAGGGCATAGATAACTAGATCATCCCTTTCTAGTGTGTGGGAGCAAAACAAGTCAAATGGACATATTCCTGCTTTGAATGGTCACATGTCAGAAAAGGAGAGGATGCAGATGGTTGGTGCATGTGTTTGTTTAGATAATGACATGATTTCCTAGAATGATAAACATCAAGCTATAAATACTCTTTAGACCAAATGAAGAAAATACATCCCTAAAGTATTTTTATTTTAATATTTGTCATTTCAACTGATCTCTTAGAAATAACATTTAAGGCTAATCTCCTGGTGCAAAAATTCTTTGTACAGTTACTGCCATTTTGTACAATGTGACATGGAAAAGCCTGGGAAAAACAAAGTTTCTGTGCCAAAAACAGAAGCTTGACTGATATGTATTAAGTATGAGGATCTCCAAGTGCTAGAAGCACATGGGAAAACAGCTCCAAGCTGCTACCAAGAAAAAACAAAAAATGGGATTGAACTTAACCTGTTTAAAACTGCATGAACTACTGTCTTCCCCGATGTCTTAGATCGCTGTTTCTACTAATGGTAATGTCATCCCCAAATCACCCACACTTGACACCCAGAGTCATCTAAGAGCCTAGCACATAGAAAGCATCCAATAAAGAGTTGATTCGTTCATTTGTTCCTTCTTTCTCTCTCTCTCTCTCTCTCTCTCTCTCTCTCTCTCTCTCTCTCTCTCTTTCCTTCTCTCGTTCTCTCTTTCTTTCTTTCATTGTTCCCGCCACTTTAATCGGTCAGTTGCCAACTCTGACACTATGTTTCCTAAATTAGTCATGGGAATTTCTTCTTTTTCCTACTGCTACTACCTTAGTTCAGATCCTGACAGGTTTAATTGATGTCTCTATCATATTTATCTTCCTAAAGATATCTCCAATATGTCACTACCAAGATCAATAATCAATATCCCATCTGCCAATCAACTTAAGTTCAGTCACGTAATCTGACATCCAAGGTCCAGCACTCTGGTCTCACTCAGGAACCAGCTTTACCTGCTAACACTGCCTCTAGGGCATCATGGTGTCCAGTTCAGTGCAGCCACTCAGTACTCCCCGGGAATCTCCACCCCATCCTAATCATGAGCTTCCCTCCTGAGTCCTCACCCATTAGCTGTCCTCAACTGTCCTGAAGTCCCTCACTCCTCTGTGTTGAAGTCTTAGTGCCACCTCACCCATGGAGCCTCATGCTGTTTGTTGGCTCTATTCTGCACTACAGCCTGAGGGCACAAAAACTGTAAGCAGTTGGAGGGCACCAAACATGTCAACCGTTCCTCTTCATGGAGTTATTTACAATAACCAAGATATGGAAGCAACCGAAGTGTCCATCAATAGACAATTGGACAAAGAAAATATGGTACATACACACAATGAACTATTACTCAGCCAGAAAGAATGGAATCTCACCATTTGCCACAACATGGATGGACATGGGGGGTACTATGCTAAGTGAATTAAGTTAGAGAAAGACAAATACTGTATAATTTCACATATTTGTGGATTCTAAAAAACAAAATAAATGAACAAACAAAACAGAAACAGACTCATAGATACAGAGAACAGACTGATGGTTGCCATAGAGGTAGGGGCTGAGGGGCTGGGTGAAAAAGGTGAAGGGATTAGGAGTACAGATTGGTAGTTAAAAAATAGTCACAGGATATAAAGTACAACATAGAGAATATGATCAATAATATTATAATAAGTATATATTGTGCCAGGTGGGTACTAGACTTACCAGGAGGACCACTTATTAAGTAATATAAATGTCTAACCTTTATGCTGTACACCTGAAACTAATACAATATTAAATGTCAACTGTAATTGAAAAATTAAAAAATTTAAAGAAAAGAATATGCTGGACACTGAAAAGTTCAATGAAAGTTTTCAGAATGAATGAACTAAAATTGCTTTCCTTCTTCTGCATAGTAATTTCAACCAACAGCAACTCTTACAATCAAGATTCACTGATCTTAAAGTCTCTTGCTTTATTATTTACCCTCTAATGTATAAATGGAGAAAGAACAGCAATCCACACACAGAGCTGTGGTTGTTCCTGTCTCCTATCAGCTTTTCATCAGGATAAATTTCAGCAGCGGTAATGTGATAATAATAGCAGTGGTTGACATTCTCTGAATACATACACTACACTAGCCCCTGTCCTAAAAGACTTACCTGTGTTAACTCATTTAATCCTCACAAGAACCCTATGAACTAGGTATGATGGTCATCCTCATCAAATACATTTTTTCAAACCTTGTATTCATCCTTTTGTACCAGCCCTCTGAGCACAGCACTAATCAGCTTGTCTACTCTGCCAGATTAAGATTTTAAAAGATGCAAGCGGATACACTTAAGTAGCCACACACTCAAACTGATCCAGAAGAAAAGAATTCTTGAGTGGTTACGGCTAGAAAAGACTGATACCTCTAACATCTCATATAAAAATGAAGTCTTTTTTGTATAGTACAAAGCACTTATTAGATGGTCTATGAATGTTTGCTCACTCTTTTCATTCCTTCACTTCTTCCTTTCTTTCTGACTTCCTGACAGAACTTATTTTTAGATCTCTAAGATAATGATTTTCATGTTTATTTGTGTAATATCTGTCTCTCCAACTAAAATACAAGTTCAACAAAGGTAGTGGCAATATTGCCGTGTTGATGGCTGTGTCTCTTGAGCGCGTGGTGCTGCTGGACACACACCAGGCACTCGCATATTTAGGCAAATGAGTGAAGGGACAAGAGAAGACAGGAGACAAGGAGAAAAGGAGGACGGAGTGCTTGATGGGTTTGTGGCGTCCTGACTGAGACACACTCCTGCCCTCCCTGCCACACCGCGGCATGGCCAGACCACCAGGACAGCTGCTTGATGGCCAGAAGGCATGGCGCTGCCTAACAGACCCACAGTCTCAGGACTGAAAGGTCTTGTGTTCCCTGCCACTTTGTCGTCCCTTCCGCCCCACGTTCTCATACTCCGGTACGATAGCAAAGTGCGTGCAACAAGCATAGAAACAGGTCAACTCGTAATCCTTGTCATGATCCCTCCTCTGTGCTCTGGATCCCTTCCTCCCAAAGCACATAGTTCCCCAGGGTGACTCCTAAGAGCTTCCTTCATCTCTTACGTTTCCATACCCAACTAGTCCAATCATCTGACCCAACTGCTCCAAGTGGTGGCAGTAACGTCTGGGTTAGAAACATGACTGGGGAGCTCAGAAATTCCTCCGTGCCACTGGAACTGCCCTTCATTTACATTCACATGGCCAGAAGCCTGACCAAAGTGAAGGGACATGTAAATTCTCGACCATCTGAGCCCAATCACAGCTAACGTATGCACAAGCACACAAATCCTCCCCATTTCCTCCTGGCCATCTCCTGCCTTTGACCTTGACAGATACAAACCCCTTAGAAAATCTCTAACTAGCAACACCTGCCAGTGGCACTTACCTTCTCCAAGAAACATAACCCCAAAGAAGCAAAATATACTTATCCCACGCTGTGAATATACTCTTTAAAACTATCCAACACAACTCAAAGCTAAAAAGCAAGTAAACAGAGACTAAAGTCAAGTTAGATGGAAGCAATTTTCCTATCAAATGCTCTTCCAAAGTTCTATGATAAATTGCTCATTCAACCACTTCTGTCACATCCAATTAAGTCTGAATCACATTTGTATTTACACTTACCTCTGCTACTCGGTGGGTGGAACTAAACCGAGGCGGTAAACCAGCCAAAACACAGTGCTGGTGGGTGGCATTGAGATCATCTGCAGGAAAAATACCAAAAATTAAAAATAAACCCACGTTCACGCGCGCGCACACACACACACACATACTTATTAGTCACTATATACTATTTAACTAAAATACAAAGTAAACAATAAATCCACCATTCAAAAAATGGCAATAACCAAAAATTAACCATTTGTATTCTTTAAGCCATCCTTTATAAATAAAATGATCAACAAAACCATGACACTTTCGGAAGTGGAACGGGACGTTATTAATAACTATTCCAGGACAGCAGGTGTACATCAGGACTGTCCTTAACAGCCAGGATGTATGGTTACCTTACTTACTACTTTAGTCTTATGATCCACTCCCCACAAAGTTAAAAATTCATGGATTGAACCTGAAAAGGCTACATATACTATAAGATTCCATCTACATAACATTCTGAAAAAGGCAAAACTGTAGCGACAGTAAAAAGACCAGTGGTTGCCTACAGCTGGGGATAGTGAGAAGAGGATGAACAGAAGGATTGCAGAAGTTTTTAGAGCAGTGAAACTACTATGTGTGACACCAAAATGGTGGACATATGTCACAATATATTATACATTTCCAAAATCTATAAAATACACAACACCAGGAGTAAACTCTAATATAATACAGTGATACCTCGGTTCTCGAACATAATTCGTTCCAGGAGGACGGTCGAGAACCGAATTGTTCGAGAACCGAAGCAATGAAACCAATAGGAAAGCGTGACTCCACAAAGCGTGACTCTCTCTCTGCACTCACACTGATGACGCAAGCAAGGCGCGCTGGGCCGAATGAACGCCATTCGGCTCATCTCGGAAGTTCGAGTTCCAAATATTTGTTCGGATTCTGAGACAAAAGTTTCTCGAATCTCCATTTGGTCGAAAACCGAGGCGTTCGAGAACCGAGGTATCACTGTATATGGACTTTGGTGATAATGACGTGTCAATGTAGGTTCATTGATTATAAAAAATGTTGGCCCTGGACTGTCTGGCTCAGTAGTTAGAGAGTCAGCCCGTGGACCAAAGAGTCATGGGTTCAATTCTGGTCAAGGGCATGTACCTTGGTTGCAGATCATCCCCAGCCCTGGTCAGGGTCGTGCAAAAGGCAACCAATCAGTGTTTCTCTCACAACTCAATGTTTCTCTCTCTCTCTCTGTCTCTCTCACCCCCTCCCATTCTATCTGGAAATAAATGGAAAAATATCCTCGGGTAAGGAAAAAAAAAAAAAAAAATGCTACTCTGGTGCATGATGTTGACAGTGGAGGAGGTTGCACATGGCGGGCAAGGAGTATATGAAATCTCTGTACTTTCTGCTCAGTTTTGCTGGGAACATAAAACTGCTCTAAAAAATAATCTTTTAAAAATATATATCAACTAAAAAATCTTTGGAAAATTATTTAAGCCTGCCCAGCTCAGTCTCTAGAGACCAATAATGTATGCCGTTATATAGCTCCTTAGCATTATCCTCCCGGAGTGTTCTCATAGCAAAGGGAAACACTTACTTGCACTACTTAATTTAATATTTGGATAAGCAGCTACCAATTGCCAAGCACTACTCCATCCTGCTCTCATGCAAGTTCCATTATGGTGGAGAAAATATGCAATAACGCACAAGAAATTAAGGTGTGAGAGATGACAAAATGGCGGCGGAGTGAATGGAAGCTACACAGATGATCTCCCAGGACCAAACTGGAATTACAACTAAAATACAGACAAATCGTTGAGAAAAAGCAATAGAAAAGCAGTTTGCGAGAACCATATAACCAGGGACACGGACTTGATCCTGGTAGGATTGCAGAGGCGCGAGATGGGGGCTGGGAGCCCACAGACAGCAGCGGCCTTAGCTGGGAACAATGCCCTCGAGTTACACTCCCAAGTGGCTCCACAGCCCAGAGCAGGGACAGAGGCTAAATTAGCCACAGCCACTCACCTTGGGCTCCGGCAGAGGGAGGGCAGACTGGACCGGAACTGTGTGCAGACACTTGGGATTTGGCGGGCACTCAGAGCTTTTGCTGAGTTGCAGCCACGCAGGATGGTGGCCATCTTACTCCTTCCCAGGGCTCTGGGGAGAGGCATGGCCCCTCCCTCGGAGATTCAACCCCACCAAGGTGGGCCATTGAAATGCTGCCCCACCCTCGGGAAATCCCCTTATGCTGAGCAACTGAAGGAGTTTTTCATTCAACTGAGAACCCAAGGCTCTTCAGGTTACCGCTACTGCTAGCCTCCAGGCAAAAAGCTAGAGGATAACTGAACCATTCCTGGGCTAGCAACTCTAACCAGGAAAGTAAGATCTGACAGTGGTGTTTAACGTGGATCCTCCCTCACTCATCCAAACCCAGGAGAGGGAGCCACAAACAGCAGAACACCAACACCCACAGGGAAAATTTGTCAGGCTCCAAAGCACACTGTGATAGCCAAAATGGTGAAACAAACAAACAAACCAAAAAAGCCAAATAAAATAAGAAGAGACCTCTACCCAAAATGAGATAACTGTGGAGCAGTTAAGCAAGTTAACAGCTATAATTCAGAGCCATGATCTTGAGGAAGCTCAACAGCATGAGTAAGAACATCAGCAACATGAGTAAAGACATAGAAATGTTGAAAATCAACCAATTTGAAATTAAAATCCACCAAGAAGAAATTAAGAATGACATATCAGAAATAAAGAACACATTGGAAGATCTAAACAGCAGAGTAGAGGAAACTGAGGACTGGATCAGTGAATTAGAAGACAGGGTAGAAAAAAATCAAACAATCAGAAAACCAAAAGAAAAAAAAACAATTAAAAAAACAGGAAGACAGCTTAAGAGAACTGTGGGACAACTGGAAACGTAATGATATTCGCATCATAGGAGTCCCTGAAGGAGAAGAAAATGAGCACGGGTTCAAGAAAATATTTGAAGAAATAGTGACAGAAAACTTCCCTAATTTGGTGAAGGAAGGAGGCATTCAAGTTCAAGAAGCATAGGGAGCCCCAAGTAAGAAGAACCCAAACAGGCCAACACCAAGACACATAGTAATTAAAATGCCAAATATTAAAGACAAAGAGAGAATCCTAAAAGCAGGAAGAGATAAGCAACAGGTTACCTACAAAGGAACCCCCATAAGGCTATCAGCTGACTTCTCAACAGAAACACTACAGGCCAGAAGAGAATGGCATGAAGTAACCAAGGTCATGAAAAACAAGGATCTGAATCCAAGACTACCCCACCCAGCAAGGCTGTCATTCAAAATAGAAGGTCAAATAAAAAGCTTCCCAGACAAAAAAAAAAGGCTAAGGGAATACACTAGCACCAAACCAGCACTACAAGAAATGTTAAAAGGACTGCTGTAATTAGCAGGAGAAAAAGGAAGAAAAATATAACCACACTAAACAAAAATGGCAATAAATAAGTACATATCAATAATCACCTTAAATGTGAATGGATTGAATGCTCTGATAAAAAGACACAGAGTAGCTAATTGGATAAGAAAGCATGACTCATCTATATGTTGTTTACATAAGACCCACCTCACAACAAAAGACTCACATAGGTTGAAAGTGAAGGAATGGAAAAAAAATTTTCCAACCAAACGGAAAGCAAAAAAAAGCTGGGGTAGCAATACTCATATCTGATAAAATAGATTTCAAAATGAAGGCCATAACTAGAAACAAAGAAGGCCACAACATAATATTGAAAGGATCTATCCAACAGGAAGATATAACCTGGGTAAACATATATGCACCCAATATAAAAGCACCAAAATATATTAAAAATCTTCTGGAGGACTTCAAAGGAGAAATCGACAGCAATACAATCATAGTAGGGGACTTGAACACCCCGCTGACATCACTGGATAGATCCTCTAGACAAAAATTTAGCAAGGAAGAACAGACTCTAAAAGGAGCACTAGACCAAATGAATTTAATAGATATTACAGAGAATTACATCCCAAAACTACAGAATTCACATTCTTCTCAAGTGCACATTGGACATTCTCAAAGATACACCACATGTTAGGACACAAACTAAATCTCTACAAGTTCAAGAAGATGGAAATCATATCAAGCATATTCTCAGATCACAATGGCATGAGACTAGAAATCAACTGCAACAAGAACATGCAAAAACATTTGAACACATGGAGGCTAAATAGCATTTTATTGAACAATGAATGAGTTACTGAGGAGATCGAGGAAGAAATTAAAAACTTCCTGGAAACCAATGAAAACACACAAAATCTATGGGATGCAGCAAAAGCAGTTCTGAGAGTACAGTTCATAGCACTACAGGCTTACCTGAAGAAACCAGAAAAATTTCTAATAGACTATCTAACCTCACAACTTAAAGAATTAGAAGGCAAACAGAAAACCCCAGAGCAAGTAGAAGGAAGGAAATAGTAAAGATAAGAGCAGAAATAAATGACATACGGACCAAAACAACAATTCAAAGAATCAGTGACACAAAGAGCTGGTTTTTCAAAAAGATAAACAAGATTGATGGAACCTTAGCTAGACTCACCAAGAAACTAAGAGAGAGAACCCAAATACACAAAATCAGAAATGAAAGAGGAGAAGTAACAACCGACACCACAGAAATACAAAAGATCATTAACAACTACTATGAACAATTATATGGCAACAAATTCGACAATCTAAGTGAAATAGACAAATTTCTAGAAACACACAGTCTCCCAAAACTGGACCAGGAAGAGATAGAAAACTTGAACAGACCAATAATAAATAAGAAAATTGAAGAGGTAATCAAGACTCTCCCAGCAAACAAAAGTCCAGGCCCAGACGGCTTTATGGGGGAGTTTTAGTGAACATTCAAAAATAAAAACTAACACCCATTCTCCTCAAACTATTTCAAAAAATTCAAGAAGAAGGAAGACTTCCAAACTCATTTTATGAGGCCAGCATAATTCTAATTTCAAAATCAGAAAATAACACTACGAAGAAAGAAAACCACAGACCAATATCCCTGATGAACATAGATGCCAAAATCCTGAATAAAATACTAGCAAAGCAAATCCAGTAATACATCAAAAAAATTATTCACCATGACCAAATGGGATTCATCTCAGGAATGCAAGGATGGTACAATATTCACAAATCAATAAATGTGATACACCACATAAATAAAATGAAGAATAAAAACCACAAGATCATATCAATAGATGCTGAAAAAGTGTTCGACAACATTCAGCATCCATTTCTGATAAAAACGCTCAGCAATCTGGGAATAGAGGGATCATATCTCGACATAATAAAGACCATATATGAAAGACCTACAGCCAACATCATACTCAATGGGCAGAAACTAAAAGCATTTCCCTTAAGAACAGGAACAAGACAGGGATGCCCACTTTCACCACTCTTATTTAACATAGCACTGGGAGTCTTAGCCACAGCAATCAGACAGAAAAAATAAATAAAAGGGATCCAAATTGGAATGGAGGAAGTGAAACTGTCATTATTTGCAGATGACATGATATTATACATAGAAAACCCTAAAGACTCCATCAAAAATCTACTAGAATTAATAAGTGAATTTGGCAAAGTAGCAGGATACAAATTTAACGTCAAGAAATCAATGGCATTCTTATACACCAATGATGAACTCACAGAAAGAGAAACTGAAAAAACAATCCCATATATCATTGTGGCAAAAAAATTAAGATACCTAGGAATAAACTTAACCAAAGAAATAAAGGACCTATTTGCAGAAAACTACAAGACATTGAAAAAAGAAATAGAGGAAGACATAAAAAAGTGGAAGCACATACCTTGTTCATGAATTGGAAGAATTAACATCATTAAAATATCCATATTACCCAAAGCAATCTATAGATTTAAGGCAATCCCCATCAAAATATCAACAACATATGTCACAGAACTAGAACAAATACTTCAAAAGTTCATATGGTACCAAAAAAGATCTCAAATAGCTACAGAAATCTTGAAAAAGAAGGACAAAGTAGGTGGGATCACAATATCAGATATCAGGTTATACTACAAAGCGACTGTAATCAAAAGAGCCTGGTACTGTCACAATAATAGGCATATGGACCAGAAGAACAGAACAGAGAATCCAGAAATGGACCCAAGACATTATGCTCAATTAATATTTGACAAAGGAGGCAAGAGCATACAGTGGAGTAAAGACAGTCTCTTTAATAAATGGTGTTGGGAAAATTGGACAGCTACATGCAAAAAAAAAAAGTAACTAGACCATCAATTTACACCATACACAAAAATAAACTCAAAATGGATAAAAGACTTAAATGTGACCTGTGAATCCATAAAAATCCTAGAAGAAAATGTAGGCAACAACATTTTGGATATCATACGCAGCAGAATTTTCACTGACACATCACCTAAGGCCACAGAAACAAAGGAGAAAATGAACACATGGGGCTACATCAAACCAAAAAGCTTCTGCACAGCAAAAGAAACAACCATCAAAATGGAAAGACAACCCACTGTATGGGAAAGCATAATTACCAATGATACACCAGAAAAGGGGTTAATTTCCAAAATATATAGAGTCCTCATACAACTCAACAAAAGGAAGACAAAGAACCCAATTAAAAATGGGCAGAGGAACTGAATAGACACCTCTCCAAACAGGACATACAAATGGCCAAGAGACATATGAAGAAATGCTCAATATCACTAATCATCAGAGAGATGTAAATTAAAACAACAATGAGGTATCACCTCACACCTGTCAGAATGGCCGCCATCAAGAAAGTATCAAACAAGTGTTGGTGAGAGTGTGGAGAAAAGGGGACTCTAATGCACTGTTGGTGGGAATGCAGACTGGTGTAGCCACTATGGAATACAATATGGTGTTACCGCAAAAAATTAAAAATTGAACTTCCATTTGTCCCAGTGATCCCACTTCTAGGAATATACCCTAAGAAGCCCGAAGCACCAATCAGAAAGAGTATGTGTACCCCCATGTTCATAGCAGCACTATTTACAATAGTGGAAACAGCCCAAGTGTCCATCAGTAGACGAATGGATAAAAAAGCTGTGGTACATATACACAATGGAGTACTATGCAGCTGTAAGAAAGAAAGATCTCTGATCCTTTGAGAAGACATGGAGGGACCTGGAAAGTATTATCCTAAGCAAAACAAGGCAAGCAGAAAAAGACAAATACCACATGATCTCACTTATTTGTGGAATATAATGAACATAACAGTCTGAGGAATAGGGTAGACCCAGAGTTGTGGAAGTGGGGTACAAACTGACAACCCTCAGAAGAGGGGGTGGTGGGAGGAGGGAAGAGATAAACCACAGAATGTATATGCATGTACGCATAACTAATGGACATGGACAACAAAGCTGGGAACGGGGCAGGGGGGATGGGTAGGAGGGTGTCAATGGGTTAAAAGAGGAAAAACATCTTTAACAAAAATAAAATGAAATAAAAATAAAATGAAATAAAATTCAAGAAAAAAAAAGAAAGCACGAAAGAAATGAAGGTGTGAGGCGCTGTGCAGAACGTCAAGGACAACTGAACAGGGCTGGGAGCCAGGCCGGGTGCACGGGAAGAGCGTGCATACGGGACCTTCGCTGGTGAAACTGAAGGTGAGATCTGAACAACGGGAGCCAGCAAGGCCCGGCCCGGGGCGAAAGAATTCCCAGCAGAGGACAGGGCCGGGCCAAGGCACGGACGAGGCAATGGGCTTGCTGTGCTCCAGGAAGAAGGCAGACCAGAGAGGGCAGCAGGGTGAGGGGGCCCATGGGAAGCTGTGGGTCATGGCAGGAATTTGGGTTTCCTCTCCATACAATGGGAAGCCCTTAGAAAATGTTAAGCAGGGGGCAAAGACCAGTGTGGCAGCTTCACAGCAGAGAGGGCTGAGGGGAACCCGCTGGGAGCAGGGAGACTCGTCAGGCGGCTGCTGCAGTCATCCCTGCGGGAGTGGACAGTGACCCGGACTGCCAGGCAGAGGTGACGGTGCACAGCGGTGGGTGCACAAGGACTTGGAGGAAAACAACAGGATGGGCCGGATGAGAGAAGCGAGGGAAAGAGCGAAATTAAGAGCAATTTAGGGCGGTTTCATAGGAACAACTGGTTGAAGATGAGTAAGTCAGAAAACATGAGGAGAGTGTAGAAACAGTATTACAAAATGCAGTAAAATGAAAACATCTGTGATACATCTGGAGTTAAAAAATCAAATATAAAGACAGCAAGGAAGGCTCCCAGGATCAAAGCAGACCTCACCTCTGCAGGGGCTCGGAGGGTGGCTGAGGCCTCAGGGAGAGGCCGAGTGACCACTCTCCTCCATTGGCCCTGTCCCAGGATTCCAGTTAGCACACTCCTAAGAACTTTCAGTGGATCCAGACTATTTCCCTAATGGGGGTGTCAGAGTCAAACAAACAAGTAAACAAAAAAGCAGAAGTTGGAGGAGGTTCCCCAAACCAGATTCCTATAAAGGGCTGAGTCAATTTCTAAGAAATACATAGAAGCCATTCTCATCCACCCAAATGAAAGCCTAATAGCTCCTGCGCTACTGATACTAGTACCCACAGCCTTGGCTGGTAGCTCAGGTGGTTAGAGCGTCAGCCCTTTACTCCAAGGCTGCAGGTTTGATTCCTGGTCAGGACACACACAGAAATCAACCAATGAATGCGTAAATCAGTGGAACAGCAATTCAATCTCTCTCTCTCTCTCTCAAATTAATAAATAAAAATGCTAGGATCCACAGACATCACGGGGGTGATCATCTCAATGGACAGATTTGTGAAATGCTTTTGTTCCACCGCCGGGCAACTGATCTGACACAGGCTGCGTGGCGAACACAGCATCTGAAGTGGTACTTGGAGGCTGCGCCTTCCTTTCAATCCTTGGCGACTCTCTAAGCAGAAAACTCTCAGTTGCTCCCAACTGTCTCTAATCCTTTATGACTTTCAGAAAGAATCCTGTAATTTTCATTTAAGAGCTTCTAATTTATCTAAAACTCTAAGTCTATAAAAGTGGCTCAAGCTTCACGGATTGTACTTCTCAAAGGATATACTTAAAGACATTCTTCACTTTAGAAGATGACCCCTAATACTTTCTAGAAAGAAGACATTAAAGACTGCCATCTCAGAACACAGCTAAGAATTGGCTGATTCTGCAATCAAGTGGATCAGAGCTTCGAGAATGGATTCAACAGAACAAATGAACGAGAAGCTCTCCCTGTGGGCTGGCAATCGCTGTGGGCTCTATCCGTGGGAGAAGAAAACTCTGCATGTTCATTTAGCATGAAATCTCATCTCATGTATAAAAGACCACGGATGCAAAGGCTTAATTTGTGCTACGGTGACCCGTTCATGCCCAGGACATTCTTAATTTTAACACTGGAGTCTCTCATCCTAAGAGTCCCCTCCCCACCGATAACCCCAAAAGGTTGGTCCCTCTAAATTTAACCCAGCTCTTACTTTCTTGGTTTTGTTGTGCAGTCTGTCACCAGGGCTATTTCATCCCAAATTTCTTAAAGTAACAATCAGGAGCTTTGCTGAGGCACTCCTGAGCAAAATGAGCCCAATACTGAAATCCAATCTTCCCAGCTTCACACAATCACTGAAGCTTTTCATTCTTACTCACCTGTCCATTCTCATCCCTCAATCTTAATATTTATGACCTTATTTTTCCTAGACATCCGTGACTGAGAACATTTTCAGAATTTAATAGCCAGTGACAAGGGGCAGGGGGAGACTCCTGGCAAGATGTCAGTGCAGACTCAGGCCCTACTGGCCATGCCTGGACCCTCAGTGAGACAACCCATGGAATACCAAAGGAGACGGAAACTTCTTTCAGCACTAACTATCAGAGAAAGGTGCTCCGTAAGCTGGAAATCGCAAGGAACTGTGCTGGCTGCAGTGGAGGTGGGTGAGGCTGTGGAGGGCAAAGGGGGCCTACGCGTGACTGTCTACCCTGAAGGCAGCATCCGGATAAATCTGTCAAGCGGATCCCGAGAGGAGCGCTCAGCCTCGAACTCAGGTGAAGGGCAGGAGGAGGGCATAGGAGGCTCCAGAGGCACCCAGACCTCAGGGCACGTTGCTGGCACAAGTCACCACTTTGGGAAGAGGACTGGGCACTGCTGAGTTAAGAAAGCGGTCAAGGCCCTGGCCGGTTTGGCTCAGCGGTTAGAGCGTCGGCCTGCGGTCCAGAGAGACCCGGGTTCGGTTCCCGCTAAGGGCATGTACTTCGGTTGCAGTTTGTCCCCGGCCCTGGTTGGTCGTGCGGGTGGCAGCCACTCGATGTGTCCCTTCACATCGATGTTTCTGTCTCTCTCTCCCTTCCTCTCTCTCCCTCCCAGTCTATCTGTACAAAAAATGGAAAGATGTCCTCGGGTGAGGATAAAAAAAAAAAAAGAAAGAAAGCGGTCAAGCGTGTGTGCCAAGGATGGGCAATGTAACATACGTGGTTTTAAAACACCCACCCTGCCATCCCTCACCCAGGTCTTCCACTTCTAGTCATTCTTCCTAAGGAAGAATCATGGATGCAGACAAAGATGTTCACTGGAGCCACGTGTGTGATATCAAACACTGGAAATGAATTAGATGACCAAAAGTAGGGGATTTATATTTAAGCCACTTTTAAATTTAAGCCACCTTGAAAATCCCCATTTTCAAGGAATACTTAATTTAAAAAAAAAAAAATGTTCAGGCCCTGACCAGTGTGGCTTAGTTGGTTGGACATCGTCCCATGTACCAAAAGGTTGCCGGTTTGATTCCCAGTCAGGGCACATGCCTGAGTTGTGGGCTCCACCCCCAGTAAGGGGTGTGCAGGGGCAACCAATCGACATTTCTCTTTCTCATTGATGTTTCTCTCTCTCTCTTCCTCTCCCTTCCTCTCTCTTAAAATCAATAAAAACATATCTACATTTAAAATGTTCAAGATATGAGTATTGAGAAAGAAAACAAGATACAAAACATTATAGCTGATATTTTCTAAAAAGAAATAAACATATATTATCCCACATATAGAGAGAACACTAGAAGGAATTAGACCAAATCATTATGAATGATATCATCCCTGTGTGGCGATATGATGACATATTTTTATTATCTACTTTATACTTTCCTATAGTTTATAAACTCTCTACAAAGAGTCCATACTGCATTTCATCAGTTCCAAGGTACACATTTTTCCTTCAGAGTTAATGTCTCTGAAATTGGACTATGTCTTAAAATCCATGGCATCTTTGACTGGATGACATATATTACCACTTTTGTACTCAGCAAGGAAAAATAGAACAGTGAATGTCATTATTTTCGAAAGATCCAAAGGAAAATGTTCAATGAAGAGATCCTCCGAAAAGGGGAGCTCACCGCCCGCGTGCAAACGGTGGCACACAGCCACCAGCGAGGCGGCAGCTTTGATTGGTTTTGTGTATCTCTCCCCTCGAGTACAATTCCCGTGGGAGTGAAAACTCTTTCACAGAAACAAGGACAGAGGTGAAGACGACCTCTAAGTCATCTCCCCCCTCTCTTTTTATTTGTAAATTAACTTTTATGGAATGCTTATTTTGTTGTTGGGTTGTGAAAAGAATAGATTCTTGAGGTTAATCATTCACTTTTGCTTTCTAAATACGCTAAAAGAACGTGAATCCCACCTCGACTGCAACGCTTCCCAAGAGACCGGAGGGCAGAGGGGCTGGGGCAATGGAGACGTGAGTGGGGGCAGAGGTTAGGCTGCCGGACAACTGGGTGAAGCAGCTTCTTCTCTTCCCAGCTTGTATATGCAGACCCGTCACCTCTGCGCCTGACTCCATGAACTGTGGGGACCAGAACTTTCTGAATAAGGTCCGTGAATGAGACGGCAGCAGCCATGTAAACATAGGAGTTCTGTTCCCTCACACACCTTTTGACTTCCTACTGTACTCCTGTCTCCCATCTTCCACTGCAACTGAAAAAGATGGCTATGGTTTCTGCTGGTGCCCGGGGAGGGAACGAGGATGTTCTTTCCCATTAGGTGGTAAGTTTCTGCTATGCAAAAGGCACTATGTGCTGTGTATAGAACAAGAATGTATACAAAAGCTCACCTCCAGCAGGTGAGATAAGGCTTCTTTATCAATCACTATGGCAACCACCCAGATTGGTTGGTGCCCCTGCCATTCTGCATATTAAGGTCTATTAATGTCACCTCTAAACAGGAAAGTCATACATTCCCCTAGATGAAGGGAAAAGCATGACATGACGGAGGGAACAGCGTGAATGAAGATAAGGAAAAGGTTTGTGCCAGGACTAGTTTTAGAAAAGAATTTTAAGGCAAAGCCACTGCAGGGAATTAACCAAGGATTATCATCATACCCTTTTTAAAATGTTTAAATGTTTATTGAGCCAAAAAGAATTATTCCACAGGAAGAGGTTAATGAATGATCCATGGTGGGGTATATAGACTGGCCTTGAAATATGCTACAGGGACTACCTGAATTAGGAAAGTCAAATTCCTTCCTGGTCTAGTCCTCGGCTCAGACCTTCAATAGGATCTTTTTATTTTTTTTAAAGATTTCATTTGTGCCCTGGCCAGTTTGGGTCAGCGGTTAGAGCGTTGGCCTGAGGTCCAGAGAGATCCGGGTTCGGTTCCCGCTAGGGGCATGTACCTCGGTTGCAGTTTGTCCCCGGCCCTGGTTGGGTCATGCGGGTGGCAGCCACTCGTGTCCCTTTCACGTCGATGTTTCTCTCTCTCTCTCTCTTCCTCTCCCCCCACTCCCACTTTGTCTGAACAAAAAATGGGAAAATGTCCTCGGGTGAGGATTAAAAAAAAAAAGAGGACTTCATTCGTGGTCATTCTTCCATAGTCTTTATGGTAAAGAATAAACACAGGATATGCAAGCAAATTAAAAGCCTGAAAAATTCTTTTCCACAGCTCATTCTTTCAGCAGTAAGATAGGTAGAAAGCCAAAGAGAGCATATTGAGGCTGAGAGGCAAAGGAAAAAATTCCGCCCAGCTAACCCAGGAGCAGAGAATGGAACATGAGAGAACGAGAGGAGCTCACAATTCACAGTGACACTCCCTCCCGCACTTCAAAGAGACCGATGCAGTGTTTGCTACCTTTGGTGGTTTTCTCATAAAAGATTTAGAAGAGAATGTACAGAATGATCCTCACACTGTATCAATTTGGAAAATTCTGCGATGTCACATGGGTATTTCGACTAGATATAAAAAAGGTAAAGCATCGGTCACTGAAGAAGCAGACTACCAGGGAAGATTGTAGAAGGTATCTCTGGAGATCCCCAAGTTTTAGGTGAATGGACATCTGTTTTGGGGAAGGACTTCAAAACCTTTTCCAGCCAAGAGCTTTCAAAAACAGAATAAATATTTCCTTTTGCCTGTATGGCCAAGACATATTGCCCTAAAAATTAAATTAAAAAAAAAAAGCTAAACCTTGATTCATTAACTCAGTCATCATTTATTAAAGCACCTACCACATTCCCAGTACTGTGTTAGGTGCTGAAGAGGTTACAAAGTTTTAGGAAAATGAAATATAGTAAATAGAAGACATTTTTAGAAAATTCCCAGAACAAGGAGGACAGGAAGAGGTGGGACCCAAATACAGCGGAATTAGCGAGGAGTGCACTGAGGAGAAACCCAGCCGGAGTCACCTGTGCCAGCTGGGTCTGAAGAGCCCAGCGCTTACCCAGATGTTCCCTGCATAGTATGATGAAGCACCCAGCAGCGTGGGGCTGTCACTGCAGCATGACGTGTCTATGAGAATAGGGAGTCACTTATGAACTCCAGGGAAAGGCACTGCTCAAGAAAGTCCTGGTCCAAATACAAAGCGAGCTCGAAAGCAGCATGACTCTGTGCCTCTGAGGAAGAATACAGTCTGGACCTGACATTGGCAACCTTCCCTTTCAAATGACTCAGGCTTAGTGACCACAGTGGATTACATCGGCTACTACTGCAGCGGTTCTCACCCTGTGGGTTACGACCTCTTTGGGAGTCAAATGACCCTTTCACAGGGGTCACCTAAGACCATTGGAAAACACATATTTCCGATGGTCTTAGGAACCGAGACCCTGCTCCTCTATCCGTCTCCAGGCGGGTCCACCCACATGCAGATACGCCACATACAACATGAGGAGCTGCATTAAAGGGTCGTGGCATTAGGAAGGTTGAAAACCACTGTACTAATGGATCCAGTCACTTTATTTGGTTCTGCAATAAATAACACAGACACAAGCACTGGTACTTACTGGCTTTCAAATGTCAGAATCAATGTCCAGAGAAAGCAAGGAAGTCTTGTCAAAACTACAGGTTTATGTGAACATGATCAACTTCAAAAATGGGAAAGTAGTGATACGTTGAAAGAGAACTTTAATCCCCCATCTTGCAAGCTAAAAGTTAAGAGAGGGTATCTATGTATTGGTTCTAAAGGTAACCAATTAAGAAAAAAAAAAAAACAAGAGTTAGCAAGAGTGGAAGACAGTGTAAGCGAGCCAATGCCACGTTCTCTTACTGGAGAAACTGATAGTGCTTACCGTTGTTGGATGAAGAAATAGAAATAGTAAACACATGTGTGAGAGTTAAGGAGGTAACCATTTAAAGAATTCAATGCAAATACAGTGAAAAACAGTTATCTCCAAGAGTAGAACTTGGGGTTAGGTGCAAAGAGCTTGTCACTGTCTATGTTAGATCATCCTCAATGGTCTGAATTCTTATTTCCTAGCACTTATGTTATTTTTTATAACACAAACAATAATATGAGTGAGGTACTGACATGAAAAGATCTCCAGGATACTTTATTAATTAAAGGGGGAAAAAGCAAGTATTATAGTTATATATAATATATATATTTTCTGTTTTTTCGTTTTTTATTTTAAAAGATTTTTAAATCTTTATTGTTGAATGTATTACAGATGTTCTTCATTTTACCCATGAACCCCCTCCTCCCAATTCCCGCCCCCCCTCCCACCTTTTCCCACACTGTTCTCTGTGTCCATTGGTTATACATATAAGTTCTTTGGTTTATTTCTTCCCACCCCCCAACCCCTTTCCTTTTGAGGTTTGTCAGTCTAGCAATGAATTTGTACTTCTTAATCCCTTCACCTTTTTCACCCGTTCAGCCAATCCCCCTCCATCTGGCAACCAACAAAATGTTCTCTGTATCTATGAGAATGTTTCTGTTCTACCTGTTCATTTTGTTTGTAGATTCCATTGTCAATAGATATGTATTCATTGCCATTTTGTTTGTTCACATATTTTATCTTTTTCTTCAAAAAGACCCTTCAACATTTCATATAATAACGGTTTGGCGGAGATGAACTCCTTTAACTTTTTCTTGTCTGGGAAACTCTTTATATGGCCATCGATTCTAAATGACAGCTTTGCAGGAGAGAGTAATCTTGGTTGTAGGTTCTTGCGTTTTCATCACTCTGAATATTTCTTGCCACTCCCTTCTGGCCTGCAAAGTTTCTTTTGAGAAATCAGCTGACAGCCTTATGGGTAACTAGCTGCCTTTCTCTTGCTGCTTTTAAGATTCTCTCTTTGTCTTGAACCTTTGCATTTTGACAATGATGTGTCTTGGTGTGGGCCTCTTGGGGTGCTTCTTGTGTGGGACTCTCTGTGCTTCCTGGATTTGTATGTCTGTTTCCTTCACCAAGTTAGGGAAGTTTTCTGCCATTATTGTTTCAAACAGATTTTCTATTTCTTGTTCTCTCTCTTCTCCTTCTGGCTCCTCTAAGATGTGAATGTTGGCATGCTTGAAGTCGTCCCAGAGGCTCCTTAGACTTTCCTCATTTTTTTGGATTCTTTTTTCTTTTTGCTATTCTGATTGGGCGTTTTTTGCTTCCTTATATTTCAAATCAATGGTTTGTTTCTTGGATTTACGTACTCTACTATTGAATCTGTGTAAATTATTCTTTGTTTCAGTTAATGCCTCCTTCATTTCGAATGTGCATCCATCATTTCTGACTGGTCCTTTTTTATGCTCTTGAGGCCCTCACTAAGTTCACTGAGGTTCTAAGTTCATTGAGCATCCTTATAAGCAGTTATTTTGAACTCAGCATCTGTTAGGTTGCTTATCTCCATTTCGCTTAGTTTTTTTCTTGGGGCTTTGCTTTGTTCTGTTCTTTCATTTGGGACCTGTTTCTTTGTCTCCTCATTTTGGCTGCCTCCCTGTGTTTGTTTCAGTGTATTACTTAACGAGAGGAATGGGGCTATCAGAGACCAGATGCTGCTTGTTTGAAAGAATTTAGGAAAACCTGAAGCAGGATCCAAGACAGGCCAATCCTATGGTTAAGCAACTGGCAACAGCTTGGGTGGGCCTGAAAGTTGGGTGGGGTGGGGCCTCAGGGAGTCACCAGGGCGGGGCTACCAGTGTGAGGCAGGTTGCTGGAGTCCCAGATATGGCGGCTGTCTGCCGCCCTAGGGAAGGGCTCACCAAAGGAACAAAGGCCTCTGCCAGCACGTCTGTCCCCGAGAAAGTCCCCTCTCCAGCCCTCGCTCCAGTGCCAAACAGCTCAGTTCTTCCCTGTATGTCTGGTGCCCCTGGAGTTGCCTCCCCTCCAAGCTTAGAGAGAGAGAGTCCGATAAGTCCGTGCGCGGGCCCTTTAAGGAGCAGCCTGGGCCTCCAGCTGCTTCAGCCTCCCTGAGCCTCAGTTCCCGCTGGTTTTCCAGCCAGAGGTTATGGGGATTCTCTTCCTGGCACTGGAACCCTGAGCAGGGCACCTGGTGTGGGACGGGGCCCCCTCAGTCCTCAGGAAGGACCTTCCCAGCCGAGGTGTCCTCCTGATTTTTATCCGCCACACGTGGGTGTGGGCCCAGCCCGTCCCCTCCGCCCCTCCTTCCAGTCTCCATGTGGCTGCTGCTTTAATCCCGTAGTTGTAGGACTTCCCTTCGGTGTCAGGCGGCTTTGAATGATGGTTGTTCTGTAGTTTAGTTGTAACTTTGATGTGGTTGTGGGAGGACGCGGTACCGCGTTTACCTACGCCACCATCTTGACCAGAAGTCCCCCCTTTTGTGTTTTAAAATTTTTTTTTCTTTATTGATTTTAGAGAGAGAGGAAGGAAGAGAGAGAGAGAGATAGAAACATTGATGAGAGAGAACATGGACTGGCCGCCTCCCACATGCCCCCCACTGGGGGTCAGTCCCACAATCTGGGCATGTGTCCTGGCTGGGAATCAAACCAGCGACCTCTTGATGCATGGGTCGATGCTCAACCACTGAGCAACACTGGCCGGACCACCTTTTATTCTCCATAGTTCCACATTGTTAGAATTCTTTACAATGAGAATATATGATTATCCATCTATGAACTGTTCATTTTCTTTTCTACATCTTTTTAAAAAAAGATATTGCATGAGTCCATAATTAGTAGAGAGAGCAGCTTTGGTCTCAGAAAGCCCTGAATTCAAACACAAACTTTATTAGAAATGTCCCTTTGAACAAGTCATTTCGCCTCTCTAAACCTCGATTTCCTTTTTTAAAAAGAGCTTCCTTGAGATGTAATTCACACACCCAACAATTCCCTCACTGCAAGTCTATAACTCACTGGATTTTTTAGTATGTTCACAGGATTGTGCAACCATCACCACAAACTAATTTCAGAGCATTTTCAGCTCTCTAAAAGAAACCACGTGCAAGGGAGCAATCACTCTTCATCCATTTCCTTTCCTGGGGATAAAAATGGGGATCAGAGGATGGGGAGTACCTAGCTGATAGGCCTGTTATGAAAAAGAAACCAAATACATCCAAGCATCCAGTGCAGGGCCTGTTCCTCAGCAGGTGCTCATCTCATGCCTTTCAAGTAAAGTTCAACACAAAAAACAACATAGAAATAAGCAAAAAGAAGAAAAACTGGCCGCATAAGAACAGTTAAGAGGGGGCAAATGCTCTCCAGCACCCGGGAATCCGGGTCCGATCCCGGAGTACATTCCACAAGCCATGGCCTCTCCCCAATTCTCCTGAACACAGGAAAACCAGGCATCGAGTCCAAGAGCCCACGTTTGAAAATGTCAGCGTTGGGGCATGTTTCAGAGAACGTTTGCGGAGGAGACGCATCCCCAGCCCTGCACAAAGCGACGGGGCGAGCCGACAGCGCCCTTGCTGAGAAGGTAGGAACGCCGAGTTCACATTGGACAAGCCATCGAAACTATCCTGTCATGTTTCTACTTTTCAAAGTGAAAACAAACATGACAGGTGCTCATTTGGCTGTTCCAGCACTTTCCACTGAGACGGCAATCCCTCAAGCTTACCGCCCGGGTCCTAATTTATGGCCGCTTCTGTGTTAGTCCCTGGCCTCGGCAGAGAGCAGAGCGCAGCACCTACATCTCAGGGCCCCGGAGAGGCAATAAAGTACAATTACGGAGAATTTATGATTAAGCCATAAATTATAGGTACTTTTTCCTTCAGTTGGTCAGCCAGAGGCTGGGGGGAAAAAGGGACGGGGTCAGAGGGAAAAATAACAAAAGGCTTTTCCTTTGAAGGAAATGTCTAAGTCGGGGCAGGATCGAGGGCCACCTGGCGGATTTACTGAGATGCCACGGTCCCCGAGCGAAGTCCCAGAGGAGCCTCGGCTCAGCTCCCAGAGGCCTCTGTCCCTCCAGCCACAGGGCTACCGGCTCCAGCCACAGGCTCCTGTTGAGAAGCGCGGGGTATTTTCGGGTTGTAGCACATGGAAGGCTCAGAGCTTCGGGTCCTGTGCTCTCGACTATGGACATTTCAAAGACGGTGACCGTCGTTTATGGAAGCTCCTGACCAGGCCCTGTGAGGAAACAGCCTCCGCGAGGTGAGACCATGGCCACCCCCGAGCTCCGATGCCAGTGGCCAGACGCCCACTCTTCTCAGCCTCAAGCATCACCGGCAAGATGTCCCGTCCCGTAGCCCCTGACATGCGATGGAAGTATGTATGTGCAACAGTCAGGCACAAAGCTGGCCGAAGTCGGGGTGTAGAGCAAAATTTGAACAAGGCTCAACACTCCTCGGTCACTCACTCACCTCACCGGCTCTCCAAGGACCGCGGCCCAGGTCCCAGTCTTCCCAAGCCCCCAAATTCAGAGCGCATGTGCAGAGCACTGCCCGAACCTCGTGCTGGCCTGACAACACCCCGGAGGAGGATCGGCTCTGGTCTGACAGGGGAGGCAGAGCCTCGGAGACTGCTGGCCGTGCCAGCCCCACAGATGGTGCAGGGCGTCTGGAACCTGCTCCCCCGACAGAAATGCCACGACCCTTCAGTGTGTCACCCCGAACTGTGGGTGCAGTAAGGAAAACCCAAAAAGAAAGACTATGCATTTCAACTGATTTTGCTTTTTTTCTCTTTTTTGCAGTGGAATTTTTACTGGGCAACTGAAAAAGTGGCTGATCGTTATGGTAACAACAGGTAATTGGTAATGAGATTCAGTTGGATTTAAGGAAACACAGGTAAAGAGACGAGATAGAATGGAGTCATGAATAGTGACAGGTAAAAAGTAATAATAATAAATTAAAGGGGGGTGGTGGTTCACCCCCAACTGTTTACCTCGCACTCACCTCTGTCCTGAAACATCCCACCTCCATGCCTGGCTCCTGGTTAATACACATAATTGGGTCGATGTCCCTTGAACTATGTAATCTGTCCCGCAGAAAACAAACATACAGTTTGTCTGCAAGCCACTTTAAGTCCCTAAGTCCCAGGTTACATTCAGTCTATGGAAAACATCTGTGGCCAAGTAAATCATCCTACTCTGAAAAAGACCAGAGTCTATTTTTTTTTCTTTCTAAGTGTGTTTTGAAGTCCTGGTTGGAAAATTAGTGAAAATTGTAAATCTGTTTGCAAATCTGGTCATGTCTAACTCTGAGATTAGGGCAAAGATTCCAATTTCAAAGTAAAACCGTGACAACTCCAGTTAAGCGTGTCCTCGGGCACCGCCAGCAGGGCCTTCACTCACTCGCACAGGCACTGGATTTATTCCAGGCACCCGACTCGTTCCCCATCAGACACCCCCCGAGTATTTACTTGAGACAGCAGGGCTCAGCCCGTGCTTCCTCTGCAGACCAATATATTATTATAAATTGAGCTAAACTGTTTCCTTGTCATAAGTGCTATGAAGTTCATATTTCAGATATCAGCGCAGGGCTGAGGTCCCTCCTCGGGGCTCCTGATAGTATTTGGATTTGCAAAAGTGCAGAGAAAAGGGAGCATTTCACCATGGCTGCTTTTTTTGTTTGGTTGGTTGGTTTTGTTTAAAAGAAGATGGAGGAGCCCTGGCCGGTTTGGCTCAGCGGTTAGAGCGTCAGCCTGCGGTCCAGAGAGACCTGGGTTCGGTTCCCGCTAAAGGCACGTACCTTGGTTGCAGTTTGTCCCCGGCCCTGGTTGGGTCATACAGGTGGCAGCCACTCGATGTGTCCCTTTCACGTCAATGTTTCTCTCTCTCCCTCCCGCTCTATCTGAACAAAAAATGAAAAAATGTCCTCGGGTGGGGATAAAAAAAAGAGAGAAGATGGAGGAAAATTCAGTTTAGAAATCCGTTATGACATCTTAATACGAAAATATATTCTAGATGCAAACCTTGGATACGCTGTGCTGTGCTTGGCCTGGGTCAGCAGGTCCCAGCCATCTCCCCTGTATCCGAAGGCAGGATTAGAAACTGTGTCTGGGCTATCAGCTCCTATAAAATAACACTCGCTTCTTCTCTTAATCGCCTACAACAGCTAAAGGGACCAAACGTGTATTTTAAAATGTATATGCATTGAAACACATACGTCAAAAGGACAATAGGATTATTTAATATTATTAACTTAACCTACTTCTTCATGCCTCAGAAGTAACTTAATCTACTTCTGAGGCATGAAAAAAAACACATAACTTGGAAAAGAAAGAAGCAGACTGTTGTCATCATCTTCCTTTGTTCTCTTCCTGAACAATTCAGTCCTAGAACCTGAGGCATGGGCACCAGGCTGGGGAGGGGGGGCACGGGAGCCCAGAGCAGGGGTCAGCGCCCGCAAGGGAGGAGGGGGGACGGCCCGACATGCAGTGGCAGAGCCTGAGCGGGCTAAGATGACAGGGTCCAGGCCATGCTTCTGAGTAGCTGTGCAATCATGGCTGAGTCACTGCATCAACCTGACCTGAAGTTTTCTTTCGAGCGCAGCTGAGATCTACTTCTTAGGTTCCTGAGGGGACTGAAGGGTGCTGGACTTGGAATTCGTCCCCGGTAAATGCGGCTGGTGCTCACACACTACTGTTATTCCAGACATGTGTAGGGGTAGAAAAAAAGACTGAAGTGGAGTATACTGAAACAGGCATGAAGGTGATTTTTTAAGTCTTCTTTCATTTTATATTTTTCAGAGTTTCTTTTCTCTAGAATGAGAATACATCACTTTTTTTAATTAGAAAAGAACACACAAGATGTTAATAAATAAGTGGAAGATAGCTGAACATTTATTTACAATGTGCATTTACTACTTTTATAAGCAGAAATTAATAAAGCTATTAAAATGACACCATTCTGCCCAGCCGGTATGGCTCAGTGGTTGAGTGTTGACCCCATGCACCAAGAGGTTGCCGTTTCGACTCCTGGTCAGGGCACATGCCCAGGTTGTGGGCCCAATCCCCAGTGCCAGGCAGGCGGGAGGCAGCCAATCAATGTTCCCTCTCATCGATGTTTCTATCTCTCTCCCCTCTCTCCCTCTAAATGAATAAAAGAAAAAATATATATAAAATGGCACCATTCTGTCATTTATTTTAATGATGCAAATTGCTAATAGAAACTCCTGAACAAAGTAGCCAAAGGAAAGTGGTTTATTGGCTTAAATGAACACCTATTTATACTCGAGGTAAATATCCATATCTGGGTGGTACATTAAAAAATGAGATAATAATCTGTTTTACCTACAAATGATACTCAACAATGGGGCAGAGACTTCAGAATAGAAACTTCATTCCTGAGGCAAACGGGAGAGGCAGGGAAGATGACCTTACCCCTAAAAACATCCCCACAAAGAGAGTTTAGTGAATGAGGGTCAAGTCCAAGTGGTCCAGTTCAGAGGGGAAAGCACTGTACAGAGCTCCTCACTTGCAAGGGTGCCTTCGGATAGGCCCAGGCATGCTGAAACCACTGCAGGTGAAAACGCCTTGAATACACGTAACCTGCTGACCACTGCCACTCAGCCCCGCCCACCTTAACGGTGCTAAGGGCACTGACAGTAGCCTCCCGGTGGGCAGAATCGCCAGAGAGTACAGCACTGCGTAATGCTCGCCAGGGAAAAGGTCAAAATTTAAAGTTCCAAGTATGGTTTCTACTGAATGTTCATTGCTTCCACCTCATCATAAAGCCAAAAAAATCAGAGGTCGAACAATCCTAAGTCAGGGACCATCTGTATATGAAACCTGAAACCCCTTCTGATCCCTGACCTGCCTCACAGTAACTGAAAACAGTCCCGCACTGTCCCTGCACGGCTGTCTGGAGACTGAATGAGATTGCTTACGTGACACTGACTTGTGAACTGTACAGCGATGTGCCGACGGAAGGCATGAGGTTTAGGGCTTACTTAGATCAGTGTTCGACAAATGCAGGAATCAACCCGGGAGAAGAATTTCAGAGGTAGAGGGACACAACATTAAATGCCAGGGAGTCCCACTGTGAGAAGGTCATTCCCTACAAAATGACCTTCCCGTCTTCCTGCCGACGTCAAGGAGAAAATCTCTGGGAGGTACCATTACAGAGTTAACTCCTCTCTCACAGTCACTGATCTCCCTTTTAAAGACAGAATGGGACTCAGACTCAGGATCTTCGGAAAAGAAAAAAAAAAAAAAATGCAGACACTTAATACTGTTTTACTTTACAGATTCATGAAAATTTCTAGTTATGCGAGGAGATACTGGCTTTCCATCTAAAATAGTAATATAAAACCTCCCACTAAAATAAAGTCATTCCATGAAAACGAGCTGGGTCCATTTAGAGAGAAACATCAGGTAGTGGCGGTAAGGTGCAATGTGGATACGGCAAGAACCCAAGCTGGCGTGCGAAGGACGGACGTTTGGAGAATACTTCACGAGGTAACGGCCTAAAGAGCTATTGCAAAACCCAAATTCCTAGAAGGCAAGGACCAAGGTTTATCCATCCCCAGTATCTCCTCCAGAACCTTATGCAGTCTGGAGAACATAGTGGGTCCACTAAAAATACTTAATTAACTGGGAAATAATCGGATCATAAATACTGCATTCGAGCCACAGTGCTTCCTGGCTCCATGACCAGCACATGAGTGGACCCCAGCAGGCAGGAGTGAAATAAGCCCAGGATAAGCAACAGCTACAGCCAAGGAGAGCACAGACCCTGAGAGCTTGAGGAGTAAAAGAGGATACTGTACATCGGAAAACAACGAGAACGCCCAAAACAAAACACTAAACTCAGAGTAAAGAAGCAAAAACACAGCTCCCCGAACTGCACAGGTTCAGTTCACCAAACCACAGGTGAAGCACGGCTTCCGGAAACACTACAGGACACTCATTCTCACCAAGGACTTATACAGACAGGGAAATATTTTTAAAACTTCATGATGATAAGTTGTTTTAGATGATTTAGTGGCTCTGATGAAGACTCCTGAGAATTGTTTAGAACATTTGCAGGACTCCAGAAACAATGAGAAAGAAAAGTAACTTTTAAAAATTAGCAGTATCTCAAAAAGCAAACAAATAAACTAGTTACATGTATAAGTTTCATTGTCACTATAAAATACTTGAAAAGTTGCCCGGCTGGTGTGGCTCAGTGGTTGAGCATCAAACCATGCACCAAGAGCTCACCAATTCAATTCCCAGCCGGGGCACGTGCCCAGGTTGTGGGCCTGATCCCCAGTGGAGAGCACACAGGAGGTAGCCAATCGATGTTCTCTCTCATCAATGTTTCTCTCTCTCTCTCCCTCTCCTTTCCTCTTTCTCTAAAATCAATAAAGAGAAAAAAAAAAACAACATTAAAAAACAAAACCATGAACTTCTAAAAAAAAATACTTGAAAAATTTATTTCAAAAGACATATTCAAAATATGTACCCAATAATGTAAAACTTAGACAACAGAGCATCAATAGGGCTTTGAAACTCCAATTACCAAGCATGAAATAGCAGTCTCCTTGGTGAAGGGGTATTGCCAAGCCAGGTGTCTCTATGTCCCAGGAGATCTTGAAACCAACATGCCAAACGTCAGGATCCCTGCCTTCCAGTTGAGGATCATCCTCACTTCCCTCTTCGGGGCCTGTCCAAAGAGAAGAGAGCGATCAGAAAGGTTCCATCTCAAGTTCTGGGTACTATCATAGTTACCTTAGGAATAACTGAAGTTTTAATAAAAATATCCTTCTTTTATATCATATTTTTAAAAATAAATAATTTTGAGAATATTTTTAATATGCTGTTTATTTCTTAATAAAAAAATTTTAACATAGTGAGGAAATAACCACAGGTATCAAGGGAAAAAAAAGATTATTTGGTTAAATTCCATGCAAATAAGTTAGAACATCTAGATTAAATAGTTAGTTTTTAGAAATATATTAATAACTAAATCCACCCAGAAGAGTAGAAAAGCTAAATAAGACACAGAAGATAAAGAGAAAGTTGTCAAGAAACTCTCAGGAAAACACAGGCCTAGAGAATTACAAATGAGAATACTACCAAACAATTAAGAAGTAATTCAATACACTTTCAATTGTTTAAGAGCATAGAAATAGAAAAGTTTCCAAATTCTTTTCTTGGAGATAGACTAGTATGTATCCAAACACACACACACACACACACACACACATACACAATCAACCGGTCTCACATCTGATAATCAGTACAAAATCCCTAAATATAACATAAGAAAATAGAATTCAAACACAGCATCATATTATAAAAATAACAGTCCACAACAAAGTAGAACTTATTTCAGGAATACAAGAATAGGTCAATATACACAAAAAAAGCATGAGTCACCAGAATACACAAAAGTACTCAATAAAATATATCCTTTCATAATGAAAACCTTAATAAAATGGATATAGGTGGCTAGCTCCTTAACATGCTAAAACAAAGATCTACTCAACCTCAAAGCCAACATCATATTTTCGAAAGAAATGTTCCCAAAGTTAGGAATTAGAAAACAATGTCCTTTATCACTACAGTGACTCATCATTATTCAGGGAGGAATGGCCAACATGATGATGATCTCTGGAGTGGCATAACAGAGGAACCCTAATTAGATGCAAAAAGAGGTAATAAATGTTTTAATAAGAAAAACATTCTTTTGCAAATGCCATGATTACTTATCTGCAAATCAACCTGAATAAAATATCCCAAGCAATAGGTGAATTAAGAAAGTGCTAGCTACCAAGTATGCTTATAAAAAATACCTAGTAAGATTCTCATATGAGCATTGTCTATATGAAGAAAAACTTTAAAACATTATTAAAGGACACACACAAAATATTTAAACAAATGTAATGACATATTATATTCTTGGGAAATAAGACTGAACATCAAGGGAATGTCAGTTCTCCCCAAATTCATCCATAAATTTGACACGAACACAGTAAAAACACCAACAGGACTGACTCTCAGGTGAATAGGGTTGGTCACTAGGCAAGCTGATTATATAGTTCACATGGAAACATGAATAAGCAAGTTTCACCAGCTCTCTGTACGTTATATGATAAACATCAATAATCAAGTAGAATAATGGCTAAAAGTTAAGAAGATAAAATACTTAAAAGGAGATAAAATGAGTCTGTAAACATAAAAAGGATATGCAAACATATTTATGTCATTTCAAAGTAAAGCCACAATAGATATTTTTCACCTATCAGATCAGAAAATATCAAACACTTTGATAAAATATAGTATTAGCAAAGTGGCACACTTGTAACCTTTGTAGAGGACAATTTGGCAATACCTATCAAAATTACAAACGCAAAAACCCTTTGAACTTAGAGGAATTCCACAAGTCCAATTTTATGAATGTATACTAAAATTTCTACCTGCAGAGATTGCAAAACGACTTTGAGCACGGATATATATTGTAGCAGTGTTTATAAGAGCAAAAGATCAGAAATAACCTAGGTATCCATCCATAAGTTTCTGTCCTCTGATCAAATCATCTATAACTCAACTTTTTAAAAAAAAAAAACATGATTTCAGCTATAAAGACAACAATGTTCAGGCAGTTTCAATACCATTGGGTAATAAGTGGTCATCCTGATAGGCTAACAGGCTGGCTGCCTACTTTCCCTCTAACTTCCATCCTAACACTCTTCTCAATGTGGCACCAATCAAGTCATGAACGACAAACAGAGACGGTAATTCCAATCAGTGTTTCCCGATGTCTCCCATAAATCCAGCACCTTTGAAATCTGCTCATTAAAATAATGTTCCACCGAAAGCTTGTTTCCTCCTTGGGCTGGGGCGGGAAGAGGGAAGCTGTAGGTTTGATAAATTTTTTATTGCACAAGTATAGTGTTGCTCACTTTCTCAATGAAATCCATGTGTAATTATCCATAACAACTGCCAGTGGTTACTCTTGCCCTGTGTTATTTTGGAAACGCGCAGAGGCTCCTACTTGCCTTGAAGCCTCCGGAACATTGAAAAGCTTTTAAGAGTCCCAGTGTTTGGTACATTCCCAGCTCCCGCTCACCAAACTGTTACAGAGGTCAAAGCTGTACCATAATTAAAATTAAAATTTTATAAATTAAGAAGAAGCGAAGTTTAAATGTAAGGTTTTAATGTCTAATGCTCACCCCCGTCCCAAATTCATCAATTTGATTTTTTATGCTACATAGTTTATAGAAAAAATTAGTTCCACTCAATAACAGATCAATGCCATCAAATATTTTGTCTACACTTTTAAAGCTACATGCAACCACTGTTAGAGATGAAACAAAGAAGTTTGAGCATGAAGGAAGAGATGGCAGTTTTAATCAAAACATATCGTTTGAATTTTCATACCATAGTTAATAAACACCATTAATATTGTGTGTCAATAATTTCCCTGATATGTAAGTATATATTCATCATCACCACACATTAAAAAATAGCCCTATTTCTTTGGCCAAGCACAGAGATTTCTAAGACTCTGGCCCTCCAAATGATTTTCTCTGCTCCCTGAACCCCACACCTAGAGAGGCTTAGGTAGGTCCCTTCCTATCCACGTCACAGATCTGAAGGCAGGAGAGACCCGGAAATTACAGATGATCAGCTGTTATATGAAGCCTAATGGTACTTTCTCTGCCCTGGATTCACCTATGACATTTAGTGTATGGATGGAAAATCTGTCATTTTTTATTTATGTTTTTTATTTCAGTATAGTTGATATAAAATTATATATTGGTTATATTGGTTTCAGGCACCAACTATAATTATTTGACATTTGTATACCTTAAATGGTGATTCCCCCACTAATTCTAGTCATTGTCTGTCACCGTGGACACATCACATTACTGACTACAGTCTCCTTCCCCTTTCACTCATCCCCCATCCCTTCCCTTCAGGTAACCATCACTGTGGTCTCTGTTCTTGTTTTGTTTGCTTTGTTTTCAGATTCCATGAATCTGTTTTGTAAACTGGAGGGAGCCAGAAGTGAGATGGGAAAGTGTGAGCCTGGGAAGACACAGGAGGGGAATAGCGGGCAGGTGCAGAGGAACACAATCGATGCTGAGCTGCAAGAGTATCATGCATGACAGGGATTTGCAAGAAAAGAAGCTAGCGAGGTGGGGAGAGGCCAGGGCACGGAGTGCTTTGTGACCCACATAAGGGACAGACACTCGAGACTTCTGATAGATCAGAGCTGCTGTTGAGAATGATCCCTCTGGAAGGCAGAAGCTTCTATGGGCAGACTCTGTATAATTTTTCTGCACAGGTTTCCAAGTGGCGTAAGCTGTAGAGCATCTGGAAACCCTCCTGAAGGACTATCCCGAGGAAAGTGAGATGAGCCAGGGAGAAGCCTCCCGAAGAGTCTGCAAGGTGGAAATGCTCTGCTGCAGGCTGGGAGGACAGGAGGCCAGCTCGCTGCCAGCACAGAGCATCTCCTTCCAAGCCGCTGTGGAGTGAAGGTCCGTGGCAGTGGAGGATTCCCATGCGTGTGAGGGAAAACCTACTCCGTCCCGGTGCGGAATCTGTAACGAGAAGCTGCTCCCAGACGCCTCGGAAGACGCAACCCAGGGCACACGTAGCCCCTTGACACAGATAAACTGAAAAACTTAATTGGAAGTTTCCTGGGATTTCAGGAGAAATACTGAAAACTACTTACTGAAAAACGTAAAGCCCTTCACCGTGATGTCTGGCTTTGTCAGCTTTCAGGTTAAGCATTTGAAAAAATTAACTTTAAGATGTAAATAATTCACGTACCTAGGAGAACCTCATTACATCATGTTGCATGGACTCGGTGGGAAAAGTGAAAGTGAGGACAGGAGAGAAAAATTGCTCTGGGCTCTCAGCTAAAGCTTCAAAACCATGACATGAGCTAAAGTCAAATGCGAAATGAGGACAGGAAGCGGAAATACTTCTCAAACAACACTTCCTCCAAACCAGAGCTGACAACGGAGGCTAGGGAACCTTGGGCAACCGGGGACCTGGACGCTTACAGGAAACCTTTATGTTGTACATGACACAGAAGACCACAACCAAACGTGATTCATCAAAAGAGGGTAATTATTTGTTCATCTAGCTTCAGGCAAAGCTTTACCCAGAGTTCAAAGTACATGTCTAAGACGGAGTTTCTCTCCTTCCCAAAACTCATGAAAAAGAGAGAGCGTGGCTGCAAAGCTGGGGCAGTCGTGAGAAGCTGCTTGGCCTCGAGAGAGGAGAGCCCAGCTCAGGAAGCGTGCGAGATGAAGGGGAAGACCCGGAAACAGATCACAGTGCTACTGCCAAGACGAGGTCCACTTGGCACCAGAGAGACTTCTGGTCTTAGTATGAAGTGGAGCAAATCCTCATCTTTTAAATTAAGACTGTTTAGGCCCGGCCAGTGTGGCTCAGTGGATTGAGCGTCACCCCACAGACTGAGAGGTCCCTGTTCAATTCCCAGTCGGGGCAATGCCGGGTCGCGGGCTTGATCCCCAGTAGGGAGCATGCAGGAGGTAGCCGATCGATGTTTCTCTCTCATATCAATGTTTCTATTTCTCTTTCCTTTCTCTCTTGAAAATCAATAAAAACATTTTTAATAATAAAAAAATAAATTAAGACTGTTTAGGTAAGATATTTGCTATTTGAAATTGAAAGATTCCTAACTCTGAGCAGAGATTGTAGTTACAGAAATCAAAGAGATACTGGATAATGAGCATAATGTAAATGAACAGCACAAACCACTCAAGAATAAAAACACTTACTGATTTGGGCAACGAATGCTTACTAACTTTCCATTATATGCAGACACAAAGAAGAAGCAGGATGCAAACGATGCCTTCAAAGAGCTACAATTCTAATTCAAATATGTGTAAAACTAATGTATGACCCAAGTCAAGACAGTGGTTACTGTTGGGGGAAGACCATACGGAAGGCAGCATTCCTGAGGTGCCAGCATGTTTTATTTACTGATCTGTGTGCTAGCTACATTCACTTTGTTGCAATTCATCAAGCTGTACATTAATGACCTATGTTATATTTCAGTATTTTAAAAAGATGAAAACCTCAGTAGACCAGTTGGAAGGTAATGTTAAGGAAATCTCTCAGAGAACAGATTTTAAAAATCCAAAACCACTGAAAATAAGAGAATAAATTTTTAAAACTTAGAGGAACAGTCTAGAAGGTTCAACAACCAAAACATAGATTCTAGAGAAAATTCAAGGGGAAGAAATAACAAATTCAAGAAAAAATCCCACACTGAAGAATATGGGTGTCCAGATTGAAAGGACCTACCAAATGCCAGTATCATGGATGAAAAAAAAATCATATGAAAGTATAAAACATTAGAAAGAATGCAACAAAAAATAGCCCCAGCCCCAGCCCCGGCCAGTTTGGTCCAGCGGTTAGAGCGTCGGCCTGCGGTCCAGAGAGACCCAGGTTCAGTTCCGGCTAAGGGCACGTACCTCGGTTGCAGTTTGTCCCCGGCCCTGGTTGGGTCATGCAGGTGGCAGCCACTCAATGTGTCCCTTTCACATCGATGTTTGTTTCTCTGTCTCTCTCTCTCTCTATCTCTCTCTCTCTATCTCTCTCTCTCTCTGTCTCTCTCTCTCTGTCTTCCTCTCCCTCCCTCCCACTCTATCTGAACAAAAAAATGAAAAAATGTCCTCAGGTGAGGATAAAAAAAAAAAAATGACAACTAAACTACAGCACAACCATCCTTCAGAACCACCTGACGCCAAGCTGAATGGAAGTCCTACAACTAGGACATTAAAGCAGCAGCTGCACTGAGAATGGTAGGAGGGTGGAGGTGTGGACGGGCTGGTCCCACACCCACGTGTGACGGATAAAAATCAGGGGGACACCTTGAGTGGGAAGGTTCTCCCTGAGGTGCGAGGGGTCCCCATCCCACAACAGGTCCCCCTGGCTGGTTTGGCTCAGACGTTAGAGCGTTGGCCTGTGGGCCAAAGAGTCATGGGTTCGATTCCAGTCAAGGTTACAGTTAGATTCCCCCGCTCTGATTGGGGTCCTGCAGGAGGCAACTAGTCGATGTGTCTCTTGCATCAATGTTTCCCTCTGTCCCTCCCTCCTTCCCTCCTTCCCTCCCTCCCACTCTATCTGTAAATAAATAAATAAATAAATAAATAAAATCAATAGAAAAACATCCTTGAGTGAGGATTAAACAAACAACTTATATATATATATATATATATATATATATATATGCAGTTTACTGTATGCAAGTTATACTTCAGTAAAGCTATTGAGAGAGGGGATGCCAGCCAGTCTTGACTGTGGCTTTGACAAGTGGGAGATGTCACTGGTCTTTCCTGGTGGAAAGATGAGCCGGGTAGGAACCCGTCTCTCACCTCTGGTCTCTTATCTGGCCCATGTCTCTAGTCTGGGTGACTGTGACAGGCTTCAGCTCCCTGGCTGCCCACGGAGCCTCCCTCCTAGTCACACTGCATGGCTCCCCATCTCCCACCAGGACAAGCCTGGTACTCTAGGGCCCTAAATTCCCCCCACCACCCACCCCTAGCCTTGCCTGTCTGCACAGCTGTTACTTTTTCTCTCTTCTCACCCTAGTCCATCCACACTTCTGCTTCCGAAACTTCCCAACATCACGCTGTATCTCTGGGCCCTCCTGCTCCCTCTGCACAGCTGGTCTCTCGGCTCACGCCCTGCTTCCAGCCTCTGCTGAAATGCCTCCTTCTAAAGCAGGCCTGGCCTCCCACTGGACTGTGAGCTGTGCCTCCCCCCACCCCCGTCATCCACTCTACTGGTTCGTTTATTTTCTGTCTCTCCTTGCTGAAAATAAGCTCTATGAGGGCAGGGATTTTTGTTCATTGTTATATGGCCAGCGTCTAGACATGTGCTTGGCAAACAGTAGATGCTTACCGTTGACTGAATAAATCCTTGCATGAGGGTATAAGAACATGTGACTTATAAGACCAAACAGGCTTTACTGAGCAGTGAGTGTGACTTCACCATAAAACAAGGTAAATGAGTTTTGAGACCTTAGGCAGGAATGCTGGGAGGCTAAGAAAAACATCAAATCTCAGAGCATTTTTATAAATGATGAATGCTGCCCTGGCCAGTTTGGCTCAGCGGTTAGAGCGTCAGCCTGCGGTCCAGAGAGATCTGGGTTCGGTTCCCGCTAAGGGCACGTAGCTCGGTTGCAGTTTGTCCCAGGCCCTGGTTGGGTCGTGTGGGTGGCAACCACTCGACGCGTCCCTTTTACGTCGATGTTTCTCTCTCTCTCTCTCTCTCTCTCTCTCTCTCTCTCTCTCTCCCTCCCTCCCTCCCTCCCTCCCACTCTATCTGAACAAAATATGGAAAAATGTCCTTCGGTGAGGATAAAAAATAAATAAATAAATAAATGATGAATGCTCCCAAATCCTAAGCTGCAATTACAATGTAGCTTTCAGTGGTCTTAAAGATGAGCTAAGAAACATAAAGATTTAACAATTATGGGAATCAATTTTCATCTGTAAGTGGATTCAGCTTTTCCCAAGTCAAAGACATGAATGGGAATCTGAGAGTTAAAAGAAAATCATTGCAAAGTCTCTACTTTCTAGCCTGTCACTCATGCAACAGGGGGCGTGGACTGGCCTCTCTTTTCCCCCTTGGCCCTTTATGGGACACCGAGAAAATAATAACAAGAATTTGCAATATTTGGCAACCTCTGGCAGTTAGGTATCTTAAGAACTGTTTTTCCTATAAAGACAATGTCGCAGAAAATGTGTCCTTCCAAGTAAACAAAAATGGTAACCAATAGTTATTTTGTTGAAGTGATCTTCTTGAAGGTGTTCCAGTCTAAGAACAAGGTATAGGACCATATTAAGCAATGGGTTTTTAATACCTTCCCTGCTAAAATTTGTGTACACACACACACACACACACACACACACACACACACCCTGGAGTGACTAGCAATTGCCAACAAAGCTAGAAGAGAAAAATCAAATACTCTGCCTATTTTCACATGGTGTCCCAAAGCCGTTCCTGATTAAAAATTGTACCATTTCAATCTTCTTACAGGAGAGATCTAGGACTGCTTAGGAAGCCAATGAATGTACTATGTAATTACACGTATCCTAGACAAATTTCTTCTCAATGACCCCTATTCACAGAAATAAACCAAAGAGGGATGCCTGGCTCATTATACACCTACATGAAGATTTCACTGGGAAAAGGTATTGAGAGCAAAGTCCAGAAAGATTTTAAGCTTCACCTGAATTTAATTTCAGCAGGAAGTAATCTCCTCTTTTCTGAACTCCCAACGCATTTTCCGTGAATCTTCCCCGCGGCACGTAATGTTCTCTCATCACTAAGTACTGTGAGACCTTGGACAAGCCACCTCCATTCTCCCCACCTCCCCGTTTTCATCTGTGACCTGAGAGGCTTGAAACAGGTGACTTCAGAAGTCCTCCAGACCAGGTGTTTCATCATTTCGTCATTATGATCACAAGAGCGCACCTTAGCTCACCTCTCCCCTCGAGGCGAGGGGGCATCCGACTGACCTCTGGAGTCGCCACACTATCTAGAACAGAACTTCCCCTAGCAAGTGCTCAACAAACAAGTTCAAGAACACAGAAAACAGTATAGTCTTTCTGAAATGTCCGCTCTCTGCCCTTTTCAAGCCCTTTCCAACCCCAAACATGATTTTAACCCAAATGGCCCTCTTCAAGTCCACCTTAATTCACCTCTGGCAGGGTCCTAAGGAGGCCAGAGAAACAAACATATCACTTGTCACCTGAAGGAGTCACTTGGAAGAAATGCACCACGAAAAAGTTTCAAGGCATCTGACCCAACGTCAGGCGTGTGGCCAGAGACCTCAAGAGAGTCCCATTCCGAAGAGCTAACACATGCCAGCCGTTGAGGGTCTGTGTAGAAAGATGCAGCAGACACTGAGGAGAGAGAAGTGAGGGCATCGGGACCTGCAAGGAAGAGTGAGAAGAACATCCCCGTAACCTATGCAGAGGTAGGCATCTTTAAAAATCCAAATCCTAGAAACATCTCTATGGCAGGGACAGGGAACGCCTGCTCATGAGGCATTCATTCAGCCAAAGCTGTTAGGACTCTGAAGCCAAAATGCCTAGGTTCAAATCCTAGTTGTACTAATTCATAGCTGTGTAGCCATGGAAAAGCAAATCATCCTTCTGTGCCTCGGTTTCCCGATCTGTAAAATGAGGATAACAGTAGTAATTCATTCATGGGGTTGTAAAAATTAAATGAGTTAATGCATGTAAAATGCTTATACCATTGGCTGGCACATAGTAGGTGCTCAATACAAGAGAGCTCTCAGTATTGCTATTATTATTAGAGAGGCTTCTGGGAATCTCAAGGGTTACAGATCCCAATCTTACAGGTCCTCCTCCAGGTGATAACAGGGTAAACCTTTATATATTTATATGTATTTGTACACTTTATCAGTCTTAACTACTCTCGACCACAGAAACTATTCATTAAAATTTAAATTCCTTTCTGAGAGATATTCTAGATTTCAAAAGCTACTGGGTCACCCACGCTCTGGGAGGACAATGGGACTATTAAGCTGCAGGCTGGGAGGACCTGGAGCAGCACAAAGACACCTTTGTAGAGTCCCGGTGACCACGTCCCACTGCCTCAGGTTCAGAGCATCGCCGTCCTGAGCAAGAAGCTAACAAACTCCGTTGCTGGTTCACATCGGAGGTCTCGGAGGCGATAGTTCCTAAACCTCTGGCGAGGCCGTACTAAAGATCAGAGGATCTCCGTTCCTTCATTAGGACAGCATCAAATCCCCCTGCAGCAACTGTCCTGGGTCAGCATCACTGCCTGAGATACCAAGGAAATGGGTGAAACTTCCAGCTGCCGAACTGGTTCCTTATTTCAGGCTGAAGGCATAAAGAATATTCTGAGAGTGGGAAATGGTAAGGGATTTAAAGAAAACCCTGAGGATTTCTTTTCCACATCCCTTTTTCCAGAACAGTCATTTTAGTAAACAGAAAAACTGACAACAACCAGATCCAAGGGAAAAACCAGTTGTCAGAAAACAATAACCCTTAAAAGTTCCAGTTCAGCCCTGGCCGGTTTGTCTCAGCGGTTGGAGCGTCGGCCTGCGGTCTGGAGAGACCCGGGTTCGGTTCCTGCTAAGGGCACGTATCTCGGTTACAGTTTGTCCCTGGCCCTGGTTGGGTCATGCGGGTGGCAGCCACTCGATGTGTCCCTTTCATGTCGATGTTTCTCTCTCTCTCCCTCTCTCTCCCTCCCACTCTATCTGAACAAAAAATGGAAAAATGTCCTCGGGTGAGGATAAAAAAAATAAAAATTAAATTAAATTAAATTAAAAAGTTCCAGTTCATTCCCTCATGGGATATCTAGAACTCTGGTTTTCCAAGCATCTTTCAATACACAAGTGGAAGAGATAAACAGGCAAGCGAGCTAACCCTATCTCTTGTATTCCTCTGTCAAATGATCAGGCAGAAAGGAAAGTTGGCAGTGGTCACTCTGTGTCAGCAGATTCAACTACCTTGTTAATCCTGTTCTGAAAACCAGCAGAGACCCTAAACACACAGAAGCTGAACAACAGAAGGAAAATTGGGATGAGCACAGAAGAATGTAGCCTACGATCTGTGCTCCGAGGGGACCGGGTTTGAGGAAGTGCGAGAACAAGTTCGCCACACCCATGCCATGAGGTCCAAGCCCGGAACGGAGGGGTGCTGGACGTTTCGGAGTAGAGCGCACTGTCTGCTAACAAAGCCCGCCTCGATGGCTTCTGGCAAGGACGGCCGGTAGTCAGGACAGGAGGAAGCCAAGAACAGGTCCGCATTTGACAAATCACTCCCAGCAAGACAGTGATATCAACCATAATAAAACATGCTGGCAAGACTGGAAACGCGCACCTGTGGGAACCTGCAAAGATTTGACAGATTTTTGTTTTCCCAGCCCTTTATCAGCAAATTAATTAGAGCAACTGTACAATCTACTCTGCACTTTAGACAAAGGCACTTGACTCCCCGGGGCACAGGAGGGACAGAATGACAGCTGGGCTTACACGCAACAACGTTTTCTCTGTGCACAGTATGACAATGAAACAGACGGCACAGCTGGAGGAGAAAGCGGTGTGCTCTGCAGGTATGAGGCTGTGGCCAACCTAAAGAGGACACACACACAACATACACATACACACAAACACACACACACACACTCATGTGTACGTCCAGGGCCCACACAGCCTTAGTCATGCTACACTCAGGGCTGCTGGTCCCCTGAGCGGACTGTACCTTCGCAGCTGTGACTGTACACCGCCACCGCCGACCTGTCCACCAGATTCTCATCATGGTGCCAGCTCAGTGCCATCTTCCCCATGCCAAAATAAGGTTCCTCTTTCAGGTAGGGCATTTTCTGGGGATCCATGAAATTCAGCAAAGTCACATTGTACGCAGATCTGTTCTTAATGTCCACTTCGTCTGGTCCATCAAAAACCCCCATTCCAGCCCTGGGGAAATCAGGACCGATGCACACGGGCACGACGTCGATGTTCGCGCGTTCTTTGGCCACAAGCTCCTCCCAGGCCTGGATGGTCTTGATCTGCAGGAAGTGGTTGAGCTTGAGGAGGGCCTGACAGGCAGCAGCTACTCCTGCCTCGTGGTATTTTATGTTGGAGCCCTTCACCGGCCAGGGCACCGTGAAGAGCCTGGTGTTCAGGTACTTGTAGGTGCAGCCTGGGTTGCCGATGAGGATGCGAGAGACCGGAGTGAGCAGGTCTTTGCCTTGGATCCTCACCAGGTCCCGGGACAGGCAGCCACACTTGTGCAGCGTGGCAAAGGCCTCCTGAACCTCCCTGTGGAGCTCCTCAGGGACGCCACCAGCTTCACGCAGGATGAGTTTAGGGTATTTCAGCTGCCACTAAAACAAACCAGAGTGAAAGTGAGTGTTATGGATAGCATTGACTTTGGTATTGGCAACAGTATGTTTCTTTGTAAGCATTAGGGGAAGGTAAGAGAAGAGGATTCAGAGCCCTCTAGCCTAAAACAGAAGACGGAGTTAAACACACGTCACCAACTCCACAGTCAGGATTTTCAAGTCCAAGTGCAACTAGCAATCTTTAATATATAAACAAAATAACCTAATAACTTGGGCTTTGGTCTCTCAGGCTCCCTCTATGAACACTTCTCTCCATCTTTAATCTGTCCTCCAACCTTTGGCCTCCTGCAAGCACAACTGTATTAATTAACTGCTTGCCACCTGTGTAGGGAGTGCTTACTATGTGCCTTATACTGTTCCAGAGCATGAGTTCTCTTTCTTTTTCTTTTTCTCAAGATTTTTTATTGGGTTTTTGTTTGTTTTTTGTTTTTAAGAGAGAAAGGAAGGGAGAGGAAGAGAGAGAGAGAGAAACATCAATGTGAGAGTGAGACTTAGATCGGCTGCCACCTGCACGCCCCCTACCGGAGACCATGTCTGCAACCCGGGCATGTGCCCTGACCTTTCCGTGCATGGGAACACGCCCACCCAGCTGAGCCAGCCGGGGCAGGGCCAGAGCACGAGTTCTTAACCACTAGATTGCATAGCCTCTCAACAAACTAGTTTCTTAAAGAGCCGTGGCAGTTTTGTTCACAACTCTACTACCAGCGTCCAGAACGTACTCACTAAATTCTGAATGAGCGAGCGAGCGAGCGGGTGCGGCATCCCACTGCAATTCAGAACATTGTAGTAGGTCTACCGACGTCACGGGAGGGAAGTCTGTAAGCTGAGTCTTTCTAACACAGAAACATGGGTTCATCGGTGCAGTTGGGCTGCCTTTTCGCCTCACTTCTGCCTCCTGACTTGCCATAGGAGTTGGTATCAAGCCAGAGTCCCCCAGCTCTCCCCAATGAAACAGGCTTCTGTTTTTAAACCAAAGCACAGGATTTTATATTCATCCCTATAAAATGTGATGTGATTGGCTGCTTCTTAGTGCTGTGCTGCCCACCACTTTGGACACCTAGTCCTTCTATGTCTTCATTCAGTAATTACTGTTTATATGATAAATAGGACAAGACCATTTATTCTCCCAAACTTCCTCTTTCATTCAAAATATGTCTACAGAGCACCTACAAAATCCTAGACTGTAGGTTCCTGCCCTCACAGAGCTTTCTACCAAATCAGGGAAATAAGTCAGAAAAAGTAATCCCAAGTTGAGCTAAGTACTAGGCCAGAAACAAACCATAGGAAATCCCAGAAACAAACCATAGGAAACCCCAGAGCAGGAAAGGGGCTCCGAGGGCCGGCCTTTAAGCTGAGAGCTTCAGGGAAAGAAGGTACCAGCCGTGTGGCCAACTAGGGAAAGAGCATCCCAGGAAGAGGGGCCGAAAGTTACGAGGGCACTGAGGATGGAGACCAGCCTGTTCGGCAGACAAACGCAAGCCAGTTTTACTAGAGCAAAAAGGCCAAAGGCAAAGTGAGATGAGATGAGGATGAAGAGGGAGGCAGAAGGTCAAAGTAAGGACTCTGGACTTGACGGTAAGTGTCCTGGAAGGTTCGCGGGGAGAAGAGTAATTGATTGTCACTGATAAAATCACTCTCAGTTAAAAGGCCGGGCACGGAACGGAAAGGGGCAAATATAAAAGTGGAACACCCGCTTAGGTCTGTTCCACCCATCCAGGAGAAAGGTGAGGCTGGGCTGGGTCAGAGGCAGAGGCAGAGATAAATGGACAGGTCGACCACACATGTAACTGGCAAAGCGAAAGGATGTGCTTCTGCATCAGATGTGAGGGATGACGAAAGGACAGAAGGTATGGGTGACTTCCAGATTTTAATAAATGAATAAACAATGTGCTATTATTTGAAATTTAAAAAAAGACTGGGCAAAACAGAAATGGTGGGTAGGAGAACAGAGAGGAACGAGGAGCTCCATTCTGGAGCTGGAGCTGCTAAGATACTTATAAAGTCCTCAGGTAGAAAGAGATACATGGCTATACACACTGGAGCTCAGCGGAGAGAGTGGGCTACAGAAGCCAAGGTGCAAGGTGTCAGCACACAGCTGGATTTCAAAGGCCTGAAGTTAATGAGACTCTGCAGCACCTGCAGATGGGAGCTCAAAGCCATTTCCTGAGACGCAGAAGGCCCGGCAAAGGGGACCAGGTGGGAACCTGGACAGTGCATTCCTGCAGAAGCCAAGAGAGTGTTTCGTGAGGACGGGACAGTCGGTTGTATCGGCTGCCCCTGAGAGGCCACGTGAGGTGAGGACAGACACGACCCATCAGAGTTGGTGGCATGGGAATCACTGGTGACGAAGACAAGAGCAACGTCTGCACGGTGCGAGTCAGAGGAGAGTAGGCTGGTGGCGGATGAAGGAGGAGGGAGGGGGGATGGCACCCCTGGATGTCTGCGTGGTTCTGCCATGAGGGTGACAGAAAAACGAAGCTGCTGACGAAGGGGAACGCTGATCCGAGATGGTCCTTAACGATGGAAGAGAGCGGAGCACACTAAGTTTGTCAGTGTGCTCACGGGGATGTTAGAGGCAGGGCTGATGTCACAGAAGAGGTGGTGATGGACCCCAGGAGCAAAGTCCTTGAGTGTCTAGAGCAGCAGTCTCCCAAAGTGAGGTAGACACACCTAGGGGATCTGAATGGCAAGCCACTAGAGTTGAAGGGCAAGGGGAGGGTAGAACTGTTATTACTCATCTATGAAAGGAAAGAAATCAAGCTTCACTAAAGCGTGTGTACATACTGCAGGACTCAGCCGAGACATGGTGTGCTGCAGTCGCTTCGCGTCAGCTGGAGAAAGCTGACTGCACCAATTCCCGTCTGCAGAGTCAGCGATTCAGGCTGAAATCGACAATGGTGGAGATGCACACCAGGGAAAGCAGGAAACTAAACACCAAGGCTGTTTTCCCCACCAGAGAACCGACTGTTAACATTTAGTAGGATACTACTGTTAATGCTCAAAACTTGCTGCTGATAGGAGTGTCTGATCACAAACATTTGGGAAGGAGAAGAGATCATTCCTGTATTGGAAGCGGCTGGAAGGAAACAGAAGATACACATTCATAAGACCAAGTCTGGTAACAGCCAGAGGGCTAAGTGCCGAGGTCTGTGGGGGAGGCCGAGGAGTGCGTCCACTCTTCTGGTGAAAACATACAACGAATCACTAGCTAAGACTCTGTGCTGGTCGTCCAGGCTGTTTGCCGAACGGCTCTGGATTCCTCGCCCATCACCCAGGGTGGAATTCCACTTGCTGGCCCCTCGTGTTGGATGAAACACAGGACTAGTTGTGTTCAATGAGAAATGATGGCTGTCACTTCTAGCCTGGGGCATTTCGTCGTCAGTGCCAGGTCCTCCAGAACATTTCTTTCCCTTTGGCATAGTAACCAGCTGGTGGCTGCTTGAATTCCTGAGCTACTACTTTAATGGGTAGCAACTCTCTGCCAACCCACAAATGATGTGTGAAATGAGCAAGAAATATTGTTGGGTAAAGCCACTGAGACTTGAGGGGTGTCTGTTACTACAGCGTTACCTGGCCTATCCTGGCTGATCCAGAATGCAGGTCTGAGGAAGTAGGCAGAAGAATGCATTAAAGTCAAGTCTGAACAGGGAGAAATGGATTTTCTAGGAAAGCACACGAGGTGTGCTTTGCTTCTCAGACTGCCTATCTTAGGTGTGTGATCATAATTTAAAGTGACCAAGAGCAGAGTTAGGTGACATACCACTGCGGGCTGCCACGGAGATTGTCAGGGACCCGTTCACAGTCTCTAGTATCTACCCCTTGTTTATCACAATTGGAAAACGAAAGCAGAAACATCACACTTTCTGTTTACACAGCTCATGAAGGGAGCAGTGTAAACTAGGAAGCAAGAGACAAAACATTCTGGAGCCATGTTCAGTAACTAATTTTATTACTAAACTGGTTATCCTCTGAGCAAGTCCCCAAGGTCTTAGTATACTTAAAGTACACCTAACTAGCAGATGATTAAGGAGGAAATTTCCCCATACTTTAACAATTCTAGTGTTATTTTAATGGTCCTTGATGTAAAATATTAAATAAAATTAAGATAATTCCCAGTAACTTTGTTTTAGAACACACTGCTTCAGGGCTGAGAGAGGAAGAAGACAAGGAAAAGTACAAACACACACACACACACACACACACACACACACACACACCCTCTTGCTGGTATTGTTCAGTATGTACTGGGGCTGGAGACTATAGAAAATATATTTAACACAGGGGAACTATAACTATAAGGACCTAGGAAATTCACGTAACCATATGAGTATGACATGTAAATACCTCGACATTAAAAACTGCATTCTAAAAATAAAACAATAATAATGACATGGCAAAGTATTCAAAAAGATTTTTTCACTGATGTCTCATGTCCCTCTTCCTGACCACAGCTGCCTGTCTTCCCGCACTTCACCTGCCAGGCTCGGCCCACCTCTCTGCCTGGGGGTCCTCCTCGTCCTCCAGGTCATTTTCTCAAGCCTGCCCTGAGTTTCCCCCTCGGATGGGTACCCCTGTTACCATTCATCACACTTACCTTCCATAGCACTTATCAATCTGTAAGGGTTGGGCAAAGGTAGGTTTACAGTTGTTTGTATAAAAAACAATATAATTAATAAATAATAATACAAAACTAAAGTATGTTTCACATACAACTGTAAACCCACTTTTGCCCCACCCTGAATTATTTGCACTAATTAATAATCTCTCCTACTGGACTGCAGTCTCCTAAGAAAAGGAAACGGAAGCTGTTTTATTCTCCATAACACCCCCAGGACGTGGCTCAAATATAAGTGCTCAAGACTTCCTTATAAGACTAAAAGAATAAAAGCTTTAAGACTAATAAAAAGCATAATTGTGAATGTCTGGGCTGGGGGGTGGGAAATAAAACTGACTGCAAAGAGGCATAAGGGATCTTTCTGAGGAGGTGGAAATGTTCTAAAACTACCCAAAATTACTGAATTGTGTAATTGTACATACGCACAGTTTATCAATAAGCAGTTGTACAAAGGAAGACTAAAACATTTGCATATAAAAAATTTTAAACTTTTGCATAAAAAGAATTATAAAATTAAAAGGCAAACACTGAAAAAAATATTTGGAATCTATATGGCAGAAATGGGCTTAAAATTCTTAATAAAGAACCATTTCAAATTTAAATAGATATATATATATTTATAAAACTATGCATGTGTATCAAAAGAAAAATATCACACAAATTAATACAGGGGGCTATTCAATATAGAAATAATTAACTGCATTAAAGTCAGAAAAAGATAATTTAGCATAACTGTATTAAATGATATTTAATTTAGCTTTGCCTAAATTTGCAGATGCACTTAGAAACACAAATTATTATAAACCAGTTTAAGGCCAACTGAACAAAAGTCTATCATAACCTCACATGTTTATATCTTTTCTGTTAGTTATTCTACTTCTAAGAGTTTATAATAGGGATATAGAAAAATTTATCAAGATTAAAGGATATTCAAAATGTCCAATTGGAGATTAGAAATACATCATTTATGTGATGAAGTAGTAAAGTAACACACTTTAAGAGAATTTTTATATTGTTTTTTGGAAAAGGTAAGTAAAAAATCTACTATTTTATAAGAAATTAGTAGCAAGATAATTAGGTAATAGAATCCTAGTTTCATTTTTTAAATGTAGATATGCAAATACTCACAGAAAAAAAGATTTAGATAAAAATATGGCCAAAAGTTTATGGTGCTTATCTCTCTGGGTAGTGAACTTGGGCATAAAGTCAATTTTCTTCTTTAGATAGCTGTGTATTTTTCAAATTTACAAAAATAAATGTAAAATGCTTTTTAAAACAAAAAAATCAGGGAACATATATTGCATTAAAAAAGTCTTAATTTCATGACACTTCTTATGTTTGCCAGGAGATTGTTTCTGATGCCACTAAATTTTCAAATAACTTCTGGTGCTATGGGAACTGACTTCAAATACTGTTCAGTTCTCTAGGAGATTTTGATTTGATTACAACAAGTACTCATAATAATAATTGGCTAATATTGTCACTATCTCAAAAAAATGCAAGAAATAAAAACACCTAAATGCCCTCTCTTAATATTTATAAAGTAATGAGATTAGCACCGATACATAAAAGTGCCATGTACAGTTTGTTAAATTTTTCTTTAAAGAGAACAGCAAATAACTCTGGAAGAGGACTGCACATTAAGCAATTTAATATTAACTAATCTGTCAAACAAACCAGTTCACCTTCCATTTTGGACAGGTACACGTAGAACATCAGATAGCACACAATAATTTGGAATAGCCGCTGGCAGATTTCCAAATATGCTAAAACATTTTAGTCCCATTAAAGATTGCCAGGGAGTATGCTGCCATGCAATTATATTACTAGTTGTCTGGTCACGCAATATACTTCTTGAGATCTACAAAATGACATAAATGACAATTATATAGTTCAATAGGAATTTGGGAAGGTACTTGAGATATAAATTTCCAACATGCCAGGCCTTTATCAATGGTCAAAAGATGTGGAATTCTATGTCCTCTGGAGCACAGGTTTTATTTTCTTCCTAAAATAAAGCACTGTGTAAAAATTCTACCTTCCTCTCATGCTTCTGAAAGAATTTTATCATATAGAGAAGACAGACATAGAGTTCAATGAATAAGAAACAGTCCATGGGAGGCTCTCCTACACGAAGCCCAAGGGAACTTAACCTTCAGTAGAGTGAATAAAATTTAAAATCTTCAAGTGACTTGGGAAACGCCTTTCATTTAAAAGTGTTAGGATATACTGATTTCATGGGAGTATATTTCTAATCTCGCTGTTAATAGATTTTGCTGGTAACTCTTTATATTTTGTACTCTATAGAAATGTACACTATACCAGTCATATTCTCTACCTAATTTTCTCTGCAAAATGCTCATGACTTTTAGACTATCCCCTGACAAATAGGTTATACAGTTATGTGGCCCTGAAGTTTTGTGATGACATGTGGTTTGCTACAGTGATACAAAGATGTATGTTCATTCATTCATTCAATAGTTCTTTTTACAAATTATTTAAAACTTACTGAACATCCACTATGTTCCAGACACTGTCTGGAGTGCCATAATACAATGATAAAAACAAATTAGGCCTGTTTTATAGCATCTCAGAGTTTAACAGAACAGACAGAAATATAAACCAAAAGTTAGAAAAAGACTTATCACAGCAGACGTATGAATGTACTGCTTTGGGAGCAGAAAATAACCAATTAGGAAGGGGATCTGGAAGACCTTCTTTTATTGACTACGTATTTATTGGGCACATACTAAGTGCCAAGCACTAAGTACTGGGAAGACAGAGACAGCAAACCTCTTACATACTCTCTGGGAGCTCATGTTTACATATACAATAGATAAATAGACACTATATATAGCTCATAACATATAGAGTAATTTACTTATCTATTTAGTATGTGCCTGTTTGTTTAGTAAAATACATAGCATTTGAGATTGGACTACCTGCTGTGGAGAAACAGAAAGCCTCGCAGGTTAGGCAGGAGGCTGGGGTCGGTCACTGCTTTACCTCCTGATCAGTCGGTCGGGCGCCATCTGAAGAGAGGAAGCAAGAAAGGAGGGTACAAGCCCTGCAGGTACCAGGGGCGGGAGAGTTCCCGGCTGAAGGAACTTGAAGAGCCAAGGCCTTGGGGCAGGAGTGTGCTTGGTTTTTCCAGGAAGAGCAAAAAAGCGCCCCTAGGAGGGGAGGCGGGTGGGAGGAGCAGGACACGGTGAGAGCCCAGCCAGGAGCCAGGGGCGGAGGGCTTCGCAGGTGAATGTAGCGTCCCGGGCTTTCGGGCTTTCGTGGGAACAAGAAGGGAAGCTGCCTAAGGGCTAGCAAGAAAGGTCACAAGCTGATTTATGTTTTCAAAAGAGCACTACAGATGCTGTGTTAAACAGGCTGAAGGTGGGCAAGGGGAGAAGTTCGGAGGCTGCTCAGCCATTTGAGCAGAGATGGTGGAGCTCCGGCTGCTGTGTCTACGGTGGAGGGAGTGAGAAGCAGATGCTTCTTATGTCGGGAAGTCAACCAGGGGGTTTCCTGGCGTCTTCCCGGAAGAGGCAGTGTTTAAGCAAGGTCTGTGAGGGGGGTAGGAAGTCACAGGCTCGGAGGCATGAGGGGTGGGTGGCCCAGCAGACGGGGTGGAATGAACTCTGCGTGATAGGAGTTCAAGGTTGGACATGGTGTTAGGTGATGGGTAGAGATGAGACCAGAGGCATAGTTTGAGGCCATAGCGTCAACCTCATAGCCAAGCTGAGGATTTGAACTTTACTTTAGGGTCAAGAGAGACCTAGCAAAATGGATAAAGCAAGGAGTGGCAAGTCAGACATGTTCATCAGCATGGTTCTCATGGCTCTGGGAAGGGCACGCGCACCGGTACGAAGCAGGATGCATCTGTGTGGGTGACAGTGATAACTGGGGGGCTAACCTGAGAGAGTGCCTGTGCAACTGGGAAAGAGGAAGCCACCTGGGGGCACTCTGAAGTGGTGGGACAGCCAGGGCCCAGCCTGAATGAGGGATGGAAGCCACAGGCAGGTCTCAGTGTGAAGAATAAGACACGGGAAGAGCCACTGGAGGAGGGACAGCAGGACGGCTGTGAATGGACCCTCGGTGAACTGCACAGCACACACTGCCATACGCGTGCTCTGAGCCCTCTCTCGCCTTCTCGTGTCCCCGTTACAGCCAGCGTTCTCCCCCCAGACGTGAGTTCCTGCGCAGCGGGCCACTGCTCCCTGGTCTCACCCCCTTCCACTCTCCCACCTCCCACCTGGCTCAGGTGTGGGGGCCTTGGGTGCTGTCTGTCCTCAAAGCTGCCTTCCAGGCTTTGCTGTTCCCCATGCCAAGAACATTCTTCCCACAGGTATTGCTCCTGCAGCTCCATGAGGTCTCTGTTCAAATGTCACCTGCAGCCCTGGCCTGTGTGCTCAGTGGTTAGAGCATCGGCCCACACATCAAAGGGTGACAGGTTCAATTCCCAGTCAAGGGCACGTACCTGGGTTGCAGGCTTGATCCCTGGCCCCAGTCAGGCGTGTGCAGGAGGTGACCAATAGATGTGTCTCTCTCACATTGCTATTTCTCTCTCTCCCACCCCCCTCCCTTCCACTCTCTCTAAAAATCAATTGAAAAAATATCATTGGCTAAGGATTAACAAAAAACAAATAAACAAAAAATTTCACCTCCAAAAGACCTTCTGTAGCCACCATCTTTGCTCCCCTACCCACATGGCATCCCTACCCCCTTACCTTCTTTATTTATCTCCAGTTTCCTTCTAACATTTATTTCTCAGGTTTTTTTTTTTAACTTCTCTTTTTTTAAATTTCTACTCCCTTTCTACTCCCTGCCCCACAAACAAATAAGCTCAAAGAAAACAGGAATCTTATGCCCAGCTGGTGTGGCTCAGTGGCTGAGCACTGACTCATGCACTAAGAGGTCGCTGGTTCGATTCCCCATTAGGCTGTGGGCAGATCCCCGGTGGGGGTGTGTGCAGGAGGCAGCCAATCGATGTTTCTATCTCTCTCTCCCTCTCCCTTCCTCTTTCTCTAAAAATCAATAAAGAAAAAATATTTTTTAAAAAAAGAAAACAGTAATCGTGTATTTGTTTTTACAACTTCGTCTTTAGTACCTAAAACATGACCTGGCAGAGTGGGGGAGCTAAATACATTTGTTTAATTAAGTAACTAGTTAATATGGAGCATGTCGCGCTAGATGTAAAACGTTCAGGTCGAGCCTCCCAGCAGACAGCTGGACCAGGAGCACTGCGGGCCACGAGGCAGAACAGAGGCAGAGACGGTGCAGGCTCATGGGATGAGCGGGATAGCAGCACAGGCCTCCCCGAAGCACCACCTCACACAGGGGAAGCAGGACAGCAGTTCCCAGTTCAGACCCCGCGGCCAGCCAGCCTGGGCTCAAATCCTGGTCTTGACACTTCATGCTTATAAATCTTGAACAAAGCTTTAAACCTGTCGGGGTCTCAGTGGCCTCATCCCTTAAATGAGGTTTCAATAACACCTGCCTAGAAGGCTGTGGGGGGATGTACACGAGCAAACACATGTAAAGCACTGAGAACAGGGCCAGACGACCTGGCACGTGGAAGGACGCAGCGACTGAAAGCCGGGCGTGCGGCAGCGGGGGGCACCCTCTCTGGAGAAGAGGGCTCCGTTCGGACATCTGGGAGCCGGAGTATGTTTCTGATGTGCGTTCCTCGCGTCCCTGTGCTCTGTGGCGGCCAACAGCGGTTCCCAGCTCATCGCTGACTCCGCTTTGCTTGCTCTATGGTTCTTGGGTGTTTTGAACCTGAGCGCAGCATGCTGGGAGGCGTACAGCGCCACGAAAGGAGCACGGACCTTAGAGTTAGGGAAATATGGGCTTTTGCTCCAGCTCTGTCACTTAGCGAAGTAACTGAGTCTCTCCTGACTCTTGAAAGGACAAGATTTCTACCTTGAGCCTGAAGAAGAGGAAGTGCTGGCTGTGTGTCTGTGGAATGAATGGGAATGAATGAATGACGCCGTTGTTGGTGTAAACATCAGAGTGTTCCTAAGACATGAGCACAGCCCTTGGCACACTGGGAGGGTCCATAAACAGACCACCGAGTCTTGGTTGATGATTGGCAGCTGGACTGGCATTCCTGTGACCAAGGCCTGTGTGAGGAACCTGATGGCAGGTCTGAACTTTCTGTGTATCCATGTCATGAAAAAGTGTTTTCTCTTCACCTTTTAATAGAATAGATTTACTTTCCGAAGGTTTTGTTGAGGCACTGAGCCTTCTCATAAAGTGCACTTAAAGTGATTACATACTGGTATCAGGTTCTGTGGGTCTCGGAAGCTGAAAGAGAAGCCTTGATGGTGGTTCTGTTTGCACTTGCGTGTCCTTTGATACCCCAGCTACGGCTGGTTCGGAGCTCAGTGGCTGATAACCTCTGGTGTTGATTCTTCGTGTGCTCCTCTCACAATACAGAAGCTGCAATGGCTCGGCAGTTGCTTTGTGACAAAGTGCATAACCATGTGCCTGCAGTTTGGTGTCTAGGAAAATATGCACAGGGCTTTCAGACTGAGTGCATCTTCTGGGTTTGCCTGTTTTAAGGGTACTCCTTAAATTTTTTTTCCTGATTACAAAAGAATACATGGTCATTTAAGATAATTTGGAAATCTAGAAAAGCTGAAAAGATTAAAACCCTACCACCTCTGAGTGGTAACACTTCTGTATGAATCCTGTAAATCTTTCCAGATGCCACCTCCCTGGAGAGGAGTGGATGTGTGTGAAAATAAAATTCAAATCATACTAAGCATGATTACGGAACCTGCTTTTCAAATTAACTAATGTGTGCATTCATTCATTCAACCAAACTAATTAAAACCTACTGGGTGCTGAGCACTGTACATAGAACAGAGAGAGGCTGAGGGAGATCAGCACACACACACACACACACACACAATCATTACAATAAATTGCGAGAAGTATTAACAAAGGTACCCATGAAGTACTACAGGTACACATGACAGGGAGCAGAGACAACTCTCTGAGCAGCAGGTGTCAGGGAAGCATCCTACAGGAGGTGACACATGAGCCGTTACTAACTGGTAACACACAAGTTCCTTGAGGAAAGAAGGAGGCACGTCAGCAGAGGCTGCAGCAGGAAGGCCCAAACCATGAAGGTGCACAGCTAGTCGGAGGTCCTGCAAAAACCCCGTGTGGGAAATAATGAATAGGGCGGGGAGATGGAGCTGGACATGTAGGGTCCCGGCAGGGAACAGCCACTGTGGGATATGAAGCAGGGACTGACATGCTCCAAGTTATGTCTTGGTTAGAAAATGCACTGCACACCTGAAACTAATACAAAATAATATGGAGTGTAAACCAGAACTGAAAGAAAATGTACCGCAGCTTTAAGCATTAGAGGGGCAAAGAGGAGAACCTGAGCAATCATGAAAGGGCAGATCAGGTGAAGTCCAATGAGAATGGAGATGAGAGACACTGTACAGGAACTGACAGTGACCTGGGCAAAAAGAGACCTGGATTATAGATGGAGAAATGCCTCTTTCCTCTCTCCTCCTACGGTTCCTGAGAACCAGCCATAAAAGTGCACCTCAGCTGCTGCTGACCCAGAGGGGATGTGGCCCATTCCCATACCCGAGAGCATACATTCTAGTAGGCGGGGATGGGTGGACATGTAGTGTTTTTGCTTGCCCGGCATGCCTTCCCCTCCTTCTTTGGGAACAGGACCCCAAAAGATGGTTCTCCTTTGAGAAAACCATCCATCTCTGACTCACAGGTCACACAGTTTGAGTGGGAATGGTCATATTGCAACCCCACGTCCAGAGTGGGTACAAGGACTGGGCCAGGCAGACGAGGGCACCTCGCTCCACCGGACACAATGGCTGGTTCAGAGATGAGCACAGGACTCTGAACAGGCCAGTAAGTCAGTGCCAGGAGAATCAAACAGAGCCAGCAAAAAAGAAATCACTACATTCTTCTAAGATCCCACGTGCTTAAGACCACATGCCCCTTGGGCTGCCAGAGCCTCCGCTGCTATCAGGGGAGAGCCCATCCAGCATGAAGCCACAAAGAGGAAAAGTCAACCCAAGAAACACAGACAGTGCTCAGATATCTTTTGAGCAGCTGGATTCAACCAGTTACTCCCAGACATCTAAGGTCAGTCAGTCAATAAATCCCCTTTGTTGCACAATAATTTTCTTGGGTTTTCGTCCCTTGTAATTGAAAGAGTCCTGACTGATTCAGAGAGAGTTGCGGAATCCCATAACTGCAACCCAGCGTGATGGATACAACGGGAGTGTTGGCACGGAGAAAAGGGCAGTCGGCTCTGCGTGCAGGTAAGGTAAGCAGAGGCAACTTTCACAAAGAAGACGATGCTCAAGCGAAGTCTTGAAAAACCAGCCACCTGGCAACAGGGTGTTCAACGCAGAAGAAATGGAGCGAGCAGAGGCTGCAGTAGAAAAGAACCCGGCCACCGCGCTAAAGCACCAAGTTCACAGCAGAAAGCAGGTTGTGAAGGAACCGATATCGTCTCTGGGTAGTGAGGAGTCACGAGACGACCAAATCAGACCATTTCACTTCTCATTGAACCTCTCTAGACTGCAGCTGCTTCATGATAAACTGAGGTAGATCAGAACAAATCACTAGATACCAATAAAAGTATTGAAAGACCTTACCTGCTGATAGAATTCATCATCTTTGGGGGTCAGATAAGGAAGCCAAGTGTCTTCAAGCTCTTCAAGGAGCCTCAGTTTCTGTTTAAAAATAATATTTATTATTGGCGACTGGCTATAAAATGACCCAAAATATAAGACAAACCCTTATTTTTACAAAAGACAAAGAATACCAAAAAAAAAAATTTAGCCAACCTGAATGTCTAAGCTTTCACATAGAAATTAGTCAAATGCCAATTATAAAATGTAGTAGTATAATTACACACATTTAAATCACACATTGTATAAAGCATTAATTTAGAAACAATGATGTTATTCACTGTCACATTTCTTGAAACAATGTAATTAACTCTTGACAAGTATCTTTAACATCAAGGTCCTTTGCCTCACTAGAATGTCCTTTTGAGTCACCTGATACAGTTTCCAGAGCAAATCTTCCTGTGTGTACAATCCCCCGAGACACAGCAGTTTGGGGATTTTTCCATGATACCACCACTGGGATTATCAGACCAAATTACAAGTATCCATGTGCATAATATCAGGACCTTTGGAATATTAATTCATCCTGTAAATTTTCATTTGATACCATATCCACTTACATTATTACTTTTTTTTTTTTTAATCCTCACTCACAGACATGTTTGCATTCATCTTCAGATAGAGCGAGAGGGAGACAGGGAGGAAGAGAGAGAGAGAAACATGGATGTGAGAGAGACACATCAACTGGCTGCCACCCACACGACCCCAACCAGGGCTGGGGACAAACTGCAACTGACGTACATGCCCTTAGCAGGAACTGAACCAAGTCTCTCTGGTCCATGGTCTGACACCCTAACCTCTGAGCCAAACCGGCCAAGGTGCATTACTAATTTTTAAAAGTGATATTTCACATTGGCCAGGTAGCTCAGTTTATTGGAGTATCATCCTGCACACCAAAAGGTTGTGGGTTCCATTCCCACTCAGGGCACAAACCTAGATTGCAGGTTGGACCCCCAGTCAGGGCACATACAGGAGGCAACTGATTGATGTTTCTCTCTCACATCAATATTTCTCTCTCTTGCTACTCCTTCCTATCTCTCGAAAAAAAAATCAATAAAAACACATATCTCCTAGTGAGGATTAAAAAAAAACAAACTGTCTTTATTTACATATGACATAAGGACCTGTACAAAAAATCCTACAGGATCGACAAAAAAACTATTAGAACTAATACATTCAGCAAAGTTGCAGGATATAATCTGGATAGCAATGTTACAAGATCAATATATAAAAATCAGGTATTTCTACATACTAGCAACCAAGTATCTGAAATTAAACTTCTTAAGAATACCTTAAACAGTAACATCAAAAACTATAAAGTACTTAAAGATAAATCTGACAAAATATTTTCCATACTTATGTTTTTTTAAATCCCCATAAAACATTACTGAAGGAAATTAAAGAAGTTCTACGTAAATGAGAGATGTACTATGTTCATAGATTAGAAGACTCAATGTCAAATTGTCCCCAAATTGATGCAGTCCCAATCCAAGATCCCTATAGGCTTTTTTGTGAAAATTGGCACACTCCTAAAATTCTTATAAAAATGCCAAGACCTAAAATAGCCAAACAACTTTGCAAAAGAATAAAGTTGAAGGACTTCACTCTAAAGTCAAGACATTATAAAACTACATAGATCAAGACAGTATGCTATTGGCATAAAAGTAGACAAATATATAAATGAATAAAATAGAATCCAAAAATAACCAACTGATTTGTGGTAAATTGATTTTTGATGAAGATTCAAAGTTAATTCAATGGAGGAAGAAATTCTTTTCAGCAAATACTACTTGAAGAATTAGATAACCACATTTTTAAATTGAATCCACATCTTGTACCATATATAAAAATTAACCCTAAATGAATAAATATATCACTGGAAAATCTATAATACTAGTAAATAAATATAAAAAATATAAATATAAATATAAAAGCTAAACTATAATACTAGTAAAAGAAAACAGGAAATTCTTTGAGGTTAGGCAAGGCAAAGTTTTTTAGCTATAAAACCAAAAGCGCAAACCATTAAAAACAAAAAGTGATAAACTACATCAAATTCAAGAACTTCTATTCTCAAAACTCTTAAACACTAGAATTCTTACAATGGTCCAACCACTTTGAAAGACAATCTGCCAATTTCTCAAAAAGGAAGACACATACCTACAACCTGACAGTTTGTATCCACACGAAAACCTGCACCTACATGCTCACAAGCAGCTGTATGTGTAACTGCCAACAACTGGTACAAGCCAGATGGCCATGAAGTGGATAGAAAAAGATATGTAGTATATTGAAAAAAATAAAGAAAAAGAAATTATGGTATAGCAACACAAAAAGTCACTACTCAACAATAAGAAGGAGTGAATTATGGATATATACAACAACATGAAAGAATTTCAAAATCATTCTGCTGAGTGAAAGAAGCCAGGCAAAAACAACTGTTTAATCCAAATATGCAAAATTCTAGAAAATGTAAATGAATCAATAGTGACAAATGGCAACAGGTGGTTGCCTGGGGCCAGGGTTGGAGGAAGAGGGAAGTATTACAAAGAGGCACAAGAAACTACCTGGTGTAATAAACATGTGAGGTGCCTTGATTTTGATGGTGGTTTAACAAGTACATATACATTTCAAAACTTAACAAGTTGTACAATTTAAATATGTACAGTTTATGGTATGTCAATTATACCAATAAAATTGTTCTAAAAACAGGGAAGGAGGAGAGTGAGGATTACCTATATATGGTATATCTTACCAGCAAACTGGACCCGGTGTCATTGAGGGAGAGACTTCTGATTGCCATTCAGTTTCTTTCATGGCTTTAGTAACACTTTTTACTACCTCTTATGACTATTTAAGTAATATATATTTTTCTAGATATATATTCATTTCATCTAAATTAGTTCTCAAATGAATCATATTTTCTTGTTATTTGTAGAAACCAGTAATACAGCTAGTTTGGCTCAGTAGTAGAGCATTGGCCTGCGGACTAATGAGTCTCAGGTTCGATTCTGGCCAAGGGCACGTACCTCAGTTGTGGTTTGTCCTCGGTTCTGGTTGGGGTCATGCGGGAGGCAACCAGTTGACATATCCCTCTCACATCGATGTTTCCCTCTCTCTCCTTTTCTCTCCCACTCTATCTGAAGATAAACAGAAAAATATCCTCGGGTGAGGATTTTAAAAAAAAAGAAAACAGTAATACAAACAGTGTCCTTTTTTGAGTCCCTAATATTATATCACACATGGCTTACCTCCTCCTTCTCACATTCTCATTAGTTATTGTTATCGAGTTTTAGTTTTATATTCATTTGTAAACAGAAAAAAGTAGTATTTTAAACCAATAATTAAGTGAATTTTTCAACACATTTTAATAAGTTCTATGCTCATTCTTGTTTCTTGCAATAAAAACCTTCATTCTGGGTTCACTTTTCTTCTTGCTAAATTAAAATATGGTAACTCTCCTAATTTTTTTTTTTTATTCACTGAAAATATCTATATTTTTCTTTACTCCTGAATCAAAGACTACCTGGGTTCTGAGAATTAAAATGAATGGTAATCTTCCCTTAGCACTTTGAAGATTTTATTTCCCTGTCTTCTAGTATCTGTTGTTAGTAATAAGACTCTTTCTTTTACTGATAATCTGCATTGTTATCTCTTGACTTTCTTAAGAATCTTTTTTCTTCATATCCCTTATATTCCACAGTATCAACATAATGGTACTACCCAAAGTACTTGAGGCCTTGTGTTTTTCTATAAATAAGAAAAATTCTCAACTCTTAGCTCTTCAAATTTTTCTTCCCCATCATGATCTTCATTGTCTTCTGCGGAAACTCCATATGTTGGAACGTCTCAATCTATAATCCAAGTCTCTTAAATGTTTTCTCTCTCTTGTTTATTTATTTATTTATTCATTTATTTCTTTTTTAAAATTTGTTGATTGATTTTAAGAGGAAGAAAGAGAGAGAGAGAGAAACATCAATTTGTTGTTCCACTCATTCATGCCTTCACTGTTTGATTCTTGTATGTGTCTTGACCAGAGATCAAACCCACAACCTTGTTGTATGGGGATGACGCTCTAACCACCTGAGTTACCCAGCCAGGACTCCTCTTTTATAAAATGTTTTTGTCTTTTTATGCTACATCCTGGCTGAACTCCTCAGTACTCTCTTCCAGTTCACCAGTTCTCTAAATAGTGTGAGGTCTAAAATCCATCCCATCTATTGAGTTTATTATTTCTATGGCTGTACTTTTCATTTCCAAAATTTGTAAATGGTTCTTTTTCATGTATAGCTAGCTAGTCCTATACCATTTATGCATACTTTGGAGCACTTTTAAATCTCATTTTTATCAGTGGATATCTTTACTTATCCCTTTGAATTTCCTGAACATGCTTATTTTAGTCTTTGACTAACTTCTCTATAAAATTAATCTCATCTGGAATGACCTTTTGTTCTCATTGTTGATTCTCTTCGCTATCTGCACTAGCATTTATTTTCTTCAGGCATTTTCATCTTTTGTTTTGAAGGCTCATTCTGAGTGGATGACATTTTTGCCTTTGCTTTTCCCTTCCTCTTGCTCTCCATCTATGCTCACCCTTCCCCCAGAGTGGTTCAGCAGGTGCCTCCACCAGCATCCCAATACCACCAGTCCCGGACCAAGCCTCATTAACTGGTGATTTGGAGCATCTCAGTCTCTTCCCCAATACTCCACAATCAATCAGACTCATTCAGTTTCTATTCTTGAAGGTTTACCTTTCTTATCCTGCCCTTCAATACCCATCTCTCTATATAAGTATTTCCCTGACCTGATGGTCTTTTCTCAGTCTCCTATTATGAGAAGTACAACTTCACCTCCACCTCTGGCTTCACCGTTAGCCTAGTCCTGCCCCATCTCCAGTGGGGAATGTTTGGTCCCTATTAATTCATAACACTTAAACTCACAGCTGCTACTTTTTGTTTCCACACTTGAAGCCCTTGCGGGATCATGGTTTCAATCCATTTATCCCTGCCTGGTATTCTCCTTTCTGTTCACAACAATACCCTTTCTGCAAGCCCGGGTATGACTCTCTTCTTATCTTTATTCTTCTAATGTGTTATCTGTCACTGCTAGATGTGTTTGGAGCAGAAGGCATACACAAACTGTGAGCTTACCATTTCACAAGAAGGCACAGATGATTCTTTGTGATAAAAATTCTTAGCAAGAGATTCACTAGGGCAAAGGTAAGCTCTACTAAGACTCTCAATACCTATTGTGAAATTGCCCTCCAGGAGAACGATATCCATTCCATGCCCAACAGACAATACCCACTTCTTCATATACACACACACCAGTTATTATCAAACTTTTAAATCTTTGGCAAGTTGATAAATAAATAAACAAGTTCACTCTAATCTACATTTCTTTGATTGTCAGTCAGGTCTTGAGTAACTTTTCATACATTAACTGCCATTTGTAGAAGCTCTTTTATAAAATTCCTGTTCATATTTTTTGTCCTTTTTTTTTTTTTTTTTTTTGCTAGGGTATTTATCTTATTCTGTTTAAAATCTAAGAACCTATACTTTGCATCCATGTAAAGACAACGAATCTGGGTTTCATGCAAGTTGATTAGAATTCTCTTCATTTCTCTTTCATTCTTTTATTATGAGCAACTTTCCAACAAACTTCCTAGCGGAGTTCACCTCTCTTGCATTAAGCTGTAACGTTAAAATTTCCAGCACTTATAAAATGTCCTCCAGCCCGGCCAGTGTGGCTCAGTGGTTGAGCGTCGACCCATGCACCAAGAGGTCGCCGGTTCAATTCCCGATCAGGACACATGCCCAAGTTGTGGGCCCAATCCCCAGTGGGGGGCATGCAGGAGGTGGACAATTGATGTTCTCTCTCATCAATATTTCTATCTCTCTCTCCCTCTCCCTTCCCTTCTCTCTAAAAAACAAAAAATCAATAAAGAAAAAAAAATGTTAATATCCTCCCTAAGATAGCACCTTTCACTATAGTTCATACTTCCCCACGTATTCCACAAGGTTTGCCATGGCATTCCATGACCTCATGAATTCTTCTTTCAAGGGAAACATAGTAAAACCACAGGTACAAAATATATACTTTAGCTCTTCATATACTAATTTGAATATCAAAAACCATTAGTCTCACCAACTTGGTATTAAGTTCCCACCAACAATCATCAAATTTAAGAATGTAGTCTCAGTTTCAAAAGGAAGAGAAAGTTTCCGGAAAAGAAGAATGTCTATGATGGAAAGCAGCTAAACGGGATCTGAGAAGAAATAAAGGTTAAGGGTTGACTGTGGAAATGACACTTTGGGGGAAGGGCAGTTTCTACACCTGAGGACAATAAGATTGATACCAAAGCAAGAAGTATCTTTAAAAAAATAAAATGTTGGATTCTTGACTCAAGGATAATGACTTGGAACAAGTCTAACTTCTTTTGACTTTATTTGGAGCAACTGCCTTGTAAACTAGACCTTCCTTGAGCCACCTCCAAGTATTCGACTGAAGGCAGAGATAATGACTTCCCCAAGATTCTTCTGCACAGTCATAATACTGCCCACGAATTGTAAATGGATGCAAGAGCAAGAGCAATACCATTCCAAACCACAGAAGGGAGATAACAGATTAATTAAAACTCCCTCAGTGCCACTGTACCTACATGCTAGCTCCAAGATCTCAGAACGCACCCCGGACATTTCCAAGAGGAGAAAAATCTCTCCTCTTGGCCACACCTGTTTAGATGAAAATGTCAAATTCTTGCAATCATACTTCAATCTTCAGGGAACTTTCCGCCTTGTAACTTTACACCTTTAGTGGTCTACTCAGAGGTCAGGGGACAAAGCTCCTTGAGATGTCACCATGCATCTTGCCCAGCTCAGCATTAGCATGATCAAACCAAGCACATGCCCGCTAGCAGGCCAATGGTAAATAATAACACTTGAGACCAGAAGCATCTCTGACTCCTTTGTCATGTTTTGAAGCTTTAACCATTAAACCATGATCAAACAACCTGCCCTGGGAAAGCAGATGTCCATGATGTGGCGGTAATGCCATCAGTAAGTGACCTCAGCGACTGTCCATTTAACAACCCTCCTCTCTCTACTGTCCCTCTCTGGCTCTCTGCTGCTTCCACAGCAGATGCTGCATAATCAGACATTAAATACTTCCCCTTGTGTAGCCACAACTGAATTATACAAGGCATGATATGTTGCTTTGAAAACTACAGAAATCCCTTCGCGGCAGACACAGCTATAGCAACTATTAGTTCTGCCTAGCTGTAATGAAAGTTAAAGAAAAATGCCTGAAAGAATAAATTATTTAATAACTATTTTAGAGATTTTTAATACAAAATAAATATTTCTTTTTGTTTTCATTTATTCATTCCCAGGATTCCAGAAAGTCAATACACACACTTTATTATCATGACTTCTTGACTGAGGCATTGCACAAACTCCACAGCTTCATCAGCCGGTGTTCAATCTTATTCCTAGATGTGCATTTTATGTTCCGAAGTTCCTCTTCTAATTAGATCACTAAGAAAAAATCATGCATGCTGGCTTGTCTGATAAAAAGTTAGTGATAATTCTAATAAATTTATTCTTTTTCAAATACACCAAGGTTTGCAACCAAACCTAACCATCATATGTATAATTTTATTATCCTGGAAAATACAACACTCCAATCTGAGATGTAATAAGCAGAGGACCAGGCTTTCCACTTAGCTCTTCCTAGTTCAACTGAGAATGCATAGCTATCTCTCTTAGTGGCCTCCAACTACAAGGAAAATAATGGTTAAGAGCGTTAACTCCAGAATCAGACTGTATAGGTTCAAATCCTGCCTCTGCTCATTACTAACTGTGTAACCTTGAGTACGTTACTTAACTTCCCTGTGCCTCGGTTTCCCACCTATAAAATAGATATAGTAATCATACCTACCTCACAAGGCTGTTACGAAGATCAAGTTAGATGGTAAAGAGACAAATATGTGTGTGTGATTCTGGTTATAAACCAAACACTATATAAGAGTACAAAATGCCTTATTTCAGTAGAGGTATTAATAAAAGTTTCTAAATAGACTAAAAGGACTAACGATGTGGCCCTGTGGTCCCACTGCTCCCTGCCTTCCTTGGGGCAGCCTCTTCCTCTCTGTAGGTCTGTCCTCTTCGTCCTTCATGCTTACGTTATCTCAGGCTTTAAAAAATAACCGTGCCACCTTAACAATAATTAACGCATCAATTCATTATTTAAGACTTCCTTGGATTTCCTACTTCCCACTCTAGCTACTGCCATCTTGTTGCATCCTTTCTTTCCCTGCCAAACTCCCTGAAGAACAATTTAAGATAAATGCCCAGAATTCCCACTGTCTTTTTGGCCTGACCCTTTCTATGATCTGGCTTCTATCACTACCATGTACTCAAACAATATTTCCCAAAGTCAGGGGCCAACTCTACTTGCCAAAACGCTGCATCAGCCTCTCGGTCGTTTGGAGGGACTGGGCACGGTCACCTGTAAGCCTTCCTCGGAGCCCTCTCTGCCCGCGTCTCCTCTCGGTCGTTTGGAGGGACTGGGCACGGTCACCTGTAAGCCTTCCTCAGAGCCCTCTCTGCCCGAGTCTCCTCTCGGTCATTTGGAGGCACTGGGCACGGTCACCTGTAAGCCTTCCTCAGAGCCCTCTCTGCCCACGTCTCCTCTCGGTCATTTGGAGGGACTGGGCACGGTCACCTGTAAGCCTTCCTCGGAGCCCTCTCTGCCCGCGTCTCCTCTCGGTCGTTTGGAGGCACTGGGCACGGTCACCTGTAAGCCTTCCTCAGAGCCCTCTCTGCCCGCGTCTCCTCTCGGTCGTTTGGAGGCACTGGGCACGGTCACCTGTAAGCCTTCCTCAGAGCCCTCTCTGCCCGCGTCTCCTCTCAGTCGTTTGGAGGGACTGGGCACGGTCACCTGTAAGCCTTCCTCGGAGCCCTCTCTGCCCGAGTCTCCTCTCGGTCATTTGGAGGGACTGGGCACGGTCACCTGTAAGCCTTCCTCGGAGCCCTCTCTGCCCGCGTCTCCTCTCGGTCATTTGGAGGGACTGGGCATAGTCACCTGTAAGCCTTCCTCAGAGCCCTCTCTGCCCGCGTCTCCTAACAGCCTCTCCCATTCATACCTCTCACCTATGCTTCCTCCCCCTCAGTCTGGGTTTCCAGTCTTTCTTCCTCTGCCCTTAATAGCAGACATCTCCTATCCTTCTTCCTCTTCTCCCTTGAGATAACATTCTTCCTTTAGGCAAGCTCATCTTCTTAAAATGAGTTCCTTACAGATAACACTGAAATCCTCATCTCCAGCCCAAACCCACCTTTAAAACTGTCTCCAGGATATTACAACATGTAAGTTCCCACCAGCACCTGAGATTCAATAAACCCAGAGTCGAAGTTAACATTTTCCTTTCCCGACTTCCTGAAGTCGGTTTCTCCTGTCTTGAATCTTAAATGAATGCCATCGCCAGCCAGACTGCAAAGGTTGGAGTCTTGTTCCCCGCTTCTTCTCACTCATTTCATCCCTGTTGACTGACTGCTACGGGCACTTTCATCTGTGCTAACTCTTTTAATCGTTACAAAATCTTAGGAGGAGAAGGCAGACATCATTATCCCCATTTTAATGAAGTGAAAACGAAGACTTAGATAAAATACCTGGTTCAAGACCACGGAGCTATAAATGTCAGAGCTGGGAGCTGAATTCATGTGTTTTATCTACAAAGTCCTCACTGCACAGTGCAACCCACTGGGAGGTTTGTTAAAATCTGAAGGTGCACGTTCCAGCCACCCCTCTGCTGAGAGCCAGGCCCCAAGGACACAGCAGTGATGATGACACGTGTCCCGAGACAGATTGCTGCCCTCATGGAACTCAACTTGTGGTCAAGTGTCAGACAAATTAAACAAACTGGAATCAAATGCAGGAAGTGTGTGTTCAGGAAGCAAAGCGTGGTACTGCAGCACCTGTCCTAGAAGACGGGCGTGGGGCCTCGGGGAAGGCCTCCAGAAGCGGCCCCTCGGGCGGGAACTGAAGCGGCAGCAGGTGGTGTTAGCCAAGCAGAGGGAGAGGCGGTCAGAGTGCTCCAGAGATATCATCTCACAACCACTAGGAGGGCTATTACCAAAACAGGGAAAAAAGTAACAAGTGTTGCCATGGATGTGGAGAAGGGAACCCTGCACACTGCTGAAGAGGTAAATGGGTGCGGTCACTATGGAAACCAGGATGGCCATTCCTCAAAAACTTAAACATTGAATTACCATACTATCCAACAATTCCATTTCTGTACACATGCCCAAAAGCACTGAAAGCTGGGTCTCGAAGAGAGAGCTGCATTATTCACAACAGCCAAAAGACAGAAGCAACCCCAGTGTCCATCAGATGAATGGATAAACAAAATGCGGTATATTCATACAGCAGAATATTATTCAACCTTAAAAAGATGATGACACACTATAACATAAACAAACCTTGAAGAACATTGTTCTAAGTGAAATAAGCTAGTCATCAAAGGACAAATGCTGTCTGATTCGACTTAGGTGAAGGACCAACCATCTGCAGTCCTGTCTCTAGAGTCCACTCCACAGAGACAGCAAGAACGGTGGTTGCGGGGGCCGGGGAAGAGGAATGAGGAGTTGAGTGTTTAAGGGGACAGAGTTTCAGTTTGGGGTGAAAAAGTTCTGGAGATGAACGGTGGTGGGGTTCTGTGATACAGGAGGCAAAGAGTGAATGACAATATGAGTACTTAATGCCACTGAAATATACATTTAACATGGTTAAGATGGTTCATTTTATTATGTGTACTTTCCACAGTTTTTTCTTTAATGCGTTCCAGACACTGTAAACAGTATGTGTAAAGGTCAAAAAGCAACAGAAGAAGAAGCTAAAAGAAATCAGAAAGTCTGGGGAGAAAAGACCAAACACACACACACACACGTAGCTGACATGAGTTCTAAACGGCGTATGACCTTATGTGTCTGAGGCCACATACTGACCTCCAAAGAGAGCAATCATGTATGATTCCTTGGCATCCTGGGATCAGACCAGAAAAAATGCTGACGATTGCCTACAGAAACGAGAGCCTTCCCGAGCTTCAAAGTTCAGGACCTTCGCTGAGTTCCAAGAGCACTGCCGAGTTTCTCCGAGGCGCAGAGGAATCTCACCCACAGGGAGCTGAGGCCACAAGGAGTCCTGGGGCTCCGTGACAGCCCTCTGGAAACACAAGCGGGACTGCTGCTCTTGGAGAACCACCTAGCTCATTAGGGGGAAAGCATGCTTCTGCCTGTTCTCCGAGTATGTTGTAGATCCGAGCTTATGTTGCAGGTCATTACAGCTCTGCCTGCTGGTTAGACTGTACCCTAGGTTATGCCAACGGTTCCATTTCCAGGGTATCTCTCTCATCCATAAAATTCTCGGGCTTAAGTCTGGCACACACACACAGTCCTCATTCTGAGAACATCTTTACATTTGTATGTATGTCAGTGAGCATATATACACTCATATATCTGTATGTATGTAAATGAGCACACACGCGACACAGGTAATGATGAACAGCTCTAACAAATTTTATAAAGCTTTCATCGCTGCAATACAGCACAGCTTGGCAAATGTACTACGGTCTTAAACTACAATATTTCATTTCCAAAATGAAATTTGGCATGTGATTAATTTATTCAAACACCTGGTTCTTATTACTGACACAATATGCTTGAATGGGAAAATACAATAAATACAATGCATTTGCACACTTACTGATACAGCACAGTGTATGTCCAAGTAAGAGACACATTAGCCCAGGGTCTCCCTACTCCCCAGGGGGTAACTGCCCCCATGAGACTAAAGAAGCATCCAGTATGGAGTATTTTCCAAGAAGGCAGGGAATGGAGATAGAGGTTGAGCATGAATAAGGTCAATTTTGTATCAAAAGCAGAATAGCACGCAGCCAAAGAGGTAAAAAGAACATGAGGTCAAGAATAAAGGAAGAGCAAAGATGAAAGAGAAAGAATTTGCAAACTTTAGTTAAGGATTAAATCCGAAGAAGACCCATCAAGATGATGATTTCCTAGACTCAGGAATCTGCACGTTGACCCCTAATTCAGTGCTTGGAGCCTGTAAATATTGACAGAATGTCACCTGATGGGAAAGAAAGCTGCCCACTTTGCCTTGATCTTCACCCCAATCCTGCTCCTCTAAACAAAAGCAGAGTGTTCCTGAACGCCCACAATTTATGGCTCAGTGAAGGGGAAGAGTTGAGTGGGACAGGACGCGAAGGAGTCAGCCTGAGAATCGCCCCGTCACAAGGAGTCAGTATAACACGTCTCTGGATTTGCCCTGTCAGAACCCAGCAGCATGACTAACCAACCCAGTGTACATGGCTGGTCCGAGATGCCACCACTCACTATGGAGACTACACTCATTTGCCTTCTCTCTGATGTTAAGACTTTTTGGCTTGATTTAACTATAATTTCACTTGACTCACTAAACAGTCTAAGATGAAAGATGTTTATATGATTAGCTAAGTATACCAGACTTGCACATAAGACCAAAATGAGGGACAGGGAACCCCAGAAGCTTAGAAAAAAATCTAATTTGCCAACACAGCCTTAAGCGCCTCTATTCTAACCAAATATCACTCCCCTTTTTGTTCAATGGGAGGTGTCAAATCTGCTGAAACTATGTGAGTCAGCCCGAAACGAACAATCGGGTTCCTCCTACCGACAATTCCTCTGAAACCTGAAAATTTAAATTAAAAAAAAATTTTTTTAAGTATAGTCGCCCAGTTTTCCTTGGGCCAACAGGTGTATTTATACTTAATGTTCAGTGTCAGGCAAACCCTTCATTTCCTTATCTTTAAGATGTGCAGTAGCCCTGGCCGGTTTGACCAGCGGTTAAACCCTCCACCTGCGGTACAGAGAGACCCAGTTTCGGTTCCCACTAAGGGCACGTACCTCGGTTGCAGTTTGTCCCCGGCCCTGGTTGGGTCGTGTGGGAGGCAGCCACTCGATGTGTCCCTTTCACGTCAGTGTTTCTCTCTCTCTCCCTCCCACTCTATCTGAAAATAAAAAAAGGAATGTGTAGTAGTCAATGACCTCCATCTAGCGTCACTTTGGGGTGATTTTATGACTACCAAAATCAAGATCAACTAGCAACTCTGGGTGGCATTTTCCATTAAGGGGAGCCCTCGCTCTTGCTGTCTCTCCCCAAAACGTTAGAGCCTCCCCCTGACTTTTCCCTTTGACCCACAAGGGGCTGGTGAAGAGCAAGCTCCACACGCAGACATGCGGGTGGTCCGGTGCCCTGGGGACTGAGGTGTATGCTGGGCATGAGGGTGGCGGTTCCTCAGAGCCAGCACTCAAGTCCCACGCAGCCTCTCTGCCCCGATGTTCCAACAGGAGGTCAGGAGTAAAGGGCTTCAGGGGTTCGAAGTACCAGCTACTGGCGGTTCAGTTTGCTTTCATGTTCACACACTCCGTTTCTGACTGTTACCTATTATACTTCACAGTAACAGAGACCATCCAAGTGGATCACTGATTCACCGCGGCCAAAAGGAATCCGGAATAATAAAGCAGATGCTCTGAATGCATGACCGATATTTGTGTTTATAAGAAAGCACATTATCTCATAAACTAGATTCCAGATCATCTCTTCCGAATCCCACTTTATTCAAGAGCCAGAGTTGAATTTTCTGATTCTAGCTTCATGATGCTCTGATCGGCCAGGAAAGATGCAGGGTGTGTTGCTGTTCTGCCTTAAACCCACGGTCAAAGTGCCTGAAACCGCGGAACCACAGCAGCGCCACCCAGGGAGCGCGGCGCGCTCTCTCGTGGTGCCCCCCGTGCTCCAAACACAGCGGTTTCCTCGTTTGTGGCCAATAATCTCATAATCCAAGAAACACTTTTTAAAGAAGGTGCATCATGAAACGAGAAGGGGGGGGAGAGAGAGAGTGTGTGTGTGTGTCTGTGTGTGTGTGTGTGTGTGTGTGCGCGAACTTTCTCATGCAGCTCTTTGAGACCTCTACATGATTTTTTATATGCCAAAATACATTCCAAATCCATCCACTTGTCTCCGTCCCCATGCTACCACTTTGGGGCAAGCCACCATCATCTCCCATGACTATGGTCTGTTCTCCAAAGCAGTCAGAGCAACCTCCTTTTTAGAAAACTAGATCACACAGGGATGTAAAGTCCAGCATAGGGAATAGAGTCAAAATGTTGTAATAACAGCCCTGGCCAGTTTGGCTCAGCGGTTAGAGTGTCGGCCTATGGTCCAGAGAGACCCGGGTTCAGTTCCCACTAAGGGCACGTACCTTGGTTGTGGTTTGTCCCTGGCCCTGGTTGGGTCATGCAGGTGGCAACCACTCGATGTGTCCCTTTCATGTCAATATTTCTCTCTCTCTCTCTCCCTCCCACACTATCTGAACAAAATATCAAAAAATGTCCTCGGGTGAGGATTAAAAAAAAATGTTGTAATAACTATGTATGGGGTCAGGTGGGTACTGGAAATGTTGGGGGGACCACTTTGCAAAGTATATGATTGTCTAACTGCTAAGCTGTACATCTGAAATTAATACAAAATAGTATTGAATGTAAACTATAATTTAAAAATAATAAAATAGCCTGGCTGGTATGGCTCAGTGGTTAAGCATCGACCCATGCACCAAGAGGTCACTGGTTCGATTCCTGGTCAGGGCACATGCCCAGGTTGTACATGCCCAGGTTGTGGGCACAATCCCCAGTCGGGGGCATGCAGGAGGCGGCCAATTGATGTTCTTTCTCGTTGATGTTTCTATCTTTCTCTCCCTCTCCCTTCCTCTCTCTTTAAAAATCAATATAGGAAAAAACATTTTTAATAATAAAATAAAATAACTAAATCAGATCATCCTTGCATAAACCATGTACCTCCTTCGCGGGCTCCACTGCACACAGAATAAAATCCAAACTCCCTGTCATGATCCCTGCCCTGCCTAGCCTTCCAAGTCACATTAAATCTCCCCTCCTCTGCCATTCTCCAGCCATGCAGGTCTTCTTCCTGTTCCTTAAACAACACTCCCTCCCCTCGCCCTGGCTTTGCAAGACTGTCTCTTTCTCATTGATCCACTCCCAAAACAGCCTATCCTGGCCGTCCTATCAAAAGCAGCACCCTCACCCCTGTCACTCTCTATCATACATTCTGTTGATGTATTTGTTCTTATTTTATGTCTGTTTCTCCCCTAGACAGTAAGTTCTGGGAAAGCAGAGATCGGGTGCATCTCCCTTTCTTCTTTCACTCAGTAATTACTTTGTGTCTGTTTTGTGCAAGGCATTGTTCTAGTCGCTAGGATTCAGCGGCAAACCCACCAAAGAGGTAAAAATCCCTTTCCAGGTGCATTGCTGTCCTGCTGGGTTCATTGCTGAATCCCCAGGACAAAGTTGGCACTCGACAAATATTTCTTAAATGAATGGAAACACTGCAGTGATATGGTCCAACAAGTTCTACTGTTGTGCTTCAATATGCCTTTTAAAAATATTTTCATTAAACCAATCAAGTCACTAATGCATGAAATCTATGGAGACTGGTCACACACATATAAATAATACATAGTCTACAATAATGTCAAAAATCATAGCTGTAACAGGTATTTAGAGCTCAGTTGTCCAAAGCTTGCTTAATATATACCACTCCCAACAGGAAAAAACTTTGCTGACCAATCCTAACCTCTTTTACAGTTTCTCATAAATCACAAGCCCTCCCCATGTCTCCCCACTCTGCTCCCCCCACCTTCACAGAGGTAACTAAACTCACTGGAAGCTTTGAAACAGTTTTACATACGTGTAAATGTTTCTGTAGTCTGAATCCTAATTCTAAATATAGTCTAATTTCTTTTCTTAGTTTGGTTTTGTTTTTTAACATAAGGAACATCATTTATCTAGTCAATGCCTGGTAATAAAACCTACTTGGCAATTACCTGTTAGGTCTGTCACACCCAATTTAGCACTTCGAGCAATTATTATACGTAAAGCCCAAATGTGAGATCATTTAAGCCTTCTCTTCTTCTTGCTGGTAGGGTGCCCTGAGTCCCGCCCAGAGGAGCCCATCACTGCCAACACCTTGACAGCTCACCTATTTCCAGGTCTGCTGAGAGATGCCGGACTATCTCCCTGCCAAGTGGAGGAAGAGGAACCCTGGAAAACCACAAGTCTCTGCCCCTTGTTCCACAGAGAAGTGTACACTCCTGCAAGTCACCACGCAAGCAACCCACACCCACTCTGCATGCCGCATCCAGCCAAGAGCTAGCCCCACACAGGAAGATACAAGGAGAGCCAAATGGGGCCATGACCAGGTTAGGGCTCATTTATTTGATGTTTCACATTCATTTGTCTACATAATTTCAGGGAGTTTTCAGAGTGCACATATATGGACAGCAAGCACACTATTGGAATTTGCAGAGCTCCCTTGAACAGAAGTATACACTGAAAATAAAACATGAAAATCTTTGAGGAAGAAGAAGATGCTATTGAAGTAGAGTATTAGGTCCAGGTTCTAAGACCAAGTACTCATGCTCAGTACTCACCTGTAAAGCAGAAGTATCTCGCTAGATTTTGGCTACTCACTGCAACTGCCTATGGAGCTAACTGCTTGTCAGTACAGCTTCAGATGCTCACCCCAGACCTACTGATTCAGAATCTCCAGGAGTAGCATCTGTACACCTACGTGTGTATGTCGAATCTAAAGCTCCCGAGGTGAAGTGATAGTCAACCCTATTTAGAAGCCATTGATCCACAGAACCCAAAACCTGAATTCCAACACCATCAGAAGGCAGGCAATTAAATGAGCAAGGCAGGTGAAGAAAAGACACAGGAAGTAATGCAGCATACATTCAAATTAAATTTAAAAAATACTGTGGGCCACATTTGGTCTGCTGCTCTTGATTTGGTTATTTTTGTGTGTACATGATGCCTTCTTGAAGCTAGGTGCTATACCTCATTCATTTCTATGCCTGGGATCGTGTCTGATGTACAGTAGGTTCAATCAATGTTTGCTAAACTACTGACAAAAATAAGGTGGGATCCCAACTCTTCTGACGCTATTAACACAACTGCCAGGGAAATTCCTCCTCATTCATTCACTCATTCAGCCAAAACCTATTACACATCTTCTATGTATAAGGCTCTAGGGACACTGACTTGAATAAGATTCCTGTCCTGCCCTGGCCGGTTTGGCTCAGCAGTTAGAGCGTCAGCCTGTGGTCCACAGATTCCTGTCCATGGGGGGTTTCCACTGGGGAAGGTGGAGGAAGAGGCAGGGAAGAAACATTCATAAGTAACCCAAATTTCACACAGTGATGCTATTCAGCCTTAAAATGGCTGCATTTGGTCTCAAAGGCTGTTAAACCACACAGACGTCAGTGGGAGCTACTGGTTTCCGAGGAGCTGGAGGAGATTCACTTTCTGGAGGTTGGAGGGGTGGGTACAGGTTGAGAGTTCCATGCCCTGAGCTCCGCCACTATACCAGCTGAGTGACCTTGGACAAATCACTGCATCGATCTGGAGGAATTAGATTAAATGATCTCTAAGACTTTCTCGCCCTAAGATTTTTATATTCTATTAGTAAAGAGGCATTAGCAAAATTTCACACACTGTGATGGTCATGCCCAATCGAGCATCAAATGCTTTGAGCTACCATCCCTCAATTATTATAAACTGAAAATATTTTCCAACCATTTCATGAGACCACCGCTTCAGTTTTCCCAGAGCAAACCACAGGCTCAGACATTTATGCCACGGCGCAATGGGTACAGGCATGCCCACACTAAGTTATGCAGCTGGCACTGTCACAGAGGCCCCGGGGTGAAGGAAACAAAATATCAAGTTCAAGGTGATTAAGGAATCCAAAAATTAGTTCAATTCCCTCATTCAACAAACATTAATGAGAGAAGGCAGAAAGCCAAGCACTAGTCTAGTTCCTAAGAGAGGGAAAAAAAAAAAACCCACAGGCTCTTGGACCCTAGTCCAGTACAGAGTTTCTTAACCTGGGTGTCAGAGGTTCCATGAACCCCACAAAATTAAAGGCCACATTTTGAGTGTACAGGCATGTTTCTGGGGAGAATTTTATTACATTCTCAAAAGGGTCAATGATCCAAACTGGAGACACTGCACAAGACACTTGAGACAAGATCTTGCTTTTTCTTTTCATACAAATCCCAACTGTAACAATAAGGAAACCGGTTTAAAGAAGCTCAGAGCTAAGCGCAGCCACGAAGTGGCCCAGCAGAAATTTAAACCCTGTCCTGCAACCTTCAAAGTCTATATTTTTCCCTCTGTGTCATGAACTCTCACACGGTTTTCATCGCTTACCAGAAAAAGTGGTAGGGGACAAGGGCTGTTTTAGAGAACGAGGCTCGCCCTGGCTGGTTTTGCTTAGTGGTTAGAGCATCAGCCCACTCTAGACCAAAGGGTTGCGGGCTCAATTCCTGGTCAAGGGCATGTAGCTGGGTTGTAGGTTCAATCCCCAGCTGGGAACGGGGCACATGAGGGAGGCAACCAGTTGATGATACGTTGATGTTTCTCTCTTTCTCTCCCTCTCCCCCCTCCCTCCCTCCATTCCACTCTCTCTGAAAATCAGTAGAAAAATATCCTCAGGTGAGGATTACCCAAAAACTATATATATATATATCCTCGGGTGAAGATTAACAAAAAAATCATTAATTAAACAAAATAATGAGTTTCTGAAGCCCCAAAGACCAAAGACCACTACCATTGCTGTCGCTGATATTATGGTAAAGGCACACTCAAGCCTACTATTTCCTAGAAGCTGCAAGAGCCAACGTTTCGACTTCTCATCTTCAGCCTCCTGCCCACGAGAAGAAGATGAGAGTACGGGGCCCGAACTCGGGGTTTCTGATGTCAGGAGCCCTTCCCATTCAGAAGTCAAGCACAGGAGTCTCCTCAGGCAGCCCAGCCCCCAGGCAGGAGTCGGGGTAACTTTGACTCCACCCCTTGAATTTGGTGGGTTTGCATACATCTCACGTCCTGAGCTTTCTTCCCTCTGGGGCTAACTCTCAGCCTTGACCTGGCACATCGACACAAACGGCTCTTCCCTTTCTGGAGTCACATGGGGATGCACGTCCCAAGGCGACCCGCACTGCTGTGTCCACCGCGGCAGTCTGCGGGAAAGCAGAACCGCTACTTCTGTGGATGACAGGAAGAACATGAGTTTTGGAATCAGGATTCAATCTAAATCCCAGGACTATATTCAGTAGCTGTGTACCCTTAGGTGAGTCACTTTACCTGTCTGAGCCCTGATTACACAATTTCTAAAATAGGGATAATGACATTTCATATTTTAATAATCAATAAAATTTTAGTCAGTGTCTACTTATGCCAAGCACTGTTGTTCTAGGCTCTAGGGGAACATTTGTGAATGTAACTGATATGGTTCCTTCCTTCATAAGCTTATTATATTCTAGGTGGAAGAGATAAGTAGCCATACAAATAAGAAAAAAAATAATTGTAATAAAACTAATCACCTTAAAATAATAATAGCTGACAGTTCTTGAGCATATATAATGTGCCAGAAACTATTATACAAGATAAGTATTAACTTATTAATTCTCACAATGAAGGGACATAATAATATTACATCCATTTTATAGAGGAGAAAACTAAATCCCAGAAAGGCTAAGTAACTCACCCAAAGTTACACAGCCAAGAAGTCACAGGGTGAAGACTGAGACCCAAACAATCTGACAACAGAACCATACTCTCTACTGCATCGAGTGATTTCGTGAATATAAAAGTAATGATACAATAGAGGGAGGTTGCTGTCGGTGGGCTGGTCAGGGAAGCAACACTGAGCAGGAAAGACAGAAATCACAGACAGAAGCCAGGCCCACAACAGGGACCGAGGGAGAGCATCCTGAACAGGAAGAATGAACAGTCCTGAACAGGCTGGTGCAAAGGCCCTGAGGACAGAAAGACGTTCAGCGTGTCTGGAGCACAGGGGGCCAGCGAAGGAAGGGGCGAAGGCAGATGAGTTCTCAGACACACAGAAGCCAGGTCGCATGGCACCTCCTCGGCCAGAGCACAGGACTTCATTCGGCATACGATGCACAGTCAATGAAGGGCCTTAAGTAGGAGGTAACAGAAATTGTTGATTTACCTTTTCCAAACATGAGTCCACCTGATGTGTGGGGAATGGATTATGAGGGGGAGCAGCTGTGAAAAGTTGAAGCAGGGACACCACTTTGAGGGTGCAGAAGTCTAGGCAAGGGATGACGGTGACTGGCCTACTGTGTGGTCACAGAGGCGGAGAGAAAGAAGTACACAGGTCCTGGACACATCAGAGTCACCACGAGGATTAGATGTAGACGGACAGAACACCTGTAGCGTGTTGACACAGAACACATGGTAATGACTTGCCCTGTCTGACATACATTAAGAAGCAGCACCCTGGCCGGTTTGGCTCAGCGGTTGGAGCGTTGGCCTGCGGACCAGAGAGTCCCAGGTTTGGTTCCCGCTATGGGCATGTACCAAAAAAAATAAGAAAAAGAAGAAGAAGAAGAAGCTTGGGGAGCCCTGGCAAGTTTGGCTCAGCAGTTAGAGCTCAGCACGTGAACCAAAGAGTCACGGGTTCAATTCCAGTGAAGGGCACATACCTCGGAGGCAGTCCTGGCCCTGGGTGGGGTCATGGGGGAGGCAACCAATCAATGTGTCTCTCTCACATCGATGTTTCGCTCTCTCCCTCTCTCCTCCCCCCCCCCCTACTCTATCTGAAGATAAATGAAAAAATATCCTCGGGTGAGGATTAAAAAAAAAAAAAGCAGCAGCTTGGGAATAAAATTATCAATCATACCCAAAACGACTAAGCCTCCCTGACACCCCACCCCAATCTCTCCAAAGAAGCCCAGCGCTTAGAGAGTAAACTGGGAATGCACCAAATTCAAAACACAATAGAGAACGGATCTATTAAAGGAGCTGGACTGTTCAATGAAAACCGGTTCTGTGTGCCAAGCTTCAACACAAAGGGATCAGTCTTCTTCAACAATAAAGGCGGGCTAGGAGGAGACTCGGGTTACACAATCTCCTCCTCTTCACCGTGAGGCACTTAGATGGAATTATTTTTTTAATAGAAAAGACAAACTCTTGAGTAAATGTAATAATTGTTTCAATAATGTGCCCCAACCACCCAAGAAGCTAAAAAAAAAGAAAGAAACTGGAAAATTGGGATTCTTCTGTTACCCGATCTGCTCATTGCTGCCTCAGGTCCAGGCTGTAGTCACACCAGAGACCAGGGATGCGTACAGTGGGGGAGCTCAGACAGCCTGACAGTGATTCAAGAACCAAAAGGAGGGCTACCTTTCAAATATAAAAATATAGAGAGACATATAAACAAACTAACTAAGAAAATAATCAAAAGCTTGTAAGTGAGGCCCAGTGCCTGAATAATTTTCACGTTGCCATTCCTCAGGGATGCCCCAAACAGGTGGTCCTCTGCTGATTGCAGACACCATCTCACTAATAGCACTTGGCATTCTTTTTGTTTTTTTGTTTTTCTAACAACAACAAAACCACAATCAATTGATCTCATTTAAACATGAATAATCACCAAAAACAAAAAAAGCATGCCCCAGGAATTGGCCCCTCTGCTGAGAGCAAGCCCAGAACAGGAGGGAGATTTTCTTCTCCGGATTGCCTCACCCAGAGTTCCACAGTAAGGAAGAAATGAGCCTCGAAGTGTAACCAATAAGATTCTTACTCCCTTCTTTGAATTTGTAACTAGTCAAATCTTCCTAATTACTCTAGTGCAGTGGATCGGCACAGACTCCGCCAGAGCAACACTGTTTCTATCATAACACCATCATTTGCTTTTTTCCACTGTGGTGACATTTGGACCGAGGACTCGAAAGAATGGTGGGTAAAACTGCAGATGGCTGGCACGAGTAGGTTACTGTGGTCCTCACCACCTGCATTCCAGTAAAAAAGAGAAAAAGAGGAAGGCATTAGTGTCCTCGATGAAGCAGTAAAAGTATTAATTTTGTGAAATCATGGAGCTGTCTCTTTCCTTTCATGTGTGACAGAAGGGGAAGTATACATAAGTACTTCTGATAAATATCAAAGCAAAAAGTTCGTCTCAAAGAAAACACACTTGTGCGATTGAGATGTGGACTGAACTACTCACTTTTTCATGGAACTCCATTTGTACTTGAGAAAATGACTGACAAAGAGGGTTAATCAAATGTAAGTATTTGGCCTTGGCCAGTTTGGCTCAGCGGTTGGAGCATCTGCCTGTGGACCAGAGAGTCTTGGGTTCGGTTCCCGCTAGGGGCACATACCAACAAAATAAATAAATAAATGTAGGTATTTGGCAGCCGTGTTCTCAAAAAGTAATGAAGTGAACCTGTCGCTTCGATGGACCATATTTACTGCCAGTGATAAAACTTGAGTTTTCAAGCCAAAATATAGAAGTACGGAAAATGTGCATTTGCCACCTTGCACTGAACAGGTTCCTAACACTTCATGACTTTCCTCAGATCAATGGCAATACTAGTGAATGTGGATTTTTGACACTGTATAATGAAATGTGTCCACATCTGTTAGATCTAACTCAGTGAACTAATAATTTTCCAAATGACTGAAAGCATGACCTTACAAAAGTATGCATGAGTAAGAGATCCGTTCAAAGGGCAACAATAGATCAATAGGTAATAAAGTAGGAAAAGATTACTGATACGGTTTCAGAGTCTACACTGCAACTAACCCTTTACAAAACTATGACTTGTTGAATTTTGGTGTAATATCAAAGAAGATCCACATTTTACAGCCGAAGAAGCCATGAAAACACTCCCCTTTTCATTGGTGTCTATGTAAGACTGGATTTTGCTCATATACTTCAACCAAACCAACATATTGCAACAACTGAATGCAAAAGTAGGTATGAGAAGCCAGTGTCTATTAAGCCAGACATTAGAGAGATTTACAAAAATGTAAAACAATACCACTCTTCTTGCTATATTTTTGTATTGAAACTGGTTACTTTTCATAAAAGTATTTGTTAACACGTGATCAATTTTTTTTGCTATTTTTTAAACAACTTAATGAAGATTTTTAAATTCCTCGATTTTAGTTCCTAACATGGTAAATGTCAATAGATATAGCCCATGTAAACAACAGCTTTTGGGGGTCTTCCATCATTTTTAGCAGTGTAAGTATAAAAGGATCCTGAAGCCAATAAGTTGAGAATTTTGGCTTAAAGCAAATACATAATCGCTGCCATTTCTTACCCCCTGCACAAACAAAAAGCAGAAAGAAGACAAACTGAATTTCTTTGGACTCTATTGTGTAATCGACTTAAGGCCCATGGGCCTTGCTAATTTGCATGTCTGATTTACTCAGAATCCTTTCTTCCTCCTCCTCTCTGGCGAGAACCCACAGACAAATTCCATTGCTATTTCACAACCTGCTCGTAAGCAAACTGCACCGCAGTGGTACAGACGAGCCCGCCCAGCCCGGCAAACAGGGCTAAGGAGCTCAGCTCCAGGGTCTTCCAGCCAAGGGCGCTTTTCAAACACTAAATCCACAAAACACAGCATTAGCTTGCTCAAAGCAAACAGTTAATTTGCCCTTTCACTAAAAATCAAAAGGACAAAATCACACAGCTAGAGTATTGCTTCAGCCCCCCATTGACCCTCCACCATCCCCTTTCCCCAAGCAAGTCAACATCTAAACCATGAAGAATCAATGAGTCAACCAAATCCATAACAAATATTTATACTGTCTACATGAAAAAGAGGGTATACAGTCATGAAAAGAAAACTAACAATACAGGTAATAAAAAAAAATGCCCAAGTAAACAGTGCTATAGAAATGTGAAGAAAGAAGAGAAAAATCCATGTACCAACATGACCAAGGGCATGAATAGATGGGAAGAAGAAAGTAGAATACTAAACACAGGTAGTAGAGGAGGCAAAGCTAAAAAATTAGTAAAGGACAAGACACTGTCAGTCATCAGTATTAGACCTTTTGTCTCAAATCCGGTTTCTACAAGGTGGGGAATGAAAGGTAACTAGCATGACGGAGGGGACCCAGATATGGAGAGCCAGAAAGCCAAGCTAAGTAGTCTAGATTCTGTCCTGAATGAAGAGCCACAAAAGGCTTTTGCAAAGGACAAAACCACAAGGGAAGCGTGCTATTCGTTTTCTGGTTTGTTTTTTAAACACGAATGTATTAATAGTATGACGAAGTTTGAAGAAACCAAGACTAGAGGCCAGAGGGCAGATAAGGAGAACTAAAGAGCCCCGGCACGTGGGCGGGGACTGAACAGGGCCATGGCAATGGAAATGGAAAGGAACCAAGAGCTCCACTGAGGTAGGTAGATCGGGGATCTCTTATGGTACCAAGATCATAAAACCAGGTGGCACCACAGAGTAATAAAGAAGTCCAGGTCACTAACAACACATCCCCGAAGGGTCTGCTAAGCTTATTGCTGTGCTAGGCAGCAGATGAAATACTGGTTTAGAAGAAGAGATGGGTGGTTTTAGACATCCTGAGAAAGAGGGGAGTACATGTGATGGATCGGCACTCAGTGTCCCTCTGATCTATCATTGTGCTTTCCTATGCTGCAGAGAGTGGAGAGATTAAAACTACATTTCCCAGGCTGCTCTATAGCTAGGGCTCTGGATGAGAATTAGACTCTACCAACTGAGTGGCCCCATGAGAGACTGAGAAGGCAGAAATTAAATGGAGCCGTCTTCTTGCTGTTTCGACCTTTTCTGTAGGCAACAGAGTCATGGAAACATTGGAGATTTCTGCAAAAACATTCCAGGATCTGGCCATTAGCTTAGAGGTTATCAAATGCCAGTTGTAATGGTGGCACCCCACTGTTCTCTGAATGCAGCTACAGTGGTAATTATTAAAAATCAAGTCTAGTAATGGTTGCTGATTCCTGGCCCCCTTGAGAGTGCCAGATCAGCAGCCCACCCGGCAAGCCAGCTGGGTAGTGCTTCAGAAGCCCACCTCTACCGGCTCAGCTGTGAGCCCATTTCTCTGGTTCTCCCCATGACTTTGTAAGACTCTATTTCCCCATCTTCCATAGTTTGTTTCCTCCAATTAAATCCAGAGATAGAAGTGGGTTTGAATAAAGGCAGAACAACCAAGTGAAAATATTTTATACATAGTTCAAAGAACAAAACTAAAACTTGAAAATGAAATGACCACAACTCAGAATCAACAAAGAAAAATCCTCTTAGTCTTCTAAATTCTAACAGCATCTTGCATTTATCCAGAGCTCTGAACATGAGCAGAGGCATTTGGAAGAGTCATACTTCATTTTACCTGGCGTAGGACACCAAAAGATAGTCTCCATTTTAAGCAAGGTGACAACCATGCACAGAGAAGGTAAACAACCGGCCTAAGGCCACAGGGGCCAAGTTCGTGGTCCAACTAAACTATTTCCTGCTCTAAACCTTTTTTCTCCTGTTTTGTCTGCTGTCAGTTAACTCCAGCCATGTCCTAAAGTAAATGTTAAAATTGTTGGTGTAGAAATAGTAGGAGCCTAAGAGGGCTTGGAAAGCCACAAAGAATTAAATAGGGCCTACCTCACAACCATGGAAAAAATAAAAATTCCATGTGTAATTTTCTTCTCCTATTTAACCTACAGGGTGGTGCCTGTGGCCAGTGTTCCTGTGACACCTTCCAACACACACAGAGGGGGGGCAAGTGTCGTCCAATTATTTGGGCAGCTACTCATTTATTTTTCTACCATTCCAAGAGTTGGAAAATTAACAGTGTTGTGTTTACCAACCTTCACTAGGCCATGACATAAAAGCTCAAATATGTTTATGTTACACACAAGTCCAGTCTGAAGAAGCTCAAAAGCGAGTTAATATAAACCTGTTCTGGGCAGAAAGCAGCCCTGTTAGACGGAGGTCAAGCTTTGCCCTTCCCAGCTATTTCCGCAGAATGTACGACCCATCACGTACAAAAAAGCACAGTGAAGATGTGAGGTGTTGGTAAGTACCTCTGTTAGTGAGAAATCCTGCTAATTATTACACCAAACAAGCACAGCTAACAGGCCATGGCCACCAGGGGGGCATGTTTCAGGGCATTAAATGGCTGCCTAGGGTGGAGATGAATATATTACACTATGCCCTGCACCAATAAAACAATTTCCCTGACACCTAGAAATCCAGTCCGCTGGAGCAAGATAACAAGTGTTCGGCTCCACTGTGCAGAGATGGATCTTCAGTGCCACCTACTGACCTGCACGTTTTAACTTCCAGAGTTAGGTCAGCTGACGCTGTCTTTAACCTAAGGCTGGAACTGGGCAAAGGAAACCGGGGTAGAGGGAGTGGAATTTTGAGGGCTCCTCAAAATTAAATACTTTTTGAAGCATACATTTATTTTCTTTGCTTTTTTTCCCACTTCTGCATTCCTCAGAATAGGTACCACAGAATAGGTACGTCTCAACATAAACTCCTCCAAAAACAAATCAAAGGCTCAAACTAATCAGTTGCTTTCAGGAGATATATTTTATTTTGCTAGTCATCTTCTGGCAGAAAACATCTTCGAAGTAGACTTGAGGGGTGTCCAAGTGAGAAAAAGAGAGCAGAGGGGTGGTAAATTAAAGTTTAAGTAGAAGAGGAGGCTTTGAATCCAGAAGACGTATTATGAAAATTAGCAAACTGTACAGTCTATGTGAGCACAGTGCCAATGGTTATAAAAGTGGGAAAACTTACTGATCTGTAGCAAGATATCTGACAGCAGCTATGAGAAGCTCCATTCCCCCCTGTGAACCAGAATCACTTTTCCCAGAGAGGCTGTTTCCAGGCCCGATTCCTAACATTGCACCAGACCTGACGAGCACTCTGCACATTCCACACAAGTACAGAGTATTCCCCAGATATCGCCGGTGCCCCAGAAATCCATGTCTTTCCCATGCTGATGGTTAGTGAAGAGATCATACCTAATGTGCTGCAGAATCAGTGGTGAATGAAGCCAAGTCACTGCCGCAAAGAGTTTACAGCCTAACGGAGGAAGACAGACAAAAAACGTACAGTATGTCCGATGATTGTAAGTGACACAGAGCAAAGTAAAACAAAATAAAGGGAAGAGAGAGTGGCCATAGGCAATGGAATGGTGTTATTTTATCACAGAAAGCCTCTTGGGAATGTGTTTAAACAAAGACCTAAAGGAAATGAGGGAACCAGCCTCGCAGAGATCTCGGGGGAGAAAGTTCTAAGAGAGAACAGCAAGTACAAAGGCCCTGAGGCAGGAAGCACTTGCCTAGTTTGAGGAACTGAAGGAGGCCCGTTTGGGTGTGTTAGCAGGAAGGTGGAGGAACTTTGTTGGAAAGAAAGTCAGAGAGGACGTTTGGAGACAGATCAGATAGAAAGCCAAAAGGGTTTTTTTTAATAGCTTTATTGAGATATAATTTATATACCACACAATTTGTTTTAACGTGTACAATTCAGAGTGCATATTTAGAGCTATGTGATCATCACAATTTAATTTGAGAATATTTTGTTATGCCAGAAAGCAGCCCTGTACTCATTAACAGTCACACCTTATTCCTCGCTCCCCAGCTTCTGGCGACCTCTAATCCGCTGCCTGTCTCCACAGGTTTGCTTATTCTGGATATGGAATCATATAATATGTGGCCTTTTGTCACTTTGAGCATAATGTTTTCAATATTCACCCATGTTTTAGCATATATCGCTACTTTATCCTTTTTATTGCCAAATAATATTCCATTGCATGGGCTAGACCACATTTTGATTACCCATTCATCATTTGATGGATATGAGGGTTGCTTTAACTTTTTGGCTACTATGAATCATACTGCTATAAACACTCACACACAAGTTTTGTGTGGGCACGTGTTTTTGCTTCTCTCGGGTCACCAGAAGTAGAATTGCCGGATTATACAGTAACTTCATGTTTAACATTTTGAGAAACCATAAGAAGGTTTAAGCAGAGAAGTAACATGATCTGAATTTTTTTTTTAAAGACTCACGTTGGTTGTTGCATGTAGGGAGGCGAGCGGGGAACGCAGGAGACTAGAGACTAGTTAGGAACAAATTGCTATGATCCAGGAGAGAGGTGCTGAGCTCGAAGAAGAACGGCAGAAGTAGGGGTTGTGAGAAGTGGTTGGATTCTAAATATATTATGAAGACTTCTAGAAACAACGGAATTTGCTCATAGATGAGATTAAAAGTGTGAAGACTTTGGGATGTCTCTGAGATTTTTGGTCTGAGCAAGTGAAAGGATGAAGTTGCCAGACGACTGTAGGAGGAACACTAAATATCAGTTCCCCACCCTCTGCCCTCCCGCCCTGGAGGTTCCCCACACTCCACCCCCAGGGATCCCCACCAACACTTGCCCAGAAGCAACTGCCATGTTAATTTTGCCCTTTCAAGAAAGTCTACCATCACCCCAACCTACATCAAAGTCCCTTCAGAGCTATTCTGGACATTTTGCTTTTGTCATCAACAAATCAAATTCCAGTTGGCAGGACTGAGCAAAGAAGAGAAGAACCAAAAGCTATGGAATTAAACAACCCTTGCCGTACTCTATCACAGAAGTGTGTGTTTTGTTGTTGTTGTTGTCATTGCTGTTTTTTAAACTTACTTTATTGTTGAATGTATTACAGTTGTCCCCTCTTTTTTTCCCCATTGACCCCCTCCTCCCCAATCCTGGCCCCTCCTGTTTTCCCCACACTATGTTTGTATCCATTGGTTATGCACATATGCATGGAAGTTCTTTGGTTTATCTCTTCCAACCCTAGAAGTGGTTTTTGAAACTACCTCGGCCAAGTGCCCATTTGGGGGTGCCTCACTTCAAGACAATAGGAGAATATGAGAAGAGGAAACCATGGTCCAAAATGCAAGGGATGACTCAGAAGGGAGACCAATCAAACTCTAACCTTCAAACATGATGGGCAGAATTCCGGTCAAGATGACCCCGTAGGTAAATGCGGTATCACATCCTCCCACAACCACATCTAAGTTACAACTAAACTACAGAACAACCATCATTCAAAGCCGCCTGAAATCAAGCTGAAAGGAAGTCCTACAACTACGGAATTGAAGCAGCAGCCACATCCAAACTGGTAGGAGGGACAGAGGAGACAGGCTGGTCCCACACCCACGTGTGGCGGATAAAATCCGGGGACACCTCGGCTGGGAAGGTCCTTCCTGAGGACGGATGGGTCCCCATCCCACACCAGATGCCCCTCTCAGGGTTCCAGTGCCAGGAAGAGAATCCCCATCACTTCTGGCTGGAAAACCAGCGGGAACTGAGGCTCAGGGAGGCTGAAGTGGCTGGAGCCCCAGGCAGCTCCTCTTAAAGGGCCCGCGCACGGACTTATCGGACTCTTTCCCTCTAAGCTCAGAGGGGAGGCAGCTCGAGGGGCACCAGAGACATACAGGGAAAAACTGAGCTGTTTAGCACTGGAGCAAGGGCTGGAGAGGGGACTTTCTCCAGGACAGACGTGCTGTCAGAGGCCTTTGTTCCTTTGGTGAGTCCTTCCCTGGGGCGGCAGACAGTCGCCATACCTGGGACTCCAGCAACCTGGCTCACACTGGTAGCCCCGCCCTGGTGACTCCCTGAGGCCCCGCCCCACCCAACTTTCAGGCCCACCCAACTTTCAGGCCCACCCAAGCTGTTGCCAGTTGCTTAACCATAGGATTGGCCTGTCTTGGATCCTGCATCAAGTTTTTCCTAAATTCTTTCAAACAAGCAGCATCTGGTCTCAGCTAGCCCCATACCACTCGTTAAGTAAAACATAGAAACAAACACAGGGAGGCAGCCAAAATGAGGAGACAAAGAAACAGGTCCCAAATGAAAGAACAGAACAAAACCCCAAGAAAAGAACTAAGCGAAATGGAGATAAACAACCTAACAGATGCTGAGTTCAAAATACTGCTTATAAGGATGCTCAGTGAACTTAGTGAGAACCTCAGTGAACTTAGTGAGGGCCTCAAGAGCATAAAAAAGGACCAGTCAGAAATGATGGATGCACATTCAGAAATGAAGGAGGCATTAACTGAAACAAAGAATAATTTACATAGATTCAATAGTAGAGTACGTAAATCCAAGAAACAAACCATCGATTTGGAATATAAGAAAGCAAAAAACGCCCAATCAGAACAGCAAAAAGAAAAAAGAATCCAAAAAAATGAGGAAAGTGTAAGGAGCCTCTGGGACAACTTAAAGTGTGCCAACATTCCCATCTTGGGGGTGCCAGAAGGAGAAGAGCAAGAACAAAAAATCGAAAACCTATTTGAAACAATAATGGCAGAAAACTTCCCTAACTTGGTGAAGGAAACAGACATACAAGTCCAGGAAGCACAGAGAGTCCCAAATAAGATGAATCCCAAGAGGCCCACACCAAGACACATCATCATCAAAATGCAAAAGGTTCAAGACAAAGAGAGAATCTTAAAAGCAGCAAGAGAAAGGCAGCTAGTTACCCATAAATAAGGCTGTCAGCTGATTTCTCAAAAGAAACTTTGCAGGCCAGAAGGGAGTGGCAAGAAATATTCAGAGTGATGAAAACGCAAGAACCTACAACCAAGATTACTCTATCCTGCAAAGCTGTCATTTAGAATCGATGGCCATATAAAGAGTTTCTCAGACAAGAAAAAGTTAAAGGAGTTCATCACCGCCAAACTGTTATTATATGAAATAATGAAGGGTCTTTTTGAAGAAAAAGATAAAATATATGAACAAACAAAATGGCAATGAATACATATCTATCGACAATGGAATCTACAAGCAAAATGCACAGGCAGAACAGAAACATTCTCATAGATACAGAGAACATTTTGTTGGTTGCCAGATGGGAGGGGGGTTGGGAGAATAGGTGAAAAAGGTGAAGGGATTAAGAAGTACAAATTCATTGCTAGACTGACAAACCTCAAAGGGAAAGGGGTTAGGGGGAAGGAAGAAATAAACCAAAGAACTTATATGCATAACCAATGGAAATAGACAATAGTGTGGGAAAAGGCAGGAGGGGGGCAGGAGTAGGGAGGAGGGGGGTCAATGGGGGAAAAATGAGTAACATCTGTAATACATTCTACATTCAACAATAAAGATTTAAAAAATAAAAATAAAAACATGATGGGCAAAAAGAGAGGGTACTTTTCATTTCCAGCATCTGTGAGACCAAGAACCCGGGTTGTTAAATGTAGTGCAATTCAGGTCCTCAGAGTAGCAAACACTTTATTAGAAACTAAGAAGGGACAAAAAAAGGCTAAGGGAATATATTAACACCAAACCAGCACTGCAAGATATGCTAAAAGGACTGCTGTAATTAGTAGAAGAAATAGGAAGAAAAATATAACCACACTAAACAAAAGTGGCAATAAATAAGTACATAGCAATTATCACTTTAAATGTGAATGGTTTGAATGCTCCGATAAGAAGATACAGTAGCTGACTAGATAAGAAAGCATGACTCACATATATGTTGTTTACAAGAAACCCACCTCACAACAAAAGACTCACAAAGGTTGAAAGTGAAGGGATGGAAAAAAATATTTCAAGCAAACGAAAAGAAAAAAAAAGGTGGGGTAGCAATACTCATATCTGATAAAGTAGATTTCAAAATGAAGGCCACGCCCTGGCCGGTTTGGCTCAGCAGTTGGAGCATCAGCCTGCAGACCAGAAAGTCCCAGGTTCAATTCCCACTAGGGGCATATACCAAAAAAAAAAAAAAAAATGAAGGCCATAACTAGAGACAAAGAAGGCCACTACATAATATTGAAAGGATCTATCCAACAGGAAGATATAACCTTCATAAACATATATGCACCCAAAATATATTTAAAATCTTCTGGAGGATTTCAAAGGAGAAATCGACAGTAATACAATCAGTCATAGCAGGGGACTTCAATACCCCACTGACATCACTGGATAGACCTTCTAGACAAAAAAGTAACAAGGAAACACAGACTCTAAATGAAGCGCTAGATCAAGTGGATTTAATAGATAGCTACAGAGAATTACACCCCAAAACTGCAGAATTCACATTGTTCTCAAGTGCACATGGGACATTTTCAAAGATAAACCACATGTTAGGGCACAAACTAAGTCTCTACAAGTTCAAGAAGATTGAAATCATATCAAGCATCTTCTCAGATCACAGTGGCATGCAACTAGAAATCAATTGCAACAAGAATATGCAAAGACATTTTAAAACATGGGGGCTAAATAGCATGTTATTGAACCATGGAGATCAAGGAAGAAATTAAAAACCTCCTGGAAACCAATGAAAATGAACACACAAAACAAAATCTATGGGATGCAGCGAAAGCAGTTCTGAGAGGGAAGCTCATAGCACTACAGGCCTACCTCAAGAAGCAAGAAAAATTCCTAACAGACTATCTAAACTCACAACTTAAAGAACTAGAAAGCAAACAAAAAGAAAACCCTAAAGCAAGTAGAAGGAAGAAAATAGTAAAGATCAGAGCAGAAATAAATAACATGAAGAAAAAAAAGAAAACAATTCAAAGGAGCAATGAAACAAAGACCTGGTTCTTTGAAAAGATAAACAAGATTTATGGACCCTTAGCTAGACTCACCAAGAAACAAAGAGAGAGAACACAAATACACAAAATCAGAAATAAAAGAGGAAAGTAATAACTGACACCACAGAAATACACAGGATTGTTAACAAATATTATGAACAATTATACGTCAACGAATTCAAAAATCTAAGTGAAATGGACAAATTTCTAGAAACACAGAGTCTCCCAAAACTGAACCGGGAAAAGATAGAAAACTTGAACAGACCAATAACAACAACAAAAATTGGAGATGTAATCAAAACTCTCCCAGCAAACAAATGCCCAGGCCCGGATGGCTTCACGGGGGAATTTTACCGAACATTCAAAGAACTAATACCCATTCTCCTCAAACTATTTCAAAAAGTTCAACAAGAAGAAAGACTTCCAAACTTGTTATATGAGGCCAGCATAATTCTAATTCCAAAACCAGAAAAAGACACTACAAAGAAAGAAAACTACAGACCAATATCCCTGATGAACAAAGATGCCAAAATCCTGAACAAAATACGAGCAAATCGAATGCAGCAATACATCAAAAAAATTATTCGCCATGACCAAGTGGGATTCATCCCAGGGATGCAAGGCTGGTACAATATTCATGAATCAATAAATGTGATACACAACATAAACAAAATGAAAAATAAAAATCATATGATCATATCAATAGATGCTGAAAAAGCATTCGACAAACTCCAGCACCCATTTCTGATAAAAATGCTCAGCAATCTGGGAATAGAGGGATCATATCTTGACATAATAAAGGCCATATATGAAAGACCTACAGCCAACATCATACAAAATGGGCAAAAATTAAAAGCATTTCCCTTAAGAACAGAAACAGGACAAGGATGACCACTTTCGCCACTCTTATTTAACATAGTCAGGGAAGTCTTAGCCACAGCAATCAGACAGGAAGAAAAAATAAAAGGGATTCAAATTGGAAAGAAGGAAGTGAAACTGTCATTATTCGCAGATGACATGATACTATACGTAGAAAACCCCAAAGACTCCAACAAAAATTTACTAGACTTAATAAATGAATTTGGCAAAGTAGCAGGATACAATAACTCAATGGCATTCTTATACACCAATGATGAACTCACAGAAAAAGAAACTAAAAAAAAAAATCTCATTTACCATTGCGGCAAAAAATTAAGATACCTAGGAATAAATTTAACCAAAGAAATAAAGGACCTATTTGCAGAAAACTACAGGTCATTGAAAAAAGAAATAGAGGAAGATATAAAAAAGTGGAAGCACATACCTTGTTCATGGATTGGAAGAATTAACATCATTAAAATGTCCATACTACCCAAAGCAATCTATAGATTCAATGCAATCCCCATCAAAATACCAACGACATACTTCACAGAACTAGAACAAATACGTACTTCAAAAGTTCATATGGAACCAAAAAAGACCTCGAATAGCCACAGAAATCTTGAAAAAAAAGAATAAAATTAGAGGGATCACAGTACCAGATTTCAGGTTATACTACAAAGCTACTGTAATCAAAACAGCCTGGTACTGGCACAAGAACATGCATATAGACCAGTGGAACAGAATAGAAAACCCAGAAATGGACCCAAAGCAATATGTTCAATTAATATTTGACAAAGGTGGCAAGAGCATACAGTGGAGTAAGGACAGCCTCTTTAATAAATGGTGTTGGGCCCTGGCCGGTTTGGCTCAGCGGTTAGAGCGTTGGCCTGCGGTCTGGAGAGACCCGGGTTCGGTTCCCGCTAAGGGCATGTACCTCGGTTGCAGTTTGTCCCTGGCCCTGGTTGGTCGTGCGGGTGGCAGCCACTCGATGTGTCCCTTTCACATCGATGTTTCTCTCTCTCTCTCTCCCTCCTGCTCTATCTGAACAAAGAATGAAAAAGTGTCCTTGGGTGAGGATAAAAAATAAATAAATAAAAATAAAATAAATAAATAAATGGTGTTGGGAAAATTGGACAGCTACATGCAAAAAAAAAATGAAACTAGACCATCAACTTACACCATACACAAGAATAAACTCAAAATGGATAAAAGACTTAAATGTGACCCATGAATCCATAAAAATCCTAGAGGAAAATGTTGGCAACAAAATTTCAGACATCGTACGCAACAGAATTTTCACTGATACATCACCTAAGGCCACAGAAACAAAGGAGAAAATGAACACATGGGACTACATCAAACTAAAAAGCTTCTGCACAGCAAAAGATACAATCATCAAAATGGAAAGGCATCCCACTGTATGAGAGAGCATAATTGCCAATGATGTATCAGATAAGAGGTTAATTTCTAATATACAGAGAGTCCTCACACAACTCAACAAAAGGAAGACAAAGAACCCAATTACAAAATGGGCAGAGGAACTAAATAGACACCTCTCCAAATAGGACATACAAATGGCTGAGACATATGAAGAAATGCTCAACATCACTAATCATCAGAGAGATGCAAATTAAAAAAACAATGAGGTATCACCTCACACCTGTCAGAATAACTGCCATCAGTAAATCACCAAACAACAAGTGTTGGCGAGGGTGTGGAGAAAAGGGGACTCTAGTACACTGCTGGTGGGAATGCAGATTGGTGCAGCCACTATGGAAAACAATATTGTGTTACCTCAAAAAATTAAAAATTGAACTTCCATTTGACCCAGTGATCCCACTTCTAGGAATATACCCTAGGAAGCCTGAAATACCAATCAGGAAGAATATATGTACCCCCATGTTCATAGCAGCACTATTTACAATAGCTAGGATCTGGAAACAGCCCAAATGTCCATCAGTAGACAAATGGATAAAAAAGCTGTGGTACATATTCACAATGGAGTACTATGCAGCTGTAAGAAAGAAAGATCTCTTATCCTTTGAGAAGACATGGAGAGACCTGGAAAGTATTATCCTAAGCGAAACAAGCCAAACAGAAAAAGACAAGTATCATATGACCTCACTTATTTGTGGAATATAATGAACATAACAGTCTGAGGAATGGGGTAGTCCCAGAGTCGTGGAAGTGGGGTATAGACTGACAATCCCCAGAAGCGGGGGTGGTGGGGGAGAGATAAATCACAGAACTTATATGCATGTGTGCATGAACAATGGACATGGACAACAAGCTGGGGACAGGGCGGGGAGGGAGAGGGTGAGGGGAATCAGTGGGGGGAAAAGGAGAAACATCTGTAACAAAAATAAATTAATTAATTTTTTTAAAAAAAGAAACTAAGAAGGGGAAAGGAGGGGAAAAGGTGTCTAAGGAAGAAAACATCTGAGCTCAAAATTGTAAATGTGCTTAGTTACCCTCATCACACACCTTTTCAAAACAATCAAAATGTGTCTACACACACACAAAGACTCAACATCAGGACTGTTTAAAGACCTTTGGAAGCTATGATTACTGCTAATCTGAAGGCCCTACACAACATCATAATAAACACATTAAATTGTACCCACATTTCACATGAAGAAGTTTCTTTGCAATATAAAATTTTGACAGGATTTCCATAATTTTGCATTTGAATTTAGGTGGCTTTAAGAAACTAATTTCTGATTGCCTATAACTTCTCAGCAATCACTGGGTATACTTGGGAAATCAGAATATCCAATTTACAAATGAATTTCAAATGTGGTAACATTTTATACATACTAAATGGAGCAACTTGAGCAGATATAAGGCTATAACTTGTAAACATTTAATTAAACAGCTATTCATTTCAATTCTGCCATTTGATGGTTGAAGTTTGGAGTTAACACATTGTTTTCAGCCTCCTACATTTGTACAGACCCCTGAAGAACTCTGTGGCCGGGACTGGTAGCTGCTGAGTCCTGGTCAATGGAATGTGAACAGAAGTGATGAGGGGCACTTCCCAGTCTGGTCCCTGTAAAACTCCTGAACACATTTCTGCCTGCTCCCTTCCCCTTCCGACTGGCTGGAATGCAGGTAACCTAGGGTGACCTCGGGTCTGGCATCCCTAAATGAATGTGTGAAGGAAGCCCTCCCACCAACCTATTTACCTACTTACTACTGTTTCATACACAAGAAATAAGTTCTTATTATGTTCAAGCCATTATACAGTATTTTGATATAATTTTTGTCACAACAATAACCCAACTAATAAACCCACAGTGCTTGACACATGCCTATAGTGTCTCATAGATAAATGGCCCTGATTAAGGATTTACACCTTCATTTTTTTAATTGTGCAATTACTAATTCCTAATGAAAGTAATAGCTAACACTGTATCGTAGTTACTATGTACAAGTTTCAGTTATAAATGCTTTACATAAACTAATCCATTTCATCCTCATAATAACCCTTGGTGGTAATTACTATAATTATCCTTACTTGATAGATAATGAATTCGAGGTACAGAGAAAATAAGGGATCTATGCCAAGCTACACAACTCCTAAGTGGCAGAGCCAGGACTCAAGGCCAAGTAGTACACTATGGCATCCATACTTCAGTCAGTAAGCTATAAATGTGGACAAAGAGGCAAAAACTTGAATTCCAGAGTAGCTTGATTTTTCTTCTTTCTCAGCCACAAGGAGGCAAGATAAATGGACATAACACAATGCAACGCTACCGCCCTTTGTTTGTCACATACATGTTCATCATTGACTTCAAAGAGAACTTCAGCCTGGCCAGTGGGCTCTGTTTGTTGGAGCATCATCCCGTATACCAGAAAGTGGAGGGTTCAGTTCCTGATCAGGGCACATACCCAGGTTATGGGTTCAATCCCTAGTCAGGGAGCGTAGGGAGGCAACCAATCTGTGTTTCTCACTCATATCGATGTCTCTCCCTGCCCCCTTTCCTCTCTCTCCAATTAAAAAAAAGGGGGGGGAGGGCTGTCAGCTAACTCAGGACAGTTATGATTTGCTCTAAGTCCTGACTTTAAAAAGGCACCCACTGCACATGTGGGCAGATGAGTCCAAAAGTCAGCAGAATTATAGACTCACTTTCATGAAAATGCAAATGTCTTTGAAAGCAGCTAACAAGTAAATCTGTACTGTTCTGAGGAAGCAGGATTAACTTCATTGCTGGTTAAAGGAGATGAACATCAGAGAGGACGTCCAAAACAAACAGCCACGTTCTGGTGGTAGCCGGGGTGACGGGAGCAAATGCACATTTGAGCAGGAATTCCAGATGTGGTCGTGAACACTGTTCTGATCCAAAGTCAACAAAGAAACGAGGCAATTTTTGACATGGACAAGACATTTGAGATGGTAAAAAAACAGCAGCCTCGCTAGCAGGCCACAAGTCTAGATTAAATGCATATTTCAGATGACTCAGAAACCACCCCCAAAATGACTCTATGCTCATGAACCAAACAGAGAACATTGCTTCATTTAAGAAGATGCCTATCCATTCTACCACAGTCTTGCCACACAGAGCTGTGCCCTTGTGCAACAACTGGAGATTTTACAAGAAGCCTAAGAGCCCCTTGGCATCATCTACTAGGATAGGAAATAACCATTTCACCTCCTACCTCAAGAGGAGCCACAGCCCCACTTCCCAGTGTTATCCCTGAAGGTGGATATCCCAGCAGTCATGATGCTAAGTCAGATGGCATTTACTTGTTCTGTGCCAGGCACTGTACTAAGGATGTTAACATTTATTGTTTCTTCCAAATGCAAAGAATTTAAAACCTGAGCCCTATCTGGCAGCTAACAAAGAAGTTAGGCAGATGCAGAAACAGTAAAGATTCAAGCACCCCTTTTGAGAGTAACGATGTGAAGGAGAAAGGATGGAAGGATGTCAGGTACTCAGACCATTTTAGAAAAGACATAAAATTGGCTATGATATTACAGGTGTGGAAGGAAATCCCAAACATTGAAGACATCAGTCAGTCACTGGGCATCTACATGAGTCATGTACTATGTGGCTGGGCCTGTGCTGGGTATGGTAGCTGACAGAAAGGAGCTCACAGCTGATGTCACCATTGATAGCAGCGAACATCAGTCACACATTGCTATGTAAGGCACCATCCTAGGTGCCTTAGCATGCATTAGCTCATGTAAACCTCAAATCTACCCTGTGAACAATCCAGCCAGAATTTCCAGACATGGGGAAAATATATGCCTTGTTACAATAGAAAGTCAAAACTTTTATATAAAACTGTTACTTTTTAAGGGATTCTTTATATACTTTAAGCCAGGAAACAATTTATCCCTTGACTGTTATTAAATTTTTCAAAATATCCTCAGAACCTGCCTTGTAAACGTTATGAAACCACCGAACCTGTAAAAGGAGAGTGTTGGATGCATCATATCACAGTAACCACAAGAAAATTACTTTTCTGATGTGACATTAAAACTGAGGAGTTCAATGGGCTTGATAATGACACCTTTAAAAGTGGTACCTTCCCTGTTTAAAAAAATATATCCATAAAGTGAGCCTTGTTCCATAAAGCATTGGGAAAAAAGAGAGAGAGAGAGAGAGAAAATCAGATTAGAGTGTTTTAATAGGAAGTTTCACAGCAAAGAATTAAACAGGAAACCCACTGCTATTGCAAAGAATATAATTCTAAACAGTGTCAAAATTCATCTTTATATTTACTAAGAACAAAAGAGTTCCCATCTTTAAGGTCAGATTAAGATAATAGGCTGGATTGAGCCATCCATCAGGTAAAATAAATGCTTCTGGACAGTGCCTAGACTAAACAGAGCCAAGAATCCCTAAGAAAAACAGCACTTATAACAGCGGAGGTCAACAGAGAGGCCTGACCCAGCAGGGACATGCCTGTAGCGGCCGGTCAAGAAGGCTACCCTGCAAATTCTCATCAGACGCTTAATCAATATCATGCCTTAGGACTTGAACTGCTACTATAAAATCAATATTACCTTTATTTTAAGTAGCAGGAGGAACAATGTAATTATCTTGTTCCTTACAAGCCTGTCATGGAAAATCTGGCTCAAGGGGTGTGTCATCTTCTCATTTTGCCTGGAAGGAACGAGATTGTGGGGCGTGGAGACAGTCTGACCCTGCACCTACAGGCAGGAGAGGTGCAGGAACACTGTAGCTCAGGAAAGCTGGGCTCTACACATTCATCACAGCCCAAGGAACAATGACTCATGAAGAGAGGAGCTCCAAGGCTTAAAACCATCACCTCTGTGCTGATCACTCTCCACCCTGGTACCTCCAGCCCTCCAGATTCTCCCTACTCAACAGCCTGATTGACAGCCCCTTGGAATGCCCAAAGGAAAACACCTGATGTCACATCCACAACTGCTCCTTCCTGAGTCTTCTGATCTCAGTAAATGATCACCTTCCAGTCCGTAAGGTAAAAATGTGGAAGTAATCCTTATTCCTCTTTTCCTTCAGAACTCTTTCAAACCCTGTCGGCTCTGCCTCTAAAGTATATCCTAAATCCTTCCCCTTCTCTCCACCATCACAATCACCACATGGACCAGGCCATCAGCATCTCTCACCTCCTGATTTTTCTCCCTAATTCTACTCTGGCCCTCCAATATTACCCATGAAGCAGCCAGAGTGATCTTTGCAAAATGCAAATCAGAGGTCATGCCACACGCACACTGTCCGCCTTTGTTCCCATCAAGCTGAGAATAAAACGTAAATCTTTACCACTGCATGAACACCCTGAGGTGATCCTGGCTTCATCCCTTCTCCCTTTCATCTCTTTTTCCTTAAATTCTGGCCACTGATCTCTGTCCTCCCTGCGTGCAAAGCTGATCAGCACCTCCATTCAAATCTCACATCAAAACACACCTCAGACCACCTCATCTATAGTAGACCCCTCCCATCAGTCATTATCATACCCGACTGTTTATCACTATTAGACCTGGTCTTATTTATTTTTTATCTTAACTATGATTTACTCATTTACTGCCTTTCTTTCTCTAACCTAACAGAATGTCAACCTCCATGAGAGGAGGGACTTTGGTCTGTGTGTCACCTCTGAATCCCCAGAGTACAGGACAGTACTTAGCCCCTAACAGGCCTCCATGAATATCTGCTGAATGAACACATGGGTGGTACCTGGAAATCTGTTATTGATCCCTATCCCGCTAAAAGTATCAGCCGTGTACTTCTCTCAGAGTAGTCTAGTCAGAGACTGAATTTGAGAACAGATAAAACTCTGAGCTGCCCTTTGTGGGACCCAACATTTCTAACAGTTTGTGTTTGGAAGCAGTGAGCTGACTGAGAGGACTGGCAGGAGGAAGTACACTGTCCACTCTGCATGTGCTCTCTGCTCCCATTCTGAGCAGCAAGTAACGCAGTGGAAGCTCAGCTGATGGCTCAGATCACCGATGTCCCGTTTGCCCCGACAAATCAGTGAATTGAGTCCTTCCTTCCCTTATCTGTCCATCACCGCCCGCCCCCCACAATGCCCTTCGCATCCAGCTCGCGTAGCTGTCCGCAGCCATGGAGTGTTCCTCTGATTCAATGACTTCCCTTCATCAATCAAGAGCTTCTAAAAATCTCACTTGCAGAGAAAACCTTTTTTGTCTAACTGAAGAGGGGGGAACAGCTAATATTCAATGACTGTCTCCCACATGTTGGGTACCAGCTCTGTCACTGAGAAGTGAATTATCTTTAGCCCCATTTTTAGATATGAGGAAACTGAGTCAGGGCCCGTGATTTGCCAGAAGTCAAGCAAGAAAGTGGCAGAGACAGAATTTAAATCCACACCATCCAAACTCTAAAATCCCAATTCTTTCCAAGTCAACATTTTAGCAACAAAAATAATAATCATATCAGTACTATCTCATTTCCACTGTCTCCATTTGGGCTTAGATACATTCTTTCACACCGAAGTCTGTATCGCATTTCACTGATCCTGGGCCTTTAAATGGTGAACATCTTGGTGCAATGAGTTCCTGTGTTATAAACAGTGAACTCCTTTCAGAGTTCTCTGATTTATCATCTACACACAGGATATTACAGTTGCAAAGGAGAGTCTCACCCAAATTTCTCTTCCAACATTATTAACCTTGACTTGACATTGTTAGAAACTTGTCAATTTAGGTCAATGGGGTCATGGGGACAAATAATTTAGTTTAGCATAATGCATATCAAACACCCAGCAAGCTCATGGCAGGCACCAAAGGCAATGAAGCTAGATGATCCCTTTGACATCCCAATGTCTGTGGTCAATCTGAGCTTCCATATTAATACACAATTCAGTTCTTTCTACTACCACTGAAAAGCAAAAGAAAAAATATTACATAAAAATATCTCCCAAACAATCTGTGGGTTTTAAAAAAACAGAAAACAAAAATCATGAATACAATTAAATTTAATTAATCAAATTCTTTCTTGTCAACCTTTATTCATCAACAACAATAAATATTTTCAATAATACTATGAAATCCATGAAGGTTTATCCCTATAAGAAAAATTACATACAAAGTACTGGGCGGAGGGGTCGAAAGAAGGTGGTCCAGCATGTTCGCTGTGGCCCTTTTCTACGCTGGCAGACGATGAGATCCTCTAAGTAGATCAGCTCAGAAATCGGCTCCCAAGCCTTTTCTAAGAATGCTATCCACACACCTCTTCCTTCTATTATTTTTCTCTGGATCATGATTAAATAAATTCACCACAAAACAATTCAAAAGAATGGAAAAATAAATAAATCACAAATTCTGTGTGAAAGTAAGAACATATTAGGCTATTGGTTCTTTGTTATTCAAGTCTCTGTTTTCACAGGCAATACAATGAGGGCTGCTGGGGCATGTTAAACCATGAGGTATTGGTTAAATGAAAACTTTACACTTGTGGTACAAGAAACCATGACTTTGTAGTCTCTTCGAAGGACTGATTAAAACTTGGCTCTGCCTTGGCCTGGGAGCTCAGTTGGTTAGAGCATTGTCTCGATATACCAAGGTTGTGGGTTCAATCCCCAGTCAGGGCACATAAAAGAATTAACCACTAAATGCATAAATAAGTGGAACAACAAATCAATGCTTCTTTCTCTCTCGCTCTCTCTCTCTCTCTCTCTCTCTCTCTCTCAAATCAATTTTTAAAAACCTTGGCTCTTACTGTCTACAAAAGCTGCCTTGCTTTTGTGAAAAGCTCCCACAAACAACAAAATATCACCAAATCAACACTCTTCTTTCCCTTCTTTATTTTCCTTTCCCCTTCTCTCCCTCTCTCTTTTTTATTTTCTGTTTCGCTTTTAAGATCATAGAGTGTGAGTTGTATGGCATCAGGTTCAACCCAAAACGATAAAAACCCACACGTCTTTCCCCTACCCGTCGCCCGCTCTCTGGGCGTAAATATTTCATGGTATTACCATCATTCACTCGGTGCTTATATTGTCTGATCAAGCCTCTGTTTCTGTCTGTTAGCTACTCTGGAGGATAGCGTTTTTTCATGTCTGCTGCTCAGTCACATAAAGCCCTTGCTTCTCAAAGGTTCTTCAAAGTTCAATAATTTATTAAACACAGCACCGGGGTCAGTAAGCACTCCCAGAAATGCATAACTAAAGAATACAGGGCACTATTAAAGAGTTTCTTTAATGAAAGAAGGTGACTTTAAAGAAAATGACAGCATTGTTACTTACACAAGAGAGGCAGACTCAGGACAGTGAAGCTGTCCTACACTAAAAGGCAAGAGCTTGAAATGCACGGAAGTACCTGGTTACAGGTAACAGTCATTAAGCAAACACACTGTGAACAACTATCTACCGAAGTCTAAAATCAGAACTCAGATCTCAGATTCCCCTTCCTCCGTATAATGACTCCATTTCTCCTCTTTCTAAATGCAATTGAAAATGTACCATTTCCGCAAATACTTTTGAAGCTGCAGACCAATGACATTTGTGACTTAACAATATTACTCCCAAAGCCTACTCATTACTGTTCTTCCTTCCTACTGATCCCTGAGCTGTAAGCTGAGAAGACACTGAGAAAGAATCACATATACGTAACACACATAAAAGCAAAGTAATAAAAATTTGAATAGTATACTTTGATCTGCAAGTATCTGTTGAACTCAATTTCATGAGGAGCCATAGTAGATACTTAAGCAGGTTAAAACATCACCTAATGTTCACAGGCTACAGAATCTGGTTGGCTGACAAAGTACACACTGAGTGCTTAGAGGAAGACCCAAAGCAGCACAGAATTCATTCAGCAGGAGTCTTTGAAGGACTCAGCATTTCAGAGAAGGTAGAAACAAGCCAAGCTGAGTGACAGTGGTCGAGGAAGATGTTAAGGTACAAAAGGCTCCTACATATTCAATTGTGTTTTCTTAATTTGATTTCCAAATAAACCTTGGGAAAAGAAACTCTGATACCCAAATTAATGATTAATATGACAAATTAACTTCCATCTAAACATGACGGACACAAAACAAGCTCTTGGCTTGCTCGCAAAACCTAACTGAAATGCCTGTAAAGACGTTGAAACAAAAAAGGCAAAACAACAAACTCACACATCTTCAGGGACAAAGAATGAGAGAGAAGGCCGCAGCAGATGAAAGATGTCAACCCCACACGTTGGAAGATGAAAAACAAAAAGTGCTCACTAATGTAACAGAACAGGCAAAGTTGAAGGCTGCTGGCAGGGCGGGGGTAAAGAGAGAAAAGGAGAAAACTAATAAGTAGTGAGCTGATTCACACTCCAGAAGGGCTCAGGAGTTACAAGAACCAGGTACCAGATACCTCTGAAGACAGGAGTGGTTCAGAAGTGGAGCTGAAAACAGGCAGCCTGGTTGAAGTCTATGGACAGAGGTTAAACCCCACAGCCTTCCTCTCAGTCCCAAGAGCCAGGCAACCAGCACAGCCCTGATCACGCAGGATCTATAGTTTCATACGGAAGTGCCTCAGCAGGGTGAGTTTCCATGCCTGTGCTGGGCACTCCGCGGGCCCTTTCGATTTCAAATTCATGTCTTTTAAATCAAGGAATTACTTCATATTTTTTCTCTGTAATTTCTCCTCTTCTGATATTTTGGTTCACAGTCTACAACTCCTAGAGTTAGATACTAGACCACTTGGACTGGTCCTCTGATTTCATCGTTCCTCTACTGCTTCGTCTTTTTGTTCTACTTTATTTTGTAATCCTTTTGCAGTTTTTATTTTTGCTAAAACATCTTTTATTTCCTAGAGCTTTCTTGTTCTCTATATGTTCGTTTCAGCAGGACCTGTACCTTCTGCTTCACCACCGGCACCGGTCCCTGTCGTCTCTCCTCCACGTCTCTCCTCCACTATCGCAGATTTCATTCCTCTCCCCTATTGCCCCCTGCAGGGAGGCAACGTCTGAGGTTCCTGCTGCAGTGAGATGTGACTGCATAAAGGAAAAGGCATCTATAAAATAGACTTGGAATATATTTGCTGTTTGGAGGTATCCTGGGAAAAGGCTGAATGATCCAATAAAAGGGTAAGATAAGGCAAAATCCACCCCAGCACTCAGAAACAACAGACAAGGGACACCTGGCATATTTCACCTCTCAGAAAATAAACAGCACTCCAAACCGAGCACCCTTAGCACCTCCAGAACCAGCTCTTCTCAAAGGGTCCAATGCAGAAGACCCAGACTCCAGCTGGGGAGATCTGTCCTGTACATCCCCAAATGGAAAGGAAAGTCTCAAAAATGCTTTTCCTCCATCAAAGGGCAGGCAAATCATAATGTTTTATAAGGTTAAAGATGGATCAAGTTCTTAATTCAGACTTATAAGAACCCTACAGCCTCTTTCCTTAGATAACATGACACGGCCAAGCTTAGCGAGCACATCCGGAACCTTCCTAGAAGTTTCCAAACATAGTTTAAATATGCTCAAATTACTTTCTAAAACACAAAATGATCAGCTATTCAAAATATCCAGTGTTATCTTTTTTTTTTTACTGGTTAGAAATGGAGATTTTACTCAGCCTTCAAAGTCCTCCCAGTGACTCTGGGCTATATACCTATTAGCTAAAAACAACAGTGCTACAAAACCTGCTTTGGGATTAACAGCCCTGTCATTTATCCCTTAAATGTTTATCTCCTTCGGTCACCATTTTATTGTAGTTAAACAGCAACTAGTGTGCGACCAAGCGCACTCAAATGCTCTGGGTGCACAAAGGGAGCCCTGTTCTGGTTTCCAGCTGAGTGGACATTCACTTGTGTGGACAAAAGACAAGATCCTGCCATTCTTCACATTAAAAGGCAAGAAACAGAGAGGGAAAACATGGCCTAGAAAACCTCTAGCTAGGTTCCCTTTACAAATGCAAATGAGAACAAGTGAACCAAATAACTGCTTTTCTCTTTCGCAAGTTTTAAATATCGTGGAAAATAGGCATCTCTTTGGAAAAGGCTGTGTTAATAATTATTTGCAAACCACTAGCACTCACGTAGTACATAGTAGCTCATGTAGATGCATCAGAGGAAGGGTGGCCACACACCAGCTTCGGGCCTGAACCAGAGTCAGGCACATATGAACAGCCACACCACGCAAGAGAGCTGGGAGCGTTGAAAAGACCTGACATTCAAAACCTGAAATTTTAAAATGTTCCCAAGCCCTTAAGAAAGGGGATGAAGTTGTAAGGAAAGAAGCTGTTGCTGCCCCCATCCTGGAAGGTGAGTGTGCCCTCTGACAGAAAGCTGTTGAGGCCCTCCCGGTAACCATTTTCCTAAATGAGTTACTTTTCTGCCCCAGCCTTTCTGGTCATCTATCTCTTCTGTATCTTTCATGTTAATACAGCTCTCGTCTTTAGTTCTTACATAAATTAATGCATTATCTTTTTTGTAGGTTGTTTCGATTTGTAGGGGTTGAAAGAAGGAAGGAGGAGAAATCTGTTTAAATTGTGACATTAATTTTTAGGATGAAAGAAGGAAATCTCGGGGCTTGGGCTTTATCTTCCTCTTCTACGATGTGTAGAAACCGAGTATTATCGAGGATTAGGCTTGGCTGCAAGTAATAGAAAACCCAAGATGACAGTGGCTTAACCAGGCTGAGAGTGGTTCTCTTGTTGTCCTTAGAGACCACGCCCTCGTCCGAAGGACTGGCCCTCACTCCTAAGACCCAAGCGCAGCACTGACCTTCCAGGCAGCGGGGTGAAAGGTCGGGCCTAAGCAGGAAGGGGCAAAGGATGCACTGGGGCTTTCTGTTAAGGAAACATCTGGAAACCATAGGACACATCCTCGTCCTTCGTCACATGGCCACACCTAGCTGCAGGGGAGGCTGGGAAATGCCATCTGTATTCAGGGCAGCTGTCGCCCTGGAAACTCCCTGACAGAAGGCAGCGAGAAGGCACACCCCAAGGAGATTTCCAAGTTTTATAAAAGCAGAAATAGTTGATGGTTTCACTCAGAAAAATCCTGGTCAGAATAAGAACCTTGCAAATGATCCAAACAGAAGAATCATTGAAATCTATGGACTTGACAATGAAGACTCCCCACCATCCTTCAAGTACACCTCCAGGATCGAGATCAGTCTGCTGAATACCCTCATGTCTTTCTCCCTCGGGAGCGAGTGTCCCATTCCTGGGACTCCCACCGACTTGAGGGGCTCTCCTCTGTGACCGATCAACTGTCCATGTCCTCAGCCCTGCAGCCCAGTCACCTCCCATCATTAAGAAAGAGAGGCCTTTCACATCCAAGGGGCAGATCACATAAACGACATTTGGCTGATGCCCAAAGGTGACAGGGATGAGAGCAGAATAAATAAAGAATAATGTCGAAGCCAGTTGGGGCAGCCTTTCATTATAGCCCTTTCAAGAGCTATTAATCTTGGTCATAGTCAGTCGGCTAAAAATAATTACTTCTAGCTCATGTGCACGCCGACTGGCAGTAGCACCAGGCCAGCCCCTTCGCCTAGGAAAGAAGTGGCTCTGGCTTGCCGACAGCCACCTGAAATGGTGTTTGTACAGCTGTTCTAACACAAGCCCCTCTTCGGTCCTACCCAACACTGCATCGGAAGGAGGGATCACTATCAGCAACACTGTCATACTGCCAGGAAGTTGTGGAGGTACCTGGAAAATTACTGAAAGACTATTAGCAGCCCGGTCAGTGTGGCTCAGTGAACTGAGCATCGCCCCTTGGACTGAGAGGTCCCAGTTCGATTCCCAGTCAGGGCACATGCCCAGGTTGTGGGCTTGATCCCCAGTAGGGGGCGTGTAGGAGGCAGCCGATCTATGTCTCTCTCTCACATCGATATATCTATCTCTCTTTCTCTCCCTCCATCTCTCTCTAAAACATAAAAACATATTTGAAGAAAAAAAAAAGAATATTAGCAATATTTCATAAGGCGGTTCATTAATTCCTGTGATTTATAATAAAGATAAATAAAATTGTAAGTACTTCAGTATTATTTTTTTCCCAGTATTTCATTGTTGGGATGTTTTAATGAGTGCTGTTTGTCTTACTTCACCATTACCTTCTGAACACTCCCTTAAATTCCAGGTGCCTTTGCACTTGTACCTCAGTTCAGTCCACAGAGAACGCTCTGGGCCTGGAACCCTAAGTTACAGGCTGGGCTCCGTCACTAAGCAGCCGTGTGATAGCGAAGCAGCCACGCTCTCTGGGCGTCCCCGTGCCCCAGCTGTGCTGTGGGGAAGGCTGACTCTTCACCCATTTAAGAACACAAATGGTATCACTTGATAATGATAGCAATAATAATAGTCGAGCTAACCTTGTCAGCTGTGTAAAAGGCCCTAGCTGAGGGAGGGATTATACAGAGTCACAGCAGGGTTTCTTGAAGTCATGGACACTTCCAAAGCCAGTTCACCAACAACCCACCTAAGGTATAAAAATTAAACAGACACCCAGCGCACAGAACGAGGTGCCGGCAGGCTGGCGGCAGGCAACAGCAGCAGCGGCCTCTGGCTGTGGGTCAGCAGGTGGCCCGCGGCAGGAACAGGAAGAAACCACGAGGCCTTTTCAGGGAAACAGCCAGCAGACCTGCTGCAGCCGGAAGAGCACGGACACCCGACTTCCGTGGTGGTGGAAAGCTTCGGCGGCATGGAGCAGGCAGCTGCTTCTCCAAGCACACTTCCCAACTGAGGACACGGTGAGACTCAGCCCGACTTCAAAGAGACACCTAAATTCTAGTAGTGGGCACTGTGTCAAATCCCAGGCGCAGAAACTGCCAGCCTCTCGAGGTGGCAGTCTTACCAAGTCAAGCCAGGGACCGCTGGAGGACTTACAATAATTAGGGAAGACACAAACCAAAGTGGCACCAAAAAATAAAATGCAGGAGTTACGGCCAAATTATGGGGCCTCCTAGGGCCAGGAAAAACCCCAGAAAATGTTCTGTAAGAGACAGGAAGTTAGAGTTATAAAGCATGAACCCAGATGCAAAATTTGGAAAAACAGTTTCAATTATATCAACAGCAAAAAATTGTAAGTTCCTGGAAGAGCAGCTATAAATCTTATGACATTTTCATACTTTCTTCACCCTTATTGGGCTTGATGAAATAATTGAAAACCTATGCCTGGATTATTTTTTAAAGCCCTCGATGAAGAATTCTTTAAAAAAAAAACAACAAATCACATCCATGTCAATTTTACTTGCAAACTCCTTATACCTTGGGGAAAACGGGTTTACTATTATAATTATAAATTTCATTTATCATATCATAGGCGACATTAAAATAATTGTGGACAATCTGGTATTGTCCCTTGCAAGCCACATGCCTGCCCTGGAGATATAGTGCTACCACACAGCTGGGTTAGAAGACAGTGTAAAAATTACTGTGGAACCACATAATTGCTCCATCATTAGTGGTTGGGGGTTAGGGGGATGAGTCTTCAAACAAATGATTCCACATGGACTGAAAAGGGGTATGCACAGAGGCAAGACTGGTTACTAAGCTGTAGTATAGAAATCAACTTTTTAAAAAAAACAAAAAAACTTTAATGTAATATTTGAACACTAACTACCCTCTTGAATTAAAATTCCCAAAAATAAAATTGATTTAAATTCAAATCCTCTTTGACGCAGATATTCTGCTTACATGCATATACGGATAGACCACATTTTGTTCATCAGCTGATGAGTATTTGTGCTGTTTCCACTTTTTGGCTATTATGAATAATGCTGCGATGGAAAATAATTTACAAAAAAGTCTAACCCTGCAAAAGGCTGTCTCTCTCCTATTGCTTGACCCACCCAAACTTTCTCTCCTAAGCAGATTACTACTGTTGAATCTTTCCAGAGATATTCTATCTTTTTCCAAGCATTTTACAAAAATGGTAATGCAAGTATTCTGTACCTTGCTTTTTAAACATAACTATTGATATTTAATTTCATATTGCTACAGACAGAACAGTCTCTTCTTAGCAGTACTGGGGTAGTTCACCATCTACATCTTTTAACGCATCCCCTAATGATGGACATTTATGTTGTTTCTTATGTTTTGCCACTACAAATAATGCTACCATGAAATTCTTGTACATGCCTTTGTCCCCATGTGCCAGTATGTAAAGTGGAATAAATTCATGTAAGTAGACTAGTTGGGTCAAAGGGGATTTAATATAAATCAAATTTTGCTTCCAGGCAATTTTAATTTGGAAAGGTAAAATATAAGAGACTCAAACCCTGACTGTTGCTTAAAGAAGAGGGTGTAAAATCAACAGCATCACTAGGAAATGAGCCATCCTCTGCATAATAATTTTTGTTAATATTCTTGAGTTATAATTCACATAACATAAAATTCACCCATTTAGAATGCACGATTCAATAGTTTTTAGCATTAGTATACTCACATAATTTTGCAACAATCACCCCAATCTAAGTTTAAAACTTTGTCATTTCAACAAAAAACAAAACACCCATACCTATTAGCAGTCAGTCACTCTCAATCCCCACCTCCCCCATTCCCAGCCCTAGGCAATCAATCACTAATCTGTTTTCTGTCTCTATAGATTTGCCTATCATAGACATTTCATTTAAATAGATGTATATAACATGTAGTCTTTTGTGTTTGGCTTTCACTTCGCAAAAAGCTGTCAAGGCTCATCTATGAAGTAGCATGTATCAAAACTTCATTTCTTTTAACTGCAGTATAATATTCCGTCATATGGCTACATGACCCTGTGTTTATCCAGCACTGAATGGCTATTCTAGATTGTTTCTGTTTGGGGGCTATTACGGAAAATGCTACTATGAGAATGTGTGTATAAGTTTTTGTGTGGACATGCTTCCATTTTTTGTGGATACATATCTATATGTGAGCAAATGAGTGAACCAACAGAAACTTTCATAATTTTTTTTAAATGTGCCACCCGAGGAAAAAGAGAAAACAAAACACTGACACAAAAGAGATTAACCAGAAGATTCTGACAATACTTTGATGCCAGGGTACAAGGTAAGATCTTTAAAACCTTCCAAAATACAACCTTTATTTGATAGTAAAAATGAATGTAAGAATTAATGTCCATGCACATTAGGGTTACAAATCCACAGCTGTCACCAGCCAAGTGAACAGAAGAAGTTTTATTTGTTCCAACCTCTGGTCTGCCACACCTTCTTCTCAGGTCTCATCCTCTGAAATGTCTTACTTCCCACGCTCTGTGTGCAACTCCATAAAGTCAACTTACTCTGAACATGTGCTGTGTTCCATGTACCATGATGGGCAGGACAGAGATTCTTAAAACCCTTGTGTTCCCATTCTCAAGAAATTCACATATGCCCTGGCCAGTTTGCTCAGCGGTTAGAGCATCGGCCTGCGGTCCGGAGAGACCCGGGTTCGGTTCCCACTAAGGGCATGTACCTCAGTCACAGTTTGTCCCCGGCCCTGGTTGGGTCGTGCGGGTGGCAGCTACTTGATGTGTCCCTTTCACGTCGATGTTTCTCTCTCTCTTTCTCTTCCTCTCTCTCCCTCCCATTCTATCTGAACAAAAAATGGAAAAATGTCCTCAGGTGAGGATTAAAAAAAAAGAGAGAGAGAAATTCACATATTAGTGAGATACTTGTTGACAATAGCATGTGGAGATTTAAGGGTACAAACCAAGGGAAAGCAAACTTTGTTCTATAAAGGGCCACACTGCAAATATATCAGGCTTTGTAGGCCACATATGAAAGGTTTACAGTTTTTTTAGAAATGCAAAAACCATTCTTAGCTCAAGGTCCAGAACAGGTATAAAATTATATGCACAGAGAAAAATTACAGGTTCAACCTTACCTATCACACCTCCTGGATACAATTTAAAATTCATTACAATGTGTTATAATAGCCTCAACTCAACTCTGGCTCTTCTTGTTAATCATTTGCTTATTTCCATGACTCTGTTTACACCAATGTCATTTCTTCCACAGATGCCTTGGTAACTGATGAAATAAACTCTTCTGTCCCTAAGTTGGGTCTACCCTTCAATTCCCCACTGAAACTATATTCTGCAAAGCTAGCTGGAGTCTTGTTGAATATCAGGTTCTAGATAACACACACAAAATCTCTTCCTGTACTAATCCTTCTGTATTAGTAATAATGGTCCAGGTTACACAGTGAATAAACTCCCAAATCTCAAGGGCTTAATACAACAAACTATCTTGCTCAAGTTCCCTGTCCAATATGGGGTGCAGGGTGGGCTCTACTCCATACAATCATTCATGGACCCAGCCTAATGGAGACCCCAATACCTGGGACACAGAGTCCCCCAGGTCACTACAGCAGTGAAAGGGATAGCATGCAAGTGGCACACTACCTCTTCAGTGTCTTGACCAGGAATGGTACCCAATACTTCTGCTTACATTTCACTGGACAGAACTAATCATATCATCCCACCTCACTGCAAGAGAAGCTGGGAATTGTAGTTTTCCTAGTATGCTCAGAAAGAAGAGCAAAAACTAGGAGTTCTACAGAACAAGTGGACGTAGACTGAGGATGCCAGAAATGTCCTCTCAAGGCTGGGTGTGCCTCACCGATCTCAGTCATACATTATGCATATGATTACTAAGGTATGGTATGTTGACCCCTCGGGCAGAAATAAATCCACACTCACCATCCTTAGACTCTCCAGGCTAGTGAAGCCAGGTCACCATACCACATTCCTGACTTCAGTGCAGCAGAAATGAACAAGGGTCACAGTCTCTGGGATTATGTTATCAGGCTTATCCCATAAACAGTTACAAATTTAATCAAATTCTAGGTTTATCTATAGCAGTATCATACAATGCCATGAACAGTCAATAAGCACTGCAATACATGTCTTGGAACAGGATGAGAAACTGGTCATGATCATTTAGACAAAAGACCCTGAGCACCTAATTCCAGGACCCCGTGCCTCTCCTTTCTACCCAACACTCCCTTTGAGGACACAGCACATACAATCTACCTTACTTCTGTATATCCACAATGCCATACTCAGTACTTTGCACCTAGTAAGGTGCTCAACAAACACGTCTTTATTTGAATGAAACAATGAAGAAAGTGACTCATGAAATCATAGTGGAAGCTGAACCCTGTTAGAGCTTTGCCTCTTCCATAGCAACATCTGAGGGTTAAAAATCTGGGACGGAACGAGCTGTGTGTTTCCCAGAAGACTCACAGAGGTATGTGGAGTGGGTAGCCAAGTTGGACTTTGGCTCACAATGCCCCAAGGACACTGACAAATAGCCCAATAATAACCCATGTGAGTCTCAGAAGTCACTCCTTAGAGCTGCTCTATAAAAGCCAAAGGGAATTATTCATTAGCAAGTGTGAACAACACTGGATACCACCAGCAGATTGTGTTTGGCTTTGCTGAATTATTCATTAGCATTTGTGAGAAATGTACAACCCGAAGGGTGTGCTAAACCCATCCAGATTGTTCAGCAATGTTTGTTTTCTTTCAAAAAGATTTTTTTTAAAAAATCACCTCCGAGCTACAGTTTTTGTATTTAAGACCAGTTTTCAATTTGGCTAAACAAATAGGTGAAGAGTAGAAAGCCAAGTGAGAAAGGGATGTCAGTGATCTTATTTAATATCCATCATTATGGTGACAGGCAGTAGACTGGACCAATGCGTGTTGACCTGTCCACATCTCGTCTTTTCAGAGGCTGCATGGCCAGAGCCAGTAGGAGCTCTCCAACGAGATTCCTGTGCGGACAGGAAGAAAACTACTGAGTCCTGTCACAGAGCAGATGCAAATTTAATTACTGCGCTAAGCTTTCCATCTTGTCTAGGTGTCCTTGGAAAGCAACTGTAAACAAGAAACACTCGGCATCAGGTGTCAGGGGCTCATTTGATCTGCTCTGAAATGTCACAAATCCCTGCCAGGAAGTGCGCTGGGAAGGGGAACAAAGAGAGAGAACTGACAGTGTTGGGGGCAGACCTTGGGGGCGTGCCTGTTGGCGCTGGGGCCTACTCCCACTTCTTCCCAGGGAAAGAGCTCCCTCCCCGACAAAGCTCTCTCATCTCACATTTGTTATACAAGTTCCCATGGTCTGCAGAAATCACCACCACAACTGGGGAGTCGACTGGAGAGATACTAAACACAATTAAATTATTCCACACTAAAGAAAACTAGCATGAGCGGGGTTGTTGTTTTTTTAAGGCAACTGAGAAATCTGGAAATTAATGCAGAATCTAAATTCAGGCAAAAGATAACATATCAGCCAGCAGTCTCAAAGAAAACCCTAGCTGCATTCCCATCTTTTTAGTGTGCCCCTAATTGAATAAGAAGAATGTTCCATTCTATGAAGCTCCAGGTCTGAACCGGAGCTGTCAAGTGTCCCGCTGTTTCCATGATAATGGGCGAGGCATCTGTAGGCAAGTGAAAGGAAGTGGTCCCAGAGTGTACACAATTTGTAATTCTGCAATGAGCCTGTAGCCTTCCTGAAGGGAGCCCACTTCCAGGGCACACCAATCGCTTCGACGAGACAACTGCAGAAATGGATTTCTGTACTCTCAGCCAGACCATGCTTCCAGAGGGCTCTCTGCTGAATTATTTTATAGGAATTTAAAATTTTATTGACTTAAGTCAAACTCTCCCCACTACTGTAATGATATAACAAATTCCAAATGGAGGGGGGGGGGGGATCGGAAAGAAACCAAGCTCTATTAAACTTGGAGCAAATTAACCAACCTCTCTAAGCTTCAATTTCCTCATCTCTAAAATCGGGGGTGGGGGGGGTGGCAAACATGTAGGGTTCCTGTGAGGATTATAGATTACAGAAGACACTACAGTTACAGCCAGGATTATTATATTAAAGAACAGGGGAATTAATATTAATAATGCAATCATTATTTGCCTAGTAACACTATTCCCATGATAATAAATTACATTAAAATTATTCCTAAAATTCTCTGCAAATGTGTTACAGTTTTATTACCTAACATATCTAGATGAACATACTTTACTACTTTTATTAATGAGAAAGAGGCATCAAACACTCTGTAGGCTTCCAAAGAATTGACCCATTACCTAAATACCAGCCTGTGAGCGAGAAGGAACAGAAGTACAGAGTAAAGGACAAACAAGGAATCATGCGAGTGCAGGTCCCATTCATTGTTAAGTCTCCTGCTGTCTCATCTTTCTTCTGTCCATTTTAGGTTCCTTCTAAGCCTGTGGCACAGGCGCAAGGACAGAACCAAAAGGAGACACCTAGTGGTCAAGGAAGTTTCCATTCAGGCTACAGTTAAACAGCAGATAAGGGTAACTTAGATAACTTTATAATCCAAGAAAACCTCTTTTTTATAATGTAATATGTTTATTAAAAGCAAGAAGATAGGAACAGCAGTATAAAAGAAATGTAATACTTAATGAATTAAACAAAGCTGCATTTTAACTCCTATTTCAGGGTAACTGAAAGCCACTGCTTCTGTAGACTGGAAAGGGCCCAGTCACGGAAAGACGGCAGGCTTCCAGACTTACACACCCCTGGGTTCAAAGGCAGCTCTTCCGCCTGCTCACTGACACAGCAACCTCTAACCTGCACATCGTGAAGCATGTAGAAAATTATAAAATCTATAAGGCACGTTGGGATAACCAGCAGAGGCCACTAGAGCTGGAGCTGAAGGGCCCAGAGGACCCAGCTGCCCAGTCCCCAGCTGCTCACTCCAAGAGCTAAGGTGACCAATATCTCCACAACCATAACCCACTCAAGGCACAGTGGTGGATTGTGCTCTTTAAACAATCCAATCAATATTATTGGGCCTTTGTTTCCCCATCTGTAAATGGGACAAATGATACCTAATCACAGGTTTATTATAAGGATGAAATCAGACAACTAACATTAATAAAATGCCTTGCACATAGGTGGTACTCAATAAATGTTCATTTTCTTCTTTCTTTGCTATTCTTTCAGTATCAATGCACAGGGATCCTGTTATAGCAACAAGCTAACTTCCCAAGCTACTATATAATTTACAAGTAAAAACATCACTGCTGTTTAATGGAGTGCATATCATAAACCAGACAAGTGCTAGGCTGTTACCTCACTGAACCAATACAGCCACCTTTGAAGGCAGTTATATTAGATATTACCTGTTCCCCACCCAGCATCTATTCTGATGACTTTTCTTGTCAACAAAATCCTGATTTTACCTGGGCAACAATGGGCCCACCCAAAAAGCTTGCTTTCCCCGACTCCCTTGCAGCTGGGGAGCCATATGACATAGTTCTGGTTGACAACGCAGAGTGCAAGTCAATTGTTTTCCTCCCTTCCTGCCTGGATCTCCAACCAATGCCTGCGGGTCTATCCCCCACCTTTAATGCTGCCTCATGCTGAATGATGGAAGCAGCCTCTAAGAAGGCCCCCAACAATCCCTGCTTCCTGCTTTTCACACCCTCTTTTAAGTTTTCCCCTTGAGGGGAGGCTGGGCCTCCTAACACTTCTGACCAGTGGAATACTACAGAAGTCCTAGGATGCTACTTCCAAGATGAGGTTACAAAGACTTGACTTCCCTGCCTCTCCTTCCCTCTCTCTCTGACACTCTGGGGGAAGCCAGCTGCCGTGCTGTAAGCCGCCCTGTGGAGAGGCCTGTGGAGGAGCCGGCGTGTCCTCCAGCCGATAGCCAGGAGAGCAAGCTTGCAAGCAGATCGCCTGCACAGGAGCCACGGCACTCCTTGAGTGCACCCTTGTGAGAAAGCCTGCCCCAGAGGCAGCCCGCTGAGCTATATGTGGTCCCTGGCCCACAGAAACTGCAGGAGAATAAGTATTTGTTGTCAGGTGTGTGGTCATTAGTCACACAGCAGTGGCGGAGTCAGTCATCACCCTTCAGTGAAATTGCATGCAGAGCATGGCAGAAGGGGCTGAGACAGCAGCCCCTGACCTTTGTGGCCTGCTTTCCACCACCTATCTCCAGATTCAGGTAAGGAGAAAACACCTTTCTTTCATTCAACACTTCAAATCAATTCCAAATAATACAGTGAAGCCCATTATTATTAGTATTACTATTCCCAGGTAAGATCTAATAGGTTTATAGAATACAAACATAAAAAGAAAAGTAGTGGTTCTCAGATTTTAATTCAAAGAAATAGACAAACAAACAGAAAAAGAATTCAACAGAAGTTCCCAGTAAACACAATATTCTATCAAAAGGATGGAGCACATGGGATGACCCCACTGTTTAAAAACCACACACACGCCCGGCTGGCGTGGCTCAGTGGCTGAACATCGACCCATGCACCAAGAGGTCGCCGGTTCGACTCTGGGTCAGGGCATATGCCCAGGTTATGGGCCCAATCCCCAGTGGGGGGCATGCAGGAGGCAGCCAATCAATGTTCTCTCTCATCAATGTTTCTATCTCTCTCTCCCTCTCCCTTCCTCTCTCTCTGAAATCAATAAAGGAAGAAACACACACACACACACACACACACACACATTCACACAAATGCACAGGAAAAATGTCTTAAAGGTAATAGACAAGGGGTCAGCAATTTTTTTTTTTTTTCTGTAAAGGGCCAGAGAGTAAATATCTGAGGCTTTGGAGGCCATTGGCTGTCACACTGCTCAGCCCTGCTCTTTGGTCAGAGAGCTGGCACCGCAACACACAGGTGAGCGGGCAGGGCCGGGTTCCAGCGAGACTTTACTATGGACACTAAATTCTAAATGTCATGTTGTTTTCACCTGCCACAAAAAAACTATTCTTTTCCTTTTTTCCAACCATTTTAAACTGTAAATACCATCCTTAGCTCACGGGCCATACAGACACAGGTGGCTCACCAGATTTGGCCCACGGGCCGCAGCTGACTAACCCCCGTTTTAGGCCAAAATATTCACAGCGATTACATTTGTCTGGGATGACGTTTGTCTGGGAAGTCAGATCAAGGATGACTTCTGCTTTCTTCTCTAAACCTGTCGGCATTGTCTGCATATATGATCACGTGTTTTATAATCTGAATGCACACTGACACCTTGTTCACTGGGGGTGGGCAGGGAAAGGAGGAGAAAGTTGGCTGGGAGACACTGGGACCCTGAAAAGCCCTGAGAAAGTAATAGACCTGTTCCTACCAGATCAGCAAGGAAAACTGTCAGCTAAGCCAGAGAGAACATTTTCAGTGGCCCAAATTGATTCTCCAACTTCGGACAGGTAGGAAGGGGCAGAAACCATGCATCTACTTGAAAGCAAATAGGAGATGGAGAATTGAAACAGACTGGGAGAACCTACTATGAAATGTGCATGTCATCTAAAAAAAAAAACAACTATACCACAATGAGTAGTATATGAGTAGAAACACAAGAAAAACCTGAAAATATTACACATAGTCTTTCAATTCTATATGTACATTAGAAGTTTCACATTTTCATAAAATATTCTATTCACTTAGCAGGGAGATAAAACAGAAATATAATGTATTATAAAATTCTTATTTGTAATTTTTGTCTATATATACATATATATGTTGATATGTTGATATCTATGTAAATTCTTCAGGATTATAAAGCAGATGTAACTGATGACATCCAGTCACAGTGTCTGGCTCTTGTTTTATTGTGTTTTTTTTTTAATCCTCACCCGAGGATATTTTTCCATTTTTTGTACAGATAGAGTGGGAGGGAGAGAGAGGAAGGGAGAGAGAGACAGAAACATCAATGTGAAGGGACACATCGAGTGGCTGCCACCCGCACGACCAACCAGGGCCGGGGACAAACTGCAACTGAAGTACGTGCCCTTAGCGGGAACCGAACCCGGGTCTCTCCGGACCGCAGGCCGACGCTCTAACCACTGAGCCAAACCGGCCAGGGCACAGTGTCTGGCTCTTTAAAGAAATACACTGTGCCTACTAGGTGACTACACGTGTCGTATTCAGCTTTATGGGCACGGTGTCATAAAGCCGTTCTCGCTGTCACCGTTCCTGGAGAAAAACAGGAAGACAGGGAAACACAGGTTCTGGTGCCTCTTGTTAACATTTACTGTGTGATCCTAGGGTTAAAATGACACACTGCTAAATATTCATGTCAGAACGAGGCAGGCATATCTTTCTAATTTTGAAAAGGCTATATTTAAGTACAGAAGTCAACATAATTATCTTAATTACTTCAAAACAAGTGACCCCTGTTCTGCCCTGTGGTCCTTCTGGTCTTGCTCCCTGTGCATACCTAGAAGATCAAAGTGGGTATTTGCCCCTCTTTCTTTAAACAAACAAAGTATTTTTAATCTTATTCACATATTTTAAAGACAATATAACTATTAGAAGCACCAAGAAATACACATGAACAAGAGTTGTCATCTCATACACTTAAAAGGTTTATTTTATGTTATGTGAATTATACCTCAATTTTTTTTAATGTAGCCAAAAGAAACATAATCATATTAATGAAAAAAGTGCAGGTGGGAAATATGATTTCCACCATGGCTGTAAGTCTTGAATTCAAACACTTTTATAGCGCTTTTAGATGAGTTGTTTTCAGTGACGCACGCCTTTCTCCCCTCTATTCACACCGACGAAGCATCTCACTTCACCTGGATATCAGAGTTTCATCTGCACAAGGACAGTCTTTCCTCTGGCTAACTCACAGAAGTATGAGAATGAAATGAGAGAGGCACGAAGGTGGACAGTAACAAGTGCAGAACTAGACCCTCTCACACTGCTGGTGGGGATGTGATGTGGTACCTTGGGGTGGAAGACAGTTTGGCAATTCCTTGGAAAGCTACACAGTCACCACATGACTTAGTCATCCACTCCTAGGTATCTGCCCAAGAGAAATAAAAACATACAAAAACTTGTTCACAAATGTTTATAGCAGCATTATTGATAATAGTCCCAAAATGGAAACAACCTAAATGTCATCAAGTGATTGATGGGTAAGTAAAATGTGGTACATCCATATAATGAAATATTGTTCAGCCACAAAAAAAAAAAAAAAATGAGGTGCTTATATATTCTACAACATGGATGGATGTTGAAAACGTATAGATTATGCTGAGTAAGGAAGCCAGTCACAGACACTACATATTTTGATTCCATTTATACGAGCTATCTGCACAAGGCAAATCTATTAACACACAGAGTAGATGAGTAGTTGCTTAGGGCTGGGAGCAGGTGAGAGGAGTGAATGGGAATGGCAGGTAGTGAGTACAGGGTTTCCTTTAGAGGAGACAGTTCTAAAATTAGATTTCAGCCCAGCCGGTGTGGCTCAGTGGTTGAGTGTCAACGCATGCACCAAGAGGTCACCGGTTCGGTTCCTGGTCAGGGCACGTGCCCAGGTTGTGGGCTCTATCCCTAGATAGGGGGCATGCAGGAGGCGGCCAATTGATGTTCTCTCATTGATGTTTCTCTCTCTCTCTCCCCCTTTCTCTTTCTCTAAAATCAATAAAGAAAAAAATAAATAAAATTAGATTTCAGTGGTGATGACTCCACAACCCTGTAAATATACAAAAATAACAAACATTGACTTGTATATTTTAAATGGGTAAATTGTATGTATGTAAATTATATCTCAATAGAGTTATTTAAAAGAATAGTCATCTCTAAATGAAGAAGTTTGGAGCCACAAGAGGAGTGTTGTTGTTTTCTATCACAATCCTTCTGTACAGTGTGACTATTTTGTTGTTGTTGTTGTTAATCCTCACCCGAGGATACTTTTTCCATTGATTTCTAGAGAGAGTGGAAGGGAGAAAAGGAGACAGAGAGAGAGGGAAAAAAACATCGATGTGAGAGATACACATCAATTGATGCCTCCTGAATGACCCTGACTGGGGCCAGGGATAGAACCTGCAACCGAGGTACATGCCCTTGACTGGGAATCAAACCCAGGACCCTTCGGTCCATGGGCCAACGCTCTACTGCTGAGCCAAACCAGCCAGGGCACAGTGTGACTACATTTTTAATATGTTTTTTGTTGATTTTTAGAGAAAGTAAGGGAGAGGGAGAGAGAGAGAAGCATTGATGAGAAAGAAACATCAATCAGCTGCCTCCTACATGTCCCTACTAGGGATTGAGCCAGCAACCGGGCATGTGCCCTGTGTTCTCATGAGTCTTCCTCGCACAGAGAATAAGTAAAATGTGTCCACAACGCCAAATTAAAAATAAGGATCATGACAGGCTTTCTGTCGGTGAAAACAACACTGCTCTGCAGAAACAGATTCCAGTAGGGTTCCTGGTCTCCAAGGACACGCCATCGAAGGGGCGCCATGTCGGTGAATGCAATGGTGAAGTGCAAGTGATCAGAAAGTGGACTGATACATGGGCATGATGATGGAAGGATTTGCAGAGGCAGAAATTTGAGAGCTAAATCTTGAGAAGGAACCGGCTTTCCCTGCAGCTGGACTGGGGAGGGAGGAAGACAGCAAGTTGGAGGGATGACGTGCGGCTGCGTAGTGAAGAGATGGACTGGAAGGGGGAGGTGGGCAGGGGCAGAGCTGGGTGGGGGCACTTTAAGTTAGAGAGTGGCCTGGAAATAAAAGGCCACATGGGCACCTGTGGCACCTGGACTTTATCCTATAGGCAACAGGAGCACACTTAACTAAGACCTACAATTAACAAGAGTCAAACAACAAGAAAAAACCCTGTGTTAGCTAAGTGAGAGATGGACTGGGAAAAAGAGGGGTCGCTGGGGAGAAGGGAAGAATAGCAGCCAGAAAACCCATTGGGAGGCTGTTGCCATTTTGCTGGAAGGAGATATGTTGAGATCTCAATTAAAGCAGAGACAGTAGGAATGAGAGGTCCTATTTGAAAGCTGCTGACAGATGGAAAGAGCTGGGGACGGAATGAAGATAGTTGGTGAGAAAAAGGATGGGCCTGAGACTTCCAGAAAGGAAGCTGTATTGACTTGGGTCGGGGCAGAAATGATGAACTGATGTAGAATATTTCAAAGACACTAAGCTGGGAGTTGGACTTGGTTTGTCCAATGTAACCAAGTCTAGAAAAGCACAATCGACTTTTCTCAGTACAATGTAGACCACAGATTCAAGAGCCAGATAGACTGTGTTCAAACCCAGTGCAGCCAACTATTAGCTGGAGAGCTCTGAGCACATTATTTAACCTCTCTGACCCCAGTGTCTCCATCTGTAAAACAGAGATAATAATAAGACCCACATCATAGGAGTGACGTGTATTAAATGAGATAAAGAACTTAGAAAAATGCTTTGCGCATAGTAAGTACCATATCAGTGCCAGCTATTTCTACACAGCCATGGACTAGCTCCATTTTATAGGGTAAGAAACTGAGGCTCAGGGAAACTGTGTCCTACACAGCTAGTTAGAGGCAGAAACCTTAATCTGCATGGCTTCAAAGGCGATACTAGCCCTGGCCGGTTTGGCTCAGCGGTTAGAGCGTCGGCCTGCGGTCCGGAGAGACCCGGGTTCGGTTCCCACTAAGGGCACGTACAACGGTTGCAGTTTGTCCCCAGCCCTGGTTGGTCGTGCGGGTGGCAGCCACTCAATGTTTCTTTCACATCAATGTTTCTCTCTCTCTCTCTCTCTTCCTCTCTCTCCCTCCCACTCTATCTGTACAAAAAATGGAAAAAAAATGTCCTCAGGTGAGGAAGGAAAAAAAAAAGAAAGGCGATACTACTTCCACAGTGCCTTGTGCAGCTCCCGAGCTGCCGATGCAGCCACCAACTCCAAGAAGCACATGGATTCTCAAACTGCCACTGTTTCCACGAGAAGAGCGGACTGTTCTTTGCCTTGACTTTCAAGAGGAGCTAAACAAAGAGGGTGGCCGACTTGTCATTCTTGCAATGAAGTGAGTCCTGCTGAGTCTGTTAGCTGATTTCTGCTCACTGCACACAAATTGTGCTCTCCACCATTCAAAGCGCTTAAGCCACTAGGTTGGGACTATAACCAATCTCTGTCCTACTGGTCAGTAAGCCCTCCAAGTTCAGGGACTCTGCATCTACTCACTGCAATGTCTTCAGCTCCAAATTCATACTGAGCAAATACACAAAATACCTGAGCACCCACCTCCCCGCTGTGATGCTGGCCACCCAACCTGAGCTATAGACATTTGGGATTTGCAATTAAGTGAACACTGTACTCTTCTATTCTAGGTGAAGGGAACTGTCATTTGGGGAACAATAGAGTCCTACATCACCACAGAATGTCCATTCCTCTCGAATTCTGAACGGAGGGTCCACAACATGCAGAACAGGATAGACAATCCTAAGAGTGCGAATGACTTCCTTTAAAAAATAAAAGATTGAGCCCGGCCAGTGTGGCTCAGCGGTTGAGCCTCAACTCATGAGGTCACCAGTTCGGTTCCTGGTCAGGGCGCATGCCCAAGTTGTGGGCCTGATCCCCAGTGGAGGGCGTGCAGGAGGTGGCCAATCGATGTTCTCTCATTGATGTTTCTCTCTCTCTCTCTCTCTCTCTCTCTCTCTCCTCCTTCCTCTTTCTCTAAAATCAGTAAAGAAAAGATAAATAAATAAAATAAGGTTTCAGTGGTGATGATTCCACAACCCTGTAAATATACAAAAATAACAAACATTGACTTATATATTTTAAAGGGGTAAACTGTATGTATGTAAATTATATCTCAGTAGAGTTATTTTAAAAAATAGTAATCTCTAAATAGAGAAGTCTGGAGCCACAAGGGGAGTGTTGTTGTTTTCCACCATAATCTCTCTGTACAGTGTGACTATTTTGTTGTTGTTGTTGTTGTTAATTCTCAACCGAGGGAGGGAGGGAGAGAGAGAAAGAAAAATCGATGTGAGAGAGACACATCAACTGGTTGCCTCCTGCATGACTCTGACCAGGGCTGGGGACGAACAGCAACGGAGGTATGTGCCCTTGACCAGAATTAAACCCGAGACTCTTTGGTCCGCGGGCTCTAACTGCTGAGCCAAACCAGCCAGGGTCCATTCTGTTCACTTTTTAAAAAATAGTTTGTCATGCCCTGGCTGGTTTGGCTCAGCGGTTAGAGCGTCGGCCCGCGGACCAGAGAGACCAGGGTTCAGTTCCCGCTAAGGGCATGCACCTCAGTTGCAGTTTGTCCTCGGCCCCGGTTGGGGTCCTGTGGGTGGCGATCAGCTGATGTGTCTATCGCACATCGATATCTCTCTCTCTCTCCCCCTCCTGCTCTATCTGAAGATAAGTGCAAGAATGTCCTCGGGTGAGGGTTAAAAATATAAATAAATAAAAAATAGTTTGTCATGAGGTGATTCAAATGAGGGAGTTAAATTTCAAAAAAATACCTTCAATGTGTAGAATCTATGTGCTTATATCACATGGAATAAGTAACACTTCTGGTGTTCTGTTGTTAGTACTGCGTTGTGTGTTTTCTACCTTCTTTACAATCACCTTTTTCATTAATATGAAACTCTTTTATTCTGGCTAAACTAAGTTACATTTTAAGATTGAAAGTTCTAGAGGAAATTTTTATATAATATTCTTTATAATAAGTCAAGTGTGGCCAAGGTAGACAAGAGACAAGCTCAAATCCTTTTCTGAGACACCTAGATGTGTCACGTATAACTTTTTTATTTTATCTCCATATCACTCATCACTCATATTTCAAGATGACAGGTTAAGCCAAACAATGACTGTCTTTAAAAAAAAAAAAAAAAAAAGGCCCTGGCCAGGTAGCTCAGGTGGTTAGAACGTCATCCTGATATACCAAAGTTGCAGGTTTAACCTTGGTCAGGACACATACAATAATCAGCCCATGAATGCATAAATAAGTGGAACAACAAATTGGTGTTCTCTCTCTCTCTCTCTCTCAAAATCAATAAATAAAAATTTTAAATAAAAGACTTCAATTACACCAAATATCTCAGAATAACTACAACTTTTTCCAAGAGTTCTCAGACTCTGTCCTCAAACTCAAGTAAGTAAATACATGTAACTGAGGAAAAAGTCCTCCGTGGTTGAGGAGTGGGGAGTTCTCTAACTGTCCATCCTGGCATCTCCTCAGAGATGGTCAAGTCTACAGGTGGTCCTATATTCCATTCACCTGTAGAGAGAAGGCAGCCAGGTCATGTTAGAGAGCTTGGCTCTGAGTAAATGCAGGTTAAATAAAAAAATTAAAAAAAAAACAGACAAAAAGGGGAGCTCCCTCTAGGGTTTGAGGTCTTGGGACTCTGCCAACAGATTGGTCCAGGGTCGTGATTTAAGTCCCTTCGTGTCCTCAAATCTCTCTTAGGAAGCCAGACTCCTTTTCCCCTTTTTTTGCCTTCCTTATTCATTCCTTCCACTGTGACATCTCCCTCTTCCCCTGACATCAGGAGCCACAAATGTCAACCCTTTCCATGGGTGAACAGAAAGCTGCTGGCCTTTTTGTGTTTTTAATGTCTGCTGTTATTATGAGAGGTGACAATGTCATCTGCCTCGGGCACCTCTCCTTCTAGCCAGGTCATTTTCCTTCTATCAGAAAGAAGAGTAGGTCATTGCATGTTAGTTCATGTTGACACCACTGCTGATAAAAGCAAGATAAGAAATCTCTGCCCTTCAGATGCCTTAACCTCTACCCGTCCTAATCCAGATACTTCAGAGTTCCTACACTGGGCTTGGAACTAGGAAGCGATTTTGACACCACACTGCCTCACCACACAGATCTCAGCCAGGTTACAGGGCAATGTAAAGCCCAGTAGAGCTGCCTGACTCCAAAGGTTACTCCCCTCTCCTTGGGGCCGGCAAGACGGTTCCTTTAAAAAGGCAACAATAAATTAGGACATTGGCCTCTCAAATAAACAGCAGAGGCATGAACAAGATCCCATTTTGAACTATGTGTCTGAAAATAGTACTACGGAATCTAAGAGATCTGCTAGTCAGCAACTTTCAGATTTTTTCAGTTGCAAACCATTAATTTGAACGAAATCTTAGGAACATATCAAAGAAGCCAAGCTATCCTCAGGCCTGCAGCTCCTGCACCGGAGTTCCAGGAGTGCCCGGGACAGTGGCAAATCGGTGTACCAGAGCCGACACACCTATTAAAGAGGACAAACTTTGAGATTTTGTTGTTCCTTCTTTCATCCTATCTTCTTTCTTCACTGAACTCTACTCTTACATTTAAAATCCCCATGGCTTACAGGTAAGCTAAGAAATACGCTATAAAACAAGACACGTTTCACAGCTTGTCTTGCCAAAGATTTATACACCTTTTTCAGAAGGTAATTTGGCAGTATGCATCATAGGGCCTTTTTAAAAACGGCCCTCTAGTTTGTTCTAATTCTAGGGATTTATCCACAAACAAATAAAAAATGCACCTACAGATGCCCAGACAAACTGGTTCAACACAGCACTATTTATGCTAATAAAAATGAAATAAGCTAAATGCTGAACAACAGGGAACTGTTTCAATAAATCATTCCATGCTTATGATGGATCCATGGTACTTTGGCACTACAATGCTTCTAATATAATAAAAATGCAAAAAAAAGCATGACCACTTCCATACAGTATCATCAGGAAAATGTACAGATAAATGGGTGGATTAGTACTACTTTCCTTGGCAAAAAACACATAAAAAAAAGGCAACGAGTTTATTGGAGCTAACTTGCTCACTGACACTATATCCTGGTATTATTGCGATTATTGGGAAGTTGATACAATACTTCTGTTTTCTATTTCCTAATGTGTACATGGTCCACTGCCCTTTCCTTTCTGTGTGATGTTGGCTGTTTGAGGCAGAGGGACTGAGGGAAGAAGTCCCACGAACAATAGCGGGACATTTTGACTGAAGAGCTCTTCAAAAGGCATCTATCCACTCTGATTATATTTACACTCCATGATAAATCGGTCCCTACATATTTGTGTTGATCATGCCACAACAAGTGACAGTTTGTTGAGTGTCTGTTTTGTTCCGGACACTCTGGCAGATGCTGAAAACACAAGATGCAAATGAAAACACAGCACTTGTCTTCAAAGAGCTCACAGACTGGTCAGTAAACGGCTAAACAGGCACAGTGAGGGAGCAGCTAGGAAGTGGGTGAAACACTGAGAAGTCTCAGAAGAGGGGGCTCTGGAGGCTACTGTTGAAAGCTATGTCATCTCCTCATTGTCTGGGGGCAGAGAGATGGGGAGAGAGAAAAGATGGGGAAAGAGAGAGGCACATGGACCAGGACAGACACCCTACTTTCTGCCAGCAGGAGTATCAGGTGTGACCTGGTGGGAATGAGGGCTGGGCAGGGGTGTCAGCCCCAGATAATAAAAGAAACTCAAACAATAGGAGCTGCATATGGTAAGCCCAGGAGCATGGATTTTAACATGTGGCCAGTGGCGAACCTCTGAGCAATTGTGAACAGGAGAGGGACATTTTTAAAGAACTTGATGGAAGGGAAACCACAACTGAAAGGGAAGGAAACAGGAAGAGCCCAGACACAGGACGGCGTGAAGATGCAAGAAAGACAGACATTAGGACAGAGGCCAGGACTTGGTGACCAAGTCGATGGGGAGCAGGGATGCTGCCCCCTTTCCTGGGGAAGCCCCTCACCATCTTCCCAGGGCTCCCTCCCTCTGGGAAGTCAGTTCTCTGCTAGAAAGAATCCTCCCTTGAGGGCTCTTCCCTGGCAATCCAAATAAAGTTCATCCTCTTAACCTGCTTTGTTTTTCTTCATAACATTTAGAGCTACCAAAAGAGAGACTGGTTTCTTTTCCAAGTCTCCCACGAAGGCAGGTGCTCCCTGCCTGGCTCATGGCTGCCTTCCAGAACTCAGGACAGCGCTGGCATAGTGACAGCTCAAAACATACTTGCTGAGTGAGCGAATGAGCGAATGAAGCGCTGGAATTAGGGCCTCCAACCCATAATAAGAGATGATCAGATATAACCTCTTTCTTTTTTGCCTCCCACACTACCTGACCAGGGCCAGGGACAAACCGAAACCAAGGTACACACCCTTGACTGGAATGAAACCCTTGACTCTTCGACTCGGTCTGGGGCTGAAGGTCTAACCGCTGAGTGAAACTGGCCAGGGCAGATATAACCTCTTTTGACCTATCTAGAGGGCTGGGCAAACTTCTATTTACTAAACATCTGATCCTGTCATCCAGCAATAACCTCTGACGCCCCCAGGCACCTCGCCTCATCCCTCGCTTAAGATGTCTATATACAGCTCAGTCCCCCTTCCTGTCTCTGAACATCTCTGGCATGCAGGGTTTCTGACCACTGAACATGTGGGCTTCCCACACATATGTATATATTAAATTGGGTTAGTTTCCCTTGCTAATCTGTCTCATATCTATATGATTATTAGTCCAGCCTTGTTCCTCCCCCACACAGGCAACTCGGATCAGTTGTGTGAGTGCTTGATTGAAAAGTGGTATCACCCTGGCCAGCTTGGCTCAGAGATTAGAGCGTCGGCCTGCGGTCCGGAGAGACCGGGTTTGGTTCCCGCTAAGGGCACGTGCCTCGGTTGCGATTTGTCCCCAGCCCTGGTTGGATTATGCGGGTGGCAGCCACTCGATGTGTCTCTTTCACGTCAATGTTTCTCTCTCTCTCTCTCTCTCTCTCTCTCTCTCTCTCTTCCTCTCTCCCTCCCACTCTATCTGAACAAAAAATGTCCTCGGGTGAGGATAAAAAAAAAAAAAGTGATATTAACTAAAATCAGTAATCAGGGGTGTGGGGGAGTGGGGACTTGAAACAGAAAGATGGCCTATGTTGTGTTCTAGAGTGTTTTGTCTGCCGAGCATCGCCCCTGACTGCTCCGGAGCCCTTCCTGCTGGGGAAGGACAAGGAGACCCCACCCTGCCCGCGGGTGGAGGGAGAATCTGACAATCGTGAGCACTTTTCAAAACGACCCTTTCATCCTCACACATCAGTGTCCCTACTTCTGCGTTTGAAGCAAGGCAGACTGAGGGCTTACCCTCAGTGACACAGCCAGAAACAGAAGGAAAACTGAAATGCGGGTCTCCAGGTTCCCGCCCCACCCACTCCACAATGGTAGAAGCAAACCAACTTTCGTTACCAGAACTTTTCAAATACTTTAAGAATATTGTTGGGCTTTCCTTCATCCTTCTCCCCTTCAGGATACGTTTTTTTAAAACAAATTTTCTGTATTGATTTTAGTGAGAGAGGAAGGGAGAGGGAGAGAGAAATAGAAACATCGATGAGAGAACATTGATAGGCTGCCTCCTGCATGTCCCCCACTGGGGATCAGGCCCATAACCTGGGCTTGTGCTCTGACCGGGAATCGAACCAGTGACCTCTTGGTGCATGGGTCGACGCTCAACCCTGAGCCACACCAGCTGGGCTCAGGATGCTTTTTATTTTTTTTTTTTTTTTTTTTTTTTTTTTTTTTTTTTTTTTTTTTTTTTTTTTTTTTTATCCTCACCCGAGGACATTCTTCCATTTTCTGTTCAGGTAGAGTGGGAGGGAGAGAGAGGAACAGAGAGAGAGAGAAACATCGGCGTGAAAGGAACACATCGAGCGGCTGCCACCCGCACGACCAACCAGGGCCGGGGACAAACTGCAACCGAAGTACATGCCCTTAGCGGGAACCGAACCCGGGTCTCTCCAGACCGCAGGCCGACGCTCTAACCGCTGAGCCAAACCGGCCAGGGCTCAGGATGCTTTTTAATACAGAGTTTTAAATTTATGAGAAAAGATAGCTTTCACAGCTGTATTTTCCTGTCTCTGAACAACTCATTGCCTAAGACACCTCTGGAGTTTCTAACACTCACTTATCACAGCCACTAAAACTCCCTGCGTTTAAGTTTCTTTACCATGAGGGGAAAAAAAGTCTTAAATGAGATAATAATCAAACATGACCTCTTCATCGTTTACTTTACATTTTAATTCCTGCTGCACAAATCACATGCACAGACTTCTCCATCCCTTTGCAACATTACGGAAAAACCCAAGTGAACGGTTCATCCTGTCGGCTAACCTTGGGTGCCACGGGGCTAGCATCCAGCCCCTTAACCCAGGTGCTGAGCTGACCGAAGATGCAGGACAAGTGTGATTGTCACTGGCAGGCCGCTCAGATCTGCACTGTGCTGTTCGGAACTCAGCCCACGGGAGACAGCGGTTCGCTTTTCTCACCGTGGCAACAGACAACCTCTTGGCCCAGTGAAAGTCATCTGAATATATTTAACCAAAAAGAAAAAAAAGGGAAACAAGAGAAAGAAAAGAAGAGGGACAAACTTCCTATCTTTTAATAGAAGACACATTCAGCCCTCGGTTTTGGATGCAGCGCCTCGGAGGCTGAGCCATGAGCCACACGGACTGCCGCACAGAGGCTGCCGACCTGGACGGAAACCAGCGGCAGCCTCCTTCTGACAGGCACACCCCCACAAGCACGTTGCAGGCCAATGTCCGTCATTCACCATCTCCAACCTGCTCCAACTGCTGTGCGGCGACGAAGCGGGGGGTCAGAGGTTAAGCTCCAAGAAGCCAGCAATGAAGGGCAACTGTCATGCACCACTGCCCATCATGAAGCAGTGAGGAGTGGCTGTCTCTTCCAAAACATGCAAAACGTCCTCGTTCTGTCCGGGCAGAGACACGTCTGAAGGTCCTAAATGAGACCATTGCCAATTCACGAAGCTCCAAACTGACAGCATGCCATTCAAGCTGTCTCCATTTGACTTTTTCCTCCCTATTTCAAATCACAAATGCATGCAAAGTATACAGTTAAGCTTCAGTCTTCAGCCGTGCTTTTAAGCATGCTATGCTTTTAGACACCCATGTGGCCTTAGACACATACACATTCTCAGATCCTAAAGGAGAGAAAGAAAATGCAAAATTCATTTCCTCTTCATTGGGGAGTTTCTAAAAAACCGTACAATTAAAAATGGCACAGAAGAACCCAGGTGTCTGTTTTCTAGGAGAGTTCATAAGTGTCTACAACAGAAAATAATCTGAAAAAGAAATAATTTCATCTTATCATATTACTATGACAGCATATTAATATAATTATATATATAATTTATTTCATGAAAGCAGTATAATTTTAAGTATACAGTGATTTATCAATACATTTTATAAGTTTTTTTATTTGTTCACAAAAGATGCAGAGTTTAGCACATGACACAAATACATCCATCTATAATTCTAAGTTTGAGATCTTATTCCTTTTTTATGTAGTGGAATTACATGACCCCATTCAGATGTGTGTATTAACATATATTGACAAAGAAATTTCCCCTTTATCTTTACTGAGTAACAAAAAATGTCTCCTCTTATTTAGAAGCCATATAATTGTCACTAAAAGAGACTGGCTCAGATCAAGAATTAAGTTGGACAGATCTTCTTATACCCTTTTCACCAACAATGGGCTTTCTATCCACAAACAGAGCCATGAGTAGCCTTCATCAGAGGCAGCCTTTAGTGGCATGAACTTGAAAATGAGCCTTATATAAAGGTGTTGGTCTACATCAACGGCAGCACTAAAGTCACTGGTTAAGCCCTGATCACTATCACTGGCCCTTCCTTAAGTAAGTCTGCGGAGAGAAGATAACCTATCGACTATAAGGAACAAGCTAAGACAGCCCTTTATTAAAGGCTGCACAGACCGAGGTCAGCTGATTGCCAATGCTCTGGCAACAAGAACACAGCTCGTTTCTAAGAGCTCCAGAGAGGCACACATGCGTTCTGTGAGTCATCTGTGAGCATGCGTCCACCTTCCCCTTCAGGCAGAACCAGGAGTTCCAGGCATCAGCCCAGACACTATGTGTAGTTCTCATCAAGTGAAATATCTGAAGCCACAAGTACCTATCCACATTCTATTGGGACAGCTACTTAAATAGCGCTGTGTTCACAGTCCAGTCACTAAGCGAGCACTCTGCAATATGAGAGACTCCATGAGAATTTGAATATGAAATGGCTTCTCTTTCCTGAGGGATCATTTTAGGGAGGAAATTCCTTACTTCATATTCAGTCATACACAGCACACAAAAATCACAGAGACTGAATTCAGACACAGGGGCTTCTTCCCTCAAGCCTTTTACTTGAGACCTGGGCAGTACCTCAAAGTTTAACGCGAACTGATTCAGGGCGCATAAAAAGAAGTGCTTCTTAAGGCACCACCAAGTCAACTGATGGCATTCGTGCTCTTAAGGGGCAATTCACAGCAATAATGTACATGGCGGCAAACAGAGTAGCTCATGAATTGGTCACAGATTCATAATGAGTAACAAACGTAAACCAAGAATTCAGAAGAGGCAGATCCCTGAGCAGATCCCAAGAGGAACTTGACAAGTATAAAAGCCCAAGGCTCAAATTATTAAAGTATCAGCAAGGTCCAGACTATAGGAAAAAGAGGGTGCCGTATCTGAATCTGTTGTTAGAAACCCCATATCCGGAGGACTGGGCTAAATTCCCTCCTCAGGCCTTCCTGCTCTATGACTTTGCATGAAGGGTCCCCACTTCCTCCTTTCATGCAGATGACATACAGAAGTTGGCTGGACATCAACCTGTGGTCATAAAACCCAGCCCTTACTTTCTCTCTTCAAATATCTCACGGGGGTTGGAGGGTATGGCAGCCGGCAGGGATAAGGCAGGCAGACACTTCGTGGATTTGATAAAGTGAGCATGACAGTTTTTCCATGAATACTCAAGAGGAAGAGCTAGACCTCATATCCTCTCTCTCTCTAACCCAGTACACAGATTCTCAATAAATGTCTGAGGAATGAATCAATAAATGAATTCCTCAGTAGTCCTTGACAAAGTCTGAACTGGGATGAGGGACAAAGTAATACACCAAAATGGCATTTTCTCAGAGACAGATACATTTGATGCAGACCCTCAAAAGATCAGAGGACAACTGCTGAGCTGCATTTTCCCCATTCAGCCGCCACCCCCCTCCCATTTTTCCACATAGCCCAAATGTCAGTATCTTGAAGGCTCTTTCATAAATATATGTGATTTAGCAAGATTATAAAAAAATTTTGTTGCTGGATTCAGCAACATTCACAAGCAGTCAAATTAGTGGCTCCTGCTAGTCCAACACGCCACAGAGCAGTAGAGGTGAGCAGAACTCGCAGTGGGATGAGGGCTGGAGAGGGAGGCCCCAACAACTGTATCCTGCTATTGTTCCAGGGTGCTGACAGCGGCCAAGTGGCCCATTAGACCCAGACCAAGGTGGCTCTCCCTCCCCTCACTGTGTGCCTTTTGGTTAGGTCCTCGAGGGTATAATGACACAGCATCTAATTTTGCTTATCTTTCTTCTGTAAATGAAAGCAAAAGGCCACACGTTTAGCGCTCAAATGATTTTAGACACACGGCTGTGTGTCCATGGTGGTGGGGGCAGGGAATAAAGCCCATTGGAGGGACTGTTCTTCTCTGTGTCTGATTCTGTAAGGCGATGCTTCCCTGAAGGCCCTAAGTGCTTGGAGACCATTAGTCTGGAAGTCTCGGTTAACCCAGGCAGGCGGCCTGCGTTCTCCCTTTCAGCTCAGCAAAAGCCAGACACACTCATTTTACCATATTCATTGTGCGCCGAAGTGTTCAGTGCCAGGAGCACCGGTTGCCTCCGGGTCATGAAATAATACTGAAAACTTTATAATCATTCATTGATTTAGTTTTCAGCATACTATATCACTTGAATCCAATGGGAGCATAAAGAGCTATTTGTGAGGTCAACCACGGTACAGACAGATGCTGACATGCTATTGATGGCGAGGTGGAAAGAAATTGCTAAATACAGCGGATCAATACCTCGTTTCACTGTTACAGCCTTTTGCAGACATAAAATATATATCTTTACAGCTACAAAAATAATAATAATGAAAGTGGGAGATAAATGCTTCCCTCAAGGTAAACTATTTGATTAGCTGAGGGCAAAGGTGACGGCGGCAGTTACACTAAAGTAACTTTATAGTCTTAAATAAAAACGGGAGGAAGAGCTGCAGATGGAACGGCAAAATGAATCGGGACACTTCGGTGGTTCCGCTGGAACTCTTTGCAAATGCACAGTACTAGGTAAAGGAGCACCAACATCTAAGGTTTTCTTCTGGTCCAGAAGTGCAGCTGCCTGCGCCATGGTCTGCCGTACGGCACTGCGCAAAACACTTCCAAACAACACTTTCTATTGTTGATGGAAATCAAGATCTGAGGATAAACAAATGCTCTGTAAAAATAGAACAAGAGCAAAACCCTCAACTTTCGGTCTCTATGTGCTTCCATTTGCCAAGAAATTTGTTGAGTCAACCATATCTCACCCTGGCCAGGGTGGCCCAGTGGGGTGGAGTGTCGTCCCTTACACCAAAGGTTGTGGGTTCAATTCCCAGTCAGGGCACATAGCCAGGTTGCAGGTTTGATCCCTGGGTCAGGGCGTGTGTGGGAGCAGCCGATAAATGTTTCTCTCTCACATTGATGTTTCTCTCTCCCTCCGTCCCCACTCTCTAAAAATCAATGAAAAACAGCCATAGCCGGTTTGGCTCTCGGTTAGAGCATAGGCCCTCAGACCAATGAGTCAAGGGTTCACTTTCAGTCAAGGGCACGTACCTCTTTTGTGGTTTGTCCCCGGCCCTGGTCGGGGTGGTGCAGGAGGCAACCAGTCAATGTGTCCCTCTCACGTCAATGTTTCTCTCTCTCTTTCTCTCTTTCTCTCCCTCCCACTCTACCTGAAGATAAATAGAAAAATGTCCTCAGGTGAAGATTAAAAAAAAAAAGTCAACCATATCTTTAGCACCTTGCAAGATATATAAAATAAATTTAAAACATGGTTCTCAGTCAGAGGGAGCTTATAATCTCCCTAGGGAGAAGGGAATTACGTAAAATTGGTATAAACAATAATAAAATGCCAAATTTCATATGATCCATACACACACTCCTTTGTCACCATACATTCTGACATAAGAAATAAGGTCCATAAGAAAAGAGAGGAGAGGAATAACCCTCGAAAGCTTCATGAAAGGGGGAACTTGAGACATTTCCTCAGGGACTGGTCAATCAAACACATCATCAAATTAGCTTTTATTTCTCTAAATATTTTTTTTTTAAATCTCCCTCATTTGAGTTTAAAAACAACCAAACAAAATTTACCCATCAATGATCTGAGATATAAAGCCTCATAGGAATCTTTAAAAGTAGCCTAAAGGGTACCTTTGTTTTCAGAAAGTCATACCTACTTTTACTTCTTCCAGTAGCAATGAACCATTGGGGTGGGGGGGGCACTCGCATGCTGTACGAGGAGCCACAGTACTGAGATTCAGTGGTTAGATGTTGTCCTTTGGTGAATACTATTCTAAAAGAGAATATTTAATCATTGTATAGAAAAATACATCACTCTGCATTTGGATTAAAAACTACTTGTTAATAATCAGCCCTGGCCCTGGTCAGTTTGGCTCAGCGGTTAGAGCGTCGGCCTGCGGTCCAGAGAGACCTGGGTTCGGTTCCCGCTAAGGGCATGTACCTTGGTTGCAGTTTGTCCCCGGCCCTGATTGGTTGTGCGGGTGGTAGCCACTTGATGTGTCCCTTTCACGTTGATGTTTCTCTCTCTCTCTCTCTCTCTTCCTCTCTCTCCCTCCCACTCTATCTGTACAAAAAATGGAAAAATGTCCTCGGGTGAGAATAAAAAAAAAAAAAAAAAATCAGCCCTGGCCAGTGTGGTCCAGTTGGTTGAGCATCATCTCATGCACCAAAAGGTCGCCAGTTCAATTCTCAGCCAGGGCACATGCCCAGGTTGTGGGCCCAATCCCCAGTGTAGGGGGTATGCAGGAGGCGGCCAATCGATGTTCTCAATCATTGATGGTTTTTTTTCTCTCTCTCTCTCCTTTTCTCTCTCTCTAAAATCAATAAAGAAAAAATATATTTAAAAACAAACAAGCAAAAAAATTTGTTAATCTAAGACCAAAGATGGGTATTCATCTGCCCAAAGACTATGGAAAATCTTATGTAATATATACAATATCACCCTTCCATAGTAATAAACAAAATAAGTTAAAACGAAAAATAAATCTCAGTACAAGGGAAACAATGAAATTATAGTGTAACCGAGAGGGAATATACTCATATACTTTTTCCTCCAAATAATTTTTTTAAAAGTCTGCTCTGAGACTTATGAAAACGGAAAATAATTTTTATCAATTTTATAATTTGTTATCAATAGTCTGTATTTTGGGAAGAGAGTATGTCTGTCTCCAGCTTTCTTCTGCAGAGGAAATGGGATTGAACCAAAGGGTTCATGACCTCGACCATGCACACCCATTTCCCTGACTGTGCTGATGCAACTGTCTAGGACGCCCCAAGCGAACAAGAAGCTTTTTATTCACAGTGAACTAGAAATTCCATGGTTGGGTACATAGGCCTTAGTATAGTTAAGGGTCCCTGGGTAATGAGCATTTAAAAAGTGAGTCTTGGAAAGCATTCAGTCAACAAATATGTACTGTATATCTGCCAACAAAGTTCTATGTTAGATATTTCAGAGGATATAAGATATGGATAGATAGATAGATAGATAGAAAGAATAGAGAGATATAGATATAGAGAGATATAGATAGATAGATAGATAGATAGATAGATAGATGATAGATTCTTTCTTAATAATTTCTAATCATTTCTATATTGGGGAATGGGGCTATGGAGTGATGGATAAGACAATAGTAAAAGCCTTCTATTTTATATCGTATTTATATCTATATAACATATTTATTAATCAAAATTCTTTTACATTCATTATCTTTTGACATCTCAGATGAAGCAGGGAGGGGAGTTAATGATAATGCTCATTTTACAGCTGAAGAGACAAGACAGAGATTGAGAGACTCATATCAGGGAAGACCTGGGTAATGTCAGATATAATACAAGAAGTTGAGCCTCCTAACTACAGTGAAGGGCTCCTTCCCTACAGCAGCTACTATCTCTAGTGAAGAGCCATAGAAACAAACAAAACAACACAGAACAAAGACAGACTCATAGAAACAAAGAACAAACTGTCGGTTGCCAGAGGGGAGAGGAGCGGAGGGATGGGTGAAAAGGTGAAGCAGAATACAGTCAATAGTAGTATGATAACTCTGCATGGTGACAGATGGTTACTAGACTTAGTGTGATTACATGGTAAGATATATAAATGTCGAATCACTATGTTGTGCACTGAAACTAATACTGTATGCCAACTATAATAATAATTTTTTAAAGGGCATAGAAGTCTACACAGCACAGTGAAACATTTTAGACTTGGTTAATTCCTATGTAGGATGGCTGGGTGGGTGGGTGGCTGGGTGTGGGTGTGATGGGTGGGGCTGATATTCATTCAAGAAAAGTTGTCTAGTGCCTATTGTGTTCAAGACTCAATATACACTGTAGTATAAAGATAAATAGTCAGCAGCCCTGGCCGGTTTGGCTCAGCGGTTGGAGCGTCCACCTGCGGTCCGGAGAGACCCGGGTTCGGTTCCCGCTAAGGGCATGTACCTCGGTTGCAGTTTGTCCCCGGCCCTGGTTGGTCGTGCGGGTGGCAGCCACTCGATGTGTCCCTTCACGTCGATGTTTCTGTCTCTCTCTTCCTTCCTCTCTCTCCCTCCCACTCTATCTGTTCAGAAATGGAAAAATATCCTCGGGTGAGGATTAAAAAAAAAAAAAAAAAGATAAATAGTCAGCATAACTAAGGAGGGGAGAAAGACATTAACAAAAAAAGCATTACAATACCGAGTGATAAGTCCTACAAACACATGCACAAATTGCTACAGGAACACACAAGAAAATACCATTTTTACAATTTTACAATACTTTCCATATTTAAAAAGAATGAAAATAAATGAATTAAGTATTCATCTCAATAATTTAGTAAAGTAAAAACTAAAGAAGTTTAAGCAAAGCAAAAAGAAACAATAAAGACAAACATAGAAATTAATGAATTAGCATAAACAAATTTAACAGCTAGTTTTCAAAAAATGAATAGACAGAACACACAGGCAAATATAATCAATGCTTGAATAGAATACATGAATATAGATAGCTATAATTAGAAAGGAGATATAAAAAACGAATATGGAATTTTTTAAATTATAAAACTCTATCTTAGTAAACCAGAGAACATTACGTTCAATGCTGTGCCAATGAATTTGAAACCTCAATTTCTGAGAAAAGTTACAGATCAAAATTTACTCAAGAATAAGAAAATGAAATAAAACAATAACAAGAAAAGATATGGGAAAACTTATCTAAAAAATATCTTCCCTAACATCACATGAAGAGTTTTCCAAGGAATTTAGTTCAAACTTCTGACGGACAAATAGTCCTGACGTTCTGTAAGTGGTCTCAAGTACAAAAGGAAGAAAATGGTGAGATTCATTTTATGACACAGGCTCAACTAGGATATCAAAATCTGACAAAAGAGAACAAAAAGAAATAGTTCTCAATATTTTTACCCATTTTACCTCCCTCTCCTGTTAGCTTATCCTCATCTGCCGAAAGAGCTTTATTAAGGTCTAACTGCAGTCTGAATTGTGACCACAGCATATGTACTAAATATGACTCACTAAAGAGTCTGATATACCTTCTGGGGGCACTACCCACCAGCTTCTTTGATAATCACTGCTATAGATCCATCTTACTTTCCTATCTGAAATGCAAAAAGGCTGAATTCGGTCCTTTGTTAAAAGGCCAATATAATGTGACAAAGTAGGATTTATCCCAAGGAATCAACATTAGAAACGATATTAATGGATTATATTCGATCAGAAGTTAGACATAACCATCTAAATACATGTCAAAAAAATTCAATAAAGCCCTGGCCAGCGTGCGCAGTAGTTAGAGCATTGGCCAGAGTACCAAAGGGTCACAGGCTCAATTCCTGGTCAAGGGCACATATCTGGGTTTCAGGTTCCATCCCCATTCCCTGTTGGGGCTCATGCAGAAGGCAACCAATCAATGTGTCTCTTACACATTGATGTTTCTCTCTCTCTTTCTCTCCCCTCCCCCTCCCTTCCACGCTCTGAAAAAAAATCAATGGAAAAAAATATCCTCAGGTGAGGATTAATAAAAACAACGACAATAAAAATTCAACCTCGGTTTCTAGAAAGAAAAGTAAATTAAGAATAAAAAAGTATTGCCAACAACTATCATACCTAATACTAGAATTGCAAAGCATAACTATTAAAGACATGACTACCTGATATCACCACTAGAGATTTTATTTTATTTTATTTTATTATTTTTTTATCCTCATCCGAGGACATTTTTTTTCCATTTTTTGTTCAGATAGAGTGGGAGGGATGGAGGGAGGGAGGGAGGGAGAGAAACATCGACGTGAAGAAAGGGACACATCGAGTGGCTGCCACCCGCACGACCAACCAGGGCCGGGGACAAACTGCAACTGAGGTACATGCCCTTAGCGGGAACCGAACCCGGGTCTCTCTGGACCACAGGCCGATGCTCTAACTGCTGAGCAAAACTGGCCAGGGACCACTAGAGATTTTAGACAATGTAATAACACAGGGGGGAAAAAGGAGAGGACAACATAGTTACTGAAAGAGAAAAGACCGCATTATACCTGCAAATGATTAAATTACCTACCTAGCATATACCTAGGAAAACCTAAGAAAATCAATCAAAAAGTATTAGAATGATAAGGATGCATTCTATATCGTGGTCAATTACAAAAAATAACATACATACAAAGTTTTTCCATGTAGCACTTAAAAAAATAGAATTTAACAGTATTCCCTTTTTAATAGTAAATATGTAAAATACCCAAGAATAAACTCAAAAGGTAATAAATAGTAACTGAATAAAATTACAAAATTTCCTGGTCATAGAAAAAAGCACAAATAAATATGAAGATAACATTATTGAATGAGAAAAATTATTTACAATAAATACTTCAGTTCTTTCCCTGTTAAGTTATACATGTAGTGCAATAACAAAATACCAAAGGGTTGGTGGAATATACTCAGACTGTGAAAAGTGATTATTTTTTTTAAGTTTACCTGGAAAAAAATTAAGTTGTCTTCTCAATGCAAGAGAAAAACCAAGGAACTTGTAAAAAAAATGATAATAATCACGAGGGCTTGTATTGCTAGATACCAAAAGGTATCATAAAACTCTAATAATTAGAATGGTGTGTCAAGAATAACAGACAAGCCCAGCCAGTGTGGCTCAGTGGTTGAGCGTCGACCCTGCACCAAGAGGTTGCTGGTTTGACCGGGTCAGGGCACATACCCAGGTTGTGGGCCGCATCCCCAGTAGGGGCAGGCAGGAGGCGGCCAATCGATGTTCTCTCTCATTGATGTTTCCATCTCTCTCTCTCCCTCTCCCTTCCTCTCTCTCCAAAATCAATAAAGAAAAAAAAAAAGAATAACAGACAAGCCCTGATCAGTTTAGCTCAGCAGTTAGAGCAGGCCTGTGGACTAAAGGATTTCGGGATAGATTCCTGGTCAAGGGTACGTACCTGGGTTGCAGATTCAATCCCCAGCCCTGGTTGGGGTTGTGCAGGAGGCAACTAACTGATGTATCTCTGTCACATTGGTTTCTTTCTCTTTCTCTCCTCCCCCCCCCCCCCCCCCCGTTCCATTCTATCTAAAAATCAACAGAGAATACCATCGGGTGAGAATTAACAAAAACAAAACAAAAGAACAGAATAGAAAGCAGATCTGAGCATTCAAATTAGACAATAAATACAGTGGGGATAACTAGTTAATCACTTGGGAAGAAAAAGATAACTACTCCATATCATACACCAACTAAACTCTAGATACATTATAAGAATTATATGAAAAAAATTAAAACATAAAATAACTGAAAGGACATACAGGTGACCATGAATCGGATATGTAGGTGGGAAAATTTTCCCTCTATAGACATAAAGAAAAACTTTTGAATAACAAAATACAAAACTAAAAGGCAAGCAATAAACAAACTAGGAAAAGTATTTCCATCACATGATTAACAAATAATAATATCCCTAATCTGTGAAGTGTTCTTACAAATCAACAAGAAAAGATAAACATACATTAGCAAAATGAACAAAGGCTATACAAATAAACCAATCACAAATATAGTAGAACTATATTTGGCCAATAAACATGGTAGGAGGGAATTCAACCATATATTTAATAAATAAATTACAAATGCATTCAACAATGAGCTCCTACTTCATCTCTCCCATATTGGCAAATATTTTAATGTTATGATGACTCCCAAAGCAAAAGAAGATACATTCAGAATATGCATTCTGCTTGTTAGAGTGGAAACTGGCATCACCTCTCTGGGTGACATGTGACAGTGCAAACCAAGTCTTTACAAATGTGAACCCAACAATCCGCCTTCTTTTAACTGACACTATGGAAACTACTAGAGATTTGCACAGAGATTAATGCGCAAGAATGGTCACTGAAGGATCATTTATAACAGCAGAAAAAAAATATCTAAATGGTGAAATACTTTATAATTGTAATGACATTAAAAAATTCACTATAAAGAGCAAAGTACACAATGTTTAAAATATATCTTATATAAATATGTATCAAATATATTTTAGATGAAGTTGGAATCATACTATATATTTGTACATATAATAGGCATCATAATAATATTCTAAAAAATATACCAGTATGTATACTAAAGTAGCACAATGTTGTCCTTGGAGGATTACAGGAGACCTTTTGCCTCCTGTTTGGTATTTTTCTGTATTTTTAAATATTTCTAAAATAAAAAATCATTATAGAATAGAAAAAAATATTTTAAATAAGAAATTCTTCACTGTCATATATGCCATGCCATACCCATTGTGGTCATACATTTACAAAGTTGCCTTTCATAAGTCACATGTGAAAATAATTTCATTACCTATAATCATATCACATCCATGGTAATAATAGTAGCTAATGGCTATAGAGCATTTATATATGCCAACAAGTATCATTATACTTAATACTAGAATATTACTTAATATTCTTAATATTAGAATAATTCTTAATGAGAATTAATTACTTTACTATTCTAATTGCTTTATGTAAATTAAATCACTTAATCCTCACAACTACTATCCTTATTTTACAAATGAAGATGGAGGCTCAAGAACATTAGGTGACTTGCATAAGGTCTCTTAGCCAGTAAATAAGGGAGCTGACAAGGGAGGGGAACAAGGCAGCCTGGCTCCAAAATCCATACTCTTACCTAGGACAGGCTACTGTCTCTCCTGATGAACAGTACTCTAACACAAAACTGATTATACTACAAATCCAGAACATAAACAATCAAATAAGCACTATCTCCTTCCTTCAAAGTAGTCTCCATGGGAAACTCGATACATACCCAAAGATGTGGTCACTGATCAAAACATTTTTAGAAATCTTTACTTTGTCTCCAGGGGGCAGTAAACAAGCCTCCCGTAAGGAAAAAATGAGAATCTTTCAAACAGGAATCATTCACATGCAAGTCTGAAAGTGTGATTAAATTGCACAATTCTGCTTTTGGTAATAAGGCAAGAAAAATCGAGGACCTGATTTCACTACTGTGCCTATAAGTGGCATCGGTTCCCAGGAGCTACACTCACAAGTGGCTTTTAACATTTACCGTACTGCATTCTTGTAATTATTTGATTGCATGCCTACCTTCCTCCTGAGCTGAAGTCCTCATGGCAAAGATAGTATCTTATTGATCCTTAAGTGTCCAGCCCACACAACAATTCCTGGCACACAGAGGACTAATTATTGCTAAATAAACTCTACAGAGAATGCCACACAAATGCTTTAAACAATGATGACATATTAGAATAAAAAAATACATAAGTTGCCAAGAGGGCATCTACCTGTGTACAAATAAACATATAATGCATGTGTACAAATAAACATATAATGTATGTGGAGACTACAATGAAGAAAAATGGAAATTTTAAGGAATAGTTCCTAAAATTCTAAATATTAAGGAAGATAGAACTCAGGTCTTAACAGGTCTTATAATTATAATAACATGTAGCTGCAGTCATTTCTCACAAAACACAGGGAGGCGGGGCGGAGTAGATATGCCTCATTGTCTGAAAAGCAATCTACTGAACCAAGGATGCAGAAATAACCATAAACTTTCTCAGACAATGATGCAAAAACCCATCTGCTGCGCAGAAGACACCAGGATGCATCCTGCCTATGGGTTTAATCGACAAAGCACAACCTGGTGCCTGAAATATAAATCAAAGAACCTTACATCCCTGGGACATATTGACATTTGCTACCTGCAAATTTCTAATACAGGCAAGAAGGGCCTATTTTTATTTACAGCACGAACCACAGACTGAATGTAAAACAAGATGCTTAATAAATCCAGAGGCACATAAAACACCAGCATAACTCAGACAGCAAGACAGACACTCACTCCTTAATTAAGTGGGTGATGTTCTGTTTAAAACAAAAAGACAACCCTGGGCTACAGCTGAGATTAAGCACCCAGTGTTGCGAGGGAAACGCCACCCATTTTCAGGGCAGAGGCTTTAAATCATGAAAAATAAACCATCTAATAGTCTGTATTCAATAGTCAGTAGACAGTCAGGACACAGACTGATTTGGATGAACACATTTTCAGTTATAACAAGTAATTTTACAGAGGATTAGTATCTTGATGGTCTGATCAATATGAGGCACGGCTGCTATTACAGATGAAGAGAAAATTGCCCCTCTGGTAATAAAGTGTGCGTGTCTTCGTTCTCCTTCATTTGCTGAGTCCATTACTGTAATGGTTCCAGCATTAACAGCTGGGGCAACTTAAGCAGCAGGGGTCTGATGAATTTAAAAGCTGGGCACACTGGCCACTCGGCCTTCGCTGCCTTTGAGTTTGCATAGGCAACTCCTCTGCCTGGCTGGCTCCAATACAAGGACCATGTTTTATGAGAACAATGACCACGATTTCCCAATTACTGTCTCATTAATAGGGTTACCAGCCAATACTGTGACTAAAACAGAAATCGCTCGCAGCATATTGGCTGCTGATTCGGCAAAAAATCGCACACTATTTACCTAAATAACAAGACTGACATGACAACAGGCTGGAGTCCACATAAGCTGTAATGTTGGCATTTGTTTGCTGGGTGCTATTCTCAAGCAAAAAAAATGCAGAACGTTCATGCTGACAGAAGAAAAAATAAATTCATCAGCAAAATTTTCCATCTCTGTTTTCAAAATATGGCAAGCTGGAACACAGTGAGATAATGGACGCCATACACAGATAGAGAATACATATGAGTACAGCCTTGAGACTTGAATCACGCCCAATTCATCAGAGTGAGTAGAGGGTGCCACATCAGCCCACTTTATATTATTATTGGAGAAATGCTGGCCCTTGGGGTTCAGCCTTCAATGATCCACTCACTAAACGAAGGTGCCCAAGGGCAGACTTGGGGCTAATGCAGAAATCAGACCTCTGAATTTTCTGACCACAAACAGTTATGAAAACACTCGGCACTGGCGACAAATCTCCTCAGACCAGATGCAACCTAATTTGATCCTTCAAACTGAGTTTTCTATTTGGTTTCTATCAGCTGTAAAGGTCTCAACTGCCACTTATCCATATGGCAGTTCTTTAACATAAAGGAAGGCATGGTCACTTTGTAGGCAGGTCATTTCCAAAACCACAGAGCAAATAAATGATGGGCATGGCAACAGGACAGATGCATGTAGCATAAACAAAAATGTAAGCCTATAGCACCGAGGCAAGGTTCAGCTTTCAACAGAAACACTGGACCAAGGACAAATGTTTGGACACAAGTTCCTCCTGATGCAAATCTGAATCTCCTCAATGCGCCCTGACCCAACCCAACAGTCCCCAGGATTCCACCCAGCTTATGCTGGAAAATCAACTGGTGAGAACATTTTGTAAAATAATACAAATCGGCTTATATAACAGAAGGTTTAAGTGAATGGCATTAACAGAACTCTGAATGCCTCTCTAAACAGTGCTCTATTTTAAGGTTCCAAAAGTACCATCTCAACTGTAAAGTTCTTCTCTTCTGGAAGTTACAAAGTCACACGCTAAATATAAGCTTATCAAGAAATCTACCATAATAAACTAACAACAACAAAGGACACTAAACCTGGAGGGCAAACTAGCATTTTAAATTTAAAGAGAACTATAGAAAACAATTGTTGACTGTTGCTAACACATGTGTTGAAGAGAAGAATCTTGTTTCTCAAAATTAATACTTATATCTATAGTATGTTAAGTCATTTATATTCCATAGAGTATTTAACCATTTTCCATTACTCCTTTCAGGTTCCAGTTCCATCTCTCACTAATAGAAAACCTAATGACAAATAAAAGGTGATGTTCTTGGAATTTCATTCATTCGCTTGATAAATATTTACTCTGTGCCTGACACAGTGTTCATTTAAGTGCTAGGGATAGAATGGTGAATAACAAAACCAAAAAGACATGATCTCTGCTTTCTTAAAGCATACAGTCTTGAAGCTAAACTCAGCCACAATAAATCCAATCAGCAGCCAGGGAACCAGTGTGATGCAATTAAGATTTAACATGCATCAGACGCTGGAGGCTCTCAACCATTCCATCTTTCATCAATAGGTAAATGTCTCTTACATGCAAGACACTCAGCTAGGTATATTGGAGAGATGGAAGGATTAATGAGACACTAGCGCTGACTTCAACAAAGCCAAAGTCTGTTTTCAGTGCCTAAGTGTTCATCGTGTTAAAAAGGTGTCTAAGATGTTTTGCAAATGGCAAATTTCATTTTCAAAACCAACAATAAGATTGTTAAGAAAGAGATCTGGAAATAATAAAAAGCAACAAGAACTCACCATTACTCATTAGTTTAGTTAATTAATGTTCTTTTTATTTATTTTTTCTTTATTGATTTTTTTTTTTTAAAGAGAGAAAAGGAGAGGAAGAGATAGAAACATCCATGAGAGAGAACATTGATTGGCCACCTGCTGCATGCCCCACCCCCAGGGGATTTGGCCCACAACCTGGGCATGTGCCCTGACCGGGAATCAAACTGATGACCTCTTGGTGCATGGGTTGACACTTAACCACGAGCCACACTGGCCGGGCAAGTTTAGTTAATTAATTTTTAATGAAAGTATCTAAAGTGACTTGGAAACTATGAACAAAGTAACCCTTCTGTCTAGCAAAGACAATCAAAACTACTAAATGGTGATTAAAAACCTGACTCATACACTGGAAGAGAGATAAACAAGATAAACTTCGGGGGATAGAGGTTGGCAAAGTAGAATCTGTCAGGCAAAGTTTTAATTTTCTTAAGTCTCCTAGTCATTGGCCAACCATCAAAAATGCCCTAGATTTAGTTTCCTAAATTATCATCAAATAAATTGGTGAAATAATCCAGGACAATCCAGGGTGAAGGTACGGACCAAAAGAACCTTCTCAGGACCTCACTAAAATGCCAAAATGCAAAAAATTAAATTAAAATATTGAGGTAAAAAGCCCCAGTGAGTACATACATAAACAGCAAACTTCCTTTTACTGAGTTATTGTTTTAATAATGCATTAAACCTAACTCAACATTTATCTTGTTTAATGATATTAGGACAATTGTCACCAAAAACAGAAGACTTTATTAATGATCTGTTTGAAACCGCAAGTTTATCTATTCTGGGTATATTCCTTCACTGAAAAAAATATACATCACTTAAAATTATTATGTTCCCATTAAGTGTATAACTTTTTTAATACATTTAAACTATTTTTATTTTCAATATTTTTTTAAAAGATGATCTTACCCAAGCCAGCATAAGACGCTAGCTTGGAACTCAACATCCACACTTTTCATTCCATGACTGTAAAATAGTTCTAATCTTTGTGAACAAATCCCTAAAGGAGTTCCAGGCTTCCAATAAGGATACACCTTTAAACAGATTCTGGAAGGAACGCCATGACCCCTAGAGCAGATTAAATAGATCTTCCTGAGGAAGGCATTCCATGACCTCCAGACCACGTGATCCTCCCTGCTGCCGTGCCCTGTTCCCTGGTAAAACTCACCCCCTGCTGTTGGGGCTTGATTACCTGCCTTCCACAGAAAGGCAGGCTGTTGCATGGGACCAAAGCTGCCACAGCACCCATGTATCCCAGTGCTAAGTACACTGCCTGGCACTGAACCAAGTTCCTCATCTGAACCACATAACAAAATGGCTTGAGTGACTATTTTCTCAAATTTCCCAAAGGTGGTATTTTTTTTTAAATATGTTTTTTTTTAAAAAATGTTTTTAGTGATTTTTTTAGAGAGAGAGGAAAGGAGAGATAGAAGTATCAATGTGAGTGAAATACATTGATCGGCTGCTTCCTGCACTCCCCCCCACTGGGGTCCAAGTCCACAACCCGGGCATGTGCCCTGACCGGGAATCGAACTGGGACCTCTCAGTCCATGGGACAACGCTCAATCCACTGAGCCACACCACTTGGACCAAAGGGTGGGACATAATTAGTACTACTGGGGACACATGGTATAGAAGTTAGTAGAACCCTGATTAAGTTTGCCTGATTAGACACTCAAGATAAGCTTACAGAATGATCTGAATACAGGCTAAATACCTACTGGGGTCAAATAAGTAGTGATGATGACAAAGAGAGGATGGTGATAATAACAAAATTATAATCCTAGTGTCTGACAGGTGCTAATGAAATCTTCACAGAATGAGTAACTTTAAATGTAAACCCAAAAGGTAAGAAAGACACCGTGCACGATGCCACTGGGAGCCATTTGTGTCTTTCTTTGCACTAATGTAGACTAGTGCAAAGGATCTTCCCATGGTGAACCCATCTTAGTACACTGTTCTTCTCACATGCAAACTCGAGCATGAAACCCCCAGGACCCGGGGGAAACCAGGGTATAATTCAGGTCATTTTAAAACAGATTTTATACTTTAATTAATTTATTTATTTATTTTTATTGATTTTAGAGAGAAAGGAAGAGTGGAAGAGAGAAATATCGATGAGAGAGAACATCGATTGGCTACCTCCTGCATGCCCCCCACTGGGGAGTTGGCCCACAACCTGGGCACATGCCCTTACCAAGAATCAAATCAGTGACCTCTTGGTGCATGGGTCAATGCTCAACTACTGAGCCACACTGGCTGGGCCAGATTTTATATTTTAAATCCATACAGGTATTCTCCTTAGACAGACTCACTTGTGGGACTTGAAATTCTGACAGCAAGAACTGTGTTTTATTTACCATTGGTCCTCACTTCCAAAGATTGCCTAACAGAGTAGGCAATACATAGCATATGTAAAGGCCATGTGACGAGATAAAGCACAGGAAATGTTAGATAGGGCAAGGGTCTCAAGGTCTGATGGTTCCTATTAAATGCTATTCTTGTTAAAAATTCAATGTTAAAATGTAGCACAGTATTTTGCAGATGTAGTTGTAATCGCATGAGCATGACCTGGAACCAGAACCCAACCCCATGCAAAGAAGAAATCAATATGTAATTGACCAAATAGTCTATAGCAATGGCTACACTTCCTTTCTGGGAGACAGAACGTTGGTTGTGAATCCCTCTTTTTTACTTGCTACAATAAAACTACCTAACAACCACATCTCATCTTGAATAGAATACCCAGAGTGGTGAACCCCTTAAGTTCAGTAACAAATGTGGCAACTCAGATGGGACTCTCTGAAAGAGACAGGGACTCCCTCTCAGCCTGGCGTGGACGCTGTCAAAGCAGTCAGCAGCGGCAGTTTGCCCGGGGCATACTCGCCTGCATCTCCACTGGGCAGAGGATCTGCTCCCTAGAAGACGGTCGCTGCGGGCTGAGCACGAAAGGGGTGCCTGGCCTGCCTGGACAGCGAAGCAGAGTGGTCCCGTGAGCCTGTTATATTCAGCACTTAGGAAGAATGGCTGGTAGGCCAGCCCTTGATCACTTTATTTAGTGTGCTATTCCTGTTTGTGGTATGGGATTGTTGGAAGGATAGTTTCAGTCTGAGTGCACACTTGGTTTCAAGTTGGTTGGGCAGGAAGTGTTTCTGGGACTCCGATTCAGGGCCTGACCTACATCTAACTCTGGAGGGTTGAGAAAGCCAGCAGGGCAATCCTCAGGTGACCACTTCTGGTCTGGTTGTCTGGTGGCAGGGAACCCTGGGTCACTGATAGTTTACAGTGGGCCAGAGGTTATGGAATCAGCCTCTACCACCGTGTACTTTGTCCTGTAGTTGTTCATGTGTGCGCCTGCACACATGCACATTTGCATTTGCCTTGTCTTATATATAAATGTGCCGGCTGTGGAAAAATCAAATTTGACCCCTGAATTCAGCTCCTTGAGATGCAGTCTCCAAAATTAGACCCGGGACCCCAGACTTTCCTGGTGTCTGAGTCCTTGTAGAGCTCATTTAGCCTGGGGATTTCCCCTTTTGGTTGTCTTAGGGAAAAACGCTTTGAGAGGTTCTCTTGGTAACTTCGGTTACACTTGTTTGGCCTTGACTCAGAGCCAGCCACTAGAGGTGACTAACAAATAGAAATGAATGGGTGTTTTTTTCCGTACCTGTCACATGGCTAACTCAAGGAATTTTAAAACAAAGCTTTCAGGTCTCTGGTTTTGTCTGTCTATACGTGTGTTTGTCTACCTCCAGAGGAAATTATTAAAATTGACTTTTATTTAAAAGAGCTCTGTTATTTGACTTAATGGAGAGTTTATACAAAGTAAGAAATATACTTTTCAGGATTACATGGTCTAGGAGATTATTTAATACAAAAACTGATTTAAGTGTTTTGGATTTTATCGGGGTTTCCAAAAATAATTCATGACTATCTCTGTTAACTACTTTTGGCTTTTTAATACAGAGAAACTAAAGATATTTATAGCTATTAATAAAGATGTCCTATGCTATATGAAGGAAATACATGTTTCTAAGAAATATGAAATATATTTGCCAGAGAACCTATATTTCTAGAGGTTATAAAATTACTCACAAATTTTAGGGTTTTGGTTGTCATTAAAATTAAGGTTGCTAAGGATTAAAAATTCAGAATTTAAAAAATAGAAAAGCCCTGGCCAGTTTGGCTCAGCGGTTAGAGCTTTGACCTGTGGATCAGAGTCCTGGGTTCAGTTCCCGCTAAGGGCACATACCTCGGTTGCAGCTTGTCCCCGGCCCTGGTTGGGGTTATGTGGGTGGCAACCACTTGATGTGTCTCTCTCACGTCGATGTTTCTCTCTCTCTCTCTCCCTCCCACTCTATCTGAAGATAAATGCAAAAAAAATGTCCTTGGGTGAGGATTAAAAAAAATAAAATAAAATAAAAAAATAGAATAAAGGAAGAACTTGCCCTGTATATTAAGCTGGCTAAAATTCTAATTGTTTGTATGAAGTTTTTTTTTAATTACGCTTTAATATCAATAGTGTATTTATGTAAAGTCAAAACAATGTTATTCTCCTATATTTTTGGTATGCTTTGAATAAGAAATTATAAAAGAAGACAAAGGTTACTGTTTATTATCAGGTCTTTAATTACTTAAGTACACTGCATCTTCTTAATACTGGAAAAATTAAAATTTTAACGACTTTCCGTATTTGCTGGTAAAATCTTTGTCACTTTGATTAAATGAATAACTTTTAAGTATTGTTATCTATGATTTTATTTAGAAAATATTTTAAAACTTTTGATGTTTGATAAAATACCCAAGAGTCAAAATTTAAGGAGTCATTTTCTTGACCTTTGATACTTTTAAGAACTTTGGAGTTTTTCAAAAGGATCTCTGAAACACCTCAAAGACTTGTTTTCACTCTTGATACAAAGGGGAAATTAAAATAACTAGGCCTATTTGGTATGCTAAATCACACAGGAAACGCTGTCAAATAAATGATGCTAAACCTTTTATTATATTTAGAATAGGCTGTATGTTTTTGGTAGAGGAGGGTATGGGAAATAGAGATGCACTCTTGTTGAAGGAAAGGAGACTGTTTTTTTAGATAAGTAAGAGTACAAAGGACATGGGTTTTATTGGTGAAGAAAGAAAAAGGAAAATAATTTTGTCCTAGAATAACATGATTGTGTCAAAATGAGGAGAGAAAAGATAGGACAAAAAAGGAAAGATATATGTGAGTTACGAAAAGGAGGTGCATATTGCAAAACGTGAGCATACACTGCAGAAGGTTCACAGAGGAGGGATCTCAAGATGTACGTATATGGCCCTGGCCGGTATTGCTCAGTGGTTAGAGCATCAGCCCACAGACCACAGGGTCTTGGGTTTGATTCCCAGTCAAGGGCACATACCTGGGTTGCAGGTTTGATCCCTAGGCCCAAGCAGGGCACCTGCAGGAGGCAACACAATTAATGTGTCTCTCTCACATTGATGTTTCTCTCTTTCTCTCTCTCTCTCTCCCCCCCTCTCTCCCTCCCTTCCTTCCACTCTATTTTTTAAAAAAATCAATGGAAAAATATTCTCGGGTGAGGATTAACAACGAAAAAAAGGTGTATGTATATGAACTCTAACCATTTTTAAGTCTTGTCATTTATGGATAATTATTGTTTTACTCTGATGCTTTTACAAAAATGTTTGTACAACAACGTCTCATTTTCAGAAAGATTCATGGAGAAAACTCTAAAAAACAAAACTTAAGGTATTCTTAACTAATCCATGTGTGAGTAAATTTTAAGGTATTAACTCCTGGGTGTTTATGGCCTGGTGATGTCAGTGCCAATAAAGTTACCAGATTTAGCACAACACAGTACCCACTAACACCTTATGGTTATTTAATATCTTCAGCTGAATGCCTTCACGTATTGTCTCTTGATTCAGATGTATTCTTCAAACTGAACTTAATTTTGTGATTATAAAATTTTTTGCTATTATAAATCTTTAGTTTGCATAGCTCGATGTTCTAAAGAGCCCCCACTCTGATAAATGTTGCTCAATGTTTGAAATGATCACTAAGGCCTATAAAATTTTCATATAAGAAACTACAGAAGATGTTTAAGAATACTCTTCCTTGAACAGGTATTACAATGACCACCACAGCAGTGTTAGACAAGAGAACTACTCTTGAACACATTCTAGCTAAGCAAGGTGAGGTTTGCTCTGTTGTTCATAACTTCTATACTTGGATAAAACACCTCTGATAAAATAAAGTTAGAGCTAATATAATCCAGGCCCTGCCCTTAAAGAAACATGATGATAAAGCCTTCCTGTGTTCTGGTGTTCTTGTTGCTCAAATGTGGTCTAAGGCTCCTAAGGAAAGTACAAACTCCTTTCCCTCCTATGTGGGACATGATATAACCGGAATGAGCCTTTCTGGCCTCAGAGACCAACAATGGCATGAAATACTCAAAATGAGCCACCTGATTATAGAAGACCAATGATGCTTTTAATAATTGATCAGTGCTGGTTTCTGATAATTGATTAGGAATGCTTTCAAGAAAAGATACTGATCAAAAGAGGAAAAATATAAATAATAATATAAATGGAGCCACTTTTAAAATGGAGCCAGAGCTGGCACACCAGAGGAACTGCCTTACACATAATGTTAAAAAGAGGAACAGGGCCCTGGCCGGCATGGCTCAGTGGTCAGAGTGCGGACCCAAGGACCGAAGGGTCTCAGGTTTGATTACCGGTCAAGGGCACATATCTGGGTTGTAGGTTTGATCCCTGGCCCCAGTTGGGGTTATGCAGGAGGCAACATAATCGATGTGTCTCTCTCACATCGATGTTTCTCTCTTCTCGCTCTTAAAAAAGAAAAGAAATCAATGGAAAAAAGTATCTTCAGGTGAGGATTAACAAAAAGTAAAAAGAGGAATAGGAGTTATAATTGCTGGAGTGGATTCAATCGTGGAGATGATTTGGGGGTTGGCAGGAGGAACCCAGTAAAATGGACTCTCCCCAACATAACTTACGTTTTTTGTTGTTGTTCCTGAGATCCCTTGCAGCTATAATCTTATTTCTAATATCTGTTAAGTCAATTAGAAAAGGTAACTGAAAACTTAAATAAAAATGCTAATCTGAGGCTGCCTATACCAACAGATACTAAGCCAGCCCTACATAATCCAGGGAACTGGGTATACTTAAAAACCTGGAACTTGGGATCTCCACACGATCAAATGAACCCAATATGGACAGGCTCTCATTTGGTGTTATTAATAACTCAATCTTCTCTTAAACTACAAAATGTAGCTTCGTGGACACATCACTCTTGAGTGAAGCCTGCTATTTTACCCAGTGAACAAGGAACCAGATCCAAAGTACTGTGAACCTGTCTGACCTCAAGCTGCTCCAAGATATGCGATATCCAGTAAGTCTGCTCTTATTCCTACCGTTTTGTCCTGAATACTGTCTCTTTATGTACTCCTGTTCTCAGGAATCCCAGAACCTAGGGGACCCCAAGACTTCATTAGTCAGGCAGCTACAGAATTTCACTCTTCTTACTCAGAGACCCTCTCCGTCAATGTTCAGCAGGAAGCAGTTACAAAAGTATGATCCTCATCTCCACTCCTTCAGGAATGAGGAATAAAAAGTCTCAGGGAATTCTTAGATAAGACAAGCATCTCAAAGTCTGGGTGGTTCTTACTAAATGCTATTCTTGCTAAGTGTTAAAATATAGCACAGTATTTTGCAGATGCAGCTGCAACCAATGAGTTTGACAGGACCCAATCTAACCTGATGCAAAGAAGAAATCAACATGTAATTACTCATCTGGATACAAGCAATGGCCAAGCCTCCCTTCCAGGAGACAGAACTTTGGATGTGAACCCCATTTCCTTTACTTGCTACAAGTAAATAAAACTACCCAATATCAACTACCTCTCATTCTTGAATAGAACACCCCAAGGGGGGAACCTCTTGAGTTCAGTAACAAAAAGAGGGACTTTTAAGAAGGCCAAAGTGGCTGATGGGCAGACAGCAAGGAGAATGTTATGTCCAAGAGGCTGCAGAAGCAAGTAGGATCCAGACCAGAAAGGCCATGTGAATATTTGTCTTGATGCTAAGAGCAACAAAAAGTCATGGAAGATTTTTAAACAGGTGGCTGGCAGAGGAGGGAGGGAGGAAATGAACATGATTAGATTGCATTTTTAAAAGATCACACCCCACAGTGTGGAGAAGAGACTGGCTGTGTGGGAGGAGGGGAAGAAGGGGACAAAAGGGTGTTAGGGTAGAGAGTGAATGTAGACAGATTACCAATATATTTAGACAAATAGGGCTTGATTTGGGGAATGAGAGAAAGAAAACACTCAATTCTTCTGGGCCTCAAGTCTTCATCTGTAAAACAGGACTGTTGACACTCCATCTGTATAAATATCTATCTTGCAATCTGCTGTGGTAAGAATATGAAATAATATAAATAATTGAACTTAACGCAAGCCTGACATGTAATAAATGCTATTTTAAAATCGCTATTGCAATTATTATTTTCGTCCCATGGAATGGCAACTACTAGAGGCTGGACCCCAAAAGTAGATAACAGGGCTGTAGTTAAATTTTCTTATCTGCTGTGCTGAAGACATAGAACATATCAGCAGGCCACTGAGACAACTGTTCCAAATAAACACATCCGATCTCACTCCTCAGAAATCATTACCAAAGAGAAAGCACAGCTGGTACAATCACAGTCGTCTGAGTCCCGTAAACTGAGGCACAAGGGCGGCTGCAGGTTTAGCCAAGGATTTAGGTGCAGAACAAGTAAGTAAATGGATGTCTTCCATCTGTGAGCTGATCCAACAGGACTAGGCCCGCATCCTGAGCCACACGAATGTATAACCCCCCGGGTCTGGCCCCTTGCTGACAAGGCCCTTCCACGCCTTGGCTTCAGACCGCGCGTCCGCTCGCCCTCCAGCCTAGTCCTTCCGGCTTCCTGCCCCGAGCCACAGAACACGAAGGACCCCAGCCTCCGGGGAGCCCGCATACCTTAGCTTCGCGTTCTCGTTCCGCAGCAGTCGGAGTCCGCTTCATGCTGCCGCTACAACCTTCGTCGCCACTGCCAGTCTTGTGGATTCCCTCGCTCTGGACCCCGCCTCCTGCGTGTAGTTCTCTCGGCATCCGGCTCCGGCCCGCCGCCATTCTACGCCAGAGCCAGGAGAACTACCACTCCCAGGATGCACAGCGGCGACTCCCGAGAGCGCCTCGGGATTTAGAGCGCTAGACTTTCCCAGGTCGGACAGCTGGGCGCGCGTAGTCCGCGGCTCGGCGAGCGGGCGGGCTACAGCCGGAGGAAAACTACACTTCCCAGGAGGCAATGGGGCCTGCCATGTTTTTCCCGAGCTTCTCTCGGCCGGCGGCGCAACACGCTGTCGGCGCTATAGCAACGGTTAGCTAGCCGCGGGGAGAGAGTGGCGGTGAGTACGCTGGGGGAGCAGAGGGCGATAGAGGTGGTCGACCCCCAACTTGGAGCACCGACCGGGCTCCCGGGGTCTGCTCTACGGCCTGGAGAAGGCCCCGGAGTTCTGCCCGCGTGAAAGGTAGCCCAGCACGAGACACCCCCCACATCGTCAGGCCTGAGCCACAGCCCGCCCATTACCCTCCAAGCCCAGCACCCGGTTGAAAATTTGTATCCCAGACCTAAACCCTAGCTGATGACGGTTGATACTGAGTGCAGCGCTTATTCAAGCCCTTCTTCAAGCAGAAGGTTACATGAACACAGTCCGCCTGTTTAACCTGGGTTAGGAATTGGTTAGTACACCTTTAAGCCTCCCCAGTGACCTATTGTTTAATTATTGATCTGTTTATCGTCTTATTACCCTATAGCCTATTAACTGCATAAAGGCAGAGGCTGTTTACCATTTTAGTCTCAGTGCCAGATATTCATTTATTCGTTCAATAAATATTAATGTTAGTACCCACCTTGTGTGAGGCACTGTACCCAACCAACTGTGAGCAGGACAGATACCCGTCTAAAGATGTTCATTCGTACTTTATTAGTGAATACAAACTAGTAAAGAACTAATAAAACAAATAATTTCAGATAGAGGTAATTGCAATAACAGAAATAAACAGTGAAGAAATTGGAAGAGTACTCTAACATAAAATGATCAAGGAAGTGAGGTTGGAGCTGAGCCCCAAAGAATGAGGAGCTGGCAAAGGCCTTGAGCAAGGCAAGAGTACCATGGATTTGAGGAACCTCAAGGACAACAGTGTGAGCAAGGAGGGATAGATGAGATGGTGTTAGAGGCACTGCAGCACTGCACAAGTTTCTCAACCTCTTTCACATTTTTTTTTTAATTTTTTTTTTTATCTGCACTGGAGGACATTTTTCTATTTTTTATTCAGATTGAGCTGGAGGGAGAGAGAGAGGAAGAGAGAGAGAGAGAAACATCAATGTGAAAGGGACACATCGAGTGGTTGCCACCCATACGACCCAACCAGGGCCAGGGACAAACTGCAACCGAGGTACATGCCCTCAGCGGGAACTGAACCCGGGCCTCTCCGGACCACAGGCCGACGCTCTAACTGCTGAGCCAAACCAGCCAGGGCCCTCTTTCACATTTTGGGTCAGGTAACTGTTGTGATTCTTGTGCATTATAGGATGTTTAGCATCATCTCTGACCTCTAGATGCCAGTAACACTCTCTCTTCCCAGTAGTGACAATTAAGAAAATAACTAGGCCACTCACTACTTCTTAGATGTGTAACCTTGGACAAGTTACCTAAGCTGTGTCCCCGTTTCTTCATTTGTAAAGTAGGAATCATTGGGATAACAACCTCACAAGGGTATTGTGAGATATTTAATTAATTCACATAAACAGAGCACTTAGAAGAGTGCCAGGCACATTTTAGTAAGCACTCAATAAATGTTAACACCATCATCATTATTGTTATTATGAAAGTTACCATAAACTATCACGGAAAAGTTACCTTTTTTACAGGTGTTCTGTGTTTAAACTTCTTGATAATTTGGTTCCTAAAATTGACCTTTTCTGTAGCACTGTTTGCAGAAGAACCAGATGACCACCCAGGCATATGTCTGTTAGCTATTTATGTCACAGCAAAATGCAGAGGTTCTCAACCTTTGATCGGTTGTCATAAAAGTTATGAACTCTCTAAAAGATATTGCATATACACATAAGCACAGGAGATTTTGTAAACCGTCTCTGGGTCTACAGACCCTGAAACTATGAACACCACTCATTCATTACAGCTAGTTAGGGATGTCTGCTATATACTCAGCTCTGTGCCAGCCTCTGAGAATACAGAGGTGAACAAGACCAATAAGCTTGCTACTTTCTTGGACTTTACATTGTAGAACCAACATTTTAGAGATTGAGAATCTCTGCCTTAGGGCATCTCCACTGACAATTTGCATTTGGTAGATTGAAATTAAAATATAAAATCTTTTTTTTTTTAGCATACTAGACATTTCATGGACCACTCACATCTGCATACAAAACTAAGCCACTGTGGTGCATCTCTATAAAGAATAGAACCTCTAAAAATGCCAGAATTAGCTGGACGGCCTGTATGTTGAAGGAGGAAGTCCTGGGACCTAGACAGGACAAACCAGGACCAGAGACAACAAAAACCAACACAGTTGGTGAATTTATGAAACCTCTTTTGCAAAACTTGGAACTACCCATTCATTTGTGCATTACGCTGAAAATTAATAAGTAATATTGTCATCCCAGGCAGATGTGCTAATGCTTTTAATTTACCATCTTACTTACCCTGACTGTGATGTAGGTATTATTTTTTCCACTTTTAAATTAAAGAACTGAAACTCAGGAAGATTAGGTGACTTGACCAGCTGCTAAGTAATAGAACAACCATTTAAATCAAGTTCCTGACTTGAATTTTTTCCAAAATATCTGCTTTCCTATGGAGACAGAGAAGGGGGTGGGGGATGGAAAGGAGGTGTTTCTAAATTTAGGGGAGTTTATTTTTGTTTCAGATAGAGGAAAAAGAAGAGAGAAGGAAGAATGATAATCTTACCTCATTTCCTAAGCAAACTACAGGAAATATACTGTTGAAAGGAACACTGTCTTCATGATTCAATGTAGTATTACTTTTAAAATAGAAGCTTTCATCTTCATCAAGCTGCACATGTGGGCAATAAGATGTCCATTAAAGTTCTAGTGCCTTATTCATTTTATTTGGTTCATTCCCTTGCATAGTTAATGTTATAACTTGGAAAGATTTTATTTGAATTTTCTTTTCTCCACAGATAGGCCATGTCTGGTCCAACTGATGAGACTGCAGGAGACTTGCCTGTGAAAGATATAGGTCTAAACCTCTTTGGAGTGGGAGGGTTACAAGGTATGGCCAGCTGTTATTTATTACAGTTATGAACTTTGATCAGTAACTTCTTTACTTTTAATTTAAAGTATTTTTGATATTTATACAAACGAAGCCATTTAAGTAACTATATAGCTCTTGATTGGACTAAACGAGAGGATGGAGTGTTTAGAACAACATATGGTATTTTACTGCATGCATCAATTATCAACAGCTCATAGAAAATGTAAAATCCCCCTCTGTTCTGATAAAGAATTGTTATAAATCATCTTTTTAAAATTCCACACATCAGTAGAAACTACAGAGGGTATCAAGCCTCCAAACCGAATTGCCTGGCTTAAATCACATTCGCCATTAAAATGTTTCTTTACGTTTAAATTTTATATGGGAGGAAATGCCATATTTAAAATTTTTTGTCTTTCAAGTAGAGTATCTCAAAATGGTTTGTTTATCCAAGTGATATTGACTTTGATTTATCAAATTAATATACATTAAAGGTTTTCTGTATCCTTTTATGTCTTAGTGGTTGCATTGAGCCAAAAAGCACTTTCAAATTAAGAAAGGAAAGCACAGCTTTAAGGAACAGTTCAGAGTGTTGAGCTGTGTTTTCCTTTGTGCATACAGTGTGTCAGCCGTGCAGTCATGCCACTGCATCTGTCATTGAGAAGGCTGTGATGTAAAGTATATTCCCACTAAGGCATGTTCATACACCTGTTAATCACAAGAGTGCGAGTGGTCACCTTGAACTACCACACAATGGTGGTCAGTGCATTGTTCATTGCAAAATGAAATTTGAATGTACAGCTTTTATTGTTAAAAGTAAAAAATGCATGTAAGTTTTCCTTTAGATTTTTGGCCGAGTGTCAGGGATTGAAATACAAATAAACTTTAAGTGTGCAAAGCTATTTATTGGGATTGGATACCCTAAGTTCAATTTCTGCCCTCAGTTACCCATCAGAGGGCTTTAATCTGTGTCCATTTGTTCTTTGTTTCTTTTGGAGGATTGCTGAAAATCGACTGACTTCCCAGTGATATGGAAAGTACCAAACTTAAGCATATGTAAAAAATATCATATACACATGCTAAAAGGTATAAAAGTTCTTCAAAAATATTTAAGATAGATTATAAATAATTTGTGAAGTGTTTTTGGGTTTTTGTTTTTTTGTTTTGGTCTTGTCTTACAAAATTTATAGTTTATTTTCTATAACCCAACACCCATGGCTCAGAAAAATATCTTGATCATGTTATGTTCACCAAATTATTGTTATAATTCTTTGTTTAAAAAATACTTTTAATTTAGTTTTTTCAACATTCAGTATAGAAATCAAAAAGCCTTTATTATATCAGAGTTCCAGCTTACATCTTAAAGAATGGTTATTTGAATACATTTTTGAGTGGATACTATTATTGTTCACATCCTTTACTATTGCATATAAAGTATTACTAGCAAAGGTTTTTATTCTCACCTCCAATCAGTGATGTGAATAATGCTGTAATATTTTCCAAAGCAGTCTTACTTGTAGGTCACAAAGGGAAAAAATCTGAGATGAGTGCATCAGATTTTATATTGATATTAACAGTTATCATTTTTAGAGACTATTTTAAGTAATCCCACTATTAATGACCTGCTATTTTTGCAGAAACTTCAACAACACGGACGATGAAGTCTCACCAGGCTGTGTCACGGATCAGTCGTGAGGAACTGGAAGACAGATTTTTGCGTTTGCATGATGAGAACATTTTACTTAAACAGCATGCCCGCAAGCAAGAGGATAAAATTAAAAGGTTATGATAAAAAGCTTTGAGCTTTTTTTTCCTGACTCTGTAAAGTTTGGAGGATTTGCTTTTTTATAAACTTAATTGAAAACTCCACCTTGAATCCTTTTTGTAGTCAGGCAGGTTGTAAATAAATACAATTTTTTAAAAATGGAAACTCTTACAAACTAGAATAATAAACCAAAAAGATTATGAGTGTTTGTTATGCCTGAAGTTGCTATTTGAAAGGAAGAGCTATTAGCTAAGAGTGCCATGCATGTATCATATCTATAAATAACTTTGGGTTTAATATTTACAGTTTAATAAGCAAATGGCCAAAGCATCTGTTTTTTAAATGTCTTGATTTTAAAATGAAAGTTTTAAAAAGTAATTAGCTATTTTAACTTGTTAAAATGCATGTGTCCTTAAAACTTAGGGTTTACTAATGAAAACATTACTTCAATATCTGGAACATATTTAACTTTGCTTGAGTTAGTCAAGTAGAGTCTATATTGATTTCAGAGTCTCAACTGTTTCCGAAGAAAGAGTGTCACTTCTGATTTGCAAGCAAAAATTTCTGCAGAGATACTTTCTTAAGGGTAGATATTACTTCATTCTCTCTTATTCAGAAACACTATGACTATCTTCTGAATGGATAAAGTGCATTCATATCTAGAAGCAGGAAGAGGTCTGTGTTCATATTTATGTTTTGGGTTCAATGAAAAGGTGAGAGAGCCAAGAAAGATGGGTTTTTTTTCTGCTCAGAATTTATTCTAACGGGGTGATTTTAGTTCAGTTGCCACTCTGTGGACTTCATTTTAATGCTCCCATTAATACTCACCTGGTGTGTGCGGGGCTTTTACTTTGAGTTGGGTTTTTGAGTCATGATGTCTTTTTTCAAGACATGTGACTCATTTGCCTGATTCTTTTTCTGACCAGCAACATACACATCAGCCTGTCAGAATGAGGAATGTAGTCTATCACCACTAAACAATTCTTTTTCTTTGTAAGCGTAATTGGTCAGTAAAAATTGAATTCACAACCTTGACCTCATTAGTAATTTGTCCTAGCCAGAAAATATAAAATAACGTAATAATGAGCCATGTAGTTTAATGGAAAAAGGACTGGGCTGGGAGTCAAGCTGTACGTACGTGTTCTGTTTACCTCTCTGCCACTGGCGTGTGGTGTGTTCAAGCCATTAACCTCCTGGGGTTGTATTTTACTCAGACCCAAGAGCAATGATCTAATGACCGTTGTGACCCAGAGCTCTAAATTCCTTCTCAGTGTCACACCACTGACACTACCTAGATACCTAGGCAAACTGCCTTTAAATATATCCTTAAGATATAATTGGCGTCACTGTAGTACAAATGTAGATTTGATAAACCACCTTTTCAAGTAAGTACTCAAATTTCACCTGATCGTTTATGATTCATTAACATCATAAAATAAACAAATGAAAGTTATTGCTATTACTGGAGAAAGAAATGCAATCTTATGTTTCTTGACAAAGTTTACTTGAACATCTTAGAAGGAATTTGAAGCCACTCTATTGATGTGCTTTTCTTGACTTATAAAGTGGGGTCATTAATTTTTTTCTAGATGTTGATTGCTTTTGCATATTAAATATATGTCTTTCTTTTGAATGTAATCTCTGTCTCTCAGTTTCTCTAACAGAAGATTCAGATATCTAGGTCGACATCCCACTTAGGTGACTAACACATTTCTAGGGATAAGCCATTGGGGTGAGGCTTAGGACCCTAAACTTGATAAAAGGCTATGAAGGGTTGTGGCTCTGTCGGGCTATGACACCTGCCCAAATTTCCCAATGATATATCATTCTCTGGATTAGGTGGAAAAGGAACTAATCCATTGATTATTTTACTAGGGTGTTTGTGGTACTCTTGGATCTTGGTTTTTATTATCCTGGATCCCTTATAAAGCATGTTTAATGGATGTGCCTCAAGGGAAAGAGAAAACAATCTTAACTGATTATGTTCTGCATAGCTCTCCCTGGTGCCACATGCTGTAGGCCGAGAAGCCAGAAGTGTAGATAGACATGTATTACTACCGCTTTTACAGAGGACTCCGCTTAGGGCAAAAAGAGGTTGTTCTAGGACATCCCAAAGCTATTAAGGATTTTTTTACTTCACTTTTGTTCTCTTAAGTAAAAGCTTCTGTCCATAACCATGCTAAAATAAAGCAAACCCCATTTAAAGAAAAATGAAGTGAGTTTTTATTTTCAATCTCCTGTCTGGGTCCTTATAAAAATAGATTCACTATAAACTAGAATCAGCTATTGAAGATGTGCGACCAATTTTGTAAAGTCTTGAACTTGTGTCTCTCATCAAAGCCACCTTTTCTTTCTTGTCCTGCCAAGATTTTTCCATTCACTGTCAGGCATGTTTTCTGTACGTGTATATTACATCACCCTCATGTGCCCTTTCTGTCTTTTGTTCTGTCTAAGCAGTTTTTGTCAAAACTTAAAAGAATCAAAGGTATTAACTCCTGAGATGTCAAAAGCACAATTTATGTCAAAACCTAAGGGTAACATTAAAATAATACTTTTTGCATCTAATTATTTTCTACCATAAAACAGGCATGTTTCTTGAGCACTAAGCAACATTTAATGGCACGTTTTGGTTTCTTTTGAATTTTTCATTGGGCTTTTTATATGTGTGTATCAATGCATTCTAACAGTTTTATATTTGTAGTATGTCTCAATCCTAGAGAAACCGAAAACAATATATCACATAAATGCTGCGTAGTCTTAACACACTTTTCAAAAGTTTTAACTTACTGTGGCTTGCAGATAGAAGCTGCCACATCCACAACCTGTAGCTACATTTAAGTGCATACAGCATTCCTACATAAGGTCATGCGTTAAAAATTGCATTTGAGGAACATATGGAGTAAATATGTGTCCTCTCTTTACTAACCTTAAATGATAAGCCTTAGGAAACTGTTATTTGTCAGTGCTATAAAGCAGATTGTTGCCCAGTGGTTTCAATTATCATCAAAGGATTCTTCACAGGCAGTAATAGTTACATCAAAACCTGAAATTTATTATTCAGGTTCTGCACTGAAGTCTTCACAGTGATTATGTTCCTTTCAACAGAATGCATTTTATGCTGACTTCTCACATTCCTTTTCATCTTTTTATTATTTCCCTAGAATGGCCACCAAGTTAATACGGCTAGTTAATGACAAGAAAAGATATGAGCGGGTTGGTGGCGGCCCCAAGCGGCTGGGACGAGATGTGGAAATGGAAGAAATGATTGAGCAGCTACAGGAGAAAGTTCATGAGCTTGAAAGACAAAACGAAGTCCTCAAAAACAGACTAATTTCAGCCAAACAGCAGCTTCAAATCCAGGGTTGCAGGCAAACTCCTTACAGTTATGTGCAGTCTCGTGTAAACACTGGGCGTAGAAAAGCAAATGGGAACACAGGCTCACAGGAATGCCCCAAGAAAGGTAAAAGAGAGCTTCCATAAATCCTAAACTTAAGTCTTTTAATGGGTCATTTTATACCGACAGAGTTTTATTTCTGTATTATTCATGTTTTTAAGGTTCTTTAGGAAGAAGAAAAATCGATTTTGGACTTGCTTTTTGATAAAAACATTAATTAACATGAAGATTGTTTTATTTAAGAATCGTTAGTTCACACTTAAATTTGTTTAGTAAAACACTGAACATAACTTCATTCTAACTGACATGAGACATCTACATGAAATATAAGTTCAGTTCAGTTTGAGTTGTGGTTTTTTAGTTTTTTACAGAAGCAAATCACACTGACACAGGCAAATGGGGAAACCAGCTAGTTTGCTTATAATTTGCAAAATTGTGTAAATCTTTCTCATTGTGTGGAGGTAGTGTGGCTGGAGTGTGCACACATCGTGAGTTTAAAAAGTTAGGTTCTTGCTCCTCCACTTATATGGTGACTTTGGACAAATCTTCCAGTCATTCTGAACTTGAGTTGTCTTTACATGTAAAATAAAAGGATTTAAGCAAGGGACCAAATGGGTCTCTTCCACCTCCAAAAATGATCATAGGCCAATCACTATTTAGATTTTGAAAATGAATCACCTAAAACCTACCCAGGTTACAAAGCAATTCAATTGTATACATAAGATTCATTATAGAAGGAACCTAAATATTTCTAATAAAATTCCAGTTCTCTCCACCCACAAACAAACTGTATTTATAATGAAGCAAAAAGTCAGTAAATATTTTAAGTAACACATTTGTAATTTCAACTAGTAGGAAAGGAAATAAAATTTTAGCTCTAATTGATCCTCGTTTGGAATACACTCCACATAAAGACCAAACATTTTTAGGGACATAAAAAATGATGTAAAACTTGCATTTCAGTTCATTGAGAAAGAAAAAAAAACACCATGTGAACAGAAAAGGAGAAAAATTTGTTCTATTTTTTTCTTCAAGCCAAAATGTTAACACTTTATTCCCTAGACAGAGTTCCTTTGAAGTCAGCAAGGCCTCCACACAGGCAGGAGGCAGCTGCAGGATGAAAGAGCTTGGCTACCCCTCACTATGTGAGATGGCAGTAGACTCAATATAACCGAAGTAGTCATGATGAATTCTAAACCAGAAAATGCATTCTGCACTCATTGACGTTGTACATGGAAGAGAGCACTTGACTTCTCAGGGCCTCGTTTTCCCCATCTGTAAAATGGAGTGATAACATCAGATTAGAAAAAAGGTTAGGAAATGGTAGCTCCACAATAATATATTTCACCTTTAGAAAGTCACTGATCCTGCCCTGGCCGGTTTGGCTCAGCGGTTAGAGCATCAGCCTGCGGTGCAGAGAGACCTGGGTTCGGTTCTCACTAAGGGCACGTACCTTGGTTGCAGTTTGTCCCCGGCCCCGGTTGGGTTGTGTGGGTGGCAACCACTCGATGTGTCCCTTTCACGTCGATGTTTCTCTCTCTCCCTTCCTCTCTCTCCCTCCCCCTCCCACTCTATCTGAACAAAAAATGAAAAAATGTCCTCGGGTGAAGATAAAAAAAAAAAGTCACTGATCCTCTCTGAACCTCAGTTTGGTCACCTGTGACTATAGCTGGGCAAGCTGATCTCTAAGGTCGGCAAGGTCTTTCAGACTAACACAATGCCCACATGTTAGATTAATAGTGCAAACTAATCTAGTGCTAGGAAATGCTGTTTAAATAGAAGATTTTGGTTGGACTTTCTCCCTATAGGAAAAAAAGCCACAGAGCAGCAGAGTGTAAGATATAACGATATCGCTTGAATTTCTCCTTGTATTTAGACTCAGTAATTCAGATATTTTTTATGTTTGGTACAGAGTCCAAGACATAGAAGCTGCACAAAGTATTAAATAGTGATAAATACTTTTTTAACCACTATCTTTCTGAGTATACTTAAAGCATCATTATCAAAGTTGATACCATAGCAACTTTATTAGATTCTTAAAGACGACCTTTGATTCTGCAATTAGGCCAGACTTGTCAGAAACAGTGCAGCCTAGCTAGGATCGAGGAGAGAACTCCAGACCTTCTCTGGCCAGATGGGCTTTACCCCCAAGCTGCTATACAAATATCATTTTCTATTTGTGCCTTGTCAAGATAAAGCATGACAGTACCTGCTCAAGGTGTGATCATTATAATGTAGAAACAATTCTCATTGTGAAGAACAAAGATTTTTACAAAGTGTATGTGTTTTAAAAGATAACCATTGGGGGCCCAGCCAGTGTGATTCAGTGGTTGAGCATCAACCCATGCACCAAGAGGTCACCAGTTCGATTCCTGGTCAGGGTACATGCCCAGGTTGTGGGCCTGCTTCTCAGTGGGAGCATGCAGGAGGTGGCCAGTAGATGTTTGCTCTCATCGATATTTCTCTCTCTCCCTCTCTCTCTAACATCAATAAAGAGAAAAAAATATTCAAAAAAAAAAAAAAAAAAACCATTGGCAACTCACCATGAGACTATAGTTTTAAGAAATATTTTTAGTATAAATAGGTTTTTTGAAGCATTTTTACTTTTGTATATTTTTTTATTGATTGACTGATTTTTAGAGAGGAAGGGAGAGAGAGAGAAACATCGATGTAAGAGAGATACATTGATTGGCTGCCTCCTGCACGCCCCCTGGTGGGGATTGAGCCCAAAACCCAGGCATGTGCCCCCACCTGGAATCAAATCGAGACCTCAGTCCATGGGTTGACGCTCAATCCTCTGAGCCACACTGGCCAGGCTAAGTAGGTTTTTTTAATCCCACTAGTGATGTTTAGTTTTTCCATGACCTATGTAGGAAATGCTTAAGAATTAGCATTACTGCAAAAATAATATAATTGGCAAATTTTAACACTAAACTATTTTAATATTTTAGGCAGAGACTAAACTAGTGAATAACAGTACCATTTTGTTTTTTAAAAGCATAAATATTTCTAAAGAGATGGAATTTTTATGTACTTTTATATCTGGGATTATGTACCATTAAAAACTAAATTATCATAATTTATCTACCTTGAACTCTAATAATTGAATTCTGTGTCATATTTTATCCACCTTAAACTCTAATAATTTAATCATCCTCTAAGTGTAAACTAATTCATGTGATTAAAAGTATGTTTACAATGGACACAGACAATAGTTTGGGGAAAGCAGGTGGGGGGGTGGGAGCAGGGAGGAGAGGGTAAATGGAAAAAAGGGGAGACATCTGTAATACTTTGAGCAATAAAGATTTTAAAATTAAAAATAAATAAAAGTATGTTTAATTTTTAACAATGGTATCAGGTTTATGAAATTGCACATAACTATTTTTATAAGAACATGTATTTTAAGTGCAGCAGCAAAATGTTTCATTTAAAGGAATCCTATTGATGATCTCTTCTCAAATTACCTTTGTTTATATATGGACTTTATTATTGAGGTGGAGTAAACCAAAGTACAGGAAACATTTATCAAAAATACTGTTTTTTTAAAGTCAAGTTTTTGAAACCTTTTCTTTCATACTTCAATTGATATTGTAAAGACCTGAATTGAAGACTTTGGTTCTTTCAGAAATTATATCAGGAGTCTATAATCTAAGTTGAATCAAATTATTTCTAGGTAATTTGGTGTCCATAGTAGAATTTGTTAAAGGGGCTATACTTGCTGCTATGTGTGATTTAACACCAACTGGTGGCTAAGATCTAATAGTCCCTTTGGCAACGAATTTCTCATTCTCTGTACTATAGAACACATCTGTCTCAGTACTTAAGAAAATGTGTCACATTACACATCTCCTATGATACCAAGTCAAGAGTCCTCTTTTCTAACTTCTGTGATCTCTTACTCGTTTACTTTTAGGTATTAGATTTCAAGATGTAGATGTAGATCAACCCATGCTTACAAAATATGGTGACAGTTTACTTGAAGAAGCAAGAGGAGAAATAAGAAATTTGTATGTATTCTTTTTGTGATCATTTTAGAACTTTGTTTATTGATTATATTTTTGTTTTGCTGGTTTTATTTCTCTTTATTTTAAGCAAAATTGGTTTATGTATAAATAATTTGCTCTACCAAATTACAGCTAGATCTGAACATATACTATATACTATATAGTCCTCTTTTATTTTTTTATTTCTTAATTCTCACCTGAGGACATTTTTCTATTTATCTTTAGGTAGAGTGGGAGGGAGGGAGGGAGAGGGAGAGAGAGAGAGAAACATCAATGAGGGCTGGGGACGAACCGCAAGGAGGTACGAGCCCTTGACCGGAATTGAACCCATGACTCTTAGGTCCACAGGCCAATGCTCTAACTGCTGAGCCAAACTGGCCAGAGCTAGAATAGTCCTCTTTATTGTAATCCTCCCCCCACCCCAAAGAAATGGCATGAAGTCCATTCATTTAGAAGCAACATTTTCATTCTCAGAAAAATTACAGGTAATTTTTTTTTTAGTCCTGAATTAATTAGCCTTTTTGTGCTTAAAAAAAAAATTGGAGGCAGTGGCTTAAAAATTTGGAGTTATCAAATACATATGGATTTTAGACTTTGTTTCACTGTTCTTTTATGGTACTGCATTCTTCATCATACTATGGCTTCAAAAAAGTTACACCTGCCCCATTTTGCTTACTTTTCCAGTTAATCAAAGCCTCATGGTTTCAGTGTCTGTGAGTCACACAAATGAAGAGGTTCCACCTTATTTATAGGCCTTCACCTGGATCATCAGCAAGAACCAGTTCTGAATGAGGAATGAAAACATGAGGCAGAGGATCATACTTGAGATAGTTGCTAAAGAATCATATGCGCTTAACTTTTTTTTTTTTTAATATTTTAAATGCCAGGTACAGTGATGATTATACTGTGAGAGAATAGAAACTGAAAGACTAGATATCTTGTTAACCTGTTGGTCAGCTGAAAAGCCGGGTTCACACCAGTTTCCTGAGGCTCATTACACTGGGATGCTGCCAGACACAGTAGAGATAAACATGTGCTAGAGACCACTTAATTATGTTTTGCAAAATTTTTGCCATCTCTCTGTGAAGTGTTCATTTGAGTGGTATAGGACACCCAAATGAAAGGACAAAGGCATAGAAATTAGCTGAAGATGAACTGACTGGAGCACAACATAGGTGAACAATAAATACTTAACAACTGACTCTAACCACCACCCATCGCCTAGGACATTATCTTATAAAGAGGATCTTGAATTTCTCCCTGTGTAGATCGTCACCATTAACCTGCTACTATTTTCCTATGTTGCAAAGGCACTTAAGCTAACATTTTTACTTTTGCTTACTCTTAATTATGAAGAACTTTCTTTGTACTGATCGTAAATACTAAGGAAATTTCCTCAAACTGCACATTCACATGAAGGGTCTTTATTTCAGAGAAGAGGTTATTCAGTCACAGAGAGACCAGATAGAAGAGTTAGAGCACTTGGTGGAGATCCTGAAAACTCAGTTGCGAAGAAAAGAAAATGAAATTGAGTTATCTCTTCTTCAGCTTCGAGAACAGCAGGCCACAGATCAGAGGTATGTTAAAACAGAAGTATCACTTTGATAAGGTCAAAATTTGTTAAAATACATTTTTATGTGCCATAGAAGGATAAGTCAAGTCTACTTAGAAATCACATTTTACTCCACACCCTTCACGAAAGCCTGCTCCAGCCGCGCTGCCACCAGCATCTCTAGGCTGAGGGCCGTTTCCCTGACTGCTCGCCTCGTCTTTGCTGGTAGGATTTTATTGATCTCTTGGAGAGGGAGAGAAGGAGGGGAGAGCGAAACATCACCAGTAGCCTCCAGCACACTCCTCGACAGGATCGGACCTGCAGCCCGGGTGTGCACCTGACTGAGAATTGAACTGGCAGCCTTTTGGTGTACAGATGCCCCTCAAGCCACTGAGCCACACCAGCCAGAGCTGCTCAGCCTCATCTTGTTGACTCCATTCATTGGCCCCATTGCCAAGACTGTAGGAAGTCTGACACCATTTGATTGTACCCACTGAGAGAACTGTGTAGGACAAGGACAAAGACTCAGCTGCTTGCATACCTTGTGAAGAAGTCCAGCCTTAAGTTTTTTGTCAACCTTAAAAGGTAGTAAATTCCTAACATGGTACCAGTTTTTTTAATCCCCAAAAGGCGTTACCTCTCCTCATATTCAAAGTTTGTATCAAATGCTTTTGATTGTTATGGATGCCAGGGGCCCTTCATAGTCGCCCTGCTGCCTCTTCATCTTTGAGCTTGTATGATGCGCACCTTTTTCGTTCTCTGCTTCCTAATACCTGCTCTCTCGTTTGTGCTTTCAGTGTGCCTCCCACAAGACTTTTCATATTCTTCTTTGAATTATTTTCTTTCTCTTATGGCTTTTCTTTTTTTGTTTTATTTTGTTGTTGTTGTTGTTACTAAGCATACCCAAAAGTAAAGAGAATCGTGTATTAAACCCCCATGTATCCATCACTGAGGTTTAACAATTATCAGCATGTTGCCAATCTTGTTTCATCTATCCCTTCTCCTTTATTTTCTTCAATTAATTAGCCTTAGCCAGATGTTATATCATCTCACCTGTAAATACTTTAGTATATATCTCTGTCTGATAAGGAATTTTCTTTTAACATAACCACCATGCCATGATCACACCTTACAAACCAGCATGTCATGATGATATGTAACAAAAACAGCGATTCCTAGATACTAGCCAATAACCAGTTCATAGTCAAACTTCCTTGAAGATGTTTTTCTACTGTTCGTTTGAATTGGAGTCCAAATACGGCCTATACATTGCACTTGTGATATCTATTTTATTTCTCTCTTAATGTATTTTTTAAACCAGACCTAAATCCTCAGTTTGTTTTCCCCTTTCCAGTTTATGTGATACCATGCTATGTGGCTAGGGTCTCATTTAGAAGAACCAAGGAAGATTTTCTGGTTTTTCATTTCAGATTCAGAGTCTAATCTTCTTTAACAAACTAACTCTACGTGGTAATATTTGAAAAAGCTAAGAAATAATGCATAATGTGAGATTTGTTTTAAAAAAAATAGAGTGGGATTAAAAATGTATGAAAAACTTTATATTACAGACATTTAAAAGATTAGTACTATCTTTCATAATTTCTGTTTCTAAAAATTTATAAAATTAACTTATATAATGAAATTCTATATATTTTGTGACATTTATCTATGTTCCTAAGTTCAGGGCAAAAGAAATATGAATATTTTTTAGAATTATATATATATTAGGGGATATAATTTGAACCCTGGCTTTGAACCAGATTGAATACCTAGGAGGTATTCATGTTCCCCTATGAAGAACTGATTTAGACTTACCCTTCTTGGAAGACCAGGCAGTGTTTCCTGGTGAGGAATGGTGCAGAAGGAGCAGACCCCAACGCCGTGTGGTGATCTTGGTAAACTGCCTACAGCTATATTCAGCATGTTATCTGAATGTAAAATTCTGCTCTTTAGCCAAGCCCAGGCTTGGAGCCCATTCTCATCAGCTTCACTTTCTCTGGTATATTTCTTAAATTCCCAAAGAGTAGCATCGACAACAAACACAGTGTTTGTTGTTCCCTGTTCCAAAGGAATATGATCATCTAGGAACTAGAGTGTTTGATGTTCAATGAATGGGAGATCCAAAAGTCTTCTAGTCCTGAGACTAGAACAGCACAAGAAACAGTAATACACAGGTATTACTAAATATTGTCAGCAAGAGACACCAATATGTACACATACAAGAGTTATCTTAAAAACTGAACTACTGCCCTGGCCTGTGTGGCTCAGATGGTTGAACATCATCCCATACACCAAAAAACTTGTGGGTTTGGTTCCCGGTCAGGGCACATGCCTAAATTTCGGGTTCAATCCCCCGATCCCCAGTAGGGGAAGGTATGAGTGGCAACCAATCAATGTTTTCCTATCATCCATCTATCTATCTATCTATCTATCTATCTATCTATCTATCTATCAATCATCTGTCTCACTCTCTATCTCCCTTCCTCTTTAAAATCAATAAACATATCCTCAGAGTAAGGATAAAAAAATAAATAAATAAGAAGTAAGACAAAATAAGAATTACAGGAAAAGGCACTTTTGTTTGCCAAGACCAAAGAAATAAACCAATTTGTACCCTACCTCACTGATTTTATAAAATTGAAAAATTCATGTTATTTTCTTAGAAGGAAGGGTACCTGTACTGAATGGCATATTGTTTCTTGAAATACAATTGTTGAAAACTGAAGAAATGACTTCAAATAAGGGGCTTCAACTCTTTCTGTTTTCTTATATGTTTACACATAGCTCAGAGTTTTATGTGTAACAGCAGTTTGGGGTTTTGGTTTTATTTATTTATTTATTTTTTTGAGACTAATGGAAAACTGTTGAAAAAAATGTTGGGGATAATATAAAACTTGGTATAATTTACTGTAGAGAAAAATTACAAAATGGAAAACATATTTGAACTTGTCTTTCATGGATGCATTATTTCAGATTTGAAATTCTAGAAGTCTGATCTGGATGTTGGACTCCTTGTTCTCAAACATGAACCCAACATAGTTGTAATCTGCTGAGCATGGGGCTGGGTATTCATGGCAAAGAGCCCTCTCGTAGAATATTACAGAAACTCTTCACAGTCTGTGTTTAATAGACCAGTTTGGTTTGGCATCAGCTTGACATAAACTTTTGGTTATCCAAAGCCCTTAATTGCTTTGAAGTAAAAGCCCAGTGCTGCTCCTTTTTATTAAAATCGTGTTTTTTCTTGTTATTGTGGTCTATTTTGGAAGACTGAGCTGTGATTTTTGCATATGTTCTACATAATGCCTCATTAGCAAAAAATCTTGTATCATTTACAAGTAGCCTGAATGTCTGTGTTGTTTTGAACAAAAGTCCATATTAAAATTTAAACAATATAAAAATGCACATTTTCTGCTTATTAAAAAGGCCGTCTTAAATTAAATGCACAGCAGTAACCAGTGAACACATGTATATGAACATTAAAATCAGAATGATTTTACCTTTTATTGACTTTTTCAACTCCAAAAATATTTATACTCTTACCAAATGTGTAACTAGTTTGTACTGTGTTTCTTTTTAAAGTACATGTCAGGGTGTTTATCTTCTTAATTAAAAATCATGTCAGTGCCATAATGTCCCAGTGGAGGAAATTTAACCCATAAGCGTTGCAGATATTCTGACTTGCCTTCTTCCCTTTGGTTGAGAGCAAACCAAGTCCTCAAGCAGGCCTGTTGCAGTCGTGCAGCGGGAGACTCCGCTTGGCTACGGGCTCCACTTCCCTCTGCGCACGGCACAGGTTACTTCCTGGCATTGGGACGTTGCTCCCCAACTTTTCATTTCAAAAAATGGCAAATCTACAGGAAAGTTGTAGGAATAGCAGTGAGAACACTCACATGCCTTTCACCCCTTTGCGTATGTGGGAATGACACAAGCCTGTTCTGCATTCTGCATGCTTCCTCCCTCTCCTTCGCTCCTCAGATCTGAGAGTTAAGTGGATGTTTCACTTCACCCTCTGCACTTCTAAGTATCTTCTAGGAACAAGGACACCTTCCTACATAACTACAGTGCAGCTGTCATATCCAGGGCACTTAACGATGAATGATAGGGTGGCATCGTCTGCTACACAGTCCATATTCAAACTTCCCGATTGTCCCAGTATGTCCTAACTAGCTGTTTTGTTTAAATAGCTGTCTTTGTTTTGTTTTGCTTTTTTTTGATTTAGTGTCCAGTCAAGGCTCGTGTTGTATTTAACTGTCATATCTTTTAGGTTTCCTTTATTCTAGAGCAGTTCCCCTCTTTTGCAGTCCATTGATAGCTGTTTGCAGAATGTCCTTCAACTTGAACTTGTCTGATTGCCCCGCCCCTAATTTAGAAGGCACATCTGGTTCTCGGATGGAAGGGTAACTGGGGCCGGGGGTAACCATGCAAACATTATTATACAGGGAGGTGACCTGTCATTTTTTTAAAAATATATTCAGCAAGCTCTTACTGTTGTTTTGAATACCTTAGAATTTTCCCAATGAAAAGTATCTCTCAGATTCCTATTTTTATCCCTTGCTTTTTATTATTGATATTTGTAAGATTTTTGTGTGTGTGTGATACCAGCTTGACATTTTCTCAGCACTTGTGACAATTTCTCACCACAGAAATTGTCACAAGTAATAGTAGCTAACATGTTAGTGCATACATATGTAAAGTGGAGGGAAAGCCAAAATGTAGGAACACCTCAGAGGAAGGAAGCAGCTGAGAAGAGGGGGAAGAAGTTCTCTCAGAACTGGTTTGCAGCGTTGGCTCCCTCCCGTAAGGACTCTGGCCGAATCATTACTTCCCTTAGCCTCAGGCAGCCCCTCAGAGTGGCATGGAGACTGAACCGGGTACATGGTTCCCTGCCTTTTAAAGAACAGCCATTTTTGCCCTGGCCAGTTTGGCTCAGCAGTTAGAGCGTCGCCTGCAGACTGGAGAGTCCCGGGTTCGGTTCCTGTTAAGGGCACGTACCTCGGTTGCAATTTGTCCCTGGCCCTGGTTGGGGTTGTGTGGGTGGCAACCAGTCAATGTGTCTCTCTCACATCGATGTTTCTCACTCTCTCTTCCCCCTTTTCTCCCTCCTGCTCTGTCTGAAAATAAATGCAAAAATGTCCTCAAATAAGGATTAAAAGAAAAAAAAAGAACAGCCATTTTTACTCCTAGGGACCTTGTGTTTCTGACAGATTTTTTCTACTAAATAAGTGGTATTGATTTTATTCTTTTTTAAATTATTTAAAGACTGTATCATACCAACTATTGCTTCTGATAATTGTGAAATAACCTGTGTTATTACTAACTAGGTAAAATTCTATCAAAAAATAAAAACAATACAAAGTCTTCAGCTCACTTTTGCAACTAAATTGCCAATAAATACATTTCCCGTTGGGCTTTTTTTTTTTTCCTCCCCCGAGGACATTTTTTGGTTCAGATAGAGTGGGAAGGGGAGAGAGAGAGAGAAACATCGACGTGAAAGGGACACATCGAGTGACTGCCACCCGCACGACCCAACCAGGGCTGGGACAAACTGCAACCGAGGTACGTGCCCTTAGTGGGAACCCAACCCAGGTCTCTCTGGACCACAGGCCGATGCTCCAACTACTGCGCCAAACTGGCCAGGGCCCATCGGGCTTTTGATGTACTGAATATAATTCTCATATGTGAAAGTGGAGGGAAAGCCAAAATGTAACAACACCTCAGAGGAAGGAAGCAAATTCCCTTATTAGTTGGAATCCATTAAACCTGAGCGTCAAAATGATCCCCTAAAGAAGATGAGCCAGGGTTTGGTTTCTCCCTGTCCCCACCCAGTCCCTGGGAGTGTGCCCTCCATGCTCAGGAGAGTTTGCTCGTGTGTGTGTGGAGAGCTTCACATGACTGTCCCCTCCATTCTCTGTGGGTGTTGAGAGGAAGAAAGCATCGAGGTCTGATTTATATTTTGACCCAACACCACAAGAAAGATATGATCCAGAGGCAAGTAAACATACACAGATGTTTTCCTCTGTGCAGTCTTAGAACAGGGAGCTGTGTTCATCTCTGAACTCAAGTAGCAGTTTTGAGTGGAACCATTACCTTCCAAATTGGCTTTCCTCAGCTATTTTAGTGAAACTTATTCCATTTAACTTACTAGCAACCTCTGTAATCCTATTCAAAGGGCTACCTTGATACTGATTGTTACCTGTGTATCCCTTATAAGAGCTGTGAATGACCTATATTTCTTTCAGCAGTATACTTACAGAATGTCTGCCACTGTTCAAAACGAAACAGAACAAAAAAAACTGGACTTTTTTAATCGTAAGGTGGTTTTCAACTATCCTCCAATTTAGTCAGCCTGAAGCTATTACTCAAAAAAAGCCTCTATTCTAGCTCCCAAATATTTTACTTAACTACTTTCTACAATCTCATAGCCTAGCTTCTGTACTCTAAAGCCTTCTCTTCCAAATAGTGTTAAGTACCATATTATAACACTTTTACCTCAAAAAATCAAGAGGCTTTTTTTAGCATTCATTATCTTTACTGTAGCAAAGAAGGGAATGTCACTGAGGGTTAGGAGTGAGGGGCGAGGGAGTTGTGTGCCTGGGAAATGAAGTATAAGGAACCCGGCAAAGAGATTTTTTGCTCCTTAAGGTTTCGTATTAGACTGTACATCGCACAGCGCCGCTGAGCGCTTCTCCTGCTCCGGTGAGTCTGAGCTCCTGCTTTCTGGATCCGTTAGGGCCCCGGTAGCAAAGCTGGAGTCGAGTGCTCTCCCAGCTTCCATTCGAGATTCCCTTTCAGAGTTTATTGCTCAACTGTTTCAAATTATGAGCGAAACTTGGCACATAGGTTGTTGAACCGTGTTACTTTTTGCAACATAAAATCTAATTTATTTCAGTTTGTTTTTAATCTAGAGATGGGCCAACAACTCTTTTCATAGTTTTAGAAGATTTAATCATAACTCCAAATAATATGTCTGTTCAAAAGAAAAGAGAAATGAAACTATATTTTCCCACTTAATTGTTCATTGTTTTTTTCCAAACTCTTTGTTGAGAAATTTATTTTTACTGAGAATTTAATTGAGATGCTTGCTATCTGTTTGCAGATCATTTCACCATGTGTAATGCAGCATGTATGAGTTGGTAGAGGGCTGTCAGAGTTCATCTAAATGTTTTTACTATGCATTGTTCTTCCTGTCAGAGTGTCGTCATCCTGAGACTTGATGTTCCCATCACAGTGCATGGATCAGGGCAGGAGGTCGCTTAGACCACTGCTCATTAAACTAACCCATCTCCTGTCTGCAAAGGCAGCCAGCCTGAGGCCTTCCTCCCCATGCACGAGGTCTGGGACAGGCCACTGACCAGTGACCGGCTCCCTCTTACCTGCAACATCCTTCTCACATTCCTTGTCAGCTTTCTGTGCCCTCGCCTGCTGTCTTTTTTCTCTCGCTTCCACCCTTACTCTTTTACCATATTTCATCTATGTACAAATGTTGAGTTGATTATCAGGTTTGAGATGATTCTTCACTGTACATGTTCCTGAGGGCCAGCCCACATTCATCACATTGTTGATTTTAACTTTTATGTACTTCATATCATTGACTCAGCGCACTCAGCGAGACAGGGAGTCGTCCTTCTCATTGTCAGCTCTCAGAAACATCTAGTCACAGCAATGACTGTTATGTCAACAGCCCCTAAAACTGACACTTAAAAATCATTGTTAAAGACTTGCAGGTGCTAGAATAGGTGTCCTCTTGAGAGAGCTGACTTTTTAAATTTAAAGTACCACATCATTATTGCTGATTTTTAAATACTACTTATGTTGTAATTTGTGCCCACTTGTTGGGCATTTTTAGTAGAAAATACTAAGTCACTTTTCTTGCAATACTTTGAAAAGTCTAAACTCCTAGGAGTTTAGGAAAATATTCAAGAAAACTACCAATTAAACCACTGAAAGTTTTGGAGATACTTATTGGCCTTTGCCATACAAAGACAATTCAAAAGTAATCTGTTATTTCTATGACCCTCTGTAGCTTAATAGGTTATTGGGGCTTAATTCTTTGTTAATATCATTAAGTAATAGTTATTGTTTAAATATATTTGACTTATGCAGGGTGGGGCAAAAGTAGGTTTACAGTTGTGAGTGAACAGAACAGTTTATTCTTTTTTTTTTAATATCCTGACCCGAGGACATTTTCCCATTTTTTTGTTCAGGTAGAGTGGGAGGGAGAGAGAGGAACAGAGAGAGAGAGAGAAACATCGATGTGAAAGGAACACATTGAGTGGCTGCCACCCGCACGACCGACCAGGGCCGACCAGGGCCGGGGACAAACTGCAACTGAGGTACGCGCCCTTAGCGGGAACCGAACCCGGGTCTCTCAGGACCGCAGGCCGATGCTCTAACCACTGAGCCAAACCGGCCAGGGCCAGTTTATTCTTGTATTATTATTTATTAATGATTTTACATATGAACAACTGTAAACCTACTTTTTCCCCACCCAGCATATCTTCTTGAAAATATTAACATACTCAAAAATTAGAAAAATGAAATATTAGAGACACTGAAAATATAAGAAAAGATTTGAAGTTATTTGAGTAGTATTCTGTCCTTCCAGATCAATAAATGCATTCACTGTTGACTGGTAATTTTGAGGGAAACACAGAAATCATATTTTGACTTCTGAATGAAAAAAAACGTGAATATTTTTGGACATATAAAATATATTTTTTCTCCATGTAATTGTTTTAGTAAAGATAAAGTATTATCTTTAGTGAGTAAAGATAACACTAAGGTGAATAATAATGAGTGCACTGTTGAATATGTGTCACAACTACTAGATAACAAGTTTTAGACACACAATTATTTAACACTGTGTTAAGACTGTACCCTGGGCAAGATCCAGGTTCTTGGACTTGTTTATCTTCTGTTTCAGGACAACTAACTGTCCAATGCCAAAATACAATGAACTTTCAAATATCAAAGAGGAAAATTAAGTATTTCAAGTCCTCAGCTGGTTTACAGATGTGTGAGCTTTGTAGTCCGTTTTCTGGTTCCAGTAGGGCATTGTGACAATTTTTCCAATATGTGTACACTAGATAAGTTTGGGAAGCAAAATTACTTACTTTAAATACTGGAAAAGTTTTCTGAATTCAAAATTTTTATGTTTATTTTTCCTAAAAAATGAAGTCCAAAAACCGAGCATCACAATTTTTAAGATACTTTTGAATGTAAAATGTATTAAATTAAGGAACCTTTCCCTGTCAGGAAAATAAATGCCTTTTGAAAACAGGTATTCATTTAGATCTATGATTAACCTTTAATAAGATCTTCCTGTTAAATTCTACATTTGCTTTAATCTCGGTAGGAAAAATACAAACTAGTATTGCAGCATATAGAGTTTCTATATACCCTGTGGATGTTAAATGATCTCTTACAGCTAAAGGCACATCTGCAACGTATTTAAATGCCAGCTTTGGGCATTATTAGTATAAAACGCTAAGTCACTTTTTTGGAAATATTTTGAAAAGTTCAAACTCCAGGAGGAAACTCCAATAAATGGTAATCTTATGATACCATTTGTTTCGAAGGAGTGGTGGGAAGATGAGTGGCTGTATTGCATATTTTCCATCCAGGGAGAAGGAGTATGATAAGTCTGCAGTCTGGTGGTGGAAGTTTCTGTGCTGAAGACTGATGTCCTTTTGCACCATCTATCAGGACACTGTAAAATGACTTTAAATCCATATTGTCATTATGTAGGTGACACAAGTCATCACATGTGAGGCTTCCTTCAAATTTTGAGAGTTATGAGTTTATAAAGTTCAAAACTGATTATTGGCTGGTTTTAAATAATAAATCTAATCCTAAGTGTATAATAAACTGAAAATCTTGGTGACTGATCCTCAAGTGTATAAATTTTTTCCAGGTAAAATTTCATGAAAAATTGTGATTGCATCACATTTTTTTTCTTTTCCTTGAATTTTTTACTCTGTCTCTCTTTTTCTTAAACACATCATTGAAGGTCAAACATTCGGGACAATGTAGAAATGATTAAGCTTCATAAGCAACTAGTGGAGAAAAGCAACGCTCTTTCAGTAATGGAAGGGAAATTTATTCAGCTTCAAGAGGTACTGTGATAATTTATCTTATTATGGTGATACATACAAAGGTCTGAAAATAGTGTTTAGGTTGTATATTTTTAAGTAGAATGGTCAGAATACTAAAAAGTAATTTTTTAAGATTACTATTTTTATGTATAATTTCACTTTTTATATTATTTGTTATTTATAACTTAATACCTAAAGAAATAACCAGCTGGTTGGACTTTTTATAAATATCTTTGTCATCTTAAAATAATAACTACATTTATCATAAATCATGTCATGCCAGAAACCTTTTTTTTTTTTAAATCCTCACCCAAGGATATTTTTCCATTAATTTTTAGATAGGGAGGGGAAGAGAGAGAGAGAGAAAGATATCAGTGTGAAAGAGACACATTGATTGATTGCCTCCTGAACAACCCCGACCAGGGCCAGGGATTGAACCTGCAACCAAGGTATGTGCCCTTAACCAGGAATCAAACCTGTGACTCTTAGGTCTGAGGGACGAAGCTCTAACAGCTAAGCGAAACCAGCTAGGGCAAAAAAATTTATTTTTAACTCCTTTTATCTGCATTTACATGGGTATATAGCACTGAAGGTTTAGAGATATTTTCATAAATCTTCAGTTCTGATCATTTATGAAATATCCAAAATAGACCAAAGTTATGAATTGGCCAATAATCAGGTTTCATTAAGTCTGTCTTTGATATGGTGTTTTGCTTTCTTTTGTCACTACTGTTATCAGAAAATATTTGAGTACCTGTCCTGTCAATTATCACTATATTTTAAATCTCAACTAATCAGGTTGATAATACCTGGGACTCTTCATCCCCACAATTATTTTAACAAAGACTGTAGCCCCACAGGAATAGGCCATCAGACTTTTGGCACTGCATAATTAACATTGGTTCTGGAATTAAATAACTCCCAACATTCCAGACGAGCAGAATTTATATTAAGCAGCACAGTAGTCCCCCCTTATCTGCGGTTTTGCTCTCTGAGGTTTCAGTTATTCACGGCGAACTGCAGTCCAAAAATATTAAGTGGAAAATTCCAGAAATGAACAATTAATAAGTTTTGAATTGCATACTATTCTGAGTAGTTTGATGAAATCTTGAGCCGTACCACTCTCCTGCCTGGGACATGAATCATTCCTTTGTCCAGCAAACCTACCCTGTGTGTGTCACCTGCCTGCTAGTCCCTTAGGAGCCATCTTGGTTATCAGAGAAAGAGACAGGCCATAGTCACATAGCTTTTATTACAGGTTATTGTTACAATAGTTCTATTTTGTTATTAGTTATTGTTGATAATGTTTCACTGTGCCTAACATATATTAAAACTTATAATTTATAGATATGTATCTATGGGGGAAAAAAAAACAGAGTATGGCTAGGGTGGCACTATCTGTGGTTTCAGGCATTCACTGCAGGTCTTGGAGTGTACCCTCATGGAAAAGGTGGGGTACTATACTTTCTTTGAAGTACTGAGACAAGGAAAGCAATAAATTGATGCAAAGCATAGGGTTATCTAAAACCTGAATTTACTATTGCATTAGATAAATATTCTAAACTGTATTCTGGGTAGTGTTTTCCATCCTGCAGGAACCTTCTTACAGGTCAGGTAATGCCTACCTTTTCTATAAATAAGAGAGTTTATGAAAGAGGGGAGACTAATCAGAGTGGAAATGATAGCGCACAATCTGCACATCAGTAGAAGAGGGAGATTAAAACTACATAGAGTTAAGCCATTTCTAAAATGAGGCATTAAGAAAGAAATTAAAAAGTGATTTATTTTTTTATCTTCGACTATTTTGATTTTCATTTCACAGTGATGCCAGGTATTTGTTTAAATACCAACACTAACAAGTGTCTGCTAGAGCACAGATTTGGGGATTGACAATGGGCAGAGATTTGAGAGGTTCAGACCAACAGCTTCAATGAGACAGGAAGGCCAGAGAAAGCTGGTTAACAGTGTTTTACAGTAACACCAAGATTAACAAAAATTGATTCAGTACCTCTGTTTCTTTTAAGTGACTGAAAAGCTTCAGTAGAACTTAAGTGATTTTATTTTTTTAATTTTTGTTATTGTTGTTAATCCTCACCTGAGGATATTTTCCATTGATTTTTAGAGCAAGTGGAAGGGAGGAAAGGGGAGAGAGAGAGAGAGAAACATCACTGTGAGAGAGAAACATGGATTGGTTGCCTCCCACACAACCCTGACCAGGGATCAAACCCAAGACCCTTTAGTCCAACGCTCTTAACTGCTGAGCCAAACGGGCCAGGGCTGAACTTAGGAGATTTTCGTTCGCAGATGAGGCATACATTCTATGGTGGTAGAGCCTCTGAAAAGACTTTAGTGTGATCACTTTTTTTTATTTATAAAATAATAATATGGCATTTAAGTATATAAAATTAAATTTAAAATATTTGTAAATAGTCCATTTTAAGAATTAAGAAGACTTCAGTGAGTATTTAACTGAATTGAAAATTTTAACTTAATTAAAATTAGAAGCTAACTTTTCAAGGCTGTTGATAGGTTGTGGTGACAAATTCTTTTAGTCTGAACATCTGTGGTCAGCATTTAGTTTTGACCCATGTGGCACTATTTTTAGACAACAGATCTGACCGTTGTAATCACAGCGAAAAGAAAAAATTAATTGTTAACCCGAATTTACTCACTAGTCACTACCAAGAAGTGAAAAACTAGGCAGAAATTTTAAAAAGGGCAAAAACAGTTTGCTTTGTTTGACTGTATGCTAAGTTCATCTGTATTTTCTTCCTCAGGGAACACCTAGGTTGAAAGGGTCTCTTTTAGACAAGTGTTAATGTACGTTGTGAGGTGAAGAATGGTCAGCTGTACAACGTGAACTGCAGGAAGAAATTTATTTATAGAATTGTAATCACTTATTCAATCCAAAAATGAGTTTGAAAATTTTTTCCTTTTGGTTTATAGAAACAAAAAACTCTCAGGATCAGCCACGATGCCTTGATAGCAAATGGAGATGAGCTAAATAAGCAACTTAAAGAGCAACGTTTAAAATGCTGCGGTCTTGAGAAACAGTTGCATTCCATGGCATTTTCTGAGAGGAGAATCGAAGAGGTGAGCCTTCAGAGTGCTTGGCAGCTGCTGCACTGGAACTGCTCTGAACTACCAGTTTTAAAAAGTAAAATTGAAACATTTCAAATAATGTATTCATTTAAAAATCCACACTACATGCACGGCACTTTGAGCACAGCAGAAGGTAGCGTGCATGTATGCGCATGGCAGAACGGTGCTTGGCAGGCCACAGACGCACCAGAGCACTGCTTACGGAAGAGTTAAGGATCCTTGAGGGGAAAAGACGTGTTGAAACTGATTACCTGTGCAACTCAACTTTCTCAGTTCTAAGTTTACCAGTCGTTTGCGATATCCAAACAAAATGATCGGGATATATTTGTTTCTGAGGAGAAAGATGTTGTATTTTGCAACATCAGCAATTTTGTAAAATTATTTTTTTTCTAAGAAGTTGTTTGAAAACTCACCTTCCTTTTTGTTGCCACTCGTGTCTCCCAACTTGTACAGCCTTTTTCTGTAGTCTGTTAAACTTGTTTTTAAAGAGAATAGAAGTGAAATAAGATGCCTACATTCTGTTCTGACCTTGGGAGACTCTTGTCTCATGCCAGCATCAAAAGAGGATTTTGAGAATGGAAATGCATTTGAAGAGTACTCTGAGCCATGGGAAGAGGTTGAACTACAAAATGTTCTGCTGAATAAAACTTAATGTGCATAGTAGAAATAAGTACAGAAAAGTACACTTTAGTCATAAAGATATAATTATTACCCCAAGTTAATTTCTTAAAATATTCATCGGGATGAAAAGTGGTATGCCATTTCGTTTCTTCATTCATATATTTAAAAGGTGTGCTGCTGGTTCTTTGTAGATTCCAGGTGACATGAGAAAGTGTGTCTTCAGAGTAAATGGTGATGGACACAGTATCTGTGACCCATGAGCCAAAAGAAAAGTTAATCCTTTTACTTTTATGGGCCAATTGGAAATTAATACAAAATGAATATAATGATGGAATTCATTGGAGAGGAAAGAAAAAAAAATTGTTTCCTCAGACTTAACAGCAAGCTTTTAACACATTCTTTATTGAGTTTTGGCACAGGTTACTTTAAAGTAGTGCCTACATTTCTACTAAATTAAAACAGAGATATTAATTTCATGTTTATTTAACAACTGTGGGGAAAAAAATCAGTGCTAAATTAAATACAGACAATATAAGTAGACTAGTTAGCAACTGCAATTTAGAAATAAAGACTGACACATGTTAGCCTCTTCTCATGTGCTTTTACTCCCTGTGGTTTTATAGAGAATCATCTAATGTGTCATTTTCTTTTCATTTTAGCTGCAAGATAGAATTAATGACTTAGAAAAGGAACGGGAACTTTTAAAGGAAAACTATGATAAACTTTATAACAGGTAAATCAGGATTCCATGTGTTCTCTCATTCTCTTGTCTGAGATCTTTTGTATCAAAGCATCGGGTGTCAGAACATCTAACATTTATTAAAGAATTAGCTACGGCCCTGGCCGGTTTGGCTCAGCGGTTAGAGTGTCAGCCTGCAGGCCAGAGAGACCCAGGTTCGGTTCCCACTAAGGGCACGTATCTCGGCTGCACTTTGTCCCCAGCCCTGGTTGGGTCGTGTGGGTGGCAACCACTTGATGTGTCCTTTTCACGTCGATGTTTCTCTCTCTCTCTCTCTCCCTCCCACTCTATCTGAACAAAAGAAAATGAAAAAATGTCCTCGGGTGAGAATAAAAAATAAATAAATAAAAAGAATTAGTTATGAATGATTGCAAGAAATATATATATATATGTTACAAAGGAAAATAAGCTTTTTTGGCATTGATAAATAAGTTCTTTCACTTGAGTGGTAATCTGTCACTAAGAAAACTATTACTTCGTTACCAGTAATAACTGCTGTCGTTTATTGAATATAGACTATGAGCTAGTAGGTCCTGTGCTAAATACTCTACATACATTATTGTGAATTCCTCACAGAAGCCTGGCAATGTAGGCATTGTAAATGCCCATTTGCCGACAATGAAAATAAAACAAATTAAGTAACTTGCCCACGTTTTTAAAGCTATGATATAATAGAACTTGTATTTGAGCCTCCGTAGGTCTCTCCAAGCCCTTATTTCCCCACTGGACTACCCAGCCTGTGAGCTGAGAGTGATTATTTAGTGGAGGCAAAGGTGTTCACTTACACTTGTTTCTGCCTTATAAAGAGAAACACAAGCATCTTTAGGTCAAGATAAATTTTAAATAACTGTTTCAATTTGTTTTTATCTGCTTCATGATTAAGGTATTTAATAATCTCTTCTACTTATGTTAGAAACAGTTAGGTTTAGTTAAGTGATACAAATAGTATTTAGTATATGATACTAATAAATGATAAATACACAATTTCATGAAAGTAAAATCTATATATATTGAAATGTATGTTAGAGCTGATATCAGCAGTTCCTTCTATTGATCATAAAATAGAAAACAGTCATCTACAGATATGTCTTTTAACTTTTTAACTGTGTCTTATGTTTGAACTAAATTTATATTTTTTAAATTAAATCATACCTAAAGAGTGTAGCGATAGGGTTTTCTTCATTTTTACTTTGAAAAGATATATGATTAATGTTAGGCATCATCCAGTGGTATATATCTATGTTGTTTACCTGCTAGTGCTGATTATCTTTGTACAGTGGCTCATTATACTGAGGGTTACATATAGCAGGTTCAAACACCAGTCAAAAGAATACCTGGGGCTCTCCAGCAAGGATAAACTGGCTAAAAACCTTTATGTGGGATTTGTCTTCAACCCCCTTCCGGATCATTTGGCCCCAGTGCTTTGTTCTGGTCCCTCTTTTCAGCCCTAACTAATTTTACCTGAAGCATTTATGATGCCTCTTGTTTTAATTTCCATCTCTATATAACAGTGCATAGGTTTATATTGTTTTATGCCTAAGTATTTAGTAGCCGTGTGTTTGAAATTTTTAAATTTCAGTATACAGCTCACACAACCACCATATTGAATGGTAGAGAAAATGTTATCCTCATATTTTATAAAAGAGGACATTGAGACTCGTACAGAGTCACAGGGCATTGCTGAGACTCTGGTACAGGACTAAAATCCAATTCTTTGATTCTGAAACTTGATTTTTTCCCCCCTGTGCTTCACTATCTCTCTGATTTTAATTGGATTGGAAAACTGTGTATTAAAAAGGGAAACATTCATGGAATAACAGAACTGCCATATGTTCAGAAATTTTTATTGATTTTATCTTCAACATGTTATAATTTCAAATAATTTAACGTGGTCTTAATATAAGAGAGTAAGTGCCATTTGGCTATTACTTCGACATTTTCTACTTCCTCCCAATTAGGGGATTTACTGAATATACTTTCTTGGAATAAAAAACTTAGTTGGGAATAGTGCATAAATGGAATTTTGAGAAAGACATGTTTTTCTCATATTTACTTTATCACCATGAAACTTTATCTTTCCATATTAGAAGATGATCTAAGAGTGTAAATATAACTTTGAAAGTTTTTTTCTTTGTTTTATGCTTGAGCTACATTTTTTTTTTTTTCTGTTACATTGAACAGACTTCATTATGCTGCTTGCATTGAATTTTGTGTCAGGCATATGGAAGTGAATGTGTGTAATGAGTGTCATAACATTTTGTGTCGCGAAAAAAAAAGCATGTCACTTAAGCACAAAACCCAGCAAGCACACACACAATAGTAAATAGAACTATAAAATTCTCTAATAGGATTTTTAAAAATACATGTTTTCAGAAGTTGGAGAAACTACAAAACTCAACAAACTGCAAGTATCAGCATCATTCCTAAGATTTTTAACAGCCCTTATGTTGTGTGGCACTGTTACTCATCATTGCCAACAACTAACGCTCATCAGAAACTACATACACTCTCAGTTTGGTTAGTCATAGTGATAGCATGTTTTCAAAAGGAGAGCATTTGTTTGTTATCCAAAATTGGCTGGGTTTCAGGAGAAAAATGTGATTTGCAGATTGCATTCTCATCTTCCTTTTTCAAATGAAATTTTTAATGTGTTTATTACTTGACATATGACATATTAGAGAATCATCTGGTAAGATAAAATCCTCATGTTAGTATTTGGTATGAGCCTTTTTTTAATATGCTCAAATATTTTTGATACAATGCCAAGAAATAAGCATAGCTTTAAGAAATGTTAATTTAAAAATTCAGAATAAATTTTTTGCAATTACATCTTTTTATTTGGTTAGGGAGAAACTCTATACTATAAAATCATAAAGCTGTATCCTATTTTTGAAGTTAGTATAGTTTTAGGGTGATGTAATTAATGAATGCAATAGTCCTTCAACGATCATGTATATGAATAACCTGGAAAACAGAAAACATAGGTTTTACTACCCTTTGGAACCTCTTCACCCACAACTATCCAATTCTGAGACAGTCAATTTGAGATTGGATCCAAAGAATCTGTGAAAGGTCACTTTAAGTATTAACGCCACAAGAGACTACTAACCTAATACCTATTTTTTTAAAAAAGAGTTGGTCTAGTTTTTGAAGATGACATTAACCATTTTAAGAATTGGGTGAATTAACTTCTTACAATGTGATAGTCATCTAATATCCAAAATTTAAAGGAGCAGTGCTGACCACCCATAGACTCTGTGCTCCATTTCTGTAAAGTGAACACCTGTCCCCTGCAGCCTTCCAGGAATCATGAAAGCCCACGTGATCAAATAGGAGCACTTTGTGCCTCACAGAAATCACACTGAGTATGTCTGGGCCATCATTTCTCTTCCAATAAGTGAAATATCTTGATGTAAATATGTACTTAATTTCCATTAGGCCCTAACTAAAGTACCTATGGGTTTCTTTAGGGGTGATTTAGAGCTTATACTTACGTCTCCTTAGGATGCCCTTGAACATTGGAATAAATGGCATTTCTCCTGTAAGAACAAAGACCCTCGGGTAGAGATGAATTCTTTAGCTCAATTTGATCTTACCCTTCTGTTGATTGCGGGGGCAGGGAGGGGGTTCCATTGTGCTGACCCACAGGCACCAGTGGACATTCCACTGCAGATTGATACTTTATCACTTCTGCAACGCAGCGTAACAATGAAATGTGCACCAAGACCAGCTATGATTCCCCTCAATTGTCACTGGAGGCAATGTACAAAGACATTTTCATGAATAAAAGGCTCTCAAAGACTGTGCTCATATGCAGATTTAATCATGTACACAGCCTTTACAAAGAAAATGGAGCCAGATGTGGTTCACCATTTATAGCTACACAGATGGCTCCAAGCGTAGAGGAATACAGTAAATTCAAAAGGAATTCCTCATGAAACTCCAGTGGAATGTAATCCTAAATTTAGAGGGAAGAGAACAGTGGACTAAATTCAGATTGACTTATGCTGATTTACACTAGTATTTTGTGGGTTTGGAAAAACTAGGCTGCTAAATTGTTCTTAATTTAAACACATACAGCTTCTGATGTTTCTGCCAGATTAACTGTTGGTGATCTTTTTTGCTGGTACTAATGCTATTGGAACACTACTGTTTCTAATTTTTGGCGTCTGATATAATGTATAGTTGTGCCTATTTCATCATGCTAATTTTTTTCCGGGTAGTACATGGTTTCAATAATATGACACACACACTCACACTCGCATGCATGCATGCATTTATATGTATGCATTTGGGATATATAATTTGACCAGACATAAATTATATTTGTTCTTTATTTTAAAATGAAAATGTAAAGGAACATTCTTGACTTTAGTGTTTAAAGTACATATTGTATTTGGATTTCATTTAAGTCTAGGTAATTGTACCTTTTTAAAAATTAATTTAAAATATTGGTATATCAGACCCATGCATTTTCTAAGGTTCCATATGTGAAAGGAGAACACTGATAGGTGAAACAGATGTCATATTTTGAAAAACTTCTAGAATTCCATTTATTTTTAAGGTCATGTTATTTTAAATGCAGTAAAAACATTCAAAATGTAAAATGAATGCACAATTTTTTTAAAGCCATGCCTCCCAGAAAAGTATCTCTTTTGGTATAAAAACCTCAAGTCTAGCTGGGAGCAACATTAAAGGCAATTTTCAATAACAAATTTATTTTTCATTTACTTCATCATCACTACAAAACCAAATTTTATAAATTTTTGTTTCATTTACCTGGTTTCAAATAAGTAGAAAAGTCGAAGCTGCTGATAATTATTCAGTCATATCAAGCTTCACAGATAATAGTTTTCTGCTGAAATACAGATCAAGATCATTTTTTTCAAAACCTGGCTATCACCTGGGAGCTTTATAAAAATATGAATTCCTGGGCCCCAGGATCTTCGTTTTGAAATCTCCCCAAGTGTTCTCCTGTAGCTGGTCTCGCAGTAGGGAACCACTGTCCTAAATAAATGTGTAGTGTATACCTTCTGTATGTCATTTAGTTATTTTTCAACTATTTCTTCAAATCTCAATCATTAGTAGATTTTAACAATAGCTTAAACTGCTACACTTCTATTGAGGGACAATATTTCTATCTTTGTCATTCTTATCAGGGCATTCTTACTGGGTTTTCATCCCAATAGTGTGTTACAAGTAAAACTTGCTCTTAAGCCTGTTGTTTTTTGTTTTTAGGACAAAACTGCTTTATCACTACTTCTTAACATCAGAAGTGCCGCCTTGTTGTTCAATATGCTGTCACTTTGTGGCCAGTATTTTGTGACTATGTTATTATCACAGATCCTAGAATTAAAGATCAGATCCCCTTTCTCTAGGAAGAGGGTTTGTACGTGGGAGAGAATAGTCCTGTTCGATGCCGCTCGCTGAGGTTTGGAATTGCGGATTTCTCTGGAGCACGTACAGTATCTGAATTCCTTCACTAGTCCCACAAAAGCTGCACACTGCCAACTTTTCTGACTTTAGAGCTCTAAATTAAGGCCAGTGCCTTTGCTCATCCCACAGACTCTTTCATGTTCCCTAACCGCAGCCTGAGAAAGGCGCCTGGTCTCAACAGCAGCAGACCAGCATGTGTTTACTTAATTCCTAAGACATGATGACAGTGGTCTCTGTGCCACTAAAAGCTTTTCTCTTTATTATTTTCGGTTGAAGCTGATTTCCAAGCTTTCCTTGCATGTCCTGTGTGTTTTACAGTGCCTTCAGTGCTGCCCATGAAGAGCAATGGAAGTTAAAGGAACAGCAGCTGAAAGTACAGATTGCTCAGCTCGAGACGGCCTTAAAATCTGACCTAACAGACAAAACTGAAATCCTCGACAGATTAAAAACTGAAAGAGGTACATATGAAACAACTACTGACTTCCTCCTTTCAGACCTGTGTTTGACTCGGTGTACTCACTGACCCAGTCGGGACTCACTGTGGTGCCTGCTGTGTTGCCAGGCACGGCACCTTGCTGTGTATGGGGGAGACAGCCTGTGAGTATGGGAGACACAGCCCGCATCCACAGCCATCCCCTTGCATGAGCGTATCGGTCACTCAAACTTTCTTTCACTCGTCCTAGCCTGTAGGCCAAAGGAATTGTTTTTTCTCAGACTTATTCTTATTCATGTTGGCTTTATTATGTTTAATTTTCCTAAATGTTGAGCCTTTCTTTAACAATCAACAAGTGTTTATTGAGCACCAGTATTTGTTTGGCATTGTTCTACATTTTGGAGATACAACAGTGAATAAAACAGGCCTTGCCCACATGCAGCATCAGTTCAATAGGGAGAAGCAGACAGTAATTAAATAAGTATGTAATATGCCCAGCAGTGGCCAGTGTGTTGAGAATAAGAACAAAGTAGTATAGCATAACAGAGTGGCAGGAGCTGCTATTTTTGACGGGTCCAACTGAGGAGGTCGCTCTAATAATGAGATGCCTAATTCTGTGACAGGAACTTACACGCCAGGACACCTTGTCTCTATGTCTCTGCTGTAAAATTCAAGTTGGTGCATGGGGAGAGGTGGGAAAAGAACAGGAGTACCAAAGGGAGGTTGTGTGTGTATGTATTTGCTGTTCATTGTTTTTTATATTGTGTATAAAAAACAAGGACTGATCATGCAAAAAAGAGGGACATGTCCCTGCTGAATAGTAATCATTAGTAAGATTCATGTTATGCATCTCAGATCTCACCCATCTTGTCTCATAGAAGTAAAATAATAATTAACAATAGATGTTCGATTTACTGTATCTTACACACACATTACACACAAATGCACAACGGGGGAATTGAATTATTTGCTGCAAATGATGTATGTTTCTCATCCACTAGGTAAACCAAGGGATGTGACAATAAAGTTGCTTTGGAACATTTGCAGTTTCATTGTATAAGAACATTTAAAAGTTTAATGCAGACCCAGTTTTTTTAAAATTACATATTTAGTCAGTACTCTATATATTGATTTAAATCACAATGCTATATTTCGTTAACTATAAGAAAGATTTTTTTTCCCCATTTTTACATATCTAAAATTGGGATGCATTTTATAAATGATAACATTTAAAAATTATGGTCTGACTTTTTTAACATTTTAAGAAGTTTGAAACAGAACACATTTTATGATGGATGTAGTCTTAATTTCAGGGAAACACTTCTGTTTACCAAGTGACTAAATTTGATGAAAGATTATTTGGAAGATTGTGAGTGGACTAAAATGGTGACATGATTTCTGACCAGTTGGATATTTAAAGTTTTGATGTCAGAGATACAGTTTCTGATTTTGCTACGCAAAGTTGAGTATGTAACAGAGTGCTTTGTTTAGGAGTTGCTCAATAAATTCTTGCTCACTAAAGGAAGTGGAAGTACTCTGTATTCCCTCTCTCTTTTCCAAAAACATATAAATTTCTCATTCTTGAAAGAGAAATGAAATAAACTTTTCTTATTTCTGTGCTTTCTATACTTCCCTAGTTATTAAAAAATTTAAAACTCTTATCTTTAGACATCTGAGTTGATCTCCAGAAAGAAACTTCTTAAGGGGATAGAATCTTGGTGGCCTTTAAAAAAACAACAACTATTGTTGAATCAATTCTGAGGGTTCTTAAAATTATTAAAGCTATAATTGCTAAGTTATTTTATTTCAACTAGTTCATTTTTTATCTTTTTTTGCTGGTTCTTATGTCTCTTTTGGATTTTTTGAATAATAGAAATAACTCATGCACATCGTAAAAAAAAAAAAGTCCAATAAACAAAACCAAAAAAAAAAGTTTTTAATTACTGTTTCACAACCCTAAAGATAATCTCTACTAATATTTTTATGTATGTCTTTCCAGAGTTTTCTATATGTATATAGTTTTATAACATGCTTTTTTATTTACCATATTGTGAAATCATTCCTTAAGTATAAATATAAATTCACATCACCATCATTTATAATAGTTGTCATAGTTTTTTCAGTGTGAGAATGTATCATAGATTGTTTAACAATCTTGTATTAATGAATTTTTAAATCACTTTAGTTCTTTAAGTATCATAAAAATTTTTCTGAACAAACTTTTGTACATTTATTTATTTATTTTCTAAAGAAATATTACTGAACTAAATCTTTATTTTTACTGCAACTGTTATTTTAAGTTATTTTTGCTTGAATACCTAAAATTTATAGGTCTAATGATTTAAGTGTGTTTTTTTTTTTTTTTTTAAGTGAAATGTTACAAAAGATTATAAGAAAAATATTACAGCCTGTAGCCATTTTTTCCAGGAAAACAAAGACCCCAAAAATTGAAATTGCCTATTGAAGGAAATCTTTTAATGTTTAGAAAGTTCCTTTTTGTGTAACAGATTTTGAAATTGTTAAATTTTGCTTTGAAGTCTCTTCACACATTTACCTTTTCATGTATCAAGTGTTCTTTGCCAGAAGATGTTTCCCTGGCTTCTTGTAGTCATTCATCTAACTGGCAGGTTACTTTTAGAGAATACTCACCTCTTTATTCAAGGTACAAATTAGTTTCAGATTGTGTGAATATGTGGGGGAAGGATATGTAAATGCAGTTTGCATTTGGTTAATGCTTAAATTAACTGCATGTGTTTAAGGGCCTGCTTTTGAAAGTTTCATTCTATCTTTAGCTGAAATGCATAATTCAGCATAATGCATATGGTTATATTGATCACAGCTGAAGATATTAACACAGAGGAGTTCTGAAAATTGTTTAGTTGAATTGTTCTCTGCATCTGCTTATTAATGATGTGCTTGAAGAACATAATTTTAAAAGAGTGAAATGTTATCTCATTTGAATAAAATGCTGTTTAGTTTAACCTGCTTTTTGTCACATCATAAGGCAAAGGAGGTTATTTTTCATCTTGTACAGGGTGCTTTGATTTTTCATATTATAATTCAGCAAGTCTTTTTCCTCCTTGAACTATTTCGTCTCCCAATAAACAGTTTAAAAAAGGAAAATGTAGTGGATAATTCTACATAAAATTCAATAGAGAGGAAGTTACTGGTATTCTGTAATATCTTCTCCCACTAAGTGATTTTCTTACTAATAATGCCAGTTTTAAAAATATCAGTGAACATAAGGGGACATAGCTGTTGGAACAAAAATCAGTAAAAGAATAATCATTGGAATAAGTTTATTTATACATACTAGTATATCATTATTAGTTAGGGTCCTGCTCTGAAAAATTGAAACAATAAACGAAAGCACAGAAATAATCATCCAGAGGAGCTGGGAGCAGTCCTGTCCTGATACTTTGGCTCACCCTCAGAACCCCTGAAATTTTTGCTGGCCACAGAAGGAAGTTATGTTATCTTCAGGACCTTTGCTTGTATATCCTTCTGACTATATTTACCTTCTTTCTGTTACCCGATCATTCTAATCCACATCAAAGAAAGCTTTCCACCTTATTCTACTCTCTAAACAAAAGGCAACTTTTTCTCATGAGAATTCATACTTATTGTTTATCCTAATTTTTAGTTTAAAGACAAGCATTTCACCTTTATCTTCAAGTTTTCCAAGTATTGTTCACATTAAAACTTTTTTCATTTTGTTCACTAAATATGAGCAGCTGACACTCTAGGATAACCTTTTATCAATATGAAAAATGTATAAATTTGATATCAAAAATTTTCTGCATCCCCAAGAGTCATAGTCTGTGTGTTTTTTTGTTTGTTTTCATTTTTATTTTTTGTTTGCTTTTTAGTTTGCCAAGAAATATGTGACATTGAAAATATTCGAATTTATTCCATTTCTTTTAAATGGTGTATTTTACCATTTTTACTTACATGTAGTATTTCTAACTTGGAAACCGAAAGTGTTATAAATGTCAGAAACATATTTTTGTATAAAATGCAGTCAGTGTGCAAATGTACTCATGTAAAGAATTCTTGGCAGATGTGTTGACTTTTCTTTTTTTGAAGGAAAAGGAATCAAGAATGTAGAACTTGAATTGAGGACTTATGATAAACATAAATCTTTGAGAGTAGGATGAAATTAGTGCAGGCATTTTGGATGACGTGGTTTAGGGTTAGTCCACAGGGAGCCCAAATGGAGGATGCTTGACCACCACGATGAACTCTGTTGAAGAGTACACTTAAGAACATGAGACTAAAAAATAAATTTGTTATCTAGCTACTATGCTATTTTTTTTTTAAGTTTAAAGTATGTTAATGCAGGGTCTGAAAAATTAATCCTTGTGTGGATTTACTCTCCTCGGTAGCTCTACCCTAAACCCCTGTTTGTGGGCCCTAGCAAACCAGTGCCCAGAGGAACATAACCAACCTCCATTTCGTAACAGTAGCTCTGAGCCCTTGGCCTTCTGATTGACAGCATAAGCTCATGAACACACAGGAATTGTTACTGACACTACCATGCACTGATTGAGAATTCATTTCTCCTGTATTAACAGATTTGTTAACAGTGCAGTTGATTAAAATTATGTCTTTAGCCCTGGCCGGTTTGGCTCAGCAGTTAGAGCGTTGGCCTGTGGTCCAGAGAGACCCGGGTTCGGTTCCCGCTAAGGGCATGTACCTTGGTTGCAGTTTGTCCCCGGACTGGTTGGGTCATGCTGGTGGCAACCACTTGAAGTGTCCCTTTCATGTTGATGTTTCTCTCTCTCTCTACCTCCCACTCTATCTGAACAAAAAATGGAAAAGTGTCCTCGGGTAAGGATTAAAAAAAAAAAAATTATGGCTTTAGTTATTACCAGAGAAATTACCTTGTTTGAATAAAAAGACTTTCTGTTAAATTGGGAAAAGAAAATTCAAGGAACTCAAAAAACTGAAAGGTACATTTTTTTTTTTTTTTTTTTTTGCATGCCTTTCAGGACCCTTAATAAGTAAGTAAAAGTCATAGATTTAGAAACCTATTTTCTTAGGTATTTTAGATAGAGTGCTTCTTTGAAGTCCCAGAGGCCACAATTTCCTTGTGTTAATACTGCAAACTTACGTCTTCAGTTTTTGATAAGCAGTGAATCATATGGCAGACACATGAGAGCATGCGTCCATTCTCACTCCCTGCTGCCTTTGTCTAGGTGCTAGCTGGATTTCCTCCCTGCCCAGGGCAGTGCTCCGCGGAGCCTGCTGTGCCAGGAGGTGTATGCACGTAAAAGTGTCCTTGAACTGCATTCCCTCAGACCTTTCTGATTGTGTCGACTTTATTTTTAAGACCAGAATGAGAAACTCGTTCAAGAAAATAGAGAGCTACAGTTACGCTGTCTGGAACAAAAGCAACAACTTGATGAACTTAAAAACCGCATGAAGTTTTACAACCAGGTAAACTATGTTCTTCTTTAGGAAGTAAACTCCAGATTTTTATCTAAATATTTCATGCATGGAGAAAGCACTATACTAGAAAGAAAAAGGATACAAATACATTACTTCATTTATTAATTTGTGGTATCAGGCAACTTATGTTCCATGAGGATAATCTGCATAGCTGGAATGTCTGTTGTACTTTCTATTAATATCTCATTGTGAGCTTTTACTTTGTCTTTTGCAGGAGAGTGATATTAATGCTGATGACTTGAGCGAAGCTCTCCTGCTTATAAAGGTAACTTTTTGAACTTCACCATGAATTTCATGTCTACATATAACTGTTCTGGCTTAATGAAGACCCTCATCTATAACCCTCATACTTGGAGAATGAATTATTCAGACAAGTGGTCAGGTGACATTTAGTTACAGCACATACATATTTCATAATGACATCAAAATCACATTAAAGTAGACCTTAAAAACTTGTTTAAAGCACTTTGTCCAACCGTAACAAACATTTTACTTTTACATGCCTTACTACAAAACTAATCAACAATTTTCTGTCCTAAGAGACCTTGGTACACACAATTATTTTAAGTAAAATACTGAATTATGTGTTACCAGAAGATATTTTCCAGTTCTGGGGTATTCCGTTGTTTACAAGAAGACATGAGAAATGCATTTCTTTCCTTTGAGATCATCACAGTGTAGATTTTAATCAAATGAAGAAATAGAAATAAATGTACATGATTTCTTTTTTATGTCATGAAGCAATAAACTGATTTTTGAATTCTCTATAATTGTTCCAAATGTCTGTCCAGATATATTTTCTATATGAGGACTACTTTATTCCTGATGGAAAATGGAAATATATCTGTTTTCAATTAATGAGTTTTCCTTGCTATATCTATATTAAATCACATGATTACATTTTAGAAACTCGTGTTTCAATAATAAAACATGTTTTTGTTTTAGGCTCAAAAATCACAAAGAAATGGAGACCTTTCCTTTTTAGAGAAAGTAGACAATAAAATTAATAAAGATCTAGAACACTCCATGAGAGAGCTGCAAGCAACTCATGCAGAAACAGTGCAAGAACTTGAAAAGACAAGGAACATGCTAATTATGCAACATAAAATTAATAAAGATTATCAGGTAATGTAATACACTGAATTAGGAGAATAAGTTTACTATAATGTCCTAAAAATGATTTACTTTCCTAAACAATATCATGTATTATCACATTATAATCCATGGTCATGTGTTATCACATGCCTGGAAGTTAGCCTTATAACTAAGTACTTAGAATAAATAGTTTTAAAACAAATACATTTTTTTTTATCCTCACCTGAGGACCTTTTTGCATTTATCTTCAGATAGAGCAGGAGGGAGAGAAGGAGGAAAAGAGAGAGAAACATCAGTGCAAGAGAGACACATCGACTGGTTGCCACGCATAGGACCCCAACCGGTCCAGGGACAAACTGCAACCCCTCAAGGTACGAGCCCTTAGCGGGAACCAAACCCAGGACTCTCTGGTCCATGGGCCGACACTCTAACTGCTGAGCCAAACCGGCCAGGGCCAAATACATTTTTTTTTTTTTTTTATCCTCACCTGAGGACATTTTTCCATTTTTTGTTCAGATAGAGTGGGAGGGAGAGAGAGGAAAAGAGAGAGAGAGAAACATCGATGTGAAGGGACACATCGAGTGGCTGCCACCCTCACGACCAGCCAGGGCCGGGGACAAACTGCAACCGAGACACATGCCCTTGACGGGAACTGAACCCGGGTCTCTCTACCGTGGGCCGACGCTCCAACCGCTGAGCCAAACCGGCCAGGGCCAAATACATTTTTTTAAGTTCCTGAGTTTAGAGAGCAAATGGCAGCAATGAACGCACGCCGACGAGTGTCAGCGCAGCCTGTAAACAGGCTGCAGTGATGCGGAAGCCCTGCCACGGTCTGCACCACAACGCGGGAACGTCTCAGCAAAGGGAATCTGGATCGTGTTGATTTTACTTCTGATTTTATGAACAATTTTACACATGTTTTTCTAAACTGTAAGTTCTTTGAGGTCAGGAAATTGGGTTCTTACTCCTGGTATCTCCAGAATCTAGAAAATGCACAAATCATACTTGCCTTAAGAAATGAAAATGGAGCTGCCCTGGCCGGTTTGGCTCAGCGGTTAGAGTGTTGGCCTGCGGTCCGGAGAGACCCGGGTTCGGTTCCCGCTAAGGACACATACTTCAGTTGCAGTTTGTCCCCGGCCCTGGTTGGTCGTGCGGGTGGCAGCCACTCGATGTGTCCCTTCACGTCGATGTTTCTCTCTCTCTCTCTCTCTCCCTCCCACTCTATCTGTACAAAAAAATGGAAAAATATCCTCGGGTGAGGATAAAAACAAAACAAACAAAAAAAAAAGAAATGAAAATGGAGCTAATTATAAATGTTAAAACTTGTTATCTCTTCTTTTTTAGATGGAAGTTGAGGCAGTAACCCAGAAGATGGAAAATTTGCAGCAAGATTATGAACTCAAAGTGGAACAGTATGTTCATCTTCTTGATATCAGAGCTGCACGTATCCAGAAACTAGAAGGTACATCGTGTACAATTTGCTGTTGTCCGCACATGATGGATTTTATAATAGTTGAAAATGTCATCCAAATCTACACTCACAATAGCTTTTTGCCATTTTTTCCCCCAATTTATAACTATAATAATAATGCACCAGAAAGGCTGTTTTTATCTGATTGTTTTCTAGTCTGGAATTTGTAGTCATTTTCTACCGCTCTTTTGATTCAGTGTTGCTTGCAGGCAGGATCTCAAAGTACTCCATACAGTATCTCAGACTAAATTTACCGCTTGATTTCTAAGTTCTCTTCTAAGGAAGCTGTGCATCAGCCAAACGAGCCTGCTTGCTGTTTGGGATCCCTCTTGCTCAGTCCCATCACCATGCCTTTGTCTACTCCACATGAACCTCCTTTCTCCCCTAACTGCAAGCTACACCCTTCCCTGCTTCAGACCCGAGTGCAGGCCTGGGCCAGAAGCTGGCTCCCATTCCTCTCCCATTCCTCTACTGGAAATGCCCTTGCAGTGGTTGTCAAACTGTAGCAAGGATGAGAACCACAGGGACAACTTGTTTCGGTTGCAGCTTCCTGAGCCCTCCCCCTGGACCTGGGCCCATGATTCAGTATATTTAGAAAGAACTCCAAGCCATTCAGATGCAGGTACAAGTCTGTACTTTGAAAAATAGCACTCACCAGTTTCACTCTGGTGTACTCAGAAACTGTGTTTGGGGAGCTTTGCATATTCTTTGTGACTAAAAGATAGGTTCTTCAATCAGAAGACTTTATCTCTCTTTCATGTCCCTTGCTATACAATGCTTAATTCAATTATCTATGCCAGCAGTAATTTTACACTTAAGACTTCCTGAGGAGAGAGTCCCAAAGGCCTTTTATTTAATGGGTTGCACTTATGATATTTACCATACTAGAAATTAAAGGTGAGAAATTTAAAAATATTTCTTTTAAGTCCTGCCAAAATAATAATAAACCCATTGCATGTTAACATAAATTACAGCATTTATTTTTTTAAAGCAGTATTTTCTATACCAAAAAGTAGTGAGAAGAGTGACATTGTTTTAAATCTTCTTTTAATTTTTTAAATTGTTTAACATTTTTACAAATCTTTTTAGTGTCTATCTTAATAATAGAAAACAGCTGTTATATCACATAAAATGATTTTTAGGTATATAAACCGTTTTTATATCTGCTTCTGTATTGAATCTGTTATGATATCACATATCATGTAGGTTCTAGGAAGCTTCGTTATACACTCGTGAGAGAATAAAAATGAAAAAAGAAAATAACATCTTAGGATTATTTTTTAAATAATCCTCATCTCACAAACCTTCAAAACAGTTTCAGGGACCTTAAGGGGTCCCCAGACCACACTTTGAGAACCACTGCTCTAAGTAGAAGGGCTCAATAAACATCTTTATCCAACTGAACAGGGTTTTCCAGAAGTCACAGAGCAGTGTGTACCTTTTATTTCACGTAGTACTCAATAAAAATTTGCTTGATGGAATTTTCCAGAATAACAAGGAGGTCACAGAGTTTGGGATTTTATTCCTTTCAAGCCTTACTAAATCTTTACCAATATATTTTGTCTGTTCCCTGTATTCATTGATTCAGTCCATAAACATGCTCAAGCTCCTCATGCACCCTAAGCAAAGTGCTGGGCAGTAAGGGTACAAACAGGGAGAACAGTTCAGGCACCACCCTCAGGGAGCTCACAAGATGTGAACGAGGAAGTAGATAGTTTTCTGTGGAGAGCGTGGAGCTAGGAAAATGCAGAAGATACGGAACAACTGAGGAAAGAGCACCTCTTGACACCTGCAGATTCGGGGAAGACTCCGCACGCGGGCTGGAGTGTTAGAGGTGACAGCACTCACCACGAAGTAGGCGCATGAAGGCCTTCCAGGCAGGAGACAGGCTCCTGAAAGGGCCTCTGCCATTCGCTTGGGAAACTACTTGGGGAGCCACCGAATGGGACCCCAGGCTCAGGACGTGTGAAGACCCTGTTTGCCATCCCGAAGAGTGGGAATCTTACCGAGAACCTCGGAGAGATTTTTAAAGTAGGGGTAACACCCCCAGAACTGTATTTGGAGACTGTGCTTTAGGTGTGGGGAAGAAGGCGTCGGATATGAAGGAGGAAGCAGCGTGGGCTTCAGAGTGACCTGGGTAATCAGCCCCAGGCATGTGAGTGAGGCAGTGTCAGTGCAGACGGAGAGGGCAGATTCGATCAGGACTTAGGCAACAGCATTGATGACAAGGTGTGGGGAGAGGAACTGGGACGATTCTGGTACCCACCTTAGGCAGCTTGGTGAATGCAAACACCATCACTAGAGAGGCAAATACAGGAATAACTGGAAGAGAATACAACACATTCTGTTTTGGATATATTGAGTTTGATGTGCCTTGGGGACATCTGGACGGAGGAGTTAGCAAGCCATTAGATGTGTGGGCCTGGAATTCAGGGAAGAAATCTGAATTAAAAATCTGAGTATTTATATTCAGCATATTGATAGTAGCAGAAATCCATAAAAGGGGATGAGCTTACCCACGGGAAGACAAACTAAGAGGAGAGTAAAACAGAACTCTGCTTAGCAAACTAACAGAAAAGGAAACCCTTAAAGAGTGAGAAGAGAGGCAGGAGAAGCAGGGCAGATGCAGACATGGAAGCCCAGGTAGGACAGAGTCCACAAAAGAGAAAGTGGTCATAGTGTCCATGATGCAAAGAAACCAAGTAATATAAGGACCAGAGTCCATTCGATCTAGCAGTTAATTAGTTCTTGGTGACCTTTTGTGGAGTCGTTTCACAAGAAAGGCAGGTGCCGTTTGCACAGGTTGAAGAGTGTCTGTTAGCCACGGAGTTGGAGACACAAGTATACTCTTTCTAGAAATTTGGATATAACATTTGGGGAGGGATGTGTATCTAGAACGAGCTGTATCTTTTTTAGAAAAGTAATTAACATAGCTTTAAATCACATCATTAAAAGTAGACAGTATGGTGAGTTTTGACCTATGTGTACATCTTTGAAACCATCACCATAATCAAGATAAAAAATATATCCATCATCCCTCAAATACAGTAGAAAAGTATATACAGGGTGGGGCAACAGTAGGTTTACAGTTGTTTGTATGGAAAATAATACAGTAATTAATACATAATAATATAAAAATAAACTTTTGTGTACTCACAACTGTAAACCTACTACTGCGCCATCCTGTATTTTAATAGGCTAAAGGACAGGAGCCCATGGAAAGATAAACTGACTCTATAGGAGAGAAGGTAACAGAAGAGGCAGGGGAGCAGGTGCAACCCAGATCTTTTCTTCAGCTGTTCATTCAGAGGCCTTTTTCTTCCTTGTTGCTTTCCATAGGATAGCCTGTGTTACAATTAGGTTGTAGTTTTCTTATTTAATAAGTGATGTCAAAACAAATGATGAATTTCTGTACAATATTAGGTACAGAAAAATAGTGAAGTCGTAGAATTTAAGATGGAGGCTGTTCACCAGAAGCCTCAAGACTTCCATCCACTTCGGAAGCCACTTTGTATCTTCATTTGTCAGTATTTTGAAATCTCTAAACTGTGTGTCTTCTCTTGCAGCCCAATTAAAGGATATTGCCTATGGCACCAAGCAGTACAAATTTAAACCAGAAATCCTGCCAGATGACTCTGTGGATGAATTTGATGAAACCATTCACTTAGAACGAGGTGAAAACCTATTTGAAATCCATATCAACAAAGTAACCTTTTCTCCTGAAGTGTTACAGGCGTCTGGAGATAAAGAGCCTGTCACTTTCTGTACCTACGCTTTCTATGATTTTGAACTACAGACAACTCCCATAGTGCGTGGCCTTCACCCGGAATACAACTTCACTTCTCAATACCGTGTTCATGTTAATGACTTATTTTTACACTATCTTCAGAAGAACACTGTCACTCTGGAGGTCCACCGAGCATACGGCACAGATTACGAAACAATTGCAGCATGTCTGTTGAGATTCCATGAAATTCTAGAAAAAAGCGGTCGAATATTTGGCACAGCAAGTTTGGTTGGTAAGTACAATTTTGTAAACTTGGGCTGTTTGACTCACTAACGTGGTTTATATAGTAATTTGGTGTTTCTTGGTAGTATCTTCTTTTACAGACTCAAGGTGCCTTCAGGGGAAGGGCAGCATTCTCTAATGTAGCCGCCCACAGATGTTTGGACTGCCCACATGTCTCGATGATGTCAGTGCAGTGGCTGCTAATTTTTTAAAAGCTTATAAGTGCAAATGTTTATTTATAAAATTGATACCCTTGTTTGATTAAACATTAAATGTACTACATTCATCAATCTTTGTTGCTCTATTTTAATTTTTATTTATTTTTTTGTTAATCCTCACCTAAGGATATTTTCCCACTGATTTTCATTTTATTATTTTTTCTTTTATTCTCACCTGAGGACATTTCTTTTGCATTTATCTTCAGATAGAGCAAGAGGGAGAGAGGGGGAAGAGAGAGAGAGAGAAATATCAATGTGAGAGAGACACATTGAGTGGCTGCCACCCATACGACCCCAACTGGGGCTGGGGACAAACCACCACAAACTGCAACCGAGGTACGTGCCCTTAGTGGGAACCGAACCTGGGACTCTCTGGTCCACAGGCCAATGCTCTAACCACTGACAAAAACCAGCCAGGGCTTTCCACTGATTTTTAGATAGAGTGGAAGAGAAGAAGGGAGGTGGGGGTGGGGGAGAGAGAGAGAGAGAGAGAGAGGAGAGAGAAACATCAACTTATATCAATTGATTGCTTCCCACGCAGCCAGGGCTGTGGCCAGGGATCCAACCTGCAACCCAGGTACATGCCCTTGACTGGGAATCGAACTCAAGACCCTTCAGTCTGTGGGCCATGCTCTAACTGTGCAGCCAAATTAGCCAGGGCCATCAAATATTTTTTAAGAGTGTTTTGTTATCACTGTTACTGAGTACTGGGAATACAGTGGTCAGTGGTAAATAAGACAGACAAAGCCCCTGCCCTCACATAGCTTATCTGCTAGAGGAGAAGATAGTCCATAGAACAAATTAGATAGATAAATATAGATGTAGATGTAGATGTAGATATAGATACAGATATAGAGTCTCCCTCACATATGATGAAAAATGATTGGGGCAAGCAGCTGAAGACAGAGATGGAAGGGTGCTAATTCAGATAAGGGCTTCTCTGCGGAGTGACATTGGTGAAGATCTGAATGAAGACCCATGCCAAGACCAGAGGAGGAATGTTTCAGGCAGCGTAAACGGCAAGTCCAGAGGCCTGAGGCAGGAGCAGCAAGAAGGCAGGGGCTAGAGCAGAGGTGAGATTTAAGAAAGGCAGGGACCAGTTCATGCTGTAGAGCCTTGTAGGTCATGGTGAGGAGTTTGGATTTGATTTTTTCCCCCTGAATGATGAAAGTCAGTGGAGGATTTTGATGAGGGAAGTCACATGACCACACATAGGTTTTATTTTAATTTTTTTTAAAATATGTTTTTATTGATGTTTTAGAAAGAAGGAAAGGGAGAGAGAGATAGAGACATCAGTGTGAGAGAGAAACATTGATCTGCTGCCTCCTGTACACCCCCTACTGGGGATTGAGCCTGCAACCCAGGCATGTGCCCTGACTGAGAATTGAACCCGGACCTCTAAGGCTATGGGACAGCGCTCAATCCACTGACCACACCAGCCAGGTGATCACACATAGATTTTAGAAAAACCACCTGGGTGGGTGCTGTAGGAAGAAACGTCTGGATGGTCCAAGAGGGGAAAGAGGGCCACTATCAAGCAGCTCTTGCATTAATCTGTGAAAGAGGTGGTGGCTTGGATTAAGGTGGTAATGAAAGCGGTGATAAGAAGTGGTCATAAGTGTATGTTTGATTAACTCTTCAAGACGCTTATCAGCCCGGCCGGTGTGACTCAGTGGTTGAGTGTCAACCCATGCACTGAGAGGTTGCCAGTTAGAGTCTCGGGCAGGGCACATGCCCAGGTTGTGGGCCTGGTCCCCAGTGGGGGGCATGCAGGAGGCAGCCAGTCGATGTTCTCATCGATGTTTCTATCTCTCTCTCCCTCTTCCTTCCTCGCTCTCTAAAATCAATAAACAAACAAATTTTTTTCAAAAAACTTGTTTAACAATTGAATGTAGAATAGTGAGGGAGCTAGAGGAGGCAAGAACGTCTGGCCTGAGCAGCTAGGGGAATGGGTAGGCAATTCACTGATGGGCCTGGGAAAGGGGAGCTCTGAGGAAGAACATCAGGATCACATGTGAAGAAGTTAAGGCTGTCCTGCCTGCTGGACAGCAAAGTGGAGACGCCGTGTAGCAGCTGGAGACACTAGGCTGAAGTCATGGACAGAGATGTGAAAGTGGGACTCGTTAGCCTATGGGATATTTTAAGCCTTGAGCCTAGATAATATCGCATGGAGAGTGAATATACATGAAGACGACGACGGTGAAGGACTGAGCCTTGGGAAGTGCCAATATTTAGGGTTCAGGAAGAAGAGCCAGGAGTGGCCTGGGAGGTAGGAGGCAAACCCAGAGTATCCAGTATCCTGAGGCCAAGAGAAGAAAACAGTTCAAGAGGGAAGGAGGGGGACTTGGGAGGGATTTTATTTTATTGATTGAGTGATTGATTGCATAAGTAATATGTTCACATGATTCATAAATCAAAAAGGCACAAAAGGTTAGACCATAAAATGTCCATCTCCCACCCGTCCCCTGCTATTCTGGGTTTTCTCACCAAAGGCTATAGATTCTTCCCCGAAAATTTTGTGCATATACAAACAAATATGTGTGTGTGTTAATATTCTTCCTTTAGGATTATTTTTTAAGTGTTGGCAGATTTGAACCATGTTGTTGATTGATGAGAATTATATATTGATGAGAATGGTCCGTTAGCAAGGAATAAATTGATGAAGTAGGAGATAATAGGGATAATATTTTTAATAATATGTTCTGTTCAGGAAATTTTATGTATAGAATATTATCTGTTCAACCATTTTTTGAGTACCCATTAAGTACCAGTCCCTCTGGTAAGAATCTATCAATGGAAACCACAGCCCTTGCCCTTGGGAAACTTCATGTTGGGGAGAAACAGACAGCTATGTCGCAGCATTCAGTGCCCTGATGAGGGCGTAGTCTTCCTCTCTGTGCAGGCATAGAGAGCGCTCTTTAGTCTCCCAGGAGCCTCCGAGGGAATCTTTGCAGAGGAAGAGGAGTGGAGCTGCCCAGGTTGAAAGAAGTACTGAGGGTATGCAGAGCAAAGTCATACAAGGTTCTATTACATGCAGTGCACGTTTGGCATAGCCATGGACTTTTTTTGCCCTGTACTTGTGACACAGTAGAGGGGGAAGGGGCCATAGATTTCTTTAAATTGCATTATAATGTGGAGTATCATATTTATAATTTTGAGGTTTCATATAGTATCTGTCAGACTGCATTGAGTACAACTTGTTTTAAAAAAAAAAAAAAAAATGTGCTGCAGCATCAATTAGAGTTTGTGGAGTATTTGGTCCAATACTTAGATTTTCTTTTATCGTTCAGAATGATTGAAATAGTGTAAATTGGAAGCTCTCAAACATAGTTTGACAGTTCTTTAATAATGTTTAACACAGCAAAACTCGTACTTGCAGAAGTAACTTCATTTTCTTCATCTCTGTTGTTTGCCAATCACACATCATTTGTGCATGTCACATGCTATTTTACTCAGTATAAAATTTATAGTTTTTATGTATAGTACCATTGATGTACTTTTTACTGGTATATATTTTGATTTATAGGACTATTTTAACAGTGAGTTATATATTGATTTGTAGGAACTAAAGAAGACATCCCAAATTTTGGCACAGTGGAATACTGGTTCCAATTAAGAGTTCCCGTGGACCAAGCAATTCGACTTTATCGAGAACGGGCGAAGGCTTTGGGATATTTAACATCAAATTTTAAGGGACCAGAGCAAACGCAACGGGTAAGCTTGTTTGACTTTAACACTTTTATGACACAGACATTTTATAATATTTTTTCTATGTCATGCTTTAAACTGAAGTTATTTTCTTTCACAGCCATCAAGTGACTTTTTCTAACTTTTTATTTTGAAATAATCATAGACTTGCAGGAAGTAGCACAAATATACAGAGAAGCCCTGTGTACCCTTCACACAGCTAGTCCCAGTTGTAAGATCTCACATAGCTGTACGACAATATGAAAACCAGGAAGTGGACACGGTACAGTGCTATTAACTAGGCTACAGACCTTATTCAGATTTAATCAGTTTTTACATGTGTCAGGGAGGAGGAGTTCTGTGCAGTTTATCATGTGTATATATTCATGTAACTACCACCACAACCAAGATACAGAATTATTCCATCACCACGAAGAAACCCATCCTTGTGCTAACCAGGACACTTGAAATATAGAATTACAATACAATTATCACACATCAGATGACTTTTATTACATTATCTACTATTAAGGAAATACATAGCTATTATTGGACCACAAAATGAGTATTGTCACTGAGAATTAGACGTTTGTAGTTTTTTTGTTTGTAATATTTTCTTCTTTATTGATTTTAGAGAGAGAGAAACATCAATGAGAGAGAACATCATTTGGCTGCCTCCTGCATGACCCCCACTGGGGATGTGACCCACAACCTGGGCATGTGCCTTGACTGGGAATCGAACCAGCGACCTCTTGGTGCAAGGGTCAATGCTCAACCACTGAGCCATACTACCTGGGCTGTTTGTTTTTTTTAAATCCTCACCTGAGGATATTTTTCCATTTATCTTCAGTTAGAGTGGGAGGGAGGGAGAGAGAGAGAAATACTGATGTGAGAGAGACACATCGACTTGTTGCCTCCTGCTGACCTCAACCAGGACCAGGGACCGAACTGCAACTGAGGTATGCGCCCTTGACCAGAATAGAACCTGCGACTCTTCGGTCCTCAGGCCGACACTCTAACCACTGAGCAAAACTGGCCAGGGCTAGACATTTAAATGCAGTTCCTTAGGTTCAAACAATGTTTCATGGAGTCATGGCTGTATTTCCAAAAGAATAAATGCCATGATCCAATGAATGCAGAAAGCACTGAATTAAGCAACGTTAAATAGAATCCTTAACTTTAGGACTTCTCATGTACAACATGATTCTCAAGAGGAAGCCTAAATTATGCAGTTATGTGGAGTTACAAAGGGATTGAAGATCGCAGAAACATTGTGGAATGTCTGCTCAAGTCTTAATGATCTTTTTTCATTTGGAACTGCCCTCACTCCCATCTATGGGGCTAGGCCCCCAGTGTCAAGCTTTATGTTTGATGATCCTGTTCCCTCAGTCGCCACCCAATTATAACTAATGATTCAGAAATATCCACCTGACCCCAGTTCAGCCAATCAGATTCTGCTTCCTGAGATCAAGAGAAAGCAAGACTCTCCATCCCTGGAACATGCAAAAAATTAGGAGCTTCTACCATGTTAACAGCAAAGGAAAGAAAATGGATCTAGAGAGAGAAAATAATGAGCCCAGCATACAGAGAATAGAAACTAGGTGGAGAGTCCGTTCTGGTGGTTTCTAGTCCTACTTCCTTCCTAAGGCCTAGCCACATTTCTGCTGTAACAGTTCCATGAGATGGGCCTATGGCCTTATTTTTTTTAAAGTAATCCAGCCCTGGCCGGTTTGGTTCAGCGGTTAGAGCGTCGGCCTGCGGTCCTGAGAGACCCGGGTTCGGTTCCCGCTAAGGGCGCGTACCTCGGTTGCAGTTTGTCCCCGGCCCTGGTCGGTTGTGCGGGTGGCAGCCACTCGATGTGTTCCTTTCACGTCGATGTTTCTCTCTCTCTCTCTGTTCCCACTCTACCTGAACAAAAAAAAAAATGGAAAAATGTCCTCGGGTGAGGATAAAAAAAAAAGTAATCCATACCCAAGGGTATTTTTCTATTTATCTTCAGATTAGGGCGGGGGGCATCTATGTGAGAGAGATACATCAATTGGTTGCCTCCCGCATGATCCCAACCAGGACCGGGGACAAAACCGCAACTAAGGTACATGCCCTTGACCAGAATTAAACCCATGACTCTTTGGTCTGTGGACCAAAGCTCTAACCACTGAACCAAACTGGCCAGGGCACTATAGCCTTATATTAAAGTCTCTTTTTGTTATATTTGCTAGATGGAATTAGTTCCTGCAACTTTCAATTAAAGAATCATTACTATCCCTAGCCAGTGTGACACCATTGGTGGATGTTATCTCATGTACCAAAAGGTTGCCAATTCGATTCCTGGTCAGGGCACATGCCCAGGTTGCGGGTTGGATCCCCTGGTAGAGGGGAGGATGGGGAATGGGGAGTGTGCGCAGGAGGTAGCTGATTGATGTTTTACTTTCACATTGATATTTCTCTCTCCCTCTCCCTTTCTCTCTGTCTAAAAATAAGTTTTGAAAAAAAATAATCATTGCTAATATAACATTGATTCCCATATTTAAGAAAGAATGGCACCCTTTCCCAGAGATCATCTTTCTGGACTAGTATTCTTCAGGGAACTAGAAATACACCAAATTATTTATTTAGTTTTGTAGTTTAAAGGTTTTTAGACTCCCAGTTTCTGGCTTCAATGAGTTATTTACTGTTGGAATTTTGGCTTTGTGGGTAGACTTGGGAAAGAAGCGGAGGGGATCTTTGTAAACCATCCCACTCAGCCTTCTACAGCTGAATGCAAACTAGCCCTGGGGAAGCAGTACTGTGAGTCCCTTCTCAGATTTCCCATCCACACCGCCAGATGTCTCCACAAAGGAGATGAGGACTGACTCTCTTGTTCCTTCTCCTGTAAACTTCTCTAGAGTCAGAGGTCCCAGATGCTCAATCCAGATTCAGAAGTGCAGTGAAGGAGGGATCCCTCTGTGAAAAGTAGAGAATTCTCCAACACTAACCTGAGCAAGGCACTGAAACACTAACTTGGCTGTCCCAGATCACATCAGCGGTGGGGGTTTCCAGTTAGTGCAGTTGTTCACTAAAGTGCCTGTGCACTGGCTGCTGAGCAAAGGGGCCATAGAGCAGTTTCTAGCCCTGCCCATCTCTCTTCTGAAGTGGCCTCCTAGTCCTAGCTGTTTATCCCCTCCAAGGCTCATCTCTGATTCTGTTCTCTTGTTCTTACAGCAGTTGTACTTTGATACACTGGCTAATTTTGACCTCAGGTATCTACTTCCCCAAACCCCACTAGTTCAGAATGAGAGCCAACCCAAATATAACAAAATTATCCCTCTGGATGGGACCCATCAAATCCATTGAATTGTCACTTAAGAATGGAATATAACCAAATAGCTGGCATGATAGAAGGATAAGTTCTTAATAAAATTGTGAACTAGAGAACATTGGTCTTTGGACTCATCTGCTCACTTTACTCAGTTATTAAATAGAATTAAAGAACATCAGATTAACTTTTTCTTGGTTTCATTTGGTTTTAACAGCAATCTCTAAATGTATGTTCAGTCTTCTGTGTTTTTTGCTAATAGCAAGGAATCATCTGTTCACACACGTTCCAGTAAATATTGGTTTTGAATAAGAATCAAGAGTCTTTTACTGAGAAATTCTCTATGAAGTGAAAATATGCACGTTTTTGTCCATTTACAAAATTATTTTGTTTGGGGGTTGGCAGCTGCTATTTATCTTTTTATTGTATATTTGCTATAATATAAATATGTATGTTTTTCCAGTTAAGTCAGCAAGCACCCAAAACTGCTCAGCTCAGTTCTGCTGATTCCACAGATGGCAACGTAAATGAACTTCATATTACAATAAGATGTTGCAACCACCTGCAGTCCCAAGCAAGCCACCTTCAGCCACACCCATATGTTGTGTACAAGTTTTTTGATTTTGCAGACCATGACACAGCCATCATTCCTAGTAGCAATGATCCACAGTTTGATGACCATATGTGTTTCCCAGTGCCAATGAATATGGATTTGGATCGATACCTTAAGTCAGAGTCTCTGAGTTTTTATGTGTTTGATGATAGTAATACCCAGGAGGATATTTACATAGGAAAAGTCAGTGTGCCTCTAATTTCATTGGCACATGACAGGTGTATCTCAGGTAAGCCTATTTCTTAATCTGTGAAATTGTAAAAACAAACCTAAATTATACCTTAGTATTATGGATATGTTATTCTGTTTATAATTGATCTTCCTAGCCATCTCAGATAATCTTTGAGCCTATTAACATTATATTTTTTTTAGTTATTTTTTTTTAGTACTTGTTCCAGGAATTACAATATTTATCTTAGCTTATCACAATCTACTTAAAATCAATACTAACAATTCCATTAAAATATAGAAGATCTGTTCCCATATAGTTTTATTTCCTCCCGTCTCGGTGTACTTGTCAAATATATGTATATAGTGTGCCTATATCTGTTAGAAACCAAACAGAATGTTATAGTTATTGCTTTATATAAATGTATATTGTTTAAAGAAATTGAGAGAAGGGAGACTATACATAATTATAGGAGACTTTTTTATATTAACTTATATTTGCCTTTTCTGATATTTTTTATTTCTTCCACTACTGTCTGGTGTTACTTCCTTTCAGTCTAAAGAACTTCCTTTAATATGCCTTGTAAGTCAGGTCTGCTGGAAATGAATTCTCTCAAGCATTGTTATCTGGGAATGGCTTTATTTTGCTTTTACTTTTTGTTGTGTTTTTTTTTTTTTTTTAATTGATTTTAGAGAGGGAGAGAGATATAGAAACATCGATGAGGAAGAATATCAATTGGTCGCCTCCTGCAAGCCCCCCCCTGGGACTTGGCCCACAACCTGGGCACATTCCCCGACCAGGAATCAAACCGCTGACCTCTTGGTGCATGGGTCGATGCTCAACCTCTGAGCCACACCAACTGGGCTGTTATTACTTTTTGAAGGACAGTTTTGCCAGGTACAGTGTTCTTGGTCATCAGTTATTTTTTTCTTTAAGCCCTTTGAGGATATCAGACAGTTGACTTCTGCCATCCATTGTTTCTGATGAGAAGTCAGCCAGGTAATATTATTATGGTTCCCTGGTACTTGATGCTTTTATCAAGATTTTCTATTTTTGCCTTGCCAGTGTGGCTCAGTGGTTGAGTGTTGACCCATGCACCAAGAGGTCACCGGTTCAATTTCCAGTCAAGGCACATGCCCAGGTTGTGGCCCAATCCCCAGTGGGGGCCATGCAGCAGGCAGCCAGTCGATGTTCTCTCATTGATGTTTCTATCTCTCTCTCCCTCTCCCGTCCTCTCTCTCTAAAAAATCAATAAAGAAAAAAATAATAATTTTTAAGATATCCTGTTTTTTTTAGCTTTTAACACTTCAATTGATGTGTCCAGGTTTGGATCCCTTTGTGCTTACCCTGCTTGGGATTTGTTGAGCTTCTTTATGTATAGGGTATTGTTATGTACCAAATTCGGGGAGTTATTGCCATTATTTCTTGAATTATTTTTTTGTCCTCGTTTTTCTTCTTCTTGGATTCACATATATATATGTTCATATGTTTAATGGTGTCCCACAGGTCTCTGGGGCTCTTTTCATTTCTCTTAATTTTTTCTCTTCAAATTGGATAATCTCTACTGGTCAGTCCTCATGTTCATTGATTCTTTTTTTTTTTATAGTCACCCGAGGACATTTTTTGATATTTTGTTCAGATAGAGTGGGAGGGAGAGAGAGAGAGAGAGAGAGGAGAGAGAAATATCGACATGAGAGGGACACATCGAGCGGTCGCCACCCACACAACCCAATCAGGGCTGGGGACAAACTGCGACCAAGGTACGTGCCCTTAGCAGGAACTGAACCCTGGTCTCTCCAGACCGCAGGTCAATGCTCTAACCGCTGAGCCAAACCGGCCAGGGCCAATTCGTCTGCCACCTCAAAGCTCCTATTGAGCCTGTCTATTGAACTTTTTTTTTTAACTTATCTTTATTGTTGAGCATATTACAGATGTCCCCCCCACCATTGACCCTTCCCTCCCCCTTCTCCTTTCCCCACACTGTGGTCTGTGTCTATTGGTTATGTATATATGCATGTAAGTTCTTTGGTTTCTCTCTTCCAACCCCACCTCCCCCTTCCCTTTGAGGTTCATCAGTCTAACAACCAATTTGTACTCTTAATCCCTTCATCTTTTTCAGCCAACTCCCCTCCCATCTGGCTTGCTCATTTTGTTTGTAGATTCAGTTGTTAATAGATACGTATTTATTGCCATTTTATTCATATTTTTTTATCATTTTCTTCAAGAAGACCTGTCAGCATTTCATATAATACTGGTTTGGTGGTGATGAACTCCTTTAGATTTTTTTTTGTCTGGGAAACTCTTTATATGGCCATCGATTCTAAATGACAGCTTTGCAGGATAGAGTAATCTCGGTTGTAGGTCGTTGCTTTTCATCACTTTAAATATTTCTTGTCACTCCCTCCTGGCCTGCAAAGTTTCTTTTAAGAAATCAGCTAACAGCCTTATGGGAGCTCCGTTGTAGGTAAATAACTACTTTTCTCTTGCTGCTTTTAAGATTCTCTCTTTGTCTCTAACCTTTGGCATTTTGAGGATGATGTGTCTTGGTGTGGACCTCTTTGGGTTCATCTGGTTTGGAACTCTCTATGCTTCCTGGACTTGTTGTCTGTTTCCTTCACCAAGTTAGAGAAGTTTTCTGTCATTATTTTTTCAAATAGGTTTTCAATTTCTTGCTCGCTCTCTTCTCCTTCTGGTACCCCCATTTTAATGTTGGTACACTTGAAGTTGTCCCACAGGCTTCTTATACTATCCTCATTTTTTTGGATTCTTTTTTCTTTTTGCTATTCTGAGTGAGTGTTTTTTGCTTCCTTATATTCCAAGTCGATGATTTGCTTCATGGCTTCACCTACCCTACTATTGATTCCCTGTAAATTATTCTTTATTTCAGTTAGTGCATCCTTCATTTCTGACTGGTCCTTTATCATACTCTTGAGGCCCTCACTAAGTTCATTGAGCATCCTTATAAGCAGTGTTTTGAACTCTGCATCTGATTGCTTTTCTCCATTTCATTTCGTTTTTTTCCTGGAGTTTTGTTCTGTTCTTTCATTTGGGACATGTTTCTTTGTCTCCTCATTTTGGCTGCCTCCCTGTGTTTGTTTCTATGTATTAGGTAGAGTTGCTATGTCTCCTAGGCTTCCTAGGGTGGCCTGTTGTAGTAGGTGTCCTGTAGGTTCCAGTGGCACAGCCTCCCTGATCACCCCGCTGGACTCTTGAGGTACAATCCCTCATGTGGACTTTACACCCTTCTGTTATAATTGAGTCTTGATTACTATTGACAATCAATGGGAGGGTTTTACTCAGGCTGATAGCTGTAAGGACTGGCTGTGCCCACTGACCACCGACTTCTGACTACCTTGGAGGATCATCTGTGCAGGGGCCCACCACACAGAGCAAGTACCCCGGTACCCCCCGAGTCCATTTCTTGAATGTGTTGCTTGTAGACACATTCTTGTTGGGTGGTGGTGCTTCATTATGGTCTGAAGCTGTCCACTGGGTGTGCTGGCTCTGGGGCAAGGTCAGCCACTGCCTGTGTTCTACCCGGGGCCACCAGGCATAAGGTACAAAAGCAATCTTCAAATGGCTGCTTCCTGTCCTGGGCTTGGGGGTGCCCACGCGAAGCCAAGCTGTGAGCCAAGGCTGGTGCTTCTAGTGCCAGGCCTGGGGCCGCTTAGCGAGAGGTATGGGGCTTCCTGTGGCCAGATGCTGCTTGTTTGAGAGAATTTAGGAAAATCTGAAGCAGGAGCCAAGACAGGCCAATCCTGTGGTAAAGCCACTGGAAACAGCTTGGGTGGGCCTGAAATCTGGGTGGGACAGGGCCTCAGGGAGTCACCAGGGCGGGGCAAACTGTGAGCCAGGTTGCTGGAGTCCCAGATATGGCTGCTGTCTGCCGCCCCAGGGAAGGGCTCACCAAAGGAACAAAGGCCTCTGCCAGCACGTCTGTCCCGGAGAAAGCCCCCTCTCCAGCCCTCGCTCCAGTCCCAGACAGCTCAGTTCTTCCCTCTATGTCTCTGGTGCCCCCTCGAGCTGTCTCCCCTCCGAGCTTAGAGGGAGAGAGTCCGATAAGTCCGTGCGCGGGCCCTTTAAGGAGCTGCCTGGGGCTCCAGCTGCCTCAGCCTCCCTGAGCCTCAGTTCCCGCTGGTTTTCCAGCCAGAAGTGATGGGGACTCTCTTCCTGGCACTGGAACCCTGAGCGGGGCACCTGGTGTGGGACGGGGACCCCTCAGTCCTCAGGGGGGACCTTCCCAGCCGAGGTGTCCTCCTGATTTTTATCCGCCACACGTGGGTGTGGGACCAGCCCATCCGTGCCTCCTCCACTTCTAACAGTCTCTATGTGGCTGCTCCATTTTTTTTTCTTTATTGATTTTAGAGAGAGAAGAAGGGGAAGGGAGAGAGATAGAAACATCCATGAGAGAGAACATCAACTGGCCGCCTGCTGCATGCCCCCCACTGGGGATCAGGCCCACAACCTGGGCACATGTCCTGACTGGGAATCGAACCAGAGACCTCTTGGTGCAGGGGTCGATGCTCAACCACTGAGCCACACCAGCCAGCCATGCTTCTTTAATTTTGTAATTGTAGGACTTCCATTCAGCTTGATTTCAGGTGGTTGTGAAGTAAAGTTGTAATTTTGATGTGGTTGTGGGAGGAGGCGATACCGCGTTTACCTACGCACCACCTTGACCGGAACCTATTGAACTTTTTCATTTCAGTAATTGTACTTTTCAACTCCAGAATTTCTGTTTAGTTCTCTCTTTTAAAAAAAATAATAATTTCTATATCTTTATTATATTTTCTATTTTATAAGTTACTGTAACAACACTTTCCTTAATTCTTTAAATATGGTTTCTTTTGATTCTTGGGACATATTTATAATAGCTGCTCGAAGGTCTTTGCTAAGTTTAACATCTGGACATCCTCAGAAAGTATCTATTGATGGCTTTTTTTTCCCCTGTGTATACATCACACTCTCCAGTTTCTTTGTATCTCTCTCTCTCTCTTTTCTTAAAACTGGGCATTGAGGAAACTATACTGTAGCAACTCTGTATTCCAACTTTCTCATTCCATGGGGTGGTTATTGTTACCCTTTTTGCTTGTTTGTGACTTACCTAGACTGATTGTGTAGTCATTTTGCCTCTCTGTGGCCACTGATGTTTCTGCTAAGTTTTAGTTTATTTCATTCTTGTTTTAATTTTAAGCCTGGTCAGCACAGTTTAGTGGTCAGCCGATGATGGTCAGGGCTGGTAGGCTCCTACCTTTGCCAGTGGGTCAGTGAATGGCTCGAATGATGCATTCAGAGTTTGGTCAGCTTACAAGTACCATGTGCAAGTTGCTTAGTAAGGTTTCTTCTGACTCCTACTCTTCTTACTGAGGTTCAATAGATTTCCTTGTATAAGTCTCACCTGTGCCTATTACAGACGTTTATCACCTCCCTATATTCCACCTGTTCTTCCTGAAGTCCTAGAGTTGTTTTTTTTTTTTCTTTCCCAGCTAGCTATTAAAAGGCATGTCAGCCCTGGCCAGTTTGGCTCAGCGGTTAGAGCGTCGGCCTGCGGTCTAGAGACACCCGGGTTCGGTTCCCGCTAAGGGCATGTACCTCGATTGCAGTTTGTCCCCGGCCCTGGTTGGTCGTGCAGGTGGCAGCCACTCGATGTGTGCCTTTCCGATCGATGTTTCTCTCACTCTCTCTTCCTCTCTCTCCCTTCTATCTGAGCAAAAAAATGGAAAAATGTCCTCGAGTGAGGATAAAAAAAAAAAAGGCATGTCATACACTTGAGGACAAAGTAAAGGATACCTCTAAACAAAAGTTATTCTTGAAATATAGGTTTGTTTTTTTATACTGAAAAATTTAATAAAATGATTAAAACTTGTGACTCAAGCCCTGGCCAGATTGGCTCAGCAGTTAGACAAGCCCGTTGATCAAAGAGTCCCGGGTTCAATTTCAGCCAAGGGCACATACCTTAGTTGCGGTTCATCCCTGACCCTGGTTGGGATAGTGCGGGAGGCAACCAATCAATGCTCTCCCATCGATGTTTCTTTTTCACCCTCTCTCTCCCTCACTTCTGCTCTATCTGGGGATAAATCAAAAAATATCCTCTACTGAGGAATAAAAAAAACAAGAAAACTTGCGACTCAATATTACAGATATAGGTAGGTGATATTTTTTATTACTACTATATGTTTTGGATGGTTTATCTTATGGACATTTTTTGCTTTGCTATTAATTTCGAGTAATTTAACAAATTCCAATAAAATATTTAAAATTATATAGTAATATAAAGACTCCTTTAGATATAGAATTTTGAAGATTTAATATATTTTTCTACAGAGAGAAGTCTTTGTCAAGAATATTCAAATCAAAATGAAGGTTGATGTTTGAGCTATAACCCAGATAATGTCTTGGTGGAAGGCTAAGAATTTTGAATAATTTCTGAATTTAATTTCAGTGGATTAAAATATTTATAAGTTAATTTCTCAATTTTGAATCAGTATTATTTTTGAGGCCTTAACTTCTGAGAGAAGTCTACTTGAGAGATGAACCTATCATATATCCTTTTGTCTTTATTTTATTCTCTAAGACATTTGGGTTGTGAGTGAAAGCCAGAATTATTTTTTAAGTTGTGGGTAGTTCTCCTTAATTATTCTGGTAATAAAACTTTACTCTAGCATTAATTAAAATTATATTTTTATGATTTGACAGGAATATTTGAGTTAACAGATCATAAAAAGCATCCTTCAGGAACCATTCATGTTATATTGAAATGGAAATTTGCTTACCTTCCACCAAATGAATCCATAACATCTGAAGACCTAGGAAATTTCATACAGAAGGAAGATTTAGAAGTTGCTCAAAGACTACCTCCAACATCCTCTGTAAGCACATTAGTTATAGTGAGTAACAGTGACTTTGAATTTCTTGTAAAAATAGACACAAAAACACAAAAAAATAGCTGAAGCTTTGTCTAAAATAGATGTTCTTTATACTCAGTTTGTCATATTGGTTTATCTTAGGCACCGATACCTAAACCACGACAGCGTTTAACAGCTGTGGAGAAGAAGGTGTCTTTCGTAGATGATGTCACACCACATCAGAATTCTGTAAGTAGTAAACACTGAAAATACTGTGGTTTTTTTTCCTATAACAAATATTGGAAATAAATGTTATGGGTGTAGTATACCCTACCTGATTTAAATGAAAATTGGGTGACTAAATGCTTCTTGTTCTTCTAGAACATTAGCTTTGTAACTTGGCATTGTGTGTGCTGTTCTTACTCCTTGATCTGAATAATGATACATCCTCTCAAAGTACTATTATGTTGTTACTGAGTTTGTATTTTCTTAAAAAGATGTTGATGTGAATTATTGCGTAGTTGTTGTGAGGTTAAATTAAGGTAATACATTGGAAAATATTTTATATACTAATCACCATAGCTTAGTTTTTTTATCAGTAAAAGAGATACTACCTACATCATTATAGTATGGTATAATAGCAAAACCAGTCAGCAAATAGTTACAACCTCTATGTCTCTGGATATTATGTATTTTATAGGATTCTTTCTACTCTATAGTTCACTGGCCTAATGAAGTTTATATTTGCTTTTTCTGCTTTAAAAAAAATGATGTTTACCCAAAGTTTCATATCAGGAGAAACTTTTATGTTACAATGTTAAAATTTTTAATATAACAGGATATATTACATTTACAAAATAATTATCACTATATAACCAACATTTTTTATTTGCATTAAAAATCAATTATAAAGAAATAGAAATATAACTGCTTATTAGTAGATATTATCATTAGATAATAGGAATATGGATTTATATTGATTTCTTTTTATGTTTTCTTGTTTAACTTTTGCATTTTCTACATTGGGCATTTTTCCTTTTATTTATTTATTTATTTATTTATTATCCTCACCCAAGGACATTTTTGTAGTTGTTGTTTTTGTTTGTTTGTTTTTTTGTTCAGATAGAGTGGGAGGGAGAGAGAGAGAGAAATATTGACATGAAAGGGACTCATCGAGTGGCTGCCACCTGCACAACCCAACCAGGGCTGGGGACAAACTGCAACCGAGTTACATGCCCTTAGTGGGAACCGAACCCGGGTCTCTCTGGACCACAGGCCAATGCTCTAACCACTGAACCAAAATGATAGCCCGACTGGAGTGGCTCAGAGGTTGAGCATCAACCCGTGCACCAAGAAGTCACCAGTTTGATTCCCAGGTAGGGCACATGCCCCAGTTGTGGGCCCGATCCCTAGTGGGGGACATGCAGGAGGTGACCAATTGATGTTTCTATCTCTCTCTTCTGCTCCCTTTCTCTCTCTCTGAAAATCAATAAAGAAAAATAGAATAGAATAGCCAAAATGATAGCCATGGCTGGGTAGCTCAGTTGGTTAGAACATTGTCCTCATACGCCAAGGTTGCAGGTTCAGTCTCTGGTCAGGACACATACAAGAATCAACCAATGAATGCATAAATAAGTGGAACAGCAAATTGATGTCTCTCTCTCTCTCTTTCTGTCCCTCTCCTCTCTCCCTTTCTCTCTCAAATCAATCAATAAAAATTTTTAAAGCATGATAAACTATATTTTAACAATAAACATCAGTTTATGAACCATGGAAAAATGGTTGACTGTAAATTGATAGAAATCATGTAACTAATTTAGCATGTACAACTTTTAATTACATGATTAATTTATAATTATAGAAATGTTAGAAAATAAAAATAAGCAACAAAGCGTGGCCACGGTGAGTGCTGGACAAGGACCCGAGGTGGGGAAGCCAACTGCACCTTCTGGCCCCTCCGCAATGTCTCAGGCCGAAGAGCCCAAGAGCTTGCAGGCCGCGGGGTGCAGACGCCACTGAGTACATGTACCACAGCTTTTTTATTCACTCATCTGCTGATGGACACCTGGGCTGTTTCCAGATCTTGGCCGTTGTGAATAGTGCTGCTATAAACACAGAAAATGAACAAGTGCTGGGAATTGGAAGTGGTTCTACAATTGTCCATACAGGGCAGTGAATAGTTGTGTCAGTGAACTGTGGCCCTTCTGGTAGCACTAGGAATGCTCACCTTGTCTCCATACTGCCCAGTCCCAGTGCAGCCACCACCTGTTTGACTAGACACCTACAACAACAGGCCACCCTATGAAGCCTAGGAGACATAGCAACTCTACCTAATACATAGAAACAATCACAGGGAAGCAGCCAAAATGAAGAGACAAAGAAACACATCCCAAATGAAAGAAATGAACAAAACTCCAGGAAAAGAACTAAACAAAATGGAAATAAGCAATCAATCAGATGCAGAGTTCAAAACACTGGTTGTAAGGTTGCTCAAGGAACTTAGTGAGACCTTCAAGGAACTTAGTGAGACCTTCAAGGAACTTAAGGAAACCTTCAGGGAACTTAGTGAGAACATCAACAACATAAAAAAGGACCAATCATAAATGAAGGATGCACTAACTGAAATAAAGAATAATTTACAGGGAATCAATAGTAGAGTAGGTAAAGCCAAGAAGCAAACTATCGATTTGGAATATAAGGAAGCAGAAAACACCCAATCAGAACAGCAAAAATAAAAAAGAATCCAAAAAAAATGAGGACAGTGTAAGGAACCTCTGGAACAACTTCAAACATACCAACATTTGCATCATAGGGGTGCCAGAAGGAGAAGAGAGAGAGCAAGAAATTAAAAACCTATTTGTAAATATAGTGACAGAAAGCTTAACTAACTTGATGAAAGAAACAGACATACAAGTCCAGGAAGCATAGAGAGTCCGAAACAAGATGAACCCAAAGAGGCCACATCAAGACACATCATCATCAAAATGCCAAAGGTTAAAGACAAAGAGAATCTTAAAAGCAGCAAGAGAAAAGCAGTTAGTTACCTAAAAAGGAGCTCTCATAAGACTGTCAGCTGACTTCTCTAAAGAAACTTTGCAGGCCAGAAAGGAGTGGCAAGAGATATTCAAGGTGATGAAAAACAATGACCTACAACCAAGATTACTCTATCCAGCATAGCAATCATTTAGAAACAATGGACATATCAAGAGTTTCCCAGACAAGAAAAAAGCTAAAGGAGTTCATCACCACCAAACCAGTATTATATGAAATGTTTTCTTTTCTTTTTTTTTTTTAATCCTCACCTGAGGACATTTTTCCATTTTTTGTTTAGATGGAGTGGAGGGGCGGGGGGGGGGAGAGAAACATCAACCTGAAAGGGACACATCGAGTGGTTGCTACCCACACGACCCAACCAGGGCCAGGGACAAACTGCAACTGAGGAACGTGCCCTTAGCAGGAACCGAACCCGGGTCTCTCTGGACCACAGGCTGACGCTCTAACCGCTGAGCCAAACTGGCCAGGGCTAAATATATATATATGTATATATATATTTTTTTTAAATCTTCACCTGAGGATTTTGCTTTCATCTTCAGATAGAGCGGGAGGGAGAGAGGGAGGGAGGAAGAGAGAGATAGAAACATCGATGTGAGAGGAACACATCAACTGGTTGCCACTCACATAACCCCAACCGGGGCTGGGGACAAACTGAGGGACATGCCCTTTGTGGGAACCGAACCCAGGTCTCTCTGGTCCGCGGGCCAACACTCTAACCACTGAGCCAAACTGGCCAGGGTTCTTGAAGGAGAAGAAGAACAAAAATATGAACAATAAAATGGAAATAAATCAAAAATTGAATCTACAAACAAAATGAGCAAGCAGAACAGAAACAGTCTCATAGATACAGAGAACTTTTTGTTGCTTGTCAGATACACAGTGGCTGGAGGGATGTGTGAAAAAGATGAAGGAATTAAGAAGTACAAATTGGTGGTTAGACTGATGAACCTCAAAGGGAAAGGAGGGAGTGAGGGGGGGAAGAGATAAACCAGAGAACTTCTATGCATATATGCATAACCAGTGGACACCAACCGTAGTGCAGGGAAGGCAGGAGGGGGCAGGATTGGGGAGGAGGGAGTCGATGGGGAAAAGGGGGGGACATCTGTAATACAGTCAACAATAAAGATGAGTTAAAAAGGAAAATAAATAAAAATAGCAAAATTCAATTTTCCCAAATCTATATCAGAGATAAAATTTTGATGAAGTTCCTTTTATACTTTTTACTGTGGAAATGTACATGCATATTTGTTTGTTTGCAAATTTGTTTTTTAACAACAGTATGCAATTATATATATTGTGTAACTGTCTTTTTTACTCAACAGTATATTGTATACTCTCTTCAGTGTCAGTATTGGATGTGACATATTTATATAGTTAATGTGCAGTTGGACATTTGCATTGTTTTCACATTTTGAGATTATAATCAATGTTTCTATGAAATATGCCTGTAGTTCTTAAATTGCACATACAGACCATGACGGACGTCAGTCATTTTACTGAAATGCACTACTTCATTGTCCTGTGGGTAGCTGCTAGATTTGCTCCTGATTTTTATTAGTATCGTTATATATTATATATATATACCTATATATGTAAAAGTCTTAGAATGATTTTGGATTTAGTAATAATCTAAAATAACATACATGCATGTTTTTACATTAATATAAGGAGACTTCTACTCCTCCTGAGGACAGGAAGGAAATTTCACCAGAAGTGCAGCATACACCAGAAATAGATATTAGTATGCCAGCTGTTTCACATATTTTTGAGGTATGTATTTGCATTAAAACTGTTTCAAAATATTTAATTTGGTTCTTTTTTTTTTTTATATTTTTTATTTTTATTTTTTTTTTTATTTTTGTACAGACAGAGTGGGAGGGAGAGAGAGGAAGAGAGAGAGAGGGAAACATCGACGTGAAGGGACACATCGAGTGGCTGCCACCCGCACGACCAACCAGGGCCGGGGACAAACTTGCAACCGAAGTACGCGCCCTTAGCGGGAACCGAACCCGGGTCTCTCCGGACCGCAGGCGGACGCTCTAACCGCTGAGCCAAACTGGCCAGGGCTTTAATTTGGTTCTTAAGGACTTTGTCTTTGTATTGACATGGATCAGGAAATCATAGCATTGATCTTGTTTTTGTATAGTCTTCCTCGGGATAGAAAGATAAAAAATCTGGCAAGTGTAACAACTACAGTTATACTGATATTAGCATAATATAAAATAGATATGTGAGTTAATGTAAAATTTATTTTGAAATTAATGTTTTTATTCTTTGTAATTAGATTTTTATTTACATATTTTTATTTGTACAATTTAAGCGATTATTTTAGAATTAATCATACCTATTGCATGTCTGTGTATTTAAGTCTCAGGTTTACATGCTTTATTATTCAAATGCTACAGAAAAACTGCTGCCAATGTGATGTCATCAGTGATGCTGATGTCAGTGTGCTGTCCTCTCTCCAGGCGTCTCAGGAGGGCAGCGCAGGCAAGCGGAGCGGGAGCACTGGGAACACGCGGCAGTGGGGAGGCGGTGACGTGTCTCTGCTGTCCCAGGGCCAGCTTGCAGAGCCAAGTGTGACTTCTTCTGAAGACGAAACAGAAATAACTGAGGAATTGGAACCCGAAGGTGACTGTCTTTTTTGAATTGACATTACTTATTTAACTGTTAGCTTGATTTAATAGTATGCCTCGTAGAACATCTTCATTTCATAATTAAATCTTCATTTAGAGCTACTTCGTGATACCTGTTTCTCGACAGAAACGATGGGTATAGTTCAGTCTAGTCAGCTATGATCAGGTGGAATTGTTCATCTCTCTCATTTCCACTTGGGTGCCACAAGAGAATGCAATTATTGCTGACCATGTTCCCAATTTATGTATTAAGTGGCTTTATATTCTCTTCGGGTTCAGTGCTATCATCTGGATTAGTCTGGAGGACTTGAATTTTTTTTTATCCTCACCCGAGGATATTTTTCCATTTATCTTCAGATAGAGTGGAAGGGAGGGGAGAGGGGGTAGAGAGAGAGGTTGGGGGGGGGGGAGGAACATCAATGTGAGAGAGAGATGTTGACTGGTTGCCTCCTGCACGACCCCAACCAGGGCTGGGGATGAACTACAACCAAGGTACGTGCCCTTGACCGGAATCAAACCCGTGACTCATAAGTCCATGGGCCGACGCTCTAACCACTGCTCAGGGCTGGAGGACTTGAATTTTTAAAAATTAAAACTAAGACCAGTTTTCTCAGTGGTTAGAGCGTCAGCCCGTGGACCAAAGAGTCGCAGATTCGATTCGGGCCAGGGGCACGTACTTTGGTTGCAGTTCTTCCCCAGCCCTGGTCAGGCTGCGTGGGAGGCAACCAATCAGTGTATCTCTCCCATGCTAATATTTTTATCTCTCCGCCCTTCTTCCCTTCCTTCCACTCTGTCTGAAGATGTTAAAAATATCCTAGGGTGAGAATTAAAAAACAATTAAAACTAAGAACTCAGACCCCCAAAAGAAACAACTTACAATATGATTTGACTGATATAAATATGTAGAAAAGGCATTTAATCTGTAGTGACAAAACATTTTAAGTTGTTGACTGGGGAAGAACAAGTGAGAAGAGAGACGAAGAGGGGAAGAGATTACAAAGAGGCATAAGGGATCTTTTGGGGGTGATGGGTATGTTTATAATCTTAATTTTGGTGATGCTTTCACAGGATTATATATGTAAAAAGATCAAATTTTGCACTTTAAATGTGCGTGGTTTATTGGATGTCAATTTTATCACAATAAAGCTATAAAACTTCTAAAAATGTTTTTAAATAGTAAGAATAACTTGATTCTTACACAATATTATTGGTTAGGCTTTTGGCAAACATCTATTACCCTGTCCTCTTTAAAAATATATTTTTTAGCCCTGGCCAGTTTGGCTCAGCGGTTAGAGCGTCCACCTGTGGTCTGGAGAGACCTGGGTTCGGTTCCCGCTAAGGGCATGTACCTCGGTTGCAGTTTGTCCCTGGCCCTGGTTGGTCGTGCGGGTGGCAGCCACTCGATGTGTCCCTTTCACATCAATGTTTCCCTCTCTCTCTCTTCCTCTCTCTCCCTCCCACTCTGTCTGTACAAAAAATGGAAAAATGTCCTCGAATGAGGATAAAATATATATATATTTTAGGTGTATACTACACCAAGCTATATTTTTATTTCTTTTGTTTCTACTAAAACTAAATTTGGAATTTTCAGTAATTTTTCCTTTATTCAAAAATGTAATGTAAATGTAAATATCTTTTCTGTTAAAGAGGTTCACATATGATTATCACATTGTTCTTTCTCTTCATTTCACAAGATGTAAATATAACTGGCTTAATAGATTTAAACCACTAACATTTTATTTTGTAACAGATGAAGAAGACAGCTCAGCTTCTGACAGTGATGAGTGTATTATTCCAGGTCCTGTCTCCAAGAATATCAAGCAGGTCAGTAACTTGATACCAATTAGGAATATTCTGAAATAAAGTTGCTTTTCCTTCTTAGTATATCAGTCCTCATATATGAACATCTTAAGGCAAAAATATTTCTGGGAGAAATTTAATGTATTATCATAACTATTCAAGTAATCATTTAGTATAAGAAAATTTTGTTTACAGTTTTATTATGTAAAGGGCTATAACATCTAAGCATTATATTTGCTTACATGTTAAGAGTACCTAACATTCAATAGCTCCAAAAGGTACTTGCTAAAAACAGTTGACTTCCCTGACTCCTTTTCAGAACCATTATTCAAGGATGTATTAAATCAAATCTGGACTTTAAAGAATTCAAAATGTGAGATGGCATTTTAAACTATAATCACATGTGAATGTGAATTTATAGACTCTTCATATCTAACTATGGCTACTGATAAACTGTTCAAGTTATTTCATTTCTGCTGAAAATTTAAACCTTTTTAGAAGGTAACTAACCTCCTATAGGTATATTTTGCATGTTTTGTAGCGCACTGCTGAAAAGTAGTATGTAAATTGAAACTTCGAAAAGAAAATGATACTTTATGTGGGCAGTATGCCTCTTAACCAGAGCATTTTTATTGTAAGGGGAGGAATAACGGTTTTATAAAGTAAATGTAAGTAAAGTGAAAAGTGCGAGCTTTTTCTGTTCATCTGCATTAATTTTCTTGGAATGGTTAATTGTACTTTTTTTCTAGAATCTCTACTTCATTGGTAAGAATTGCAATACTTCTTTCAATTCTTAAAAATTTCAGTTTAATCTCTCTGCAGAACAAACCCTTAGAACAGATGTTTTAGTTGTCACAGATTCTCCATAGAGAAATTCTGTTTCTGTGATTGATAAATACAAACAGAACACTTAATCTGTCCAAAGTTTTATTATTGTCATTTTTATAATTATTAACGATAATAACGTCATCTAACCTATAGCATCCTGATACATGGAATCGTTTTTGCTCAAAATTGATAAATTAAGGAAGAAATTTTGCATATGGTTGCCTGAATATTTCTAATTATAGCATTTAGTTCAATTTAATTGTTTTGCTTTATCAAATCTGAAATTGTTAAATTATTTATCAGACTATTGAATAGAAAATGTTCTACCTCTATTAGAAAATTTTGATGATAGAAATCAATGGGAAATAGGTCCCTTGTGTGGGATTAGCTTTATAGCCATTTGTATTGGTCAGGATTTTCCAGAGAAACAGAACCAAGAGGAAGTATATATGCAGAAAGTGATTTATTATAAGGAATTGATTTCACGTGATTTTATTCTATAGCTACTAGAGAGACCATTTTATTTGTAAATATTGTGTTTATCATCTAAAAGTATGGGAAAATGTTATCTAAATTATACCCTCTTAGACCAGTGTTTCTCATGTATGGGCGATTTTGTCCCCCAAGGACCATTTGGCAATATCTGAAGACATTTTTGCTTGTCACGCTAGAAGGGACTGCTGCTGGCATCTAGTGGGCAGAGGTCAGGTTCAGTGCACAGAACCCACAACAAAGAACTCTCTGGCCCAAAACGTCAATAGTGCTGAGGTTGAGAAATCCTATATTAGACCTACAGCAGAACCATATGACTATTGGCAACATTGATATCGTCTCATGGAATTGTACCTTGCCCTTAGCTAAGGTAGAATAAAGAACTTTGATTTCACAAAGAACCATTATTCCTCTAATCCATTTAACTAATTCTAATGTACACATGTATTTTTCCTTTGGAGGGATTTTTTTGTCTTATTGCTTCTGGGAAAGTAACTTGTATTACTTTGCTACAAGTTAACACAGCTTTACTGCCATTCTAAAATGTAATGTCATATCATGGTTTTAGATGACATCTCAGATGTGTGAAGGTCGTTTAAAGCCAGCATCTGCTCCAAGCAATGCTTATGCCTCAGTAGCCATTAATCAGCTCCCATGTGCTTTTAAAAATTCTGCTTTTGTAGAAAGTACTGACCAGTATCTTATATTAATAGATGAAATTTAGTATTGTTAAATTTTATATCAAATATAGTAAAATAAGGTATAAACATAGGAACAAAACTCAAGAGGTCATCACAATGGGGAAAGATAGCACTTTCTAATGATTATACCGGTGTGTCTGTGTGCTGCTTCAGCAAATCATTTGATATGAGTCATGGAACTTTTTTCTTTAAAGATTGCGTCAGTGGTACAAAGAACTCCTGCATATGCTCTTCACCATGATCACCTATTGTTAGCACTTTGCTAGACTTTATCATTTCTATTCATTCTCCTAGATATGTACACATATGTGTGTATATGTTTATATGTACACACTCTTACATATGTAGTTGCATTGAATCACTCCTCTTTACCCCTAAATACTTCAAAGGAATAGTGTAATGCTATTATCTAATCTACACTTCTCATTAAAATTTTGCCAGTTGTCCCAGTGGTATCATTATGGTATTTTATTGACCTGGTGCAGGATTCAATCCCGATCACACATAGTTTTTATGTCTCATTAGCCTCCTTGAATCTGTAATGGTTCTTCAGCCTTACTTTGTGTTGGTCTTTCATAACATTGACATTTTTAAAGGATACAGGCCATTTATATTATAGAGTATCCTTCAGTTTGGACTTGTGTGGTGTGTCCTGTTCGGTTCAGGTTGTGCGTTGTGGTAGAAATACTTCAGAAGCAATGCTGAGTCCTGAGTACATAGTATTAGGAGGCACAGGCTGTATCTTGTGTGATTATTAATGATGTTAACTTTGGTTGAGGAATTGTATCATAAAACCTTTTTAAGCATAAAAGTAATTGTGGCTCAATAGCTTAAGTCCCCTTTTTAAGAACTGCTTCAGATAGAAATCTCAGGACAGTGATAGGTAGCTTTCATTGGAAAGAGGGTATTACTGACTGGCTACTATGTGCTAAGCATATCCTATATAATATCTTTTTAATTCTCACAATTCTTCATTCATTAGAATCCACTGTGTCATAAAAGAAGCAATCTCTGGCCTCAAAGAATTCACAGTCTGTAGGGGGAACACGATTACAACGCATGGTGGTCAGGACTGGGAGCATGGAGTGCAGAGAACTGTGAGAGCATTCAGGAGGCGCCTAACTCAGCCCAAGGGGCCCTCATCAAGAGCGACTCCTAGAGGCCGTGCAGCTTGAACCAAGTGTTGAAGGTGATTAGGAGTTAGTGAAAGATGAGGAGGAATCATTGGAGGCCAACCGAACAAGGCATGAGAATTTGAGAGAATGTGGAGCATAGCTTGTTCTGGGAATTCAATATGGTTTTAGGATGGGCTATGCCTATGGCACACCTGGGGAGCCCCCAGAAGAATATACTGAAAAGACAGGCATGTCCAGGACATTGAGGCCCCTCTATCAAGGAGTTTGAGGTCTAGCCTGAAATTCTAGGAGCAGCCAATGAGGATTTTTAAGGGAGGGGTAAGATCACTCATTGATTAAACAACTATTTCATGAGCATTTACTGTGTTCCAAGCCTTATTCTCAAGACTGGGAATATAGCAGTGAGTAAGAGAAGTAAGTATTTTGCTCTTGTGCAGTTTACACTCTTGAATTGCCTTTTATTTATTTATTTTTTTAATTTTATTTTTGTTACAGATGTTTCTCCTTTTTTTACCCCATTGACAACCTCCTCCCCATCCCTGCCACCCCGTCCCCGGCTTTGTTGTTCATGTCCATTGGTTATGCGTACATGCATATAAGTTCTGTGGTTTATCTCCCCCCACCATGCCCTCTTCTGTGGTTTATCTCCCCCCCCACCCCACCCAAGCCCTCTTCTGAGGGTTGTCAGTCTGTACCCTACTTCCACGTATCTGGGTCTGCCCTATTCCTCAGACTGTTATGTTCATTATATTCCACAAATAAGTGAGATCCTGTGGTATTTGTTTTTTTTTCTGCTTGGCTTGTTTTGCTTAGGATAATACTTTCCGTGTCCCTCCATGTCTTCTCAAAGGATCAGAGATCTTTCTTTCTTACAGCTGCATAGTACTCCATTGTGTATATGTACCACAGTTTTTTTATCCATTTGTTTACTGATGGACACTTGGGCTGTTTCCAGATCTTAGCTATTGTAAATAGTGCTGCTATGAACATGGGGGTACATATATTCTTTCTGATTGGTATTTCAGGCTTCTTAGGGTATATTCCTAGACGTTGAATGACTGGGTCAAATGGAAGTTCAATTTTTAATTTTTTGAGGTAACACCATATTATTTTCCATAGTGGCTGCACCAGTCTGCATTCCCACCAGCAGTGCACTAGAATCCCCTTTTCTCCACACCCTCGCCAACACTTGTTGTTTGATGATTTGTTGATGGCGGCCATTCTGACAGGTGTGAGGTGATACCTCATTGTTTTAATTTGCATCTTTCTGATGATTAGTGATGTTGAGCATCTCTTGGCTATTTGTATGTTCTGTTTGGAGAGGTGTCTATGCAGCTCCTCTGCCCATTTTTTAATTGGGTTCTTTGTCTTTCTCTTGTTGAGTTGTATGAGGACTCTATATATTTTGGAAATTAACCCCTTATCTGGTGTATCATTGGCAATGATGTTCTCCCATACAGTGGGTTGCCTTTCCATTTTGATGGTTATTTCTTTTGCTCTGCAGAAGCTTTTTAGTTTGATGTAGTCCCATGTGTTCATTTTCTCCTTTGTTTCTGTGGCCTTAGGTGATGTATCAGTGAAAATTCTGCTGTGTATGATGTCCGAAATTTTGTTGCCTACATTTTCTTCTAGAATTTTTATGGATTCATGGGTCACATTTAAGTCTTTTATCCATTTTGAGTTTATTCTTGTATAGGGTGTAAGTTGATGGTCTAGTTTCATTTTTTTGCATGTAGCTGTCCAATTTTCCAAACACCATTTATTAAAGAGGCTGTCTTTGCTCCACTGTATGCTCTTGCCACCTTTCTCAAATATTAATTGAGCATATTGCCTTGGGTCCATTTCTGTGTTCTCAGTTCTGTTCCACTGGTCTATATGCCTGTTCTTGTGCCGGTACCATGCTGTTTTGATTACAGTCACTTTGTAGTATAACCTGATATCTGGTATTGTGATCCCACCTACTTTGTCCTTCTTTTTCAAAATTGCTGTGGCTATTCGGGGTCTTTTTTGGTTCCATATGAACTTTTGGAGTATTTGTTCTAGTTCTGTGAAATATGTCGTTGGTATTTTGATGGGGGTTGCATTGAATCTATAGATTTGGGTAATATGGACATTTTAATTATGTTAATTCTTCAAATCCATGAACAAGGTATGTGCTTCCACTTTTTTATATCTTCCTCTATTTCTTTTTTCAATGTCCTGTAGTTTTCTGCAAATAGGTCTTTTACTTCTTTGGTTAAGTTTATTCCTAGGTATCTTAATTTTTTTGCCGCGATAGAAAATGATATTGTTTTTTCAGTTTCTCTTTCTGTGAGTTCATCATTGGTGTATAAGAATGCTGTCGATTTCTTGACGTTAATTTTGTATCCTGCTACTTTGCCAAATTCATTTATTAAGTCTAGTAGATTTTTGATGGAGTCTTTAGGGTTTTCTATGTATAATATCATGTCATCTGCAAATAATGACAGTTTCACTTCCTCCTTTCCAACTTGGATCCCTTTTATTTTTTCTTCCTGTCTGATTGCGGTGTCTAAGACTTCCAGTACTATATTAAATAAGAGTGGCGAAAGTGGGCATCCCTGTCTTGTTCCTGTTCTTAAGGGAAATGCTTTTACCTTCTACCCATTGAGTACGATGTTGGCTGTAGGTCTTTCAAATATGGACTTTATTATGTTGAGATATGATCCTTCTATTCCCACATTGCTGAGCGTTTTTATCAGAAATGGATGCTGGATTTTGTCAAACGCTCTTTCAGCATCTATTGATATGATTTTGTGGTTTTTATTCTTCATTTTCTTCATGTGGTGTATCACATTTATTGATTTGCGAATATTGTACCAGCCTTGCATCCCTGGGATGAATCCCACTTGGTCATGGTGAATAATTTTTTTGATGTATTGCTGGATTCGATTTGCTAGTATTTTGTTCAGGATTTTGGCATCTATGTTCATGAGGGATATTGGCCTGTAGTTTTCTTTCTTTGTGGTGTCTTTTTCTGGTTTTGGAATTAGAATTATGCTGGCCTCATAAAACGAGTTTGGAAGTCTTCCTTCTTCTTGAATTTTTTGAAATAGTTTGAGGAGAATGGGTGTTAGTTTTTGAATGTTCAATAAAACTCCCCCGTGAAACCATCCGGGCCTGGGCTTTTGTTTGCTGGGAGAGTCTTGATTATCTCTTCAATTTCCTTAGTTGTTATTGGTCTGTTCAAGTTTTCTGTCTCTTCCCGGTTCAGTTTTGGGAGACTATGTGTTTCTAGAAATTTGTCCATTTTGCTTAGATCGTCGAATTTGTTGACGTATAATTGTTCATAGTAGTTGTTAACGATATTTTGTATTTCTGTGGTGTCAGTTGTTACTTCTCCTCTTTCACTTCTGATTTTGTGTATTTGGATTCTCTCTCTTTGTTTCTTGGTGAGTCTAGCTAAAGGTCCATCAATCTTGTTTATCTTTTCGAAAAACCAGCTCTTTATATTATTGATCCTTTGAATTGTTGGGGTTTTTTTTGTCTCCATGTCATTTATTTCTGCTCTGATCTTTACTATTTCCTTCCTTCTACTTGTTCTGGGGTTTTCTTTTTGTTTGCTTTCTAATTCTTTAAGTTGTAAGGTTAGATAGTCTAATAGAAATTTTTCTTGTTTCTTGAGGTAGGCCTGTAGTGCTATGAACTTCCCTCTCAGAACTGCTTTCACTGGATCCCATAGATTTTGTGTTGTTGTGTGTTCATTTTCATTGGTTTCCAGGAAGTTCTTAATTTCTTCCTTGATCTTCCTCAGTAACCCATTCATTGTTTAATAACATGCTATTTGGCCTCCATGTGTTCAAATGTCTTTGCATGTTCTTGTTGCAATTGATTTCTAGTTGCATGCCATTGTGATCTGAGAAGATGCTTGAACTTGTAGAGATTTAGTTTGTGTCCTATCATGTGGTCTATCTTTGAGAATGTCCTATGTGCACTTGAGAAGAATGTGAATTCTGTAGTTTTGGGGTGTAATTCTCTGTAGATATCTAATAAATCCATTTAGTCTAGTGCTTCATTTAGAGTCTGTGTTCCTTGCTAATTTTTGTCTAGAGGATCTATCCAGTGATGTCAACGGGGTGTTGAAGTCCCCTGCTATGATTGTATTGCTGTCGATTTCTCCTTTGAAGTCCTCCAGAAGATTAATATATTTTGGTGCTCCTATATTGGGTGCATATATGTTTATGAAGGTTATATCTTCCTGTTGGATAGATCCTTTCAATATTATGTTGTAGCCTTCTTTGTCTCTAGTTATGGCCTTTATTTTGAAATCTATTTTATCAGATATGAGTATTGCTACCCCAGCTTTTTTTTCCTTTCTATTTGCTTATTTGCTTGGAAGATTTTTCTCCATCCCCTCACTTTCAACCTATGTGAGTCTTTTGTTGTGAATGGGTCACTTGTAAGCAGCATATAGATGAGTCATGCTTTCTTTTTTTTTTTTTATCTTCACCCAAGGACATTTCTCCATTTTTTGTTCAGATAGAGTGGGAGGGGGGGAGGAGGGGAGAGAGAGAGAGAGAAAGAGAGAGACAGACATCAACATGAAAATGACACAACGAGTGGCTGCCACCTGCACGACCAACCAGGGCCGGGGACAAACTGCAACTGAGGTACACGCCCTTAGCGGGAACCAAACATGGGTCTCTCTGTCTCTCTGGACTGCAGGCCAATGCTCTAACCACTGAGCAAACCCAGCCAGGGCGAGTCATGCTTTCTTATCCAATCAGCTACTCTGTGTCTTTTTATCAGAGCATTCAGTTCATTTACATATAAGGTGATTATTGATATGTACTTATTTATTGCCATTTTTGCTTAGTTTGGTTATATTTTTCTTCCTATTTTTTCTACTAATTACAGCAGTCTTTTTAACATTTCTTGCAGTGCTGGTTTGGTGCTAATGTATTCCCTTAGCCTTTTTTTTATCTGGGAAACTCTTTATTTGACCTTCTATTTTGAATGATAGCCTTGCTGGGTAGAGTAGTCTTGGATTCAGATCCTTGTTTTTCATGACCTTGATTACTTCATGCCATTCCCTTCTGGCCTGTAGTGTTTCTGTTGAGAAGTCCGCTGATAGCCTTATGGGGGTTCCTTTCTAGGTAACCTGTTGCTTATCTCTTCCTGCTTTTAGGATTCTCTCTTTGTCTTTAATTTTTGGCATTTTAATTACTACATGTCTTGGTGTTGGCCTGTTTGGGTTCTTCTTACTTGGGGCTCTCTGTGCTTCTTGAACTTGAATGCCTTCTTCCTTCACCATATTAGGGAAGTTTTCTGTCACTATTTCTTCAAATATATTCTCTAACCCTTGCCCATTTTCTTCTTCTTCGGGGACTCCTATGATGCAAATATTACTACGTTTCCAGTTGTCCCACAGTTCTCTTAAGCTGTCTTCTTGCTTTTTTTTATTGTGTTTTCCTTTTGGTTTTCTGATTGGTTGATTTTTTTCTACCGTCTTCTAATTCACTGATCCATTCCTCAGCTTCCTCTACTCTGCTGTTTAGACCTTCAATGTGTTCTTTATTTCTGATGTGTCATTCTTGATTTCTTCTTGGTGATTTTTAATTTCCAATTGGTTGATTTTCAGCATTTCTATGTCTTTACTCATGGTGTTGATGTCCTTACTTATGTTGTTGAGCTTCCTCAAGATCATGGCTCTGAATTCTAGCTCTGTTAACTTGCTTAACTGCTCCACATTTATCTCATCTTCGGTAGAGGTCTCTTGTTCTTTCTTTTGGCTTTTGTTTCTCTGTTTCACCATTTTGGCTATCACAGTGGGCTTTGGATCCTGCCAAATTTTCCCTGTAGGTGTTGGTGTTCTGTTGTTTGTGGCTCCCTCTCCTGGTTTTGGATGAGCGAGGGAGGATCCATGTTAAACACCACTGTCAAGTCTTACTTTCCTGGTTAGAGTTGCTAGCCCAGGAAGGGTTCAGTTATCCTCTAGCTTTTTGCCTGGAGGATAGCAGTAGCGGTTACCTGAAAAGCCTTGGGTTCTCAGTTGAATGAAGAACTCCCTCAGGTGCTCAGCATAAGGGGATTTCCTGAGGTGGGGCAGATGCTGGTTGTTAATGAGCCTCAATTTGCATTTCAATGGCCCACCTGGGTGGGGTTGAATCTCTGAGGAGGGGCCACCCCTTCTCCCCAGAGCCCTGGAAAGGAGTAAGATGGCCACAGTCCTGCAACTCAGCAAAAGCTCTGAGTGTCCTCCAATCCCGAGTGTCCCCACACAGTTCCAGTCCAGTCCACCCTCCCTCTGCCGGATCCCAAGGTTTGTGGCTGTGGCTATTTTAACATCTGTCCCGGCTCTGGGCTGTGGAGCCACTTGGGAGTTTAACCCGAGGGCGTTGCTCAAAGCTAAGGCCGCTGGTGTCTGTGGGCTCCCAGCCCCCCTCTCATGCCTCCACAATCCTACCAGGATCAAGTCAGTGTGCGTGGTTATAAGATCCTCACAAGCTGCTTTTCTGTTGCTTTTTCCCGGCGATTTGTCTTTATTTTAGTTGTAATTCCAGTTTGGTCCTGGGAGACGGTCTGTGTAGCTTCCATTCACTCTGCCACCATTTTGGTATCTTGATTGCTCCTACTTGAATTGCATTTTAAAAGATCATGCCATCAGTAAAGAATATATTAGAGGCACAGAGACTAATTAGAAGTAATTAGATAACCCTGTTCTGTGGTTATCCCCAATGTATAGATTTTTTAAAATTGCCTCTACTCTAATAATATCACAAAATTTAAACTAGAAGTAGTATTCTAAATAAATATCATTCATGCCAATTAAACTATGAATTTGAATTATCTACTACACTGTGTAAGCAATTTGAGATCATTCAGGGTGGTTGTTTTTTTCATGTTAGAGAATCTGACAGTTCATAGTTATTTCTTAGAAATGTTGATCCTTAAAAGGAATCTAACAGATTCCTCAGGACTTAGACATATTACTTGATTCTTCCTCTTTTCTTCATGTCTGTGATGTATAATTAATCATAGATTACTTCATTTTGTTTCATTTCATTTACAACATTTATGAGCTTCACTTTGTCAGAATGAAATGCTTGTCCCCTCCTGTCCTTTCCAAAGTGGCATAATTAGCGTTAGCATCTTTTTTTAACAGGCTACATAAAGTTTAGTGGCTGGATTAAATCAAGTCATTAACATAATGTGCTATCCAATTTGCCCCTCTCTCTCTTCGTTTCCAGGACATCAAAGTGCCACAGAGCACCAGTGTAATTGGTCCTTGCTGGCCTGTCAGATCCCGTCAGCCTCATGACTGCCGCTCTTACTAAAAGGCTTCTAGGCATGATAATTAACGGGGGGGAGGGGGGGGTCTAAGAAATGTAAAACTTTGGACATTTCTCTATCCATATTTTATTAATTTGAATAATCGGAAGTTAGCAGTATCAATTCGATGTATAATACATTGATTAAAAGCCTTGTTTTGGGTCCTCAAAACACATCAAAACTGAAAATTTACATCTGTCATGGCATAAAATTAATTTACGATCCTTCTTTCACATTACTTCTGATTTTATCATTTAAGCAAGGCAGCTTTCCATGTTCACAACTAAATATGTCGCATCGACTCACAGATCTCTTAATGCCCACAGGTGAGAGTAGGAAGTCACGGCTGAAAGGCCAGCAGACTTTTCTGTGCTGTGTGTAGTAACAGATTTATTTTTTTATTTCTACTAATAGCAGTTTTGTTTTGTTTTTTTAATTTTGTTTTTTTTTTTTTTAAGAGAGAGTGAAAGGGGGAGAGAGAAACGATTGGCTGCCTGTACGCCCCCTACCAGGGATCAAGCCTGAAATCTGGGCATGTGCCCTGACTGGAAATCAAACCAGGACCTCTCAGTCCATGGGACATCACTCAGTCCACGGAGCCACACCGGCCAGGCCTAGCAGCAATTTGGTAAAAGGTGCCATAGTCAGTGGGACTGAATGGCAGCTGAACCTGCTGTGCCTCCTGAACAGCACGAGCTGGCATTTTCAGGTGGTTGCAACAACGCTGTTCAGCAAAGTATGTTGCAAAGCTTTGAAAGGCAGAATGCACACAGTCACACGCAACTTAGAGAATTCACATATGAAAATTACTACATCACTTCGGAATCAATTATGATATCCTATCAGTGGGTAAAATAAACCCCTCCCAGTGTTTTCCACATCTTAACCTAGATAGAGTAGGTTTCAAAATATAGTTTAAGTAAAGCCAGAAATGTCCAGTTACTTTGCTGATAGTAATTGCTTTCAAACTATTTTTTATGTTTTGCAACTTTGTTATCTTTTACTAATATAGCGTTATTTGTTATTTTAAGAGAACACATGAGAAAAGATAAGTTACTGCCACCATTGAAAACTAGGTTTGTTTTGTTTGTAAAAATGTTATCTCGAGAGTTGGCATTTCTATTTTACTCTTATTTCACCCAAAGAGCTATTATTTTGAGAAAAACAAAGACTTTTCCAACAGAGGGAGCTTTGGAGCCTAGAGTGACATCCAGGGGGCTTTTCTTGAGTCTGAGATGACTCTGCCCGTCCCCCCCAGCCTCAAATGAAAAATCACCATTAAGCAGTGTATATTCCTACCCTACTTACACGTGTCTCTGTCGATACCTATGGTGAGTTTGAGTTTTCAACCATTTTCAGCTTGACTCAGAACTCACCATGAATAAAACTGCTCTTAGAGGGCGTAGGCATCAGGCGTCACCTTCCATTTTTATTTGTCTCTATGGTTTTGTTATAAAGTACCAACTTCTACATATCGCAGCTCCAAGAGGTAGGCTTTATTTTTATTTATTTCCACATTCATGCATATACACATACATAAAACATTTTTATGGTGATTAAAATAGTACTCATGTAGCCTTAGCGTTTGGCTCAGCAGTTAGAGTGTTGGCCCTTGGACTTAAGGGGTCAGGGGTTCAATTTCTGGTTCTAATTCCTATTAACTATTATACAGAATTCCATTAATATTGCATATATAGTCCACAGTCCATTTATTAATTTCTCTACTGATAAACAATTAAGTCATTTACAATTTTTTTGCTATTACAAACAAAGTTGCATTAAACATGCAAACATCTCAAAAATATAGCATTAAGGGGAAAAAACAAAATTGTCGAATGATTAATAGAGGATGATGCCAATAATATAAAATCTAAAACAAAACAACACTGCCTCGGCCTGTGTGCCTCGGCTGGTTGGGCGGCGACCTGTGCGCCGAGAGGTGCTGGTCCGCTGCCGGCCAGGGCGCGTGCCTGGGTTGCGAGCCTCGCTCCAGGTAAGGGGTGCGGGAGGCAGCCGAGAGACACGGTAGGTGTTTCTCTCTCCCTTCCTCTCTCTCTGAAAATCCATTTAAAAATATTTTAAAAAATACTATATGTTGTCTATGGATGTACACATATGTAGTGGAAAATATAAAAGCATTTTTGGGAGTGATGCACACCAGCATCAGGCTAGTGGTTGGCTCTGGGGGAATGAGGAAGGGAGGGGAGAGGAATTGGGAGGTGAGGACTTGACCTGTATCTGAAATATTTTATTTCTTCAATAATAATAACAAAAAGGTTTTAATCAGATAACGCAAAATGGTAACATCTGTTTAAGATGTTGCGTATTTGAATATGCCAAATTATTTTCTATATTTCATAACTTAAAAAGTTAAAAAAAATGCTTATTCATTGTAGAAATTTAGGATGAAATAAAACTCACATGTAATCTCACCATAGTTGGGTCTAAATCTAACTGAGGGAAACAGATTGCAAGGCCTTTATCACAGGCCGTTCTCCATTAAGCACCACTGTGTTTCAGGGCTGTCACGTTGAGTTAGTTGTTTCATCCTAGCGTCCAGCCTCACTGTGGCTGCTGTGTTGGTTGAAACTACAGGAAGAATTCAGCATGATCCTCTGAAGTAAAACATAAAAAACCGAAGCATGCCCCTAAAAGCCCGAGTACATGCTACAGCCAAGTACGGCCTAAAATGCGAATTAGCGTCAGGCAGGAAGCAGCAGTGGAATTGAGCCAAAATCATGAGAACTATAACTTGTTTCTCTGCGAGTAATACCAGCTGTCATCACATTTCTAGATCATTCAATCACGTAATGTGTAGCTCCATCTATGCAGACGACTAAAAATAAGTCACATGCAGTTCTTATTTGAGTGACTTCGATTACTTCTGTTCATCACAATCAGAATTTTAAAGCACTGTTTTTACATGCTGATGTTGACATCTTGCTAACTAGGGAAGCTAACAGGGCAATTGATGAACGAGACAGAAAATACTGAGAAGTGGCATTGTTATGCAGTTACAGAGATCCGCACACATGGAGAAGAAACAACAGGAAAAGCCTGAAGCCTGTGCCATCTGGCCAGTTGACTATCTGAAGGGCACTAGTGCCCTGCGGAGTCCTGACCTGTTGTGCTGCCCTAGTAATTCTGAACAGATATAATTATGCATCTGTCTGAAAGGCTTTGCTTCAGTCGCTGTCATTTGAGTCAGTATATTGTTTCCCCTTTCAATTCTCCTACTTGAACTTTGTTTTTCATTTTTTTATTATGAAAATTTTCAAACATACAGAAAAATTGAAAGAATAGTACCCTGCCACCTAGATTCTACAACATTGACCTGTCTTTGAGATACTCTTATTCAGATATAATCTAGAACAACAAGACATCTATATATTTTTCAGCAGTTAATAATCACCCATTTCTCAAAACACACTAGACAGAATATGTATTTGTTAAAGGAGAAAACACTAATACCTGCAGCCGCACGTATTTCTGGCAGTATATAAAAGATATTTTGAATACATAGAAGATATTCAGCCTTTCTTGACTCTATCTCATTAAGTATTCATTGTGAGCCTACTGTGTGCCAGATCCTAGAGAGGATGTTAAACATCAGATGAATAAAATAGTCCCAGCCTCCAAGAGCTCACAGTATACAGAGAGAGCTAGGTTTGTTTAGAGACAAAACTGAGAAAAGAAACTACTTGTTTTATCTTTATATCCCCAATAGCTGACACAATTCAGTAATAATTTAATAACTCGATGAATCACTGGGGTATTTAGGAAGTAAAAGGAACAGGAGTGGGCGAGCTGCGGGCTGTGTGGGTCTGAGAACTGGAGGCGGCAAGGATGGCTGCAAGGTCCCTGGTGGTGGTGGCCGGGTGGGTGGTGAGCGCGGCACCTGAGACAGGGAACGGAGGACAGCAGATGGGGAGAGGAGAGAGCTCGCTTCTGACTCAGGCTGGAGTTGTCTGTCATGCTGCTGATGTGCTGCTTGCTCTTCGAACTCTCTGCAGATTCTACTCAAGCTTTTGACTTACGGGGGCAGGAATACAACCAGAAGTGTTCCAAAGTTGAAAAATAAGTTGCCTATCTCTGTTGCCAAAATTTATAATGTTTGGAAAATACTTCACTCAGAGCATGCCTCCCTAGATATGTACTATTTGGAATTTCTCTGTTTGGGATTTATTTTAAGTTGATTCATGTAGCATCAAAGGGACAAAGACATGGTAACTAATAACTTCTGTCAGTAATATTAGTCAGAGAATTAAAAAGGACATATGATAGAGGTAATGAGTCTTGGGGTGGGGTGGGGTGGGGTGGGGTGGGTAAAAAAAAGGACCAGAAAGAAGATAGGCATCGTAAAAAGAATTTTTCAGCTCTTTTGTTTCTTTGGCAAATTTGGTTTTTGGCTGTGATCCAAGTTATCTGTTTTGGCTGGGAATTATTTTTGTACACATCTTATTTGACAGCCTCAACTTATTCTTATAATAATGCAAGTTTTCATATGGGGATTGTGCAGTTAGTACATTATTAATAAAATAAGCAGTTAAGTAAATTTGATTCTTCTGCTATTTAAAGTTCATTTGTCTCTTCATTGGGTTCTGTGATAAACAATTTTAAATTCCTGTCTTCACTGTATAGATATAACCATGTATATACCTCTTTTGCTTTTTTCTTTTCTCATTCTTTTTTGCGGTAGCTGGAAGGTTTTATAAAACATATTATTATAACAATTCTAAGTTGGTCAAATTACAAGTAATGTGAAAGACTTAACTATGCATTGTGCTACATTCAAACCAGAATTATAAAATATGTTTGTGTGCATTATTTTGACAACCACAATATGTTTTAAAGAAAAATAATATTATTTAAAGTATTTTCTTTACCACGGTAGTCTTCAGCAGGCAGAGAAGGGCTTTTCTGAAGTGAGATGAGACAATAGAGCCAACTTCATCTTTTATGCACGTCAATGGAGAGGGCTTGAGGTTATTAGTTGAAACCGAGTAACCTTTCCAGGCTTTTCATCTCTTTCTTTTCACATTTGAATATGAAAAGCATATTCAAGTCAAAGACCATCACTTTAATGACATTTGGCAGTCATTTGATTTATTAGGTTTTAGAAAAAATTTCCCTTTAAATATTTCATCATACTATGCTAATCCTGGTGATATTGCCAGCTGCAGCCTGTACCGGTGTTAGTGGAGACAGAGTGGTGTGGGGTTTTCTCTGTCATCCCAGTAAAATTTCCATGAGTCTACTGAATAATAAAATAACCGTACTGAAATATTCAGATTTGGGTTTTTAGTTAAAGTGTCTTAGAATACATAATAAAAGAAAATGTCTTTTGAAAGAAGGGGGTAAAATTACTTCATCAAATATTGAGGGGGTTGGACAGCAATGGAAATTGTTCTTTATGAGGATATTTTTACAATAGGATACTTACACTTTTCAATTTGATTAATTATATTATATGCTTTGAAATATCTAAGGTAATCGTTGTGGTAAATTTAACACACTGACTTATATTTAACAATGAATTTTTAAAAGTTAGTTATATAAACAGGTCTTATTTTCAGGATTTTCTAATTATGATTTGAAGTTATATAATTTATGGTAACATGCTTTTGAACTGAGTAAAGGGGAATAAAGAACAAATTTAAAACTGTAAGAACAAACATTTAACTAAGGTGTTATCTTGGTGTGATCTGATTTTTAAGTTAAGTCATGGTCTATTTGTTTTAAATCATTACTCAAGGAACACATGTGACTCCCATAATAATGTCTGTGGCACCAAAATCTATTAAATTAGAATTGAAGTGCAAATTACACTATCAAACAAATACATACTTTATTTGTTAATTCTGTAAAAATTATGTAAAATAAATTGTGAGAAAATATGTTAAATTGGATAAAAATTTTATTTCTTTTGTTTGAAAACTACTTATTGACTGAAATATGTTATGGCAGAATATATGAGAGTGAATTGTAGGCTCTATTCTAGTTAATATGGATTTATATAGCTACATATATTAGCATAATAGCTATGAAGTATTCAACAGGCTTTGATCTCTGAATAACCAAAACTTTCACAGGTACTGTAGATTGAATAAAAGCAGTGATAAACATGTACTTCATTACACAGTTTGAAACAAGGCCAAGTGATACTTGTCATTCTGAAAGCAATCAGAGATGAAGATCTCATAATCTTCCCTCCTGATAGATGACTAGTGGGTATTTATAGCCTCGAATGTAAATCAGGAGACTGCTGCCATGACACTGTAACTTCAAACCCTGGGGCACCAGAATCTCGTTCTGTCTTTCTCTGTCGTGAATCATCTGTCATGGGTAACTAAATAATAGTGTACAGTGCCTTCCAAAAAAGAAGCCCATTGGCCTCCATGTTTTATTTAAAACTGATAGTAAAATAGAGTAAAGGATTTTTGGTTCATTTGTTTTATTTGTTTCTTTGTGGTTGGTTTTTTGTTTCTTTTTAAACAGACCTCAGAAAAGATTCGGATTGAGATCATAGCTCTAAGCCTCAGTGATTCTCGAGTAACTGCGGATGACACTATCCAGCGGCTCTTCGTTGAGTGCCGATTCTACAGTCTTCCTGCCGAGGAGACACCTGTGTCACTGCCCAAACCCAAGAGTGGGCAGTGGATCTACTATAATTATACCAATGGTAGGTGTGTCTCTCTGATACTATAGGAAGGAGAAGTACAGTTCTACTCTTCATAAAATTACAGAAGTCTTGCCAGAATAAATTTATGAAAGTCAGATCTATTATCCTGGCCAGGTGGTTCAGTTTGGTTGGAGCATCATCCCGTACACCAAAAGGTTGTGGGTTTGATTCCCTGTCAGGGCACATATCCAGGTTGCATGTGTGATCCCCAGTCAGGGTGGGTTGTGGGAGGCAACCAATCAGTGTTTCTCTCTCACATCAGTGTTTCTGTCTCTCTCTCTCTATCTCTTCCTCTCTCAAACATATCCTCGTGTGAGGATTAAAAAAAAAAAAAGCCAAATCTGTACCATAAGGATAAAGTTTGAAGTAGAATTGAAGAAAAATTTGAATACTAAAGTTAAAACAAAAACAATAGAAAAACAATGTTTCTAGTATCATTTAAATAATGCCACCAAGATCTACAATTAAATTTAATAAAATACTATGATATTTAAACGAGGCAATATGTAGTAGTTTTTTAATCATATGGATTTGAGTGATTCAACAAACTAATTTCTTCAGTCTTTCTGATCAATGTGATCACATAGCTGTTCTTACCATATATATATTTCCCAGTGTATATCTCTCCCCCAGTGTGTATCTCTGCCCCAGTGTATATCTCTGCCCCAGCGTATATCTCTGCCCCAGCATACATCTCTCCCCAGTATATATCTCTCCCCCAGTGTATATCTCTCCCCCAGTGTATATCTCTCCCCAGTATATCTCTCTCTCCCAGTATATATCTCTCCCAATGTATATCTCTCCCAGTGTATATCTTTCCCAGTATATAACTCTCCCAGTGTATATCTCTCTCAATGTATATCTGTCCCAGTTTGTAATTCTCCCAGTGTGTGTAACTGTCCCAGCGTATATCTTTCCCAGTGTATATCTTTCCCAGTGTCTGTCTCTCTCCCAGTGTCTATATGTTCAGGATTTTAATTGAGTGACATAAGTTTTTACAGTACCTTTCATCATTTAGTCCACACATCCATTTTTAGCAGCAGGAAAGGTATCTCTTAATTTAGGACTTTATCAATGAGCTACTTGGCATATAAATGTACTGAACCAGTACAGACACAGTAGGCAACATGTAAATTCTTACGGCAACCAACTTGAAGATGATTTTAAAATAGTACGTGTTGGCATATAATTGGAGTGGTGTAAAAAAAAATCAGATCAAGCTGCTATGACCCTAAATTAAAACAGCTTATTAAGTTCTCCTAAAGCCTATATTCAAATGAACCATAAACATGGAGTGTTGTGTTATCTTTAGCAAAACAGACCATCCCGTGTTAGTTTTATAAATTATGTTTTAGTCAACGTGTATAATCATGCTGTTAATTAGCAGTACTACAAATGTTTGCGATTACTTTTTTTTTTTTTGGCTGGCATTTTTGGAAATGTGTTCATTGCTTGAGACAGTAGTGACAATAATCATGAGTATTCAGAGATCTGGTCCACTCTTCCTTGTACCCACAATTCTTACTAGTATGTGAATTCAAGCAAAATGTTTAAATATCATGGTTTCTTATTTTCTTATCTATTAAATAAAGTGTTCTCTAATACCCCTTCCAGCTCCCTTTCTGTAATTCTGGAATGTGAGGGACCACATGAGAATGAGCAGTGTGCTCAGGAGAAGACTCTGTTCTCTCCTTTCTTTCATTTACTTCAAATAGCAGAAACATTTCCAAAAACATTTTCTCAAGCTTCCTATAGATATTTTCACTGCAGAATACCAGAAAAGTAAACCATATCAAAATATTATTAGAAATGAAAGAACCATTTAGTCGACTAATTTTAACGAAGATACTCCAAAGAAAGAGACAAACTCTTCTGGTCTCTGTATAATTCTTTGTAAATTATAAACATTCTTTGTGAACATTCAGCAGTAGAACGTTTAGTTGGACTGGCAACAAAATTGTTTTCTAGAAATTGATGTACATTAAAAAGCTTGGCCGTGCCCCAGAGCAGATGTCTCCATCTGCTTAAGGAGCAGTGCAAGTCATGCCTTGGATGAGATCTGCGGTGCGTGCTCCAGTGTCCTGGATTTTGGACATTTCACATGGTGACCTAGATCTGTTCGGGGCTTTTGGTTAGCTGGTTGACATTGGTTTTGTTTTTGTTTTGTTTTTCCTTTTACTGCAAGGTACCCTACTATCTTTTTTGTATTTTCAGAGTTGCTTATATTTCTATGAATTAGCCATTTGATACCAACAAGAAAACCAATAACCTATTAGAAATGAATTCAGTATAGTGTTTACTTTTCCTCTGTTTCTACTCCTGTGTATTGAGATTTGACTATGTAGACTTTTTAAGATTAATTGAAAAAAATTGTAGGATATTTATCTGGGGAGAGGGAAAAGGAAAGTACTTTGTGTTTAGAAGCAAAATAATGCAGTTCTGTCTCTACAATCTCTGAAAAAATGAAGTCCTAGGTCATCATCAAATTTAAGAAATAATATTAACTCTGTAGTTTTTATTTTACTTTTCACTTAAATATGACATGATAAACATGTTTTGTTTTGTTGTTAATTATTATATTTACCTTTCTGTCATTGCAAGGGAATCTCCTTGAATCTTTGATTAATAAGTATCTCATCTAATTATTTCTAATGATTTACCAGTCACTTGTTACTTGATATAAAAGACCAATATAATGTAGACTTACATCTTAAATCTTACACAATGTTAATGAAAGTAATTTTATTTCCAAACTGACTCTTTAATTCATATGGAATTTTTAGAACAGTTAGTACATGCTGTCTCCTATTTGAACTCCAGACAGTGGAGAAGTTAACTGAACTTGGCAATGATTTTTCCCTGCATGATGACTTGAATCTATTTAAAAAGGAGTTGTACACTGAACCTAAATTAGGTAGATAAAATGAGAGGTTTAGAATAGAGATCCCCAGAATTATTCATAACCTGATTCAGTCTTTATTAAGAGATGTTAATACCAGTTTCACCTACACACACACACACACACACATCCCACCCTCTCCCCACCCCCATACACACACACACACACACCTTTTTTGGGCTACTACCACTGAGGAAACAGTGCTAGGTGAGTAGCAAGAATAAAACAACCGTATTTTATTGGGCTTGAAAATTTTGCTGAGAAAGCAAGAAAAAACAGTTTGAAAGAAGATAAGACTAGTGGCAGGCCTGAGGAAGGCTGTCCGGCTGAGTAAGGCCTTCTAGGGGATTGACAGTGAGAAGAAGAAAGACAAATGAAATCGTCCAAAGTTTTTATGAGATGTATACAGATTGAGGTCCTTAGTCTCTGAGCATTGAACAGTCTATCTTTTGGGACATTATAGTTTAATTCAGAATATGAAAAGGATGCATAGTTTCAGATTTTGTTACTAATTGGAGAAGAAACTTAGCAAAGAAAGGATTGGGGGTGATAACACTTTAACATAGTGGTTATCTGAGATTCGAGGTCATCAACCATTATAATTGAACCATCTGCATTTCTTACTTCTGCCAGATGGCATTGAGAGAGAAATGTAAGGACTTCTCCAACCTGCAGAAGTGAGGGATATGTTTTTACTGGTACACCATTCAAAATCCACTAAAGTATTTGGACTACCGGTTTGAGACAAATGCTTTCAGTAAGTTTATGTCCAAAGTTAGCAAATCGTAAACATATGTGAATTCTGATTAAAATGAAAGGTAAATAGCTTAACTTTTAAGAGTTCTGATATTTTTCATCATCACCAAAATAGCTTTTTAAAGGATGCATTTGAATTTTTTAAATTGTAGATTTTTTTAAACTGTTTAGTTTCAGAAGATAAAATGGATGTTTTCAGGATCGTGACCTAATTGGAAGTGGCTGATGTGTTCCTCTTTCCCACTTGTTCAGCGCGAGTGTTCACTAGTCCCCGATCCCATTCAGAAACTGGGCAAAGGGGTGTTGGCGCCACTGTGACTCTCTGTGTGTGGGATCCTGACCAGCAGCACCTGGGAAGGCATTAAAAATGTACGTTCTCTTGCCCAGCCAGTGTGGCTCTGGTTTAGGGTCAACCCACGCACCAAGAGGTTGTGGGTTCGATTTCCGGTCAGGGCACATGCCCAGGTTGTGGGCCAAATCCCCAGTGAGGGGCGTGCGGGAGGCGGCCAGTCGATATTCTCACTCATTGTTTTTTCTATCTTTCTCCCTCCTTCTCCCTTCCCCTCTTTCTAAAACTAATAAAGAAAAAACATCTTTTAAAAAAAATCAAATCAAAATCAAAATGCACATTCTCAGGTTCCACCCCAGACTTGCTGAGTCAGAAACTGGGGGTGACCCGGTAATCTGCACTTTAGCAAGCCCTCCAGGGCATTCTGGTGCACATTAAAGACTGTGAGCCCTGGCCAGTGTGGCCCAGTGATTGGTGTCATTCCATGCACCAAATGGTTGGCAGTTCGATTCCTGGTCAGGGCACATGCCCAAGTTGTGGGCTCGATCCCCAGGTGGGGGCATGCAGGAGGCAGCCAATTGATGTTTCATTTTCACATCAATATTTCTCTCTCTGAAAAGCAATTTTAAATCTTTTTTTTTTATTAAAAAAATAAAGACTATAAATCACAGGTTAGATTAACATGCCCAAGTTAGGACTTGTACAAGCAGGAGAGGTATAGTTCTAATTTGGTATGCCTTTGAAGACCTAAGCTATTGGTAAGTAGCTTGAGTTTTTTCAAAAACGAATTTTTAAAAGTGTTCAGCCAAGAGAGTTCTTTAAGGCCCCTGGAGCAGGTATTTTACAGCACTATCCCTTTGAGAAAAAGGAAAGGAGAATGAGGTGCTTCCCTTGTGCAGTTAGGGAGCGCTCTCCCACACCCCAGTCTGTGCTGACAGCATGGTAGCAGTTTAAACAGGAGGAAAAGTTTGGGCTTCCAGTGGAAGGAGAAGTCACAGCATGGGGGTTAAGAAGGCTGGCTCTGGAGACAGACATTGCTGCATTCACATTCTGGCTTTGTTGCTTGCTAACCGGGGGACCTCAGTAAACTGGAGCCAACATGAGGTACCATTAGTAGGACTCATGTATCAGCGTGACTTTTTAGTCTTGATAAGTAAACCCTATATTTACTAAATGCTCTGAACACTTTGTCTTTTTTGATTCCTGTAAATCTTCACTGACCTACGTAATTAGTCACATTTACAGATATGGTGGCAAGAGCAGTAAGCTGAAAGTTGTTATTGACCTTGGTCCGTTCTTCTTGTGAATCACTAATGCTCTCCCGCACAGACATCTGTCTCCCACTTCACGTGCCTAACTCGGTGCCGGCGCATCTTCGGCCTTCAGTTAATATTTGCTCAACTGAGTCAAATGATTACATCACCTGAGAGCATCCTAATGTGACACTGAGCTTACATTGTCCAGGGAAACATTCTCAAGATGAAATGTGTTTGTTCCCATGGAGCCTGGCCTTAGAATTGTCATGGTGTCGTTCACTCTGTGTACTTTTGATCACGGATCATCTCTAAGTTGAAATCTGGTCTCGGCATCTGGAAAAGAAATGTCCAGAAGCTAAGGCACAGTGGAAAGGCCACCAAGCTGAGAAGGAGTAATCAGGGTGAAAATTGGAAAGGTCACATTCTGAGATGCCACTTTCCTCAAGTGCAGACGTTTATTTGCAGCTTCAGGTGTTCCGGGCTTCTTCTTGGGGGGACTTAGGAGCAGCTGTCTAATCTGGAACTTCAGCTAAGTAACGTCTTCCACCTTCCTGCATGCAGCATGTCCCTTTACAAACCAAAGACAGCTTCTCCTCCTCCAGGCCTCCTCTTTCTTCGTCCATGTTCTCTTCCATGTCCCCCACCCCAACACCTGCAAACGCAGGCTGTGCATTTCCTCAGCCCTGCACTCCAGAGGTGCCCCCCTTACTGAGCGCCGTGGCAGGAGAGGAGGGTGGAACCCCCGACCTCCGGGAAGGACAAGCTCTCTGCCATGCGTTAGCATTATCACTCGTTTCTTGGATGGAGGAAAACGCAGTAAATCCCTCAAATACAAAGCAATAAAGACCGCCAGCTTCCACGGCCATGACTGCCAGGGCCATTAACAGGCAGTGACAGGACACGGCACTCCCGGATGTCAATGTCTCGTGTGTCCTCTCTGACAGTGCACATGGAGCTGCCAGTGCCGTGACATCACATCACATGACTGTTCTCTGACAGTGCACATGACTGGCTGCCAGGCTGCTTTCTTTTCCCAGGTGAACAAGTGAGGTGCCATGGCTCACGTCCCGGAAAACAGGTATTTGTGCAAGTACAGAGCGGTGTTAACGCAGCGTACTCCTGAGTGACTTCCTGTGTGGACGTGTTGTTTTTTTCCCGGTACAGTGATCTACGTGGATAAAGAAAACAACCAAGCCAAGAGGGACATCTTAAAAGCTATACTACAAAAACAGGAGATGCCTAATAAAAGGTACAGTTAAGCTTTTTTTTTTATCCTCACCTGAGGATATTTTTCTATTTATCTGCAGATAGAGTGGGAGGGAGGGAGAGAGGGAGAAAGAGAGAGAGAGAGAGCTATCGATGTGAGAGAGACACATCGACTGGTTGCCTCCCGCATGACTCCGACCAGGGCTGGGGACGAACCACTACCGAGGTACGTGCCCTTGGCCGGAATCGAACCGACACTCATTGTCTGCAGGCCCACGCTCTGATCGCTGAGCCAAACTGGCCAGGATGGTACATTTAAACATTCTAAGTTATCTGATGCTTTACATAGAGTAGCTCTCTGGAGCACAGCGCGGTGACGAAACGGCAGGGTGAGGAACCAGAGCACGTGTTCCCTGGGTCTTTCCCCCCGGAAAGAGTCGCCCTGCCTACCATACAGTGTAGCTGCAGGGATCTGCAGTGCATGTACAGTGTCCCACTGCTGGTCCAGGGCCACTGTAAGGAGCCTGGCAAACTTGCGAGGAGCGTGCCCTCTGGAGCCCGACGGCCAGAGTATGCGTTCTTGTTTCATCACTTACTAGCTGTCTGACCTCGGACAAGTTACTTCACTACCCTGTGCCTCATTTTCTTCGTCTGTAAAATGGAGGGAATAATGCCACATCGGGTTGTTGTAAAGATTAAAGGAGATAATGTACATACAGTGGAGGGACTGGCATCTGACAGGTAGTTAAGGGCCCAGTGTCAGTTGCAATCAGTGTAAGTAGTAGTAATATTAATATTATTATTTTAATAGCTCATCAGCCTTTCAGACTAATTTTTATTTTACTATCACGGTTTAATAACTCATCATCTCATGGTTGTTAATGCTTGGGGGCCAAATTTTAACAGGACACTTTGCAATTCTGGTTCAGTAGAAAAATTATACACTTTTGAAAAGGGGAAAAAAACTGATCCTAGTAAGTTTATACCTTTGCACGAGCTCCCTCCCATGCACTCTGAGGAGTGTCTCGGTGTGGGCCCTGAGCCTGAGCCGGCTCCCCCGGCCCGGTCTGGGGGACCCTTCTCTCTTCCGGTTCTCTTACGGCTGTGGCGCAGCCTCTCGCTGCCTGAGGAGTGCAGCTACCTCGCGCCTTCGAGGGGCTCGGGCTCTCTCCTTTCCTACAGGTCGGGGGGATAGTAAAGACACACTTTTCAAAGAGCTGTCCAGCTAACATGGTACCCTCTGTTTCAAAAAAGGAGACTGGAATTCTTAGCTCTTAAGATGTAATAGTAGCTTTTCATTAACTCCTTGAAATGTGTGTATCATCTGTTTGGATCTCATATCTGAAGAAGGGGCAGCAAACCCTGGCAGTTAGCCTGAGGTTCTGACTTTCCCAGGGTGGTAGATAATCATGCAAGTCTGACTTTGTTTTGTGTACATCGACTTCTTGCAAGGCCCCTTCAAATACCACCAGTCCCCCAGGTTCTCCTAGGTCACCGGTGACTAAACAGCACTAGCCACATCTTCTGCTTCTCTGCGGTCAGCAGGCTGGGCCGTCACTGTCTCGGGCTGAGCTCTGTTCCCATGGACGAGCTCGGCTGGACTTCCCGGCCTGTCCAGGCGCACTCGTCTGGCTCCGTGTTCACTCTGTTCTAGAAGGTTAGAACTCCTTATAACTAGCACTCCTTGTTGAAGGCGAGCAATTTTGTTTCCTCACAAGTGTTTATTTTTAAAAGGGCCGGTTCTACTTTAATTTTAGACCTGCCTTTCCTCACAAGACTTGCATATTTGTACCAAAATAGTTTTGACGGGACTAAAGGTAAAATATAAGCTGTATTTAAGTGTGAGTATGGACAGTTTAGCCTAAGCCAAACTGTAGTTTTAAATTATTTTAGTGTACTTCCTCCTTTTTTAATTTAACTTTATAGTTTCTTAACTTTGTGTTTGACGTCTCATTGTACTCTATAAAATTATAAGCCAGAAATTTTGCAATTTTTTGTTTCTAGCCCTTTCTCTGGCATTTAGAAGTTTGTTTATGTTTTTGTTTTTGTTTTTTGTCTAAGAATCCCCCTATGCTCAGTGGCATTAGTCATCTGCATTTGTAAAGTGATATAGTTATCATTCTTGGATACGAGATACTTTGTAAAGATAACACTCACCATTATTATAAAGTCTGCGTAGCTTCTATTCCATAAGTCTTATGGGTGTAAAACGTGTATCAGATACCACTTCTAAGTTCTACTCTCCCAAGCATAGTTATTCCAGGACAGTTTCTTTCATTGTCATTCTTTAAACTGAATGATACAGTCACTGTAATTTGGGAATCTCAGTTTTCAGCTGAAACAAGCCTTTCCCACACTTCCCTTTTCTCTTCCCTTAGACATGTGGAGCTTAAGCAGATCTGCCTAGCTTAGTAATAGTAAAAGAAGTGCAAAGGGTTACTCAGTGCTCACTGTGTTCAGTTACTGCTTCCCTGCATCACTATGAGAGATAGGTATAATTATCCCCATTCTACAGATGAGGAAGCTGAGATCAGAGAGGTTTAGTATTTGTCCAAGGTTGCACAGCTAATAAACAGGAAAGCAGAAATTTGAACCCAGAATGGGTGCCCTTAACCACTCCATCTTAATCCCTGTATCTTATGTGTTGTACAAAATACTCATCTTCTCCACCTACAGACCAGACTCTGCACTCCTCACAAGTGTTGTGTGAATAGGTATTACCTTTGGTTTCAACATAAGGAATTTCTATTTTCTAACCAAAATTTGTTGCTAGCAAAACAGGGACTTAGTAACTAAATGAAATGTTCAACACTTATTGTCAGCAAATCAATTTAAACTTTTGTCATGTTTACCTATGTGTTTGGAAAGGATTTCATTATTTTTCAAGGCCCAGTTTTTCAGAGACTTCGATTTTTATCTGGGAATGTTATCTAAGAAACAAGTTTCTTGTTTCACTTCTGATTTGGGATGGATACGTTTTGAAAATGGTTAAAATGGTAGTTTACAAGCATCCGTGGTTTAAGCTATGGTGCCAAGACATATCAAAAGAATACTTAACTGTAAATTCCTGTCCTTTGGTTCGTCCAAGTGCGTTTGGCCTCCACACATGTCACTAATTCAAATCAGTTCCATCAGAACCCCACAATTATGTGTCTAAAAGTAAAACAAAACTTGGATGCTCTGACTGTAAGTTAAGAGATCGCTGAAGTAATACAAATATTCCGTGTTGCTGTTGGGCACAGCTGCAGCGTTTATCTAACGTGATTCAGGGAGCGTGGTCTCCGCACTTTATAGAACACACATGGTTAGTTAAATTGCTTAGTAGCAACTCCAAAGTTGTGCATTTCTATTGAAAATGCTTTCTAACCACCATGGTCTTTATTCACTTGATCCTGTAGCCTTAAAAGTAGATGTATCAAAATATGATCATATAGTGTGCAACAGAGTGAGCATTGGGTTCTTCTCTGCCTCGTTATTATATTTCTTCAGATTCTAGAGGAAAATGTCAGTCAGTGCTTAGAAAAGTGGATTATTGTTCATTTGAAGGCTGGGTGTGCTCTAATAATTCTAGTAGTTCATATAATAGCTTAGCTAACTTAATATAATATCTTTTTATTGGAATAATTGCAGATTTCAAGAGTCATCTGTAGTGATAAAAACCCATTTGGTAGTTGTGTTTCCTGGTGAGTTTTTCTAACTCTGTGGTGGTTTTTTCTGTTTTTCTCCTTCCCAGTGTCCGCTTCACAGTGGTCAGTGACCCTCCAGAGGACGAGCAGGATCTGGAGTGCGAGGATATAGGTGTCGCTAGCCTTGACCTCGCTGCCATGTTTCGGGAAGGAAGAGACCTCGTCGAGCACAATCTTGATGGTACGAGTAAAAGTATTGCTCAGTCTGTACAGCTAGCAGTGGCTAACATCCAGGGTCTTTTTTTTTTTTCATCCTCACCTGAGGATATTTTTTCATTTATCTTCAGATAGAGAGGGAGAGAGAGAAACATCGATGTGAAAGAGACATATCGACTGGTTGCCTCCCACATGACCCCAACCAGGGCCGGGGATGAACCTCAACCGAGGTACATGCCCTTGACCGGAATCGAACCCGCAACTCATTGGCTTGTGGGCCGACGCTCTAACTGCTGAGGCAACCCGGCCAGGGCCAGGGTCTTTATTAAAACCTTCTTTTTGCTGGCGCAAGGACAGTGAGTCAAACATTAGTTGAATCCTTTGCAACTCAAGCTGACATTGTGTTGAAGCTAGAAGCCTGTCCCTCCCCTGTCCTCCCCTCTGCCTTCCTTTGAATCAACGGAAATTTAAAAATAATTACTTGTATTTCACAAGGAATTACTCATTTTGTTCATATTGGGGGGGGTGACACACATGGCCACTGGCACTTCTCGTGTTGTTTGGGAGCCTCGTGCTGTTGGGCTCGGCTCAGCAGCGGCCTGTTACTCTGAGTGATTGTCAAGTGCTTTCTGAAGGGTTCGCCCTCGTTCGGGCTCACAGTCCAGTGATGGTCACTGTAAAGAACTCTGAGTCGTTGGTCACTTGCTTCCCACCAGGATTCAGGGAGGACAGAGATTCCTGGCCCGATGTACTGTGCTGGGTTTCACCTCGCCAGGTGTGAGTCCCAGCAGGGCGTAATTTCTTTCCTCTCTTCTTGTGACGTATTGGGAACACGCTGAAGGAATGTGGCTGGGGCTGCCCACAGTACGTGGGGAAAGGAGGCTGAGTCCTGGTCTCGTGGCTGAGTGCGCACAGCCTTCTTCGGGAGTGTCCCCGGGTGTTTCCTCCTTCATTCACGCGCCAGGTGACTGCTCCACTGAGCACCTAAGTGCCAGGTTCTGCCCTGCACCCCAGTTTTGCCATGTTCATATGTCAGCTGCATGTCCTAGATAGCTGCATGTGCTCAGAGTCAGGATCAAGCCAAATAACTGAGCAGTTAGACCAAAGAACCGCATTAGGAACCTGTCCTGAGACATTTGGATAAACCAGACATATCTACCAGACAAAGGTTCACAACTTTGTGGCAGCCACAGAAGAGAAAGATGAGAGAATTAAAATATTAACCTGAAACACCCAATAAAGACACAAAGCACCAAGAGAGTCTGACAGAATGACCAAAATTATATGTGCTTTATTTCTTAATCTCTTTTCCAGTCAGTTCTGTTTAGCAACCCATATTCTCCTTCTGCGCGACCATGTGACCGTACTGGTCAGACACAGACAGCCCTTGCAGCCATGTTGGGGGAGTCAGAGGCGAAGCACTGGGCTGTGTAGGCCTCATGCCTTGCTCTGTGGCAGACACAGAGGCGAGAGTCCCACAGAGGAGGGAAGCCCCCGGGATTGAGTGGGCCCACGGGTGCCCTGCCCTCAGCCCACCTGTTCGTTTTTCCACCTAAGTTCGCATACCACGTTTTGTTTGAAGGTTTTCTTACAGATTTTCTTGGAATGCAACACACACACACACACAACACACACTATAAAGTTCAAGTAAAACCACAAGGAATATAAACAGGAAACTACATAGACTCCTAAGTGCTATCAAGCTTACAAAGTTCAGGATTCTGGCCTTGAGTCACTAGCAGTTATCAGCATGCACAGGTACTGACTCAGCAGGTACTGACTCAGCATCCCACCCAGCCCCGCGGAGCTCAGGGAAGCCCCTGCTTTCGCCTGACCGTCCGCCGTGGTGCACCACTGAGGGCTGCCCGCGCCCCTCCCCAGAGGCCCGTGCGCTCAGACCCTTCATCTCCTTCCCACGGCATCTGCTCTTGGACCTCAAAGCCAGTCCACAGACCTTAATATTCCTGAGTCTGCCATTTCCACTTTTTCTAATTGCACATTAAATCTATTATAAATGGCGTGTTTTCCTTGGAAAGATAAATAACCAATCCAAATTATGATCATGCGACTTCTTTACAATGGTTAGAACACAATCTTCTTGTTGTATCTTGATCCCTTTTAGACTTTGTACTTCTGCTGGCTCAGAAATTCTGCCTCTGTGTTGTAATCGTTATCCTGTAGTCTTTCCACTAGGTAAACATCATGATTAGCTCGTTAGTTTCAGCTCCTCGAGCAAAATGTGCATGTCGAGTGTGTATGTCCATGCACACGTGGCCGCTCAGACTTCTGAGATGTCACTGAACTTGGACTTTTATGGAGATATTGTCACCTTTTCAGCTGTTGTTTCAGCCACCCTACCTGAAGGAAAATCTGTGGAAAGGTATTCATGTTTTCCTGCTCTTCTCTCCCTAGTGTGGGATGCCCGAGCAGGTGGTGGAAGAATCGGCCAGCTCAGGGTAACAGTCGAAGCGCTCCATGCCCTACGGTCTGTCTGTGAGCAGTGCGGAGAGGACTCGGAGGCTTGAAGGAACTGCCACCGAGGCACCGCCGCCTCTGCAGAAACGCTCACAGGAAAGCTCGTAGCTGAGGTTTCTGTAATTACTGTGATGCATATAATCTATAATTCATGGGAAGCTGGGGCGGGGCGGGAGGGCAGGGTTTGAAGGGGTCAGGTTTTGTGTACTCTTTCATTTGTTTATTTTTCTATTTCCCTTTTCCCATGACTGCCACCCCTCAGGATTTCAGATCTCCACAATGAGCAACACCTTTTTAACAGTTTATACCTACACGATAGCATAAGAAAATCTGTTTGCATTTTCAACATTTTCTTACGAAGAACTGAAATGCAAGTCCCATTTTTATTTGTAATAAGCAAAAAGCATAAATCTTAGAAAACCTATGAAAAAGAAATACTTTCATGTTATCCCTAATCGTCCCACTAAGTGGAATGCCTATGATTAGCCTCATTAAGAGTTTTATACTGTGAAGATTTTATTAGAAGCAATATATGAAAATTACTTGGATTAATGTGTTAATCCTCCTCTTTAAAATGCTAATATCCATTTTATGCACATTAAAGCTCAGTGTGCATGTCCTTTGATGCATGCAGTTTCTGTCAATTAAATGTAAAGAACGAGACTTGGCACCAACTTACTAAATTATTGCAAGTTTTTGTTTTTCTTAAAAATTACAGTTCTTCCTATTTGTATTATTTTCGTGGATTTGTGATGGTGATATTGATAATGGGATCCAGGAATGTATGTATTTAAAAAGGAGATAAATTCAGATATATATGAAATTTGCGCTTTGAAAACAGCTTGTGACATAGAAAGAAATTATTAAAAAGTATGGCTCAAAATGATATGCTTAGTTAGTCCTGAAAGGAGTATCTTTTCATCATTTTTTAAAATGTACATCAAGCTTGTACAATGCCAGGGTGTATCTGGAGAACCAGACCCTCGGAAAGCAGCTCAGAAAGTTAATTTTCTAGCTTTGCCCAGTCTCACTGAAGGATTTAATTGATATTTTTAATGGAGCTGTGAATCAGTGCTGCAAAGGAATTGTCTCTAGAGGTCTAGGATATAATGCATTTCATTTTTTAATTTACTTTTTTATTTGTCATTTTCTTCAAAGGATTTTTATAGGCTGTGGGTTTTCACTGTTTGCAAACAGGCTATGTTCCTTCTTAAGCATATGTAAAGTATTCAGGGAGATAAGTAATTTATTAAAATCTACCTAATTTGCCGTGATATATTAAATCTCTGCTTCAGTGATCACAGACCATTTCATTTAGAGAATTAGGCATTCCCTCTTTGTGTGATTAAAGCTCTGGAAAATGAGTTCTTTGCTCCTATTTGTGAACATTCAAAGCCCACTAATGGCAAGAAGATGGAATAGATTATGAGACAATTCATTACAGTTCAACGGAGAAAAAAAGCAGCTATAATGCAAAAATGCAAGTATGAATATCTGCATATAGTTTGAACCATCTGTGCTCTCGTGGCTCCAGTGATGAGGCTCGTCTTTGGGAGGCTTTGAAATGACATCCGCACGATGCGAACTTGTTGATGCACATTGTGGGCCCAGTAGAGTATGATCTGACCGCAGAAATCTGCGAGTTCTGTCTCTACCATTGGGCGTCCCTGTTTGGGGCCGCCATCTCCAGGAAGAGTCCTGCTCTCATCAGACTCTGCAGATCTTCATAATAGCTCATTCCTCTGGAACCTTCTCGAGACCACAAACATCTGCAGCCTAACCCTCTGCAATCCCAGTAAACAGCCGCATGTTTGTTGTCACTTCGGCTGGCTCTGAGCTCATCCTCTTGGCCTCTCCTCCCAGCTTTCTTTGGCTCTAGGCAGTTACAGTGTCATTAAGGCCCATAATACTCCTGCAGTAATTCAAAACAGCCGGCTTGGACCCTGGGCTTAACGGAGTGGTTTCTGAGACATTTATTGTGGTATTCTCCCAGGAGGTTTGTATTATTGTTTTAAAACATTACATCCCAAACTAAATGCCCTTTCTGTAGTGGGAAGAACGGGGTTGCGCTGACTTCTTATCTGTTAAGTGGAGAGGGGAGTTTTTATCAGAAAACTTCTGCTATCTGCTCAACTGTGTGGAATGCATACCTCAGATAAGATGAGAATTAGCCAGTTTCTGTCCCATCCCGGCTCCTTTTCTAGTTGTAAAATACACACCTTGAGCTACATTAATGTTCACAGAGCTTATTTTCATGGGTGACTGCGTAGGTGCTGACGTTCTGAGGCGGGCCTGTGGCCACGCTGCTCTCGGGGGGTGTTCCGGTCGGGTCTCTGACCTGTCCAAGGGCAGGTTTCTGTCTTGTGTTAACCAGAGTTCACTGAAGCTCACCGCCTTTTGGATTACAGAGCTCCGGTGTTCTGGTGAGCCTTGTCCGCTGCACACGGCTTGGGGACAGGAGGGCCGGGCAGTGGCTTTGCCTCTCGAATACGCCGGTTAAGGTCATGCGGGTGTGAACTCCAGCCCTCGGTGTACACGACACGGCACCCTCAGCACTCCGGGGGGCTCCAGTGCTTGTAGATTGGAAATATAAACAGAGATGTGATGTGGTGTGTGGGAGAGTGTATTTTACATGGTTTTTTGCCCACTGTAGTAGAAATGTCAAATTCCCAGCCACTGTCATGAGAAGCAGTCGACAAAAATAAGTTTTATGGTTTACAGTGTGGTTTACGTAGAGAACATTTCTCTTCACTCTCAGTTTCAACATGTTTTCTAAATTATCATGGTTTATTGCTGTTTAACTTAAGTTAGTTTTTTTAAAGAATAAATAGAGAATATGTTTCATCAAATAAAGAACAGGCACATTGAAATTCTGCTGTTCCTGCCATTCAGTTGTTACCACAAACACAGATAATTTCTGTTACGAAGAAGTGCGGCTAAGACGTGGCTGTGTGACCGGGGAGGTTCTCATGCACCCGTGTTCCCACGACAAAACATAAATTATTTCAGTGATCTGACATCAAGGCTGTGACAATGAAAACCACTTCTTACACATGTTCTAACAAGAATCTGATTAACATTTTTGTGGATATGGAAAATAACTTTTTTTAGTCAAACTGGCACTATTGCTGAATTTAGAATGATTTCCTTATGCACTACACATAGCAAAATGTGAATCGTGTCTGTGAACAAATTTGACAGTAAAATGTCATCTTTATGTAGTGTAAAACGACCAAGGGAGAGCTTTGGGGATATGAAATTATCAAGTGGTTGACAATATCAGGATAATAGTTCATCCCCAACTAGGAGAGTACACTTTAGTAAGTCACTCATGCCTGAAGGTCTCTGGTTACCTTAACAAAGAAAAACTAAACCATGATTTACTATAGATTGGGCAACACACCTAATTAGATCCATGAGTGGGAGCAAACAGTTTTCCATCCCCTTTGTTTAGGACAAAAACAACCTCCAGGTCAGCCAGAAAGCTAAAACATAGCAAAGCTTTAGGAACAAGTGTTTTAAAAACAAACTATAGAATTAGAAAACAGCTCATCCTGTTCTCTCTTATCTTACAAGGTAGACTTGTCCCTGCCATTTCGAAGTGCCACCAGCTGACACTCCTCACAGTCTAACCGGGAACATCGGGCCCATGTTCCTGGTATTGTTACACCTTTGTTCTCGCCCCTCTCGTTTTCCAGATGACATTGACTAATATGTGAAACCGTGTTTCTCCTTCAGTTTTTCTGAAGTAAAACCTTGTTCTCAGCATGTGCTCTTTCTGGGGCAGACACCTTGAGGCTTTTTCTTCAGCTTATGCCCCTTCTCACTGTTGAGATTCACCTTTCTCATCTCTGTCGCAGCATCGTCACCTCTCTCTCCATTAATCACCGTGAGTCATCTTGTTGGATTGAGTTTCCCACCTTGGTCTTTATATTTCTATCATCTATTCTGTTCACACCTGTATTCAGCTGATCATTTCCTCCCACCTGTCTGTCCCCCTTTTCTTGGTGGTACAGCCACTAATTCAGGTGCCAGCACCTGCGACTGCTCCAATGGCCCTCCCCAAGTCGTTCTTGGTGTTAAGACCTTTGTTCAACATGGCAGGTCAGTCTTAGCCATGAGGAAGTTGAGGAAACAAGCTAATTTTTCCATCTTGGCTGCTCGTACTTTTTTACAGTGAAGTAACACAGGTTGTGACTCAGAAAGTTCTAAGGAATCACTGGTAAGGAAATAAAATACAATGAAGTTTTAATTTTAGGAAACATGATAGTAAAACCAAGTGTTTTTTGGTATAAATGTATCTGTCATATTTACACATGTCGTCATTAACAACAGGGAAACTAAGACATTTAGTTTAGAAGAACATTTAAGAGACTAGGCTGACTTCTAAACAAGAGAGGAAAAACAAGCTGTAGAACAAGCGACAGATGTATTGAGTCTAAACATTAAGGCAGGGTAACTTTTAATATCAAACAAAATAGGTGGGAATGAGACAGACATTCTGTACTGGAGGAGGGAGAACGGGTCAAGGGCACAGTGAGCATGAGCATCCATACACCCAGCAGTACAGCCTCAGAATACATGGAGCATGACATGACAATGACAGACAAAAGATTGTGATTACGTTGATTGTAGTAGATTTTAACTCTCAATGATAGGTCAAAAATAAGTCTAGAAGATTTGCTTAATATGATTACTAAACTTAAATGAATACAGAATGCACGTTGGGCATTCAAAAAACATTAACTCTGTACTCAGTCAAAAGAAAATCTCAATTTCCAAAGAATCAAAATCTTAGCTTATGTTTCTCTAAGCAAAATGCAGTGAAATCAGAAATCAGTCACTAGAATAGTTAAAATACAATTCTAACTAAAAGCTAACAGTGTGTGTGATTATTGTTCTGGGTTCTAATAGGACAAGCAAGAACCCCTTTTCTCACTATAACGAGGAGATAGAATTCTGCAGACTATGTGTAAGTCGGGGAAGCAAGCATCGGCTCAGAAACCCACACCGCCAGGGAGGGGCGAGGGCGGAGCAGGAGAGGAGCGGCGCCAGGATCCCAGCGGGTCGGAACACAGTATCCAGCGGGGCGTGCAGGAGGAGGTCCGCCCGGACGGGGAAATGCTAGGAACAGGTGTGAAGCCTGGTGCACCCGAACAGTGGCTCCTGGGGAAGTGAAGGCAAGGGTCTGGGGAACCTCACCGGACCAGAGGTGGTAGCCTTGGGAAGACACCACTTTTGGAAGAGAAGGGGGAATTTTGGAAAGATGAGGTATCTCTTGGAGACGTAGTAATTAAGTGAAAGAAGAAACCAGCTGAAACTGAAAGCCCCAGAGAAACGAGATATGTAGATTGATTAACTGGCATCACTATTAGTACAAGTAAGTCATTTATTAAAGAAACTGCACTTCCCTGTAGCAACAGAAGAGGGAACTCTTGAGCTACAGAGCGCTGTGCACCACCCAGGCCCTTCCTCACCCATGTGAGTGATCATCTGCCCTGTCAGGAAGGGTCCATGGGGTGATGGTTAGCACTCTGGACTCTGATCGTCTGCCCTGTCTAGTCCAATAACCAAAGCAAGTTTTAATTTAAAAAAAGGAATTCTGCATCCATGTTCCGTAAGAAATAAAAATGAGAATCAAAACTTTTCAGCAGGATGGAGTTCCACTCCAGTAATGGTGAATGTGATGGTTTGGACCACCCGTTTTGTGAAGAACAACTAGAAGAGCTGATTTTGTACACACACACACACAGACCATATGTATATGAAGTGTTTGGAAACATCAGAGTGCCACCAGCTACCTACGCTGTAAGATTCTAGGAAGGAGATCTGGGGCAGGCAAGCCCCGAGGGTGAGCCAGGTGTGAAGGCTGCCTCTCCCAGCAGCATCTGCCCACCGGAAACCGGAAAAAGACTCAAGCTGAACAGAGCTTTTAACAGACGTGGGACTTTGAAGAACAAAAGTTGAAATATAGGGTCCACCAAAGACTCAGCTGCCCCAGTAAACCCTCCAGGCTCAAATTATTCCCCACTCAAAGTATTTGTACATGTTTGTATGTACAGTGGTATACATATGAAACTAACTAGGCACATAAGGAAACAGCACATAACTGAAGACCAAGACAAGCGAAACACAGAAGTAATTCAGATAATATGTTCATAGAATTAGAAGGCATCTTGAGAAATTTGACATAGAATTGGACATTATTTAAAAAGAACAAAGTGGAAATTTTATAAGTGTAACAAATTAAGAATCCACTAAGTGGGCCTAGCACCAAGTTAGACACAATTGAAGAGAAAAACTTAAAAAAAAAAAAAAAAGTTAAGAAAACATCGATTCTGATGCATGGAAAGAAAATGAAAAATGCTTTTTTTAAAATGAAGTCCCAGGAGATGAAAAAGAATTAGAAGCAATATTTCAAGAGCTAAAGGGTAAGAGTTGTCCAGAATACACATAAGGCATAGATATAAGAATGACTTCGTCCATTATGCCTAAACTGGATAAACACAAAGAAAATCCCTTAATCATAGAAAAATTCCTAAAAACCAAAGACATAGAGAAAATCCTAAAAACAGTCAGAAACAAAAGACAACACTGAGAACTGACTGCCATTAGAAAAGAGGATGAAACACTTCTGGGCCCTACCTCCATCCTACCTTTTTATCTTTTATTCACAAACATGGATGTTAACACCCCAGGAGAACTCTTGACCAATGGAAGGGAGCCAGGAGCCAGTGGAGAAACACTCCCCTTCCCATCCCTCGGATGGGCAGCCCTGAGGCGCAGTGACGGGTTCCAGCAGAAGTGAGCCTGCCACTCCGATCAACCTGCTAACACGACTTTGCACTGGCTTTCCTTCCCTCGGGTGCTCCTCCTCCCAGCCCCCCTCCTCCCTCTAGGACCATTTCCCAAATAAGGAGCCTGGATGCAAGGCCTCGTTTCGGGCCGGCCACGCCCGGGGGACCCAGGCTAAGAGCAGGTGACAGGGGTGGCCCCGGAAGGCAGTACATCAGGATGGAACTCAACAGGGTCACTAATGAGGTGGCAAAAATGATGACACTAGTTACGGTAAGTGGGGTTGTGACAAACCCTGGCATGTGATAGTCTCAATGACAGTGGTTTAAGATGGTAGGGAAAGCCAAGCATTGGACATCAGCTGTTTACTTTTCTGAATTAATAATATACTTCAGTTTTGTAAAAGTATAAGAAAAACGTTTCAGTATATGAAAAACTCCAGAAGAAATAAAACCAGCCCTGATGTAAAATAAAATGAAATCCAATATTCCAACATGAATTAAATATAATTAAATAAGTAGTTGCAGATGGGAGGGACAGATCAGAAATTTCAAACTCAAAATAGAAATGGACAAACTGGAACTTATAAAATGGGAAGTGAAATTAAGAAATAAATTGCTTTAAGTACCTAAGAGAAAATAAATATTACTGAGAGTAGACTAAGGAAGATAGTGAATAGAAATGAAAGGAACCAATAAAATAAAGGAAGAGGTAGAATCAGTGAGAAAATTATAGACAGGCAAAGTATAATTAGAGGTGCCGAAATAGAACTAATATATAAAGCAATAATTCAAGAAAGCTTTTCTGAAATAGAAGAGCTGAATCTACATATTGAAACAGTCCACCATGTAGGAAAATAGCTTTAAAACGTCTAATTTTTATACATATTCTGATAAAACAATTAGATATTAAAGTTAAAGGAAAAATAATCCTCTGGTCCTCCTGTCAAAAAGAACAAGACATTTATAAAGACTATCGGATTGGCTTTAGATTTCTCAAGAGCATCTTACCAAGCAACAGTGATATTCTTATTTTAAAAAACTCACCATGGGAACCCAGGATTGTTTTATTAATCCAACTCATCTATCTCTCAGATATCAATGCTATAGAAAAACAATGTTTATTACAGTGAAATTCACATAACATAAAATTAACTGTTGAAAAGTGAACGATTCAGTGGCGTTTAGTACATTCACAGTGTGGTGCAGCCACCACCGCTGTCTAGTTCCAAACACTTCCATCACCCAGAACACCAAGTGTGCACGAATAACTGTGCCCAGACCTCCTCCCAGCCCTTGGCAGTGCTGTGCTGCTGCTGTGTCTGTGGACTCACCTGCTCCGCATATTTCACGTGAACAGAATCAGATGATAGCTTTGTGTCTGGCTTCTCTCGCTTAGCGTAGTGTTTTTGAGGTCCATCCATGTTGTATGTAGCACATATCATTGTTTTATTCCTTTTTGTGGCTAAATAATATTCCATTGTGTGAATAACCACAATTTGTTTATCCATTCATCCATCAGTGGACATTGGGGTTGTTTCTACCTTTCGGCTGTTGTGAATGGTGCTGCCTTGAACATCTCCATACAAGGGTTGGAGCACCTGTTTTCAAGTCTTCTGGGTTTATGTCTAGAAGACTTGCTGGGTCACGTGACAGTTCTGTTTCACTCTCTGAGAAACCGCCAAACTGTTTTCCACAACAACTGAACTATTTTACGTTCCCACTAGCAATGTGCAAGGGTTCCAGTTTCTCCACATATTTGTAACGTTTGTTATTTTCCTTCTTTAATTTTTAACAGCCATTCTTGAGTGTGAACTGGTGTCTTGTTATGGTTTTGATTTGTATTTCTCTAATGACTAATGATGTTGAGCATCTTTCAAAACATATGCTTGTTTATAGAAAAACAGTTTTAGACATGCAAGAATTCTGGGAGTGTTGTGCTGTGAGTCCTTCCTGAGGAAGCTCCTGGGAGGCCACCTTCCTCCGACTAAGACTTGAAGGAGGAAATTATGGCAAAAACTGGCAGTGAGCACTGGCTGTATTTAACTATAGATCTTAGACAAACCAAAGGTCGGGATATGGTGGGAGAATTGTATGTAGCTGTTATGTGCTCTGACAAAGGAGATATAACACAATTTTTTTATTATAGGAAAAGGGAAAAAGAAATGGGAAAGGAGAACAAATTTATGGGTTTTCTGTAGATTATAGGTGACAAAGATATCATTTAAAGCAGACAGACCACATAGCAGAAGCCTAAATAAAGAAATCATAGACATCATATAAAGATAGTGGAAAGTTAATCACTAAAACAAAAAAACACAAATTGTTCTAAACATCAACATTTTAAAAACACAGACCAAGAAATGAAAACCATGGTAACTGTGCACAGTAAATATTACATGAAATAATAGGGCAGAGCTAAGACCAAGCAGTTAGGTTGTAACAATAAATGTGTGTGGTCTTACTCACTTATGAAAAAAATATTTTCAGATATTCTTACAAGGCAAAATTCAACTCTGTGTTGTAAGAGACACTCCTAAAACAAGCTGCAATAAAATGAAAGGCTAGGCAGAGCTGTGCCTTCAAACACGCACACAACAGGGATTGTGAATTCGGTATCTGACAAGATGATTATATATACACATGAAACCTAAACAGTATAATCCCAAGGTAGGTCTTATGAATACATATTGAACTCTTTACCCTTATCAAAGAGAATTTTCTTTTTTCAAATACACATGGAACATTCATGAAAATTGACCATATGCGAGGTCACCAAGAAAACTTCAATAAGTTCTTTTAAGTAAAAATAATGCAAACCAACAACATTGTCTTATTACCATGCAATAAGACTGAAAATAAATAAAAATCAAAAGGCCTAAGGTCTTTTCCATCTGGAAATTTTAAAATTATTAAACAATTCTTCAGCCAAAGGGGAACTGAAAATTGAAATTAAACAATTCTTTTTAAGAATAGTGATTATGAAAACACTATATATCAGAATCTCTGAGAAACAGTTAAAGGTTAAAAGAAAAGGCATAGATTAAACATTTACGGGAATGAGAAGTGTAACAGTAAATTAAATATCTATCTCAAAAGTTAGAAGAGGAGCAAAAAGTAAATCTAGTGAAAGGAGAGAGAAGGAAATAATGAATGAAAAGCAGAAATAAATAAAAAAATAGATTTAATCATTATAAAGGAGACAAAACACAAGTACAAACTAAAACTTGACAACTAGAGAGTAACTACAGAACCAGAGGCTATTCTAAAATACCATGAATCTACGTTGTACAATTCTATGCAAATACAGTTGAAAACCTAGATTAAATGGATAACTTTCAGAAAATGCAGCTCACCAATATTGACCCTAATAGATATGGAAAATTTTAAAGCTCAGTTTCCACAGAAGAACAGTCACTAAAGAACGAATTCCCCAAGTGCCCTGGCCCGGGCAGCTTTCCTGGGAACTCGTACAGGCCTTCAAGGACCAGATCGTTTTAATGCGACACAAACTGCTCCAGACATATGAAAAGAAGGACAATTTATATACTCTTTTAAAGAAGTGAATATGTCCTGGCCAGTTTGGTTCAGCGGTTGGAGCATCGGCCCACAGACCGAAGGGTCGCGGGTTTGACTCCAGCCAAGGGCACATACCTCAGTTTCAGTTCATCCCTGGCCCTGGTCAGGGTCATGTGGGAGGCAACCAATCAATGTGTCCCTCTCATGTCAATATTTCTCTCTCACATAGATATTTCTCTTTCCCTCCCTCCCTTCCTCCCACTCTGTCTGAAGATATTTGGAAAAATATCCTCAGGTGAGGATTAAAAAAAAGTGAATATATTATTGATTTGCAAACCCAGTAAATACTGCACACACAAACACAAAAGAAAACTATAGACTAATTTCACTTATGAATTTTGAAGCAAAAATCCTACGTAAAGCATTAGCAATTATAATTGAAAACCATATAACAACAATGCACCGTGATCAGGAGGTGTTTGTTTCAGGCATGCATGTGGCACAACTAGAGACAGACCCAAATGCATGCAGGAGGTTGGCATGTTAAAGGTGGCATCAAATTAGTGGAGAGAAATGGCCTACTTGGTAATTATGTTGGAACCACCAAAAAGGTATCTAGAAAAAAATTAATTGGAGTCCTATTAATACCTTAAAATAGGTTCTATAAATATTTACATGTAAAGAAAGAACTGATAGGCAGTGCCCTCGGGGGACCCCCATCTGTCTCTTGTTCAACAGTGTTGGGATGGAACAGACCCAGGGACGCCCCTTCCTCCAGCCCCCCGCCACCCTCCAGCCTCTTCCCAGGCGCCACCTTCAGAACCGCTCAGCCATCCTGGCCTCCGGGACCAGCCGACACCGGTTTTAACCGTAACTCCTATTGCGGGGCAACCACGGGCTCCCAGGGGCGTCGGAATATCCCGGGGGAGGCCCCACGGACCGCTGGCCACTCTGCATCGGCGACCTCCACACCCCCTCTCCCGGGCTTCTGTCTCTACGCGACGACGTGGCTCTGGAGGGCGTGGGCCACCGCTCCCGAGAGCTGGCCGAGGAGACACGGAGGGTGGCCGGCGGTGCTCAAAGGTGCAGAACCAGGGTGTCAGCCGCACCCTCCAGGACGTGCAGAAGCCCCCCAAGAGGAGGGGTGGCCCTCGGAACCTGACCCAGGCCCTACTGGACCTGCACAGACCCTCGCCCTGTGACTGCCTGGAGAGCCACCTCCTGGGCGAGCAGGGGGCCTGGTCAGGAAGGGGGGCGGCGGGGCGGGTGTCTCTGAGGGGCTCGTCCTCCAGCGCCACCAGGAGCCCGGTGCCGCAGGTTCTCCACCAGTGATGCGGTGTGTGCAGAGCAGGCGGAACAGCAGAACGCACAGTATCATCCCATCTTTGCTGGTAAGACGACATATTGAGTGCGTACCTTTATGTATACAAAAGTCTAGAAATACATAGTCTAAAATGTCAGTGGTTGGCTACCTCTAGGGTTATGGATGATCTCTCTCTCTCTTTTAACTGTTTTATCTGTATTTTCTCATTCTTCTAACATGAATGCATAGTATTTGCAATGTGAAACTTTAGAAACAAAATAAACAAGCAACTGCAACAACTACGAAGGGAAATAGTGGGAGGACTGAGCCTGGAAATGCAGCATGAACGGGCGGAGGCCTGTGCGGTGAGGGCCCCGGACCGCAGCCCCTCTCGGCCGGGCTCCGTGAGCTCAGCTGGGCCCTGGCCGTTTGGCTCAGTGTTTAGAGAGTTGGCCCACAGACCAAAGAGTCTTGGGTTCGATTCCTGATCAAGGGCACGTAACTGGGTTGCATGTTCCAGCCCCAGCTGGGGTCCTGTGGGAGACAACCAATCACTGTGTCGCTCTCACATCCCTGTCTCTTTCTCCCTCCCGCCCTTGCTCCCTCCTCCCTCCCACTCTATCTAAAAATCAATGGAAAAATATCCTCAGGTGAGGATTAAAAAAAAAAAAAGTACACAGGTAGGAACCTGTCCTTCTCTGCTCCTGTGTTTACCAAGGCAAGGTATGTGTGATCACAGACAAGCAGCTGTTTAGCATGAAATTTTCAAGACGTGACCACATCCAAGGCAAATATTTTTGGAGGCCTCTCGGGCCCAGGTCTGCAGCTGGATAGATCTTCCTACTAACTCTCCTCAGCAGAGTTTTAACATCCAGTGTGGTCACCCAGAGTTCTTCCCGAGGGTCGCCCAGCACTGCTGAAGTCCCCGTGTTTGAGAATGCGATGCAGTGCACCCCCCCCCCCCAGAGTTCTCTTCTGAGAAACAAAGTGTGGGTGCCCCTGGGCATCACATGCATTCTCGCCAAAGCCACTGTCCCACTCAGTATCCATCAATGACGTTCTCTATGCAGGACTTGAGAAAAAAAATTAAAAGGAAGAAACCAAGTACAGGTCTTGCTTGAGTCTCCCTACAAAGCACCTCCTCCTCCCTGCGCCTGGGCCCCACAGTGAGGCCAGAGGGCAGAGGGAGGCGGAGCGATGACCTGGGATCAGACAACTCCAAGATCCCGCCGGCTCCAGTGTCCTGTGATCTCAGGATTCTGAGGGGGACGCACAACATCTCTTGAGTCACAAATCCTGAAAATACTGTATTTTGTGGTTTGCTAGCTAAACAGAGGTTTCGAAAGGCTGCAGTAAAGGATGGATTTACAGCAGGCTTTAATAATTAAAAAGTGGGCGAAGCTGGTGTTGACCATGATGCAAAATGAAATCTGTTTATAAAAGAAAGAGGCGCCATTCAAAGACATAAATCATCCTTCCTGCTAATATACTTCCCACTGTACTTTCCCTGGAAGTTTGTCTTTCATTTTTCTCACCCTCAATAAGTAAGAATGGTTTGTTACATATGTAACAACTTAGTGTTTTCCTGTGGAACACTGCTCTGGATGTGAAGGGCGCGTATTCCTGCCACCTGTTCTGATGGGCACTGGTGTTACTAAAGAACAAAGAACCTTTCCACTTGGGTTTATTCAGAGAGTTAACATCTTATTTTACATGGAACCATTTAAAAGAAGAGAACACAGCCTGAGGCACTTCTAGCATCAGGTGTGGAAGGGTCTGAGGTCCTGGTGCTTATTCCAAAAAGAAGGGTGTTTTGAAATGTGCAGCAAAGCCAGAGAGAGAACCAGGCTTCCCACTGAGACAAAGTCGAATCAAGCCACCGCCCCCCAAACACTTTTCGTCTTGGAGCAGTGGGCCTCTCGGCTCGGGGTCCGACCCCTATGCCCAGGGCGCCCGCCCGGTCCCGGTGCTGGTTCGTCAGGGCCCGCCCCATCCCAACCAAACCTGTCAGCCCACACTCGGGAACAAGGAAACCCAACACCAATCACAGCCCTGCAGCTCAGTTTAGCAAGCTCACCTGCTGCTGGGAAATCGGACCGTCTGGCCTTACAAGGAAATCCCTGACCTCCCAGCCAATTCTGCTGTTTCCAGGTTGCCTCTTGTAACATGCTAGAAAATTCCTGTCGTTCAAAACCTCTCAGTGCTTGGGAGGCACGGTTCTCCCCCACTCCCTGGACATTTCCTTTTCAGTAAAGGACATCAGTCTAACAGTCTCAATTGTTTTATTTTGTCATTTGACAGCACTACAGGCTGGAGGGGAGACATTGGTCACCGGTGAACCAGAGCCTTCGGAGTATTCTGCAAGAACTCCAGAACCACAGGTCATGGGTCACTCTTACTGTAAAGCCAAAGACATGTGTCATACTTCTGTGCAGCACCAGGCCTAGGGGGAGAGGAGGCTCTGGCCAGGGGCATGTCAGGGTGTGCCCAGCACTCAGCCCTCCAGATTAAGTCATATATTAATGCAGAATTTTAAAAAACCAAAATCCATAATGAATAAATTATCAGCATCTTGAATAAAGATGGGATCCATCACAATGCACTGCCCAGCCGTCCGGATCCTGCCTCAGACTCTGTAGTCTGAGCCTGTCTTTATTCAAAATTGTGACATTTTGTTCATTGTACATTTTTGTATTAATTTTGATTTTTTTTTTTTTTAATGTCACATTAAGCCCGTGTGGCTCAGTGGATTGAGTATCGTTCCACAGACTGAGAGGTCCCTCTTCAGTTCCCAGTCAGGGCACATGCGGGGGTTGCAGACTCAGTCCCCAGTAGAGGGCGTGCGGGAGGTAGCCGGTCGATGTTTCTCTCTCACACAGATGTTTCTATCTCTGTCTCTCTTCCTCTCTCTCTAAAAAGTCAATAAAAAACATGTCAAGGCCAGTGTGGCTCAGTGGTTGAGCATCAACCCATACACCAAGAGGTCATCTGTTCGACTCCGGGTCAGGGCACATGCCCAGGTTGTGGGCCTGATCCCCAGTGGGGGGCATGCAGGAGGTGGCCAGTCAATGTTCTCTCTCATCAATGTTTCTATCTCTCCTTCTCCCTTCCTCTCTCTAAAATCCACAGGAAAAAAGATCAATAAAAGCATACTTTTTTTAAAAGTCACATTAAAATATAATTTATCTGGATGGCTGAGTATTTGGGCGCACCCTGCAATGTGCCCCAGGCAAGCACCTCGCCCTGTCCCAGCCCTGGGCCCCATGCTGAGCAAGAACATGAGTCTGCCTCCCATCCTCCCTCCCACTCTCAGAAGATCCACCCTCCATGGTGTGAGGAATCTGTTCCTTGGTCATGGCCACTGCGGCCTGTCCCCTACTGTCACTCACCTCCTCACACACAGGTCACTGCCTGGGCTAACCCCACGCATCCCATGCCCAGTCCTATGTGACCGACCTTCAAGGCAGGTCTGGGGGGAGACACCCCGGGAGGAGGGGCGATTGCATCAACAGTTACTAATCACTGTGCCTGCAGGACACAGCTTTACCCTGGAGGTTTCTGACCCTCCCTTGCCCTAGGTCTCATCAGACATCGCCTGCTCGGCCCTCCACAGCTCCTAGCAACAGAAGTACTGGGGGAAGCAGTCACCAGATGTCAGCCGCTCCTACTAGGTGTCAGCCTGAGGAGAGAGGGTTTTCCAGGGTGGAGAAGGCGGAGGTCATCCGAGCCTGCCCGAGACACGGGGGAGGATGCCCCCAATTCGCTCCGGGTGGCACAGGGTCTTTGCCCTCCCAGCAGCACTGGAGGGTTGCAAGGCCCCAAGGAAAGATCCCTTTGCTCCAAAGAAGACAGAACTTGAGGTTTTCCGGTGTCGGTGAGCTTCCAGGCCTGCGCAGTGGGAGCCAGGTGCGCACACCCACTGGAAACAGATCCCTGGCAAACCCCAGGCCCCCTCCCCCAGGCTGGGCCTGGGAAGGCCCTGGGGAGTGACGATAATGCAAAGAGGCAGAAAGACTGCCTTTTTAAGTGTTTGCATAAAACTTGGGCTTTAGAGCATTTTTGTTTTGTTTCCAGAGAAGCAGCCTTTGTGGGTGTACTGGGTCAAGAATACCTTTCAAAGCATGGCTCACGGGGAGGAGCACCCCGGAGGGCTGGTTCCTTCACAGTGGGAGGGAACGAGCCCTGTCTGTCGGCCAGGTGAGCCAAATTCCTTCCTTGAGGGATGACAGGACTTGCTTAAGCCCCAGAGACCAGCTCTGGCTGTGAGAGCCAGTCCCTGCTCCACCCCAGCCCTACCTCTGGCCCTTCCTTTGCTGGCTTTGAAGAGCTATCAGAGCCCAGACCCTCCACACAGGTCCCCAAGTGAGCAGCTGGGGCTCGGCCAGCCGGCACCAGCACCTCCCAGCAGCAGACAGGACCCTGAGACCCAGGCTGACATAAGCTTTACAAAGCTTTCCGGAGCCAGCTGGCCTCACCTACTCAGAACCCAAAGCCAGGAGAACGCTGGCCCGCCAAGTCCCGGGGCTGAGGGGCGGAGGACTTGCTGACACGTGCCTTTCTCCTTCACTGCGGGGTTCCCCACCTCCGCCGGCACGGGGCACCCCGTCTCCTTCACTGCGGGGTTCCCCACCTCCGCCGGCACGGGGCACCCCGTCTCCTTCACTGCGGGGTTCCCCACCTCCGCCGGCACGGGGCACCCCGTCTCCTTCACTGCGGGGTTCCCCACCTCCGCCGGCACGGGGCACCCCGTCTCCTTCACTGCGGGGTTCCCCACCTCCGCCGGCACGGGGCACCCCGTCTCCTTCACTGCGGGGTTCCCCACCTCCGCCGGCACGGGGCACCCCGTCTCCTTCACTGCGGGGTTCCCCACCTCCGCCGGCACGGGGCACCCTGGCTCAGCAGAGCTAAGGAAGGCTGGGTGGGTCCCTGAGGTGCCCCTTGCCCGCAGCTGCCGGGAGGCCCCGAGGCCTGATCCGAGCACCATCGGTGGGCGAGCAGCAGCAGCCGGGACCCCTCCTTGTCCGAAAGAAAAGCGGGGACTTGCCTTCCACCCAAAGGCCGCAGGTCGTTCCTGGTGTGAACTGTGCTCTGCGCTCTCCCGGGGGGCGCACTGTCCTGCACCCCCCCCCCCCAGCCTTCCATCAGCGTCACAGCCAGTCGGTGGCACGTGCCACCACCAGGAGCAATGGAGAAGAAAGGGAAGCCTCTGGTCCCTGGGGAAAGGCCCAAAGAGTCCAGGCTTATCCACAGCAAAAGTTCTCTACGGCCATTCCTTTGTCTCTCCCCCACTCTGTCTTCCCCCAGCCTCACCCCTCAAACAGCCTCGGTTTCTCCCTCTCTCCACTCTCAGAGCCCGCCTGCTGCCGGAGGGCAGCGCCCCTCTGTCCTTATTTATTTATTTATTTATTTATTTATTTATATCCTCACCCAAGGATATTTTCTTGCATTTATCTTCAGATAGAGCGGGAAGGAGAGAAGGGAGAAGAGAGAGAGAGAAACATCGACGTGAGAGAGAGACATCGAGTGGCTGCCACCCACATGACCCAAGTGGGGCCGGGGACAAACTGCAACCGAGGTACGTGCCCTTAGCGGGAACCGAACCCGGGTCTCTCTGGTCCGCAGGCCGTCACTCTAACCGCCGAGCCAAACCGGCCAGGGCACAGTCTGTCCTTTAAAAGTGCCTCCTGCAGGCTTCTTCCGCAGCTCACCCGAAGCCCCAGGTCAAAGGCAGGCGTGGAAGCTCCCAGGCCCCTCCTGGTGGCTGCCGTCTTGTGTGAAGGACCTTGTCTGTCTGCTCTGGTCTCCCCTTACCTTGTCATGTGCACACACGTGTTTTCCGATGGAACAGAAAGACCCTACATGTCAGTTCTGGAATCTTACTGAAGGTCAAACATTTGCTCCACCATTAAACCTCTGCACCCGAGCAGCTCACGTCGGTATGTGCCCGCAAAGAGCGTGCCTGGTAGCCTCGGTTTGTGACTCTTCTCCATTAGCTCGAGTAGGCAGAGAGGGAGACCAGCCAGCCGGAGTGAATCCCACGGGCATCCTCCTGCTCCCCAAGAACCCAAAGGAAAGAACCCGTACCATCCCAGCCCGCCCAAGCTCAGGCCCCATCTCACTTTGCAGAGTTTTCGGAGTCCCGGCCTCAGCGAAGACTGGGACACCCCGGGACTGGATGTTTCCACGGCCCGGACCGGCTCGTCCACGTCCTGCGTGTGTGTGGGTTTTGACTCGAGCCGAGATCCTGCAGGACAAGGGCGGGAAGCGCCTGGTGCTGACTGGCTGGAAGGTCTTTCCCTTGTGCGTGTCGCCCAGGGTCAGACCGTCGCAGGAAATAAGCTGTGCGTGGAGGTGAGCCTTTCCACGTGCCTCGCATGGAAGTTGGAAAGGATCCCCTAATGCGGTCCAGAATCCCTCCCAAACATCTGCATGGTTTCGAAAAAGAAACTTGCAAGCCAGGTTGGGCGTCAAGAAGTTTCTGATCCAAAGGAGCGAAGCAGGAGAGCAGCTCAGCCCCGCAGGTACGTCGAGGCAGAGCCCAGGGGCAGCAGGTGGAGCTGGGGGTCCTCCTGGGGGCAGAAGCAGGCCACACACAGGAACTCCAGAGCTCCCCTTGTTGGCAAACTCTGGAGAGACCATTTTAAATAACTCTCTGAGTGCTTCCTAAGGGATTTGGTGTGGAAGGTACAAGAAAGGCCAGGGAAAATATGGACAGCAATTTCCCTCCACAGTGGAGTGGCTGACCATATTCCCCTATTCCCTGCCTCAAAGTACAGCTCCTCCCACAGATATAGGAAATTCCACTGTTAGAGAGTCTTTCCTTTGGATTAAACATTGTTTTTTTTTTTTGTTTTTTTGATATTTTGTTCAGATAGAGTGGGAGAGAGAGAGAGACATGGATGTGAAAGGGACACATCGAGTGGCTGCCACCCTCACAAACCAACCAGGGCTGGGGTCAAACTGCAACCGAGGTACATGCCCTTAGTGGGAACCGAACCCGGGTCTCTCTGGACCACAGGCCGACGCTCTAACCACTGAGCCAAACCGGCCAGGGCGGATTAAACATTGTTAACAACCATTGGTAGAGAACACATTTCTTCTCAATTCCCCAAAGGCTAACAGTTATGTTTTATTTCTAGCCTATTCTGGTGCTTCTATAGCAGAGTATGGGTGTTTTTCAGGATGAGTCGGTAGCTCTTTTCATTTCTAATTACAGAAGTGAAATGCTTTACTGAATGAAATGGCTAATGTCCTGGATTTGCTTTAAAATAATACTGAAGGTGGGAGAGGAGGTAAGGACACAGTTGAATCAAGACAAGCTGATGATTGTTGATGCTGAGTGATGGGTACATGGGGGAGATGTCCCTCCTGAGCCAGGCAGGGGGATTGGCACTCTGCAAGGCTGTGTAAGGCCTTTCTGCCCAGACCCATCCTGTACCTGAGCTGTCACTCCACCCTGGTCACCTCTCCAAGCTGCACCCAGAAAGTGAGGCTGGAGGTGGGCCTCTGTTTTACGATCCAACAGAGCTGTGGGGGGGGTCAGTGGTTTCCCAGCCCACCACCCCCGGACAGGAACACAGCCCCTTCTCGAGGACCCCATCATCTACAGGCCGGTCCTCACGCCCCTCCTGCCCTCCCCTGACCTGGTCTGAGAACCTGTGATATGAAGACACCTCTTGCATCAGCACATACGGCCAGAAGCAACAGTTCTGTGGGAACTTCCCCAACCCCACAGGGCACAGGACGTCACTTTGGCAGCTCACCGTCCTGGTATGTGCCCCTCCCTTCTCCTGCAACCCTCAGCCTAGGACGAGGGCGGACAGGCCCGTGCCCCAGGATGACCTCGCACAGATGTGCACGCACGCAGGCAGAGCCTGGCCATAGTGTGTGCCCTTCCCCGGGGGAGAGAAACCCCCACCGGGGCGAGCGGCTGGGCCTGAGCACCACCGCGGGGCGGGCTGGCCTCCCCTGCCCTGGCCCAGGCTCAGGGCTCTCAGGGAGGGGCGGGGGGCATCCCGGGGGCCCGTCCCGCTGGGAAGCCAGGCCATGGCAGGACTTCCCAGAGAGAAGAAAGAGAGGACCCGAGTTAGAGAGAAAGAAAACAGAGCTAACTAACAGAGGGAGGCTTCTAAAGCCTGACCATTCAGGGATCCTCCGCACCCAAGGACATTTTTCCATTTATCTTCAGATAGAGCGGGGGGTGGGGGGGTGGACATCAGCATGAGAGGGTTGCTCCCACCGGCTGCTTCCCCCGTGACGGCACCAGGCCCGGGGAGGAACCGCAACCCAGGTACATGCCTTGGCCGGAATCAAACCCCAAGACTCACTGGTGCCCCGGTCGGTGCTCTAACTGCTGAGCCAAACGGCCAGGGCAAGTTGAGGCCTTTCTGTGCAGGAGGGGAGGTGGCCCATTGCTGGGTGTGGAACTGCCCTGAGCTTCCACAGGTGTGTCCGTGGCCTGATCTGCTACATGTGCTCACCGTCTGAGGGGGGCTGACAGCCTGGTGACCCTCAAGCAGGACACCCTCAGAGTAGGTGAGGGGAGGTGATAATTGCTGGGCGGGCGAATGAAGCTGAATCCACCCAGCCAGCATCTTGGCTTCTACCAACGTCAGGAAAATAAGGTGGTTTGAGTTTTCTGGTTGTTCACACTCAGAAACTGAAGCTGAGAAACTTCCCAACATCTGGCTTTTACAGCACAGAACGCCCACCTCTCCAGCGGGGACGCATTTAGTAATGTTATGGCTCCATCTACAGCCTGAGGAAGGATGGCCGGGCGTCCCAGCCTCCGGAGCCACAGCCTGGCCTGGGAGCGGCGGCTCCGGGCAGTCATGCTAACGGGCCCCCCGCGGGCACCGGCCGCGGGCCCGCTCACAGGTGCGTGGTGTCCGAGCACCTGCACCGGCGGGTCAGAACGCTCCAGAACCCTCGCAGCCCGAACTGGTTTGGCGTTTCTACTCTTAACCGCCGTCATGGCGAACTGAGTTCATTGGGGCTTTTTCCGCTTTTTTCTGTTTAACAGCAGAACCAGTTAAAGCCCCAACATAGCAAGACTGCGTTTCCTTTCCTTCCTGGACGAACACTTCGCACGTCCCCGTCCCAGGCTCTGTGACAAGTGCAGGAAACGGGGTCCGAACACCTGGCTCGCCCAGAACATGTGCTGCTCTTGCTGGCTGGCCTCTTTCCACTGGGTCCGGGGTAGAAAGGCCAGGACAGCGGCAGACCGCGCCGGGCACGGAAACACCGTGAGCGTCATGAAGAGTCCAAGTGGAAGTCAGTTCCGCAGAGGTCAGCAAGACTGTTGTCCTGTTCTGTTTCTTTCTCCTCAGAAGTGTAATAGCATTTTCCTAATTAAAAGGGCAATAGAAAAAAATAAAAATTTTATATGTGCAGAAAACTTGGAAAACAAGACAAAAAAGAATCAGATCTACAGCATTCTTAATTCTATCGGCCAAAGATGACCACGGCTAACTGCTCGGCGTGGCCCTGAGAACCCGGCCCCTCGGAGGTGTCCATGACCCCGAGAAGGACACGCTGCCCCTCGCCACGAGCTCGCACGGGCTCTTGCGTGAATGACTGCAGGTGTTCTTTCTACGAACAAGCCATAAGTTATTAACTCCATAGAAGAGCCTGTTTTTCACAATTATAAGCTTTGTTCAGATATTGCTTAAGATGAACCCCTAATCATGAACCTTCCGGATCAAAGAGGCCTCTGAGACCTGTCCAGGGTCGGCCTCGCAGAATTTCACATCACGCCTGGAACAGAATGTCCCTCCAGGAGCCCTGAGAGTTCCCTTTCCAGAGAGCGAGAGCAGCGCAGACGGGTCCCCACTTCTCTGCCCTGCGGGTGCCGCCGACAGGGTCCCCGGGAAACGGGCGGCAAGGCGCACCCTGGCCCTGCCAAGTACGCAGCCAGCAGAGCGCTGCCGAGGCTCAGTCCACCGCTGCCCCCCCAGCCCCGTCGGTGCCGGGTTCTCCCACAGGGTCCACAGCTCGCCCCACGGCGCCCGCCTCGTCCCGTAGGTCTGGGGCGGCGCGGGCAACGGGCATTAGGTGCTGGGAAAGCCTGCAGGGGGGGGGGGGGCACGGGCTCTGGGGACTCGCAGATCATTTTCTTTAGAATTGAGACGTTTCCTCATCCCTCGGCCACCTCCTTCTGGGGTGGAGACAGCCCGCGGAGAGCGAGGCAGATGGTACCTGAGGATGCACAGCGGAGTCGCTTTGGGTGAATGTTGTTAAGAGAAGGGACAGAAATGACTGGCTTCGTTCGGGTGAATGGAAAAAATTAAATTGTTCTTTGACCTTAGGGGGTGCCTGACTGACTGTTTCTCATTCAGTTGCTAAGAAAAGAGAAGCCCAGGACGTTAGAGCCAAGTCTAACCTGAGTGGAAGGTGGTGCGGGGACGAGGGTCGCCCAAGGTGGCAGGCATGGTGAGGGGCGGGGTGGAGACCTGCCTCTCTGTCTGTTGGCCCAGCCACATCCATGTTCACCAAAAGCGGGTGCTTTTACCACAGAAGTGAAAGGGGACTGACTGCCTTAGTTCTTCGGGAGTAGCAGACACCCAGAGTGTCCTGAGTGGGTCTCCTTCGAGAAGTTGGAGTGTCCTGCGAAGAGACGGTTCCTGCCAGGTCACCCCGGGTGCTTGGCTAGGGCGACATGAACCATGGGTGGTGAAGCCAGACCTCGACGGTGCTTGCCTGGCTCCTGTGTCTGCAGGCGACCACCTCATGGGGAAGGAGATGAGTGGGTGACCCAGGCCCCAGCTCCTGCCCTGGAGGTAACCGCACCGAGCAGGGCCTGTGGGCACAGCCCACGGGCCCGCCTGCTCTTACTGAATGTTCCCGCCACCGACACCCTTGCAGCTCTCCTTCGATGCGCCCGTGTCACGCGGGGAGCACGGGTGAGACTCGGCCGGCTGCCACTGGAGTCCTCGGCCAGCCCTGGGGACTGTGGCCAGCAGTGGGGGGGGGGGTGGCCACAGCGGCTCACCTGCGCGGTGTCCTCCCTCCACCTCGCGCTGGGGGCCTGCCCTGACGGATGCACCTGCTCCCGGTTTTCAGTCCATCTGTCTCTGGCTTCCCCACTGAGAGGCTTGAAGCAGGGAGACCCCTCGCAGATGGCGCACCGAGGCCGACCATCCCGCACTTCGCGTCCGGACAGAACGGCCGAGATCACAGCACACTGGCAAGAGTGACTTACGTGGTCACAGACTTTCCTCTCGTCTGTCTCCAAGCTGTGACCTTTAGCTTCGTGCAGCAATCAAATAAAAAAGTGAGGCTGACGTTCCAGTGGGTCCGTGGCTCCGAACGCAGCGCAGCAGCTGCCCGAGCTTCTCTGGGCCGGGACTTCTCCCGCCGGAAGGGTGTCAGCTGCCCGGCTCCCCACAGTCCTTGCCACCCGCTTCTCAGGGCGCTCGGGACAGGAGGCGTTGGCAGTACTTTCCAAACTTGTTCAATGCCAAGAGTCACCTGAGAAAATTGTCAAAACACAAACTCCCAGAGCAGACGCTGGGCTTCCTGAATCAGCCGTCCCAGGATGGGCCCGGGCTCCTCCTGTGTTTGGAAGCTCCCTGCTGAGTCCTGGGGTCAGGCAGGTCTGGGGTGTCAGGGTGATCACCACCCTGGGTCTCAGAACACACCCGCCCCGAGCATCGGCGGTGCACCTGTTACCTGAGAGCGGACTGGGCCAGCTTTCCGGGTGAGAACACAGACCAGCAAGGAATGATTTTTCAGTGTGAGTACGTCCCATTCAGGGTTTAGGATATACTTGCACTAAAAATGTCCTTTCATCTGGCAACTCTGTCAGATGCTACACACCCCCTTGATTGTGTAAGATGGGAAAACTCCAGAAACGTCTGATTTTTAGAGGGCAGGAGAACATCCCTTTTACGCTCCTCTAGGGGAGCCTCTCAGCTCCTCAGCCTCCTTACGTGGTCCCAGCTCACCTGTCTGCCGGGAAGGTGCCCCCCCCCCAAGCGGCTCATCATTCACACGGAAAAGCTGCTGTTCCTGAGAAGACAAAGGAGCCACTTGGAAAGAAAATGCACAGCTCACTTCCGCTTGCTCACAGCCAAGGAGACCACGCAGCAGGGCTGAGGGTTAACACCCTTCACTTGCCATGGATCTGTTCATTTCAAAACCACTTAGGTGTTTCTACGCCATACACATTTTCCCTTTGGCAAAATTTCGGGGGCCACTCAGCACCATGGTGTGGATGCAGTCTCTGTCAGAGGACACCTGACACCGGGTGGAAGGCCCTTCCCATCACGCATGGATACGTGTGTTCTCACCTCGCAGGTGGAGAGGTTCAGGTAGTGCCATCTGAACAGACCTCCTGAGGTGAGGGGAGGAGGGAGGGTGTACCGATGGATGTGAAAATCCGAAGGACCGTGTGGCCTAAGAATGAAATGTTTTCTAAATCAAATTAAGCTACATGGTAGAGATGGAGAGGAAAGTCCTTAAGGTGACTTTTAAATGAAAATAAAATGTCTGTTAGTAAGTTACAGAGGTGCTGTGATACCGGGTGGCAGGCTAGTATCTCATTAATTTCAAACATAGATTTTTATATGTGGCTATTTGATTATAATTTGATTATCTGACCCTGTAATTAAAGTTTATTGCCAGTTTGAAAGCTTGCATGTAAAATGAACTGGTTTTTTTCAAAGCGACATACAATCCTTTGGACTCATTGACTCCTGGTTTTGCATTTAAATGGAAAAGTCAGTTAGAACGTGACAAACAGGTTGGGGTTTTGATCATTAATCCTGCTAAAGCAATATTCATAAATTCAATTCTGAATCAGTTGGAATACTTTTCTTTTATTAGTTTCTGTGTTATTAAATGAGATTGTTTCTGACTAATATATTTCTGGACTCGAACTGTAGCTCCGAGCTGTTATTCGAATCAAATAACATGCCCCTTACTTGTGCCTCGCACTAATAAATGCCAACTCGTGATACATTTGCAAGAAACTGTCAGCAATATTAAAGGAGGCAATAACGCCACGGAGGTCTGGAAGCGAGCTGATTTTTCTAAGGGCTGATAACTGTCATTTTTCTTTAAAAAAATAAACACATATTTAAACCTTTTAGTCTTAAAACCAAAAACATGCTTTGATCCCTATAAATAGAATTCGCTAACGCTTAAACGCACCAACACTTAAAAACACATTGAAATGAGAAAACACGCAGCTTTGGGATCCTGAATAAGAAACTGAGGAAGCCGGTTTCAAAGCAGAATCCAAGTTAACATTCACAAGGAAAAAGTACTACTTCACTTGGGGAACTAATCGGGTCTTTCTTTCCAAAACTTAGGTGGGAAGGCGAGGCTGCGCTGCTTTTGAAATGAGTGAAGCTGTTCACAATTCACCCCTGGGTTCCCGGAGCAAAAAGGGGTCTTCGAGACCCTCTTTCCTGGCCCCATTTTACAGATGAGGAAACCGAGGCCCAGACAGAAGCCAGCTGTTCAGAGTCACCCAGTGAGTAGGGGCAGATCCCAAGTGGAAACCCTCCTAACACTCCCCATAACTTTTCCCATTTTCCTCACCATCCAACCAACAAGAGGCGTGTCTGTGGGAGCGTCAAGGGCCTGGGATCAAAGGTGCAGCTTCCGTCACCCCCCAGCAGATCAGCTGACACCGCGGCCTCAGCCCTGGGTGGCGCTGGCGCCTGCCCTTCTGCCTGCTCGAGAGGGGTCGAGCCCTGATGAAACCACAGGCTGCAGGTGGCTTGTAACAGCTCACCGTTCTAAGTTCAGATGCTTCTTTCCCAAATAATCATCATAACATTGACCTGTTCATTGTTCTGGACATTTTCCCCCTGGATCCCTTCCGTGGGCTCAGAGTTCACCCTCCGAACTGGAGGGTGTTTTCTCTCTTCCCCTTTCCCGAGACCCCCCATCCACTGTCGTGTGCCATGCAGGCGGGCGATGCTAGGTTTCCATCCTGTCTCACAAGCATGTCCCTCCTGGCCCGAAAGGAAATTGCTCAAGCCCCTTCCTAGAACTTTATTGTCTCCAAGTTGCTTGAGAGAGACCTTACTGGCCCTCGATCCAGCTCCTCTTCCCTCAACTCGGCCACGTGCTTGTTCTGAACATGTTTCTCCAGCTGGGCCTCCCGTTGGTCTCCCAGGTGGAGATGCTTCCTGGAGCCAGGTGGGCCGTGGCTGACCCTGAGCCTGTGCCACGTGGCCTCTGGAGCAGGTGCTGCCCACTGTTGCTGACATAGAGAAGCACCTGCCCCTTCTGAGCACTGCGTGCTGCCAGCCTCCCAGCCTCCCCTGCGGCTGTGCTGCCCCCCCCCCCGCCCCCACAGCCGCCCTGGAAAGGAGCCCAGAGAGCTGCTGAGGGGCCGTCGGGGCTGAGAGAGCGTCCAGCCAGCACAGCAAGGTGTGACCGGGGGGGGGGGGGGGCTAGGGGTCTGTGGGTGTCGGTGAGCCTGAGTCTTTCCTTGGATTTGTCACCAGCAGGCCCAGACCTCTCTCCCCACTCGGTGTGCCCAGGCCACGCTGTGGTGGGGCAGCCCCGGGCGGGCTGGGCCCAGGTTCTGGTTCCGTGCTTAGAAAGGGTCACCTTCCTGCACAGGGCCTGGGGCGGGCAGGTGTGGCGGCCTTGGTGCTGGCGGATGCCCAGGCCCCACTGCCTCCTGCTTGAGGGGAGGCCGCAGGTGGAGAGCCGTTGGCCCCAAGTGTGGCCAAACAAGTGTGACATCTTGTGTGCTCGACTTGGAGGGGCAGCCTCGCTTCGGGGCGGGTTATTACTGGTGCCCAAGATGGTGGGGCCACGATGCAGCCTCTCATTACCCTGAGAGGGCGGAGGTGGCAGGGTCTGGGGTCCCAGCCCTGCTGGTCACTGACACCATGAGTGGAGCGTCTCACCAAACAGCTCTCAGGTCTTTCTCTGTCGTGGGGGTCTTGACTTCTTAGCAAATACATGTACCTTACATGCAATGGTGTGTCTCCATGACAGCCCTGTGGTTTTAATTTGCATCTCTCTGATTAGTGATGCTGAGCATCTTTTCACACGTCTCTTGACAATCTGTGTCTTCTTTGGAGAAGTGTCTGTTCAGGTCCTTTGCCCATTTTTAAATTGGATTGGTGTTTTGTTTTGTTTTTTGGTGTTGAATTTTTAAGTTCTTCAAAAATTTTGGATATTAACCTCTTACCAGATTTATCACTGGTGACTATGTTCTCCCGTCCAGTGAGCTGTTTTTTCATTTGTGAATTACAATGTGTCTCCGTTATGGAAACTGTGAGCACACACACTGCTCCCCTTTTTCTGGGTCTACGTTGTTGCATATCATAAAAACTCACCACTTTACAATGTACAGTTTAGTGGGTTTTAGTGTATTTACAAAGCTGCACAACCATCAGCACATTCGTCACACAGGACACACCGGCTGTGGAGTGGCCGGCCGAGCCCCTGGCTGCCGCCGCCAGCGCTTCAAGGGGTCTCCCAGTCTCCCCCACCCCGGCGGGGCTCGTCGCCCTCCTCCTGTTGATGAGGAAACGAGGTGCAGGACGCTGGGCCGCGCCCCGTGGGCCGGGCTGTGGCCGTCCGGCTTCCAGGGCCTGACCCTGCAGCTGACAGCCTTCCTTTTCCCGTCTGCTCTCACATTTGTTCATTGTGGTAAAACATACACGTGTGTGTCACTTCAACCGTCTGCAGTGTAGCTCAGCGGGCAGGCACAGCCCTCACCGCTGTCCAGCTCTAGGACGTCCTCATCCCAGACACTCTGTCCCCGTTCGACGGTGGCTCCCAGCCCCCCGGCCCTCAGCTCACTGTCGCTCTGAATCGGCTTCTCCGAGGGGTCTCCCATAAGCAGATCCACACCATGCTTGTCCTGTGCTGACTTATTTCACTCACGCGTGCTCAAGGGTCATTCAGGCAGCTCGCGCCGGGATTTCATTCCTGGTTGAGGCTACTATTCTAGTCCACGTATAGACCACGTTTTACAAATGCGTTTGTTGTTTATGGACGACTGGCTTGTTTCTACCTCTTGGCTGTTGTGAGTTATGTGCCATGAGCAAGATGTGCATGTACAGCAGGCCCTGGAGCAGTGTCATTTTGTTATAACATTGATGAGAAAAAATCGATTCCCAGCCAGGGCCCCTTCTGTGCGGAGCTGGCATGTTCTCCCCACGTCTCTGGGCTTTCTCCGGGGACTCTGGTGTCCTCCCACATCCCAGAGACACGAATGAGAGGTGAATTGTTGTGTCTACGTTGTCCCGGTCTGAGCGTGTGGGTGAGTGGCCCTGGGACGGAAGGACGCCCTGTCCAGCGTGGGTCCTGCCCGGTGCCCTGAGCTGCCTGGAGAGGCTGCAGCCACCTGCGACCCTGAACTGGAGCAAGCAGGTGAGAAAAGATGATCTTACTTGTTTATTAACCTTTCATAAATGTACAGATCGGTCACCTTTATTTAGTGTTTACTATTAGAAGTGTTTTGGGGTCTTTTGAAGTTTGGTGTGGTTTTTAGAAATGTTTCTTTTCACTTTTTTAGAGAGTACATGAGAGAGAAACATCTATGTGAGAGAGAAACATCAATCAGCTGCCTCCTGCACGCCCCCTACTGGGGATCGAGCCTGTAACAGGGCATGTGCCCTGACTGGGAATCAACGGGGACCTCAGTCCATGGAGCGACGCTCAATCCACTGACCACACCAGCGGGCAGAAGTGTATTGTTTTTGTGACCAAATTATGCTGCCCAGTCGGTGTGGCTCAATGGCTGAGCGTCGACCCAAGAGGTTGCCCGTTCGATTCCGGGTCAGGGCACATGCCCAGGTTGTGAGCCCGATCCCCAGTGGGGGGCATGCAGGAGGCGGCCAATGTTCTCTCTCACTGATGTTTCTATCTCTCTCCCTCTCCCTTCCTCTCTTGTAAAATCAATTAATAAATTTAAAAAATAACAGTACTTTAAAAAATATATGCCGTAGGAACTTAACTTTTGTTTATCTCCTTTAGCCTAGTTGGTTTATTAGATGGCATTTCACTGAAGATGTCAATTTCCAAGAACCCACCGATGACGTTCGTGAGGACTTGCTGTGCGTGCTCGGGAACGGGTTTCGGTTCCTGAGTCCACGCCCAGGACTGGACGGGGTGGGGTCGCCCAGGAGTGCCAAGTGCAGCTTCTGAGGAGCCCTCCTACCCTCTCCCACAGCGGCTGCGGCATTTTACATTCTCACCAGCAGGGCACGGTCCGTCAACACTTTTCATTTCTGACTCTAGTCATGGGTGTAAAACAGGATTTCATTGTGGTTTTGGTTTGTGTTTCCTTAAAGACTAGTGGTGTTGAGCATGTAGCTTCTTGGGTAGCTGACCTACTTTTCAAGGTCACAGACTGGAGAAAGAGTGTGTGTTTGGGACAGAGGGTGACAAGCAGAGGCCTGTGTCTGGGCTGAGTCTGCGTCTCTATTTGCGAGTTTTCTGAGCTACTGTTTACAGCCTGGCTGCTTCTCAGAGCCTCCTTATCAGTGACCTTTTAAGCCTTCGGATAAAGCAGGAAGAATTCTCAGTAAAGCACAGAGAATGACCTCAGCTAACACGTGTTTGGTATATCTCTTCGTCATTTTTTTTTTTAAATCCTCACCCGAGGACATTTTTCCATTTTTTGTTGTTGTTGTTGTTGTTCAGATAGAGTGATAGAGAGAGGGGAAGGGAGAGAGAGAGAGAGAGAGAGAAACATCGACGTGAAAGGGACACATCGAGTGGATGCCACCCACGTGACCCAACCAGGGTCGGGGACAAACTGCAACCGAGGTACATGCCCTTAGCGGGAACCGAACCCGGGTCTCTCTGGACCGCAGGCCGACGCTCTAACCGCTGAGCCAAACCGGCCAGGGCTCTTCAATCATTTTCAAAATTGAGCACATATACATAAACCTTTTTTAATTAAAAAAAAAGTCTCCAGTTGCCATTGGCGACATTGCTTTAGTTGTACTTTACATTCGGCCTCTAATTGACTAGTGTCACTGATTTTTTTTTTTTTTCCATTTGCTATTGTGATATGAAGCTTACTTTAAAAACAAACATACTTAAGTTTTTAAAAGTGAGTTCATGTGAAGGAAAGGGTTAAGCAAACGCAGAGCAGGGGGCCGGCAGATGTGGGGCAGCCAGGAGGGGTGCCCCAGTGGCCGTGGGCTGAAGGGAGTCCCCACTCTGCCTGGGAATGCAGGAGAGCACGTCACTCAGCACTGTGCTGCCAAGTCACAGGTGGTCACTGGTAACTCGTAGGTGGGAGGGTCCTGGCCACAGCGCCTGGAGGGGTGGGAAACAGGCTCCGACACAGGAGGGTGCGAGGTCCTGTAGGTGTCGGGGGACCAACACCAGGCTCTGGCTGTGTGCCCTCTGCAGGGACCGCCTTGTCACCAGCCGCACATCACACTTTGTCCTGTCACAGGACAGCCTCTCCCAGCCGGTCCCACAGAGTCACACGTGTGCTTCTAGTAACGCAGCCAACAGGACTGTGAGCTGCGAGGGTCCATCTCTGCCACCGTGAAGGACAGACTTTCTCTAGAAGTGCAGCAGTAACTGGCTGCAGCTTCTGTCTGGTGGCTGTGCGGCGCGTTGGAGAGTCCCAGCCTCCTTTCTGCTGTGTGGTTGGTGAGACTGCGCTCCCTCGGCCTGCTGAGTGTGGGGAGCTTGTGCGACAGTCCGCACTGGTGCACGTTGTGCAGGACACCTGAAAGGCAGCCACGTGCTGTCTGTGTCCGTGGCTTGTCCTTCCTGCTGAGCAGTGTGGCTCTGGGCTGATGCGCTGCAGTTCCTGGACCCATTTAGGAGTGGAACAGTTGAGTTCCACCACCCCCGCCCCCGCCCCCGCTGTGTTTTCTTGCTTTGCACCACATGGAGTTCATGCAGATAATTCTGTCTATAACTATGCCCACATAAGGGACCGCCTGGTAACCATAGCAACAGCCAGCTCCTTTTGGGAGTGAAATCACCCATCCCGTACATTGCACTGAGTCAGTGCGGTGCTGGTGGAGGGGAGCCCCGATCTATAGGGTTCGCCAGTCTCCGAGGTGTAAACACGGCAGCATCAAGCTACCAGAGGTGACCCGAAGCAGAGCTGGGAAGCTGCTCAGCCTGTCCAGCTGCCTCCTGCACCAGGCTCTGTCCGCCAGGCCTTCCAGGCCAGACTGTGACCCTGCCCACGTGGCCAGGCCTGATGACCGTTCCGTCAGGGAAGCTCCTCCGTGGCAGGTTTAACCTGCTCCACGGAAACCGCACTGTCCCCAGCGTGGACAGCTCTCCAGGTTCCCCGCTTTCTCCCGAAGCTGCTCTTCCCCACAGCTTCAGGGGCCGCGCGCCCAGCCCGACTGACAGAATCGGAGCAGAGCAGCCCCTGGAGGGAGCTCCAGAGGTCATCCCGGCCAGCCCCCTGCCTGCGGGCGGGTCCCCCGCAGATGGGCCCGGACAGAGCCTGCCTCGCGCTGCGTCCTTTGCTGCGAGCGAGCGCCCCGAGCAGCGGGAAGTTTTGTGCTGACTCCGTGGAGCGCGGCCGGCGCCCGGCCCGCTCATGAGGGAATCATTAGTGGGCGCAGCCTGCGCGAGGGCCCGGAGGCCTGTGGCAATTAAGCACCGCTCCTCCCCAGCACGGCTGGCTGGTGCGGCCTCCTCGAGCTAGCCCTTTCGTCGCCCCAGGAGCAGGAGGTGGGTGCGGGCACCTGAGCGCAGCCAGCCAGCCCTCCTCCCCAATCACACTTAAAACTGTTTCTCAAGTCCCCCAATAGTTCTCACTCCCTTTCCGGAGCCTGTTATTGGTATAAAGGTTGGAGCTCAGGCAGCTTAACTGCTATGCGGAATGACCTTTAGTTTTAATATTAATACATTATCGTGGAGTCGCTGCGAAGCATGGATGCAATTTCGGTGTTCACAGAAAATGCCACGCGCGAGCCGGGCGACTCTCCTGCGCCCTCCGCGGGGCTGCGCGCGGGGCTGGTGCGCGTCCCCCGCGCGCCCCTGTGTTTACTTAGGGAGGGTGGCCGGCAACTTTATCAAGAGTAACATTATCAAGAGCTTTCCTGCAAGCTGCTTTATCATATTCACCTCCGCGCCGCGCCACACTTGTCAGTGTCAATCAAATCGCAATAATGCGCAGATGATTTGCTCATTTGGTTTAATAAAATCTTTCTGCTTATCTGCGCGGCCTCCATTACACCGCGTAATTGCCGCGCGGCGGAGGAAGGCAGCCCGTTGCCTGGGGACAGGAGCAGACGAGCGCATATGAAGGGTTTGTTTCTTCGCCTCTGTCTCTCCCCAGTCACTCATATTCCTAAAATTAATATTGCATTTGAATCAGCCCGGCTATTCTTATGCAGGCTAACATTGTTATTACTTATTATTTGGATGTGAAGTCATTTATTTTTAGTTTTATGTCCAAGCTGTCAAGCTAAATTTCATTGTGAACTGCCACATACAATTTTTAACTGCCATTTAAAACGAGATTCCGACTCTCAATTACGGAGTGAGCTTGTTCCCAGGGCTGGCCTGACGGGGTGTGCCGCTGGAAGCCCCGATTTCCCCACAAATCAAAGGGGCCCCATGATTATTGTTGTGGGAAGAAGGTGCCTGGCCTTAGTACTTCATGAGCACCTTGATGGTGGCCGGACACGCGGGCGGGGTGCGGACAGACCTCCGCGCACCCCACCCGCCCTTCAGTGTGCGCTGTCCCTGGAGAGGAGGGGGCTCTGGGCCTGGGCTGGTGCTCAGCCCCTCAGGAGGCAGGGCCTGCCCGGGCAGGGCTGGGAAGAGCCTCATTAGTTGCACAGCTGTTCCAGGGTGCTTCGGTGTGGTCACAAAGGACGCATGGTCTGTGGAGCACAGATGAGCATGCAGGAGCTTAGTCCTGCTGGCGGCTCGACCCGAGCACTCCCACTCTACACCCGCCCACTTGCAGCCCGCAGCCCTCGCGACCCCGCCCCCGCGGTGGGTGCTGCATGGGACCCCATCTGGGGTGAGCATCCTGCTTGTCCTGCTGATGGACGAAGATGCAGCTACACGAGGAACTGCCAGCGAAGGCCCTGGGAGCACCAGGTCCCGCCAAAGGAGGGCAGAGAGGAGGCTTTGCCAGGAGGAGGCTCGAGAAAAGGGGTGCTGGGACATAGGGGCGGCTGCCCCCAAGCTCTAGGACCACAGTTTTGTCACCAGGCTGCCCCCAGGGCCCGGGCATTCTTTGCCCTTGAGAAGGACCAGTGTTCAGAAGCCAGTTGCAGACCAGCCCCAAGGAGAGCTCAGGCCGTCGCCAGGCAGTAGCATGTTGCAGCCACGCCCAGGACTCCAGTGAGCTTTCCCAGCCCTTCCTGAGCCCCTGCTTGAAACAGACCTGGGAGAACCCAGCTCCCACCTACCTGTCCCTGCCATGCTGCGCACCCCGGACAGGCCACGGCCCACGGTTTCCAGGCACACTGCAAGGGGAGAAGGGCGAGGCTCTCCATCCCTCCTCCTCCTCCTCCTCTTGGTTGATCCCCTGATCCTGAGGGACTAAAAGGGCCTTGGTTGTGAACGCACACGCTTTGTCTCACCTGCTGACCTGAGCCGATGAAGTAAATACAGCGTGTTCTCAGAGGGCGGAGCTGGTGTGGTTGCTGAGCAGGGCTGGGAGGGTGGTGTCCCTGGCAGGACAGGGTGTTGGTGACTTCTGTTTCCCCCACCCCCTCCCTTTGCCATGGCACAGAGGCTGTGGGTGATGTGGGTGAGTCACACACCTGGTATATTGTGTCTCTGCTGGAGGTGAGGCTGTTTAAACCCATCAAAGGGAATGATGTCCGTCAACAGTACAACCCCCTCCAGGAGGTGGATAGCCACTGCCCCAAGAGCCAGCCAATACCTGTTGGGCACCTGCTAGACGCTGGGCACTGTTCTGTGTGCTGGCAACACGGCCATGAAGGAAACGCACTACATCCCGCCCTCCTGCAGCAGAGGTCGGGGGAGGGAACGAGCATCCAGGACAGATCCCTAAAAGGCTTGTTAGATGGAGCCACGCACGCGGGAGCAGGGTGGGCGATGACAGACTACGCGGGGTCGTGACGGGCTGCGGAGACTGGGCTGTACACGGGGGACCCATTGCTAGCTCTGAGCAGGGGAGAGACAGGCTGAGTTAGGGTTTAACAGGATCAGGTCGCTGTGTTTGCAGGGCAAACAGGAAACCGATCAGGAGGTTGAGCGCTCATCCAGTGAGCAGTGAGCCTGGCGTAGCCACATGGCAGCAGACCAGTGGGGAGAAGCGGCTGCATTCGGGATAGGAGGGCGGGGAGACCCGGCTTGCAGACCATGACAGGAGGGTCACTAGTTCTGACCGTCTGCGGCCGAGGAGGACCGTGTGTCGCAGCAGATGGCCGTGGTGTTGGAGGTGAGTGCGTCTGCGTGATGTCGACTAAGCGTTGGTGACAGGGGTCTGAATTCAGGGGAGAAGCCCAGGCTGGACACTCAGATTGGGAGCCGTCCGTGTGTGGATGGGAGGAGGCCACCAAGCAGGAGGGGAAGTCCCCACGCTGAGGCCGGGGACGTGTGGAGAAACCAGCGGAGGCGGCAGCGGCAGGTCAGACGCCACCCCGGGTGTCCCCTCTGGCTCAGATCACACAGAAGAGCGGAGGGGACAGTTCTGCTGACTTAGGAGCCTGACAGAGCAGAGAATTTCTATCGTAACTGGCCCGGTGCCAGATCTGCAGCTTACCTTTTCTAAGGTAATATTCTCACATGGGAGATACGTTTACGTGGTGCAAATTCTAAAGGCAGAGTATAATCCCAGCTTACCCTGTCCCCCGGCCACCCAGCGTCCATCGCGGCCCCGGTTTCCTGGACACCCTTCCGGAGGTGTCACCCCCATGTACAGCATAGGTGAGAGCCTGTGCACTCCTCTCCCTCGCCCATTTGTACATGAAGGGCGACGTGCCTGCGGGTCACCCAGCGCAGCTCCGGGACGGTTCCACAGCCGTCCTCAGAGAGCTTCCTCTGCCTTTTTCTCTGGCCCTCCTGTAATGTGCTTAACCAGGCTCCTGCCGAAGGACCTTGGGAGTAACCTGGTACACCTGGAGCTTCGCACCTGTGTGAGATGATCTCTCAGCTAAATTCCCAGAGCCGGGTTTTCAATGGATATTGTCAGAGGGGGAACCAAGTTATGCTCCCACAAACCATGTGTGAGAGTGTCTTCGCGGACACGTTTCCCAGCCCAGGACTGTGACCAAAGGTTTTTATGAATGGAGTCTCCGCTCGCATCCCTCACTGCAGCCGCGACGGCCTGTGGCCTTGACGCGGCGTCCGGAATGTCCCTCGGCAGAGGGGCAGAGTCCTGCTGGGCACGTGTGGCGCGGCCCCTTGGCTCAGGAGGACATACATTGAGAAACGTACTCCTCCGGGGGTTTTAGTCACTGGAAGTGACTGACATTAGGGTCGCCCCTGAAATTACTTTGAGAACCGAAATGGAGGAGCAAAAGGATGAGGAGCGTGGCGGTGTTGAGGCACCGTACTGGTCATCATGCCTCCCTCCACTCAGCAAGGGACAGCGGCCTGGGCCGGGCTCTGGGCAAACCGGAGGGTGAGATCCACACGCGCAAGGAAGCTTCCACCCAGCGCGCAGCAAGTCTGCGAAGCGAGTAAACTCGGGCGCTGTGACAGTGACTGCGAGGACAGGCCAGAGGTCTCTGGGGAGGTGCCACTCCAGCCGAGGCCTCCAGAGGGGGGACGGTCAGGCAGGGCTCTAGGGAAGGGCTTCTCGGCGGCAGGAACGGGCGTTCCGGGGACCGTGCAGGGAGCCCACGCAGGCTGGTGCCGCGGGGGAGGGACACTGCTCACCCGGCCCGTGCGGCTGCCGGCTGAGCCCCGAGGGTGCTGGGCAGCGGCGGCTGCTGAGTGTCCCGCGGTCAGCGGCTGGGCTGGTTGTCGCGTTGGCCGATTCCCGTGGTGTAACCGCCCGTCCTCGTGACCTATCTCAAACTACTGAAGTGAGGTCCCTGAACTCAGCTGGAAAGACAGACCATCCCCTGGGTGGATTTGTTTCTGGAAAGGATTCTGCTTTTCGTGTAGTAAAGGGATGTTAGCAAACGAACCATTACAAGCTGGTAAGAAGCGGCTGGAGCTTCGCTTCCCATGAAGGTCGTTCTGGCTGCGGCGGGGCCTCTCTGAGCCCTTCGGGTGCCCACGCCACCTCCCCTGCAGGGCCGGCCCTGCTCCGCGTGCGCAGACGTCGTGCGTGGGGACAGCAGGGCCATTTCTCATTTCCAAGCAGGTTCCATGTCCAATGTAAGGACAGCGTGAAAAGTGTAAATAATTGTATGATGTCTCGCCATCCTTAAAGTTCTGAAATTACTTTGGTCTTTGTTGGTCAGCAAATAAATTAATTTTCACTTGAAGAAACATCATTTTTAATGCCTTTCACTCTACCTGGCCTCATCCCACAGTCCAATTACTGAGGTAGCATCAGCAGCACGGGGACGGGAGCCGCAGATCAGAAACTGTTTACCAGACGTGCAGGCATCGATCTACTCAAGCTATCTGACACAGCTGATCATATTTTATTTGCCCAAATCGTCTCTCTCAAATTGATTTTTCAGAAAGTTTTTAATCCAGGTTTATACACCTGGCTAATCCATTTATCTCCAGTTCCACCTGTAAGTCAAGAAAGGTCTCTGGGGTGATCTGCAAAAGGAAAGAGACAGTCTCCTTGTGCCTGTCCCCTCCTACCCTGGGCTCCTTCCCACGCATGCCACCTGCAGGCACGGGCACGCACACCCGCCACACCTCACACCTGGGAGCTGCTAATTAGCAGCGAGACGGGAAACCCCACTTCACCTTCCTAGGCCTCTGTTCTGTGAAATCAGAGAATTGCACTATTTCATCTGTAAAGTCCTTTGACTTGAGATCTTAGAATCCGAGCAGAGAGCTGGGAGGTGGAGGGAACCAATCTCGTTTCTCAGGTGGGGAGCTGAGGCTCTTGCTAGGAGGGAGGGACCATGTCCCAGCCAGCAGTGCAGTCCCTGCAGGACAGTGACTGGGAATGGGCTGCTTGACCACAGCCCACAGACCCTCCCCTTCCCTGGGGTTTTGTTTCCATCTTTCTCGGAGCAGAAAGACTTGAAGTGGTAGGAGCGGGGGGGCCTCCCTCCGGGGCGCTGGGGCAGGGGGGTAGGAGCGGGGCCTTCCTCCGGGGCGCTGGGGCAGGGGGGTAGGAGCGGGGGCCTCCCTCCGGGGCGCTGGGGCAGGGGGGTAGGAGCGGGGCCTTCCTCCGGGGCGCTGGGGCAGGGGTGTAGGAGCGGGGCCTCCCTCCGGGGCGCTGGGGCAGGGGGGTAGGAGTGGGGGCCTCCCTCCGGGGCGCTGGGGCAGGGGGGGTAGGAGCGGGGGCCTCCCTCCGGGGCGCTGGGGCAGGGGGTAGGAGCGGGGGCCTCCCTCCGGGGCGCTGGGGCAGGGGGGGGTAGGAGCGGGGCCTCCCTCCGGGGCGCTGGGGCAGGGGGGTAGGAGTGGGGGCCTCCCTCCGGGGCGCTGGGGCAGGGGTGTAGGAGTGGGGCCTCCCTCCGGGGCGCTGGGGCAGGGGGGTAGGAGTGGGGCCTCCCTCCGGGGCGCTGGGGCAGGGGGGCAGGAGCGGGGCCTCCCTCCGGGGCGCTGGGGCGGGGGGGGGGGGCTCCGGCAGATGGGCGATGGGCGGGTGGGGAGAGACGAGTAAAAAGCACTGTGTTGAAAACACTACCAGTGAGGTGACGAAGTAGTGAGGTGAGGAGCTGGGTTACCATGGAAGAAGGTGAAGCATCAACTCCAACCCCTCAGGGCTCTGGGAAGTGAGAGGGCGCCAGGAGACGCATCGGGCACCGCATCGGGCACCGTGAAAGCGGACCCGGTGGGGCCACAGTGCAGGTCCGCCTCCCAGCTGGTGGCTGCTGGTCAGAGGCAAACCCTCTGTGCCCAAGCCCCACCCTGAGGAGGTCCCAGCCGGAAAGCGGATACCATCACGTTGACTGACGCAGCCAAACCAAAGAAGCCACCCAGCCTGAACAGGCAGAAATCGTTCCGACCGTCCACCTGCGCAGGTGGCCAGGCCCTGATGCCAAGTGCCTCGCGCTCTGGCCAGAAAGTGCACGAGCCGGTTTGCAGTGAGGAAAATTGATTCGTTTATTGGAGTTGGTCGACCCGGAACCCGAGCTCTGCTCTGAGCCCCCACTGGGCTTGGCCTGGGTTACAGGGTCTAGAGTGCGAATCACAAGACAGCAGGGTGAGGGGTGGGGGTCGTGCTGGGAGCTGATTGGTCAGAGGTGTGAATAAGGGGAATCAATCATCTCTTCCGGTCTGGAGGACAGCTTGAGGTCGGCTCCTGCATCCAGACCAGGTTTCAGGGAGAGGTGGCCGAGGGCCCGTCCTGCTGAGGGCTCAGGAGCTGAAACATAATTCAGATTAAGATGTTATCTTCTTTTAAAAATCTTCGCTTAAGGATATTTTTCCATTGATTTTTTTTTTTTTTTTTATAGGGAGGGAGGAAGGGAGGGAGGAAGGGAGAAACACGTGTGAAAGAGACACACTGATTGCTTGCCCTTGACCAGGTACCTGCCCTTGACCGGGAATCAGACCTGAGACTCTGAGACTCTTCGGTCAGCAGCAGACGCCCTAACCGCTGAGCAACCGGCCAGGGCTGGGATGTTAGCTTGAGCCTGCCAGGGGCCAGACCCTGGCCCATCAGCAAGAACCGGGTACTGTAGTCTGCTGTGGTCAGAGGTCAGCGGTCAAGGTAAGAGGCTGAGGTCAGGACAGTGAAGTGCGCTGAGACAGAAGGGGGACAGTGACCTTCCTAGTACTACAGTTTAATCAAATCGGAACCGGAGGACCCGCGGCTCAGAGCATGTGTGTGATCTGTCACAGGCCTATTTCAGGGGGGCTGCTCCCCTGACACAGGTCCCTGCCTTTCCCCCCACTGTCGGGTGGACTTCTTGGGTGTGTAGTTTGCAAAAGGGAGGGGACGAGCGGAAGTATCTGCTGCCACTGGAGAATCCCCGTCGTCCTGTGGCCGTCAAACTGAGCGCGGCGCCCCTCTCAACCTGCAGCGGGAGTCTCGGTGTGAGCCGAGAGCAGAGCCGAGCCCTGCCAGCGAGCGCAGTGCAGGGCCGGGGCCGGCTGAGTGCTGGCCGGGGCCCCGCCTCCACGAACTGCCGCCCGCCTGAGAGGCTAAGGGAGGGGCGCAGAGGCGGAGACAGACCTCCGCGTGCAGGCCCTGCTGACCCACAGCCCCGGCCTCCGGTTCTGGCAGTCGTGTTGTTAATGCCGACCATGGACTCTGCCCGGGTTTGCAGAGTGCTCAGTAACAAAAATAACTGCTCCTTCTGAGTCAAGGAGAGAGAGGGACAGGTGCCTTCGGGTGCCACGCGGTCAAACTGAGGACCGTAAGGAAGAGCGGTTCCAGCCCGGGCTTTCTCACCAGTTCAAAGTTCACCCAGGACAGTTTGGCAACCTGAAAACTGGCTAAGAGGTTAGATCTTATGTTACCATGAAAAAACACAGGCTGCCGGTTCAATTCCTGGTCGAGGCCCCTTCCTTGGTTGGGGTTGTGCGGAAGACAACCATCAGTGTGTCTCTCTCCTCTTTCCTTCTTTCTTCCCCTTTCTCCCCCTCCCCCCTCCTCCTGCTCCCTCTCTCCCTTCTATTCTATCTAAATACCAAGGGGAAAATATCCTCGGGTGAGGATTAACAACAACAACAACAACAAAAGTATAAGAGAGACTTTTGGAGGTGATGGGCATGTTTATGCTTATCTCCAAACTCAAGTTGTCTAAGTTAAATACGCATAGCTTTTTATCTGTCAATCACACATCAATAGTGTGAACTATGTAACATAAAAAAAAAAATCATAGAACAACATCTGCCACATATGTGTTAATGGAATTTACTATTATACCAATTTCTAGTTCCCCAATATAATGAAATCCTACAATAAAAAAAAATAAATTTAGTTATTCACAATCATGTCTTGGCTAGCTAAGCATTTCATCATCTTAAAATGGATACAATATTGCAAAAAATAATTGTTTGGGCAATGGTAGAATTTTGGTATCAGAGCTTGGGCAGATTTCTCGCAAAATTTATGAACAAAATAACTAGCCACAGCACGTTTTTGCATCAGCACTGAAAGCCCACAGTGTAGCAAATGCCAGGCGTGTATTGGGCAGGAGGACTGAGGTGGTGAGAGTGAACCGGGGAAGAGCATTCCAGGTAGAGGGAGAGCAAGCGCAAAGGCCCTGAGGCAGGAACATGCCTGGAATGTTCCCGAAATGGCAGAGTCCATGGATGGAGTCTAGAGTGGAGCGAGGAGGGGAAATGTGCTGGGGGGTGAAGTCAGGGAGCTGGGGACAGGAGAGTGGGCGGCAGCCGCTAGATTGCTGAGGATGGTATTAGCCTTTAGTCTGCATGAGAGGGGAGACCACTGGAGGCTTTGAGCAGAGTGCAACACGGCCTGACTTGAGACTAAGTGTGCCCACTCTACCCACCATGTTAAGAACAGGCTAAGCAGAGGCAGGGAAGCCGGAGCCCGGGGAGGAGGCTGCTGCTTCGTCCAGGTGAGAGGCCAGAGGTCGTGGCTTGGGCCGGGGTCCTTGCAGTGGAGGCACACGAGCGACTGGGATGATCTGCTTTGAGACATAATCTCTTGCGCCCCTTCCTCTCTGTGTGTGACCTTGACCTTACGTTACTGCTGCGTGATATTGCTGGTCAGGAAGCAGTAGCGACACACCCGCCGACCAGCCCGTGGCACAAGTGGCTGAGAGCCCGTGATGGTGGCTCTTCCACAAGGGAGTCGAAAGGTGAGGACCCGCCGGATGCGGGGCAGGGCTCCCCTGCACCCCACGCTGTAGGATTTAAGTCTCAGTTGGGAGGGTGTGGAAGGCTGGTGGTTCGGGCTGCGGCTCTTCTCCCAAACCCTCTTGGTAACGGACTTGCTAAAATGTACCCAGAATATTCTCTGAGAAACACACACGTAAATGAATTTCTGCTTTGCCGCATGCCTTCTTCCCACTGCCCACCAGAGGGCACCCGACCACCCACTAGGAGGAGTCCCGCCGCCCTTGAGATACTTAAACACTAGGCCCCCCTCGGCTGGGACCCCCAAGGCAGAGCGGGGAGAGCGGCGTTTGTCTTTCAGCCTCGAGTGGAGGGGGAGGGCCGTCTAGTTGGTGTCAGGAGAAGCTGCCGCCTGTGGCTGGGGGAACACGGACGTTCAGTAGGGTCTCTGCGCCGCGCTGTGCAGCCCCAGCCCCAGCCCCAGGGGAACCGTGCGCCTCCCTTCGGTGCCCCTTCAAGTGATCGGCGTCTTTCCCTTCCCTTCTCCACATAGGAGAGTTTGGTACCTTGTCGCCTCCGAGAGAACAAGGAGCCTTCTAACAGTCGATAGTACGCGCACGGGCCTGAGGCCTGGCAGGTGGGGTGCAGCAGAGGTTAGGGGGAGACCCGCGCACGCCCCTCCTTCGCGTGCGCTGCTTCCCGCGCCGACATTTGCTCCCGCACTGGTGTTGGCGGCACAGCGACCGCTCCGCCCGCTTCTCGGAACCACCGTCCTTGCAGCTGCAGTCCACGGACCAGCGGCTGAGTGCCCAGCAGGGGCCGGAGCACAGCGACCGGCAGGGCGGGAGGCAGGAATAGCCGCATTACGCCACTGAAATGTCAGAATGTGCTAATATGGACGGTAGCAGATACTCAGTAACCTGGGTCAGCACAGGGCACGTCTCTGGGTTGAACTGTTCACGCACAATCGCGAGGTGCCGGTCCACACGGGCAGTGCACAGACTCACCACGAGGTCCTCCCCCTCCCCAAGGAGCCGCTGCCAGAGATGCCCAAGCTGATGGTGTCCAGTTCCCAGACCTTAGTGACACAGCGTAGAGAATCAAGCTAAACCACATCCAGAATGTGAAAAATCTGGTCTGGTCAGATAGTCCATGGGGGTGGAGGTGTGCTGTTCTAAAATAAATGGATTAAAGATACATAACCAAATGCAGCAATGACTTGTGACTGGATCCTGGCTCAGGAAAATATCTATAAAAGCTTCTTTCGATTATGCGACCATTAGGACAGTTTTAACGCATGTGGCACACAGTGAGACCAGCAACTTAGAGAGCGTTCTCAAGTGTGATCAAGGCACCTGGTTCTAGGGGAACGTTCTTGCCCTTGGGAGATACACGCTGACGTGCTTAGGAGTGAAGTTCATGATGCCTGCAACTTATTTTTAAATGGTTCAGGAGGAAAAAATGAGGAAAAGGAAATATGGCAAAACCATTAGGCATTGTTGAATCCAGGTGGTGAGTGTGCAGAGGGCCATGGTGCTCGACTCTCCCGAATGACGGAGTTTTCATAATGAAAAGCTGGACTACGATAGTGGCCAAGTCTGCTTCGGGGCACACTCCCAAAGCCGCTGCGACCCGTGCTCTCTAGAGTCACTGCCGGCCTGTTGTAGGAGCGAAGGTGTTTGTCTGGGCAGCGCCCGGCCACAGTGAGCCCTGGGAGCTTTATTAGTGGATGAATTTTGCTTTCTCTCTCTCTCTGGTTTTCTTTCTCCTAATCTGCCACTCTAGCTGAAACGAACCTGAAGCCTTTATCATCTTTCCAAATGCTTTGAAAGCACAGGTGAGGTGGTTTGGCCAAGACGACGCCAGTCGGAGAGGATGCTCTGTGGCGGTGGTGTCGGCCTGCTCCAGGGCGGTGGCCGTTTGCAGTGGGTGCCGCGTTCAGCACCGGCTGAGTCTGGAAGGAAATGTTCTCTTCCGCACGCTGTGAGCTGCAACGCTGTGTGTTGGTTGATGTTCCTTGCACATAGATATTCACAGTCGTCCATCAGCTGCTCTTAGATTCGAAATGCTGTATTCTGTAAAATTCATCCCTTCATCCCTTCATCCCTTCACTAACTTATGGGCCAGGGGTCACCGGGACTAGAATGGGGGGAAAAGATGAGGGACAGCCAAAAAGTGGAAGCACAGCTGTGATGCTGAGAAGCCAGGATTGTAGCGACCAGTGAGGACGGAGACGGGACAGAACCCACACCCCCCCCATACGGTGTTTCTCATATTCCGTTATTGTGGAAAGGCGGTGAGTTCCGCCATGGCTGAGGATCGCCGTCAACTGTAGGATTATGACTTATTTAAGATCCTCCCTTAAATCCATTCACTTAAAACACTTAACGCCTCCTGTGGTTTTCTCCTGTCACTACTATTCATAAATCATGCTGCTGGCATGTTATTTTTTTCTTGGCGTATTAAAATAAATGCACAATTCCGTGATCACCTGGTGTACTGTGAACAGTATGTGTGGTCAGTGATATGGGTACCACACTCTCTCGAAACCCTCCTTTCACAGAAGGGTTTAGGGGCAAATGAATTGAGTGAAAATATTGGCTGGTGAGTGTGCGTGTATCTGAAATACATACACATTTCACCTAACCATTGTTTGCTCCTTCCTTCTGTGACGGCCTCCCTGTCGTAGCAAGTCCATGATCTGCTCTTAATTTCCCAGAACCCAAAAGAAGAACAAATTCAGTGATTATTTTGGTGATTAGAACGCAAACTGGCATCCTAAATACTCATAGAGATCACTTATCTATTAAGTCCTGGTGCAAGAAAAACTAATCTTTAGACACAAATATCACATATACCCAAACTTAGAATAATGAATGTAACATGAAGTAGTTGAACAAGTTTTATAGGTAAAGTTTAAGATCAGATGGCTTGCTTTCTCAATACTTTATCTATCCTCACCTGATATTTTTCCACTGATCCTCAGATAGAGTGGGAGGGAGGAAGAGAGAGAGAGACAGAGACAGAGACATTGATTGGTTGCCTCCTGCATGACCCCAACCAGAGCAGAGCCAGGGATAAAACTACAGCTGAGGTATGTGCCCTTGACTGGAATAGAACCCATGACTCTTTGTGGGCCAATGCTCTAATTGCTGAGCCAAACCGGCCAGGGCAGTACTTTACATTTTAGTCTTAAAGACAATGCTACCTGGAGGCTGCCTGCTCATTTCCCTTTGCATAGATTATCCTGCTAGGGACATGCAGGTTGGCAGATGCTTTAAATATACTTTAAATTGCTCCTGTCATGCCTTTGTCCAATATTTATTACACACAAAACAGACATGGTTCCTACCTCATGGAGCATCCAGTATAGTGTGGGAGAGAATCACTAAGTCACCCACCACCCAAGATAACAAAATGGCTCTCAGAAAGTGGTGTGGTGGTGGTGGTGGGGGGGGGGCAGGGAATGTTTCAGGCAAAAGAAACATCCAGTGCAAAGGCCCTCCCCCCGCCCCCTCTAGTGGTGGGGCAGGAGGGGAGAGCACCATGCCTCCAAGGAATCAAGAATGTGAGTGGCTGGAGCCTGGGACAAGTGGGGCTAGACAGGTATTGGCCCTGCCATGCCAGGCCCACAGCCCCTGTAAGGAGTTTGGTCTTTGCTCTGAGTGACAGAGAACCATTGAAGGGTTGGACTCAGCAAAAATCGAGGCTCTGTCAGCAATGAACAAGAGCTAAATGGGTGTCAGGTACAGAAGCAATAGTCCTTATAGAAGCACCCCAAATATCACCTATTCAAAACACCAAGTTCTCCTTCCCCACTCTCCCATAATCAGTGTGGTTTTATTGTTTCTCCTCTGGGTGAATGGCTTCATCATTCCAGTAGTTCAAGTAAAAAACTGGGTGTCATCTATGATACTCCCTGTCTTCATCCCCCACCCTCATATCTATCTAATCCATGGCCAAGTCCTGTCCATTCCACCTCTTGTCTCTGGGAGTCATTCACTTCTTCATCTCCACTGTCAAATTCGTGATTTGTCTCTTGCTGAACTATCACAATGGTTTCCCAGATGCTCTCCTTTCTTGTGGCCCTATGATCTGTCCTCCATACAAAGTGGCCATTCTCAAATACAGATCTTATCATGCTACTCCTCTGCTTAGAGCCCAGAGATCCAGGGTAAATCTTGATCAGCCTGAGCCAGTCATGACAGATTCATTCCACTTGCCTTTGATGGACTGTGGGCAGAAACTCAGTGACTCATTTACGGTCACTGAAACGTGGCTATTGTTTCTAGGGAGCTTCTGGGAAAGGTCCTCTTAGTCTTTGGAAAGAGATCACTTGGAGAAAAAGATCTTTCTGTTTTGCCAGACATTGCCGTATCTGGGTGTGCCTGGAACGGCAGCAGCCATCTTGCTACCAGCCTAAAAACGCAATTCCAGGGACTGCAAGCAAAGCAGTGCCGGAAGCCAGTGGTGCCCTGCCAGTGAGAGGTCCCTTGCCGTTAGGCCAGTCTAAGTTGGGTTTTCTAGTATGTGTAACTGCAAGGACTCTGATGTGTGTCTGAAGCATCAGGGCCAATGGGCAGTTGGGTACATGTCCCTGCAGCTCGGTGAAGTCTGAGCGGGGAAATCTGAGTCCTCAGTGTGGCTTGGGGAAGGGAGGACATTGCCAAGAAGAGAGTAGAGGGTAAAGTCAGGAAAAGGTTTCGGAGAGGATGAGCCTGCAAACCGTGCTTGCCTTTTTACACCGATTGAGACGAATATTAAGGGCACGACAACATTCCAAAGTGTATTCAAACTGGACAAAAGGAAGTAGTTTAGGAGTGTTTACAGCCAGGGGAGGAAGTTGGACTTTAGAATCTACTCTTGGGATTAACATTAGGAGAGTTTGGCTGCCTGCCATTTAACAAGAAGGTCATTTTACCAGAATTTCAAAGGCAACCAAAAATTGAACAAAAACCTAGTTTTTCTTCTCTTCTGAATGCAATATACTGTGTTAGGTACAGAGTGGACCAGCATCCCAAGAGAAGGCACCACTGTAAGAACAGGCTCAGAGGTGTGCAAGCCAAGGGCAGCAGGCACAGAATCAGTCTGGGGAACGCGTGGGAAATGAGATGAGAACACGGAAATGAGAACAGCGTAGCGCATGCCTTGTAAGTCTGGCTGAGTGTAGACTTTAATCAGTCTGAAAAGGCTTTTTACGCAGTGGAAAACCTTTGAGCAGTGTTAAGAGTTGGTAAAGGTGTTCCAGATCAAAGTGAAGGTTTGTGAGGTCAAAATAAAAATGAAGACTCAAGAGGACCAGAACCTACAGTGCCATGGGAAAGACTCTCAAACTTCAGTGTGCAGCAGAATCACAAAAGGTACTTGTGACAAATATAGTCGTCCCTCGCCACTTCCCGCGTGGACTTTTGCGGCTTCACTCTCTCGTGGTTTTGTCAAATATTATATTATACTTGAAAAAACTGCGATCGAGTGAAGCCGTGAAGTTGAAGTGCGTAGTGGCGAGGGAGAATGTATATAAATAAAGAATCCTACTTCGGGGAAATTCATTTATTGCAGTAGAGTCTGCAACTGATTAACCGGATAAACGAGGACCCACTGTAAGTTCCTGGTACCCCCACACACAAATTTTGGGTCCTATATGTTAGTCAACCAATGGTCATTGTGCTAATTCAGTGCCAACCTCCAATTTGGGATGTGGTGGTGAAGGAAACAGCTCAACTGTGATACAACGGGGCTGTGAGGCGGCCCTGGGGCCGCAGGGCCCTAGTCTGCTCAGGTGCAACACGGTCCTCGGTCTCTGGTGGAAAGGGAAACTGCAGCTCACCCACCAGGAAAGCTAACTTATATAGACAGAAGTCCCCGCCCTGGCCCCTGATTGGCCTGCCCTCATGCAAATGAGGTCTCTAAATCCTTGCAGCGTGATTGGTTCAAAGAGCAGTCCTGATTGGTCAGAATGAGTCCCTTGAATTGATTAGTGCCGATGCTGCCAGGTATATAGCTGCGCAGCTCCAGGTGGATGGGTCTGTATCAGTCTTATTGGCCGAAACAGGACTCCAGGGATCCCTCTGAGAACCGGCCCGGATGGCAAGAACCCGGGGCGGATGGCAAGAATCCGGGGCGGATGGCAAGAACCCGGGGCGGGCAGGCGGCTTCCTGAAGTGCAGTTTGGGAGACGCCCCTGTTGAGGAATGGCTGCTGGGCGCTGCTTTAAAATTTGAGCCCAGTTAGTCACCAGGAGCCCTTTTTAGTAGGTCTCTCCTTTCTCCTCTGGGTCCATAGGTACGTTTTTCAAAGCTCCCCTGGCAGGACGACCCGGGAGTTTGGGGCCCATCATCCGTGAGCTCCTCCCCTCTTCCGCAGATGTCGCGTTCCTCGGTATTACACAGAGCCTTCTTCCAGGTCCTCCCCGCCCGGCGGACCCTGCGCGCCTGGCCGGCGCGGCGGTCAGAGCCTGGCTGCCCTGACGGAAGAGGTGGACGTACCGGGTGGACTCCGAGGTGGACACGCGGGCAAGCGGCGGACCGACCCCAATTCTCTCTCGGACACGGACCCAGGCCAGGAAAACCCGCAGTCACAGCCTTTCTGAATGGTTGCGGCGGCTACGCACAAACACGTGGGCGGGCCTCTGTGGTGACGGGCTGACGCTTGGACCAATTATGTACAGGCGCTTGTCCTTCTCCGCGCTCTGTACTTCCGGGACATGACAAGTCGCTCAAGGTGCTGTTACGTAAGGGGAGGGTCAAGAGGTGCCCACCCTGGCGGAGTAGATTTGATTGGCAGGACGGAGTGCGGTCTTCCCAACGCTCCCGGAAAAAGGTTCTTGACAGACAGTTGTGGGAGCCACTTGCTGCCAAGAGGCGGAACGGAAGCCTCGGAACCAGGGGCGTGGGTAGGGGGCGAGGCTGACACGGAGAGCAGGGCGGGGCGGGGCGGGGAGCAGGCAGGGGCCGGCTGGAGTTGCGGGGAGATGCTGTGGAGCCGCGGAGGCGCTTGCCAGCGGGGCGCCGCACTGCAGGCTCTGAGGTAAGGCGCGCTGCCCGGCCGACTGCTAGTATGCGAGGGCCGTGGGTCCCGAAACCCCGCCGCCAGCGTCCTCCGGGCGGCATTTTACCGCCCTGCTGGGCGCTCTGGACGCCGTAGCGATGGCAGCCGTGCTGGGACGTGGGGGCGGGGCTGGGCACCTGTCCGCGTTTGCAGGCACCTGCTGCGGGCAGCCGAGGGGCGCGGGGCTGCCCCGGCCTGTGGGCGCTGGGGTCTGTCGGGGCGCTGGGTCGGCCTGAGCGAGGGCGACGGGCCGACCGGCTTGCCCCATCCAGGTCCCGCCCTTCCCGGCCCTGTTCCCACGCCCGCCGTCTTTGCGCCCTAGCTGGGGTGGGGGTGGGGCGTCCCCCAGCGTCGGAGACGCCCTGAACCTCGGAGACCCTCAGCCCCTCACTAGAGGGGCTCGCGGCCCGGTCGTCTCGAGGTAGCCGTGAGGCCGGGACTTGGCCCCTGCGTTGCATCACGTCGAGACAGGTTTGCCCAGATTCTCTGCGTGCGCGGAGACGGGTTCCGCCCCGTGCCTGGGTGCCCGTTCTGGCTGTCCCCGGCCGGCCGGGCCGAGCGCAGGCTGTTTCCGTCTTTCCGTCCGCCCTTCTCCGTCGCCTCTTAATGTGGAATTTAAGGCTGTTCGGGGTGATGTGTTCAGGTAGGTGGCTATGTAGAGACTAGGGCACGTAGGAGGAAAGCAGCACTAGTCTCTAAGATACTGGCTTAGCCCAAGTGCGGATCATTCATTCGTACGGGCCTGGCTTCTTAGCTGTATGATATAAAGCAAGGCAATCGTGTTGTTTGTATGGCCTAAGCAGCAGAACTTCTAAAACTGTTTCCTAATGACTAGGATATACCTTATGTCTGCCTTCTATGTGTCTCCTGCTGGAAAGTGCTATACTGTGCCTGGGTAGACTAGACATCCAATAAATGGTGTAGTTATTCCCGAAAAGTGTGCTACAGTTTTTCCAGGTGATTATGTTGCTGCTGGAAACATGGGCAGTAGACAGTATACCTCCTGCTGAAGCATAGGAACTGGAGGCAAGTTTTACTTGATCCTTAAAGGCAGTCACAGAATCATTATGTGTTAGATTTGGGGAGGATCTTACAGGTGAATGATCCACCCCATGGTGATCACTGTTTCCCAAGGGGACAGTCCCCTGTTAAATTAGGTTTGTCCTAGATGACAGTGGGGTATTGCATATTACTCTGGATCTGGAAACCAATGTTGTTCTTATTTGGACCAAACAGGAACATGCCCCCACATATTTTTGATGTCCCAACCATTTTCATGTGTATCATAGTTAAAGAAAAGGCAGATTTGCAGAGAGCTCTTGGAAGTTGTTATTTATTGGATGTAAGCCAACAGGTGCGCGGCAGAACCAAGATCCTCATTCCTTTGACTTAATTGCTGGGTGGCTTTATGTCTTAGCAAAACAGCAGTAATTGGCACTGGTGGGGTATGGGAGATCTGGTACCTTCTGTGGGTGTTATAGACTTGCAAAAGACAGCTTTTTGCCGATCAGGTAGGGACATTTGGTACATAATCCTCTAATGATTTGCTTCTTAAAAATTTAGTAAAATGTTGCTGAGTTTTGACCCTTTTCACCTTCAGCCTTCTGATTGGTGCAAATAGTAATTCAGAGAAGGGCCTCTGCTTTTCCTGGGGACACTGCCAGAGCAGAGAGGTTGCGGTTCTTCCAGCTCAGCTTGCCATTTTTCCTTTGCCTCTCCCTCTGTGTTTTTAGTAAATGACCCAGTGACTTTGTGAACTTAAGACATGCTTTCTTATCCACTGCTTAAAGCTTTGATGGAAGATTTGTTTGTGAAATATCCTTTGCACTCTCCTTTGTTGCATTTGTATGTATTGGTTGGCAAATCCTTGAATGCTTAATCTTGCAGTTTCTGTACCTCAAGACAGTTGGAAAAGGTCATTTCTTGGGGATGGTCCTGACAGGACCCAGTTAGCTCTGTCTTACATGCTCTCCCTCCTGTTTTTTCTTCTTTGACTACTAGTTTTGTTGGAGAGAATCATTTTGTACTTAAGACAACTCATTTAAGACACACTTAAATTGACCCCTTTGGATCTTTAATTCCCCATAACCCTGAGAACAGTGCTAGACTTTCTAGTGTTATGTGGGCACAGTGCATTCTGAACCTGGCGTCCCCATAGTCAAGTGCTTAGATGTTATGTTAGTAGCAACTGTTACAGTCCATGTCTTCTGCATTTCTGGCACCAAAGCTGAGCTGTGTCACTGAATATTCTGAATCCTAGCCAAGCACTGGGCACCTAGATTCCTGTAGTCATTTAAAGGTAGAAAAGAAAATTGTGGAGTCAAAAGATGGAGAGGATAATGAAAGGAAACTATTTCAGAAAACGTTTTCTTCCCCTAGGTTTTTATAACAATGTACTATAATAATGTTATATTGTATTTCTATAGTGAGTGTCAGATTTAGTTCTTAATTATTTTGGAAGTCTTAACTTTTGGTGGTATGTTTGTTTTCCTATTTCATTTTAAGGTAAAGTGAATTTTGGGGACCGAAGTTTGATGACGCAGATCACTGCATTTCTTTGTGTGGACTACCCGTTATGAATCCTTTCTGGAGCATGTCTGCAAGCTCTGGACGAAAAGTAGGTATAGCTGATAAAGTTAGAGAGGAACCATTTGCATAAGAATAGAGGACAAATAATTCATACTGAGGTTGCCCTGTAATCTAACAAGATTATCTGGTTTTTCTAGTTCAGGTTTTACTTTTGAAGAAATGATGATTTTGTTGATTAAAGTTAGTTTCTGAGAATAAGACAGCATCTCAAATAAAAACCATTCTGGAAATCATGATTGTAAGGCTATTTTGATAGGTGGTACTTATATACGATAAAATGTTACACATTGCTATAGTAGTTTTCTACTAAACTGCAAGATTCGATGGTTAGGAAAGCCTTGGGAAAGGCCAGTCCACTGTGGTCAAGTCAGACTTGACGGCACTAGTTTAAATTTTTCTAACTAAAATATCTTTTTTTTAGTTGCAAAGTAATACATTTTAGGAAAGCTGAAGATACGCAAAGAGAAAATAAATATAACCCATAATTCCACCTCTGAGAGCACCACTATTATCTTTTTTCTATGCACATGACACATGACATACATTTTTAATACATCTAATTAAACAGCCAAGATGTTAGTTTAGTCTTGACTCACCTAGGCCTTTGTCTCTACTGCTGATGACAGTTTATGGTGGACAGAGTCCAAATGGAGAAACGTATTCATTAGGGACAAGATCAAAATCAGACTGGCTGCAAGTGAGAGAAGAGATCCTTCCTTGCTAATGTCAAATAGTGACTCACTTCATCTCCATTGATTTTGAACTGCTTAGCGCCTGACCTTCTACAATTTACAGCATCAAACTGCCCAGGAACTTTTCTAGTCTTGTACAGTTGTCTAATTGTTTAGTAGCTCCTTGCCCTCTTTTGGGGGCCTCCAGGAGAAACCATTTCTTTCTTTGTTCCACTTAAATCTTGTGAATGTTGGCTTTACCATCTGTATAGGATGCAGTTAACAAGAGTTTTCTGATGCTTTAGTCTTGCTTTAGCTTTGTTTTGCTCTTTATAATGGCCTCTGCGCAAAGGCCTTTCAAGTCATCTTGATCATGGTGCTAGAATGTCCTTGTGAAAGAGGGATTCTAGCTTCTAGCTCAAGGACTAAGAGGACATCACATGTACTCTTGCGATTTAAGAATCATCCTAACAAATGTTCTCACTTCATCTTGAATAGCGTTCTGATGGTGAAGAGAAGACATTAACAGGGGATGGGAAAACCAGTCCTCCACGCACTGCTCCAAAGAAACAGCTGCCTTCTATTCCCAAAAACGCTTTGCCTATAACTAAGCCTACATCTCCTGCCCCAGCAGCACAGTCAACAAATGGCACACATGCTTCTTACGGACCCTTCTACCTGGAGTACTCTCTTCTTGCAGAATTGTAAGTTCTTAAAGCTGTTCGGTCCCATTTTGAATGGCTCTTGAAGGTAAAGCATGAAATTTATTTTGATGGACTGGACTCAGTAAATGGCAGCCATTTAATCTAAAAACTCAAACTCATTACCCCTCCAGTATCAGCCTTGATGTTTATAGAAAGATGGAGGCTACTGCTAGCAATATAATCTTAAACAAGGCCAAAGGAGTGTTATATAAATATCTTCTCATAAATGTAATGATTTAAAAAAAAATTTTTTTTGTTGGTTTTAGAGAGGAAGGGAGAAGGGGAGAGAGAGAGAAACATCAATGAGAGAGAACATCGATTGTCCACCTCCTGCATGCCCCACACTGGAGATCGGTCCCACAACTTGGGCATGTGCCCTGAGTGGGAATCGAAACGGTGACTTCTTGGTGCATGGGTCGATGCTCAACCACTGAGCCACACTGGCCGGGCTGATTCTTATTTAGAGCTTGGTTAAATGAGACTTAAAGGCAAATGTGTGCTTTAATTTCCATGTCTGTTGTGAACAAGAGGATGAAGTAAGGTTTATTAAGCACCTGTAGTAGGCCAGGAACTTAATTTTGGTCTTCTTTCATATGAAGTGACAAATTCACCTCCTGAAGAGGTTGTCATAGAGCAGGGGGTGGGGAACCATTTTTCTGCCAAGGGCCATTTGGATATTTATAACATTATTCATGAGCCATACAAAATTATCAACTTAAAAATTAGCCTGCTATATTTGGTCACACATTTAACTCACCCCTAATGTTGATGGCTGGAGCGGCTTCTCTTTGATGAGGCATATGATATCAGCTGGTATTGATTTCTCAGGCCTCATGTGGACGTTCCCTGCCCTTCGTAGAGGATGGGACAGTGGGATGGTAGCAGTCTATTCACCCTTAGGTCAGATCCAGACGGAGGCTTTGTGCTCTGTTCTGGGGATCACTTTGTAAGAGGCATCTTGTCACTGAGGAGGTCAGAAAGCCAGGCCTTGGGAGTCAATAATTGAAGGAACTGGAACTATGGAGTTGGAGAAAACTTAGGAAGTACGTGACTTCATACATTTAGAGGTCTGTCACTAGAAAGGGGGTTTGACTCCCCAAAGGCTGAATTAGGCAGTTATGGGGAAGTTAGAGAGATGTGGGCTCTGTGGAGGAAGAAGCTGACTGGTCACAGAAGCCGGATTGGACTGCGTTGCACGTGTCTGCGGAGGTGGGGAGGTGAGCACTGCTGCAGAGTGGGGTGACGGCACAGCGCCTGGCCCATCAGGGCTCCCACAGCGCCTGCGTGCTAGTGGCATGGGACTTGAGAATCTGTTACAAGGGCAGAAAGTTTGGAGAATTCTTAATTTCAATTATTTAAAAATTCCTTTGTACACAGCACTTGATACACCATGCTCTGCAGCCTAGCCTGTGTCAAAGGCTTGTGCTGTGTGGTGGTAGCTGCGTTGGAGAAGCATAGTATGAAAACAAAAGCCACGAGTCTTTAAGCCCAGTGTGTCAAGACACACACTGACGTATAACTCAGTGGCACAACTGGAAAACAAAATTCCTTTCTACGTGCAGTTATTTTAAAGGCACCCTTGAGCCCCCGTCCCTGCACTACTATAGTCATGTGAGAGGGTCTGAGGCCACAGTGTAAAGGGCTGAGTGTGACGTGGTGGCAGGGGCCCTTGGCTATATAAGGGTGGCCTTGTGTTGGAGGCTAGGCAGTGTGTTGGACAGGCTTCATTGTGGCATTGAGTCATCTGTCTGATCAGAACACAAAACTGCCTTTCTGGCAAACTCGACTGGTGGCTACATCTGCAGCCATGCTGCTGTGGACGTGGTGAATGTTAGTGACTTAAATGGAATAACTACTTCAGAATGGTTAAAAATAAGTGTGATGGCAAATAGGTAATAAAAACTATCAACTAAGGTCCAATAAGCTACTTTGTGATTAAGATTCAGGATTGGCAGGTTAATGTGCCTAAAGGTTCTAGGTCAGCATTTTTCTTTTCAAGGTCTGGTCACAGCCTGACCTGTGGAGGCTCATCGCTCAGCTGCAAGGAGCAGCACAGCATGGCTGTGGGTGGGGGAGGGGCCCAGGAGAGCCGGGCAGTCTTTGCCATGCACTTGTCTGCCTGGTCTCATCACACTCGGTTCCCCACACTGGGCCCAGACAGCAAGTGTCTGTGCCGCGGGGTAAATTCAGGCACAGAACACTGCAAATAAATCTAAACGTGGCCTTCTGCTGCACGGACTGGTGATCAAATGGAAAGTGACACCCAAGCCAGGGCAATCCCATGGAATTTTCTTCTTAATGACTTAGAGTGGTGTTTAAAAATGGCATCTGAAAATGTGTGGGTGAGCTCTGTTGTCCACAGTCACGAAAGCATTAACTTTACCAATATTCTCATTCACCTCAAAGATGTAATGTTCAGAACTTAAATCAGGTTGCATTGTTCAGAATTACCTCCAGTTTGGTTTCTGAGATGTTTTGGGGAAGTGGGTTTCTGGGAGGAAAACTGGATTCTTGTGTATCCTTGTTTGGCTTGAATCTTTAAATCTGGGGCCCTTTCTGGTGAAGCCAGTTAAGGGGCAGTGGTCAGAGCCAGGTGAGCAATTGGGGTAACTTGCTTGTCGGGTTAGAGCATCAGCTGCCCCTTAAAGGACTATCTCTCCTCTCCGAGCATGAATGTGGGGTGGTTTGATCTGACATTTCCACTGTACAGTCTCATCATTCTGCTGCTTGTTTCAGTACCTTGCTTGTGAAGCAGAAGTTACCAGGGGTCTATGTGCAGCCATCTTACCGCTCTGCATTAAGTAAGGACCACTCCTTTTATAGCCTGTCTACAGCGTATTTGCTGCCTCTGGCACAAACACAAGCCTTAACTGTTCTTGTCTTTTCTACAGTGTGGTTTGGAGTAATATTCATACGGCATGGACTTTATCAAGATGGTGTATTTAAGTTCACAGTTTACATCCCTGATAACTACCCCGATGGTGACTGTCCAGTAAGTAGGGGCTCTAGTCTGGCTTCATTTGCTGGCCAGTGAGGAGGGCTTAAAGGGCTTTAAAGATTTCTTGGTTCTTTTCCTGGCCCACCACTTTTATGATTTGCTTCCTAAAATGTCTATCTACTCTGCAGCCTTTTGGGGGTTGTGCTTTACTGTGTCTGTGGCCATGTCAGCCTCCGCCGGGAGCTCTACGTGCCCTGCCCGGGGCCAGCAGCGAGCTCAGTGGGGACTTCCCCTCTGCACACTGATTTCACAGGGAAATGGTGAAAGTAGTTAAGTATTGCTTTTGAGGCAGCTCTCTGACAACACAGCTGCCTTGTCCTGGCGCTTTCTCTACCACTGTCTCTCTGGGTCCATTAACTCCATCACTCCCATTCAAAGATACGTCTCTCTCTCTCTCCATATAGCGCTTGGTGTTTGATATTCCCATCTTTCATCCGCTAGTTGACCCCTCCTCAGGTGAACTGGATGTGAAGAGAGCATTTGCCAAGTGGAGGTTAGTAAATCAGTGTTTTCTTTAGTGACAGAGGCCATGAGAGGAAGCCTTGGTCACAGTGCCATGTCTTCCTGTAGGCGGAACCATAATCACATCTGGCAGGTGTTAATGTACGCAAGGAGGGTGTTCTACAAGATCGACACGGCCAGCCCCCTCAACCCGGAGGCCGCAGTCCTGTACGTCACTTTGCTTTGTTGTTTAAGATACATTTGAAAATGCAGCTGAGTAGGTTATGTTGGTAACTTTTTGATTTAAACTTTTAACACAGGTATGAAAAAGATGTTCACCTGTTTAAAAGTAAAGTGGTTGACAGCGTTAAGGCGTGCACAGCACGGCTGTTTGACCAGCCTAAAATAGAGGACCCCTACGCCATTAGGTAAGTGGGACATAACCTAGATAACCGTGCTTTGCAGTCCTGCGTTTCCATGTTCCAGGTGGTCTTAAAATGGAGAGTTACAGGGAGAGTGTACTTGTCAACAAGATTTCTCACACCTCTTCATCTCCTTCCTCAACCAAAAAGCTTTACAGTAACTGGCACATTGTGCCCATAGGAAGCTGTTTAGTGACTTTGGTTTCCTAAGGATGCTTGTAATGTGCTCTTTCAAGTGCCAGGTTTTCAGGTGGCCGTTTTAGTGGGACCCCCTCTAAACTGCCACAGCCTGTCAACATTCAGATTTCGTGAAAGGAGGCAAGTTGAAGGAGTGGGAGAGGAACTAGTAGGGACAGTGGGTTCCTGGAACACTGTGATCCTTGGGGACAAGTGTCAGGAGGAGTGCTGAGACCTGAAGAATTGGTGATTTACCTCTCTGCACACTGGTATTGCTGGGGAGGCTGTGTAGTGCAGTGGTTATGGGTTTGGGCTCTGCAGACAGACTGGTCGGCTTTTGGACTTACTGGCTTGGGTGACTTGGAGCAATTACTTAATCCTAGTGTGCCTCACTGTCTTCATCTTTGCATAATAGTGCTTCAGAGGTGGTTGCGAGGCTCAGTGAGCCACCCCAAGGAAAGTGCCCTATAAAGGAGAGTTCTCGTGTGAGGAAATAATTTTGATAATGTCTAAAACTTACATATTGACAACTGATTAAAGATTACGCCTTAGACCCTTGTTAGGTTTTGTTTAGGCAATTGGTTTAAGTATTAGAAAATGGACGTTACACAAATTTAGTAAGCCAAGCAGTTTTTAAATCTTTTCTCTTCCTTAAGCTTTTCTCCATGGAACCCTTCTGTACACGACGAAGCCAGAGAGAAGATGCTGACTCAGAAAGTAAGTAGATAACTGTTTTTGAAATAGTTAACTCCCTGTTTCCTTTCTAAAACGGTCTTCACTGGAGACTACTCATTCCGCACAAACAACTTTTGAGGAAACGAGTTTGTACAGTACTGCAACCTCCTTATCAGTCATTTTGTGATGTCTGTCTGATTGTGCCTAGAAGAAGCCTGAAGAACAGCACAATAAAAGTGTTCACGTCGCTGGCCTGTCATGGGTAAAGCCTGGCTCAGTGCAGCCTTTCAGTAAAGAGGAGAAAGCAGGAACAACTTAAGAGCCGGTGAAGGAGAATCGGGTGCACCAGGCCCTTTCCTGTGGACTCAGGCCAAGCTCCAGATGCCCGGACTGCTGCAGAGTAAACTGTGAACAGTGACTGCTGTCAGTGTTGTCCGTGTGTGAACGGCAAGTTTCGGAAACCTCTCTTTAAGTAACGCATTATTACTTCTGTCAGAAGTGTCTTTAGGGTGGTTATCTAGTTCAGTACTCCAAATTATTGGGGACCTTGAGGCTTAAGTATTTTTCGGAATATAATGCTAAAGGTAAGTGGCATTCATTTAAAACTAATAGAGTTTAGCACTATCTAATGATTAAGTCAGTGGTTGCAGTTGTACACGTGTTAGGATGTGGAGAGGAAAGGTGTAGAGAAAGCAGGTTCCATAGCCTATTAGCGCTTTTAGTGGAAGACCACCTGACCCTCAGTTTTCAGCCTCCTGTCTGATTACAAACCGCTGTCGCTGAGGTGCATGTTAGGGGAGGGAGAGGAAACCAGAGCACTGGTTCGTAGTGTTTTTTAAAGCAAATTACTTACTGTATTTTTATGGCAGGAGGGAGAAAAAGTGTTAGGACGGTTTCTAATGAAGTCAAATATTTAAGTGATGCTAATGTGTTTTGTAGAGACAAAATAAACCAATAAATGATGGTCTTTGTCATTTATGCAGGAAACTACCCTTTTCTCAGTATAACTGAACAAAGATTAATTTATAAATGCTTTATTGAAAAATACACTTATTTTCATATAAAATTACAGTAGCAGTAAGTATCTGGAGAGGTTTTATAAATATTTTTGCAGAACACTATTCTAACTGAACAGTGTAAGTTCCATATTTCTTTCAGAGCAATATGAAGTTACCTAGTAACTCTGTTTATACTGATTCAATTTACAATTGAATTTTCTCCCTAATAAGATTATTCATTCAACTTAAAAACTGCTGGAACAATACTGATTAATAAAGTTATATATAGATAATCCAATAGCTGTTAAATAACCTTTTCTAGTTTGTATGAATGGTACTATGTACTCATGAAAACCTACCCCCTGCAACCTAAACTCTTTTTAAACTGCCAGGAACACACCCAAAGGTTTTTAAAAATATATCACCTTAGTAGACACGTCTTTTGGATAAATACCTCCTAAAGAGGCCATAATTTTTCATATTAATTCCCTTAATTCAACTTGATTTCATATCTTCACTTAGCCAGCTGATCCCTACTAATGGGGGGAGACCTAGAAAATTTAAGTGCCCCAAAGGTGGCTACTGGGGCTTTAACAGTGCTAAAGAGTATGAAAGCATCGGAGAAGATGTCGAGTGTCTAGCCTGGCAGTTTTGTACTTCATGGAGTTCACACTGTAGAAAGTGCCATCACAACATACAGCGAAACCTGGGTTACGGAATCATGCTTTTTACAGCCCTAAAGTGCCACTTCTTACACAAGTTCACTCACACTGCACACGAAACACTCAAGCACTTGTCACACTGCACCACATCTGACGGGAAGGACATACACCAGGACCGGGAGACTTGGGCCATCTCCCTTGTTATGTTTCAGAAATGCAAAATTCTCACACTCATACCAAGTGTTTCAGGACAAAATACCTAGTTTTTGTGTTGCTTTTCATGAGAGCCAGAGCAGACCACAAAATAGGTAGGAATGGACTGAAATACAGTTCCTCTGCTGGAGCATGTCAGCAGAGACCTCATACACATACTCAGCATGCTTTGTTCTCTACAATACCTGTAAAAGCTTTGCCAAAGAGTTAAAAAATCCTGGTTTGGATTCTAAGCAGCTTTGATGGCAAGCACTGAGTGGTAGGAAAAAAGGCAGATGGGATGAGGAAAGATTAAGGAAAAGAGCCCCGTAATCTAGCATGCATTAAATGATGCTGTTAAACAGTTTGTGAAAGGAGTTTCAATACAACAGACTAACCTCAGTGGGAACCTCGGTCATTAGCTACATCTTGGAGACGGCGTATTAAGGCAGAATGATTTTCTGGGCAAATTCTTTTGGCAGGTGATTCACTTCCGTCTTCTAAAAGAATCCCTCTCTTTTTGGTTGGAGTTTCTCCTGTCCGTATCATACTGTTAATTTCTTTTAGTCTCTAGAGTGAGGGAAAATAGATATAAAAACTTAAAAATGCTAATACACATAATTCAATGCAAGGCAAAGAACGTCAAATGAGTTGTGGTTTACCTTGAAGAGTTTGAGCATCTTCCTAGAGAAAAGAACTACTAAACTACACAGCCTCCCGACGTCACTCCTCAGCGGCTGAGTCTGATGACTGGGGTGGCACAAGAGTGGTTTGCAACAAGCAACAGACATGAACTGATGTTCACTTTTCCAAAATGTAAGAGTTATGTCATGACATTGCTATGCCATATTTAATCAATTTCATATATTCCCCTTTTCCCTTTTAAAACAAAATAGCATGATTTTACAAAGTATTGTGCCCATTTTTTTTTTTTTAGTCTAACAGCCATTCTCAACTGGAATTTCTCAAGAGAAGTAAGACTTAATTCCCTACAGCATCCTTTGTAAGTAATTTATTAGTATTCTGGAATGTAGTAGTTATATATTATCCTTGGGAGAACTGAGAGAAGTTGAGCAAATTCTCTGGGAAGAACGCCTATTGAGACAACATTGCCAGGGTGCTAGAGACTGGGGCTGTTTCCAGTGCCTTTAGCGTTGTTTCTCCAAAGCCCCCAAAGTCAGTTTATCGCATATTTTCTGGTTATAAAGTTCGTTCATGTGCTGCTTCACCGTCCATGTTTTCTATCGGAAAACATACTGAGCATATTCACATGCACTTACCAGGAAACTGCTGAGATCTTCCATGTCAGTCTGTATGGATTGCATCTCTAACTGCCACACAGTATTCTACATTATGTCTGGATCATCGTTTAATCCCCTCTTGATATATTATTGCCTCCCAATTATTTACTCTAAGCACTGTTACCACAATTTACTGTTCAACAAAGATGTACCAACAAGCTGAAACTGCCAAGTGTCACTAATGATCCATCATCTTAATTGATACCATTTTGTAATATATATGTATTTTTAAATCCTCACCTGAGGATATTTTTCCATTTATCTTCAGATCGAGTGGGAGAGGGACATATCAACTGGTTGCCTCCCGCACAACCCCGCCAGGGTGGGACCGAAATGCAACCAAGGTACATGCCCTTGACCGGAATCGAACCCACAACTCTTTGGTCCGTGGGGCCGACGCTCTGACCACTGAGCAACCCATCACTTTGTAATATTCTTCCTTGATCTCAGCTATCATCTTTTAAGTCATAATGACAAATATTTCTCCAACCAACAGTCTGCTTTCATTTACTGGAGAAACTCCCAATTCTCTGCTACTGTTTTTTCCCGAAATCTCCCCAGGTGGTGATCATGTACAAACAGGATTGACAGTCACTACTCTGGATGCTTAACCTAACATTCACCCTGGTAATTGTACAGTTCTACACACTTTAAATACACATGGTCATGTATGACCATGATAAAAATATAAAATAGTTCCTTCACTCCAAAAAAATTCCGTCATAGTCTTAAACTTACCCCAAGGCAAACACTGATGTTCATTGTTCCTACAGTTTTTCTTTTTCCACAATTTCACAGAAATGGAATCATACAGTAAGTGGCCTGATGCACTGAGTGACTTTCACTTAAGCATGAATGCCACTGAGATTCATTTTTTTGTTGCTAAGTGTATCAGAGCTTTTTATTGCAAAGTAGTACTCTCTGTTCTGTCTACCACAGGTTTGTTTATCCATTAACCAGTTGAAGGACACTTGAGTTGTTTTCTACCTTCTGGCAAATAGGAATAAAGTCAAACATTAATGAGCACGTTTTTGTATGAACCTAAGTTTTCATTCCACTTGGGTGAGATTACTGGTTATATGGTAAACGTATGTTTAACTTCATAAGAAACTGCCCACCTATTTTCCAGGTAAAATGGCTATGCTTTACCATTTTGCATTCTGATCAGCAATATAAGTTTCAACTGCTCCACATCACTGCTGGCATTTCTGTCATTTTAGCCGTTTTCATAGGCATGTAATAGGTGAAGTGTGTTCAAATCTTTCACCCACCTTTACATTTGGTTGGTTTTTGTTTTGAGTTCTGATAACCCTTTATATATTGCAGACACAAATCCTTATCAGCTGTGAGGATTGTAAAATTTTCTCCCAGTCTGGCTTGTTTTAACTTTAGAGAGCAGAAATGCTTAATTTTGATAATCCAATGTATCAATCTTTTATAGATTGTGCTTTTGATGCTGCATCTAAGAACCCATGGTCAAAAAGATTTCCTTCTATGGTTTAACTTCTCAGTTTCCTAGTTTTAGATCTATGGTTCATTTGGAGTTAATTTTTTTGTATATGGTAGAGAGTCTGGGTGCAAGTTTACTATTTTTGTATATAGATATCCATTTATTTCAGCACCAACTGTTGCAAAGGCTATCCTTTCTCCATTGAATTGCTTTTTTTTTTTTAATCCTCATCCGAGGATATTTTTCATCTTCAGACAGAGTGGGAGGGAGAGAGACACATCGATTGGTTGTCTCCTGCAAGACCCCAACCAGGGCCGAACTACAACTGAGGTACATGCCCTTTGCCAGAATCGAACCCGCGACTTATTGGTTTATAGGCCAATGCTCTACCACTGAGCCAGGTTGGCCAGGGCTCCACTGAATTACTTTTTTGCACCTTTGCTGAAAACCAGTTGGCCATATACAGGGTGGAACAAAAGATGTTTACAGCTGTTCCTATGGAAAATAATATAATAATAAATAATAACACAAGAATAAACTGCATACTCACAACTGTAAAACTACTTTTACCCCACCCTGTACGTGTGGTATGTTCTGGATCTTGTCCTATTCCATGGATCTATAAGTCTATAATTTCACTGGTACCACACTATCTTGATTACTGTAGCTTTATAGTAAGTCTTGAAATCAGTGTGCTTCATTTTTCCATGTTTTGTTCAAATAGAGTGGGAGGGAGAGAGAGAAACATCGACGTGAAAGGGACACATCGAGTGGTTGCCACCCACACGACCCAACCAGGGATTGGGGACAAACTGCAACTGAGGTATGTGCCCTTAGCGGGAACCAAACCCGGGTCTCTCTGACCCAGGCAGATGCTCTAACCGGCTGAGCCAAACCTGCCAGAGTTTTTCCATTAATTCTTAAAGAGGGAGTGGGGGAAGGGGAAGAAACATCGATTGGCTGCCTCCCACATGACCCCGACTAGGGCCGGGGATCGAACCTGAGACCCTTTGGTCTGAGGGACACTCTAACCACTAAGCCATATTGGCCAGGGCTTTCCAATTGTTTTAATGATTCGTTCCTTTTTATGAAAATGCAAATTTTGGAACCAATTTGCCAATTTATACAAATAATTCTGCCAGGATTTTGACAGGAATTGGGTTGAATTCATAGATCAAGTGGGAGAAAACTGAGCGCTCATACTGTTTTCCAGTTCTTGAATATATGTCTCCCTTTTCTCAATCTTTAATATTTTTCACCAAGATTCTATAGTTTTCAGGATATGAATCTTGCACATCTTTCATCAGACTTAACTGTAAGTATTTAAATTTTTAATGCTGTTTATAGCATTTAAAAAATCTTTTACTTCTAATTACTCATTGCTGATATATAGAAATACATTTGATTTTTGCACATTAATTATGGAACCTTTTTATCTTATTAGTTTAGGTAACTTTTTGTAGAATTTTGTGAATGCAGACAGTTTTATTCCTTTTCAATCTGTATGGCCTTACTGCACATGCCAGGACCTACAGTTACAGTGTGGAACAGGAGCGGTAAGAGCAGATAACCTTGTCTTCTTCCTGATCTTGGAGGGAATGCATTCAGTCTTTCACCATTAAGTATATTAACTATATAGATTTTTAAAATCTATATTCTTTATCAGTCTGAGGAAGTCCTCTGAGAGTTGGATTGTCTAATAGACAATAGGGCTATTAAGACTGCTTTTTTTAGTGCTTTGGAAATCTTTCATCTGTATTATCACATTTATTGGCACAAAGTTGTTTTCTATATTTCTTTTAATGTCTATAGGGCCTGTACTGATCTCTTTCATTTCTGATATTGGTAACTTGTCTTTCCTGTCTAGTCTATACGGAGATGTATCAGTTATTTTTTTATCTACCCCCCCCCCCAAAACCCTTGACATTTAGTGGCCTTAATTTTCTCTACATTTAGTAGTTTATGTCATTAATTCCTGCTCTTTTTCAAGTTGCTTAGGTCACTAATTTGAGACCTTCTTTTCTAATGTAGGTAGAGTTATAATTTTCCTCTTAAAACTGCTTTTGAATTCAAAATATTTTCCAATATTATTTTTCCTTGACTCAGAGAAATAATGGAATATAGTTTCCAAAAATTTGGGGGTTTTACAGATACCTTTGTTAAGAGCCACTGTGGTCAGAGAAGATGCATCATTTGAATCTTTTACAATTTACTGAGACTTGTTTTGTGGTCCAGAATGTGTTCTATCTTGGTAAATGTTCCATGTGCACTTGGAACATCAATTAGGTTGATGGTAATGTTCACAAATCCTGAATATCCTTACTAATTTCCTAATCTCTTGACTATAAATTTTTTTCTGTTTAGTATTGTAATCTTCTCTATCATTAGGAAATGACCTTATCACTGATAACTCTTTGCTCTTCAGATTATTAATATAGCAATGCAAGCTTTCTTCTGATTAGTGTTAGCAGAGTATAACTTTTTCCATCCTTTAACTTAAAAAACAAAACAGCTTTAATGGGATATAATTCACATACCATATAATTCCACTATTTGAAGTATATAAATCCATGGCTTTTGGTATGTTTCCAGAGTTGTGCAACCAATAACACCCCAGAAACTCTGTACCCTCCACTCCCCTTAACAGTAGGCAGTCATTAATCTACTGTCCGCTTTTGTAAGTTTGTCCATTCTGGACATTTCCTATAAATGTAATCATACACTATCCTTTTGTGACTGGCTTCTTTCACTTAGCACGATGTTTTCAAGATCCATCAGTGTTTTAGCATGTGTCAATACTTTTTTATTTGAGTGATATTCCATCATATGGATATACATTTTATTCATCAGTTATTGGGACATTTGGGTTATAATCCTATAAACAATTTGTATCTTTAGAGTGCATCACATATAAACAATAAGTAATTGGGTCTTGCTTTTTTAGCCAGTGTTACAATTTCTGCCTTGTAATTGATTTTAGACCATTTGTTTGCTATTTTCTGACATTCTTCCCTTTTTTTCCATTTAACTCTTAAATTTCAAGTGGATGAATGTTCCAAGTTATGGTTATAAGATGAAAATCTAATATTAGAGGAAATGGCAAAGTCATTTCATCCAACTCAATTGCTTTTTGGGGCTATTGCCATCTTTGTTCCCAGCTGTACTGTGAATATTACTGGTATTAGGATTCAACCTTACATGTAATGGTTGGAGGAAACGGTATTTTAATATTTGATCTTCCTATTCAGAAACATTAATATATCTTCATTTATTCCTAGGCATGTGATCCTTTGCTGCTGTAATAGAAGTGTTTTCATTGTATTTTCTAACAAACTTCTTGTTGCTATTTTATAAGATTTCAAGCTTACAAAGAAGTTGGAAGAACAGTATACTGAGTACCCATTAACTGATCAACATTTACCTCATTTGTTCTCTCTATAATCTTTTTCATAGTTGAACCACTCGAAAGTAAGTTACTGACACTAGAACAGTAAATACTTCAAGCATGTTGTCAGTACCATCACCAAAGAAATTTAACTTTACCACTTGTCCCCTAAATGTCCTTTACAGCTGAGTTTTTCTATGTAGGACCCATTGTGTGTGGTTGTTTTGTTTCCTTCGCTCTCCAACAGTACCCTCCCACCATCTACCATTTCTTCAAGCGTCCAGGTTTTGTTTTGTGTGTTTTTCTAAGCAATCTTTATAAACACAAATATCACATCAGGGCCTTTAAGATCCGGTTACCCCCTCACCACAGCATGACTGCCAGGGATCTGCTGCTTCCTGAACACCTTTCCTGTCACACTGCAGCAGCTTGCTAACTGGACTCCAGCTTCCCTCACAGACTAACGCAGATGCCGCTACGCAAATCTATGCAAAGATGACTATCCCACTGCACAAAATGTCCATGTCTTGCCTTCTTGCCTTCTACAGAAACAGGTACTCTGTAATCAGTTTAGAGATCCAAATTTTCTTTCCCTAACAAAAACTTGGGATTTTACAAATGGAATAAAATACAAAATCCCATATTTACTATAGAATGTTAAAAATGCACAAACAGGAAAAGGAAGGAATAAAAATCAAATTCCTTACTCGTTTTCGAACTCTAATATTCTCTCACAAAACAATGGTTTTTGCTCCACTGGGACTTCACTGGTCGCTTTTCCCTGGCCATTCCCATCCATCCTGTTTCTTGAATCCTAAGCATTTTGGAGTTAGAAACAGCCAAGATATATGTTAAGCTCACCTTTGAAGGACTGTTGCTGAAGTAGTAGAAAATCTTTTCTCGAGGAGAAAGCATCATTTCACTTTTATGTGGAGAAATGTAGACAGGATGATTTTGAGACAACTGTATTCGACGAGGTGAGCCTGTTCTCACAAATGGATAGGGAGACAGTGGAGGAGCATCTGTCTATTGAAAAACAACAATAAATCAGTCTTTCTAAGAGAGCTAAACGAAATTTCTTACCAAGCATTTTTTAAAGTAGTTATTTTTATTATAAGAACAAAGGGCTAATAAACCATAAGCTTATGAATGGTAAACAGTGATAGCAACAAGTAACCCTAAAGAAAACCATACAGCCCTGGCCAGTATGGCTCAGCGGTTAGAGCGTCGGCCTGCAGTCCGGAGAGACCCGGGTTCGGTTCCCGCTAAGGGCACGTACTTCGGTTGCAGTTTGTCCCCGGCCCTGGTTGGTCATGCGGGTGGCAGCCACTCAATGTGTCCCTTCACATCGATGTTTCTCTCTCTCTCTCCCTTCCTCTCTCTCCCTCCCACTCTATCTGTACAAAAAAAAAAAAAAAAGAAAACCATACAATCAGCAAACATGTAAGTGCTTACTTTGTGCCGCTGTTTTAAGTATTTTTAGTACATTATAAACTAGGGGTTACTCTTATTTCCATTTCACATAGGAAACAGGAGGCATGGAGAAAGCTAAAGACCTTGTAAGACAACACCCCCCCCCCCCCCCAGCTGCTAAGTTTTGGACAACTGGAACCCACGCACTCACTCTTTTATTGCTCTACTCTATAGGGAATCCAAATACCATCTTAGTCAAGTTTTTCTGTTAGACTTCCTCCATTTTACTTAAGAGAATTATTTCTAAAACTAGTTTACACACATGGAACAGCTCAAACAGAAGTGATTCCTCATCCCTCAAGTGAAAAAGAGTATGAAATAATCCCACCAAACTTACTATGTTTGCCTGTGAGTACTTCAGGGCAAATGTTTTAATTTGTTTGATGTAGATGTTGTTGTAGAACTGGATGAGGTCTCCCCTCTCCTCCTCCTCCATGTCACTGTTGGCACCTGTGAGACGAGTAGGTGTTGGAGGGGCACTGCTAGGCTGTGGAACGGGCAAGGTGCTGCTTGACCTCATGATAGGACTGGAGTCTCTGCTGGCTGTGGCAGGTAGAACAAAGGGTGTTGGACAGGAAGACTGCCTTTATCCTACCGAATTTTCTTTTTAAAATAACCTACCTGATCTACTTGTGTAATGGCAGCAAATGGGCACTTAATGTCTTGTGCTTTGCTCCCTGGTATGAAGAATTAAGTACTAATGTCACCCCCGGGCCATAAATGTAGGAAGGGCATAAGTGTTCACTAATAAGTTACACAAGTTTTCTAGGACCTGAGCCCCGCATTAAGTGGTGTAAACAAATAGGGATGGTATTTCCATCGCACGGTTTCGCCTGACATGCCAGACTTGTCTGAAATGCAGGCCAACAAATTCCTGCCTAATTCCCCTGGAGAAAAATGTTTTGCACAATGTGCGTCAAAGCTATGGGATAAAGGACAAACAACTTTGCCACTAAATTTAGAACTATTCCTCGTTCCAACAAATCCTCTACCAATAAAATAGTTTCACAGTTTCCTTAGTAATAATTTCATTTAGTAATCCTCAGTCTTGTAGGCCTAAAAATTAAGAGAAGCTACTGTACATTTTGTATGCTTTCATAAAAATCCCACTTACTTCTGTCTTTGTTCAGTTCTGTTGGAGAATTCTGATGGCTTCTGCTGTCACTGCTACCAGAATTTCTTCTTTTCCTTTTCCCTTTTATCAGAACACTTCTATACACCTTTAGAGAGACGATGAGAAAGGGACAAAAATTAGTACTTATTGAATATATCCTAGACTATATGACCTTGACATGTTATTTCTCATGATAGCCCTATGAAATAATAGTTATCCTCAGGAAGGTAAATAAATGTAGCTAAGGTCATATATCTATTAAATAACAGATCCAGGGTTGACATCAGGGTCTGTCTGAATTGAAATTCCAAGTATTGACTACAACACAACAGGGCAGTAATAGTACCCAACAATAAAATCCAAGTCATTCTAAATCAGATACAGAGATCTCACATACCTATGTCTTTAAGATAGATGGATAGTATTAAAGGTAAAATGAGTTCTAAAATTTCATTAAAGGTTGGTTAAATGTACTATGTTTCCTAAACCAAACAACTTCCTAATTTACATCTCTCCTATGATTAGCTGAATTAAGAAGTCAGTTATTTCTATCATTACCTTCTGGAGAAAAGAGGACTTAAAGTCTTAGTGTTTAACCTGGAAACAGGCTACAGAATCAACTCTGGTTTATTTTTTATATTCATGAAAGGCCTGAAGCTTTATTTTCAGCCCTGAGAGGAAATGTAGTTACCTGGCTCCGGGCCTGTGGCTGAGTCCTGTAACAACGCATAATATTCTGGAAGGACTTGTCTTCGTTTGTGACCTGGAAAAGAATTAGTATTTTGTGAGAGAGATTGACTTCCAGCAAAATATTCTATGGAGCACTATACACTGGCTCCACAGTGCAATTGGTGAAACTGTATGAAAAACCAATCACTTAAGTCTTTGGACATGGTCCTAGGGTACACAACAAATGAAGAAATACCTACTAAAAATCTAAAATTCAGCACCAACAGAAGTAGTAAGTATCTGAACCAACACATGGAATAAAATGTACAGTAACCAATTAAAATTTCACTCGAGGGGCAAACAGTAGTTCCCTTGGTAGACAACTTCTCATCAGACAATGAGGGCAAAGAGGCAGTGGAACAACATGTTCTAAGTGCTCAAAGTAAACAAAAAGCACTACACTAAAGAATCCAGTATCTAGCAAAGTTATCTTTTAAAAATGAAATAAATATATCTGAGAAAAACAGAATTTTCTGTTAGCAGACCCATCTTACAAGAAATACTAAAGTTCTTCAGACTGAAAGCAAGTGACTCCAGATAGTAACTCAAACACACACGAATATACAAAGAGCACTGGTGAAGATAATTATGTAACTCTAAAGGCAATATGAAATGTCTCCTTTCCTTCCTTCTCACAACTATAAAACAGTATGTATATGACATTGTTGGACCTGTAACAGAAATATGACACGTTGTCAAAAACAGCACTAAGAGGGTAGAGGAAGGCTGTATTGGGCTAAACGAATGAATCCAGATGATAACTCAAAACCACAGGAACCAATAAAGAGAATCGGAAAGAACAAGGTTAACTTAAAGCTTTACATCAGGGGTAGGGAACCTTTTTTCTGCCAACAGCCATTTAAATATTTATGACATCATTTGCAGGCCGTATAAAAATTAACCAACTTAAAAATTAGTCTGCTATATTTGGTTAGGCTAATTTGGTGAAGTGTGTGATGTTAGCTGTATTGATTTTAGGGGCCTCATAAGGCCTGCAGGCCGGACGTTCCTCACCCCTGCTTTAAATAAATATTTACACTTTTTACACTACTCTCAACTTCTTTAAAAGTCTTAAACTGTATAAAATAACAGAAATAATTGTTGAATTTCTAACATTTATGCATACAATATGTATTAGAATACTACCACCAAAAGGAGGAAAAGGAAACAGCTATTAAGAATCACACTTTTATATCTCATTGGAATTAAGTTAGTGTAAATCTGAAGCTGATTTTCGTAAGATATATATGTGGAGGTTGGGGAAGGTGGGGAGATAGTTGGTACAAGCTTCGCCCTGCTGGTATGGCTCAGTGGTTGAGCATTGACCCGTGTGCACCAAGAGGTCTCTGGTTCGAATCCCAGTCAGGGCACATGCCCAGGTTGTGGGCCCAATCCCCAGTAGAGGATGTGCAGGAGGTGGCCAATCAATGTTCTCTCATTGATGTTTCTCTCTCTCTCCTACTTTCCTCTCTCTCTCCTACTTTCCTCTCTCTCTAAAATCAATAAAGAAAAAAAAAGGTACAAGCTTCTAGTTTTAGAAATTCTAGGGATTAGGGATCTAATATAGAGCGTATTGTGACTATAGTTAACAGTAATGTATTACATACTTGGAAATTGCTAAGCGTTGATCATAAATGTTCTCACTACAAAAAGTATGCCTTGGTCAGTGTGGCTCAATGATGCTTAGAGTGTTGGCTCACAAACCAAAGGTCTGTGGATTCAGTTCCTGATCAAGGGCACATGCCTGGGTTACAGGTTCTATCCCTGGCCATGGTCAGGGCACATGTGGGAGGCAACCAATTGATGTTTCTCTCTCTCTCTAAAAAAAAAAGTAGTTACGTGATGGATTTTAACCTTAACTGTGGTAATCATAATGCAATATATACATGTATCAAATCATCACATTGTACACCTTACACTCTCGCTGTTATATATCCTTTCTCCCTCCAGCTGAGGAAAAAGATAGAGCAACAGATAGTGGTTACTTTAGGGCTCACCATATACACATCTAAGAAAATAAAAAAATGTGAAAGTCATTACTGACATTAAAATGCCATATTAGAAAGAAATTACCTGATACAAACAAAAGCGGTAAAGGAGAAATAGAGGACAGGAGACAAAAAAATAAAGGAAACATTAAATATGAATGGATTAAACACAAAGCAAAAAGTAAAAACTGTCAGACTGGAGAGAAAAAAGAGATCCAAGTATACTCTGTCTACAAGACACACTTTAGATGGGAAAACACTAATAGGTTTAAAAGAAAGGATAGAAAGGGAAATATGCAAACCACAGCCTCTAAAAAGCTGGGTGGCTTTACAAATATCATACTATAAAATAGACTTTAAAAAAATAAAAGTTACTAAAGAGGAACATTTTATAATGATAAAATGGTCATACGGAGAAAAATCACTAAGAAAATACTTTGACAAAGAAAAATTATGAACTATGCTCCATCAAATTAGACAGCCCAGAGAAAATAGACAAATTCCTAGAAAGATACAAACTACCAAAACTGATTCTAGAAGAAATATAAAATGTGAATAAACTCACCACAAAGAAAAGCACAGGCTCCAGTGCCTCACTGCTGAAGCCAAGCATTTAAAGATGAATTAATACCAATTCTTCACTAACTTCCAAAATGTAGTATAGGAAGGAACCCTTCCCTATGCGTTATAGGAGTCCACTGTTATCCTGATGACAAAACCAGACCAATCCTATTTCTTTCTAACAAAACTACAGACCAGTATCTCACAAATAGGACAAAATTCCTCAACAAAATAATGCAAACCGAACCTAGTAACATATCAAGTTAATTCTACACTATGAACAAGTGGGTTTTAATCCAGGAATACAAGCAAGGTTGGTTTACTGTATGAAAATCAGAACTCTTAACACAAGATAAATCTTGAAAACCTTTGATTTGGCAATATATTATTAGACATTATACCAAAAGCACAAGCAACAAAATAAAAACTATACTTCATCAACATTTTTATGCTTCAAATAATGCTTTCAAGTGAAAGACAACACACAGAATCAGAGAAAATATTTGCAAATCACCTCTCTGATAAGGGAGTTACATCCAGAACACATAAACAACTACAAGAACTTGAGAACCAAAAACCAAACAACCCAATTCAAAAATGGGCAAAGAATTTAAACAGATTTCTTTAAAGAAGATATACAAATGACCAGTAAGCAAATGAAAAGATTCTCGACATTGTTAGTCATCAGAAAAATGTAAATCAATACCACAATGAGATAGCTCTTCATACCACTGGGATGGCCAGACTCAAAGACTAAGATAATGAACAACAAACACAATATGACACTCAAGATCATTACTCATTAGAGAAATACAAATCAAAACCACAATAAGGTACCAGTCAGTACACACTAGGATGGCTAAAATAAAAAATGGAAAACAAGCTGGCAAGGATGTAGACAACTGGAACTCTCATGCACTGCTGGTGGGAATGTAAAATGGTGTAGCTGCTGTGGAAAAAAAAAAGGCAGTTCCTCAAAAATGAAACAATGTATGACCTAGCAATTCCATTTTTGGGTATACACACAAAAGAACTGAAATGTTCATTTGCAGCATTAGTCACAACAGCCAAAAAGTGGAAATATCTTAGGTGTCCGTCAATGGATGAATAAACAAATGCGGTATATACATATATGTAATATTTTTCAGTCTTAAAAAGGACGAAAAGTATAACTCATACTATAACATAGACCAATCTAGAGGACATTATGCTAACTGAAATAAACCAGTCCTCAAAAGACCAATGTTACACAATTCCACTTATATGAGGCACCTAGAACAGTCTGATTCATAGAGACAGAAAGTAGAATGGTGGTCACCAGGAAGTAAGGACAGTGGGAATGGGGAGTGAGTAATTAGTAAGTAGTAGTATTTTGCAGGGATGGGAATGTTTTGAATGTAGATATAGGTGGTGGGTGTACAACATTGTGAATACACTAAATGCCATTGAATTGTTCATTTAAAAAGGGCTAATTCTATTACATGTACTTTACCTCAGTAAATTATTTTTAAAAACAAACAGATAATAAAACAGTGCTGATGAGAATGTGGAGAAATCAGGACCTTCATTTATAGCTGGTGGAAACGTAAAATGGTGCGACTACTGGAAAGTCTGGCAATTCACTCCTAGATATGTGCTGAAATGAAAATATCCATACAAAATCTTGTGCACAAATGTTCATAGCCAAAAAAATGGAAATAATCTATCAACTGAAAAATAGATAAACAAAATACTATATATTCACACAACAGAATATGATGTAAAACTGACTGGTGATGGCTGCACAGACTGTGAATATACTAAATCTACTGAGTTACACATCTTAAATGAGTGACTTATATGGTATGTGAATTCTCTCTCTCAATAAAGCTGTTAAAAATGTTCTGAGAGTAAGGAAGTAGCACTTTTTTCCTTTTATATTCCAAAGTACTCACTTTTGCCATCACATAAATTGCACACATGAGCAACTGGTCCAGGTGTCTGTCCATCATAAGTTCAGGAGACTGAATTATAGAGAATTCAAAGCAGGTCCAGATTTTTTTCCTTAGTTCATCTGAAATATCCAGTTTAGTACAAAGATCCCGAAGGCGGACACCTGCTAAGTGGTAAACCTAGTAGATAGATAAAAACATTTCAGAATTTTTTATCTGACACATTTCCTCAGCTCATGACCTGTTTAGAGTGCACAAAAAATTACCTTTCTAAAGAAAAGTGATAATGAGTTGGTCTTCCTGGGTCTAATACGGCTGCCAGATGAAGATGGGCCTTGTTTCTGCTGTTGTCCCCCTGGGGAAATCTGCTGAATGCCCACCTGACCAGGGACTTGCAAGGTTGTTCCTGTCACCTGTTGGGAGCTCAAATTCCCAGCCAGGGCCTGAGCACTGAGGGGCTGGATGGAGCCTGTCACAGCTTGTGCCTGCCCTCCAACATTGACTTGGACTGGGAAGAATGTTATCCCTCCATTTTCATTGGCAATACCTATAGTTTATTACAAAGAAAAAAGCACAGAGGAAATGTTGATAATACAAGGTTGTCCAGGCAGGGGGTTTCCAATTCCTCTCCACTCCTCACACCCTTCCCCCCTAAAATGCTGGTCTCATCATCATTCCAGCCAAATCTCAGGTAACTTTCTAATAAATGCCAGAGAAAGAACTTGATATCCAACTCTGCCCTCCTTACCTTGTACAGGAATGGTCACAGTCTGTCCATTGTTGGCTGTGACAGTGGCTGTTGCCATGGTGACCAAAGTCTGTCCAGGAACTGGTGTGACAGAAACAGCCTCCCCAGACACATTCTGCACAGGGACAGCATTGACTAGGGGCTGTGGTGGCATGCGTCCTGGTGTTCCTCTGTCAGAGGGGCTATCATTCTCAACAAACAGCCGTCTTCTGGTAGAGCTGGCTGTTGGTGAATTGTACCTTTCATACAATGTGGTTGGAGATGTTACACCTAGGGTCAAAAAATAAAATAAAATAAACCATTTAACTCAGGGAGACTGAGATCGGACTTCCAACCAAGCTGTCATTAAGTATTCAAAAACTAATTAGTGCTTGAAATACCTCCTAATTTAAAAGCAAACAAACATATAGGAGTCACATCATAGCTACATTCAAGTGATAAACATTCAGCTGAACACTCTTCTGAGCAGAACTAAAGGAAGAGTTCTCTGTCCTACAGCACGCCCTTCTCACTCACCTGCTCAGTCACACTCGACGGCCCGCCACCACTGCAGGGCCTTGACGAGCCAGGGGCAACTAAACAACTGTTTTTCCATGATATTTCTGACCATATTCAATTCTACCTAACACTCATGTAAAATGTGATTGTACCATAAATCCACGACTTGATGAGGGGACTTGATGGCTCTGATATTCCTACGGTACCATCTGGCAGCATCCCCCCTAGTTTTATGAATCTTTGTCTTTGTCAACATACAGAAAATTACTAAAACTCAATATCCTTCAGAAAGCATGGACATACATGTTTTGGATTCAATTAAGTTTAAAAAAAAAAACTTTATTGAGATAAAATTCTCAAGCATTTCACCCACTTAAAATTGTATAATTCGATGGTTTTTGGTATATCAATTATTTTTAACTGTGGTAAAATACATATATATATATAACATAATTTGCCATTTTTAACCACTCTTTAAAAAAATTTTTTTTCTTTATTGATTTGGGAGAGAGAAGAAGGGGGGAGAGAGAGAGAAACATCGATGAGAGAGAACATCGATTGGCTGCCTCCTGCATGCCTCCCACGGGGGATCGGGCCCACAACCTGGGCATGTGCCCTGTCTGGGAATCGAACTGGCGACCTCTTGGTGCATGTCGATGCTCAACCACTGAGCCAGACCTGCCTGGCCATTTTAAACCAGTTTTAAGTGTACAATACACTGGCATTAATTACACTCACAATGTTGTACAACAATCACCACTATTTCCAAAAATTGTTCAACAGAAACTCTATTAACCATTATGGCTTTGTCAATTGTTAAGTATGCACACCAAAGTCTGAATTTTTGCTAAGTAAGCATTATTTCCCTCTTTCATATCCAGGTGTAAAAACTGTATCAGTGGGTTTTAAACAATTTTAAATATGTGTAGAAAGGTACTGAAAGGATTGACAGGAGCAGAACTGACCGACTGTGGCTTAGTATTTCAATTTTCCAATGATACAAAAGCAAATAAACTTACTAGATTTATATTTGGAATAAAGCTGCATAGTCGATCATTATCTTATAAAGTATTAAGAGATCACATGAATATGGAGAAGTGATAAATACAAAGAAAATGAAGTTGAAAGTCAAGTCCTAATCCATAGATTAGGGAAGAAAAAACTACAGAAGTAGGACAGAGGAAGACCAGCTGTCAGATCTATGGGTCTCAGTGAATAATCAAAAAAATAATTTATGATGCCTCTTTCAAAAATCAGGACATTTTCATCCACATTTACTGAGTATGCACTGACATACAGTGACTGCTGATTTTAAAACTGATCTTTCTTCTCTACAGCCAACACTTATCAATTACATTAAAAAGTTGATCGGGAAACGAGAATATCCTTCTACTGCATCTAAGGATTTAGAACTCTGAATTTACAGAATTGCTTTTTAGAAAGTAGTTTTATCTTAAGTATGTCAACTTAAACCTTATACCTGGCAGATGTTATAAAAAGCCACCTGAAATGTAATCAGAGGAATAGCAAAACTCCCCGTTTCTATACTTGTTGGGCCAGCACTGCTGTCACATTACCCCTGACAGCAAAACCCACTGATAAGAGTCAAAGGCAAACTTGCTCAGGCCATTTGGTCCCCTTCACTCACTAATTTGTCTGTACCTGACTGGATCGTACAGCTCTGTCTTTGAGAAGCTTTTCTGTTTCTTCTGATTTTAAAACTAATATACTTATCTTTAAAAATTTACAGCAATCACCTGGAATCGTATCACCCAACAATAATCATTCTTGGAGCTTAGTTTTTCTTTTCAGCCCTTTTGTATGCATACACACACACACACATATACACACATACATACATGTAAAAAATAGGAAATATTAATAAATCTTTTTGAAAGACATGTGTTGCCCTCGTCGGTTTGGCTCAGTAGTTAGAGCACTGGCCCACAGACCAGAGGCTCCTGGGTTCGGTTCCCACTAGGGGCACATACCTTGGTTGCAGTTTGTCCCCGGCCCAAGTCGTCTGGGTGGCAGCCACTTGATGTGTCTCTCTCACATCGATGTTTCTCTCTCTCCCTCCCGCTCTATCTGAAGATAAATGCAAAAATGTCCTCAGGTGAGGATAAAAATAAAATAAAAGATGTGTTATAGCATGCATTTTCCCGTGTTCTTAACCATTCTTCAAGGGCATTACTTATAAGTCATCCATGTGGCATTATAATGCATAGAATATTTTCTTCTATATGTCCTATGAACTTCACTTGCAGGTTTTGATGGAATTTAAATCCCCAGATGTTAGGCCCTCATATATTTGCCTTACTTAGTATTTTATTTTAAAATGTTTTTTCTAATATTTTTTCTTATTGATTTTAGAGAGAGAGGAAGGGAGAGGGAGAGAGAGATAGAAACATTGATGAGAGAGAACATTGACTAGCCACCTCCAGCATGCATTCCACTGGGGATTGGGCCCACAACATGGGCATATGCCCTGACCAGAAACTGAAGTGGTGACCTCTTGGTGCGTGGGTCAATGCTCAACCAGTGAGCCACACCAGCTGGGCTGCCTTAGTATTTTAAACTTACTTCTTCCAAGTCCTCCAGTATCAGCACGAATTTCACTCACTCTTCTGGGAGTCAAAGGGGAGCCAGCAACACAAATTTCATCTGCTCTTTCCAGGTTCTGAGGTGGCATGACCTATAAAGAATTGTATATATACCGAATGTCATTATTCAAAAAACATTATCATTAAAAATACAATAATAATTTTAAGGTAAAATAAAGCTGTCTTTGCTCATTAGTTACTCCATCTATCAGTTGCCTTTTCCATTTTCATACTAAAATTAAAATAAATTCTGGCAGGCTTAAAAAATTTCAAAATTTACTAAGTAGGTATTAAATATGCATCAATATTCCTTACTGATTTGAAGAATTAGAGTATCAAGCATTCTAAGGTACAAAAACTTGATTAAGAAATCAAGACAGAACACCGAATTCCTACTCTGTCACTGAAAACTTGGGGCAATCACGAATGACTTGTGGCTCTTGTTTCCTACTGGTTACAGTGGTGATTGTTCCACATAAAAACCCAGACGCTCCCCTCCCACTTGGCATAAGGAAGACATGAAGTTCAACTGCTTGCTGTAAAAGAAGATGTAGATATTAATATACTTTTGCTATAGAAAGATGTTAAGATATTTTCACAAACCTCTTCACATGTAGGAACTCTGTTTTCATTGTCTCTAATTCTGTCCCAGAGTGGTGAATCTGATTTCCATGCCAAATGATCCAATATCTGTTCTTCAATCTGATTGAGGTGTTTTACCACCTCTCTACAAAGGCCATCTTCTGCTCTAATGAATACTTCTATCACCTGAAATAAATAAAATGCCCTGGCTTAATTAACTATATATATGTATTTTATAAAAATTGTATAACTATAAAAAATGGGTAAATTTAATTTTTTTAAATTTTTATAGACGTAACATAAAAAATTACAAGTTTAAAGAATAGTACTATTTTAAAACAGCTGCTCTTTTACCATGTTTATAAACAATATTTAAACTGCATGTATGAGTTGTATAAGATACTTTTATAGTGCTGTATTTCAAACACTTTTTTTTTTTAATCCTCACCCAAGGACATTCTTGCATTTTATCGTCAGATAGAGTGGGAGGGAGGGAGAGAGGAAGAGAGAGACACATCGACTGGTTGCCACCCACATGACCCCAATCGGGGCTGGGGACAAACTGCAAGGGAGGTACGTGCCCTTAGTGGGAACCAAACCTAGGACTCTCTGGTCCATGGGCCAATGCTCTAACTGCTAAGCCAAACCAGCCAGGGCTCAAACCTTTTTAATAATATTTTTTCCTCATCTGAGGATATTTTTCCATTGCTTCTTAGAATGAAACAGGGAAGAGAGAAACACTGATGCAACAGAGACACACTGACTGGTTGCCTCCCACATGACCCCATCCAGGGCTAGGGATCAAACCTGCAACCCAGATATGTGCCCTTAATCAGGAATCGAACCTGCGACTGTGGGCCAATGTTCTAACCACTGAGCAAAACCAGCCAAGGCCATCTCAAACTTATTTTTTTTGCATTTACCTTCAGATAGCACGGGAGGGAGAGAGAGAGGAAGAGAGAGAGAGAGAGAGAAACATTGATGTGAGAGAGATACATCGAGTGGTTGCCACCCACATGACCCCAAACCAGGGCCGGGGACAAACTGCAACCAAGGTACGTGCCTTTAGCGGAAACCAAACTTGGTACTCTCTGGTCTGCGGGCCAACACTCTAACCACTGAGCCAAACTGGCCAGGGCCATTTCAAACTTTTTTTTTTTCATTTTATTTTAATTTATTTTTTTAATCCTCACCCGAGGACATTTTTTTTTTATCCTCACCCGAGGACATTTTTCCTTTTTTTGTTCAGATAGAGTGGGAGTGAGAGAAAGAGAGAGAAACATCGACGTGAAAGGGACACATTGAGTGGTTGCCACCTGCACGACCCAACCAGGGCCGGGGACAAACTGCAACAAGGTACGTGCCCTTAGCGGGAACCGAACCCGAGTCTCTCTGGACCGCAGGCTGACGCTCTAACCACTAAGTCAAACCAGCCAGGGTTCGAGGACATTTTTTCATTTTTTGTTCAGATAACGTGGAAGGGAGAGAGAGGAAGAGAGAGAGACACAGAGAGAGAAACATCGACGTGAAAGGGACACGTCGAGTGGCTGCCACCCGCACAACCCAACCAGGGCCGGGGACAAACTGCAACCAAGGTACGTGCCCTTAGCGGGAACCGAACCTGGGTCTCTCCAGACCGCAGGCCGACACTCTAACTGCTGAGCCAAACTGGCCAGGGCCATTTCAGACTTTTTTAAATGAAAGAATATGTCTTATCTATTGAGACTGAAAACATTACTTTTTAAATTTCTTATTTAAAAACCCTAAACATTCAATCTATGCCACTATAAAAATGTTTTGACTGCTCTATCTGAATTAAGTAAATTCATACACAATTAATATTAAGATGGAAACTACTACCAAATCAATGCCCTAACTCTGTGATATAACATGCGAAAAGAGAATTTTTGTTTCTGAAAAATACACTCAACAATATTTAAATTCCATAAAGTAAAAAAAGAAGATTACTATATAAGATTAGCTAGTGATATGCTTGCTATTTTTTTAAAAACCTTCTTAAGCTCATAAAATGGAAGTATTCTAAAAGTCTTTATTAAATAAACCAAATGAGGCTTTTACTGAGCTTAGGTCTTTATTGTATAGTAAAAGAATTTATATAGTTCTTAAGACTTTTTCTTCTCTGCTCCCCAAATACAGTAGAAATTAAACATGTAATTAAAAATAGAAGAACTGTACTTAGATATTAAAATGAACTAGATGGCTAACAACAGTAAGTTGGTCTCATTTATAAATTTCCTCATTAGTATCAGATTTTAAAAAATACCTTATAAAAGTGATAAAGTGGCACATCAAATAGTTCAGTAATAAATGGAAAATTCCCAGGAGGCTTATAAGAAAAAGTGACGACCTCGAGGCAGCAGGCCAAGAGTGATTTGTGGAATGCGTCTTGTTCCAGAATGCCCTATAAAACAATTAACATTTAGAAACATTAGTCTACTCTAACAAGACATTTCATATCCAGTCAAGTTAAATAAAGACATCAAAAGTCTTATTCTCTGAGTTAGTGAGAAGTATGTGCTTATTTTCTTCCAAAAGTTTTCTTAACTTTATAAATAAGTCCATTTTTTAGCAACTTTCAAAAATCTGACATATTATGAAATATAACTAATACAAAAAAATGTACATCTCTAACTAAAATATACGTACACTCTGATGCTTAGAAGAAAAATGATCTGGTAACATGTTACCAGACAGTATTTACATTAAGAGACCACTGTCATGAAAAGATGGGTGGAAGGAAGGCAGGTGACTTGGCTAGATGGTCATGGACCAGAAGTCAATATATTTGTTCAAGGTGACACTAATCACAGATGACTTTCACATTTACTTTTTTTTTTTCTTATTTATTTTTCAAAGTTGTACATATTTATTATTATTGCTATTTTTTAATCTTCACCCGAGGATATTTTTCCATTTTTGTTCAGATAGAGCAGGAGGAACAGAGAGACAGACAGAGAAACACTGACATGAGAGGGACACATCGAGTGGATGCCTCCCACACGACCCCAATCAGGGTGGGGGATGAATCGCAACCAAGGTATGTGCTCTTGACCATAATCGAACCCATTGACTCATTGGTCCATGACTTGACGCTCTAACTGCTGAGCCAAACTGGCCAGAACCATATTTATTTTTTTTAATTAAAAAGTCATGTAGACACAAATAGCATAGGCAATGGGCAAAATTAGGTAATTCAGACTTTATCAAAATTAAAACCTTTTGTGTGTCAAAAACACTATTGATAAAATGAAAAGACAACCTACAACATAGGAGAAAATACCTGCAAACCACATATCTGATAAGGGACTAATACCCAGAATATACACCAAAAAGAATTGAAAGCAGAGACTCAAATAAATACTTGTACACCAATGTTTGTAATAGCATGATTCACAATAACCAAAAGGTGGAAACAACTCAAATGTCCATCAAAAGACGAATCAATGAATAAACAAAATGTAATATATACATATATATGTGGTGTGTGTATGTATAATATTATTCATCCTTAAAAAGGAATAAAATTCTAATACATTCTACAACATGGATGACCCTTGAAAACATTATGCTAAGTGAAACAGGCCTTACACAAAAGAACAAATTTTATATGATTATATGTGGTACCTAAAATAAGTAAATTCACAAAGTAGAACAGAGGTTACCAGGGACTACAAGGAGGAATGAATGGGAGTCACTGTTTATAGGTATATCCTATGGGCTTGAGATGATAAAATTCTGAAGATGGCTAGTGTGGACGGCTGCACAACATTAATTGTTGATGCCAGTGAATTTGTACACTTAAAAATGCTTAAAGTAGTCAATTTTATGTATTTTTTACAATAAAATTTTTAAAAAATAAATTTCATAGGTGAGTATACAGGTATCTACTTACTATCAATCTCTAAACTACAGCTGTTTTATAATCCTGTATGTTTCAAAATTTGTCATAAAACAGCCTTTTAAATAACATATTTTTATATATAAAAAAGGAAATATAAAATAGGTACAAGGAATTAGAACAATTGGTCAGTTTTGTAATCTTCTTTAAAATGTTATTTAAAAATTTAAGTAAAAAATTTTTTTGATGCAACTGGAAGTAAATATCACTTATTTAAAGTCAATTTACATTTCTTGACTAGTGAAATCTAGAAAAAATAATTATCTTAGCCAAAGAGGAATGGCTGAATGTTTGTTAAAGTCCTACCTAGTCCATACTAAATTTATTCTTCCTATAGAAGGCTTGAATACAAAAATCTATGTTATTTAAAAACTCAGTTAGGTCTGATTAAAAAAAAAATTTTTTTCTTTATTGATGTTTAGCGAGAGGGGAAGGGGGAAGGGAGGAGAGGGAAAAAGGAAGGGAGGGGGAGAGGGGGAGAGAGAGAGAGAAAGAAACATCAATAAGAGAGAACATCAAGTGGCCACCTCCTGCATGCCTCCCCACTGGGGATCAGGCCCACAACCTGGGCATGTGCCCTGACCAGGAATCGAACCAGAAACCTCTTGATGCATGGGTCAATGCTCAACCACTAAGCCACACCGGCTAGGCAGGTTTGATTGTTTTAACCCTTGACTAGAGTTTTACGACCCACAGAAATTGTAAGCTGTAATATATGGTCTACTGCAGTGAGACATTAAGTAGGACTGGAGGTGAAATGAAAGAAGTCAAAAACAAGTTTCCTTAGGTGCTAATTTTATTCCCTCAATGCCATGCACCATCGTTTCTTTTCTTCATTATGGCCTGTTTTGTTTTTCTGGTGGCTAGGGCTGACAGAAAACTACATTTTACTGTGCTGATCAATAAATATATTGGTTATTTTACTCACAGATAAATCCATGTCTCCAAGTCTTTTTTGTTCCTGCTCAATAACAGATTCTAATACTTTATAGTAAAGCATCTCTGCAAAACGAAAGTGTCTGCTGGCAATTTCTGTATAAATAATAAAAAACAGAAATCACATGCAAATAAAATAAATATGAGGGTCCGTCCCATCCTTTGCCCACAAAGTAAAATTTCAAAACTGACACAACACTTCCTACAGTTGCTATTTAAATCATCCCTAAGATTCCTTAATTTTTTCATGGTAACACTTAAATTTTTCTAAAACTGTGAAATGGAATTTTCACATAAAAAAACAATAATAGCAGTCCATTAAGATTTACCTCCACACACACCCTTGGAAGTTTAAACAGAGCAGCTCTATGCTAAGAGGTATGTATACATTTGGTTTACTATTCCACTCATACTTGGTTTTAACTGACAATATCAAACAACTCCTAGCACAGGTCTGGCATGAAAACAGCTGGCTTCTGTTCTTGTTCTTAACATTCTGAAAAATCACAATACTTCTATATTTAATATCCAGTCTACAAATGAAAACTAAAGATTTTCCAAACAAAAAAGTACCAGAAGCTCAACGTAATAAACATATCAGTCTAAAATTTCTCTTACTGAGAAGGGCCCAGAAATCACTTGGTTGACAGCAAATTTAGACATCCATATTCTAGCCCTCAATCTAAAAGCATATATCTTCTCTTCACATTTCTGACTCAGTTACCAAGAAATGGCTCCATGTAGTTAAAATTCAATATGAGAATGATACAGATAATATTAAGCTTCACCTTTAGCACAATTACTGAAATCCTCATCTGGCTGGGAATTCTGAGAATATATTTCAAACATTTCTTTCAATCTGTTGGCAATAGCCTGGGTCGGATCTCTAGAACATGTCCTAAAAAAAATCAAAATAAAAAGAAATCTTATTTAAAGGTCTCGCTGAGTTGCAAAATGATAAACTGTTTACAACTCTGTATTCTTACTATCCTGTAAATATAAAATACTTTGAACACAAACTATACACCCCCAAACTTGATCCAGGAGATCCTTTAGCAAAGGTGCTGGTATTTCCATTTTCAGTGAAAAAACATTTCTTGTGTAAAAAGTCATACCTTCTACTGCAGTAAGTTTAGCAACCTTAACTTGTGCCCATTTGCTGTCCATGACTAGCCTCCCCACCCACACATCAAGTCTACAATCACTGATGACCAACAAAGCTGCCCTCAACTGTTTCCCTAGAGGGCAATACAACTCCTTTAAAACTCCTAGAAGAAAATAGAGTGAAGTAGTATATAATCTATACATTGACTCATAAAAACCACTACTGTATTCTACCTCTTTTTCTGAAAACAAAGTTTACTTCATTGATTTTGTTTTGTTTTTTCACTAGAAAGGTAATATATGTTCAATGCAGAAGCATACAGATTATCGCCATGTGGGCTTTTGTAACAATTATGTTTTTATCTTGATCATAAACATACATATTCATTGTAAAAATGTAGCAAGTTTAGAAAATTATAAAGAAAATAAAAATCAGTTATAATCCTGCTGGAGATAGTTACTGAATATCATATACAGACAGAATTTTATTTATGCACACAAACAGGTGCCTTTTTACAAAAACAAGTCCCTTTGGTTTTATGGTAGTGGTATTTAAATACCACTAATGGTGTTTAAGATTCAAGAAGCTGCTACAGCTGGTTAGAGATTGTAAAAAGATCTGGAAGATACAGAGATTAGATCAGGCTTCTAAAATATATTTATAAAATGCTTCTGAATTCTAGATAAACAAGATCCATTTTAAAAACATGACTTAGGAAGAGGCCACACAGACATAGCCTATTGGGTGTTAATCACAATCGAGTTTATGAAAAAAGTAGACTTCATGAAAAGTAAAGGAAAATAAGTCAGCCTTGGTATTTAGTGAGTCCAGCTATGAGTGGGAAATTACTAGTGTGTATATATACAGGGCCTTCTTATGCCATATCACTGAAAATAAAATGGGTCCTATAGGGTCTATGCCATCAAATCATAATCTTGTAGACTAACCTCCTTTTCAGGCTAAGGGTGTTTTATAGAGCTGAGAACAGTTAGTTGGTAACTTGGTGCTGGACTCCACAGTGTCTGGTGTTGCTGGCTACTGACTCCTGTGCTGTACTGAGGAAATCTGAGTGCTATCGACTGAATGTTTGTATCTCCCCAGTGCCCAAGCTCAGGTTGAAACCTAATTCCCGATGTGACGGTGTTTGGAGCATTTGGGAGGTGATGAGGTCGTGAGGGTAGAGTCCTCCTGAATGGAATTAGTGCCCTTAAAAAAGACCTAGGGCAGTGGTTCTCAGCCTTCCTAAAGCCACGACCCTGGAATCCAGCTCCTCATGTTGTATGTGGGCGTATCTGCATGTGGGCGGACCCACCTGGAGACGGATAGAGGAGCGGGGTCTCGGTTCATAAGACCATCGGAAATATGTGTTTTCCAATGGTCCTAGGCGACCCCTGTGAAAGGGTCGTTTGACCCCCGAAGGGGTCGTGACCCACAGGTTGAGAACCGCTGTGCTAGAGGGATTTCTGGCCTTCTTTAGCCAGGTGAGGACACAGAAAAAAGACACCAGGAAGTAGTCCTCACCACACATTGCATCTATTGACACCTTAATCTTTCTGTTCTTTATAAGCCACTAGTTTATGTATTCTGTTAAAGCAGCCTGAACAGACTGAGGAGAAATGATCATGTCCTAATCATACACCTTATATTGCTGTGTCTTCTATAGACTAACAACAGTACTGAGCATACAACTGACATAAAATTAATAAGTAAATTAAGGCACTAATAGTGAAAAATTAAAAGATGAGAAAAAGGCAACAGCCAGATCTTAGACGGCCAGAAGGCTCACACTGACCTCAGAATCTGCTCCAGTCTCTCACTCGGTGCATTTCTGAGGCCCGTCAGCATGGTGTGGAGGCGGCTCAGGCTGTGTGTAGCCGTGGAAACTGGAGTCATACAAGGGCTGTTACCCTTATTGTACCTCACACCAGTAAGTGGCGTGGAAAGTCTAAGTGCTTTAGACTGAAAAAAATAAAAGAAAGAAAAAAACATTATTTTAGGTCAGAAAGACTTTCAATTACTTCACAAATGAGAACTGAAGGCAATCAGACTTTATCTTTACATTATTAACAAATTTTAGTGACTTAAACATCATCATTCTTGGAATTTAAACATAACACTGCTAAAAGACACTATCGTCCGTGTGAAGATGAGTGAAAGGACAACTTATATTTTAGCTAACAAATTTGCCTCTTACAAGTTAAATCTTTAAGATAATGCATATTTCCCTATGATCTCTCCTTCAAGACTTAAGCTTGAAGGCAAAAACAAGCATTAAAAAATTAAGAATACCTTTGAGAAACAGCTAGCACTGCTGCTATTTTTGTAAATACCTGAAGATTGACAAAAGAAAGCTGTGAAATGAATCTGGCTCAAATGAAATCCATGATTTAACACAAGTCCATCTAAAGGATCAAATATGCTTGAGAGAGAGAATAAAAGAAACACTGCTAGGTGCAGGGTACAACCGGAGACAGAATAGTCCTCCTGCCCCCTTTACCGTTAGTTACTATATCCTCCATCACAGTTTTCCCCCCTGAAGTAGACAGAGCTTCACATAAGTTTAAGTCAACATTCTTAAATATAAACATGAAAAAATATGACTTAATGTCAAAGAATTTAAACTTGAATACATTTGTTAATAAAACAACTTTTCTAATTTTTCCAACAAACTCTTAAAGGTTAAGATAGCTTGAGTGTTTTTAGATATTCAAGATAAAGTATATTTCCCTATGTATTATATGTTCTTATTCTAGAGACAGTTGTAAAAAGACCTAGCAAAATTTTCACCTGGCAAGAGAACCATTTAAGTTTGAGATACAAAAAAAAAAAAAAAGTACAGAAATAAATCTATATGCTTTTTGTATGACTTAAACAGCAGACTCAAGACTTCCACTTTGTTTCAAATAAATTAATTCTATATCTTTTTTAGGTCAATGAGATGATCTGGGTAGATTAACGACATTCAGAAGGTTGCTTCCTGCCCCAGCAGCTTCTCTTGCAGCTTCTTCCCCGTATGTGAACCAGTCCCTTGCTGTTGCTCCCCCCGTCTTTACAGAAGCAATAGCAGACAGCAGCATTTTACCGCCTTCCCTACAGAGAGCATTGCTCACACAAAGGAAAGCAGGTATGATGACCACAGCCTCCTGACCACAGTCCTCATCAGCAATGTTTAGGTTGTTAGATTAAAGCTTCCTGTGCGTTACGAACAAGAGGAGTCTTTCTCTAACTCACATATAAATATTAAGTTGATATGTTAAAAATATTAAGATGTTCCTTCTCTAAGTAAAAACTCCTAAATTTTGGAGTGGCCCACAACTCTGTTTTTAGACTTCTACTCTATTCTCTAACAACTCAGATTACCAGTAAATCTCTCTTCATCCATGACCCCTAACCTTTCGATGAACTTCAGTCTTGTATATCTAAACTGCCTTCTCAACTTCTCTGGTAAGATGCCTAAAACATATCTCAAACTTTATATACTCTTAACCCTACCTCTTGATTTCTTTCCCCAGACTTGCTCTTGCACTCAGTAAATGCTAACAGTAAATATTCATGAAGTGCCTATGTGCCCGGCACTGAATACAGCCCTGCTCACAGCCCTCATGAGGGTTATATTCTATGTAGGGATACAGATAATAAACAATTATCTCCATCTATCTATATACCTCTCTCTCTTACTGTCAGACACACAATTCTTTTCTTTCTCCTTACCTACCACCAGACAGTAATAAATGCTAAGAGGAACACTAATCTTGCAGTAGGGGGAAAGAAGTCCTGAGGGTTGGGGAGGATGTTGGAGGTTATTAATTTATCCAGCAGTCAGTCTCAGAGACCTAAATGAAGTGAGGAAATAAACACATGAATACCTTGAAGAAACACTTTCTAGCACAGGAAACAGCAAGCGCAAAGGCTTGGAGTTGGGGTACACTTGGCATGTCTGCGGAATGAAAAAGGAGACTAATTGTGGCATGAGTGGATTGGGTGAAGAGGAAAATGGTAGGAGATGAATTCAGAGAAGTAGCAGGGCAGGATCTCTGAAGATCTTATGGGTATAAGAACTTAAACTTTTATACCATTTACCCAACTGAAGTCATCTGTTTTCTCTCTCTCACACCCTAGATCCAAACCATCAGTAAATCCCATGAGTGCTCTCTCCAAAATACATCCCAAATACAACAATTCCCTTGGTCCAAGCCCCATAAACGATCACCATAATCACTGCAATAGCCTCTTCTCTCTCTTTTTGTTTTGTTAATCCTCACCTGAGAATATTTTTCCACTGATTTTCAGATAAATGGAAGGGAGGGAGGGAAGAAACATGGATGTGAGGAGACACACATCTATTGGCTGCCTCCTACAGGACCCCGGGGATCAAACTTGCAAGCCAGGTATGTGCCCTTGACAGGGGACCCTTCAGTACACTGGCTGACGCTCTGACCGTTGACCCACACAGGCCTGGACACAACAGACTCTTAATTCCCTACTTTCACCCTTGCCCCCAGCCCACCTCCCAGAAGCCCTAGGAAAAGGTAATGAGATTACAGCAGTCACTGTTCCCTATTACCTTCCCAAAGGCTTTCCTCTCAGAGCAAAAGCAAATGTCACCATGGCTGCCACAGCCTGTATGCTCAGCCTGTCCCTTGGGCCAGCCCGACCCTCCATCGGGCACTGCCCTTCACTCACTCCGTTCCCACACCCTGGCATTCTCACTGTTCCTCTAGAACCCAATCGCATGCTCACCGCGTGGCTTTGCACCTGCTGTGCTCTTGGTTCAAAGACATTCCACAGCTACTCACATGACTTGCTGCTCACTTCAGGTCTGTTCATTTTACTCCTGAGGGACAGCTTTGTCACCCACCCTATCCGCTATAGCCCAAGGCCCACCCATTACCCATCTCCCCACTACTTTGTACTATTACTCTATTTTCCTTCCTGTATCATCATCTGATATACATGTATTTATCTTATTTGGTTACTACTGTCTACTTGCCCACACTGGAATATACAGCAGGACATTCATTCTTGGCTGTTCTGTTCCTGAGTATCCCCAGTGTGCAGGATACAATCTGGCATGTAGAATACCTTTAGAATATTTGATGAAAATCAAACCAGTCTTAAGTCTGGTCTTACAGGTGAGTCCCCCTGGAACTGTCCACACTGCCTCTGGAGACACTAGTCAGAGTGAATATTCTGGCAGAACCTTACACAGAAGGGAACTCAGTCTCTATCGTCCTAAGTGTCTGTATGCTATAACACTACATGATCCAAAAACTAAGCTTAAAAGGATTTAATTAAAGCATACAAATTTTCAGCTTCTTTAGTCTCTTACATAAAGGCAGCAAATTAGGTCAATCAATATATTTTAAATGCATTCTATTTTTAATATATAAAGTCTATATTACTGGCTCGTCTTTTCAAAACCAACAATCATCAGAATAAAACATTCACTAAAAAAAATTTTAAATCCTTACCCAAGGATATACTTAGAGAGAGGAAAGGAGGGAGGGGAAGAGAGAGAGGAAGAGGGAGGTAGAGGAGAGAAACAGCAATTTGAGAAACATTGATCAGTTGCCTTCCGTATGCACCCCAATCAAGGATTAAACCTGAAACCCAGGTATGTGCCCTGACTGGGAATCAAACTGGCAACCATTCGGTGCATGGGATGGCACTTAACCAACTGAGCCACTCTGGCCAACCCCATGCATTGAATTCATATGAAATTCTCTTTTACTCAGATCTAACCAAAAGCTTTGAAAGTTGATGTTAACAAAAATTAAATCAGTAAACAAAATCTGAGATAACTCTTTCAATTAAGGTATGATGGGAATTTTCTTTTTCACAATGAAAGCAAGTACAACACACACAACTACCAAAATGAAACGGGACCTCGGCATATGTGCCCTTGTACTTCTAGTCTTCTGGCGGGGTCAGCTCACCTTGTCAAAGTGCTGCTGTAAGATGTTTTTCATCTGCACCCTTTCAGCGGTCTCTATTCCTGACCCAGCATTCAGACACCTGGAGAGGGTCCCAATTTCCTCTTCAGCATCCTCTCCAAGAAATATCCGTTCATCTAAATTCCCAACAGATAAAACATACTCCTCATAGGCCTTATTGATGGCTTTTCTACAGGAAGGGGGAAAAAAAGGCAAAATGTACACTCATAGAACTGCCATTTCAGGTCATGTTTTAGTCCATTTAATTATTTTTCTTTTCTTAAAATTTGCTGTAAGTTCCACTAATTTTGTGAAAGTTTAACTTTAGTGGGATCACTGCTAATTATCAAAGCTGAGGGACATCTGCCCTATGCTTATGCATTGTACACAAACACGTTTTGCTGACAGTTACAGGCCGGTACCCGCACTGATCGGCCTGTAGGGTGCAGCTTCTGGTGAGAAGCGCAGGGATTTCTCCATGCTGCTCTAGCACCTTTCAAGACCTCGGTGCTCCGTATCACTTCTCACGGGTATAGTTCCAAAAGAATTTATTTCAAAAATCATGATCCAGAAGCTTAACTATTAAAGCTTTCAAGAACAGCAATACAATTTTTAATAAATGTTAAAATGTTGTTAGAGTAATAGTTGACCACTAAACTCTAAGGTTTTGTAAGCACACAATTTAATATTAAGATAGTTTTATAACAGAAGTACTCACAAATTATCTCCAAAGTTCCCAGGCTCTAAAAACCCAGTAAGATTTTCTTCTTTTCCCTTAAGGAGCTATGATGAAAAAAAAAAAAAGATCCTTAAGTCACCATATAAATCAAATCTTTCCCCAGAAAATATGTTTACATTACTCCTTACAAACCTTTTTTTCATAAAGTTTCCTTATGTAGGGTTTCCAGAAATGTTCTTTTATTCCCTTTGCTTCCAAAACTAGGCCGTCATGTAAGGAACAGAGTTTCTCAATGACACAAGGTGGGTCGGAGGAAGGTTTACAATCCTTAGCGTGAAAATCTTCGGACAGGCCTATGAAGTGTAGAATCACAGAACAGAGATCTCAAGTAGCATTCAATAAGCCAAAATATAAAGATGCAGAGTCTAATCAGCATATGAGTTACCCCCCATGGGTATATAGGAAATAGTGTATAAGGGCCTAATTTGACTCTAAATATACCTCAAAAATAGCAGAGGTAAAGTGTACCACTACTCAACATTAAATTTACCAAACAAGGAGCAACTGCAGTAACTAACTCCACTAACTTTAAAAATCTGAATATCAGACAAGCTGAAACGGAGCAGGCGAGGGAACAAACCGGACAGGCAAGGTCCCAGCGCCGGCCGCAGCTCTGGCTGCCTGGCAGTGGGCTGCGCAGACCTGGCCATTTCCATACAGCTTTTACTTTAAGAGTTGAAAATTCATTTTCCTTATTTTAGAACAATAACTACTCCTCTGTAGAAAAAAAATCTAAAATGAAAATTCTTTCAGTAAGTCCATTTTGATATCCTACAGTGTGCCAGGCACAAAACTTGCCAATGTAGAAAACCACCACCAATTTTAGGTTTTTTTTTTAAATCCTCACCCGAGGACATTTTTTTCCATTTTTTGTTCAGATAGAGTGGGAGGGAGAGAGAGGAAGAGAGAGAGAGAGAGAGAGAGAGAGAAAAACATCGACGTGAAAGGGACACATCGAGTGGTTGCCACCCACACGACCCAACCAGGGCCGGGGACAAACTGCAACCGAGGTACGTGCCCTTAGCAAGAACTGAACCCAGGTCTCTCTGTACCACAAGCCCACGCTCTAACCGCTGAGCCAAACCGGCCAGGGCACCCACCACCAATTTTAATGTTATTTTCACTACTCCAGATTTCTAAATTCCTTCTTCTTGATAAGTATGTATTTCAGAAACTTCTAGTGGTCATCTAAGACTTTAAACTTTGTGTTTCGCAATTGTTTTTCCCAAAAATATTGTTCCAGGGACCTTGACTCCTAGTTACAAGTACTCTGGAAAGCAATGATGATGGAGCTTTTCAAAGCACTTATGTTCTCCACTGCTAAGAAACCTGCACTATGTATAAAACTCTCAAGACTAAATATAATGTAGAAATGAGTTATTCAATAATCTTTGATTTACCAACTTACCTTTAAAATTAGGGTTCACAAGTTCTTTACGATTGGAACATTGAAGGGCATTTCCATAAACTAAGTCCAAAGCACACAGCAGAAGATGATAGGAATTGACTAAATCATCACTAATCATGGGGAAATTGCCTATAGTATTATAAAGAGTTAGAGAGTTAAAAACACATCAACATTACAGTATTTTAAAAATAATTTTTTCCTTTAGTTAAAATGACATTATACAACACTGTACACAAAGCATACTCAAGAATACATAAAGTGTTTGGCAAATTTACATTTTCAAATATTACTCTTATAGTTTAACAAATTTCTTAGAGTTTAATGAAAACTAATACTTTACTAAAAATTTCATTTGTTTGCTCAGCATTCATTAAATAAAAATTTATTAAATGCTTGGTAGTTGACCAAAATTTTATCACCATTGATTTTTCCTTTGAAAATTCAGAACGCAAACAACTTCATAAATGACCTCAAACTGTAAGAAATGATTTTATATGAAAATATTTGTGTCAAGAAAATTAATAGAAATACTTATGTAAACAGCTGAAAAAATTACTCATATAATTACTGTTCATGTATGTACTTTAAAAAGACCATAACCTATAATTAAGTTCCTAACAGTAACACTTTAAATGCTTTCCTACATATGAATACGAGGTCATACAAATTGATTTCGCAGGATCACAATGAAAGATATCTGAGCTCTAGAGCTGGTACGCCACAAACTTCTGATGCTTGATAATGAAGAAAAAGAAAATTTAACCTATAAAAACATGTCACTTCTGTAGTGCTGGCTTCAGTCTGACTTTGAAAACAGTTTTTACAGGCAGTTAACAGCTTTACTATTCTGAAAAATTAAGGCATATTTCTAGTTTTATAACTTTGAGCAAATCCCTTTTTTCATTAAACACTGCATATATATGCTTCATATTGATTTTACATTCTTATAACATAAAATGAATTCAATTTAAATATCTAACAGACATCCAAAATAATTATTTCTAAACCTCATCATTTTCACACTTAATGCCTACCCAAATGCATGCTCACACACACATATTCACACTGCTTTGTTTCAGACTTTTTTCTCTCCTTTCTGTCAAAGAAAGTCACTGCTTAACTCAGCAATATCAGAATATGTAATTCTATTTTGTATAAATGGAAATATTCAACAAATCAACTTAAATAAGTTAACAAGAAAATAAATATTTTTCTGTTACCAGAAAGGCAAATGATGATTAATAGGTTAAATATTACATTGATATAACCACACTAATTTACGTGGTTCTACTATAAATATGTTTATTAAAATATACTCGGTTCATGCTCAACCAGAGTGGCTCAGTGGTTGTGTCGACCCTGCACCAAGAGGTCATCAGTTTGATTCCTGGTCAGGGCACATGCCCAGTTTGTGGACCAAATCCCCATGGGGGGCATGCAGGAGGAGGCCAATCGATGTTCTCTCTCATCAATGTTTCTATCTCTCTCTCCCTCTAAAATCAATGTAGAAAAAAAAATTAAAATAAAATATGCTTGGTTCTTACATGGAAACCAGAAAGTGGTAGCACCTAATGGTTTCAAGCCACAAAGCCCATCCTACTGACCAGCCTAAACTTGTCACTGGTGTGTACTTGCCCTAGAAGGAAAAACCCGCAGCACTGTAACTTCTAAGAAAGAGCTGGAATGCCTCTGAAGATCAGAATCTGAGTTAAACTCCAGGACTGTCCCCAGGTGACATACTTGACATTTCAAATCTTAACTTTATATCTCACTGTGAGATATTTCATCTTTCAATCAACAACAACAACAAAAAACCTGTTTAACCTACAGAGTTGGCTTATTTACTGGAATGAGAAGATTTGGGTTTTCATACAAAACAGGGAGTGGCGCCTGTTGGTCTTCAGGCCACAATGTCCCTCACAAGGACAAGCCCAAACTTGTCCCTGGTGTGTACTTGCCATAAAAGTCAACAAAGGGAACAGGCAAAAAGTTGGCTTATCAAGAATGAGACAATCTGGGATGCCCATATGTTGTAGAAAAAGTCATGAGAAAGGAGTACATCTCCCCCAAATAACTACATCAAGAACTGAATAAAACCGATTAAACTGCTCTCTTAGAAAAGATCCTAGAGAATCATAAAAGATCATAGTCCTGGATTGTGCGGGAACAATGGCTGTTCAGATCAAGCACTTACACTGAATTAATAAAAAAAACTCAAACACTTAGCAGAGACAAAAAAATATGCCACCCTAAGTTAATCAAGTGAGACCAAAATTGACATAGGGGCAATAAAATTCTTTTAAAATAATACATGTAGTACATTTACTCCCAATTACACATATGCCATAAAAGACATAAACACAACAAAAATCTTGAAAGTCAGATATACCTGCCCACAACCAAAAGACAAAATTAACCTCATACATGCAATACCACCACAGCAAGCTAAAAGTGGCAGCAGCAGCAGCCACTATGAAAACAGCTTACATGCTCCTTAGCCTTTCTTTATTTCCTGCTGTGATCATATCACCTTTGCCTCCACTAAAGAAACATGTCAGTGTGGTGAAAAGTAAAATGTCTAAGAGCTTGTTTTTAACATAAGATTTTTCTCTTCAACGAAGCATGCAGCTCAGGGAAGGAAGAACTTTCAACTAGCTAGCCAGAAAGGAACAGTGATAATCAGATAAATCAAACAGCAAGACCAATGGAGTGACATATCCTTGCTGGAGAATCTGTACCTCCAGCATGAAACCAAGAACTAGGAGATCTGGGTTCAAATCCTACCTGTTTCTAGTAGCTAGTTTCTGGGGCTCAGTTACCTAATCTTTAAATAACATGGGTAGTTGATCTAGTAATGAGACTCTCTTTTATTTATGAAACTCCTTGCAGCTCTATGATTTTAACTTTGCATTTTATTAGGCTATCTTAATGGCAAAGGCATTCTTCATAGTCTCAAGAAAAAAGGTAGGTAACTTGTGTAACCATACTTTCATAGGTAGATTAAATGAGATGAGAAAAAGGGGAGAAAATAAATTGTATCTAAAGGCATTGATCAAACAACTGAGGATGATCAATCCCACTCAACTACATAAGACTTGTCTTGTGAAAAATACAGCTCAAGATATAAGCACAGACACACTAATGTATATTCAGTCCATAATTCAGAAGAATAGATTTGGGTGGAAAAGACACTGTATTGTATAAGAATAAAATTTAAAATGTTTCCATTTAATAAGAGTAGTTTTTGGGTTTTATAAAGAAATCCAAAAGACTTATGAAAACAGGCAATACCTAGAAAAGAATCTGTGAATAAAACCATTGAGAAATTTTTCAGTGAGAATCTTTTCCTGATACACATTATAGGTTGAAAAAAGTAGTACCCAAACATTTAAATAAACTAATATCTAAATAAATATTACTCTTTTCTTACCTTTTGCATATATAAAAAGCACCCAACAAAATTGGAAAACTTCAGACACGGTACAGGGCTGTCGCCTTTAGAGGAGAAAAAAGTCAGGAGATTAACAGAATTATAAAAAGACATCACAAATGACTATAAATTAGATGAGAAACAAAACCCCCAGGTAGATGAAATGACAACAGATCCGCTTCACAGAAAAAATGTGCAAAAAGTTCTACTCCAACTATATACTGGTAAGGAATTAGCTGGGAGCCAGGGAAAGAGCTCATCTTAGAAGAAAATTTTAAGTAACAGAAGCTTTTTGAAGTCAAGATAGGTAGGGTAGAAAATAAAACGAGTAACAAGAGTTCTTTCAGTGGCATCATCAAGGCTAATGCTGCTTTAAGACCCATGTATGCAGTCAGTATTTCCCCAACTTTTCCCCTCTATCATAGCTAATGAAATATAAACCCTCCATTCCCAAGAACATTCCAGATTATATCAAGTCACAAAAGTAATTTTTTTTTTTTATCCTCACCCAAGGACATTTTTCCATTTTTTGTTCAGATAGAGTGGGGATGGGGGGGCGGGGGGGGGGGGACAGAGACATCGCTGTGAAAGGGACACATAAAGTGGTTGCCATCCACACTACCCAACCAGGGCCGGGACAAACTGCTGCAACCGAGGTACATGCCCTTAGTGGGAACCGAACCCGGGTTTCTCTGGACCGCAGGCCGACGACACTCTACCACTGAGCCAAACCGGCCAGGGCACAAAAGGAATTCTTAATGGAAAGTCTGAGTTTCCTATCATTCCTTATCCTTTAGTATTAAGAGTACCTGTTGTATTTTGCCAAGTTGTCTGCTAAAGGGAGGTTCAGACCTGTTTTAACCTTGCCTTTTCTGCCAAAACCTCTGCCAATGTGTGGATAAGACATCTGTTGTATCCACATCCCAATAGCCGTATTCTAATAAAGCACTTTGAAGAGAAGAATCAGGAGACTGAGGTTTAGTTCTTGCACTGTCATTCTGGACTTAATTCACCCGTCCCTGGCAAGGACTAAATGTCAGTGCCCTGCTGTAAAAATCAGCTTCCTGACCATAGGCACATGATAAAACACCTCGTTTTGATGGCTGTCAAGATAAAAGCCAAACTTTTTAGCTTAACACTCTAAAAACTGACTCTATAACGTGAAACCTCTAGAACAAACTGCATGGAAGGCTTTATCTATACATTAGTGCATGCTTATCTGTACAGGATTCTTCCAAGACCTCTCCAGTGGATTCCTGAAACTGCGATGGTACCAAACCCTATATACACTATGTCTTTTCCTTCATATATTACCTTTTCACTTAATGGAAGCATTTTATGGCTTCTCTTTGGCATATCCAAATTGCCTGCATCACTACTCTTGTCCTTTGGGGCGGTGATTACGTAAAATAGGGTTAAGGTGATACAGAAACAATGATCTGATAAACAGAGACTGCAACTAGTAACTACGGATGGGAGCTAGCCAAAGGGATGATTCATGTCCTGGGTGGGACAAAGCGTGATTTCACCATGCTACTCAAAATGACATGCAATTTACAACTTATGAATTATTTATTTCTGAAATTTTCTATTTAATATTTTCAGACCACAGCTGACGTGGATAACTAAAACCAAGGCAAGTGAAACTGGGAATAAAGAGGGGACTACTGTATCTCCAAATTCACCTATCAAAATCCTACTCATCGTTGAAGACCTATTTCTATTTATTCCATGGAGCCTAACCGGACTGTCCCATATACAGTGGTTTATTTGTGCCTCAGAAGTCCTACATTTCTATTACCTTTTGCATTTCTATATGCCTCCTCTCCCCACTATACTGTAAGCTTTCAAAAGACAGTGCCAGTGGCTCAGTGGTTGAGCGTTGACCCATGCATCAAGAGGTCGCCGGTTCAATTCCCGGTCAGGACACATGCCCAGGTTGTGGGCCCAATCCCCAGTGGGGGGCATGCAGGAGGCGACCAGTCGATGTTCTCTCTCATCAATGTTTCTATCTCTCTCTCCTTATCCCTTCTTCTCTAAAATCAATAAAGAAAAAAAAAATTTTAAAAAAGAAGACAGTGTCAGTGCATTTTTTTTCATATTTGTGTCCTACATTATACCTAACAAAGTACTTTACACAGTAAATTCTCAATAAATACTCAGTGGCAAACTTTCAAAGTCTGCTGTGTGTGATATCCATGGTAGTCACAGTAAACATGGTTTCTACAGGCAGACTATGTGAGTTGCAATAACAGCTCCACACTTAGTCACTGTGTGACCTTGGTCAAATTACTTAACCTCTCAAGGCCTTATTTTCCCCCACCTGTAACAATATCAACCTCATACATGTGTCATAAAGATTAACTGAAATACATGTTTAAGTCTTAGAAGAGTTCCTGTACTATAATACTCACTAAATATTATACATTATTATTACTATTAGCTAAAAGCACTAATAAAAAGTATATAGGGTAATATATGCATAAAATTTTAAAAGTCTTACAATTTTCTTAGAATTAAATAGTATATATACCCTAATAAATAGCAAAGAAAGAAAAAACTGAAATCATTTTCTATGACATTCCAAAGAAAGAAAATATTCTGTATCATTCCATAAATGACCACCTCAGCATCACTCAGTCTCAGAACAAAGCTCTATCCAAAATTTAGAACACGTAATTATAAAGTCAATTCCCTAAAACTACAAGCAAACTAGAAGAGCTGCTTCTCATAGTAGTGGGGTTAGCTATATAAAAATGTACATTTGTTTTATTTGTAAAAGCTACTCGCTTACTGTAAACATCCCTCACAATTTGGGGAAATTTTTATATTAAAAGAGAAACAAACACTATTCATCCAATTATATTAACTGTTTCGCCCTTACTTTTCTTGTCAGCATTTTTCTAGTTCCATTTCAGGAAAAACTTTCCATTTCTACTTTCTAAAAAAAGCTTTTGTGATAAAGGTAGAGAACTTGTATCTGTAATTGTCCACATCTATCAGAAAAAGTGAAAAACACTGGGTCCAAGTTAAGTTTGTAGACTTCGCAGACATGATCAAAAGCATACATACATAATAGTTTCTGCTCCCCACTGTCCCCCCAATCCAGCTTGACTCTTGATTGATTGGTTGTAAACATCGAAATATACAGAAAAGAAAATTCATGAGATTATGTAGTATTCAATTTGACATAAAAGTCAAACAATAGAAATAGTCAGTATATAACACAGAAAAAATTATAGAAATAGTCAATAATAGAAAATCAAGTAGTCAAATTCTATACTCAAGGTGAAAATATCTGTATTCTGACTTTTGCATTTTTGGCTACTTAAATTAAAAGTAGAAGTTTATATGAAAAGGGATTCCAAACATTTTGCAATATGAAAGAAGCTAAACCCTTCCTGGCTGACATATAATGAAAAGCAAGAAATTATTATCAAAAGAAAGCTATTAGAGAAAAAAGTTACTTATGAAGCCACATTCGTTTTTTTTTAAGGCTAGCAAAATAAGCTGCAGAACAAAAACGAGGGACCACACTGTAGTACAGACAGATGTGCATTCCTAGCCAACAAGGATAAACGCATACCTCTGTTTTCTTCCTCGCTGTTGACGAGGTTGCTCCCCTTGAGGATGTTTAAAAATTTCCTGAAAAATGGGTTCGTATTTCTTAAAAATTACAGCAGAAACAGTGAAGTTTCTTTCTAATCTCTCAGTACGTTCTCTGAAATGTTGGGGTAGATTTGCCATCTCTTCCCATTTCTTCATCTTGTTGAAAAATTCAATTAAGCTAATATTAAAAATAAAAAAGATATTTTCTAAATTAACACAAGTATACAAATATATTTAAAAGTAAATAAAAATTAACTCATTAAATTACTTTTAGACAGTGATATAAAATCAAAACTCATGCCTCTAATTAGCTTAATCTCCTACAGTTTGATTTCTCTGATCTTCCTAATCAATTTTTATTCTCACATTACCTGAGTTCTCTTAAAATTCTAAAATAAATTTAAAAACTAACAAAAAAATAATTAACCAAAAACACAACCAACATTCATATAACCAATTGTCAGATTTAACAAATATTAACATAGTGAATAAATCCTGCCATGTCCACTTCAGGTTCTACAGAAACAGCCATAGTTCCCATATGTACTCCTGCCCAGCAATCTCATTCCCCCCTCTTCCTGGAAGATAAACACCATTCTACAGTTAGTCTGAATCCTTCCCATCCATGTTTTTATAGTTACTACTTACTAGAGCTACTATATAGATATATTTGTATCCATACAAAGTAAGCCGAATTTTTTGTGTGTGGTTAAAAGTTTATATAAATGGTGTCATATTGTAAGTAGCATTTTACAACTTGCTTTTTCATTCAGTAATGTTGCTGAGATTAATGTTGATCTAATACATTCATTTTAATTGCTAAAAATATTCCGTCATATAACAGACTGAAGAATAGGGTAGACCCAGAAACATGGAAGTAGGGTACAGACTGACAACCCTCAGAAGAGGGGGTGGTGGGGGTTGGGAGAGATAAACCACAGAACTTATATGCATTTATGCATACCAATGGACATGGAAAACAAAGCTGGGGATGGGGCGGGGGGGGGGGGGGGGTATCAATGGGGTAAAAAAGGAGAAACATCTGTAACAAAAATAAAATATAACTAAAAATAAAAATATTCCGTCATATAACTACCATGATTTTTTGCATTCATTCCCCAAGCAACTGAAGCTGAGGGTTTAATTCTTATTACAACTAAAAATGCTGTAATGAATACATTCTTGTACATATAAGAGTTTCTTTACCAACTGGCTGAAGAAGTAGAACTGCTGAGTCAGAGAAATGTGCATTCAACTTTACTAGATACTACCAAATTGCCCACTGAAGTGGTTTCCTCAATTTATACTCTCAGCAATGCACATCAGTAACACAGAGTTTCTGTTTCCCTACATAATGACCAATGCTGGTATTATCAGACTTTATCCCCAATCTAAGGAGAATGAAATGTTATCTTTTTACTTTGAACTTCCTTGATTACTAGTGAGACTGATCATCTTTGTATCTACTGGCTATGTGAGTTTTGCCCTTTATGAAGTCATATTATTTACCCATTTTTAGTAGCAGTTTTTCAATTATCTAACCATTTGTTAATAGTTCTTTATATAATTGTGGATATTAATCTTTTCTCAGTTAAGTGCATTGTAAATATCATCTCCCAATCTGCTTTGTTTTAATCCATTTAGTTCATTATAGCCAAAAAAGTAATCTGAACCCATAGGTAAAAATTTAAAGGTAAAAACTGAATTTTTCAAATGGAAATAAAACTGAAGCCCAAGACTTCAATAATACATTGAACACAAATAATACATTATTTGCATTTAAAAGTTAGATAAGTTTCATTAACTATAATTTATAATAATGATTTTATAATTTGACCTTTGCTTCTCAAGTTCCCTGTCACTTAACTAGATTACTCTCCTTCTACTTTCTTTGTAATGATTATATTTTTGCACTTTATTTAAGACCACTTCTCCAGGTTTACACCCGAGGTGTTCACCTCTTATGCACTGCCTCTTGTTCTTAGGCCTAAACATGACTCAGGATGGAGCTCAAAGTCAATAAATAGACTACAGCTAAAATATTACATTTCTTGTCAATTATTTTAATAGTGGTTTTTTTTTAAACCATTCATAAATTGTGCCAAGTGCTATTTACCCTCCAAAATGCCAAACATCTTTTTTTCCACCAATCTTTAATCAGCCATAGAAAAAATTCACCCAAAATGCATAAATAATAAATGTAATCAATTCAATTACACAACGAATAGAAAAAGCAATTTCTAGCCTGGCCAGTGTGGCTCAGTGGTTGAGTGTTGACCAGTGCACCAAGAGGTTGCCAGCTCAATTCCATCAGGACACATGCCCAGGTTGTGGGCCAGATCCCCAGTGGGGAGCATGCAAGAGGTGGCCAATTGATGTTCTTTCTCATCAATGTTTCTCTCTCTCTCCCTTCCTCTCTCTCTCAAATCAATAATAATAATAAAAAAAAAGTTAAAAAAAAGAAAACGCATTTTCTACTTCTTCTTTAAAGCATTATTTGACCCCTTTTATAACTAAGTATAATAGTGTTGCTTATATCCCAAACAAGAAACTCAAAAATATTTACACATTCCATATATATTAAGATACAAGTCCTATGAATGTAGTTCTAAGTGTAATGCCATGTAATATTTTATTTACCTTTTCAATCTGGAGTATTTCCTAAAGTTTCTCAATACCCTTATTTGGAATTCTTCAATATTACGGAATAAGACAATCTTTAAAAGTAAACTCTTCATACAACTGCCTACTTAATACATTAAAATTTAAATATTTTTCACCAAAGAAGTAAAACATAATGGATACTACTTAGATGTGGTCAAGAAAAACCATGACCTAGGTTCAAAATTCAGCACTCCATAGGTACAGATGATCAAAAAATGATGAACAAAGAGAATTCTTACTACCACTATGACTTAGGAGCTTTTATAGTAGTCATACTATTTTCCAAACTCTAACATAGTTACCTCTGCTCTGAACATCGAAGAAGTCTAGTTAAAGATACATAGTTTCCTTCAGCTGTCCCTTTGCTTACAGTTGGCACAGATTTTCTGCAAGCCACATATAAGGCACATGCTAACCAATGAAGATCATTTCCCTATAAAATAAAAGAAAATTGATAGTTAATGAGCTATATATATATTTCAATACAAAAACAACTCTTATGTTTAAATGGAAAGTGACATTTATTATGATTTTGGGGAACTGTGTTTTCAGTGATGGCCCTATATCATGTGCTCTTCTTATGACATTCTTCCACTGAGAGGCAGGAGTGTATATTTTGCTCACTTTGAACTCAGGCAAAAGTGATACTATGTAACCTTTCAGATAATAAAAGGCAATACAGATTCCACCTGGTTTTCTGTCAGAACACTGCCTTGGGAGGATCAACATAGGAGAGCACCTGGGGCAAGTTGCTTAACAGTCATAGAGGCTCAGTTTCCTGTCCTGGCCAGTTTTGCTCAGCGGTTAGAGTTGGCCTGTGGTCCAGAGGCTCAGTTTCCTTATCCGAGTGCTGTGAGAATTAAATGAGCTATAAGTACGAAGCACAGAAACATGTACGAAACCAAAAGATAAAGTAACCAGTGTTCTATATTAAACATCACATTCTCTTATAGCATACCTGACTACAAGCTCTACAGGGCAGGGGTTTTAAAGTTTTGTTTACTGGCCTATTCTCAGAACCTACAACAGTGTTTGGCAAAGAATAGGTAATCAAAAAATATTTAATACACGAATGACTATTCATTCATTTACTGGGTAAGCTGGGCTAAGAGTCTGAGACCAAAGTCATAAAATGAAGTAATGAAACCTGTTTTCAAAAATAATTTACTAACCATCTTTTATTTGTCACTTGCTCATATAACACTGGTCTTCACGACCTAACCTCTGAGTTGAAATATCTCAAATGCACAGTGATAATGCTTGTTCTATGTAATTCACAGGTTTCTCCTGAGGGTAAAATAAGAGCTTATTTGGAGGCACTTAGGCGCATGACCAAAAAGAATTCTTCTCTTTGCCTGACCCCAGAAACTACTGGGAATTAAACAGGAACATGGCCTGTTCAGCCAGATCACCTAAGTAGATGAAAGAATTTTGTAGCCTCTTACAGCACTGTCCATACGAATGCTTTATGTGCCCAAAACTATATATTATTACCTTATTTAACCTCCAGGACAACTCTGTGACTTAGGTACAAATATCTTAATTTTACATATCACAAAATTGAGTTTTGGGGTAGTTAAGTAAATTTTCCAAAGTCACCTAGATCTGTCAAGTGCTAAAGCCACTATTGTACTAGCTTTTCTTTTTTCCTGTACATATAACAATGGGGAGAAAGAACTGAATTAAAATCTTATTAAAGCAAAAATAACTAAAAAAATAACCTTAGTGGCACGTAGCCAAAAATACCCTAGTATAAATACCTTGGTAGGCCTTCCCATCCTGAGCCTACTTGCCCTACCCTTTCCACAACCTGTAAAACAACTTCAGAAAATCACGTGGCTTCCTGTTTAAAGGCTACACACACAGGCAACGAAACAGCTGATAAACAACCCAGACTTCCGTGTCACTTCCCATTGGCCCATAAAGGGGAGGGGCCTACGAGACTCGAGCCTCACTGGCTAGAAAGAGCATTTTTCTCATCTGCAGGCCCGGTCCGAAGAAGGGACACAACAGGCCTAAATCACAGCGACTATGAGTCCTGTGCAATGTCTGGGGTGGCCAAAAGGTGTTCAAGGTCGCCGCAGTCCTGCCTTCTAAGTGACCAAGGCGGGCGTGTGCAGTGTCCAGGTGGGCAGAGCAAGCCCGTTTCATTTGCACGGGGGGGAACTCCTCTCGTTCACACGTACGTAAACACAGCCCGAAAACGAACGCGTTTCTTCAAACGGATGCACTGCCTGGACAAAGGCAATCTGGGTCCGCAGAAAAGGCAATGGAGGAGAAACCCAGAAACCCTACACGCGGGTTAGTCACTGTGCGAACGCAGGCAAGTCCCTCCCCTCCTCCGTGCGGGCTCCCCACCGCACCTGTTCGTTCTGCCCACCACAGGCTGTAAATGCGGAATCACGACCCCAGCACGACCTCACCCTCGCGACGCTGCCTTAATGCAACAGGTGTTCCCCGTTCGGAACCCAAAAGGGAAGAGCAGCAAGACGGGGTTCGCCTCCAGAGCCACCAAGAGCTTTTCAAAACCCAGGTTTCCAGGACCAAGTGCGCAGATTCCCACCCCGGCGCTGTCGGAGGGTCTCGGCGGGGTGCCGGACCCGGGGTGAGAGGGGCCCCCCACCCCCGGCCGGCGTGACGACTAGGCCCGGGAAGCCCCTCGTCCCCACCCCCCGCGGGCGCACCTCCAGCGTGTAGCTCTCGCTCATGCTCCGGTAGCTGTCCCAGGCCTCGGCCCGCGCCGCCTCGTCCATGTTGAGGCGGCAGCAGAGCTCGTCGAACCGCTGCTGGGTCTGAGGGGTCTGCGACCGACCCGGCTGCGCGGCGTCCTCCACCTCCCCGTCGTCGTCCTCCTCCTCCTCCGAGCCTGCCGCCGCCGGAGGGGGTGGCGGGGGCGGCGGCGACTGGTCTCCTCCAGACGGCATAGCGCACCCCGGGACGGCCGGTCTTCAGGTGAGCAGAGGACTCCGGCCCGGAGCCATTCAAACCGCGAAGTGCCCGCCCGTCGGCCGCTTATACGGCTCCTGCGCCGCAGCCGACGGCACGTGATCTCACGTAGGCGGCGTGGTTCTGAGCAGGGCCTGCAGGGAAATGTAGTCCGGGCCGGGGGCTCACGATGGTCAAAAATCATTAAAAAAAAAAATCAGTGTCATCTCGACTGGGAGGAACTAAAAGCGGCTTCTCTGCATTTTAAGTATTTGCCCATCGTGAGACCATTCTGCAGGGATGGGCTGTTGAACAGAAAACATCCCAGAAACTTTGACCTGTGAAGGTTTCATATCCAAGCTGTCTCCAGAAAGAAGACTCATCCCCTCGGCGTCCTTATTTTAAAATAAAGACTAGCAAGGGCCTGTCTGCCAAAGTTCATGTTCGGCCTCGCTCCTAACTTCTAGTTTTTAACTAAATTTAAATTTTATTTGAACCTTTTAAATAATTACTGGAGTTTTTAAAAAGCAGTCATTTCTTCCACCGCCCCGACAGGGTCAATTTATGTTCACTGTGACATGTTTGCACTATGCTCAGGCACCCTACTGACTTGACTTTATTCCTTAGTATTTATTTTGCTTCCCCTTTTCCTGTGCATAGACTTGAATCCTTTTATTTTCAATCCTCTTTGGTTTATAGTGTACAACATTTTCGTGCTTGCAGAGCCGGAAGGCAATGTGAACTGAGGACAAGAAATACTGGGAAAAACCCCGAGTTTCAGGAAACTTGAGCGGGAGCCAGGAACATAGCTCAGGACGCCTGGAGGCAGAGAGGAGCTGGGGAAAGATAACAGGACGCCCAGGGACAATTTTGAGATGACAAAACCTTACACGTAAAACATGAGGTAAAATCCAGTCATTCGAGATGGAGTTGCATTCTTGGTGCTCTGAGATAAGGTGATCAAGGGCAAGAACAGAGGTCGAATACATCTGCTTTATAAGTATTTGTAAATACGTTTATAAGAAACTCCAGTGCTTTCCTTATTCTTAGGCTGGGAAATACTAAATTTTAGAAGAATGACATTGCTTATTTTGGACACCATCAACACTTTAGATGAAAATTATGAATTGTTTAGAGGTAAAATTCTGTTTACCATTTTTAGTAAAATTTAATGTAATTGAAGTAAAATTTATGATAATAAACCATCAAATGTTTTATAAAAATATGCTTTGCTTGGTAATACCAATATTTTTAAAAACAGTGGACACTAAATATCATAGTATTTGATACTATCATCCATTTTAAAGGTACATTTATAAAACTTTACTAGAAATTTTGTATCATTCCTGTTTCTCCTTTACCTCATTCCCATTCTACTATTCCATCAAAAGTGTATCCTACTATTTTGTGCTTGAAAGTCTGTTCTTGATCTTTCATATTTCCCCCTCATGAAAAATGTACAAATTAATTTTTAAGTATCCTTGTTTATTCTTTTTTTCCTTTTAATCCTCCCCCGAGAACATTTTTCCATTTTTTGTTCAGATAGAGTGGGAGAGAAAGAGAGAGAGAAACATCGACATGAAAGGGACACATCGAGTGGTTGCCACCCGCACAACCCAACCAGGGCCGGGGGGACAAACTGCAACCGAAGTATGTGCCCTTAGTGGGAACCGAACCCGGGTGTCTCTGGACCAAAGGTCGATGCTCTAACTGCTGAGCAAAACCGGCCAGGGCTACTTGTTTATTCTTTTGTCAGATTCATTGAGGTATAATTTGCACGCACTAAGTCATTTTTAAGTGTACAGTTCTAGGAATTTTGACAAATACAGTCATGTCCACTGCAATCAAGATACGGACCATTTCCATCACCCAAAGTTTCCTAGCGTCCCTTTGTAGTGATCCCTCCTCACACAGCCCCCAGCAAACACTGATCGGTTTTCTGTCCCCATAGTTCCCTATTTCCAAAATGTCAAATAAATGTAATCAGACATTATGTAGCTTTTGAATGGGCTTCTCTCAACTTAGCACAATGCCTTTCAGGTTCATTCAGGTTGTTGCATGTGTCAATCGTTTGTTCTTTATTTTTATTAATCTTCACCGGAGGATACTTTTTCCATTGATCTCCAGAGTGGAAGGGAGGGGGGTTGAGAGAGAGAGAGAGAGAGAGAGAGAGAGATGGATTCAAAAGACATGTCCATGGATTGGTTGCCTCCTGCCTCCTGCATGTGCCCTGTCAGGAGCGGGATCAAACCTGTAACCCTCAGGTTCAGGGGCCAATGCTCTAACCACTATGTATCGCTGGCCAGGGCTGTTCTTTAGTTTTATTGTTAAGTCATATCTATTGCATGAATGTCCCACCACTTACTTAACCATTCATCCAGGTTGTTTCAAGTTTTTGGTGATTATGAGAAAAGCTACTAATTTACTTGCATGTGTATGATTTTGTGTGACATAAATTTTCATATAATCCAGCAATTCCACCCCTGGATATTTATCCACAGGAAACAAAATCACTATCTTAACAAGATGCTTCCTCCTCTATATTGATGGCACCATTATTTACAATAGTAAAGATATGTAAACCTGCTCATCAACAGATGGATAAAGAAAAAATATACATATACACAATAGAATATTATTTAGCCATATAAATGGAAATTCTGCCATTTGTGACACGGATGCACCTTGAATACATTATATATATGTGAAATAATTCAAACAGAAAAATAAAAATACTGTATAATCTCATATGTGGAATCTAAAAATAAAAAACAACAGCCCTGGCCCTGGCCAGATTGGCTCAGCAGTTGAGCGTCAGCCTGCGGACCAGAGTCCCGGGTTCAGTTCCTGCTAGGGGCACATACCAAAAACAACAAAAAAAACCAGCCCTGGCTGGTGTGGCTCAATTGGTTAGAGAGGGTTGTCTGTGCACCAAAGGGTCTCGGATTAGATTCCCAGTCAGGGTGTGTGCAAGAGGCAAATGATCAATGTGTCTCTTTCACATCAATATTTCTCTCTCTCCCCCTTCCTCCATCTAAAAATAAATAAATAAAAAATAAGAGACAACAAACTCAGATACAGAGAACAGACTGGTGGTTGCCAGAGGCAGGAGACAGGGGAGTGAGGAGTGGTTTAGAGCGAAATAGGTGATGGTGGTCAAAAGGTACAAATTTCTCAACTTGTAAGTCCTGGGGATGTAATATACAGCATGGTGACTATAGTTGATGATGCTGTATTGTATATTTGAAAGTTGCAGAGAGAGTACATCTTAAAAATTCTCATCACAAAAAAATTTTGTGACTCTGTGGTAATGGATGTTAATTAAACTTAAGGTAATAACCTCACAATGTAGACATATATCAAATCATCGTTGTACACTTAAAATTAATACGTCAATTATCTCAATGAAAAAATCAACAGTGGTTATTAAGAGGTTTGTTTCTTGGGTTCTGATTATTCACTCACTCAGCCAGAGCGCCTGCCATCCAACCATTCAAATATTCAAATGTTTAGGCAGTGCCTATTGCATGGTATGTCAAGTACTTTGACAAGCACTGAGTATAGTAGTGAATGAGACAAGCAAGGTCTGCCCTCACTGAGCTAGCGATCTCATAGGTAAGAGACCTAGAACAAGTAATTGTCAAGTGTAAATATGAAAAAGATATTCAGGGAGCTATAGGAGTGCATCATAAGAGACCTTAAGCCTCTGTGTGTGTGTATGGTGGGCGGGGGGCTGAATAATTAGGTATTAAATAAATTATACTGCATCTATATATTAGAATGAGAAAGTCCTTAAAAATGTTTTTGAAGATTCTTTAATGACATGGAAAGATAATCATGATATAGTAAATGAAAAAAAGGTTACAAAATGATATGTACAGTATAACGCCATTCTTATTAAAATAATATATACTATGTATCTGCAAAGAAAAATGACCCAACAGTTAACAATTATCTGAGTGTACAGCATTATGGGGACTTTTGTTTACTTTGTGCTTTCCCTACTTCCCTTCCCCTCCCCCAGCTTTTCTGTAATATGCATGTCTTGCTTTTTACTAAGAAAAAGAATTTAAAAATTCATCAAGATGTTATTTTTTGCCTATTAATTTGGCAAATGTTATTTCAAAGGACAATACACAGTATTGGTAAGGATTTGGGGTAAATCAACATTCACAAAATGTACCCTGCTAATGGTAGTATAAGTTGCTACTAATGGCATCATTATAAACCTGGCAAATCAAAATCCTTAAAAACATAGGAAGTATTTTCACTTCTAGGGATTAAGAAAATCATTGGGGATAGATGCAAAAATGCATATATAAACCCAAATGTCTATTTTTAGGTACATGGTTAAATAAATTACATTGGTATGAGCCAATACTAAATCATTAAGAATATTAAAAATCACATTGCAGGATACTTATTGACATAGGTCAGTATATGAAGGGCTGAAGAGTAAATATTATGCCCCAGAAAATACTGATTTAATATGAAAATGTGTTAGTTTCCTAGGGCTACCATGACATATTACCACAAACTGGGTGGCTTAAAACAGAAACTTATTCTCTCAGTTTTGGAGGGTAGAAGTCCCAAACCAACGTGCTGACAAGGCTCGTCTTCCGGAGGCTCTGAAAGAGAATCTGTTCCGTGCCTCTTCCGGCTTCTGGCGGCTGCAGGCAACTCTTGGTGTTCCTTGGCTTGTAGCTGCATTGCTCCAATCTCTGCCTGTTGTCTCATAATCTTCTTCACTATGTCTCTCTGTGTCCTCACTACTTTTATGAGGATACGTCACTGGATTTAGGGCCCACCCTAATCTAGTATGATAGCATCTTAACTAATTACATCTCTCAAGACTATTTTCAAATAAGGTCACATTCTGAGGTTCTCGGTTGACATACATTTTTGTAGGACACTAATCAACCCACTACATGTATATAACATACATATAAAAAAAAATAGGAAATCTATACCAACAGTATTTTTATCTCGGAGTGGGTTTATGAATGACTTAAATATTTTTGTGTTTTTCTACACTTAAAAATAAATAGCTTATGTACTGGAGTTACATTTATGTAGGGTTTAAGTTTCTAAATTCATTGTATAAGGTGAAGATTACCTGTAGTCAAATATCACTCTTTTCTCTCCTACAGCTCACAAAATACAGAACACATAAGTTTATAGTGTGTATCTTCTCTCAAAAACATCCAACAGGCCAATTCTTCCTCCAGCATCGGAGCAGATTACTGGTCTTCTGGGTGAGCACTAGATGAAGTAGTTGGCTTGTATTTACATGCTATATTGTACGAAAAAAGAAAAAGAGGTTTTCTAAGCATAAAAGTATAGTTGAAAGTGTTCAAGTTAAATGAGTGTATAATGAGACTCCACTGTTTTACTTCAGTAATTAGAAGAAAAACAAAATTTTCACGTTTGCAACAAACACTATCAACAATGGCAATGAATTGAGAGTCATAAGATCATTTAAATAAATAATTACTGATTTCCAAACAAACCCCTTTAAAAGGTTAGGTATATCTGAGTCTTTCTGGATTATTTTTAAAGGTCCAGGGGAACAAATCTTAAGGAAATAATATTGTAAATATAATTATTGCCAAATTCTCTTTTAAAAATTCTTTCCAAGTAGACTTTCCTTTTAAAGATTTAGGCCTATGTCTGCTTTCATAACTCTGAAGATAAATTAGGTACATAAAATTCAATCATAAAAAGAAGTAGTGTCATGTACAGAGGCTGACATCGTGGGTAGTCAAAGAATATGTTTAATAAAAAATAATTAAACTTCCATTTGCTCTATAGAACATCATAGAAAGTAATTTAATAAATTACAAATGACTTTTTAAGACGTTTGCTCAACTACAGAAAGCAAATTCAGACTACACAAAACACAACTGGTAAATATTGCAAATGTCCAAAAGAAAAGTTGGACTAAGACTTGTATCATGAAACCTGAAACAAGGACTATAAATACAAGGCAATAACAGCTATAATTCTTTTAGTAACTACCAACACATACTTGGATATTCTTTCAACTGCAACTTTAGTATTATATAATTCTACTGATTTTTTTCCCCTATAACCCTTAACTTTATACAACCATACTTGCATGGTTTTTTTGTTTTTTTAAACCTGATAGCTGGATAACTTTCCCTCAATCAATAATAAATAGAAGTATCTTGAAACCCAAGAGATTGTTTAAAGTTAACATCAGCCTTAATACTTTTAAAACTGCAATTGCCTTATTACATAGAAAGGGAATCACTAAGATGTTAACCAAATTCATTTCAGCATTAATTAGGAAAATACTTTATCTCATTAATTTGATATAAATTAGATCTTAGTGACAAGATCTAGCCCCCCTCCCCTTTTTAATTGGGGAAAGAAAGGAATAAAGATCATGTAGGTAGAAGTAGAGTGAAGGAAGGGAGGTATGGATGGTGCTAAAATACTCCACCGGCAACCTAAGTTTACTGTGTTTTAAAACTTTGGCTATCTCATAGGTGTATTCTGGTTAAACGAAAGTGCAATACTGCAAAGGGAAGAGACTAAATATGTAATATATAATTTGCATGATGAAAAGTTACTACCCACTTCTCCTCAATGGGCATTATAGTTACTATTGCTAACACATTGCATAAAGAACTATCAATTCAAAGTACTACTTTGGAAAAATACAAAAATCAATACCATCCCAATGGAACTTACATAATTTTGTAAATACATATAACACTGTCTCTCTAATAAGGGGTTAGTTATTTTACATACAGAAACATAATTAACTGGTAAATGTCTCATAAAATCCAATATAATTGCTTAATTCATGACAAAGCAACAGAGTTCTATCATCAAAACTTACTGAAAATTATTTTTTCTGTGGAAGAGAAGTGGAGTACTTTTTTTTCCTTGCCTTTAAATGTATCCCCTTGCAAACTTTATCACTGACTTTTCAAATACCAGAAAAATGCTTACATGTATCACTCCTTAGGTTATAAACGGTACTTTACATCCAATTCAGTTCTTTGTTTTATATGTATATGCAGATGAACCTGGACCTCTACCTTGTCAGAATAATAGCAGCTTTAGAAAGAGAAATTTTATCACAAATCAAATATCAGACAAATTTTACATGGTAAATAAAGGGCTCTATGAAACTGATCAGAAGCCTTGGGCTTCATTTTGCGGTTTATAGGTATAATTCGTATATTTTTTTGAGATTATTCAAAGTGCATTTTCAAATGAGTGACTCAGTATATTTAATATAAACTGAACACTCAAAACTGATTCTGGGTAACATTTAGCCTGCTTACACCTAGAAGAAACTCAAGATGAATTTAGACTGTTTGCATATTACTTTACCACTATTATCTGTTAATTTTGGAATATTACCATAACGTAAAACACAAATAGGTATCTACACAAATAAAGCAAACAAACAATCTTTTTACATGAAGTATGCTGTGTTGAAAGTTCTTTTCAGTGGCATTTCATGAGTTTGCCTTTTCTGAACCCTGGAAGCGACATTACTCATCTGAGACATAAGTATTTCTAATCGGAGGCCAGACTTTGAAAAGTTAAAACTAAGTATGTCTAGGGTGCCAAAATCACATGACACAGGATTATTTTATGACTCAACTTCACTAATATCAGAATTAAGCTCAGCAAAAAGCAAGTCATATTTCTTGCCAGATTAACATGATATAGAGGATGTGTTTAAAAAACCCCTGAAAACAAGTATAGAATTAGAAACGAATGTAAACTTCCTAAACTAACTCAGCTGAGGTAACAGGTAGCCAGTTAAATTGGCTGACTGGGAAACTTATTTCTTCTTTCAAACACACTTGTACCTGAATTGGAAATATCAGCAGTGCATCAAAACACTAGAGCATTTTTATGCAATTAAAGCAATGAATGGTGGTGTAGATTCTACAGCTTTCATGACATTCATTAGCTGCCCAAATTATTGCTGAGTTTTGATCTGTAAATTATAGGTGTCAAGGAGGCTGTAAAACTATATTCAAATTAAATCAGTAATATGCATAAAGTATTCTGTGTTCACTGCAAATATATTAAATATACAACTCTTATTGAGCATAATTTTCATAAAATTAACCCCCAACAAAATTATAATGCCTTTTGTTGTAATTTTACACCTTTATGTATTTGATAATACATATGAGTTCAGAAACTTATGAATCTTAAGAAATATTACATGCAAAATGTCTCTGAAAGCAGTTTGCACTTCTAAACAAATAACTGAAATGTTCGGTCAGTAAGTTATGGATGCACTCCACACTGGGGTATTTACAATTAATTAAAGAAAAATTCAAAATCAGTTCATAATTTAAGCATAGCCTGGGATCAGTCTTCGTTACTAGAATCTGAATCCTCGGATGACGGCGATGTACTGTCAGATCCAGAGGAAGCATCGGCTTTCTCTGAACCCTCATCTGTGCTGTTTTCATTGAGAGGACTTGGTTCAGTTCCCCCTTTGTCTTCCTGATCGCTAACTCTGGAATCTTCTTCCTTTACTTCCACAGACTTAGATGAGCCTAAGTCACTGCTTTTGTTTTTCTGTACACCAAAAGTATTGGACTGGGACAAAGCTGGAATATGAAGATTAAGGCCTGGAGTGAGAAGCATCCCTGGATAAAGTATATTAGATAGTAACAGTGGGTTAAGAGCTAACGAGTTGGCAGCTGCAGCTGTATTTAATGCAGCAGTAGAGGATGTTGAAGGAGAACTTGACACAGAGTTTTCTCCACCATTCTCTGAATTTTGGCTCTCTGTCCTTTCTTTTTTTCCTTCTAGCTCCTTACAGTCATTTCCCTTTTTTTCTTCTGTTCCAGATTCTGTAGGCTTTGCTAGGAGTCCTCCCATGCCCAACAGATTTGGTAATCCAGTCATTCCTGACAGCAGCATGGGGAACATGGTGGCCACGTTTTTAGCTTCTCCTCCAGAAGAAAGGCCGGCAGGCATTCCCATCAGCCCTGCGGTTACTTGCAGTGACTGCAAGTTTTGTAGGTTTTGTTGTAAGGCCTGAAGAGTTGTGAGATCCATACCTGGAAGTAATCCATTGGCTAACAAAGGACTGCCTGCGACACTGGTGGCAGTGGAAGCCGCCGCTGCTGTTGTGGCCTTCACAATTCCACTTTTCGGCCGTCTCCCGCGCCTGCTTACTTCCTCTCTCACAACAGGACCAGTGAGAATACGTTCAAACATACTTTCTGGAAGAAATCCCTGAAAAAATAATCATAAATAATAGGTATATTAAAATCAATAGCTATTACATTGTGATACAAGTAACATTTTAAAAATAATTATTAATAAACTTAGTCTGTATGATATTAACAATCAATTATGCAAGAGATATCCTAATTTCATATTATTTTAAGTAATGGCTTGAAACATTTCTTCTACCTCTTGTTTTATCATAAGAGAGCAGAAAGAGGCTTCTAGCCTTTGTCCATATTGGCAGGCATTCGTTTATAAAATAGTCCTAAAAAATGGAAAGTCCAAATAAATTTTTTCATGAGGTTACTCCTTCACCCTTACATGTTTTATATCAGCAAATGTTCTAGAAGACTAAAGTGCTTCTCTTCTAATCTGGAAGAACAATAAGGATGGGACAGAGGAAGGAAGCAGGAGGTTAAGATTAAAATGAAATGTTGCAAATGAATCTTTTGACTATCACTTTGGGAATAAGGGATATAGCCAAACTGAAAAAGATACTCAACAGGGAGAAAAAAAATACTTGGCTCAGAACTGCAGCAACACCTGCAGACTGGGAAGGGTCAAGTCCACAACAATGGAGAACCATCTATACTACTTTCTTACTCTCTTGTAATTTACGCAGACTCAAAACTCCTAGAAGTTTTAGTGCCTCTAGACCAGCATTGTCCAAAAGAAAGACAATGTAAGTCACATAAATAATTTAAAATTTTTTAGTAGCAACATTAAAAGATAAAATAGAAAAAGGTGACAATAATTTTAGTAATATAGTGTATTTAATGTAATATAAGCAAAATATTACCAGTTGAATATGTAATCTGTGAAAATTACATGATATATTTTATCTTCTTTTTTTCCAAACCAAGTCTTCAAAATTCAAAGCCAGTGTTTTATACTTACAACACATCTTAATTCAGAGTAGCCATATTCCAAGTGCTTCATAGCCACATAGGCCTTGAAGCTACCATTTGTGACAGGTCAGCTCTAGATAGTGGTTTAAAAGACTTATGGTATTGTTTTAAAAAAATTAAAAAAAAAAAAAATTTTTTTAAAATTTTTTTCCTTTAGTGATTTTTTAGAGAGAGGGGAAGTGAAAGGGAGCGAGAGATAGAAACATCGATGAGAGAGAACATCGACTGACCGCCTCCCACATTCTCCCCACTGGGGGTCAGGCCCACAGTCTGGGCATGTGTCCTGGCCGGGAATCGAACCGGCAGCCTCTTGATGCATGGTCCAATGGTCAACCACTGAACCACACCAGCAGGATAAAACAATTTTTTTTCTTTATTGATTTTAGAGAGAGAGGAAGTGAACGGGAGAGAGAGAGAGAGAGAAACATGGATGAGAGAGAACATCTATTGGCCGCCTCCCACATGCTCCCCACAGGGGATTGGGCCCACAACCTGGGCATGTGTCCTGACCGGGAATCGAACCAGCAACCTCTTGGTGCATGGGTTGACACTCAACCACTAACCCACACCAGTTAGACTGTTTTAAAATTTTATTTTTAATGGAACACCGTATTTGTTCTCTTCACATAAGCATTAGGCTCCACTGCAGAAAGTAAGCCAACAAAAATAAGCAAAGAAAAAAAAAATCTCATCCATCCCTCCTGGTTTTGCTCAGTGGTTAGAGTGTAGGCCCTTGGACCAGGTTCGATTCCGGTCAACAGCACATACCTGGTTGCAGTTTCGTCCCTGGCCCTGGTCGGGGTCATGTGGGAGGCAGCCATTTGATATTTTCTCTCATGTCAATGTTCCTTATTCTTTCTCTTTCCCTCTCCCACCTCCCCACTCTATCTGAAGATAAATGGGAAAAAAGTATCCTCGGGTGAGGATTAAAAAAAAATCCATTAACTTCACCATTCAGAGATAACCACTGGTAATGTTTCAGGATGTATGCTTCCATTTTTCTTTTGTACATATACACAAATTCTATAATTCTCCCCACCTCCTTTTCTAAAATAAAATAGAATCATACTTAACATAGTTTTATAGCCTGCATTTTTCATAGGGACATGTGCAGAAATAATAGCTACTATTCATTCAGCATTTACCTCTTGGTTAAGCTTCACTATTTTAAGAGCTAAATGACTATTGCATTTAACATACTGTGAATTTTCTCTGCCTTGTCATTAGATGTTCTTCCAAGATACAATTTTCCAAATAGTTGCATGTTTTCTAACATATGGGCAAAGCATTAGCATATACCCAACTTTTTAATACTATACTATGACAAATATCCTTCTATGTATTTCTTTCCTCACATCTGTGATTGATTATTCTTTGTGGCATTATTCAAATAGTATTAGAGGTGAAAATAAAAACAGACCAGTATATATTGATTCTGCATTCTAATTCAACAAGCATCTGAAAAATTTGTCAACATGTTCTACAAAATAAAAATTGTGAATTAAGCCTGGCCACTTTGGCTTAGCAGTTAGAGCGTCAGGCTGAGGACCAAAGAGTTGTGGGTTCAATTCTGGTCAAGGGTATGTAACCTTGGTTGCAGTTCAGTCCCCAGCCCTGGTCGGAGTCGTGCAGGAGGCAACCAATTGATGTGTCTCTCTCACATTTATGTTTCTCTGTGTGTCTCTCTCTCCCTCCCTCCTACTCTATCTGAAGATAAATGGAAAAAATATCCTCGGGTGAAGATTAAAAAAAAAAAAAAATTGTTAACTAAAAAGCACTGTCACATATTCCAAGAATATTTTGTGATTCTAATGTAAATTCAACCTGAGATATAATTTAAAAAATTTTTTAGCCCTGGCTGGTTTGGTTCAGTGCTTAGAATGTTGGCCCCGGGCCAATGAGTCACAGGTTCAATTCTGGTCAAGGGCACATACCTTGGTTGTGGTTTGTCCTAGGCCCTGGTTGGGTTGTGCAGAAGGCAACCAGTCGATATGGCTCTATCACATTTATGTTTCTCTATGTATCTCTCTCTCCCTCCCTCCCACTCTATCTGATGATAAACAGAAAAATATCCTCGGGTGAGAAATAAAAAAAAAAATTTATATATTTTTATTGCTTTGTAAAGAGGAAGGAAGAATTTGAAACATCAATCAGCAGCACCTCCTGCACGCCCCCTAGTGGGGAATTGAGCCCATGGAATGACCCTCAATCCACTGAGCAACAACATACAGGACAATCTGAGATATAATTAAATGGCAGCAAATTTTTTTAATGATATCTGAGTGAGTGTTTACAAAATACTTACAGATTGCTTAACGACATCTCCCCATTCAGGAGCAACTCCATATTCTGAATTTTCTTTCAGGAATCTACATAAATCTTTTAAAGGAGGAGCAAATGCACCTCCAACCTATAAACAAAAAGACTGTTAGACACGTAAAACACTATTAAATATAGAGATATGTTTTGCTTTTATTCAGAGTTTATTTCTTTAAAACATGTATTCTTTGAACCTTTGACAATTTTTATTATATTAAAAAGGACCACCACAACTCATAAGGACTATTAAAATACAATTCAGGGGTTAGCAAAAGTAGGTTTACAGTTGTTCGCATGGAAAATAATACAATAGTTAATAAATAATAATATAAGAATAAACTGTTCTATGTACTCACAACTAAACCTACTTATGCCAACCCTACTAATACGGAAATGTAAATTTTTAATGTTTTAAGTAGAGTAACTAGAACAATAAAATAACTACCATTTACTTTGCATTTACTATGCTGGACAGGCAGTATAGCCTAGTTAAGAGTGAATTTAAGCCAATCAATAAATCTCTGAGCCCCACTTTTCTTATCTATAAAATGGGGATAACACTTCTCCTATAGGGTTTTATGAAAATAAAATGCTACAATTCAAGTGCTATAGCATAGAGTCTCTGGCAAATAATAAATATATGTTACTATTATTATTATTATTTTTTTTAATATCTTTTTTTTTTTTTTATCCTCACCCGAGGACATTTTTTGATATTTTGTTCAGATAGAGTGGGAGGGGAGAGAGAGAGAGAGAGAGAAACATCGACGTGAAAGGGACACATCGAGTGGTCGCCACCCACACGACCCAACCAGGGCCAGAGACAAACTGCAACCGAAGTACATGCCCTTAGCGGGAACCGAACCCGGGTCTCTCTGGACCGCAGGCCGACGCTATAACCACTGAGCCAAACTGGCCAGGGCTTGTTACTATTATTATTATATGCAAAGTATTGTGCTAAGGACTCTAAGTATATAATTTATTTTAGTTCTCACTACATCCTGTCAAGATAGTATTGTTTCTATTTTTCAAAGGAAGGAACTAAGTTTCATAGAAGTTATATGCTGCCTAAAGCTAGTTAGTAAATGTTAGGGTCAGGTTTCAAACACAAGTCTCAAAAACTCATGCTCTCATTTATTATGTAAACTGACACCCTAAAAGTATAAAAATATACATATCCTTTGTTTATGGAAAGTGATATAACCAAGTAATTATAAGTAAATTTGAAAAAAATGAAAAACTACATAATTAGTATAAAATGAAAACAAAATATTTTGCAATTTAAATTATTTGGACCTACCAATTTAATATTATTTTGGAGTCTAGATATTCCTTGAGTAATTCCTTCTTCCACACCTCTTTGAATAAACACATACCATGACTTGATAGGATATATACAGGGTTTAATGTGGCCAGTTATAATACCTGTAAGTATTCGTATCTAGTATTTCCTATTGTCACTAGTCTCTGTAGTTTCTGTTCCCTTCTTTTTATTATCTCCTTCATTAAGCTGCAATTTAAACTGGAGGCCCTCTGGGTGGTTTATGGGGAATTTGGCAGATAGATTCTTTTCCTTAGTGACTCATGAATCCTGAAGCCTGTACACTATAGACACTCAGGAAAATAAAGAACTCTATAAAATTAAGGGAAACGAATAGGCCCCTTATCAGGTTACCACATAAAAAATAAAATTTTGACTGCTCAATATTAAACATAACAAGTAAAAATACAAAATTATTTTATTTCCTTAAAACTAGTTAAAACAAATTTATTCATACCTAGTAATGCTAATTTTCATTATGAGATAAAGTGCAAAGATTTATAACACAATCTATGCAAGCATGAAATGAAGTAAAATGCTACTAAAATGTCACCTTGTTCCTTCCCTAATACATTTAAGACATCACTTAAAAGTACTAACAAAAACTGAATAAGCTCTCTCTACAAAAGTGGAGAAAAAATTAGTATTAATTTTAATGAGTTGGTGCATATAATGATATTAAAACTGTCATTTAAAAAATAGTATTCTTCCAATTTCAATATTTCTGAGAAATTAAAATAATTTTCTGTGTTTTTATAGTAGTAGTGAGGTCACTTAATCCAGAGCAAAAGAGAACTAGAAAACTAACAGGAGCTATATTAGGTAATTTAATTTGTGAGTGAAGGAACTCAATGAGAAATTTGCTGTTTTTCTTTCTTATTTTTTTATTCTTTCTTATTTTGTTGCTTGATCATCAGAATAAAAATATCAAAGCTATACACTTGAAAAAGGGAACCACAGCCCTGGCCAGTTTGGCTCAGCGATTGGAGCGTTGGCCTGTGGTCCCAAGAGAACTGGGTTCGGTTCCCGCTGGGGGCGTGTACCTCAGTTGCGGTTTGTCCCCGGCCCTGGTTGGTCGTGCAGGTGGCAGCCACTCGATGTGTCCCTTTCGCGTCGATGTTTCTCTCTCTCTTCCCCTCCCACTCTTTCTGAACAAAGAATGGAAAAGTGTCCTCAGGTGAGGATTAAAAAAAAGGAAGAAAAAAAAAGAAAAAGGGAACCACAGTGTTGTATCATTTATTTTGTGAGGTAAAAGAGACACATGCCAATCCAAACATAAAAGAGAAACAATTTGGGGAGCCACATTTGGTTCAGAAATAGACTCTGAAAAAGCCTGACTCTCTTCATTCAATCAATTCACCTAGATAAGCACAGGGTACCATACTCTCTCTATACACTACCTTTGTTCAAGACATTTTATTTCATCTATCAGAAAATTAGGTAATATGCTGATTTTGATAGACAAGGACTTTACAGCATCTGATGGAAAGCTACAGTGATAAACCTAAATCTAATCACAGCTATGATGAGAGTGTTGTTCCATTTCATCAAGATTCCTCAACCTTCGCACTACAGACATTTTGGAATCATGGTATGGAAGGTTGTCCTATGTACTGTATTACGTTTATCAGCATCCTTGGTCTCTACCAACTAGAGGACAATAGCATCCTTCCCCTGCCCTTTCCCCCACCGCCCCAACACCCACCTCCCTACTCCCAAGTTGTAGCTAAAGAAAATGTCTCCAGACATTACCAAATGCCATGGAAGACAAAATTACCCCCTGCAGAGAACCACTGCCTTAGATGTAGTACTCTCATGCAGTGTCAATGCTTAGGCATAGGTATGTAAAGTGCCTTATTTCATTCAAGAGCTTAATCAAAGATATGAAATTACACTGTAAAATTACAGTCCATGCTTTTTCCCACAAGTCTCCTAGGTTTAGCCCGTTTCAAGATCTGTTAGAAAATATTGCATGATGAATAGTGTTTTAGGTATCTCTTAGATAATGAATCCATATAAAAGAACAATAAATATGTAAATACCTTTCTAGCGTTTCTTCTGTTAATCAGCTGAACACGTTCTTCCCCAGTGAGACTATTAACATCTAGTTTATTGGGGTTTCTGCAACGATGCCTTTTTTGTTTGGGCCTCCCTTCATGGAGCTGCATTCTCTAAAACAAAGAGACACAGAAAAAGCCTTAAAAACCTTCATTTGTGCAAACAGTACAAATAAGCTGATTAATCCAGTAATAATTAAGATATATCACATGTTATAAAATATGTATATCATCAGTATTTCATATTGAAGAATTTACCTATTAAACTTTAAAAGTATGTAACCTTTAAATATGTTTATACTTAATATAACAAAAATAGAAAATAAGACTTTAAAAATTACTGCACAAATCTTTTCCTCCAATGATAATTTTTAATATTATTTTAGCTCATCTTAATGATAATACATAATAATCATTCTGGATGAAAGTAGGCTCCTGACATGAGGACATTGCTAGTTCCTTCTTTAAACCACTATATTCCTAGAATGCTGTTTGAAGGAGTTAATAATGCTGGGACAGCTTCCTCTAAATTGTATAGTTCTTTACTTCTGATAAATTTTACCTGAAACATCAGATTTTCTTGGATTCTGACTCAATCTATGTATCTGGTAGTTGGGCTAGTGGCTTTCATTTCTCTTCATCTCGCGGACAGACTTTCTTATCTCCTCACATCACTGACAAAGCAGGGCTTGATGTCTGTAGCTACTTCCAACCATTCAGAACATTCCGAGACTAATGCTCAGACTCTTCAGCACGGCATACCAGTCCCATCACAGCCAGGGCCTAATCCAGTCACTAATACCCCACAGATTCTCTCTAAAAATTTGAAATACCAGTCTTGTCACTGTTTTATAAATATGCCTTATACTCCTATCCTTGGTTTAACTCTTCTGAACTGTTTTTATGATGTCTAGAATACTCTCCTCTTGTGATAACCAGGTCAGATGCCCATCAGTCATATGTCAACTCTATTTTCCTTCTATCTTTCCCCAGATACTTTACTCTGCCTTCGCAAAGTAATTATTCCTTTGTCTGTTCCCATGGCATTTTATAAATAACTGTTACAGTATATATACCAAGTTAAAAGTTAGTTATAGATATATTACAATAGCGCATGTCATGCAAGAAATCGTTCATGTAAAGTATCTTAGGAAAATTAAACTATTATTTCATATTCCTTACTGTAATAAATGTTGCTTTTATTTTTTTATTTATTTTTGCATTTATTTTTAGATAGAGCAGGAGGGAGAGAGGAAGGAAGAGAGAGAGACACATCAAAGTGACAGAGACACATGGATTGGTTGCCACCCACACGACCCCAACTAGGGCCGGGAACAAACTGCAACCGAGGTATGTGCCCTTAGTGGGAACCAAACTCGGAACTCTCTGGTCCATGGGCCAATGCTCTAACCGCTGAGCAAAACCGGCCAGGGCTAAATGTTGCTTGTAAAGTGTTATTAAACCCAGAGACATAGAAGTTGGGTAAAGACAGACAAACCTCAGAAGAGGAGGTTGGGGCAGAGAGAGGGAAGAGATCAACTTCGGAACTTAAAGGCATGTACGCATAACCAATGAACACAGACAAGAAAGCTGGGGATGGGGTGGGGGGATTGGGAGGAGGGTTTCAATGGGGGGAAAAGGAGAAACACCTGTAACAAAAATAACAGCCACATTGATAAAAAAATAAAAGTACAGGGTGGACCCAGAGACATGGGAAGTAGGGCACAGAGTGACAATCCTCAGAAGAGAGGATGGGAGGGGGACAGAAGAGATAAACCACAGAACTTACATGCATGTACGCATTTTTTTTTTTTTATCCTCACCCGAGGACATTTTTCGATATTTTGTTCAGATAGAGTGGGAGGGAGAGAGAGAGAGAGAGAAACATCCAAGTGAAAGCGACACATCGAGTGGTTGCCACCCACATGACCCAACCAGGGCCGGGGACAAACTGCAACCAAGGTACGTGCCCTTAGCGGAAGCCGAACCCGGGTCTCTCCGGACTGCAGGCCGACGCTCTAACCGCTGAGCCAAACCGGCCAGGGCGCATGTACGCATTTTTGATGGATATGGACAACAAAGCTGGGGACGGGGTCGGGGGATGGGGAGGAGGGTGTCAATGGGGAAAAAAGGAGAAACATCTGTAACAAAAATAAATTAATTTAAAAAAAAAAAGAAATAAATTTAAAGTTATATAAAACATGATATAAAGTTTACTTGCAGTGAAAAATAATAAATGAATATAATTTGAAACAATAAAGATTCCTTTGTAGTGATAAGAGAAAGGTATGAGAATACTTTAAAATAGCAATTAGCACACTGGCCAGTTTTGCTCAATGGTTAGAGCATCAGCCCACGGACCAGAGAGACCAGGGCTCAGTTTCTGCTAAGGGCATGTACCTCAGTTGCAGTCTGTCCCCTGCACAGGTTGGGGCTGTGTGGGTGGCAACCAGTCGATGTGTCACTGATGTTTCTCTCTCTCTCTTCCTCCCTCTCTCCCTACCGCTCTATCTGAGGATAAATGCAAAAATGTCCTCGGGTGGGGATAAAAAAAATAAAAAATTAATAAAATAGCAACTAGCACACAACAGTTACTCAATACAAATTTACTGGCGGAATAAATGAATATTATTTTGTAACCTGTTAAGAACAATGTTAAACTAACAATTATTATTTTTAGAATTGCAATGTTTATTCCATGACTGCCCATCTGAGTAGTGAAAACCCGTCCCCTCAGAATTACACATAATTGCCTTATTTGGCTTTTTTTCTTAATCAAAAGGAATTAAATAAAAGTTCAAGAATTGGTGGTAATCTCTGAGAAAACTAGCGATATGACAGGAGTTCAAACACTAAGCCTGAGGGTCTCTGTTTTAGATTAGTGGGTCATTAATTTCATGGTATCAGTGATAGCAATGTAAAATACTGAACTGAATACATTTCACAGATACAAATGTATTAAAATATATATTACAGATACAGTCCCACTCTAGGCATTGAAGCTTTTGTATTTCCTTTTCATTAAAAAAAAAGGCAATTAATGCTCTTCTGTTAATTAAATAATAATCATTCTACATTTATATAATACCTTTTAGACTTCAGAAGATTTTCATTTTTTAATCACTGACTCAATATTTACTGGGAGCTAGATACTATTTTATGTATCAGGAATTATGTGCAAAATTCTTGGGATACAAAGGTCAATAGGACATAGTCCTTAAGAGGCTCACAGGGTAGTAGACAGTTTTATTAGGTTATCCACTTAACATTCAAATGGAGGCAGACGGAACTCTCCTACTATAAGTTTTACTCTTTACCTTATAAAGTACAGAGAAGTGTCAAGGAAGGTGGATACAAAATATGGTACATCAGCATCTGACAATAAAGTATTGCAAAATAAAATAATAGATTTCTATGAGAAAAGCCAAATGCTCGTAAGATAGTGAGTATCATTTCAGAGGAAAAGGAAAAAGGAAATGAAATATAATGATTCTCATCTTTGACTGATGTAACCAATTGTGCATCTGGAGAGACAGAAGCTGTATTCTTATAACTTGAGGAAGAACTTAAGAGTAGTGATTTAGATACTGAATTTAAGACTTATTAGCTATGTGGCCTTAGATAATTTGCTTGAAATTTCTTTCTTTATAATACAGTTATCACAATGCCATTCTGATCAAGTTGTTGTGTTAAATGAGATAATGCATGTTAAGTGCTAAATGTAATGACAGGCATACAACAAAGTCTCAATGCATGTTGACCATGACCATTATTATTATTTTAAAATAAGCTCCTTGAGGGAAAGGGTTGAAAGTTTTACACCTCTACAGCCACACTGGGTCTAACACAGTACTCTGTATTATCAAAGGTGATTTTTCTTGTTAAACACTTGTTTAATGTGGAATGGCAAAAAAGGAAAATGACACTACTTTACCGTGGGGAAGGTCATAATAATTTTTTCCCAAAGTCTTGGGCAGAACACATATTTAATATAAGTGGGTGAGAATTTAAGCTTCATTATCATAGGTTCAATAAATCATAGAAATAAGATATACCAAGATTTGTAAAGGATCACCTACAGGAATAAAAGCTCCTAAATCTTCCACATAACCTGGGTGCTCCTTAAGCCATTTTTCCAAATCCTTTCTCTTCGGTGCATCATCGCCTGCAAGTCTTGTTCCATCTTTAAGGTGAATAACTGGAACTGGACTTTCAGTATCAGGAACTCCTTGAGGCTGAGGATAGGGAAGTGCTGGGTTGATCCCTGGAGTAATCTGTGAGGTGGTTAAGCCCATAGTAACCTGGAGAAAAATACCAAATGAAAGTAAAAATTTTTTTGGGTTAATCCTCACGTGAGGATCCTTTTCCACTGACTTTTAGAGTGTAAGGGAAAGAGGGAAACATCGATGTGAGAGAGACACATCAACTGGTTGCCTCCTGCACGATCTGGACCCAGGGCTGGGGATTCAACTTGCAACCCAGGTATATGCCCTTGACTGGGAATCGAAACCGTGACCCTTCGGTCCGTGGCTGATGCTCTAACAATTGAGCCAAACTGGCCAGGGGTCAAATGAAAATTTTATTTCCATGTTTTATCATTCTCATTTTGTTATAATAAAGGAATTCTTTTTGAATTGAAAAAAAGAAGAAAAATAAATAAAATTGTTGTTTAGTCTGCAAAATCTTTCAAATTTAAGATTTTCATGAATCTTGGCCAGTGTTGAATTCTACTGAGATACAATCTAAAACTGTGTAGTGTACTTCTAATTTCTAAATTATTATCCACAAAACATTCACCAAACAGAAATATATATATTTACATCAGTTTAATTTTTGCACAAGGATCAGTAGTTTTTAAGTATGGTTTTACTTACATGATTAGGTGGTTTATTTCTGTTAAAAAAGAGGATGTCAACACCTTCCACATTCTTCCTCCTTCCCCGCCTTTTTTTGACTATAGGCTGGTTGTCTAATATAACTCCATTGGCACCAAGGGTAGACTGAATGGAAGTACCTAATCAAATTAAAAATGCAAAATAATGATAAGAATTTTAAACATATTAAAAGTAATCACTTTTCTAAATATATGAAAGTATTAGTTCCAGTTTAAATGTCTTAATCAAGCAAATCTTAAAGACTAAAAACACCACTGATACGTCATTTAAAAACCTGGCAAATTGTGCCCTGTCCGGTTTGGCCCAGCGGTTAGAGCGTTGGCCTGTGGACCATAGAGTCTTGGGTTTAGTTCCCGCTAAGGGCACGTATCTCAGTTGCAGTTTGTCCCTGGCCCAGTTGGGGTTGTGTGGGTGGCAGCCACTCAATGTGTCTCTCCGTATTGATGTTTCTCTCTCTCTCTTTCCCCCTTTCTCCCTCCCGCTATATCTGAAGATAAATGCAGAAAATGTCCTCGGGCGAGGATAAAAAAAATCCCAAAACTTGGCGAATTGTAATTTGGGACTCTTTCAACTTTTTTTTTTTTTTTTTATCCTCACCCGAGGATATTTTTCCATTTTTTGAACAGATACAGTGGGAGGGAGAGAGAGGAAGGGAGAGAGAGAGAGAAACATCAATGTGAAGGGACACATTGAGTGGCTGCCACCCGCACGATCAACCAGGGCCGGGGACAAACTGCAACCGAAGTACGTGCCCTTAGCGGGAACCGAACCCAGGTCTCTCCGGACTGCAGGCCGACGCTCTAACCGCTGAGCCAAACCGGCCAGGGCTCTTTCAACTTTTGATTTACTTACTTAATTTTCCTCTCAGATAGTCACTTATCTTCTCTTTTACAAGGAAAAGCATGCCTTTGTCATGTACAAGATAAACCCTTCCCTTTTCTTTGAACCCATTTATTCCTACCTTTTCTAGAAGCTTGTTTTATAATTTATCTTTGCTTTCTTGTCTCAAAATGTATTGTTCTACATTAGATTTTTCTCAATTTAAAAACATGGCTTAACTCTAAAAAATAAAAACTAAACTTCTTTCAGCCTTTCCATAATTTCTAAAATGTTTAAAAGGTTTGTCTCTGTTGTGTTCCTCTCTATCACAATGAACTCATTCCTGAATTTCCCATCGTCCATTCTGCCCCAGCCTACTTAAGGTATTTTCTTTAAGATCACCATTGTTTAGTTACCAAATTAAACTGACTTTCTCATTCTTCATTTCAGTAGGCACTTGATAAAATAAAGAAATGTTTGAAAGACATATAAATGAAATAGTTCCACGCATTCAGTCATCCCCCCCCCCAAAATTGATCAGATAGCTATGTACACGGTACTATGATGGTTCAAAAAAGAGTGAGACACAGTTCCTTTCCTTAAAGAGTACTATACAATCTAGAGCACTTTTAGGAAAAGAAAATATTATTAAGCATGAGATATTTGTTTTGGAACCTTATAGAAGTCACTTACTTTCAAAAAGGTGCCTTAATTCATATAGTACAGAATAACTAATTGCAATGATTAAAAATCATTTTTATATATAAAAGCTTTCACTATGTCCACATAGTGAATTTTATTATAATCAGATTAACAGAGTATGATATAATTTGAAAATTCTTTCACTATAGTACATTTTAGATGTAATAATAGACTTTTTTAAAGTACCACTTTTATTTTATTTTATTTTAAAATTTTCTTTCTGTATTGATTTTTAGAGAGAAAGGGAGAGGGAGAGAGACAGAACCATTGATGGGAGAGAACATTGACTGGCCGCCTCCTGCATGCCCCATACTGGGGATGTGGCCCACAACCGGGGCATGTACCCTGACCACCGGGGCGTGTACCCTGACCAGGAATTGAACCAAAGACCTCTTGGAGCATGGGTCAACGCTCAACCATTGAGCCACACCAGCCGGGCTTAAAGTACCACTTTTAAAAATACTATTCTGTTTTGTAAGAACTCTCATGGCTTACTCTTCTAATATTAATTAAATGTCTTATCTCAATCCCTATTCCTGCATGATGACCAACCCCAATCCCTCTCCAGCTCAGTTTATAATGTTTGCCCATAATCTAGATTCACTTTTCCTAAGCAGGCTCTGATCTTATATAAATACCTCTCTAGTATCAATCTTGTTTCTGCAAGTATTCCACAAGAATAAAAGATTTTCTGCCCGGCCTGTGTGGCTCAGTGGCTGAGCGTCAACCCATGCACCAAAAGGTCACCAGTTCGATTCCTAGTCAGGGCATGTGCCCAGGTGGTGGGCCAAATCCCCAGTGGGGGACATGCTAGAGGTGACCAATCGATGTTCTCTCTCATCAATGTTTTTCTCTCTCTCTCCCTCTCCCGTTCTCTCTCTAAAAACCAATAAAGGAAAAAAATAAATAAATAAAGAATAAAAGATTTTCTTTCAGGGATTAGTCTTAAACTATTCTTGTATCTTGTGGCTACCTGAACTACACTGTATTGAAAATATTTCTAAAACCTTTAACTTCCTCTAACGAACACCATTACTTTGTGTTTTTCTTTAAATTCATAATATGTTTTCATATTGAAATGCTATTTGAACTTTTATCTGAATAAAGCTACTTGATAAAATGTTATTTTCATCCAAATATATAAGCTCCCAAAACTACTCTGAACTCTATGTTTTAAAATGTTACATTAAAAGTTCCAATATTTATTTATATTGAAAATTGTATTGATTACAGACCTTAAGAGGGGTTCCAATATTAAAGGACAAATAAACTTTTATTACAAGAGCAGATAAAAGAGGCTTTGAAAATGATAGAAAAGCTTTGTGCTAAGGCAGCTATTACCATAACATTCACCTGACACTGGCGTGGATTTTGGAACACTGGTGAGGCTAGTCTCAGAGGCACCCTGGAGCTCCCGAAGCCGAGAAAGGTGCTGCTGCTGCTGCTGCTGCCCCAGAACACAGTCTTCACTGTCAGATGGTCTTTTTTGAGCAAATCCTTGCTTCTGAAATGTCAGCTTCAAACCACCTTCCTGGGAAATAATCACCATTATGAAGTAAGGAAAAATCTAAAAAATCTCATTGCAGGATAATTAAGAGTAATATTTTACTTAGAATAAGTAAAGTAATAACCCTGAAACATTAAGTTCTCTTTTGCTCATAAATCAATGGAAGAAAACATGAAATCCATGTCTACCTTAAATGAAAAAATAAAATCCAGGTACTACATACACTTTTATGAGCAAGACAAAGTTTTTCATATACATCTCTATATACACTATTCAAATGATATTTTAGAGAATATTACCCTTGTTTAAGACACCGAGTAATAAACTTTGCTACCAAAATCATATGGAAAAATAAAAAGTTACTGAAAACAGGGCATGCTAAATGTTTAAAACAGAAAGTGCGCTGACATACCATTGAAAGATTATATAGAAGAACCGAAATATTAGAAATTGTCAGATTGTTTAAGAAAGCATCTTGATCAGCAGAAGGACCATTTTCAGAAGTATAGGTAGAGAAACATATTTAATGATGATCCCTCTAGTAGATTATTCAAGTTTAATAACCTGGATATCAAAAGGAAAATAATCCAAATACCAGAAAAAAGGTATGTGAAGAAAGTAAGAGTAAGAGCAGGCAGCCATTTGCAGGAAAAGCATGCTGCACACCACAATCGCAATCAGGCCCTAGGGCAATAAAAATAAACATACGTCTTTGATTTTCACTGTAAACTCCTTTTCTCGTACATGCTTCTTCACCTTTGACATCTGTGCTGACTGATCATATTCTTCTTTCACACCAACACCCGGAGGAGTGGGCACACTGGGCTCGCTAGGCTCTGTGGCTGCGCCAGGGCTGTCCAGCAGCTTTGTGGTATAGAAAGAAGCCACTGTGTTGGCATCATAACTTCTTCTAGCTGAAGGCCACTTCCCTTTCAGAACTGTTTGACAAATACTGTCCAACCGGTTAATCATCACCCGATCCTGAAAAACCATACCACATCAAAGTAGAATTTTAATAATTAGGCCAGACCTTTGGAGATTAAATGGCTTCAAGTCTTGATGAATCTAACTCTAACAATATATGTGTATTTTGTATGCATACATATTCTCAGACATATATTACAATTCTATAAGAAGTAATTCAAGTACAAGTTCCCACTGGTGAAGTTAAAAAATATTATATTATAAAGACACTTCTGTTATCATAATGACAAAAGTAATACAGCTTCCTTGTAAAAAAAATTCAAACACAGAAGGACATAAAGGAGTAGAGTTCTTTATTCCCCCACTTCCCACCTCACTCCTAAAGGTAAATCGTCTTGTACTAGTCCAGTCATATACTGAAAGAATTGTATTAATCCAATCTTAACTCTTACTTCTGAATATACATATCCTTAAATGACCCCCCCCCCCCCCAAATCCCGGTCCCAACGTGCTATGGTTAATTTCTCCAAGGAGACTCAGCTGAAAGCACTTATTTCATAAGGAAGCACTTGAATATTAATTTATGAATATAAGCATTCATTATCTTTTACTCTAAACATTCTAAGGTTATATTGAGAAGCATACATTTAAGTAATTTATTTGATGAAAATTGATATTTTTAATGCGGACACCAACACGTTATCTTACATTTTACAGTGACCTGTTTTTCTATACAATAAAGCAATACAGAAAAATATTTTAAAAAAAAAGACTATTTCAACAAGAAAATATCCCTTTACCTTTGGCCAATATGAAGCTGCCAGCATATATCCACCGTGTAAGATGTAGGTAGACTCTGGTGTTCCATTGTTCATTTGGAAACTGTCCTGGGTCTCATCCTGGGTAGTGCTCAGTGATGCAACACTTTCTTCATCATAGGCTTTAATGTGAGGGGTACCTTCTGCTAAGAACAATTATAACTGTTTTAAACAAAACTGCATAAAAAAGTTTACATATACTTCAACTCTCATATAATTACTCAGATATATTCAAAAATCAGAAAGTTAAAAGTAAAAATGGTAAAAATAATAATAATAATAATAATTCAACTAGAGTACAATATTCATTACTTAAAAAAATAACTTAAAAGTGTCCGGCTGGTGTGGCTCAGTGGTTGAACGTCAACCCATGCACCAAGAGGTGGTCAGTTTGATTCCTGGTCAGGGCACATGCCCAGGTTGTGGGCCCAATCCCCAGTGGGGGACATGAAGGAGGCGGCCAATCAATGTTCTCTCTCATCGATGTTTCTATCTCTCTCTCCCTTCCTCCTCTAAAATCAATAAAGGAGAAAAATTTAACATAAAAGCAAAATAAATGGCGCTAAAGAGCTTGAGGACAAATGGTTAATAAAACATCATTTTGTGCATAAAAACTTGACCTTGTGCCCTAGCCTGTTTGGCTCAAGGGTTAGAGCTTTGGCCCTCAGACCAGAAAGTCCCAGGTTCAGTTCCTGCTAAGGGCATGTGCCTCGGTTGCAGTTTGTCCCCGGCCATGGTTGGGGTCGTGTGGGTGGTGACTGCTGGATGTGTCTCTCTCACATCGATGTTTCTCTCTCTCTCTTCCCCCCTCTCTCCCTCCAGCTCTGTTTGAAGGTAGATGGGGAAGTGTCCTTGGGTGAGAATTAAAAACAAAAACAAAAACTTGATCCGGCCCTGGTTGGTTTGGCTCAGCAGTTGGGAGATCCTGGCTCCTGTGAGGTATGGAGGCTCTCTAAGCCAGAGTGCTTACTGCGCCTACTCCATGTCTAGCTCACTTACTTGTAGCTGAACTGGACTGCAGCAAGGAGTGAGGACCACTTCTCACTCCCCTGCAGATAAGCTGCAGTTGCTATACTGCATCTTTCTGAGTAGATAGCTGCCAAGTAGGGCCTATGACATTCTTATTGGTCTGACTGCTAAATCAAAGAATCCTAGTGGCTGTTACAGAACATTATTTTCATTTGCTCACTGATCAACTTGTTCCCATAAAACTATAATACTAAATTTAAGGCAATCACAAAGAAATAAAATTATTGTGTAAAATCTCTAATTCAAATTTCTGTTTGACAAACTCATCTGGCAATGCCTTGAATATTAAAGAGGAAGCATGTACCAGTAATTCTAGTTTCCTTTTCAGTAGTGCTCCTCTAAGAAATTCTGTAGACAAAATTTAAGCTAACAATTTTAAACACGCTTAAGTTATCAGAACCAATTATTTTCTTTTTCTCTTATAATCTTGTCTTAAAATAGCAACAGCACTTTACGCAGATACCTCGCTTTTGAACTTCCTCTTCTTCACTGTCACTTTCTTCTGATGAAGATGAAGAGGAGGAGGAGGAGGAAGAGGACGATGATGACGACGAAGAAGATGCCGAAGAACAAGAGGAGGATGAAGAAGAACTGGAACCTGATCGAGAGTGGGAACAAGAGGAGGAGGAAGACGAGGAAGACGATGATCTGGAAGAACAGGAAGATCTCTCGGAATCAGAGTCAGAATCTGTACTAGATTCTGTCCCTCTTTTATGAACGCGCTGTTTGTTAGAAGCTGGGTTTGGAGTTAGGGGTTCTGTTCTGGCTGCAACCATGCGTCTGTCTGCTTCACCTTTTCCGCCACATTTCTGGTCTCCAGCAGCCTGTGGTAAAACACCGTTCTTTGGACTTACAGGCTCAGACTTTATTAGTGTCCTGGTTTCCTCAGAAGACATGGATTCTTCTTCAGAAGACTGAGGCTCCTCTTTAAGGTTTTCACTTTTAACTTTCATATCCTCTAGAACAGTACCTTTAGCATCTAGGAGCCTAGGTAGTGAGGTAAGGGGAGAAGCAGAAAGTGCTACTTGATATTGCTGTAAAAGTGGGGTGGAGGTCCTTGAATAAGTCATCTTACTTTGACTGTAGCTCCTCTGGGCTGCCATAAATGAGAGTTCAGGATCACGAAGGATGTGATAGTCTGTTCGGCTCACCCCGTGTTTAGCAGCTCCAATAAGCAAGTCCCTATCATGAGGGCCACATTCCCACCAGACAGGTAAATCTGGATTTGGATGGCAAAGCTTCAAGCGTTCACACAATTGTGGATGGCGGAGGGCCTGTTCCCTTACTTTCCTTAGAAGTTCAATGCGATACAAAGTCCTAGAAGCACGTTCTTCTGTGATTGGCTGAATAAAAATATTTGGATCCACCAATTCTACATTGAAACAGAGCAAAAACATTAATCTCAAAATAATTCATTACAGATTCAAAACAAACAGTGCAACTTCTAAAATGTATCTATACTCAATATTACTGTATAGTTTTCATAATTTCTTTTCAATATTTTTGAAGGAGAATATGTTTTAAAAGGAAGTACTAAAAATCATATAACATATAACATTGGATCTACACAAAGTAAAACATTACAAACTTTTGGAAGTATGTTAATATAAATTGGAATTTACTTTTTAAAAATTTTAATCCTTACTCAAGGATACTTTTCTATTTATCTTTAGATAGAATGGGAGGAAGGAGGAGAGAGAGAGAGAGAGAAACACTGATGTGAGAGACACATCGACTGGTTGTCTCCCACACGACCCTGACTAGGGCTGGGGACAAACTGCAACCAAGGTATGTATGTGCCCTTGATCGGAATTGAACCCACAACTCTGTGGTCCGTGGATTGATGCTCTGACTGCTAAGCCAAACTGGCCAGGGCAGGAATTTACTTTTAAGAATTTCCCTATGAACCAAGTCTTACTATTCTGTGTCTTAATCAATGGGTAAAACTTACTTAACTCACTTATAAATTAAAACTGTTAAATACTGTCCCATAAACAAACATAAGTCCACATATCCCTAACTGCACTGAGGAAACTCAGGGCATTGCAGGGAACACACCAAGGGCTTTCTTACAATTTGAGGGAATCATAGGGACATTTGTCAAACACTGTATGCATAACTAGCTTCAGATAGTTCAGTTTTAGCATGCTATATGTATTCCTTTTTTTTTTTTTCTTTATTGATTTTAGAAGGAGAGGAAAGAAGAGGGAGAGAGAGATAGAAACATCGATGAGAGAGAACATCAACTGGTCGCCTCCTGCATGTTCCCCACTGGGGATTTGGCCCAAAACCTGGGAATGTTCCCTGATCAGGAATTGAACCAGCGACCTCCTGGTGCATGGGCTGACTCCCAACCACTGACCCACATTAGTCAGGCTCCCCTTTACTTTTAAAACTGGAATCCAAAGTGATGAATTTATTTACATAGTTTTATATTGCTAATGGGAATTAAGAAGATAAGAAGTGAGGCCCTCTTGGCAACCATAAATAATAGTAAACATAGTACTCTGCCTTATCCATCTTTTAAAACCCATTTATGACTACAACAGATCTTAAGGAAGACTAAAATCTACCCTGACTTAATTTGGAGAACCAAGTGATTGGCTATTTCATTCAGTGGACTGATAACAAATCTGTTAAGAAAAATAACAAAAATCAAACTGATATGGAATTGAGTCCTTTTATAAGACACTTAGATTTTTACTATGAAATAGGAGTAGGAAGCCAATGGGTTTAGCAATCAGAAATCATATTCAACAAAAAACAAAGAGAGCTGCTCATAATAGCATTACCAAGAGGCACTGCTGACAGCTTCAAAAACCATGAACTTCACCCCAGAATAGTTCCTTAAATAAGGATTAGCACCTGTGATTAGTTGTCTTTTTGTCTTGAAGGCCCTGGGTGATTTTATCTTAGTAAAACTCTTTAAAATGTCTTTTGAGTGAAGGCCTCATTCCCTGAAAAATAATTCGTGTACAGTTCCTATAAGATAAACTGAAAACATAAGTTAGACTCAGCCCGTGTGGTTCAGTGTTTGAGCATTGACCCTGCACCAAGAAGTCAGCGGTTCGATTCCCAGTCAGGGTACATGCCCAGGTTATGGGCCACATCCCCAAAAGGGGCATGCAGAAGGTGGTCAATCGATGTGATCTCTCATCGATACTTCTATCTCTCTCTCTCTCCCTCTCCTTTCCTCTCTCTAAAATCAATAAAGAAAATAAACAAAACAAAACATGTTAGTGTTGTTTACCAAAAGCCATCCTTTATCTTCCACCTCCCCCAATCACGAATCTAATAAAACGCTAGTTACTTTCTTAAAACTCTGTGTACCTTTATTCTCGTTAGATCTTATTTTCATAGGAATAAGGAATAGGGAATCTTTAAGCATAGTTTATTTATAATTCTGAAAAACTGCTGACATGTTGAATCAGACAGTATTGGAAATTTGTGATTTTATTAACCAATGTAAATTCAACAAAAAAGAAAAAAAAAAGACAACAACAACAACAAAAAAAGAAAATTTCTGAATTTTAATGACTTTGCTTCTTTGACCAAAACAGAGGAAATAAAAATGTTTCTACATACCTTCTTTGGAAGGAAGACGGCAAACCCTCCGACACATAGACATGAATGCATACAAATATTTCTCCAAGCTATCATCAGTTTTCTTATGTAACCTAGCCATAGCTCTAAATTTTGTCCAATCAAATTGGCCTCTGTCGGGATCAAATACCACTCCAAATGTAGACACCACTCTGTAAAAGTCAGCTTCTTCTCTTCTTGTCCATCTGTTTTGAATCAGATTTTTAAAAAGCCACACTGGTTAGTGAAACATTTAATGCTGAATATAATGACCAAAATAAACATTTAAAACACTGCAAGTACCTATCACTTTAAAGGGCTAAATCTAGAGTTATGGTCTTGTGTAAACACAGTTTAAAATGCTAGTTCACTCATCCATCCAACATGCTTCTTTTCCTTTAGACAATAATAGTTTTTTGAACATTTACCATGTGAGAAAATATGCAATGGATACAAGATTATATAAGACATGATGACCCTACCTTCAGGAAAAAGGCAAAACATTTCAAACATGTTTATTGTATGAAGTATTATTTTAGAGTTTTAGGAGTTACAGAAACCAAGACTTTTAGGAGAGTACAGAACAAGGAAGGATCAATCCATATTTGAGTGATCAGGTAAGGCACCACAGAATGGCACTTAATATAGAACAGGGTAAGATTAGGGAGGGCATGTTAGGAAGACAGCACTGAATAAGCAAAGTAGAAAGAGATCTACATTTTGGAGGGATGATGACAAGGAGATGGCTCATACTGGGGACAGTGGGAGATAGGGTTGGGGTCAGATTATGAAACACTCTAAATGCCTGGATAAAAATAGTCTCTATTTAGTTAACTTCCTGAAGATACTTAAGAGGGTAATATTTAACTCACACGACTATTGTGTAAATTAGAAAAAGTACATGAGAAATTCCTTTGAAAAACATTCACACGCACAAAAAATTCACAATGCCTACCTTCAAAGAATTTACAACTTAACCAGACACAGAAAGGAAAAAATAAATGTATTACAATATCTTATATTATTGTGACAAATGCGTAGTTTACTTAAATGAGTGCTGTATGGGTGCAGAAAACAGTGAGAGTGCTGTAAGCTAAACTGGTGAAAAAAATGATTAAAGGTTTAGAAATGTGTTGGAGTTCTGAAGGATGGACTAGGTATGGACTACAGAGTAGCAAAAAGCGTGTTATTCCAGGTAATAGGAACAACATAATCTAGAGAGTTGAGTTAATAATGAGGAGGACTTTCTGGCTGAGAGAATGGTAGTGGATAAAATCAGAAACGCACAATGATGCCTAAATTGAAGAGACTCTTGAACTGATACTCAAGAAATTAAGACTTTACACCTATTCTAAATAAGGAGTCATTGAGTATCATGATAAAACTTGTATCTTAGAAAGATTAATTCAGATCCCACCCACTGAGGGCAAACGTATGTGGTGAGTAAAGATGGCCACAAATTCTTTCCCAGTCTTCCCATTAAAAGGTATAATCTAGCCCTGGCCGGTTTGGCTCAGTGGTTGGAGTGTCGGCCTGCGGTACAGAGAGAACCGGGTTCAGTTCCCGCTAAGGGCACGTACCTCGGTTGCAGTTTGTCCCCGGCCCTGGTTGGTCGTGCGGGTGGCAGCCACTCGATGTGTCCCTTCACATCGATGTTTCTCTCTCTCTCTCTTCCTCTCTCTCCCTCCCACTCTATCTGAACAAAAAATGGAAAAATGTCCTCGGGTGAGGATAAAAATAAATAAATAAATAAATAAATAAAAAGGTATAATCTATATCCCTTTCCCTTAAATCTTTGTTGGTCCTGTGACTTTTTTTGACCAACACTAGGTGGCAGTAAGTGACAACTCTTTGTAACTGCTGAGGCTGTCCCTTTAATAAATCTGTAGCTTCTGCCTTTGCCATTAGGATGGCTCTCACTTAGATTTGAGCTCCCAGATGGCAGCCAAAATCCACTACCAGCCATGGGAGTGAAGCCACATTGGACCTTCCAGCTAATACCATGGGAAGCAAAACTACCTAGTCAACACATGTAAATGTGATAAATAAAAAAATGGTATTGTTTTAAGTCACCATATTTGGCAGTGGATTGTTATGCAATGATAGATAACAGAAATAGTTACAGAGGTAGGAGCAGAGGTATCCACTTACAGAGATAATAGTATTTAAAGATTATATCTAGAATAGCTAAAATCTAAGTACACTCTGGTTACAATGATGTTCTGCAAATGAAACAAACCAAAAACAATGAATGATCTCCTAGAGAACATCCAAGGACCCAGGTTTAACAAGGAGGCCAGGTTATTACTAAATATTCCTATTCTTTTCTGCATACTCTCACTTTTAAGAAGTTAAAGCTTTTTGAGATGGGAGAAGTTTGCCTGTTGTCTTAACAAGATCTCTTGTAACAAGTTCTACTAGCATTTCTTCCCCTTTGACACAGTAAATCAGAGGGTTCTTCCTGGACTGGACTTTCATAGATTCTAATATCTCGTAGATGCCACAATTTAAAATACGATAGAATGGAATTTATTTTATGTAATTTACAAGTTTCATTGCTAATTCTTGAGCTTGTTCTACAACTTCAGTTTTTTAATACCAAACTGTTCATAAATATGACAAAAGAATGATTAACTGAAAGCATGGCTAGTAACCATATGATGCAATAATCTTTATGAGTTTTACCATATTTGTGTATTTATGCACATGTATATATGTATATAAAGCATTTTGTTTTGACCAATTTCTCTAATTATATATGCTTTTCACAAAGTGATTAATCACACCCTAACAGCCTTCAGAATGAACAACTATATTTAGATACTATATATTATCTATTTAGTTCGATTTATTGTCTTACCTTTGCTGTCTTTCTATCTTGGCTGCCATTTTAGGATTAAGCGTGGCTTCTTCATAAAGAGGCTGCATGACACTGGCAGGCACTGAGAAAGTAGGTTGGATTTGTTGGATTTGTCTGTTTTTGTTGGTGCGCTGATATGCAGTGATGAGACGCCTCAAACGAGTAGTTAAAGCTGACTGAGTAGGCCAATATACTTTATCACCCTCCATCAGTGGACCATCTATATTTAAACAAAACTCACGTCAATTGAAAAAAACTAAGAAACAAAATTAAAAACAAAACTAAACATACTGTAATAAAGTTTATAGAAGTAGCAAATTTCCTCCTTAAAAATTTTCCTTTCAATCTGATTACATGAAAAACCGAAACAAACCAAATTTCTCATCATAAAAAGGTTTTAACAACAGTTCTAAAAACATTACAACACATTTTTGTTGTTGTTAATCCTTGACTGGGAATCAAACCAATGACCATTGGGATCTCGGGCCTCTGCTCTAACCACTGAGCACACCTGCCAAGGCCATTACAACAAACTTTAAGAGCAACTCAAAAAAAATAGGTCACAATGGCCCAGCCAGTGTGTCTCAGTGGTTGAGCATCCACCCATTCACCAAGAAGTTGCCGGTTTGATTCCTGGTCAGGGCACATGCCCAGGTTGTGGGCCCAATCCCTAGTGGGGGACATCAGGAGGCAACCAATGTTCTCTCTCATCGATGTTTCCATCTCTGTCCCTCTCCCTTCCTTTCTCTCTAAAATCAATTAAAAAAAAAAAAAAAAGAAAGTAGCTCACAAAGAACCACACGTTATCTATTTAAAGAGAATGCTACTTGCACAGAAAATACAACTCTTGCATCACCGGGTCTAATATATCACACTGGCTGGTCAATACTCAATGCCTTAAGTTAAATTCAAAGTCAAATTGAAATCCATGAGAAGTTGAATACTGTAAACTCTTCTAATCGATCCATTCTGTATTAAATTTATCTCAATTTAACAAATAAAATCATTTTACAAGTCATTAGGGAGGAATTTATATTTTTAAAATGTCAATATGACAATGCTGCAACTTTAAGCTTTTATACACCCAATGCAATGCATGATCCAATTGTCTGTTTCCATGGTGTGATATTATACTTATAGATACCATAATCAAGTGGTAATCATTCATGCTAAGCAAATCTACTTGTTAGTTCCCAGAGGAGCTATGCAAGGGTGAAGCATGATTCCCCTTGGTTCCCAGGAGGTAAAAATGTACTCTAGTGACAGTGTTTTCCTGTCTTGGTATCAACAAAGGAGAAGACTCTGTATAGAAAAGCTTTGTAGAAACTAAATAAATAAGAAGGGCTCTTAATTTACATATGGACCTAATAACAATCTTAATGAATTACTGAATTAACACTTTAATGATGAAATTTCACAGACAAGTTTAATAATCAAGCCACAGTAAATCAGCTTCTATAAAAACTCTAGAGTCATTAAAAATTTACAGCTAAAAATACTGTTAAATTCCTAATCAACTGGTATGTCCAATAAAGATTACGACTGTCTTCAACAAAAATTTCATATACATTTGAAGCATTACAAAAAATTAGTTTTTTATCTCATGATTCATGAGAATGTTAATTTACAATAATAATAAATAAAGAATTAAATGCAATTTACCTCCATCTGCTATAACAAGATCTCCTGGTGAGGAAACGTCATCCTTTTAAAAGAAAATAGAAAATGTCACATAATAATTGGGTCAAAATACAGGTTAAAAGAGAGTTAAACTTCCTTAAAATAGAACTTTGCTATACAAATTTTAATGATTAATTTAGCAAAAATAAAAATTTTTATTTATTAATTCTCATCCCTTCATATTTCGTGACTGCCTTTGACATTTAGAACAGTCATTACTAAAATTATTTCCTCTTCTATGATTACATTTAAGTCAGTTTCTTTTCCTCTACCCTTCCTCTAACTGTAAAAACACCTCAGGTTTTATCTACAACTAGTTTTTCTATTGTTCTATATAACAACTCTCAAATAATTTATTCATTCTCATATTTGGTTATTAGAATTTGGTTATCTTCAAACCTTTTCTTTTTAATCTTGAAGGGTTTTTGCTTGTGCTATATCCCTAACTTTTATCTGTTAATGGAACATCTTCAATTATGTATCTCAATATTATTATAAATTTAACATATTTGTAACTTTGGTGTATTACTTTAGAAAAACCTAAAGTTAGAATTGTCATTCTTTGGTATGTGGGTCTGTTTTCTCTGGTTGATTTTAACATCTTCTCTTTGTTTGGTGTACCTATACTTTCAGAAGCTATTTCTTAGAGTGGATTTCGTTTTATTTATCCTGACAAGATTCACGTTATTGCTTGAGTGCCTCCACTGAGACACTTCTCCAGGAAAAGCTTCCTTGGCAACCCCAGAGAGTAGATGTCCCCCAAGTTACAGAAGAGCAGAAGCACAGCAACTTTGCTGCCATACAGTGAGCTGTGGTCAAGTCCTTCCCAAAAAGACTAGAATATGGCCCTGCAGGGGAAGGACTCTTCCTTGGGTACTCTTTATGTGAGCCCTAGTAGTGGCTATTCCTTTATTCTTTATTTCTTTTACTTCTAACTAGTCAACAGTCAATAATTCTTTACATTAAACTTCCCCATTCAAATTAGCATGTGGCTTCTCTCTCCTGACTGGTTCAAATAAATTCATCATGCTACATTATGATAAGTTCTTCATATTTACTTTCTAAATCATTTCCTTTCTCATGAGTTGTGTTTAATCTGCTTCTCCAGTTTTAAATTTCATTAACTATATTTTTCACTTCTAAAGTAATATACAATTTTTTCATATGTCCCTAGTTTTAAAAAATTACATCTTATCTTTATTTTGGTCCTGGTTCTTTCTTTAATCAGTTAAAAATGTTATTCTTTCTGTTTTTGTTGTTAATCCTCACCTAAGGCTATTTTTCCATTAATTTTTTAGATGGAGTGGAAGAGAGGGAGAGACAGAGAGACACATCCATTGGTTGCCTCCCCCATGACCCTGGGGTCAGGGATTGAACCTGCAACCCAGGTACATTACCTATACCGGGAATCAAACCTGTGACCCTTTGTTCTGTGAGCCAACACTCTAACCGCTGAGCCAAACTGGCCAGGGCTAAAAATGTACTTCTTTTCTATTTCAACACATCTATCATCCAACATTCTTAGAGATCTGTCTAATGTTGGTCTTTGTTGCATTTGCTAAATATAGCTCATGGTAAATTGGTCCATGTATAATTTGTTTTATGGAGGGCTTTATCTTCAGTACTCAACCCCTTTTTATATTACGCTTTTGGTCTGAGTCTTCCTGGGCTATGCAGATGAAGTTAAAAAAACATAAACTGAAGAGAAGGCAAGCCTATGACTATAAATTCTCAGGGGAGAAAATGTTTCCCCTACTCATGGTAGAGTCCCTGGTAAGATACATTTCCTTGTTTCCCTGTGCTGTTTGTTAGTAAGTAATGCCTTCTGAGAGTTCTGACTTTATACAGAATTTTACTTCTCACTGACACACCGGCCTAAGGCCCATCTCTTGCCCTCATATGGGCAACCAATTTCCAAGCCCTGTGGCTACCAAGCAAATCCTACCTGACAGCTATAGCATCATCTAGTTTTTACTATGCTTTCATAAATATTTTGGAAATTCTGCATCTCTTGTAACATCACCTCCCCCACTCCAGAGTATTTTCTTCATTTTCATCCAACTCCTGTCCTTCCTTTTGATCTGATATAAATACAGCACTGAGAACTATGCTTCAGCAGCTCAAAATTCCTCCACCCCCTATTGCAACCCTCTTTATGTTGGTATAGTTCCTACTTCTTGCTGTGTAATTTTAGTATCCTGTTCTTTGTTGGGGGGGGGGGGGATAGATTTCCATTTATTTTCAGACAGAGTGGGGGGAAGGGAGAGAGTGAGAGAAACATTAATGTGAGAGAGACATTGACTGGTTGCCTCCCGCCGCACAATCCTGACCAGGGCCGGGAACTGAACCGCAACCGAGGTATGTACCCTTGACCACGGTCAAACCTGTGACTCTTTGGTCAGTACGCTGACGCTCTAACCGCTGAGCCAAACTGGCCAGGGCAAGTATCTAGTTCTAACACTGCTTCAAGAGTCTGCCCGTGGACACTGTGTTTCTTAGCTCCTACGAGTGTAGAATATGGGAAACCTCTCTTTTATCCACATGTCCAATCCAGCCCCCAACTTGAAGGAGAGATCAGGCAAATTCTGGATGATTATTTGTGGTATCTGTCAACCTAGGTCGATCACTAACTAATCTTCTGAGGAACAGAATTATGTGTAATGAAAACATATGAAAGAAAAACACACAAAAGAAAAAGCAAACAAAAGAAGGCATAGAACAACTAAAATTGAAGATTTTAAAATACGGTCCAAAGCATACCTCTATATCATCTTTAAAGAAAGCTGGGGCAGGTTTGTATTCTGGATCTTCCACATCCCTGTTAAAATACCAACAAATTCAATTATAATTGTTGTACTGGATTTAAACCTCTTTTGACAAGACAAACAAATGGAGTCTTGTGGGAGGACTTTTTAGTGTGTTTTAAAAGTCAGACTGAAGCCTCTGTTCTTCGGCCAGGGTAAGCCAAGCCACAGCATAAATAAACCTAGTTTTAATTTACTCATACTCCCATGTTCACTTTTATTTTTATTTTTTTTATCCTCACCTGAGGACATTTTCCCATTTTTTTGTTCAGATAGAACGGGAGGGAGAAAGAGGAAGAGAGAGAGAGAGAAACATCGACATGAAAGGGACACATCGAGTGGCTGCCACCCACACGACCCAACCAGGGACGGGGACAAACTGCAACCGAGGCACACGCCCTTAGCGGGAACTGAACCAGGGTCTCTCTGTACCACAGGCCGACACTCTAACTCCTGAGCCAAACCAGCTAGGGCTCCCATGTTCACTTTTAAATGTGGAATTATTAACCTTTACATAGTCTCTTATTTTTCTTTTTTGGCAAGATAATAAAGGCCTTATAACTGGTATAATGAACACTGTATTTCTCTTCAATTGTAGCTTTCTTCCCTCTTAGGCCCCTAAAATTTTATGGCCTTAATGGCCATGACTTTTAGGAATGGAAAAATAAAGGAGTCATTAAAAGAGAGGGAGCTGGGGCAGGTCCAGTCTCTTCCTTTATCCTACTCTGTTGGACCAGCGCTCACTTACTAGAGTACCATTAGCTCTTCTAGACTGTAAACTTCAATTCTGTTACACTACATTATCCAAGGTAAACATCAGTGACACAGGATATGCTGATGCTGAGAGAGCTATAGAGAATTCACGACTTGGAGGTGCACATACCCGTCCATGTAATCATTTGCCCTCTGTTCTGCAGCCACCGCTTTCTCGTCGGGCTTCCCCACTCTTTCCAAGAAGCATAATGCTGGGTCTGCTCGAATAGTGTTATATTTCTCATAACCTGGAGAGATTACCAATGATCAAAGTAAAAAAGATAAAAGAAAGATGTATAAATTCAAACATCCCTCATATTTAGGGTAGATGACATTCTTGGACTAAAGAGATGTATATTAAAATGATATGTTTTCTAGAAATGTGCACAAATATTACATGCCCTGGTATTATGTATATTTGAAAATGTAGACTAAATTTATATGTTAAAATGCAACAGGAAAAGGTGATCAAACACACACAACATACTTCACATAAGACCTCTTCCTAAGAGGTGGAGTTGTGTGAGATGTACGTCCAGGAGAGGCAGTTCACTCTTTATGAAGACACATAGTGATTGACAGACATGGTTTGGTAGTATGTGCTTTATGATACATATAACAACATGCATGTGACTGGAAAAAAGCTGTAAGTAGAAGTTAATACAGAGAACTAGTAGATTAACTCTATACATAGAAAAAAAGTACACCCACCTTACTTTTCACTTACCGTGTTTAAAAACCCCAATAAGAAGTGACTTATCAGCATCAAAATCCCACCATTCAGCAGGAACTTCTGAGTGGTCTGGTTCTGGGACCCAAACATCAATGTCACTTAAAAAAAAAAAATTACAACATGGCATTATGAATTATTACAAGCAAGTCAAAGAGAAGGCAACATTTTACTTAGCTTGTACAGAATTATGAATTATTTTTGTTTTTAAAAAGGTAGGATTTTATTTTATTAATTTTTAAAAATATCCCACAATTGGCATTTTATTTTGAATGAAAATCACAAAACTGCACAATATCAACAGTTACCATAAAATGAATTAATATTCTTAAACACAACAGAAAAAATAAGTTTCAACAAGATTTACTTCACTCTTAAGTAATCATATTCTTATTTCCGTTAGATATAGACAAAGGTTCCTTTGGAAGTAGAGACTGATGCGAGCAAACAACTTTACAAAAATCATCTGTTTTAAATATTTCATTTTGTACATAAGGAGACTGATGCCCTAAAAGGGCAAATAAATTGCGTTAGGGCTACAAAACAAGTTAGCTCTTTTAGACTGCTATTGGTAAATAAAATCACACTGAAAAATTAAGAATTGCTTACAAGTAAAGGAAAATGACAAGTTTTTGATTCACAATTTGATTAAAACAATCAAAGTGCTATTTTACGCTATATACATACATAATACCATGCCACAAAATGAAAATATAGTATAAAGAACTCTAATGTATCCATGATACTTTGGTAATTTGGCTATTTTCATGAATATGAAATAACTTTGGCATTTATAATTCTGCAAACATAATTTCCTTTTACACTGCTTATTGCTTGAAATTATTTTCCCAGAAACCTTCTGCAAGTAACATATATAAACACCATTAGAGAAGAAAACACACCATGTACAGAAACGTTCACTTCTTTACCACAGCGATTTGAACCACAGTATCCTTTAGCCTAATATAAAGTTAACGTCTACAATAAGTATCATTAACACATACACACACAACATTCTAATACGTTATTCAACAGTCAAAAAGGGGGTAGAAATTAGATGGGGTAAATTACCTCAGGAAGTGAAGTATTCTAATTGGCAATCTCCCTATCTAAGATTCATGAATTATCAATTTTCAAAGAGTCAGAAATATAAATATAAAACATAACTCAAATTTTATTAAGTAGAAATGTGTTTCATCATCTTGGCACCATAATTTCAAATTAATTAACAAAGACATATAGATATGAAGAACTGGGGAGGAGTTTCCTACTTATAATTAAGTTGTGTGGCAAAAGTTCATTAGAAAGTTGGTTGTCTTTGGGAACTCTAACTTTCATACAGAAATAAATTAATAATGGCTCAGTATGTTCCCAGACTAGTTCACAAGAACCCAATATTTAATCACTAATGTAGTAAAAACAAAAAATGATGGCAATAACAAAAGACCAATAAGTTTTATTAATAACTAAAACATTAAAAAACAGGTAAGAAATTACTTTTATTTTTAATAATGGTTTTGCCAGTAGAAAATGTTTTTAACACTAGGAATATGGAGACACCTTTGTCTAGATTCATAAAGAAAATTTTCTACACTTAAACGAGCATCTCATTATATCTAATTTTGCTTAAAAAGAGAAGGGTCATATGCACAACCAATGGATACAGATGTTAGTTTGGAGAAAAAAGGAGGGAGGTGGGAGTGGGGAGGAGGGTGTCAATGTTGAGGGGGGAAGGGGGAACATCTGTAATACTTTCAACAATTAAAAATAAATCAATCTGAAAAAAAAAAAAGAGAGAGAGAGGAGTCACAATCACAATGTTTTCTACCTTAGTGGAGAAAGACAGAGAAAGAATAAGAGTAATTTTCCTATAATATGGCAAAAATTAAAAACTAGTTAAAGAAGGTATTTATTTGTCTTTGATTGATTCCTCCCCAGGGCAAAACAAAACATAAGTACTGAAAGATAAAGAGGAAAGAACACTAGAGATAGAATCCCAAGGGGAGAAAAAATGGGTCAGAAAGCTCCCCTCACCAACCATCAGGAGGAACTGCTTGTAGAATAAAAGGCACACACCTTGTGTTCAAATATAAGTGCTGTCTGTATGCTGAGTGTCCATTAACTGCCGGGGAACAGAATACAGTAAGGTAGGTGCCTGTGCTTCTGTTATTGATTTCTGTTTTTAAAGATTCAATTTACATTTACATACTATCTCTTGCATAAAGCTTTCTTTAACTTCTGATGGCTAAATCATTCGTTCAAAATATAGTTAAGTAGCACTCACTATGTGCTAATAATGGCAATGATAAGAGAAACATACCCCTGCTCTTGTGAAGATGTACCTACATAGCATGTGATGAATGCTTTAATAGGGTACTCTGGGCATGTGCCTTACCCAGACTTGAGATGTCAAGAATGGCTGAGTTGATGTCATCTGGGTAATAAGAGGGGGAAATATGTGTCAGCAAGAATACAACGGGCTGGAGACATTAGCAATCATGGAACACTTGACAGATGTGGATTTGGAGTTCAGAAGAGCTACGTGGGTCGAAGATAAGATTTGGAAGACATCAATATAGAAATAAACATTGAAGCCACAGAAAATATAATATCCAAGAAGAGTAAGTGACAAGAAGAGAGGGCCTATGTGAAGGCAATTTAGGAGACAGGTAGAAGAGGCGCGCAAAAAACAGAAAGCGGCAAGCTAAAAATAAAATCTAAGATTTATCAGAAGGTGGTGATGGTGGGGTGGAAAGATGGTTAGAGGAGAGGTATGAAATGGTCCTCTTAAAGAGCAGGAAAGTGCATTTACTAGTCACGGTGGCTTGTGACTAACTTCATTTGGGAGTGAAGCTCATAAATTTGAAATCAGTCATATCAGCAGGCTTTATTTGACTTTCTTCAGCAATATTCAACTGCTTAGGTGTAGACAAGAAGTAAACAAATATTTGAGTTTGTCCTGAGTTGGGGATGTGCCATATATTTATAATAGAGAGAAAGGCAGGCAGCCCTGGCTGATTTGGCTAGGATTGGAGCACTGGCCCTCAGACCAAAGGGTCTCAGGTTCAATTCCCAGTCAAGGACATGTGCCTGGATTTCAAGTTTGATACCCAGCCCTGGTTGGGGTCGAGTGGAAGGCAACTAATAATATATCTCTCTCCCTTCCACTCTCTCTCTAAAAAGAATCAATGGAAAATTTTCCTCGGGTGAGGAATAACAAAAAAGAAAGGCAGGCAAAGGATTTTAGTGATCAGACTGTGGGACGACAGAATATAGGCTGAGTAATAGGGAAAGTAGTAATGGACAGTGAGTAAGTGGTATGATAAAAGACAATATAATAAAATTAGAGAATCAGAGTGAAAAGTACCTCAGTTAAGTGAGTTAGAAGGAAGGAACTGTCAAAATTTAAGAAGAAATTGTTCTTGAGGATGGCAAGATCAAGTACCTGACTATGCAAGTATGTGGCTGTGATTTGGAGAACAAAATATGACTGTAAATAAAGGAGAAGGAATTGAGAGACCAGAGTGTTGGATGGATCATATGTGGACATAAAAGTCTGTCAACATATATCCACTTCCATTGTAATTAGAAGAATAATTCAGAAAGGTTAAGTTTTAGATTTGGTGGCAGAAAGCCACTACCCTGCAGTCACTTTTATTGTTATTATGTTATAACTTTTAGTGACAAAGGCAAAGATGAGATTTTATAGAAGATAACAAATTGGTAAAAGTTCATTTTCCAACTTTGGTGGATTTTTCTTCTTGTGAATTTCATTAACTAATAAGCCACTATACAGTTAGTTTTTTGCCTAATCACGTTACAAAAAAATATAAAGTTTTTTCATTTACCTTGCATCAACTCCATCAAATACTTTCTGACACTCATTTCCAATGACTTCTTGCTTTAGATAATATAGCATTCTCACACGAAGCAAAACCCTAAAGATGAGAAAAAAAAGTAAAAAAAAAAACCAAACAGATATTAATCAGTAAAGAAAATCCATCAGGGAGGAGTAAGGGGGAATAGGAAGGATAATGGTATCTTTGGGAAAAAAGAAAAAACATCCGTAACAAAAATAAATTAAAATCCATCCATGGGGTTTAAATTTGAAAAGATTTTGGCCCTGGCCGGTGTGGCTCAGCAGTTGGAGCATCAGCCTGCGGTCCAGAGAGACCCGGGTTCAGTTCCTGCTATGGGCATGTACCTCGGTTGCAGGTTGTCCCCGGCCCTGGTTGGGTTGTGTGGGTGGCAGCCACTCGATGTGTCCCTTTCACGTCGATCTCTCTCTCTCTCTCTCTCTCTCTCCCCACCCCCCCACTTCCACTCTATCTAAACAAAATATGGAAAAATGTCCTTGGGTGAGGGTAAAAAAAATAAAAATAAAAATGAAAAGAATTTGTATGTGGAGTTTTTATAATGAAAAAATAAATAAATATCATTATTACCATATACATAAAAAATAGGTTTCTCTAAATTCTTCCCAATCATCATTAATATCTAAGTAAGATACAACGAGATCACTTGGAGGCCAGTTTATTTCTCTCTCTGTTGATGGAAACTGACACAAGAGGTGCATGATTTGCTGAAGTATACACTCTAACATTAGAATTAGGACTGTTCCTACACCACACTATCTCTACGCTCAAAATCCAAAATCGGCATGCTTTAATGTTGTTAATAAATTCAGAAAAATAAACTTATAATGAACTTATAATGTTAAAAATACCCCACAACATACTTATTACAGTGGTGTTTTATATGTTTTTTGTAGCCTTCATCTTGAAGTAGCTGCTCAGGGTTATATTTTCGAAGCCATTCTGCTTTCTGTATATCAAATGAGCTTGTCTGGGTCTTTACTTTCTTCCCTTTTCGGCCCCTGGGTACAGGGGCTGAGAGGCCTGTTGGAATAAGGACATGAGAAATCAGGGATAATTTATATAAAAACCTGCAATTTGAAAGATTTGTTCAATGTAATAATATTCTGGAGACTCTTAGAGCTCCGTACAGGCTATATAAAAATCTTTCAAATATAAATGGTAACAATACTGATCCCATCACAAGATGATGGGTCAATATGATTACTTTACACACATATTAAGACAACTTCCCCCTATAATTCTTTTAGATCAAATGAATGATTCTCATTTCCTTTGTTCCAAAACACATTATTTTTAAAAATGTAGCAAACTAAAGGATCAAACCTTTCCTTCTGTCTTACTTTCGCTTCCCTAGTAACCAAATAAGTTTTGGCCCGAATTTTCAAAACTGATTTCAGTAACAACATGGATTAGGCTTAGTCAACATCTGTTTAAGAGAGCTAAATTCATTTTATATCTTTCACGTTTTTGTTGTGAAATATTTCAAAAATATAATAAAGGATTCCCACTCTTAATGTTAACATATCTTATATTTGGTAAATTTTACTGAAGGAAACAATACATAGTTGAAGTCCACTTCACTCCTTCCTCCCCAGACAGAATCACTACCCTGAATTTTTTTTTGTATTACATGTATACTTATATTCGTATGTTGGAGAAATATTTAGTATTTAAGTTTTCAGCCATTTTATTATACATGGATTCTGCAATTTTTGACTACTCTTGATATCTTTTTTTGAGAATTATACTTGGTAATTCATGAGACCCTAATTCATCCATTTAAATTGCTGTACAAAAATCTTTTCTATTACTATATCCCTCATATTAATTGTCAATGATGCTTGAGTTTTTTCACTTAAAACTTTTCACAATTACTACTCAAGCAGTTTGGATTCATCCTTTCAATTCTTACTTCATGTATCTTTTCCTTGCTGTGTTCTGCCAGCTACAAATTCCATCACAATTGTGAATAGAAGAACTATGTAGATTTGTCCATTTTCCCTAAAAATTTTGGCAGGTTTTGCCTTTATATTTTGAGACTATTTTGTTCAGTGTGTACAAGTTCATACTTCTTTTATGGATTGGTCTTTTTTATGTTGTAGCATCCTTTTAAAAATTAATTTAAACTTATGTTTATTGTTGAATGTATTATAGATGTCCCTCCTTTTTCCCCTATTGACCCTCTCCACCCTGCTCCTGCACCCCTCCTGCCTTCCCCACACTACTGAGTCCACTGATTATGCATCTATGCATATAAGTTCTTTGGTTTATCTCTTCCTGCACCACCTCCCCACTTCCCTTTGAGGTTCCTCATTCGAACAACTAATTTGTACTTCTTAATCCCTTCACCTTTTTCACCCATTCCCTCAATGCCCCTCCCATCTGGCAACAAACAAAAAGTTCTCTGTATCTATGAGTTTGTTTCTGTTCTGCTTATACATTTTGTTTGTAGATTCAATTGTTGATAGATCTATATTAACTACCATTTTATTGTTCATATTTTTTATCTTTTTTTCCTTCAACAAGACCCTTCAACATTTCATATAACAGGGATTTAGTGATGATTAATTCCTCTAGCTTTTTCTTGTCTGGGAAATTCTTTGTAATTCTATCAATTCTAAATGATGGCTTCCCAGGATATTTGCAAGATTTGCAGTAATCTTGCTTGTAGGTTCCTGCTTTTCATCACTTTCATTATTTCTTGCCACTCCCTTCTGGCCTGCCAAGTTTCTTTTGAGAAATCAGACTACAGCCTTATGGGAGCTCCCAGAAGCAAGTAATTAACTGCTTTCTTTTGCTGATTTTAAGATTCTCTCTGTCTTTAACCATTTGCATTTTGATTATAATATGTCTTGGTGTGGGCCACCTGGAATTCATCTTGTTTGGGACTCTGTACTTCCTGGACTTGTATGTCTGTTTCTGTTTCCTTCACCAAGTAAGGGAAGGGAAGTTTTCTGTCATTATTTTTTCAAATAGGTTTTCCATTTCTTGCTCTCTCTCTTCTCCATCTAGCAACTCTATGATGCGAATGTTGGTATGTTTGAGCTTGTCCCAGAGGCTCCTTAAACTATCCTCATTTTTTTGCATTCTTTTTTCTTTTTGCTATTCTGATTGGGTGTTTTTTGCTTCCTTATATTCCAAACAGAGGTTTGCTTCTTGGCTTTACCTACTCTACTACTGATCCCCTGTAAATTTTTCTTTATTTCAGTTAGCGCATCCTTCATTTCTGACTGGTCCTTTTTTGTGCCCTTGAGGCCCTCAATAAGTTCACTGAACATCCTTATAACCAGTGCTTAGAACTCTGCATCTGTTAGATTCCTTATCTCCATTTTGTTTAGTTCTCTTCCTAGAGTTCTGTTCTGTTCTTTCATTTGGGACATGTTTCTTTGTCTTCTCATTCTGGCTGCCTCTGTGTTTGTATGTATTAGTAGAGTTGCTATGTTTCCTAGGCTTCCTAGGGTGGCCTATTATATTAGGTGTCGAGTAGGGTCCAGTGGCAGCCTCCCTGACCACCTCAGCTGGGCTCTCTAGGTGCACCCCTGTGCGGACTGTACATCTTTCTGTTGTAATTTAGTCTTGATTGTGTTGGCATGTCAATGGGAGGGATTTACTCAGATCGATCAACTTCAAGGAATGGCTGTGCCCACTCATCACTGACCTCTGACTATCTTGGAAGACTAGCTGTGCAGGGGCCCACCACACACAGTAAGACTTACTTCGGTGTAATGCCCTTTTTAAAAATACCAATCAATGTCAAAAGACGTTGGGTAGCTGATTGGATAAGAAAACACGATCCATATATATGCTGTCTACAAGAGATCCACCTCACAAAAAAGACTCACATAGGATAAAAGAAAAGAGATGGAAAAAAATGTTCCAGTCAAATGGAAATTAAGAAAAAGCTGGTGTAGCAGCTTATCTGATAAGACAGACTTCAAAAAAAGGACAATAAGAGACAAAGAAAGTCACGACATAATATTACAGGGATCAATCCGAGAGGATATAACCCTGGTAAACATATATGCACCGAATATATGAGCACGAAAATATATTAAAAAACTTCTGGAAGACTTCAAGGGAGAGGTCAATAGCAATAAAATCATAGTGGGTGACTTTAATACCTCATGGACACCATTAGAAAGATCTTCTAGACAAAAAATCAACAAAGACACAGAGTCCTTAAATGACAAACTAGATCAGTTGGACTTAACTGATATTTATAGAACATTTCACTCCAAAGCTACAGAATGTACGTTCTTCTCAAGTGCACACAGTACATTCTTGAAGATAGACTACACGTTAGAACACAAAGTCTCTACAAAATCTTATCAAGCATCTTCTCAGATCAAAATGGCATGAAACTAGAAATCAATTACAATAAAAACACTCAAAAACATTAAAACACATGGAGGCTAGCCCTGGCCTATTTGGCTTAGCAGTAAGAGCACTGGCCCACAGACAAATGAGACCTGGGTTTAATTCCGGCCAAGGGCATGTACCTCACTTGCAGTAGTTCACGGTCCTGGACGGGGTTGCATAGGAGGCACCTAGTCGATGTGTTTCGCTCTCGCATCAAGGTTTTCTCTCTCTCTCCTACTCTGTCTAAAGATAAATGAAAAAATATCCTTAGGTGAGGATAAAGAAAAAATGCAAACACATGGAGGCTAAATAGCATGTTATTAAACAATGAATGAGTTACCAGTGAGATGAAGAAAGAAGTAACTTCCTAGAAATTAATGAAAATGAACACAAAACAATACAAAATCTACAGGACACAGCAAAAGCAGTCCTGAGAGGGAAGTTCATAGCAATACAGGCCTACCTTAAGAAAAAATAAAACTTTCTAATAAACTATCTAACCCAACAACTTAAAGATTTAGAAAGAGAACAAAAAGAAAAACCCAGAGTTAGTAGAAGGAAGAAAATAATAAAAATCAGAGCAGAAATAAATGATATAGACACTTAAAAAACAATACAAAAGATCAATGAAACCAAGAGCTGGTTTTTTGAAAAGATAAACAAGATTGATCAACCTTTAGCCAGACAAACCAAGAGAGAGACAAAGAGAGAGAACTCAAATTAATAAAATCAGAAATTAAACAGGTGAAGTAACAATGGACACCACAGCAATAAAAAGAATTATAAGAAAATACATACTATGAACAATTATATACCAACAAATTCTACAACCTAGGTAAAATGGACAAATTCTTAAAATCATATACTATTACAAAACTCAACTCAGAAGAGTCAGACACCTGAACAGATCAATAACAATTAAGGAAATAAAAGCAGCGATCAGTAAAATCACAGCAAACAAAAGCCCTGGTCTGGACAGCTAACGGGAGTTTTACCAAACATTCAGAGAACTATCACCTATTCTCCTCAAAGTATTCAAAAAAATGAAGAGGAAGAAACAATTCCAAGCTCTTTTTATGAGGCCAGCATAATCCTAATCCCAAAACCAGATAAAGACACTACAAAGAAAGGAAATTACAGGCCAATATCCATAATGAACATAGATGCCAAAATCCTCAACAAAATCTTAGCAATCGAATCCAGCAATATATTTAAAAAATTATACACCACGATCAAGTGGTGTTTATCCCAGGGATGCAAGGCTGATACAATATCTGGAAACTGAGAAATGTGATAACACCACATAAACAAAATGAAAGATAAAATACCAATAGACACTGAAAAAGCACTTGACAAAATCCAGCATCCATTTTTGATAAAAATTTTCAGCAAGTAAGAATAGAAGGATCATATCTCAACATAATAAAGGCCATTTATGACAAACCTACAGTCAACATCATACTCAATGGGAAAAAATTAAAAGCATTTCCCTTAAGAACAGGAATAAGACAGTGGTGTCAACTTTCACCACTCTTATTTAACATAGTACTGGAAGTCTTAGCCACAGCAATCAGACAGGAAGAAAAAATAAAAGGGATCCATCCAAACTGGACAGAAAGAAGTGAAACTGACATTATTTGCAGATGATGTGATACTGTACATAGAAAGGTTCCATAAAAAACTACTAGATTTAATACATGAATTTGGCAAAGTAGCAGGATACAAAATCAACATCCAGAAATTATTGGCATTTTTATACACCAATAATGAACACACAGAAAGAGAATCTAGAAAAACAGTCCCATTTACCATTGCAACAAAAAAATATTAATATACCTAGGAATAAATTTAACCAAAGAAGGAAAAGACCTGTTTCGCAGAAAACTACAGGACATTGAAAAAATAAATAAAGGAAGATATAAAAAAGTGGAAGTGTATATACCTTGTTCATGGATTGGAAGACTTAAAATCATTAAAATGTCCATACTACCAAAAGCAATCTATAGATTTAAAGCAATCCCCATTAAAATACCAATGACATATTTAACAGAACTAGAACACTTCAAAAGTTTATATGGAACCAAAAAAGACCCCAAATACCCACAGCAATCTTGAAAAAGAAGAATGACTTAGGCAGGATCACAATATTGGATATCAAATTATACTACAAAGCCACTCTAATCAAAATAGCCTGATACTGGCACAAGAATAGCCATACAGATTAAAGGAACAGAACAGAAATTGACCCAAGACATTATGTGCTCAATTAATATCTGACAAAGGTGGCAAGACCATACAATGGAGTAAAGACAGCTTCTTTAATAAATGGTGTTCGGAAAATTGGACAGCTACATGCCTAAAAATAAAACGAGACCACCAACTTACACCATACACAAAAATAAACTCAAAATGAATAAAAGACTTAAATGTAACTAGTGAATCTACAAAAGTCCTAGAAGAAAATGTAGGCAACAAAATTTCAGACATCATATGCAGCAGAATTTTCACTGATACAATGCCTAAGGCAAGAGAAACAAAGGAAAAAAAATGAATACATGGGACTACATCAAGCTAAAAAGCTTCTGCATAGCAAAAGAAACAAGTATCAGAATAGAAAGAGAACCCACTCTATGGGAGAGCATAATTTGCAACGATACATCAGGTAAGGGGTTAATTTCCAAAATATATAGAATACTCATACAACTCAACAAAAGGAAGACAAAGAATCCAATTAAAAAATGAGAAGAGGACCTAAATAAACACCTCTCCAAACAGGACATACAAATAGCCAAGAGACATATGAAAAAAAATGCTCAATGTCACTAATCATCAAAGAGATGCAAATTAAAAAGACTACATGGTATCACCTCACACCTGCCTGAATGGCTGCCATCAACAAATCATGAAACAAGTGCTGGCGAGGCTGTGGAGAAAAGGGGACTCTAGTACACTGCTGGTGGGAATGCAGACTGGTACAGCCACTATGGAAAACACTATGGTGTTTCCTCAAAACATTAAAAAATGCAACACCCATTTGACCCAGTGATCCCACTTCTAGAAATATACCCTAAGAAGCCTGAAACACCAATCAGAAAGAATATATGTATCCCCATGTTTATAGCAGCACTATTTATAATAGCTAAGATCTGAAAACAGCCCCAATGTCCATCAATGGATGAGTGGATAAAAAAGCTGTGGTACATATACACAATGGAATACTATGCAGCTGTAAGAATGAAAGATCTCTTATACTTTGATATGACATGGAGGGACCTGGAGAGTCCCTCCATGTCATGTCAAATAAGCCAGTCAGCAAAAGACAAGTATCACATGCTCTCACTTATTTTTGGAATATAATGAACAAAATAAGGTGATGAACAAAATAGACCCAGAGAAATAGAAGTAGGGTTCAGACTGACAAACTTCAGAGGAGGGGATTGGGGGCAGGGAAGACATAAAAAAAAAGAAATTGTGTATGAAAGCATAACCAATGGATATAGAGAAGAATGCTGGGGGGGGTGGCAATGGGAAAAGGGTGAGGGTGTGAGTGAGGGGAAAATGAGAAACAACTGTAAAAAAAAAAAAAATTAAAAAAGCAATCAATGCCTTCCACCTTAAAATATATTTGGCTTTATGTTAACATTGTTTTGCATTCTAGTCCTTTTCACCTTTGTTGGTTTGGAAACTAAACAGTACATATTTAAAACATACATAAATTTTCCTAATAAATCCAGCAGACATTTGATATTTTTAAACGTTTCCCTAACACAATTATCTCACAGCAATCATTTAATCCTATTTATTGCTTAATTTCTGCTACTTTAATTTATAACTTAAAAGAGGTATGTTTGTGCTTCAAATGTTTCTATAACACCTTATTCTTCTTTTAAAATCAAAATATGTTTGAAATATACTTGAAGATATTGACAATTTTTAAAAAGCTGCCCTCTCCTTGTATGGTCCTGTTGTCTTCAAGTTCAATATATACGTTTCTTTTTACTCTGTACCTCTCACATTGGAGATTTTCCTCAGGCATCTAGTACCCTGAGTTGTTTGCTCGTATTGAAAAATGACAGACCAAAAGTTAGTAGGTAACGTGGATGGGTGGAGCTTACCGCTATGGACTCACTGAAGGATAATCTTTCTGGTTTTTTTCCCTGCCATTATCTTTAGGTATTTGTCAGCTCATATTCACCTAAGAAAATTCCTTAGTTTTCTTCCTTACCTATGGTATTGTCCAATATACAGAGATTTTCATTTAATCTCGATTTAGTAGCTCCATACCTAAACTATCAGTGCAACTCAGATATCCTGTTTTATCCTTTCCAGGGAATAAACTTTCATTAAGTCTTCATCCTGGCTACCTGGACTTGAAGACCACATTTAGGGATCTGACCCCTGTTTCAACAACTTTTGATCAAAGGCTTTGTCTTTAATACCCACTTTCAGAGGTTCCTGATATCACAAATTCCTGAACCTTTTGGATTATCTTTGCAGCACAGGTGTGTGCTGTTGCCTTTTCCTACTGCTAACCTAAGAGTCAGTCACTCTGGTTGATTAAGTTTGTTACCTGATCTAGTTTTAATTATGGAATTAAATATATAGAAAAATGGTTGAAATAATATGATAGATCACCATGTCCCATCATCCAACTTCAATAATTATCCACTCATGGCCAATACTGTTTCAACCCTGTTCACTCCCTAACCGCCCAAATGATTTTAAAGTAAATCTAAGACATCAATCATTTTATTAATAAATATGTTTCTTTTAGTCATATATGAAAGATAGGGCTTTCTATAGAAAAGATAACTACAATAAGAAATGTAATAATACTTCCTTAACGTTTAGTATTCAAATTTATAATTATCTAATAAAAATAATTTAAAAATTTGAGTTGTTTGTTTTCATCAGGATCTAAATATGGACCATATACTACAACTAGCTGAGAACACTTAAATTTCTTTTAGGTCACAGCAGGGATTTTCATCTCAGCACTGCATAGGCTCCTGAACTTACTATGGGTTATGTCCTGACAAACCTATTTTAAGTGGAAAATCTTGTAAGTTGAAAATGCATGTAATACACCTAACCTACTGAACATCATAGCTCAGCCCAGCCTACCTTAGTTCATAACACTTACATTAGCTTCCAGTTCGGCAAAATTATCTAACATAATGACTACACTACAGAGTATCGGTTATTAACCCTCATGATCACATAGCTGACTGGGAGATGTGAGCCCTGCCGCCGCCCAGCATTATGAAAGAGTACCAGTGCCGCATGTCCATAGCTTGGGAAAAGATCAAAATTCAAATTTCAAGTATGGTTTCTAATAAATGCATATCATCTTTGCACCACCATAAAGTAAAAAAATCATAAAAATCATAAGTCAAATCATTGTTAAGTCGAGTCCAGATATATTTGTATTTAGAGCGACATAGCTCTTCATTATGGGGCTGTCTGTGGACTCTTGGCCTCTACCAGCTACAGGCTGGTAAAATGTTCAAAGTTGAGACAAGTGGGGTGGGGAAGGGATTCAGGCACAATATCATGTAAGGTTGAGAACCACTAGTTTATGGATACCTTATTGATACATTATTTATTTGTTGAAGAAACTAGGACTTTTGCCTATAGAATTTATCAAGCTTACTGCCTTAAATTTTTTCTCTTTATTGACATATTAGTGGGGTTTCATGGAAGAGTGAAATTATATTTGCATGACTCTTCCATCTTTACTGCAAGTCAGCTCTTCACATTAATAATTTCGTTTACTCTTATTAAGATAGGCCTCAAAAACTACCCTATTCTAAAATGGTTGCTTTCTGTTATTCTCCAACTAGGCATTTATTTTATTTATTTCACAGTACCTATGACAATCTGTAATTATTTAGTTAATTTACCCACTTTCTTATTATAATCTGTCTCCTTGACCAGAATATAAGGTTCATGAGCTCTGAGATCTTGACTATCCTGTTTTTTTCTTATCTTCCCAGTACTGAGGACAAGATGCGTTAACAGGTATTTGTTAATTAAATAAAACAAAATTTAACATACATTTAGTAATGTATGTTGTTAAAAGATAGTAATCTTTTATTATAAGATAGTAATCTTTTAATAAAATGAAATTTATGCTATAAAATAATTGTTTTAAGAAAAGAACGTTCTGTTAGAAATATTGTGGAGAGCCCTGGCCGGTTTGGCTCAGCGGTTAGAGCGTTGGCCTGCGGTCCGGAGAGACCCGGGTTCGGTTCCCGCTAAGGGCACGTACCTCGGTTGCAGTTTGTCCCCGGCCCTGGTTGGTCGTGCGGGTGGCAGCCACTCGATGTGTCCCTTTCACGTCGATGTTTCTCTCTCTCTCTCCCTCTCTCCCCACCTCTCTCTCCCTCCCACTCTATCTGTACAAAAATTGGAAAAATGTCCTCGGGTGAGGATAAAAAAAACAAAAAAAAAAACAAAAAAAAAAAAAAAAAGAAATATTGTGGAGAAAAAGATACTTATACCGTGGATTGGACTGTAAATTGGTAAAACCACATCTGAGAACAAATGAAAGTATTTATGAAAATTTAAAATGTTTATCTATGTTTCCCAAACTTTAATTAGATACCAACTGCTGTGAATTTGTTAAAACGTAGACTATGATTCAGTAAGACTGTGGCTTAAGATTATGCATTTCTAAGATGCTCACAAGAGATGTTGATGCTGTTAACCATGGACCACATTTTAGGTACTAAGGATATATCTATAGCTATATCTACACCTCAATAATTCTATTTCTTGACATTTACATCAGTGAAAAATTTATTCATTTGTGCAAGATGAAACGTACAAGGATCCATACTGAAATTGTTTTCCAACTGTATAAAATTGAAAATGTTATAAATGTCCAACATTAAAGATGATGCAAAATAAATTATGGAATATCCACACTTAGACTACTAAGAAGGAGTTTAAACAATAAGATCGTTCTACAAGGATACAAATGGGAAGACCACTATGACATACTATTAGGTCAACAACTTGCAAACCTACACGTTTTATAGCAATATGTAAAACCCAACAAAACTGGTAACATTAGTATTTTCTAAGTTGGAACTTGAATTGAGGTAGATGGTTAAAGGTTCTTTAACACTGTAATGCTAAACTATAAGGTACTATGTTAAGTACTAATTTCATAAATAAACATAAATTTAGCCCTAGCCAGTTGGATGGGTGTTTTGCCGTGCACCAAAATGTTGCCAATTATACTCCAGGTTGGGGCACATGCCAAGGTTATTGGCCCGATTCCAAGTAGTGGGCATGCAGGAGGCAGCCGATTGATATTTTGCTCTCACATTGATGTTTTTCTCTCTCTTCTTTCCTCTCAACAATAAACATATTAAAAAATAAATAAATGAATAAATTAAAAAGAAAATACAAGAACATTCTTACCTAGATGATTCTGTAGCTCTCGAGTTTGTCCATCTTCAGTTGGAGTAATGAGATCCCATATGAAGCTTTTAATTTTCTCATCTCCTCGGTAGTGAACAAGGCAATAGGCTAAGAGGGCTCGGCAAATTATTTCTACATCGTGCTCGTTTAGCTGTCTTTTAAAACGACCATGAGACAGAATCTCTCTCCATCGACCCCATCTGGTAAAAATAAAGTATATTTACATTATTACTGAGTCAAGTTCTACAGAAAAACATAGCTCATGGACAAACAGCATGAAAACTGCAAAAACCACATTCTGTTGTTAACAGGATTTACCTAATAAAGTTGCCCCCCGCCAAGTAAAATTCAGAACCATGGTACAGTCGGCCCTCGTTTATCGCGGTTAATCAGTTGCAGATTCTACTGCAATAAATGAATTTCCGCAAGGTAGGAGACTTTATTTATATGCAGTCGTCCCTCGCCACTTTACGCTTCGGCTTCGTGGCTTCACTCTAGGGCTTCACCCTATTGCAGTTTAAACCCGCAATAAAGTGAAGCTGCGAAAGTCGAAGCACGAAGTGGTGAAGGAGTGAGTACTGTATAGTAATTTCTAGTATATTTAATTCCTTAATGGATAACATTACTCGTTTTGTATTACAAAATATGCAAATCTGAGAAGAGTTTGACATCAGCAATACATTTATAATTTAAAACTTAGGAAGGTCCCATCATATTGGTATTAAATATATGTTAAACATATAAATTAAGGGTATTTTAAAAATAGATTTTATTGATTTTGAGAAGGTAAAAAAGATACTAGAATACAGTATATGTTTTCTATAACTTTATAAAGCAGACTACTAACAGTAAAGGTTAAAAATAATATTTTACCCATAAACCAGCAGATTTTTCTCTACTCTAAAGCATTCAGTTCTTCCATAGCCACTGGAACGGTCACAGGGTCTCCGGAGTTTGGGCTTTTCTTCTCCTTCACTTTCAGCTTCAGATAGTTCAGCCAATTCATCTTTTGTGGCACTAAAGGGTCTTGTTTGCTTCCTAATTCTTGGAGTGTCAATAACCAAGCTGTTCTGTAAAATATAGCAGGATTAATTAAAGGTCCATTTACTATTTTGCTTATAACATTGTCTTACATATTCACCTTCCAAAATGTATAAAAAAATAAAAACAATTATAAAAATAAAGCGAGAAAAATACTAACAATTTCACCAACCTACCAAATCAACTTAAACATTTTTATACTCTTTCCGTTGAATGTATTACAGATGTTCCTCATTTTTGCCCCAGTCTCCCTCTACTCCCCACGCCCGCCCACCTCCCACCTTTTCCCACACTGTTGTCTGTGTCCATTGCTTACATATATAAGCTCTTTGGTTTATTTCTTCCCATCCCCCAAACCTTCTCTTTGAGGTCTGCCAGTCTAGCAATCAATTTGTTCTTCTTAACCCCTTAACCTTTTTCACCCATTCCCCCAAACTCCCTCCCATCTGGCAACCAACAAAATGTTCTCTGTATCTACGAGAATGTTTCTGTTCTGCCTGTTCATTTTGTTTGTAGATTCCATTGTTGATAGATATGTATTCATTACCATTTTGTTTGTTCATATATTTTATCTTTTTCTTCAAAAAGACCCTTCAACATTTCATATAATAATGGTTTGGTGGTGATGAACTCCTTTAACTTTTTCTTGTCTGGGAAAGTCTTTATATGGCCATCGATTCTAAATGGCAGCTTTGCAGGATAGAGTAATCTTGGTTGCAGGTTCTTGCTTTTCATCACTCTGAATATTTCTTGCCACTCCCTTCTGGCCTGCAAAGCTTCTTTTGAGAAATCAGCTGACAGCCTAATGGGAACTCCCTTGTAGGTAACTAGCTGCCTTTCTCTTGCTGCTTTTAAGATTCTCTCTTTGTCTTGAACCTTTTGCATTTTGATGATGATGTGTCTTGGTGTGGGCCTCTTGGGGTTCATCTTGTTTGGGACTCTGTGCTTCCTGGACTTGTATGTCTGTTTTCTTCACCAAGTTAGGAAAGTTTTCTGCCATTATTATTTCAAATAGGTTTTCGATTTCTTGTTCTCTCTCTTCTCCTTCTGGTACCCCCAAGATGCAAATGTTGGCATGCTTGAAGTTGTCCCACAGGCTCCTTACACTATCCTCATTTTTTTTGGATTCTTTTTTCTTTTTGTTGTTCTGATTGGGTGTTTTTTGCTTCCTGATATTCCAAATCGATCGTTTGCTTCTTGGCTTTACCAACTCTACTATTGAATCTGTGTAAATTATTCTTCATTTTAGTTAGTGCCTTCTTCATTTCTGACTGTGCACCCTTCATTTTTGACTAGTCCTTTTTATGATCTTGAGGTTCTCACTAAGTTCATTGAGCATCCTTATAAGCAGTTATTTTGAACTCAGCATCTGCTTAACTCCATTTCGCTTAGTTCTTTTCCTGGAGATTTTTTCTGTTCTTTCATTTGGGACCTGTTTCTTTGTCTCCTCATTTTGGCTGCCTCCCTGTGTTTGTTTCTATGTATTACTTAACAAGAAGTATGGGGTAGCTGAGACCAGATGCTGCTTGTTTGAAAGAATTTAGGAAAACCTGAAGCAGGATCCAAGGCAAGCCAATCCTATGGTGAAGCAACTGGTAACAGCTTGGGTGGGCCTGAAAGTTGGGTGGGGTGGGGCCTCAGGGAGTCACCAGGGTGGGGCTACCAGTGTGAGCCAGGTTGCTGGAGTCCCAGATATGGCAGCTTTCTGCCGCCCCAGGGAAGGGCTCACCAAAGGAACTAAGGCCTCTGACAGCATGTTTGTCCCGGAGAAAGCCCCCTCTCCAGCCCTTGCTCCAGTGCCAAACAGCTCAGTTCTTCCCTGTATGTCTCTGGTGCCCCTTGCACTGCCTCCCCTCTGAGCTTAGAGGGAGAGAGTCCAATAAGTCCATGCACGGGCCCTTTAAGAGAAGCTGCCGGGGGCTCCAGTCACCTCAGCCTCCCTGAGCCTCAGTTCACGCTGGTTTTACAGCCAGAGGTTATGGGGATTCTCTTCCTGGCACTGGAACCCTGAGCGGGGCTCCTGGTACGGGACGGGGAACCCTCAGTCCTCCCATCCGAGGTGTCGTTCTGACTTTTATCCGCCACACGTGGGTGCAGGACCAGCCTGTCCACCTCCGCCCCTCATACCAGTCTCCATGTGGCTGCTTCTTTAATTCAGCAGTTGTAGCACTTCCATTCAGCTCAATTTCAGGCGGTTTTGAATGATGGTTGTTCTGTAGTTTAGTTGTAACTTTGCTGTGGTTGTGCGAAGACATGATACCGCGTTTATCTACCCGCCATCCTGACCGGAAGTCTCTATACTCTTAAAATCCTTATTACCATACATACATAATTATATGATATTACAGTAATAGGCTTAGAAAGACTTGGTATTTGGCTTTATAAATATGAAACTTATTGTATTATGTATCTGCAATATCCATAAAATATTAATTTAAGTTGAATTTGTGAATCATGATATTCTTCACCTAATTCACAATTTAATGCAGATTGTTTTAAAATGTTAACATAAATAATGCTAAAATGTTTGGCCAGTGTAGCTCAGTGGTTGAGCATCAACCCATGCACCAAGAGGTCGCAGGTTAAATTCCCAGTCAGGACGCATGCCCAGGTTGGGGCCCAATCCCCAATGTGGGGCATGCAGGAGGCAGCCAATCAATGTTCTCTCATCATTGATGATTCTATGTCTCTCTTCCTCTCTCTCTCAAATCAGCAGAGGAAAAAAAATAATGCTAAAGTTAATCTTTTTTATCAAAGTTTATCCTAAAAATAAATTCAAAAAAGTTATTTCTCTTAGAAGAGAAATATCTAAGAATAAAAACATTAGTCAAAGTATATAAATATTTTATAGACCTAGAAACACACGTTTCAGTGCTTTCCAGAAGCTACCCTAATACACAAAAAGCAAGATAAGTGTATGAACTCACTATATTTAATTTTTTTTATCCTCACCTGAGGACATTTTTTTCCATTTTTTGTTCAGATAGAGTGGGAGGGAGGGATAGAAAGAAAGAGAGAAAAACATCAATGTGAAAGGGACACATTAAGTGGCTGCCACCTGCATGACCAACCAGGGCCGGGGACAAACTGCAACCAAGGTACATGCCCCTAGCTGGAACTGAACCCGGGTCTCCTGGGCCGCAGGCCAACGCTCTAACAGCTGAGCCAAACTGGCCAGGGCTCACTGTGTTCAATTTAATTCATTCAAAACAACATAAGTTTACACGCTTTTTTACCTTTACTAAGAAATTTCTCTAAGTTAAGAATTGTTATGGCTGCAGAAACAGACATAAATATGACAGCTTTTGCTCTGTAGTCTTGAGGGTCAGACTAATGAGTAAACAAACAAATGCTATTCAGGATGGAATATCATGATACAAGGTGGGTACAACTGAATGAATCATCATTAATTATATTTGACACCAGGAAAACAAAGATAAAGAGCAAAATAAAAAGAACACATGATTTAAAGACATTTTAAAAAATTTTTTAAAAATTCATAATTTTAAGGATATAAATAATACCCAAAATTAAACTTTCCTCATATTATAACCTATCATGATATATACCATGAAAATGAAGCAGTGTGTGATTCAAAATATGATGGTTCTACTACCCTACATCAATTTGTTTACTCAGATCATTTATTTTGATAAGTACATAGTTCAATATCTTAAAATATTATAATAATATTACCGAATTACCCCAATGGATATTTTTTTTTAAGGGAAAGAAAATACTTACTCTGCCACTGATGGTATCTATATCTATTTCTGCCTTTTTAGCCCATTTTTGCCAGAAGTTGGGATCATCTAAGGAAATATCTGTCCGATTTCCAGATGCCACAAAACTTGCCTGAAATATAAAATGGCAGATTTTCAAAATGTTTTGAAGCTAGAGGAAAAATCTATCAAAGTATATTTAAAATATTATCTCCTCACAATTATTGTAAATAGAATTTGAAATCAGGCATACACACATATTCAAACAAGGTATCAAATGCAATGGTTTGAAACATAGCATAGCATCTGCTTAAGGCAACAATGGTGATTTGTATGACTTACATGTTTTGTTTAACCAGATTTCAAGCAACTTTAGGCACGAGGGAAAAATACCTATACATAATGTGCTGACAATTTGGGTAGAGCCAAGGAATCCAAAGTAAACTAGATTTCTCAGGAAAAAGGCTACTAAAGCCAGAGTATATCTACCCAATCATGACTAGTTTTAGTTCTCAGTTGTATACTTCTGTATTACTTTTATTTCCACAATACTCCTTTGTTTTGATTTATGCTCTATTAACTCCCAAATCTATTATCTGTATCCCAGGCAACTCTCCTGGACATCTCCACTTACATACCCTATAAATGCCACAAATATAACTGCTCCAATATTTTATTTTCTCCATATGAATTTCCTTCTCTTCCATTCTGTCTTATTTAACAGAATCCTCCTGATCACTCGAGCCAGAAATTTAAGTCATTTTTGTCTCCTCCTTCCTTGTTTCTAACTGGTCTTCAATTCTTGTTGATTTAAGTGGTTCTCCACTACCCTAATTCGCCCATCATCATTTCCAACATGAGCCTCTCTTATCTGATCTCCCAGCCTCTGGTCTATTTCCTTTGACATTTGTTCTCTATACTGATGTTAGGGTTAAATTACTAAATTAGAATGCATTATGTCCATTTTCTGCTTGAAGGGATTTTAAAGCTTTTTAACATCCTTATGATCAAGTGCAAATTCTTCAAAAGGAATTTTTGTGAATCCCTCACAATTTGGGCCCAACCTCTCTAATTCTTTCATTTTCATCTCCATATAATTCGTCCTGTGCATCCATGCATGCCTATAACATATTCCTTGAAATCTTGTAGTGTAGCAACATATGATTCATTTATGTGACCTCTCTTATTGAAACACAATGAAATCTACACTTTGCTTCAAGAATTAGTTCCAATGTTATTTTTCTGCAGTTTCCTGACTCTCTGTCCTCCCTTTTTACATAGAATTAATAATGTCCTCTTTCAATTTTTTTTAGTAAGTAGAATTCTTTCATTTTAGTATTTCCAGCAAACAGGTCAAGCCCCTGACACAAGATTTCATTAGTTTGCTGAATGAATGCAAGAGAAAAAAATTAATGTAAAGAATATCATCACTGATTTTGGTGTAACACCTACACTGTCTGACAAAAACAGAGGTTTTCTAGGAGAAGGAAGAAAATGTGGAAAGGAAGTGGAAACCTGTAAGAATCAGTGCAGATGGGACATAATAATACTGCAATTATAAATTTACCATTTCTCTCTACTGACCAGAGAGAGAGAGAGAGAGAGAGAGAGAGAAGCAGTTAGTAAAGTTTTAAATTATTTTCCCCAAATAGGGTAGATTGATAGTTATTAACACTTCCTTCCAAGATACACATTTTGTTTTACCCTCCCCAATTTTTATTTAAATATTTAAAATAAAATTATTTTCAAATACTTTGAATTATAATAACCACCCCCCTATACAAAGGGGATGTTCCAAGGTGCCCAGTGGATGCCTGAAACTGCAGATACTACAGAAACCTACATATACTATGTTTTCTTTCCTGAATATACTTATGATAAAGTTTCACTTATAAATTAGACACACTAACTGTATTATAAGTTAACATAAGATGACTTAACCTATTATACTTTTATTTGTACTTTTTTCTGACTTTGGCTTATGTTCTTTTATTTCTAAATTTAAATTCAAATGTGCTCCTCTGATTAGTATTAAAAATATTTTTAATTATTATACTTATTCCATTTCACTAGGATCAGATGAGTACGTGTGAAATGTGACATTAAAAAAATCAGAAAAAAAAGAAAAAGAATGTATTACCTACTTCCTTTGAACTAATTCAATTTATTTAATCATTAAGTAGATGCTCTGCAAATAATCAGTAGAGTAAGAGACACAAAGTTTTTTAGAAGTGAATGTTACTGGTATATGTACAAAATAGCACACTGCCCTGGCTGTTTTGCTCAGTGGTTACAGCATCAGCCCGTGGACCAAAGAGGCTTGGGTTTGATTTCCAGTCAAGGCCATGTAACTTGGTTCCAGAGTCGACCCCCGGCTGCTCAAACCGTGCAGGAGGCAACCAATTGACGTCTCTCTCTCTCACATCAATGTTTCTTTCTCTCTCTCCCCTCCATCCTTCCCTCCCTCCCATTCTACCTAAAAGAATCAATGGGGAAAATATCCTTGGGTGAGGATTAAAAACAAAAACAAAAAATAGCACATTGCCTTTTACCTTAGCAAATGTTGACCCACGTCCTTCTGACTCAATTGTAATAGTTTTTGTTCGGCGTAGTAAAATCTGATCAATATCCTCTTCACAGAATTTAGAACCTTCATCTTCTTCTTCCATAATGGCACCATAAGCACCTCTTCGAAGCAAATCTTCTATTTCCTTTTTGGAAAGCTGTTGAATCTAAAGATAAAATAATTTTGGTAAAAAAAACTTATTTTAGGTTCATAAAATAAGAAAGTATCCCTAAAGAATGTCAAACTTGGAAGTTATATTTAAATTTGTGCATAACAGAATCTCTGAAAGAATACACTGAAGTTGGTGACTCCTCTTCACTATCTATAAAATGTGATTTGTCATTTGCTGAAAATATCTTAAAACAAAGCCTTTGGGTAAGCCGTCAAGGTTCTTTTTAGTACTAGGATTCTATAGTTGTTACAAACACAACATTAAGAAAACAATCTTGATGGAGGAATGACAAAAAACACTATTTATTACAAGACAAAGTTAATGCTAGTAGTTTGACATTAAAAACACTTTTAAAAAATCGTGTATAGGAAAACACAGAAAAATTCAAATACTATTTTGCTATGCCATGACACAAACATTCTAAAATCAGAGCAAAAAAATTCTACCTTGAAAACACAATCTTAAAACTCACTAGCACTGGAACTATACAAATAGAACAAGATCAAAAATATTAACTGTCACACTATTCTGAAATGCCTCCATACATAAAACCAGCTACTTAGTGTTTAGTATGGATCAAAATTAAATAATACCCTACTTGAAGTTAAAAGTACATGAAAATAAAAACTCCACATGAAAAAGAAAATATACATACACCACCAACATTACTTTCTCTTCCACTCATGCTCTGTAACACAGCCTTATCTAGACCCAGCTTCAGACTGGCTCGGTCAAACATCTCCCTCTCGTATGAGTTACGAGTTACTAGTCGGTAGACTTTAACTGCTTTATTCTGACCAATTCTGTGACAACGAGCTTGGGCCTATAAAAAAATGAAAAACATAGATTCAATTTATTTCAGAAAATAGCACAAAAGACATCACATAAAAGGCAATTAATAGTAAAATATATTGATGGAAATATAAAAGTATGTAAGAATTTTAAGACCCTTTTGCTACTGAATTAGCTATAACCATTTTCAAATAATGAAGGTAGAACTTACTAAAATAAGAAATGATTGCACAATCAGCTACAAGTTAAAATTTAATCTTATCTTTCAGAGAATATAAATCATTAAAGAATTGTTGTTTTTTAAAAAGGGTGTCATCAATATAATTTTAAACAGGAATGTCAACTGTTACGAATAGATTTTTTTTAGCTGTTGGCAACTCAACCTTTAAACCTACATTATCAACAATCTTTTCAATATATTTTCGTTAAACTGGGTAATTGAGGGGGGACAAAAATCTAAGGTGAATAATTCTGGAGACCTAAATTTTATTTAAACAAAGAAAACTAATTATCTAATATGCAGACATATTGGAAGTTTTATCTTGAGGTCCTGCTATACTTAAAATTTATATAATACATTTTCACTCTAAAGTTTCTATAGTACCAGTAGTCTTTCTCCCAAATTATTACTCAACTTCGTATTATCTTCAGAAGATTAAAATATAAATTGTGGCTTTACAATTTTTAGGTCTCATTGCTGATATACCCTTTGCAGACATCTTTATTCTATCCATATACACTTTATGCCCAACGGAAATGAGAAATGTGAATGAACAAATTTGCTTCAGGTCTAGGGAAAGTATAAAAGGCGAAAATTTTTATTAGTCTATAATAGAGTCACATTAAAAGTAAGGCCCTGGTTGGTTTGGCTCAGCAATTAGAACACTGGCCCTTGGACCAAAGGGTTACAGGTTCAATTTCTGGTCAAGGGCATGTATCTGGGGTTACCAGTTCAATCCCCGACCTTGGTCAGGGTTTTGTGGGAGGCAACCAAACCATGTTTCTCTCTCTCTCTTCCTCCCTTCCACTTTATCTAAGAAGTAAATGGCAAAATATCCTTGGGTGAGGATTGACAACAACAACAAAAAGGAAATAGGAAAAACCAAATGAGAGTGAGAACTTGCATAACCTGAAAGTTTTTCAGTTCTCAAATGTGACTTTATTGTTTTATTTTAGATTAACTTTGAGAATATCACATGCTCTGTAGTTAGTTTTAAAGTATAAATATGCATTCCAAAGGCAAATAATTATGATTTGAATTTAACCTAGGGACTAACAAATCACAGCCTTTAACCCAAATCTGGCCTGCTACTAAGAATAAATTTTACATTTTTGAAGAGATGTTAAAAACAAACACATAAAAACAAAATGTACTGACAAAAACTTTATGTGGCCCACAATGGCTAAAATACTAATTGGCTTTCTATAGTTTGTCCCTGGCTTAATATATTAATTTTGGATAAACCTTTGATATTTGGAATTAGATGACATATAGTTACAAAAATGAGAGGTTAAAACCGTATTTTTTATTGAGTTGGGTATAATTTCTGTAACAATTTACCGTATTTGGTGTTTTTATCTATTTAAATATTAATTGCAATACAAATATCAAGGACAAAAAAGATGAATTTCTCATATAGTTTATCTTGTCATCATTCTAAATAGCTTATTTCTGCAAACTATGACTCTCTTTCATTGCTCTAATTAATATTCCTGTTTCTACAAAATCTAAGCAGTCGTAACTTGTATGAATACCTTACTTTTCTATAGTAATGCATACTATATTATATGAGCAAGTATTTACTTTTAAGAAAATAAAATTCTGAAAATTTTATTTAGTATAAATAAGTTATTTTTAAATCTTAGGCCTCAAATTTACATAATATATTTTAAACAATTAAATACTGTACTCAAGTAGGAAAACCTTTAAGAAGTTAGTAAGGTATATAGTATATTTTTTATATTTTGTCATTAAATTAAAATAATTCACCTATTTTATTTGGCAAAGATATTACTTAGGGAAACATACATATTAGCATGTTTAGATAAAAATATAAGACTAGTTAGAACATTTAAAACAGAAATTTAAATCTCTTGGGGGAAGAATTTATTTACCTGAAGGTCATTTTGAGGATTCCAATCAGAATCAAAAATTATACATGTATCAGCAGCAGTTAAATTGATGCCCAATCCACCAGCTCGGGTACATAGGAGGAAAACAAATCGATCTGAATCAGGCTTGCTAAATCGATCTATAGCAGCTTGTCGAAGATTCCCTCTGACTCTCCCATCAATTCGCTCATATAAATATCTATCAAACAAAAAGTAATAAATTTAAATAGAGGGATATAATGAAAATGAAGACACATTTTATCAAATGTAAAGTCTGTTTTCCTGCAACGTAACAAGCAATTTCTATCCTGGCTGGGTTTTTACATTTCTCAGTATTGGTGATAAGAATGAAATACAAAGTAATATAAAGATACCAAAAATCTCTGCATTCCTGATGTATATGTAAAATACCATTATAAAGAATACCATTTTTAGAAGTTGAAATGGAAAAATAGTCCATAAAAACTACTTTGCTGATCTCATTATACTAAATGACTTTTTGGTAAAAGAAGTAATGATTTTCATATAACTTTATACAAGGAGCCTACAGACATCTCTCTCTGTGTCAATCATTTAAGTCTCTTAACTATAAATCCAGTAAGGGCAAACTAGAATGCTATTTCCATGTAGTCAATACTGTCATGCAATTAACTTTTAACTTCCATTATCCTTCATGTAACATGAAACTCCAAAACTGTTAGACACCAATAAAAATAAAATATGTACAAATTTAGAAACAAGAAGAGGAATACATGTCACACTTGCTACACCTTTTCTGGTTTAAGAAACTTCTTTCTGCCCTAGCAGGTTTGGCTCAGCGGTTAGAGCACTGGCCCTCGGAACAGAGGGTCTTGGGTTGGTTCTTGGTCAAGGGCAAGTACCTAGGTTGCAGATTCGATCCCTGGCCCTGGTTGGGTTCGAGTGGGAGCAGCAAATCGATGTGTTTCTCTCACACCGATGTTTTTTTCTCTTTCTCCCTCTCTCTCCTTCCCTCCCTCTCTAGCTGAAAAACTCAATGAAAAAATAACCTCAGGTGAGGACTTAAAAAAAAAGAAACTTCGTTCCACAAATTATTTACCAAAGTCTCAGTAGCAGCTCCACTGTTGTTTCTAGTACATATAAAATGGGGACATGATTTCTAATGTTACTTTTATGTTAAAGAAATTTGGGATTTTCCATGAAATTTATCTTACAAATTTCTGCAGGGTTGGGGAAACTTTTCTCTGCCAAGGGCCATTTGGATATTAACATCATTCACTCATCATACAAAATTATCAACTTAAAAATTAGCCTGCTCTATCTGGTCAGGCTATTTTGTTGAGGCTGAGATGTAAGCCAGTATTGATTTTGCAGGCACTATACGGCCTTTGGGCCAGATGTTCCCTGCCCTCAGAAGAGATCAAGAAAATGTAAGAATGGCGATTTTAAGGAATATTGTACTTTAATCTATCTTCTACTTATATGATATAAAATTGAGAATGATACACGTCTTGGAATTAGATTTAAAAAGTGGAACACTGACACTAATAATGGCACTAGATATAAAAATGAAAATTAAAAATGAAGTAAACACTCTCATAATATAAACTAGTATTGACCTTTACTTAGCTATTCAAGCAAAATCCATTAACTAAAACCTTCAGAGCCATTAACTCAATCTTCAGATTCCCTTTTGTGTTAATATGCTGATATTTGATTAGACTAGCAATACTCTGATAAATATCCTATACAGGTAGTGACTAAACAATATTTAAGACTGTCGTGCACCAAAACAAAATAAAACTCCACATTAAACAAATCAGAAAAGATTAAAGTATGAACAAATTGTATAAAGTGTATGATATGAGTCAAAGTGCAGCAAGCTCAGGCTCTAACTGTAACAATGAAATAGATCTGAAAAGGATCTTGAATCATTTTTTCCATCTAAGATGGTTATAAATCTGTTATTGGAAATGTCATTACACGAAAGTTTACAAATTAAATAAAATGTACAGGAATAAACCCATTCCTAGATCAACAAATACCTGTCAGTTTGCAAAGTTTTCTTATCAGTCTCCTTAGCCCCACCTACTATTGCAACATAAGTAGGTTAGGAAAACACCTGACACATAATCCTAAGCAATCTGTACTCATATGAATGGATTCTTATCTAGATAAAGAGAAAGATGTGAGTAAAGTTGGGTTACAGTACAGTGCTGCAAAAACTTTAATGACATAGAATAATTCAGTGGATGAACTCTGTGCTTTACCTTTTATGTATAAGATAGTCCTCAAGGATGTCAAGGCAGCGTACCATCTGAGAGAAGATGAGCACTTTATGACCTCCTGCTTTCATTTTGGGAAGCAATTTATCAATAAGGACCAATTTACCAGCAGACTGGATCATTGCTTGAAGATGAAAATCAGAAGCAGCTGGATTATACGTATCTCTAAATTCTCCAAGTATTTTCTCCTCAGCACCTGTCAAAGAAATGTGAGAACATTCATGCACGAATGAAGGCAATACCAATTTCTTTCACTGCTTAAAAAAACTGAAATAGTTTTCTGTAGAACACTGAAATTTTTTTGATGGCAGGTAAATTAACTGCAATTGCATTGAGGATATAGACAATGACTTAAGCATCTTTTTATGTGCCCAGACATCTGGCATAATGCTTTATATAAATTTATGCTCACTAGGTTTAATAATGTTATTAGGGAAAGAATGAATGAAAATGTAGTCCTGGCCCAGCCGGTGTGGCTCAGTGGCTGAACATCAACCCATGCACCAAGAGGTCACCGGTTCAATTCCTGGTGAAGGCACAAGCCCAGGTTGTGGACCAGATCCCCAGTGGGGGGCATGCAGGAGGCGGCCAATCAATGTTCTTTCTCATCAATGCTTCTCTTTCCCTCCCTCTTCCTTCTTCTTTAATAGCAATGAAGAAAAATAAATTTTAAAAAGAAAAGGATAATGTAGTCCCGACCTAGGTGAAAAACAGAGTTTAAACACACTTCTAATATTTAAATACTAATATAACAGTGATCCACCACTGAAAGGTGATCATAATCTGAATGTATCTATGGAATCCTGCTGGTCTTCAAAACAAGGAAACAAGAAAAATTGTAGACATTGATGAATACTTCTTCCAGAGAGTCTAGATCAGCATTAAAAGCTCTCTGCCTTCCCTCAACCTTTCTAGTCATTAATCAGGTACCAGGATTGCAAGTGAGTTCGTTAATAGACTAAGAAATAACTTATCTTGGACAAAGTACGATAGGGAGTATATTCCCAGAAGTAAGTGAAAATACCCAAACGTTTTAGAGAGAATGCAAGTAGAGAACTCGACAAGACCTTAAAAACTAACACGAGCACACAACAATCTAGAGACACTATCTGGACTGGAGAGATACCAGGGGAAAAAATAAAGTAAATGTGGAGTCCCAAAGATGGGCTTTGCTGTGACTGTATCTGAGGATGGTTAAATTGAGGAAAAAATTCCAGTCTGTGTGAGGCTGACCACAAGACCCGCTATTAAAACCTGACGTGGTAACATGGGACCCTGTGCTGAAGTACTGCCCCTGATTCTAAACCATTAATCCCTCAGAAGACCAGAGTGAAGTCACAGGATCAATGCCTTTTCTTGCAGCTGCCAGCACAGATGTGGTGTGTTTGTTTGTTTTTATTCATGAGTATTTTTCGAAAGAAACAAGTATTTGTGTGCCATCCTTTTTAGATACCTTTGATAAGATATGGATGGTTACAGCACTTCCTGAGCTCCATCATGGTATTGACCAAGTTAGGTACATTAGTCTGTCCTGCTCCTTTGGATAAAAATGAGAAATTCTTCTCCAAAATAGCCCGGTAGTATTTCTTTTGAATATTAGTAAGTTCCACTTCAATGATGGTTTCTTCCTTTGGTGCCAACTTCTTTTCCACATCTTCCTTCAATCGTCTCAACATCATTGGTTTAAGTATGGCCTGAAGTTTCTGCACCTGCATAAAAAATGAAGATATATATTATACATACATGCACATTCAATTACACATACACACACATCAATGCAATGATAAAAGATCTGATGTACTTATTCACAACGACTAAACGTTTACCTGTTCCTCTGTTTTCAGGTCCCCAAACTCTTGCATAAACGTTGATTCAGAAGGAAACCTTAAAGGTTCTAGAAAGTGAAGAAGACTGAATAGTTCTTCAACTGTATTTTGGAGAGGCGTGCCAGTCAAAAGCACTTTATGTTCCTATATAAAGCAAGAATAAATCACATCAAATATCACAGTACAAAAATTATAAGAAAGTAGACATCGGTTATCAAATATTTAGTGATCGAAAAGCAAATATTTTTCTGACTAAAATGATCAAGAGTCAACTCAAAATGCATCTCTACCCACAAATCTCCATTAACTGACTTCTCAATCACTTTTTCAAAACTCTATCATTCTTGTAATACCACATTTCACACAGTTTTTACTTACTCATGCTTTTAAAGGAAAAGTTCTAAATAATTAAGAACATTTTAGATTTTCTCAATGAAACAGGCTTTTTTTTTTTTTTAGGACAATGAGGGTATCTGTTTCTTTTATACTGAACCACTCTTGGTATAGTAATTTGTATACAAACTGCACATTCTTGTGATTGACTCGCACAAAAGAACAGATTCTCAAATCATTAACTGCACTCCACAGTGGGAAGGGCTGACAGGAATATGCTTCTAAACTAAAAATGCATTACAAATTAAACATAACAGAAAAAGAAGAAAATAAATAGAATAGTTTTAATGGTAACAGTACAAATTATTTAAAATTCTATTTCACAATACCTCTAAATTCCTTAGCTAAAAACTTGTACATGTATATGTACATCTATATGTGTGTATATATATTTCTACATATGTACTTGTAAGTACAAATAGCTGTGAATCCAGGGATAAGGAGTGGAAGTGGTAGTGGTCATGGAGGAAGGGTGGGGGTGGGGGGCAATTTGTTTACCGTATGCAGTTCTGTATATGTTACTTCTTCATTTGCTCATGGACTAATTATGTAATCTTAATTAAATAAAAAAACTTAGAAAAGCAAACAACTTTGATTTGAAAGAAGCACACATACTAAGAAGATGACTTTTAAAAATCTTATTTATTAATTATAACCTATATATATATACTAAGCATGTAGAATTGTATAGGAACTGTATCCCTGTAATGATTGGAAAAATGTTATAACTTCAGTAAAGGGGATTTTAAAATGAATTTATGACTTAGAACTATGATTGTATTTTCTTTTCATACTACATTCTATAGAGGTTTCCTTTTTATTCTAGAAGTTAATTACTAAAGCATTTTGAATGAAAAAGCTAAAAAAGTTTTTCTTAGAAAACAGATGAGATTTTTTCCTTTCTAATATAAAGCAAACAAAACCAAATTGTCATAATAATGATATTGCTTACCAGATTCATGAGTTTCAGACCTTCTAGAAGTTTACAATTTTTATTTTTTAACCTATGTGCTTCATCAATGATCACACATCGCCATTCAATTGCATTAAGCTCTGCACAACCTCCAAGAATCATTTCAAAAGTGGTGATGATGGCTTGGAATCTGTAAGCTCCTCGAATGATGCGCCCCTAGAAATTTATTAACAAATACAGTAATTTGCTAGACTATCTAGAACATAAATTTTAATTCCTGCCAAAGAGCATAAAAATACATCTAAGGACAAACTATTGTCTACTGAAATTTTTGTATATATTCATAGACATTCCTTAAAATAAGGAGGTTTAGTATTAAAACTGTAATAGATTGCTGTGTTTTTAAAAATTATGCCAACACAACTACATAATTTATAATTATACCCAAATAAGTATTACTTGATAAAACGCTTTATAATTCCTAAGAGTTGTAATAATAATTTTAGGACTAGAGAGAAGTGACCAATACATAACCTTGCCAATGAAATTTCAGTATTAATGTGGATTACTTACATCCATGAGTCCACACATAGAGTGGCAAATAAGTAGTTAATATAAAAATTAGCCACCCAAGTCATTTAGTCAGCAAGTATTGAGTGTCTATGTGCCAGACTCTGTTCTAGTTGCTGGAGATATAGCAGTAAACAAAACACTTAGAAATAATTATCCCAGTGTAATTTAAACTTCCAGTTATCAAATGCAGGTCATAGCTATGAAGGAAAAAGAAATAACACAAAAATTTTAAAAAGAATTAAAAAAACTAAGTTAGAATGTGCTAAAGGGGGGGGTGGGGGTGGGGTCAGAGGTGACCATTGTAATGAGAAGTGACAGTTAAGCAAAGTCCTGAAGATGATGGAAGAAGCCATGTTGACATCTAGAGATCTACAGGAAAAAGTGTTTTTGTCAGAGTATCAAGTGTGAGGGCGCTTATGCAGGAGTATCTTTGGCTGTATTCAAATAATAACAAGAAAGCTAGAGTGGTTGACATCCAGAGTGTGGAGGCATAAGGCTATATAGGGACTTGAATTCTGTAGTAAGGACTTTGGCTCTTACACTGAGCAAAGAGCTAATGGAGGATTTTGAGACAAGAAGTTTCATAATTTGACATAATTTTAAAAGACTTTCATTTGGCTGCTGTGGTAAAAAGAGTAAAATGGCCCAAGGAGAGGATGATAGAGACAATTTAAGAGACTGTCATAGTAACTGAACCAAGAGATAATCATTGGAGGTCATGAGAAATGCTCATTAGAGGTCATGAAAATAGACCTATGGGATATGCTAATGGGTAGCTGTGCAATGATATAAAGGATTCAATTTTGACTCCAAAAATTGTCATACTGAACACTAGAAGTTGGTGTTGCTATTTATAACAATGAGAAAATTCAGTATTTTAGTTTTTGGACAAGTTATGTTTGAGACACGTAGTAGACATCCAAGTGGAATAGTTGAATAGGCCTTTGGATATGACTCTGGAATTTAGAAAAGAGGTTGGAATTAGTGATATAGATTTGGAAGTTTCCAGCGGTATAGATGGCACTTAAATTGTACAAATGAATAAAATCTCTGATGGAATGAGTATAGATATAAAAGCATGTGAAGATGGAGACTCAGGTTACCTCACGTTTAGACAGAGAAGCTGAGCAGAAACCAGTAAAGAGGGCTTCAGAAAGAATAGGTGGTGCTATGGGAATAGAATCCAAGTGAAGAAAATGTTTAAGTGGGATTAAAAACTATAAACTATTCAGAATTAGACAGAAACGAAGGTTTAAGAAAGATAGTGTGTTCTGACAGGATTTTAATTCCTATTAACTTAGATTAATTCATATTGATTGCATACACTGGTCATTAAATTGAAAAATAATAGCTCCAGTGGAAAATAAGTATAAAGTATAAGTCTATTCGGCTCTAAAAACCTGAAATATGATGGATGCAGTTAAATTGCTTAAGAGTAATGGCTCTTGAATCTAATTCACCTGGGTATATTATTCCCAATTTGCTCTGTGACTTTGGGGGAAAGCAAGTAACTTCTTCATACCTCAGTTTCCTCATATTACCTATTTACAAGGTTGGTATTGCAATGATTAAGTGAAATACTATATGTAAACGGTTTAACATAATGCCAAGCACATGGTAAATAAATAAATTTTTGTGGTTATTAGTGTTACTCTTCTCATGGCAATTCAGAACATTCAAGCATGATTTTACTACTATTCTGATTTTAAGCCATTTAAATAACTTGAAAACAAAACAGAAGTTAAATATTCAATTAATTTATATTAAAATATATTTAAAAGAGACAATGAAAGTTATTTCAATGTTTAAAGTACAGATCTGTTTACCTCATTATATGAGAAATATTTATCTTTTGAAGTTTTAAACAGTTCAGATAATATTTTGCTAGAATGTATAACATTTGCCATAAAAATATAACATTTAATATACAATATTATGTTCATAACACATGAAGAATCTTTCAGCTTTTTGGTTATATTAATGCCAAACTCATGAGACATATTAAAATTGTAACCTTGTTAAAATCTCTTACAGTCAAATTATGTTAATTGTACCTTCTCTATAAGAATAAGACTGAATGAACTCATTTCTATGATACCATGCAGCATTAAAATTCTACAAATGTATGATTAAGAATAAAAAAACATTATGAAAGAAAAATCAAACTATAACCTTACTAAAATGTCATAAGTTCTAAAGGAGCAAAGGTAAGAGTTTTCCATAGAACTGAAGAATAATTTAAGGATTTTGTAGATGCTCAATTTCATAGAAATATAATTGTCTCAAATACTGAAGTAGGAGGGAAAATGAAGTTAAAGGAACATCAATTAATTCATTCATTTTCAGCCTCAAAAAGGTAGAAAATCACTTATAATTGGGAGGTGAAAGTAAAATACTATGTATATTACCTTACTTCAACCTATTATCACATCAGAAGACCTGGCCATAAATTATAATGATCTTTATAAAAACAGAAACATGAGTGAAAGAAAAATAAAATATAATGATGCTGTTGAAGTAGAGGTAGAGGTCTAGGCAATAAACCTTTTCCAGTTAAAAAGTACAATTTTGTGTGAAATGTGTTTTTATTCATTTTGTTTCTTATTTCTTAATAAAAGTTTTTATCTAAAAAGAGTCATATTACCACTCACAACTTAAACTTGGCACTTCATGTTTTCTAGTCTTAACTTACTGCTAGAAAATTCTTCCTTACAATGTCATCTCATCTCTTTAATTTTATGACCTGTGTATGAGCAGAAAAATAGAAAATAATTTCCTAAACAGTATATTACCAAAGTAACATGTAAAATGTGCCCCTAAGATAGAGAGGAGAAGAAAGCCATAAAATTCAAAGGGGAACAACTTAGAGAGGTAACCAAGCAAAACAAACCAAGCAAAATTTTTAAAAACTGATTTGAGAGAGAGGGGGGCGGGGTAGGGAAGGAGAAGTAGGAAGAGAAGAAGAGGTAGGGGGAGAGGGAGAGAGAAATTGATTTGTTGTTCCACCTTTTATGCATTCATTGGTTGATTGTTGTATGTTCCTTGACTACAACTGAGCCAAAACCTTGGTGACACTCTAACCAAATGACCTACCCAGCTGGGGCCAACAAACCAAGTTTTTAAAAATGTCTAAATCAAAATCAAGTGAACACAAAAAAGAACCTATTTGAGATTTCACTTCAATAGGCATTGAGACCAATGGTGTTCACTGAAGATTTCAATTTTTAAAATGAAGGAAAAAATAACTGGAGGACGACCAAAGAGAGCTTTATAATTCTAAATTTAATGTGTATTTTAAACAATTAGTAAAACAATTATTTAATTTAAAAATTAAGGATACAGATTTGTACATTTGTATAAATCAGAATACTTCTTTATAATAAACTAGAGCACGAAGGTGACTGCTTTTATCATTGTTCTCTTTAGCTACTAAAATTTATGGTAAAATATATATGATGAATAAAGAGACTAAGCAGGCAATTAAAATCTATCCTAAATTTGAATATACTGAATATGTAATTCTTATCATGTTCCAACCTGAGCATTCAAACAACAAATCAAATGACCAATAACACACCTGTGCATCCCTGAAGTACATCTCATATCGCTGTATCATCTGTCTGCTAATCAGGCTCCCATGATAAACCACAACATTAATATCAGTCCACGTACGAAATTCTCTCTCCCAGTTTGCAATAGTAGAAAGTGGAGCAATAATCAGGAAAGGTCCTCTTATACCAGTCAGAAGGATTTCGTAGAGGAATGTAATTGATTGAATTGTTTTGCCAAGACCCATTTCATCTGCTAAAATGCAGTTTCGTCTGAAATAAACAAATATATCATCCAAGTAGACATTGGGTTTTTCTGTATACTACAATTATTGTAAAGATAAATTTACAAAAATAATCAATGATCAAGTTAAAACATTGCATTTATAAAAATGTAAAAGCTGCTGAGGTGCAGAGTAGGCTAAAGATTACAATTTTATTATAACCCTGCAACGAGAAAACTATAAATTTTTGTAGCTCCAAAATAAAGATACCACCCGATAGATGTTTTTTTAAAGAGTGAAATGGCAAGCGCAAGGCAGACTAAATATTTTATTCAGGAAGCATTTTTTAAATACCTTCTATATCTCAGGGACAGTATGAGAAGATGGGATACAAAAGAAATAGAACATGTTCTCTGCCTTCCAGGGGCTTGTATCTATTAGAGAAGCAGACATGCAAATAAATAAATAAGTAGTCATGCAATGTGCTATCACAGAAGAACAAATAAAGCACTGATTTTCAACGTTGGCTGTGCATTAGGAGAGCCTACAATGTCTGAAAGAAACCCAGATACCCAGGGCCCTCCCCTATACATTCGGATTCAAGGTGTATAAAATAGAGTAAGAGCAGCTATAATTTTTTAAGTAAGCTCCACAGATGATTATGCTATATGACTGGTAAAGAAATCATCAGTATTAAGTTTATTCTGGAAGTTCAGAGGAGTAACTGTCCACCTCCGGTTAGAAGAGATCAGAGATGAGAAGACTGCTTTCAGAGAGGAGGTCAGTGTTTTGCTAGAGAACACAGCCAAGGAGCAGACTGTAAAGGACATAATTTACTGTGGGACCACAAGTTCTTTAATGTGGTTTTGAGAGGGGTAAAAATAGGGGATATTATTAAGACAAGCAGGAGTCATAAATAAAGAAGTTTGGACATAATTCTAATAATTAAAAAAAAATTTTTTAAAGCTGATGAGATGAGGTTTGTATTTTGAAGTTTGCTCCAAGGCCATTAAGGATATTAGATGAGGTGACTAGAAGTTGGAACACTAATTGAGAAAGTGCTGAAAGAATGCAGGAAAGAATGCGGAGGATACTTGGGAGGAGAGACTAAGACAGGAAAACTGATTCCAATATTAATTATGAGCTAGAATGATTTGGATCAGGTGTCCAACCAAGTATACAAGGCGTAGATTGACAGCCTGATTTCTTTTCAGTTTTGGTGACTAAATAAATTGTATTATACTTAACTGAGATGCTAAATATGGAAGAATAAATTTGGAATGGAGGAAACAGGAAGTGGTAAGATTAATTTTGAATGTGTTGCGTTTAAAGACTCATTGAGATAGACATTGAGGTAGCAAGAGGCAAAAAGAAATATGGGTTTGGGGCTCAAGGCCTTAGAGATAAAAGTATGACATCATTAGAGTATTACTGATATGTGAAGGCATATAGGGGTACAGAAAATGGATTAGAGAGAACAAATATGTAGAATGAAAAGAAGAAAAAAGACAATTTTTGGCAAGAAAAACTAACAATGAAAGGGCAGGCAGATGCAAAAGAACCAGCAAAACTGCTAAAACGAACAGTCACAATGGTGCTAGAGATACAGCAGAGTCACAATGAGGAAGTTGTTATTGGTGAGAATGGGGGGAAAGTTTAAAGAAGGAAGTAGCAGCAACTATCCTATGTAGCAAAAAGCCCATTAAGGCTGAGAAGTATCCTACAGATTGGAAAATAAAGAGTTTCAGAGATGATACCAAAATCAAAACCCAGACAACAGGTTTAAGGAGAACTGGGCATGAGGACATGGGGAAGAGCTCGTACAGGCTACTCTTCCTAGACATCAGCCTAGGTGGTTATAAAGAGAACTCAAGGTAGCTAGAAGGAGAAACAAGCCAAGAGAAATTTTAATCTTTCTTCATTTTTTTTTAATCCTCACTTGAGGACATTTTTGCATTTATCTTCAGATAGAGCTGGAGGGAGAGAGAGAGGAAGAGAGAGAGAAACATCAATTTGAGAGATACACATTGACTGATTGCCACCCTCACAACTCCAACTGGGGCCAAGGACAAACTGCAACTGAGGTACGTGCCCTTAGTGGAAACCAAACCCGGGTCTCCCTGGTACACAGGCCGACGCTCTAACCACCAGCCAAGGCTTTTCTTCAGTATTTTTATAGATAGGTTAAACCCAAATATGTTCACAGACAAAGAATAAGACTAGTTTCAGAGATGGCTTGTAGATAGAACAGCAAAGGATAACTGAATAAAGGGAGGTTCTGAGAAGTATGGATGAAATGTATTATAAGAGTTGAGGTGGTAGAATTAGTTTTGGTCCTGGAAAGGGACCTTGTAGCTTCTGATACATGCAGGTAGAAATAAAGACAGCTATGGATGGAGATACATTTGCAGGCTTGCGTGGCAGGCAAGGATTTGAATGAGTTCACTTAATGGCCGGCCCTACGCTTCTCTATGAAGCAGTCACACGTGGAGAGTAAAGGGGGCAGGATTGTGATAAAGGTCTTGAGGAAAGTGGTGGGTGTTTAAAACACACAATTTAGGAAATGGGAAAGGGTACTGGTAAGAGAGGAATATTAAAAAACATATTTTGTTTACTATTTTAACTGGAAGATTCTCTCAGGGAATATGATAAATATGTACAAAATATAAACCATGGGAAAAAGAGCGCTGCATGGGATAACAAGTCAACCTAACTTCATCAACTGAGTCTTATGACTCACCATTACTAAGTGTAACCACTCAGAAGAATCATGTGAGAAGTGAAAACACACAAAAACATTTCTGAATAAAAGTCATCAAATTTAGCCCTGGCTGGTTTGGCTCCGCAATTAGAGCATCAGCCTTTGGCCAGAGTTGAGGGTTCAACTCTCAGTCAAGGGCACGTACCTTGGTTGTGGGGTCATGCAGGAGGCAACCAATCAATGTTTCTCTCTCTCCTTCCCTCCCTTCTACTCTAAAAGAATCAATGGAAGAATATCCTTGGGTAAGGATTAAAAACAAACAAACAAACCTGAAAAGAAAAAAAAAATGCCTGGCCGGTGTGGCTCAGTGGTTAAGCATCCACCCATGCACTAAGAGGCCGCCAGTTCAATTCCCAGGTTGTGGGCCAAATCCCCAGTGGGGGGCATGCAGGAGTCAGCCAATCAATGTTCTCTCTCATCAATGTTTCTTTCTCTCCCTCTCTCAAATCAAAAAAGAAAAAAAAAGTCATCAAATTTTGATACTATTACTACTAATAATGCCTTCATCTGCTCATTTGTATACACTACTATACATTGCTCTCAATCATGGTACTATTTTTACTTTTTTGCAATTATCTTTTTTTTTTAAGTCCTCAACCGAGGATATTTTTCCATTTATTTTCAGATAGAGTGGGAGGGGGAGAGAGAGAGAGACAACTGGTTGCCTCATGCATGACCCCGACCAGGACTGGGACAAACCACAACCAAGGTACATGTCCTTGACCGGAATCGAACAGGCAACTCTTTGGACCATGGGCGACTGCTCTAACTGCTGAGCCAAACCGACCAGGGCTGCAATTATCTTTTCATGTCAATTTAAAAATGTGAGATAATGTTCAATAAAACATTTGAACAGTTTTAAAAATAAATAATTACTAAAAGGGAGCAATGCATTACTAGGTTCTCATGTATTCTTTACCATGCTGACAACCTGCTTCTATGAAGATTTACATTAAATAAGAGATCTATCTAATTCTTACAGATGCAATTGCTCACACCTTACTAATTAGATTCAATTACTGGCAGTATAGGCTGATAAGTTGAAAAACATTCCATAACAGTGCAGAAGTTTTAATTACTAATCAGATTTAATTACTAATCAATATATCAACTTTATTCTACTCTGGTTGATATGCATTTAAATAAAGCAATGGTAGTAAAAATCCTAAATTATAAAATACATATCTTCTTTAGATAACTTTACTTTCAATAATGAAGACTCCATAGCAGAAATAATATAACATTAGTACCTATTTTACTTAACATATTTTCACACCTATAAAAAAAATGACACACCAAAACTTTTTCTGTTAAGATATATATATACTACATACCTATTGTACCAATTGAACAAGAGCCAGTTGAGTCCTTCCAGTTGATATTCCCTGAGTTGATTACCATTTTTATAGTCCCTGGATTGATCTATTTTTTTCCAAATATTAGAGGGAGGACGTTCCTTAATGGAAAAACAAAAAATGAATTATGTACTTCAGATTTTTTTTTTATTTCTGTATAATTCATAAGCAATGTTTTTAAAATAACCATAGAAACAGGATATTATATATCATTATGATGAAATTTTACAAACATGTAAAGACCAAATTAGTTCTACACGAACTCTTATAGAAAATTGAAGAGGAAGACATACTTATTCACAATACTAAATTCAGATAAAGACATTATTAGAACTACAAACTAATAAACATCATGAATAGATGTGCAATAATTCATAACAAAAATTAAGCAAAAAAGAATCTAACAGTATGAGAGGGATAATACATCATGACCAGTGGGTTTTTTACCCCAGAGAGAAGGTTTAAATCTGATAATCAGCAGACTGAAAAACAAAAATATGTAAATCTCAATAGATGCAAAAAAGCATTTGAAAAACGCAACATCTATTCCTAATAAAAATTCTCTTTAAATTTTGAATAGAAGAGAACTTCCTCAACTTGCTAAGGTGTAGCTATGAAAAAGCCAAAGCTAATGTCATATGTAATGGTTAAAGACTGAATGTTTTCTTCCTAAGATCAGGAAAAGGCAAGGATGGTCACTATCACCACTGTTCAATACTGTACTAAAGACACAGTCTCTACCCCCAAAACAAAATCTTTCTGTCACAAAATCCCATGATCCACTTCTACCTGAGCTAGTTAATGCTTTAGTTTCTTAGTTCAAGAAAACATATGGAATAATTAATTCATTTCCTTTTTATCACATCTTCAAATTATTCATGGAAGCCTTCCAAACTCTGGTGCTAAGTCCAAAGTGATCTTTTGATTTATAAATTCCCTCTCATGTGAAGTAAGAAATTTTTATGACCAAATTATCCCTAAAAGAGGGCAGGCCAAAATATTTAATAAAATCATAATATGTCTCCTTGATGTGAATTTCTTTTGATTGGATCCCCAAACTTGAATTACATAACAACAACTCTATGTTTTGAAGAAATGAAAGTAAAAAATTATATAATTAATAATTATTAGCAATATCACAAGTTGCCATAGATCTCTAGAATTCTAGGGTTTCTATACCAGAAATATCAATACCTACAACACAAGGTTTTTTTTTGAGCAGGGAAAAGAGGCATGTAGTCAATAAGTAATCGGTGTATCTGGTTTATATAGGCCTTTAACAATATTCTGTACACAAAGTTATAAAAATAAAGCTACTATGGAAGTAGACAAACTATTTAGTTGTGAAGAAATAGTAGAGAATTAATAACTTTGCTTAGAGCTCAAAATGATATTCATGATATTTTTATGAATGACCTGAGAGAAATGTGAAAGGAAATACTCATCAAAATTTTAGATGCACATGTGATCTGACCAAACAATTACAATCCTGATTTGTCTTAGGTGAACTTGTACAAGGGCTCAACGGGTCAATGTAGCATTGTTTATAATAGCAAAAAGTGGAATATCTACTAATAAATGAATAATTAACATACATATATGGTACTATGTAGCATTTTAAAAATACATTATTAATTGTATACCAAAGACTATATTAAAAGTTCAAAGATTACATTAAACCATCTGAATAAAGAAGTGCTATGATTTTACAAAGTCACGTAACATATGTTCTTACCAAATGTCTCGTGTCAGGTCTTGAAGCTTGCAACTGTTCAAACTCTACTATTTTTGCAAGATCTACATCTTCTTTTAGTTCCCAGGTACTATCTTCATATGGTAATGAGCACCACTTTACTAAGTAGTAAATAACAGGCTGTAAGAAAAATTTTTTTCATTTTACGAGTTTGAAAAAGAATAGTTAGAAATAGTTCTAATATATTAACCTATATCAAAAACTGATGAAACATTTTTTTGTATGTTTAGACGGTTAAAATTTTAAAAGTAGTAAGTTTTAACACTGAAAAGTTTTAGGTTTTACTTACTCAGAAAAAAAATTTTTTGGCAAATATTTACCTCACCAGTATCTTTATCTTCACAAAAAGAGACTTCTAACACTCTGTCTACTTCAATGTAGTCTGGGTTAAATGGTTCTTCTTCCATCTAAAATTTAAAGTAACAACATTTGACAAAGAAGTGGAAAAATAAAAGTGTAATAATGACAAATGTACTAGCTATTCACTATAAAATAAATACATACGTTTGATTTTAATTAAATTTCCAAATATTGGAATACTTCCAATTTTACTTTCCAAAAGATATCTATGAAATGTGTATATATTATGAATCACCATATTCTATATAATAAAACTAACCAAACAGCATTAAGAAGGTGCTCCAGACAAATATAACTTACTCCAGAAGACATGCTCTTTAAAAATTTCCTAAAAGCCGCCTCTGTACCTGTTTTTTCTTTGTCATTTTCCTCAGGTCCAAGAGTTAAAGACCAATCACCGCACCTGCAAGCTCATCTCTTGGTTGTATCAAACACCCTTTCCTGTTCTCAAGAACTTATCTCACAACGCAAACTCTAGTTGAGCTACCTACACTCAACTGCGTCTATTTACTTTTCAACCCTGTACTACTTCCTGCAGTTTCTAACTGGATTAATGACAACAGAGCAACCACTCCATGCCCTCCTCCCAGTTCACAAGCTGAAATGGAGAAGCCATCTTGGATTTCTTCTTGACTGTTTATCTTCCACACCCAATAAACCATCAATTCGTACAGACTCTACTTAACTATAACTCAATGGGTTCCTCTTTCCTCTTTCTCACTGCCTTATTACATCTCTTTTGTAGAAGTGTAGGTACCCTAATACATTCACCGAGAATACAGCATCATTTTTTTAATGGTCTCTTAAAAAAATGCATGACCTGAATCCTGAGGAAACATCACACAACTCCAAATTTATGGATATTCTACAAATAAACAACTTATACTCTTCAGAATTATCCAAATAATGAGAAACAAAGTAAAACTCATTAAAGGAGACATGACAATTAAATGCTATATGCATTGCTGGATTGGATTCTAGACCAAAATAAACACACACCTTTTTTGCTATAATCCTTGTGGAACAATTAATGAAAAATGAATAAGGTCTGTAGATTACATAATAGCAGTACATCAAAGTTAATTATATTATTATTATATGTATGAGAGAAGATTTTTAGAAAATAAATTCCACTGTGTTTGCAACTTATTTCAAATGGTTTAGAGAAGTGTATGTACATGAAAGAGGCATGTAGACGGAAAAGAATGTGAATGATAAAGCAAAAATGGTAAAATGCTAACATTTAAGTAATCTAGTTTAAATGTATGTGGGAATTCATTCTATAATTTTTCTATCTTCATTGCCCAAAATGAAAAATCTAAAACATTCTCAAAGTAAAGTTTAAAATAATTAGATGAATCTATTTATTGATCTGAGAGAGAGAAAGAGCAAAACATCCATTTGTCATTCCACTTATTGATGTATTCATTGGTTGCTTTTTTTATGTGCCCTAATTGGAGATTGAACCTTTGATATTTGGAAGATGGTCTAAACAACTGAGCTACCTGGCCAGGGTCTAAAAAAATTTAGATAAATTTAAAGCTGCTCTAAAAAAAGTCTATTAAAAGAAACAAAAAATTACAGGGCAGGAAAGAACAACAGACTATTTAGTAAAGCCTAGAAAGAAGGTAAATGAATTTTTCCTATGATGTTCTGTTCATACATGGAATGCTAAAATGGAAAATGTATTTTATGTAGTGAAAAATCTTATTTACGATTTATTCGCTACATTATCATTTCCATTACTTGACTGTGTTGTAAAATTCTGAGATATTAACACACTCGCACTCACCTCTAAGTATTGAAATGCATGCTAATTTAACAATACAGGATTTATTTATATTCTGAATTATCAGTGTTTCTGTTTCAGCTAGTTTCCAAGCTAAATTTGAAAAAAGAAAAATATTGTATGTAGGTAGCACTTGTAGTCAATATCAAAGTTTAAGACCTAAGAAATAATATGAACAATACTTAAAGTTTTGATAAATAACACTACATGTGTTCAGAGTTCAACACATAATAGTCATATTTATTTTTTCTTACGTCTGCAAAAAAATGTGCTCTTTGTGCTTGTCTCAATTTGAATCGTTTGATTTTCTGCTGGATCCTTTTATCTTTCAAAAGCTGCTGTTCTGTGGCCCATTCACAGTGAAGATAGGAGCTACAATATTTATGAAAGCAACATATTAGAATAATATAGAAAACCATGTTTGTTTTATATTTATTTTTAATCACAATAGTCAATGAAAAATATTATCTTCCACTTTACAAACTGGTAGTTCATCATTTAATTTAATGTTAATAGCCATGGTGATCACTACATCCTAAAAAGATTGTAGTCTAAGGTATGCAATATACTATCAACAGAATAGTAACATAGGTTAACAAGATGTGATTTGTTTACTTCTTCATTATAATAATTTTGTCATAATCAGAAAGCTAACTTCTTTTGAAATTAATGTGATTGTATTTAAATCATTTTCTTTCTCCAAAGTATAGAAAAAAACTGAATATAATTTTGAAAAGTTCAAAAATACACATATAACAAAAATGTTCTATAATTTGTAAAAGCATATTTTATAGAATCCTGCATTTTAATGTTAATAATATGTTTTGAAAAATAATTCAATTTTAACACGAAAGGCTGTCTTCTCATTTTTAATGTTTAATTTCATAAAATAATAAAACATTTAAAATGCAGATAAAATGAAAATCCATTTAACTTAACATAGTTACATACATTAATCTGTACTTAAATTAACATCTTTTTATGATTTTTCTAACTGAAATACTTACTAATTCTTGTATTTTACAAAATATTCTTCTATATCAATCATCACTCCAGGTGATATCTAAGAAAAGAAAATCAATAATTATGATTTTTATTATTAGACCACTGAATATAAAGTATAAATGGAATGTACCATCACTTACTTCCTTTTTCATAATTCTAGAAGATAATATTTTGTCCACAATTGCAGCATCTTCCTCACTTGGATTCTCCTGTAGGAAAGAGGAAAAAAAATCATGGCACATTCTGAGAATTCCTTTAAGTTTCATCTTGTATACATATGAAAACATGAAAGTTCAGCAAACATTTATGTAGCACATGTGCCAGGCACCAAATGTTTGAAATAAAAAATAGATACATAAATCGTCTTTACTGTCCTCGACATCATCTGCACCATCACAGTGAACATAGTGTGCCTTTTAATGTAATAGGCATTATTCTGAGCGCTTTATATATATTAACTAATTTAATCTTTGCAACTACACTATGAGGGAGATACTATTATCTTCTTTTAAAGATTAGGAAGCTCAGGCACAGAGAAGGTAAGTACTTTCCCAAGATGCCAAATCACTGAGCTAGCAGATCGTGGTTGTTCACAATCCAGAGACAGAAGATTTAAAAATTATCCGAAAAGCAAAATGCATGCAATGACACAGGTGTCAAACAGAGCATTTGGGTACTATGTTCATAAAGTCCATGGATAGATTGCTTCTAAAGAAGTGGCAGAAGATAAAGCGAGATATCCATGTAAAGCATTTCACATGCTGTGTTAAGAAGGCAGTTATTTTGTAAGACTTAGGAAACTATTAGAATTTTCAGTAGAAATGTCCTATAACGAGGCTTCTGACTTAGAAAAATTCTGCAGAAAAGACTGAGTTTGGAGGAGTTTCAAGCATATATATTTGGGAGATACATGAATCCCTAACAGTCAGATTTGAATGATTAATGGTTCTATTAAGTACAATAAGGAATCCAGGACAAGCTGGAGCAGGCTTTAGGAGGAAAAACAGTCGAAGTATTTTAAAGAATTTATGTTGGTGTAAAATGTTTTGTAGTCATAATCCCAAATGACTCTTACCACAAATAACTGTAAAGGTTGTTCACCAGGTAACGGAGCTGAATTCTTTTTTATTTTCATAGAGCCTTTAACTTCTTCTTCAGATTGTTTCCCTTCTCCATCTTCTGCATATTTTTTCCTTTTAATTTGTCGATTTGATCTTCTTTTCTGTAATGAATCATAAAAATCATATTTATATAACTTGTTTTAAAAAAGAGAGATTTTAAAATAATTAGTCCAGTGTGGCAGTTTTGTACATTAAATTTTCGAAATTGTATACTACATACATCTTTCCTCATTTTTCCTTTTAAATAAAGGAAGATTATCATTTGCCCTTTGCAACAGGCTTAGAATGATTAGATTTACTTCCTAAAGTTTCAAATAACAAAAGATTAGTAATCTCTTTATTGCTTTACTTTAGAAATTGTTAAGAATGAAAAGATTTTGTTTTAGTTAGCTGTCACAGCTTGAGCAAAATATATTTTATTAGTAATTAGGAATTACTTTACTACTTTTCTTTAGAAAATATTATTAAGAAGAGTAAAAAGGTATCTGTTTTATTTAACGATTTCATACCTCAGGCAACACATATTTTAAACTATTAATACCTTCACAGTTTTTGCCCAAAACCTAAAAAGTGCACCAGATGATACTGGTTAAATAATTAATCAGGGGCATAAAACTAGAAGAAGAAATTAAATAATATTTGTCATGAAACTGATGAAGTTGCATTTAAAACAGAATAAAACAAAATAATATAAATTACTGTAAAAGAAATACACAAAATAATAAAGTAGTAAATCTATGAAATAATTAAATGTGCATGAAGGAGGAACCGGTGTTTTACTAACTTACTACCTTTCCTTAAAAATAAAGAACATCACTATCATAAAATCAGAAATAATTCTTTAAAAACGTATTACATGTAGTAACATAATTTTTAAATGATCTACGTAATTTTAAATTATGTATCAAATACACATGGCTTTACTTACCTCCCTAAATATCTATATTTGATGTTCCCAGTACAAAACAAAATCTCACATTGACGTAAAAATTCCAACGGACTTAGGTTTGCCTTATCACCTCCCTAAAATCTCGTGGGTGGAAGCATCTCAGCTAGCTGTTCTATTGCTCAATATTTGGTAAATCTATCCTTTCTTCCTTTTCCTATTCCATTTTCTTTGTATATTTAGTAACTCCCATGACACCCTCTCAAAATGTAACCAGCAAATAACCCATGTGTTCTCCTTTTGTCTTCAATTTGGTAGGTCTTTCATACAACCCTAGCCATGACAAAAATAGCTGAATCCTGAGAGGGGTGGGGATAAACTTATTTGCATCCAGAAGGTTGCAGTGGCCTTTAACATGCCTCTGCCTCTATCTCTGAGATGAATGCTATATTTAGAGAAGGAACAACCAAGCTCAGCCAAATGCGGTAGACAACTCCATGCCTTGTTTAGGATGGGCCACCATTTCCTGGCTAAGACATTTACATTTCAAAACTCAAGGTACTTCTTTTGTTATTATCAGAGACAGGAAAGGAGGCATATAAAAATTACAATAAACGGACTTCTAGGAACCTAATTTTCCCACATCCAGTTGTGAAAGATATGAAATATTTATTACTCCCTGGGAAGGAAACATTCTAAGGATCTCTAATTTAATAGTAGGCTATAGAAATGTTTAGATTTCTATTATAAGCATAATACAGTTTTTAATGTTCAAGAATAGTTTAAATTAATAACCAACAGTGACATTTTTATTCTAACAACATGCATTATCAATGTTACGTCTGACTAGGAACAAATCTAAATAATGAAGTTTGCGAATAATTCAGTATACTTTTAGAAGGTTCTGTTAGGTATTTTCAGCATTAGTTTCCTTTCTAGTCACTTTGAAATGCCTCACTTAGTCTTTAGTAAACAATGACTGGCATTAAAGCATCCTTTGAACTAATAAAAGAGCACATTCAGGTAATTCTTCCCAAGACAGAATAAGGGCCAGTCTCTAATCCTATTAAGACTTTAATAGTCTAAAAGATTTTGTGAGTTATAAAATTATAGCTTATTTTATCATAAATTATATTGCACTAGATCAAATAGTTACATATCAGGCAAATCCAAACAAGGTGTCAGTCATCAATTATCTTTCTCTGTCATGCAATAGCTCTACTACTTCAAAAATATAAAAACTAATTTGATGTCTGCATTTTTTTTGTTAATGTGATTTTTCTGGCTTTCTTCCTCCATAATGTTTTTCAAAGTATACTTCAAAATAGTGACAGATTATGTCTTCAAATTTCTTTTTTCTAACTTTTTCTTCTTATGTCTTAGGGGCTACAATAGATGAGTCTATAATATTTACATAAGCGGTCAAGAACATTATGTTTTCAAATGACTAATACTTCATTATGATATATTATTTGTTTCTTATAATAATCCTCATAAAATCTACTCAGGGCTTTAAAAAAATTAAGTTAAAATGTAGTCAAACCACTGAAGTACTCTTTATTGAGATTAAAGTTACAAAATTAAATATCATATTTATAGTTTTAGATTTCCACCTGATTCCAAATCTTAAACTTAAATTACTTTTCAAGCCTTCAACTCCACTGTGGTTGAAAGCTACATGGACCTCTCCACTATTTATATAATGATATATTTATCTATATCAGTAATATAGATTTATAAGTGTTTATTAGAAAATATTTCCTCCCTTTCCCATTTAATTTTTTTTGTGCTAAAGTAACACATATCAAAGCAAACTAACACTATAGTGAAAGGTATGGAAGAAATGTGTGTTAACCTAGTCTACCATTTCATCACTTGGTAATTACCATAATGGAAAATGGCCAGCATTATTCTAGTAATAATTAAACTAAATTTTCTCATGTTGAATAAGTTAATTATAAGTTTACCTAAGTTAAGGATAACAAATGAAGAAAAAGCCAGGCCATATAATATTAGGAGCTTCAGTCACTGCCCTTACCTCAACTCTTGCAGCAGCCCAGGAGCCTTGAGCCACTACTCTCCCATTGGATAAGAAGCTGCATAAGGAAGAAGAAAGGCCATTCAGGGGCTTTCTGGCCCCATAATTCAACAACTGCCACCACCCCTACGGCCTATAGTCATACTTTAATTATTAGAGAGCAGAGGGTGGCCTGAATTATTATGACCTTTACTATATATATTTTTTTAACTTCACAAGGTTATTTTAAATATCCACCTATTCCCAAAAAAGGGGCAAAAAGCACAGTATTTTTGTCTACATCAGGGGATTTTTAATATAAATGTTTATCTTTTTCTTTGACAAAAGTAGACCAAAGGAATTATATCTAAGAATGATTCAATCCATCTGCTTTAGCATTTGTAGGTAATTTTAAAAATATCTCCATCATTAAGTTCTCTCAAAAAGACTGTAAATACAAGATATCACTAGATACTTTTCCATGCTCAAAGCCAGTGGGGACTTTGGATTATCATTTAACATCTCTGGGCTTCAGTTTCATTATCTGAAAAATGAGGGGTTTGAGAGGATATGTAACATTCCCCCGGGGTCTAACATTCTACAACACTATTGCTAGGAACATATTGTAGTAATGCTGTCATATAAGTTCTGCTATACAATAAAATGTATCTTTACTACTAAGCTACAGTATAAATATCCATAAAGCAATATTATGCTATCTAAATAATTCTACCAGTGCTTCATGTCGCAGAAAAACTTTAGTACTCACTTGAGAGTCTTCCTCTTTGCATGCATGCTGTGGCATCTGTTCTGCATCAGATATTTCATCTGAAGACTCATTCTTTCTTTTTTGTTTCTTACCCAATGTAATAATGAGTTTGCTGTTTCAACGGGAAAAGAGTACACAGTAAGATCTTTTTACATTTTTTCATTTTTGGTCAAATTAAGATGGCCATGATAATAAGCTTTATGACATTTTATATCACTTGAATGTTCAACCAAAGATGATAATTATCGTGAAATCCGTAACATTTGCAAGACAAAACTGCATTCTACTGGAGCAAACACAGATTAATATTTAGTTAATGTACTTTAAAGCAAAGAAAGGTAGTCAAGTTTTATCACTTGTTTCTTAGGCTCAAGATTATTTTTCACGGGAAAATCGTTCATATACCTGTATTTAATAATTAAAACAATTAATTTTGTTATCTTGTAGATTTGAAATGAGGAATTTTTTTCCCTCCATCTCTTACTAAATTCAAATTACACTTAATGTCCTTAAATCCCACATATTCCCCACAGTAATTTTTTCCTTACTCAAAACACTTTAAAAATTAATTGTTCTTATTTTATTTCTTAAGGCTTAACATAGATGTACTATAAGTCCTTAAGGAATAAGTTCTTTTATTTTTTATATTGAAAGTCTGCCTGTCTCTCTCATATATATATGCACACGTGTGTACACATACACACACATATATGTACACTGATATTTATACCTGCACATGAAATATAAATGTCTATAATGAAAATGGGTTTTTCATTTTTTGTTCCTGATCAGAAGTACAGAACTCCCACATTTACTAATCTGGTTCAACAGATGGGAGGACGTGATCTTTTTTTAAAATTCTCACCTGAGGATATTTTTCCATTGATTTCCAGAGAGTGGGGAGGATGGAGGGAGGGAAAGAGAGAGATCGCAAAACACTGACTGGTTGTCTTCCGCCTGACCCCAACCAGGGCTGGGGATCAAACTGGAACCAAGGTACATGCCCTTACTGGAATCATTGGTCCTCAGGCCAACACTGTAACCAATGAGCCAAATGGACCAGGGCAAAAGGACATGATTTTAAAGTACAGTGATACCTCGGTTCTCGAACATAATTTGTTCCAGGAGGACGGTCGAGAACCGAATTGTTCGAGAACCGAAGCAATGAAACCCAATAGGAAAGCGTGACTCCACAAAGCGTGACTCTCTCTGCACTCACACTGATGACGCAAGCAAGGCGCGCTGGGCCGAATGAACGCCATTCGGCTCAACTCGGCTCATCTCGGAAGTTCGAGTTCCAAATATTTGTTCGGATTCCGAGACAAAAGTTTCTCAAATCTCCATTTGGTCGAAAACCGAGGCGTTCGAGAACCGAGGTATCACTATACAATGTTACTCATAAACCATGCTATAACTGCTAATCAAGAAAATTCTATTTTATATATCTGTATTCTAGACATAGAAAACCCAGAATTTTTAATGATTATTTACTAATGTGGGACAACTTGAAGGTTAAGAGCATGAACTTTGAAATCATATGACCAAAGACTTGAAACCTGATTCCATCGTTTTCCTACCTGTGAGACAGTGGGCAAATTACTTAATCTCTTTGGCCTTAGTTTCCTTGCCTAGATAACACAGGTATTACAATAGCTACCTTTATTGTTCAGAATTAAGTGGGATAATGTATGTTACCTCTTAGCAAAGTCTTGGCACATAGTAATTTCTCAACTAATGATCACTATGTCTAATTATTATATTCCAGGCACTTTCCTTGATTCTAGGATTGGAAGAGAAAGTGGACACAGAGCCTAACCTTAAAGTATTGTTGGAATATGATCACAGTTAAAATGCTAAAATAGAACTTAGCACCGGATATAATGTGAACATAAAGGAAGAAGTGCTTATGTTCACTGAAGAGTAAAGGAAGCTTTAGAGAAGAGGTAAAGTTTGAGATTTGAATGATGAAAGGAAGTTCAACAGGTAGTAAAAAAATGAGGTCGGGTACATTCCAGGTAGGAAGATACCACAGAAGAATGAGAATATGCAGTGATGAAATCATGTCCAGAATACACAGAGTACTGCAAGAGGAAGAAACAGAGAGAGAGATGGTCACCCAGATTAGGCGAAGATCACAGAAGGTCTTGTATGACATGCAAGGAGTTAACATTTTGGTTGAAGGCCAGCTTTTAACCTCCATAGATCAGGAATTGAAAACGAATCTGTCATGTTGACTACAAATAACAAATGGCACTAAGACATCTTTGAATGAATGGGGGGGGGGGGAGAAAATGAAAGCAAGTGAAAAAATATGAAATTTTAAATGAAGTTCTGAGGATGAAACTATAGTCAACAATACTGTATTGTACATTTGATATTTCAGAGAGAGTAAATCTTAAACGTTCTCATCACAAGAAAAAAATTTGACTACGTGAGATGATAAATGTTAAACTTATTATGATAATAATTTCACAATATATACATATATCAAATCATGCTGTATACCTTAAACTAATACAATGTTATATGTTAATTATATCTCAATAAAATGGGAGGGGCGAGAAGAACTTTAAATAAGAGAGTAATGAAACCAGAAAGAAGTAAAGGCAGGGAAACCTATGGTAAGGCAAACGACAATTTAAGTGACTGATGAAGAGTACAGGATAGGGCCATGATGATGTGCTGGAAAAAAAGATATAATTTTTTATTTTGGAAGTAGAACCAGCAGGACTTAGTTACTGACTAGATGTGAAGCAAGAAGAAATTCTAGAATGATGTATTTGCAGGTTATTGTTGTATTGGTAATAATTACCACCTTCAACAGGATAATAATTCTTGGTATCTCACCTTCACTCTTCTGAGTATATGAAGAAAGTAAATAAGAGTAAAAATATAGCTTGTGTTGGAACCAGGAAATAAAAGTACAAACAGATATTATGAAATGACATTAAGGAACCAACCACAGTTACACTTCATTCCTTCTCACCACTTTCATTGGCCTTTTCCTCCCTCTTCTGGTCCCTTTTCTTAACTCTGGTTTCTTTTCAAAATAAAAATCTCCCTTGAGGTCATATGTATTATTAGATACCACATCATCTTCTTCCTTTTTCTCATGCATAGTTCTCAAAAAAGTTGTCCATATTAACTGTTTAAGTTTCATTTTTCAATCCACTATAACCTGAACTTTACATACATTATCTCATTTGATGTTTCCACAACTCTGAGAAGCAAATACTACTATTTTATAAAAGGAAATTGAGGCTTAAAAAAGTTAAGTAACTTGTTCCAAGTCACACCGATAGTAAAAAGAGATAGAAATTAATATCTCACTCCAAAGACTAAGACTCCTAATGTCTAAGGCCACAAATGACCTTTGTAATGCCAAATCCAATGGAAATTTAGTTTTACCTACCAATACGTAACTAATCATTTTTTCCTTCTTTGCACCCTTGGCTCCATGTCACTATATTCTTCCGGTTCTTGCTAAACTTCTTTAGCTCCTCTTCCTCCATCTACTCTTAGTATGTTGGTTTCCAGCAAGATTCATTCCTTGACATTTCTTAAACTTAGTTATTTCCCAAAGTTTTCAGCCTTCTTCCCTCTCTATATACTACGATCTCTGGGAGATTTAATCTATTCTCCTCTACCCTCCTCCACCTCCACCACATAGGATGGTTGATATTGAGCCTGCAGGGAGCAAGCTGGCCCTAGAATCCTCCAAGTCCACATTTCTTTGCCTCCAGTTCTTACATGCCCAAAGACAGGGAACCACAGATGCACCTTTGTAGGAGGGAAATTTAATCTAAAAGTTGAAGATTCCTAAATCTCTTACCTGTAGATCAGACTATTTACCTAAGTTTCAGATTCACATAACCATTTATTAGATATTCCACAGATACCACAATCTCAAAATGCCCCCAAATGAAATCCCTCACTTTCCCTAAATCTAATAGTTTAATATTAAAGTATAATGTAAATTCAGAAAAGTACACACCTCAAGAGAGTACAAACAGTTCAGTGGATTTTCTCAAACTGACATAAATATGTAACCAGCTTCCAGATCAAGATATGAGACATTATTAGTTTCCCAAAATTATCCTCTCAAGTCTTCTCTTCCAGCAACAACTTCAGGCCAAGGATAACCACTATCACACTGATTCTTTAACACAAACTCAGGTACTTGTGCAAATGATTTTCAATAGCTAGGTCAGGAATAATGCTAAGTAAAAACTAGGTAACAGAAATATATATTTGATGTATTCCCCCATTTGCTATCCACCTACAAATCAAAATGCATGTTTTAGACTAGTTTGTGGATGAAAACAAAATGAGTAAAAGCAAAGTTTAGTTACTTAATAATTTCCCATAAATTCAATTCATGACATGTTTGTACTATTTAATATAGTGCTTAAAAGGCATTTTCTGTGTTGATAAGCTAAAGGATTTTTGTAAAATACATATTCTGATACAGTATCTATGTAGCTGTGAAAAGACTCATATCCCAGTGAATAAAAAATTTAATAAAATCAGAAGCAGAGATATTAACATTTTTTTTTGTATTTATAAATGACTATGAAGAGGTGATACTGTTCCTTTCTAGTGGTATGAGGTAATTAAATGAAAATTCACTGAGGTCGGCGAATTAAGCTGTTTAAACATTATTTTTATAAATAAATATAGCCTAAATCTAGAAAAGAAATACTAACAAGTGCTGCCAGATCAATCTTAAACCCCGTCCATTTTGGTAGAGTCATGGGTTAGATGCAACTGTTTCTTATAACTTAAATAAACCTTCATCATATTATTTTAGAAATGCACTTAAAGCAAAAAAGATGCTTTAGTTTTCCATATATTGTATTTTCTATTGATATTGTTCTATAGGCCTAAAATAGCATATTATTTAACCATTCTTAACCTATGAAATAACCTTTTTCAAATCCTAACTTTATAAGAGATAATTCAAATAATAGTAGTTTCCTAATAAACATTTTAAAGTCCAAAATATTTATGTATGCCCTTTCTGTTCAAAAAAAGGTACATTTCTATGGTAGGAAAAAAAGCTGATTCTAAAACTTGAAGTCATTATTGACTATCATAATTCTGAGTCAAATATAGACATATTTTAAGATTTCAAAACTAGGGTTACTTACATAGAACACTGACTCTTGGAAACAATGAAGCCATTATTAGTTTATTGTGAGTTCTAAAATGGTATATAGGTGATACCTCAAAGGGGAACAAGAATCAGATTGCTATTGATCAGTAATTCCTAAGTGTGTGAGACAGGCTTCAGTAGAAGGTTATCTGTTAAAAATACAGATCCCTAATGAAAAAACATCAGAAGGACTTAACCTGAAAAAGATACTACAAAATAACTGGACAGTATGCTTCAAAAATAGATAATGTCATAAACGACTGAGGAATTATCCCAAATTTGAGTAGTGTAAGAAGACATGACAATGAAATAAAATGTAGGATTGTGAATTGAATGGCAGCCAATCAGAACTGACAAGATTTGCATGAAGTCTCTAAATAAGCTGATAGGATTGTATAAGTATTTATTTCCTGGTTTTGATCATTGTGTCTTGGTTATATAAATTGTTAACATTTGAGGAAGCTGGGTGAAGAGCCTAGGGGAGCTCGGATCTATTTTTGCAAGCCCAAAATTAGTTCAAAATAAAGTTGTTGTTTTTTTCAAGTACAGCATTGTAGGTCACAACACCAGGATACTGATCTACCAGGTGGGACTAAATCAGACTTCTAAAAAAGTCCTTAATGGATTCTGACGCTCCACCAGATTTGGGAACCACTTGCTCAAGACAGTTAGTATAGAATACTCTAGTAACAAAGATTCAGGATAATAAAACTGTATTTATAGAACACTTAAAATATTAAAGTGCTTTTGCCTACAATATCTCAGTTGATCCTAAGAAAAACTCTGAAATAGGCAAGGGCAGGTATTAGCACCACTAAACTAGTAGAAATACTTCAGCTCCAAAAGATGAAATAAACTGCCCAAGTTACAAGTTCAGTAAAACACAATATGGTCTCTTTATGATTCCTAGTCTATTATTTCCAACATATTTTTTTTTTGTATTTATTTTTATATATTTTTTATCCTCACCCGAGGACATTCTTCCATTTTTTGTTCAGACTTAGTGAGAGGGAGGGGGAGGGAGGGGGGAGGGGGAGAGGGGGAGGGGGGAGAGAGAGAGAGAGAGAGAGAAACATCTAAGTGAAAGGGACACATCGAGTGGCTGCCACCCACACGACCAAACAGGGCAGGGGACAAACTGCAACCAAGGTACGAGCCTTTAGTGGGAACTGAATCTGGGTCTCTCTGGACCACAGGCTGACGCTCTAACCGCTGAGCCAAACCGGCAAGGGTATTTCCAACATATTTTACTAATTTTATTTTTTAAGTGGATTTTATTTATTTCTAAATAAAATTTATTGGGGTGACATTGGTTAATAAGATTATATAGGTTTCAACTGTACATTTCTATAATACAACATCTGTATATTGTATTTAAAAATCTTACTTATTTTAAAATGATACCATAGCTCAACCAGTCGACAGATATTGATATCAATAAACAGTATAATGAATAAAGAAAAGCATGCAACTATATTATCTTTTAGTAAATTATTACGGTTAATGTTTAACTGAATTTCAAACAACCAGAAATCTCTATTACCCTTACAGTGACAAATGCCAGCCGTAAAGGTTATCTGAAGAAAATCAGATGATCCAAAAGTAAAAAAAAACCAACAAACATTTAACTGAAATACCAAATTACCAAAGAACATTCCATTCTTCCATCACGAATCACAGAGTTTACTATATTAATTCTAATAAAATTTCATTATAAATGAAATCAAAATTTCAGATACATTCTTCAAATAGTTTGCTATTTCTAGAACTATCACCAAAGTAAAGCAAAAAAGTAATACAGACTATATTAATAATAAAGACTTCATGCAAGTTTTTCTGGACTGATTTATCCGCATAGCAAACCTTATTAAACGACCTTTATTTACCATGCACTTCCTAGTTACCTTTCCACAATTTACTACTCCTTGGAGCCCCAATCCCTCTTCCCCTTTTCCTTTGTCTTGTCTCCTTTTCATAACTTACCAACCTTTGTTAAAATGGTATATAAAACCCCAGGTCTTTAGGGTCTTCATTTTTTTTAAAATTTATTTATTTATTTTTTATCCTCACCCCAGGACATTTTTCCATTTTTTGTTCAGGTAGAGTGGGAGGGAGAGAGAGGAACAGAGAGAGAGAAACATCGATACGAAAGGAACACATCGAGTGGCTGCCACCCGCACAACCGACCAGGGCCGGGGACAAATTGCAACCGAGGTACGCGCCCTTAGCGGGAACCGAACCCGGGTCTCTCAGGACCGCAGGCCGACGCTCTAACCACTGAGCCAAACCGGCCAGGGCGATTTTTTTTTTTTTTTTTTTTAATGAAGGCCTCCTTGCATGTTAAAATTAATCTATTAATAGCAAATAAAATCTGTGTTTTTTTTTTTCTTGTTCATCTGCCTTTTGTTAGTTTAACTAGCAGGTTCGTGCAAGTTTTGCTTAGTTAAAACATTAAAGGGATCTGTTAGCAAACTTCAGCAACACATACTCAGGTTAGCATAATAATTATATATCAAAACACAGCTTGAGCCCTGGCCAGTTTGGTTCAGCGGTTAGAGCACCGGCCCAGGGACTGGAGAGTCTCGGGTTCTGTTACTGCTAAGGGCACATACCTCGGTTGCAGTTTGTCCCCACCCCAGTTGGGGTCATGTGGGTGGCAACCACTCTATGCGTCTCTTTCACCACGATGTTTCTCTTTCTCTCCTCCTTCCTCTCTCCCTCCCGCTCTATCTGAAGATAAATGCAAAAAAAAATGTGTACTCGGGTGAGGATAAGACAAACAAAAAAACACAGCTTGATTCAGACAGCAATGGGTAATTCCAAACTAAGTATACACTTGAAATGTTAATTCATTTGACAAGTCTATGGCACTAGAAAACCTCTGTATTTATACTTAACATCTATATTTGATTTTCAGACATTAACTTATGCACTCATCAAAATCCTGTCCACATATTATTAGTAGAGACTGTGTAAAAAGCTGCACTCTACAACAGTGTAAATCTAATTGCCCCCTGTTGATTCTCTCATTGCAAAAATTGGACAATGAATCTTACCCAATTAGTCCATTTGTTGCAATTAATGCATCCAGTACATCATAAATGAAGGAAACAAGCAAATTTATATGTACATTATAATTTCTTTCTTTGTAAACCAAGTGAAAAATACTGGCGCTGTTTTTAAAGTTATCAAATATAAACTTTTAAAAAAAGAAACATTTAATTTGATGAGATTAATCCTGTTTCAGGTTCAACTCAAGACTCTGGCTTAAACTCGTCTAAGATAAACAATCAAGTTTTAAAAGGGTTCTGTATTTTAGTTAACCTGATATTTGTAAAATTAACATTGTATTGTAAGCTTCTGGTAACTTGGACTATAAATTACTTCCTGTTAAGGGATGGATATAATTTTTTTCAAAAAGTTTAATTGACTTAGTTGTTTCATATAAAGTTGCTAAAGATTACTCATAGTCAATATATTTATCAGCACAGTATAATCCCTTTTAAAATTTTTATTTTCCAATTACAGTTGACATTCAATATTAGCACTTAATTTTTATTATTAAAAAATTTATTCTTTAAAAAAATAAAATGGTGTTTATGTTTAAAATTATTGACAAATAGGAAAATTAAAATCAAATACTTCAGTGCTTCTAAGATACACATTTTTCCTACATATTTACATCTATGAAATCAAGATTCTTCTATAATCAACAATATGCAATTATTTTTTTCTTCATTAGTACCACAAAATAATTTTGTCTCATCATCAGTGACATCTTAAATTCAATGAAATAAAGCACACAGTTTGCTAATGATAAACTTTCTAATACAGTTTATGTAAACATATATTTCTTAAAAATGGAACTATAAATTTTAAATTCATAATAATGTATGTATCAAAACTTTCTGTAGATGAATATGTTTCAGATTTTCGCTGACTTTAAGTTTAGATTGTAGGAATGAAATCAATGAAACATTTTATCTACAGGGAATTTGAAAATTATACAACTTACAGAGTCTACTAATGGCATATGATTAATTAAAAAACATAATAAGCCCAGCCAGTGTGAATCAGTGGTTGAGCATCAACCTATGCATCAGGAGGTCGCCAGTTCGATTCCCGTTCAGGGCACTTGCCCAGGTTGTGAGCCCGATTCCCAGCGGGGGGCATGCAGGAGGCAGCCAATCAATGTTCTCTCTCATTGATGTTTCTATCTCTCTCTCCCTTCCTCTCTCTCTAAAATCAATAAAGAAAAAATAATTTATACATGTATTTCTTCAAACTACTTTTCTTTTATATGCCAAGAAACAATTAATTACTATATTTATAGTTTATCCAAACAGACACTAAATTCCTATTCTCTTTAGTACTTGAAATAAGGATCTCATTTATTACTTTATTAATATGAAATATAAAGTGGTAATTCCCAATTTCTGAATTCATTTTCTTTTTCCCTCAGATCTAATTTATTTATATTATTTTCCCCTTATATTTTATTTATATGTAAATGCCCCTCTATAGATATGCATGTGAACATACATGTTAGTTTTAAGAAATACACACATACATATATATAATGGTAGCTAATTAATAAATGATAGTTTCCTTCTCCCTCCCTGAGGGTCCAAAAAGACTACTGCAAAAAGGACATAATATAATTTTCAGATTATTCAATGTTTCACTATTTTTCTTTATAACATGACATCCTTAATTTCTACTGGAGTTTAATATTTCCTAATTTAGAGGTTTCTGCTTTAACTAAAGAAAAAAGCTACTTCTAGCACCTAATTAGCATTCCTATAACAAATAGAATAATTATCAAAAAATTCAAAAAATGTTTAATCATAAAGGACTATTATCAATTAAACTTATAGAGCCACAAGAACATTAAGTATCAAAGGCATTCTACCTATTTCGGTATGATAACCTATAATATAAAGAAGTAAATTCTAACTGACAACATGGAAACATAATTTAAATATCAACGTTATAAACTATAAATTTAAAAATGTTTTATCATGTGATATTCTACTACATAATCTAAAACTGAATACGGTCATCCCTCTCCACTTCACAATTTGACTTTCGCGACTTCAGAGTGAAGTGGGCAGGGACGACTGTACAGTAAATAAAGAATCCTACTTTGCGGAATTCATTTTTCGCGGTAGAGTCTGGGACTGATTAACCAGATGAATGAGGGCCAACTATGGGGCCTTAAGAAAATTCTACTGGAAGTCTTAGAATGAATGTTAGTTTAGAATTTAAGTTTCTACTATTCCTAAATCAGAGTTATGTGCCTGTGGTTTCATGAAGGATTAGCATAACATTTCTCTTTGTTTTTGATTTAACAAATCAAATTCAACCATTTGTTAACTTTTAATATTTAAACTTCCATTCCTTCATTCATGCATTCATCCCATAAAATTCATTCCACCATGGAGCATCTATTATGTACCTACTATGACTTAAGAAATTCCTCCTATTCTACTTGAAAGGTAGCTTGTTAGAACCTGTCAAGATATGAAAACATTAAAGTAGAAAAGGGTTGTTTCTAGTCCCACCTCTTTATTTTTCACCTGCTACTTCTATTTCAACCTGCACCACTCTACATAACCATGAGCAACCTTTTCAAACTCCAGGAATATTTCAGACAAAATTTACCTATCCTAAATGCTACTCTAGCTAACCTGACAAACGGAGGCATGCTCACATGAAAAAAGCCATTAGTAAGTTAACCTATTCTCCTTCTTAACAAGTAGCAACCATTTTTATTTGTCTGTTTGCTTTTTTTTTAAACTGGTCTTATTTAGGAACAGAACCTCAATGGAAAGAGAACCTAGGCAGATGAGTGTGAGTTTAGGCTGGAAGGAAGGGTGTGGCTCCTAGCCCTGGTTTTGCTATGTATGTTTTCAGAAAATAACAATAGCTAACATTTAATAAACAAATTCTAGGTACTCTTCTCTCTGCTTTAAATGTTATTGAATCATTTTATCCTCAAAATAATATTACAAGATAAGTACTATCATTATCTCCATTTTACATGTAAGAAAACTAAAAGTTGAGGAGGTTAAGTATTTGTCCAGAGACATGCTGCTTGTAAGTGACAAAACTAGAATTTTAACAAATGTAACTGGCTCCAAAGTCAAAGAATTTAACATTATTATATTGCATGCCCAACCTAACTCACAGGACTGCTCTAAAGATTAAATGAGACTATATCAAAGTGCTCTGAAAAAGACACTCTACTCTTTGTGTGGTTAAAACATTAATCTATAAATGACATAATTAATAAAAAGGTTTCAAGCACACAAGCAAGAAGAGGCAGTTTTGGTTTTCTTCAGATTAGTCTTCATAGAGTTCATCAAATCAAATATATGGGTTAAACACCAATTCTGACTATGTATCAACCATAACTTATTGTTTACAAGTTAGTTTTAAAATTTATGTTTCACATTATTTATGGTTAAGTTCCAGAATATAGTTCCTTCAATTTTATCTGATATCAGTCACTTGATATCAACAACAGCCCAATTCATCCAAAACTATTAGAAAACAATTTTTTACAAGAAAATGTTTAATATATCATAAAATGCTATTAATTAAAATGATGTAACTAAGCTATTAAATTATTCTTCACACAAAAAATTAAAACTTGACAAGTTCAAAATTATAAAATGTAGTGGCTTATTGGAAACCACAGAAATGAAATACTTCTATTGACTAATATAGCAACTCTAGACTGTATATGAATTTCATTTCCAAGTATACATTTTCCTTTAAAATAAGAATCTTTGATAAATTGTTTTACTCTAACAGCTTAATAACAATATATAAAAAAGCTTCAATTTTACTTACCTGCCAACAATTTATAAATTCCTCTAGCAAAAAGTCCTATGCTTTCAACAATACTTTTTAGCAACTACTCAACTAAGTATCTTGTCATATATATACATATATTTGTATCCTTCCAGTACAGTTATCTCCACATCTTAAGAATTTAATCTCTAAAAACAAGCACTAAATAGATCAAAGGTGTGCAATATTAAAATAATGTATTTTTAATAATCTATTTCTAAAAAAACAAACATCACAGAATGAATAAGATACTCAACCGCCATAAATTACTGTTCCCTACCATATCAATTCACATCTTTCAAAAATTCACATTTCTCTATTATAATGTAATTAATTCTAATTTCCCCTTATACAACGTTTTTTTCCTTGAATCTGATTCACTTCTGGTATCTTTTGCCTCTAGCAGACCCCCAACTCTAGATTTAAACTTGCTGTAACTTTTCAATTTTCTCTACAAATATCCTCGTTTTATGTTATTTCTTAACATCCTTTCAAAAGTACATTACTTTGTCTATATCTCTGATTTAATTATATTAACTTTCAATACATTAAAGGATTAAATATGAGGATCAATAAATTAAAACCAGACACAATATTGGAAAAATAAGGCACTCTCATACCAAAACCTTTAAATATAAAAGGAATAGAAAGTTAACTTTCAAATTTCATTTTAGCTGTCTGCAAATATGAAATCAATAATATTAATTATTGTTTTTTTATCGCAAGAAAACCCATGTTATATAATAGCTTGAACTGAAAGGCATCAGGACCTAACAATACAATTAGGGTTGGTGGTTTTCTTTAAAATGCTGAGAATTAATTTTTTTTACAAAACTGTGTTAGTTCTAAATATCTACAGAATGTATTAATAACTTCCTAAATGAAGATTTTCATAATGAGAGACTTCTTTCTTGTGTAAAAGAAAAGAGTAAATATTTTATCTAATATTTCATAGAAAGCCTGCAAAAATGACCAAATATTCATACAAAAACAATTCTAAACTATACTGGCCTTAGGTCATTTTTAGCCTTGCATGTAAAACAAACATACATATAGAACAAATAATACTTATTACATTTTTTTTAATGTATTAGATAACTTGTTAAATAAAAATAACTAGGATTAATGTATCCTCCTAGAACAATTCTTTGTCCTTATAATTCTCTTGGAACATTAATCCTCACCTGGCCTCTTTATTACATGAATTAAATCAGAAAGACTCTAAGAGTTGAGGTTTGCTTATTGTTGATTAAAATAGTATTAGTTTTCTTGCCATTCCATTTAGTCAAAGGTTATAAGAAAATATTGTATTTCATGTTTTCCAAAGTATAAGGTGCCCAATGGAGTACAACTAAGAGGTTAAAAGATTTTTTTTTTTAACCCTCACCCGAGGACATTTTTGCACTTATATTCAGATAGAGCAGGAGGGAGAGAGGGAGGAAGAGAGAGAGAAACTTCGATGTGAGAGAGACACATGGTGTGGCTGCCACTCACACAACCCCAACTGGGGCTGGAGACAACCTGCAACTGAGGTACGTGCCCTTAGTGGGAACTGAACCCAGGACTCTCTGGTCCGCAGGCCAACGCTCTAACTGCTGAGCCAAACCGGCCAGGGCGAGGTTAAAAGATTTTATAAAAAATTTTAATGCATGTTCTATAAAGAGAGTTAATTTGAAACTGGAACAGCAAAATGGGTTTTGTTTTGTTTTTCTTTTTCTGTTTTATATATAAAATATTTCCCTTTTAAATGGCTTTTACTAATATTAATGTTTAAAAAGCTATGTTCACAGGATGGTAAAATTTAGTAGATCCTAGAATATTACCTAATTCAACCAAAACAGAAATAGAGTATACATAGCATATAATAACTGAAAACTCCAAAGTGGAAGAAAACTTATCACACACAAATCAAAGGAATTAAACTTGATTTTTAACCAACTTACCCAATTTTTGACTTCTCTTTTAACTTAGAGCAAGTTCTTGTTTTTTTGCTGTCTTTGTCCTTTGGCTTGGCTTTCATCCTTCTGCCTCTCTTTTCCTCTCTTCCTTCAACTGAAGCACTAGGAAAGTTTTCAGGGCTCATGACTCGAGGAATATTGCGCTCCCCACGTTCCTTTGCTTTGGCAATGGCCTCTGAGATTATACGATTAGCCTTTTCTTGCTTGCTTTCTGATTCCACCTTTTTTCTCTGCTTCTTCTCAGACATGATCCTCACCTGGGTATTCTGCAACTTAGTGTATGTCCCAGAACCATCATTCTTCTTGGAAGATGGAGGCTAGAGAAACAAAAATATTATTTATACAATAAATACAAGAGTACATAAAAAATATTTAGCATAAGTATTTCAATTTTTTAAATTAGGCTTAAAGAAGTAAATACATGAGCAAATACACGAGTGTTACAAATTGAAAATTAAACCATTTTGCTAGTCTAGAAATAAGTGTTGGTATAAAGGGAAAAGTTCAATTATTGCTTTTAAAACTGAAAGTTAAAGAAGGATAATATACATTTACTAATCTATTCATAGTATTCTTGATTAGTTGATTCATATTTTGTCCTGTAAATATAGCTGATTCAAATTTTATCCTGTAAATACTCTATACATTTGGAATTTAAAAAATTTATTTTTCACTCCAGAACTCCGAAAATTATTAATACATTTAAAATAGCCATTTTAATACAGATGACTACTCCTTACAGTTTATTATAATTTTTAGAAAAATAAAGCCTCTGCTTTACAAGAAACTAGAACTTGAAATCACTTAAATAATTTTAATGTGCAATCTATGCAGCAACATAGCTAGTTAGTAAACAGACATTCCCATACTTAAAATTTGAGAAAGTTTTAGTTTTTCTGTGAAAGAGTTAAATTTTTTTCTCTCTCACTATGTCATAATTATTTTGCTCAAGCAATTCTGGAAAAAAAACAAGTTTTATAATTTTACATTAAAATTATTAATATTTTAGCAATACCACAGGAAGCAGATCAACAGCATTTTTAAAAGAATATTTTCTTCAAACACGCATTCATCCACATATACTTAGATCACAGTTTTGTTATGTTCTTACCCGTAAACATGCCTCTGACTATAGCAAAGAAAAAAACCACCAGGAATTTCCAAACACATTTTCATGCTGATTCCAGTGTGCTTCACTGGATATCTTTTCTATACCTGCCTCATCAAAGGTTTCACAGCAGTGCTGCAGCACTGGGAAAGGAAGGAGGGTTTAGAATTGCTCACTAAAATGCCACCTTAAGGCCTACAGGCTATAACAAATAACCAAGACTCGAGAAAACAGCAACAAGCTCAAGATGGCGATGCAGTACGACTCCCGCAGCAGCAGCCAGTAATAAGGAAGGTTATTCAATCCCATTAGCCTTTTAGCCCAAAGAACCCCTCCTCCTCCCACTCATTCAGGCTTTCACTTACCCTTCCTCTTGGCCTCTTCACTGAAGACATTTTTGGCGTCAGACAAAGGCTTGCCCTCTGCTTTTCACCACCCCAGGCAGTGCTCAAGAAAAAAGCATTGAAAGAAGATTCCTAAATGGCCTATTTAGCAAGCTGCAACCAAGAGATGCACAACCCTCCACAAATACACATTGTGATTGATCAACACATTTCTGCCTTGGCAAGTTTATCTCCACTGTTCATCCTATTTAGATATGAAAAAGGCTGTAAACTCCTCCTTAAAAGCTCAGTTCCCTCAATAGCTGTAAGCAGATAGCCAGATTCCAACAAAGCACAGAAAGAAATGAATGCACAAAGCATCAAAATGCATCAGCATGAATATTAGAGATGTCGTTAAAAATACTGACTCCTTCTGCGGAAGTAGGCCAGCAGATGGTGCTACCAGTTATTATTCCATTAGACTCTGCAATTTAACCCCCAATGGACTGTTCTTCCCTCCATGTAACACATTAACTCTCACTTTGCCATTTCCTGCAGTCAAGTTTTTAAACATATATATTAAAAACATGACTTTTAAAAATCACCTGAAAACTAAAATGATGGTGAAATAGCTTTACGTAGCTATAAGTATTAAAAAACAAAATCTAACGTAATTTTTACTGGAGAAAAACACTTTTCCCCATGATACCCTAAAATATTTAAAATATAAAAGTGAGCAAAGGGTTAAAGAGCAGGTCATGCAAATGAATACACAGCAAATGACTTCTCTTTAAGAAATTAGATAAGGTCTCTTAATTTCTTCTAACAATAAACTAACAATGTTATTTTCAAAATAGAGAAAGTAAGGTATTTTCACTTAAATTCTAAAAAGAATTTTAAAATGAACACGAGAGCTATCTATAAAGAATTACTAACTACACTTAAAATTTTCCTTAAACATGAATACATTAATTAATTTACCTAAAATTAAAATCTTATAAAATCGTCCTGCCCTTTACTTGTCACATTCCATTTTAATTGAACTGCTGAGTTTTTTAGACAAAGTTTTAGTTTTAGTTCCTTGCTAAAAATAAGTAAGTAGTTAGTCCACCTGAATTTAGTCATCAATATAACTTTTCCTTCCATAAACATTTGAGACTATTTTAGTAAGCAGTGTCATTAAATAGCTAAAACATAATTTTCACTGCTTCAAAATTTAAGTTTACCTTTTTTATTAGTATTTTTTCATTTGGTCTTGGCAAGTCATCTGATACCTCTATCAAAAACTCCTTTTCAAATTTTTTTCCTTTTAGGCATTGAAGGTCTCAAAACAGAGTAACATTATATGAGCAGTGTCCTAGAAAGACCAATCTGGACAGCAGGAAAGAAAACTAAAGGCAGAGGACTACTCATGACAAAGACAGGATCTGAATGACCTGAATGAGAGGTCATTCTATGTAAAAAAATCACAATAATCAATGGGGACTAATGCTTACCAAATGCTTACTTAATTAAGTGAGCACCAAGTACTATTCTAAGCATTTTTACATCTAATAACTAATTTAATCCTGAGTGACATAGGGTTATAGTGATAATGGAGTAGCAAACAGGAGACATACTCTTACTTTTTTTTTTTTAATCCTCACCCGAGGACATTTTTCCATTTTTTGTTCAGGTAGAGTGGGAGGGAGAGAGAGGAACAGAGAGAGAGAGAGAGAAACATCGATGTGAAAGGAACACATCGAGTGGCTGCCACCCGCACAACCGACCAGGGCCGGGGACAAACTGCAACCGAGGTACATGCCCTTAGCGGAAACCGAACCCAGGTCTCTCAGGACCGCAGGCCGACGCTCCAACCGCTGAGCCTAACCGGCCAGGGCAGGAGACATACTCTTAGAGAAGAATTACAAAATGACAGAACAAACCTAAGAACAAAGGGCAAAGAATTTGAAAAATCATCATCATCATAATAATAATAAGAGCTAACATTTATTTAGTCCTTACTATGTGCCAGGCACTATTACTAGTATTACATATATACAGTGATACCTCGGTTCTCGAACGCCTCGGATTTCGACCAAATCGGTATTCGACCAGGAGATTCGAGAAACTTTTGTCTTGGAATCCGAACAAATATTTGGAACTCGAACTTCCAAGATGAGCCGAGTTGAGCCGAATGGCGTTCATTCGGCCCAGCGCGCCTTGCTTGCGTCATCAGTGTGAGTGCAGAGAGAGAGTCACGCTTTGTGGAGAGAGTCACGCTTTACACTGAATTTAACCCTTAGACATACTGTACACTTTTATTTCTTGTTGAGACTTATGTTTTTCTACATATTATATACAAATTAGGCCAGTAAATAGGCATTTTCTGGGGCTTGGAACGAATTAATCCAGTTTCCATTATTTCCTATTGGGTTTCATTGCTTCGGTTCTCAAACAATTTGGTTCTCGACCGTCCTCCTGGAACGAATTATGTTCGAGAACCGAGGTATCACTGTACTAGCTCAATTAATCTTCAAAACAATTCTGTGAGAGATGGACACTGTTATCGTCATGTTATAGCTGAGGACACTGAGGCATAGAGAAGTGACTTGCCCCAAATCACACAGCTACTGAATGATGGAGCAAGGATTAAAAGACTGACAGCTTCATTTTGGAAAGCATGCTCTTAACCACTATGTCCTATTTGGTTCAAATACCATAATGTATAGGGATAATTTGAGCACACAGAAAAAAGTGACTTTCTCAAAATTGCAGAGACACTAGCAATAAAGTTAGGATGAAATTTAGGTCTTTCTACTGCCCTTTCCAAGATTCAGAAATCAACTAGATAGGAAGGGTATGGCTGAAGAGCAGAAAGAGTCAATATTTGGTTTCTAGAATAAGTAACTGGTACAGAAGGCAAAAGAACTAGGAAACCTAGTTGACAAGGGGTATATGTATGTGTATGACAAGTTTAATTCTTTTCACACTGAGTTTGAAATGGAGAACTCTAGTAACTGGAAATTTGGGACTAGATCCTTAGAGAGGACAGGGTTAGAATATAAGATGTAGATTCTTCTATTTTCTTTCCAATACACTTAACTCACTAACACTGTACACGGAACATAAGATGATTTCCAAAATCTCTCACTTCTGTAAAGGTTTGCAATAGATTCTATTATTTGACCCAAAATCCAAATTATTTAAAAAAATTTTTTTTTCTTTATTGATTTTAGAGAGAGAGGAAGGGAGAGGGAGAGAGATCGAAACATCCATGAGAGAGAACATCGATTGAGCGCATCCTGCACGCCCCCTATTGGAGATCTGGCCCACAACCTGGGCATGTGCCCTGACTGGGAATCCAACTGGCAACCTCTTGGTGCATGGGTCAATGCTCAACCACTGAGCTACGCCAGCCAGGTGCAAAATCCAAATTATTTAGCATTAAATATTAATAGTAGACAATAAGAAAACTTATGATCAAATATTTCTTCTATTTCAATACAATATTTTAAAACTATATTCCCATAGATCAACATTGAGGTGTTAAGTAACTAAACATTTTAAATGTAGATCATTTCCCAATTCACACATACATACAACATACAAAAGGGTAGCTGATAGACTTCTTCTAGTGTTCCAGTTTTTCTCTTTTCTCCTATATAAACACTAATCAAATTCTGTCAGAGCTACTTAATTGTATTTAGTTTTGTTTTCCTCCTCTCAGTCCCAACAATCCTGCTGTATTAAGTTTCCTCTTATTAGGATTACACTGTAGTTATATAGGAAAATATCCTTCCAAAAACAATAAATTTGTAATTAATTTCAGTGATGTGTCAAACATTAGTGTGATGACTTCTTTTGGTTTTTATTTATTGAACATAAATTTTTTCCCCCACAAGCTATCAATAAAGACTTGCTTTTGCCCTGGCCAGTGTGGCTCAGTTGGTTGAGCATTGCCCCCTGCACCCAGAGGTTGCCGGTTCAATTCCTGGTAAGGGCATAGTTCAATTCCTGGTCAGGGCACATGCTCAGGTTGCAGGCTTGATCCCCAGTAAAGGGTGTGCAGGAGGCGGCTGATGGATGTTTTTCTCTCCTTCTCCCTTAACCTCTCTCTCTCTAAAAATCAAACAACATTTAAAAAAAATAGTAATAAAAGGTTTGCTTTTAAAGAGAAAAAGGGTGCCCTGTTCAAAAGTTCACCTTTTGCATCTAAACAAAAGTGTATTTTATAATTACAAAACCTTACCCAAGTTCACTATTGACTGACAACACTAAATATACTGAATTCATCAGTCCCTAAATTACCTGTGACACTGAAAGCTATTCAAAACATAATGTTGTGATTAAGGGAACAGGTTTTTGACTCATCCTGTCCTGGGTTTTAATCCCAGTTCCATCATTTATTTGAGACTCAGCTTCCTCATCTGTAAAATGAAGAAAATAACAGTATCTACCTACTAGGGCTTAATAAATTTCCTACTGGATACCATTTGTGACGATTATACCATACATACCAGTCTGTTCGCCAGACTGGCCCACGTGAGTGAGCACTCTGCGCCTCTCAGGCCCTCTCTGTTCAGATGCAATGCTTTTAAGATGATTGCATCTAGTAACAGGCCGTCATTATTCTTGATGGTCTGATTATCTAAGACAGTGTTTCTAAATTGTGAGCTAAAATCCCATTATGAGCCATCGATTCAGTGGACAGCCATTAAGTTTACATGGTTGGTAAGCAGAAGAAAGGAGTTTTAAACTCAAGGCTGCCTACCCAAACTTACTACTTCATTTTATTATTAATGTTTAATTAATATATATATATATATATATTCCATTTATCTTCAGATAGATTGGGGGGGAGGGAGAAACACTGATGTGAGAGAGACAAATCGATTGGTTGCCTCCTGCACCCCCTCGACCAGGGGCAGGTACCGAACCACAACCAAGATAGGTGCCCTTGACTTGAATCAAACCCATAACTCTTTGGTCCATGGGCCAATGCTCTAACCACTGAGCGAAACTGACAAGGGCTAATTACACAATATTTTTAACAGAGAAAATAAACTAATACACATGGAACATTAAATAGATATATTAGCCCTGGCAGGTTTGGCTCAGTAGTCAGTGTCAGCCCATGGACCAAAGAGTCTTAGGTTCAATCCTAGTCAAGGGTACATGCCTCAGTTGCAGTTTGGTCCCCGAACCTGGTTGGGGTTGTGTGGGAGGCAACCAACTGGTGTGTCTCTCTCACATCAATGTTTCTCTCTCTCTCTCTGTGTCTCTTCCTCCCTCCCACTCTATCTGAAAATCAATAGAAAAATATCCCCAGGTGAGGATTTAAAAAAAACAAAAATAGATATATTTGCCTTTTCCTTCAAATCTGTCATTTAAAATAAACATATATATGTATATAAACTATTCCTCTCCTCCCATTATGTCCCCCCTTCCTTCCCCAGATGTTTATGAACATGTAATTCCTATGATGAAGTTAAGAAACACATAACGAAAAGATATATGACAAAGTCAGAATAGTGGTTTGCTCTGGAAAGGGAGAAGAAAGGACTAGGGATTTCATTGATTAGCTATTATGTGTTGTCTTTTTTTTTTTCCTTTTAATTTAATAAATGATTTAAAACAAATACTACATTTGTTAAACCTATGTGGTGAGTTTATGGCTATTTGGTCAATACTGCTACATTTTTGTTTTTTGCATGGAAACATGTTTTAGAAGTAGCAACACATAGATTAATGTTGTTTGAAGGTTTAGTCTAGAAACTGATGTTTTTAAATGGCCACATCATTTTAATTCTAATACCTTAAAAAGGTATTATGTACTGGGTGGATGGCTATTGAGTATAATTGTTGAAAGAACCTGTGTTTGTGAAACAAACAGATAGTTAGCTAATATATATAGTATCTCACACACATACTAGCTAAGTTTGGGGGGGGGTAAAAGTTACAGATTTTCTTCTTTTTTTTTTTTTTTATCCTCACCTGAGGACATTTTCCCATTTTTTTGTTCAGGTAGAGTGGGAGGGAGAGAGAGGAACAGAGAGAGAGAGAGAAACATCGATGTGAAAGGAACACATCGAGTGGCTGCCACCCGCACGACCGACCAGGGCCGGGGACAAACTGCAACCGAAGTACGTGCCCTTAGCAGGAACCGAACCCGGGTCTCTCAGGACCGCAGGTCGACGCTCTAACCGCTGAGCCAAACCGGCCAGGGCTAAAGTTACAGATTTTCGATTGCATCAGCACTCCCTAACCCCCAACTGAACAGGGGTCAACTGTATATTCAAATTCATATATATATTAATTTTAAAAACTTAATCTTATTGGGGATTTATAATTCCACATAATAACCTGTAATAAAAAGTGGACTTTTGATACATTTAATGCTTTATTGATAGAATTAAAGACATGTATGTATAAAATGTCATTTAAAGTAATTATAAGCTCTGACCATTTTGGCTCAGCGGTTAGAGCATCAGCCCTCGAACTGAAGGGTTGTGGGTTTGATTCCAGTCAAGGGCACGTGCCTGGGCTGCAGGTTTCCCTGGCCCGGAACAGGGTTGTGTGGGAAGCAACCAGTTGATGTGTCTCTCTCCACATCGATGGTTCTCTCTCATTCTCTCTTTTCCTCCCTCCCTTCCACTCTAAAAAGTTAAAATTAAAAAAATATTTTAAATCAATAGAAAAAATTTAAATAATTATGAAACATAAATCAATTTTTTCATTTAATTAGGCTAGATTTTTAAAAAATGTATCTTTATTGTTGAAAGTATTACAGATGTCCCTCCTTTTTCCCCCATTGACACCCTCCTCCTCACTCCTTCCCCCACTCTCACTGTACTGTTTTTCTGTGTCCACTGGCTATGCATATATGCATATAAATTCTTTGGTTGATCTTTTCACTCCCCCCACCCCCGTTCCCTCTGAGGTTTGTCAGTCTGTTCCCCACTTCCATGTTTCTGGATCTGTTTTGTTCGTCAGCTTATTTTGTTCACTAGATTCCACAAATAAGTGAGATCATGTGATATTGGTCTTTCTTTGGCTTATTTCGATTAGCATAATACTCTTCAGGACCCTACATGCCGTCTCAAAGGGTAAGAGTTCTTTCTTTTTATAGCTGCATAGTATTCCACTGTGTAAATGTACTGCTGATTTTTATTTATTTTATTTCATCCTCACCTGAGGACATTTTTTCTTTTTCCTTTTTGTTGTTGTTGTTGTTCAGATAGAGTGGGAGGGAGAGAGAGGAAGAGAGAGAGAAACATCGATGTGAAAGGGACACATCAAGTGGTCGCCACCCACATGACCCAATCAGGGCCGGGGACAAACTGCAACCGAGGTACATGCCCTTAGTGGGAACCAAACCCAGGTCTCTCTGGACCACAGGCTGACGCTCTAACCGTTGGGCCAAACAGGCCAGGGCAATTGTACTGCTGATTTTTAATCCATTAATCTACTGATACACATTCAAATAAGTACTGAAATCTGATTAATGAAGGGAATTTTTCTAAATATCAAAAATGTGAAAAAAATGGGCTCACCTAGAACATAAGAAATTTTAACTCAAATATATTATGGAAATAACAACACAAATTGCAGGAAACTCACACAATCCTATCCATACTCTTTTCCCAGGAAATGTCAGTTTCCATGAAAGTGTCTCCAAGATTATCCTCTAAAGTTACAATGAATCAGACTAACCAATAATAAAATCTTTAAATAAAAATAAAGTAAAGCCTTATAAATTCATTCAATTTCATAGTAAAAGAAAATACCTTGCTATAACTAAATTAAAGTAACAGACTGTAATGACAATGCAAATGTTTAATTAATCATGAGTAACAAAATATTTGTTTTACTATTTTCGATGAGAGGTCAGTTCCTCAACACCTTTTTAGAATTATTACTATCATCTAAAGAAATTAAATAGTGCTATAGATATTAACTCATCCACTATCACACCAAGACATTAAGCTTGTTTTACATACAGGAAAAACATTTAAAGAAGCATTTGTCTTAATTACAATTTAATACTCAGAAGTACATATGAGATACTGTAAAATTTTAGTTTACCCAGTAATTGAGCAAAAAATTGATATTCTTTTAGATTTAATGTTTTCTAATATTTATATTGGTCTGCTCATTCCCAGTACTAAGTTTCATATAATCATTACAAGTTTTGTTTAACTATATCATATGAATTACTACCTAACAATAATTACTGTTCCCCCCCAAATTTTACAGGACAAGCAGTTTATTTACTTCCACCTTCAACCAAAAGTTTAAATTCTAAAACAAGAAACTTGAGAAAGTATGTCTCTCATATTCACTAGAGAAACTCATTTCAATAACCATATCATTAATAAACATCAGACTGATGCTGATAAGCACTTAAGATATCCACACTGCTCAATATGAAGTGTATCCCTTCTCTACACTTCAATACTCTAAATGGTTTCTACCCACCACAAGGACTGTCATCTATCTATACTTCCCCTTAATATATTACTAAAACAGCTTTGAAATATTTATAATCGCTCTCATTCTTCTTTCCCTTCAAGATAAAAGAAATCCAAAAGATCCTTAGCAACTCACTTGTCTTTCTCAAATTATGCAAATCCCTTTCACTTACCCCAGTGTTAGTCAACATTTTCCCTGAAATAATAAATTTAGAAAGGACATTAAAACAAAGGTAAGGTAACAGATTTGAAGAATGTCAGAGGAAAAACTCATAGCTGTATACAGATAGATCACCACTCTTCAAAGGACATCTTGGCAATGAGAAAACACAAAAATTTGTATGCCAGGCTTAATTACTAATTTTTTTTTTTTAATGACAAAACAACAAGACTGGGTACATTAATTCACATCATGGTCAAAACCAGAGGGATAAAATATTTCATTGGGATATTTTAAGTGAAAATGATAAATTTAGTAGCTGCCCTAACAACAGGGTAAAGTTGAATACAGTCCCTTGTACTTATAGGAAGTACTTTACAGCTTCTCTTTAGCATATCCAAATTGCCAGCATCACTACTCTTGTGCTTTGGGGCCATTATTAAGCAAAATAAGGATCAGTTGAACACAAGCACTGTGATATCACAACAGTCAATCTGATAACTGAGATGGCTACTAAGTGACTAAAGGGCAGGGAGCATGTACAGCATACACAGTGTACGTCTGCTGGACAAAAGGTGATGCGTGTCCCAGGTGGGACAGAGCAGAACTGCGAGATTGATTACACTACTCAGAATGATGTGCAATTTAAAACTTATGAACTATTTATTTCTGAAGTTTCCCATTTAATATTTTTGGACCAAGGTTGACCCACTGGTAAACTGAAACTGTAAAAAGTTAAACTACAAATAAAGGGGAACTACCATATGAATTAGATTTTAGATAATATGTGGAATTATTAATCATCTTGGGTGTTATAGTGGTTGCACGAAAGAATTTCCTCATTCTTAAGATGTACGATGAAGAACTTAGAGGTAAATTCTCATGATGACTGCAATTTACTTTCAAATCACACAAAACTTATGTATTCATCTATAAATAAAAATAAAGTAAATATGGCAAAATGTTAACAATTATTGAAGTGAAAGGACATTTATTTACTATTCTTTTATTTATTTACTTTTCTAGATACTGAAAATTTTTCATTGAAAAAATTTGAGAAAAAAAAATAGCTTATCCTGACCAACTGCCATAGGAACAACTTACTGTTGGCAACATCCAATATGCATTCATAGGACAATTTCACTTTAAAGTCTGGAATCCCAAGAACATAGACAGTTTTGTTTTTAAGAATATTTTAAAATTATACAGCATCCATAAACCCTTAAAGTATTTCATTAATCAACAATATTTGAATTGGTAGAAACAGGGCCTAATGCATAGATAATGATAATGATTTTCATGGAGAGAAAATCATTCTCCTGGTCATAGACCGGCTTCCCACAGACAGGCATTACCAGCTCTCACCAACTAACTTCAAAAATCTATGCCGCTGCTTATGAAGAAAACAGCTTCCTTTAGATCAGGCAAGAGGGGTCCCCTTCCTTGGGCTGCACAATTTAGGTCTGATTCCTTTGCCACAGCCTTCCCCAGTGACAAAAGGATGTACTACCCTATGCCGCCCCTATTCTAGATCATGCTCCGGGTGTGCAGGAATTCTCCACCTAAAATAGTCGCATGTTCACTTGTAGAGGCTGCCTGGGTCTATCTATTCCCTAGGTTTGTCCTCCCAAAGAATTCCTTGTTTGGCAAGAAATATATATTGCCCGTATGTGCATGCTCAGGCCAGAGAAACTGGGAGAAAAAGGTAGCGAGTGGATATGTAGGTTGAGAAATCCATGTGTGTTCATGAGGCCACTGGAGGTGTAAGATGGAACCAAGGTGGAAATGAAATGTAGAATGGCTCACTTCTGCCACATTCTGGATGTGGAACTCTAGAGAGATCAAGAATTCTAAATCCAAACCAGTACTTGTTTGTTAAGGAAGAAGAACAGAACATATTTAAGAGTTTACTGGCTTTATATATAACATTTAAATATTTTGACATACCGTATAAGAGCTTCCATTTGTAGTCTTTCTCTGGGACCCACAAATTTTAAGGCAAGCCTGCATAAAAATGAGTTAAAGCCCTGGCCGGTTCGGCTCAGCGGTTAGAGCATCGGCCTGCAGTCTAGAGAGACCCGGGTTCAGTTCCCGCTAAGGGCACGTACCTCGGTTGCAGTGTGTTCCCAGCCCTGGTTGGGTCGTGAGGGTGGCAACCACTCGATGTGTCCCTTTCACATCAATGTTTCTCTCTCTCTCTCTCCTTCCCACTCTATCTGAACAAAATATGGAAAAATACCCTCGAGTGAGGATAACAAAAAAAAAAAAAAAAAATGAGTTAAAAAAGTTATGTAAGAAAAATAATAAGGAAATAAAATTAGGGAATTTCTTTAAGACTATGTCACTAAAAAGCTATGTAGACTTTATATCTAGGCCTCTACAACTGTCAACTATTTAAAACTTGATTAAATTCCGTGGCTGGTTTGGCTCAGTGGTTAAGACCGTCAGCTCGTGCACCACAGAATCATGGGTTTGATTCCAGTCAAGGGCGTGTACCTTGGTTGCGGTTCGGTCTCTGGCCCTGGTTAGGGTGCGGGAGGCAGCCAGTTGATGTGTCTCTCTCAAATTGATGTTTGTTTCTCTCTCTCTTCTCCTTCCTCCCCACTCTATCTGAAGATAAATGGAAAAAATATCCTCATTGAGGATTAAAAATAAATAAATAAAGCTTAATAACTAAAGCTTCTTCTTGTTCTAAAAATTAAAAAAACACCTCAATGCAAGAAATCATTTTTAAACAAGTTTACTTTATAATTTATAAAGCACTTTGAAATTCATTGTTCATTATCACCTTTACTAATCAGAAATGCCAGCAATATAGACATACACATACTACAGATGAGAAAAATGCAGAGTAACTTGCCTAAGACTACTAGGATAGTAGACGGCAGGGTCAGAACTTGAACCCAGTTGCCCTGGTCAGTGTGGCTCTCAATTGGTTAGGCATCATCCCATGCATCACTGGAAGGTTGCTGGTTAGATTCCCAGTCGGGGCACATGCCCTGGCTTTGGGCTCAATCCCAGGTAGGGGATATGCAGGAGTTAGCCTATCCATGTTTCACTCTCACATCGATGTTTCTCTCTCTCTCTCTCCCTTGTCTATCCTCTCTCACACTCTAAAAAAATAAAAATAAAGTGTTCTCCTTGCATAATTTATAAGGTGTTATTGCATAATAAGTGTGCAAGGTATTATCTGCATAGTTGACTACAGCAAATTGCCGGATTTTATTAAAATGAAAACCGCAGTCCAATCCTCCTATGTGCTACTACATTTGTCCATATTGTATTATACTGCCCACACCATATTGTATTAAAATATTTCCTTAATTTTAAATCATTTCAGTTCATTTACCCAAAGAAACCTGATCACCCATAAGTATTCCAAAGCAACTTTATATTCATGTTATCATTATAGGAATAAAGTTTGATGGCTCAGTAGCCCCTAATACATTATTTTCTATTTCAGACATTGTAAGTAAATGACTTAGTAGTCCTAAGGGATCTGGGAGTATACCTCATCAATCAAGTTAAATACAACAAAATTTTGTCAGAAATACTTTGAAGTTTGGCTTGAATCTCATGCTCTTCACATACTGCACTATTCCACAAATTTCTCACCAACTGACGCCTCTTTCCCACCCTTGGAACTTACTTCCTGTCCACCTCTCACCCGTAACTATGCATGTTACAGGTCAATAGCCTCGAAGCTAGTGTTAACTAGTTTCTGTTACTCTGATTCCTGGCAGGCAGTGCAGAGCTCAACCATTCTACAATACAATAGTACATAGTTTCATAAATATCATTAGAACAAGTTAATATTCCACAAATCTCCCAGTTCATATAGAACATTTTACTCTACAAGATTTAAAAGAAGTGTCAAAACCAAAAACTAGTCCACTGGGGGGGAAGAGGGGGACATGTGTAAAAAAAAAGCAACTAAAAGGTTAATCCCTGTACAGAATTTCTATTTTGTTTTGGCTTAGACAATTAAGAATTCTGAAATTTCTTATAAGCAACACTATTCCAAATGCATAAAAATGTTTTGATAATTTGATAGACATGGTACTTTATAAGAATTTTAATTATTTAAGGGGACAATCTAAATTTTACCAAGGTAGTTTTTCTCTTCCTTTTGTCTAGGGTGTAAGTGAAGTGACAGGTTTATTAATTGTTCATATACCTGTTGCTATTTTGACTTAGGAAAAATTACCACTGTTTAAAAAAAAAAAAACTGACAGAGCTTAAGATCCTCCGAGTTCAATGGGTATGAGCAGAGAAATGCAAATTGCTCCCTTTCATTTTCCACTTTTTAAAAAATTTGTTTATTCTTGAAAGTATTAGAGATGGCCCTCCTTTTTTCCCTCTTTGACACCGTCTTCCACACTCTCGCCCCCTTGTCTTCAAGGCACTGTTGTCTGTGTCCACTGGTTATGCATATAAAGTCCCTGGTTTATCTCTTCCCGCCCCCCTCCACCCTGCTTCCCACTGAGGTTTGCCAGTCTGTTCCCTACCACCATGTTTGTGGATCTATTTTGTTCATCAATTTAATTTGTTCATTAGATTTCACATATGATACTCGTCTTTTTCTGACTGGCTTATTTTGCTTAGCATAATACTCAACAGGTCTCTCTAGGTCAGCGGTTCTCAACCTGTAGGTTGTGACCCCTTTGGGAGTCGAATGACCCTTTCATAGGGGTCGCCTAAGACATAACAGTAGCAAACTTACAGTTATGAAGTAGCAATAAAAATAATTTTATGGTTGGGGGTCACCACAACATGAGGAATTGTATTAAAGGGTCGTGGCATTAGGAAGGTTGAGAACCACTCTTCTAGGCCATCTCAAAGGGTAAGAGATCTTTCTTTTTTATGGCTGCAGTACTCCATTGAATAAGTGTACTACAGCTTTTTTATCCACTCATCTACTGATGGACACATGGGCTATTTCCAGATCTAAGCTATTGTAAATAGTGCTGCTATGAAAAGAGGGGAGCATATATTCTTTCTGACTGGTGTTTCAGGCTTCTTAGCAGATATTCCTAGAAGTGGGATCACTAGGTCAAAAGGCAGTACAATTTTTAATTTTTGGAGGAAACACCATATTACTTTCTATAGTGGCTGCACCAGTCTGCATTCCCACCAGCAGTGTACTAGAGTCCCCCTTTCTGCACACTCTCAATAGCACTTGTTTGATAATTTGTTGATGGTAGCCATTCTGGAAGATGTGAGGTGATACCTCATAGTTGTTTTAATTTGCAACTCTCTGATGATTAGTGATGTTGAGCATTTTTCCATGTCTCTTGGCAATTTGTATGCCCTCTTTGGAGAAATGTCTATTCAGGTCCTCTGTCCATTTTTTAATTGGATTCTTTGCCTTCCTTTTGTTGAGCTGTATGAGTACTCTATATATTTTGGAAATTAACCCCTTATCTCATGTATCATTGGCAAGTATGTTCCCCCATACAGTGGGTTCCCTTTTCATTTTGATGTTGGTTTCTTTTGCTGTGCAGCTTTTTACTTTGATGTAGTCCCATTTATTAATTTTTTCTGTTTCTCTTGCCCTTGGCAATGTATCAGCAAAAAAAGAGTAAGAAAGATCTCTTACCCTTTGAGACAAGGTAGAGTATTATGCTATGTATCAGTGAAAATTCTGCTATGTGTGATGTCTTAGATTTTGCTGCCTAAATTTTCTTCTAGAATTTTTATGATTTTACTGCTTACAGTCTTTTATCCATTTTGAGTTTATTCTTGTGTATGGTTAATTTGGTGGTTTAGTTTCATTTTTTTGCATGTAGCTGTCCAATTTTCCCAACATCATTTATTGAAGAGACTGTCTTTACTCCATTGTATGCTCTTGCCTCCTTTGTCAAATATTAATGGAGTATAAAGTTTTTGGTTGATTAGTTGATATCTGGGTTCTCTGTTCTGTTCCATTGATCTATGCCTGTTCTTGTGCCAGTACTGGTCTGCTTTGATTATAATGGCTTTGTAGTATAACCTGATATCCAGTATTGTGATCCCTCCAACTTTGTTCTTCTTTTTCAAGATTGCTGCGGCTATTTGGGGTCTTTTTCAGTTCTATATAAACATTTAGAGTATTTGCTCTAGATCTGTGAAATATGTGGATTTTTCCTCTTTTGAAAAATAATCACTTACACACAAATTAGCTATGTTTCTGCTTAATTTTCAAATATCTAATGTGTTTCAACAGATTCTTACTTAAGTTATGGTATTTCCTGAAGGTATAAGAATAGGCATTACAACCCTGCCTGGTGTGGCTCAGTTGACTGGGCATCATCTCATGCACAGAAAGATGATTGCCTGTTTGATTCCCTGGTCAAGGCACATGACAGGATTGTGGGCTTGATCCTTGGTAGGGGGCATGCAGGAGGCAGCCAATCGATGTTTTGCTCTCATGTTGATGTTTCTCTCACTATCTCTAAAAATCAACAAAAAATCTTAAAAAAAAAATATTTAAAATAAATAATTACAAATTTGAACATATAAGACTTCCTTATATAAAAAAAAAATCTATTATTTCTCTTTATCTTTTCCTAAACAAATATTCTACCATCACCATTATATTCGGGGGGGGGGGGGGGAGGTCATATAATGAAAGGTTTTGCTGTTTAACAAAATATATTTTAACTATCTGGAAAATTTACTCATCCTTGACACTGTTAGATAGTAGAGAACTTGTCATACTTCTTTACTTTTCTTTATTATTTGTAATTGCCACTCAGGACCTAAACTGGCAATGAGAACGATATGTTCTACAATAACACCCAAAATTATAACCATGGACTCTTAAGAATTGAAAAGAACCTACCAATATAGTCCATTTTCCATCCATTCCTTCTGTGATACATCTGGGCCATTCCATCTCCCTGCCTTCAGTGAAAAAGTTGTACTTCAAACTTCTTCCTTATACTACATAATAATCTGCTTTTCTGTGACTTCCCCTTGGTACACCTAATTCTGACCTCTAAATTCCTTCAAACATTCGAAGATAATTATAGGTTTACCTTTGGGGCGTCAGCTGTCACCATCTTAAACACAATCATATAAAAAATGTCAAAACCACCCGGCCGGTGTGGCTCAGTGGCTAAGCATCAACCCATGCACCAAGAGGTCATCGGTTCAATTCCCAGTCAGGGCACAGGCCCATGTTGTGGGCCCGATGCCCAGTGTGGGGCATGCAGGTGTTCTCTCTCATTGATATTTCTATCTCCCTCTCCCTTTCCCTTCTCTCTCTAAAATCAATAAAAGAAAAAAAAAAAGTCAAAACAGCCCTAGCCGGGTTGTCAGTGGTTAGAGCTTTAGCCCTTGGACCAGAGTCACTGGTTTGATTTCAGTCAAGGGCATGTACCTGGGTTGCATTGCATGTTCAATCCCCGACCTTAGTCAGGATCATGAGGAAGGCAACCAATTGATGTATCTCTCTCACACTGATATTTTTCTTTCTCTCTCTGTTCCCCCTCCCTCCCTTCTTCCCACCCTCTCTAAAAAAACAAAATCAATGGGAAAATATCCTCGGGTGAAGATTAATAACAGCAACAACAAAAATGTCAAAACACTTTTGGAAACAATACCTGTTTCAGCTTACATTTTATCTTTATGCTTTGGGTTTTTTTTCTCTCTGGTAATGGATAAAACACTTGCCAATACAGCCAGAAAACATGAGATGCATAATCTTCTCCACTTAAAGATTCTAAAGCAAGTTTTTGCTTCATCAGTAAGATATATTTTTGAGAAAGAGGGCAGTGTGAGTAGGGAGATATCATTTAATATTATATATTACAATGCATTAACATATTTTTAAGTACAGTGCAAGTGGTTACTAACACATATAATGAAATCAAATTTGTTTTGAATCCAGAATGGCCACTGGCTACTCACTGGCTTGTGAACTGGGGTATTTTACTTCTCTGTATGTTTCCTCCCATGGAAACTGAAGGAAATTATTATATACAAATAAAAAGATTGTTATGAGGGATCAAAGTGTTAATATATATTAAGTATTTAGACCAGTGCTTGGCATAAAGTGAATGCTCTATGTGTTAGTTATTATAATTTTTGCTGCTACTATGCACCTATTTTAAATTGAATTATTATGGTAATATACACAAGAAAAATCTAAAGATATTTTCATTTGCTTTGTCAGTTTTTTCCAGATCTCAATAATAAATTTTATTTTATTTTTTCATTTTTAATATTTTTTATTAATTTATTTTTGTTACAGATGTTTCTCCTTTTTCCCCCCATTGACACCCTCCTCCCGATCCCCCCCACACCCTGGCCCCAGCATTGTCTATCTCTGCTCATGTATATATATGTATACACGCATATAAGTTCTGTGGTTTATCTCTTGCCTCCCCCCAACAAATTTACTTTTATATGGTACTTTAGCAACCTTAACGGCAAACTATCCAGCCATTCAAAATCATTTTCAGGAAAATATTTAATAACATGAAATATGTCTGCAACATATTAATTGGAAGGTTAGAAAAAATAAAAAAGCCAAACAGCATAATCTATATGATCCCAACTTTGTTTCTCAAAAATTAAAAAGTAATGTAGGTACAGGAGAGAAGAGGACAGAAAACAGATCTCACTGGAAAAGTACACACCAAAATGTCAACAGTGGTATCTTTTGGTAGTAATGTTACAAGTAACTTATTTACAGCTGTTTGTTTTGTTTCTCATCCAATTTTTAATTAATAACCATGTATTAAATTTTTTATCAGGAAAAAAAACAATATTTTATTTATTTGTTTGTTTATTTCTCACCCAAGGATATTTTTCCACTGATTTTTTTCAGATAAGACTGGAAGGGGAGGAGAGAGACAAACATCTGATGTGAGAGAATCATCGATTGGCTGTTTCCTGCATGCACTGGACTAGGGATCCAACTGCAACCTGGGTATGTGCCCCGACTGGGATCAAACCCACCAACTTTTGATGTATGGGACAATGCTCCAGCCAACTGAGCCGCTCCAGCCAACTGAGCCACACCAGCCAGGGCCCAAATATCACTCTCAATACTAATAACAGGAAACTTGTGAACAGACTTTCAGTAAGTCAAAAAAATATTCCATACTGACTGCCCTTTATCAGTATTTGAATATGTAATAAACAGACTCTGAAACAAATAGGTGAGTAGATTTCAATAAAGCTTTCTAAATTTATCAGTGCAGAATAAGATGGCTTATGACAGGTTGCTTATGATGGGTCTGAAAAAAGAATTTCTCTCAGTTAGTACTATCAATATGCTAGTATTAGGGACTACTTTAAAGGGAGTCTTTACTTCTTTTTAAAGCCAGAATATGTTTAGAAAAACAAGAATTAAAAAAAAAATTAAATGATAGCAAGGCCTTATAAAAATAAAATTGAAAGTTAATAAATTTCAGGCTTCTAACCTTCAGTTATATGCTATATAAACTGACTAATCAAACTAGTCTGAAATCTACATACATAGTGAATAGATGACCTAGACTCAAATCAATAGAGGTTTTGCCCAGGGTCCAACTAAGACGCTGGACCCTCTTCCAGTAGAGGGAGCAAAATCAAAATATTCGACTCAGGCCATAAAAAAGAAGGGAAGGGGAAGGGTTTACAAGTGCCTTTTAAGTATCTTAAAATCTATATATACATTTTAAAAAACGTAATGAAAATACCATTTGAAACAGAACTAAAATCAACCCAAAGGAAAAGATAAAGATTTTATCTTTTTCAAACACTTCAAGGCTTTGAAATGAGAAAATGGTCCCTGAATATTTCATTTCAAGAACTATGGCATATTTCACTGTTCACCAAATCTCACAGGTAACCAAGGTACTGAAGTACTATGAATCCTTATAAATATTATAGAAAAATGATAAAATATTACATTAAACACATTTTATAGTATATAAATATATTTGCATGACAAAAATCACAGAGAACAAAGAAAAGTGTATTTCACTACCCTAAAACAATCTATTTCCTTACAATATTTTTTCATTCATATGAAAACATTAATTAAGCGCTTACTATATACAAGGCATACTTCTAAGCACTGTTACATGTTATAACTCTTATAATCCTTACCAAAGCCGTATTAGATCCTATTATTATGACACATTTCAAGATGAAGTGAGACACTGAAATGATATAAATGGCTTAAAGCAACAGGAGCCAAGATTCTAACCCAAGTAGTCTGGTACCAGAGATTATACTCTTAACCACTTTGCTATGATTCTAATTTTGAATTATGCTTTGCCCCTATTACTAACATATTATCAGTTAGTCTTCAAAGTCTTTTTAATGCCTAATTACAATCTAACATGGATATTAATCTACGCTGTTTTCAGTTGTCCCTTACAGATATAGTAAAATAAATATCTCTGTGTATATATTACTTTTGCTACGTTTGTGTTACTGTAATAAAGTTTTCTCATACTCAAATATACCACCCAATTGTTTTCCAAAATATTTGTATAAATTAACAAAGCTATATAAATTCCAATTTCACCATAAATATGCCAGCATTTAGCATTAACATTAAAAATATTTTTTCTAATAAGTGAAAACGAAACAATGCTGCAAACTCAATTACTAAAGGTGCATATTATTCTGAATTTGTTTACTAATCCAATTTCTTCTTTTGTGAATTTCAGCTTATATATTTTAACTAGTTACCAACTAAGATCTTAAAAGTTTATCAATTTATATGAGCTTTTTACAGGAATATTAACTGTATGTCCATCATGTATGTAATAAAATGTTCTCAATCTATTGTTTTCCTTTTAATTATGGTTGTCATTTGTTTTTTACAATATATCTTTCTGTTAAAGGCAATCATAATTGAAAATTACAAGAGGTCTTAAAACCTTACAATTTTCTAAATATAAAAGTCCATTGCTCTGAGTACATCAATGAGTCACTTTCAAATATAAGACTGTTAAAGCAATAGAAACCTATATCAAAGTATACATATTCATTTAATAGAACTACTGAGTTGTACCAATTTTGATTACGTCTCATGAATTATTAACTCAGCGAGTAAAGGCCCACCACCCTAAACCAAATCACCAAGGAGCTACATACCTGTCGCTGTAAACATAGGCGATTTCTGTCATGTAAATGCTGATGATTAGAAAGTGATGCATGCCAACTCCGAGCCTGAGTATGAAACTGAGTTTGAGCCATATCAGCAGGTCGTGTCACGAGGTGTGAAGTAAAGTGCCGATCAAGGTCATGATCTAAAACATGACTTGAATTATCTTGCCCAAACGTTGACTCATCAAACTGGGGAAGGAGACCTTCCTGAAGGAGGTCTTCTGGGTCAAGTCCTGTGAATGGCTCAGTTTGAGACTCCACTTGATGAAGTAAATTCTCTTCTAAAGATGAAAAGCCATTAGTTTCTACATGATCATTGAAATGGCCCATTTGCGTGCCTGAGTCAACAGGATCCTGGAAGTTCATGTGCACAGGAGATAATTTTGAATTGCTGTAATTACCCTGAGGATGTGATGAATGCAACATTTGGAAATTACTTGAATTCAGTGATGTATTGGGATTTAGCATATGCTGAGAAGATTCTTGCTTGATTCCCCTATGTGGTGAAAAAGAATTACTTCCAGTAAAATCAGACAAAGACTGATTTGTATGATTGGGTGCAAGAACTGCAGAGGACTGAAGAAGACTATTTGGTGACACGTGATTACTGGAAAAAGAATAATGTGAAGAAAACTGCTGTGAGTTACTGACAGAACAAGAAGTCATATTTGGAGAAGGTCCATTAAAATTTCCTTCTTGCCGATTGCTACATTTGAGAAAGTGTACTGAAGGATTTGATGTTTGAGAAAATTGTTGCATCAAAAGAGACTGTTGTGAAGTCGATGCACTGGTAATCTGTGGTGGGTGGCTGACTCTGTGTGGATTAGAAACATTAACATCAAGAAAATTTTTAGACTGGCTGAGAGAATTTTGCCCTGGGTTAATATTATTTCTGTTTTGTTGCGAGCGCAGTGAAGTGCACTGTGTGTGTTGTTCATTGGCCTGAAATAAGGCAAAGTCATGGTGTGCCACAAAGCTTTTATTTTGATGCATAGAGTGAGAATGTCCTTGTTGGTGAAAAGGAGACCCATTTTGATTTGAAATGCTGGTAGCTGTTTGATGGCCCCACATTGGACTGCCATCTGCTACATCTGGAAATAAACCATTGGGTTGATTTTGGGGGTGGATCGGAGAACAATTAAACTGAGAGTGTGGAGATAACACATGTTCAGCTGGGCTACCAAAAGACTGATTAACTTGATGAAATTTCATTGAATCAAACTGATTTAACTGTTCATAATCAGTCATCTTCTGATGTGTTGGAGTACCCTGAACATGGTTCAATGAGTCTATGTGCAAAGGTTCAAATTCTGCACCCAAGTTCAGTTCATCAACTAGTGAAACAGGTCCTGGTTGTACAAATGCATCATCTGACAAACCTTCTAAGGTCTCACTAAAAAGATTGGCATCATCAAAAAAGTCCATCATTGGATCTGTCATCTTGAAAAGTTCAGTAACAATCTGGGCTATTCACTCCAAATGAAGTATATTCAGCGTCTCTGTAGTAGATATTACTGGATCATTTCCAATGGTCATCAACTAATTCGAAACTGGTCAATGTTCATTGCTGCTCTAGATAATGACATGTCATGATGTGTCAGAATCCTAGAAAAATAAGAACAAAAGCAATTAAAGTTTAATAATGAGTACTCATTAAAATTCTATAAAGTTTATATATGATTTAAAAAACATAAAACCTCAGTGTATAGTATTATCTGGTAGAATAATTTATTGCAAATAGCTCATTAATATCCCCTACAAGAAAAAGAAAACAAATGCTGGTGCAGGGGACATGACTATATGCATTTAAAAGTAATAATTCATATTACTTAATTTTGGAGTTCATACATTTTAATAGAATGTAGAGTAAACTTGAGAATGGTATGTCAGACTCTCTCCCATACCATGAAATGGCCATCATTCCCCAGCATCTCTAGTATGTATAAAATATATATGTATTATACTTTAGTTATGTCTTTTTAAGAAAGCTGACATGAGATCCTCTCAGATTAGTGTGTCGTGATCTTCTGCTCTAGACCTCTTGAGCAGATAAGTCTATTATTTCATAGGGTATATGTAAAAATGCTTCAAGGGCAATTGTATGCGGTCATAATGAGCTGTCCCAAAATGAGAAAAAGTTAGCCATCTAGTCAACTGACAAACAAGACAGACACGTAGTATATTGGAATGGCCCTCATACATATTGCTCCCATGCTCCTCATGCTCACCTACCATGAAAGATCAGCATTCCTGACAACCAAATAATTTAGACATCCATATAGCAAAACCAAGCACTTTCCTGTCAATATTTATGTTCATTACTCTGCCCTAAAGTCTCCCCCAATTAAATAATTTGGAATGTGTATGTTCTTTATTTTAGTTACTAAACTATGGAAATAAAAGTGTAATGACAATCAAGTGAGGCAAAAACAAAAGAGAAGCCGGGTTTAAGCAATAAACTAGTCTTAAATAGTCTCAAGAAAAAAAAATTATATTTACACACACACACACCCCCATATACACTATTTATGTGTGGGAAGGATCTACTAGGTTACTTGCTAATATAAAATGGCTAGCCAATATTGTTCCAGGCTTGTATCATTCTAAAGATCTTTACATTTATCTTCAGACAGACAGGAAGGGAGAGAGGGAGGAAGAGAGAGAGAGAAACATTGATGTGAGAGAAATATATCGAGTGGTTTCTACCCACTTGACCCCAACCAGGGCCAGGAACTTGACCCCAACCAGAGCCAGGAACAAACTACAACCAAGGTACGTGCCCTCAGTGGGAACCGAACCCAGGACTCTCTAGTCTTCAGGCTGACGCTCTAACCGCTGAGCCAAACCAGCCAGGGCTCATTCCAAACATTTTTAACAAAGGTATTTATGGTTTTCCCCCCACTGTCTTGCATAGGAAACTACAAATGAAGATTATTGCTAGTCTACATAATAGTTTATTCAAAAAACAACAAAGGTATAAGTTATTTTCATAACTCCTATTTTTGAGGTCCATATTAGGAATATAAATTTCCTAAACAAAATATCTGCTCACTATTTAAATGTAGAAATACTTTTGAAAATTCTGAGAAGTAAAAACTATCAAAATCTATATTAATTTTGCCTGGAAATGAACTTATTATCAATCAAAATGGTATCTAAGAGTTTTAACACAAATGCTTTTAGAAAAAAGTAAAATACAGAAAAAAAGAAAAATTTTTTTCTAGATTTTGTAATTGTGAGATCAAGCAAATGGAGGGCTATGCACTCTGAACTAAACAAAGTATTGGCCAAAAAATAATAATAATAAGGTAGGTTAAGTCACTTCTCTGGAACATATCTTGTATTCAGCTTTAGACTACAGATAGGGAACATCTATGTATACCTAAGACATTAATTAGGAAAGCAATGTCTTATGTTTTTACATAAATATAATTATCAAAAGAAAAATACAGAGAATACAATGAAAGTTACCAAATCAATATGCCAAAGGTACATCATTAGTTGATATAACATGAATTTAAAAATGCTGCCAATTAAACTATGAAACTGTAACATTTCAAATTTTTATTTTATAATTAATAAAATAACTTAAAAAAATCTCTTTAGCCTGGTAAGTGTGACTAATTGGATTGAGCATCAACCCATGGACTAAGAGGTCCTGGTTCAATTCCTGGTTAGGGCAAATGACTGCGATGCAGGCTTGATCCCCAGTAGGGGACATGCAGGAGGCAGCCAATAGATGTTTCTCTCTTATGTAGATGTTTCTATCTCTCTCCCTTAAAAATCAATGAAAACATATTACAAATAAATAAATAAATAAAATGTCTTTAGACTTTGACTTATTCCAAAGGATTTATCAAAATTCACTGGAGCCCGGCCAGTGTGGCTCAGTAGTTGAGTGCTGACCCATATACCAGGAGGTTGCTGGCTCAATTCCTGATCAGGGCACATGCTCAGTTTGTGGGCCCAAGCCCTGGTGGGGGGTGTGCAGGAGGCGGCTGGTTGATGTTCTCTCTCATCTATGTTTCTTTCTCTCTCCCTCTTCCTCTCCTTTCCTCTCTTTCTAAAATCAATAAAGGGGGGGGGGGGAACTCACTAGAAAAATAAAATAAAAATCCAAATATATCTATAACAAGTAAGAATGAATTTTAACTAAAAACTTCCCAACAACCCTTGTTGGTTTGGCTCAGTGGTTAGAGTGTTTGTCAGCTGAGGACCAATGGATCGCGTGTTCTTTTTTTTTTTTTATCCTCGCCGGAGGATATTTTTCCATTTTTTGTACGGATAGAGTGGGAGGGAGAGAGAGGAAGAGAGAGAGAGGGGGAAACATCGATGTGAAAGGGACACATCGAGTGGCTGCCACCCGCACGACCAACCAGGGCCGGGGACAAACTGCAACCGAAGTACGTGCCCTTAGCGGGAACCGAACCCAGGTCTCTCCGGACTGCAGGCCGACGCTTTAACCGCTGAGCCAAACTGGCCAGGGCGGGTCGCGTGTTCTATTCCAGTCAAAGGCATGTTCCTCGGCTGCTGTTTGCCCCTGGCCCTGATTGGGTTCCTGCATGAGGCACCCAGTGCATGTGTCTCTCTGGCATTGATGTTTCCCTCTCTCCCTCCCCTCACCACTCTATTTGAAAATAAATGGAAAAATATCCTCAGGTCAGGATTTAAAAAGAAAAAAGTAAAAAAAAAACACAAACACAAAAAAAAACCCCAGAAAACTCTCAACAAAGAAAAGCCTAGGACCAGATAGCTTTAATGGTGAATTCTACCAAATATTTAAAGAATTTACACCAGTCCTTCCCAAACTCTTCCACAAAAGTGAAAAGGTGGGAACAATTTGTAACTCATTCTGAGACCAACATTTTTCTGATACTGAAGCCATAGACATCATAAGTAAAAAGCAAAAACTCTAAAGATTAATTATTTCCTACGAATAGAGATGAAAAAAAATCATCAATAAAATACTATCAAACCAAATCCAGCAGCACAGTACACACACATACGATATACATCATGACCAACTGGGATTTACCTTAGGCATGTGAAGTTAATTCAATGTAAAAAATCAACATAATACATTATATGAATAGAATGAAAGAAAAAGCACATCATCATCAATAAATATAGAAGAAGTGTAACAAAATCTAACACCCTTCCTGTAAAAACACTCAATAAAAGAGGAATAGAAAGAAACTTCCTCAGCATGATAAAGGCCGTATATGAACAACCTATAGCTAACATCAAATTCAATGATAAAATAATGAAAGCTTTTGCTCTAAGATCAGGAACAAGACACTTTCACTACTTCTATTCAATATAGTACTGGAAGATCTAGCCATAAAAAATAGACAAAAATGTAAAATAAAAGGCATCCAAATTCTAAAGGAAGAAATACAACTATCTTTATTTAAAGATAACATGATCTTACAGAAAACTGTAAATACACACATACAAACTGTTAGAGCTAATAGACGGATTCAACAAAACTACAGGATACAAATCTATGCAGAAAAATCATATTTCTATAAGAAAGAAATCAACATTCCAAAAAGGAAACTGAGAAAACAATTCATTTACAGTATCATTAAAAGAATAAAATATTTAAGAATAAATTTAATGAAAGACAAGACATGGACACTGATAACAACAAAACCTTGCTAAAAGGAATTACAGTACATCTAAATAAATGAAAGACATTATTCTGTGTACAAAGACTGGTAGACTTACTACTGTTAAGATGATAATACTATCCAAAGAAATCTACAGATTCAATGTAATTCCCATCAAAATCCCAATGATTTTTTTTTAGAAATGAAAAGGCTCATCCTAAAATACATAAGCATTTTCAAAGGACCCAGAACCTAACTAATCTTTATAATAAAACTCTTAGAAGAAAACATAGGGCAAATCTTTATGACTTTGGATTTGGCAATGGTTTCTTAAATACAACACCAACAGTATGGTGTTAGAGAAAAAAAGAGATAAATCAGACTGCATAAAAATTAAAAACTTGGCCCGGCCAGTGTGGCTCAGTTGATTGTGTCAGTCAGCGGTTCGATTCCAGGTCAGGGCACATGCCTCTGTGTTAGACTCTATCATCAGTAAGAGGTGTGCAGGAGGCAGCTGATAGATATTTCTCTCTCTCCCTCTCCCTTCCCCTCTCTGTTAAGAAAATAAAATAAAAAACATTTTTAAAAACTTGTGCATCAAAGGGCACTATCAAGAGAGTAAAAAGACAAAAGGAAAATGGGACAAAAATTTGTAAATTGTATCTGATAAAGATTTAATATCCAGAATTTATAAAGAAGTCCCAAAATTTAGTACCCAATTTTAAAATGGACAAAGCTCTAACAGACATTTCTCCAAAGAAGTTATAGAAATGGTCAATAACCATCAAAACTCAGTATCAGTCATTAGGGAAATGTAAAGCAAAGTCACAATGAGATATTATTTCATACCTATGAGGGATGCTATAAATATTTTTTAAAAACTAGTGTTGGAGAGAACATGTAAAAATTGGAGCCCTGATAGAAATGTAAAATGGTACAGCCACTATGGAAAAGAATATGGTTCCTCAAAAAGTGAATCATAGAATTACCATATAACCCAGCAATTCTATGTCTAGGTATACAGGGTACACCCAAAAGAATTAAAAGCAGATATTTACATACAAATGTTCATAATAGCATTATTCTAACAGCCAAAAGTTGAAAATAATCCAGTGTCCATCAAGAAATGAATAAACAAAATCTGGTATATACATAAAATGGATTATTTAACCATAAAAGGGGGATGCAATTCTGATAACATGTTACAACACATGTGAACCTTGAAAACATTATGCTAAGTAAAAGAAGCAGACACAAATGGGAAAATATTGCATGAGTCTTCTTATATGAAATATCTAGAATAGACAAATTCCTAGAGACAGAAAGATTAGAAGTTACCACGGGCTGGAAAGAGGAGAAAGTAAAAAGTTATTTAATAAGCAGAGTTCTGTTAGGGTGATGAAAAGTTTTAGAAAATCTGAAAACAAATCATGGTGATGGTTGCATAATACTGTGAATAGAAATACTATTGAATAGTTCATGTAGTGGTTAAAACAGCCAATTTCATGTTATAGCTTACCACACACATAAAAGCCAGGCATGCTTCTTTCTCAAGGCCTCTGCACTTACTGAGTACACTCTTCCTTCATTTCATTCAGTTTTCTCAAAAGTAACTCTCTCAGTAAGGCCTTTTCTGAATTCATCAAACTTTCTCACATCTTCATTAATAATGTACAAGAAGTGCTCTATGCCCACAACATTGCTCCCCCACCACCCACCTTCCTCCACCTGATAATCTTTGAGATTACACTCAATACACTCAAGCTCTACCATCTCTAGGAAGCCTACACACACACACACACACACCCTCTCGAACTGGTAAGCACTCTTTTGTATGACACACCTTGTACACTGTATTATCATTAGTGGTCTACTTGTCTGTCTTCCCTACTAAATGTGATGAGTGTAGCAACTGGTTCTTATTCACTGGTGTATCCCTAACATTTACTAGTGTAATTTCTGGCACAGTAAATGTTCAAATGCTTTTAAGAATTAAAAAAAAATATCTGCCCTGGCTGGGTATCTCAGTTGTTTAGAGCATCATCCTGACAAACTAAAGTTGTGGTTTCTATCCCCAGTCAGGGTACATACAGGGATCAACCAATGAATGTATAAATAATTGGAACAAATCAATGTTTTTTTTTCCTCTCTCTCTCTCTCTCTCTCTAAAATCAATTTTTAAAAATGTTATATTATAAAGCAAAACAAAACCTCTTGATTCTTAATAGTTATTCCAAAAGTTGAGATTCAAAAGCATTCTTTTAAGCAATGTTTCATTTTTATTACTTTAAGAATGCCCCCACTGAACTGTACACTTTAAAATGTTAGCCCTGGCCCATTTGGCTCAGCAGTTAGAGCGTCGGCCTGTGGTCCAGAGAGACCAGGGTTCAGTTCCCGCTAAGGGCATGTACCTCACTTGCAGTTTGTCTCCGGCCCTGGTTGGTCGTGTGGGTGGCAGCCACTCGATGTTTCTCTCTCTCTCTCTCCCTCTCACTCTGTCTGAACAAAAAAATGAAAAAATGTCCTCAGGTGAGGATAAAAAAAAAATTAATAAATTTTGTCATATATATTTTCTCACACACACACAAAAAGCTCAGTGATACAATTTAAAGTTTAATTCCATTATCTGTCAGTCAAAGAATCCTACTTTCATTCATAAGTCATTCAACAAGGGGTCCTATAAGCATAGTAGAGCTTTGCAACTCTTCTGGTTAGGTTGGAATCCTGGCTTCATCACTTTATTAATTATGTATTCTATAAATCATTTAGTCAATTTGAAGTCCAGTTTCTTTATCTGTGAAATTCAGATTATAATAGTACTGATCTTGTAGAACTATTGTAAATAATCTGTATCAAGCACAGTGTTAACACTTTTCAAACTGTACTTCTTGGATTGCTGGGAAGGAAGAGAGGGCTATAGACCTCTCCAACTCCATTTCCTCCCCCCAAAAGATTCCACCCTGAATATTCTTATTTATTTTACAAATTGAGCTTTCAAATAGGAATTTTAAAAAACAAAGGATTCCTTGGTTAAAAGAATTGAAAACAACTCATCTAAATAGCAATCATCTATGCTTATATTAACATCTCCCTATGCAGATAGCCATTTACTAAATTCAATTACTTACATGTTGTTGGCATTCACACTTAATTTGAATCTCAAAGAAAGGTAAATCTTTAAAAACACAATGTCATCTCTATTCTTGGTAAAAATTATTTCAGGACAATTAATTTTGGGATGATACTGAAAATAGATTATAAGTTTCCTAGTTGTTACTGAGTTGGGTCTAGTTGTTTAATTGAAATAGTACTGAATATCATTTATACACATCACCAAATTAAGTATACATATATATTCTAAAGCAAAATAAATTTCAATGAATATGAAAGATAGGAAATTCATTTAAATGCATAATTTTCCAAAGTCTGAATGACATATACTAAAAACAGACCCAGCTTGATGATCACCATTTAACAGACAGGGTTGTTGCAGGGTTTAGAAATACATTAGAAGTTCCTAAGCTATAGTTAGGTGCTTAATAAATGTAGCTTTCCCTCTCAGACTTCTCTTTTCTGACTTTGAAAGAGCCTACAGTCTTTCATTCAAATTGTTCCATTACTGCTTGGCTTCTCCAGATTTTCTCAGGTTCTTTTGCTAATGCTGTCCCCTTCATCTCCTTCAATACCCTCATGACCATTTTAATTCACTCAGCACACCATATGGTATTCACACCACTGTAATTTTACCTCCATGGCCTCACTCAGTCCAATTAAATGAACATTTTCTGAATATCTATAATATTATGACTGGCACCTTAATACAAGGTTAGTGTCAACCTTTAACTTCAATGTGGTCCTTGCTTTTGTTGAGAAATGGTTAAATTCATTTCCCCATGTTTCTACGTTATCTCTTTGCAGTTATTTTATGTTTTCTCTCCCAAAGCCTTCAATCCTAACTTCCCTAATCTCACCCAAGGGCAATTTTGCTTCACTGTCTTCTGAGGTTTTCCAGTTGAAATTTACCAATCATCTTTTCAGAACCATGTATCTGTCTTTGTAGCTACCCCTTGTTTCTTCTAGCCATTCTCAGAAGAGTAAGCATGACTCTTCCCCAAAGATAAATCTTTCACTACTTAATACCATTCCATCTAGTCTTTAAAGGACTTATACCTACACACCTTCCATCTCTCTCTCTCTCTCTAGGATCTTCAATCATCCCCTTGCAATTCCCTGCTTCCCTTCTAACTTTAGAAATCAGCAGAACTCTCCTACCTTAGCAAAAATGTACAAACAAAATAATTTTATTTCTATCCTTCCAAGCATTGACAAATACTGAAAACAAGTGATCCACTGACTCCAATTTCCAAATACCCATTTGCCTGTTAACCTTTTGTACTTTAGTTTCATAAAATCACTGCAACTATATTTTTGAATATGACTAATAACTTAGAAGACAAACCTAAATGTTCTCTCAATCCCTATCTTTGACCACTAAGAAACACTAGCCAACACTAAACAAAGCAGAAGCTAAACTCAAATGCTATCATCTATATGAAGCCTCCAATCGTCTATGCACCCTATCATTTCATATACTATTTAGGTTTTCAATACTTAAAAGAATAAGGCCTATAACTGACTCATCTCAGGTACCCCCTACCACCCTGCTTGGCCCATAATAAAGCTGTAAAAATGTTTTCTGAACTCAGTTCAATTAACCACTCTTCCCTCTGGATATTCTCTTAGCTTCTCTGACACTACACTGTCTTGGAATTGCTTTCTTTGCTTATTTAAAATCATTTAATAGATACCAGTTTCTATGGAGTGATTTCATTTCCATCAAATCCACTTACGCGTCCGTCCGGCTGGTGTGGCTCAGTGGTTGAGCACTGACCCATGCACCAAGAGGTCACCAGTTCAATTCCTGGTCAGGACACATGACCAGGTTGTGGGACAAATCCCCAGTGGGGGGTGTGGAGGGGGTGGCTAATCAATGTTCTCTCTCACTGATGTTTCTATCTCTCTCTCCCTCTCACTTCTCTAAAAAATAAAAAAATTTTATTAAAAAAATCCACTTATGTAGTATTTCAAATTCAGTCAAATGTTGACACATCTTCCTCAATATAGTCTCTAAAATGTGATTTTACATTCAAATCCTGGAGAAACCCTATTCCATTTTTCTTGGAATACTATAAATTACCCCTTTACCCTTTTCTTACTACTGGTATAAAGCAAAGACATAAAACCTAATTTCTCCACCACTTTGAGACCATATAGCATCACATTTCCTTCTTGAAGTCTCTGATCAAAAGCATCCATCTTCTTCAAGATGTCTTTGATGAAGTTATAGATATGCATTTTTTCATTCTTCCCAAACTATACCCCCTAAAATAGTGTACTATTCACTCTATTTTATTTATTTATTTTTATTTATTTTTATCCTCACCCGAGGACATTTTTCGTTCAGACAAAGTGGGAGGGAGGGAGAGGAAGAGAGAGAGAGAGAGAGAGAGATATCCACGTGAAAGGGACACATCGAGTGGCTGCCACCCGCACGACCAACCAGGGCTGGGGACAAACTGCAACCGAGGTACGTGCCCTTAGCGGGAACCGAACCCGGGTCTCTCTGGACCACAGGCTGACGCTCTAACCGCTGAGCCAAACCGGCCAGGGCTATTCACTCTGTTAAAAACCATACATTTTTAAGGATCAAGAAAATAGTGTCTCTTGTTTGACTATAACTTTGAGAATGTAAAACTATGTTTTATTCTAATCTGCTGTAATTCAACAAGTACAAACAACATGGGCACTCCATTTTTGAACTAAAAATCTTTGTGTTGGCTATTGCATATTCCTTTCTATTATGTCTCATCCATGTAGAAATATCTATCCATCATCAAATATTCAACTTTTGAAATTAAAACAAGAGCACAACATTTTAAAAATATACTGGTATTTTAATCAAACCACGTAACTGAATGTGGAGGAACTGGCATTTTCTAACAGTGCTAAAAGGAGTGTACACTGCAACAAATTTGGAAAACTATATGGCATTGTTGCTAAAGTTGAACGTATGCAAACCTATGGCCAGTTTTTCCACTTGTAGTACTATCTACTCCAAAAGAATGTGCACACTTGTGCACCAAAACACTAGGACTGTTCATATTATTATTCATAACAGCCCAAAATTGAATCCATGTCCATCATACCTTTGAGTTAACAGCCATGAGAATGGATTACTCCTGAGTGGAAAAACACATATTAGTATCAGATATAATATAAAGCAAAAGCGCATATACATGACTCATTTACATGAAGCTGAAAAATAGGAAAATTGCTCTAGTTTTAGGAGTCAGCATAATGCTTACATCTGGGAAGGCTAAAAGAGTGTGAAAACTGGAAAGAAGTATGAGGGGGTTTCCTGGGTGTCAATACCAGTAACAATTGACCTGGGTGGTGGTTTCAGAGTTGTGTTTACTTTGTAGTAAGTCAGACAGCTATACTTTTATGATTTATACACGTTTCTGAATGTCCATTATAATTTAAATTTTAAAAAACCTAACTGGAATGAGATGAAGCATATAGATATAGATAAGAAGCACATAGGTAAGTAAATATAAATCACCATTTAGAGTATATGTTACTCATAAAAACATTGGTAAACAAATAAAGAATGGTCTCTGAACACACATGAGTAAACTCTGTATAGTACTGATTTCAACACATATACCAAAGCAAAAGTAATAAGAGTTATCTTATATTTGGATATACAGTGAATTCACTAAATTATGCAACCTCTGAAATAAAATATCCCCTAATACTAAAAACCTCAGGCAACTCAGTTTCTCTGACCATCAATTTCTTCATCTGTAAAACAAACTGAAATAAGTGCACCAAATCTATACTCTTGAATTCCTAGATTTGTTTTAGGTAAAGCTGTCCAGTTTCAGGAATAGAAGAAAAAGTTTTAATGAATAGATGTTTAATTTCCCCTTTTAAAGACAAATATCGCAAAGATAACATAACTTTAAATATAGAAAAAAATTGAATTGTAGACCGTTGATTCAATGGATAGGGGCAGAATGATTTTTAATTTACTCAAACTGTGATAAAGCACAAAATCTGAAAATAAAACAAACTTTATGAAAGATATATGACAACTAATGATTATCCCAATCATTTCCTTCATCTTATAAAAGGAACTAACAAGATATATTAGCAGTTATCTTTCAGATGCACAGATATCGATTTCCAATAGAATAAAATTTAATAAAATTTATACTGCTGCTGCTTAGTCAGGTAAACTAAACTGATATGACCAATGGACAAGAAAAATCATTTTTTTTCAGATTTCAAACCATGTTTCTTTGTTACAATAACATTTAAAATTATTGCTTTAAAAAGTCTTTAAGTACTATAATTTTTAAAAAAAACCTTAATATTCAGTTAGTTAACCTCAGCTAATAACCCCAGTTATAACAAACATCAGTATCTGTAACTAATTGATAAATAATAGCTACTAATGACCTGAGCCATAGTTTTTACTCATAAGTATCAGAAGTCTCATTAAAAATGATAAATTTAATACCAGGCTGCCTACAAGCTAATGCCTTTATTTAAAAAAAAATTTTTTTTTCTTTATTGATTTTTAGAGAGAGAGGATGGACGGAGAGGGAGAGATAGAAACACTGATGGAGAGAACATCGATTGGCCGCCTACTGCAAGCCCCCCACCGGGGATTTGGCCCACAAACTGGGCATGTTCCCTGTCTGGAATGGAACTGGCTGGCGACCTCTTGGTGTATGGGATGACCCTCAACCTCTGAGCCACATGGGCCAGGCACAAGCTAATGCCTTTAAAGCGTGCTACTTTCCTGAGAACATCGAAACCACAAGACTTCTGTATTCTGCATTATCACCCAAATAATATGTAAACCCATCTAATACTAGACTCAATTTTTTTCTCAAACCTTCATGTTTAATATAATCTATATTAATATTCACAAACTTTCAAAAACTGAAATGCACTCTTAAAAGGTAACATCATTTCAGTTTCTAATTCTTCTAACATAAATATGAAGCTTGCTTCTTCCTCTCAAAACACACACACTATGAATGTCATAGTATGGTATCACGCATATAGCTAAACTTATCCTGACACACCTATCACTAAGATAAAGGCAGTCCCCATCCTCTAAAGCACTTGTTTGAGGATGGTGCTCAAAACTTCCTTTCTTGTCCAACAGTATTTCCCCTTGTCCGCATTTCAGTAGATCTCATCACAATCTATCTAGTTCAAATCAGGAAACTGAAGGTCATTTTTTTTTTTTTTTTTTTATCCTCACCCGAGGACATTTTTTGTTCAGGTAGAGTGGGAGGGAGAGAGAGGGAGAGAGAGAGAGAGAGAGAAACATCGATGTGAAAGGGACACATCGAGTGGCTGCCACCCGCACGACCGACCAGGGCCGGGGACAAACTGCAACCAAGGTACATGCCCTTAGCGGGAACCGAACCTGGGTCTCTCGGGACCACAGGCTGATGCTCTAACCGCTGAGCCAAACCGGCCAGGGCCTGAAGGTCATTTTTGATACCTTTCCTATAACGTCCAATCCATCATGAAGTTGTCATTTCCTTACTATTCCTATCTCCTCTGTCTCTCTCTATCAAATCAAATTACACTTACACACACATATCCCTTTCCTTCATCTCTACATATTCTACCCTAGTTGTAGCTAGCATCATGTGTTACTTCAACTATAAGTACAATGTCTTCGCTTTCACTCTTGCTTTTCCCAATCCATTCTCAAAGTGATACTTTTAAGTATTAAATTAAAGCATGTAACTCCTTTGTTTCAAAATCTTCAATGACTGCAATGTCCTTAGTAAAACCCAAGTCTTTAACAGGTCCTGCAATGCCCTGTATAGTCTGTTTGCTGCCTATCTCATTCCATCTTCCATGGTTTTCCTCATAATGCTCCTTCCACCCTGAATTTCTTTCATTTATTCCAACATATTAAGCATTTCTTGTTTTCATACATATTTTTCTCTTTCAAAAAACTTTCCCTATCTGGCTTCTTCTTCATGTCTTAACATAAGTAGCACCACCTGACAGAGGCCTTTTGTGACCACACAATCTAAAATCCTGCCCATTTTTCTCTCATAGCACCCTGTTCTCTTTCTTTATTGAATTCATCACAAGTTGTAATTTTACATTTGTTTATTTACTTATTCATTATCAATTTCCACTATTAGACTGTAGATTCTACCTAGGCAGGGTTCATTTAAAATGTTATATATAATACATCAATAAAGGGAACACTTAATAAATATATATATATTTTTTAGGTTAATTGCTATATTTATTTTTATTTTTTTTAATGAATTATTTATTTTTTTTTTTTGTTACAGATATTTTACCTTTTTACCCATTGGCACCCCCACCCCACCCCACCTCCGCCCTGTCCCCAGCTTAGTTGTCCATGTCCATTGGTCATGCATACATGCATATAAGTTCTGTGGTTTATCTCTTCCCACCCCCCACCCCTTCTGAGGGATGTCAGTCTGTGCCCTACTTCCGTGTTTCTGGGTCTACTGTTAGTTCTATGTGTTTTTGTTTTTACCCTCACTCGAGGACATTTTTTCCATTTTTTTTGCTAGATAGAGTGGGAGGGAGAGAGAGGAAGAGAAAGAGAGAGAAACATCGACATGAGAGGGACACATCGAGTGGCTGCCACCCAATCAGGGCCGGGGTTAATAAATATTTTTAATGAATGGATGGATGTGAATGACCTGGAGTCCAGAGAACAAATTACAACTGAAAGTAATTTCCCCTTCTCTAGGTCTCCTATTTGTCACTTGATCAGCTTTATAAAGGAGAGCAAAAAGTGTTCCTGCAAACTTAAAGGCAATACAATAGAGGGAATGTCAGAAAGTTGTACATGTCAAGTTAGTGAGACAAATAATAATGCTATGATCTCATTGGCAGGAGAAATCTGTAAGGGTCACAATGACAAGAGATGGTTTTATTCACAAGGTAGAATTTGACCTGAGTATTCACAGAATGGTAAAATTTGGACAGTGAAGTCAAAAGAAAGTAAGCAGAGATATCCAAGTGTTAGAAGACAGCTATAAAACTGTAATGTGCCAACTTGTATTTACAAAATAAGTAAAAGCTAAATCTATATTGCGGTTAAGACATGTTAATCATGTTAAGACTATAATAGCTACAAAACATTTAAAAGGTTACAATAAAATCATTTTATCTCCCCAGTGTCCATGAACCTCTTCAGATTCCAATCTTTGGCTTTTAAAGTTTTTCAAACATTTATGACAACATGTTCTAATAAATTAGTTTTCATAATTCAGGTTCACTCTGACCATCTGTCAAGTTTCCATATTCTTACATACGTTCTTTATTCTCTATACTAATACCTGATGAAATATCCCAGTAGATCTATTCATTTCAGTCATATTTATTTTCCTTTATAGACTGACATCTCCAAGAGTTCATCTTTTCTTCTCTGTCAAAGTATTTAGTTAACTTTTACTTCTATTACATTTACATCACTTCTAACCCTTTAGAAAGTCTAAAGTGTTCAAATGTACCAAAGTTTTTATTTTACAATTGATAGAAGCTTCAATAGATTTCACTTCTAAATCTCCAATGCTACTTTCAGTGGATACATTAAACCTCCCTTCAGTTCTTTCTTGTTTCCATAGATGAAGTGCCAAGGTCTAGTTCAAGCCTTACAGAAAGCATTCAGTTTCACTAGATAAGAGGTTTAGATTTATAAGTTTCTAAAGATACTTATGACTTCATTAATCTCATACTGTCATGGGCTTCTTCCATTGACAACACTGTTTCCTATCTTTATTCATACCTACTGACTTGAAGTTATTCTTTTAAAAACGTTCTTTTCAGCCCTGGCCAGTTTGGCTCAGCGGTTAGAGCGTCAGCCTGCGGTCCAGAGAGGCCTGGGTTCGGCTAAGGGCCCATACCTCCGTTGCAATTTGTCCCCGGCTCTGGTTGGGTTGTGTGGGTGGCAGCCGCTTGATGTGTCCCTTTCACATCGATGTTTCTCTCTCTCTCTCTCTCCCACTCTATCTGAACAAAGAATGGAAAAATGTACTCAGGTGAGAATAAAACAAACAAACAAACATTCTTTTCAGGTAAGGCCAACTATATATACCACTATTTATTTCAAAACCTCTGTATTTCCTTATACTTCAATCCAAAAATAATTTCAGAGGGCAGATTTCATGTAATACTTAGAATCACAGAATTGCAAAACTGGAGAAAAACTAAGGTTCACAGAGGTTAAGAAACTTGACTATAGCTACAGTGTGGGCAGTTCAAGAGAGTCTCCCCAAGATGTGCCACTCTGGCATACACATTATTTTGAGCTGAAAATAAACCTAACAAATTCTGGTAGAGTTTCTACCTCCCCCTTTCCTTCCTTAAGAGATTCAGATGGCAAAACCTTCAGGAAGGAAAACTTAGCATAAACCCCTTAGCATATTCACTTTACCACATATGAATTAAGTATAGGTAGACAGCAAAGATCCATGCAAAAATCAGTTCACTAGATTCCCCTCTGACCCATTGTTTGAGTTGCCTAGAGAGAATGTGTTTGCCACTTTCTGGGCTACCTGTGAATTGCCCATTTCCCCTTTGAAATCTCAGCTACTTCCCCTGCTTCTCCTTTGTCCAAAATGACATATCTAACTTATTTGTCTCCCAGTCTTTGGAAATTTTCATGCTTATGTGGCTTTCCCATGCACTTGTATTACACTCTGATTTTCTTATGTTAGTCTGCTGTATGTTATTTGAATTATTGACCAGCCACAGGTACTAAAAGGGTAAGGGGAAAGTTTTCCCAGCCCCAACAAAAGCAAGTAAAGTGACAAAGTCCTGATTCTCTCCAATCAGCACTCCTTCCAAATCAAGAAGGCTCTACTGGTTACACCAGCACAATGTTTTCTTTCCTAATGCTTTTTCCTATGTCCTTAGGACAACATCTTTTTCTAGTTAATCAATCACAAGGTTTTGTTTTTTAACTCTACAAAAGCCACTCTCCTAAAAACTTTTAAAGGATGACAAAGATACTAGAACTAAACCTGAGAAGCAACTTTCTTCCCAGAACATGTCTATATTACAAGATATGTGATTTATATGAAACTTCCTAAGGACTAAGACCTACCAACACTTTCTAGTACGCTACAGGATTTAATGTGAAGTGTGAAAGCAACAGGAGCAGAAACAGAAAAGTCTTGGAAGAGAGAAACACAGGCTTAAAATATCTATTGCAGGTATTTTTCATTTAACACATATTTATCAATTATCATATGGAAGGCGATTGCTGCCTGCTATTAGCAAAAAGTCACGTTTAAATTCAAGTTCTGTAAATCCAACAGGAAAAAAACAGTATGTTCATCCTTCTGCATTGCAAACACGCGCGCAAACACACACACCCACCAGCCCTCCCTCTGCAATATGGAATCCCCCTTCTTTACATTCATGTGTTTGCAGAACTAGTGGTCTTTTAAAAAGTCCTCGTATAAGTATGCACAGGGCACAGTAACATTACACAAGACAAACCCTCTTTTCCACTTAAGATCATAGCTGCTTAAATAGAACTGGAGATTTGAAATCAGAGACAAAGGTGAAAAGTAGCGTGAAAAACTGAAAAACTAAACTGTGATAGTGCTTTTATTAATGAAGATACACTTTATTTAGTACGGAGGAATAAAAGTCATATTAGTGTCAAATCCCAGACTTCCAAGAGAGTAACTGTGAAACACTGTTAATGTCACAATTTTAAAAAGTTTTTGTCTACTTTGGTTCTGAAAAGTTTTATTTTTCTTAAAAGGAAAAGAAAAAAGAAAAAAAAAAAGCTAAACAAATCCAAAAAAGGAACAAACAGAAACCACTGAGCTGGCGACTGCTAAACGCCAATAAGACACCAGGCTTTCCGGGTCGCGCTGGCTTTGGGATGAAGTCCGCGCAGCGAGCCCGGGAACCACCCATCAGTCCCACGCCCGGAGCCCGGAGCCCGGAGCCCGCAGCGGCAGCAGCGGCGGGTCCGGGCCGCTGCAGGCACGGAGAGGCCCTGGGGCGACGATCGCAGGGAAGACAGTGAGGTCGTAACCCGGAGGCCGGGCCTGGGAAAGCGCCGGGGGCGTCCGGGGCTCGGGGGCACCAGCGCCCGCGCGGGACGCCCTGTCATGAGTCACGGAGGCGAGAAGGCAGGCGGGCGGGGAAGGAGGCTGCAGGATGGAGGGAAGCCCGGCTCTCGGGAGGGACGCGAGCAGACGGGAGGCCGCGACCTCACGCGGGGCGGGGAAGGGGAGCCCTGCCCACCCTGCCCTCTCCTCCTCCCGACGCAACAGGCACGGCGGTCGGGTCCCGACCCCAGGGGCTGGGGCTGCGGGGAGGGGGCAGCCCGCAGCCATGACAGGCGCGGGGCGGGCCGCGGGCTGGCTGGGCCGCACGTGCGGGCAGCGCCCCCTCCCCGGCCTCCCGGCGCGCCCGCCCGTCCCCGGGCGCGGGCCCCTCAGCTCCGGCGGCGCGGCCCGGCCAGCCCCGACCCTCCACCCCCACCCCGGCCGAGCGGCGGCGGCACGTACTCACCGCCGCCCGCTGGCTCCCGGGCTTCGCCATGACTGAGGCGCCCCCGCCGCCCCCCGCCTCGACCGAGACTGACACGCGCGGCTGGCCGGGCGGGGGCGGCCTCCGGCGACCACCCGGCTGACAGAACCCGCCCCCGCCTCTCCCCACCAGTTGAGCAGCGGCCGCTGCCCCGCGGAGCCCCCGGGCTCCCTCCCCTCGCCTGGGGCGCGGGTGGCAGCGGCGGGCGGCGGCACTTACCGGCGGCGCGGCCAGGCCCCCCTGTCAGCGCGGGGCCGGGAGGGAGAGAAGGGAGGAGTGAAGGGGCACCGCCTCCCCCGCGCCGCCACGCACCCGCCTGATTGGCCCAGTGCACTCCCCCAGCGCGACCCCACCAGCCCCTGCGAGCGGCACTCCAGCAGCACCGGCGCCTTATTTGCATATTTGTGCCCGCGCCGCTGATTGGCCCGCGCTCCGAGGGGCGGCCGTGACCGCTGCGGCTCCTGCGGGCGCTCCTGCTGCGTCCGAGGACCCGGGAGGGAGGATCCCCTTCTCTGCTCCGCTCCCCTCCGCCCGGCCGACCTGGGGTGGAGGGCGGCGGGAGGCGGGGTCGCCGCCCTGCTCCAACATGGCCCCGCCGCGCCGCGCCGCCGACCCAATCGCTGGAGCGGTTACTCCAGGAGCCCCGCGGCCTTGGGGCGGGGAAGTGTGGGGGCCGGGCGCCCTCTGGCCGGAGCGCGGGGCAGTGCAGCGGCCCGGGTTCCCCTCCCGCCCCGCCGTGGCCGCCACGTCAGGCCGCGCCCTCGCGGCGGCCTCTCCCCTGCCCGCGGCCCCGCCGCCACGTCAGGCCGGCGGGCACGCCCCGGCCCCAGCTGACCAGTGGCGGGGTCGGCGTCGAGGTCACTCACACGCTGGGCATCTCCCCGCCAGCTCGTGTCGGCCGAGCAGCCACGAGGACAGAGCCTCCCTTTCACACGGCCGTGGATTCGGCCCCACGTTGTCCTTTCGCTCGGGAACCCCAGTGACACGCCTGTGCGGTGAAATTGAGAGTGGGGACAGCGCCGCCATGGTGATGCGACGATCAGTCCAGGTGCCCAGCACCTGCCGTGCCCAGGCCCCGGCTCAGGGGAGCCCCAGCCCGGAGTCCTGGTCTGGCGACCGCGTGCCCCCCAAATGCTGGGGAGCTGGGGCCAAACCTCGACTCCCCAGGTTCCGGCCCGCGCTCTAAATGGCACACCTCTGCCCTGGCGGTTTGGCTCAGGGTCAGAGCGTCGGCCTGCGGTCCAGACAGACCCGGTTCGGTTCCCGCTAAGGGCACGTACCTCGGTTGCAGTTTGTCCCTGGCCCTGGTTGGGCCGTGCGGGTGGCAGCCACTCGATGTTTCTCTCTCTTCCTCTCTCTCCCTCCTACTCTATCTGAACAAAAAATGAAAAAATGTCCTTGGGTGAGGATTAAAATAAAATAAAATAAATTGCACACCTCTGAAGGCAGAGAAAGAACAAATGAAGAAGGCAAAACAAGAGGGGAAGGACGGCACTGGTCTAGTAGGGGGCGTACTGGAAAAAGCCACTGTCTTATGAAGGCGTGCCAGTCAGTAATCAACCGAGGGACCTACATTAAATCAACGTGTCCCAGGGTCTCGGTTTTCCCTTCTGCAAAATGAAGAGGAAGGACAATTTTTCTAAAAGTCTTCCAGCTCTACAATGCTTTGGGTCTGTCCCTGGCTAGTTTGGCTCAGCGGTTAGAGCGTCGGCCTGCGGTCCAGAGAGACCGGGGTTCGGTTCCCGCTAAGGGCGCGTGCCTCAGTTGCAGTTTGTCCCTGGCCCCAGTTGGGGTTGTGTGGGTGGCAACCACTCCATGTGTCCCTTTGACGTTGATGTTTCTCTCTCTCTCTCTCTCTCTCTCTCTCTCTCTCTCTGGAAAAAAAAAAATGCTTTGGGTCCATCTTTTGGGCCCTAAGCTGGCTTTAACACCTAATTAAAACTTGAAAACCCGTATTAGCATGAGAGACAGACAAAATGATGGGATGTTAGAACTTCAATCATCCTACCTTAAGTTTGTTTGAAACTCTACAGGTTCAAATCCAGCCTGGGCAACATTTAGCACCCACCTTAGAGTTGACAGAAATCTCTTGAATTTCAGTCTGCAAGAAGCCTACAGCAGGTTCGCTGCCTTTTTATACCTGACCAGAATGGAATGGCTGCTGTATACAGTGCTAGTTGCCAAGTCATTTCATTCTTTCTATTCCCCATAAGACCCTCAAGAGTAGATGACACAAGTCTATTTAATTGAGATAGAGAAAGGACTGGGAGCAAACCCTGCTGAGAGACAAGTTACAATTACAGCTTTGATTCCCCTCAAAGATACTTAATAACAACCACATACTAGGATAAGAATGCACAGAAACAGCTCCCTACACTACTTATTTAAATACTGCTTTCGTTTGCAAATGTAACCTGTTGAGTCAAATTGAAGGCCAGAAACATCTCATTTATCTGGCATCCTAAGAGAAGAAGCTATCCCTTAGAAATGAAATCTTTAGCTGCTTTAGAGAACTTTTCTCCTCAAGAAAACGAATGTTTTCTTGAATACCGCCCTTTGGAAATTACTTAAACTTGGTGGTCATCATCATTATTAACACTGTTGTATTCTATTATGATCAATGATTGCCCTCAAAAGTATGTAGGTCTGTTTGTCCCCCATAATAAATGTCCTCTAGAATGCTGTTTTCATCATTTTAAACTTTTATCTGGTGTTTTGTTCTTATGTGTGTCACTTTCATCACTAATGGGCTGGCACTTCTCCATTTTTCTACCTAACAATCATCTTTTTTTTTTTTTTTTATCCTCACCCGAGGATAATTTTCCATTTTTTGTACAGATAGAGTGGGAGGGAGAGAGAGAGAGAAACATCGACGTGAAGGGACACATCGAGTGGCTGCCACCCGCACGACCAACCAGGGCCGGGGACAAACTGCAACCGAGGTACGTGCCCTTAGCGGGAACTGAACCCGGGTCTCTCCAAACCACAGGCCGATGCTCTAACCGCTGAGCCAAACTGGCCAGGGCGCAATCATCTTTTTTTAATGTTTATATTCTATGAACTTAGATCCATATAAATTTTTATTACTTTAGACTCAAGCTTTAAGTAAAAATTTTCTGTGGGTTAATTACATGAGTTTTTGACATCTATTTTGATTGCTCAGTGGCTGGTTTTTGTTTTTGTTTTTATCCTCATCCAAGGACATTTTTTGATATTTTGTTCAGATAGAGTGGGACAGAGAGAGAGAGAGAGACATCGACGTGAAAGGGACACATCGAGTGGCTGCCACCCGTACGACCCAACCAGGGCCAGGGACAAACTGCAACCGAGGTACATGCCCTTAGCTGGAACCAAACCCGGGTCTCTCTGGACGCTCTAACCGCTGAGCCAAACTGGCCAGGGCTCAGTGGCTGGTTTTTACTTATTTCTTAAATCTTGGTATTCTTGGTAACTGAGGTTTCTGATTATGTACTCTCTCTAGAAGCTTTTGCAAAAGATGGCTCTACAGGCTACATCAGTAAATACAAGTACCCATTTGAAATTTAAATGGATAAGAATCAATATCATCTTTAAAAAAGAAAGAAAGGAAGAAAAGGAAGAGAAGGAAGGAAGGCAGGCAGGCAAGCAGGCAGGCAGGCCCGGCCTGTGTGGCTCAGTGGTTGAGCATTGACCCATGCACCAAGAGGTCACCCATTCAATTCCCTGGTCAGGGCACATGACCAGGTTGTGGGCCCGATCCCCAGTATGGGGCATGCAGGAGGCAGCCAATCAATGTTCTTTCTTATCGATGTTTCTCTCTCTCTCTCTCCCTCTCTCTCTCAAATCAATAAATAAAAAAAATAAAAATAGCCCTGGCTGGTTTGGCTCAGCAGTTAGAGCGTCAGCCTGCGGTCCAGAGAGACCCTGGTTTGGTTCCCGCTAAGAGTGCGTGCCTCGGTTGCAGTTTGTCCCCGGCCCTGGTTGGGTCGTACAGGTGGCAGCCACTTGATGTGTACCTTTCACTTCGATGTTTCTCTCTCTTTCTCTCTCTTCCTCTCTCTCCCTCCCGCTCTATCTGAACAAAAAATGGAAAAAAAATGTCCTCAGGTGAGGATTAAAAAAAAAAATTAAAAATAAATAAATAAATAAAAATAAAAAAAGAGTCAATATCATCAACATCAAAATCTAGCAACATTGACCTAATTTTCCATCAGGCGATAGAATGTCCATAGCCAGGTGGTAGCAACGCTCTCCAGGTCCCAAGGAAGCCTGGGCTATGGCAAAGAATGGTTCTCCACACCCCGAATGAAGCATTTACAAGTATATCCAGTAGGTAACATTTGCTGAAATCTAGTCCCAGGCACTGTGTTAACGGCTTATACTTGGTATTTCATTTTACAACCACTAGTGGTTTACCTTCACAACCACTCTATGAGAAAGATTTTTTTTTTTCATTTTTATAGATGAAGAGGGTCCCAAATCATGCCCTAATTACACATTTAGTGGCAGAGATCGGATTCAAACTTAGTACTGATTAGACCTAAAGCCTGTCACTCTTAACCATTATATTGTATCCCTCCTTTCAACCTTAGTTTCCAATTCTATGTTTATCAAACCTTTTAGCAATTAATTTGGCACTCCTTATACAGGCATTTTGATTGACGTCACCAAAAAGGAATATCCCAAAGTGGATACCTCAAACTTGGCATTTTGTAAGTTTAAACAATATGAACCAAAGCTCTGATACTTGTTTACTTTGGGAGGAAACTAGGACATTCAACTATAAAACTGTAAAACAAAGGATTAGACCCTACCTCAGTGAGACGTACAGAAGTGATGCCCACATAATGGTCAAAAGAATCTTAAAAAGGAAGAAGGTTTGAGGACTCACACTTCCAGATTTCAAAATTTACCACAATACTACAGTAATCTAGAGAGTGTGGTGCTGGCATAAGGATCACTGGAATAGAATTGAAAGTCCAGAAATAAACCTTTAATTTATGGTCAATTGATTTTCAACAAGCGTGCCAAGACATTTATGTCAAGAAAGACAAATGGATATACAAATGTTAAGAGAATGAAGCTGGACTTGTACCTCACACCATACACAATAAAACAAAAGGGATCACAGACCTAAATGTAAGAAGTAAAAGTACAAAACTCTAAGAAAACAGTAAATCTTCAGGATCTTGGGTTAGGCAATAGTTTCTTATGTGTGGCACCATATAAGAAAATGTAAATAAACTGGACTTCATTAAAATGAAAAACTTTTACTCAAGCAAGCAAAGAAAAAACAGATAAATTGAACATCAAAACAGAAAACCTTTTGTGCTTCAAAGGAAAGTGGAAGGAAAGACACCCACAGAATGACAGACAATATTGGCCAATCATATCTCTGAGAAGGATAGTAACTCAGTGAAGAACATAGGACCTTTTTAGAACAGGAGTGAAGGATATCACTAGAAAGCTCTTTAGCCTTCCTTTTTGGGCTCTTGTTCAAGCAAATAGTAAAGAGAGCTAGGTAGGCTTTCATCTACAGCTTAAAGCACCTCCAAGATCATTTAAAAGCATGTTCAGCACTGTTTTCAAATCTAGAGGGTTCCGATAATAACAACAGCCAAAGGATGTGTTCAGCCAGGCAGCCGTTGCTCAGACTCTTACTCTTAGGCCTATTTAATCAGGGACAGATCTTAGAGTCTGTAAGTTTTATCTAGTTTATCCCCTGCTTTTAGCCAGGAATGTACTTCAAAGCATAATCCTATTTGACAGTTCAAATCTTCCACAGGTCTGCTTTTATAAACAGTTGCTTGTCCTAATCTTAAAAGGTCTTCAGGAAAAAGAGGTTTTGCTGTTCACCTTGATAAGACATCCCTGAGCATCTCATTCCCTCTTTTTGTGCCTCTGCTTCTCTTGGCATCATGTAAGCACTCCTGGAGAAGTCCCATCTAAATCAAGTTTGGACGGATCAAATACATGAAATGCAGCTGCATTTAAAGAAGAAATTCATTCACAGATATTTAAAGCATGTCTGTGACATGTCAGGCACAGTGCTAGGTTCTGGAAACACAACAATGAACAAGACAGACAGGGTCCTTTGGCCTCATGGCAAATTATTTTGTGAAGTAAATACCCACTAATTATTTTTATTAATTTTGGTAATAACCTTAATTTGCAGGTAGTATAATTGTGCTTTTAAAAACCATCTGTACTGCTCTGGCCGGGTGGTTCAGTTGGTTGCAGCATTGTCCTGTACACCAAAGGTTGTGGGTTTGATTCCAGGTCAAGGCACATACCTAGGTTGGGAGTTCAATCCCCAGTTGGGGCATGTTCAGGAGGCAACTGATAGATGTTTCTCTCTCACATCAATGTTTCTCCCTTCCTCTCTCTAAAATCAATAAACATATCCTCAGGTGAGGATTAAATAAAAACAAAAACAAAAAAAAACATCTATACCATATAGCCTACAAACTAATGGAAAACATAGACATGTATATTTCTAATCAACTGGTTTGTTTTATAGATGTTGGGAGACTCTTATTTAAAGAACCCATCCTGGTGCAATTTAAACCCATCTTGTCTTGTTTAAGCTTCAAAAAAGAAAATTGCACCACGTTTCCTCTGAGTATTTCTTGACTTGTTTTTTCCTTATCAATTATAGGCATGACTACAATTTGGTCACCGTCTTTCCATGACCCCATTGTCCAGGTTTCACACTCATACGTATGTTTTGGGAAGACCTTATAAAACTCATATATTATTATTAGGAATAAAACAAATCCTTTCCCAAAGCTTACTGCATATATATATGTGTGATTTTTTTTTCCTGATATGGACTGCTTAAGAAAGACTATCTTTCTTATGAAGATCATCTTTTAAAGCTCTCCCATTTTATTAGGACATATCATCTCTTATTTAAAAGCATTTGGGATTATTGGAATGCTGGGACATTGGGGTTGAGAATGCATACTAATTATGGTTTTTTTTCTTTGCACCAAACCCTCTGGTTTGTTTTATAGAGGATGAGTAACAACGTGCCAAACCAGGAAAATTAATTCCAGGTTATGGGATTAAAAAAATTGTAAGAGCAGAGGGACCTTAGCAAGTTTTGCTGGAAATAAATCAGTATAGCTTTTTTTCTTCTGGTTACCATTAGATGTTAAGCAGTTAGTGACTTTGCATAATTTAAGTAGAAGTCTAATGTGAAAACATGGAAAGGAAGGAGTTAGTCTGTGTTCCTGAAAGTAAGAAAATTATAGAAATACTTAGGTTTCCTACAGGCTCAGTTTGAATTCTCCAACATTATGGATATTTGATGAACCTTCCAGAAAGTATGGTAGGTAGAGACCTCAAAAAATCACATGTCAGAGACCTGAATGTCTTCCACAACGGGGCCAGCTCTGCCACCTCAATAGGCTGTATTCAAGTGAGAGTATCAAGATAGAAGAGTCAAGAATCAGGGAAAATCCTCTGCATGTCAAATACGTAGTTGATTTCCCCCTTTTCAGGGTATAACTCAGTGTCATGTGGGACTGCCTAACTTTTTCTCATGTGCAGCCATTTTGGCTAATCTTGTGCAGCCCTCTTTGTCTGGCGTGCTGGTGGCTACTTCTCTGTTTTCCCTTTTCAGAGTGGACACTATTTGACAAGAACACACTGAGTAACTTCACCCACCACACCTGCAATGTCCTGGCAGAAAGAAGGGCTGTCATTTGGGGTTATCCCACCTGATTTTGTAAACTATCTGAGATGTCAGGCACACGCTTGCTCGCTCTCTGCCCCTCCTATTTCTAGATAAATGAAAGTGACTACAGTATTTTCTGTTCCTCAACCACACAATTGTCCCGTCTCCAGACCTGTTCACCTTCTATTCCTTCTGCCTTATCATTGGTTCCTGCAGATCTTGCAAAAATGGCTGCTCAAAGAGGCCTTCCTTGTCCCATAATTACTGTTTATTTCCTTCTTAACACTTGTCAAGGTCCTGGTTGTGTGTGATTATTTGTCCCCACCCACTAGAAAGAAAGCATCAGGAGGCATGGTCAGGCTCAGTGTTGATCCTGGAAGTATCCCCAGCATGTGATGCACAGGTGCTCAATAAATGTGTTACCTCACACTGAATAAACTGCTCGCCCACCACACCTGCAAAGTCCTGGCAGAAAGAGCTGCTGTCATCTGGGGCTATCCCACCTGATTTTGTACAAGACACTGGACGCCTCTTCTGGAGATTCCCAAGTCTTACTGCATATTAGAATCACCTGGGAAACGTAAAAATCACCTTTGCTTAGAGCAACCCAAAGCATTCTTCAGTCTACTCTGTGCCTTCTAAATATCTGCCTCTTCATCACAAAAGGGCAGAATTAGGCACAGACCAGATGAAAATGTAACCGCTCAGGGAAGAGAAAATGCAGCCAAGTAACTAGGTTCATCTGTTAGTATCTGCTTGGAAAAGCTCAAACTAAAGGGGGAAAATTCCAGCACACTTCTCGCTTCCTTAGTAAAAAAAAAAAAAAAAAAGTCATCAACAAACCCCTTCATTTAGATATGGAAGTCAGAGACAATGAATGAACGAATGAATGAATGAATGAATGAATGAATCAATCAATCAATCAAAGTTAGAGCAAAGCAAATGAGAACAATGCTCCCAGAGGAGAGTGTAAATTCCATCTTCTTCCCTGGAAGAAGCACAGGCCAATTGGCAGACTCAGAAACACTTGTCCATACTTTTCAGCCTGACAAACTCCAAGCTTTTACAGCCTTATCTATAATCGGGACCTCTACTATTTTTTAAGAAAAAACAATGGATATTGATGTTTTTTTCAAGCCATGCCATTAACAAAGTGGTTTTTTTGTTTTGTTTTGTTTTGTTTTTTCAAAATCACCATCAGAAATGTTAACAACTAGGTTCATGCTGAAAATTAATTGGTTTCCCCTCCAGTTAGAAAAGACAAATGACTGATTATAACAAAATGGATAGGACTCAGATTAGAGGCAGAAATACCCTGAGTTATAGTGCAGGCTCTCCCACCTGCCAACTGAATGAGTGATCAGCAATTGTTCTTGCCTGTGGAATGAGAATCCTAACACCTAGGCCTCCTGCCTCACCTTGTTGTCATTTCTTATATAATGTTCACAAGTATTCTCTGAAAATGCCACCGCATGCAAATGAAAATGACTGGTCTTCTGTCTTGTAGGTGAACTTTTAATTAAGAAAAAAAATTCCAGCCCTGGCTGGTTTGGCTCAGCGGTTAGAGCGTCGGCCTGCGGTCCTGAGAGACCCGGGTTTGGTTCCCGCTAAGAGCACGTACCTCAGTTGCCGTTTGTCCCTGGCCCTGGTCGGTTGTGCGGGTGGCAGCCACTCGATGTGTTCCTTTCATATCGATGTTTCTCTCTCTCTCTCTGTTCCTCTCTCTCCCTCCCACTCTACCTGAACAAAAAATGGAAAAATGTCCTCGGGTGAGGATAAAAAAAAAAAAAAGAAAAAAAAATTCCAGTCACTACAGTAATTAGAAATGTTGACTTAGGATGTAATATATGCCCAGCAAAGTGCTGAACAAAAAACTGTCCACAATCAAGACTTGCTTTGTAACACAGTCCTGGTGTATACCGACCACTAAGGAAACGTGATCCATTTGACCAGACAGTAGTAGGTAGAGCAGCAAATAGGTAAAGCAATTTCCTTTGCAGCAGGAGAAACTCAGCTCAGCAGAAATAACATGAAAAAATCCACTTATTCATTGCCAAAAGTTTTTTTCCAGCCCCAGATCTAAAGTTCTTTCTTTCCCACTGAAATGTCCAGGTCATGAAAGGGACTACGTAAATGCAGAGACCCTCTATCAGTCAAGATTAGGCCAACAAACTGGAATAACTGTGAGTTAACAAGTTTCCATTCAAGGTTGTCAATAGATAAGAGGATCTGAAAAGTTGAAAGTTGAAAGCAGTTTTGCAATTGATGGTAGAATGACTTAAAACAGAATAATTCCCACATCCTAACTAGGCTAGAGGCAACCACAGAAGTTGTCTGGCTAAGAACAGGCTGCAAGAAGGTTAGAAGTCTACGTGGTCTAGGTAAGTGTTTAACTTCACCTTGCCTTACTTTCCTTATTTATTAGTAAAATAAAAACAAAAATATCTCCTTTGCAGGTTTAATAATCTGAAGCTTAGATATGATATACATAAAGTCAGCATATATTAGGTTATCAATAAATTACAACTAATTTTAAAAAGTCAGTTGAGTGATTTTCAGACTGTTCAAGTGGAAAGCTGTAGATCACGGTGAAATGTTAATATAATTTCTCAAATCATATAAATCAGGAAAGGTTTTTAAGTAGCAACCATGACTATAGTTTATTGTATATGAGCACTATAATATCACAAAAAAAAACACGTCTGTTCACCAAAACAAAGAAAGAAAATCCCCCCAAACAAGCTATTGAGTTGGTTCACATGTCAGAATCTTCCCATAATACTTGCTGGTTCCTTGTTGATTTGATTTATGCCTGAGGTTGGAACTAGCTGCCATCCTAGCCAGACAAGCAGTAGGCAAAGGCAGAAAGGACTGTTATTCAGACCAGCTGCCGTTTCCTGGACTTTGCAAACCTTTATAATAGTACTAGAGGTGATAAACTAATTTAATGATTTTGAAACTTTTGAAAGTGAGCAAACTCTTTCTTCAGAAAATATATATTTTTGGCAGAAGTTCAAGATCTAAAACAGAAAAGCAGAAGCCCCAAAGGAAAAAAAACAGAACAAAAGGCTGAGCTGCCTTTCTGTGGGCCCTGGGCAATCCGCCCTGCTCCACCCCTGAAATGTATCTGGACAACTTCCTGGCCTTCCAGGGGCACATTTTGAAGCCCCCGAAGCTCAGCCCCTCATTCTGCAGATGAGGAATTAAACCCTGAGCGGCTGAGAGAGCTATACAAGGTTGCTCAGTGAGTGTGTGGGAGAACCCGCCAGGCCTGTGACTTCTCGGTGCAGCATTTTCTCCCACCCCACCAGGGCTACACGGATGTTGCTAGTTTTTCCGGAATAGCCCATTGCTTAATTACAGGAGGCAGAACCTGGGCAAAGGGGTCAAGTTGGCATAGGCCTAAAATATTTACCTTCTCAAACTGTCAGGTTTATCAGATGTCCCTCCTTTGCTTCCCTTTCCTATCATGTTCCTTAATAAACCAAATTACCAGTTCATATCAGAAATCATAAACTGACCTGCACAGTGCATCTAACTGTCTTGTAGTAGTTGCCAACATTTAAAAATCAGAAGAATTTGCATTCCAGCTTCGATTGGAATGTGAGAAATTTTAGCCGTATTGAACTCACATACCCAATAGGTAACAGTCCCAGGAGATGAATAGAGGCAGGCACTCTCCAGTTTATCCCAATCCCCACCAGTTCCCACCTGCTTGTGTCTGTTTTTGTCTGTTTCCTGTAAGCATTTGAGTTTGTGACCCATGGTCTAGAGTTTATGTCTCCCCCGAAAGCATTTTTGAGAACTGAGAATTTAGCTACAGGGGCCAATTGATTTCAGAAGATGAGGTGAACACAATCCTAAATCATGCTGCTTTCCTGCACTGATTAAGGAAACTTTCAGAGTGTCCTGACTCATTCTTCTGAGGGTTATTAAGTTAACCATAGACCCATAGAGCTACAAGCCCCAGGATTGCTTTCCTGTGTCCCCATTGATACCACGGTCTCCAGCACTACTCCAAAACACTCGAAGCCCCTCAGGGGACACATTATAAACCACACAGCAGCCTGTTTCCTGCCTCCCCAGACCCCTCACTCAGCACTGCGGTTAAGAGGAACTGGCCGAGAGCCCCAGGATCATCCCAGGACTGGACCCCGCGGGCCAGGAGGAGAAACGAGAGCAATGACGACATATTTCACAGCTGGAAGGGAGATCAGAAGTTTTGATGTTGTCTTTCTTTTATGTATAAGTACCTTTGGGAAGAACATACACCCCTCCCCCATATACAGGGGTGGGCAAAAGTAGATTTATAATTGTGAGTATGCAAAACACAGTTTATTCTTGTTATTATTTATTAATTATTATATTATTCATTATTATTATTAACCTACTTTGCCCACCCCTGTATAGTTAAGGATGAGATACATTCTTCTTCTTTTTTTTTTTTTTTATCCTCACCTGAGGACATTTTTCCATTTTTTTGTACAGACAGAGTGGGAGGGAGAGAGAGGAAGAGAGAGAGAGGGAAACATCGATGTGAAAGGGACACATCGAGTGGCTGCCACCCGCACGACCAGGGGACAAACTGCAACCGAGGTACATGCCCTTAGCGGGAACCGAACCCAGGTCTCTCCGGACCGCAAGCGGACGCTCTAACCGCTGAGCCAAACCGGCCAGGGCGATACATTCTTCTTTTTAAATCTAGAATAGATGTAGGGTAGCCCATCTGGGAAGCAGGATGCTGAATAAGATGACTTTTTTTCTCCCCCTAAATGCTACAGTGTAACCACACCATATGGAAATTGTGTGGTGTGGTATTGTGTGTGTGTAGTGAGGCAGCTGTATCTTTAACTAGACTATGAACCTTTCTTCTTTTCCTCTGAGCTAACAATGACTGAGTTTGGTTCTTTATCCGAAGTGTGTGTGTGTGTGTGTGTGTGTGTGTGTGTGTGTGGCTGCTGCATCTTTAGATTAAAAACCTTTCTACTTTTCCTTGGAGCTAACAGTGATGGAGTTTAGGTCTTTATCTGAAATGTGTCCTCGCGAGTACCTGCAACAAGGCTTAATCTGAAAAAGAAGCAGAGGCTGTGCCTGGCTGTGTAACTTCGCAGCTCTGCCTTCCAGCTGTCCTTTGAGAATAGCTGTTTATCGCTTTTTGTTGTTGCTGATGGTGGTATTTATACCTTTTTACTATGGTTCTTTGAATTCATCAAACAGTACACCTGGGGAACTCTGATTTATTTCCCAAATGCAAACATCCTGAAGCCTGAACTTCTGGTTCATGTGCTCTAACCTGGCACCAAGGTCAGAACACATGTTGACTAATGGATCCCAGACAGGTTCAGATTCATGGTGCCAGCGCCATGTGCTGTTTGTGCTGAACTAACCGGCCAACCGGTTGAGCAGAGGTGGGCACAGGAGAACACTGAGAAACAGTCAGACCACTTCAGCACCAGAAAATAACCTATTCGGGAAAGATTTTATCACTATTGTGACCAGAAATATCACCAGTGAAAAATTTAAGACCTACAGCATGTCAGATTCGATTACCAACCCCCAGACCAAAGGATGATGTACTAGAGACAAGGGATAACCCACCTTCTTAGTACCTGAACTTATGAAACTTCCTGGACATAATCTCATAGTAGAAATTCAATTCTGGTCTTGATTAAAAGCTGCAAACTATCCTATTGGATAACATACAAGGTTATTTGTTGCAGTACTGTCAGCAATGACTAAGGTTTGGAAACAACCTAAGGGACCATCTTGGGGTGCCTGGTTAATCAAATTATGGAATACCCATACAATGGAATACAATAAAATCATTTTTAAAAAAGATATAAATTAGGCCCTTGCTGGTTTGGGTCAGCAGTTAGAGCCTGGGCCCACGACCTGAGAGTCCCAGGTTCAGTTCCCGCTAAGGGCACGTACCTTGGTTGCAGTTTGTCCCCGGCCCTGGTTGGGGTTGTGTGAGTGGCAACCAGTCGATGTGTGATACTTCTCTCTTTCTTCCTCCCTTTCTCCCTCCAGCTCTATCTGAAGATAAATGCAAAACAAAACAAAACAAAAAAACACCCAAACAGTGCACTCCTTTTTGGGGGGAGGAAGGGAAGCAAAACAACCATACACACATACAACTTGTATACATATGAAATGCCTCAGAAAGGAACACATGACATCAAATCACTGGCTTCTTCTAAAAAAAAAGGGCACTGGATAGTGGGGGACAAGGTTTGGGGAAGACTCCTCACTGTACATCCTTTGTAATTTTGAACTAAATAAATGTAATTCCTACTCAAACAAATACAATTATTATTTTAAATAGAATTAGAATTAAATACGATTTGAAAAACTGATTAAGCCCTGCTCAGTCTCAGGGGTACAGAAAAGAGAGTTCATTGTGACATTCTTGCACCATTTCTGTAGTTCGAAATTTTCTTCAAAATAAGATCAATTAAAAATGCAGAAAAGACCTTGTGCTCTGGGGCTAACGAGCTGGGTGCCCCCAGCGGAGGCTGTGCAGGAAGCGGAGATGCCGAGCTCACCTGCCTGCTTCAGAGGAAGTGTAACTTACAAAGGCGGGGAGCTGAGGGACAGTGGAAACCCTCTTCACTGCGGTGTGAAACGGGCTTCCCCAGGCGACGCAGTTTCTGCCTGTGCCCTGGGGAGCAGACACGGCCTCCAACAGAAAATGGCCATCTCTCCCTGTGCTGCTTAAATACGCGGGAGAGAAGAGCATGCCGCAGTTAACCCTTTCCTCCAGGCTGTGGCCACAGGGTAGGAAAGGACTTGCAGGCAAGGTTTAGAGTTTGGAAGAATTCTCCTGGCCACAGCCTGGGAAGGGGGGCAGCCCCTTGAGAACTCACAGCAAGTGTCTCCTCTGTGTGGGCAAGGTCAAAGTGCAGTGAGGTGTCCTACAAAGGATGATGCTTTGGTGAGAAGAGAGGGAAGACCGTGCGTTTCAGTCCTGATCTCACCCCAACATTTATCATATGATCTTAACGTGTTTAAGCCTGAGTAGCCTCTACTGCAAAATGGAATCGTAATTGCTGCCTCACCCACCTTCCTGGGCTGTAGAGAGGCCCAAAAGATAAAAATGGATACAAAACATTTTTCTTAATCTTCACTCAAGGATATTTTCCCATTCAGATAGAGTAGGAGGGTGGGAGAGAGAAAAAAAATAAATCAATGTAAGGCCGGGGACGAACCGCAACCAAGATACATGCCCATGCCGTTGGCCAGAATCGAACCCATGACTTTTTGGTTTGCGGGCCACTGCGCTCTGACCTCTGAGAAAAACTGTCCAGGGTGATACAAAACATTTTTAAAGCTATATAAGATACTAGAAACAAATGTTAGGTAGTAATTACAAGACGAATTACATTTTGATGATAATTGTGAAGTTTTCAGAGGAGCAACCATAATCTTTAGGACCTGACATATCAGAACTTTCGACCCATCTGCTGTGTGACCCAACCCATGGCCTCTCTGAGCCTTAGCTTCCTCACTGAAAAATGGGGTTAATGCCACCTGCTTAACCAGGTGGCTATGAGAATTAAATGGAATGACCTGTATAAAATGCTGGCCATAGAGATTTCAATGGATGAGTTCCCTTCCCTATGCACCTTGAATAATCAATCATGGTCTCAATCAAAGGACACTTCATTTGTCGATTTGCTTCATTCCTCAAACTCTCCAAGACGCCCTGTGAAGGAGCAGGCCCGGTGGGCGGGGCCTGGAGCGCACACAATACTGACAGACTGGCTTTGGGAAAGCACTGTGCGCATAGAAAGTAGGTACGGCCTTGAAGATATGCATGCAGGTGAAGGGCCCAGAGGTTTAAGCCTAATTAGCTTCCTGATAAATCCAACTCTGCTTCTAAAGTTACCAAATTTTCTTCTTCCTTCCATCCCTACTGTGCACCAGGCAGTTAACCTCATAAGTTTACATTCTGATTTGAATATTGGACTTGACTCCAATCTGCAGATTTTTAGCCAAATTATAATAAATGCATAGCTTTTCTTTTCTTTTTTAAAATCCTCACCTGAGGATATTTCCCCACTGATTTTCACATAGAGTGGGAGGGAGGGAGGGTGGGGATTGAGAGAGAGAGAGGGAGAGAAAGAGAAACATGGACATTGGTTGCCTCCCCCACAACCCCAACCAGGGCGGGGCATGGCACTGCAGCAGAGGTATGTGCCCTTGACCAGCATCGAACCCTCAACTCTGGTCTCGGGCTGATGCTCTAACTGCTGAGCCAAAGCAGCCAGGACTGCGTAGCTTTTCTTGATGTAAAGAAATAAAAGGCTGTGCAAGTCACCTGTGGGCGGTAGGTATGTAAATGGGCTGTGTGGGGCTGCTGCTGGGACTTGGTAGACCAGTGTAGGCAGAGCTCAGTTCTCTCTTTGCATTTATACACACACCCAGAAGCAGGCTCTTCTATGTTTGGGATATTCAGCAAATAAAAGAATCCTTTCAGATGGGAGGGGAGAGGGATTTAACAGTCTGCAGAAAGGAATATCCTATAGTCATGCATAATTATATATAATTAATATAAAACTTTTACACACATCACCTGATCAGGCCATTTGATGAAGGGTGGTTTTATTAAAATCCCCATTAAGACAGATTGGGGACTGAGGCTTATCGTGACTTGCCAAGGACACAGAGCCACTGACTGGTAAAGCTAGGATTCGAAGACTGCAGCCCAGTTCAGAGCCCTGCCTCGTGCAACGGAGTGGTGATCGGCAGTTAATATCGCTGTTTACAGGCTTGAAGCCCCGGGATGAGGCTGAGAACCTGAATTTGAACACTTCCCTTTAATTCTCTTTCCCGCAGCACATCCAGGGGCCCAGACGGCAAGGGCTGCAACCGCACAGAGCCCACAAGCAGCTTCAGTAGAGGCCATCCTGGGCGACTTTGGGGATTCGAACTTGGTTTTTGGGTGGGGGTGAGTGTGTTCCCGTGATCTGCATGGCTTCTCACCTTTCCCCTTCCCGTGGGTAGCAGTCTCACCCAGCCTGGAGCCAGGGTTGCATCTGCCCTTCACCAGCGTCCGCAGCAGCCTGCTCTGTCAGGGCCTGGCACGGAGCTCCTGAGCCTGGAGCAGGAGGCTGTCTCCCAGTGGCTGTGAGCTTTCCCAGCTGACTCAACTCCCTCCCCCGCCCCGCACACAGCCTCCAGCCTCCTAACTTTCCATTTCCAGGCCTGTCTGGTGTTCTCGGAAGGGGAGCACCTCCTCCCACTGCTCAGGGTGCCAGGTCTGCAGCCTGGGGCTGCCAGCAGTGCCACTTGGGCACCATGCCCACTGGCCTGGCAGGCCCTCTCTCAGGACAATTCAAATCAGCTGTAATGGAGAGTTCGGAATATAGGTCAAGGTGCTCTCGGAAGGGCCCAGGGGAGGATCACCTGACCGGGAGGTGGGTGACTCAGCGGGAAGGGAAGGGAAGGGAAGGGGTGGGAGCCGGAATCTCCCGGCCCACAGGGCTTAGAGGAGGAGGTCAAGTTGTCTCCATCTGGCTGACTGTCAAAGGAAGAAGCTGCTGGAGACAGAGGAAGGATAAAGTGACCTCCAGTGACCTACCTAAGGTGGAATACAAATGCACCCCAGAGCGGCTGTCACCCTCTGTGTAGCTGAAGCCACACCCAGGTCAAACTGTCTCTGTGGCTGGAAAGACCTAATTAGTCACCTCCCAGGCGACAGGGGGAAATCAAATGAACAGATCGCTCATCACTCCATCGACCCAGGCCCCCCAAAGAAGCCAAAGCCACTGGTGTGTCATACTAACACAGCATCCCTAGTGGAGACAATTCAGCTTTTCCTCCAGTTAATTTTGAATATGAAAATGACTAACCCATTTTACTCCACATCTCCGCACGGCAGGGGCCTCCTTTCAAGGGTGCGGCAGTGGCTGCAGTTGCTAGAACAGCAGCTGCTCAGTCTGAGCCTCACTTCCTCTGGCTCCAGCTGCAGGTTCCTCCAGGCCAAGTGGGGAGTTTCCTGAATCTCGGGCTCTGGCCCTTGCTTGCAGGCCACCCTGGCGCCCCACCTCCCAGCTGCTCACCACCCTCTGTGGGTAGCACTTCTGGGACTCCCTGGTTCCGTGAGTCAGAGCCAGGCTGGAGACAGACAGCAGGCTTCCTTTATTAACCAGCCTCCTGCCCTGCGCACCGCAGAGGGAAGCTATAATTACTTGTTTGGCCCGGCTCTGAGAACTGAGCCAGACGCTTGACTAGGAGGCATGGTTCCTGACTCCTGCCTTATCTAGTGCACCCCAGTCTGAAAATAAGAATAACAGCCAGGGTTCAGGCCCGTTACAAATGTCAGATGTTCTGCATATGTCAGGGGGGGTGTTGGACCTGGACACCAATGTAGATTCTAGAAAAAATGCTATATTAAAGCTGCCAGGAGTGTTCTGTTTTGTTTTGAAATGCCTCCTGCCTCGTTGCCAATCTGATCAGAGGCAGGCTGCTCATTGTTGATGTTGGTATTTAAGAGATAAAGGAAAATGCAACAAAACATTGTCTTGGATCTTTGGGACTGTTTCATGCTTTAGGCATACAGACACAAAACCTCAGAAATGTTTGAAACCTGAAACTTGAAAAAATAGTTGGCTTCCAAATGAAAAATAGAACTACAAAATGAAAATAATGCAGTCAGTCTTCATGAACTGTTCAATTTAGTACTCACTGGTTCATTTCCCCCCTTCCTCCATCCCTCTTCCTTCCTCCCTTCCTTCCTCCCTTCCTTCCCTCCCTCCCTCCCTCCCTCCCTCCCTCCCTCCCTCCCTTCCTTCCTTCCTTCCTTCCTTCCTTCCTTCCTTCCTTCCTTCCTTCCTTCCTTCCTTCCTTCCTTCCGGCATACATCCATTCAATTTATTCAACAAATGTTTGTCGAGCTGCTTCTTTGTGCCAGGCACAATTTTAGGCACTAGGAATTCATTAAGTGTTAAACCAATTCAAGACACAGACAGAACTAAGCAGACAAGTATCCCTGCCTTCTGAGTCAATACTAGACACAATAAGTAAATTATATGGTGTGTTAGACATAAGTGTGATAAGTAATAAGTGAAAAAACAGCAGGGTTAAGGGAATTGTTGATCAAGAAGAAATCCATAAACATCTTTTAACACTGGAGAACAATTTGTAGGTTAGATCTCTCTCATAATGACAGTTCTCAAGTGTGTATAATGATTACTAACAAATTATAATCAATCATAAATGAAATAAGTTACATTTGACTAGAGTAAAATTATAACAACCCTCTAAGCTTGGTTTATAACTAAAATATAGGTGCATTTTAAACATACTTGATAGACAATGCAAAGCAAAAGTGCCATGGCATTTGACCTGGCCCCTGCTTATGGGCAGGGAAGGTACTTCCTGCAAGGATTTATTAGACACCTGAAACAGTGGTTAAGGGCTGGGCAACAGGTGTCAGGGTTCGGAGCGTGGCTCCCTCACTTACTATGTGTATGACTCTGGGAAAGATACTTCATGTCAGTTCCCCATCTTTTAGATGGGAGTAATACTGAGCTGCCGTACAGGGCTTCTGGAATGATTAAACGAGCTAATAAAAGTAAAGGTGTTAGCACAGTACTTGGCACTTAGTAAGCACTCAGCAAATGCTGTCTATTGCCATTGCGATTGTTACGGTGATGACAATGATGAGGTATCAAACACTATGTTGGGTACTGGGGACCCAGAGCTGAACAAGACAATGACATGGTCCTAACTGGGAGAGGCTTTGCATTTATGTGTTTTATTAAACCCTTATGGTCCCCTTGCAGAGTGATCCCCACTGCCCCAGTGACCGTTGTAAACTATACCTGGATAGCCAATAGAAAGGACTGACCAGCTTTGGCTGGGTAGGTCAGTTGGTGAGAGCATCATCCCGATACACCAAAGTTGAGAGTTCAATCCCTGGTCAACCAATGAGTGCATAAATAAGTGGAACAAATCAATGTTTCTCTTTCTCTCTCTCTCTCTCTCCCTCCCTCCCTCACTCTCTCTGTGTAAAATAAATTTTTTTTAAAGGAACAGACCACCCTGGCTGGTTTGGCTCAGCGGTCAGAGCGTCAGCCTGCGGTCCAGAGAGACCCGGGTTCAGTTCCCGCTAAGGGCACGTACCTTGTTTGTCCCCAGCCCTGGTTGGGTCGTGCGGGAGGCAGCCACTCAATGTGTCCCTTTCACGTTGATGTTTCTCTCTCTCTCTCTTCCTCTCTCTCCCTCCCACTCTATCTGAACAAAAAATGGAAAAATGTCCTCGGGTTAGCATAAAAAATAATTTGAAAGGAACAGACCATAATTAGACAATGAGGCACTATTTAATAACCTTCAGCTGGAAAAGTTAAGAAGTCTGATAATGCCAGGTGTCAGAGAGACTGGATCAGCAGGACCTGGTTATGCTTGTTGCGGGTGGGGTTATAAACTGCTACATCCAGGAGACATGTGCAACAATGTTCACCCGGCACATTCGGAGTGGTGGGAAGCTGATCGGGAAGCTGATCTGACTCAAAGGCTCACTGACAAGAGAATAAATAAATACTTGTGGGACATAACAGAATTAGGATATCACGGCAAAAACAAATGGACCATAGCTCTACACTATGATATGGATGAATGTCACCAATGAGATAGTATGAGAAAAAAGTATATTCCAGAAGGCTACAGACAGCAGAATATTCTTTGAAGTCAGGTGAAAACAACAAAATCTGAACAATATACCTTTCAGAAAAACATATTAAATACAATTACCTTTTAGAAAAGCAAAGGAACGGTAAAGTTGAGATTCAAGATGGAGCGAGGGGGGCGAATTGCTGGGAAAGGCAGGACCACATGGGAGAATGGAGTGGCGGGTTCACGGGTGTTTACTATTTTCTAAATAAATAAAGAAAGAAAAGTCAGCCAGTTGCATGTTGTGCACGGTCCAAGTGAAGGGGAAAGAATGTCATGAATCAAAGATTATAAATAATCCTGTGTACTTGGATGCAATAAAAAAGAAAACAAAACTCTCCTCTTGGGACAGGTATGAAACACACCTCGGAAGGGTGTGGGCATGTCAAGAGAGAGGCTGGATAAAAGATGCTGAAGATGCCCTGGCCGGTTTGCTCAGCGGTTAGAGTGTCAGCCTGCGGTCCAGAGAGACTCGTGTTCGGTTCCCGCTAAGGGTGAGTACCTCAGTTGCAGTTTGTCCCCGGCCCTGGTTGGGTCGTGTGGGTGGCAGCCACTCGATGTGTCCCTTTCACGGCGATGTTTCTCTCTCTCTCTCTTCCTCTCTCTCCCTCCCACTCTGTCTGAACAAAAAATGGAAAAACATCCTCGGGTGAGGATAAAAAATAAAAAAAGATGCTGAAGAGGGCAAGGGCGTGTGTGTGTGTGTGTGTGTGTGTATGCACGTGTGTGCGCGCGGTGTGTGTGTGTGAGCGAGTGCGTGCGCATGCGTGCACGTGCACGCTCCCATGAAGATTAGGCAGAGTTGACCCTGGAAGTAGAGACCCCTTTATCGGTCACATGCTACTGTGTAGGTTCAGAACCCGGGGTCAGAGGATAGTGATGAGTTATCAGTGACTGGGGTCAGGGTAATGCCTGTGCAGGGGGTCCTGTTCAGATCTTAGGTCTCTCTGTGCACTGGCTGACCCTCAGTGCCCTCTCCCTGGGTCTTTGCCAGACCTGCCCCTGCCACTTCCCCAGGACAGAACTCCAGTCTCTGTGTGTGGTGTTCTCAGACAGGACCTGCCCTGCCCCACCGGGGCCAGGCTGCAGTGGTGCTGGGTGTGTGCAGAGAATCCCGTTCCAGCTGGGAGTCCTGGGCACCATCCAGAGAAGTTTGGTCTGTGCCCATAGTCTGTGCCATCCTCTCCCCTGCTCTGTGGGCAGTCCAGGGGAGTGCTCCCAGACAGCTCAGCTGCCTGTTGTCAGGGCCAGAGGCTGGCACCAGGCAGAGGACACTTGGTTAGGCCCAGCTGATTGACTAACATCACAGACAGAACTGGGCCTCTCAGAGGCCCTTGAAGGGCAGTCCCAACTTCCTGTGCTCCTGCTAGTGGGGTTGAGGCTTTCGGGGCTCTAGGAGCTGCTGACATGCCCCACCCCCATGCCCAGAACAATTATTGGTGCCTGTAGAAACCAGTCAGAAAGACCCCAGATCAGGTTGTAGCTGGGCTGCTTCTAGCTTACCCCGTAAACCTCAGCCTTCTGTCTGTCCCAGGGGGACAATCATATTGCCTCTGCCTGACTTAAAGGCATTAGTGAGAACCACATGGCATAATAGGGAACAAAAGGCTGCTCAGACAGAGAGGTGCCACGCACTCATCCTTGGATACAAGCTCCCAGAGGGCAGGACCTGTGTGTGATGCCTCCACCGCTGTACTCCCACAATCAAGGACAGTGCCTGGCACATAGTAGGTGCTCAATAAAAACACTTCTCGAATGGAGCATTACAGCTTGGAGTAGAAATAATGATGATGATGATCACGAACATTCATGGCATCTTCACTGTGTGCCAGGCAGAGCGCTAACGGCCTTACATAGATAATCCCATTAGAGCGCCACAGCCACCCAGTGAGGAGGCTCCAGCATGATTCCCGTTCTGCAGGAGACTTACTGTGATTCGGGGGACTCTGAGATGTCCCCAAGGCCACACAGCTGATGGAGCAGGTGGTTTCCCCCGTGGAATTAGGGGGTTCAGAGAGGCTGACCATCCCATGGAGCGCAGGCGGCTGGACTTTGACACCCTTTTCACCCTTCAAGACTCCGATACTGAAGTGCAGATGCCTTTGGGAAACAGCTAACCCTACACTTCTAATCAGGGAACGGTCTGGTGTTTCTGTTTGCTTCCTAAGTGTGGACAGCGGGGCTCTTTTGTTCGGGTTGAGGGTAAAGGAGGGTGCCCAGGGCAGTGAGGGTCACACATGGCAAACAGGGCTGGGGGCTGCTAGGACAGGGCTGAGGAAGGGTCCAGGACCATGCCGACTGTTCTGCTGAGCACTGGCCAGGGCTTCAGAAGGGCAAAGGGTGTTCGGGTCCTCGAGTCACCTTCACGCAGGGCTGTCACAAAGCAGCCGAGGGCCTGCGAGGTTCAGAGCTACATGACAAGAGGGGTGGGGGGTATTGGGGAGTTATCAAAAGGGGCTTGCTTTGATGTTGGAATTTTCGTGGAAAAAAATCTCAGATAGTACTTGTGCAGTTAACAGTATATTTCAATCAATAAAAAACTACGTGAAGCAGGGTTGGGGGAAGGTTGCGGAAAGGTCATGGGTTGGACTCTCCATAGCAACACAGCTTCCAAGACTGCACAGCCTGCGCCAGGCTGCAGCTCTCCAGGGCTTGGCTGATTTACTGGAGACGAGCTAACGGGCCCCCAGCCTTCCCAGGGCACGCCGGCCAAGGAGCCCGAGCCGCAGCTGGGGGAAGTGTTTGCCTGTGCAGCTGGCAGCGGCTCCCTGCCCGGGAGCCTTGCTCAGGGGGCGGCCCGGCAGAGGCTCCTCATGCAGGGCGTTCACATGCCCTGTGCACTCTCATGAATGAGTCGGGGACAGACTCCATCTGAGAGGAGCTGAAGCTCTCGGGCGGGTGAAGGGCTCTCGAGGGATGCTCTGGCAGCTGGGATAGCACAGGAAAGAAAAGAAGGAAGACATTTCCATTTAGAAAAAAGAAGGGAAACTCTGAAGAAGGAAGGTTAAAAGGAAGGAAGGAGGGAGAGAGGTAAGGAGGGAGAGAAAGGGAGGGAGGGTGGGAGGGAGGAGAAAAGGAGGCAGAAAGAACAGCTTAGAGTTCAGAAAGTTCTGGAACAGATGCTACCTACCAGACACTCCCTAGCTGCTTTGCTGGTCACTTATTTACTCCAAACACTGAGTGCCAAGCACCACACTAAACACGGCAGTTACAAGACAGATGAGACAGAGTCCTTGCCCGAAGGAGTCTGCATAGAGCCCAGTCAGTGTGTCACGTTGGAGTAGCTGCAGTCGGTGGGGAGGGCCCAGGGAGGTGGTGCTCACAGCCTCCCCCCCCCCCAGCACACCCACAGGAGGGTGGGACTCCCCCACCTGGTCAAGGTCTGCTATCTCTCCAGCACGCCCACGAGCCGCGGAGGTGAGTGTTACACGGGCAGCGAGCGTCTCATCGAATCCTGGCAGCCATCCCATGGGGCAGATCCTGTGACTGTCACATTTTTCACAGATGAGGAAACTGAAGCAGAGAGCAGCTTGCCCAAGGTCACCCCGGGATTTGAACTCAGGGCTGCCTGACTCCACAGCTCTTGGCAGCTCAGTTCGCTGCTGTCAGCCAACCACTGGATGGGGAATGTTGGGGAAGGCCTTTCCCTTCCCAGGCTTCCTTCCAAGAACACTCTGAACCCCCAGGAGGAAGAGGCTGGTGTGAATCCAGATGTATCAGCGCCAACCAGCCTGGGAGCAGATCTGAAACCTCACTGAGGGGGGCCATGTGTGAGCCGGAGGGCCTGGGGTGGGGGGGGAGGAAGGAAGCTCAGCCTCCCTGCGGTCATTTGGGGCGGTGTGCCTGTTCCCAGCCTCCACACCACAAAACCCAGGGCTGCAGATGCTCAGCAAATGGGTGTGTGGGAGTGAGACCTACCCTCCGATGGCAGGCAGGCGGGCAGGCAGGCGGTGTCAACGAATTACTCAACACAGCCACCTTGGCTTTGAACTTTGAGCCAGGCTCTGCTGGGACAGGTCATGGGGATGGGGCGGTGAGGGGGTGTGGGGGGTGATCTCTGCGTGAAGAGGATGTCTACCATCCCCCTGCCCCTAGTGGGAGAACATAACCTGGGAAGAAGCCAAGAACCGAACAGCCACGGCACGCCCACATCCCCATGCATTTTTTTTACAGCTGGAGAGAAAGAGGGACACACACAAGCACGGCACAACCCGGGGCCTGGGCTTCGTGCTGGAGAGAGAAGCCAGGCCACCTGCCTTGAACTTGGACCGGGTCGGAGACAGCCCGCTCTTACTGAGCGGCGGCTCGGGCCAGAGCTGCCGCCGCACCATCCTCTGGCATCCCACTGCCTCCCTGGGAGGGAGCGACTGCTGCTCTGCCCATTTTACCCAAGAAGCGGCTGCTGCCCGGAGAGAGGAATCACTTGCCAAGGTCACATGTTTTCCCAGCTTCTGGTTTCTCCAAGGAGGGACTTTCCCTAAACACGCCTTTGTCTTCCCTCTGGCTGCCCAGGGCAGTGGAATGACTTATCTGATCGGAACCGTGGGAAGGCTGTCGGGACCTGCTAAGCTCCATCCTTCCAGCAGGCCATCCGGAAGCCAGGTCCACGCTCACACCGAGCTGTGTCCTCCGTGCTAGCTTTAGTGATCACCGGGTGGTGCTCTGGCTCTCTGCCATTCCTTTGTCTTTTTATCAATGTGTTCAGAACCTGGGTAGGGGAGGGGTGCTGGTCTTTGGAAAGCTCTTTGGAGATCCCAACACTCCTACTTGGGAGGATCCTGAGAGATCTGGCCAAACCACCCCCTTTTGACCGGAGGAGTCTGCTCTCCCTGTTCCATCTTGGCAAAGGACACTCTTGGCTCCTGGACCAGTCTCCCTTGGGAGAAGTCAACCCTGCAACTAACACTCCTCCTCCCTTCCCCCTCCTTTTTTTGGACTTGGATTTTTTTCTGGGATGAGAAAAACCAAGTCGCATACCCAGCTTCTCAGTGCAAAGGGAATCATCAGTCACGAGGTGTTCCCGGCGTGGTAGTGTCTTGGCCTAGGTACCAGCTCTTTCCCTGACACCTGCCAGGGCATCAACAGTGAGTGCTTGACCCACCCAGACTGCTGCCAGGCTAGACATCTCACTCCGGAACAAAGCCGGGCAGCTGCCAAGCCCCAAGGCAGACCTGGAACCCATGCCCCATGTGTGCCTGTTTCCAGCCCAGTGCCTCTGCCAGGGAATTCAGAGCCAGCATGTCCCTGTGGGATTAGAGGCCAAATCCACCTTCCTCTGCTGTGTGACTGTGGGAAAAGTCTTTACCTGCTCTGTGCTTTGATTTCTTCACCTATAAAATGGGGACATACTACCTGCACTTGGTCTCACAGGACTGTTAGCAGATTAAATATGTAAAACATATTTGAAAAGGAATAAAAAATCCTCCACCAGACAGAAAGGAATGATCATTTCATGAGCTTCAATAGTGTACCCCAAGGCATGCAAAGCATTTCGAGCAAGCATCTTCAGTTTTGTCACCAGCACGGTTCCATCTTGATTTTGGTGACCATGCCCAAGCCCCTCTGCAGTTTCCCTCTAAGGGACCAGCCCTCCCCTTACCCCATAAGTCTAGTAGATGCAGGGACACCAGCAGAAGCCAAGAAGTGCCTCTCGTTCTTCTTGACCACAGTGATGCCATGTGACCCGGCCAGGGCCACAAGACTCCTGCTAGGCCTTCTGAGAATGACACCCTGTCAGAAGATCCCAAGAGGTTACAGGGAGCTGAAGCTGATGCTGTCATCTTATTACCACATGAACCCAAAAGTGAAACCCAAACTGCGGAGAAAAACCAAGACCTGATTTTGACATTTGAACCCTGAACCCAGCCATGTCCACCTGTGATATTGTGATTTACTTTTTTTAAAAAATTTTTATCCTCACCTGAGGACATTTTTCCATTTTTTTGTTCAGATAGAGTGGGACGAAGAGAGAGAGAGAGAGAGAGAAACATCGATGTGAAAGGAACACATCGAGTGGCTGCCCCCTGTATGACCCTGGCCAGTACTGGGGACAAACTGCAACCGAGGTACGTGCCCTTAGCGGGAACCAAACCCAGGTCTCTCTGGACCACAGGCTGTCGCTCTAACTGCTGAGCCAAACCGGCGAGGGCGATATTATGATTTACAATAAGAAATACATAATTGGTGTTGGTCCACAGTTCCTGGTTCTAGCTCTCAAAACCCTCCATGTTAATAAGGTGACTTTTGTAAAGCACCTAAGGATGGGGCTGGTTGCCAAGAGAACTAATCATGTCATTAAAGGGTTGGAACTTTCAGTCCCGCCCCCCTGACCTTCAGGGAGGGGAGAGGGGCTGGAGATTAAGTTCAATCACCAATGGCCAGTGATTTAGCCAGTCATGCTATGTAATGGAGTCTCTATAAAAACCCATAACAAAGGACTTCGGAGAGCTTCTGGGTTGGTGACCACATGGAGACCCCTCCACCTTTCCCCACATCTCGCCCTATGCATCTCTTCCATCGGGCCGTTCCAGAGTTACAGCCTTTTATAATATACTCATGACCCAGTAAGTGAGACGTTTCTGAATTCCGTGAGCCACTCTAGCAAATTAATCAAACCCAAGGTGGGGGTCATGGGTACCTCTGATTTATAGCTGATGGGTAGGATGCACAGGTGACAACGCAGATTTGTAGTTGGCGTCTGAACAGCATGTGTCTGGGGGGAGGGGGGCTAGTCTTGTAGGACCGAGACCTTAACCTGTGAGATCTGACACTTTCTCTGGGTAGATAGTGTCAGAATTGCGTTGAATTGTAGGACACCGAGCTGGTGTCTCAGAGAATTCCTTGGTGATATGAAACCCTTCCCCTTCTCGCCTGCATTGGAAACTGGGTGCAGAACCCTCTTATCAGCCACCCCTGAAATTTTCAACTTACTATGAGACCCCAAATTCCCTTTTTAATAAAAGGCATCTTAGGTTGGACTTTCTGTCCCTTGCTACTGAGAAAATCCTAATGGATACAGCATTGTCTCATTCAATCTTTCCCACAGCTGTAAGGTAAGAGTGGTAACCCCCACTTTGCAGACGAGGAAGAGAAACAGAGGCACAGAGACACGATGTGATGTCAGGAGTGGAGGTGAAACTTGAATCCATTCCACAAGGACTTGGGAATGAACTCGAGTCCCCTACTCATAGGTCCACCACACAACCCGGTGAGCAGCAGAGCATCTGCTGAGAGTGAAAAGCCCCGATGCCCCGCCTGGTGCTCTTTGCCCCATGTGCCCTCTTTCTGGAAGAAAAGCACCAATCAGAGGACGAGCTCTGTCGACTCTTATGGGGCTTAAACTTGATGTCAAGGGCCTAAGGGGCTCAAAATGGTCCAATATCCTCTCCTTCCAGAGACTGATGTTTTAGGGTCCACCTGTTCAAGTTCCACTCTCTTCTCTGATGATACTGGGATCTGGTAGAAATGCAAATACGTCTCAGGTCTCCCAGGGCTGAGAACCTGGGCCACTAGCAGTCATGACAGTTTCATAGCAATAATGGCGATAGAGCAGCAGGTGCACGGTGGATGTGACCCTCTGGAAGGGGAAAGGGGACATGTGAGGACGGGAAGTTTCTAAGGTGACATGAGCAAGTCGGTCATAAAAGTTTGAAAATGGGATAAAGCAATAGTTATCTGGGATTTGCTTCAAAATAACACGGGGAAGGGAAAGTGGGTGGAGCTATAGATGAAATAAGATTGGCCATGAGTTAATCATTGTTGAAGCCAGGTTGTGAGTGCATAGTGTTTATTCTACTCGAGTTTATGCTTGAAATTTCCCGGAGTAATTTATTTTTATTTTTATTTATTTATTCATTTTATTTTTGTTACAAATGTTTCTCCTTTTTTACCCCATTGACACCCTCCTCCGCATCCCCCCCACCCTGTCCCTGGCTTTGTTGTCCATGTCCATCCCAGAGTGATTTTTAAAAGTATGATGAATAATTTTAAAATGGTTTGTGCTTTATCTGTTGCAAAGCCCTTTATGCATACCTTGTATGCACCTCACACACGTTTCTCCCCATTTTAAAGATGGTAACTCTGGGGCTCAGAGAGGCTGAGCTCTTTATGCGACTCCAAGGTTAGTCTGGGGCAAGGGGCAGGGGCGGCAGCAGCAGGCCGGGCGCCTCTGCCTGGCGGGGACTGACAGGCAGGGATGGGTACCAGGTGAGCCAGTCCTGTCCACTTCAAAGTCTTGCCTGAAGGCAGCCGAGCCTGACTGGTGTGGCCCAGACCACAGCAGGGCCTCAGGGAGTCACTGAACGCACAGTGGAGAGCTCCCAGCCACCAACTTCATGTGCTCCCTGGTAGTTAGGAAAACACTGAACCTAGCTCAGCAGGCTCTGGACCCTTTCATGGGCACCCTGAGAACTACTGCCTGAACATGTGGGTCTGATAAAGGGAGACCCACGTGGGCTTCCCTGCCCCCTTCCCCATAACTATTTCCTCCCGTACCCTTGAAGCTCTGTGCGTGTGGCTGCTTTTTCTTTTCTTTCCTCCCCAACATATGGATTCCCAGCTCCTATTTCAAACTCAATTGCTCCTCTGCTATAAACTCCCCAAAGCTCTCAATTTCCTTTTTCCATTGCTCATTCTTTCCTAAAGTGCATGAAAAAGCCTCTCGTAGCTCTGTTCCAATTTCCTTGTTTATGAAAGAAGGGCAAGGAGCACCGTGATTTCCATGATCAAGGTTAAGCGAAGCCTGATTCCTTCCCTGGGAGCATGCACCTCAGGAACCTGGGAGATCAAAGCGGACCAGGTATGAGAACAAGTCGCAGGAAAGCCCTCGTTCCCCCACATATTCATCCTGCAGGAGGCCTGACGGCGCCTTCTGCTCCCTTTAGCTGGCTGAAATGCCCTTTTTGAAAGTCACTGAATAGAAAGAAAAGGAAAGTCACGGGCATGGTTCCCAGAAGGTTCCTGCTGAAGCGGAGTGTGTTATCTGGGAAGGAACAGGTCCGTGCCTGCTCCTTAGCCTGTGGCCTTGCATTTCTTCATGATCATGCCCACGTACCCTTAAAGGCAGGAGGAGCTCAGCCTGAAATACTGGACACATCAGCATCACCCGGGGGCAGGAAGGAAAGGTGGTTTACTGCGTCATCAAGGGCCAGGCGGACCCAGGGTCCTAACCCAGGCAGAGGCCACAGACTGCGGCTGCCTTCAGGGGCCCAGCGGTAACAAGAATGGCCTGAGGGGTGGGTAAGAGGACATAAGGCAGCTGGCATAGTCTCAGCCTGTGCAGCCAAGGTTAGTAGGTAGAGCTGGGGACTGGAGACAGCAAGTCCTGTCTGCAAGGACAGCGGCCACTCACCGCTTTGGGTCACTGTTGCGGATGAACATGGCCTCTGGGCTGCCAGTGGTCCATTTTTCCATAGTGGAGACCTGGAACTGACGTGAAGTCTCCCCACTTGGGAATGGATGTCAATGAACGATGTCGTTAAGGCTGACATTAGGAGCTAAATCAAATCTGTCTAGCAGTCCGAGTTCATCTGGGCACCCGTCTGCAACCCCCACCGAGGAAGCGGGTCCTGCACATCTTCAGCTCGGTGGGCAGTGCTCGGACAGGAGGCCGGAGGCGGCCGGAGGAAGCCCCGGCGCGAAGGCCTTCACGGAGGCGGGGCTGCTTGCTGTCCCCAGGCTCACAGAACACTTCCAGGCTCTGTCACTTAATCACACTGAGTCGGCTGCCAGCTGGGTCCTCACCAACACCCCTCCCATCCCCTTCAGAAAGTGCCCTCTTCTCCAAGGCCAGCCCATGTGGCCAGCGGAGAACTTTCCTCTGGATGACGCCAAGGTGTCACTCCAGCCTCTGGCCACCTTCCGAACAACTTAAACTTCACCTGCTGATCGAAGAAGCAAGTGGCCCCTTCTTTTCCTTCAGACTCAACAACATCATGACCAGAGACTCTGATACTTAAGGAGCTCCTTTTTTGCCCCCCACCAAAAAAAAAATGTGTGCTTCAAGGACAGCTTCTGTTCTTCATCTCTGTGTGAGAAAGAGATAAGAGGGAAACTAAGGCACAGAGTTGGGAGCGATTTGCCAAAAGACACATTCACTTGGCAGGACTCTGACGAGCTGGCAGAACCGTGCACGAAGCTATTTTTAAAAGTCCGGGTGCCTTCCTGAATTGAACATAATAAAGATAAGTAGAATTTCCTTACAGTGGTGCTGCAGACAGAGATGAAGGAAGGTTCTAGGCAAAGGGATGATCACCGAATCGTTTCCCCTGGCATTACCTGGACTCTTCCAGTTAGATGCTTTTATTCTTGCAATTCCCTACATACCAGGAATGAGAAAGGCTAGTGGGAGGGGCTGGCAGGAGGAGACAATGAAGAGGAAGAGAAAGTGCATTGCACAAGTGATTGTCTCCCGAGAGTGTGTGTGCACAAACCTTTGGGTGTGTGTTCTTTGTACTCCTAGTTTGTTGCAAGCCGTTCTGGTAGAAGAAGTATTGTTTCTATACTTCAGTAAATACAACACACTCCTAAGAGAACCTTTATGACTCCAGTCTCTACATTGTTGTTCTCCATTTAATCAATATCTACTTATTGAGCCCCTTCTCGGTATCTGGCCCTGTGATCTGCACTGAGATTCCATCAATGAACATGGGAGACCCCGTCCTGGCCGTCAGGGGCCCGCAGTTTAAGAGGGAGGCAGGCAGTGGATGCGACGCAGTGGGGTGAACACGCGGATGGGGACGTGGACCAGGGCGAGGAGGACGCTTGACCCGAACGGCAGAAAGGAGACGGGGAACGTATTCTGGAAGAAACGAGGTCTCGGATCTGGAGGGTGACTGGGATGGAAGCGGAAGGAAAAGTGAGTGTTCCAGGAAACCACACGGACAAGATCTGAGGTCAGATCGTCTGCAGCGCTTGATAAAAATCTGCTGCTTGAGATACGGCAAGTTCCATCCTGCGAGGACTTCAGCGGGCTTCTGGAGCCAAGTGTGGAACTGTGGGAAAAGGTACAACTAGCCCCAAACGGGGTCCCTTGTGCTAAGCCCCACATCAGCAAACCAAGACTTAACTGCAGTTTCAGCCTATCTCAGGACTGTGACCTTTACACGGTCAACCTGGAACCACCTGGTCAGCACTAGTGAGGTCATCTGCATGACAGACCCTAGTCCTTCCCCCCAAGGGAGGTGACTTTGCCTCAAACAAACCATTCTTTGTTAGAAACCTCCTTTTTGCTCCCTCTTCTGCCTATAAAAGCTTCTGGGAGCTCCTTTCTGCTGCCCAACCCATGAATTATTGAATGAAGCCAATTAGATCTTCAAATTTACTTAGTTGGATTTTTTTTTTTAATTCTTACCCGAGGATATTTTTTTATTTATCTTCAGATACAGTGGGAGGAAAGGGGGGAGGGGGGGAGAAACATCGATTCAAGAGAGAGACATCTACTGGTTGCCTCCAGCACCACCCGACCAGGGTCTGGAATGAACCTTGACCAAGGTATGTGCCCTTGACTGGAATCGAACCCACGACTTACTGGTCTGCGGGCCGATGCTCTAACCGCTGAGCCAAACCAGCCAGGGCTGGATTTTGTTTTTTAACAGGACCAACGTGACAGTCGCTATAAGCCAAGGCTGAGAACCTTAAAAATCATTGTTTTCAGATTTAAACTGCTCAGTTATAAAGTATTAAGCATAATCTTCTGCTCTTAGAGAGCTCAGAATATGGGATGGAGAATGAAGTGTTCAGGGGACACTGCAGATACAGAGAGTGAGCGAGGGAAGAGAAGACATCAGACCCTTGCTTTGCCCTCTGATCAGTTCTGGTGTACGCCAAGTCTGCCCAAGGTCTACGAGGATGGCAAACCCACCCAGACAGACAGCCCTCAGAGATGTTTGGGAGAGGCTGGTGGCCTGGCTCCCCAGAGCCTGGGCAATGCTATTTCCTGGGGCAGAGCAAGTCACAAAGGATGAAAGCTGATGACTGAATGTCTGGGGCAGGGTGGGAGGCCTTGCCAGGAGGTGGGGGTGGAGTGGTGGAAAGGGAGGGGGGTGGAGACTTGGCTGGTTTTGCACAGACAAATCTCTTCATTTTTCCAGACTGGAAAAAGCTGTTTGGGCTGTGCACATTTGCAGAGAGTCACGGTATTTACTACGCTTCCTGGCTCAACAGATTTCTTTTTGTCATTCAGTCAAATGCAGCTTGTATTTTTCATAGCCAGAGCTGAACAGACCGTGGGGGCTCTTCCCCCACCTTGCGTCCAAAAACACATCACGAGTAACTCAGAAAGCCCAGCTCGCATGGACAGCAGGTGTGGGTGGGGGGAGCACGTTGTAGATAAAAACCCATGTTCAGATCAACAGTGTCTCCTCCTCGGAGGTGTTCAATGACACTCCTTATTCCGAGCCCACGGCGTTTCTTGAGCCGCCGTAGGAATCAACTGCTGCACTAGAAACTGATTCTAGCATTTGGCACATGCCTCTCAGGTTCTCTGCATTGATCGTGGTGTGGGTTAGGATTCAGGAGAGTAGAACGATCTTTTAAAGTGCTTAATAATAATTTTTTAAAACAATCCCTTCTTGCCAAAATGTGCCTATCCAGAGTTCAGCTTCAGGAGTGTTTCTGGCCAGATGTCAGTCCAGAAAGTTATGTGTTGAAACACTACACGATAAGACATCAATTCAACCCAACGAACATTAATCGAGCACCTGCTATGTGCAAGGCACAGCGCTAGGGTGGAAGTGTACAAGCTGACCCGACTTAGCACGCGCTTTCCATTTTTAATACTCAGTGTGGCCTGTGAGCCCAATGGCATCTCGGCCAATGGTGGAATTTCAGACTCTTGGGATGGGCCACGTCTGTAAGAAGTCTTTTGGGGACGGGAGGGGGAGAGCTTCCCCAGGCCCTTTCACGTCACACTCCCGGTTTCCCGAGTAATGCCAGCCAAACCACCACACTGAATCGCACTCATCAAATCTTGCTCAAACAACCTCAGAATCCGAGGAGGAGCCTCATCGTCAGAGATGACATAATGACACACTCGGGCAATCTCTGACCTCTCCGGGCAGGAGGAGAGTAAATAGACAGACACCCCTGGTGACGCAGGTTAGCATCACCTGATGCAATGGAATGGAGCCTCTAACCTCCTCCTCCTCTTGGGTTGGCAAAGCACAAAGTCATCTTGCATTAATTTAAAGAGAGAAAGGACGCACACGGGCTTCTCCTCCAACCTGTCTCTGAGCCAGGAGCTGTGGGGAGTTGGAGGAATGCAGGTGGGCAGAGGGAAGTAAGGGAGGGTCTTCGGGGGAGTCGGGAGAGCAGGAATTCTCTCTAGTCCAAGCTGACTGTGCCAGATGTAGCTCAATTTTTTTTCTTTTAAAAGACTATTATGGGTTTCCTTTCCAAAGTGGAAAGGCAGGGATGGAAAATGAGTTTCAGTTGCTATGGAAATAGGAGTTGGCTGGGGCCTGCAGAGTAGCAGCTGGAGTGGAACAGTGGCCCTGTGACAGAGGGGCTTCCGGAGGGGGTAAGACAGCAACAGGCTTTAGAAGGGAGGAGGAGGTGGAAAGAAGAAAGAAAGGAGACAGACTGTGTCTCCAGACACTGCAGCCTATGCATTCTGCAGACATTTGGAGTGATACAGAATGGAGAGAGAAAGAGAGAGAGAGAGAGAGAGAGAGAGAGAGAGAGAGAGAGAGACAGAGACACGTGCATCCCCACAGGCCAAAAAGACAAGAAACAAAATAAATCCATTGCCTGCAAAAGAATAGAGTTACACTGGTAGGTCAAGAAAGCCCTAAGTTTGTTGAATGGCAGAAGGGGAGAGGCCTGCCCTGCCGTTTAGAAGCTGTTCAAGGGGCTGGGACCTCATTCTCTGCACTCCCTCACCTTTTGTCCTTATACAACTCCTCCAACTGAAACTGACGAGGGCCAGAAACACAGCCAACAAAATCCCCACAAGGTTGGCAAGACTGGGGGAGAGTAAGCAGGCTGTTCTGTTTCATCTGCACCTCTGGGTGACTGTTTCTGTTCAAGGTGGAAAGTCTCCATGACTCTGGGGCTCTGAGGTCTTCTAACCTGAGGCTTCAAAGGGGTCTAATGTTCTCAGCATCACATTCTGGGGAGATGCTTTGATTAGGTCTATGGTGACTTCAGGCTTTTGCTAGGTCCCTCAGCAGGGCCCACTGGAGGGATATTATGCTATTCACACTCCTATCCCAGGAAGAGAATCCAGCAGGCTTTTTTCTCCCATCGTAGTGGGGGGGTGTGGGCAGGGGGACCTCACATACACAATGGGATGGACAACTAGGCTTCAACACCATGTTAATCCTGTTAATGTCTATATATGCTGTCTGAGAAGCAATAAAGTTTAAATTGAGCAACACTCTGGTTTTTTGTTCATTTTGTATTACTTTTGTCTTGTTACATATATATTGTCATATATATTTTTCAATATATCAAGAGCCTCAAAAAGTGGAAGTGAAATCAAAGAAAAATAAAATACTTAGGAATAAATTTAAACAAGGAGGTGCAAGACTTGGACACTGAAAACTGCAAAACATTGTTGAAAGAAAACAATTTTTTGTAAGTTTTTTGAAATATGTTTTTTATTGAAATTTTTTCAGAGAGAGAAGAAGGGAAAGAGAGAGAAACATCAATTGGCTGCCTCCTGCATGCCCCCTACTGGGGATTGAACCCACAACCCAGGCCATGTGCCCTGGCCGGAAATCAAACTAGGACCTCTCAGTCCATGGGACAAGGCTCAATTCACTGAGCCACACCAGCCAGGCCTAAAAAAAATTGAAGCTACAAATAAATGGAAAGACATCCCATGTTCATAGACTGGAAGACTTAATATTAAGATGTCAATACTAATCAAAGCAATCTATGGATTCCATGCAATGCCTATCTCAATGATTTATTTCTTTCAGAAATAGAGAAATCTATAATAAAACTCATATGGAATTTCGAGAAACCCCAAAGAACCAAAAACAATGTTGAAAAAGGACAAAGTAGGAGGACTCAAACTTTCTGACTTCAAAACTTACTACAATGGTAGAGTTATCAAAACAGTGCGCTATTGGTGTACAGACAGACACATAAGCCCATGGACTAGAAGAGAGAGCCTAGAAAGAAACCCTCACATATACTGTCAAGTGATTGTCAACAGGGTACCAACACCATTCAATAGGGAATGGACAGTTTTTCAACAAATGGTGTTGGAGAAAACTGGGTATTTGCATGCAAAAGAATGACCCTTTATACCATATACAAAAATTACCTACATTGGATCAAAGACCTACACATAAGATCTAAAACTATAAACTCTTATGAGAAAACAGAAGAAACAAATTCCCATGACACTAGATTTGGCAATGAGTTCTTGGATATGACACCGAAAGCACAGGTAACAAAAGAAAAAACTAGATAAATTGAACTTCATCAAAATTTGAAAACTTTTGTGTTTAAAAGGATACTATCAACAGAGTGAAAAGGAGAGTGGAAGGTAATATTTACAAATGCTAAATCTGATAGGAATTAATATCCAGAATATATAAAGAACTCTGGCCTGGCCGGTGTGGCTCAGAGCGTCATCCCATGGACTGAGAGGTCCCGATTCGATTCCCGGTCAGGGCACATGTCGGGTTTTGGGCTTGATCCCCAGTAGGGGGTGTGCAGGAGGCAGCTGATTGATGTTTCTCTCTCACACTGATGTTTCTATCTCTCTCTCCCTTGCCCTCTCTCTAAAATATCAATAAAAACATATCTTAAAAAAAAAAGAACTCTGACAACATCTAAACAACAAACAACTAAACTCAATTAAAAAATGGGCAAAGAAATTGGTAGACATTTCTCCAAAGAATGTATACAATTGGCCGATAAACACATGAAAAGATGCTCACCATCACTAGTTATTAGGAAAGTGCAAATCAACATCACCATGGGATCCTATCAGGATGATCATTACTGAACAAACAGAAAATAACAAGAGTTGGCAAGGATGTGGGGAATAGAAAACCTTCGCACATCGCTGGTGGGAATGGGGAATGGTGCAGCTGCTGTGGAAAATGATACGATAATTGCTCAAACAATAAAATATAGAATTATTTTATGATCCAGTAATTCTACTCTGGGTATATACTCCAAAAAATTAAAAGCAGGGATATTTGTACACCCATGTTCATAGCAGTATTATTCACAATAGCCAAAGGTAGAAGCAACCCAAGTGTCCATCAGTGAATGAATGGATAAAACCAATGCTGCACACACACACAATAGAATATTAGTCAGCTTTAAAAAGGAAGGAGCCCTGGCCGGTTTGGCTCAGCGGCTGGAGTGTCAGCCTGCGGACCAGAGTCCCGGGTTCGGTTCCCGCTAGGGGCATGTACCAAAAAAAGAAAGGAAATCCTCACCCATGCTACAATACAGGTGAACCTTAAATACCTTATACTACATGAACTAAGCCAGTCACAATATTTGTACAATGCCACATACATAAGGTCTCTAAAGAAGTCAAAACCATAGAGACAGAAAGTAGAATGACAGTTGTCAGAGGTTGGAAGAAGGAGGGAATAGGGAGGATATAAAAATTAAACAATTAAACCCATTGTTTAATGAGCATGGCGCTTCACTTCAGGAATATGAAAAGTTCTGGAGATGGATGGTGGTGATGGTTGGTTGTAGAACAATGTAAATGTACTTACTGCCCCTGAAAACATATATACACACACACACACACACACACACGTGTGTATGTATATATGTGTGTGCATGTGTACATGTATGTATATGTGTTTGTGTGTGTGTGTGTATGTGTGTACATATGTGCATGCGTGTGTGGGTGTGTGCGCATGATATATATGGAAGTGACCCAGGGTTGATGGACTGAAGAGAACCGGCACATCCAGCCAACTGAAAACAGATCACACCACAGACACTGTGTGCCTCCCTCCACCAGACTCCCTGAGGTTAGAGACTGTGTCTCGCTCATTTGACTAACAGCCTTCCTAGCACGAGAACCAGGTCTCCCCTGTCCAACTGGGCAGCGCTCCCCCCAGCACAGGACTTCTTCTCCTGAGAAGCTCAAGGGGACCTCCCTCAGTAGCCCCAGGTGCTACAGATTCTCTATATGCATTTGATCTTCCTTTTAGGTAAGTCAAGTTTCTTTCTACGGGTCAGAAGAGAGACCACGTACAAAACGTACATTTTTTAAGGTTGGCAAAAGGTCTGCTTGCTCCGAAATGGCCAGTCTTAGCTCTCCAGGTGAGTGTGACCTGTGCCCATAGCAGCAAGCTCAGTGACTTGCTGGGCTTAGTGTCTCGAGCTTCCTCTCCTGCCCCAGCACGCTCCAGGCCCCCTTGTCCCCTGGGCCCCAGGCACACCTGAGTGACCACAGTAGTAATAGTCTAAAATTGTGATACAGCAAATTGTTGTTTTTTGTCTATAAAAAAACAACAACAACATCCCAGCAACTTCTTGGCTGCAAGAAGTTGTTACTGGGAGGTACACAGCAAGTCGCCCCAAAATGTGGGAAGAATACATCAGTGGAATGCACACACAACATCTATGATTATTGATCTGCAAAAGTTCTTAAGGACAGAACAGGATGTGCCTCTGGACAGAGCAGGAAGAGGAAGGCCTGGAAATCAAATCAAGATTTAACAATGAATTAAAAACAACAACAACAACATCCCGGCCAATTATATTAACATAAGCTAAAGGAATATCAGGTAGAGGTAGTGTCGTCTGAGAAGCTCAGAGAAAAGCAGTGTGAAAGAGCGAGTCTTCGAGAGAGTCTTGTGTCCCGCCTCGTCCAGAGGAGGGGGAGCTCGGAAACCTGGGGGTTCCCCGTAGCTCAGAGGGCTGGCCAGAGCTTCCCAGAACACTCTCTCTCTTTTGTTCTTTACTGATTTGAGAGAGAGAGCAAGGGAGAGGGAACGACAGACAGAAACATCGATGAGAGAGAACACCGACTGGCTGCCTCCTGCACGCCCCCCACTGGGGATTTGGCCCACAACCTGGGCATGTGCCACCCAGCCACACCAACCGGGCTCTCTCTCTCCTTTTTAATGAGGGCAAGTATGATAGAGGGTATTGTTTTATTTTATTATTTATTTATTTATTTATTTAAAATCCTCACTGAAGGATATTTTTCCATTTATTTTCAGACAGAGCGGGAGGAAGAGAGAGACAGACAGACAGACATTGATGTGAGAGGGACACATTGATTGGTTGCTTCCCACAGGACCCGGACCAGGGCCAGGGACTGAACTGCCACCAAGGGACATGCCCTTGACCGGAATAGAACCTGAGACTCTTTGGTCCGCAGGCCGACGCTCCAACCGCTAAGCCAAACGGGCCAGGGCTTATTTTATTTATTGATTGATTTTTATTGATTTTGAGAGGGGTGGGAAAGAGAGAAAGAGAGAGACAGAGGGACATTAATCAGCTGCCTCCGGCACACCTCCTCCTGGGATCGAGCCCAAAGCCCAGACATGTGCCCTGACTAGAACTGAACAGGCGACTTCTCCGTGCATGGGATGATGTTCAACCTAGCCACACCGGTGAGCCAGGGCCTGGAATACTCTCTTGATAAGGGTTTCGAGGTTGGTCCAAGGAGCAGCAGGCAAGCAGAGGTGCAGTAATTGATTTGTCATGTCTACCATGAGCCCAGGGATGGGGAATTAGACTAGCCATGATGGACCCTTGGATCCCTTGGAGGATACAGAAATCTAAGCCTACCCCAGCCAATACAATCATTGTCTTGCTCACCTCATTTTGGTCCCATGAACACCAACCTTCTGCCTAGAATCTGGCTTTCCGTGCGGACTTCCCTGCAGGCGGAAGAATGTGCAGACACACTGCCACGCCGTCCAGGCTGCTTCTCGGTGCTTGGCCCTTCGTGAGTGCACGTATGTGTGGTCTGGCCTCCTCACCAGGCTCCTGTGCGTTTGGTTAGTCTGTCCCTTTCAGCCTGATTAGCAACACGTGCACGGAGGACTCGGTCTCCGGCCTGCCCGTGGGCATCAGTGCCTGCCACCCCGTGATGCTGGCTGTGAAGGGCTCTCTCTGCGTGACCAGCCTCCCTCTGGACATCCCCACCCGGCTGCCCTTCGCTACGTCCACCACTCCAACCACAGCCTTTTACCCTGAGCTCAGAATGAGTTGTGGGAAGCCTCTACAAAAAAATAAAAAGCTACAGCAACAAAAATAACTTTGTAAGTTCTATTGAATGGAAAGAGCAGGGAAGAAAGGAACCCTGTGCTTGGGGGAAGACACCAAGAATGCACACAGAGAACAAGCAGAAGGAACTGGCGATGTTTACGCAGAGCAGGGAAGATCTGTGAGGGCTGGTGGTTCCTTTCATCCAACATCTGAAGGACTGTGGTGAGGGGAAGGGATGGAGTTATTCTCTGGGGTTCCAGAAGAGAGCCTGACGACCAAGGGACAGGAGATCCAGGGAGATGGATCTGGCTAGATAAAAAACAGGAAACTTGCCCAGCCGGTGTGGCTCAGTGGTTGAGCATCAACCCATGCAGCAAGAGGTCGCTGGTTTGATTCCCAGGCAGGGCACATGCCCAGGTTGTGGGCCTGATCCCCAGTGTGGGGCATGCAGGAGGCGGCCAGTGGATGTTCTCTCTCATCAATGTTTCTATCTCTCTCTCCCTCTAAAATCAATAAAGAAAAAAAAAAAAAGAGAAGAGGGGCCTTTTAAAAATAGTTTTCCTCTCACTGAAATATCATCTTCACTTTTCTTTTCTTTCCTTTTTCAAATGTATGAGAAACAGTGTAACCCTGCTCTTAAGGGCGTGAACTGTGGAGCAGGACGGCCTGGGTTCCCTTTCCAGTTCTGTTGATTACTAGCCACACACGTGTGGGTAAGGTACTTCCTTCCCTGTGCCTGTTTTCTCAGCGAATAATAGTCCCTACCTCAAATAGTACTCAACCCATGCAGCTGTGGTGAGGAGTAATTAGATTGTACATGCAAAATGCTTGGAACAGCACCCAGCACATAGTAAGTGCTCAATAAGGGTGGTGACTATTATTTTTACTATATTCTCATACCACCTTAACTATTATTTAATATATTTCTTTAAGTAGACACATTTTTAAATTTTATTTTTCAGTTACAGTTTACATTCAATATTATTCTGTATCAGTTTCAGGTGTACAGCATAGAGATTACACAGTCATATACTTTACAAAATGGTCCTCCAACGTTCCAGTACCCACCTGACACCATACATGGATATGACAATATTATTCACTATATTCTCTATGCTGTACTTCACATCCCTGTGACTACTTTGTAACTACAAATCTGTACTTTTTAATTAAAAATTAAAAAAAATTTTTCTTTATTGATTTTACAGAGAGAAGAGGGGAGGGGGAGAGAGAGAGAGAGAACATCAATTGGCCGCCTCCTGCATGCCCCCCACTGGGGATTGTGCCCACAACCTGGGCATGTGCCCTGACCAGGAATTGGACCGATGACCCCTTGGTGCATGGGTCAATACTCAACCACTGAGCCATACCAGCCAGGCTAAATCTGCACTTCTTAATCCCTTCACCTTTTTTCGCCCAGTCCCCCAATGCCCCTCCCTCTGGCAACCATCAGTCTGTTCTCTGTATCTATGAGTCTGTTTCTGTTCTGTTTGTTCATTTATATTGTTCTTGAGATTCCACATATAAGTGAAATCATATGGTATTTTAAATAAACACATTATTTACGTAAATTTATTTAAAAAACAACAACTTTATATCGTTATTGTAAGTGCAAAGCCAGTAACATTTGCCATGTATATGTGGAAACTAAAAATAAACATATAACAAAAGAATGTTACTAAATTTTAGCTACTGTTGCCTGTTTGATGCCCTGAATTTGAGGACTGCTATCTTTTCCATAAAGAGGAAGACAAGCAAGTGTGACGGGAACATTATAGTACTTCACTGAGACTTCTTTTGTTGACTGTAGTCAGAAGGAGGAGTCAGCCAAGTTCAAGGAAGTGAAAGGCCAGTATGGCTGGAGCCCCTGCTCTGGGGAGAGCAGCGAGGGCTGGAGAGGGAGGATCGAAGGACAGTGAAGAGGAAATATCCATCCCAGTCTGAGACTCTGAGTGCTTTGGTGCCACAACTCAGAGCAACAGCGAATCATCTCAGAAATTCCTCGTGGGATGAGCAGCACACTAGACAACAGTCAGAAACACGCTGTAGCCCACCTGTACTCATCAGCGACCCGCTGGAAGTCACCGACAGGTTCCAGATACTCTGCTGCCTCTCACTTCTTTCTGCCTCAAGGCATTTTCTGCCCCAGGATGGTTACTGCAGGCAGCGTGCAGAATGGATCAGAAGTGCACGTGTGTAGCAACCCTCCATCAACAAGGAACGGGAAGTAGAGAAATACCCCAGCTTCCTTGCCTTTTAGGGAGACACACAATCTCTCTCCAAGGGTCCTCAGAGAGACTGACCCAGTTGCCCTAGTGGTAACTCACTCATCAACACATCCTTTATCAGCTTTCCTCCCTGCCCAGGCTCACTTCATGCTCTCTGGGCTTTCTGGGATCCCGTCCCAAATAAATTCCTGGCACCCAAATCCATGCTTTTGGGGAAACCCCAACTATGGCACAGTTTACTTCTGACAGTGGAATGAGCTGCCCAGCGAGAAAGTTCCATTTTCTTGGGGCATTCAACACGTGGCTAAGAGAGACTCCAAAACGGCGGCGGAGTGAACGGAAGCTACGCAGACCATCTCCCAGGACCAACCTGGAATTACAACTAAAACACAGACAAATCGACGGGAAAAAGCAACAGAAAAGCAGCTTGTGAGGACCATATAACCAGGGACACTGACTTGATCCTGGTTGGACTGCGGAGACGCCAGAGGGGGGCTGGGAGCCCACAGACAGCAGCGGCCTTAGCTGGGAGCAACACCCTCGGGTTACACTCCCAAGCGGCTCCACAGCGCAGAGCCCGGACAGAGGCTAAAACAGCCACAGCCACTCACCTTGGGATCCGGCAGAGGGAGGGCAGACTGGACTGGAACTGTGTGGGGACACGGGATTTGAAGGACACTCAGAGCTTTTGCTGAGCTGCAGCCATGCAGGAGGGTGGTCATCTTACTCCTTCCCAGGGCTCTGGGGAGAGGCAGCAGCCCCTCCCTCGGAGATTCAACCCCACCCAGGTGGACCATTGAAATGCAAATTGAGGCTAATTAACAACCAGCATCTGCCTGACCCTCCTGAAATCCCCTTACTCTGAGCACCTGAGGGAGTTTTTCAATCAACTAACAACCCAACACTCTTTAAGTAACCTCAACTGCTAGCCTCTAGGCAAAAAGCTAGAGGATAACAGTACCATTCCTGGGTTAGCAACTCTAACCAGGAAAGTAAGACTTGACAGTGGTGTTTAACGTGGGTCCTCCATCGCTCATCTAAACCCAGGAGAGGGAGCCACAAACAACAGAATACCAATACCCACAGGGAAAACTTGACAGGCTCCAAAGCGCACTGTGATAGCCAAAATGGTGAAACACAGAAACAGAAGCCAAATGAAAGAGCAAGAGACCTCCTCCGAAGATGGTATCAATGTGGAGCAGTTAGGCAAGTTAACAGAGCTAGAATTCAGAGCCATGATCTTGAGGAAGCTCAACAGCATGAATAAGGACATAGAGATGCTGAAAATAAACCAATTGGAAATTAAAAACCACCAAGAAGAGATCAAGAGTGACATATCAGAAATAAAGAACACATTGGAAGGTCTAAACAGCAGAGTAGAAGAAGCTGAGGACCGGATCGATGAATTAGAAGACAGGGTAGAAAAAGTCAACCAATCAGAACACCAACAGAAAAAAATGATTAAAATATAGGAAGACAACTTAAGAGAACTGTGGGACAACTGGAAACGTAATAATATTCACATCATAGGAGCCCTGAAGAAGAAGAAAATGAGCAAGGGCTAGAGAATATATTCAAAGAAATAGTGACAGAAAACTTCCTGAATTTGGTGAAGGAAGAAGGCATTCAAGTTCAAGAAGCACAGAGAGCACCAAGTAAGAAGAATCCAAACAGGCCCACACCAAGACACATAGTAATTAAAATGCCAAAAATTAAAGACAATGAGAGAATCCTAAAAGCAGGAAGAGATAAGCAACAGGTTACCTACAAAGGAAATCCCATAAGGCTCTCAGCTGACTTCTCACAAGAAACACTACAGGCCAGAAGGGAATGGCATGAAGTAATCAAGGTCATGAAAAGCAAGAATCTGAATCCAAGACTACTCTACCCAGCAAGGCTGTCATTCAAAATAGAAGGTCAAATAAAGAGTTTCCCAGACAAAAAAAAAAAGGCTAAGGGAATACATTAGCACCAAACTAGCACTACAAGAAATGTTAAAAGCACCGCTGTAATTAGTAGAAGAAATAGGAAGAAAAATATAACCAAACTAAACAAAAATGGCAATAAATAAGTACATATCAATAATCACCTTAAATGTAAATGAACTGAATGCTCCAATAAAAAGAAACAGAGTAGCTGATTGAATAAGAAAACATGACTCATCTATATGTTGTTTACAAGAGACCCACCTCACAACAAAAGACTCACATAGGTTGAAAGTGAAGGGATGAAAAAAAATTTTCCAAGCAAATGGAAAGCAAAAGAAAGCTGGGGTAGCAATACTCATATTTGATAAAATAGATTTCAAAATGAAGACCATAACTAGAGACAAAGAAGGCCACTACATAATATTGAAAGGATTTATCCAATAAGAAGATATAACCTTGATAAACATATATGCACCCAATATAGGAGCACCAACATATATTAAAAATCTTTTGAAGAACTTCAAAGGAGAAATAGACAGCAATACAATCGTAGCAGGGGACTTCAACACCCCGTTGACACCACTGGATAGATCCTCTAAACAAAAAATTAGCAAGGAAACAGAGACTCTAAATGAAGCACTAGACCAAATGGATTTAATAGATATCTACAGAGAATTACACCCCAAAACTACAGAATTCACATTCTGCTCAAGTGCACATGGGACATTTTCAAAGATAGACCACAGGATAGGGCACAAACTAAGTCTCTACAAGTTCAGGAAGATTGAAATCATATCAAGCACCTTCTCAGATCACAATGGCATGAAACTAGAAATCAATTGCAACAAAAACATGCAAAGACATTTGAACACATGAAGGCTAAATAGCATGTTATTAAACAATGAATGGGTTACCGAGGAAATCAAGGAAGAAATTGAAAACTTCCTGGAAACCAATGAAAATGAACACACAACAACACAAAATCTATGAGATGCAGCAAAAGCAGTTCTGAGAGGGAAGTTCATAGCACTACAGGCCTACCTCAAGAAACAAGAAAAATTTCTAATTGACTGTCTAACCTCTCAACTTAAAGAATTAGAAAGCAAATAAAAAGAAAACCCCAGAGCAAGTAGAAGGAAGAAAATAGTAAAGATCAGAGGAGAAATAAATGACATGGAGACCAAAAGAACACTTCAAAGGATCAATGAAACAAAGAGCTGGATTTTCAAAAAGATAAACAAGATTGATGGACCTTTAGCTAGACTCACCAAGAAACAAAGAGAGAGAACCCAAATGCAAAATCAGAAATGAAAGAGGAGAAGTAACAACTGACACCACAGAAATACAATAGGTCCTTAACAGCTACTATAAACAATTATATGGCAACAAATTTGACAATCTAAGAAAAATGGACAAATTTCTAGAAACACACATCTCCCAAAACTAGACCAGAAAGAGATAGAAAACTTGAACAGACCAATAACAACTAAGAAAATTGAAGAGGTAATCAAGAATCTCCCACCAAACAAAAGCCCAGGCCCAGATGGCTTCACGGGGGAGTTTTACCGAACATTCAAATAAGAGCTAACACCCATTCTCCTCAAACTATTTCAAAAAATTCAAGAAGGAAGACTTCCAATCTCGTTTTATGAGGCCAGCATAATTTTAATTCCAAAACCAGAAAAAGACACTACAAAGAAAGAAAACTACAGGCCAATATCCCTGATGAACATAGATGCCAAAATCCTGAACAAAATACTAGCAAATCGGGTCCAGCAATACATCAAAAAAATTATTCACCATGACTAAGTGGGATTCATCCCAGGGATACAAGGCTGATACAATATTCACAAATCAATAAATGTGATACACCACATAAACAAAATGAAGAATAAAACCACATAATCATATCAATAGACGTTGAAAAAGCATTCGACAAAATCCAGCATCCATTTCTGATAAAAACGCTCAACAATGTGGGAATAGAGGGATCATATCTCAACATAAGAAAGGCCATGTATGAAAGACCTACAGCCAACATCATACCCAATGGGCAGAAACAAAAACATTTCCCTTAAGAACAGGAACAAAACAGGGATGTCCACTTTCACCACTCTTATTTAACATTGTACTGAAAGTCTTAGCCATAGCAATCAGACATGAAGAAAAAATGAAAGGGATCCAAATTGGAAAAGAGGAAGTGAAACTGTCATTATTTGCACGTGACATGATATCATACATAGAAAACCCTAAAGACTCCATCAAAAATCTACTAGAGTTAATAAATGAATTTGGCAAAGTAGCAGGATACAAAATTAATGTCAAGAAATCGACAGCATTCTTATACACCAATGATGAACTCACAGAATGAAAAACTGAAAAAACAATCCCATTTATCATTGCGGCAAAAAAAAAAAAAAAAATTAAGATACCTAGGAATAAACTTAACCAAAGAAGTAAAAGACCTATTTGCAGAAAACTAGAGGACATTGAAAAAAGAAATAGAGGAAGATATAAAAAAGTGGAAGCACATACCTTGTTCATGGATAGGAATAATTAACAGCATTAAAATGTCCATGCTACCCAAAGCAATCTATAATTTCAATGTAATCCCCATCAAAATACCAACGACATATTTCACAATACTAGAACAAATACTTCAAAAGTTCACATGGAACCAAAAAAGACCCCAAATAGCCACAGCAATTTTGAAAAAGAAGGACAAAGTAGGTGGGATCACAATACTAGATATCAGGTTAGACTATAAAGCGACTGTAATCAAAACAGCCTGGTACTGGCACAAGAACAGGCATATAGACCAGTGGGACAGAACAGAGAACCCAGAAATGGACCCAAGGCAATGTGTTCAATTAATATTTGACAAAGGTGGCAAGAGCATATAGTGGAGCAAAGACAGCCTCTTTAATAAATGGTGTTGGGAAAATTGGACAGCTATATGCAAAAAAATGAAACTAGACCATCAACTTACACCATACACAAACATAAACTCAAAATGGATAAAAGACTTAAATGTGACCTGTGAATCCATAAAAATTCTGGAAGAAAATGTAGGCAACAATATTTCAGACATCATACACAGCAGAATTTTCACTGATACATCACCTAAGGCCACAGAAACAAAGGAAAAAATGAACACATGGGACTACATCAAACTAAAAAGCTTCTGCACAACAAAAGAAACAACCATCAAAAGGCAACCCACTCTATGGGAGAACATCATTGCCAATGATACATCAGATAAGGGGTTAATTTCCAAAATATATAAAGTACTCATACAACTTAACAAAAGGAAGACAAAGAACCCAATTAAAAAATGGGCAGAGGAGCTGAATAGCCACCTCTCCAAACAGGACATACAAATGGCCAAGAGACATATGAAGACATGCTCAATATCACTAATCATCAGAGAGATGCAAATTAAAACAACAATGAGGTACCACCTCGCACCTGTCAGAATGGCCGCCATCAACAAATCATCAAGCAAGTGTTGGTGAGGGTGTGGAGAAAAGGGGACTCTGGTGTACTGCTGGTGGGAATGCAGACTGGTGCAGCCACTATGAAAAACAATATGGTGTTACCTCAAAAAATTAAAAATTGAACTGCCATTTGACCCAGTGATCCCGCTTCTAGGAATATTCCCCAAGAAGCCTGAAACACCAATCAGAAAGAATATATGTACCCCCATGTTCATAGCAGCACTATTTACAATAGCTAAGATCTGGAAACAGCCTGAGTGTCGTCAGTAGACGAATGGATAAAAAAGCTGTGGTGCATATACACAATGGAGTACTATGCAGCTGTAAGAAAGAAAGATCTCTTATCTTTTGAGATGACATGGAGGGACCAGGAAAGTATTATCCTAAGTGAAACAAGCCAAGCAGAAAACGACAAATACCACATGATCTCACTTATATATGGAATATAATGAATATAACAGTCTGAGGAACAGGGTAGACCCAGAAACACGAAAGTAGGGTACAGACTGATAACCCTCAGAAGAGGGGGTGGTGGGTGGGAAGAGATAAACCACAGAACTTATATGCATGTATGCATAACCAATGGACATGGACAACAAAGCCGGGGACGGGGAGAGGGGAATGGGGAGGAGGGTGTCAATGGGGTAAAAAAGGAGAAACATCTATAACAAAAATAAAATTTTTAAAAAAAGGAAAAAAAAATTATGTTAATTACATTAAAAAAACAAATGGCTGAGAATGTTCAATAGAGATTCAGGGCTCAGGCATTCAACTAGATGGACGCTTCATATTTTTCTGACCCTTGGGTCCTGTGATTCTGGATTAAGTCAACAAACTACAGTCCACAGCCAGCCCAATGCCCCCTCCCACCCCTTTTAACACATTCTATGAGTTGCAAATGGTTATATATATATATATATATATATATATATATTTTATCTTCATTCGAGGACATTTTTCCATTTTTTGTACAGACAGAGTGGGAGGGAGAGAGAGGAAGAGAGAGAGAGGGAAACATCGATGTGAAAGGGACACATCGAGTGGCTGCCACCCGCACGACCAACCAGGGCCGGGGACAAACTGCAACCGAGGTACGTGCCCTTAGCGGGAACCGAACCCGGGTCTCTCCGGACCGCTGAGGCAAACCGGCCAGGGCGGTTTTTATATTTTTAAATGGTTGAAAAAAATAGAAAGAAGATTATTTTGTGACCCAGAAAAATTATATGAAATCCAAATTTCAGTGTCCCTAAATAAAGTTTTATTGGAACACAGCTACACTCATACAATCATTTGTCTCCATATGACTATGGTCACTCCTGATCTACAATGGCAGCATTGAGTAGCTGCAGCTGGAACCATGTGGTCCACAAAGCTCAAAACATCTCCTATCCGGTCCCTTACAGAAAAAACGTTGCTGGCCCCTGTTCAGATCATTATCCCAGAGGGACAAGAGGCAGATTGAGATCTGGTAGCTCCAGCGTCATGCCTAGTATTTAGGGGTATTTTGGATCAGACCTTCATAGTTCCTTTTTCTGCATTTTTATCACCACCCTCCCCACTCCTGCCCTCTGCAGGTATGTAGGACTCTTTCACTGAAGCATTAATGTTGTTACCAGAAATATTTTTATTTTTCAAAAGACATGAGAACTTTTCTTCTCTACCCTTTGCCCACAGTCTGGGTGATTCCGTCTATGCTGGTTGGCTTCTGCAGGCACTGAGTCACTCATTCCTCCACAAACCAAACCGAACCGAACCAAACCAAACCAGACTAAACTCCAGCCCGGGGACCAGGTCCTGAGATCTCTGACCAACACTCAAAACATGAGATTAAGGTGGGGGTAGGGTTGCGGTTTACCAGCAGTCTATAGGCAAGTCATTTAAGTGCATGGAGCATCAATTTCATCATCTGTCAGAGGCAGAAATGATCCTGCCCAGCTTGCCAGGGTGCTAATTGGATGAAATGAGAGCTGCCCACAAAGCACAGTGCCACCTGGCCCCGGCCTCTCCCTCCAGAATATTATTGTATTATAGCATCTCTGCTCCCACCATACTCCCTACACATACTCTCCTTGAGTTGTCTACCTTGCAAAGCTATTGGTTACCTCTGGGCCTTTGCACATGCTGAGATACTTCCTGAGTGGCTTTTCTTCCTGAGACACTTTTTCCTCATCCCTTCCCCTGCCTGGCTGCTTTCTGATTCCCAGGCCAAGGAGGGCGACTTCACAAGCCTCTCCATCTTATACTCGATTCTTTCCTTGTACATGCGATAATGTCTAGTTACAGGCGATTCTCATTATTCGCTGCGGTTCTGTTCTACAAAGTAGAGGTGAACAGGGAATTAGGAAATAATAAGCCATTCATTGCTCCCAGGGAAAACACAGGGTTAGGTTTCGGCAAGCCTCAGGTCACACCATGTTCATCGACAGATCAATACGTAACCTTGTTTTATGTGTGTTTCTGTTTACAGACACCTTATTTAATATATATTGTTGATTCATTCACGTTGAACTCATGGCCAACACAACTACAACTCATGCCTTAACAAAATTCACCTAACACTTATTTCTCCATCAGGCATATCACCACCTTCTTGTGCTGAGGAACACTGGACAGCACTATGCTTGGGGGCAATTTTAAACAGTAAAATCACCAAAAGTTACCAAAAAAAAAAAAAAAGGTAAACATCAGGGTACTGCACAGACTACAAGAAGGACACTTGTATAGAATGAGAGAGAAGGCAGAGCATCACCTCATTTGAACTTCAGTTGGGGACATGCGTGTTGCGTGACTCAATTTTCTTGCCACTCTGCACACCCATGAATGACTATGAAAGTGCCACGGATATTAATGTGGGGGTTACAAATACATTTTAGCAAATCGGAGAATTCGTAAATACAGAATCTGTGGATAATGAAGGTCCCTGTATGTTTTTGTTTTTCTCATTCATTAGAGTGTGAGTTCACTGAGGGTTGGTTGTTTGCTTTTTTACCATTTTATCTTTAGTATTTTGCAGTCTGCCTGGCACATAGTAGGCTCTCAATGACCAAAACATTTTGAATGGACAAATGAGTCAATTCAGGGAAAGTGCTTCTTTGGCAGCAATGAGAGCAAGTGTTGAAGCGGAATACACCGTGCAGGAGCCTGGCCTGTGCTCAGTGCTTCTGCGGTGCTTCTGTCAACAAGGGAAACAGCAGATTATGGTACTTTTGTACATGGCTCTGGAGTTAGACTGCCTGGGTTCAAATATGGGATCTGCCTCTTATTATTATGCAATCCTGGCAAGTGCCTTGGCCTCTCTGAGCCCCAATGTAGTAATTATAGTCCTACCTTGTAGGTTATGGAGGAGTCAACGTGATGATACACAGAAAGCATTTAACACAGTGCCTAGCACAGGTACGCCCTTAGTAAACATTACTTTTTATTTTTAATAATTCCCATGCCAAGTCTAAGAGTTTTATATTATCATACCCATTTGGCAGATGAGGAAACTGAGGCTAGAGTGGTTTAATGAGTTCTGGAGGGTCACATAAGGGCTGGTTCTGGGGACTTGAAGCCCATGCTGATCACCACTTTGCTGTCATATAAATATAAGGGGTCCTTTTATTAGTAATTAGGGCCCTTACTCTGATGGCTCAGCTACATTTACCAAAATGATGAGGGCAGCTCCAGCCAGCCCCTGAACTTCTGTGGGATCAGGGTAAGGAGAACACCCCCCCCCCCACACACACACACAGCACATCAGCGTCTGTGGGCTCTCTGCCCATTTTCAAGTTCAGCCCTTTCAAAACCAGCCCTATTGGGAGGGAAGGTGTTGGTTTGTTATCTTGGGTTTGACAGCTCAGAGGTGGCGGAGATATTTCCTGCTTAAAAGTCCCATAGAACAAGAAGAAAAGAAGCATCAGCATTCCGGGCTGCCACACACGTCCTGGGGTTTTCTCCAACTCTTTACACCAGGGTCCTCAAACTCGGCTGCTATGTGGAATTGCTTGGAAGCTTCTAAATATCCAGATACCCAGGCCTGAACCCAGACCATTTACATCTGAGTCTCTGGGGCGTCAGACTTTTAAAAAATAATCCCCAAGCGATTTCAATGTGCAGCCAAGTTTAAGAAATGGTGCTCGGACCTTATCAGCACTCAGCTGAAGTCGCTCTGGGCATCAGTAACTTTGCTCCTTTTGGGACGTGCTGTTCCCGGCTTTGGGCATGCTTTCCAGAGGATGTTTGTGCGCGAGCGACCTGGTGTTCTGCTCTGCCCCTAGGCCCAGCTTGGAGGCGGCGGCTCCCCAGGTCCCGGTGGCAACGACACGTGTGGCCGCTCCGCCTGCTCTGCTTATCTCTGCCGACTGCACCGGAGCTCGGCGGCCGCCGCGCTGCCCACCCCAACCAAGTTCAGGGAGCCTACCTTGGCCGCCGGCGCTGCCCTCCAGTCCCCGGAATCCTGAGGCTCAGGTTCAATCTGTCTGTCGCTGGGCTCGGCTGTTCTCTCCTGCGCCGCGACGCCGCTGGAGCGCAGCGCCACCTCGTGGCCGCAGGGCGGCCGTGCGGGGCCTGGGCCTGGGAGGTGAGCGCCGAGACCCGGGCGGAAATGCAGCCTCCGCTTCCCACGTGGGTGGTTTTCCAACCAGCTCGGAACCCTTGGCGCTCATCCCGGCTAGGTGGGAGCAGCTTCCTTCTCTAGAGGGCACTGGGACCTGAACTTGCTGCTTTCTCTAGGGGGCACGGAGGGGCAGTCAGGCCTTGGTCCTGGCCTGGGATACACCCTGGATGTTTCCTGGCTGGACTCTGGTACTTTCCCTTTTATCCGAAAGTTTTCAGTACACCCCGATTTGTCAGAGCCTTTCTTTGAAATATGCAGGGAACATCAGAAGATGCAAGGGACTGGGATTCTCTCGAACCAGGGAGGCCTTTCCCCAACCGGCAACCTTTCTCTTTGCCACTCCCTCCCCGCCCCCCACCCCACCCCCACCTTGCCCTCCTGCCTTGTGCCCTCCAGTCTCTTTGGCTGAACTCTATTAAACACCCAGTCAGACCTATGTAGAGTCGGGGGACACAGTCCTTTAGGATTTGGCAACCCAGGTAATGCTTCTCACCTGGGCAACACTGGCTGGGGCTGTCCTGGAACTGCACGACATTTAGCATCGATGACTCCCTGGCACCAACTGCCAGGAGCCATCCCCTTAGTCACTGTGGGGGTGGGAGGGGGAGGGGAGTTGGAAATGCCTTGGGCTGAGAAGCTGAAAAGGGATTAGCTAATAAAGATTCAGGTGACAATGAAGTGCAATGTCGGGCGAGGGGGGGGGGCAGTCCCACTGTCCTGCTTGTGGGAACAGCCACCTCCTTTTCTCGAGGCTTCCAACTGTGTGTGTGTTTATGAAGACATTCCAAAACAGGATTACAAAAATGGTGGCCTCTTTAAAGTATTTACATTTACATTTCATTTATTTCTTTAACGAATGTTAACTGAGTAGCTGCCACGACCCAGACACTTTTCTATAAACAAGGGATGCAATGAAGAACAAAACACCCCAAAATATCTGCTTTCGTTGTATTCACATTATAATGTAACAAATTAACACTTTTAACACACACACAAATGCAAAGCAGTGGAATTGAGCTCCTCACAGGGTAAATACAGGGTTTATATATATATTTTAAATCAATTTATAGGGCAGCAAAGGCAGAGTGGCCTGATACAAGTTTTGCAGAATTATATGGAGAATGTCTTCTATTTTTATTTTTTAATCCGCACCCTAAAATATGTTTTTTTTACTGATTTTTAGAGAGAGAGAGACAGAGAAAGAAACATCGATGTGAGAAAGAAACATCCATCATTGGTTACCTCCCTTATGTGCCCCAACCAGGGATCAAACCCACAACCTGGGTATGTGCCCTGAACAGGAATCGAACCTGCAATCTTCTGGTGTATGGGACAACTCTCCAACCAACTGAACCACCCAGCCAGGGTGAGATTTTAATCCCGGCAGTTTATCTCTGTGATGACGTTGTGGTTACCATTGCCGGTGGAAATACTAGAGACACTGTAAAAAAATGAGTCCTGTGCCAACCCTCTCTCTCCCAACCTGTGTGTGCCTACTTAATCTTTGGTCCCTCTGTACCAGTGTAATCTCGTCAAAGTGACCATCAAGGGCAGAGGAGGAGGAAGAGGAGGGATCACCTGTGGGCAGTGCCTGGAAGGACAAAGAACAGTGTGTGTGTGTGTGTGTGTGAGTGAGCCGGGCCAACACCAGCCTATGCATGGCAGGCTTAGTGCCCTGGAAAGGTGAATTGGTCAGAGAAATGCTGACAGCCCAAGTCGAGTACCAGCTGACAGGTACACTTCCCATTCTGTCACTTTTAAGTGTCTCTGAGTCACTTTTAGACTGCTCTTGCCCCAGCCCCAGCAAGAGCTCCCTCCTGCCACCCCACCCCACTGTGCCCCAAAGCACACCCTGCAAAGGGCAAAGTCCTGGATTACAGCCTCTGGGATTCAGATGTCAGGTGTCACCTGATGAGGTTAAAGTCTTCCTAATGACTTTCTCCTTTGAGTTCTGGCATTTTTCTCATTCCACTAATCGTGGTGTTTTGGAAACTGCAGTAATCAACAGGTCTGTTTTCTCCATAGCTTCTCAATAGGTGTTCTTCTTGAGTGACAATGTTGGGTTTGACAGGTAGAAGTAGTGCCATCAATTAGTATTATTATTATATTTGTAATGTATTAGGCATTATAAGAATTGTAGACTGACTATTCAGTTTAATCCTCACAGTCATCCTATGAAATAGGCACTATTATCTTTCTCATTTTATTGATGAAGAAAATGAGACTCATCCTGCTTAAGTAATTTTCCCCTTGCCAGACCGGTGTGGCTCACTGGTTGAGCATCGACCTGTGCACCAAGAGGCCACTGGCTTGATTACCGGTCAGGGCACATGCCCAGGTTGTGGGCCTGATCCCCAGTGGGGGGCATGCAGGAGGCAGCCAATTGATGATCTCCCTCACCCTTCCTCTCTCTAAAAAAATCAATAAAGAAAAAAAAAAGAAGTAATTTGCCTTTGGTGAAAGAGTTAGGCAAAGGTGTGGCCAAGGGTGGCCTGACTGTGTAACATCTGCCTTTGAGCACTTCATTAGTATTTATTGAGCACCTACTATGTGCGGGACACTGTCTTTTAGATACAGGACAGGATGAACAAAATACTCTCATTTTTATCTTTCTTGTTCTCTCCGTCCTTTCCTTCAAAGGGAGAATTTTGTTTTTTTTAATAAGTTCATATTTATGTTATGAGATGTAACCTATTTTTAGTAAGAAAGAGCTTACTTATCTTCTAGAGTGATACTCCGGTAAGAAGCGTGAGAATATTCTATTGTCCAAAGTGGATGGAGCTAGAAATGGGGTCTCTGTGGGCCAGGTGGTGTCAGGACCCTGACAGAAGGGAGGTAGAGAAGGAAGGCAGCACGGGTGGCAAAGAGACCAAGGAGAAAGGGGCTGGGGCCCGATCCTGGACAGGCACTTGGTCTTGGGACGCTGGCTCTGAGGAATGGAACTTGCCTTCTGGGGTCGCAGTGTATCTATGAGTGGCAAAGGTAAATCTGGCCATTTTACGGTCATGGTTGTATCTGCAGCCCAGCCAGGTGTTCCGAGCTGTACAGCGGATGGCTGTCTCATGTACACTGTCTCACGGACTCTTCCCCAAGTCCAGGAGGCAGAATCAGAAGTGGTGAGCAACTGGCTGAGGGCCACACAGCGTGCACACCGTAGCGTCATTGCGGGAGTTTCCCCTTATTAGCAGTTTCTCCCTCCACAGCTTGTTACCTGCAGTCAGCTGTGGTCCGAAAATATTACATGGAAAATGCCAGAAATGAATACTTCATAAGTTTGATTTTATTTTAAATATGTTTTTATTGATTTTTTTTTTTTTTTAGAGAGAGAGGAAGGGAGTTTTTGAAATTTTTTTTTATTGTTTTTGTTGTTGCTGTTTTAGAGAGAGAAGAAGAGAGAGAGAGAGAGAAACATTGATTGGCTGCCTCCTGCATGCCCCCCTACTGGGCACGTGCCCTGACTGGATGGAGCCGGACCTCCCAGTCCATAGCCACACCAGCCAGTCAATTCATAAGTTTTCATTTGAAATAGTGTGATGAAATCTTGCGACATCTGCCTGGGACAGGTGCCATCCCCATGGCGTAGGTGCTATCTGTCCATTAGTCACTTAATAGCCATCTCGTTTGAGAGAGAGACCACATTCAGGAACACATTCCTATATAGAGGAAAGAACATAGTACATATAGGGTTCTGTAGTAGCCACAGTTTCAGGCATTCACTGGGGGTCTTAGAACATACCCCCAAGGATAAGGGGGGACAATTGTATTCAATCCCAGGTTCCTCTCATGCTGAAACTGGTGCTTCTGAACATGACCACTAACTATTTTCCATAAATGCATGGTGAGTTAGACTGAGCTCCTACAAAGAGATTTGCATTTCTTCATTTGGCCATGATGTCCTCTCCTCTGCCAGCTGATATTCTACTCATCCTTCTAGGTCCAGCTCGCGGAAGCCCTCCCCTGTCCCCTCCTTCGGCGTGACTGTTTCCCTGTATTAAAGACTTTACCGCATTCTGCCTCGTGGTTTAACTCCCTGTGAAGATGTTGCCTCCCCTGCAGGTATCATGTCCCTTGAGAGCAGGATCCACTGGACTGTGAGAGACGCCTTGTTTGCTTCTCCATATGCACTGTACCTTTCCGCCCTTCCGCACCTTAGGAGGCTGGTCTAAATGTGCAAGACTGAAGCCTTCTGTGCCCACTGGCTTCATGTTGGGCTTGGCCATTGGGAGCCCCAGGGGAGACCGGAGGGAGGGAGGGAGGAGAGCGAGGTCAGGGTGCTCTCTTTCTGTAGGGTCTCTTGGTCTGGCCACTCTCCTGCCCTAGAATAATAGCTATAAGGTGACTCTGCACACAGCCCTCTCTGCCTCAATGTCCAGGCCTCCTTAATTGCAATTCAGGAACATTCTGGAAACCACATGACACCCCAAATGGAACTTTGTACCACGTGGCTCAATAAACAGCTGTTGAGCTAAATGAGGGGCAGGTGTGCTTATTTGTTTGTCTGAGTGAGAAGCAGGAGAGAAACGATTTGAAATGATCTTAAAAACCAGGACCAGGTGGCAAATAAGCCCCTAGGTTCCCAGCAAACAGTTTCTATTAATACTTTTGTTTGAATGATCTTTACAATTAAAATTTTTTAAAAATTAGTATACAGTAAAATTGACTTTCTAAAATTTTGGTGTACAGTTCTATGGATTTTAGCACACATATGGATTTGTGTAACCACCACCATGATTAGGGTACAGGACAGCAAAAACCCCCTTTAGCTAGCATTTTGTTCTTCATTCTCATGGTTTGGTCTTTTTTGACAATGTCATATACACAAAATCAAACAGTAGGTAACCTTTTGAGACTGGCTTCTTTCACTCAACATAATATCTTGGAAAGTCATCATACCTGTTACATGTATCAATAGTTTGCTCGTTTTTAATGGCAAGTAATAGTCCATTGCAAGAATGTACCGCAGTTGATTTCTCCACTCACATTTGGGTTGTTTCCAGTTATTGATTATGAATAGAGCTACTCTAAATATTCATTGTATAGGTTTTTGTGTAAACATAGATTTTCATTTCCCTTGAGTAAAATTATGGACTGAATGTGTTCCCACCAAAAATATGACTGCTGCTGGATATAGGGCTTTTAAGGAGGTAATTAAGGTTAAATGAAGTCATAAGGATGGGGCCCTAATCCTATTGAACTGGTGTTCTTATAAGAAGGGACAGCCCTGGCCAGTTTGGCTCAGCAGTTAAAGAGCGTCGGCCCGTGGACCAGAGAGTTCCGGGTGCAGTTCTTGCTAAGGGCACAGACCTCGGTTGCAGTTTTTCTCCGCCCCAGTTGGGGTTGGGGTCCTGTGGGTGGCAACCAATGTGTCTCTCTCACGTCGATGTTTCTCTCTTTCTCTTCCTCCCTCTCTCCCTCCGGCTCTGTCTGAAGATAAATGTAAAAATGTCCTCGGGTGAGGATGAAAAAAAAAAAGAAAAGACACCAGAACTTTCTTTGGGAGCACGGAGGAAAGGCATCGAGAAGGTGGGCATCTGCAAACCAGGAAGAAAGTGCTCAGCAGGAACCAAATTATCCAGCTCCTTGATCATGGATCATGGATTTCTAGCCTCCAGAACTGTGAGGAAATAAATGCCTATTGATTAAGCCACTTAGTCTGTGGTATTCTGTCATGGCAGCCTGAGCTACAAGCAAATAGTCTATGGTAAGAGTATGGTTAACTTTATAAGAAACTGCCAAGTCCGGCCGGTGTGGCTCACTGGTTGAGCATTGACCCTGCACCAAGAGGTCACCGGTTCGATTCCCGGTCAGAACATGTGCCCAGGTTGTGGGCCCGATCCCCAGTGGGGGGCATGCAAGAGGCGGCCAATCAAAGTTCTCTCTCGTGGATGTTTCTATCTCTCTCTCCCTCTCACTTCCTCTCTCTCTAAAGTCAATAAAGGAAAAAAAAATTGAAAAACAAAGAAACTGCCAAAACTTTTTTCAGCAGGCTGTACCATTTTGCATTCCCACCAGCAACATGTGACTCCCTGCCCTGGCCGGTTTGGCTCAGCGGTTAGAGCGTCGGCCTGTGGTCCAGAGAGACCCGGGTTCAGTTCCCGCTAAGGGCACGTACTTCGGTTGCAGTTTGTCCCCGGCCATGGTTGGTCTTGCGGGTGGCAGCCACTCGATGTGTCCCTTCACGTCGATATTTCTGTCTCTCTCTCTTCCTCTCACTCCCTCCCACTCTATCTGTACAAAAAATGGAAAAATATCCTCGGGTAAGGATAAAAAAAAAACAAAAAAAAAAACATGTGAGTCCCAGTGTCTCTGCAACCTGGCCAGCATATGGTATTGTCAGCAGTTTTCATTTGTGTTTTCCTGTTAATATGTTTTGTGTGTATGTTTCTCAGGTAGCCAGAGCTAAGGACACAGTTTCAAGCTGCAAATATTTTGAGATGCCACCATTTTGGGGTTGTCCACCGCCCATTTCTCTTCCCCTGTGTTTCTTCTGGCTTGATTCTGTTCCCAGGGCAACGTCTCTGGGGCTGAGCCAGCTCATGATCTGGCAAATAAGAGCCCTCAGCAGCAGCAAATCCACTGAGAGAGTCAAGGAAGAGGTCTGGTGTGGATGGCGCTGGCTCCATGGGCCCTGTGATCCATTTAGTAGTCTGATGTGATCACTGTGAGTCTCAGTAAATTGGAAGGAGCTCACATTTTAATCTCGCACTGGGACCCACAGAGCCTGTCGCGGGTCGCAGGCAGGCAGGGCTTCTCGCCAGGCTCGCTTAGCGAAGGGCCTCATCTCTTCCCGTCCATGCGCCTCTACCCGGCCCAAGCCCGCCCCGAGGGGCTCACCTGGCTCCTAGGGCTCCAGTGCCCTGTCTCTTCTGCTGACTTGGGTAAAATTTCACCAGCGGGTTTTTGCCCTAGGACCCCTATAACCAAATGAGGATTTGCCTCAATTAGGGCCTCTTAATTGGAAGGTACCCTGACACCCCCAAACTGCATTTCGGTGTTTATATGGGAGAGGCAAATTAACAGCATCATAATGTCTAATTGCTGCTTTGCCAGACTAGTTGGCAAGAAGTACGTTAGAAGAAAGGTGACTTACAGGGTAGTGGTACCACATTCTTGCAGACCACTGAATGCCTGGGCTCGGGAGGAGAAACCACATGAACCAGAGGCAGTGGGGTGAGGTGGGAGGGGCGGTGGGCAGCCATAGGCTCTGGAGGCAGCATCCCGGCTGAATGCCTCCCAAGCACATGACCTCATGCAACTGACTTGACCACCATGGACTCCATGACTTCATCTTTTTTTTTTTTCTTTATTGATTTTTAGAGAGAGAAGAAGGGAGAGGGAGAAAGGGACAGAAACATCAATGAGGGAGAACATTGATTGGCCGCCTCCTGCATGTCCCCCACTGGGGATCGGGTTCACAACCTGGGCATGTGCCCTGACAGGGAATTGAACTGGCAACCTCTTGGTGCATGGGTCGACACTCAACCACTGAACCACACTGGCCAGGCTTTCTTTTTTTCTTTTCTTTTCTTTTTTCGTTTCTTCATTGATGTTAGAGAGAGAGAGAGAGGAAGGGAGAGGGAGAGAGAGGTAGAAACATCGATGAGAGAGAACATCAACTGGCTGCCTCCTGCATGCCCCCCACCAGGAATAGTCCCACAACCCGGGCATGTGCCCTGACCGGGAATCGAACCAGCGACCTCTTGGTGCATGGGTCGACACTCAACCACTGAACCACACCGGCCAGGCCATGACTACATCTTTAAAGTGGAATTAATGATACTTCCTCGTAGGGTATTTGATCATGAGGAGGAAACAAGAGGACTCGTGTACAGCGTCAGGCTGGCAGGCCCACCCTCCAGAACTGGACTGGGGTCGCTGTCACCATGACTGCTATGCACAGCCCACAGGCCTCACCGGAGAAGCATTTGTATCAGACCTTGTTCATTCGCAGCTTGGAAAACCTCAACCCACTGTCTCAGGTTAAAAGAGCCATACCAGGTCTACCAAGCCAGTGACACTTGTGGGGTGGTGTGTGAAGATGGCCCAGTGGGGTCTTCTTTGAAGGAGAGAAGGTTAGCATAGTCATAGAGAGTGGAAGCTGCGTGGCCCTGGTTTGAATCCCAGCTCTGCTGTTTAGTCACTACCTTAAGTGAACCTCTCAGCCTCTGTGCTTCAGTGTCTACATCTGCTAAGCGAAGATTCGAGGGGGTTGTGAGGATTAAACAAGACCGTGAATACAGACTATGCTTGGCACAGAGTAGCACACTGCATACCTGCTAGTTCCTTTGTTTTAAATCCTCACCGGAGGACACTTTCCCATTTATCTTCAGAGAGGTGGGGTGGGAGAGAAACATTGATGTGAAAGAGACATATCGACTGGTGATTGGTTGCCTCCCACATGACCCCGATGAGGGCTGGGACAGAACCACAGCCGAGCTAAATGCCCTTGACCGGAATCGAACCCGCCACTTTTTGGTCCTCCAGGCTGATCCTGGGACTGCTGAGCCAAACCGGCCAGGGCACCTGCTAGTTCTTTTAACTACCAATGTGTTTGGGTAACCCCTGGCATCCATGGTTTCAGGACTCCCTGGGTGGAGGGTAAGAGAATGGCCTCCAAGCTGGGGGTCTGTGAGTCCCGGAACTGACTGACCCTGCACAGACAGGGCAGGCAGCGACCAGTTATCGCTTAGGAACAGGGCGTCTCTACGTTGAAGAAAAGGGCTGGTGTTTACAGGTAGCTAGGTGGAGGATTGTCACCTGTCGAGAAGTTAAAGGTTAACACAAGGGAATTCTTTCTGTGGGCCGAGCGGAGCTTTGTTCTTGGAGTTAGAGGGGTTGACCAGGAAGGGCAGCCCCAGGCCCTGCCCACCCCGCGGACGAGTGTGTGCGCTCTCTATGCAAATCAAACTCGGCTGCCCCCTTCCACACCATAGAAACCGAGCCGGTTCCCTTTCAACAGTGCTCTGAGGAAGTTATATAACTCCGGTCCCTGCCGATCGCCGCACGGACCCTCCTCACCGGGCAGCCTCCCAGGGGCCCTGCATTCAGCTGCCATGGGGTGCCACTCCAGCAAGACCACCAAGGTGGTGGTAGAGCCCCAGGCAGCTGGGGAACAGCCCCAAGGAGAAGCGCCCGATCTGGAGGCCAGCGCTGAGGCAGCGGACGGCAAAGTCACCCCACTGACGGCTGGTGTCCCTGAGCCGCAGAGCTGAGATGCTGCTCCTGGAGTCACACCCTCCACTCATTCCTGGACCTGCCTTGGCCGCTGAAACCTGAGACAAGCCCCATCCTGAGAGGCTCCAGAGAGGGAGGAGAGAGACCCGGAGAGAGCCGTCTGGGGACGGCGGGGGCTCCAGAAGTCCTGCTCATTAAGCAGGCTTTGTTCTGCGGACTGGTGAGGAAGGCGAGGCCGGGAGGAACCCTATTTCCCCAGCTCTGCGTGCACGAGGACCCCAGAAGGCTCCACATCATGGCATCGCCCACGGTGTCTGGAAGTGGACGAGCCCCAGAGAAGACTGTTCTGGTCCAGGGACTACCTGCTGCCGAGCTGTGACTGTGCAGGGACCCCACCTGCCCCCCTCTCTGAACCATGGAAGCTCTGTGGTCCGTTGGGGTGTGTGGCTTTGCTCTCTTTCTCAAAAGCTGGCCGAATAGCCAACGTCCCTAACAGGAAGGTTCTGTTTGTATGAATAATTCAATATTTTACTTGGAGGATTGTTAATGAACTATGGGAACAGTCAGGATCAGCTGTGAGCACATGGGTGGAAGGTAGCAAGGCCTGAGCATCTGAGCACTGAGGACTGTCAGGAAGGAAGGAGAGACTCAGGTGCCTGGTTTTTTAATCCCCGGAAAAAACTCTGCTAATATTCATGTGCCTCCTCATATCAAAAACCTGTCAATTTCAACCCTCTAGCATCTGAGCTCTGTATCCAGCTTTCAAAAATATTTCATTGTTTACTAACATGTCTGTCAGCCTTTCTTCCCCCCTCTCTGTGTGTGTTTTGTTTTTAATTCGACTCAGAAGCATTTTAATTTTAAATCCAATAGACATGTTTGCAAATAAATGATGACACAACCCATCTGAAGAGGACTGAGGATCAGGGCTTAGAGGATGTGCTGGGCGGGGGGGTGATTCTGTAGAAGAAAAGCATGAAGATGGGCCACCGTACCTTTCCTCTGCCAGGTCCCATGCTGGGAACCACCACAACTATCCCCATTTTACAGATGAGGAAGCTAAGGCACCAAGAGGTTAAGGGACTTGCATGAATATGGCCAGCCAGGCCAGGGTCTCCTCCTGGTAGATTTGACCCCCAGCAGTGTGGCTCCTGAATGCATGCTGTTCGCCACTGTGGAGTTGTGCATTGTGTGTGTGCGCGTGTGTGTGCATGTGCGTGCGTGTGCATGTGCGTGTGTGCGCGCGCACGCATGTGTGTGTGTGTGTTTCCCGTGAATAAGGGGAAATCCAAATCCTAGTATAGCCTGTGCATAGCGGGGACTGGGGGGGGGGGGTTAAAATATTAATACTTTCCCTCCCCACCTTCTAATTTATTCTAGGCTGGGCTAGTAACCAGTTAACTGGAGGAAACCAGAGTTTAATACAAGGGCGTGGAGAATTTGCATAGGTACGATCATCCCATGAAAACTCCAGACAGTGAGGCGACATTGGGCATATAAGACACTTTTGAACAAAAGAGAAAGTGGGGGAGGGGGTGGGGTATTGGATTTCAGAAGCAAGAAGGCGATTTCCAGGTAGGTGAGGGAGGGGAATGCCCAGTGGGAAGATCCTTGCAAATCCGCTCAGCAACTAGGGCACGCTGGGGCACCGAGGCTGCCAGGCCCATCTGAAGCCCTCTGGTCACCAGACTTAATTCAGATTAGGCTAAGGCGACATCCTAAAATCTTCTTTAGAATCTACTGGGCAGGAAAGGGGGAGGTCAAAAGTTCTCTCTGAATCTTGTCTCCTAACAAAGAGTTTAAACTCAGTATCTCAGAAAGGCAGCTTCAGGGTGGCAAAGCCTCAAACCCTGCATGAGGACCCTCTCTCCTGGCTCATTTGAACGGATCTGCCTGCTGCAGGTTGGATGATGCATTGGAAGGCTTTTATTTTTACTAAGGTGGTGGGGGTGGGGGGAGGAGGGTTGGAGAAGAGAGAGGGAGAGACAGAGAGAAGCAGCAAGTTACTGGAAATGGCCCTCTCTTTAGCCATGCAACCCCAGAAGTGCATGCGATTGTTTAGAGATGACGAGGCGACCAGGGTAAAGAGGAGGAGAGAAGGGAGGACCAGCAGAAAGCGGCTCAGCCTGGACCTTGACTGGGAAGCTTCCTTTGGCTTTGGCGAGCCCGCTGTCTTCCACCGCAGAAGTGGGAGCCCTGGGCCCCTCTGCTGGCCCAGAGCCCGGCTGTTCCTGGGGGTGGCGCACTTTCAGGGGGCCAGGAAACCGGCCTGGGCTTGCCGCTGGGGATCAGGAAGCTTGGGGCCTCTTTCTACAGCTTACTGGGGTTAGGCCAACCAAGCTCTAGTAGCTGCTTTCAATTTTTTTTTTTTTTTTTTTTTAGACAATCCTGTTTTTCTCCCTTCTCGCTCCTAATGGAAATTCACCCTACAAGATGGGGCTGTGTCTGGTGACAGGCTGCTCACACTGTCCCAACTCAGGACCTCTGGAGCGAGTTCTCAGCTGGCGGCCAGGCTGTGGGCAGGCTGTGCTTCTTTTTCTGACCCTGAGGCCCTCACTCACTCGGCTTCTTCGCCAATCAAGTGGAGGAGGCCCAGGGTCCCTGAAGTTCGGGAACTGGGTGGTTTTCTTTCTGCTTCCTTCTGGGATGATGCAAAATGTGTATTTAATTAAATTCGAGGTCTCCAGGGCTTTTAAAAGCGGGGTTCATCATCCCCCGCAGCTGTGGCAGGCAGTCTGGACCTTCCAGGAAGGTCATCTGCGATGGGAGGGAGCACCCCGTTTTTTTTCTAAAGACATTCCAGTTCTCATGGGCCCTGTACCACCATCCATCTCCCCCCGAGGCTCAGGTACCTGGTGAACGTGGTCAGAATACGTCCACTCAGCTTTAAGCTTTTGAAAGACAGGTGTGTACAGACTCTGCTCATAACCTGCAAGTCATTTCTCCAGCCTACTTTCTGAAGTACTGGACTGGGTTGGGGGGGGGTGTCTATTGTCAGAGACCTAAAGACCTAAAGTTTATTAGTGAACTTTTCTATACACCTATCCTCTTATCTATTCATCCATACATCTTCCCATCTGTAGGTCTCTCTCATATCTATCTTTCTATTTAGTTCTTCCCTTGGATTTTTTCAGTTATATGAGGCAATAAATTTCCCCCTTTATACCAAACTCATTCATTAAATAAATATTTATTGAGTTTTTATTCTTCTCTATTACTCCTTCCTTCCTTCCTTCCTTCCTTCCTTCCTTCCTTCCTTCCTTCCTTCCTTCCTTCCTTCCTTCCTTCCTTCCTTCCTTCCATGGATGAGAAGGGGCCATATGCTAACCTGACAAGCTCGGGGGTGGGGGGTGGGGGGGTGGGGCGTGTGGTGGCCTTGCAAACTCAGAGACCTACTGTAACCACAAAGATGGTCTGAAATGAAAACTTTTAAAACTAAAAGCAGTTTGTGGCAGGCAGTCATGTCCTAAGCCAGCATCTTCCTTGACAAAGGTCAATCTTTACCTTCACTGAGCCTGTCTGTTGCCTTTTTGCATCTACAATAACATATTGTTGGGATGTCAAAGTAATTTCCTTTTTCCAGACCCCTCAGCCCAGGCACCGGCCTGCGGAGACCAAAGACCCCTCACTGTGACTGAGGTCATTGTTGAGTGGTAACTGGCCTGTGCCCACCTTTGTACAAGAAGCACGTGTCTATCATTTTACTTTCATCCAATCACAGAGGTTCCCCCTTTGCTCTCTCCCACCTCCCTAATCTATCACCAATGGATTGATTTCATGTAACTTATGTCTTCTCTTTTGATTGTAACGTATAAAATAAGGCGCAAAAATGTCTTTCTCGAGAACATTACCTTAATCCTTTGAGGTTTTGCTTTCTGGCAATTGAGGACAGTTTTGGCTCAAATAAACTCACAAAAATTCTTTACAGGTTTGAATGCTTCTTACATTCACACTTCCTTCCTTTCTTCCTTCCTCCCCATCTCCCTCCCCCCTGCCTTCCTTTCTTCCTCTCTTCCGCCCAGTTTGCTGGAGTTTGGTTTCATTCGACAGAGTAGCAACCTGCAGGGCAAGGCGGTGCGAGAAGGTGGGAACAGCAGCTTCGGGGCAAGGGGAACCCAGAGCCCAGCGTCACGTGTGGTCAGGTCCCCGCTAAGCTGACTGGGTACTGAGTGGGCTTTCGGCGGGCTCGGGGTCCAGCAAAGTCGATTAACAAAAACAGATTAACAAGAGAAAAGCAATCGCCTATTAACGAATGTGGGTGCCCCGCATACACAGAGTGCTCAGTGATGAACTACTCTGCTGGAAGGGGTGGTGAGAATCTGAGCTTGTGTACTAACAAAGGTAAATGATTTGGTAGAGAAGTGGCAAGACACAGGACAAGGACTCGGAGCCCCTGTGGGTGGTAAATTGGGGAGGCAAATAGATGGGAAACAGTAGACGAGGGCTGTCAGTAAGGTTTGCCTCTGTGGACTGTTTCTCGATGCCATCTCATCTCGGTGGTAAGGTGGTCGCCATCCTGATACCGGAAATGGGTGCACAGATACCTTTACAAGGGGAAATTTATGTTCTGCTTTATTTTTTATTTTTATTTATTGATTTTAGAGGGAGTGAGAGAGAGAGAGAAATATTGATTTGCTGTTCCACCTATTTATGCATTCATTGGTTGGTTTTTGTATGTGCCCTGGCTAGGGATTGAACCCACAACCTTGGTGTATCAGGACAAAGCTCTAACCAACTGAGGTGCCCGGGCAGGGCTGTTCTGCTTTCAATTAGATAAGGGAGTGCAGAGAGCTCATCCTGTGTCTGCTTTTTCTCAGTTGCCGTCAACTCAAAAATAATCCTTACGCCAGCCCGGCCGGTGTGGCTCAGTGTTGAGCATCGACCCATACACCAAGAGGCCGTCGGTGTGATTCCCAGTCAGGGCACGTGCCCAGGTTGTGGGTCCAATCCTGAAAGGCATGCAGGAGGTGGCCAGTTAATGTTCTCTCATCAATATTTCTATCTCTTTCTACCTCACCATTCCTCTCTCCCTAAAAATCAAAAAAGACAAAAAATTTTTTATGCCAGAGTGGTCTCTCTATATATTTGTAAATATGTTTTTATTGATTTTTTAGAGCGAGAGAGAGAGAGAAACATCTATGTGAGAGAGAAACATCGATCGGCTGCCTCCTGCACCCCCGACTGGGGATCGGTCCTGCATCCCGGGCATGTGAACCGGGACCTCTCAGTCCATGGGATGACGCTCAAGCCACTGAGCCCCACCGGCCGGGCACAGAGTGGCATGTTTGAGGTGGCACACTGTGACTCCTCGGACAGGGGCAGCTGGACAAGGTTCCACACCGAGGCAAGGGGATGAGCTCCAGTGTAAGCTCCACAAGGGAAAAAGCCATAGTAGTGCATGGCACATATTAAGCAATCAATATTTATGAGTTTTTGTTTTCTATATTTATTATTATTTTTAAAATTTATGTATTTTTTTGTTAATCTTCACCCAACTATAGTTTTCCATGGATTTCTAGAGAGTGGAAGGGAGGGAGGGAGAGAGAGAGAGAGAAAAACATTGATGTGAGAGAGATACACCACCTGGCTGCCTCCTGTATGACCCTGACTGGGGCTGGGAATCGAACCTGCAACTCAAGTACGTGCCCTTGACTGGGAATCTAACCCATGACCCTTGGGTCAGCTCTATCTGCTCAGCCAAGTCTGCCCGGGCAGGTTTTTGTTTTTTATTTTATTTTATTTATTTATTTATTTATTTATCCTCACCTGAGGACATTTTTCCATTTTTTTATTCAGATAGAGTGGGAAGGAGAGAGGAAGAGAGAGAGAAACATCGATGTGAAAGGGACACATCGAGTGGCTGCCACCCACACGACCCAACCAGGGCCGGGGACAAACTGCAGCCGACGTACATGCTCTTAGTGGGAACCGAACCCGGGTCTCTGTGGACCGCAGGCTGACGCTCTAACCGCTTAGCCACACCGGCCAGGGCAGGTTTTTGTTTTTTAAATGATTTGTTAAATAAATGAGTGGGGTCCTGGCAGGTGTGGCTGAGAGTGTTGGCCTGTGGACCAATGAGTTGCAGGTTCGGTTCCGGTCCAGAGCACGTACCTCGGTTGTGATTCGTCCCGGCCCTGGTTGGGGTCGTGTGGGAGGCAACCACTCGATGTGTTCCTTTCATGTCGATGTTTCTCTCTTTCTCCCTCTCTTCTTCTCTCTCCCTCCCACTCTGTCTGAACAGAGTGGAGGAATGTCCTCGGGTGAGGATAAAAAAAAAAAAAGAAATAGTGAGTGGGCTTACATATCCATTTGAATATCTAAAGGTACATTAACCTTAATTCGTCCAAAACCAAACTCAAGCTCCTCTCGTCTCCCACTCTGCAAACACACTGACAGTGTTCCCTGTTGCAGGAAACAGCACCTCTATCTGTTACTCAAACTAGATCCAAAGTAATCTTTTTGACAAATAACGTGTTGCCTGGCCAGTGTGGCTCCGTGGACTGAGCATCGTCCCATGGACTGAGAGATTCCAGTTCAATTCCCCGTCAGGGCACATGCCCAGGTTGTGGGCTGGCTCCCCAGTAGGGGGCATGCAGGAGGCAGCTGATCAAAGTTTCTCTCTTACATTGATGTTTCTATCTCTCCTTCTCTCCAAAAAATCAATGAAAACATATTTAAAAACATATGCTAAAAAAAAGAGGTCACCAATTTGATTCCTGGTCAGGGCACATGCCCAGGTTGTGGGCCTGATCCCCAGTGGGGGGCATGCAGCAGGCAGCCAATTGATGTTCTCTCTCATGGATGTTTCTATTTCTCTCTCCCTATCCCTTCCTCTCTCTAAAACAAACAAACAAACAAACAAACAAACAAACAAATAAACAAGTTTTTTTTTTTTTTTTTTTTAATTTTAGAGTGAGATGAAGGGAGAGGAAGAGAGAGAAACTCGGATATAAGAGCAGTGCATTGATTGGCTGCCTCCTGCATGTCCTATACTGGGGATCGAACCAGAAACCCCAGTATGTGCCTTTACCGGAATTGAACTGGCGACCTCTTGGTGCATGGGACGACACTCTACCAACTGAGCCAACTGGCCAGAGCCCAAAAATCATCCCTGAGGCATCCCACCCTCACCACCCCCACTTCTAATTCACCACCAAGCTGTGACTCCCTCTATGTCCCTTGACTTCATATCCTTTGTGCCACCATCGCCCAGACCAAGTACCCGGACGACATTAACTGCCTTGAACTGGTCTCTCGTGAAGCTGTGGCCCAGCTGCAATCCATCTTCTCCCCACAACCAGTGGCATCTTTTCAAAACACACATGTGATCCCCTACATCCTATCTGATCCCAACACAACAGAACAAACCAGCTCTCTTCAACGGTTGTAATAAAGATCGCAGTTCTCATTTGGCCAAAAGTCCATGTAAAGACTGCCCCCTCGTCACCCCTCCAGCCTGTTCTGCCATCATGCCTCATGTTCCCCCTTCAGACGTCTGTCACTTCAGACGCGTCCCACTCTCTCCTGAGCACTTGCGTTTGCTTCTGCTCTGGGCTTTTTGACATTTTCACCTTCCTTCATATTCCCACATCCCCAGGGAAGCCGTTCCTGACCTCCTGCCCCATCCATTCTCCATGACCCTGTCCCTTGCAGCCTGGTCACTGTTATCCTTTTACATTCATTTATGAGATCTGTCATTAGTCTCCCCAGCCAGGTCTTCATGAGGGCAAAAATTGTGTTTTCTATGTAAAAGAGGCCCATCCGATGGTAGCAATACATATTTGATAGAAGAATGCATGGATGATGTTTTAAAACAATTTTAATTGAGGTTTAATATACATAGAGAAAAGTGAATGCATCATATGTGTTCAGTAAACTTCCAGGATGCAATGGATAGACTTGTAAGAAGTTTTTTTCCAGGTTTGGGATTCTTAAACAGTAACTAAAGAGAAGGGATGTTCAAGTTAGTTACAGGAAATGAGCACTAGAGGGCAATAGAGGCAAAGGAATAAGGAGCCAGCTCCACCAGAGAGTGGTCCAGAAAAGTGGATGCCCTGCAGGTTGTCAGAGATGCAAAGGATTCTGGGAGGCTCCATGGTCAAAGCAGCCTCCTCCGAGGTGCTCAGCAAGCAGGGGAATGCCTTGCTACTGCCATTCTCTAACTGTGCTGGTCAGTACTGTCAGGTGCAAGGAAGACAGCTGTGTGGGTAATCTCAGGAACAGCCAGAGATGTGAAGGAGACAGAAATCTGTCCCAGCAGTTGCACAAACAGGGTCTCAGAGAACTGGAATTGGTTCAGGCAGCAACAGCAGCAGTGAGGACCTGGCTCTCTTGTTTCTTTAAAGCGGGCGTTGGCTACTTCCTAATCGTGTGATGCTGGTGTACGTGGGACTCTTCTGTCTCTGCTTCTTTTTCAGTGGCTCCTCCTCTCTGGTGACCTCCAGTGACTGCCGGTTCCCTTCTACTGCCTTTCTCCAGCCCCCATCCCCAAGCACTTACACCACAGTCTGTGTTGAACTGCTGATTGGTAGTGATCCACTAGTGATCGCGTAACCACCCGCCATCCATCTTGTTGTAAGAGGCCTTGTTTCCAACCTGCCACAACCAGTGGTGTGGTCAGGGCAGGACGGCCACACAACACTAACCGCAACAACTCCAGGGAAGGAACCTCCTGCAGGCTGCGTTCCTTAGAAGGATGACAAGCCCCGGGTTCTTCTCCCAAACACCCGAAAAGGAACGAAAAACACTACCATCCCATTACCAACCCAGCTAAGCAGTCTCAGGCTACATTGCCTTTAAGCATCGTTTTTATTGGTTACCGAGTATACTATCCTCCATTCATTCTGGACTAAAGGACATTGAGGCTAAAACTTCTGTTTGAGTCTAAATTGGGCCACTTGCAAATTGTGTATCCTTGGGTAAGTCACTTAACCCCTCCGAGCCTCAGTTTCTATATCTTTACAATGGGGGTGATCATTCCTTTCCGTGGCTAACCCTATAGGGTTAAGTTAGGGTGCAGGCCACTGGATCAGTGACCTAACCCGGCTGGACATCGGAGCCACCGCGGCGCTTCACAAACATACAGACGTCCAGCTCCTAACTCTGGAGATGCTGACTTACTAGGTCTGACTTGAAACTTGGGTGGCATGTCTATAACACTTCACAAGAAATTCCATTGCGTGTGCCAAGTGAGGAAACTCCACACTTCACTAAACAGATGGTATTCTTATTCTCCAGAATGACCAAAAAGCTAAATCCGTGACTCCTCCCCACTCAGTTATCCCCTGGTCATTCTTGGCAGAAACGAGCTTGTACTAAGTACTCAGCTGTAGCCCTGGCCGGGTGGATCAGCTGGTTAGAGCTTTGTTCTGATACACCAAGGTCGTGGGTTTGATCTCTGGTCAGGGCACATACAAGAATCAACTAATGAATGCATAAATAAGTGGAACAACAAATTGGTTTATCTCTCTCTCAAATGAAAAAAAAAAGCTCAGTTGTATCAGGGTCCCTGCTCTGGAGCACACAGCCAAAGATAGATTTCCTGAGGCCAGTGACTGTGGTGGGGATGAGAGTCGTGGGCAGGACATACACATGAAGTGGTGTGCACACCCAAGAACAGACATTGGCATCTCAGGGGAGCTGAGGTCCAAGTTCAGGGCTTACCTGTGGAGAGAACACTAACTAGGGAAAGTGAAGCAAGAATGAACATGAGTTCTGGCTCGTCTTGGATAGGAAGAGTTTCAACATCCCCAAATCCCCACCAACATGTCCTTTCTAATGAGCTGGCTCAGAAAAACCTGATTTGTGCCCATGAAAACACAGATTAAACAAAAATCAATTCCAATTTAAATGCATTCCAACCTTTTTCATATTGTAGTTGTAGAGCTAATTGCTCCATCTTGTCTTATGCTAGAGGGCAGAAAGGCATCATTAAAGTACTAAAAATCCTTCCCATGACATGGGTTTGTGCCAGGGAGAGATGGCCACTGATGAGTTCTTCTTAAGTGGGGTGTTTTGGAGGTGGATTTTTGGAAAACAAACAAACAAACAAAATCCTGAACTTTGCAAGAGAAGCACTTGCACAAAATTTATGTAAATTCCGAACACACGATGATTGTAGAAGTCAGTGCTTTGGAGGTTTCATTGATCGCTCCATCGATCCATCTTCTTTTATTAATTTCTTTTCTTTTCTTTTTTATCCTCACCCGAGGACATTTTTGCATTTATCTTCAGATAGAGCAGGAGGGAGAGAGGGAGGAAGAGAGAGAGAGAGAAACATTGATGTGAGAGACATATCGACTACTTGCCACCCACACAACCCCAACTGGGGCTGGGGACAAACTGCAACCGAGGTACGTGCCCTTAGTGGGAACCGAACCCAGGACTCTCTGGTCCACAGGCCGACATTCTAACTGCTGAGTCAACCCGGCCAGGGCTAATTCCTTTTCTTAGTTAATGAATATTCTGTGCTTACCGTATGCCAGGCTTTGTGTTGGATTTGGAGAACCAGTGGTGAGTAAAAAGAGACATAGTTTTATTCTTCATGTAGTTTATAGCCTTGGTGGACACTAATTAAATAATTAAATTAATAAATGTGGAATTCCAATGATGACACATGCAATGGAATCAACAGTGGGGGAATTTGACTGTGGGATGTCAGGGAAGCTCGTTCTGAGAAAACGTTTGTGTGTGCTGGGATCTTAAGATCTCAAGGTTAACTCTGCTGAGGGGTCAGCATGTGCAAAGGCCCTGTTACGGAAGGATGCTTGACCGTTGGGAAGCCAGTGTTTTGGGAGCTGAGAGAGAGAAAGGCATGGGTGTGAGATGTGGCGGCAGGAAGAGTGAGAGGCCACCTTGCGGGACATTTCAGGCCACAGTTATGCTGTTGGTCTTTATCTTGAGAGCAGTAAGGACCTTCTGATGTGACTTTAATTAGCATGGGGTTTGATCCATGGAGAGAGATGTGAGTACTCCGACCACAGTGAGACAAGTCCAGTTAGGAGGTTATTATTATCCATGGGCAGGAGATGGGAACCCCAGGGAGGCTGGACCAAACAGAGGCCAAGTCCCTCTGCAGCACAGGAGGGCACTTCTCAAGGTGGGCACCTTGGCAGTTGGTTCCTCCAGGGCTGGGCCACATGCACTGAACAGCACCCACCCCTGCCTGAGCTTTCTGCACAGCATCTGAGGGTCTGCACAGCATCTGAGTGTCTTCACAGCATCTGAGGGTCTGCACAGCATCTTAGGGTCTTCACAGCATCTGAAGGTCTGCACAGCATCTGAAGGTCTGCACAGCATCTGAGGGTCTTCACAGCATCTGAGGGTCTTCACAGCATCTGAGGGTCTTCACAGCATCTGAAGGTCTGCACAGCATCTGAGGGTCTGCACAGCATCTGAGGGTCTGCACAGCATCTGAGGGTCTTCACAGCATCTGAAGGTCTGCACAGCATCTGAGGGTCTGCACAGCATCTGAGGGTCTTCACAGCATCTGAGGGTCTTCACAGCATCTGAAGGTCTGCACAGCATCTGAGGGTCTGCACAGCATCTGAAGGTCTGCACAGCATCTGAGGGTCTTCACAGCATCCTGAGGTCTTCACAGCATCTGAGGGTCCGCCACAGCTCTGAGGTCTGCACAGCATCTGAAGGGTCCTGCACAGCATTCTGAGGGTCTGCACAGCATCTGAGGTCTTCACGCATCGGGGTCTTCACAGCATCTGAAGGTCTGCACAGCATCTGAGGGTCTGCACAGCATCTGAGGGTCTTCACAGCATCTGAGGGTCTTCACAGCATCTGAAGGTCTGCACAGCATCTGAGGGTCTTCACAGCATCTGAAGGTCTGCACAGCATCTGAGGGTCTTCACAGCATCTGAGGGTCTTCACAGCATCTGAGGGTCTTCACAGCATCTGAAGGTCTGCACAGCATCTGAGGGTCTTCACAGCATCTGAGGGTCTGCACAGCACTGAGGGTCTGCACAGCATCTGAGGGTCTTCACAGCATCTGAGGGTCTTCACAGCATCTGAAGGTCTGCACAGCATCTGAGGGTCTGCACAGCATCTGAGGGTCTGCACAGCATCTGAGGGTCTTCACAGCATCTGAAGGTCTGCACAGCATCTGAGGGTCTTCACAGCATCTGAGGGTCTGCACAGAAAACCTCCACAGCTGCTGCCTTCTCAAAGAGGAGCAAGAACAGAATGTGCTTTTAGCAGTTTTATTTGCTTTTGTGGTTTTAGAATTTACTTGAAGTTCCCGAAGACATCCTGGTGGGTGTGTGCCAAAGCATTCGAATAACAGTCGGAGCTCATGAGATGCCAGAACAGGGCACAGTTGTTTTATTTTTCCAAGTTGTGTGCTGCTCACTTATTAAAAATCATCTTCTAAGAGATAGTAGATGAAAACATGAGGAGAATCATGCGATTGGCTGGACTTTAATCTGCATTAGTTTCTTTTGTTTTTATCATTGAAAAGATAACTTTACTGACCTATATAATTTACACACCATGAAGTTCACTTAAAACCAATTAAAAAAATTTTTTTTTTTTATTGATTCTAGAGAGAGAGGAAGGGAGAGGGAGAGAGAGATAGAAACATCAATGAGAGAGAACACTGACTGGCCGCCTCCTGCATGCCCCCCACTGGGAATCAGGCCCACAACTAGGCATGTGCCCTGATGGGGAATCAAACCAGCGACCTCTTGGGGCAGGGTCAATGCTCAACCACTGAGCCACACTGGCAGGTGAAGTTCACTCTTTTAAAGTATTCTGTCCATTGGTTTCCAGGATATTCCTAGAGCTGTGCGTCCCTCCCTTAAAAACAACAGTGCTGCCCTGGCCGGTTTGGCTCAGCGGTTGGAGCGTTGGCCTGCGGTACAGAGAGACCCGGGTTCGGTTCCCGCTAAGGGCACGTACCTCGGTTGTAGTTTGTCCCCGGCCCTGGTTGGTCGTGCGGGTGGCAGCCACTCGATGTGTCCCTTCACATCGATGTTTCTCTCTCTCTTCCTCTCTCTCCCTCCCGCTCTATCTGAACAAAAAATGGAAAAATGTCCTGGGGTGTGGATAAAAAACAAAAACAAAAAAACAACAACAGTGCTATCCCCCTTTCTTGTTTGCATTTTGTTTATTCTTTACATACTTGCTATTACAGAAAGTATCAAACTTATACATGAGTTGAGAGACTAATTAATGAAGCTTCTGGTACTCGATGCCCAGCTTCAGCGATTATGACACAGGCCAGCCAGCCTCCCTCCCCACTGGGCAATGTGACGCCAATCTCAGATACCATGTCATTTCAACCGTGTACAATATGACTTTTTTGTTTAAAAAAATAAGCAGGATATTACTATCAACCAAAAATATTAACATTATTGTTAATAAAATGTTAACACAAATTTCTTAATAACGTCAGACATCTAGTGAAATTTCCCTGAGTTCTCTTTCTTTTCATTCCCTCCCTCACCCCGCCTCCCTCTTTCTGTCTTCTCCTTCCTTCCTTTTTTCTTCTATTTTTCTTTTTCTTTTCTTTCAATAAGTGGTTTGCTTCAATCAGAATCCAGGCAAAGCCTATCTATATCACGTTGGGTTGATTTGTCTCTTAAGTACCTTTGACATGTTCCTCCATCTTTTTCCCTTTGCAATTTTTTTGTTGAACAAATTGAGTTATTTGCCCCATAGAATTTCCCCAAAGTGTTTATTTTTAATGGCCCAAAGTAGGAGGAGAGTGGAGCTGGGAGTGGGGTCTGTGGAGAGTCATGTGTATCTGGCTTCAAAGCCTGGCTCTGTCCCTCTTGCTGGGACACATCTGGTCTCAGTGGGCGGGGCGGGGCATTCGGAGGCTGAGTCAGCGCGTGGGGAGTGCACAGCGCACAGTAGGTGCTCAATAAACCCTTCTCTTTTTAAATTCATTTTTGTAATATTTATTTTATTTGTATATAATATACTGTCAATTGTGTAATGATATTATTTTAATATGATTATGTAAAATGTTTCATTATATATGTATATATAATGTGATGTAATTTATATGTAATTATAAAGTATATTTTACAATTATAATAATAAAATATATTTTATAATTATAATATTTCATTTTTATGATTATTTGAATGTTTTCATTATTTTTATTTTCAAGTCACTAGTCTTCAGCCTTGGCTGGTCTTAATTGTCAAGAATTTGAGAAATTGGTGGATCATTATTATTTATTTATTTTTTTAATCCTCACCCGAGGACATTTTTCCATTTTATGTTCAGATAGTGTGGGAGGGAGAGAGAGAGAGAGAAACATCGATGTGAAAGGGACACATAGAGCAGCTGCCACCCTCACGACCCAAGCAGGGCCGAGGACAAACTGCAACCGAGGTACGTGCCCTTAGCGGGAACCAAACCCGGGTCTCTCTGGACCGCAGGCCGATGCTCTATCTGCTGAGCCAAACCGGCCAGGGAGGATCATTATTTTTTGAGAGTTCAAGGGAGAACTAGAGACCTAGGAAGTATTGTCCCTGGGAGTGTAACTGAAACAGGGTCCTCCACAGAGCTGAGAGGATTTCTTCATCAGGACCCACCCTGCACCACTTTCTCTAACCATTTACCATGTTCCTGGCCCTGCTGATGCGCCCATTGTCATTAGGAAGTCCAGTTTCCCGATACACGAGCTCATGGTGAACTAATGCATGCCATAGTATTAGCCATTCAAATGTTGTCCCTTTAAGGAATGTTTTAAAAGAGTATTTAGTCCAGGTGGTGTGGCTCAGAGGTTGAGCATTCACCCATGCACCAAGTGTCACCGGTTCGATTCCCGGTCAGGACACATGCCCAGGTTGTGGGCCCAATCCCCAGTGGGGGGGGGGGCATGCAGGAGGTGGCCAATCAATGTTCTCTCTCATTGATGTTTCTCTCTCTCTCCCTCTCCCTTCCTCTCTCTCTCAAATCAATAAAAAAAAAATAATAAAAATAAAAGAGAATTTAGAAGAGGGTAATAGTTAATCCAGACAACAACATCTGGCACTAATGGGGGATGTTCAGGCACTGTGAGACTTGGGAAAGATTTTTGTGCAGGGGGCACTCAAGTCATATCACAAAGGTGATCTTTGTATCAGAGCTGCAAAGATGATGCCTTTCTGTGAATTCATCCATCCACCATCATCCACCCACCCATCCATTTATTCATGTATCAGCTAACATTCATCTGCCATGTAGATAAACAGACAAAGCTCATGGTACCTGTTTGAAATTAGGTCTCATGCCCACATGGTCTCTTGCTTCCTCTCCACACCTGTTCGCAAAGAATCTCCAGCCTAAATGTGAATTCAGGTGCCTTTGGGTGACAGAAAAGTAATAATTGACCCGGATTTCTCAACAGAGTCCAGCCTTGGACCCTGTGATTTTCCATCACATGTTCAGAATACAGCTTCGTTCCATGGCTGCTTAATTATTATGGCTCAGAAGACCATAATCCTAAATTAAAGTGAAATGTAATTGCTCTGCCAGTTTTCACATCTGCCAGAATTAAGCTGGTAACAGCAGGATTCCGTGAGCGCCTCCAAGTTAGAACTTGCTGTCGGTGACGGGAAGAAAGAAAAAAATTTCTTCTCTCCACGTTTGCCCTGCAGCCAGGCTGACACAACAAAAATGGAAAAACAATTGCACAGGCATCAAATTCTATGACAAAAGAAAACGGTGGAACAGAAAAATGGATTTCTTGGGGGAAAAACATAACTTCCTCTGACAACACTGTATTTGGGATAAGGATTCTGTAGTCTGAGGATATTAAGGCCATTAAAAGTAGCAGGGTTTTGGGGGTGGTGGTGGTGGAATGGAGGCTCTTAATAACCACTTTGTCCCCCTCCACTCTCTCCTTCAAATCTATATTAAAGTTAATTATCAATTGAAAGCCAGAAATGATATTGGAAAATCATTCTTCTACAAACGGAAACTATTATAATTTAAAAGGGTGCAAATGAAACCATACATTTTCAGAGGGAGATCAATGAAAAGCACTTTATTAGAAAATATAAATCACTTTTTAATTTCAGATGCAACAAGACTCATTTTTTTTTTTCAGTTTCATTGAAATTGATTGGTACACCTGCAGAGAAAAGCAGCTTTATCATCTCGTTATCAGCCAATTAATATGCAGGTCTAAATGTGAATACTATTCCAGTTAACTAGAAACGGATGATTTTATTGAAGTCTTAATAGACTAGGAAAAGCTGCCTTCCACCCTGGTAAATGAGGTCAGTTGAGAAAAAAAAAAAAATAGAAGTACAAAACTTGAGATGGGTGGAATCTGAAATAATTTCTCTAACTCTAGGCCGCAGAGAAACGGAAGTAGACTGACGAGTCTGAAAGCAGACAGACCTGTTATATGAAAGAGTAATCAGAGTTTTTTTAAAAATTGAAACTGAGTTTTTTTTTTAATTGAAACAGAGAATTATTTGGGTTTGATTCTGAAGTCTGACACTTTCACAGTTCAACTCTTGACTGTCCTCAGTTCTCAGCCTCAGCTCCGTTTTAATCTCAGTGTAATTCGAGCTGTACTGTAGGCGAAGTCTATGTACTGTTGTCCTGGGTTTCCCTTTCTGTGCTCATGTTCTTTCTTCCTTTATTGATTTTTAGAGAGGGAAGAAGGAAGAGGGAGAGAGACAGAAACATTGATGGGCTGACTCCTGCAAACCCCACTGGGGACGGAGCCTGCTCGGGGACCGTGTCCTGGCCGGAATTGAAGCAGCAAGCTCTTGGTGCAGGGTCGATGCTCAGCCACTCTGAGCCACCCCGCCGGCTCCGTGCTGTTTTCTGCCTGAGATGCTCTCCCGGCACGAATGCCTGGCATCCTCAAGTCCTCAAGTCCTGTCCCCCACCAAGAAGCCAAGGCCCTTGGGAAAACAAATTCACACTGAGGATAACTGACTGATAGGCTCACAGTGTTACATCGCTAATGATTTGTTTGTTTGTTTATTAGCCAATTAATTTATATTTATGCTGTCAAAAGCTTTCCTGTTTCCATTTGGTCCACGTTGTGGGAGAGGGCTCCAGGGGTTGAAAGGACGGCCAGTGGTTTCCAGTGGTTTCGGGGAGAGCCTCAGGCAGAAGCCGGGCAGCAGGGAGGCAGAGGCCCCTCCAAGGCCGCTGGGCTCCCGGGCTCCTGGTGGCGCTGGAGGACGAGCCCCTCAGAGACACCCGCCCCGCCGCCTGGGGGCCGCCCCCTAACTGACCAGGCCCCCTGCTCGCCCAGGAGGTGGCTCTCCAGGCAGTCACAGGGCGAGGGTCTGTGCAGGTCCAGCAGGGCCTGGGTCAGGTTCCGAGGGTCACCCCTCCTCTTGGGGGGCTTCTGCACGTCCTGGAGGGTGCGGCCGACACCCTGGTTCTGCACCTTTGAGCACCGCCGGCCACCCTCCGTGTCTCCTCGGCCAGCTCTCGGGAGCGGTGGCCCACGCCCTCCAGAGCCACGACGTCGCGTGGAGACAGAAGCCCGGGAGAGGGGGTGTGGAGGTCGCCGATGCAGAGTGGCCAGCGGTCCGTGGGGCCTCCCCCGGGATGTTCTGACGCACCTGGGAGCCCGTGGTTGCCCCGCAATAGGAGTTACGGTTAAAACCGGTGTCGGCTGGTCCCGGAGGCCAGGATGGCTGAGCGGTTCTGAAGGTGGCGCCTGGGAAGAGGCTGGAGGGTGGCGGGGGGCTGGAGGAAGGGGCGTCCCTGGGTCTGTTCCATCCGAACCCTGTTGAACAAGAGAAGAGCCGGGGACGTTCGCGGGCACTGCACCGACAATGCTCTAAGAGAGTATGACTTAGAGCAGGGGTCCGCAAACTTTCTCTAAAGGGCCCCAGAGTAAATGGTTTCACTTTGACGGCCACAGCGAGTCGGCTGCCACTATTCAGCTCGCCACTGCAGGGCAAAAGCAGCCGCAGACAATACACGGTGGGGCTGTTCCCACACAACCTTATTTACCCAGCAGGCTTGGGCTGCTCTTTGCCAACCCCTGACCTAAAATAAGGGCCTGTGAGTGGGGAAATGTCAGGTGTTAAAGAAGAGATTATTTTTTAGATTAGGGGAGTTCAGGAGACCTCTCTGACATTCTTCAATAATTTTTTATTTTCTTGAAATTCACTTGTTCATTCCTTCATTCCTCAAGGTTTTGACTGGACAGCACTCACTCTCTCTGTGAGGAGCTCTGTACGCAAGAACAACACTGCCCATTGCCTGGGGTCAGTGGCAACAACAGCTGTCCCTCAGGATGCTCACACGACATCCTTGCTAACACTCCTTAGCTGGCTTCGGGCAGGCACTTTCTGAAACAGGTGCTTTCTATGGAATTAGGAAGGACGGGTCCCAAGTGCCGGAAATGGATTTCACTGCTGGAATGTGTACTCAGAATGCTACACATGTGGCTAGGATCACAAGACTCCTTTTCTACACTTGAATCAGTACTTACAGATCAATACGAATTTTGTCCTTTAAGAGTTACTTGGCAGGCTTCACACCCCCAAGATATTGCTATTACTCTGAAAGTTACAAATATTGCAGAGCATATGTAATGTTATTTACTTATTTTAGAATGTTTTTCTAAAGACTTAAATTTTTAAAATATATGTAGATATGACATAATGGATGTTTAGAAAAGAGAGAAATAAAAACATCATATATAATCCTAATACCTCAACAAAATGTGGCAAGTGCCTGGCATAGTATCTGGTGCATGATAGGTGCTCGGAAAGCATTTGTTGAATGAATGAATGAGTGAATGAATGAATGAATGAATGAGTGTATATTTCTTTTGGAAATCCAATGAGTGGCAAATTTGTATTCTTTAAGGGTAGATATTATTTTTGGTAATAGTCAATAGCCCTTTTAATATTTTTCTATTGATTTGGAGAGAGTGAAGAAGGAAGAGAGGGAGGGAGGTGGAGAGAGGCAGAGAGAGAGAGAGAAGCATTGGTTTGTTGTTCCACTTATTTATGTACCATTGGATGATTTTTGTATATGCCCTGACTGGGGACTGAACCCACAACCTTGGCATATTGGGATGATGCTCTAACCAACTGACCTACCCGGTCAGAGCCACCAATAGCCCTTTTATGTCAAGTATGCTGGTGTGGTGGATTACCAATATGTGCAACACTGTTCCTGAACATAATGAGGTTTCACTATAAAATATTAGGAACAATTTGGCTGGAAATTAGAGGGTTTGGATTTTAGTCTCAGCTCTGATGTGAACATACTTTGTAATCTTGATAATCCATCCATCCATCCATCCATCCATCCATCCATCCATCCATCCATCCGTCTATCCATCATGGCAAACAAGAGAGACATAGTCTCTGCTCTTCTTGGGTTTATAGTCTAGAAAGAGAGCAGACATTGGTTCTTCTATGTGGGGGTAGGAGGAGGTGGGTGAGGTGGGGCAGGATTGGGGACATTAACTCTAAGAACTAAAGGATCTCAATTTCTTTGTCTTTAGCTAGACACTTGGGCTGGATGGTTTTCAAGGTCCTGTTCCATTCTGACATGGTGTGATGATGGTTTATTGTTGCTATGGATCAGAAAGCAATTTTTGAAGTAGATCAGTTTAACCATGCATAGAGAACTGTTGTTAAAGAGGAGCACCCTTTGGTACTCAAGGGGGAAGCTTCAGCCTGGTTTCTGAAGAGCCTTGATTATATTGGAATCAGCACTGCTGTTGGTTGCCTACAAAGAATTTTTTACATCATAGAGGGACGGCTGAGCAATCTAGTGGCATGGGCATCATAAGTACTGTTTAGCTGTTAGCCACACCCAGAAGGCCTGTTTTCATCATGCTGGGGCTGCATGCTGTGATCCTGAGCACTGGTCTGAGTACCTAGAGGCTGCCACCACAGTTGGACCTTGTTCAAATGGAGCATGTAGATTCATAGATTTCTAGGCCTCATCTCTAGCTGGAAGGTGTGCTCTGATGGTCCCTTCTCCATCCCTAGTGAATCCAATTATTGACACATTGCTTGAACAAAAAGATTACTTTGGCTCTGTGGAACAGCAACCCTGGTTTCACAAGGGACTCACCAGTTACTGTAGCTATGTGTGTTTGGACAAGTTATTTATGTTTCTGGGACTTAATTTCCCACTGTTTCTAGTGAAAGGGTTCAATGAACAGAATCTCCTTATACCATTAAAGTTCTTTAATTTTAGAAATGACCCTAAGTAGTATTACCCATTTTCTACTTTATTTAAAAAATTTTAACTTACGCCCTGGCCGGTTTGGCCCAGTGGTTGGAGCGTCGGCCTGCGGTACAGAGAGACCCGGGTTTGGTTCCCGCTAAGGGCACGTACCTCAGTTGCAGTTTGTCCCCGGCCCTGGTTGGTCGTGCGGGTGGCAGCCACTCGATGTGTCCCTTCACGTCGATGTTTCTCTCTCTTTCTCTTCCTCTCTCTCCCTCCCGCTCTATCTGAACAAAAAAATGGAAAAATGTCCTCAGGTGAGGATAAAAAAAAAAAAAATTAACTTATTGACTGATCTTTAGAGAGAGAGAGAAAGGGGGAGAGAGAGACAGAAGGGGGAGAGAGAGAGAGATAGAAGGGGGAGAGAGATAGATAGATAGATTTGTTTTTCCACTTGTTTATGCGTTCATTGGTTGACTTTTGTATTTGCCCTGACTGGGGATTGAACCCACAACTTTGGCATATTGGGATAATGCTCTAACTAACTGAACTACCCAGCCAGGGTCCCAGTTTTCATTTTAAAATCATGTTAGCAAATAGATTAGGGGTCCAAAATGTGTTCATTCAGGACTGGAGGATATTAAGTTCCATTTTTTTTTATCCTCAAACAAGGACATTTTTCCATTTTTTGTTCAGATAGAGTGGGAAGGAGAGAGAGGAAAAGAGAGAAAGAGAGAAACATTGACGTGAAAGGGACACATCAAGTGGCTGCCTCCTGCATGACCCAACCAGAGCCGGGGACAAACCGCAACCGAGGTATATGCCCTTTGTGGGAACCAAACCCGGGTCTCTCTGGACCACAGGTCAACGCTCTAACCACTGCTCAGCCAAGGCTTAGGTTACATTTTTAAATTAATTTTTTAAAAGTTATTTTTACTCCTTGCAGCTGATCAGCCTAAGTAAATCCCTCCCATTGACATGCCAACAGCAATCAAGACTCAGTTACAACAGAAGGGTATACAGTCCACATGAGGGGTGCACCTCAAGGGCCCAGCTGGGTGATCAAGGAGGCTGTGCCACTATACCCTACAGGACACCTACTATAATAGATCACCCTATGAAGCCTAGGAGACATAGAAATTCTACTAATATGTAGAAACAAACACAGGGAGGCAGCCAAAATTAGGAGACAAAGAAACATATCCCTAATGAAAGACCAGAACAAAACTTTAGGAAAAGAACTAAACAAAATGGAGATAAGCAATCTAACAAATGCAGAATTCAAAGCACTGGTTATAAGGATGCTCAAGAAACTCAGTGAGAACTTCAAGGAACTTAGTGAGAATATAAAATATATATATATATATATATATATATATATATATATATATATATATACACACCAGTAAGAAGTGAAGGATGCACTAACTGAAATAAATAGTAGTTTAGAGGGAATCAATAGTAGAGTAGATGAAGCCAAGAAGCAAACCATTGATTTGGAATATAAGAAAGCAAAAAACACCTACTCTGAACAGCAAAAAGAAATAAGAATCCAAAAAAAAATGAGGATAGTGTAAGGACTGTCTGGGACAACTTTAAGCATACCAACATTCACATCATGGGCATGCCAGAAGCAGAAGAGAGAGAGCAAGAAATTGAAAACCTAGTTGAAACAATAATGACAGAAAACTTTCCTAACTTGGTGAAGGAAACAGACATACAGATCCAGCAAGCACAGAGTCCCAAACAAGATGAACCCAAAGAAGTCCACACCAGGACACATCATAATCAAAATGCAAAAGGTTCAAGGCAAAGAGAGTATCTTAAAAGCAGCAAGAGAAAAGCAGTTAGTTACTTCCAAGGGAGCTCTCATAAGACTGTCAGTTGATTTCTCAAAAGAAACATTTCAGGCCAGAAGGGAGTGGCAAGAAATATTCAAAGTGATGAAAAGCAAGAAAAACCTACAACCATGATTACTCTATCCTGCAAAGCTATCATTTAGAATTGCTGGACATACAAAGAATTTCCCAGACAAGAAAAAGCTAAAAGAGTTCATCACCACAAAACCATTATTAAATGAAATGTTGAAGGGTCCTCTTGAAGAAGAAGAAGATTAAAAATATGAACAACAAAGTGGCAATAAATACAGATCTATCAACAAATGAATATACAAACCAAATGAACAAGCAGAAGAGAAACAGACTCAGGTACAGAGAACTTTCTGATGGTTGCCAGATGGAAGAGGAGTTGGGGGCATGGGCGAAAAATGTGAAGGGATTAAGACGTACTATACTAGCTTCTTTTCTCTCTCCTCTTTCTTCTCTTTTCCCTCTTCCCCTTCTCTCTTTTTTTTTTTTTTTTTTTTATCCTCACCCGAGGACATTTTTCCATTTTTTTGCTCAGGTAGAGTGGGAGGGAGAGAGAGGAACACAGAGAGAGAGAGAAACATCGATGTGAAAGGGACACATCGAGTGGCTGCCACCCGCACAACCGACCAGGGCCGGGGACAAACTGCAACCGAGGTACGTGCCCTTAGCGGGAACCAAACCCGGGTCTCTCAGGACCGCAGGCCGACGCTCTAACCGCTGAGCCAAACCGGCCAGGGCTTTTTTTTCTTTCTTCACCTCTTTCTTCTTCTTTTTCTTCCTCTTTCTTTTCTTTCTTCCTTCTCTATTTTCTTATCTTCTTTTGACGTAATAATGGGGCTGGTCCCCCCTCTCTCTCTCTACTCTCCCCCCCCCCCCCCGCCTGTTTTGAATGCTTCACTTCTGGCCCTCAGTTGCTGAGGTGCTAAAAGCACTTCTTGGAGACAATCTGAGTCAATCAGTCTTCAGGGAGTCATGACCTCATTGGATGTATTCAAGGTGGTAGTTATGAATCTAATATAAGAAAGTTTTTTTTCTTTACTTTAGACATGTACAGTATTGTATTGAGTCATCTTGAGTAGTGAGTTCCCTGTTACTGCATTCAAGTAGAGGTTAACTGACCACTTATTATACACATCGTCATGGTCCCACATCCCTCAGACCCTCCACGTTAGGTTCAATGATCTCTAACTCCTTTCAGGTGTTTGATCCTCTGGTTCTAATTCTAATTCTCTGACATGGGCCTTTATCTAAGATGCTAGTATTTAACTTCCTGAAATTGATGCTGGTAAAAAACTTGGATGGGAAAGGAGATTTAATTAATTGCAAATAATGTGTTTTCTGTTTATCTGGGAATTCCAACTCTTCAGGCTTTTCTGACCTACCTGTCATTTCTGTGGATACGTAATGGCGTGTCTTAGTGCCAAAAGCATGAAATGAAACGTGGAGGCATGAAAGGAAAGGAATACGCACACGTTCTAGACAGACACATGTTAGTTTCTACCTGCATGCCTGAACAAGTGACTGGGTTCTGTCTGGCATGTCACGTTAAAGACCCTTTAAACGCCTTGACTGAGCAATTTGAATGTACCCCATTTTCTCATTTCAAAATGTTTCAGGTTCCCTTCGCTCCGTGAAATGCATGAACGCTGCTTCTGACCACAGAGACTAACGTGCTGTCCCTTTTATCTCCAAAACGGGCTCCCAATTGGTTCCAGGGAAAGTGATTTCCCCAAACCTGGCTACCAGCTGTAATTGGCTTATATGTGACCCATCCATTTCCACATGCTTGTGAGAGCTGGGTGCTGGGGTCTCTTCAGTCCTTCCCAGGCACCTGGGCAGGGCAGTGGGGACTAGCAGGCAAGCTTAGAGCCCCTGGAGTTGAGTGGTCCACTTCAGGCACTCCATGACCTGGTGTGTGGCATGGACCCAATGTGGAGCCTGCCTTTGAAACCAGGCAGATTCTGGGAAATCCTGGAGGATAAAAGACCCCAACTTTCCTTTCCTCTCACCTTCTTCTCCCTTTCATTTCCTCCCTCTGTCTGCAGTCCAGAGGCAGCAGTAAGCAACTGTGTAAACTAGAGCCCAATCGCTTGGTTTTGAACCTGGCTTTGCCACCTGATAGCTGAGCAAGCTTCTCAGAATCTCATTGCCTCAGTCTCCTCACCTGTAAAACGGGACGCGTAGTAGCATCATTCTTATAGTGTTGTTGGGAGGACTAACCCAGTTAATACAAAGAAAACACTTAGGCCTCCCTGGAAAAAAAAATAAGTTGAACAAGAGAAGTTTAATGGATCAGTAAATCATCCTGCCCCAAATGGTCTTCAGATGGCGGTGTACAGAAGCTCACGGGTCTTCAGAGCCCAGAGCAGGTGGGCGGAGTTCTACCTCTGCCGGCTCCCGTCAACCAGAACAATCGCTCTGATGCTGGTTTCTACGTTGCAGATTCTCCTAGGATCTGACTTAAAAGGATTCTACAGTTAAAAAATATTGGAAACCACTGGAGTAGATGATCTCCAGGGCCTGTCAGTTCTAAGGTGCATAATTTTTGTACTTTTCAGCAAATTCAGCAGCTTTATGAAGGAGTCACTTATTTATATCTGTATTTCTATTTAACCATAATCCCCTGTTAATAAAAGTATCTGTACAATATATCCACAGCACGATAATCTTGACTCATAGCAATGCCATATATGACCTGGGGAAGCATAAAATTTTGTGTAGATCTCTTTATAATGTGTTCTTATAGAATTATTTCACCAAGAGAATGAACATTTAAAATAGTAGAATACTCACACATACAAATGTGTGTGTGTGTGTGTGTATATATATATATATACACATAAATGTATAAATTTGTATATAAAATAATAAAATACATGGTTACGGGAAAGCATTTGGAAAATACAAAGCAATACAAGAAAAAAAATAGAGATGAGAGTCCCCAAAATTCCAGATTTATCACTCAATATTTTGGGGGTATTTTCTTCTAATCTTTAAAAATTATGTGTACCATGTGTACACAAATATTAAAAAAATAGGGGATGTAATGTTTGTAGTTTTACATAACTACATATGTTGAGTTTTTTTCATAAAATATTATTTCATGAGCATTTTTCTCATGTTTTAATTTTGTAAAAAAATATGACTTTAATGACTATGTATGACTATAATGCAAGATATGCCATAATTTCTTTACCAGTTTCTCTATTACTGGACATTTGAAATGTTTTTAATTTGTCATGATTATTAGTTAGATTGTGAGAAACATGTCCATTGACAAATCTTTACTTACCTCTCTCAATGTTTCTTTTTTTTTATTCTCACCTGAGGACATTTTTCCATTTTTTGTTCAGGTAGAGTGGGAGGGAGAGAGAGGAACAGAGAGAGAGAGAGAAACATCGATGTGAAAGGAACACATCGAGTGGCTGCCACCCGCACAACCGACCAGGGCCGGGGACAAACTGTAACCGAGGTACATGCCCTTAGCGGAAACCGAACCCGGGTCTCTCAGGACCGCAGGCCGACGCTCTAACCGCTGAGCCAAACCGGCCAGGGCTCTCAATGTTTCTTAAGCTGGATTCAAAAGTGTGAACTTACTGAATCAAAGGATATCAACTTTCTTTTCCCACAAGGCTCTTGATACATGTTTCTACACCATCTTCCAAAAAGTTTAGACCATTTCACACTTCCATCAAGTTTATACCATTCACACTTCTGCTCTGTTAGCATCTTGGTCTCACCACATCCTAATGAAAAATTTGTTAATTGTTGGGTAAAATGTTAACCAGAGTTTCAGTGCCATATGTAATTTATTAGACTCTCATACTTTAAAATGTGACAACCTACATACCTTTCAAATTACTGGACTATTCCAGCATCTCCAATAGAAAAATGTTCCCTGAAGCATAAAGGATGCAGAAATGAGAACAGGGCTAAAAATAAGCCAGGGTGTTGATATATAAAAATGTTAAAAGACCAGGTCTCCTGGTCCTGATGTGAGCCACCTTCCAGTTGCTTCTTTCTCTTCCTTTAATACCCCGTGGTTGTGAGGCAGTGTGGCCACCTACCAGGATAGAAGCAATCCCTGGGGCTGATGGTCTGGGTCTGCCTGACGGCACCGATGTTTAGAACACAGCCCAGTGATTCAGACAAAAGGAACCCTATGTCCATTTGGGAAGGCAGGGATTTGGGTATGAGCCCACTAGGAAAGGGCCTGGGAAGCCGACCCATGAAACCAGTGCACGTCCCCCAATCCCACGGCAGACAGTGAGACGTGTCATGTCTGCCCAGAGGAAAGAGGTGTCATGTCCATCTTCAAACTTGCATTAATCTTGGAATCCTCAGGAGGCGACAGGACATTTTTTCTCTGCCTTTACACCTCAGTGACCTTCGAAACCAGGGATGGGGTTGAACCTGGCGTTTCTGCTTTCTGCCTGTTTTGCTCTAAGCCAATAACAATAGGCACTCTTCCTCCCACCATGTTACAATATCTGTAAAATTTCTTTTAAACTATGTAGCATAATTAAGGGGATAGCAGGGATGAGCCGGTGAACTTGCCTGGTGGTTAGGGGACACACTGTCAGCGTGGGCAACCTGAGGTAGACAGAGCCCACTCTGCCACGGGAAGCCAGACTGTAGCCAGGCGGCTACTCCAAGTCCTTCGTCCATCTTTTGCAGGCCACTGGCAACGGATTTGCTAATTAGCACACTGGTATAAAAAATGGATTTTTTATTGGCAAATCTAGTGACTGTTAATTAGTTTGATGAATGTTCGAAATGAGCTTCAGCTATGGAGCTTGGGCTGAAATATATACTTTTGAGACATTCCCCTTCTTTGTATGAACCTAGGAAGGCTTGTAGCCTTTAGGAATGTCACCTGCACTGACCCTTCAACAGTCCCGTGTCAGCCATAGGCTAAGGAGGATTTCTGACATGAGTCCAGCCAGTGGTTGTAGAATCCTGCTCTAATCTATGCTTTCAGTAAACTTTCATCCAGGGAAATTTCCAGCACCTGGAAGGTCAGAAAGCTGGGACTTCATGAAGCCCCAGAACTGATTATATGGACTGCTTTCTTCGCTCGTGAATGTTTATCTAATTAATGTCGGGAAGTATGGCTGTTGGAACCCCAGGTCAATGCGACAGAGCTTCCGACTTTCTTCTGCTGACCCAGAGATCACAGGGGAGTCCGTGCAGGCTTAGCTCGCATTAGATAATGTCTGTCGGCTGTCCCCTTTCTCCCAAACATGATGGCCAGCCAGCTGCCAGAGATCTGCATCCGATTTGATTTAGGGAAACTCATCTGGGTTCTGAGAGCCATTCTGGTTCTTTAAACTTAAAAAAAGAAAAGGAAAGAGAGATGTTTGACTACTTCTTTGTAGGCTTGTGTGTGTAATTTACATTTTGATGGCTCCCTTCAATGTTAGACATCCATAATGGATGTAATATGGTAAGACAAACACAGAGGACCTGTTCTGGAGCGCGGGAGCACCTGGGCCCTGGTGTGGCTATGTCAAGTTACAAAAAGGCCATGCTGGCGGTGACACTGAGCTTCTCATTTGCGTTTCTGAGTGACCCGAGGGCTTGTCTGATGTATGAACAGGGAAGGTAGCTTTCTGAATGACATACCCACGACCTTTCCCTGTCACCTCCTCCCGAGAAGATGGTAGAAAGGTTTTCTAACTTGGTTGGTATGAAAGGCCAGATTTGAGTAATAAGCCAGATTTTTTTTTTTTATACTATTTCTCTCGTTACACATTTAAATTCAGTGTCTGACATGCAGTACCAATGCATATTTGTTAAATGGATGAATACAATTTGTTTTTGAACTTAATGGACTACATCTATCTTTTTGTCTGAATTTAACATACTTGTTTTCTTAAAGTCTAGAAAACATATTTGACGATGTCCTGTATTTCCCTATGACTACTATTACTAATGAATAGCAATGGCAATAGATAACGTATATCGAGTGTTTACTGTGTGCCAGGCACTTGACTTTCTTTTTTTAAACATAATTTAACATTTTTTGAAGTTGATTTTTTTATAGAGAGAGGGAAAGGAGAGATAGAAACATCAATGAGGGAGAAACATCTATTGGCTGCCTCCTGCACGCCCCCTACTAGGGATCAAGCCTGCAACCCAGGCGTGTGCCCTGACTGGGAATCAAACCGGGACCTCTCAGTCCATGGGATGACACCCAGTCCACTGACCACACCAGCCGGGTAGCACCTGACTTTCTATATAATTACACTATATAATTCAACCCTGACAGCAATTCAATTCTATAATACCCTCAAGTTTAGAGGAGGAACCAAGATTTCAAGAGGTTAAGTATCTTGGCAGCCTGCTTCCGGACTCCTAAGCCCAAGGCACGTTGTCTCTGTCTCTTTTGTGTTATTATGCATTATTTGTATTATATGTATTATACATCTTCACTGTATAATGTCTTCTTAAAAGAAGAATCTATTTCTGGAGTATCTGTTTTTTTTTTTTTTTTTTTTGTAACACTGCCACTCAGAATCCCTTGTCATTATGGTTCAGTTGAAAAAGTTAGTCTGCGTCTTTTTTTAAAAATTATTATTAATTAATTTTTGTTACAGATGTTTCTCCTTTTTCCCCCACTGATTCCCCCCTCCCCCTCTCTCCCTGCCCTGTCCCCAGTTTGTTGTCCATGTCCACTGTTCATGCACACATGCATATAAGTTCTGTGGTTTATCTCTCCCCCACCACCCCTTCTTCTGGGGATTGTCAGTCTGTACCCCACTTCCACGTCTCTGGGACTACCCCATTCCTCAGACTGTTATGTTCATTATATTCCACAAATAAGTGAGATCATATGATACTTGTCTTTCTCTGTTTGGCTTGTTTCACTTAGGATAATACTTTCCAGGTCCCTCCATGTCGTCTCAAAGAATAAGAGATCTTTCTTTCTTACAGCTGCGTAGTATTCCATTGTGTATATGTACCACCGCTTTTTTATCCATTTGTCTACTGATGGACACTTGGGCTGTTTCAAGATCTTAGCTATTGTAAATAGTGCTGCTACAAACATGGGAGTACATATATTCTTTCTGATTGGTGTTTCAGGCTTCTTAGGGTATAGTCCTAGAAGTGGGATCACTGGGTCAAACGGAAGTTCAATTTTTAATTTTTTGAGGTAACACAATATTGTTTTCCATAGTGGCTGCACCCGTCTACATTCCCACCAGCAGTGTACTAGAGTCCCCTTTTCTCCACACCCTCGCCAACACTTGTTGTTTGATGATTTGTTGATGGCGGTCATTCTGACAGGTGTGAGGTGATACCTCATTGTTGTTTTAATTTGCATCTCTCTGATGATTAGTGATGTTGAGCATTTCTTCATATGTCTCTTAGCCATTTGTATGTCCTGTTTGGAGAGGTGTCTATTTAGGTCCTCTGCCCATTTTGTAATTGGGTTCTTTGTCTTCCTTTTGTGGAGTTGTATGAGCACTCTATATATATATATTGGAAATTAACCCCTTATCTGATATATCATTGGCAATTATGCTCTCCCATACAGTGGGTAGACTTTCCATTTTGATGATTGTATCTTTCGCTGTGCAGAAGCTTTTGAGTTTGATGTAGTCTCATGTGTTCATTTTCTCCTTTGTTTCTATTGCCTTAGGTGATGTATCAGTGTAGTCTGTGTTTTAACCTTAGTATTCCTGAAGATTAAATCCACAGACGTCTGATTGTGATAACAAGAATCATCACTGCCATGCACTGAGTGGCTACTATATTTGTACACATTAGTACTAATCCCCCCAAACAACTCTGAGAAATGGTTACTTCATTGTCCCCCCACCCCATTTACAGATGAAGAAATTGAAGCTCACAGCGGTTGTATAAATTGCTTTGGGTCACATAGCGTACTACTAGCAAAACTGGGATTTGAACTCAGGTCCTTGAGATGCCCACACCTCTTCTGTTGTAGAAGATGCTCAGGCCCATTCTTGGTAATAACACAGCAGTGACATGGGCTGCCATGTGAGTTTCCTCGGGAGATGTCTCTTTTGCAAGGCTTTCTATGGAACACGCAGTTAAATCTGATTGGTGTCCTGTCTGGTTAGAAGCAGGTCACGTATTTGCCATGAGCCAGCCTGGGCTGCTTCTTTGAACTTTAATTGGCTGCATTTGTATCGATACAGCAAATTCCACCGTTAGGGAAAGAATGGCTCAGCTTAGCCTCCAGGTAGGGCTGGGAGACCCTAGCTATGTTCATCCTGACTTGGCGTAGTATTCTTACCAGTAATAAAAAATTAATTTTAGCACTTGAGCTAATTGGGATAAAAAAAATGTGACACCCAAGCCAAAAATAAGCCTAATGAAGCCCATTAAATAATTTAATGATTACATAATTATGTTCATTTAAAATGCAGGAATTGATTACTCTCAAATTAATTTTACCATCTCTGTACTTTTTAGAGCACATTTATTTTGAACAAAATGAAGGATTAGTTTCATTCTGATGGGCACTCTGCCATTAATAATCGTGTCTCATTATAATGAGAAAATGTTGTGTTTTGAATAAGTTCATGTGATCATATATTTCCAGATAACAGACAGGCTTGTTCAGTGGAGAGATTTAAGCTATTGAAAGGGTCTTCCTAATTTGAATCATAAAATGAGTAAGTGGAGGATTGATGTGCTCAGTGAGCAGAAATGTGAATGGGAAAATCTGGAGCAATCCAGCTAATTAGGGCCTGGATCAGGGTGTTCAGGAAGCTCCAAGCCTGTCGCCCAATGAAGCATTATGGGACAGCAAGGGCTAAACGGCTGCGAAGTAGATGGATAGCGAAAGCCTTTCCAGCAACTTCCGCTTCCCCGTTCCAACAGCTCCTAATTTCGATTTGGGAAGCCTTCCCTTTTGAGGTCAGACTTGCTCAGGCTCCAGGAGTCGAGCACATGTGATGCCGAGCCAATCACTGCGTTTCATCCTTCTGGCCACAGTGATTGGAACAGAGGTGGAGGCCACGTGACCCACGGCTGCCCAATCGGAATGAATCTCAGGACCATTTCAGGGGATCTTGGGACAAAATTATTATTTTTTTGGCTATAGATGAAGAAGCCGACTGGAGCTGTTTGGGGCCCGTGTCAGCCTTAAGAGGGAGTTGAACTGGAAAAAGCAGAGCCGAGAGGCAGGAGGAAACCGCATCGTGGTGACGCTGTTGAGCAATGCTGCGGTGAACGTCTGTGCGTGTGTTTCACATGCACTAAAGATGGTTGTAGGATAGATTCGCAAGAGTAGAATTTCTGGGCCATAAGGTAAAGACACTGTACAACTCTAGATGATTATGCCAAATTGTCCTCTACAGGGTTGTACCAATTCATGCTTCTACCAGCAAGACGTACACATTGTTTTATTTAATTCTTTAAAAAAACTGTGTGAAGCACGTATCAATATTATTATTTTTAATTCTAACCTGAGGATATTTTTTAAAACTTATCATCAGATAGATTGGGAAGGAGGGAGAGAGAAAGAGAGAGGGAGAGAGAAAGAGAGAGGGAGAGAGAAAGAGAGAGGGAGAGAGAGAAACATGAATGTGAGAGAGACTCATCAAATGGTTGCCTCCTGCATGACCCAGCTGGGCCAGGGACGAACCACAACTGAGGTACATGCCCTTGACCGGAATTGAACCTGTGACTCATTGGTCCGAGGACCGACGCTCTAACCACTGAGTCAAACCGGCCAGGGCAAAAGCATGTCTTAATTTTATTTTATTTTTCTTTTTTGATTTTAGAGAGAGAGGAAGGGAGAGGGAGAGAGAGACAGAAACATAGATAAGAGAGAACATCGATTGGCCGCCTCCTGCCTGCCCCCCACTGGGGATTTGGCCCACAACCTGGGCATGTGCTCTGACCGGGAATCAAACCAGCGACCTCTTGGTGCATGGGTTGATGCTCAACCACTGAGCCACACCGGCTGGGCAGAAGCATGTATTATTATACCCATTTTTCAGGTAAAGAAATGGAATCAGGTTACCTGACATACATAGTAATGTGTATATGTAGGGGCAAAGCCCACAATTTAGCCCCAGTTCTTACACACACACACACACACACACACACACACACCATACATATATGAAAAATAGGGATATGCAGTTGAAATAACTTTCTTTCTGAACCACTTGAGAGTGAGCTGTGAACCTAACCCACTTCCACATAGGTAGCCCCTGTACAGCTCAGGGTAAAGCTCACCAATCGCTGCGAAACAGCAATAACAAAGATAAGCACAGTGTCGTAAGCTTTTCGTGAGATTAAATTCATTTAATGTAAAGGATGGTACCAATGGTGTACCAGCTTCTGGAGTATTCATATGTCTTTTCTTTTAAGAACTATGGGATGTCAGATCTGGTTAATTTTTATGCCTTTTATTATTGAAACTGCCAGCACATACAAAAGCAGACGAGGGTGATGCACCCCACGTACCTAGCACCCACAATCTTGTTTGGAGATATTACTGTTCCATCAAATGCCCAGGTCTGGGGGTCACTACTGACCTTTGCTACTGGAATGACCTTCCCAAACCTTTGCTGGGCTTCTGTCCATCATACCTCTGGAACCTGACAAATGCAACCGAGCTGGGGTTTCTGAAACCCGAAGCGATGCGATTTGGGGGCTTCCTTTAAGATAAATAATACAAAATTAGGAATACAAAATAACATTTGAAAGTGAATATATTTTTAGGATGAGACTAAAGCCACAAATTACAAGTCAAAAAGCTGATCCATACCACAAACATCATAAAATCAGAAAAATAACATAACGTTGTTATTAAAGAATTGAATGAATTGTGTATCACATTCCCCCCTAAAATCTCTGTCGGCATGTACTTTGATTGCCTCTTCATATGACAAGGATGTTATAATATCATATTTGGTAGAGAGAATAGAAAGATAATTCAGTGTTTCTTCCAGGAGGACTTTGAAATGTGTTGTTTATTGTTGATGGTGGGACTTTACACACAGATGGACTCTTTGCAGTACTGCTTCAGGTCTGTGCCCTTGTCTGATAAACTCTGTGTCTCGAGATTCTATCAGCGAAGGACATTTGTCACTAGTGTCTTCACTCTTGAGTATGCTCCTGACGGGAGAACACTTTCATTGTGACTCGGTGTAAACAGGAAGAAACTACGGCTTATGAGTTTACACGTCAGATGCTGGGTGAGTTTTCTCAAGACCAGCGTCTGTCTGGTTCTGTTTATTTAACATCTTCTCTTCTCACTCCTCACAGAGTTCCAGGCATGGGCTTCCCAGGACATATTTATATTCCCTAAGGACCTCTGGCCCTGCATCTTTCGGTCACCATGCTGGGTGATTCCTGGAGGCCACTCCTACTCAGGGACAGCTAGTCATGGAAGTGACTAGGTTCACATAAAGAGATTTCACTAACCCCAGACTAGATGTATCCCTGAGATAATTTTCTCATAACCAGGTCCCCAAATACCTGTAGCCTTTCTATAGACCCAGTATGAAGGGAAAACTGATGGAGAGGTCAGGGTGGAAAGACCAGTCTTAATTATGGGTAAAATATCTTGATTTTTCAGATTATACCAGAACTTATGACTTTCTGAACATGTTGCTAGGGCTTCATTAACTTCATGGTAAATTTGACTCTACCCTTAACTGCCTCTGTGATCTCCCACAGCTTTCCCATCATTCATTCTGTTCCAGGCACACTGACCTGCTTCTTGTTCTTCAAGTATGCCAGGTGCTCGCTGCCTCAGGGCCTTTGCACTTGCTGTTCCTTCTGCCTCAAATGCTTTCCCGAGATATCTGCACATAGCTCACTCCTTCAATCCTTCGGCTTTCTGCTGAAATGCCAGCTTCTCACCAACCTAAATAAAAAAATCACCTTGAAATTTCAGCACTCCTACCCTCTGTATCCTATTTTGTTTTTCTCAGTAATACCACCTCTGACATAGATATATTCACTCATTTGTTCATTGCATTGTCTCCCTTTTATTAGAATGTCAGGTCATGAGAGCAGAGACTCTGTTTTGTTCGTGGCTGTGTCCTAACACCTAGACCAGTGCTGGCCCAGAGTAATTGCTCAATAAATATTTGTTGAATGAGTGAAGCGTAACTGAAAACCACTAAAGAGACACGAGGATTTCCTGGGTCTGCCAAAAGAAATTAATCTCTCACTTAAATTTCTCCCAAACATCTTCCCACAATATTTCTTGAATTAAACACCTCTCGGTCTAGTTTTTTCACCTGACTGTACTGGACAGGGAGTGTGTCTAATTCCGCAGAGCCCACCACATGTAGTTCAGAATCAGTGCTGGCAGAATCAAAAGGAATTTACTGTTTCTTTGCACAAGAATTCTTGAACTGGCTGTGTTTGGTTTTCTCAACTAACTAGATTATAAGCTGTCTCTGAGTAGGGGACATTTCCCTGGCCATTTATATCCTCTCAGCATCTCTTAGCAACCGGTACATTGTGCTTCTTAAATAGGGTTCAACCGCTATGTGTTTCTGTCTATATAATTTCTGTGCTTAGCATCTCCCAGTTCTCCATTAGAATGGATTCCCAAGCAAAATTCCTGAATCTGTGAGGATACTCTCAGTTTCTACTAATCAAAACCCAATTAAAAGCAGCTTAAATAAGTCGGGGCTTATTATCTCAGATGGCAATAGGGCTGGGGGTGGCGTGGTTTCAGGAATGTCTGCTTCTTTGCCTTCATGGTATCTTTCAGCTCTGCTAGTCCATTTTGTCTCCTCGTGGTCACAAGATGGCTGCAGTGGTTCTGAGTAGCATGCTCCCACAGTGACAGCCAGAGGCAGGAGAAGGCAGTCTTCCTTCCCAGACATCCCCTAACGGAAAGGCAAACCTTGCCCTGGTACTCTGCAGTGCATTTCCCTTCATCTCCCACTGTCTACTTCCAACACACGCCCTTGCCTCGCCAGTTCCACAGGGCTCGGAGATGGCTCCGATTAGCTGGCGTGAGTCAGGATCTACCCCTTGGCAGCGGAGGGCCCTGTCTTCATGCAGAGCCACACAGAAGGTTGGCACTCTGAAGCCAAGACAAAGGGGCACAGGAATGGATTTACCTCTTCTACCTGCTAGCCTCCCCAACCTGAAAGATTAGGGGTCCACAGATACCTCTTCCCACCCCAAAACTAGAAGCACAATATTTTTCTGACTCAATCTCCTAAAAATCATCAACAAAAAGACCCCCCCAAAACAACAACGGCAGCAGCAAAACTAAATATCAAGCAAAAACGTATCTAGTTTTAAAAAGAAACAAAATCAGCGCAAATATCAATTAATTTGAATGAAAACTGAATATTGAGCAGGTTGCTTATTCTCTCTGTGCCTCAGTTTCCTCATCTCCAGGTGAGCATAATAATAGTACCTAACTTACGGGGTTGGTGGAAAGATTAAATAAGTTATTATGCAGTCGCTTCTCATTGTTCATAAATTCGGTATTTGTGGATTTGCCTACTCACTGAAATGTACTTGTAAACCCAGTATCAGTGCCAATACCTGGGGCGGTTTTGTGGCCTTTCGTGGCCATGCGGTGAGAAATGAAGTTGCCAAGCGTGTGTGTTCCTGGGCGAGGCTGGACCAGGCACCACCCTCCTTCTGTGAGGCTCTCGTACTGTAAACTAGCGTTCTTTACACGGTCTGTTTAGTGCCACATTTAAGTATTTTTGTTATTTTAGTTGGGGAGTTTGAAATGGCCCCTGAGGCCCTGGCTGATTTGGCTCAGCGTTAGAACATCGACCGGTGCACTGAAGGGTCACGGGTTCGATTCTCGGTCAGAGGCACGTACCTGGGTTGCAGATTCGACCCCTGGCCCCGGTCTGAGTCATGCAGGAGGCAACCAATCGATGTGTCTCTTTCACATCGATGTTTCTCTCTCTCTGTCCCTCTCTCCCTCCCTTCCACTCTATCTGAAAATCAAGGAAAAATATCCTCACGTGAGGAATAACCAAAAAAAAAAAAAAAAAAGGCCCCCGACAGCTGTCCGGTGTTCCCCACACCAGAAGGTGGCGCTGTGCCTCAGAGAAGACAGGTGTCAGGGAGCGTTGTTCAGGCACGAGGTACAGTGCTGCTGGCCGCGAGTTCAGTGTGAACGATTCAACATGTGTGAAATAAGGTGTCTGTAAACACAGACGCGCGTAAGACAAGGCTCTGTGTTGCTTGGTTGGCATCAACGTGACCAGAGGCTCTCAGGAACCGAACCCCGTCTTTCCCCGAAGAGCAGTGGCCAGTGTTCATCAATTCAGTATTCTCGGTGACTTTATAGACCCACAAATAATGAGACTCAACCACATTTAAAGTGCTTAGGTAGTTTCTGTCACGTAATAAGAACGATATGGTTGTTAGTTTAATGTCACTCAATATAATAATAATATTCCCTAAACTAGAACAATGTTAGAAACATAGACTCTTCTCCAAACTAAACATGAACCAAATCTCCATTTCATTCCCCTTAATTTATGTCCCTGTCAAAGTAAATAAACAAACACAAAACAGCCCCCCACACAGCTGGCTTCACAGCCAGAAGGACAGGGGCCAAAGGACTGAACTCCACTCCAAGCCCTCGAGGGTGACAACTGCCAAGCTCAATGGACACGAGGGACAAGAGGCACTCCGCTTCGGAGCTGGAGTTGCTGGTTCTGGAGCATGGCCGCCTGTCGAGGACCAAGAGCACTGTCCCCCTAACAGGACCCCTGGTCTGATCTGGTTTCCATCTCTCAGGTAGGCATGTCCCAGACCCAGCCAAGGGCGGGACACTCGGGCCCCAGCGTCTGCGGAGGGCGGCTGGACTTGCTCCAGCTTCATTGGCGTCCATGCGTTGCCTTCCCTTCCCCATAGCCTGAGGGGGGGGTTTGAATCGAAACTCTGTTTGAACTTCTCCTTTATGGGAAATGAAAAGGGTAGAAGACATCTCAAGCTGGCCTTTGGGGGAAAGGAGCAGATAATTCCATTACCTGTACTCTGAGCTTTCAAGATTGCTATGACATAACAGTTTAAAATCTATGTATAGAGCAGCCCGTTCAAAGCCATTTAGAATATAGCATAACAATGCCAAAATAATTTCAGTGTAAGTCTTTGATCTCCTCATTATAATGCCATTACCATACCATTATTAGCTGAGATTACAATGACAAATCAATTTTAATTGAAGTCTTTGGAGATACCATTTATAATGCTATTATCATGTGAATTTGCAATGGAAAAGTTACTTAAGCAAGCTTGTTGAAACAGCTATAATGCTAGTATAATGGAAAATTTTGATGGTGAAATTATTCCAAGTCCCTAGGGACTGGTGATTATCATATAAAACCACCAACCATGAAAACGATGTCCCCCCACCCCCAGTAATAAATCACGCTATGGATAGTATCTATTGATCAAAGACTTTCTTTCTCTTAGAATGAGTTCACAAAATGCATAGACTCCTGCAGCAGATAAAAGGCTTTCATGTTACAGATGTGAAACCAGACGTAATTAGAGGGGACGTGACTTGCCCAAGGCCATGCAATGAGCTCCGGAGCCTGGACTCAACCCGGGGTCTCTGACTCTTCGTCTTTAGGTCTTCGACTCCTTGCGCGACTTCAGTGCCCCTGCCTCTCTAGTACCTCTGAGAACAGGCAGGAAAACAGGCAGGTGGCGAGACCAGCATGAGGCCAGACCCACAGGACCACTTCCGTGTCACAGGGCTGTTGGGAGATACTCATCTCGGACTAGAGGACACCAGGAGACTTTGCAGTAGGTGGTGGCTCCCAGACGCTCAGCGTTGGGAAGTTGGCCTCCCAGAAGCTGGGGCTTTGTTTTGCTTCCAAGGCTTCTTCCTGGGAGAGAAAGCTGAGCTCTTCCCGCTTTGGGCGGACACAGACAGAAGGGAAAAACGGTCACACCGAACCAAGGAATTGCTTAATTTGGGCAACGAAGAACTTGGTAAATAAAAAACTCAGTTAGACTGGTTGTTTGGCGAAGAGAGTGTTTAATTCCACCACCCTGGGAAGCCACTGCCTCCAACCAGCTCCTTATCAGAACATCTTTCATCCCCAGAGCAAGTGTCATGTCGATTCTTCATCTTAATTTGTCCAAAAACGCAGCCAGCCTCCTCTCCCTTGGAAAAGCTTCCTCTGCTCCTGGGTCAGGGCGCCTTCTCCCATTTTGCCCTTCTGCCCTCCCCACCCTTTAATGGAGAGGCAGGGCAATGTAGGGAACGCCTTCTTCCCCCATGCCCTCTTCTTCCTCCCACTGTTCTGTCCCAGGCCAGACCTTCTGGCCCATTTGCTCTGAACTTGTTCTTTTCTTAGAGTGGGTAGCTGACATTTTCGGAGAGCTTGCTATGTGCCAGGTACAGAGCTGGTGACTTCATTTAGCAAATCTAACAGTAATTCTTAAAACACGTGAACTTGGAGCCTAGCGGAGCCATTTGCCCAAGAGCATGCACGCAGCTGGAATATGGACCCGGGTTTCGTGGGTCCCAGAGCCTGAACTCTGAACCACGTGGGGCGGTTTGGTTTAGCACAGGGGCTGAGCAAAGTTTCTGGAATCACACAACCGTGGTCACACTTTGGCTCTGCCACTTACTAGCTGTGTTACAACGGGCAGATGACTTAACCTGTGCACACGAGGCTAATAATAACTCAGCCGGTTATTGTAAACGGTTATGTACAAAACACTTCCAGTAGTGCCTGGCACACAGACTCAGTCTGTAAGGGACAGCTTTTTGCTGTTTCCCTTTTCGGCGACATGCTCAGGTTTGCTGGATTCTGTCTGTTTTGGGTAAGGATGAGGGGGGAACTCAGTGAATTGGTGATTTTACATGAAGGCACTGTCCCACACAATGTGTGGATGTATACATTTGACTTGGGTGCATAATTTAAGAAGAAAAGCTGGACCCTGGTGGAGGCTACTGGCTGCCTTTGACATGCAAATAAATGCCAACTTGGAAGGAGCAGGATTTGGGAGGATGAAGCCAGTGACCATCCTGGAGTGGGAGGAAAATCAGCTCCATAAAGTCAAGGCCAAGATGTTAGTGCATGGTGCTAGCTGTGGGAAAAGCAGTGTAACTAATTACCCTTGGAGGAATGGCAGTCAGCTAAGCTTTAGGGTCTCAATAAAATTCCTTCGGCTGGTGTCCAGCAGGCCACGGGCTGAACAATGGCCCAGGAATGTCAGAATTCAGAGTTCTCATCCCAGCTCCACTGCTGATCTGCTCTGTGATCGTAGTCCCTTAATCCTCCATGCCTCTACTTCCCCTGCCAAATGTCAGCGGTCTCCCCGGGTGATGTGGAGGGATAATCAATAAAAAGGATTAGAGGCAAGAACCACCATCCAAATTGTTAATAAAAGTGGCATTTTGTACTCAATTATTTGCATCTAAACCTTTTGTATTCTCTCTTGGGCAACCCCCACCCTCTATCTTTCTCATTCTTGGACTTTCCTCCCCATCCCCCATGGAGAAGCAACATACATGATATACACAGGACAGTATCTTTGCAGTGAAATGACAATCTGGATGAACGAGAATTGCCATGCTGTGACATTTCAAACAGTTGCTGTCCAAGGGAGAAATTCATTTAAGGGATGGCCCCAGCCCAGCAAACAAAGAAGCAACAGAGAAAATGCCATAGCGGCTCTGGTCTATGTGAATATACAGAAATGGAAGGACTTGGGTGTCACTGTCTGTGTTAGGTTGGTTAGTGCCTGAACAAAGGTTATACGGAGATTCTGAAAGCTGAGAAAAATAATAAAATTGCCAGTGTGTTGGAAATTAAAGTAACGCCATGAAAGAATAAATAATGAACACAACATTGATTGAAATAAATGATGTACTTTGCTTTAGAAATGTTATTTGAATAACTGATATTGTACTTTGTCAGGACGACCGTTTCAAATGCATTCGATTATACATTTTAATGTTTCTCCCCAAACAGTCTTTCAAATCAGTATAAATTGCTGTTATGTAGCAGGCATGTCTTGATCTTTAGCTGCCATGACAACAGGATACAGAGAAATGCATTTTCTTAACAATTGCTACAGTGTTTAGTATCACTGTTACTTTGTGTCAGGGGATTGCTGGTTTGGGGAAGAAAACATCATTGTTTTCTTTGAAAGCTTTCGTTGTTAATACGTGAAAAAATAGTTATAAAAATTGTTGTTTAGGGGAAAAGTAGGTAGATGAAAGTAAAGCCTTGCTTTGGGGGCCAGGAGAGAGAGAGAGAGAGAGAGAGAGAGAGAGAGAGAGAGAGAGAGAGAGATATCCCTGCTTGGAAAGAAGGTTGTACCAGTGGGTGCCTAGTGTAAAGCTAACTAGAAAGTAATTGGGTAATCAGATCAGCAAATTGAGTCAAATGATGTGATTCTAAGTGATATAATCAGTTTTCACAAACTAGGAGAAATATATATGCTTTCCCATCCCTTGCCTATTTGTTTCAACCCAGAGAGCAAATCTGAGGGATTTTGGAAAATAACACATTGGGGGGGGGGCATTATACATGAAAAAATATTCTAGGCAAACATGTGAAAAGGCAGTGGAGGTGCCTCTCCGTCCTAGTTCTCTGAAGTCCGGGACGTCTCACATCTAGTGGCACCACAGTGGAAGGGAGGCTGTGTTTCCCGGTGGTTAGGAGAATAAGTATAGTCCCATGGCAGGCGATCCCTTTGGATGGCTCTTCTTGGTGTAGGGGACAGTGTTCAACCAACTGAGCCACCTGGCCAGGCAGCACAGGTGGAATTTGAGGGGGAGGGTAATCTGGAATCTGTAACAGTGGAAGAGGGAGATGATGGGGATCGATGTTCAAATCCTGACTCCTCTGCTTAGTAGCTGTGTGGCTGGGCAGGTTACTTAAATTTTCTATTCAGTTTCCTCATTTGTGAAATGAGTAAACAAAACCTTCCTTAAGGAGTTGTGGGAATTAGAGAGATCATACAGCCCCTACAGTATCTAGTAAGAAATTTGCTGAGAATAAATGATAATTTAAAACATTTATTTATTTTAGCACCTTCCTTCCATTTTTATAAGTTCAGTCTATCATTTCAGGGAAGAAAGCAATTTGATTAATGCTTGTTCATTAAGATTTTAGGGATTAAATGTGTCTGTTCTTTCCATAAAAATTGCATTTTTGAAAAGGAGGAGACATGATGTCTGAATGAAGGAATAATACCTTGAGGTAGGCGTTTGGGGCGGCGGGGGCCCCTAGATGAAATCCTGTAAAGGAGAACGTTCTCCAATGAAGAGGAAGGATAGAACTTTCCACTTAAGGAGGCCTGCCCCCCTCCCCCCTGTCCGTGTGGAGAAGAGTTTGCCTACATCTTGCTTTTTCAAGTGGGACAACTGAAATATCTTCTGGCTATTTGTTCCAGTAGTTCAATATATATTCTTGGTTATATCAAATATTTGATATTTTAGGAAATCAGCCTTGTTAAATTAAAGTGGATAAGATGGCATTTTAAGGTCACCTTGGTATGATCAAACATGATGCTGACATTTACAATCCATTTCCAGCGCCTCTCACATGCTTCCTTGTCAGCTAAGTCCAGGCTCTCCGAATTTAAAGGAGTTTCACATCTAATAATGCAATGATAACTATTGCACCGGAATCACTAACTGCTCACTGATTTGCATGCAAGTTACAATATCTTCATATATATTTACCCCTTCATTTAAAATTTTTTCAAGTTTAAAATGGCTTTATTATGTTACTCACATATGTATAAACAAGTATACATATGAAATGTTTTATATACTCCTTAAGTTAATGACTGTTGTTCATATAAAAAAAGCAAAATCAATTTGAACATTAATTAAAAAGAAAACTATAAGTTAAAAGACATAATTAACAACATTGATTTGAGGTGATAGGAAACACAGACTTGCAGACGCTGCATCAGCACACACACAACGAATCTGGCCACACTGCTGCGGGCAAGATTTCTTCCAGGTTGGGGTCTCACGTTTGCAGGCTGAGGGACGACGCAGCATTCTACCTACAGGACGTTCACCCTGCAGTTGCCATGTCGCCATTTGCCTTCATCTTTTTTCTTTTTTCTTTTTATCCTCATCTGGGGAAGTGTTTTATGTAGAGAGAGGGGGAGGGAGAGAGAGAGAAACATCGATGAGTTGCCTCCGTACAAGCTCTCACTGGCGATCAAACCCGCAACCTGGTTATGTGCTGGGACTGGGAAGGGAACCCACCTTTCAGTGTACGTGGCGACGCTCCAGCTGAGCCACACCAGCCAGGACTATTTCTTTTTCTTGCCTATATTCTCTAGGTAGGACTTCCTGTATTGAATAGAAGTGGTAAAAGTGGGCATCCTTGTCCTGCTCCTGTCTTACAGGAGATGCTTTCAGTCTTTCCCTATGGAGTGTGATCTTGGCCTTTTTTTTTTTATGTTGAAGTACTTTCCTTTGGATCCTAGTTAAATCTTTTATCGTGAAAGTATGTTAAATTTTGTCAGATGCCTTTTCTGCCTCAATTGAGTGACTGTGTTTTGTTTGTTTTTTTCCCCTCATTCTGTTAATGTAGTGTATTGATTGGTTTTTGAATGTTGAAATGTTTTGCATTTCAGGGATATAGTCATTTGGTCATGGTGTGTAATCCTTTTAAAATGCTGCTAAATTTGGTTTGCCAGTATTTTTGCATTATTATTTATAAGGGCTATTGTTTTGTAGTGTGTTCTTTTTTCTTTTCTTTTGGTGGTGTCCTTGACTTTGCTATCAGGGTAATGCTGGCCTCATTGATGAGTGAGAAAGTTTCTCTGCTCTTAAAAATCTTAGAAAAGTTTGAGCAGAATTATTCTTCTTTGTATGTTTGGTAGAATTCACCAGTGAAGCCATCTGGTCCCAGGATTTTCTTTGTTGGAAAGTTTTTGATTACTGATTAAATCTCCTTTCTAGTTAGAGGTCTATTCAGATTTTCTGTTACTTTCTATTCAGTCTTGGTAAGCTGTGTATTTCTAGAAATCTGTCCATTTCATAAGAATTATACATTTTGTTGGTATGTAATTATTTATAATACTCTATATTCCTTTTTATGTCTCTGAAATATGTAGTAATTCCCTCTCTTTCATTTGTGATTTTAGTTATTTGAGTCTTCACTTTTTTCTTAGTCAAGCTAGCTAAAGTTCTGTCAATTTTGTTGATCTTTTTGAAAAATCAATATTAATTTCACTGATTTTTTTTCTATTTTTTATTCTCTATTTTATTAATCTCTGATCTAATCTTTATTATTTTCTTTATTCTGTTAGCTTTGAGTTTGATACGTTCTTCTTTTCTAGTTCCTTAAGTATAACATTAGGTTGTTGATTTGAGACCTTTTTTAAATATGTTTATAGTTCAAGCATATCCTCTTAGTATAGCTTTTGCTGCATCTCATAAGTTTTGCTATGTTGAGTTTTAATTTTATTCATTTGAAGTTATTTCCTAATTTCCCTTGCTATCTCTTCTCTGATCCTTTGGTTGTTTAAGAGCATGTTGTTTAATTTCATATACTTGTGATTTTTCATTTTCTTTTTGCTATTGATTTCTAGTTTCTTTCCATTGTAACAAAAAAAGTTATTTTATATGCTTTCAATTTTTAAAAATGTATTAAGACTTATTTTATGGCCTAATGTATGCTATATCCTTTAAAATATTCCATGTGAACTTGAGAAAAATGTGTATACTGCTGTTGTGGAGTAGAGCAATCTATATATGTCTATTAAGTCCACTTGGTTAACAGTATTGTTCAGTCCTTTATTCCTATTGATATTCTATTTGGTTGTTTTATGTATTATTGAAAGTGGGGTATTAAAGTCTCTGATTAGTTTTGTAGAGCTGTCTTTCCCCCCCTCAATTCTGTTAATGTTTACTTTGTATTTTGGAGCTGTGTTTTTTGTTGCATATATGTTTATGATTGCTATATATTCTTGGTAAATTGGCCCTTTTATTATGATATAATGCCCTTCTTTGATTTGTAATAGTTTTCGACTTAAAGTCCATTTTTTTCTCATATTAGTATACCACCCCTGCTGTCTTCTGATTGATTACTGTGTAATGGAATATCTTTTCCCATCCATTGTCCTTTTAACCTAGCACCCTTTAATTTAAACTTTAGTGTTTCTTGTAGAAACAGTCTCGTGGTGATGAACTTCCTCAGCTTTTGTTTATTTGGAAAATGTCTTAAATCGTTTCTTAGTTTTAAAGCACAGTTTTACTGAATATAGAATTCTCAGTTGATAATATTTTTCTTTCAGATCTTTAAATATATGATCCCATTGCCTCCTGGCTTATCATGTTTCTACTGAGAAATCAACTTATAGACTTATTGAGGATCCCCTGTATATGACAAGATGCTTTTCTTTTCTCTTTCAAGATACTCTCTTTGTCTTTTGACAGTTTGATTATAATGTGCCTTGGTGTAGGTCTCTTTGGCTATAAACCACGTGGAAGTCATTGTTCTTCTTGTATTTGTATATGTATTTCCTCAAATGGGAATTTTTTTTAGCTGTTGTTATTTTTTAAATAATCTCTGCGCCTTTCTCTTCCTCTTCTCTCTGGGAATCCCACAAAGCATATATTGGTCCATTTAATGATATCCCCCAGTTCATTAAGTTCTATTTTCTTTTCTTTTAGCTCCTCTGATTTGATAACTTCAAATCACCTGTATTCAAGTTCTTCTGATTCTTTCTTCTGCCTGTTTGAGTCTACTTGAATTCCTTTAGTGAACTTTAACATTCAGTGATTGTATTTTTCAGCCCCAGAATTTAGTTCTGTTTTTCATAATTTCTATTTCTTCGTTGATATTTTCATCTGTTTAGATATTGTTTTTCTGAATTTATGTAGTTCTTTGTCCATGCTCTTCTTTAGCTCTTTGACCATACTTAACACAGTTGTTTTAAAGTCTTTATCTACTGAGTCTTGTGTGTGCTTCTTCAAAGACTGTTTCTGCAGATTAATTTAATTTCCTTAACTGGGCCATGTTCCCTGCTTCTTTGTATGCATTGTGATCTTTTGTTGAAAATTGGATATTTGAAAAAAATTAAATTTCTTCCAGCCTTTGAAGATTGGCATGGAAGATTTATTAATCAGTTGGTCCCTGAACCCTGAGATCACCCCAGGGTAAAGACTTAAAGTCTTCTCAGATCTTTTCTAAGTATGCATACTGTTTGGGCGCGCGCGCGTGTGTGTGTGTGTGTGTGTGTCCCCAATTCCCCTTGGCTGCTTTCAAGTGGCTTAATTTCTCTGAGTCCCACCCTAGCTTCTATTCAGGGCCTCAGATAGTCTAATGTATTTCTCTTCTCATAATCTCTTGCCCTCAGATGTCCAAGAATCTTCTGTCCCCATGACATATTTATGCACTGCAGCAACAGCCCCCGTATTCTGCAGCTTCCAGCCTGAGATCCAAACTATGTTGCCATCCTGGATGAGCTCTCAGTCAGAAGAGACAGATGACCAGGCCCCAGGGCATCAGAACACCACAGACAATTCCCCAGACAGACCAGAACATCACAAACAATTTCCAGTCTGCTCTTTGTATTCTATCTGTCCATTTCATCTAAATTTTCAAGTGTATTGGCCTAATGTTTATAGCATACTCTTATTAATGATTAGTTATTGCCTTATCTGTATTTATGGCTCCCTTTTCATTTCTAATATTGCTTTTTGAGGGTATTGGATGCTTAGCTAATTAAATTATAGATTTCTTTTCATATAATCACACTTTTATCACACTCCCCCAGGCCTAGTTGATCGTGTTTTTAATTGTTACTGAGTTTTAAATGTTTTCCAATTTTCATTGTAATTTTTTACTTGAGACCTTCAAATTCATTATGTTTATAAATTAAACATTTCCAAACATATAAACATTTCTATCTCTTTTTTTTTTTGTTACTGAATTTTAATTGTATTGTATTGTATTGTCATCAGAGACTGTGCTCTGTATAATATCACTCTGTTTCAATATCCATAATACATTTAATGATTTCCTATAATCCCCCTCTGAAATGTAACCCCACGAAGAAGGGATGTACTCCGTTTAGTTCACTGTTATGTCCCCAGTGTCTAAATGGTGTTTGGCACAGAGCAATAACTCAGCGCTTGTTGAATAAAAGAGTGATTGAAGCAATTAGTAATGTTTGATGATCAGAGTCTATTTCTTCTAGGTGGTCTTCCTTGGCCATTTAGAAGAAGATGCAAATTCCTATAGGCTGCAGTCCACACCCAGAGATTTGACTCCATGACTCATATCCCACAGGCCCAGGTTCCCCAGACCCCCAGGTGGCCATATTCACTTTGTGCCTGCTCTGGCCCTCAGGAGTATGGTGCACCTGCCCCTCACTGGTGAAGATGGGGCTGGGGTCTTCATCGACTAGCTGATGCTGCTCCATGACCTCAGCTGAGCTCTGCAATGACAGTGACCTGCAGCCAGTCCAGAGGCCTCAAGCCCTGACCAGCCCGAGTTGCTGCTGTTTCTGCCCCCTGGACCTTCTGCTTCTGATCTGGCCCAGCCCTGTGTGAGCATAGACCTCCACCCAGGGGAAATGAGAGTCACCTCTAAGGATTGCGATAAACCTCCGGCAGAGGGCATGGACCACACTCCACGTCTATCCAGCTTGCCTTGAGCTGCAGTGTGAACATGACTGGCTTCTGCCCCCTCCTCAGCCTGTTTCTATGTGAACCTCCTATGTGCCCCCAAAGACATAAAAAGTTCCTGAGCATCCAAATTCTGAGACCTGATATACATCATGGTGACTCTAGTTGATAATACTATGTTATGTATTTGAAGTAGATCTCAAGTGTTCTGATCACACACAGATAAATAATAACTACGGGAGGTGATGGATAGGTTCATTAGTTTGATTGTTGTCATCATTTCACAATGTATACATATATCAAAACATCACATCATAGCCCTGGCTAGTGTGAGTCAGTGGTTGGAATGTTGGCCTATGCACCCAAGGGCCGAGGGTTTTATTCCTGGTCATGTACCTGGGTTGCAGGTTCCATTCTTGACCCTGGCCGAGGTGCATTTAGGAGGCAACCAATCAACACATTGATGTTTCTCCCCGCCCCCCACTACCACTCTCTCTAAAAATTAATGGAAAAATACCCTTGGGTAAGGGTTAACAACAACAAAAAAATCACATCATATTATTTAAATATGTATAATTTTTTTTATCTGCACCGGAGGATATTTTCCATTTATCATCAGATAGAGTAGGAGGAAGGGAGAGAGAGGGAGAAGAAGGGAGGAAAGAGAGAAACATTGACACGAGAGAGACACATTGACTGGTTGCCTCCCACATGACCCTGACCAGGGCCGGGGACGAACTGCAACTGAAGTACGGAATTGAACCCAGGACTCATTGGTCTGCGGGCTGATGCTCCAACCCAGTGGTTCTCAACCTTCCTAATGCCACAACCCTCTAATACAGTTCCTCATGTTGTGGTGACCGCCAACCATAAAATTATTTTTGTTGCTACTTCATAGCAGTGATTTTGCTACTGTTATGAATCACCATCTGAAATATGTGTTTTCTGATGGTCTTCGGTGACCCCTGTTAAAGGGTCCTTGGACCCCAAAGAGGTCGCGACCCACAGGTTGAGAACTGCTGAACCACTGAGCCAAACCAGCCAGGGCTAAATATGTACAATTTTTATTTATCAAAAAAAGTAGACCTTAGGGTACTATGTCCACTTCAGAATTAATTTGATTCTTATTTGCCTACTCTCAGCACTCAGATGTGGATATGACCTTGGCTGCCCACTGATAAAAGAGGTTGACCACAGCAGAACTGGTAAGCCCCATAAAATGTTTTTGTTTCTCATATTTAATGTTCTCCACAAAGCCATATTAATGCATTCTGTCAAGCAGTTACAGAGTAGAGACAGCTGGCCATTACTCAGCTTGGTGTATCAAATAGATATTTTTGAAAATATACAAGCTTTGAAGATTTTTATTCTTCAGACAACTTTGGCTTTGAAAACTCTGTATATCTTAAAAGCAGTTTCATAATGTCAGTAGTTTCCTGTGATTGATAGTCACAGCACACAGAGCTCACAGAGACATTAAAAATGTGGCATAGGGAAAAGGGAAAAAAAGCACTTTACAATATTGGATTCTGTAGCAGTAAGTAATCTGCTCTTGGCTTGCCTCCCTTTCACTGAGGGCTTTTTTCTCCTCTGCTGAGAGGTCTGTGTTTTATTACATTCCAGTTTTGGACATACTAATAAAAAAATATTTTTTTCTGTGCTCGCCAGAATCCTATTTCTCAACATAGACAGGATTATTGGATAAGTGCTGTAATTCTGTTTCTCTTTGGAATGCTGAAACCTCAAATTAAAAAAAAAAAAACAACACACAAAAAAATTGCCAATAAGTAGGGATAGTAGAAGAACACTGACATTGGCAGGTCTCCTGGGGGCGCTGAGGGTGCTTGAGCGTCGTATTCTCACAGAGGAGGAGGTGCTTCCGTCGCTGAGTGTGGTCACTGATGCAAGGGCTGAGTCATGCAGAGCAGCAGTGAGATGGTATGTGGATCATTTTGGGAAATCCAGAGAGATTGTTCTTTCCAAATGTGTAAATAAGTTGTTATTTTTCCTAGAGTGTCCTGTGTACGTTACGGTAGGATCGCTGCTACAACAAACGACCTGGGAATGCAATGGCTCATCACAGGAGTTTGTGTTTTACTCCGTAACTGCCTGGGAGGGGCGTTCATGTTGCCAGGTGGCTCTCTTTAACTGATTCACTCAGGGACCCAGGCTCCTTCCATCTTGTGGCTCTAGAGCAGGGATTAGCAATTTTTTGTTTGGGGAAAGAACAAGACAGTGAATATTTTAGGCTCCATGCTCTGTGGTCTCAACACTGCCATTGTACCATGCAAGCAGCCACGGATGGTGAATACGTGAATGGGTGTGGCTGTGTTTCAGTACAGCATTGTTTACAGAAAGAGGTGGTGGGCTGGATTTGGCTCTGGGGCACAGTGTGCAGACACCTGCTCCACAGCCTGGTCATCCTCTGCTCCAGCAGAGAAAGGGAAAGACATGGAGCAGCAAGGATGGGGGGTTTCCACAGGAAAGGCCTGGAAGTAGACACCTCATTTCCCCTCATGCTTCATTGGCTAGAAGTCAGGTTTATGATGCCAACCAACTGCCAAGAAAGTCGGGGAATGTTGTCTAGCTGTGTGCCAGGAAGCAGAGGAAACTGTCGGTGAACAGGTGGCAACCTTTCCCCCATCCAGTACAATAGAAAACCCGACTTGGGAAATCAAAGTCCATCCTCAGACTAGCCTACCGCGTTCCAAACACAGGGGTCAAAAAGCATGGTTTTGTAATCGGACGTACGCGGGTTGAATTGTACCTAGGCTGCTCTCTCGCTGTGTACCCTCAGGGAATTCCTTTAGCCAATCTGTGTCTCAGTCCTCACCTAGAAAGTGAGAATAACTATGGCTCATAGGGGCACTGTGAATGTTAAATAAAAGTGGTGCCAATTGCCCTGGCCGGTTTGGCTCAGCCGTTAGAGCGTCGGCCCACGGACCAGTGAGTCCCAGGTTCGGTTCCGCTAGGGGCACGTACCTTGGTTGCAGTTTGTCCCCGGCCCCAGTTGGGGTCATGTGGGTGGCAACCACTCGTTGTGTCTCTCTCACATCGATGTCTCTCTCTCCCTCTCTTTCTCTCCCTCCCTCTCTCCCTCCTACTCTGTCTGAAGATAAATGCAAAAATGTCCTTGGATGAGGATAAAAAAATTTTTTTTAAACGGTGATGATCACTTCATAAATGTTCAATAAATAGGACACTAAGCTGGGGAAGGCAGGAGGGGTGTGGGAGCGGGAAGGAGGGAGGGCGTCAATGGAGAAAAAAGGGGGACATCTGTAATACTTTCAACAATAAAAAAATAATCATCATTATCCTTATTATCTGAACAATGACTTACCCTACTTCCTGGCGGAGTGTAACGTCATGCTGTGCTTCTGGGCTTAAATCCCTGATCCACTGCTTACTAGCTGTGTGATCTTGGAGAAATTATGTAACCTCTCTGTGCCTCCATTTCTTATAAAATTATGACAATAATAGTACTTACCTAGGGTTGCTGTGATGACTAATGATTTAACACATATGGAATCATAGGTGCCTAGACTTAGTGCTCAAAAATAGTATCTCTAATTATTATTATTTTAAAATTTTTATTTTCTTTATTGATTTTAGAGAGAGAGGAAGGGATAGGGAGAGAGAGACAGAAACATCAATGAGAGAGAACATCGATTGGCCGCCTCCTGCATGCCCTCCACTGGGGATCAGGCCCACAACCTGGGCATGTGCCCTGACTGGGAATTGAACCAGTGACCTCTTGGTGCATGGGTCGACGCGCAACCACTGAGCCACACAGGCCGGGCTCTAATTATTATTTTGATACACTGATCCCTGGTATCCAAAGGGGATGCTAACAATAAAAATTGTTGCATATGAATATTTAATATTAATATCCATTAATTCAGCATATATTGAACACCTAACGGCCAAATTCTGTGCTAGGCTCTGAGGATGTAAATGGTGAATAAGCCTAACATGATTTCTGTCTTCACTGAACTTACAATGAGTTTGCTAATAGATATTTTGTTATTGAGCAGTTCCTGCAGTGAGCCCTTTTAACATGTTATCTACTTCTATCCTTTGCAATAACTCTATGAAATTAGATATTATTATCTTTATTTTACAGACAAGGTAAGAGGTTTGGAGAACAAGTAATTTGAACAAGGTCACCAAGCTGGCAAATGGAAGAGATGGTATTTGAAATGATATCCCTCAAACTCAAATGCCAGTGGTCTTAACAATCATGCTGGGCTGTCAGATCTGGCCACATAAAAAGATTTGCCTGGCAAAGTATACACTGTTTAATGAGAATGAAGGTGGGGGGCGGGGAGGAGGGGGTCGTGGTGGTGAGAGTGGTCTCTTGGCTTCTTTGGGAATTTAGTTTCATCTCTGGACCATTTATGACAGCAAATGCCTTCTCTACTTGGGTGACTTCAAACATCCCCCAGGATTAGAAACATGTAATCTTATCAACCAGGCTTGGTTCCCATCTGTAGGAGAGCTGGACTTTTCAATTTAACCACTGGCTTAAAAAATGTGGAAAAAAAAAATAACACAAAGAAATCTACTGTCTCTACCCTTCTTTAAAATGATGAATGCTGTTTTAAGGCAAATCCATCATTGGTCACTTGAGGGAGGAAATGTCAAGAAAAGTTATGGTTTGTTAGCTTTTACTTCTTGACATTATACAAGAAAGTAATTGAAGTACAACAAATGCCATGTTGTTTTACCTCATCTATTTATATAGCAATCTGACAAGATGAATATATATGTTACAGTGCATTTGGAAAAAAAGTGACACAGGCCCTATGATTCATTCTATTGTCTTATCAGTGCTGATCAAATGTGTTTTCCCTCAAGAACACACATGGCAGGGGACTTGGTATTCTTTCTTGTCGATTTCTGGTGATTAAACAATTGAACTCATTGTACCCTTATCCCCATTAACCTCTTATCTCAAGTTCTTAGAGTTTTAACATGGATGTATAATAAAAACATGCACAAATCTAATTCAATACAACAAATATTTATTTAGTACTCACTGTGCATGAGATACTATGCCAAACACACATGCCGTTAATTCACTATCTGTGATCATTCAAACACAGGCTGGGCTAAACATTACCATTATACCACTTATGAAAAACAAAAAAAAGTCTGATAAGGAAATCAACAAGGTAAATCTTACTATATATTATGTTATGCTTCTGAAAACCCACAGGTAAATCAGATTTTAAAAGCACAAGGAGAGATTGCTGTTCAGAGAATTTTATAATAATGTTTCTGGAGCATATATAATCACTGACAAAAAAGAGTTTTTAAGTTAGATGTTTAAAAGGTAAACGACCACTTTACTGAGGGGTATTATGTGACTACTACTATGAAAAATCTCAAGGCTTGTTTCTATGACAGCCATGATCTCTGGGGTTGGGTAGTCTGGTTGTCAAGCAACTTAAATAGGAGAGATACGTTAAATTATTATTTGTTTTCTTCTGAAAGGTGTCAGCCACAAAACAAAGGTAGAGAGCTGCTTATTCTGTGGTAAAGATCTCTTCAGTTCTTTGCAGAGATTGCTGGGGAAGAAAAGAGATACTAAAGCTATATTTAATAGGGAGGAGCAGAGTGAGCTTTCAGTGTGTCTTAACCATTTTATTTTGCTGAAATTGCCTTAGAAAGCCAGCCCCAGAGATCTGAGTGAGTTATCCAGGGGTATAACATCAAGAATCACCAGACAATATCTCCCGTGGAAAGAATATAGTAAGATGATGTTACTTTGCATTCGGTGACTCTGTTTTTTATAGTCCCGTTACTGAAACCAGTCTCTGCATATGTTTCTGTCTGTATATAAATGGGCTGATAGCTCTGACTCCAGAGAGTCTGAATTAGGACCCTCATTTATATGTCAGTACCGTGCAGTACGAAATTTGGCTTTGCCCATGGAGAGGTCCAGCCCTTCCTCAGCTTCTGGGAGTAATATTAGTCCCACACAACTGGAGTGTTTTTGCTTAGGGGGTAGGCTGGCCATGCCAGGAAGACCAACCATAAGATTTAGGGTGGGGGTTCGGGTCACATGCTATCCGTTGACTTGGAGACTGAGTTTAACAACTTGGGCAATTATGATTATGTAAAAACTCTGAAAATCTAAGCTTGGGTATGCTTCCCTGGTTGGCAATACTTTGTGCATATTGTCACATATCGGTACTGGGAGGGTCATGCACCCTGACTCCATGGGAGACTTCACACTGGTAACCCTCTCAGACTCTGGCCTAATCATCTATTTTGGCTGATTTTAATCCTTTTCTTGTAATAAATCATAACTGTTAGTATAATAGCTTTCAGCGTGTTCTGTAAGTCCTTCTAGTGAACTATTAAAACTGAGGGTGGTTTTGGGAACCCTCCCAAACTTGTAACTGGTGTCATAAGTTAAGGGAGACTTGGAGGCTCTTCTTTCTTACATTGCAATTTGGTTAACTATGGTTAAGTACCAACCAAAAGGGGTCTACTGACATGCAGATGTGTCCAGTTACACACAGCAATATCATGCCTCTGAAACTCCCCACCCCCACCCCACCCTGAGCAAGAAAATTCACTTGGAAGTAGTGTTAAAATAGTTTAAATTTGGTAAGTTTAGAAAAACAGTCTAAACAGACCTCTTTTTATGCCATCATTTGAAATTGGAACAATCTTAATGACTCTAAATGATTTCGGAAGTTGCAAACTTAAATACCTGAAGGACCCAGGCAGGTAACCTAGACGCCCTGGGTGAGAGCTGTGGCGAACTGAGGAACGTGTCTCTAGTCCAAAGGCATTCTGGAATTAGGAATATATCCCTATGTTCATAGCAGCGCTATTTACAATAGCTACGATCTGGAAACAGCCCAAGTGCCCATCGGCAGATGAGTGGATAAAAAAGCTGTGGTACATATACACAGTGGAATACTATGCAGCTATAAAAAAGAAAGATCTCTTACCCTTGAGACAGCATGGAGGGACCTGGAGAGTATTATGCTATGTGAAATGAGCCAATCAGAGAAAGACAAGTATCAAACTTATTTGTGGAATATAATGAACAAAATAAGCTGACGAACAAAACAGATCCAGAGACGTGGAAGTAGGAAACAGATTGACAAACTCAGAGGGAAGGGGTGGTGGGGGGAGGGAATGGAAAGAGAAAAACCAAAGAACTTACATGCATATATGTATAACCAATGGATACAGACAACAGTGTGGTGAAGGCAGGGGTGGGGGTGTGGTGCAGGAGTGGGGAGGAGGGTGTCAACAGGGGAAAAAAGGAGGACACCTGTAATACTTTCAACAATAAAGGTAAATTAAATAAATAAATAAATAAATAAATAAATAAATAAAGGCATTCCGAGTTAACAAAAGGTTTAAAACACTATAAGAACTACAAAGAATGTCGGTGGCTGGAACTTCCAAGAGCCTGCCAGTTTGCCTTTTCTCTGGAATCTGGGCTGCAGGCTCCAGCTGAAAATCAGTCATTTGTTGTAAATGAATGTTATGACTATTCAAATTTTCTGTTTCTAGCTCTTTTTAAGTCAGTTTTTGCTGGACTTTATCCATTCAACTAAACTGATTTCCAACTGATTGACATAAAGTTGTTCATAACGTCCTCTTCATGATCTTTTTAATGTTTATAGAATCTGTAGTAATGTCTCATTTTACATTTTTGATTTAGGTTATTTGTGTCCACTGTCTACTTTTCTCAGGGTCTTATCATGGGTCTATCAACTTGGGTAGTTTCTCCAAGAATCCACTTTTGGCTTTGTTGGTTTTCTTTATGGATGTTTGTTTACTATTTTATTAATTTCTCTTTCTCTATTTCTTTATATCACTTTTGTTTTTCTTTTTCTCTTATTGACATATACTTCTTAGCATTTGATTATCCATTTTTATATTTTTCTAATAAAACTATGGTTTTATAAAAAGCATGGCCTTGCCCTGGCCAGTTTGGCTCAGCGGTTGGAGCGTTGGCCTGCGGACCAGAGAGTCCCGGGTTCGGTTCCCGCTAGGAGCATGTACCAAAAAAAAAAAAAAAGCATGGCCTTATCTAAAGCTCATAAGTATACACATAAATAGCTTATTTTCTAATAGTTGTGTTATCATTCAATTAAAATATATATGAATTCTCATTGTAATTTTTTGAACTATGGATTATTTACAAGTGTGTTTTTATATTTTCAAACATAGATTTTTCTAGCTTATATTTTGTAATTGATTTCTAACTTTATTGTAATAAAGTCAGAAAACATACTCTGATGATTTCAATCCTTAGAAAATTTGGGGGACTTACTTTATGTACCAGCAATATTTGTAAATATTCCATATGTTCTTGGAATGTGTGTTTTCTATAGTTATTGGACAACAGTGTGGTGATTGCTGGGGAGAGGGGTCGTGGAAGGAGGTAGAGGAGGGTATAGGGGGATGAATGGTAATAGATAAGATGTGTTGGCAAGGATGTGGAGAATGGGCAAATTGTATGTACTACATATGCTCGTTTGAACTTATTCAGCAGTTCTTAAGCAGGAACACGCAGTATTTAGTAAGCTTGAGCACTGTATAATCCAGCAATCCCACTCTTGGGTGAAAACCCTCAGAGTTTCAGGGACATGAATGAAGATGTTCATCATAGTCTTGTTTAGAGGCAGGAAGGAAGTGGAAACAACCTAAATGTCCACCAACAGGGAACTAGATTTAAAAAATGGTAGACACGTACCGTAGAATACCAGGCAGCAGTTAAAAACAATGAGAGTAAATAAATCATAAGAACAGCATTGAGTGAAAAAAGTAAGAAATAGAATTGGATCTAGAAAAAAAGAATTGCTGTGCAAAACAATGTTATTTCTTTTTCTTTTAAATATGTTTTTATTGATTTTTTTTTTTTAGAGAGAGAGGAAGAAAGAGGGAGAGAGAGAGAGAAACATCGATACGAGAGAGAAACATCGATATGAGAGAGAAACATCGATCAGCTGCCTCCTGCACGCCCCCTACTGAGGATTGAGCCCGAAACCCGGGCATGTGCCCCTACCTCGGATCGAGCCAGGACCTCTCAGTCCATGGGACGATGCTCAATCCACTGAGCACACTGGCCAGGCGTGTTTTTTATTTTTCAAAGGCACAAAACAAATCTGAGCACATTTACCAAACACATTAGAGTGGTTGCCCCTGAGGGTTAGAGGGAGTGGGAGAGGGTTTCACAATGAAGGCAAAATATACCAACGTGAACTCAAACCAGACCAGGGCTTGTATACAGGCTTTTGATGGTACAGTGATCCCAAGGAGCATGATTAATTCGATTCAAGGAGAGAGTCGCTTTACATCAGGGATTCCAAGACCCAAACCATTCGGGTTCCAATTTTTGCCATATTTGCTGAACTCCTAGACTGTGTACTTAATCTATTCTTTAAATAGCCTAATTTAAAACATAAATACTTTATTTGAAAAAGAAGCTTTATGTCACACCTATAAGTAGAAAACTACTACATTTTCCCGGTAAAGAGAAGAAAAGTGTAAAAATACATGGAAATACATGGAAACCGAACAGTGCTCCGAAGTCGCAGCCGGATCCCGCGCCCGCCGAGGGCCGAGCCTGAGTGTGGCCTCTGGGAAACGGGGATCAGCGAGACTGGAGTCCCTGGAGAGGAGTTAACACTGGCCCACAACATTCCCTCCCTTTAGAATCCAGAGAGGGAGAGGAAATTGAGAAGGGACTCTCACCTTATACACTGTGCTTCAGAAACAGCTCAGGCCGTTAGCTGCCTTTCGTGCCAGCCTGCAATGTCTGCAGGCCCGCCGGCCTGCCCTGCCCGCACTGGGCAACGTGGGCGCTCACGGTCGCTAAGGTCTTTTCCAGCTTTAACTTTCTGAAATGGAATGAAACTAAGAAAGGCAAAATGTGGTTGTGAATGAGGAGCAATGCCTGGTAAAAAACGCCTCGCAGCAGAATGGATTTCCCGGAGAGGAGGCAGGGCTTGATGGCTAAACAATGCAAACTGCAGAGGCTAACTAGCCTTGGAGGAGCGAACCAGGCTACGGGATCATTCCCCATGCACAGAACTCTGCACACGCCACCTAAGCGGCAGGACCGATGCGGGGAAGCTCGGACGGCTGGTGGGGATGTTCTTAGGGAGGCAGTTTGGGGCTGTGCTGGGGAGTGAGCAGAGGGCGTTAACGGCAAGAATTCCTGGGACGTGTGGTCCCCTCGTCTGTGATTGTTTAGCAGTCTCCAGATTAACGTCTGCTTTGGGATGGCACACTGAGTATGCTCTCTCGATCGCTGAGGGAGTAGAGAGTATTTACCACGAGTTCTTCCCGACCTTATGAAGACTATGTAGGTTGCAAGTGACAGAAACCTAGTAAGCAAGAAAGTGACAACGTGTTACCAGAACTGGTCTGCTTTCATCTTCTTCAAGACACACACACTCCAATCCAGAAGGTCCATGAAGGCAGGGGTCGTGTCTTTTTTTCTTCTCCTTCCCTTCTTCTCCTTTACTTCCCTCCCCCTCCCTTCTCCTTTTCTTTTTTACTGTTACTTTTTTAAAAAAAATTTTGTCATGCTCTCTTTTATTACTATATACCCAGTGTCTAGCACGATGTCTGGTCCTTGAAGCCACTCAATAAATCTATGTTGAGTAGATGCGAGCTATTTCTCAAAAATCTGCTGACAAAAAGACTGGACTTCCAGAGGCTTGGAAGAAACGAGAATTTTCCTTTTTGGTGTCTCGCTGAGCTGCAGTCCTGGGTGAGTTCAGGTAGGTGTGTGTGGGGTAGGGGTGGGTAGGGGGGAGAGAGAAAATATCAAGGAGGCAGGAGACCTATATTTTAGTCCCGGCTTTGTCATAGCTTTGTGGCTTTGGACAAGTCACATATGTTCTTTCAGCTTCTTTACTTACCAAATAAAGGGACGAGCACGTTCTGTAGTTCAAGAGTTAACGGAAGAAGGGAGGACATCGTGAAACAGCAGCAGGAGGACGACAAGGGGAAATGTACCTGAATGGTGGGGTCAGTTTTTGAAATTGATGTTCAGGAGTTTTGACTTTCTGAGAAATGCTAATGACTGAAACAGACATATAAACCCAGCTGTAATGGAAGGAGGGCTGGCCAGTTCATTATCTTTGAAAAAGGAATTTAAAATGTTCCTTTCAACAGTAGGCAGACATGTTTCTAATTCTTTTTTCAAAGGCTGATGCTTCGCAATATGGTAAGCAGCTTTTCACTCCACACATGGCAGACATTTGTAACTGGAGAAATAATCCTCTATGTAAATACTGGTCAGTAAATTAATCAAACTCCGACTGAAAACTGATAAATATCAGGTGCTTATTGGATGCTTCAAAGATGCGGAACAGATGGTACCTTCCCTCAGGACGTTTTAATCTGGGCGATGTTGAATGGAGGATCATTTAGGTCTAACCAGGAAAACGGAAACACCTCTAAGTATTTAAAAGGAGGAAATTTAATTTAGAAAGTAGTTACATAGATGATGGAATTGTTGAGAAGCCAACAGGGGATGATACGCTGACTCCGGAGATGATATGGACCCTCTGCTTGGATGGTTTTTAGAGGCAGGAAAAAGAAATGGCCCATGGTCAGCGAGAATGTCCGTGGACGCTGGTGGAAATAAGATGGAAAGGCTCAGAGTAAGGCTAGTGGTGAGGACCTGATTCAAGGGTCACTCCTTCATTAGTTGGCCAGTGATAAGTGACTTGAGTGGTCTGGTGAGGACATGTGACGTCAGGTCTATCAAATTCCCCACTCAGGGATTGTGAATGAGGAGAGAGAAACTGAGCTGGTTGACTGTTGTGTACAGTAGATGAAAGGTGTGCTAGGAGCAGTTTGGGAGTGGATATTACGAGTTCTTTGCAAGAGGACACAGCTTAGCCATGGAAAGAAGTAGAGGTGAGGAGAGGGGCAGGAGCCTTGGTTCCTCCGGCCTCTCACGATCAGGTCCTGTAGGTCCTGGCTGTCCTTCGGTTCTTACCTGCGGGTTCCACGGGGCGCTTCTGAGATTTTCTTCAGCTGAGCTTGGTTGAGTGGATTCCTCTATGTGCAGCCTAGAACTGGAGCTTGAGGGGCTTCCCTGCCTGTTTGGTTATCATGTCACTTTCTCGTATCATTAGATATGCTCTACCTGCTGTTTTTGCCTCTCCATTTAAACTGGAGCTCTTGAGTTCAGTCTTCTGTCTATTTCAAGGAAGCCTAATGATAATAGTAATAGCAATAACAGTTCACATCAACTCAGTTTACTACCTGCCAGACACTGGGCCAGGTGCTTCCCATACAGTGCCTTTAGTACTAAATGCTCAGTCGTGACTTACCAACTTATTTACAAAAATTTCTTTTTCTTTATTGATTTTAGAGAGAGAGGAAGGGAGAGGGAGAGAGAGATAGAAACAGTGAGAGAGAACATCGATTAGCTGCCTCCTGCATGTCCTCCACTGGGGATCTGACCCACAGCCTGGGCACGTGCCCTGACCGGGAATCAAATGGCAACCTCTTGGTGCATCGGTTGACACTCAACCACTGAGCCACACCGGCCGGGCATTGTCAACATTATTAATAATTACTTTAATCTACTTACCCAGAGGATAAAACCAGAGGAAATGAACTTGCAATGTAGCTGGAGAGAGAAAAGAAGTAATTTATTTCTCTTAGTGTAGTATTTTTTTAAAATATATTTTTATTGATTTTTAGAGAGAGGGAAAAGGAGAAAGAAACATTGATGTGAGTGAAACATTAATTGGCTGTCTCCTGTGCGCCCCCCACCGGCGACTGAGCCTGCAACCCGGGCACATGCCCTCAGCTGGGATCAAACTAGCATCCTCTCTGTGCACAGGATAATGCCCAACCAACTGAGCCATACTGGCCAGGGCTTAGTGTAGTATTTTTTAAATTAAGATTTCCTTTTCTTAACAAAAGTGATACATGTTCATTAGAGAAAATTTGGAAAATACAGACAAGCCCAAAGAAAATAAGAATTCACTCTGATTTTTACTGTTAGTGACGCCCACTGCTAGTCCTTTCGCGCATACCCTCTGTTCACACACACATTCTATTTTGTAATTTCCCCCTCCATGATCTGACTGTACGAACACTTTCTATGCTATTACATCTGCTTCAGGCATGATTTTCTAAGAACTGTGCTGTAACCCTGCGGATGATACATACCGAGGAAGCAACGGAACAAAGGGCCCCAGAGGACTGTAAACTCGCCTGCCTCTCCGGATGGTACATTTCTGCTGGAACAGGGGGAAGGGCAGTATGACCTCTGGAGGGCACTATGTTTCCAAAATTCTTCTGAACAGAAGACATTCTTGCATCTCCTTTGTATCCTCCTACCTTCGTCTTATGTTGCTTTTGAAAATTTTTGCTTTTGGACGCCTTGAGGCTCCTGAGAGAATTGGTGGCGTGGGGTTGGTCTGCACAGGATCTGGGTTCTAGGGCCAGCAGGGATGGCCTGCACCTCTTGGACCTGCCTCTCTTCGCCACCCGTTCATTTTCCTGCACAACGCCAGTAGCCGCCAGCAGATGGCGCTGTGAGCAAGTGCGAATGCCTAGGTGTGATTTACACAAGCCCTTGAAGGCTTTAAATATTTATCCACAAAATTCAATAAAGCTGTTCATCAAATCTAATGCTTAGAATTTGGGCAGCCCATGAAAATATTATAATATTTTGCCCGAGGTTCCAGAATCCTCTTCTGTGTGGTGTGTTTGTACACTCAGACTCCTGATACTTGTTTATCACCAGCAGGAAGGAATTCGTGTTAGCTAGTGGAGATTTTGCAAGAGATTAGGCCTGGGAAAACGTCCTAAATTTTTTCTCTAAATGTTGCAGGGATTGTGAGCGCCTTTACCTGACTGAGAAGTCAGGAGGGTGAGGCACACGTTTGATACATCTTTGTGTCCTCAGCACCCAGAAGGGGCCTGGCAGAGAGGAAGGGCCCCAGGAACGAATTAATTCCAGAAGAGAGCAGCTGGGTAAAGTTCCTTTTTCTTTTTGAAGGTGTGCGCGCACATGCACATATGTGTATAGGGGAGAGGCTAACAGCTAATGAAAATCATCAATTAACTTGATGTGTGTGTACTGCCCCCTATGGAGAGCTTGGAGATGCACGTGGTTGTCACAATGATTGGATGGGGGATGGGGAGAGGGGAGCCCCCACTGGCATTTAGTGGGCAGGCTCCAAGGATGCCAAACCTGCAGGAAACAATTCGGCACAAAGAATGTTCTTGTCCGAAATGCCATTTGCTCCCCCTTTAAGAAGTCCTGTATGACTTCTTTCTAGCTGGCCATGTTTCACAAGCCTTGTAATTTCTCTGTGCATCGTTTTCCTCATCTGTAAAATGGAGGTATACACATAGAATTGTGAGCTTCAAATAAGTAACATACATGACTTTTACAAATGATAAAGCACTGTATGACACAGCAACCTTCTTGGTCCCTAGGGAAGTTTCACCCATAAGCATGGCCTCTTTGACCAACTAGCTGAGTCACACAGGTAGGACTCAAACCTGTTTCTACCTGAGTCTTCACCATCTCAGTCACTAGCTCTACCCTCCTCTCAGTTGCTCAAGCTCCAAATCAGAACCATCTTTGATTCTGTCTTTTTTTTTTTTTCACCCTCTGAAGTCCAGTCTCTTAGCATTCATATCTATTCTTCATTAAACATTTAGCTCAAATCTGTCTCTCCATCTTTCCTACTTCTGCCCCAGCCAGCTGTGGCCTCTGACCCCCTAGCGAACCACTGAGGACACAGGTCACAGGGCTTCCACTCTTGTCCTCTCTGCGACAGAGCCACAGTGATCTTCTAGAGCTGTCCATCAGAGGATGTCATTTCCCAGTTTAAAACCCTCCATTGACTTGCCACCTCCCTTGGAATTACAGCCACACCTCTCATTGGGTTATAAGGCTTTGCATGCTCTGGTCTCTTCTATCACTCATTTGAGCCTTATCACATAACACTGTCTCCATGCTCGCCACAGTGCACTGACATTCTGATTTCCAAGCTACCAAACTCTCAGCGATTTTGCCCTTACTGTTCCCTCCATCCAGAACATTCTCTTCCAGGTCTTTATATCTTTAAATCTCGGTTCAGATGTCCTTCTACAGAGAGGCTTCTGCTGGCTCCTCACACTGACCAGTCCTACTAGGCATTCTCTATCCTATTATCCTGTTTAATTTCTTTTGTGATGCTTACCACCTTGAATTGATCTTGTCTGATTCTGTTGGTTCCCTGACTGTTCGACTGTGACTGTCAGGAAAGCAGGTGCTCTCGCTGGCTTGTCCCTGCTGGGTTCCTAGAATCTAGAACACTGCCTGGGACAGAGCTAGAGCTTTAGGACACGTTTGCTGATGAACACAAGGGTAGCTCTGGCTCAGGGTTTCTCATGGGGTTGCCTGTAAGCTGTTGACCAGACTCCATCGTCTGAGGCTTGACTGGGGCTGGAGGATGTGCTTCCAGAATGGCTCATCTACATGGCCATTGGCCGGAGGCCTCAGTTCCTTGCCACATGGGCCTCTCCATAGAGTTGCTCATGACACTGAACAAGCAATGAGAGAGAGAGAGAGGAGAGGAGAGGAGGGACCTCATTACCCATGGTTACTTTTGCCATATTCTTTTTGTTAGAAGAGAGTCGCTAAGCCCAGCACACACGCCAGGGGAGGATATTAGAAGCCACCTGTTGGAGAGGCATGTGGAAGAATTGGGGGACGTATTTTAAAACTGTTGTACCCAGATCCTCAGATTCTAAGCCTAGTGCTCTTTCATGGACTCTAATTCCTGTCCACTAGGCTTCATCTAACCCTTTAAAATATGTCATTGGTGACAAGGTAGCAAGAGGTTAAAGTAGGGATGGTTAAATCCAATGAGCCCCACCTTCTGAACTGAAAGAGACAGCGTAGTGGTATGGGATCAGTAGCGTCCTCTTTGTCTGTGCACACGGGCCTGGGAAATACTCACCGGTTTGCCTCGCTCTTCATACTGACTTCACTTCTTTCAACACTGGTCTTTTTGTTGGGTGGTACAGATACCAGCTTGGCCCTTAAGCTACAACAAACAAACAAACAAACAAAATAAAAAAAATGAGGCCCTAGTGATAACAACACAGAAAATCCAAAGGCAAAGGAAACTTGTCTTCGAGAATCCTTGTTAATTGAAGTAATTAAATCAGCAGGAAGCCATCTGAACAATTATCACGCTAGAAGGAAAAACTCATTTTAAGGACTTAGAATAAACATTCTAATAAATAGCTATTAGTTTATATTTGTAAATACCATCGGCCTATCAGGAAATTTGCTAATAGATGTTTAATTAAGGGGAACTGCACATTTATAGTGGAGCTGCACTGCGTTGAGTTCATCGTCCTTTTCCCTGGTTTGCAAAGCCTCGGACTCACTTCGAGAAATCGGCTTGATCTCTCTTGGCCAAAGTTGCTAATTTGTGTGTGTGTGTGTGTGTGTGCATATGTATATATATGTGTACATATATATAATGTTTTTGTTTTTGTTTTGTGGATCATAGACTAGGATATTCATCAGAACGTGGTTCAGTGAAGTCTCCGTCCCCACAGGAGGAGAAACCCAAAGCTCGTCCCCACGAGGGAAATGGAAGGTCCTTACAGAAAGGTGGTCACTGCTGACGTCAGAGCAGTGCTGGTCTGGGTGTCACGCTTCGGCACCTATGCGGACGTCTCCCCACTGAAAGCTGACAGTCATTTTTGAAGGAAGAATAAGTAGTTTACTTTCTTTAAGGAAAGGACTTGGTTCTTTTTTGTAGCGTTTCCCAACACGTCGCCTCATGCACCCTCAACAAGCTTCGCGAAGTGCACGGCTCGGATGTGACTACCCTCATTACCTGGATGGGACCTGAAGCCAGTGCGACTTAATGTCACCCAGCAAGTCAGGGACAGAGCCAGGAGGCAGCTCCGGGTCTTCCAGCTGATTCAGTCTCACTCCGCCTCGATGTTTCCTGTCTTCCTCGGATGTGGAGGGGCCTCACTCTTTGGGGATACCTTTATTAAGACTCTGAAGACGTTTTCCAAGGGGAAGAAGCCATGTCCATGCACACGGTTCTAGGTACAAATCCAGGGGTTTTGATCAGCCCCTGAAAGTCAACGGTGGACCCCTCTAGGGCTCTATAGTCCCAAGACAAGAACCCTGGCCGTTTACCCAGCAACGAGGTATGACCCACCCCGCAAAGGTTTAGACTCTGTAGAAGAGCTGAACACCCAACTTTTCTGGTTCTAAGTGGAGACTCCCTTGCCCATCAGTTCCCTTCCAGGCTGATGTGTCTCGGTAGTTACGGGGAAAGGTACTAGGCTGAAACGTCAGTTCGGAAGGTGTTCACCCTCTTCGCTACGGTGCAGAAGGTAGCCATGCCAGCTTCCCCGCGGTGTCTTTGTGATTAAAGGTTTGAAATCAGACATTTGAACACATTCTCTTACCCTTTCCTCCAGTTCAAGGTCCAGTTTGGGGGTTTTGCTTGGGCTTGATTGACTGGCTCTCCCCGATGGGCACACCCACACACGTCCCTCTTCTTTGAAATGTCAGTGGTGGAGCAATATGATAAAGTTCTTACCTGACACACTGAGTAGTCTGTGATATGCTAACACTCTGTATCATGTTAGTATTGCATTAAGCTAATATGACACTAATTCAAGGTGACAGGAAAGAGGACTAATACAATAAGACCTCCATCTAGTTCTCTGGGCCTGCCACACGTGTCTGATTTCATTCCCCTGAAACCTCTCATGCAGGGTGCAGGTGCCGTGGGGCCATTGCAAATGGAAGTCCCCGAAAAACAAAAACAACTGGGTATTTCCTGCCTGCCTTCCCCCACCCCCATCTCCACATCCTAAATCCCGGGAGACAGAATAAGGAAAAGGGGTTGAATTGGAGGAGTGGGTGGTTGAATGCATTACATTTTGGATTATGACAGATCTGAACTCAGGTCTAAGCCCTGCCAATTATTGATCTTGAGCAAGTTACTTAACCCTTTTGAGTTTCAGATTCCTATGAAAAATAATCCAATAACCCCATGGGGACAATATTGAGGATTAAATAAAATAATATATAGAGTAAATATCCTTAAAAAATGATGGTGATGATGACAACAATATCTCACTGGACCTAGAAATAAACTAGAAATGAAATTACTTAGAAAATATTTGGATGGGGACATTTACTTAAAAAACTATGTTTATTGTGAGTAAAAATGTATAACATGTAATCTACCATCTTTGCCACTTCTGAGTGGACAGTTCAGTATGTTAAGTATATTTATGTTATTGTGCAACAGATTTCCAGAACTTTTTCAGTTTGCAAAACTGTAACTCTGTAACCATTAAACAACTCCCATTTCCCTCCCTCAGCCCCTGACAACCCCATTCTGCTTTCTGTTGCTGTGAATTTGAGTACTCTGGGTACCTTATACAGGTGGGAATGTACAGTATGTGTCTTTGTGTGACAGGCTTATTGTACTTAGTATGAAAGTCCTCAAGGTTCATCCATGCTGTAGCATGTGTCACAATTTCCTTCCTTTTTATTGCTGAATAATATTCCATTGAACTTGGGTGGTGAACACACAATACAACATACAGATGATGTATTCTAAAACTGTATACCTGAAACCTATATAGTTTTATTAACCAATGTCACCCCAATACATTTAATAAAATAAGAAATACATGCCATATTTTGTTCATCCATTCCCTTGTTGAGGGACACTCAGGTTGCTCACATATCTTGGCTACAGAGAGTAATGCTGTTATGAACATGGGTGCGCAGATATTTCGTGGAGACTCTGTTTTCAATTCCTTTGGATATACCCAGGAGTAAAATTCTGGATCATATCTATTTTTTATTTTTTGAGGAGCCACTGTACTGTTTTCAATAGCAGCTGCACTACTTTACATCTTCATCAACATGCACAAGGGTTCCAAATTCTCTGCATTCTTGCTAACTTTGTTATTTTATTTTATAGTAGCCATTTTAGGGGTGTAAGGCGATATATCATTGTGGTTTTGATTTGCATTTCCCTAATGATTAGTAATGTTAAGCATCTTTTCAGATGCTTTTGGCCATTTATATAACTTCTTTGTAGAAAAATCCTTTACACATATATATTTTTTTATCCTCACCCGAGGACATTTTTCCATTTTTTGTTCAGATAGAGTGGGAGGGAGAGACAGAGAGAGAGAGAGAGAGAAACATCGATGAGAGAGAACATCGATTGGCTGCCTCCTGCACGCCCCCCACTGGGGATCAGGCCCACAACCTGGGCATGTGCCCTGACTGAGAATTGAACCAACGACCTCTTGGTGCATGGGTCGAAGGTCAACCAGTGAGCCACACCAGCTGGGCTAAAAGTTCTTTATATATTCTGAACATGAATTCCTTAGTAGATGTATACTTTGCAATCATTTTCTCTCATTACTCAGGTTGCCTTTTCACTCTGTTGATTATGTCCTTTGATGCACAGAAATTTTAAATTTTGTTGTAGTCCAAAATCTTTGCTTATGATTTTGATATCACATCCAGGAAATTCTTGCCAAATCTACTGTCATGAAGCTTTCCCCTATGTTTTCTTCTAATAGTTTTAGCTCTTACATTTAGGTCTTTGATCTATTTTGAGATACTTTCTTGTTTTAATCCTCACCTGAGGATATTTTCCCATTGCTTTTTTTAGATAGAGTGGGAGGGAGGAAGGGAGAGCAAGAGAGAGAAACATCGATGTGAGAGAGACACATTGATTGGTTGTTTGGTTGCCTCCCGCACAACCCTGACTAGGGCCAAGGATCAAACCCAAAACTCTTTGGTCTATGGGCTGATGCTCTAACCTCTGAGCCAAACCAGCCAGGGCTGAGATACTTTTTTGTATATGGTGTGAGGTAAAAAACTTCATTCTTTATTATGTGGATATCCAGTTTCCAATAATGGAAAACTCTGTAATTTTCCAATTTAATGATGCTGATACCTTGCTGAAAGTCATTTCTTCATAGATGTGAGAACATATTGCTGGGTTTTCTATTATTGTTCATTGGTTTGTATGTCTGTTTTCATGTCATATCACATTGTTTTGGTTATTGCAGCTTTGTAGTCAGTTTTGAAATCAGGAAGTGTGAGACCTCCAAATTTATTCTTTTTCAAGATAGTTTTGTCTATTCAGGGTTTCTTTAAATTCTGTATAAATTTTAGCATGGATTTTTATTATTTCTGCAAAAAATGCCTTGGGATTTTGATAGAAACTGCATTAAATCTGTAGATCGCATTAGGTAGTATTGACATCTTTTTTTTTTGGTTTCATTTTATTTATTTAATTAATTAATTTTTGTTACAGATCCCCCCCCCCCACTGATTTCCCTTCCCCCTCCCTCCCCGCACTGTCCCCAGCTTTGTTGTCCATGTCCATTGTTCATGCATACATGCATATAAGTTCTGTGGTTTATCTCTCCCCCACCACCCCCTCTTCTGAGGATTGTCAGTCTGTACCCCATTTCCACGTCTCTGGGACTACCCCGTTTCTCAGACTGTTATGTTCATTATATTCCACAAATAAGTGAGATCATATGATACTTGTCTTTCTTTGTTTGGCTTGTTTCACTTAGGATGACACTTTCCAGGTCCCTCCATGTCGTCTCAAAGGATAAGAGATCTTTCTTACAGCTGCATAGTACTCCATTGTGTATATGTATCACTGACTTTTTATCCATTCGTCTACTGATGGACATTTGGGCTGTTTCCAGATCTTAGCTATTGTAAATAGAGCTGCTATAAACATGGGGGTACATATATTCTTTCTGATTGGTGTTTCAGGCTTCTTTGGGTATATTCCTAGAAGTGGGATCACTGGGTCAAATGGCAGATCAATTTTTAATTTTTTAAGGTAACACCATATTGTCTTCCATAGTGGCTGCACCAGTCTGCATTCCCACCAGCAGTGTACTAGAGTCCCCTTTTCTCCACACCCTCGCCAATACTTGTTGTTTGATGATTTGTTGACGGCGGCCATTCTGACAGGTGTGAGGTGATACCTTATTGTTGTTTTAATTTGCATCTCTCTGATGATTAGTGATGTTGAGCATTTCTTCATATGTCTCTTAGCCATTTGTATGTCCTGTTTGGAGAGGTGTCTATTTAGTTTCTCTGCCCATTTTGTAATTGGGTTGTCTTCCTTTTGTTGAGTTGTATTAGTATTGACATCTTAAGTTTTTTAATTCATGAACACAGGATGTCTTTCCATTTATATATGTCATTTAATTTTTTTCAGCAACATTTTATTATTTTTCGCATATGAGTCTTTTGCCTCCTTTGTTAAGTTTATTCCTAAGTATTTTTTTCTTTTTAATGTTACTGTAAATGGAACTGTTTTCTAAATTTCCTTTTAAGATTGTCCAAGACTTACTTTTTATTATTTACTTTCTTGGACAATGTTTAAGTTTTCAAAATCATATGGACATTTGGTAAAACATTCACATATACAGTGAAAAATGAGGCTTCCTCTATCCCTCGCCTCCAGGTCCAAGCTTCCCTTCCCAGAATCTATCATCCTTGCTGGGTGCTTGTGACATCTTCCAGAGATCTGCTACATTAATGTAGTCATTTTATGAACAAATGGAGATACACAATACACACTGTTATGGACCTTGTTCTTTTTTTTTTTGCTTTTTTGTTAAGTCAGTACATCTTGGATATAGTTCCATATTAGCACACTGTGAAATACCACAATACCTCATTCTCTGTAAAGGCTACCTACATTGTAGTTGTATACCTTAACTTAAAAAACAAACAATAACATTACCATGGTGAGAAACATTGATTGCTTCCAGTTTTTGCTTTTAGAGAGAATGTTTCAATAGACATCTTTGTACATGTATCTTTGAGCACATATGTGAATATACCTCTTGGATAAATTCTTGAATGTATTTATTTATTTATTTATTTATTTATTTATTTATTTATTTAATCCTCACCCGAGGAAATTTTTCCATTTTTTGTACAGATAGAGTGGGAGGGAGAGAGAGGAAGGGAGAGAGAGAGAGAGAAACATCGACATGAAGGGACACATCGAGTGGTTGCCACCTGCACGACCAACCTGGGCCGGGGACAAACTGCAACCGAAGTACGTGCCCTTAGCGGGAACCGAACCCAGGTCTCTTCGGACCGCAGGCCGACGCTCCAACCGCTGAGCCAAACTGGCCAGGGCTTGAATGTATTTTTAGAATGACAATTGTTAGGTCAAGATTATGCACATGGAAATTTTTGGGAGATTGTATGAAGTTTTACCAATTAACATGCCTGATGATAGTATGTGAGGATGGAGGTTTACCCCATGTCCCGGGCAGCATTTTGGTTTTGCCAATCTGATACATTAAAATATTTTGGAATATTTTTTAATGGTTTAATTTATATTTCCCTATTTATGCGTCAGGTTTGGTATATTTTTAAAAGGCACCTTTTTTCACCCTGTGAACCACATTGCATATTTCATGCCCATGAATTTATTGGGTTGTTGAACTTTTCTCATTAATTTGTAGAAAACTTCTTCTATTGGACAAAATTAGTCCTTTGTCATACATACATTTTTTCCTCACAAATACTCCCCCCCCCCCCAGTTTATGTTTGTTTGTTTTGACTTCGTGTAAGGTGACCATTTTACTGTGCAGGCATTTTACATTTTTATGGAATCAGATTTTAAATTTAAAACATTTAAATATTTTTCTTTGTGGCTTTTGGGTTTCATGTGCTTGCAGTAACATTTTCTATTCTAAAATTTAAAAAAAAATTATCCTGTGTTTTCTCTCAATGATTTTACTTTATTTTATATGTTTAAATGTTTGATCTACTTAACATTTATTTTGAGGTAAGAAGTGAATTGGGAATCTGGCTTTCCCCCCAGATGACTAGCCAGTTGTCATAATATTATTTTATTGAAAAAACATTTTTTTTCTCCACTGATTGAAATCTGTCACATAATACATTTTCATGGGAATTTAGATCCATTTCTAGACTCACTACTCTTTTCTGTCCATTTCATGCACCTGGACCAGATTATTTTAATTAATGCAGCCTTTTCCCTGGAATGAGGTTTACTCATTCAAGAAATAGTCTATTGATACATTATTGAGGTTATATAAAATTTCTAGGTTGATTTACGGTAAAGTGATATCTTTACAATACTCAACCCTCCTTTCAAAAAAGGGGCTGACTTCCCATGCATTTGAGTGGTCTTCCATGTCCCTCAACTGTGCCTTAAAGTTTTCTCTCTTTAGATTTGCAGCTTTTAAAGTTTATTCCTAAGTATTTTATATTTTAAAACTCCTATTTATAAATGAGATTTCCCTTCTTCCATTATGTATTCTGATTGGGAAATTTGTATATAGAAATTTATTATCTGTATCTAAAATTTAAGCACTATTGAGTTCTCTTTTTTTTTTATCCTCACCTGAGGGAATTTTTTCTTTTTTTTGTTTGTTTGTTCAGATAGAGTGGGAGGAAGAGAGAGAGAGGAACATCGATGTGAAAAGGACACATCTAGTGGATGCCACCTGCACGACCCAACCAGGGCCGGGGACAAACTGCAACCGAGGTACATGCCCTTAGCGGGAACCGAACCCGGGTCTCTCTGGACCACAGGCTGCCGCTCTAACTGCTGAGCATAACCGGCCAGGGCGAGTTCTCTTTTTCTAATAGCGTTTCAGTTGATCCTTTTGGCTTTCTTAGGTATGCAATCACCTAAGGTACAAATAATCACTATTTCGCCTTCCCCTTTCCAATGTTAACTACCACATTTTTGTGACTTGCTAAAGCTTTCGGAACAATGCTAAATAGTGGTTGAGGTGGTGGGTATCTTATTCTAATTCCTGACTTTAATGAGAATGATTTGGTAATTCACTATAATCCATGATGATGTTTTTCTTTACATACATGTTTAAAAATCTTATTAAAGATGCATCTATTTTCTTATATCTGAAATTAAGAGTTTATTTATTTCTCAACCAAGACCAAATGATGTTTTTATCCACCACCTTTGCCAGCGTCTTTGAAGATGTTTAGTGTATTGTTTTTTTCCGTGGCTGTGTGACTGCAGTGAGCCCCTAACACTGAACGATCTTTGCATTTTATATCTGGTAGATTATTCATTTAGTGTGCTGCCAGATTCTAAGTGCTGATATTTTATTCAGGATTTTTGCATTACTATTCATAAGTGAGATTTACTCTCTCTCTTTTTTTTTCATTTTATTATGCTATCTCTGTCAAATTTTGGTATCAAAGTTTTGCTGGCTTTGCAGAAAGAAGTTGGAAATAATCTCTTAAGACTCGGAACAGTTGACGTAGCTCTAGAGCTATCTGTTCTGTGAAGGTTTGGTAATTTTGCTTCGTGAAGCCATCTGGGTGTTCTGCACATTGGGTGGCTGGCGTTCGAGTCCTCTCTGAACTTATTCTAAAATTACTGTATTAAAAAAAAGTGTAGCCCAGCTGGTGTGGCTCAGTGGTTGAGCGTCGACCCTGCACCAAGAGGTCTCCAGTTTGATTCCCGGTCAGGGCTCATGCCCAGGTTGTGGGCCTGATCCCCAGTGGGGGGCATGCAGGAGGCAGCCAATCCATGTTCTTTCTCATCGATGTTTCTATCTCTCTCTCCCTATCCCTTCCTCTCTCTCTCAAAGCAATGAAGAAAAAAAAAAGTGTAGCTGTATGTGGTTCCCCTGTAATGTAAAAGCATTATGATAAAGTAATGTCTATAAAAAATTAGTGTATTTAGCCCTGGCTGGGTGGCTCAGTTGGTTGGAGCATTGTCTGGTACACCAAAAGGTTGCAGGTTTGATTCCTGGTCAAGGCACATAGCTAGGTTGCGGGTTTGATTCCCAGCCCGGGTGCGTATAGAAGGCAACCCATGGATGTTTCTCTCTCTCTCTCTCTTTTCCTTCCTCTCTCTCTAAAAATCAATAAAAACATATCCTCAGGTGAGGTTAAAAAAATTAGTGTATTTAGAGTCTTACTTCTCCCTGTGTCAGCTGTGATTATATTTCTCTAGAAAATTATCTATGTCACCCCAATCTTCAACTTTACAAGAAATTCAAGTCTTGATTATGATTCTTTTGAATTATCTCTTTTATTATTTTCCTGTCAACACTTGATATTTTGTATCTACAATATTCTGTTTTCTTCTTTCTTTCTTTATTAGATTAGCTAATGGTATATATACTTTATTATCTTCAGACTCATACTTTTTTTTGTGTGTGTGTGGTATGTGTCCCTAGTGAGAACCGAACCTGGGACTCTCTGGTCCACAGGCCGACGTTCAACCGCTGAGCCAAACTGGCCAGGGCTCTTCAGACTCATACTTTGAATTCATGGGGTTATTTTCACTTTTCCAGCCAATAAAACTTCATGAATGAGAATTTGTCTTCCGCTCCTAGAGAGGGCTGCTGGATTCAGCGCCAAGAGAAGGGGGCTGGCTCCGGAGAGTGGCAGGGAGGCAGGTTGTGGATGGGAAACATAAGGAAGCTCGAGAGAGCCCAGGACAGATGGACAGACTTTCTGATGCCACATTCTGATGCCCAACCTAACAGATGACAATTAGCAGCCACCAGCTGTAAAGTGACTGTAAATGGTGCTTTGAATAAATGTCTTTTTTTTTTTTTTTGACACATTTAGCAAAACATTTAAAAATCCAACAATGAATGTTTGTTGGCGGCCCAGCGGCTCTGTGGCACGGGGTGGGGGGCTGGTTATTTGCCACGGATGAAGGCTCCCCAGGTATCCCCTCTCTGCTAGAGCAGGGAGCTCTTGCCTGAAAGGAGGGAAGTGGGTCCATCCAGAGTTGCCACTTTCTTGTTGTCTGACCTTGAACAAGTTTCTTCCTCTCCTTGGTCAGTAGTTTCCCCATCTGTAACTGATCTCCCTGTTTTCATTCTGGGCCTCCTCCAACTCCCTGCCTATGGCTATTCCCAACATAGTCTCTAGGAGTGTTCTTTTAAAAATAGGTATTTATTTGAATTAACCTCCTGCTTAAAAACCCTCCTCTGTCAGTAAAATCGCAACTCTTCATGGATGTAGGACCATCCAGACACCATCTGGCATCTACCTACTTTTCCAGCTGCATCTTTGACAACACTCCCCCTTGATTACTAAGGTGTGGCCACACTTCCATGAGACAAGCTGGGTTCCTGACTTGGTGCCTTTGCATTTATTTTCCCTTAGTTGAGAATGCTCTTTCCCTAGAAAATACGGCAGGCTCGTCATTATCCAGGCCACAGCTCAAATATTACCTTCCTTCCCGACCATCCGAGCTCAAGCGGCCTCCCCAGCCTTCATTTGTTCTCTACTACTTAATTTTGTTGCATTTTGTTTTACTTATTCTTTCATGTGACTTACCCACATGAATGTAATGTAAGCTCATCAAGGGTGGGCACCTTGCTCCTGGTGAGGAAATCAACTTTTTGATAAATCAGTGTAACTTTACATCATATACCCTAAAAGTTAAAAATTGCAACCAACCAAAAAATCCTAAATGTTATTTTCCCCTCAACAAAGTGTCTTCCTTTGTAGATCCAAGATGTTCTTTGGGCAAATGCTGTGCTCTCTTCCAGAGTTAGATTATGTCAAAATGCCTGCAACCATATTTCTGTCCAACATCATAGTGAAAAGGGCAAATGTCAGTCTAAGGATTTTGACGTACAGTCCTTTCTAGAATAAAGACACTGGTTATTACGACACTTTGTTTTATAGTTGTAGCAGATGCTGTCTGGTCCCCTCATTTGTCCCTTCTAATTCATGCCAGACTGACTTCCAACTGCCAGCATCTGCCTTTCTTTGCCTAAGAAGTTTCTCTGACTTAAGACGTTTGTTGTCCACTGAAGCCCACGTGGCACACTGATGTACCAGAAAATGAATGCCACCCCCACAACCCCCCAGCCACCAAACAGCCCTCGACTAATGGCTGATGAGAACTGGTGGATAAATACCCCAGGTCCCTCCTTATTCAGGTGGGATGACTCAGAGGTGCGTCCTACCCGACCTTTCAGCATCCCCAGCAGGAATGAGCTCCACTTTCCCACCATAGTGACTGACTCAGCAACTCATCCTAAGTCTGCCCTCATTTCCTGTCTCTCTCTTCCCATTCCCCAACCTGTCTTTCCTGGGATCATCTCCCTAATAAACAACTTGGACTCGAATCCTTGTCTCAGAGTGTGTTTCTGGGGGAACCTACACATGATAGCATTATAATGATTGCCCATTACCAAAAGGCATTACTGTATATCATATGTGCTATCTGTTGGGTGCTTTGCTTTGTTTCAACCATCAATAACCATACCAATATGTATTAATCGACCTCATTTCTTTTCACAGCAGGTTCTCTTCTAATTGGTATGAAGTTTTAAAATAGTATAACTTCATTCTGTTTTTCTTGGAACCCACAATGACTGTAGGTGATCGTGCACCCCTTTCACCATGTCTGGGCTTCTCCGACTCAGCACCATTGACACTGGGCTGCACATCCCTTGCTGTGGCAGCCCTTAGCATGGTGGGGTGCTTAGCTGCACCTCTGGTCTCTACCTGCTGGATGTCGGCAGCACACTCCCAGCTGTGATATCTAAAAATGTCTCCAAACTTGCTAAATGGCTCTTGTGGAGAAGGTGGTCCTCAGCTAAGACCACTGCAGTATGCAACTGGAGTTCTGCCCCAGCCTGGGGCAGGGGCCAATTCCAATCACATTCTCTTGGGTATCACGGCACATCTTAACTGAAAAACCACACATTCAAATATTATTCAAAAGAGCTCTGCTGAGACACGCTTTGGGTGTTCTGCTAATTATTGTCCCCCAAGGATTTGTATCGCCCGTGACTAAGCTGGAACTACATTTCCCAGAATTCCACTGCTTGAATTTCCCAGAATTCCTTTCCTTGCACGGCCAGGAGAGAAACCCTGATGTCATCGAAGGTGATGTAGCGTCAGGCACTGTTGCAGTTCACGCTGGATGTCACGCGAGACTTTTGGCCACGTTGCTGGTGTGGACCAGCGGCAGGGCCCCCAGCTCCTCCCTCTCCTGCTGGCCCCTCCCTCCGCTTCTCCCCAGCAGGTCAGCTGTATCAGTCGTGCTGGAAGCGTGGAGGTGGTAGAGACCATGTGGGTCCTGTAAGAGCCAGACACCATTCCGGGTCCTCCTCTGGTTGCCGAATGTTTTTCTGGCTCCATTTCGGCTCACTTCGTGCCTGTCTTCCTTTTGCAGTGGCCGAGCCTGCTGACTTCAAGACCAGACCCCGCGCAGAGACCTTCACACACCAGCCCCTGTGATCGCCGATGACCTAAACCCCGTAACAGACCTGCCCTGCCACTCACGGTGGCTCTGCTTCTCTGATGGAAACCAGACTGATAGATACCCTCCCCTTGGGTCTTCAGGTCCAGCCTGGCTGAGAAACGCACATTCAGAGATTGCTGGAAAAGGCCCTGATAAAACCGTGTTGATGTGGCTTCAGGTGTCACGCCCTTGTTGTTCCCTGGCGACCATCAGAGGAAGGAAAACGGATTCTTTGCCCTCTCTCTGCCTCTTTCTTTTAAAAATCTACTGCAGCTGTTGCCCTGGGGTGTCAGGAGCCCTTAATATTGACTCAACAGAATTGCATGGAGGGAGAGTCAAGAGAGGATTCATCACCTGGCAGGATATTTCTATACAAACCAAGGCCAAGTCTCTAAAAACTCAACATTTGAAGTGCCCATCTTATTTGCAGGTGTGTGCCCTCTTCCCCCCCAGATTTTCTCAGTGCCCTATTCTCCTCCTTGTGTGGGTGCTGTGCCATCTGGTGTGCCAGGGGTAATGTACTCAACTGCCTGTGGACTCTATGGGTTATTCCGTATTTATTTCAATTATATATGTATGCTGAGCCAGTGTATTTATTTTAAATCACATTATCTACAGCTTTCCAAGCATGTGTCAACAGAAAGAACGGTTTCAATTTAGTAGACTTTGAAATGGTGTGCAGTTTATCCTCACTTCAATTATACTCTCTACAGTAAGTCATGGGCAGCTTCAGGATTATTCAGGACAAGGCAATGCTATCTGAAAGCATTGATTTTTCCCTCCTCTTGAAGAACTGTTCACTGAGGGGTGCACTGGAGTCTCCTTTAAGGAAACATAAAATACATTTCTCAGCGCCAGCTTCTGAGGAATCCATCTTAGGGGCTCTGGATGAGGCTGCTGTAGAAGTTTCTAACCTTTAAAGAAAGATGTGCTGTGCAGAGCTGGTTACAAAGGAATGGCCATAGCGGGAATCATGTTCTTGGCTTGAAGTGATGGGAGATGGATGGAACAAAGGAAAAGGAGAATGCCCCAGAATTCCTGCACTCCATCTACTCCTAAGAGAACAAATCTTTATTGAACACCTACTATGTACCAAGCCCTGTGCTGAGATCTGGGGACACAATGGTGAATAATAAAGACCAGAGCTAGCTTCGTGAGCATGTGACCCGTGCAATTGCCCAAGCCCACATGCTTGGGAGGGTCCCATGCTTGGTTTAATGTTCTTTTGCTGTCTTGAAATTCTTTATAATTTATAAACAAGAGGCCTCACATTTTCATTTTTCACTGGGCCCTGCAACATATGTAGCTGGTCATGATAAATACAATGCCATTTCTGCTCTCACAGAGCTTAGGTTTTTGTGGGGAAGACAGACATGAACTAATTACATAAGCTGCCAATTCCAATTGTGATGCGGGCTAAGGGACAGGTACGGGATGCTTCGAGGGTGTGTAACAGGGGGACCTAGTAGTCTGGAGTCAATGAAGGTGCCCAGAAGAGCCATTTAAGCAGACATCTGAAAGATCGCATATGCAAGCATGCAGAGTTCTCCAGGGAGATCATTTCAGGGAGAGGGAACAGTATGTGTGAAGGCCCCCAGGCAGGGAGGAGCTTGGCTCATCAGAATCAGAGAGGTGGCCAGAGAGAGTAGAGCATAGTGAACATGGGGGTAGGACAGGATTCTTTCTTTGGCAAGGGCACCAAGATCTGGATGTACTGTGGTCAGCCTCATTGATTTTCCCATTTGGCAACCTGAGACGACCCACAGGCTCCTGTCTGTTGGTATCCCGTTATTGCTGTCTGATCCACAAATTAATTTAGACCTCTTTAATGTTGCAGTTCTTTGGAAGGGAGTGGGTATCTCACAAATAACTCTCTCCAAACATTCATTCTAAGTCCTTTAAATTTTAAATTATATACACATAATTTTGAGTATTTATTTAGATATATATTTTTAAATGTTTTTATTGATTTTTTAGAGAGCGAAAAAGGGAGAGAGAGATAAAAACATTGATGTGAGAGAGAAACACTGATCAGCTGCCTCCTGCACACCCCCTACTGGTGGGCTCTGACAGGGAATTGAACCGGGGACCTCTCAGTCCATGGGATGATGCTTAATCCACTGAGTCACACTGGCCAGGCAAGTATTTATTTAATAATCCAGAATGAAGACGTCAGCCACACACTTACCCAAAGCCTCGGCAGTATTGAGTCTGAAAAAATGTTTGTAAATTCACGATACCACTCCATGTGGAGTAAATTGTTTTGTTCTTTGACACTTAAAAGTAGAAGTTCCCTAGACCTTGACCTTCTAGAATTTTCTGCATATCCCTTTGTAGATTCATATAGGGTACAATTTTATAGTTTGTGACTGTCTCATGTTCCCTCTCTCAAAGCTCTAAAAGAACTGTTCTGTTAATGTCTCTTTCCAGGTGAGTGGGGAGCGCCACGCTCCTTGCGATGGGAACAAACTGAAATCCATTGTACATTAGAAAGTTTACTTGGCTGAAACATTTCAGTGTGAAGGCTCGGGGAATGGTGAAGCTGGAAGACCCGGGGAAGAAAAGCACCTCCTTCAGTGGGTACTTAAATAGCCCCATGTCAGGTTTTAAATACTAGCCCATATGTCTACTGAATTGATTTCTCTGGGCAAACCAAAGAAAAATGTAAAATAAAGGAATAGCAAACTCTGCACACGAGCCTCCTCTAGTGCTGTTTTTGCACCAGCGTCCTGTTGACACCCCGTTTAATGGCCTGGTTAGAATCTCAAGCAGACTTGACTGGGAATCATGAGCAAAGGAAATAACTCTGGGCTCAGTGGCAGTAGCGGGATTCAAAAAAAGGGTTTTATCTCTTTTAGTCTATTAAAGTGAGTTACATTTATGGATTTTCTAATATTAAATCATTCTTGTACTTCTGGGATTGATCCAGTTCAGGGTTGTGGTTATATGGATTTTTTTTTTCTTTTCACCATCTTAACCACATTTAAGTGTAAAATTCAGTGGCATTCAGTATATTCACAATGTTGTACAACCATTTCCAGAACGATTTCATCATCCCAGACAAAACTCTGTATCTATTAACAATAACTCTCCATTCCTCCTTCTTTCTGGCTCTGTGTGAATCTGCCTATTCCAAGTAGCTCATGTAATTGAACTCCTACGATATTTGGTCCTTTTGTGTTCCGCTTATTTCACTTAATGTAATGTTTTCTGTTTTCAAGTTTCACCGATGTTGTAGTGTGTGTCAGAATTTCATTCTTTTAAAAAAATTTTTTTTCCCTTTATTGATTTTAGAGAGAGAGGAAGTGAGAGGAAGACAGAGATAGAAACATCGATGAGAAAGGATATCAATTGGCTGCCTCCTGCATGCCCCCCACTGGGGATCTGGCCCACAATCTGGGCACATGTCCTGACCAGGAACCAAACCAGTGACCTCTTGGTGCACATGTCAATGCTCAACCACTGAGCCACACCGGCTGGACAGAATTTCATCATTCTGAAAGGCGGAATAACATTCCATTGTATGTATATACCACATATTGTTTATCCATTCATCTGTCATGGACATTTGGGGTGTTCCCACCTTTGACTGTTGTGAGTAATGTGAGCGGCAGCATTTTTACTTCGAAAAGAAAGGTGTTTGCTTGCCCTTCTGCATATTTTTGCTCACTTTGTGGTTCTTCTTCTTCTTTTTTTTGTCCAGAGGAGTGGTTGGAATTTGAATCTTGTCCCTGTTCCCTGTGCCCCTGCCTAAATGGTGATCCTGTGCCCTTTGTCACAGCCAATGGTTAAACCTATGGTTTCGGAATTAGACAGCTGTGAGTTCAAACCCTGTTCTCTCCACTCCTAAGCTAGGGGGCTCTGGGCACGCGCCTCAGCCACTCCAAGCCTTGCTGCCTCTTTGGTGGGAGGCAGGTTTCCACACTGAATATACAGGTTATTATATTATATGCCAGTCTAATGGATATTATCACCCACAGCCCTTAATGTATGTATAGTACGGGGGATGATTACTGCAAGATTTAAGAAAGTGTTTGAAAAGCTGTTGGCTCCGTCGGGCATATGCTGAGAGCGGCACTGCAGAAGGCACTCAGTGAGCAGTGGCTGTGGGCATCACAGGCGAGAACCATCCAGTGGGCACCGTACGGGGTGGACTCTTGTCCTTTGATGGTCCCTCACAAAGAAGGGGCTGCTGGGACAAGTGCTTCTTGCTGATGAAAAGACTGAGACACTTAGAAGGTCAGAGCTGGAAGGGAGCTTAGCGGAACTCCAAATGTCTGATCGTCGGTTCCTGGGCTCCGCTCCGTAACTACCGGATCCGAACCTCCAGGGAAAGAATTGGAAATATACATCGACAAAAATCTGAGGTGGTATAGAGGAGCTGTGGTGTTTGGGAACCTCTTCCTTGTCTGTTCATATTTGACTACTTCGGATGGTTTGTAAATGCCTACATGTTCATTCATTGACTGGTATAAACTGGACCTTTGTTTTGGTGTAAGAACTGTGTGGGACTAAAGAAGGAATCATTGATTCTTCAGAAACCCATTGTTTTCAAAAAAGGGAACTTTCCTCTTCAAAAGTAATTATGGAAATGTCATAAAACGGTGAAAGATTTTTGAAGAGAGAGTGAGATGTAAAAATTACATCTTGCAAATTGCGCTTGGAGAGAGTTATTTTAATTGAGGTAGCTATTCCCAAGCCTAAATCCTGAAAGCTCCAATAACCTCAGAATGTTCCGTTCATCCTTGTTAACGACTTTCTCCTCTGCTATGGCCTAAATATGCCACCTAAGTAAGAACTACTTACCAGGAGCTCCTTGGGGACTATTTATGTGAACCCTCAGAGGAGAATCTGTGCAGAAAACCTTGTAATCAAAGCAGGCCAGCAGACAGTAATTTGGGACCCATGACATCCTCTGCACTTCCTTCTTTGTCCATGTGCAAGGCCGTCTTTGCAAAGAGAAAAGTATCTCTCCAGCATCGGGGAAGACAGTCCTGTGAGTTGGTTTCATTCATTCATTCACCTATTCATTCCACAGATATTTATGCATGGCCAGGCACCATGAAACAGGGGGTATTTTGGACTGAATCGCACTGACACAGTCCTTACAAAGTGGAGCTTACAATTGCGGGAAAGAGAGACTGCGTGGGTCATTACGGGAGAAGCAGGGGTGATGGCAGTGTGACCAACACCATGAGTAAGACATGAGGGCTCAAAAGGCCTTCTGCCTGTGTTGCTGTGAGGCAGGAGTCACTGGCAATTCACAGGCACTGAGGAATTCCAAAACACACGTGGCAGGCAAATTCCTGTAGGCACCCCAGAAACAGTGGGATACAGGAATGGCTGGGGAATCCAATGAACAGGCTCTTGCTTAGAACCTGTCTATCTCCCGCTAAGGTTAAGATTCCCGACCTGAAACAGGCATTTCCACCGAATCTCATAAGCAGGAAAGGGGAGTGGGGAGTCAAAGGTTCTTTCTGAGTCTTGTTTTTTAATAACCAGCTTATAATCAGTATCCCACAAAGCACACTTTTAGGGTGGCAAAACATTGGTCTCTGTTGGGGTCCCAGTCTTTAATATACCTGTAGCCCAGACCCCAGAGAGTAGGACATTGGCATCTCATTTTGCTTTCTATTCAAGAACTGAGAATGTTTGAACTGGAAATTAATTTAGAGACCATTTAATTCAAATTTTTTGTTTCATAGATAAAGATGTTGAGGATCAGGGAGGGGATTTTTGCTGCTTAAGAACTCCTACCTCAATACTTCAAACGTTCATATGGAACCAATAGACACGGCAATCTTGAAAAAGAAGGACAAAGTAGGAGGGATCATAATACCAGATATCAGGTTATATTACAAAGCCATTGCCATAAAAACAGCCTGGTACTGGCACAAGAACAGGCATATAGATCAATGGAACAGAACAGAGAACCCAGAAATTGATCCAAGACATTATGCTCAATTAATATTTGACAAAGTTGGCAAGAGCATACAATGGAGTAAAGACAGCCTCTTTAATAAGTGGTGTTGGGAAAATTGGACAGCTACATGCAAAAAAAAAAAAAAAAAAATGAAACTAGACCACCAACTTACACCATACACAAAAATAAACTCAAAATGGATAAAAGACTTAAATGGGACTTGTGAATCCATAAAAATCCTAGAAGAAAATGTAGGCAACAAAATTTCAGACATCATATGCAGCAGAATTTTCACTGACACATCACCTAAGGCAACAGAAACAAAGGAAAAAAATGAACACATGGGACTACATCAAGCTAAAAAGCTTCTGCACAGCAAAAGAAACAACCATCAAAATAGAAAAGGAACCCACTCTATGGGAGAGCATAATTGCCAATGATACATCAGATAAGGGGTTAATTTTCCAAATATATAGAGTGCTCATACAACTCAACATAAGGAAGATAAAGAACCCAATTACAAAATGAGCAGAGGACCTAAATGGATACCTCTCCAAAAAGAACATACAAATAGCCAAGAGACATGAAAAAATGCTCAATGTCACTAATCATCAGAGAGATGCAAATTAAAACAACAATGAGGTATCACCTCACACCTGCCAGAATGGCTGCCATCAACAAATCATCAAACAAGAAGTATTGGCAAGGGTGTGGAGAAAAGGGGACTCTAGTGCACTGCTGGTGGGAATGCAGACTGGTGCAGCCACTATGGAAAACAATATGGTGTTATCTCAAAAAATTAAAAATTGAACTGCCATGTGACCCAATGATCCCACTTCTAGGAATATACCCTAAGAAGCCTGAAACACCAATCAGAAAGAATATATGTACCCCTATGTTCATAGCAGCACTATTTATAATTGCTATGATCTGGAAACAGCCCACGTGTCCATCAGAAGAAGAGTGGACAAAAAAGCGATGGTATATATACAAAATGGAATACTATGCAGCTGTAAGAAAGAAAGACCTCTTATCCTTTGAGACAACATGGAGGGACCTGGAGAGCATTAAGCTAAGCGAAATAAGCCAATCAGAGAAAGACAAATACCACATGATCTCACTTATTTGTGAAATATAGTGAACAAAATAAGCTGATAAACAACATAGACCTAGAGACATAGAAAGGAGTATGGTTCAGACTGACAGACCTCAGTGATAAACCAAAGAACTTATTTATATGCATGTATGTGTAACCAATGGACATGGACAATAATTTTGGAGGAGTGGGGGTAGGGGATGGGGAGGAGGGTGTCTAGGGAGGAAAAAGGAGAAACATCTGTAACAAAAATAAATTAATTAAAATTGAAAAAAAAAAAAAAGAACTTCTAGCGCATCTTGCACCGACTACATTTAGGTGAATATTAGCATCTTTCACGGAGAATCTCCACTCATACCTATCATGCCCTGCATAGTCACATATCTTCTAAATTTTAAATTATTTTGTGTTTGAGAGTAGAAAGCAGCTACTGAACAGAAGTCTGCATGTGCCCATATCTGTATGTATTCATACATATTTGGTAGTATAAATTTATAAAAAATGTATTTTGGGGTTCTGCAAAGGACAACTCTCTGGAGTGACACTCGAACTGTTAAATATCACCTCAAATCTCATTTTGCAGATTATAACCTTCTAAAAGCCTCACATAAGACCAAGGTGGATGAAGGTTGAAATTTTCCAAAGGCTTCGTCTCAGGTCAGCAAAGTACTTCTAATTGCTTTCTGTGATAATCAAAACCAGAACAGCTGCCAAATCTCGAAGCCCATGATCATGATTTAGAAGAATTGCACACTGTGGTTGAGAGAATAATTCTTGACCAGAAGAATCCTTGCTACCAAAACACATTTAGACAGGAAGATATCTGCATACTTGACTTTATTAGATCCCTGGATCATTTTTTTTTTAAAGAAAGAGAGTGACTCCTAATTATTTTGCTTTTTTCCCCCCCTCGAGTTTTGTAAAAGAATCAATAAATTCTAAGAACTCAGTGTTGAAGATTTCAACGGGTTCGTGTTTAGCATCCTGAGCAATATGTCTGAATAGTTGGAAGACACATACATTTTGTAACACTCTCCCCTCCCCCAGGAATGAATTCTTCATCTTTCATAAGGTGATCTGTCCAGGCCTTGGTAGATGACCTGTGAGATCATTTGGCTGGTAAATGCAGAAACCAAGATCATCTCTATTCTATTCCTTGTGAAATTCCAGGCGGCATTACTAAGGACTCAGGCTTAAAAGTTTAGAATCTGTGTCTTTGCATGAATTTAATCATCTCCATCAGAATCCTTAAGGAATTACAATAACAGTGATTCATTTATAATTCACAATTTCCATTATCTTCTTTCTACATCTAGTGTGGGGGGTAAAATTTATGGCTTCATTTACATTGTGTTCTATGAATAATAGAAGAAATACAGTAAAGACCGTGGAAATGTTCTTGCTGCCGACGCTCTTTGGATACATCTGCATCACAATAGCCTCCTCGCCCGTACGGTGGAGGATCTGAGAGCTTGCAGCTGCGGAGGGAGCATTTCCAAGGGGCCGTTCTCATTATACAGAGTCTTCTCTTTCTTTGAACTTCAAAGCAGAATAAGGAGACCTTAAATGATATGGGGTAGGTAAGTGATGAAATTGTAACTTCAGGTATAAAATATCTTCAATTATGTGTGTGGGGAAACATGGCCATGCAGTGGAGTGAATATGTTTGCTCAGTGATATCCGGCTGGCAGACAGGAACAAATTTAATCTTCCGGTTTCTGGGAGCTCTTGGGGCCTTAAAGATAATCAAGTCCAAAGCCCGCCTTTTGCAAATGGAGAAACCAAGGCACAGAGAAAGAAAATGACTTATTCAAGGTCACCCAGTAGGGCCAGGCACACAATCAGACTCCTCACTCCAGCCCAGTGACCTTTCCAGTGTGTGCCACATGGCTGTTGTTTAAAACACAAAGCGCCTGGCTTTCTGACATGGCAATAAAGCTGGCGCTAATCTCTTGGCAGGTGATTTTCGAACATGGAGCAAAGACATTTTCAAGGATTTCCCCCCTACATGATCATCTCTCTCAAATGAAAATCTCCACTGAAAAACAATTTAGGATTTGAAAAAGGAAAATTTTTCATATGTCTGTGATTACGCAAATCTCATTTTTCTTCTCCCAAGGAATGATAATAAAGCCGATGAAAACCTTACACTGTTCAGATTTCTCCTCCTGGTGCTTAGTAGTAGTCCAGTGCAATGTTTTATTACCATTCCATCCACAAAAGAATAAAACCAACACATATGTTTAAAAAATGATCTGTCCTTCGAATCAGTAGCCTTCCAGGGAACAAGCGGAGCGTGACCTAGCCAAGCCAACCCCCTTCACATAGTAGAGGGTCAGTGCGTTTCTGTTGAAAATATTAAATCTAAAAATGTGCTTGTAGTTTACTGTAGACTATAAAGAGTCATTTCAAAAACCGATTATGTTCGTCACCTCCTTCCTGGTGCCGTGCCTCCTATTTCCCCACCCTGCTCTTTACTTAGTTTGTTTTTAAAGGAAACACGAATCACAGAAAATCATTATGTAGAAAGACTTTGGGAAAGACCGCTTGTTTCTTACAGAAGACTCAGAGCAAGCTCTGTCTCTAATTTTATTAAAGTAATTCAGATATCATGTTCTAGGGAGGCCTTTTGTAGCTGGAGAGGTCAACTGATATTAGTAGGCAAAACACATACAAATTCAACAACGTGGTGATTCACAGACACATATTCTCTGTGATCCAACATGTCTAATACATTTAGTCATGCACAATAAAACCAAACAAAAGAATCAACCACCAGCCTTTCACTGTCCGCTTCCCACCCCAGGCTTTAAGACATTCCTCTGGTTACGTGCTCCAGAAAGAAAATAAGGTGTCCCCCCACCTCCCCAAGTGTGTAGGAAACTCAGTGTATTTACTACACAGAAGAACGAAAGCAGAGCAGGTTACTTTGTTCACCTGCTCATGCTAAGTGCTTGCATCACCCGGTGCTGGAAGTGTTTTTGGCGGCAAGCTGGTCTCATTCTGCAAAGAGAATTCTAGTCTGTACCAACAGGTACACGTTAAGCTAACAACATCAATAAACTTGAATGTCTATAGTTTACAAACTAACCAAGATACAGTCTATGGCCCATCCCAAAAGTCCACCCTATAAACTCAACTCAACCTGCTGCTCCTTGGGTTCTGGGGTGAAAACACATTACCTGCCTAATTTCTCAGTGTCTGCTCTTCACACACTTGGCTGTTACTCATCCAGTGACAAGATCTGCTTATTAAGCATAAGATAAAGACCAGATTTTTTTTGAAAATTTATTTTTGTTACAGATATTTCTCCTTTTTTCCCCATTGACACCCTCCTCCCCATCCCCCCCACCTTGTCCCCAGCTTTGTTGTCCATGTCCATCGGTTATATGTGTACATGCATATAAGTTCTGTGGTTTGTCTCTTCCCTTCCCACCACGCCTCTTCTGAGGGTTGTCAGTCTGTACCCTACTTTCGCATCTCTGGGTCTACCCTGTCCCTCACTGTTATGTTCATTATATTACACAAATAAGTGAGATCATGTGATATTTGTCTTTCTCTGCTTGGCTTAATTCGCTTAGGATAATACTTTCTAAGTCTCTCCATGTCGTCTCAAAGGATAAGAGATCTTTCTTTCCTACAGCTGCATAGACTCCATGTGTATATGTACCACAGTTTTTTTTTTTTAATCCTCACCTGAGGACATTTTTCCATTTTTTGTTCAGGTAGAGTGGGAGGGAGAGAGAGGAACAGAGAGAGAGAGAGAAACATCGACGTGAAAGGGACACATCGAGTGGCTGCCACCCGCATGACCAACCAGGGCCGGGGACAAACTGCAACCAAGGTACGTGCCCTTAGCGGGAACCGAACCCGGGTCTCTCGGGACCGCAGGCCGATGCTCTAACTGCTGAACCAAACTGGCCAGGGCTGTGCCACAGCTTTTTTATCCGCTCGTCTACTGATGGACATTTGGGTTGTTTCCAGATCTTAGCTATTGTAAATAGTGCTGCTATGAACATAGGGGTATGTATATTCTTTCTGATTGGTGTTTCAGGCTTCTTAGGGTATATTCCTAGAAGTGGGATCACTGGGTCAAATGGCAGTTCAATTTTTAATTTTTTGAGGTAACACCATATTGTTTTCCATAGTGGCTGCACCAGTCTGCATTCCCACCAGCAGTGTACTAGAGTCCCCTTTTCTCTACACCCTCACCAGCACTTGTTGTTTGATGATTGTTGATGGGAGCCATTCTGACAGGTGTGAGGTGATAACCTCATTGTTGTTTTAATTTGCATCTCTCTGATGATTGGTGATGTTGAGCATTTCTTCATATGTCTCTTGGCCATTTGTATGTCCATTTGGAGACATATTTAGGTCCTCTGCCCATTTTGTAATTGGGTTCTTTGTCTTCCTTTTGTTGAGTTGTATGAGCACTCTATATATTTGGGAAATTAACCCCTTATCTGATGTATCATTGGCAATTATGCTCTCCCATGGAGTGGTTCCCTTTTAATTTTGATGGTTGTTTCTTTTGCTGTGCAGAAGCTTTTGAGTTTGAAGTAGTCCCATGTGTTCATTTTTTTCTTTTGTTTCTGTTGCCTTAGGTGATGTATCAGTGAAAATTCTGCTGCGTATAATGTCTGAAATTTTGTTGCCTACATTTTCTTTTAGGATTTTTATGGATTCACGAGTCACATTTAAGTCTTTTATCCATTTTGAGTATATTATGTATGGTGTAAGTTGATGGTCTAGTTTCATTTTTTTGCATGTAGCTGTCCAATTTTCCCAACACCATTTATTAAAGAGTCTGTCTTTACTCCATTGTATGCTCTTGTCACTTTTGTCAAATATTAATTGAGCATAATTTCTTGGATCAATTTCTGGGTTCTCTGTTCTGTTCCACTGGTCTATGTACTTGTTCTTGTGCCAGTATCAGGCTGTTTTGATTACAGTAGCTTTGTAGTATAACCTGATATCCAGTATTGTGATCTCACCTACTTTGTCCTTCTTTTTCAAGATTGCTGTGGCTATTTGGGGTCTTTTTTGGTTCCATATGTACTTTTGAAATATTTGTTTTAGTTCTGTGAAATATGTCAATGGTATTTTGATGGGGATTGCATTGAATCTATAGACTGCTTTGGGTAATATGGATATTTTAATGATGTTAATTCTTCCAATCCATGAACAAGGTACGTGCTTCCACTTTTTTTCATCTTCCTCTATTTCTTTTTTCAATGTCCTGTAGTTTTCTGCAAATAGGTCTTTTACTTCTTTGGTTAAGTTTATTCCTAGGTATCTTAATTTTTTTGCCATGATGGTAAATGGGATTGTTTTTTCAGTTTCTCTTTCTGTGAGTTCATCATTGGTGTATGAGAATGCCGTCAATTTCTTGATGTTACTTGTATCCTGCTACTTTGCCAAATTCATTTATTAAGTCTAGTAGATTTTTGATGGAGTCTTTGGGGTTTTCTATGTATAATATCATGTCATCTGCGAATAATGACAGTTTCACTTCCTCCTTTCCAATTTGGATCCCTTTTATTTTTTCTTCATGTCTGATTGCTGTGGCTAAGACTTCCAGTGTTATGTTAAATAAGAGTGGCAAAAGTGGGCATCCTTGTCTTGTTCCTGTTCTTAAGGGAAATGCTTTTAGTTTTTGCCCATTGAGTATGGTGTTGGCTGTAGGTCTTTCATATATGGCCTTTATTATGTCGAGATATGATCCCTCTATTCCCAGATTACTGAGCGTTTTTATCAGAAATGGGCGCTGGATTTTGTTGAATGCTTTTTCAGCATCTATTGATATGATCATGTGGTTTTTATCTTTCATTTTGTTTATGTGATGTATCACATGTATTGATTTGCAAATATTGTACCAGCCTTGTATCCCTGGGATGAATCCCACTTGGTCATGGTGAATTATTTTTTGATGTATTGCTGGATTTGATTTGCTAGTATTTTGTTAAGGATTTTGGCATCTGTGTTTATCAGAGATATTGGCCTGTAGTTTTCTTTCTTTGTAGTGTCTTTTTCTGGTTTTGGAATTAGAACTATGCTGGCCTCATAAAACGAGTTTGGAAGTGTTCCTTCTTCTTGAATTTTTTGAAATAGTTTGAGGAGAATACGTGTTAGTTCTTTGAATGTTTGGTAAATTTTCCCTTGAAGCTGTCCGGGCCTGGGCTTTTTTTTGCTGGGAGAGTCTTGATTACATCTTCACTTTTCTTAGTTGTTATTGGTCTGTTCAAATTTTCTCTCTCTTCCTGATCCAGTTTTGGGAGACTACATATTTCTAGAAATTTGTCCATTTTGCTTAGATTGTCAAATTTGGTGCCATATAATTGTTCATAGTATTTGTTAACTATCCTTTGTATTTCTGTCCTGTCAGTTGTTACTTCTCTTTCATTTCTGATTTTGTGTATTTGGGTTCTCTCTCTTTGTTCCTTGGCGAGTCTAGCTAAGGGTCCATCAATCTTGTTTATCTTTTTTGTTTATCTCTTCGTTTCATTGATCCTTTGAATTGTTGTTGTTGTTTTTTTTTGGTCTCTATGTCATTATTTCTGCTCTGATCTTTACTATTTCCTTCCTTCTACTTGCTCTGGGATTTTCTTTTTGTTTGCTTTCTAGTTCTTTATGTTGTGAGGTTAGATAGTTTATTAGGAAATTTTCTTGTTTTTTGAAGTAAGCCTGTAGTACTATGAACTTCCCTCTCAGAAATGCTTTCGCTGCATCCCATAGATTTTGTGTTGGTGTGTGTTCATTTTCATTCCAGGAAGTTTTTAATTTCTTCCTTGGTCTCCTCAGTAACCCATTCATTGTTTAAACATGCTATTTAGCCTCCATGTGTTCAAATGTCTTTGCATGTCCTTGTTGCAATTGATTTCTAGTTTCATGCCATTGTGATCTGAGAAGATGTTTGATATGATTTCAATCTTCTTGAAATTGTAGAGACTTAGTTTGTATCCTAACATGTGGTCTATCTTTGAGAATGTCCCATGTACACTTGAGAAGAATATGAATTCTGTAGTTTTGGGGTGTAATTCTCTGTAGATCTCTTTAAATCCATTTGGTGTAGTGCTTCATTTAGAGTCTCTGTTTACTTGTTAATTTTTTGTCTAGAGGATCTGTCCAGTGATGTCAGCGGGGTGTTGAAGACCCCTGCTATGATTGTATTGCTATCGATTTCTCCTTTGAAGTCCTCCAGAAGATTTTTAATATATTTTGGTGCTCTAAAATCTTCCTATTGGATAGATCCTTTCAATATCATGTAGTGACCTTCTTTTTCTCTAGTTATGGCCTTCATTTTGAAATCTATTTTATCAGAGATGAGTATTGCTATTCTAGCTGCTTTTCCCTCTTTGTTTCCATGGAAGATTTTTTTTTTTATTTCTTCACTTTCAATCTATGTGAGTCTTTTGTTGTGAGGCGGGTCACTTGTAAACAACATATAGATGAGTCATGCTTTCTTTTCTAGTCAGGTACTCTGTGTCTTTTTATTGGAGTATTCAATCCATTTACATTTAAGGTGATTATTGATATGTACTTATTTATTGCTATTTTTGTTTAGTGTGGTTATATTTTTCTCCCTAGTTCTACTAATTACAGTAGTCCTTTTAACATTTCTTGCAGTGTTGGTTTGGTGCTAATGCATTCCCTTAGCCTTTTTTTTTTGGTCTGGGAAGCTCTTTATTTGACCTTCTATTTTGAATGATAGCCTTGCTGGATAGAGTAGTCTTGGATTCAGATCCTTGTTTTTTATTTTTATTTTTATTTTTTAAAGAAATCTTTATTGTTGAATGTATTACAGATGTTCCTCATTTTTCCCTCATTGACCCACTGCTCCCCCCTCCCGCCCCACTCCCGCCTTTTCCCACACTATTGTCTGTGTCCATTGATTATGCATATAAGTTCTTTGGTTTATTTCTTCCCACCCCAACCCCTTTCGCTTTGAGGTTTGTCAGTCTAGCATTGAATTTGTACTTCTTAATCCCTTCACCTTTTTCACCAATTCTCCCAACCCCCCTCCCATCTGGCAACCAACAAAATGTTCTCTGTATCTATGAGAATGTTTCTGTTCTACCTGTTCATTTTGTTTGTAGATTCCATTGTCGATAGATATGTATTCATTGCCATTTTGTTTGTTCATATATTTTATCTTTTTCTTCAAAAAGACCCTTCAACATTTCATATAATAACGGTTTGGTGGTGATGAACTCCTTTAACTTTTTCTTGTCTGGGAAACTCTTTATATGACCATCGATTCTAAGTGATAGCTTTGCAGGATAGAGTAATCTTGGTTGTAGGTTCTTGCTTTTCATCACTCTGAATATTTCTTGCCACTCCCTTCTGGCCTGCAAAGTTTCTTTTGAGAAATCAGCTGACAGCCTTATGGGAACTCCCTTGTAGGTAACTAACTGCTTTTCTCTTGCTGCTTTTAGGATTCTCTCTTTGTCTTGAACCTTTTGCATTTTGATGATGATGTGTCTTGGTGTGGGTCTCTTGGGGTTCATCTTGTTTGGGACTCTCTGTGCTTCCTGGACTTGTATGTCTGTTTTCTTCACCAAGTTAGGAAAGTTTTCTGCCATTATTGTTTCAAACAGGTTTTCGATTTCTTGCTCTCTCTCTCCTCCTTCTGGTGCCCCCAAGATGCGAATGTTGGCACACTTGAAGTTGTCCCAGGGGCTCCTTACACTTTCCTCACTTTTTTGGATTCTTTTTTCTTTTTGCTGTTCTGATTGGGCGCGTTTTTCTTCCTTATATTCCAAATCAATGGTTTGCTTCTTGGATTTACATACTCTACTATTGAATCTGTGTAAATTATTCTTTATTTCAGTTAATGCCTCCTTCATTTCTGACTGTGCATCCATCATTTCTGACTGGTCCTTTGTTATGCTCTTGAGGCCCTCACTGAGTTCATTGAGCATCCTTATAAGAAGTATTTTGAACTCAGCATCTGTTAGGTTGCTTATCTCCATTTCACTTAGTTCTTTTCTTGGGGTTTTGTTCTGTTCTTTCATTTGGGACCTGTTTCTTTGTCTCCTCATTTTGGCTGCCCCTCTGTTTGTTTCTGTGTATTACTTAATGAGAGGTACGGTGCTATCTGAGACCAGATGCTGCTTGTTTGAAAGAATTTAGGAAAACCTGAAGCAGGATCCAAGACCGGCCAATCCTATGGTTAAGCAACTGGCAACAGCTTAGGTGGGCCTGAAAGTTGGGTGGGGCGGGGCCTCAGGGAGTCAGCAGGGCGGGGCTACCAGTGTGAGCCAGGTTGCTGGAGTCCCAGATATGGCGGCTGTCTGCCCCCAGGGAAGGGCTCACCAAAGGAACAAAGGCCTCTGACAGCACGTTTGTCCCCTACAAAGCCCCCTCTCCAACCCTCGCTCCAGTGCCAAACAGCTCAGTTCTTCCCTGTGTGTCTCTGGCGCCCCTCGAGCTGCCTCCCCTCCAAGCTTAGAGGGAGAGAGTCCGATAAGTCCATGCGCGGGCCCTTTAGGGAGCTGCCTGGGGCTCCAGCCGCCCTCAGCTTCCCTGAGCCTCAGTTCCTGCTGGTTTTCCAGCCAGAAGTGATGGGGATTCTCTTCCTGGTACTGGGACCCTGAGCGGGGCGCCTGGTGTGGGACCGGGACCCCTCAGTCCTCAGGGAGAACCTTCCCAGCCGAGGTGTCCTCCTGATTTTTATCCGCCACACGTGGGTGCAGGACCAGCCCGTCCCCTCCGCCCCTCCTACCAGTCTCGATGTGGCTGCTGCTTTATTTCTGTAGTTGTAGGACTTCCCTTCAGCTCGATTTCAGGCAGTTTTGAATGATGGTTATTCTGTAGTTTAGTTGTAACTTTGATGTGGTTGTGGGAGGATGTGGTACCGCGTTACCTACCCGCCATCCTGACAGGAAGCACCCAGATTCTTGTTTTTCATGACCTTGATTACTTCATGCCATTCCCTTCTGGCCTGTAGTGTTTCTGTTGAGAAGTCAGCTGATAGCCATATTGGGGGTTTCTTTGTAGGTAATCTGTTGTCTGTCTCTTGCTGCCATTAGGATTCTCTCTTTGTCTTTAACTTTTGGCATTTTAATTACTATGTGTCTTGGTGTGGGCCTGTTTGGGTTCTTCTTACTTGGAGCTCTCTGTGCTTCTTGAACTTGAATGCCTTCTTCCTTCACCAAATTAGGGAAGTTTTCTGTCACTATTTCTTCAAATATATTCTCTAACCCTTGCTCATTTTCTTCTTCTTTGGGGCTCCTATGATGTGAATATTACTACGTTTCCAGTTGTCTCACAGTTCTCTTACGTTGTCTTCCTGTTTTTTAATTGTTTTTTCCTTTTGGTTTTCTGATTGGTTGATTTTTTTCTATCCTGTCTTCTAATTCACTGATCCAGTCCTCACCTTCCTCTAGTCTGCTGTTTAATCCTTCCAATGTGTTCTTTATTTCTTCTCTGTCATTCTTCATTTCTTATTAGTGGTTTTTTATTTCCAGTTGGTTGATTTTCAGTGATTCTATGTCTTTACTCATGGTGTTGAAACCCTTTCTCATGCTGTTGAGCTTCCTGAAGATCATGGCTCTGAATTCTACCTCTGATAACTTGTTTAACGGCATTTCATTTATATCATGTTCAGTAGAGGTCTCTTATTCTTTCATTTGGGATTTGTTTCTTTGTTTCACCATTTTGGCTATCTCAGTGGGTTTTGGAGCCTGCCAAATTTTTTCTGTGGGTGTTGGTGTTCTGCTGTTTGTGGCTCCCTCTACTGGGTTTGGATGAGCATGAGAGGACCCACGTAAAACACCACTGTCAAGTCTTACTTTCCTGGGTAGATTTTCAAGCCCAGGAATGGTTCAATTATCCTCTAGCTTTTTGCCTGTAGGTTACTAATCTCATTACTTGAAGAACCTTGGTTTCTCAGTTGAATGAAAAACTCCCTCAGGTGTTCTGAATAAGAGTATTTCCCAAGGGTAGAGGCAGATGTTGGTTGTTAATGAGCCTCAATTTTTATTTCAATGGCCCATCTGGGTGGGGTCGAAAATCCAAGGGAGGCGCTGCCACCTCTCCCCAAAGCCCTGGGAAGGAGTACGAGGGTCACCGTCTTGTGTGGCCACAACTCAGCAAAAGCTCTGAGCATCCTCCAAATCCGAGTGTCCCCACACAGTTCCAGTCCTGTCCGCCCTCCTTCTGCTGAAGCACAAGGTGAGTGGCTGTGGCTATTTTAGTGCTCTATCCCATCCCTCTGATCTGTGGAGTGAGCTTGGAATTTTAACTTTGAGGGTGCTGCTCTCACATCTAAGACCCCTGCTGTCTGTGGGCTCCCAGTCCGCCTTTCGTGTCTCCAAAATCCTACCAGGATCGATTCAGTGTCCGTGGTTATATGGTCCGCAAAAACTGCTTTTCTGTTGCTTTTTCCTGATGATTTGTCTTTTAAGTCGTAATTCCATTTTGGTCCTGGGAGATGGTCTGTGTAGCTTCCACTCACTCTGCCGCCATTTTGGAATCTCAAGACCAGATTTTTTATTTTGACTTGTATGACTCTTGAGGATTCTAAGAGCCTGATGGTCAACTGGATCTCTCTCCTTCCCATAAATTATTATTTTTTCCTGCCCCACCATAATGGGATGAGGAATAGAGTTGGAGGCAAATTAAATATACATGTTTCTGGACCCTCGTTCTTTTTTTATATGATAATGGAGACTCAAGTTTTGTCTGAATTCCACTCTGGCAGTTCTTTTCTGAAAGAGCCCTGGATGTAAAATAAAGTTATTAACTTTGGCTTGCAGAATGCCAGAGAGAGTTTTTATTTTGTGGGAGCATAATGCAATGTTTGTTTTTCTCTGCGTAATTGCTTTTTTATTCCACTTCATTTTACTTAAGTATATATTTATTTTGGGTGATGTAGTTGAAAGCAAGGAAGAACATACTTAGAGTTAGTTCCCTAAAAGTCCATGCAAGATTGGCAATTTGGTGGCTTTAAGGGTCGACATAGAAAGTCCAGATGAAGAATCTGCTTCCCAGGAGACATTTGGCAATGTCTGGATATACTTTCTTTTTATGGTTTAACTGTATTTTTATTGTCTTAAAATTTTATTTTTCTATTACAGTTGACATTCAGTATTATTTTATATTACTTTTAGGTGTATAGTATAGTGGTTAGATAACTACATAATTTTCAAATTGATCCCCTGATAAGTCTAGTACCCACCTGGCACCATACATAGTTATTACAATATTATTGACTATATTCTCTATGCTGTACTTTACATCCTGTGACTATTTTGTAACTACCAATTTGTATTTAATCCCATCACTTTTTTCACCCAGCCTCCCAACCCTCTTCCAGGCAATTACCAGTCTGTTTTCTGTATCTATGTGTCTGTTTCTATTTTGCTTTTTCATTTATTTTGTTCTTTAGATTCCACATATAAATGTAATCATATGGCATTTGCCTTTTTCTGTCTGACTTATTTCACTTAGCATAACACCCTTTGGGTCTATCCATGTTGTCACAAATGGTAAGATTTCATTCATTTTTTATGGCAAAGTAATTAATATTCCATTGTATATATCTACCACAGCGTTTCTATTCACTCATCCATTGATGAATACTTGGGTTGCTTTTATATCTTGGCTATTGTAAATAACACTGCAATGAACATAAGGGTGCATATGTCTTTCAAATTAATATTTGGGTTTCTTCAGATTTGTACCCAGAAGTGGAACTCCTGAGTCATGAGGTAGTTCAATTTTAATTGGTTGAGGAACCTCTGTACTGTTTCCCATGGTTGTACCCATCTGCATTCTCAATAGCAGTGCATGGGGTTCGTTTCCTCCACATTTTCACTAACACTTGTTTGTTGATTTTTTGATGATAGCCAGTCTGATGTGTGAGGTAGTATCTCATTGTGATTGATTTACAATTAATTCTCTGATGATTAGTGATGTGGAGCATCTTTTCATATATGTATTGGCCATCTGTATGTTTTCTTTGGAGAGTGTCTATTCAGGTGATTTGCCCATTTTTAATTGGATTATTTGTTTCTTTGGTGTTGAGTTGTGTGAATTTTTATAAATTTTGGACATTACCCCCTTATCAAATCTATCATTGGCAAACATCTTCTTCTGTTCAGTAGGTTATCTTTTTGTTTTGTTGATGGTTTCCTTTGCTGTGCAAAAACATTTTAGTTTAATGTAGTCCCATTTGTTTATTTTTTCTTTTGTTTCCCTTGTCTGAGCAGATATATCAGGAAAAATATTGCTAAGAGCAATGTCAGAGAGTTTACTGTCTATGTTTTCTTCTAGGGGTTTTATGATTTCAAGTCTTACATTTAAGTCTTTAAACCATTTTGAATTTATTCTTGTATATGGTGTAAGAAGGTGGTCTAGTTTAATTTTTTTGCATGTATTTGTTAAAAGGACATTTTTGAAAAGGTGTAGGCAACACAGTCCAATAGAACATTTTCCTCTAGATCCCCTTCTCTGCACATTCTTAGAGCAGACGTCTGAACTACCAGACATAAGAGAAAGCTTAAACATTGAAAAATAGAAACAGAAATGAGCAATAACAATAGCAAAACAATATAGTAAAAAAAAAAAAAAAAAAAAAAAAAAGAAACAAATAAACAAAAAAGAGCCATCTAGGGACAAGAAATTAAGAAACAAATCCTTATTTCTGTTGCATCTGCAAATCACAAATAGTGTGTTTTTTAAAAGGAATGTTTTGAAAACAAAATAGAACTCTCAACAATAAAAAATGTGAACAGAAACAAAAAATTCAGCAGGAGGGTTTGAAAATTAAGCTGAGGAAAAGATGAAGCCAAGAAAACCTAGAAAGTAGAGCAAAAAGATGAAGTGATAGAAACTAATTGTCTATGAAGTTCAATATCTGAACAATGGGAGTTTTGGAAAGAAAACATGGAGGGAAAAACAACTGAAGAACATTTCTCAGAAGTGAAGGGTAAATTCCCAGGTAGAAAAAGCACCAGGTTATCAGCACAATGGGTAGAAATAGATGTACATCAGATACACATATCTCGGAATGCTGGGGACAAAGAAGAGAGAGAGAGAGAGAGAGAGAGAGAGAGAGCGAGAGCCATACACAAAGGGCCAGAATCAGAATGTTTTCAAACTCCTCAACAGCCATAATGGATGCTTGAGGACAATGGAGAAACACCTTCAGAATTTGAAAAATGTTTATTCCCACTTGGAATTCTACACGCAGCCAAACTACCAATCAGGAATCTCTTTTTTGGTAAGCAGTGTTTAAAATATTTTTGTCTCCCACATGTTCTTTCTCAGAAAGCTACTGAAGGACATACTCCATTCAAAAGAGGAAAAAAAACAATAAAGAGGAAAACATAGGATTCTGGAAAGAAGAGATCCAACAGAAGAAAGAGGCGAAGGGAACCCACAGGAAGCTGTTGACAGACAGTCCCAGGACAGTACCTACACCAGGCCTAAAGGACAACCAGTTCTGTCGGAGAAAAAAGTTTTCTCTAGGAATAGAAAATTGATAGTATATCTGATAATCTAAGTATTTTGAAAAGAGGTTTAGACAAAAGACAGAGAGTTTGAAGTTGAATTGGTGATAAGTTCACACCCCCACCCTCCAAAACAAATAAGAAAACAAGACAATTATCTCTAAGGAAACTAAAATTTGTATAGGAAGAAAAATTATTTGCTCATGACTCAGTTGAAACAGCATTTACGTAATCATAATGTCAACACTGAATTTGATCTCGCGAAATTATAAAATAGTTATAGAGAAGTTGGGAGAAGAAAAATGATACTGGGAAAGGTGTGGTGAGGGGTAGGAGAATGAGCAAAAGCAAAATTGCCATTAAAGAAGTGATCATAAGTATGTCGCTTAGAGATGTGACAGAAAATACCCAATAATCTCTTCAGAGTATTGCAAGTGGTTGCTCTGGGAAGACAGTGGGATAAGGGCGGGGGATGCTTAGTTTTGTATAAACTTGTGTAATGCTCTGACTCTGTAAATATGTACATTTATATCTTTGATAAACAAAAAATTAAAAAGAAATCTCAGTAGAGTGCCTGTTGTATCCTCAATAATTCATGAGTCTTCAGTAATTATGAGTCCTCAATAATTTATTCTCATCATTAATTTTATTATCCCTCCTGTACTCAATCCTGGGCAGATGTGAAAGGAAGCAAGAAAAAAAGTCCTCGATGCAGAACAATTCATTCTCTGTGTTAGTTCTCAGCAGTTTTCTTCATGAAGATCTAGTTGTTGAATTGCAACGAAGATGTAGAACCCTACAATACCTCAGGAAGTAGAAGGGAAGAAATAAAATTATATTCACTGAGTGCCAACTCTGTGTTTGGGATGGTGCATGGCATACACTTGATTTCATTTAAGACCATCCTATGCTATAAGTATCATTATCTCCATTTGATCATTGAGGACAGTTGGTCTCAGTAAGGTTAAGCAAGAGGAGTGAATCTGAGACTTGAGCCCAGTTTTGAGGTCTAAGTCCATGCTCCACCCTCATCATCATTCACAGCATCCAAAAGTATATAGATGACATCTTAGTGACAGTTCCATAATAGATTAAACAAAGGGCGTCCAGATGCTTGGAGGACAGGTGTACCTGGCAAGGTCCAACTAATTATGTCTGTGTTCTCTTGTCAAAAGCAGAGCCTTGGGCTGGGTGCCCTGGAAGCTGACCCAGTGGGCTGCCCTTCTGTCCTTGTGGTTTGTAGAGTGCCCAGTCTCGCCAACTCTAGACCCACAGAACCAGTCTGCTGTTTGTTTAATCTTCTAGAGTTCCCCTGTCAGAACACCTTGTACTTCTCCCCTCCTGGTGAGATAGGTAAAGGCTGAGCATAAGCAGAGTCTTTCTTTTTCCTGTTCACAATGCAGAGATGCAGTTGAAGCCAGCAGCTTGAGGTTAAAGGTGGCAGTGGGCGAAACAAACCACTGGAGCGGGGGGTGGGGAAGCGAGGCCGAAAACAGGAGTCCCGTGTTGTGATTCTTGCTTCACCCCACTCCGCGTGGTCAGAGCTGGCGAGGGTGGAATTTGGCACCCTGTAGTTGCTCTGGGAGAGATGTATATCATAGAAAATTTGGAATATATGGGAAAGTACTGTGTTAGTCAGAGTGCACATGGAAAAGAGAGGGCACAGTCACAAAAGCTAGGAGGGAGTGTTAACTGTGTGAATTATTATTTTTTACAACAGTGTGAGTAGTATTAAGGGAACCCAACAAAGAATGGTGGCACCCCAGGCCGGCAGCAGTGAAGAGCTGTTATCATCCCCAAGCTTCAGGAAGGGAAGGTTAACTAGACCCCAACAGAGTGGAGGGTGTAGTAGAGAGCTGTGCAGCAGCTGAGGCTACAGGTTGAGGAATACAACCCCCTCCAGCCTGGCCTGGCCAGGAGCGAGTCCTGGCAATAAATACCCGATGTCACACCCCTCCCATCCTCTGATCACCTACTGGGTCTTCTGTTGGTTGAACCCAACTAGAAGCCATAGGGCAAGAGAATGTGTTGTCTCGAAAAGTCAGCCTCCTAGGACACCGAGCAGGGTGGGAGATGGGTGGGGAGTAGATTTGGAGGGGACAGAAAGAGCCGACCCAACACAGAGATAAAAAAATAAAACAAAAGTCCCCCATGGCCCCCAGTGTGTAACTCCAGTGCCCACCCTTCACTGAGCCTTGGTAATTGCTTGGCTCTCCTGTCTGTGTCTGTCCCACACTGTCGATCTTGTGCTCCAAATGGCGCCAATTCTTCTCAAGGAGACGGGCACTCATTGCAAGTATATTTTTATTGTGAAGACAGCTGCACCTTCTCGACAGCCAAAAATAACATATGGAAATGTTTCCCACATTTTCACCAGGGGGCACTCACTCCTTTCCCATGGATGGCAGGGAATGTTTTTTTGGAAGTATTTGCTGGCCAAAATAGAATCCTTTCTGTAGCCACGGTGAATGTTGGAATTCTGTCCTGAAGTAATTTCTGGCCAAACAATGTTTCTGTTTTAAGTAATGTGGCTGGACTCGGAGGATGCCTTCTTGGTAAATGTTTGGAATCTGACTTGCGCGTTCCATTTAAAAAATGCTTTGGGTCTAAACACTGCCTCCCTCTTCTCCCGCTGAAATGAACAAAACCAAGACGACGTTGAGGAGATAATCTACACGCTTAATCTATAGGTGTACTTTTCAGAGCCGAAAGCCCAACAAATCAAAGCAGGTGAGCAAATCCTCTCTTTGGGGACTGCCTTGTAACCCATCCCCATGATTCATCCTGATGGATAAATGGAGGCTTCCGGGGGAAACATGTTTTCTCAAGTATAAATTCTCCCGAATGGAAAGGCATTTGTTTGGTATCATATCAATCCTATTTAGCTATTAGGTATGAAGGTGACACGCTCTTTGTCAAAGGAACCACACTGACGGTTCAGTAATAAAGCAATGTATGGGGAGTGGGTAGGAGGCCTCAGACACATATTTCTCAGAATCCCCTTAAAAGTGGATTGTGTTGGGGACTTGCTGAAAATAATTATAGACCTCTGATTCCTTTTACATGAACATTATACCTATAGAGAAAAATAATCATATATTAAAATCTGCAGAATGGACAATGATGGGGAAAATTAGCTCCCATTACTCTATTAGAGTCTTGTTATAGAGATTATGTGGTCTATCACTAAATTGATTAATCAAAGGGATAGATTAAAATTGGTTTGTTCTGATATGAGAGCTTATCCTTAAGTCTGGAGACTGTATGGTGTAATGAATAAGAGCAAAAATATTGGCATCACATAAATCTGGATTTGTATTCTGCCCCCCGCCCCCGTTTCTTATCTCAGCGACCCTGGGAAAGTCCTTGAACTCCTTGAGACTGTTTCCTAATATGTAAAATGGGGACATGATGATATCTTCCTAATAGGATTGATGTCAAAATTAAGAAGACCACACACGTAAAGAGTCTGGCACATACTTAGGATATTGTCATTTTCGTAATAAAACAATTGCTTCAAGAATTTAGCAATAATACATAATAGAGAAATCATCCCATGAGTTGAAATAATTCATTGCTTCTTTGATGGGCTTTTCTTTTCTTTTGTTTCCCCTCAAATTAACTTTAGTAGCCAGCTATAGTAGTGCTAATTAGTTATTTAAAAACAACAGCTGTTTGAATGAATTTACTGTCATGAAACATAGGATCCGAGGGCTGGAGCACTAACAGATTCAGCTCATCCAAATGTCTTTTAAGACTAAGGGAATTCTTTCAACAATCTTTAATGCTGGTTTTTCTGTGTAGCCACAAATTGAAAGCATGGGTAAATAATTGCAGGTATTGATTTAGAAATTGGAATTTATGAATTATCTCTTTCCTTACAAATCACTGTGTGTAAGGAAGAAGACTTCTTTATGTTTTCTGTATTCCAGCTAGCTAAGTTGATTTTCACTGCTTTCTGTGCAATTTTGAAACATGTGAGAGAATCTCTTATTTCAGGTTTTCATGGAAAATTAAAAATGAAATGTTATTAAAGAATTCTCTGGTAATGTGTGGGACAAAGCTGTCGTGTAGAGAATATGCTAAGATCAGAGTAATCGGGGCCATGGATCGCAGCAGTGTGTACTCATTTGAACATCGTCTTGTCTTGCAGTTTGTAGTAAGGGAATGAGGTTTTTCTGGGTTTGCCCAGTTGGTGGCCATGCTTTCTTGTGCCTCTGCATGGGGTGGGCAAACCACAGTGGGACCCATCTTAAATAGATAAATATCCTGGTCTAGCTTATTATTATTATTTATATTAGTAAAAGAAAAAGAAAAAAAAAGAACAATGGGCTGATCTCAGGTTGATTTTTCTCTTTCAATATGGCCTACTATGTCCAAGGTTTTATGTATTCTAGTCCTGTTTGATCTTCCAATTTGGCTATTTTGCCATTATATGTATTAGGAAATCTACTCACAAAAAAGATGTTGCCTGTTCCCACACAGCATCTGTTGTGCTAAATGCTAAGTAATGGACACAGTTGAGATTCCAGCAGAATCTCACACCTCAGCCAGGAGAATGTTCCCAGTTGGACATCATTTCTCTCTCTTCTAAGAATCCATAGTACTCCACTTTTTCTGCTCTTAGGGTACTTTTAGTTTTTTTTTACCTACAGGATTGTAACTTCTTAATACACATTATTTTGTAAAGATGTAGTAGTAAAACATGATTGCATTCTTGTTCTAAAATTTCTAAAAACAAGGAGAGAAGTGGGCAAACAGTGAATGTCTCCCAATCTCATGGCTCTTCACATCAGTGACCGCTCTTAAGGTTTGGAGTGTATCCTTCTTGTCTTTTTTCCATGCATTTACACTATGGGTTGCTAACCCAGCTGTCTCCTGGGGCCTGGCACATAGCGCAAGTGCAGGAGGAAGGCTAGGTGTCCAACAGCGCGGCAGAGTGGAGGCTGGGGAGAACTGCAGGTTGGTGGACAGCAGCTACCAAGCTGCTCCAGCCAGTTATTGCCGTATTGTTGAAGGACGGGTCCAGTATGTCCAAAACTTCCTGTTTTTCAAGAGAAGCCTGAAATGTAGGTTTTTGAAGTAAAAGTTCCTGATTTTAAAATGCTGACAACTAATTCAAATAGTTTATACTCACTGTTGGAATTACCCAGAACACAGCGGCAGGCTCGATGTGCTGATGACAGATGATTGGTGCTGGTTGAGTTACACCTTCCCCACCATTCGGGCACTATCGCAGCATCTGCACTGTTGCCTGTACTCTGTGCAGTATCTTTCTAGGGTAATTATTTCTTTATAGGCAGCCTTTTCCTTACTCCTTTTTGTTGCCATCCCACAGGACTCTAGTAAACTAACAATCCACCTATCTCTAATCCTCAATTTCCGTCTACACAATGCCCCCAAGATGATTCCAAAACCGAAGCTAATGAAAAAAGCAAGAACAAAATCCAAACCCAAACAACAGGGACATTAACAAAACAATAAGAACAATAAACAACACATCAAAATCAAGCCAGGAGAAAGTATAATTGTGGACTTGGTGGTTAAAATCAGCTCCACAAAAAACGTCACTTATCATGCTCAATGTAGGCACATTGGGACCATAGTATTGCTCTGATTCTTTCCCCACCCCCACACCCCCATCTGACTTATCTGATTGGCTGACAGCGGGATCCCTCACTTGCCACTTGATTGGCCAGTGGCTGGAACTGATGGACAGGATTGGGAAGACACTCTCAATCCCTAAACTCTGATCGCTGAGGTAAGTCCCCCAAGTGGAGAATGGAGATGCCAACGGGACATTGAAAACTGGGAATGCAGAAACAAAGTTGGTCAATGCTCCTTTCGAGATCCCTTCGTTTTGATGTACACAGGGCAAAGGAAAGCAGAGAATGGAGAGGAATCTGTAATTGGCTTTGAATTTCATACAGTTCATCTGGGAATGGCCTTATCTCTAATTACTTACCCTTGGAAACGGAGCTGCAGAGAGAGGATTTCTTACAAAGTTTCCAAGCATGATCAGACCTCACCTTGATGCCCTCTGTAGGGCACAGGTTTGAACATCAGGGTGGACGTGGGAATCGAGGGTCGGACAGGCAGAAAGACATTTAACCTGGGAATAACTCCTCACTTGTCTCCCCTGCTCCACTCTTGGTTCCCACTGGTTCACGTGATGCTTTTTGCTGGAAATCTATCATGTCATCTCCTGCGTAAAACTCTTCAGTGGTTCAGTTGACCTCAGATGAAAGTTCATCCTCAACCTAACTAGAAGGCACTGCATTCTGGGCTCTTGTTCACCTCTCCAGGCTCTACTCTGGGCCTTCCCCTCGCTCTTCCTTCCCCCAGTCTTCTGGCTAATTTACTCTTTAATTTAATCCTACACGTCTCAGTTTCAATCCCGTTTCCCCCAAAAGGCATCCCTGACCCTCTAGAACAGCAGAGCTGTTCTGTTCCTTCCAAAAGAAACAGAATGCGAGCCACGTGTATAATTTTAAATTTTCCAGTAGTCACATTAAAAAAGTGAAGAGAAATTAATTAAAAAATACATTTTATGAAATTCAATATGTCCAATATATTTTTTACTTCAACATGAAATCAATAGAAAAATTATCAAGATACATTATTATTATTATACATTTTTTTGGTAGTAAGACTTTGAAATCTGGTACGTATTTTGCACTTACAGCACATTTGATTAAGACTAGGCAAATTTCAGGTCTCAAGAGTCGCCTGTGGCTCGGGCTCCTATGATTGGACAGCCCGGCTGTAGACTAAGTTGACTGCCCTCCCGTGGGGCTCATCTCTCATTTCCTGGGCTGTGCTCCTGCCAAGAAACTTCTGTCTGTCCTTTAGGTGGATTATGCTCTTTGAAACCTCTGGGTTTTAGCTCAGGTTATTTCCTCTGCCTGCAACATGTCCATCCCCTTCGCCCCACTTCCTCCCCTTTGTATCTGGCTAACTCCTTGGTAATTTTCAGGTCTCAGCTTCTCCAGAAAACCTCCCGTAACTGCCCAAGCCCAGGTTAGGTGTTTCTTAAGAAGCATCAGAGCACTTTCCTGCTGTGTTACCAGTGGTCGTTTACTAGTTTGTAGTTCTTTCTGGACGGGGAGCTGTCAAAGGGACTGTTGGTATCTCGGACTCACCAGTCTAATGCCTAATACACACTAGATGCTCAATTAAGCATTACTTTCTGATTTCCAGAAGCCAAAACAAAACTCTCATACTCACTTTTGCTGAGTTAACAAGTGGTTTCAAATGTCTCGATTTTTCAAAGTTAAAACTCAATCTAGTTGATTTATTTTATGAAACCGCTCAATTCATATTCCGTAGACTACCTGTATACTTGGAGAATACTATTAAAAATAAGCTGTACAGAAAAATACAGACCAATATATCTGATGAATATTGATGCCAAAATCCTGAACAAAATACTAGCAAATCAAATCCAGCAATACATCAAAAAATTATTCACTATGACCAAGTGGGATTCATCCCAGGGATGCAAGGCTGGTACAATATTCGCAAATCCATTCATGTGATACATCACATAAACAAAATGAAAGATAAAAATCATATGATCATATCAATAGATGCTGAAAAAGCATTCAACAAAATCCGGTACCCATTTCTGATAAAAACGCTCAGCAATCTGGGAATAGAGGGATCATATCTCGACATAATAAAGGCCATATATAAAAGACCTACAGCCAACATCATACTCAATGGGCAGAAACTAAAAGCATTTCCCTTAAGAACAGGAACAAGACAAGGATGCCCACTTTCACCACTCTTATTTAACATAGTACTGGAAATCTTAGCCACAGCAATCAGATATAAAGAAAAAATAAAAGGGATTCAAATTGGAAAGGAGGAAGTGAAACTGTCATTATTCGCAGATGACATGATACTATACATAAAAAACCCCAAAGACTCCATCAAAAATCTATTAGACTTAATAAATGAATTTGGCAAAGTAGCAGGATGCAAAATTAATGTCAGGAAATTGATGGCATTCTTATACACCAATGATGAACTCACAGAAAGAGAAACTAAAAAAACAATCCCATTTACCATCGCAGCAAAAAAATTAAGATACCCAGGAATAAACTTAACCAAAGAAGTAAAGGACCTATTCGCAGAAAACTACAGAAAAAAGAAATAGAGGAAGATAGAAAAAAGTGGAAGCACATATCTTGTTCATGGACTGGAAGAATTAACATCATTAAAATGTCCATACTACCCAAAGCAATCTATAGATTCAATGCAATCCCCATCAAAATACCAACGACATACTTCACAGAACTAGAACAAATACTTCAAAAGTTCATATGGAACCAAAAAAGACCCCAAATAGCCACAGCAATCTTGAAAAAGAAGAACAAAATTGGGGATCACATTACCAGATTTCAGATTATACGACAAAGCCACTGTAATCAAAACAGCCTGGTACTGGCACAAGAAAAGGCAGATAGATCAATGGAACAGAATAGAGAACCCAGAAATGGACCCAAGACAATATGTTCAATTAATATTTGACAAAGTTGGCAAGAGCATACAGTGGAGTCAAGACAGCCTCTTTAATAAATGGTGTTGGGAAAATTGAACAGCTACATGCAAAAAAATGAAACTAGACCACCAACTTACACCATATACAAGAATAAACTCAAAATGGATAAAAGACTTAAATGTTACTCATAAATCCATAAAAATCCTAGAAGAAAATGTAGGCAACAAAATTTCAGACATCATATGCAGCAGAATTTTCACTGATACATCACCTAAGGCAACAGAAACAAAGGAGAAAATGAACACATGGGATTACATCAAACTCAAAAGCTTCTGCACAGCAAAAGAAACAACCATCAAAATGGAAAGGGAACCCACTCTATGGGAGAGCGTAATTACCAATGATACATCAGATAAGGGGTTAATTTCCCAAATATATAGAGTGCTCATACAGCTCAATAAAAGGAAGACAAAGAACCCAATTACAAAATGGGCAGAGGACCTAAATGGAAACCTCTCCAAACAGGACATACAAATGGCCAAGAGACATGAAAAAATGCTCAATGTCACTAATCATCAGAGAGATACAAATTAAAACAACAATGAGGTATCACCTCACACCTGCCAGAATGGCTGCCATCAACAAATCATCAAACAACAAGTGTTGGTGAGGGTGTGGAGATAAGGAGACTCTAGTACACTGCTGGTGGGAATGCAGACTGGTGCAGCCACTATGGCAAACAATATCGTGTTACCTCAAAAAATTAAAAAATGGAACTTCCATTTGACCCAGTGATCCTATTTCTAGGAATATACCCTAAGAAGCCTGAAACACCAATCAGAAAGAATATATGTACCCCCATGTTTGTAGCAGTACTATTTACAATTGCTAAGATCTGGAAACAGCCCAAGTGTCCAGCAGTAGATGAATGGATAGAGAAGTGGTGGTACATATACACAATGGATTACTATGCAGCTGTAGGAAAGAAAGATCTCTTATCCTTTGAGACGACATGGAGGGACCTGGAAAGTATTATCCTGAGTGAAACAAGGCAAACAGAGAAAGACAAGTATTATATGATCTCACTTATTTGTGGAATATAATGAATATAACAGTCTGAGGAATGGGATAGTCCCAGAGATGTGGAAGTGGGGTACAGACTGACAATCCCCAGAAGAGGGGGTGGGGGGAGAGATAAACCACAGAACTCATATGCATGTGTGCATGAACAATGGACATGGACAACAAAGCTGGGGACAGGGCGGGGCGGGGGAATTAGTTGGAGGAAAAAGGAGAAACATCTGTAACAAAAATTAATTAATTAATAAAAAATAAATCAATCAATAAATAAAAATAAGCTGTACAACCTGTGTCAATATTGTACCAACGTTAGTTTTCAAACTGGTTTTGACAACATACCACGGTTATACAAACTATGATCACTGGGGGAAACTGGGTGAAGGGTACATGGGAACACTATACTATTTTTGTCAGTTCATGTGAGTTTTGAACAATTTCAAAATAAAAAGTGACTTTAAGAAAGTGTCTTCACAACCTAAACAATGGTAGGGAATCATACATTTCCACAGCCCACAAGTGCTTCTGGTTTGTATTTCTAGATGCGGCGTCCTAAAGGCAAAACTATAAAACAAAGCAAAACGTAAGAGTGGGAGAGGACAGAGAGCAGTGGTTACCAGACTTTGTGCATTCACGGCACACTTTTGAATAGTAGAATTTTGGCAGCCCTCTTGGAGTGATTAGTAGAGTGAAAACAACATTTAAATGAATTAGGAATAATTACAATGTGACGTGATCATTACCACAGTGTAACAACGTCTCGCGGTGTTTACAAAACAGTTAGTGGTCACCTTTGCCACACTGCCCTGCTTTTCATGAGACTGTTCACTGCCTTGACTGTTCTCTCTTAAATGCTCAAAAGCTCTTGCCCATTTGACCTACATTTTACTCTTGTTCACAGCAGGTTGGACGATCCTTTTATTTTCCTGCCCGTTCAGCTAACCTGCCCACCAGACAGATGCTGCCACACTGCATGTTTTTAGTTGTTCCCCCATTAAAAAAAATGTCATGTTGGCCCTGGCCGGTTTTGCTCAGTGGTTAGAGCGTCGGCCTGCGGTCCGGAGAGACCCCGGTTCAGTTCCCGCTAAGGGCACGTACCTCGGTTGCAGTTTGTCCCCGGCCCTGGTCGGTTGTGCGGGTGGCAGCCACTCGATGTGTCCCTTTCATGTCGATGATTTTCTCTCTCTCTCTGTTCCTCTCTCTCCCTCCCACTCTACCTGAACAAAAAGTGGAAAAATGTCCTCTGGTGAGGATTAAAAAAAAAATAAAATGTCATGTTGGGCAAAATTTGGTTATACCCCTGTGCCAGACTAATGGTCCATTAGTATGTGACCACTCAATGGTTGAGAAACATTGGTCCAGATATTACAGATGGAAAAATCTATTCATGTTCTTGGCCAATGGAAGTTATTTTTATAGAGCCCAAATGAAAACCATACGCTTTTTTTTGGCCATTTTAGACTCTGCTGACCTCCTTCCTCTTCCTTTGATTCAGCTTACACCAAGAATCCTAACGTGGGATTTGTCAACTTTTGTGTCATTTTGTAATTCTTTAAATGTATCTTTTCTTATTCTAGAAAGATAAGTTCCATGAAGATAGGAAAACCTCTGCTACTGATTTTTTGTCACCTTTCTTTTGGCACCTGAGTGAGTTCAATTCCCTTCTAGCTGTACATTCTGAAAATATCCATTAGGTTGATTTATCTACATTAGATGATTTAAACAAAGGTGAGGACATTTAATCATGCCTATGTTGAACTTGTGATTGAAAAATTTTGCCAACTGCCATTCAAAAGACACTGTGAAGGGAATGAAAAGATAAGCCGCAGACCGGGAGAAAATACTGGCAAAAGCCGTATCTGATAAAGGATTGTTATCCAAAATATATAGAGAACTTTTAAAACTCAACAATACGAAAACAAACAACCCAATTAAAAAATGGGCCAAAGACCTTAACAGACACCTCACCGAAGAAGACAGACAGATGACAAGCGCCCAGGCACCAGTAGCTCCCAGATGCTTCCATCATATGTCATCAGGGGCCTGAAAATACAACAGCGGTGAGGCCCACTACTCAGCTGTGGGAACGGCCACAGTCTGAGGGTACAGGAGAAGGCAGACAGATGGCGTCCTTGCCTGCATGGAGCTTACACGGACCTTCTTCCTCAGTGGTAACCTCACACACATCTCAGTCTTGAGGATACGGGTGGGTCACCCCCAAGTGGCCCTCCCAAGGGAACCCATCCGTGTATGACTTGAGGAAGGAGCATGATGTTCTGGGACCACAGAACATACTGAATTCAGCGTCTCAGAACACACCCTCCAGCTGGCGCACCCATGCTTCTCCTCTGGGTTTGGATAGAGCTTCCTTTTCAAATGTTCACAAAAGCATCACATCCTTCCCTTTCTTTGAATATATAATAAAACAGTACCCAACTGCACATGCTAGTTATTAACCTTCTTTTAAAAAACCTTATCTATTGGTTTCCAAGTCACAACCATGTGGGTTCACACACATTGAGGTCGGAAACGAGAGTGCTCCAGCCCTGAAACTGTACTGCCGGGGCTCACGTCCCTGCTTCAGCATGACCAGCTGTGCTGAACTTGGGGAACTGACCCTCCTTGTGCCTCAATTTAGTAATTAGCCAAGTGAGCAATAATAATAGGACCTACTTCATTTTGTTCCACAAGATTAAATGAGAATGACCGAAAGCCCAGTATAAGAATTCAATAATGTTAGCTATCTTTCTGTATCAACTGTCTTCAAACGAGTTTAAAATAGTTCAGCATTGTAAAAAGTGTTTTGCAGAGCCCTAAGTAAAGAAACATACACACACACTTTACATCCCTGTGTCTATTTTATAACTACCAATTTGTATTTCATCTTTTTCACCCAACCTCTCAACCCCCATTCCCACCTGGCAACTCTCAGTTTGTCCTCTGTATGCAGGAGTCTGTTTCTGTCTTGCTTGTTCATTTATTTTGTTATTTAGATCCCACTTATTAGTGAAATCATATGGTATTTTTCTCTGACTGACTTATTTCACTTAGCATAATACCCTATAGGTCCACCCATGTTGTTGCAAATGTTAAGATTTCTTTTTTATGGCAGAGTAATATTCCATTGTATAGATGTACCACAGGTTTTTTTTACCCACTAGTCTATTAATGAGCAATTTATAGGGAATACAGTTTATAATATTGTAATAACTATGTATGATGCTAGGTGGGTACCAAAATTATTGGGGGGATCATTTCATAAATTATATAATTGTCTAGCCACTGTGCTGTACACCTAAAACTAATATTAAATGATATTGAAAGTTAACTGTAATTGAAAAATAAAATAAACACACCCACACACACATGCACACATACATACAGTGGAGCTTCTCTGGATGAGGCTACAGTGAGGATCCAGAGTGTCTGATGCCCCACCCTCCTAGGTTTTCTAGAAAAGATACTATTAGATCTCAGTGTTTCTTAACACCACCTGGTGAACCTGACGATAATGCAGATGCCCAGGCCTTATTCTTCTTCAATGAGCCTGGGCCTCTGTGTTCTTCATTAACTCCCTGCATGATTCTGGTACACACGGAACATTGACAACCACAGCTCTCCAATTCTCTGCAACACTTTCAAAGCCGTTGATCCACATCATAATATTTAACGGCCACATAAACTTCATAGAATGAATACACACTGATGTATTTAAGCACTCCACTATTGATGGAGATGTAGGTCGTTTCCATTTTTTCTTCCAGGTTTAACAGTTGCTGCAGTAAATGTTCTTACACATCTATATCCTTCGGTATGGTATGAATGTCTACCGGATAGATTTTTAGAAATGAAATTGCTGGGCCCAGACGATGCGTGCTTTAAATTTTGATAAATATTGCCAAATTGCCCTCTGAAAGGTTATATCAATTTACTCTCCTGCCAACAGTGGTGAAGAGGGTACTTCTCTCCCCGGTCTGTCATTTTTCTCTTGACTCAGGTTTTAATGCTGTTTATTTTAGGGCATCGATGAAATCCACATCAATGACAAACGGATCTGTAAGCACCCAACTGATTACCTTTCAGAAAGAGATTCAGCAACCCCATTGATACTTCAGAAATCATTTTCTTATCTGTGACCTCCTCCACCACACAGCGAAGGCTTCCACTGATATATCTGCTTATCTCTGCATCTCTGGTGTATTCAAAAAATATAAGAAATTTTGCTGCTTCTTTTGATTTCAGGCTGAGTTTTCTATTTTCCACGAAAGAGGTTATTATTTATAGTCAAGAAATTCTGTGGTAAAAAAATATAATTCTCGCATTGTTGAGTTCCTGGATGCCTTCCTCCGATCAGAGCCGTATCTCTGAGTAACACATCACCGGAGTGACAGTTCTCTGGTGATTTAGGAGGCTGCCGGATCATTAGAGCATTACCGATGTAAGGATGTATTAGTCTAACACATCATCCGTGTGTTATCGCTCTGTGATGAATCACTCCAAATCAGAACAATGGCCTAAAGAAGCTACAAATTCTTTTAGAGTTAGAAATGAAATCTTTTTTTTTTTTTTGAATAAGGAATAAATAAATATGAATGTTCTTTCACAGGGGAGAGAGATCTGAGTTGTGTATTTGTGATCCTCGGACCATCCCTTGGTTGTCGTCCAGTTTGAGCTAGAGACGAGGGTGGGGTTTTCGGTTACAAAATTAACTACCTATGTGGAGGGAAGATCAGCGATCAGTAAAAGGTTCTTCACTCCGATTCTGTGGTATGTTTCCTTTTAAGTCGGGGGCATTTGTAAAAGGGAAACTTTCTTATTTGTGCTTTTGCTTTGAAATGTTCTCAGTTGAGAACAGAGGCCACTGTTTTAAATAACTTAGTTTATCACCTCAGTGCCTGCACCATGTGTGGTGATTTCTTTTTTTTTTTTAATCCTCACCTGAGGACAATTTTGCATTTATCTTCAGATAGAGCTGGAGGGAGAGAGGGAGGAAGAGAGAGAGAAAGAATCATCGATGTGAGAGACACATCGAGTGGCTGCCACCCACACGACCCAACCGCGCCGGGAACAAACTGCAACCGAGGTACGTGCTCTTAGTGGGAACCGAACCTGGGTCTCTCTGGTCCAGGGCCAGTGCTCTAACCTGTGAGCCAAACCGGCCAGGGCAGTGTGTTGATTTCTTAGCGATGGAGAAAAGAATGCGTTCCCCCATTGTTGGAGTCTCCTTTGCGGGGTGCTATTCCCCCCAGAATGGGCTGAATTGTGCCAGTGGGAGGGGTGAGAGGTGTCACACTGCTCCCAGCACTAGCAGGAACACAAAGGACCTCTAGGGAGAGAAACAGAATTGGGTGACCACCATCGCAGGTTTTCACTGAAGATGGGTTAAAACCTTGGGCTGTGGACCATGACTGACTTTGGTTTGAATTCTTGCCCGTCAGTTCCTAGTTTGGGCAAGTCGCTTGACCTCTCTGAGTCGACGTTTCCACCTGTAAAATGGGGATGCAGCTGTAAGGCCTTACAGGGCTGCCGTGAGGAGTATGTGAGCTGGGGCATGCGGAAGGCCTGCACCCCACCTGGGTACCAAGAGGAGAAAATGAGGCCCAGAGGGGTCAGGGAACATGCCCACGGACACACCACAAGAAAGCTGTGGAACCAGGATTTCAGTGAGATGTTTCTGATTCTACAGCCTGAGGTCTTCGCGGGGACACATTCTGGAAAACACACGCTTCACATTCACAGGGCCGCCGGGCATGTCTGGAGGCGCGGCCCACCTAGAGGTATTCCTTGAAATAGACACAAATGGCAAAATGCACCAGAAAAATCACCCTCAGCATCTCCCTGAACAGCACAAAGTCGAGAAGCCTTGGTTACCCCGCGGCCCAGCATTGGCGCAGGCGGGGTCCACCTACCCCACGGAGCCTTCTTCCACCGGGGGCGCTCATCGCCGCTTCTCCTTGTCCTCCGCCCACGCAGGGAGCGCTGGCGGGGCCCAGAAGAGCAAGGATGGGATGTGAAGCACCGTCCACCCACCCACTTGTGCCCCTGCCTCCTCATTCCCCCTTCCAAGCACATTGCAGAGGACAATTCTGTTCGGAGCAGGCATTAAAATGTCATCAGAGCCACCGTTCGGATGCAAACGGAATCCTGGGCTCGCTGCGAGGGCTCCTCAGCCTGCCCGACCTCGGGTTCGAGAGAACAAGGGTCTTCTGTGGCTACCGGTTTGTTTTTTCAAAGCACATTCAAAAGGAATAAACACATCAATGCCAGAGACAATGGTATAAATTATTTCAGTGCACTTTTAATTTCTGTGGATAGATGGAAAGTAAGTTTGTTGAAATGAGTTTTTCCCGGTCTGCGGGAGTCCTGTTTTCTTTGGAATGGCTTTGGGAGGCAAAGGAAGGCCCTATTTCCCTTGCTTCTTATTTTTTATTTTTTTGCAGTTGTTTTGGAGAACAATTTTCTCTGACATGTAGCTGGGTGTTTTATGGCTTTAAGAAATATATTGGTTTATTCATCTGTTGCAACTATAATAATATTGCCATTGGAGCCCAACTCGGTAATAAATCAGGCCATTCCTCTCCACTCTATACAAATAATTAAAATAAAAATCGACTGTGCCAGTGAATTTGTTCTACAAGCTGAATAGAATTGTGTGCTATAAGTCTAGATATTTTGGTTGACACAGGACTGTATATCTTAAAAATAAGAAACCAAAATGTGGGAAAATAAGACCTTATTTCATTACGTGCAATTTATAACATTTATCTTGAAGATGAAGTTGCCTTTCTCCGCTGCCTATTAACTAGGAGCCAGAATTCGAATACTGTGGGATGTTCAAGGCACCCACCTCTCTTCTCTTTCTTCTTCTCCCTGCATCATTGAAAAGAACAAGTTGTTACCCCAATATGTTTAATTAAAAAAATAAAATAAGAACATAAAAAAACAAGTTGGGGTTCTCTATTGTGGCTGGAGACGAGGGCCTGTTATTTCTGCCTGCATGCTTGCATGTCATATATATTTTTATTTATGTCCTGCCTTTTTCCTGAAAAGAATTAAGGGAGCTTGCAAAAATACATCATTCAAAATAAAATAAAAATGAGTGAGTCAGAAAAACTAATGGAAAGGGGAAATCAGCTCAGAAGAACAAAATAAAGGATTGAGATTGACCCCCCATGGGGGTGACATGGCTGGAAGGGGCCATGCGTTTGGCTCGGAGGCTCTTGGTTGGATTAATGCTCTAATTCCCAGTAACCATTAGATTAGAAACACATTAATGACTCAGGAGAAGCCAGACTGTGCTTGGTGCTGACCTGGAGGCTTCCCCCCTCTGGGTCCTCTCTGAGAGGACACTAGCTGAGGGACAAGAGGGACAAGAGTCTTCAATAGCATCCTTAAGAAACATAAACATTAGTTGAACCTTTCCTTATATTTGTACCTCTCTGGTACAAATGGCACCTCCCTGGTACAAATGGCTGTGCCAATGGCACAGCACCAGGCTGCAAAGTGTTTATTTGATGGGGGGGGGGGGGTCAACCTTGTAGCCTGGGCACGCAGTCCTCTCTGTCCTTGCTAAACCAAGAAAAGATCAAAGCACACCCATGCTTGGAGAAAAGAACATGCTTGGAGAATCTAGGTTGGTTCCTGAGCTCGTGTAATTTTATTTAAAAAAAAAAAAAAAAAGCCTTCAGGTGTAGAAGCACAGGCACGGAGTTGCAATGGCAGCAGTTCTACACAGGTCTACCTCTCGTCCGGCCGGCGTGGCTCAGTGGCTGAGCGTCGACCCTGCACCAAGAGGTTCCCGGGCAGGGCACATGCCCAGGTTGTGGGTCTGATCCCCTGTGCGGGGCATGCGGGAGGCGGCCAATCGATGTTCTCTCTCATCGCTGTTTCTATCTTTCCCCATCCCTTCCTCTCTAAAATCAATAAACAAAAAAATAAAAATAAATAATAAAGTCCTTCTCTCAAATGTCTCAATGAAATTTCTCCCCGAAATGCTTAATTATTATTTTGTGGCCAGCTACATTTTAAAAATTAACATGATGAGTGAACACAGTTAAAGATCATTTAGATTGTACTGGAAAATCATGGAAATCAGCACCCCTGGGGCCCTGGGGCCCTCGTGTCGAACACTTTGACTTAGTGCCATAAACACAGTGAAGCCTGCTTGCGGTCATTTTCACTTTTCTAGTTGCTGCATTTAAAACCAGTAAAACAAAAGCGAACACCCCAGGTGAAATTAATTATAATAATATATTTTGTTTAACCCAACATATCCAAAATATTGTCATCTGGACGTGTAATCAGTACAAAAAGTATTGAGATATTTTACATTCTTTGTATTAGGTCTTTGAAATTTGTTGTATATTTTACACCTAGAGTATCTTCCAGTCCTCACTGGCCACACGTCAACTGCTTCAAGTTAGTGGCCACTGCACTGAATAGAACAGACCTAGAGATTTCTTATTGTGGCAGATTTCCTTTCATGCAGATTAAGAACATGATAACCTGTTATTTTAACAGGTAATTAACTACCGTGCTAAAAATGTATAATAGTGAACAAAAGAGAAATAGCTCTATTTCTGTCATCTATCTATCTATCATCTATCTATCTACCTATCATCTATCTATCTATCTATCTATCTATCTATCTATCTATCATCCATCTATCTATCATCTATCTATCTATCTATCTATCATCTATCTATCTATCTATCTATCTATCTATCTATCTATCTATCATCTATCAACACTTTTCATGTGGATTACAGGATAAGGAGACTTAGATTTGAAATTTGTCAAGAAAGGGATGGGTATATTTTTGGCTTTTTTTTTGTTTTTAAAGATTAACTATTATTTAGTTTTGGGAAATAGGGATTAACATTTAGAAGAAAAATAAGGGATTGATGGAACTCCACCGTCCAATCCAATAAGACTACAGCCACAGAAACGATGGAGGGAAACAAATTGCAAGGATCAATGAATTGGGTCAAGTTTTGAACAGATCAGGGGACCTGACCTCCTTTTCAAGTGTTTTGTTAGTTTAGGATAATAATAATAATAATTATTTTAATTACTTTTGTTACAGATATTTCTCCTTTTTCCCCCATTGACACCCTCCTCCCCATCCCCCCCACCCTGTCCCCAGCTTTGTTGCCTCTGTCCATCGGTTATGCGTACATGCATATAAGTTCTATGGTTTATCCACCCCCCGCACTTCTGAGGATTGTCAGTCTGTACCCTACTTCTATGACTCTGGGTCTATTTTGTTCATCAGTTTGTTCAGTTCCTTGTATTGCAGAAATAAGTGAGATCATGTGATATTTGTCTTTCTCTGCTTGGCTTGTTTCACTTAGGATAATACTTTCCAGGTCCCTCCATGTTGTCTCAAAGGATAAGAGATGTTTCTTTCTTATTGCTCCATAGTACTCCATTGTGTACATGTACCACAGCTTTTTTTATCCACTCGTCTACTGATGGACACTTGGGCTGTTTCCAGATCTTAGCAATTGTAAATAGTGCTGCTATGAACATGGGGGTACATATATTCTTCCTGATTGGTGTTTCAGGCTTCTTAGGGTATATTCCTAGAAGTGGGACCACTGGGTCAAATGACAGATCTCTTTAATTTTTTGAGGTAACACCATAGTGGTTTCCACAGTGGCTGCACCAGTCTGCATTCCCACCAGCAGTGTACTAGAATCCCCTTTTCTCCACACCCTCGCCAACACTTGTTGTTTGATGATTTGTTGATGGCGGCCATTCTGACGGGTGTGAAGCGACACCTCATTGTTGTTTTAATTTGCATCTCTCTGATGATTAGTGATGTTGAGCATTTTTTAATATGTCTCTTAGCCATTTGTATGTCCTGTTTGGAGAGGTGTCTCTTTAGGTCCTTTGCCCTTTTTTTAAAAAATTGGGTTCTTTGCCTTCCTTTTGTTGAGTTGTTTGAGTATTCCATATATTTTGGAAATTAACCTCTTATCTGATATGTCATTGGCAATTATGCTATAACATAGAGTGGGTTCCCTTTCCATTTTGATGGTTGTTTTTTATTTGCTGTGCAGAAGCTTTTTAGCTTGATGTAGTCCCATGTGTTCATTTTCTCCTTTGTTTCTGTTGCCTTAGGTGTTGTATCAGTGAAAATTCTGCTGCGTATGATGTCTGAAATTTTGTTGCCTACATTTTCTTCTAGGATTTTTATGGATTCACAAGTCACATTTAAGTCTTTTATCCATTTTGAGTTTATTCTTGTGTATGGTGTAAGTTGGTGGTCTAGTTTCATTTTTTTGCAGGTAGCTGTCCAATTTTCCCAACACCATTTATTGAAGAGGCTGTCTTGACTCCACTGTATGCTCTTGGCACCTTTGTCAAATATTAATTGAGCATATTGTCTTGGGTTGTAGTTTAGGATTTTTAATCAGCTGTTGGTATGAGGGGACTTACCCAAATCAGTCTGAAAGATTGCAATTTAGAAATCCAGGTAAATTAATCTTTGTACTGGAGATCTTGTCATTTCAGCTTCCCAACATCCATTCTCCCTTCTAATGTAAGCCCCCAACTCCCCCCTGGAGACCGGCCCTGTCCTTCACGCTCAGTCCCGTGCTTTGGGAAATATTAATTGTAAGCGGACTTGCAGTGGTGGAATGGCTGACTTGGCCTGGCCACTGGGTGGGTTTTGGTCCTCTGCCCCAGTGATTGGATCAATGGTGGGCATACTTAAACCAAGCCAGCTGGGTTCGGTCAGAGACACCTTGGGGTTTTTGCTGGAGCAGGTCAGAAGAGGTACTCATTTCCCTGTGCTTGAACCTAGAAGGAGGCGATCTTGGAGCGGCTAGGGCCACTCTAGGAAGCCTGGGAATGAAGCCCCACAGTGGGTGAAGATGCTGAGACATGAAGAGAAACTGAACCCTTATGATCGTGTTTCAGCTCTAGAATCCAGCTGTGCTTGAAACCAGAGAGCTGCTCTTGACAAGAGTAATCTCCCAGCTTTCTCTCTTCCGGCTCTATTTCTGGTTAATACATTTTTAGCACACACTCCACCCCCACCCCCTACCCCCGTTTCGATGCAGTCATCTTTCTCTATAACAACATTTCCCAGTGTGGACTTATTAGGTTAATAGTCCTATAAGATGCTTTAAGAAAAAGTGTTTTCATGGTCAAATGAATTTGATAAATTGTGTAGACTATAGATTCCTCCACATGTTGGTTCTCAACGCCCTTTAGCCCATTAAAAGCTCTTAAAACTTCTCGAGTTAAGAAATTTGATCAGCTCTGTTTTTCTAAGACTTAGTTGGCCACAGCCTTGTTTGTTTGTTTTTTGCTGACATCTATTATTCTACTATGGGACATGCTTCGAAGGCTTCTGCTGTAGGAAGGAAGTAATTCTCCCATGTTTTGGGTGATCAAGCTTGGGCCACCTCTACCTGCGGCACCCCTGGAGATGTCCACGTGCTATCATATTGTGGAGAGCCATCCGTGAGAAGCCATCTGTCTAAATAGACATTATGTGCCTGATGGGGAAAATGTAAGTATTTTAGGCACACATTTAGATGGCTAGGTAACCAAATTAAGATGAACCCGATATTTAACCCAGGCAGATTGGCTTCAATGTTTATTCATCCATTCCATTACTTATTCATGAACTCAACTAATGTTTGTTCAGTAACTCCTTTGTTATAGCCCCTATCCTTAAGGAGGGAAGAACCTAGAGATCCTATTAAGTGAATATGCAATACTCCAATTACTGCTGTTTTAGTCCTTTCCTTTCTTAATGACCATTTATGCTGCTTGACCTCTTGGAGACTGTCTCCTTATTTGTAGATTAGGGATTATGTTAACATCTTTGTCACTGAATTTTTTGAGAATTCAATAAGCTAATGCCCATATAGTACACAGACTAGCATTAGGCAATGTTTAAATGCTCATTACTCTGTTAGAAATAATAATAATGATAATCATACTGTTGGTATACAATGCAGATAGAATCCCAGGCTTGGTAAATGATGGTATTTTCTCCTGAACTTTATTTTTTTTTGAGGTGTCATCCTCTGTTGCAATTCATTGCAGTAGACTACATTAATCATACCCTGTTTTGTTCTTACTGACAGTAATGAATAGTAACCGATACAAACCAGCCTGCTAGGTCACTGATGAGGTGGCTACAAATGTTCTTTTCCAAGGCAGTTCTTAATTACGTTTTGTGTGCGGAATACCATATGCCGGGCTCCTCTGGCCGGAATCCGCTCTGGGTTACAACGTCACGTTAGAGTTTAAACAATGTCTCTGGTTGACTCCTCCTTTGTAAATCTCAGGGAGACGTTTGATTCAGTTGTTGTTCCTTATCATTTTATTCTTTAATTGGATGACTTTCTAATTCTCTCTTTCCCATCTCATGTTTCTACTATTACCTAAGTCAGTGATCGCAGCTGTGCAGGGGGCTGGGGGTTGGGGCTAGCCACCTGAAGGAAGGCGTCAGAGCCCCGAGTGCGGTGATGTGTATGAGGCTGTGGCTGCAGATACAGATCGATCACACACAAAGACTTTTCCAGGACATTGTGAAATACTGTTACATAGAATGGGGCTTTACAACATGGAAAAGTCTGGGAAATGCTCCTTTATTTGAAGGTCAGCTTTTTAATCTCCTCAACCAGCCAGGACACATAGGTGTAAGCAAAGAAGGCCTTTCAGCTGCTAAGAACACAATTGTGTTTCCAAGGATAGGACTGGACTCAGAGGGGAGGGTGAGGTTTCTCTAAAAGACACTGACTTATTCATGAAGCTAAAACATGGATTGGTAGATTCGTAGATGTAGAGAATAGACTGGTGGTCACCAGAGGCCGGAGGGTTGGGGGAACCAGGCGAAAAAGGTGAAGGAATTGAGAAGTACAGATCAGTAGTTAAAACAGTCACGGGGATGTAAAGTCCAGCATAGGGGATATAATTAATATCATTGTAACAACTCTGTGTGGTGCCAGGTGGGTACTGGAAATGTCAGGGGGACGCTTTAAAGTATATGATTGTCTAACCGCTGTCCACCTGAAACTAATACAAAACAATATCGAATCTCAACTGTAATTGGAAACCAACAACAACAGGGGCTGGTCAACTTTCCTGGAAAGATCAGATCACAAACGCCCGAGGCTGTGCAGGCCATGCGGTTTGCAGCCACAGCCTCTCACCTTGGCCTGCTGTCGCGTGAGAGCCAAGCAGCGTGGACACAGTGGAAAAGCGTGAGCATAGCTGTGTTCCTATAAAACTTTATTTACCAAACAAGTGATGAGCTGGATCTGGCCCCATGGGCTGCCGTTTGCTCACACCTGATCTAAAATATGCTGGCAGATTAGAAGTGGCAGGGCAGGGGGGACAGCAAGAGGGACAGCTGCTCTGCAGAAGGAAGGGGAAGATGGCAGCTTCCAGGGAGACAACCAGCTAGAGAGCAGCTATCCAGGCCCCTTCCACATGGGAGAAGCGGTTCTGGGAGCATAACAACATGATTGATGATATGATTTCAGAGGTGATAGCTGAGATTTATAATGATGACCTCACGTCCTCCAGGAGCTATTAAAATATAGTCTGTATATTCTGATGGCATGGACAGTGAATTAGAGAACACATTTGTGAGAGAGATACCAAACTGATGGAAATAAAAAAGGAATTTTGACACTGTGAAGAGGTGAGTGTCGGTTACCTGAAAAATGCTTACTGAATTCTCTATGTTCTGAAATCTGTGGCTCTTGAAGTGTGACTATTTTTATCGTTTGCTACTTAAGTTTGAGCTAACAAAACCAACTTTCTATGCAAGTCTTTGGATAGATCCTCTGTGGAGTTTAGCGGAACATTCAGAATCTACATTGCTTCCTTTTGAAAAGCAACATATGCAGAATGATAAAATGTACTCCATGTGCTCACGGCTCATGCTGACTGCTGAAAAAGAGTGTTCTCCTAGGAGAAAGGCCACTCTCGCTAAACTTGGAGGGAAATCAGTTGTTTCCAGCTTGGGACCTGGGACTACATCACTTTTAGCAGCCAGGCTGCTGCCGAGTTGGTGCCTTTGAGGATTTTCCCAGTACATTCTCCAGGACCATTTTAAAGGAAGGAAATTCTGGGACTCTTCAGGAGATTCTGACTCCTCCTCTTTGTTCTGAATCATTCTATATTTATCATTATTGATGAGGAACATCAATAATGGCTGAGATTTATTCTATTTCTCTCTTCTGTAGAGTTGACATTCATGTTATAAAATGTGAATTTGTACAGATGCTTTGAAATTTTCCCAGGGTGTTTAGAAAACCTCTTAGGTTTTGACCATTAGGGGTTGACAATCAAGTAAAAAATGATTTAAAAGATACTCTGGCTTTACCCTTTGCAAAAGCGTTTCCTTCTTAGCTAGGAGTTTATTACAGCTTTGCAACAATGTTGCAAAGTATTGCATGATGTTAATCCTGGCAGCCTCAGCCAGACTCACAAGGGCAAATCCTGCTTTCATGGCTCATGGCTGGGTGACGTTGAATAGACAACAGCCCCTCTAGATCTGTTCTTTATTTGTAGTATGGAACCCGTAATTCTATATTTTTCAGAGTTGTTGGAGGCATTAAATGAGATGATGCACATGGAGTCCTCAGCACCACACAGGGCTGCCAAGTAGACTGTGCACCACATGACTCACGGGGGTGCCGTCACATAGGCCACAGTGCAGTGTGGTGGCTCCGGCCCAAAGTCAGTGCTTGATGTATGACACTATTGTTATTATTATGGTTATTGTATTGATGATAAACCCAAGGCACACGAATGTTGTAAAACCTATCTATGGTTACAAACCACCATCATGTGGCAACAGCTACTAGGCATAATTGTTATCAACAGTTCTGCTGTGTCTGATGTTAGATTTCAACAGTTGGATTCAGATCATCAGTAATTAGCTAGTAAAAGCTTGGACTAGATCTTTGTTTTTCTGTGGATTTGACTCATCTGTGACGCGACTGCAGAGTTTCCTTCGAGATAACAGTTTCTCAGGGGACTCACAGACTCCCGGGGAGGCACACGGAGAAGCAGTTCATCAGAGGCGGTGGGACACCCCCTGAACGAGTGGGCTGTTTATTCGTGGATTCACTGCTTTCCTTAGGTACGTGAGAAACAGACACACAGTACTGCCATGAACTAGGCACTGATGTTACCGTAGTAACAGGCCAGCAAGAGTGGTTAAGACTTGGTCCCTCCCCTAAGAACCTCAGCAAGAGGTTGGGCAGGCTCCCTGGAGTCAGGGAGGCGGGGACACTATGGCAGGACGGGCAGGAGGAGGGCGCTGGGCGGACATGGGCGGACGTGGGCAGACGCAGAGGGGGGTGGTATCGCAGGCAGCCCTGGGACAATCGAAGTGCACTGGGTGCTGTCAGGCCTGGGTTGTGATGATGTCCAGTCATACCGACGACAACCCTGTCATCTTGGTCAATCCTCTTTCCATCTCTGCATCTCAGCTTCCTCAACTGCCCACATGAGAAAAACAACCTTCTCCCCATTAACAGTCCTAAAGCCTTCTGAGAGGCCAAATGTGGTATGTATGTGAAACTTCTCTGGAAGTATAAGGAGTAAAGTATTCTATTAAAGAAAAGAAGTGATCATTTTAAGTCCAGTATATAAATCCCAGAGAACAGTGTCTTGATTATGTTGTCGTGGAAACCTGGAACAAAGACTTGGGGGCAGAAGCTGGAGTGAGGGGAAAGGGAGACCGCACCCAGGAGGCGGGAAAAGTCCACATTAGAGCAGGTGACTGAGGTTGCTGCTTGGACAGAGGAGTGCGGGTCTCCCAGGACTTCCTGAAAAGCAAAGAGAATGACTCCCAGAATAGTACACCCAAAGGATGGGAGAAGTGGGTGTTTATCCATTAGTTCTGTCAACCAATAAAGACCTGAGGCTGTCCAACAAATTAAATTTTATTTGGGATCTCAAAGGACTAGAATCTGAGAGACACGGATTCAGGCAGCAACCCAAAGTGGGCTCTGGAGAGAGCAAAGGAAGGCAGGGTTTGTAAAGGCAAACACCACGAAATGTGATTCTTTCATGCGACGAAGGATGGCTGGCGCACCAGGGATTGCTTAGTTCCAAGGTGTAAATGCAGGAAGCGAAAAGTACAGGGAAGGAAGTATAGTTCATACATGTCCATGTAGGCTGTCCGAGGACGCTTGTGGCTCGGGGCTAGAGCTGAGTTTAACAACAGGTTTAGCAACTTAATAGCAGCTCTGAGAACAGAGACAGAAGATGTGCACAGACCCCACTTCCCTCGCAGCCTCCTGACTCGATTCTAAGTGACTCTTTTAGCGACTCGATTCTAAGTGACTTATTCCATTTTCTTTCTTTTTTTTTTTATCCTCACCTTGAGGACATTTTTCCTTTTTTTTTTTTTTGTTGTTGTTGTTCAGATAGAGTGGAAGGGAAAGAGAGGAAGAGAGAGAGAAACATTGACGTGAAAGGGACACATCGAGTGGCTGCCACCTGCACGACCCAACCAGGGCCAGGGCCAAACTGCAACTGAGGTACGTGCCCTTAGCAAGAACCGAACCCGGGTCTCTCTGGACTGCAGGCTGACGCTCTAACCGCTGAGCCAAACCAACCGGGGCTCCATTTTATTTCTTATTCTAGCATCAATTTCTATCCCTCTACTTAAGTGCTTGGGTCTGGATGACAATGGGCAAAAGATACAATTTTCTAAGGAATGTCCACAGTATTGAAATGTCTGATTTATTTCCAGCTTCTCGACCGAATATGCTTCACAGTTACAGAGACCTGTTCTCCCTTTCACTGTTCTCCTCCAACCTGTATGGACAGAAGGCCCGCTGGGAAGAGCACACGAAATAACGCTCCGGATTTGTTAAAGTGCTTTCTCTGCCTCAGTTTTGATGTTGCTTCTTTTGAGATAATCTTCCTCATCCCCGAACATTCCCATAGAACGTGGGTCTGGACAAGACGTATATCTGTTATCAAAACTGAATCTTCTCTAACCAAATTATGGGTAGATAGCCAAACACTTTCTGAATTCACACAATTGACTTATTAAGTAGGAAACAATACAATGGCTTTATGTGGATGGTACCTGGAGTTCTAAATTCTGAAAGTCCTTTACGGGTTTGATAAATGTACACTTTATCATAGTAAAACATGCTAAAAGCAAAATAGAAATATCTCTCTATATATTCCTCCTACTGGGCCTTGAACATCCAGCAGGCCTAACCTATCAAAAGGATGCTAAAAATAGTTTCATCCACAAAGAGGTTCTGAAGTGTGGCTTCTGATGAAAACACTGTCATAAGACTCTGCTGTAATTCGATAACTTCTATATCAATGAAATCTAATTTTCAACTTCTCTGATGAAGTTTGTCTCTTTAACATAAGGACAATATGTTTGCACTTTTAGGATTTAATTCCATCTGCAATTTTGTACTAGATGCCTTTTTTTTTAAATGAACCAAGCTACTGCTGGCCTCAAGTTTAGTGTCTTTGAAGGTGACTATAGGAAGGTAGAAAATTTAGGCCAAACGTGTGACCTAATTATTTGAGTTTCTGGAGGTGGCAGCTGTTCATGAGTTTAGCTGTTTCCACGGAAACAATTAGCTGTAAGTCCTCATCCCTAACTCTTCAGCATCCCTGAGTAGGCAGCTATCTCCCTAATTAGCTGAGTGATCTTCGGCAAGCCACTTTATAGATGGAAAATTGAAGGTCGGAGTGGAAAATGTTGATAGCAATGTTCTCCTCGTCGCTGTAAACCACCTAGCATGGTGCTTCCCATGTAGTGTGCACTCATTCAAGAAGGATTGCTGAGCATCTGCTTCTTGCCTGGCACTGCTCCAACGGCTGAGCTTACTGCGGCGCCCATGGCAAACAAAGCTCACATTCTGCTGTGGGAAGGCGGACAGAAGCAAGGGAAGAAGTAAGGGTTTCAGGCGGTGTTAGAGGGAGCGTATGCCTTCTAAGGACTCAATATCCAGGGATGTCTCTGAAAAGGGGACGTTGGAGAAGAGACAAGAACTGGATTGATCTGTGGGCAGAGGGAATACCAGCCCGAGATCCTAAGTTCAGCATGAACTTGGCATCTCTCGAGAGCAAGGAGGCCTGGAGTGTCGTGAGCACAAGAGAGTGGTACGAAGTGAGCTAAGGCCACGGCTGGGCTATGAAGGCCGGGAAGACACTGATTTAGGTTCTGTTCAAAGTGTGATGGGAAACCATCAGAAACTTTTGAGCAAGGGAGTGACTTGATCTGATGTGTTTATAAGATCTCTCTGGATGCTTTGTAGAGAAGAACTCTGGGTGGGAGAGGAGGCAGGGAGAACAGGTGGTTGGCCTTTTAAGACCAAAGTTGATGGATGATTGGACCAGAGAAGAAAAGTTAAAAAAATGTGAGTTTATTTTAGAGGTAGATCAAGAGACAGGACATGGATGTGAAAATGGATGGAAAGGAAAAATTAAAGTGAATTTCTAATATTTTGTTTGAGAAACTGAGTAAATAGTGATGCTATTTTCTGAGATGAGAGAGACATGGAAAGAGGAGTAGGTTGGGAGGGATTTACTATATAAGTGCAGAGATGCTGACTTAGTTTGAGTCTCCCCAGAAGAAGATCCTGAGATGAGGATGGAAGTGTAATTAGATTATTTGGGAGGTGATCCCAAGTAACACTGTTATGGGAGGGGGAGGGGAGACAGGGAAGGGAAGGCAGCCGGTGGAGGATACATGGTCAGGCACGTTACCCCTGCGGGCAGGTTCCACTTGGAGAATTCTGGGACTCAGTGTAGAGTCATGCATCTCAGTGTCATTCCACCTGAGTATTGTGGAAGCTGTGTTCTAAATCTGTCAACTCCCTGAGCCATTGATTGAAAGCTGTTCCTAGGGGAGGGGGGAAGAGTTTTCCAGGACCTCTGTCCTGTTGTGTGCGCAGGTGTAGCAGCCTCTAGCTGTCAGAGGAAGTCCTTAGGTAAAGAGATGCAGGTAGGTCAAGATAAGGATGTGAGCAGCCCCTGCTACGATGCCAAGTGGGCGGATGGACCCAAGTCTGTAGCTCAGGTGACAGGTCAGCACTTTTCAGTGTATAGAGAGTATTTAGAGCCATGAAACTAGAAAACAAATCATCTATGAAGAAGAGAAAGCCCTGAAAGTTAAAGTCCATGAAGCATCAACATTAAGAGATGGCTTCAAGGAAAAAAATTGAGAGTCACCATTGAGGTTGGAAGAAAATCTGCAGAATGAGGTGTCATGGGAGCCCGGAGAAGGTTTTCAGCATAGTGGGAGTGATCCGCTATGTCAGATGCCAGTCAGGGTGGAAGGGCTGTGGAGAGAGAGAACAGTGGATGATGCCACTCCGATTTAGGGCAGACGCACAATGCCTAAGGTTATTACTTATGGTTATTAGATCCTCAAAGATCACATTTAGATGATATTTTTCTTTTGAGCTGCCTTTTGAAAACTTATGATCTAGGATCTCCTTATTGTGGAATTCATTCCCTTGAATTCCTAGTAGGGCCACCGTAAATCTTGGCTGAATGTATTTTGATGAATCTTTCTTGCAGAATCAGGACTTTTTTTTTTTTTTTTTTGTAGCAGGAAATTTCTAGACAGTGGGAAGAGAAGATGTCTCAGTAAAATGCCTACTTTGTACCTTTGAGATTTCAAGTAGCAGTTCTGGAAAACATATCTTCCTGTGTGACACTCCTAACAGTGGCTATTCTAGACCTGGGGTTGTGTAAAAGTCTCCCAAAGAATAAGAAATGACTTGGGTTTCTTAAACAGGTCTGTTCCATACAGGCAGTGCTTCTCCAAAGAACTTCTATACTCTTACATTTTAAAAGCTCAGTCAGAACTATTAGGCATTTGAGACTCCACCGTATCAATAAATGTGCACTAGCTTGCCTTTCTTTACATGTCCACCTGCAAAATGAAATTTGAGGAAGGACTTCTCTCCCCATGCCTGAGAGTTTGTTTAGGTCATATAGGGGAATATTAATATCATAGAGGTAAAGGGGTTCACTGAGCAGGACCCTTCCCCAAACCTTACCCAAGTTGCCACTTTAGCCATATAATAGATACTTATGACTTCCTCTGGGCCTGAGAGAGTGTTCCAGACAGACCATCTGAGCTACTTTAATGTCTTCTCTTTTAATGGAGTCTTTCAAGAAATGTCATTGTCACATTCCTGGCTTAGGATGAGAAAGTGGAGCCAAATGGACAGTGACGTGTTAAGACCAATGTGTCACTTTGGGAAACTGTTGTTGAGGTAGCCAAAGTGTGTTCCTGAACAATTATCTCAAGATAAATACTGAAATCTCTGACACGATCAGGGTTTAACTTCTATCAGTTCAGATTAGAGGAATACTTCAAGCTAGTTCTAAGCACTGAGTTCTGACTGATGCTTTTGCTGTTTCTTTGAGCTTTTGTATTTTCTGAGACTCCAGCAACCTGCCTCATGCTTACATATCTAAGATTTTGCCCTTACCTTCATTGTGATAAACATTTGATTGGAAGAGAGGCATATACATATATGTGTACATGCATGCATATTTGTGTTTGCATATATGTTATGTGAAGTTTTAAAATAAATCAGTTGCCTACTTCCTGGACTCCATACTATTTTTGACTGTTCTGTAAATTGTGTTGCAGGCTGATCTAAAAATCAAGAGTTGCAGATTACATTCAATATCTTGAGTAGTGTGTGAAGTGAAAACGACCCTCTCCAATACGTTCCACGGCTCCCGACACCTTTTGTTTTCCATGCCTGTTTCTGAGGCTGTCCTTATGAAGGTGGCACAGTTTGCGCTTCAGAAACACCTCTGTTCAACCGCCTCTGCTCTCTGCCAGGCCCCGGGGGATGCTGGGCTTTGAGGTCTCTGAACAGCTGGGGAGGGAGAAGCTGGCGGAGGCATGCTAGGGATGAAGGAGTTGCAGGAGAATAAGAATGGTTGATTGTTTTCCTCTCAGTTCAACCCTTGGATTATAGAAGTAGACCACAGACAGTGAAGGAGAGTTAGTTTCCCTTTCTTTCTTTGGCGTTAACTATACTCTTTTGATCCAGAGAATATTTACCTGTTTCTAAATCAGTCTCACTTAATGATATGGCAAGAATCAAGTCCCTCTATCTTTGTGTATACAGTTTTTATTTTTCCTTTCTCCAATCTTTGGTTGGTAGTGTTATAAACACTCTAGACCTTTTGTGTACTTATGAGTAATTTATTGGGAGGGTTTGGAGTATGAATATCAGTTAACACTGTCAATCCTGAGAAAGAAGATACCTACTAATAAGGGCTCCAGGTGGCCGACTGTGCTCAAATGTAAAAACTGAGCCTGGCAGCTATTTCTAAATAGGGACCCCTCAAGCAAGCCCCGCCTTAAGGAGAAGCCAACACTGAACTTCCTGCCTCCTACACCAAACTAGGCATGCCTGCACTGTGTGTCTGTCATCTGAGTTGCCCTTATAAGGGAGCTCCTGGAATTGTGTTTCGACCAATAGGACTGAGACTTCCCCTGTCCAATCAGTGCTGTGTTGCTACATCCTTATTAGTATCTTTTTTTTTTTTTTTTTTTTTTATCTTCACCCAGGACACTTTTCCATTTTTTGTTCAGCTAGAGTGGGAGGGAGAGAGGGAGAGTGAGAGAGAAACATCGAAAGAGACACATCGAGTAGCTGCCTCCTGCACGACCCAACCAGGGCCGGGGACAGAGCGCAACCCCTTAGCAGGAACCGAACCGGGGTCTCTCTGGACCGCAGGCTGATGCTCTAACCACTGAGCCAAACCGGCCAGGGCCCTGTTAGTATCTTCACCGACCAATCGGAGGAGCCCCACTCTGACGGATAAGGACAGTAGTTTCTGGACCAAACTGCGAGAATTTGGAGTCCTCATTTGCATGGAGATGGACCAATCACAGCTGAGGGGCGGAGACTTCTTGCTATATAAGTCAGCTGCCCCCTGGCTCTGGGGGGGCCCTTTCCCTGCAGAAGGGAGACTGCAGTTCCCTGACTGGAGCTGAACCACTGGTCACCTCTTGGGAGAGATCGGAGCAGGACGGAGCTGTCTGGATGGAGGGGTTCCCCGAGGACTGCCTTGCCACAGTCCACAGCTGAGCTGTTTGCACTGACCAGTTTTCCTCTTCATCACACCTCATGTTGGGGATCCCTGTTGGCGTTGAATTGGCGGCAACGACCCAATGACCTTCAGTTCACAACCCCCAGGTCAACCTGGAGTCCATGGAAAGAAAGTTGAACCTCCCAAGAAGGTACGTGGTGCTCCATCCACCTCAGACCCTGCTGCTGAGACACTGCTGCGACAAAGAGCAATTTTCTTCTAGTTCAGCATCGTGTAAACCAGAGCGTCGAGTTACAGATACCTGTCGCTCCTTTCAAACGATTCTGGTTTCTCGGGGGCTCTCCCAATTTCTCATTCAGATTTTTTTTTGGTATCTCTCTGCCTGCAGTACTCCTCATTAAAAATCAGCAATGAGAAATGATAGGAGAGCTTAAGTTTGAAGTACCTTCAAAAGTGCTCAAATAGTTCACGTTTTGAGTCTTTATCTCTCGTCTCTAAAGCCTCCTCTAATTGTGGCTTTTTGTTCCTGTGCCTTTTGTTCAAGGAATACCTCCTGCACCAGGCCCTTGAGGCCTGCCTGTGGCTGGCCCCGGGGGGCTGTCCCAGGCGGTGGTTCGAGGCGCTCTGGGGGGAGAATACCCCACGTGAAATGATCAATCACGAAACCATTTTAACTGTCATTAAAACCTCTTTGTGAGTGATCTCTGTTCTTCCCTCACATGAGATAAAATGAAAGGCGAGTTGAATGTAAAAAAATAATTGCTCACCATTTCCAAAGGGGAAATGTCTCTGAGGACAAGAGGGAAGAAAACTTTCTCACAAAAATTCAATCTTTCGTTGAAAAGCACTTTAATTTCCCTCAAATATTCCAACATGTTATTTTCCCCTCAGGAAGGATTCCTTTAAGCAAGCAGACGTGTGAGGGCGTCCCATTCCGGGTCTGTTTTCCGGATGAAGCAGCCCGCCCTGTGTTTCTCAGTAGCCTGGAACATTCGCCCAAGCCCAGGCCCTGCCATTGTGGAACAGGCAAAGGCAGGTTCCAGAGTTTGCTCAGTTGACAGGGATCGAAGGGGTCGCAACTGCAGGCCCTTGCACCCCCCATCACGCAGCACCCTGCACCCAGGAGGCCACGTTGGTCAAGAGTGGAAATTAAGAATCACAAACCATTGTCCCCTTGAAGCTGTCCTAGCAGCAGAATTGGAGACTGTTTCAGAGCCTAACGACAAAATAGAGTGAAAAAAATTCATGATGCCTGCTTACGTGGGGTCTCAACTTCAGTTTTTTCCTTTGCATCTCGATTTCTACCACAGGCGAGGATCTGCCTCCAAAGCAGGGCTCCGGGTGAGAGGCGAGGAAGCTGAAGGAGGGAGAGTCTGTCCGGGGCTCAGGGAAGCACTTCTGAACCCGTTTGTCCACCTGTCTGGGAAGGCTTGGAGCACGTGACCCTTGCCTTGACCAGCTTTGATGCCTTTCATGCTGAATGTGGTTTCCGAAAGGAATGCTATCCACAGTTCAAAAGCTCTGAGCTAGGGGCCCTTCCTACAGCATCCGAGTTACTGGGAACACGTTTTCTATTACTAACACCTCTGCGTGAAGTCACTGTCCCTTTGACACATGAGATAAAATATCAAAATGTCCTCATTATGAATGTAACAAACACATTGTAATAAGATTGAAAATAGGAAAACGGAGGTGGTGAGGACGTGTGTAATTCCACCACTAGAGAACACCTGGCGGCATCTCAGTGCATTTCTACCGGGACGTTTCTGTATTCCAGGTGTTCTGTGTACTTGCATCATATCGTGTATAGATATTTTGTATCTTGTCTTAACATTATAATGCTTTTTCTCATTTGTACATATTCTTCCTGATCTTTTTAATAGCCGAACGGATATACTTAATTATTTTCCTGTTGCCAGGAAATTCATTCCAATTTTTACTCCTGCAAATAATATTACAATAGATATTTGTATTCCTATGAACTCTGGTCTCCGGCCAAGTCAATCTGACTTCGAAGACATTCATGCGGTTGGCTCAGGACGCAGAACCCTGGCTGATCCCATGTTATACAAACTCTGTTTCGTCCCTGTGTTTACAGTCACCCACGGCATGTTTGGAAAATGCTCATGGACTTGTTTTCACGATCCGCCCCACATTAGATCTGCCAGCCACTTGAGAAAGCTAACTGGGCAGCTTGGGCAGGAGAGGCTGTGGTAGGACTGTGTTTGAAAAGAGTAATCTGGAATATTCTGTGAGTTACAGCCCTCTCGGTGTAGGGAGGAAGAATGTGCTCCTGGAGGAGGTTCGGCACCGACTCCCATTTCCAGTCTCCCCGGCGGCAGCTGTCACTCCGGGGTCCGGCTCCCTCACCTGTGGCGGAGGATGTAGCATGACCGGTCCAGCTGCAGTGTCTTCCACGCGCCTGTCCAGCCTGCAACAGCTCCTGGCCATTAGTAGAGCCACCGAAGAGTGTTACATTTCTCAGTGCTGTGAAAATTGGTATTAAAAGAAGTACTTTAAAAAAAAGAAATGGGAGCTTAAGAGCTATAATAAAAGAATAACCCTTAAAGCAAGTCAATTGGAAAGCATAATGAAGTTGATAGTGGTCTTTTTAGTTTAGTCATGAATTTGTTGGAGGAAAAATGACTTTTCTGAAAACCACCATCTGTGCCCTAAGTGGATCCATTAACACCGCTGACGACACCGAGCAGGCCCGCCGCGTGCTGATTCCACGGTGCTCGCGGCTCCGGTGGCCGAGTCGCGTCCACTCGGCTGTGCCGCAGGCGCTCGTTACTCTCTAATGAATTGTGATCTTCAGGGCGAACTTTGCCTCTTGAAACAAGAGTCCCCGTGTTCCTCAGACCTCGAAGTGGTGACAGGCCTGGTGATGGCTGGAGGCTCGAACAGCTCCATTTTCTTAACACTGCTGCACGTCGAAGTCTATCACAGTGGCATCCAGGGGACAGGCCAGGGGTTGGGGCACAGCTACGTGTGGTCATGTTGTTCAGGCTCACCCACATTTACTGTAGAAATGCTTTTAAACTTTCACACAGAGGCAAATCTATCTTCATCACAGTAGATTCTTTAAATAATTTTTCTTAAGTGAGGAATATTCTTTTTTGAAATGCAATTACTCACCCTTTGATTTCTTTAAAAAAATTTTTTTTCTTTATTGAATTTAGAGAGAGAGGAAGGGAGAGGGTGAGAGATAGAAACATTGATGAGAGAGAACATTGATTGGCAGCCTCCTGCATGCCCTCCACTGGGGATTGGGCCCACAACCCGGGCATGTGCCCTGACCAGGAATTGAACCGCTGACTTCTTGGTGCATGGGTTGCTGCTTCAATCACTGAGCCACACCGGCCGGGCCGATTGATTTCATTTTGAGCAGTATTTTCACATCTGAAACCTGTTAAACTTCTATATAGAAGTGCACAGTAGCTGTAAAATATTCTTCTTTTCCTCACTCTGAATTTTGAAGGTTATAGTCTACAAAGCAGTATTTTCATGTGTTGTTTCTCATTCAGCCAATGGGAATTTATTAAGTACCTACTTTATACCTAGTATCTGTTAGGTGCTGGGTAGGTGATTCTAGCTCTCCTGCAAATATTCTCTAGAGATTTCATGTACCTCCTCAATTAAATTCCAAGCCTTTAAGGGTAGAGATCATATGCGGCTTCCTTTGATAGCCTCTGAAAAATAAAATCTCTGCAAGAAGTACTTAGCAGATGCTAAATGAAAGAATAAAAAAAAATGAAATAAGATTAAACTTATATTGCTTAACAAAATTGGCTTATCACATGAGATTTGGAAATCTTTTTATGAAGGCTGTGGGATGGGATATGATGTTTCTGTTCTTTTCTTTGCTTAAAATTCTTTCAGTCCAATGGTTGAGGCAAGTGATAGTGGATGGCAGAGAATAGAGACTAGAGACTGTTTAAAGTACTTGAGACGTGGGAAAACTATTTCTGTAAAGATGGAAAAGGATCTTAGCAGCTTCCAGTCAATTTCTCCTGTAGATGTGAGAAACGAAGCTTAGGGAGCGGGGAGCACTTACTCAAACTTGCCCCGTATCTTAGTGGTAGCGGCAATGCTGAGATTGAAATCCTGGCTTTGAATTCATAATCCATCCTCGGTGTCTCACTTTCATCTAACATGGCTAAATCTGCTCATGCCCCGGTTGGGGTTTTGACGTTCTAGGCAACATAACCTGGTTCTGATCGACTTAAGCAAAAAGGGGAGACTCTGGGGTAGTCGACATCATTGAAGACTAGAAGAACCACACCTCTGGAAGGCCGGGGGAGCTGCTCCCTGCCCGGGAGAGCGGAACGGAAGGGTGGTGCCTCAGAGCCACCGCCAGAGTGAGCCAGCACCGAGGGCTGTTCCCGCACTCACGGTTCCTGTTCCAGGGAGACCTTTGGCTGGTCTTTTGGGCTCCCTGCTGCCCCATACGCAGGGAGGGTGGGACACCTGATGGACAGTCCCAGTAAGACGGATTCCATTGAGGGGATTCCAAATCAAAACCAGGTGCTGTTCCCAGAAGGAGCATGAATGCAGTGTAGGAAGACCAGCAGAGCGCGGATGCACGAATTACTCCTGTTCACTCATGAAATCAAGTGTCACACGCATGTGGGCATTGCCCTCTGCAAATATTCACCACTCTGTCCGTGCCTGTAATCCGTCTCCGAGCTGCGTACTCCCAGGACCCTTCTACTTTACAGGGAAGATCGAGTCTAAAGGGAGTTCCCTTGGTACTCCTCGGCTCTACCCAAACATTTGCCCTTCCTTTCTAGTTTCTCTTCTAAGACATCACCCTTTACATAAACTCTAAGTCCCACCATCACACCACCACTGGGGACTTTGCTGCAAAAATCCCATCTCTACCGACCCTGCACCCCCATGAGCCTCTGGTTTAGGTGGTGTCTGTCCTTACCTCCAGGGTGAAGCATGAGCCCTCAGCTCGCTCCTGAATCCCAGCAAGTATTTCCAGCATCGATTAGGGTTTCTCTCTAGAAGGAGAGAGAATTCAGGATTAGCGGAGCCCCACAGGAGAAGCCAAAAAATGAAGGTGTGATGAGCAGACAGGGGAGCCCTGCGAGGAGGCCCTGAACCCACAAACCGGGGAAGAGAGTGTGGGGTGACGTTCTGCCTCATGGGGAAAATAGGAGGGACTAGTTCGGGGGCCTCCTGAGGACTTCTTACTGGACTTGTTTAGATTTATTAAATGTGGCTTTTGTCCTCTGGTGACTTAATGGTGCCCCTCAGAGTCTGATGCCTCCATTGAGATGACCCACTTTAAACGCAGCGTGACCAAGGGGCATGCTCTCTGACTGCCCATGCCAACATCAGACCTTGTTCTCAGCTTCTCATCATCGTCCCGCTACAACCAGTGGGCCTTTCCTTCTCCCTTCGGACAGCTCAGCGAGGCACCAAAGAAAGAGCAGAGTGATGAAAGGGACACGACCATGGTCAGCTCACTGAAAATGTTTTCTCTGTTAAATAGCCACGCGTGAGCACCTTGACACAAATGTTTGCATCCGGACTCGCACCCACATGAGTTACTGCCTCCTGAGCCTTGTGACTTAGCTACTGGGACTTCTGACCTCTTATTTCCCAGAGCCTTGATTTGGCATGTCAGCCTGGTCATTGCCCCCACTTGCTTGAAGGAAAATTTTGTATGACACATCTAATCAGCAGGTGACTAATGGGTACTGGTTTCTGTGGCTCCTGCTTAGAAAATTGGAATTTACCAGATATGACACTTTTAGTAGAAGCACCATTATCGCAGTCACCATGGTTAAAAATTTATTGATCAGAGGGCGTTTTCTGAAAGTAACACAGACCCACTAAATTAGCTAGGTAACTGGTTTATTGTAAAGATGTACAGAAGTCTCACAGAAATAAATAGCCCGGCTTGTGGGGAACTGCTGAGTCTACCTGCTTTTTCTTTTTGGGGTGCAGGCTCATTGCGGAGGTACATCTGCTTTATGAACCTCTTCATACCTTTTCATGGTCATGCAGCCCTCTGCTTCTGTAGGGAGGTCTTGCTGGCTCTCCAAGGACAGGGTTGTGGTCAGGCATGCTTTCACACATCTGCTCAGACCCTCCTTCATCAGTGGGCCCCTCTCTCTTTATCCTGCACCTTGTCTCTGGTTGCCAAGGACTACGCTCTAGTCTGAACTAATGATGTGGACTGAGATACACACAGCCAGGAGGAGAAGCCTCCGTTGGGCCTAACGCGCTGGCTTGCAGAGGTGGAAGACGGCCTCTCCAGTCCACGGGAGGGCGCTCTCAAGGCTGTGTCTGTCTGGGAGAAACAGTATTGGAAACCAATGAAGATCCATTGCTGGGACCAGACAGCGAGATACTTAACATAGTTACTAGCTGTGCTAACTGATTTAATGAACAGGGAACATAACAAATGAGTATGTTTACCAAGTTAACTTGTGAAAATGAATATCTGTAATTAAAGTGGCTCACAACTGACAGGCAAACAGGAAATTATTGTTATTATTATGCACAAATCATCTTAAAATACCAGAACTTAATAAATGGGGGAAAAAACAAACAATGGCTAAAACTGTCTGCTAAATAAAAAATAATGACGAACACCTGTGGTCTTTTTATAGGACTCCAGTGGAGATTTTTTTTTTTGTGAAGACCTAATTATGTTTTTGTAATGCCACCATTTCATTATTTCTCTGTAGCATTATTAAAAGGAAATGTCTATATTTTCTCTGTAAAGGTCTGGCACGTAGATTCAGGCATGGGGTTTTCTTAATGCTACTCTGACAGTTCTCGCTACTTATTGGCAATGAATATAGGCTTTGGCAAGGCTGGGTTTTCTCTTTGGTAATACTGGGGCCCGGCCAGGGGAATAGGGCGCTGTAGACCCCTTCAGACAGACTCTGCCAGCAATAACGGAAGACAGTGAAGCCGACTGAGTACCACGGCTTTGTAATCAGTCTCCCTGGTCTTCAATCTCACTTTGTCTCTTCCTAGCTCTGGCTAATTACCAAACTGCTCTGTGCCTCAATTTTCCCATTAAAAAATGGGTATACTCATTATACACATCTCACAGAGTCATCGTTTAAACTAATGCAAGAGAAGAGCTTATCATGCTTTGCACATTGTAAACGCCAACAACTGTTAGTGCTGTTGTTACCTGCAAGTTAGCATTCTCTGAGAGTCTCCTTCCACCAAGTGGTTCTGGGAGGCGGCGCCAGGATGCCCCGGTGTGCGCAGGGAGTCGCAGCCACCCGAGCAACCCCGATCTGCAGAGCTGAGTGTATTTTCTTCATAGCACCGAACAGCATTTGAAAGCATCTTGCTGGCCTGCGTCTGCTCCCTGTCACTAAGCTCCGAGGAGGGGGGCTATTCCGGGGCTCACCTGTTGCACAGTTCTAGAAGCTGCTGTCACATTGTCACGCTCCGCCTCTGTGCCGCAGGGCTGCCATTCAGGCTAGAGCAGTGTTTATGCGACCCCTGGAGCTGTGCGCCACGGGGGTCTCGAATGTCCCAAAGGGACCTCAACGTACATTCACAGTTGGCCTCAGCCCCTCCCTAACCTCCTCTTCCCCATGATTCTCCTCTTTGTTGGCATCATGTGCCCCATCACCCCACGTAGGAACCCTGGGTAACCGATGGTTGGATGCAGCAAGGATCTCAAGCTCTTTCTTCCACTTCGGTTCCCTGTGGCCTCTCTCCATAGAGAGGCAGGAGTGCGCCATGAACCCTAAACCACGTCGCGTGGCTTTCCCGCTAATGTCCTCCAGCGGCTTCCCGCCGCACACCCTGCAGATCGGGGTTGCTCGGGTGGCTGTGACTCCCTGGGGCATCTTGGCACCGCCTCCCAGAACCACTTGGTGGAAGGAGACTCTCAGAGACCCTGCAGCGTCAGACCCCGGCATGGCCGCAAAGGCCTTATCTTGTGCCACACTCTTGACCTGCAGCTACGCTGGTTTCCAAAGTGCGGTCCCTGCACGGTTAGCAGGGAGCTTGTTAGAGATGCAATCCTGGGCCCACACCAGCTCTACTAAATAGGAAACTCTGGGGGTGAAGCCCACAGTCTGCCTTTCGGCAAGTCTTCTCAATTTTGACCCAACACACGCTCCTTTGTGTGCCTGAGACACAGCAGACTTCCCTCTGCCCGGAATGCTCTCCCAGATCTCCACGATGTTTGAGACCAGCTCTGTTTCATTATTTGTATCTGTTCAGAAGTCATTTCTTAAGGAAGGCCATTCCTGAGCACCCCAAGGCAACTCCGTTCCCCTCTGCTCTCGTTCCTCCGTCATGTGTCTGGGTTTTACTCTCCTTATAGCACTGAACACAATTCGAAATCATCTCTCCCTGTTTGTCTGTGTCCTCCCACCAGAATGTTAGCTCGTGCAGATAGGTGGCACCTTATCTGAGCAAAGCCCTGCTGTGGCCACAGAGCTTAGCGGAGTGCCTGGTACACAGTAGGTGCTCAATAAAAGTTGTCGTGTGAATGCTCTATGAAAATTTTAGAAGGTATGTGTGACAGACTTCAAATCTTCACCTATCCTTGATCCTACATCCCTTGTCATCTGTCTCTATAGCTCTTTCCACTAGAGAAAGAGTTGATTTCTGTGGAATACATTCTAGTAGTTCTCACGTGGGTCAGATCTAGACCCCAAAGGCAGTTTGAAGCTGAGCCCAGTCTAGACCAGTCAATTTTCAGCCAACTCCCACATTTGTGAACAAGAAAAAATTTTTGGGTGGATGTTAATGCACTTTTTTTGCCAGTAACTAATAATATATATATATATATATATATATATATATATATATATATATATAAAATAGCTTTTACAAAGCATAGAGGGAGAAAAAACTCATGTATTTTCATTAGGGAGAAGATTTGGGACCATGTATTGTTTCATAAGCATGCTATATGAAAATTATTTTAAAATGTCAGATATGGAATATCTATATGTTATTTTTATCTGTGTTATTTAAAGAATTTAGAGATGGTCAAAGGTGTTTGCTTAATTTATACAAATGAAATGACTGAATTATAAATCTGACCTCTTTTTTTAAGTTGTGACTCAGCTCCAAGGATGAATATAAAGCTGTGTTTGCATGCTCAGAAGCATGTCTTTGGAAAAATACATTTATGAAAGTTTATGCTACCACTTTTGAGAACATTATATATATATATATAATATATATATAATCTGTTATGTGCCAGTTACCATTAGAATCCAGAAAAAGTGGCAATCCATCTTGGATGCAGGACGTAGGTAGAAAATCTTCGAGAAGTAATTACCGAGTAAGTCTTTTTGAGAACCAAATAAAAGACTAGCTGGTAGAGAAGGTGGGGAGACTCTTTGGGCAAAGGGATTACTTGAGCGAGGTTGTCCATTCAGTGCAGAGAGCATCTGGAAGAGGCACCTGGACCACTGGGGAGAGTGTACGTGGAATCAACTAGAAATAAGTTAAAAAGCAGAACAAAGCAGTAATCACACCTCACGTGTGAAGGAGCCTTTGGCTCAACGAGCACTTTTGTAGCCATCCTCTTGTGCAGTGCTCATGATACCCCGAGGCAGAGCTCTGGCTCCTAGAGAGCCTTGGTGAGGGTCCCGGCGCTGTGGCCGTGGAAAGTACCCGGGAGGGTCCCTCAGCCTCAGCGTTCTCATCCACAGAAGGGTTTTCCTCTCAGGCTTAGATGAGAGGAGGTACATCTTTCGCCTGATGTGCAGTAGGCACCCAAAGCCCGCCCCCTCCCACCCCGTTTTGTGTGTGCACAGTGAGGCTCAGGCTAAGCACCTGTCCGGACGTCACACGGCGAGCAGGCAGCGGTGCAGAGGCCGGATCTCCACCTCGGGGCTCCCCCCTGGCTTCATTTGGCAGCAGCTGATGGATGAGCTCAAACTTGAGAATGGGGAGGTAGAAGGTGAAAGAAACCATTGTGTTTTTGTTTTTGGTTCCCCCTTAGTCATCCTAGGAACAGTGTCCCAGGGAAATGCAGAATCTAAATCACATGGACCATCAGCATTAATCAATCTTCCAAAAAGTGATAAACAGGAAAGGAGTATTTAGTTGATGAAGCCAAAAAACTAGATGTTGCCTCCACTTCTCCCTTTACCTGTCCCTTCTTACCAAGCTCTCTGTCCTGTGGATGGATCTGTCTTGGATCTACTGGCTCCTTTAGCTGACTTGATGGGTTCCTGTGGCTGTGGGCTGGGCTGGGACAGAGTGACAGACACAGGAGGGGGATTCTAGGCCTGGTGTGGCAGAGCCCATGCACAGTTCTCTTTCGCACACCTTCCCGACTTGTATCAAATCTTGCTCATTCTCTATTTCATTCTTTTGGGCATGTTTTTGACTGAAATAGAAGTTGCAGCAAAGGATGGTGGGAATGTGAATTGCTGCATCCACTTTGGGAAACAAGGTGGCACTACCTTGTAGAACTGAACATCTGTGTACTCTGTGATTTAGCCTTCCACCCGATACATGCTTCAGAGATATCCTTGGGTGTGGTCACTGGGCGGCGTGTAACAGAGTATTTGCAGCAACCCAAACTAGAGACAATCCAGATACTCATCATATGAGAGTAGTTAAATAAATTAGGGTATAATTACACAATTTGCTGTATAAATACAGAAAAAAAAAAAAAAAAAGAGTTACAGTTACATAGACCAACCATGAATTAATCCTATAAACATAAAAACTGAATGGAAAAGTAGGTCATTGGAGACATCATATAACATGATGCTATTTTTATAAAGTTCACAGACTAGCAAAATTAAGCAACATGTTTAGGGAGACACACATGTAAAAATTAAAAGAAAAAAAAAAAACAATGAAAACTCTTGGGCCTGTAGAGGGGCAGGGAGACGAGGTAGCCTCAGGTAGACTCGACAGTAGTGGGTGCCAGGTCTTCATCGTTGCATGCCTCAGGATTTACATACAAAATAATACATGCAATGTGCATTGAACGTTACATAATAGATTAGTCGAAGTCCCCTGGACTGAGAGTCAGGGGGGTTGATTATTTAAATTTTAAACTGACATTGATTGTAAAATGTATCACCTGTTTAATAAAAACATTTTGGGGGTGGGAATGCTGTTTAGAATCAAGAAATTAGGTTTAATGAATCTTTTTTAAGAGATTAAACTCAACCTTTGCTAACATGGTGCTGTGGGCAGGTTCTATATCACCACTGGCTCTCTGTCCTGGAAAGTGGATATCAATGTGGGGGGAAAACAAGGAGAGAAAATACAAAATATTCTTTTAAGTTTACATGGTGGGGCTGGATGGCAGTAAAGGCAAGAAGGCTGGCCACTCTTGTGAAGGTTTCTTCTTTTTTTTAAAGGAGAAGTGCATGTTTCCAAACCTCACGTGCTGTGACTTTTGTTTTTTTACTTCTAGGTGTGATCCCGGAGCTCAGCTCAATTATACATAATGCTGTCTAAGAGATACATGCTGAAAACAGGGTCTAGAATGTAGCAAAACTGATTCCGGCTGTAGAAGCAGTTGTTCAAAATAATGTTGCGTCTTACTAGAATGGGTTGTGGGGAGCTCACTCCTTCTTTCTTTCTTTATTTTTTTTATTAGTTTCTCTCATACCCCTTAAGGCAAAGAATTTTTAAAAGGTCCATGTGCTATGAAAGGTTCTACATACCCCCAGAGCCCTTATCCCTGAAGGAAAGGGTTAACCAGAAGCCATTTCTTCATGTTGTGTGATTCTCTTGGGGCTTTGGTCACACTGCGCAGAGAAGACATTGGCGTTGGGATAAACAAGAGGCAAGAAGCAATCAGAAAGTGGCAGGAGACAGTCTGCTGAGTAGCCGCCCTTGGTGCCTTTCAAGCAGCTCTTGTTCTCGAAATTAAAGGAGAAATTGAAGACATGGTCATAAATATAGGACAAAAGTCAATGACAATGCAATGAAAATCTTATCGTTGTGCTCACAGAAAGAGCCCCTGGTGCCTGAGTTAAATGAAACCAGGCAGCGGTGGGCATCCCGGTCAGACACTGTGAAAGTTTTCCTTCCCGAAGGAAACCCACTTGCACGTGGAAAGAAGAATATTAGAAAGGACGAGGGGAACCCTGTGGGACTCTGTGGCTTTGAGCCCAAAAGAAAGGCAACAGCATGTGGGTAAAAGAATTTGAACCAGGGCTGCAGAGAGACAGACCATCTGCACTTATGGACGCTGGCGAGAGCAGATACTGTTTGACCCAGAGCAACTGGAAAAGGGTGTTCTAGAAATTCTGAGTCAGCCCCAGGAGAAAGATGGCAGTAATATGACTAGGAAGGAATATTAAATACTCTTAGAAGGCAGCCACCAGCATGGCTGTCAAAACCAAGGGCTCTGAAGTCACACATAAGTTCAAATCTCTGCTCTGAAAATGCAGTATCTGGGTAAAGCTGGGGAAGCTACTTAGACCACATAAGTCACAGTTTCCTCTTTCTACAATGGGAGCGCAGTCCTTGCCTTGCAGGATTGTGGTCAGATTAAAGGAGATAAGAAGTAGGAGAGAGCCCGGTGCTCACCCAGGACCTGGGCTGTCACTATGCATGAAGTGTGAAATGGAATCGTGGGAGATCAGGTTGATATTGGTGACGTACTCGCTCCAGGTAATTTAGATTCTCCATCTTTTTCTGCTTGAAAAGGGAGCTTTCTTTCCTAATTTGTCCAGACCTGAAGAATCACACCCTTTTATGTAGACAAAGTGTTATTATGTATTTCCAACATACCGCCTTGGTTTTACTGTTTACATAGATGAAAAGTGGCTTTTATAGATTTTCTTTCCTATGTACTATGATCTATGTACAAACATTTAATAAAAAAGACTTATTTTGACCAAGATGACCCATCAATTCAGTCAAAAAAACGAATGTGGCAAAACCTCTCCTGCCTCCAGCACAGTGGCTGTTCGCCCACTCCATCCAAGCGACTAGATGGTAGATGTTTCGGTGCCTCGTAGACAGCCTCGAGTGACTTCTTCCTTTGCGATTTACATGGGAAGAAATTGGGTGATCCTGGTGAATTGAAACCATTGCTTTTGTGTTTGCTTTTTAATTTGGTCCTTCGAGGCCTTAAGATCCAAAGGGAAGGACCTGGATGAAGAGACTGGAAAATGATTGCTGAATGGAGACCGGGTAATTGATTATTGCACTCGGTGGGTGGGGGTTTAGGAGGGAAAGCGTGGGCAGCTTGGCCACGCGGACGCCTCCGCTGGACGTGGGCCGACCTCTCAGAGTGGTAAGAAAGCCCTGTTTGCCTGTGATTCCTGTGCCCACTGCCGTGCTGCCCCCAGTGTGCGGACGGTTACTCTCTGGCCTCCCAGCATTTATTCCTGGCTTCTCAGGAGCTATCCCGTCGTTCCCTTTCGGAGAATGGTCTGTCCCCAGCTTCCCGGGGGTTTAAATGAGGCTATGCTTCCCTCTTCTTTCCTGATCAGAAGGCGGGTCCCTGCTCTCCTGGGGCTCAGAATCTTTAGCATTTCAAGGGCAGGAAATGTAGTGAGAGCTCATCCGCGCTGCACTAGTGGGGGCCCTATGAGCAGATTTGTCACTGCCGTTATCCAGACCCCAAGGCCGCCCTGCGTTCTGTCCTTTGCATCAGTTCCATCCTCTTAACCCCTTCCTCACGTTACCCCAATATTTCCCTCTCCTGACTGTGCTAGTCAGGTTCTGTTTCTGTGACTGGCAAACAAAGACGGGACTGTCACCACTAGCTGCCCCGCCACCTGGCCGTCTCCTCTCTGTCTTCTGCGCCCATACGTCTGCCTCGCTCAAGAGAAGCTGGTTGCGCTCACTTTCGCGTCTCTCGGTTAGGCACAGGTGGCTGGGTTCTTTTGCTACAGCTGCTGTAACAAAGTACCACACAGATGGGTGGCTGAACCCACAGGGATCGCCTGCTTCATAGTTCTGGAGGCGAGAAGTCCCAGCTCGAGGCGTCAGCAGGGTTGGTTCTTTCTGAGGGCCGTGCAGGAAGGATTTGCCCCCGGTTCTCCGCCGACGTACAGGTGCTCATCTTCTCCCTGTGTCTTCACACCCTCCTCCCCACAGGGAAGGCCTGACCCAGTCCGTAGCTGCGTCGGGGGTAAGAAAGGAATGAAATGATTAAAATCACCCCTGGATGATTAGGTTGCCGGGCTGTGATGAGGATTGAATGAGTTGATGCTAGGCAAGTGCTCAGCACGGCGCTGGGCACACAGTCAGGCTGTGTGAGAATCACTGTGCGTTTCTCAGCTTGTCATGCTGCCGACAGCTCACAGACTTGAGGGAGGGCTGGGACACTTCCACACAGTCTACAGCAGCCTGGGGTCGTGGTTCCCAAATTTGTCCGTGTATTAAAATCATCGGCCCCACTGAATCAGAACTCTGGGGTTGAGGCTCCCAAAATGTACATTTTTAGACCGTTCCCCACATGGCTGTGCCCAAGCCAGCCTCACACCGTATTTGGAAATTGGACAGCCCGAGGGCAGTGGCTAACTCTCGCTGATCAGGTCTTCGGTGTGGTGGCAATGGGCCGGCACCATGCAAAAGCCCGTAGGATGGGTCAACCCAGCCCCTCCTGCTGTAGATGGGGAGGGTGAAGGCCGGAGAGGCTGAACGACTTACCGAGGTTGCACAGTTAGTTGGTGGCCGAGATGCAGCTAATACTGCCACCAGGACCCTTTTCTCTGAGCTGTTTCCGCTCCCTTAGCTCTAGCTAAGCTACGTGTTCACACACGGCAGGGTGGGGCTATCTTCTCCGTACTTCCCCGCTGTCACGGTGTCTGGTGAAGAGCAGCACTCGTATGTGTTTGATGCCGCACAATCTACAGAAACCATCCGCTTGTCCCTCTCTGACTCACATGCCCAGTCGAGCACGTGGCAAGAGGAGACATATGTGTTCTGCACCCCAGGGGCTCATCAAGGAGGAGAAAAGGGGGGACTATGTTCTCTGTTACATGCCGAGTGATCCCTCAGGGTGGGGATTCTCAGTGAAGAAACTTTCCCTTGGTACCTCCTGGTGGCAAGACCTCAGCCTAGAACTTCCTGTTAGCCAAGGTGCTTTTGGTTTAAGGTTACAGAAACCCGCTTGAGCTAATGACTTAAGAAGAAGGAGGGATTTATTGAAAGGAGACTGTAACATCTCCTGGAGCCCCTGGGCCTCACGGTGGGCCAAATCCAGGAATTAAAAAGGCATTAGGGACCCAGGCAGCCATTTCTTCTCATCGTCCATCTCCACCCCCCTTTCCCTGGATCTTCTCTGCTTCTCCAGCAGCAAGTCCAAGATGACCCGGCTCCAGTGCCTGCGATCTCTCCCTCTTCCCAAGTCCCTTGGTTCTAGGCACAGGCAGAGCATGTCTCTAGCTGCCCCTAAGTCACAATTCCAAATTTCTTGGAAAGGGAATTTATTTGGTCCAAATAAGATCGAGGGTCCACCTATGCTGAGGGCCCCTGGGGTCACAGAATACTAATGTGAGCGTCAAGAGTAGTTGTGAGCAAAGTGTAGTTCTTGTAGATAGTCTGGTGGGGGCGTGTGTGAGCTGACAGGCTCCATGACAGTATCTGTGAGAGGTGAGTTTGTCAACATCTCCGTGAAGACAATTCGCAGATCACGGTGCCTTACAACAGTAAACACTTCCATCTCGCTTTGTAGGCAGGCGGCTCTGTGCCATGGGTCTTCTCAGCCAGGACTCAGGTGGAAGGGACAGCCCTTATTTAGGAAATGTCTTTCTTGTCACAAAGAGAAAAGAGTAAGAGGCCGTGCCAAATCGCGCACCTGCTCTGCAAGCTTCCCCTTGGATGTGGCTTGGCTCAGGTCTGCTCACCGTGGGCCAGAAAGTCCCATGGCCAAGTCTGACAGTGGGGCAGGGGACACACGCTGCCTCCAGGAAGGCTCTGCAGGTCACTTGCCAATGGGCAGAGAGTGGATCCTCTCCCAGGGCCGGGTGCGAGAAAGTGTGAACAACAGCACAGCCAGCCACAACAGGTTTTAATAATGCAACAATAATTGACCTTTAACAAGTGCTTAAAATGCGCTAGACACTGTTCTAAGAGCTTTATGCAAATTAGCTCATTTAATCATCCCAATAACCTTACAGAATCACTGCTATTCTCCTCACTTTATAGACGAGACTGTGGAGCTTGGAGAGGTTAAACAGTTTGCCCCGCGGCACAGCTCTAAGTGGGCTGCCCAGTTGCAGGGCGAGGTGCTCCAGGGAATACTGCCTGCATCAGCTTCCTGTGGTTGCCGTAACGAATCACCACAGACTCAGTGCCTTGGACCAGTACGGGCCTGGGACAGATCTGCAGGTCAGAACCCTGGCGTGGGTCTCTCTGGGCTAAAATCAAGGTGTAAGCAGGGCTGCGTCCCTTACTGAAGGCTCCGGGGAAGAATCCGTTTCCTTCCTGTTCCAACTTCCAGAGATTGTCCTCATTCCTTGATGAGTGGATACTCCTCCATCTTCAGAGTCAGCAGTGGGGGTAGAGTTCTCCCAGGGTATCACTCTGACCCGTCTTCCATGGTCATATCTTCTTCTCCGATTCTCTCTCCTTCCTCCCTCTTCCACTTTTGAGGACCCTGTGATTACACCGAGCCCACCCCGATAATCCAGATAATCTCTCATCTACAGGTCCTAAATTACATCTGCATAGTCCCTTTGCCCTGTAAAGTGGCATAGTCACAGGCTCTGGGGATTAGGATGTGGACAGCTTTGAGGGACCATTATTCTGCTGACCATCTTATCTTTCCTGTAGTGTGACATGTGCCTCCAAGAAACTCCTGAAAAAAGGGCAAAGATAACCATCCCCTGTGCCCTGGTTTACATGGGTTTCCCCATAAATCAAGTCCAATGGTGTTTATGCACAAATTAAGACAACACAACAATTCAGGGAATCAGTGTAGCAAAGCTGATCATTGTTTGTTGGTTGTAGAGGAGAGAAAGCCTGTTGCTGGCTCTTAAAGTAGAAGAACTGATGCATTTTATTACTGGCGTTCCTGGCATGGTGCCATACGTAATAGATGGTAACAATATCACTAGGAATGAAAACATACAATCATGCCCTTAAAAATGACAAAATGAAAAGTAAACGTAGTAAAAGATGGGCACAGGAACACATATCACACATGTTACTTTTATAATGAAATTACTTATGATTAAACATTTTTACTTAATTTCAGTTCAATTCTAAAATAGTCACAGTGATGTCATGATTAAATATTAATGTTAACAGAAACAACCTAATTGGAAGGCTATTAAAGCTTCAAATTAAGTTTTCTTTTCCTAACCCCAAATTTCCGCCTAGAAAGGTATCGGGGGATTCCAGACGTGTGTTCCATTAGCACTGATCTGCTGGCTGCGCCGGGACTGTGTTAGAGGGGCGAGGCCTGAATTCCCAGGCAGAGTTCACAGACATTCTCTGCCTCTTCTCTGAGTAAACAGAGGTGTGGCTACCCCTTTGGTCCTTCCTGGAGCAGAGCTGGCTGTTGCTTGGGGTGTAGCAATTTATCACTTGCTGCCTAGTAGACCAGCCCCGAACTTAAAAGAACCATTTTACTGTGCACAGTTCTGCAGGTCAGCGATTCGGGCTGGGCTTCTGCTGGTCTCCTTGGGTCACTCTGCGCCGGCTGGCTGAGATGGCCTCACTCACTCTGGCGGGAGGCAGTTGGCTCTCAGCTGGGCGTGTGTCTCCAGGAGGCTAGCTTAGGCCTCTTCGCATGCTGGCTGCGTCCCAAAGACAAGAGAGAGCGTCAATCCCAACTTTTTAAGCCACTGCCTGTGGCATGCTTGCTGAAGTCCCATTGGCCAAGGGGAGTCACGTGACCACACAGCAGTGTGGAAGGGACACATGGTCGCAGGTGCAGGAGGCCTGGTCCACGGTGGGCCAGGACGTTGTCCATCTACCCCGTGGAGAATCATGTCGCACACGTTAGCATTCTCCGGAGAGAAGTGATACAGGAAAGGGCGTAAGAATGCTTTACACCCCTGTGTCCCGATGGGGCTGTTTCCCCAAGAAAGAGACCATAAATATTCCCGTCGTTCAATAACAAGCTCCCTGCAAAAGTCCCTGCTAGCGTCTCCAGTGCTGTGGGTGGAGGTGGAGAGCCCACTGTGACTCCTGCACTGTTTAACTCTCGTGGTGAGCCGAGAGGCATAGATCCCCACTGCACTGGACAGGAGCCTGCACGGAGCAGCAGCTCAGGGGTGGTCCTCACTGCGCCAGAGTGGGGGTCAGCGTGGGGGTCAGCGTGAGGCTCAGCGTGGGGGTCAGCGTGGGGGTCAGCGTGGGGCTCAGCGTGGGGCTCAGCGTGAGGCTCAGAGTGGGGCTCAGCGTGGGGCTCAGCGTGGGGCTCAGCATGGGGCTCAGGCTGGGGGTCAGCGTGGGGCTCAGCGTGGGGCTCAGTTTGGGGACCACATTCAGACTGGCTTCTCCAGAGGTGCGCCTGCACTTCTGTGTGCCGGGCTGTACTCGGCTGGTTTTCCTGCTCCGCGCTCGCCCAGTTGCTGAGAGGGTGCTGAAGTCTCCAAGGATAACTGTGGATTTGTCTTTTTCTTATTTTAGTTCTCTCAGTTTTTGCTTCATATAATTTGAAACTGTGTTATTGGGCATATATAGTTAGGATTGTTAGCTCTTCTTGACGATTTACCATTTTATCATTTGACATTAGGTATTGTAATATCTGTAATTCTGTAATAATATTAGAAATATCACTAGAAGTTTCCAGGTAGTATCCCTATTATAAAGTCTACCTTGTCTACTATTAATAAAATCACTCTAGCTTTCATTTGATTAGTATTTGCATGCTATCTTTTTCCTACTCTTTTACTTATCTCTATTTGTTTTCTCTGGCTGCTTTCAGATTCTTTAGTTTTATTTTAATCGTTGGCTTTCGGCAATTTGGTTAAGGTAGCTTGGTATAGCTTTCTTTCAAATTCGCTCTGCTTCTGGTTCATTGAGCATCTTGACTGTGGGTTTATAGACCTCTGGATGAATCCTTTTTCTTTGTCAACCATTTAAGGTTTTTAAATAGAAGACTGACAAACAAATCATAAACAAGTATTGAATATGCCAAAGAGCAAACTTTTAATTGTCTAGTTCTGGCTGGGTCAGAAACAACCAGTTGGGTATAATCCAGGAACATTCCTTCGACGTAGGGATTAAAGATTTCCTATCAGGAGTCAGGACAGCTGGCTTAGTGCACACCTGTCATGTACGTGCTACATAAACTTGGCAGGACACTCTCCCCTTAGTAGCTCCATTTTCCTATCTTGAAAATGAGGAATTGGGGTCTTCTGAAGCCCCTTTCAACCCCGACCTTTTAGTATTTCATGATTTAACTGCAGCCATTGCAAAGCATGCTCCAGAAACATGGCTTTCATAGCACGATGAGAAGGAAAGAGCCTCCCTGTTCAAAGACTTCTGGGCAACTTTACGCAAGATTGTATTTCACAGACTCTAAAATGTCACGAAATAAACACACACCGTTACTTTATGTTCAATAAAGACAGACAAACACCCATGAACTAAGCTGTGAAACAGCTCTTTCTTAGCAGTTGGGATTTTTATTTTATATTTATTGAAAGAGATGTGTAACGTTTATTTAGATATAGATTTTTATATTGACCACTTTGTGTTGATCCAAAGTAGAAAAGTTAAGCAGATTAAATTGCTTGGCTTCCCTCAAACTTGTTGAATTTGATTCTTCTGGGTCCTTCTTTTTGTTTACTACGAGTCATTGACGCTTGTGTTATTCCACAAGGTATCTTCTTCTGTGTCATCAGGAGTCTGGGTGATGCAACGTTTCTTGAAGACACGCTCCACTCTCGTGTCTGGAATTCACTTCCAAGCCGCTGACACCCACTCTGCCAATCTCCATGCGTACGTACGTTCAGCCTCAGCTGTGTTCTGGCGAACTACCATGGTCAGATGCATTCCGATTTTGAAAATGTTAAAATGTGGGAAAAAATGTGCATTTTGGAATGAAGGAGATATGGTATAATTCCTTCTTGGATATGCATAATGCATGATACATATTTAAGGCTCTGAATTTTTTTTTTTAAAGGTCTGTTTAACTGTGTTTATCCCAATGTTTCCCAAACGTAATTGACCCTGAAATCTAAGCCCACTGCTAATACGTTCAGGGCCCTGACAAGAGTGTACATGGAGGCCCATATATCACATCTAAATATTTGAAAGTTATAAATCAAGCTAACCGACTGTTAAATAAAACATACCATATCCTTCTATCTTGACAAATCTACTTCCCTATTTACCTGGAAATCCAGGTTTGAATTTGGAATTCTCGGACTCCTTGCGTGTCTGCATTGGGAGCGCTTTCCTTGGGCCCTAGCTTGTGGTCTGCTCTCTCTCATACCATCCCGTAGTGCAAGAAGCTTCCAGTATCTTTGTACGGACACTCCAGTTGCATACCCACATCTGAGCTTTTCCCATAGGCGCTTGGGGGATGAGGGTACACAGAGTGGGCCAGAAGGGGGTGTGGGTTCTGGGAAGACATGTCCCCTTCGACGTGTGTAGACTCCTCGCCCTGCAGGGCACTGACAGGGAGGGCCAGAGCCGGGCCCCAGTTACTCACAATTACCGTGCCTGGGCCAAGGTTGGGCCTGCCAGACGTCTTTATTTCATGACACCTATTGACGTCGCGTGGCCTGGACAGTGTGCCTCTGAGGGAGGGTGGTTCAGTCTGTGAGTGGGCTACACTTTCTGTCCTTTTGCCTTTATCATCCCTGAAGTAACTCTGTCTTCTAAAACCTCTCCCTTAGTTGATTAATAACACCCAATTCTTGTACAATACCTTTTCCCCAAGGGAAGAGATATAATTTCATTTCACATCCATCCTTAGAAGGATCTGGGCGCAGTAATTAGTACCCTCGCTAACAGTTGAGGAAACAGGCCCAGCGCAGTAGAAGGATGGGGCCATGTCATTGACAACAGTGACTGCAGCCGACAAGCCCTCCTGCCTGTGCTTGACCACTGGCCAAGGCCGAGGACATCCATGTCACCTGTGGAGAGTGTGCTTGCACGTGCCCGGGGTTCCCGTCACCAGTCCCCGCCTGCAGTGTGTGCAGGGAAGTCTGCGCAGCAGGACGCAGAGGACGGAGCAGGGATGTGAAGTAATACAGGCAGAGAAACAGGCTCTTTACTCGACTGCCTCCGGGCCCAACTCTACCGCAAACCTTTCCTGATGCAAATTCAAGTTTAAGGCTCTGGCTGGGCGGCTGAGTTGGTTAGAGTGCCATCCCAATACAGCAAGGTTGTGCGTTCGATCCCTGGTCAGGACACATACAAGAATCAGCCAGTGAACGCATAAATAAGTAGAACAACAAATCGATGAGTTTTTATTTTCCTCTCTCTCTCTCCCACCCTCTCCCTCTAAAATCAACAAACAAAAATTTAAAAACGAAACAAATTCAAGTGTAACGAGGGGAGCTTGTTTTACCATCTGGAACAGCTGTGGTTCTCGGAAATACGTCAGAGGAGGGGATCTACCCCCGGAAGGGAGGACACCCTGTAAAGTGGGGTCGTGCGCTCCAGAGCACAGCCAAGAAAAGGGGCGTGTGTGTGTGTGTGTGTGTGTGTGTCCGGTCACAGGTACGAACACTAAGCACCTACTTACAAGTGCAAACTCTTCATTCTCTTTAAAAAGAGGACGAGGGACTGTCTTTGTTCTGGGAGCCTGTGCTCAGGTTCATCTTCGCGACGAGAAGTCACCCTGTAACTTTCTCTGGTATCTGACCATGAAGGTGGACATCCCCAGGCTGAGTCCCCCAGCTGTGTCCACGCAACAGCGCACGTTCACTCAGATGGACCGCACTGGGAAGGCCCTTCCATTTCTCAAGAGGTTTGGAGAGCAAGACTCCCCTTGGGGGGCTTCATGTGCTTCCAACCATCGCTCCGTGGTGTAGGCCAGCCCCTGGCACTCCCTCCCGACGGGACACCGAAGAATGTTAATCTCTTTTCTGCGTGGTACTTAACATTCTCAGTCTGGGCCAGTTCACATCACAACCAGGCTAGTTATTAGACGGGTGTCATTAACACCTCCGATTTCATCGTATCTCTATGAACTTGGTGTATTAGGGTCTCTAATGCTGTTGTTTGTGAGAATTCTAAAGCACAATTAGTCTTAATAGCTGCCGTAATTGACAAGAACCATTTTGTTGCGTCTCTAAAATGCTTTGTCCCTTCCATCAGAAGCCATAACACATGTATGTGTAATCAGGGACGCTGTGGAGGACACAGGGCTAGTGCAATTAGAGTGGCAGGTTACAGGTCTAGCCTTTCAGAGCGACTGCCTTTATTCCCCAGCCCTAATCGAGCACCATTGTTTGCGTGACTATCGCCCTCTCCAAGATTATGCAGCTGTACCATAGGACTGGTATTTACTTTAAATAGATATCAAATATCAAAGAGCCAGAAGAGAGGTTAGAATGCAATTTGTGCTTATGAAGAGGTGGGTGGCTAAGGCCAGAGATATTATTTATCTTCTGATTTCTGCACCAGTCTCTATGAATATAAATAAGAATACGACTCCCTGGGAAAACACTGTTCATAGGGGACAAGTCAATAATAAGCATGAGCTTGATGCTGTATGAACCCCTGTATTTTCTTTTTCTAAACTGAATTTGTTGGGGTGACATCAGTTAATAAAATTACATAGGTTTCAGGTGTACAATTCTATATACATCATCTGTACATGGTACTCTGTGTTCACCACCTCAAGTCAATTCCCCTTCCGTCACCATTGATCCCCCTCTACCCTCTTCCACATCCCCACTGGTTATCACTATACTGTTGTCTGTGTCTAGCAGGGTTTTTGTTTTGTTTTTTTTGCTCAATCCCTCACCTTTTCTCCCCAGCCCCAGATCTCCCTTCCCTCTAAGAGCTGTCAGTCTGTTCTCTTATCTATGAGTCTGTTTCCATTTTGTTTGTTTGTTTATTTTGTTAACTAGATCCCACGTGTAAGTGAGATCATATGGTACTTGTCTTTCTATGACTGGCTTATTTTACTTAGCATAATGCTCTCCAGGCACATCCAAAATGTCCCAAAAGGTAAGAGTTTCTTCTTCTTCTTCTCCTCCCCCTCCCTCTCCCCTCCCCCTCCTCCCCTCTCCCTTCTTCCTCCTCCCCCCTCCCCCCCTCCCCCTCCCCCTCCCCCTCCTCCCCTTCCCCTCTTCCCTCCCCATTCCCCCCTCCCGTCCCCCTCCCCCTCTCCTCCCCCCCTCCTCCTTTTACAGCTGAGTAGTATTCTATTGTATAAATGTACTACAGCTTTTTCATCCACTCATCTACTGATGGGCACTTCAGCTGCTTCCATATCTTGGCTGTTGTAAATAATCCTGCAATGAACATAGGGGTGCATACATTTTTCAAGAGAACCCCTGTTTTTACCTTGTAATTTCATGAGGAATGAGTCAGTGGTGACTTCCTTTTATGACCCAGTTATACTCAAATACTCACTAAAATGGTTTCATATCCTCATTGTTGTGTAGTTCATTTTTTTCAATGTGAATTAATTTTTACAGATTTAAGTATAGTTGGCATACTCCATTATATTAGTTTTAGGTATACTAGCTCATGTCTTTCTGTGGCTGAGTGCCGAGGAAGAGGGATGAGTGGGGAGGGTAAGTCACAAGCTGTGGAAAACAGGGATTTTGGAACTCTGGATTATAGAAAAGCATCCCCAAGTTTTTCCTTAAACATCACCGATTCTCGATTTCTATCTCCCTGTGTTTCATAGTACTAACCCCTTTGTAGATTTTTTTCTGTGCTTCTTGGGCAAAATAAATCCCATTTCTGGTACCCCCATGGCGGCACATGGTTTGGTGAAAAGTGAACTGAACTGATAGGAGCCTTTGACCTTAAAAAATAACTTTCCTTTTCTGGGCCTCAGTTTTCTCACGCACGAAGTGAAGGAATTATTCTCGCTGATTTTTAAGGCTGCCATCCACACTGCCTGCTCTGTGATTCATGTAATCATGCTCTTGAGATAAACATTATAAATGCTTTACTCAGTCTAGATTCAAATGTCATGTCCCACCTGAAAAACATCAATTCTTGGAAGGGTAGGAAGACAGAGAAGTGGGGAAATGTAAGAAAATTAAAGTCAAGAATAGAGACTCTAAGATGAGAATTCTAGAGAGCTCACTGCTCGCAAGTAGGACAGAGGATGAAAGGCACATGCAAGGAGCATGTTTCATTTCGGGCACTAACACTAACGCGTTTTGATTACCACATGGCAAAACTGGAGCATCCAAGGAAAGTCTCAGCCCCTCACCCAAGGGTTTACATTTGTTTGTTTACTTATTTTAACAAAAGTTTACTAGCTGGACAACCTATTAGTTCAAAGGTTTTTTTGTCTTTTCTAGCAATGAATTTATAGGATCTGGTCCAATAGAACTTTGTAATTTTTAAAAAAATATGTTTTCATTGATTTTTTTTTTTAGAGAGAGAGAGAAATAGAAACATTCATGTAAGAGAGAACAGTCGATCGGTTGCCTCCTGCATGCTCCCTACTGGGGATCAAGCCCACAACCTGGGCATGTGCCCTGACTAGGAACCAAACTGAAACTGGGACCTCTCAGTCCATGGGATGGCGCTCAATCCACAGAGCCGCACCGGCCGGGCTAGAGCTTCGTAATTTTTAAGGCAAGTAGGAGATAGGAGAGGAAATGACAGTATGTCTTGAATCAATATAGCAGTCCTTAGCAATCCTTACCAAATATGTCTAGCTCTGCATCTGGGAACGTGGTAAAATTGTACTTCCTGTTCCCCTGATAGTTGGGGGCTGGAGGGGGGGGGCTGCACAGCCCAGGTTAGTGAGTTGTAAGTGAAAGTACTGTTTGTCTTTTCTAGACTGGAAATGTTACATTCTTGGGGTAAGACTGTCCAGAGCTTCCTTTTGCCCTGGCACAGTGACCAGCAAGATCTGGGGGAAAGGGCAGGGGTGTGGGCTCCATTCTCTGAGTGACTGTCACGACCTCAGCTCCTCTACTGACCTGGGATGGGTATGTATTGTGGGTTATGACCACTGTTGTGGTAAGTCCCTGAACTTTTGGAATTGCTTGTTACCAAGCCTGTTCTAGCCTATTCTGATATAGTGCGACCTAGTTTGACTGTTCTGGCTACAGATGCATGATTAGTCAGAGTTTTCCAGAGAAACTAATCAATAGGCTGTGTGTGTGTGTGTGTGTGTGTGTGTGTGTGTGTGTGTAAGTGTAAAGAGATTTATTACAAAGCATTGAGTCACGTGATTATAGAGGCTGTGAAGTCCCCAAAATCTGTCGTCAGGAGAGCATAGGAATGGTTTCAGTCTGAGTCCAAAAGCCTGAGAACCAGGAATTCCAGTGGTTGAGTTCTAGTCTATTGCTTATCTCTTGCTGCCTTTAGGATTCTTTGTCTTTAATTTTTGGCATTTTAATTACGATGTGTCTTGGTGTGGGCCTGTTTGGGTTCTTCTTACTTGGGGCTCTTCTTGCTTCTTGAACTTGAATGCCTTCTTCCTTCACCAAATTAGAGAAGTTTTTTGCCACTGTTTCTTTAAATATACTCTCTAATCCTTGCTCATTTTCTTCTTCTTCGGGGACTCCTATGATGCTAATATTATTACGTTTCCAGTTGTCCCACAGTTCTCTTAAGCTGTCTTCCTGTTTTTTAATTGTTTTTTTTTCCTTTTGATTTTCTGATTGGTTGATTTTTTCTACCCTGTTTTCTAATTCACTGATCTGTCCTCAGCTTCCTCTAGTCTGCTGTTTAGTTCTTCCACTGCGTTCTTTATTTCTGCTATGGCATTCTTCATTTCTTCTTGGTTTTCATTTCGAATTGGTTGTTTTTCAGTTTTTCTATATCTTTACTCATGGTGCTCATATCCTTACTCATGCTGTTGAGCTTCCTCAAGATCATGGCTCTGAACTCTATCTCTGATAACTTGCTTAACTACATTTCATTTATCTCATCTTCAGTAGAGGTCTCTTATTCTTTCATTTGGAATTTGTTTCTTTGTTTCACCATTTTGTCTATCTTGGGTTTTGGAGCCTGCCAAATTTTCCCTGTGGGTGTTGGTGTTCTGCTGTTTGTGGCTCCCTCTACCGGGATTGGATGAGCGTGGGAGGACCCACGTTAAACACCACTGTCAAGTCTTACTTTCCTGGGCAGAGTTGCAAGCCCAGGAATGGTTCAGTTATCCTCTAGCTTTTTGCGTGGAGGCTATTAGTCTTAGTTACTTGAAGAGTCTTGGGTCCTCAGTTGAATGAAAAACTCCCTCAGGTGCTCAGTGTGAGAGGATTTCCCCAGGGTGGGGAAGATGCTGGTTGTTATTGAGCCTCAACTTGAATTTCTTTGGCCCAGCTGGATGAAGTTGAATCTCCGAGGGAGGGGCTGCTGCTTCTCCCCAGAGCTCTGGGAAGGAGCAATATGGCCACCATCCTGCATGGCCGCAACTCAGCAAAAACTCTGAGCACCCTCTAAATCCTGAGTGTCCCCACACAGTTCCAGTCCAGTCTGCCCTCCCTATGCTGGAGCCCAAGGTGAGTGGCTGTAGCTAATTTAGTGCTGTGTCCCAGCTCTGTGCTGCGGAGTGGGCTTGGGATTTTAACCCTGAGTGTGCTGCTCACAGCTAAGATTGCTGCGGTCCGTGGGCTCACAGCTCCCATCTCGAGCCTCTGCAGACCTCCAAGCTTGATTCAATGTCCCTGGTTATGTGGTCCTCTCAAGCTGCTTTTCTGTTGCTTGTCCCCAATGATTTGTCTTTATTTTAGTTGTAATTCCAGTTTGGTAGCTTTCATTCATTCTGTGTAGCTTTCATTCATTCTGTTGCCATTTTGGAATCCTCCTCAGTTCTAGACTAAAAGCCAACAGGCTAGAGACCAAGAAGAGCCAATGTTTCAGTTCATGTTTGAAGGCAGAAAAAGATCCATGTCCCAGCTCAAGCTCTCGGGCAGAAGGACTTTCCTCTTATTCAGCCGTTTGCTCTAGTCAGGCTTTCAACTGATTATATGAGGCCCACCCACATCAGGATAGACAATTTGCTTTACTCAGTCTAGATTCAAATGTTAATCTCATCCAAAACTATCCTTACAGACACACCCAGAATAATGTTTGACCAAATATTTGGGCACCCCATGGCCCAGTCAAATTGCAACATAAAATTAACCATCATGAGATGCTTTTGAGGCATGGTGAAAAACAAGTTCATTTGATGGTGAACAAATCTAAGAGCCAACAGAGAGTTAAAAAATCTGGCATTAAACTTTGTTTATTTGACTAATGAGACCCCAAAGATTATTCTGTTGGGGGAGGGACAAACATCTGTGGCTTACATAACAATCTCATTACATAATTGCCCTGTTTAGGTGCCAATGTGTGGTTCCTGTGTATATCTCTCTGGGGTATACAGGGTGCATATAACCTTGATCTCAGATTTTCTCTGTTTGAATGATGGGAAAGGCTTTTATCTCTCTTAGAAAGTTCTGTTATTAGGGCCTAAAAGTTGGCTTGTAGGCAAAGTGTTGCCAAGAGGACTCTCCCCTGGGCAAATGATAAAACCCACTGTAAGTTGGAGAGTCTACCTCAGAGACTCTACATCCGTGATGGTTATCCTAAGTTTCCTTATGCAGATGCCCACCAGTCTCCAAAGACAGGCTGGATTTTGTGGACTTGGAGAGGGTGTAAAAAGAAGGCGTAACTCTTAAGATTGTGGATAGGCTCTAAAGGTATAAGGCAAAAACAGTGTATAATTAAAATTTTGATTTTTAAATATTTTATATTCACTAGGAAATTCAGCAAATGTGGTCTGGGGTATACAGTGTCAGACCTTAATAAGTCCAGCACCATGGCATTCTCTGGAGTGTCCAATCATAGTTTTTTGAGTTGAATAGATCCTGAGTTTCTTAAGAAAGAGCAGTTGGCTTATGTGTCAGACTACATTATATTAAAAATTCTTTTTGTCCCCTGAGCACATTCAATTGACTTTGTGGAAACTCCATGTTTGTATGTGGGGATTCTACCGCCCTGCCTGCTATGTATGGCCAACATTAGCATGAGAGAAGCTCAATTTAGTACGCAGTGTGGACTAGCACACAGAGTTTTGAAATTCTTGGCATTCTCTGGTAGACTTCTACCCATCTTAGATATCCCTAAAGGTCACCAGAGCAGCAACCCCAAGGAACCGCTCTGGTGGCAGCTTTTCAAAATTTAGCTCGGAGCTCAACTTCTTGTTAAGTGAAAGTGATTAAAAAGAATGTCAAGCATGCAGCCCATGACTGCCGAAAGTGGCAGATGGTGTGAGCTAGTACATTATGTCAAGGAATCCATGTACATTTTTGCAACCATTTACAGCTCTTGGTACATATTAATACTCCCAGAATGCTGTCATCGCAGAAGCCTGGCCAGCTGACCCTTGTCAAATGTGCCATTTCTTTTTTGTTTCCAAAAGGCTTCATTTCAGTTGCATTTTTCTATCCTCTCCTAGGAGAACCTTGTTTGGAGGTTTTGTTAAGAATTCAAGGCATTCAAAATTACTCTTTAAGAGTCTGTTGTTTCATCCATGTTCTCATTTGTTTGGGATAGATGTTGGGGGCTGGGGAACATTTACTCCCTGGCTGGCTGTCTGTTTTGGATGGCTTTCCTCACTATGCAGTAACACCTCAGGGAAGACAGAGGCAACGCGGGTCCACGCATTTCAGTTTATCAGCCCCCAAAATGACTGTGGTAAAGGGAAGTGCATACTCTGGTAGACCAGCGGGTCCAAATCAAACTCCCTAATCCAGGTGGGTCCCTATGTCCTGGTGTGTTGTGCTGGCAGGAGAAAAGGTCTAAAACCTGAGCCTGCACTGACTTAGAAGGATGCACAAGCCACTGCGCACTCACGCTATCTTTGTTGGAGCAACAGCCTCCATTTGCAAATGTCGGGGAGTAACGTGTCTAACATCTAGCTCATTTCTTACTTCCCACAAGCTGCTTTGCAGTTTTTGTCAGTTTTGCTGCAAGACTTCCTTGAATGTGACTGTCCTTTCTCATACTTGACGGACCACTGAGACCTGAGCTGATCAGCAGAGACCTGCCCTCTAGCCATGTTGGGCATAGGCAGGGCATTGGAGATGGTAAGCAATCTCCAGGGCTCTGCTTTGGACTTGAGCTATTTGGATGGTAGCTGTAGGGCTACCTTGGCCATGGTAGGGAGAAGTGCTTCCAGGCAACCAAGAGCGGAAGATGAGGCTGTCACACCTTCAGAGTTACTCTTGAGCCAGTCTGAGCTGGAAGATGGCAGTGGGTAACACTGAGGAGGGAGGCTGATTCACAGGTTGGGTAAGCAACCTTGGGCATCCCTCCTAATATTTGAGGAGAAACTCCCAGGAAAGGCTGGACTTTGGGTGACCTAAGCATATGGGGACTCCATTTCACTATAATTTGGATATTAAAAGAAATTAATTTGGCCCGGCAGGTGAGGTCAGTGTATTGAGTGTCATCCTATGGACTGAGAGGCCCTGGTTAGATTCTGGTCAGGGCACATACCCAGGTTGTGGGCTCGATCCCCAGTAAGGGGCGTGCAGGAGGCAGCCGATCGATGTATCTCTCTCATATTGATGTTTCTATCTCTCTCTCCCTTCTCTCTCTAAAGAGTCAATGAAAACATATTAAAAAGAAATGTAATTTGGACCCATCTCAGATTCTTCTCCCTTTTCCCCTAGGCTTCTAGCAGGTCCAGAACTCATTGCTATGTCTTCTCTCCTCCAGCTCATCTCCTTTCAACAGTAGGAATCTATAATCATCTATAATCTCTGGGAGGGTCTACATATCTGCATAACAAATTAGTCATGGATAAGACTGGGTATTGTGCATCGTACCCATGGCTGACTCTTTCGAGGCTCTTTCGAGACCCTGGTGACAAGATGATACGCAGTGGGCGGAAGTAGTGTTTTTCTCCGAAGGAAATGAATGTTCCCACTGTCAGTCATCCAGTGAAATGATTAATCACGGGCAGAAAGTGAGAGAGGTTTGTGTGCCAAGCTGCTAACGAGCGATGTAAAATTACGGCGCTCCCTGGGGCCTCGGCGTGCCGATTGCGTACCTGGGGGGAGAGGCCTTCTGGGCAATGATCCGGGCCGGGAAATTCAGACGCGGGAGGAGGCGAGCGTCCGTGGTGCTTGTGACAGAGCGGAGCCCAGGGAGGCGGAGCGAATCCTGACTCACGCCGAGGACAGGTCTGTCTTCCCCATCTTGCCGCGGGCCAGCCCTGGCAATCAGCAGATAAGACCTGAGCATCTGCTCAGCAGATACCTGTTAGATTCCTTGTTCCATAGCTCACACCTCCACCAGTCACCCGGAACGACAGGGGCCCCTGGCGGCAGCTCCTTATCTGCTCTCGCTTGCGAGAGGAACGGAGCACAAAGCAAACGGAGCTCCCTGGACAGCAGGTCACCTGTCCTCCTCCATTCTCTGGGGAGACGGACCCCACTCTGGGTGTCCAGTACCCGTAATTCTCAGCGAGGAGCAAGGTGGCTGCCCATGTGGTAAGCTTTCAGCCTTACTGGAAAGCCCTGCTCTAAGCAAAAATACCTTCCCTATTGCCAGCCGCCTGGAATTCCCAGCGTGTTCCTCTGCGCTGGGCACTGTGTTTCCAGGGGTGCCCTATGGACAGGCGGCGCAAATGCCCGAGGACAGGCGGCCGCTCGGGTGCCCTCAGCTAAGAGAGCGTGCTGGGAGCCCTTGGACCCCGAGTGTCTCCGCAGGCTCTGCGCGCCCCTGTAGGTGGTGCCCACGCAACCCGATCACGGTTCTTTTTCATAATTGTATTTGTGCAGTCACTTTCTATTTAAGGCAAGTGGGCCTGTTGATGAATGTTGGAGATATAAAATTTCTTTTAAATGAGCTTATTTAATTTTTAAAAAGGCAACGAGAAGAAAAATACTAAGTATATCATAAGATAGGTGTACATGAATATGGAAAATAACCGGAATGATTCTCAGTTTGGAAACACTGATTTAACTGCATATGTTATTTCATGACTAGATGGGAAGGCCCCGTAATGGGGTGGGTGAAGCAGACGTAAGGCTGTGAGTTCTTGGCATTGATTTATTGGCTAATTGGCTAATGATGGTGCTGAGAACAACTGGAGAGCGTAGGGAAGGAACAGATTCAGCCTGGGGGGCAGAATGACGAGAGGGTGGGACCCCAGTCCTTACTCTGGCTCTGCTGTGACTGACCAGGTGCCTGTTGTTCCAGCCCCTCTCAGACCGGTGTAGCCCAGAGCACCGCGTGGGCAGAGCACAGTTTGTGCAGGAACTTCCTCCCCAGGGACAGGAGCCCAAGATGAAGCTTCAGTAGAACGTCGCCTGGGGTGTCCTTCCGGAAGGGGAGCCTGGGAATGATCAGTCACACTGGATGTTACTGCTGGGGCCAGATGTGGGGCAATGGTTCTGCTCCTCCAAGACCACGACTGGAAGATTCCCCGAAGGCCTTGGAGTGTGACTGAGGGTGTCTGTAGGCTGTGCTGGCCTCAGCTATGGCCAGGAGGGCACGCAAGCGGCCTCTGCTGATTTTAGAGGGTACTGACCCTGGGTTTTTCAGAACTTGTACCCTCATGGACCAGCTCACGGCTTTGAAGAGCAGGTGCTGGATGGTCGGTTACATGAGGACAGACACTGGCTCCTCTTGCTCCCCAGTCTCCCCAAGCCTATGGGTGCATAGGCGGAGCCCAGTAAGCATTTTCTTTTTTTTTTTTTTTTTTTTTATCCTCACCGGAGGACATTTTTTTTTTTTTTTTTTTTTTTTCCATTTTTTGTTCAGGTAGAGTGGGAGGGAGAGAGAGGAACAGAGAGAGAGAGAGAAACATCGATGTGAAAGAAACACATCGAGTGGCTGCCACCCGCACAACCGACCAGGGCCGGGGACAAACTGCAACCGAAGTACGCGCCCTTAGCGGGAACCGAACCCGGGTCTCTCCAGACCGCAGGCCGACGCTCTAACCGCTGAGCCAAACCGGCCAGGGCCCAGTAAGCATTTTCTGAATAAATAAATAAATGTATGAATGAATGAACATTCGTTGAACTAAGCTGAGTTAGATAATATTGAGAAGATATTTCACCTCTCTGAGCCTCAAAATTTTCATTTTAAAAGTCTAGTCATATTGTTGGCCAATAAGGCTATTGTGAGATCAAATATACAGTATTGATAATAGCAGCTTATTTTTTGAGTGCTTGCTGTGTGCCAGGTACTGTACCAAAAACTTTCTATGCATTTGTCTACCCCAATTATCCCTGTAAGACAGGTACCCACTCAGGACACCTGCAACATTCGCAGGGCTCCGTGCACCATGGAAATGCAAAGCTCTTTGCTCAGAAATGACTAAGAATTTCCAGACAGTGACAGCAGAGTATTAAACCAAGTGTGAGGTCCTGCTAAGCAGCTGCAGAGGTTACCTGTCCATGAAGCCGACCCTGCCTACTGCCCCCCATTTGCTGATGATTTAACCGAGGTATAAGAAGGTCACTGGCTAGTAAGAAGCACACAGGATTCATGTCCTGGCAGGGTGACTCAGGAGCCCAGGTTAGCTGCCACCAGTGCACGCAGAGAACAGTGCTGCCTAAACAGAGAAGGTTATTATTTTTTCCCATCAACAGGGGCAGTCTTATGAATGAAGGCCATTAAAAAGTTGTAAGAGGGTTAGTTCTGGGCATCTGATGTACAGCATGGTGATATGTCCTGTACTGCGTACTTGGAATTCGCTTAGAGAGATCTTCAGTGTTCTCACCACGGACACACACGCATGTACACACACACACACACACAGATAATTATGTGAGGGATGGATGTGTAAACGAACTTGATTGTGATGAACCCTTCGCAGTGTACGTGTATATTAAGTCATCACATTGCACCCTTAAGAATTCACGTTGTACAACCTATAGTTTTTATTTGTCGATCATACCTCAATAAAGTTGAGAGGAAAAGACCAAAACAGAGGCCACAGCAATGGGGACATGTCCGGAAACACCTCCCCCCGCAGCTTTCTCCCGGACACTGCACCTGGAGGGACTCCCAGCGCTCACACCCACGCTCCACGCTGTCTTCCACCCTCAGTCAGGGACAGGCACATCGCGACAGGGACTGATTGGTTTGAGGCCATCAACATGAGTTTACAAAAGGGGAGGTCATGCCTAATCACCATGATTAATGCCGTCAGCGAAGTGTCTCCAAGCCTCACACTGGAAGGAAGGAGCCGGAATCTGCCTGGGCTGTGGGCAGGCTCTGGCACCAACGGGGCAGAGTGCTGGGCTGGACATAGGGCCTGGCAGGGACATGCTGGCCTGGCGGGGACATGCTGGCCTGGAGGGGACATGCTGGCCTGGAGGGCAGAGCCTGTGTGCCAAGGGGCCTGCAAGCAGCGGACTGAGAACTCTGCTTCTTCACGGAGAACTCTCCGGAGCCTCACCCTGCCAGCCCAGGGGAACGGGCCTGGCCCTGGGACTCTGGCCACAGGTCTTGCCTCAGGCTGACATCCCTCACCCTCGCTTTCATGTCCCGTTTGGGAAAGAGGGTGTGGTGCTTTGAGAAGGCAAATCCCAAACCCAGTTAGAGCCGGTTTGGGAGTCTAGCCCTTCATGAGGTGTACACCAAGACTTCTTTTTCATCCTCTCGGCATTGAACACCTCCATTAAGCCAACTTAAATCCGTAGAGGTTTCATATGACAACCCTATAGGCCAGGTGGGCAGGAGAGGTCCCCTCGGCTCCCCGTTCGCCGAGAGGGACTTGGAGGTTCTCTTGCGGGCAGAGGGACAGGATGGACTTCTGCACCCAGACCGGGAGTCAGCACACTTCTGTGAAAGGCTGGGTAGGAAATACCTGAGGCTTCATGGGCCATGCGGCCTCTGTTGCAACCACTCAGTTCTACTGTTATAGCACAGACGCAGCCACAGACAGTGCATAAATGAATGAGTGTGTCTGTGTTCCAATAAAACTTTATTTACAAAAATAAAAACAGGAGATGGGCTGGATTCAGCCCAGGGGCCATAGTTGTCACTCCTTGATCGAGACTTTCCTTTTGGAGGCCTCAATGTTGACTATCCCTGAGGATTACTGGGGGTAGATTTAAAGAGACATCAGTGGTTTAAAGGATTTTGTAAAGACAATTGTAAGTATTTGCAATTTGCAAAGACTTTCACCCCAACCCTAGCCCAACCCACTATTACATGTGATTTTTAAAAACTGTCTGACAGCCCTCGTCAGTTTGGCTCAGCAGTTAGAGTGTTGGCCCGCAGACCAAAGAGTTGCAGGTTCGATTCCCAGTAAAGATTATGTACCACGGTTATGGGTTTGATCCAGGCCCTGGTCGGGGTCCTGCAGTAGGCAACCAATTGATGTCTCTGTCTCTGTCTCTGTCTCTGTCTCTGTCTCTCTCCCCCCCTTCCTCCCTCCAACTCTATTAAAAAAAATCAATGGAAAAATATCCTCAGATAAGGATTAAAAAAAAGTCGGACAGAATTGGGTACCAGGAAGGTCAGGGAGTTGGCCCAAGGGCATGCAGCGAGAGGGCCGTGAAGCTGGCGTCTGAAGGCTGTGTTCTAGCCTGCCTCCCCCAGACGTCTGGGTGTTCTAGCCTGCCTCCCCCAGACGTCTGGGTGTTCTAGCCTGCCTCCCCCAGACGTCTGGGTGTTCTAGTCTGCCTCCCCCAGACGTCTGGGTGGCCTGATCTGGAAATGACTGATCTTTCAAGACAGTGCTCCATGCAGCCCAGTACTCCATCAGGTACCTGATCGGCCCTTCGGTGATTGTGATGATGTGACCGAGAGGAAGGACTCAGGACAACCATGAGGGGAGGGCACAACGGCACGGCCAGCCCCCACTCTCCAGCCAGGTCTTAGCCCTCTGCATGGCCCCCACTCCAGCAACGGAAGCCCTTAGAAATCTAATGATGCCTTCAGTGGACCTGGACGTTTTTATGAGACACGAGGATCACGTTTGGCCAAAGTCCTGGGGCTCATTTAGAAGTTCATGCTCCTGATACTGTTTTGAGAGTCCTGTTAAAAAAGCCAAATATGTTTTATGGGTGCACACAGGGGAAGCGGCCATGGTGAGGCACAGCCATGTCAATTAGAAGTGGATTAATTAAGCAGTAAGACAGGAGCAGCGGCGCATTTCGGAGAGGTCACTGCGCGGCTCATAGAGTGCTGCCGAGGCATCGGCCAAGGGGCCGGTGACGTCCCAGCCGCGCCTTCCAGCCACCCAGGACAGGCAACGGCCTCCTGGAGACGGTCCTCCGCCACCGTCTCCGCTGCCAGGAATGGAGACCCTCTTACTAACTAGGTGTATTAGGCGCGGGCAAACTGACAGCTGTTTCACTATTTCATGATTATGATGAATGGCCTTCCCAATGACGGCATCGTTCACTATCCCAAAGTCAATTGGTCCCTTTTGGGACCGTGTCACCAAGTCCTGGGTAATATTCCTAGAAGCACCCACCTCATAGAGTTTCACAAACCCTGGGGAGGGAGGGTGAGCAGGAATTGCCTTGGGAGACTGTTTGCACAGGAAACAAGCCTCTGCTTGGGGACAGTGAACCGAAGAAACCAGGAGGCTGCGGGTGGGTGAAGGCCGCGGGTGGGGGAAGGGAAGGCTGCGGGTGGGGGAAGGGGGAAGGCACGGACAGGAAGGCGGGGGTGGAGGAAGGCCGCAGGTGGGGGAAGGGAAGGCTGCGGGTGGGGGAAGGGGGAAGGCACGGACAGGAAGGCGGGGGTGGAGGAAGGCCGCAGGCGGGGGAAGGGAAGGCTGCGGGTGGGGGAAGGGGGAAGGCACGGACAGGAAGGCGGGGGTGGAGGAAGGCCGCAGGCGGGGGAAGGGAAGGCCGCGGGCGGGGGAAGACGGGGGTGGGGGAAGGCTGCCGGCGGGGGAAGGGAAGGCCGCGGGCGGGGGAAGAGGGGGGTGGGGGAAGGCTGCGGGCGGGGGAAGGGAAGGCTGCGGGCGGGGGAAGGCGGGGGAAGGGAAGGCCGCGGGCGGGGGGAAGGCCGCGGGTGGGGGAAGGCGGGGGTGGGGGAAGGCTGCGGGCGGGGGGAAGGGAAGGCCGCGGGCGGGGGAAGGCGGGGGCGGGGGAAGGCGGGGGCGGGGGAAGGCCGCGGGCGGGGGAAGGGAAGGCCGCGGGCGGGGGAAGGCGGGGGCGGGGGAAGGCGGGGGCGGGGGAAGGCCGCGGGCGGGGGAAGGGAAGGCCGCGGGCAGGGGGAAGGCCGCGGGCGGGGGAGGGGAAGGCAGGGGTGGGGGAAGGCGGGGGCGGGGGAAGGCCGCGGGCGGGGGAAGGGAAGGCCACGGGCGGGGGAAGGCCGTGGGCGGGGGAGGGGAAGGCAGGGGTGGGGGAAGGCGGGGGTGGGGGAAGGCCGCGGGGTGGAGGAAGGCCGCGGGCGGGGGAAGGCGGGGGCGGGGGAAGGCCGCGGGCGGGGGGAAGGCGGGGGCGGGGGAAGGCGGGGGCGGGGGAGGGGAAGGCAGGGGTGGGGGAAGGTGGGGGCGGGGGAAGGCCGCGGTGGGGGAAGGCCGCGGGTGGGGGAAGGCCGCGGGGGGGGGGAGGCGGGGGCGGGGGAAGGCGGGGGTGGAGGAAGGCCCCCGGGCGGGGGAAGGCGGGGGGCAGGGGAAGGCCGGGGGCAGGGGAAGGCGGGGGTGGGGGAAGGCCGCGGGTGAAGGCTGCGATGAGCAAAGCCGGGGCAGGAGGAGCAGGGCAGTACCTGCCACGTGTCTTTAAACCACACTTTGCTCTCTGCTGAGCACGGTCCCATGGACTTTCCTCTGGCCTCCTTGGTAATTCCTCGGAGCAAATGGATGCTGTTACTATTACTGTAGTGATGAAACGGGCTCGGACAGGTTAGGCTGGAGGTCACAGAGCTATGAGTGGCAGAGTGGGCGCACTACCTCCGGGCTCTGAACCAGTGCCAGATTGTTCTGGGCAGAGCCCCAGGACGGGGTGCCGACCGTTATGCTGGGCAGATCCACCCATTGGATTCACAGGACATGGCTGAACACTTTCTTTTTTGTACTAGGCATTTCCGAAACACAAAGAGGAGTCATCAGATTACAGATAATATTATGAGCTATGCCCCCCCCCTTCATATGTTGAAATCCTAACTACGAGAACTTTAGAACATGACTGTATCTGGAAATAGAGTCTATAAAGGACTGTATCTGGAAATAGAGTCTATAAAAAAGTAATTAAGTCACAATGAGGAAATGAATGGGCCCTGATTCGATATGACTGAGTCCCTGGAAGAAGAGGAAATCAGCTCACAGACAGGAACAGAGGAAGACGGTCTACAAGCAGGAAGAGAGGCCTCAGAGGGGACGGACCTGCCGACACCTTGATCTTGGAGGTGTCGCCTCCAGAACCACAAGGAAATACATTTCTGTTGCTTGAGCATCTCCGTCTGTGGCACTTTGTTACTGTCATCCCAGCAAACTAATACAGATGAAGTAAAATGCAACCCAAGGTAAAAGGAATCAGAGCTAGAAGAAAGGGCAAATAAAATCAATAAAATATCATAAAAACTATTTTTTGGTGGGCATTCGGGCACTATGTATACAAATTTTAAGTATTCATACCCCTTGAGTTAGCTATCCTAATACGCGCATTTAGAAATGTATCCTAAATAATCAGATAAATGTGTGTGGATGCACTTTATTTATTAAATCCTCACCTAAGGGTACTTTTTTTCCATTTTTATCTTCAGATAGAGTGAAGGGGGACGGGGGAGAGAGGAAAGAGAGAGAAGGAGAAACATCGACATGAGAGAGACACATCGACTGGTTGCCTCCTGCACGACCCCAGCCAGGGCCAGGGCCTGACCCACAACCGAGGTGACTCTGGTCCACGGGCTGAGGCTCAATCACTGAGCCAAACCGGCCACGGCTGTGCGGCTGCATTTCAAAGGCCGGTGAATGGGAGCTCTCTCCATTGCTGTGGTTAGAGGGCTGGTTCAGCAGTGGGGTGCCTTGACGCCGTGGAACATGACGGGCCATCGGAAGGGTAGGGCAGGCTGCACAGCACTGACATGAACGATGTCAACAACATGTTGTTAAATTATGAAACATGGGAAGGTGGAGAGGACGGCTTTCGTTTACACGCATTCGCATTTGCGAAGCATCTAGAAGGACACATCCAGCTGTCAACGGTGCCTCCTCTGGCTGTGCGACCCTATGGGAGCACCTTGCCTTTCTGCTCAGGGCACGTGGAAGGAAGGTGAGCTCCGACGGGACGGCGGCTTTCTGAGCCCCTCGGTAACCGTGTTCTGCTCGCCCCATAGGAGCGGGTGTGAGAATGGAATGAACAGCCGTGTTGGGGACAATCATTCAAAGCAAAATAGCCAACACTTACTGAAGGCTGCAATGAAATGACGCGTTCGGTCCTCCGGCAGCCCTGTGCCGTGCTGTGGATTGTGGTTTATAATACACGTATGTGTATAGATTTAGGGTTCTGGCACAGAGCTCCTAAAAGCCTTGGAATCAGGAGTCTGTTATGTTAATGAAGGGACTTTGGAGGCTGGTCGCCTGTTTGGAGGGTTGTAACTTTTAGTCCCATCCCCTCATTTGTGGGGAGCTAGAGGGGCTGAAGATTGTGTCCCATCACTGCTGACCGATAATTAAGTCAATCATACTTGGGTAACGAAGCTCCATAAAAACCCCAAAGGAGGTGGTTTGGAGAGCTTCGGGTTGGGGAGTCAGAATGCTTCCACATACCACTGCCAGGCCCCAAACTCCACAGGGACAGAAGCTCCTTTGCCCCTCCCTAGCCTCTCACTCTTAACCCCTTTGGTTCCTTGGTCACAGTTCTACCACATCAAGATGTGGGTAAGTGATTCCCTAACCCCCATCCCCCAAATGTGGCCCTCAGGGGGACAGGATCCATCATTCCTTATATCTGTATTCATCATGTCCCTCATTTTATTTTGATTCTATCAGGTGTCTCAAAACATATACACTGATTTAAAAGAAGGTGGAGTCCTTCATTCTTAGCATCTATATTTTCCTCCTTACTATAGTCCCTAGACTTCTTTTCTTCTTATTTTTTTATCCTTACCCGAGGACATTTTTCCATTTTTTGTTCAGATAGAACAGGAGGGAGAGAGAGGAAGAGAGAGAGAGAGAGAGAGAGAGAGAGAGAGAGAGAGAGAGAGACATCGATGTGAAAGGGACACATCGAGTGGCTGCCACCCACAAGGCCCAACCAGGGCCGGGGACAAACTGCAACTGAGGTACGTGCCCTTAGCAGGAACCGGACCCGGGTCTCTCTGGACCGCAGGCTGACGCTCTAACCGCTGAGCCAAACTGGCCAGGGCTATTTTCTTATTAATAATAATAATAATGATTGGTATTTACCGAGTACTTAACTGGGTGACACCATAGTGCTCAGTGCTTTAATGCACACTCTTGTTTCTTGAACAGCCCCTGAGAGAGATATCGTCATCATGCCCACTGTATACGTGAGAACACGGAGGCTGGCATAGAGGAGACAATCAATAAAACGTGTGTAGAGGAAATGGTGAATTTATGCGAAATCACTTTTCTAGAATGCCGTAGAACTGGTATTTCAGGACCAGCTGTGTAATTTACAGGGCCCATTGCAAAATAAAAATGTAGGGTTTCTTATTTAAAAATTAAGAATTTCATGATGGCTACAGCAGAGCAGTCGACCAAGTGTCCTTCTAAGCGTGGAGAACTGTGGGACTGTGGAGCGCATGCCCACGAACCTGGCCTGACTCTTTGGTCACTGACCCCTTCTCCTGCCAGGAAGCGGAGCCCAGCCTGCCCTCCTACCTTGAACTCGCCTCTTTCAGGATTTCTGGGATGTATCATCTTGACTTTCAATCCTTTGAACCTGTTGCTGCCTTTTGTAGGGGACTTAAGTGTGGGAAAGCGTTAGAAAGGAAGTTTGCTGGGGGTTCAAGCTAGGGTGAGGGATGGGAGACTGAAAAGCACAATGATCAGGGTTTGTGTGACTGGGAGGCCCTCCTCCCAGGGGCCAGTGTGAAGCTGAGTATGATGGGAGACTCACACGATGGAGGGGTGGTTTAGGACATGACAGGCATGAAGCTGTGTGACGCTGGGTTTGGTAGATTGAGGAGAGAAGGGCCATCATCATAACACCAGTGATACTTGCTACCTATGAACATTTGCTGCAGGCCAAGTACTGTGCCGAGCCCTTTATATACTGTTTACAGTTTTCAATTTTCACAAAAATCCTATAGGACAAATTATATTAATATGCCCTGTTCACAGGTGAGGAAGTGGGTCTGAAACCCCCAAAGAACTTGCCTAAGCTTGCACGTGCCCAAGCTGAGACTGGAGCTCAGATCTTTGTGATCAACCCCAAAGCCCCTGCTCCTCTGTATTCTTCTTTTTCTTCCTTGTAGTCTGAGTGGCATCCTTGCAAGAGGCAGACCTTCGGTGGGGAAAGTGGTCAGATGCTGGCTACTGATGAGAGTCGTCCAGTCTCCCCCCTTTCTCCCCATAGGTCTCGGGGAGCTCTGAAGAGCACCTCTCCCTTCTCCTCTGATGAGCTGCTTTAAAATAGCTTCTCCTGTGTGGCAAACTGGCTCCCGGTCATGGGGGAAGTGATCTAGTCCACTTAGAAAGCTGTTCCTCTCTCGCTGTTCTGTCAGGGAAGGTGATAACTGAGTCCAAAACTAAGTAATTAAAAACTCTCTTAATATCACTTGAAATTAAGTGGCTCATATGCAACACGCTGAGTCTCCCAAGTCTGGGCTTGGCGTAATGAGTGTCTTTCAATACCAGCCTCAATTGTAGTTTGAACCTCATGAGCTCATGAGAAGCAAATAGAATAAAAACAAGAAAATCTTAAAAAAAAAAAAAATAGAAACAAACAAAAGCCTACCAAAAAAAAAAGCCCAACAACAATTCTGCCCTGTATTATATTTCCTATAGTTTTGCATATCCCGTTACTGCTTGAACTTTAAAAGCAACCCCCCACACCAAAACAACATATACCTTTTTGGAATGTAGTTTGACTTCAAATCATCATGAATTTTTTTCGTGTGTAATAAAATCTCACATTTACACTACACTAGCAAGTTATCATGAATTTAACACACCTAAGTAGTAATCTATCTTTTTCGTGCATTGCAGTCTTTTTAAATTGCCCCATATGAAGTCCCTTTTTCCTGAAAGTGAGGAGATACGGTCCTTCTTCAGGGACCATTCATCTTATTTGATGTTTACTTTTGAGCAGGAGTAGACCATCCCTGGTGAGTGTCCACAGGTGATAAATTCTTCCTAATGCTTTGCTGTACTTTCCCCTGTCCTGCTCACCCTCTTCCTTCTCCCTATCCAAGTCAAACTGATCATGACAATAATGTAACCCGACCACCACCACCACCACCACTAATCCATTTTTTGAGTGTTTGCCAATAGTGAGACACAGTGCTAAACACCGTTAGTGAGTTGGATCACACAGTTTTGAGGCCAAGAAGCCCCATGGTCTGCCGTTAGTAAACTGGAGAACCAGGAATCTGCTGGTGCAACTCAGCCGGAGTCCAAAGGCCAGAGATTGAGGGGCTGATGGTGTAAGTCCTGATCTGAGTCTGAAAGTCCAAGAAGTAGAGCACTAATGTCCAAGGGCAGAGGATGGCTGTCTCAGCTCAGGCTGAGCGAGAGAGACGTGGGGTGGGGAGGGGGGGGGGAGAAGAGTGCGCGCGCGCGCGCGAGAGAGAGAGAGAGAGAGAGAGAGAGAGAGAGAGAGAGAGAGAGAGAGCGCGCGCGCGCTGGCGCAAATTCGCCCTTCCTCCTCCTTTTTCTTCTACTCAGGCCCTCAACGGATTGGATGATGCCCACCCACACTGGGAGGGCCACCTGATTTACACAGTTCACCAATTCAAATGCTAATCTCACCCAGAAACCTCCTCCCTCCTCCCAGACACACCCAGAAATGTTTTACTAGCTTAGACCAGTCAAGTTGACCATTAAAATGAACCATCACACCCCTAATGACTTGGCCCTGGGTGAGTTTCCCAAACCTAAAGCAGCCCATAAGGAAGGGAGGGCTTCCGAACTCCGGGCTCAAGGTCCTGAATAGAAAACATGGACTTACAGAAACATAATATTATGTTTCTTATGAGCCCAATTTAGTGACCCAAATTCATAGCCACTTCAATGATTATGTTTCCAAGTTAGTTTGATTGGAATTCTTGGGAGAGTTCACCCTGAAAAGAACCTCTTCCAGTTTCTGCAACAGGTTGGGAGAGAAACCCTCCCGCTCCATGGAACATTCTGTCTCAACACGACGAGAAGCAGACGCCGATGATTCCGGGGGTGCTAAATGGCTTTATTAATCATAACCACACACCAAAGGTGTGTGTTTTCTCCAGGAGTTTAGTGAGAGATTGCCTTGTCTCCTGCCGCTCCCACAGTGTAATCAAGGCATCAAGCTAAATTAGAGGAAATGCCATCTTCTCGTGACAGCAGGTGCAAAATTACCTCTAATTATGAATTTGCTAGGTACAACAGTAACTCTGCGTGAATTATAACGTCACATTCATTAAAACAACCCATAGGGTCTCGCTTACCTTGACACACGTACAGATTCCCAGAATTCAGTAGGGAGTTCATTTCAGACCATCCACAGTGCTCTTGGAGAACTGATCTAGTCTGACAATTTGCAATCCAAAACGTTTGTTCAAAGTGTATGGTTCAGGGTAAGGGATGCTGGGTCTGAGTCTCAGATTTATTTACTTTGGACCTGTGTATGACTTAAACAAGTCAGTTAATCTTTTCAGAACTCGGTTCCCCCATTCATAAAATGAGGTGTAGAACTGGGCACTCTTCAAGGCTTCTCAAACTCAATGTGCTTCTCCGATATAATGTGCTATTCAAATGGGAGGCCAAGGAGCAGATGCTTGTTGGAAATGCAGAATCTCGGTCCCTTCCCCAGACTTGCTAGTTTCAAACGATATTGTGCATATGAATCACCTGGGAATTGTGTTAAAATGAAGATTCTATTGAGTAGAACTGGAGCGGGGCTTGATCTGCATTCCAACAAGCTCCCAGGTGTTGCTGCTGCATAAACTACACCTTGAGTGGCGAGGTTCTCAGATCCCCTCCGGCTGTGTAGTACCACATTATTGAGTACTTCCTGTATGCTAGGCGTTGTGCTACAGTACATGTATTGTCTCATTTCATTCCCATAAGGACTCTACAGAAGGGACATTGTTAATATTGTCCACATTTTACAGGTAATGAAACTGAGGATCATGGATATTGCTAACTAGACCAAGGTCACATGAAGGGCAGAGCTGGGATTTGAATTTGGATCATCTGGCTCTGTTGCTTATATGCTTAATAACAACACTCTATTGCCTTCCAAGTAATTTAGTTTTGGAAAAACTCTTAACCTGTTTCTTTACCCTTCTGGGTCAAGTTGTGGCTGATTCCCTATAGAGGAGCAGGATACTCAACCAGTTGATGCAACACTAGTGCTAGCGGGTGCTTTTCTGGGGTGGTATCAGATCAGGGGTGGGGACGTCCACGTGGGCCATATGAGGCCCATGAAATCAGTACCAGCTCACATCACACACCTCACCACAGAGAAACAGTTCCGGCCATTACATCAGGGGTGAGTTAATTAAATGTTTGACCAAATGTAGCAGGCTAATTTTTAAGTTAATAATTTTGCGTGGCCCATAAATGATGTTATTAATATCCAAATGGTTTTTGGTAGAAAAAAGGTTCCCCACCCCAGAAGGAATTATACATTTTACTATAAGGGCATCTGGAAAAGTTTCATTGTTTTCCTATTATGAAATGTGCTTCAGTAAACACACTTGTCCACACTCTGTGCACTTGGCATGACCTTGGGATACGTTTCTAGAAGTCCCATGCTGGGACCAAAGGATGTGCATTGTTCCATTTTGAAAAATGCTGCCATCTTGCCAGCCACTGGGGCTCATGGTTTGAACACTAAAATCAAAGTTCTTCGTTGAATGATCAGATTTGAATTTTAAATCCCAAACTTCTCTCAGCCAAAGTCCTTACCCCACATTTTCAAATATCAAAATTATTAGCTGTGAAGATGGACGTTTGATTGTTTCCTCTACCAAAATGTCAATCCCACTGGGAAATAATGATGCCTTTTAAAAAACTTGAACAAAACCAAAGGAAGTTATGAAGCTGGAGTATTTTGAACCCATATTTGTTGAGCTTGATTTCTAAAAAGACAAACCCCACGTTTGGGAAAATGGGATCTCTTGATTTCCCTATTTGGCGCCATATTATTGGTTTACACCTCTGAAGACTCGGTCTAGGGCAGCTAAAACTTCAGGAAAAAAAGCGTGAAGGCTCATTTTGATGAGAAGACTGAACTCCAGATGGTTGTTTGGGGGAACCAACTTAGATTTCTGGCTGAAACTCAAAATGTTATACATTTGCCTACATATTTAATACTGTACTCAAGTTCCCAAGGCGCTTCTGATGGATTTTTTTATTTGTGAGTCTGGGTATTTCTTTCTCCTATAAATGGTTATTTCTCTACACAGATACACATGGGAGAATATTTAATTAGAATTGGAAATGTTTTGAGCATGTTAAGTACAATCTAAGTGATAAGTATCATGATCTTTAAATGCTACAATAAGCATTATAATACATGCCTAATTCACTGATGAGCACTTGCCATGTCTTTGACAAATTCTTAATAAATTGCTCAAAAGAGCCCTTTAGAAAGTGTCATTTCACACTGTATAACTCTACCTCTGATATTTCTCAACCTTGTCTATCGGCAGAAATGGGAAATTCTCTTGAACATTTTTCTTAACTGATTCTGATTTATGGCTTTTGGTAGAAACTCCCAGGGACTTGTTGCAATATACTGTAAATGAAATCTGCTAGCTACACAATTTTAGAAGTGAAGGCTGCAGTCTCCAAGTTCTCAAAAACAGCCTGTTTCACCTAGACAATGAATTATGGGATCCATGAGTACATAGAAAGCCCGAACCCTGCACTTGGTATGTATCTTCAAGGGAAAAGCTGTATGAATCTAACAAAGACGAGCCACAGCCCAGATGTCATCTGGAGGGTATTAAGAGAAGATTTGTAGCAATTTAGTTGATTGTTAGTGTTAGGGGCAGCAATTTCTTAGCATCAAAGTACTCAATAAATTTTCCCTGTGCCTAGATCTCAGATTTCGCAATTAAATTTGGGTGTAAGTAAAAGACGCTTTGGAAAATTAATTTAAACATGCATTAATTTAGGGAAGTCTGTGGCTGCTAGCAACTCGAATTGCTTGAAAGTGGGCAAAAAGCAGCACTGGGCTTAGTGGGATCATTTATTGATCGCTCACCACGTGCCCTCAGCAGGCGGCTCTCGAGGCAAGTATGTCACAGGAAGTGTTTAATTCCAGTCTCCTCTGTCAATTAAGAGAGCTGAAAAGATGAACGATGTTCCAGACCTGGCTCACTGACTTTTTGAATAAGCTCTTTATTTTGGAATACTTTTAGATCTATAAAATAGTCATCAAGATAATACCGAGAGTTCCTGCAAGCCCGTTACCCCGTTTTTACCGACTGGTAGCACCTTACACGACCGAGGTATATTTGTCAAGACTAAGAAATGAACGTTGGTGCATTACTGTTAACCAAATGCCAGACTTCATTCAGGTTTTTGTTTTTAACATTTTTCATTGTTGTTTTCTGATCCAGGATCCCGTGGAAGACTCCACCTACATTGGCTGTCCTGTTTCCTGGCCGCTTGTGGGCTGGACAGTTTCTTAGTGTTTCCTCGTCTCCATGACATTTCGGGTGGTGCTGGGCAGGCGCTTTGTAGGATGCCTCTCATTTGGATTCGTCGTAATGCTGCTTCTCGTGATTAGACAGGGGTGTGGGTGTGAGGACGGGCGCCACAGAGGCGAAGTACTTTTCTCCTCACATCCTATCACGCCATCCTGCTCTCCACACAGCTGCCCGGGCGATGCCAACCGCCATCTCTCGGGGAGGTCATGTCTGGCCGGGTCTGGGGCTACATTTGGATCAGTGGTAAAGAGTGTGGCAATTGATTAGTGATGTCTGCCACCAGCACAGAATGAGGTAATTGTGATGCATCATTTTGTGTGTGGATAAAGCAACTGAGGTTCAGTTAGCAGAATTTCATGTTGTTATACTTGTGGCTCAGCTCTCCATATTCCAAGCTTTTAATTAACACACATGTGTCGAACATCTATAATGTGCGTATTTAGGTTTCTAAGGGCCATATTTAGGTTTCTCAATTAATAGACTGAGAGAATGTTGAAGCTTTTAGGAGAGACTTAAAAGATAACCCAATTTCCTCATTATTTTTTTCAATTAAGAAAATGAAAAATTCCAAAAAAGAGAGCAAATACACCTGAGGCTCAGAAGGTCACAATTATTGCCTGGAATCTCCTCTTCTGACTGGTTTAGTATGTTACATTCCTGCTTATAGCTGGTACAGTGCTTATGTAAGTTACCACTGAATATTAGCACTTTTCACTGTGTAGGAGAATAATACATCAAAACATTTTCTCTCTATCTCATCGAAACATTTTTGGTTGTTGAGGATAAATGGATAATTTTTACAAACAACTATGGGCTTTCAAAAATATGCTCAGATAAGAACAATTTATTGAGTACCAGCCATTTCTGAGCTACCGAGCTAGATGCTGGCCATACCTTGGTGAATAAAATGGACATGTCCCTACGTGAGGACAACTGATATTCTAGTGGAACATACAGACGTAAATATAAAGTGAAATGATAACAATCACAAAGTAAGAAGAATGCAATAAAAGAAGCAAACATGGGTGTTGATAGAATGGAGGTAGGGGACCCCGTTGGGGTAGCCGGGGAGACTTGCCTGAGAAAATGTTGCTTACACGGAGAAGGAGGTCTGGGTCAGAGAGGTTTGTGGACACAGAGATCCTAAAAGATGGGGTAGGATGACAAGTCTGAGGAACCAGAAATAAAGTCTGCAAGGCTGGATTATAGTAAACCATGACCTAGCTCAGACGTCATGTCCTGCCCATGAACCCTCGCCCTTAGTGTCCTGGACACAGTGGTAGCTCTCCCTGGCACGCTGAGTCAACTGCTGGGCAGGCCGGAGGTGCCAGGGAGTTGATGTCACATGAGCTGTTCTCATCCTGTGAAGAGTGGAAGTTGGGATTACTGGGGGGCATTTTCTGTGCTCCCAGGAGCCTCAGTTACTCATTGTGGTAAACTGCTTGGTAACGTACCTTTAATTGGTCTCCTTCCCTTCACTGCCTTCCATCCTCATCCTTGAGCATTACCCTTCCAGGGAAGCTACTCGAACTCATCCTTAATTCAGGGTCTCATTTGGAGAAACCCAGCTGAAAGTCAATGGATAGAGTGGTACAAGCTGAGGTTGGGGATGTAGGCAGAGACTAGACCATGCAGCACCTAGTAGGCTTTGTAAAGACGTCTGAGTTCATTCTACTTGTACCAGGAAGCAGTGGAAGGCTCTGGAGGAGGGAGCGACCTGATTAGGTTTAGGTTTTAAGAAGGATACTCTTAAATGTAAGTTGGCCTTAGAATCATGGATTTAGAAGACATCTGAGAGACAATCTATTTGAACCTTTACTTTACGGGAAAAGAGAGATCCTCAGAAGTAGTGACTTGCCCAAAGCCACACAGTGGTAGAGATAAGACTACTCTAAGTTAGATATCAAGACCAGTCTCCAAACTGTCTGGGACTCAGGGGTGCCTCAAGCTCCGATAACCACCTTGAGCACTTCACCAAGACAGCATTCGCTAAGCAAAGGGACGTGCATTTTGATGGCAACGTTGTGCTGTGGAGGCTGGCACCTGATAATTACCTTACCATGTTAGAGAGTTAGAATTGCAGGCGAGAGACACAGTTAAGACATTGACCCAGTTATTAAGGATTGAGAACACTGAAGATTTTTGCTTTTTGGTGTCAGGATAGGGCTTAATAACCATTTGCAGATATTTGTAAAGCTGCAGACAGTGGAGAGGGAGAGAAATTACTTACCTTAGAACAGTGGAGGAAAGCTCGAAGTGATGAGGTGGAACAGAAGAAAGTATTAGCAGAGGAGCAGGAAAAGGCTCTTTTCAGAGACCCAGTTGGACGTGTTTACCCACAAACCCAATAGTCTGCGTGAACCTTAAGAAGGGTTTGAAATGAAAAAAACAGTTAGAAAGCTTTACATTGCCACATATCTCTTGTATTTCTTGAAATTATGTTTTCTTATCCCCCCACTTTTTAAACATATTATTTGCTGTATGTCTGAGATGCGATCATGTCACAGCAGAGGACGTGCAATGCTGTCTGGGCCATGTCGTGATTGACCAACTCAGGTGTCTCTCCTGTTGAACAGAGATGGAGGAATTCCTGGACTACAGACCAGCCGCTCACCAGTTACATTTCCCTGCTGGTCGGGGCCGGAAGACAGAATGCATTACCACTGCCAATCATTTTCACAGTGTTTTCACATCGGTGCGATTTCAACGACGGTTACTACGTATTCACTGGACGATGATAATTTTTAGTGTGAGTTTAAATGGTTAATGTTCAATTCAAAACAAAGCAGAAAAATGAATGACTGTGTGTTACCTAAGTTGTTTTCAGTGGATTTAAGTGGTTATTATTGAACAGGATTCACTGATAATTAAGGCTATCTTTCCTCATTTTGTTTCGACTTGTTGGCTATGTCAGCATCAATGATTTCACTACCTATTAAAGTAGCCACAATCCATCCATCCAAGACAAAATGCCTACCAGCCCTCAGGTCCCTTCAGTTGGGGGTATCCTCTGAGGGTACAGTGTTACCGATGGGGATGTGCAGCGCCCCTAAGAGGCTGCCCTCTTCCCCTCCTTGTTCTAGGGCCGTCGCTGAATGTAATTTCTTAGCACACTGTTTGCTTTGTCTTCAGTTAAGAGCCAGCAAAACAGATGCTATAATCGTATCTCCCTCAGACGATGCCCATTCGGTGCAGGGCTAGGCTGAAAATATACTCTACATTATCATATGAAAAAGCTGCAGAAAGAGGCCTGTCTGCAAACCGCAGAGCGAACCCTGCTCCAAGGGACTCTAAGCGATGAGCACACATCTCTGACCGCGGGCCCCTTGAAATATCACTTTGATGAATGCAAACACATTTATCACCGACCCTCGGAGGTGGTCTGTGTCACTGTCCCGGCGAAGGTGTTTCAGCTGTGAGCAATGGGAGGGAGTTTCTTAGACGTATGCAGGGCTGGGTGGTAGAATCCACAGGGCGCTGGCATTAAATTCGAGAAAACTGTCCAGAACCAGAGCCGGTTCTTTTGGGTTCCCTCTGAGGCCACGTGATTGCTCACCTCTGCCTCTCTCTCTGTGACCCCCTTACTCTCTTGCAGAAGTGGGGTCCTCTTGGCTTCTCTCTTCGTGGGTCTGCCCTACGGCCCCCTGCTCTGTACCCCTCGGTGGGAGTCAGGTGTGGAGCCTCAGGCTAGCACCTCTCAGTTCAGTTCTAACCCTGGGAGAGGCCCTCTGCTCAGTCCCGTTAGGGCCACGTCTTCTCTGGTGGCAGCCAGTGGCCGTGGGGGGCTGTCATGTTCTCGCGCTGCCAGGATTCAAGCCTGTGGATGGGGGCAGTTCACTGAGCAGAGAGGTCGCTGCACATACCGAAAGGTGTTTACTACAGTGATCTTCAGGTTGTAACATATGTGTTCGTTCATTCATGTGACAAATACTTACTGAGTTTTGACTGTGTGCCAGGCACTGGGGATACAGAAAGGAACAAAGATTCGCTGAGGAAAAAGGCAGACATGATCTATGACCTCATGGAACATTCTAGAAGGGAGAAACAGAAGAAAATAAACAAGTAAATATAATAGGGAGTTAATACTTTGGGAAATCCTTCACTCATGATCGACCCACCTAGTACAATGAAACCAGGATGGCTCACTAACAGTTAACTAAGGAAACACATGTCCACTCAACTATAAATAACTTTTTGACAGCTACTTGGGATCCGTTGTTAATGGCCAAGACTTTAATGGATCTTGTGAAATTCTTGCTCTGACAGGTCTGCCTTTTGTTATTATCCAACAGACATCTACTTTAAAACAAAAAAAAATTTTTTCTTTATTGATTTTAGAGAGGGAGGAAGGGAGAAGGAGAGAGAGAGATAGAAACATGGATGAGAGAGAACATCGATTGACCACCTCCTGCATGCCCTCCACTGGGGATCGGGCCCACAACCTGGGCATGTGCCCTGACTGGGAATCGAACCTGTGACCTCTTGGTGCCTGGGTCGATGCTCAACCACTGAGCCACACTGGCCAGGCCAGACATCTACTTTTTTTGTTCTTTATTGATTTTTAGAGAGAGAAGAAGGGAGACATCTACTTTTTAAAAAACTTTTTCAATTACCGTTGACAGTCAATATTATTTTATATTAGTTTCAGTTATACAGCATAGTGTCAGACATTTATATAATTTATATAAATTATATATCTAGTACCTACCTACCTGGCACCATACATAGTTATTACAACATTATTTAGTATATTCTTTGTGCTGTACTTTACATCCTGTGACTATTTTGTAACTACCAGTTTGTACTTCTTAATCCCTTCACCTTTCGCCCTGTTCCCCAGCCCACCTCCCATCTGGCAGTCACTAGTTCGTTCTCTGGATCTGTGAGTCTACTTCTGTTCTATTTGTTCATTTATTTTGTTCTTTAGATTCTCTATATAAGTGAAATCATATGGTACTTGACCTTCTCTGTCTGTCTTATTTCACTTAGCATAATATCCTTTAGGTCCATCCATGTTGTCACAAAGCATAAGATTTAATTAATTAATTTTTTTTTTGTGGCTGAGTAATACTGCATTGTATGTGTGCACCACATATTCTTTATCCAACCATCTATCTGTGGGCACTTAGGTTGCTTCCATATCTGGGCTATTATTGCAAACAGTGCTGCAATGAACATAGGGATGCGTATGTCTTGAATTAGTGTTTTGGATAGATACCTAGAAATGAAATGGCGAGGTCATAAAGTAGTTCTATTTTTAATTATTTGAGGAACCTACAAACTGTTTTCCATAGTGACTGCACCAATCTGCAATCTCACCAACAATTAACAAGGGTTCCCTTATCTCCTCACCCTCAAGACTTGTTGATTTATTGATGATAGTCATCCTGACATGTGAGGTGATAGCTTATTGTGGTTTTAATTTGCATTTCTCTGATGATTAGTGATGCTGAGCATCTTTTCATATGTCTATTGGCCATCTGTATGTTCTCTTTGGAGGAGGTATGTCTATTTAGGTCCTCTGCTGATTTTAAAAATTGGATTATTTGCTTTTTTGGTTTTACGTGACAGATATCTAAACCTTTTTTTTACCTTTATTGATTTTAGAGAGAAAGGAAGGGAGAGGAAGAGAGATAGAAACATCAGTGAGAGAGAACATCAAGAGAGAACATCAATTGGCTGCTTCCTGCATGTCCCCCACTGGGGATTGGGCCCACAACCCACAAATTGGGCATGTGCCCTGACCGGGAATCAAACTGATGACCTCATGGTACAGGATCGACGCTCAGCCACTGAGCCACACCTGCCGGGCGATATCTACTTTTGTCACAGTGAAACTTCTCTCTGTTTTATATCAACTGCCATTCTTTATTTTATTTTATTTTATTTTATTTTATTTTATTTTATTTTATTTTATTTTATTTTATTTTGTGTGTGTGTGTGTGTGTTATGTGCCCCTAGCGGGAACTGAACCCAGGACTCTGTGGTCTGCAGGCCAATGCTCAACCGCTGAGCCAAACTGGCTAGGGCTCAACCGCCATTCTTTAGTTTTAGTTTAAAGGCCACTTCATGGAGGCCTCACCTGCTTCCCCCAGCCCAGGGAGCTTCTGCTTTTGTAATGTTACGACTGTGCTTCCTTCCACGTACAAAGGAAGTACAAAGGAAACACCACCGAGACAGTATGCCACCAGTAGTGACTGGTCAGTACACATTTGTTGAATAAATTACTGAATATTCCCTGCTCTTTCCTACTGAGCTCTTTACATTGGCTGATTAATTAGTTGTAGAACAATCTCAACCTCAGTCTAAAAATTGCTCAAAAGTCAGATCTAAAATGTGGTATTAACCAGTTACATTTCCCTGCAGTGCCTATGTCTGTTCTTATTTTTCATGACAGCCCATGTTTGTACAAATGTTGAAATCTATTCATGTCTTCCCCAATGTGTGATCTGAAAGGTGTCCTGTCTCCACTGCTCCACAGTTATTTTTCAATAGCTTTTTATTTCTGCCCTTTATAATGTTAAGTCCCATGAGGACAAGGACCTTGTTTATCAGGGTTCTGTGATATTCCTAGCACCTACAATAGTACATGGCAGGCCCCTGATTCCTACTTATTGTATGAATAAGTGACTGTTGATTGACGACTGATTTAATTGTTGGAGGACTGTAGTTGATATGGATATGATTAAAATGAGTCACACAGAAGAGTAGAAGTAAATTAGCTTCCACTGCCCTTCACCGTTCATTTAAATTAGCATCCCAAGATGGAATGAGAGCCACATCCAATTTGTATGTTAGCCTTGCTCTCCAGACTCCTTACGTCCTACCCTCCCTAACATCCAATGTGTTATTTCCCGGACACTCGGCTTTCTGTCTTGCTTCAACTTCAAGTTCAGTAGGAGAAACAAATTGAGGCTTGTGGGGACCTGAACACCAAAAAATGTGTGTTTATGGCTCCTCATATTGCCCTCATCAGCAATGTGGATTGTTGAGGAGGATAATGAAGATACTATAGTTCAGGTTTGATCTCAAACCCTGTTTGCATTCCCAAACAAAGAACGAGTCTGTGTTTCACTCTGATTGTCTAACAGGAAGTAGAGAATTGTGGCTCATGTTACTTGGAGTTGATTTAAATTTTTATAAACCTGATACCTCTGGAAGGCAATAATAAAAATGAAACCACGGTGATTATTTTCATCTAAAGACATCAGAATGGGACCTCATTACATTCTAGTGAGTGACTCAAGAGGAAGTAGGGGAAGGCAAAGCGTAGACTCCATTTTGAAAATAGATTTCTTAAAATATTCAGTAAAGTCATGGAAGGAAGTACAAAGCCAGAGGTGACAATTTTCAATCACTATTCCAAGTTCTTTTAATTAAGGATGTCTTGGGATTGTAGACTGTGCTGGGACATACATATGTATCTATAATAAACAAGATGTATTTTGCAGAAATGGATTTGGGTTTTGGCATCGACCTGATAGGGAGATCAAAGCACTAGCTGGCATTAGAAGGATTTAGATACATTTGTCATAGGCAGCTGTTATGCTAATCTCATTTATGCAGTTGTCAGCTGATAGGCTCTGATGAGCCAGCTGAGTGGGAAAATCATTATTCCATCCCTATTGTGATAAGTGTTATTTATTACTGTCAAATGGTATTAATGTTTGATTCAAAGATGGGGAGTGGGCACCATCTACATGAAGTTCATCCATTCATGGTCAACTTCAACAAAAGGAATCGCTGAATTCCAGCCAAACGAACTTCATTTCTGGGTGAAAAAAGAATAATGGATTTAATTTGCATATGTTTTAAAAGGGTAATGAAGTAATATGATGTTTATCCTGGTTGAAGAGTGGTAATTTTCATTGGCGGGCCTCCAGCCTCGTTGGAGCCATTGTGAGGCATTTACTGTTGGGTTGGTATGGAAGGACTTTTCAAAGCAGCAGGTGCATTCAAGGCTGGTGTGGGGGAGCAAGATGATTTATTCATTAGTCCAAAAATGAGCAATCTGGACATCTATTTTTTCTTCATCTTCCTCAGAAATGCATTTAGAACTAAATCCCCTCTCTCTTCTCCCATGATGGTGATATCCCCCGATTTTCTCATTCCTTTTGTAGCCTTTGACAATTTAATTATGTGAAATCTCTAACCCGTCACTCAATTCATTTCTGTTCCCCTTTTGTTATGATCAGATTTGCTGTTTCCATTCCATCTAAACTGATGTCTGTACAGGCCTGGTGTTTTGGAATGGGGTGTTGCTTTCTAGTTAGGGTCAAGTGAGAAAGACAGTTAAGGTTGGCTACCAATGCTGAGGGTTTGTTCTTAAGCATTTTGTCAAATTAACTGCTCAGCTGAGCTCTGAGTTGTTAAAAACGCTTCCCCTCTGTTAGGAGACTTGCAGAGAGCTGTCCCCTTTCCAATACAGCTGCATTGGTTAGTGCCGCCTTGGCTTATTTTTCTTGTGTTAAAAATACAGATAACCTAATTATAGCTCCTCCCCAGTTCCCAAACGCCTCACTTAATGACTCATTAGTGCAGTGAGAACACTTTCCATCACTTGCAAAATAATATTCTGTTTCTGAGGACTTCATCTTCTTCTTTTTATATTTGTTCTGGAAAAAAAAAGTTTGACTCAACATATTTCAGAGCCTTTAGATTTTGCTGATTAGCTACATTTCTATAACAAGCTGGTCACTTTTCAGGATCCAGTTTCTCCTTTTGGGGTTGATGACAATGGGCCAGGTGCCTTTGTTCAGTGGGAGGAAGACATGGATCATAAGAGTTTGGTTCATCCTTGAACTCAAAGAACTCTGTCTTCCTTCTCGCCTGGCATTTGCTGTCACTTTATTGGAATTCAGAGTTTTCCACTGTATGACTTAATCCTCCATCTTTCCCCAGAAGCCCACAGAATGTCGGCACTGAGAGCCCACAAGGACTATTTGCTGAACAAATTACCGGACCTTAGGAAGCTCATAGTAGTTCAAGGGTCGCAAACTTCTGTGAAGAACCAAGTACATAGGAAATAGCTTAGGCTTGAGTGCCATGTGGTGTTTCTCTCCATCTCAGCTGCTGTTGTTGGGTGAAAGCAAGCGCAGACCATACGTAAGTGAATGGGTGCAGCCATGTTTCGATACATCTTTGTTTATGGATGCTTAAATTAGAATTTTATATAACTTTCATGTGCCACGAAGTATTATTTTTATTTTTATTATGTTTTTCCAACTGATTAAAAATGCGAAAATTATCCTCAGGTCATGACCATATAGAAACAAATGGGCTGGGATTGATCCCTGGGCCATAGCTTGCTGACCCTGGTTTAGCTGAACCTCAGGACGCTAAGAGTGCTTGCGTCTCGGGCCTCACCTGCTCTTTCTCTCTCCCTCGCTCACTACCCTCCAGCCCGCTGGACGACTTCCCTGTTCTGCAAGCCCACCAGGCTGCTCCTGCTTCTAGGCCTTTGCCTTTGTGCCCTCAGCAATTCCTATGGCTGGCTTCCTTCTTTAATTTATCTGGGTCTCAGCTGAAATGGCAACTCTTCACAGAGGTCTTTCTAACACTCCATTTCCAAGTGGGCATGCTTACCCCAGTCACTATCCTTTATTTTACTGGGTTATACCTCCTTATCAGCATGTAAAATTATTTTATTTGTTCAAAAATAAACCTATCTATCTTTTAGGATGTAAATTCCTGAGATTAGGACCATTTTCTGTCTTTTGAAACCAGGTTCTTCAGCACCTAGTGCTGTGCTTGGCCTGCAGGGTCAATCATAGTTCATGCACAAGATGCGGAAGAATGTCCATCAGAAGACACAGCTCCTATCCTGAAAGTAATTTTGGTATTTCTCCCCCCAAATTTCAACAATCAAGCAAGAGAGAAAATATATGCACGAATAAATGTGATGTAAGGAGACCAAGCCCTGAGCCACAAAGGATCCAAAGAAAGGAAAGCTCAGCTCCAGGTGGATGAAAAGCAGACCCCTTCATGGAGGAGGCAGTCTTTGCACCGACGCCCTGGGTCTGCAGAGAGGGATGGGGATGATTTGCCATAGGTGGGTTTCCAGATACCAGGGAAATGTCCAGAGGACACTAATCCCTGAGGATTATTTATGACCACAACATTCAAGTGAGCATCGCACCCTGTTGCAGCAAAGAGATTGAAATGTTAAGTCTTTAAATGCTAAAGTTCCTAGGGAACATCTAGGGAGGAGAATGTCAAATACCTAGTCAACCTCTCCAGTAAAGGTCTACAACCACAGCAACAATTAGACCCTAAGAGCTTCTCCCAGAAAGTAGAGACAATGGACCACGGGAGCAAAAGAGCAGGCATGACAACTTTTATTCTTCCTGTAATAAATAATGTGTTGAATAGGATTTGGCTCTTCCTGGCCACCTTCCTCGCCACCATTCCTACAGGCGCCCTTCACTCCAGTTTCCCGGAGGTACCATGCTGTCTCAGACTTTTGCACATGTCCTTTCCCTTCCACCTTCCTTCTCTTCCCCCCCTTCCTTCTTTCCTTCCTTCCTCTCACTAGCTTAAAAATGTAAAATATAGCTGAGAGTCTGATTTTTTTTTTTTTTTTTTTTTTTTTATCCTCATCCGAGGACATTTTTTGTTCAGATAGAGAGGGAGGGAGAGAGAGGAAGAGAGAGAGAGAGAAACATCGACGTGAAGGGACACATCGAGTGGCTGCCACCCGCACGACCAACCAGGGCCGGGGACAAACTGCAACCGAGGTACGTGCCCTTAGCGGGAACCGAACCCGGGTCTCTCGGGACCGCAGGCCGACGCTCTAACCGCTGAGCCAAACCAGCCAGGGCTGAGAGTCTGATTTGACCTGTATCTCAATACTTTGCTTCCTCTAGTCTAAGCAAACTCTTCTTCCTCCTTTAGAATTTTACTCAAGGGTTTCCACCTCTTTCTTTGTGCTTTTCTGATACTTTGTACATGCAACTACCATACATCTTATTATGTTTGCTATTCTTTTGATTGGACTCCTTGTCGACCTCAACTAGCTAGTGTGTTCCTGGGAGATGAGGATTAGAAAGCAGCACGTTTAGTCTATGTTGCTTGGCCTTCTGTTACCACTTGGTCATCAGCTAAGTTATAAGAAAATCACTATGTCATTCTATACAGAGATGATACTGTCAAGGAAACATTACAGCATCACTTTATATGTTCCATGAAAACAAAACTTGAGTTTTCGTTTCAGAAAATTGAGGCTTTCTCTAAGCAACTTGTGTGTGTGTATGTGTGTGTGTGTGTGAGTGTGTGTGTGTGTGTGAGTGTGTGTGTGTGAGTGTGTGTGTGTGTGAGTGTGTGTGTGTGAGTGTGTGTGTATGAGTGTGTGTGTGAGTGTGTGTGTGTGAGTGTGTGTGAGAGTGTGTGTGTGTGAGTGTGTGTGTGAGTGTGTGTGTGTGAGTGTGTGTGAGAGTGTGTGTGTGAGTGTGTGTGAGTGTGTGTGTGAGTGTGTGAGTGTGTGTGAGTGTGTGAGTGTGTGTGAGTGTGTGTGTGTGAGTGTGTGTGTGTGAGTGTGAGTGTGTGTGTGTGTGTGCTCTGCTTTGGCCCTCAGAGAGCTCTCTGCCTCGTTTATAGACCACACCTCTCCACAGAATGTTCACCTAACTATTTGCTTTTTTCCATTTTCTTTGATCCCAACTTATTCTTTTGTTTGCTTTACACTCTTGTATTTCCTATTGTTTCAAAAGAGGAAACTCCAGTACCCTTTTTGACATACAACAGGATATGTATAAATACAAATCTTATTATCTGAATTACAGAGACTGGGAAAGTGAGCTTGTAGGCTTTTACTTTTCATTTTAATTTATACTGGGCATCCCAGTAATGTACTACATATAAACACTTGATGAATAGACAATGAATGATGAATAGACAATGAAAGATGAATAGACAATGAAAGAGTTGATCACATGAGTCGATTTCCGTTAAATAATCTATGTAAAGTGGCAAATAAAATGAGGCAAACCACAATTTTCATTATTGAGAATGAAGATGGGTATTTGAGATCTTAGCTTCTTTGCCATATTTATAATTTTATTGCTAGAACGCCATACCACAGCAGTTAACAAGAATAAGTTTAAGAAGACTGAAATTACATCACATTATAACTGACACTTCTAGGATTAATTTTATAACTTGCGATTTTAATTTTGGTGCAAATGTATTTAAAATTATCTCTTGTCACCATCTCTTATTAAACATAATGAAATTTGATGACATTCTAATAACATTAAACTGTTTTGGTAGTCACTGAGGTTAGTTTAAAAAGACTATTCAAGCTAAGAAAATAGTGGATCATTTCTGAAAGAAAGTATTTGGGGAGCTTTGAGGGGCTGAGTATTTCATTCATCTCACCCACTACATTATCACTCACACCAGCGGGTAATTTAGAAGATATTTTGTACATTAGAAAACTGGAGTGCAATTAATAGGAAGGGAGACATCAAGGACATTGTAGCAAAGAAGGGAGCAAGAATAGAGGAAAGATCATGTCACTGCAATTTGGTGTCTATGTTCTCGGCCGATTTTTATTATTAGCAGGCCTATGAAAAATACTAGGTCTAAAACTGATAAATAAAATCACTGATGTAACTAGTTCATTGCATTTATCTTTTTATATCTTCCTTCTTCCCTTCTTTCTTCCCTTTTCCCTTTCTAACTCAGGTCTCAAATTCATAGCATGATCTTCGTCTTAGATCATTTTTTTTTCCCTTGTGCCAGATGAGAAAAAAAAAAATTATTTTGGTATCGAATGATATTACACAGTAGGAAAACTGAAATAACTGCTCTCATTTTTCCTCGTGGTGGAATAATAGTTGGCCTGAAAGCTTGCTACCTTCCCAACATGAGCTAATTTAGAGACTTTATGTGTTCAGTTCTTTTATTCTCCTTTATGTTCTTTTTTTTTTTTTTAACTTGTAGATTTTTTATAGTATTCTTTTGACTATATCTTAGGTCACTCTCTTCTCTGTCCTTACCCTTATTCTCAAATGTAAATTATGTTAATACAACAAACAGGTACTGAATACCTCCTAGACGGCAGGGGCCTGCTGGGCATGGAAGACGCCGACCGGAATTAGAATCAATGTTTGCCACTAGAAGCTCGTTGTTTAGCGGGAAAAACAGACAAGTCAGCTAATAGTTCTAGGATGATCTGATAAGTGTTATGAAAGCCTGTGACCTAAATGCCAACAGGAACAGAAGAAAGAGTGATTAGACAGTTTCTCAGAGGTGACATTTGAAGTGGGCCTGGAAGGGTCTATAGAGCCCTACGTGGGAAAAAGAGAGGAAAGCATTTCTGGTCGAGGAAAAGCATGTGCAAAACCAGCCTGACCCCACAAATCGAGCCGTATTTGCTGGGAGCACAGGGAACTGGTGGGTAGGTGGAGAGAGTCCCGAGAATGAAGCCAGGCTCCAGCTGTGCAAAGCCTTCGCTGGGTGAGGGCCTTCGATTTCATGAGGACCTGTGAGTTATGGAAAGCAGCGAGCATTTTAAATAAGGGAAGTAGTATGATGGACCTGTGGTTAAGGAGAATCATACTGAAGCCAGGAAGGACCAAAGAGAAATGTTAGGAAACTATTGACACAATCTTGGTGAGAAGTGACAAAGGGTTCAACTAGACAATCAAAGAGGAAGGGTATTTGAGAGGTATTTAGGAGGTGTCATTGACACTGGGGACTGATTGGACAGGGTGAGGAATTGAGGGTGACTTGGAAGCTACCAGTCCCCTGATATGATCATTCCGTAATGACATGGAACTGAATGCCGACTGATATCTCATGTGACCCAGGCGTCTAGCGGACATGGTGCCATGCAGAGGAAGTTGTGTGGCTCATGCATTCATTCTCATCCGTCCACCCATTCATCCAAGTATTCATTCAGCCAACAGATACTTATTGAGAAATAATGCCTAGACGGCAGGCATTCTGCCAGTCACAAGAATATGTTAAAAACACAGGGAAAAAATCATTGGCAACATATGACTTGATGTATGTATATATTGTGAAATGTTCCTCACAGTAAGTTAGTACATCCTTTGCCTCACGTAATTACTGTTTTGTTGTTGTTGCTATGGAGCGTACATCCGATTTTCTTCTCAATGTTGCTTGTGCAGTCTTCATTTCTTTCTCTGGGAAGTTTTCTTCTTCCCCTTCCTCTTTATAGTCAATATATTTCTTTCATAGTTCTTGATTTGCTTTTGATTTCATTTTTATTCACTTAAAACTAGTATATTTCTCCGTAGAAGTGAAATATATCTTTTTCATAGTGAAAAGTATCACACAAATGAAAAAGTAGTAAACCCCATATACCAGTCACCTCATTTCAACAACAGTCAGCTCAATCTTACTTCTTTCAAATGCTTCCCTCTTTGTATACCTCTCCATCTCCCTCTCTCCACCGCTTTCTGTGCCTGGACAGGGCCCAACCCTGCTGGGATCCACCGCTGACTGGCTATCTTCCCGATTTTCGCTTTTATCTCCCTAGTCTGGATGATTTGGGAGAAAGACACTTGTATGCCCCTCCTTTCTTGATTGCTTAAAATCTACTCTTTTTCTACAGCTACAATCACAGAATGTTTCTATTTGAACAATGATTTGCTAAATTTATGAGCATTTCCATAAATGAGTTGACTTTAAGATGCCCCTAACTACATTACGATTCTAATCAGCACATTAATGAATGGGTGCAGAAATGAGCCTATTTGCAAATTGGCAGATTAGATTTGTCCTTGTTTAACTAAAAGCTTTAACTAAAAGCAGGGCTTAAAATACTGAAGATGATAAAGCCGCCTCCAAGATTGAACATTTCTTGGTCAAATTGTGCTTTAAAAGAGTTTAAGAGAATTTTCACTATTTGTTGACAGATTAGGTCTGAAACAATGGGATAAAGCATAAATAATCAGATACATCATCATGTAAAAAATAACGTTATTAACAGAGTGTTTTAATTTTACTTTCTCTGGTTACAAAAATTTTCTGACTTTAAAATAAAATTATGAGCTGTGATTGATGTATTTTTTTATGTGTCTGCTCAGGTCCTGCCTGCTTAATTGGTCTCAGTCAATTTCAGTGTGTTTCTTATGACATTTCCATCCTACAGCTGTCATGCCAAAGAAAGAATTAATATCAATAATCCAGTGATCATATTTAATCTGTAAGAGGAGTTGTCATTTCAACTACAAAGACATAGACAGAAAGAACCCCCCGTCAATTTTACTTTCTCACGCGATGGGTAAGATGGTATTCATCTATGTGTAAAATCATGCATTCGCATGTATTTTATTGCATTCTTTGTGTTTTCAAAAACAATGTAAACCACTGTGTTAAGAGAAACTCTCTTCTCCCAAATGGCATATTGTCTACTCTTATTTCGTTTCTCACATATCTGGAAGCAGCCTTAGCAGCCACTGATTTTTGTCCTTAGAGGTTTTCATTTTTGTACGTTTGTTTTAACAAGCATTGATTGATATGCCATTTTCTCAACGGCGAAGGCATTGCTACCTTTCCTGTGTAGATTGAAGAATAAAGACAGAAAGAGAAAAAGCTGGAAACAGTGATAACGACACACCACCACAACGCAGCTACCAGGCCCCCTCCTCTCAGAGTACTTTCATTCGGCCGCTTTGGGCATGCGTGCGTGCGGCCGAAGTTGACCGCCTTCCGGAGGCCAGGGAACAGAATGCTCCAGCACCTTCCTGGGGGTGCACAGGGACTGTGGCAAAGCCCGTTGTATGATCTCATTTTAAGATAAATCACAATGACCAGAAAAGACACTCTTAGGCAGGGCATCGGGTAAAGCGATGTTTTCCCCCCAAAATGGCCTTCAGGACATTCGTCTGTTGAGATGCCCTGAGAAGGAAAGGGTCTGTTATTGAAACATGTTTTGAAAAATTTACAGTCTCATCCTGGTGGTTCGCAGTGCAAATGAGCATATTAAAGGCTCTGAGAAATCCTGGAGTTATAAAAGCAACTCAGTATCGTGAATGTTGAACTCAATGTGTCTCACACGACACAGTTCCCTGGAAGCACAGCAGGGGGTCTGCTGGCAGGAGACGTCGCGTTCTCCGACTGGGGCGTAGTGCTCGTGCCCGGTGCTTCGGGGCACAGCACAGCTGTGTGCAGACTTAGCCCACCCTCAGCAATGCCGACTCAGAAGCGCACGAAAACCAGTTCGAGGAGGGCGGAAATCTGTCCACCCGTCCATTCCTTAATTTGTTTCTCTCAATAAGCACTCACTAAATACTGACTTCAGCCTGGGCAATGCTGGTGATACAACGATAAGAAATAACAAATGCAAGCCCGAGGGAGGGGAGAGGGTGTCCCAGAGGGAGCTGAATCTGAAAGGTGAGGAGACGGGCAGATGGAAGGGCATTCCAAATAAAAGGAACCGCACAGGCAAAAACAGAGAGGGTCATGAGCGTAGCAAACTCGGGGGGTTGCATATTGATGAATACGTCTCCCATTTATTGCCATCTAGTGTTTATTTCTGTGTTTTCCTGTGTTCCCTACTGGAATGTAAGCTCCGCGAGGTAGGGACTTTATGGGGTTCGTCACTGTGTTCCCCACACTTAGCATAGCGTTGGTCTTATACTAGGGGTCCAATAAATGCTTGTCAAGTGATTGACAAGGAGCTTGATATGACTGACGCTACCAGATTTGAAGGCAAGATGGCAAGATGAGGCTGGGATGGATGGTAGGCAGCAGAAGGACCACGAGGGACCCTGTGGGTCACAGTTGGGGAGCCACTGAAGGCTTGTAAGCAGGGGGGAGCCTTGATCAGATTTGGTTTTAGAGACACGACTCTGGCGGAGGAAAGGAGGGCGGCTTGGGAGCTTTGAGCCTGGGGATAGATGGGAGGCTGGTGCAGTAACACAGGAAGGGAAAACAGAATCCGACTAAGATGTGCCGTTGGGCAGAGAGGGGACAGTGTGTGCCTGTACAGGAGACCATCCCTGGTGACTGAACACAGTGGCACAGGCAGGCAGCAGGGGAGGGGGAGGAAACAGGATTCGGATGTTTCTGATTCAGAGAGTTAGAAACACAACTTCTATGGAGATCTTCAAACACATACACGATGAAGGGACTAGCACAATAAACCCTCATGTACTTATCACCCAACTCTATTAACATACAGGCAATGTGGTTTCGTCAGTACAGACTCCCCAGCCTACACTCCTCCCTGCGCCGGGAGTGGTTCAAAGCAAATACCGGATGTCCTATTATTTCGTCCATAAATACTTCAGTGTGCATTTCTAAGAGATAAGAGGTTTTTAAGGAACATAAATACAATTATCTTGAATACACCTAAAAATTAACATTTGTTTCTTAATGGCAAATTTTCAGTCAGTGTTCAAGTGGTCTCAGAATGACCCCCTATGATTGGTTTGCTCAAATTAGGGTCCGGAACGAAGTCCAGACGTTGCAGCTGGTCGGTAGGTTTCCCCTCCCCATTCCTCCTCCTTTTTATTCAGGAGGAAGCCAGGCCCTGTATCCTACAGTTTCCGGGTTTGCTGACTGCATCCTGGTGCTATTGATCACTTTCCTCTAACTCCTGATCCTCTGGTAAACTGGCACTTGATCCTGTTATCACTGCACACAGGGTAACCCCCCATGACACTGTTGGAGGGCACAGAAGAGTTGTGCTGGGGTGATGCACTGATTGGGGAGATGTGCAGGTGATGTCAACTCTGTGAAAATAGTCCTGTGGGGTGTGTCTGGGTCTCCCAACGTGCTGCTGCCACAGGATGCTCTTGGGAAGGAACGAAGAGCACAGTGAAAGCCCTCGGGTCCCTTTGGAAAGCCACCCGTTTGGTAGGTGCGGCAACCTCACCTGGGTCTGTGTTTATACCAGATTTTCCAGCGCCGCTGCCTCGCACCAGGAGGGTTAGGTGCTCTCCGGGCGGGCGGGTGGAGGGCCAGCCTGGGGAGCCTGGCGGCTGGCGGCTGAGCAGGTCACGCTCCGTGGAGGAGGAGGGCTTGGCGGCTGCAGCCACCGGCTTCCCCGTGTGGCCAGCCGCCTTGGCTCCTCCTGCGTCCTCGGAGGGGCGCTAACCGCCGCCTTCGAAGAAGCGGCTCCGAGAACGTGTGCTGGCTGTGCCTGGTGACCCTGGCTCCGCGGAGGCCGGCACTGGAGCCAGCGTGCGGGTGCACCCCTGCGAGGAGAGCCCCGCGTGGCGTCTGCGCTCGGCCCAGCACCCCGGCTTCACCCGCCTCGGCCCTTCCCGCTGACCCCGGGGAGCTAAACACTTACACAGACTTACCATGTGCCAGACGTTCTTATAGCTCATCCAGCCCTCAGAATAACCCCTTAAAACAAGTATCATAAGTGCCGGGCAGATAGCTCAGTGGGTTAGAGTGTCGTCCTGACACGCCAAGGAGGCAGATTCCATCCTGGGTCAGGGCATAGCAAGAATCAACCCGCGAATGCATAAATGGGTGGAACAACAAATCTCTCTCTCTAAGTCAATAAATTAAAAAATTTAAAAAAACCACTAACGAAACAGATACCATAATTATCTCCATTTTATAAATGAAGAAACCAAGGCACAGAGAAGTTAAGTAACTTGCGAGAGGTCACATGGCTGAAATATAACAGACTAGTGTTTGGACCTGGCCTGGCGCTCAGTCTAGCCTCTTAGCCACTAGGAAATGTTGCCCACTGGCACCCAGAGTCAAACTGAAATGACTTTATATCTCAAAGGAGCCATGGTAGTTAAGTGTAGTGGTTTCCGGTGTGAACTTCAGCATCACGCAGACCAGCGTTGAATCCTGGCTTTGTCACTTGGTGGTAGAATAAGAACATGTTATTTATCTCTCTGGGCCACAGTGTCCTCATCTGCAAATTGGGGGTTACACTTCCAATCTCACGAAGTTGATGTGAGGATAAAATGGAATGATGCATTTAAAGCGCCTGATACAGTTCTTCGAATATAGTAAATACTTTAAAAAGGTGACTGCTATTATCATGGCATCTTTCTAAAGAGACCGGATGACACTGTGCCCAGCAGACAGCTATGGAGGGTCTTCCCTCACTCCTGGGTGCTCAGCCAGACTTGGCGAGTGTGGTTGGCTGGGTCGTGTAATTATTTATAATGTTGATCTCAAGTCTTTGTTATTCTGTTAAACACAATGGGGACCAAAGGCAGAAAAAGGATTCGCAGAGAAAACTTCCATGAATAAAGTTGAGGAAATGCTTTCAAGAACATTATCTCTAACACGAATCAGTGGAGTGCTGGCTCACGGAACCAACGGACACATCTGTTGCCACCTCTGCATTCTTTGCACTGGCTGGTGGGAGTGTTTACACCATAGACACAGTACACAGTACACCTTCGGGCTTTGTTTGTCCCGCCAGAGAGCTGATTGTTAAACTTTTTCCAGCACAATTCTCGCACTAGGCACTGTCACTTTGCATTAGCTTGGCCCTTTCAACAACCCTGTGAAGTAGCTACTGTTATCCTTATTTTTATAATAGGAAACCAAGGCACAGAAAGGCAAAGTAAATTGCCAAAAACTGTGCAACTAACAGGAGGCAGAGCCCAGATTCAAGCCCAGGAACTCTACCTGTACACCCAAACCCTTACCTGCCACAGGTACTGTCTCTCCACATCTACACGCCATCACCATATGATTTCTGTCTCTTGGGAGATGAGCAACAGGCACACAATGCAATTAGAGAACAAGGCAACATTAATTAATGCATTCATTCATTCATGCACGAATTCAGCAAATCTCTCTGAGTGCCTGCTCTGTGGCACATTGTCTGCAGGAGATTACAAATGACAAAGTAAGTCAGATATGTAAAACCCACTGTGAACTTCTTGAGGACACAGATCATGCCTTGGTCATCTCTGTGTTCCTCAAGAGCTAACACGGAGCCTGACACAATTATCGTCAAGTAAATGAATAAAAGAGGAAGACGAGGGAGATCGCCTCGTGGAGATGTGACATTTCTCATGCAATGCTCTTCCTTCCAGGACTGTACTATTGTACCACGTAGGCACGGTGGGCTCCTCTTTAGCAGGGCTGGCTTTTCGCTGCACAGTGTTTCATGATTTGTGGAAGAGTTTGGTTCCTGAGCTGAGAGGCCAGACCTCAGCTTATGTCTCCTGGGATCTCTTTGTCATTCAGACCATAGAAGTTGACCCATGAATGAATATAGACTCTGAGATATTAGGGTCAGTTCTCTCTCTGATGAAGACAGATGTCAGGGAGGAGGCCCAGGTCAAGCTATGTCACAGGTGAAATGTCAGGCCAAGAGAGGACAAAGGCCGGGGTAAGGGGTGAGGGACATGACCATAAAAGGTCTTGTCTAATTCAGGACATTTTTGAGAGCAAAAGAGATGCTATTAATAATTACCACGGGGCAGCAGCCATAAACCTGGGCAATCCCAGGCAAGTTGCAATGAACGGTCACACTATTTAAGGGTTAAATAGGGAAACACTACAAATTAAGGATAGCGCGCAATTTGTTAGAATAAGCTCTGCGCAGATCTAAGATAGCCAAGTTTTAATTCTAGCCCTGCCTCCTTTTAGCTTGTCACCTTTGAGCCACTTATTTCTTATCTAAGGCCTTAGAATAGATTAGAGGTTCCTGACCGATTTGTTTCCCCTTAGTGAATATTTCTTTTCAAATAATTCTTACACAGGAACATTGTAAAGATCTCCACGCACCCTAATAGCTTCAGTATTGCTGAGTGGTAGGAATGAGGTTTGTTTCCTTATCCTTTTTTTTTTTTTTAATTCTATTTTCTTTATTGATCTTAGAGAGGAAGGGAGAGGGAGAGAGAGATAGAAACATCGATGAGAGAGAACATTGATTGGCCACCTCCTGCATCCCCCCACTGGGGATCGGGCCCACAACCTGGGCATGTGCCCTGACCGGGAATCCAACTGGTGACCTCTTCGTGCATAGGTCAACACTCAACCACAGAGCCACACTGGCCAGGCATGTTTTCATATCCTTATGCTTCTTTATTCTTATTTTATCCTCAGGATGAAACAGAGATTTATAGATGACTCAACATAGGAGCACTGAAAGAGAGCTCAGAATCAACTCCTCATTTTCAAGCTAGAAAACTGAAGTTCAAGAGGGTGAAATATGTCCAAGGTCATGCAGCCAGACAGACCTAGATGGCTCCACCTGGTCACATTACCATGGGAAATCAGTACATGCTTAAAAAAAATAACAACTTTAACATATTTATAATCCAATCATGGTCATTGTAGAAAATGAAGAAAAAACAAGCAGACCAAAAAACAGAATAAAACGAACAAACAAAACCCCCAACCCAATATAAGTCAGCCATCAAAAACTCACTCACTCTAGCCATTATAACCATTCTGGTGGATGTCTTTTCTGACATTTTTTCTTTCTTTCTATTTTTAGTGCTCTTTTCACTCTGTCAACAAGTTCTTATTTTTTCCATTTTGCCACTTGTTCCCATTTCCATGTCATCCTTCCACCCTCTCGTGTTTCTTTTGAAATTCCAGCTAAAAGACATAGTTCATAAGTTGACAAGTCTATGAACCATCTCACTCAGATGCAGCGCATGGAAGCCCATGCGATCGGAAAGGGCGTTTTGGCATAGAGGGGGGCACAGGGGACCTGGGACCTGGTCGCAGTGACGCGGCTTTCTGATTGGTCAACTACCAGCCAAGCAATCGAAAGATCAGAAACCGGATAGAGCTGGCTCTGTCCAACCCCCTGTCCCTAGGAAGGCCCTGACAAAGGTGACCTTCAGGTCTGAAGAAGGCGTGGGCCCCATAGTCCCACATCCAGTTGTTGATGGGCCACAGGCATATATTGTGAGCCATGTCTCAACTATGCATGTTCCTACAACTTTGACTGGCATTGATTAATTGCACCTTATTAGAGCCCTTGGTTTTTTGTTAAGAGTGAAAAACAGAGCTCATTAAATGACATCGCGGAGATGTTTTTGAAACCTCTAGCACTAGAGCACGATGTAGGTCCTGGAGGGGCAAGTCTTCGGTGGAGGAAAGAAAAGGCACAAAGGGAAGCGAAAGAGAAGATGTGTTTTCGGGGACCGTTGTTTTTCAAGGCTGTGAAAATCTGATTTCACAGAAGATCTCCCAGGCAAACAATTTTCTTTTGTTTTTAAATTTATTGGTTGATTTGAGAGAGAAAAACAAAGATTTGTTGTTCTTCGTATTTATGCATTCATTGGTTTGTTCTTGTATGTGACCTGTTGGGGGATCGAACCCACAACCTTGGTGTATCAGGATGATGCTCTAACCAACTGAACTACCCAGCCAGGGTCTGCAAAACAATTTCTTAATCTTGAAAACCACTGTCTTAATTTGTCTTATCAATGGCCACTTTCAGCAGAAATGTGCCCAGGGCCCTTGGTGACCCACCTGAGGCTGCCTTTTGTTATGAAGCCTCCCCCACATTTGCATAATGACTGCCTCCTTAGAGATGGGCAGTTAAACCAAATAGTTTTTGAATTTCTTTTGTGGAATGGCTGCCTCTTTATTTAATGTTGAAAACTGAAGGGAGTTGAAGGAGGGTACTGACTAAACAGGCTTTTTAAATACTGTCTCTGTAATTATCTGTGGAATTAAGCCCGCGGAACCCACATTAACTCTCATCAGAAAATGGAATTATGAGAATTCTTATTAACAGCAGCTCCAGACTCAACCCATAGTATTCACTTGAGTAATTATTATTGGTAAAGGCTGGGATTAATTTTATTTTAAGCTGGAGAAAATAAATTCTTAGCAATTGCCTGCCTTGGACACGCAAGAGGAGACAAAGAAATGTGAACTTTTATTTTAGGGAGGAAAAAATAATTTTAAAATGTAATTTTGCTTTGATTTCGGAGGGAATTCTTATGCAAGGCATTTCGCATGTAAAGGGTTTATATGTCACCAATGCAAAATGAAATACAAAATAAACCAAAGAGCCATGAATGTCCTAAGTGCAGAAAATAATATATAATTTATGATACTTTAAATCTCATTAAAAACACTAGCTTTTGTAGCTTCCTAGCAACCAATTCTCAGGAGTCCCTCTGTAAAGAGGCTGGCTCTCCCCAAGCTCAGAGTCCAAAGCTTTAATAAATGAAGCCCATATGGTGACTATGAGGGTTCCCTGTGTGCAAGCCATTTGTCTGGGTGTTCTCGAAAGCCTCGTATGATAGCTTATAATTTGCTAATCCAATATAATAAACATGAAAGCACTTTGTTAAACTAATGTTCAGGGTCTAAATTAAACCAGTCAAGGCTGGAGAGTTAGAGAAAAGGTTGGAGGGCCATAACTGCAGCTTTGGTTCTGGGTAGAACTAAAGGCTTCCGAAGATGGGGCTGGAGATGATACCCTGATTATTTTTAAAGCACTGTCACATTCGCTTTTCCATTTCTCATTCATAACCACCCTGGGAAGTAAATAGAGCAGGTTCAACTGTGCCCATTTGTCAGATAGGCAATACCGAGGCTCAGAAGGTTAAGTCATGGCAGTGGACGTCTGCAAAGTCAGGGCCATGAGTGTTGCTGCAGGTGTACAAGGCTTGTGTGTAACTTGTGCTGATCTATGATGAACTTTTCAGGCTATGATTATGTTATATGCAAATTCCTGAACCAATCACTGTGATGAGATGTTCTGATTGGCCAGGTCTAAGTCACATGCTCACCTTTGCAGCTGGGGGTGGAGTCGACTTGAAGCAAATGGACTAAGAATGGGGGAAAGGATGGGACCATCCAGGATCCAACCAGGAATGCTAAAACCGCTTTGAATAGTTCAAGCAGAGGGACTTGAATGCAGGTGACTGATTACGTAGGTGATGGCAGAGCAGAGAGGCCCAGTGGGGCTGCTGAAATAATCCCGAGATTAAACCAGCAGGATGTTTCTCCCGCAGTTTGGCTGGAGGGATGAGGGAAGGAGGCGACATTCCCAGAGTCCTGGGCAGGTTCACCCGGTGGAAGCAGGAGCCACGGCAGAGCCTGTCTGTGGAGCTGAAGCCACGAAGAAGGTATCCGCTTGTGGAGGTATCACCCCAGGCAGAGGGGACCTGGGAGAAATACCCTGGCTGCTCCCTGTCACCCCGCCTCGTCTCCCACATCGCCTCTCATTCGCCTAATCCACTTGCACACCAGCTAACACTGGGGCCTGGGAAGTGCAGCTGGCAGGGGTCAACTCTCCTAAAATGCAGAACAGAACAAGGGAAAGGCGAGGAGTGGGTCTCAGGGCAGACAGGCCAAGGACGACACAGGGTGGCAGATATAAAAATGTCTCCTACGGACAGGCTCTGAGCATAGCCTTGTCCAGCAAGCAGATGTTTAGCCTGTGGAGGACTAGCCTGTGGTAGTCTGGATTATGGATAGACTTTGAGAATTAAGCAGGAAATAATGAAAAATGGGAGGAGCCCCAACAGGCAAGTGGAGCAGGATGGCGGAGAATTCAGGAACACATGATACACTAACATCCATGTTGACATCATGGCAGTCTGTCCATCCATGGCCCGACATCGGACATGTTCCAAACCAGTCTGTAGCACAAAATTAGCAAAAGCAAGGCAGGGCCACTCTGTGCCTAGCGTGGCTGGAGGTGCCCACGGCAGCAGGCCAAGGCTAGAAGCCAGGGAACAAGAACAGGGCCCTGGGAGACAGAAAGTGGGATCAGAGCTGGGAAATCAGTGGAAGAGCCTCGAGGTTGAATTGCTGCTGCTGCTGCTTCTTCAAATGTCTGTATGGAATTTTTTAGAGAGAGAGGAAAGAAGAGGGAGAGAGGTAGGAACATGTGAAAGAGAGACATCAGGGGAATTGAACTGGGGACCACTCAGTCCATGGGAGGATGCTCAATCCACTGAGCCACACCGACCAGGCTGGACTGAAGCTTCTTAAATCCTCTGTGGCTGAAGTCAGGACAGTGCCCAGGTGAGCTCACAGATGTGAGCCCAATGGTTCCAGGTGTGGGGCAGAAGTACCATGGAGCCTGGAACCAGGCAGTGGACACCTGTTGTTCTGCCAGCCTCCAAGTCATTCCTACTTTCAGTCACAACTGATGGGGGGGGGCTACCACCCCACTTACTTAGGTCTGACCACTATCCTCCACAGTGATTTGTGATGGACACCTGACATAAGTTATTTTACGGGCATTTGAGTTCTGTGCTTTTGTTGAACATTTGGAGACAAAGAATCTCCGTGGGATTCGGAGGTTTTCTGAGGATGTTCACCTGGGCCTGTCTGCAGCCACCACGCTGAGGAGCACCTAAGAGTAAGGCATCGCCGAGAAAGGCGGGGCCGAGACGGAGGACCCAGGTCCTGGAGCCTCCTGGAGTCCACGGTCAGGGTGGTGAGGCCTTCACGCGGCCGACCTCCCAGATTCCCAGCCCCTTGAGCTCCCTTCTTTTCCTTTTGCGGAAGACAATCTGAGTTTTGCTTCTCAACCAGGTGCACTACAAAAAGTGCTATTATACTCATCTTTCATCATTGTTACGTTTTCATTTGCTTTTCCAGCAAAAATGGTTAGGAGGCCTGGAATGCCAAGTTTCCTCCAAATACCCAGCGTTTCCTTTGCCTCTTTCCTTTGTCTTGAACTTCTCCTGGGCTTTAGTAGACATGATCGCAGGCGAGAGGGACATGTTGGCCACACCCTGACTTCCTGGAGAGTCCAGGAGAGTGTCTGCACTCAGTGTTCCGGACTAAGGAGGGACGTGTAGAGGGAGAACAGCCCCCAGGATGCTGAGACCCCTCCACGCTTCATCCTATGAAGCCTCGGATGCGCCATAACTCAGGCAAACCTTTGTTTTAACAAAAACCTGGAAGCTGGTCTACAAGGCCGGTACAGTGAACTAACGCACTACATTTTTCTTTTAAACTTAATGAACAGGTTATTTGCTGAATCGATCAAATGAATCCATGTTTTGGCCCCTGTGGAAACCACATTGAAAAGACAGAACTAAAGGCCTGGTTTAGAGGCGTGTCAGGGAGTGGGGCTCACGCTGAGCACCCTGGGAGAGAGACATCGTCTTAGAACAGGCAGCATTGGTGGGCGTGGCCTAGTAGAGATCAGCAAACCACGAATTCTTATGAAGACTGTTGCATCAGTTAAGACTGTTTTTGTTAAAATTGTGAGATTTCTACAATCTCCTTGGGTTCAATAATTTGCGACAGTGTCTCACAGAATTCAGAAAGGCAGGACTTGACAATTACAATTTTGTCATGAAGGGTGCACACAGGGTGTGGGAGGAGCACAGCGTCCGGGCCCTCTCCCTGTGAAGTCGGGTGCACCATCCTCTGGGCACACCCATGTGTTCACAACCAGGACACGCCAATGAGCTTCGGGGGCCAGACTTAATTTTTAAATCCTCATCTGAGGAAATTTTTCCATTTTTTTGTTCAGATAGAGTAGGAGAGAGAGAAAGAGAGAGAGAGAAACATCGACGTGAAAGGGACACATCGAGTGGCTGCCACCACACAACCCAACCAGGGCCGGGGACAAACCGCAACTGAGGTACATGCCCTTAGTGGGAACCAAACCCTGGTCTCTCCGGACCGCAGGCCGACCCTCTAACCGCTGAGCCAAACCGGCCAGGGCCGGAGGTGGGGGGCAGATTTTTACTGGGGTCTTGGCATGTGGTCATGCTTGATTAAATCACTGGTCACGTGATCGAACTCAGTCTGCAGCCCCTTCTCTTCCTTCCAGGTCCAAAGTTAAGGCTGGCTCGGAGTTTCAACCTTCTGTGTGATTGGTCTTTCGGGTGACCATCTAGGGTCCAGCGTGAGACACCTCTTTAGTAGAGCAGGAAATCCCAGGGGAATTCAGAGCTCTATGCCAGGAACCTGGGACAAAGCCCAGTCAAATTCTCTTCTATCCCACAAGTCATCTTTCTGCCATCTGCCTACCATGCTTCTGCCACATCCTCTCTATCTGTTGAGTCCTCCAGAGCCCGTCCCAGATGCACCTGCTTCATGAGTCTTTTCTGATCACCACATGCTCTTTTCCACCTTTCAACTGCCACAGAGATTGCTTTTCTTTGACTGTAACTTTGCTTTTATTTGGCACAAATTCTAATCATTGTTTCAACTTTTCTCTGTCTAACTGGGCTGCAAATTACGTGGGAACCCAAACTGCGTATTTATTTAAACCACCTAATTGATTTGAATATAGCAGGGGCTCCAAAATATTGACCTAATATTACAGATGAAACCACTTCATAATAAAGTTTTTTTGAAATTAGGAAACTAAATCATGTGCAGTGGAGTTTAAGACAACGGTCCCTGAAACCACCATTAACGTGCTGAGGGAGGGGAGTGGTGAGGTGCCAGTAGACTTATATTTTTATATTTTTTTCAGACTCGATTTATTTCCCTACCATTTAAGATGTTATTTCAAGGTTTTAGGCGTAGTCTGAAAAGCCTAGGGGGCAATCTGCAAACAATTCCATCAATTTTCTTGGGATTAAGAGAATCTGTAGTATTTGAAAAACTGCATTGTTAATCCCTGTGTGGTAGGCCTGCATCGAACTCTTAGCACGGGATAGGAAGTGTCTCTGTATCTTCTTGGACTTGCAGACTCTTGCCACATTTTGCAGGATCTCAGGAACGGTTGTGACTTCATCAGGGCAGATAACCAGGATTATAGGGAAAAGCATTAGAAAGAGACATCACCATGTATCTACGATCGTAGAGTGTTGTTTAGATGTCTTCATCCCTCCCCTCCCCCCCCACGACAGGGATGAGCAAATCTCTCCTCTGACAATCAGTGATCTTAGTTCTTTTCAATGTCGACTGACCGTAGACTAACCGTGTCCACTCTTCTCTCTCCCAAATGGTGCATTTTCTACCCACTTCACGTCTGCTTTCAGAAGTGACTAACCCTAAACTAACCGTGTTCTACTCACATGAAAGATTAAAACCAAGTTAAAAACCTCCTGCCTCCAACAATTGGGAACGACATCATGATTTGACAAGTGTCCCATGGGCACCAAGCCACCGGTTGTCCTTGGGCTGTCAGTCTGTCACCACATCTCCCAGCTCACTGGAAGCTGTTGATTTTTCTCCAAGTGGAGATACTGGCGATTCTGGTGTGGAAGCCGCGGTCACATGATCAGGGCTGACATTTCTCAGGTCTCAGCTCTTTCCCTTGTCTCCACTTCTGGTGGTTCTGGAAAGTTCCTCTCAACCCCTCTCCTTTGTTTCTCTCCAAGTCTATTTACCATGTTGACTGAGGGGTGTTTGCTCTCTCTGCTGTTATGGGGTCCAGAGTGTCTAATTGACAAATTATGTTGTGCTTTTGGTGGCTTTAAGTAATCATTTAAAATAAATAAGATCATAATTATCAGTTTTCATTTACCCATTTATTAAGTAACAATGTTCACACTGAGCAGTTTGATTTTGTGTTATAATAAGGCAATCTCTACATGATGACAGATGGTGTTTCATTTTGCCGACACTGTGCTAAAGTGCTTTGAGTTGTGATGTGTTTGATTTTATTAGAGATCAGATTTAACACATGCATGCTACATAACTGCAATCACATTCCCATTTCTCATCTGTAGGAGAAAATGAAACTGTGATGAAATGTAATATACTCACCCTCAGGCAGAACTAGTGGGACTGGGAATTGCAACATAATAAATCTAATGGATATTACACTATAGGACCCTAGAAATTTACTGTTATTATGTTCAGGGAAGGAACTCGGTTTTGTAAAACTCACTTTTATTTCACTGGCATCAGTGCAATTTCACATTATTTAACTGTTGTGTCCCAATAGCAGAGATGGTATTGGTGGTGTTGAAAAGGAAACTTGCCCCCCAAGGAACACAGGGGTCCAGGAACCCAGAAGAGAAAGCCAGGGGAGAGCACAGAGCCAAAACATTGCATTTTCCAAATGCAGATGACAATGGTGGCACGTCGTTAACAATGGGTTGTTGGGATTGTCAAATTTAGCCTCATTTAGCCACACTGTCAGTGTGGCACCCGCTGGAGGAAGACACATCCATAAAAGCTTCGACTATGATACTGACCTCTTATATTCTCAGCCCCCCTCCTCTACCCCCTTGGGGGGGGGGGGACTCTAAGTTAATCACACATCTAGTTATTGATGTGACTGTCACTGGAACTTTCCACTAATGAGGCCGTTGCCAAGTAAAATTCTAAGGTGAAGACAGTGCCAAGAAGGTGAAGCCCTGTGATTCTCCAAGCCTTGCTTAAGGTTGGTGTGGTGGAATCAACTCTGCACCAATTCCAACAGCGTCCCAGGAGGTCTCCCTGTCTCCCTGCCTTGTCCTCTGCCAGTTATTCCTCTCTGTAGGTTCACCCCCATTACTATCTCCAGTGACTGCTTTCCTCAGTTGCTTCCATGCTTGAAAGCCCCAGTCACTCTTAATTCAGCTCTGATCTCAAAATTCCTTAAAATACATCTCCGGTGCGTTCATCTCTTCATTGTTCTCCAGACATGATGAGCTCAGTTCCTCCTTCATACTTGGGTAGGGTCTGTTGGGTTGCAAGTGACAGAAGCCCAACTTAAATGTGTTTAGGCAGAATGTGGAAGCTTCTCAGCTCATAAATTAAGGAAGTCAGGGGCGGCTGGGTTCCTGCTACAGGAGGAAGTGAAACCAAAAGTTTTCTCAGATGGTCTCTCTCAGTCTGTCTCTACCCCAGATGTGAATGTTAGCACTTTCTGTTAGAGAGAACTACTTTGTCTGTAGGGCAGGGGATAGCAGAGTAGGGGAACTGAAACACAACCAGTCTTCCTAGTTCCAGGTTCAAAAATTCCAGGGAAGAGCTCCGATTGGCCTGGCTTATGTCATGTGCTCATCTCTGGCATAATGGTTGTAGCTAAGAGGTTGGGTCATGTCATTGGCTCAATATGATTTAAGATAGCTCCTCCCACCATAATTCTGGCCAGGAAGGTGGGATCTGTAACACCATTGGAATAGGGACACGGAGCAGAGCCAGGAAAGGGGGCTGTTGCTTTTCTGGGCAGCCAAAATAATTCATGTCCACCTCAATGCCTATTCATGAGGTGGGCACCACCTGCTATCCCTGCGTCCTTGCTCCCTTCCTATCCCAATCTGAACCATCTGCCTTACAGAATGTAAGGTAAGGGGTAGGGGGAGAAAACTAATATATGAGTAACCTATACAATACGAATGTTATCTAAATTAATTGTCACAATTGCCCTAAAAATATAGCATCTTTTCCATGTTTTACAGGTGAGTTTAGAAAAGCTATTTACCTTAATCAGATCATGCAACCTGGTTTAGAAATCAGCTCCGTTGGACTCTGCTCACAGTTTTGAGCATGTAGGAAATATTCAGTTCTCTTGAACTGTGCTAGAACAGAAAACAATGTGGTACCTGCATACCCTATTTATATGATCTAAAAGACATGATTGATTGAAAACACAGGACAATTCAATTTCCCTAATTGTATATTTAGGTTACTCAAGAGAAGACAGATAGAATAAAGGCTAATTATCCAGTGATGTTCTCTTGGGCAAGGACAGGTTCTTGTCATGTCTTATTCCTTTACCCAATAAATATTTATTGACACCAGCCATGTTAGTCAGTTAATTACCCTCACATATTATTCTCTTTTCATGTTAGAGTTTTTAAATAGGATTTATTGGGGTGACATTGGTTAATAAACTTACATAGGTTTCAGGATCAAGCATGCTAGAGTTGGTTTTCACATCATTCACACTCATGACGCAGCCTCAGTTTCACTCAAATGGGTCATCGCGCTGTTTTCTGACTTCTCCTGCCTCCTCACTTTTTTGTGAACGGGTCCTTCTTGCAACACCCCTTTCCTCCTTTCTGCCATTTAAACCCTGCTTACTCTTCAAGGGTTGATTCAAACTCCGTTTCTGCTCTGACCTTAAAGCCCCTCTCCAGCCTGCTCTATCCGTCTCAATGATGTTCGTGCTCCTCCAATGTTCGAGAAACCACTCGTTGTTGTCATCCGTCTCAGCCGATGTTCAGTGTTCGAGAAACCACTCGTGTTGTCATCCATCTCAGCCGATGTTCAGTGTTCGAGAAACCACTCATTGTTGTCTAGCGTCTCAGCCGATGTTCAGTGTTCGAGAAACCACTCGTTGTTGTCATCTGTCTCAGCCGATGTCCAGTGTTCGAGAAACCACTCGTTGTTGTCATCCGTCTCAGCCGATGTTCAGTGTTCGAGAAACCACTCGTTGTTGTCATCTGTCTCAGCCGATGTCCAGTGTTCGAGAAACCACTCGTTGCTGTCTAGCGTCTCAGCCGATGTAAACCGAAAGCTTCCCGAGGGCTGGAACGGTGTCATGCTTCCCAGGCCCCTCGTAGCAGCCATAGAGCGCTGGGTGCATAGCAGTTTTCCAGTACAGTGATACCTCGGTTCTCGAACATAATTCGTTCCAGGAGGACGGTTGAGAACCGAATTGTTCGAGAACCGAAGCAATGAAACCCAATAGGAAAGCGTGACTCCACAAAGCGTGACTCTCTCTCTGCACTCACACTGATGACGCGAGCAAGGCGCGCTGGGCCGAATGAACGCCATTCGGCTCAACTCGGCTCATCTCGGAAGTTCGAGTTCCAAATATTTGTTCGGATTCCAAGACAAAAGTTTCTCGAATCTCCTGGTCGAATACCGATTTGGTCGAAAACCGAGGCGTTCGAGAACCGAGGTATCACTGTACATGTTTGTTAACATAAGAACAATTTATATATTAATATAAAATTATTTAGAGAAATGCTGTGGATTACTGTAGACTACACAATTTAAACGTTGAAGAGGTAATATAATGGAATAAGACGAAAGACTCTGCATTCAACGCGGGGCTTAAATTCTGGCTCATGTCATTTAATTGGTAGAGTCCCAGGCAAGCCTAAGTGTCCTCATTTGTAAAGTGAAGATAAGTCTTTCTACCTCAAGATGTCTCGTGAGAAGTACATGAGATGTAGTTTATGAAATCATGAAGAACTTAGACTCATGAGATTCGTCTAGTTTGGGGGTTAGGGCTTGCTTCTGGCTGTCCCCACTTGGCTCCCAGGACCTATCTTTTGGGAGCACTGACTCATCTGAGAGTCTGGTCTGAGGCGCAGGCATGGGGGGAGGGGAGAGTCCCCGGGCGTCCGAGCGCTACCTCCAAGCGAGCATTCCAGTGAAATGGTCACATCAGGATAAGCTGTAAAGCAAATCTGACATGTAGTTGGTTTCCTTTTTGAATCCTCAGTATGGGAGTGGGTAGGGGGAGGGCCACTCTAGCTGGATAGGATGGGTGGGGTAGGCCCCTACGGAGGTGACATTCCCTCTAGACTTGAGTGACAGGAAACGAGCCATGTAGAAGTTTGGAAGAAGGACAATCCAGGCAGAGGGAACTTCAAGAGAAAAGGCCTCGAGGCAGGAATAAGGTGAGGAACAGAAAGAAGGCCCCAGTAGCTGGAGCCGAGTGGGACAGGCGAGGTAAATGGAGGCCAGATAGCGCAGGGCTTAGTAAACCATAACCACGAGCTGCTTTCATCCTAATTCCAGTAGGAAGCCCTTGGAGGGTTTTAAGCAAGGGAGTTATCTGATAGCCAGTGTCCGAGGTGGCCCCCAGTGATCCTTGCTCCCTGGGATTCATACCCTCCAGCAATGACTAAGACTGGCCTGTAAGTAGCAGGCGACACAGAAATGCTACATGTGCTGCTGAGCGAGGTCGTGGAGGCCACTGCAGCTGCTGAGGTGCTCTCTCGCTTCACTCTGGAGGAAGTCAGTTGTCACCCCATGAGGACCTCTCGGAGAGGGCCATGTGCTGAGGAGCTGAGGCCTCCAGCCACAGCCACGTGAGCGAGCCACCTTGGAAGTGACCCTCCAGCCCCAGCCCAGCCACTAGATGGATGCAGCCCAGGCTGGCATCCTGACCACGATTCCGCAAGAGCCTCTGGATCAGCACCACTTGGCTAAGCCACTCTCGAATTCCCGGTCCTCCCGCAGAAACGATCTGAGATCACGGTGTCTTTATCTTACACTGATAAGCTTTGGAGTAATTTGTTCTGCAGCAACGGATAACTCAATTATCAATAGATAATTCAAGTGGTATCATTGGATTTAGGCTTTCCACACTTGAGCTGATGGGTGGACAAAGAACTTTGGAGGGTAAAGAGTGCGAACGAGGAAAACATTAAGAAGGTTTTGTAGGCATTTAGGTGAGTGATGGTGGTGACTTGAATCAGGAAGGGGCCAGGGATGGTGAGAAATGGCCAGCTTGGTTAGAAGGTGATGCGATTTGCTGATCGGCTCTCTGATGAGGTTATGGGGTGTAGGGAACCAGGATGACTCCTTTATTTTTGGCCTGGTATTCTGGGTAGATGGTGGTTTTATTCACTGAAAGTTTGGAGAGGAAAATGTAGATTCCACTATACACAAAATAAAGATTGTATTCAAGGAGAGAGGCTGAGACAGTTTACCCAGAAGCAGCGTTTTCCGTCCCCTACAGGGTACGAGTAAGAACTATCTTTGTTTCAATAAAAACATCTTCAGTCAGTACTTTGGAACTGGCTTCCTTCTCCTCAATTAAGTAGAAGACAATTAAATCAGAGTCCAGCTTCCAGGAGTTCATTATGCCTCATTGAAAATGATAAATGACTCTTGGTGACCTCATCACCTCGCCAACTTGGTCCCACCTCGTTTTTCAAAGAGCTAATGAAACCAAAGGCTTTCTCCCTTCTCAGTAGCAGGGCCAATGAAAACAGTGTGCACCATGAAAAGCGAGGGAGCTGAGAACAAGGCAGGGAGAAGAAAGGAAAGAAAACCCACACTTGACATTTTAAAAATTGGCCAAAGTGATTTTGAAGTGCAAACTTGAAAAAAAATCCTTCTCATCTACATATTGATTTCCTATCTGTTCCATTTCTTTAATCCATCACTAGTTGACACACAACACCAGGGCTGTGTGTGTTTATGTGTGTGTTGGGGGGACGACTTGCCCCTTTTCTTTGGAAAGAAAGGAAGAGTGGGGAAAAGGGAAAGGCAAATGACAATAGGAAACACTTTGGAGTTGACAAAGACATCCATTAATACTTATTTGCTCCTGACATTACCCAGAGCCAGAGTGGAAACTCGAATCACTCATTTTTCCTTGCTGGAAGGGACCAGGCTGGATCCAGATCGGAGGCAACAGGAAGAAAGGATTAGGACTAGGAGCTTTGGATCTGGGCTTGAGTTCTGGTTCCCCCCCTTTTCCAGCTGTGTGGCCTTAGTAGGTTAAGTAACCTCTCCGAGCCTCAGTTTCTTCATCTGCAAAATGGGAATGATTTTCCTGCACAGGATTTTTTATGAAGATTAAGTGATGTTATGCACACTGAACACTTAGCTACCACCAAGCATAGGGCCAGAACTAAGGAGGGGCCAGGTGCCTGCTGTTGTTTTATTCTGACTCCCAAGTTTATATTTTTCCCACTGCATCACATCCCACATTACTGAGAGAGCAGGTCTTCTGACTGTTGAACTCTATTTAAAATACATGATTTACATCAAACAACAAGTGTTGGCGAGGGTGTGGAGAAAAGGGGACTCTAATACACTGCTGGTGGGAATGCAGACTGGTGCAGCCGCTATGGAAAACAATATGGTGCTACCTCAAAAAATTAAAAATTGAACTTCCAGTGATCCCACTGCTGGGAATATACCCTAAGAAGCCTGAAACACCAATCAGGAAGAATATATGTACCCCCATGTTCATAGCAGCACTATTTACAATAGCTAAGATCTGGAAACAGCCCAAGTGTCCACCAGTAGACGAATGGATAAAAAAGCTGTGATACATATACACAATGGAGTACTATGCAGTGGTAAGAAAGAAAGATCTCTTATCCTTTGAGACGACATGGAGGGACCTGGAAAGTATTATCCTAAGTGAAAGAAGCCAAGCAGAAAAAGACAAATACCACATGATCTCACTTATATATGGAATATAATGAACATAACAGTCTGAGGAATACAGTAGACCCAGACACATGGAAGTAGGGCACAGACTGACATCCCTCAGAAGAGGGGATGGGGGGTGGGGGGGTGGGAAGAGATAAACCACAGAACTTATATGCATGTATGCATGATCAATGGACATGGACAACTAAGCCGGGGACAGGGTGGAGGGGGGGTGGGGTGGGGGATGCCAATGGGGTAAAAAGGTAAAATATCTGTAACAAAAAATAAATAAAAATTCATAAAATAAAAAATAAATAAATAAATAAATACATAAATAAATAAATAAAATACATGATTTAGTACAGGGTTCAGCAAACTTTTTTGGTAAAGGGCTAGAGAGTACATATTGTAGGCTTTGTGGGCCATATGGTCTGTGTCAGAACTACTCACCTCTGCTACAGACAATATATGAACAAATACACATGGCTATGTTTCAATAAAACTTTATTTACAAAAACAGATGGCAGCTGAATTTGGTCTCCCGATCCCTGACTTCGGAGACAGAGCCGGGTAACTGTAATTTCAGGTTTCCTAGGTATAGTAACACCATTTGTATTGCTGACTTGTGTTTTTATTGTAGCTACCATTTTCCAAGCGTTATGGATTCCTTTGAGGGGCTGTCTCCATTCTCCCCCTTTCAGGGTCCTGTCTTCAGTCACCAGCACTGCGAGCACAGCCCTTGTCAGCTGCTTACTTTAATGAGTTGCTTCCTTAAATCATAATGCATTTTCTACAGGCCGTGCGTTTTCACGTCCGTCTTCATCTGCAGTCCCTGGACCCACACTCGCAGGGAGTGAAAGTCAGGCCCAAACAGCACTTCTTCAGCTCTGACTACATCTGCTCCGTGGGACATCCAGCCCCATCACGTCCCCTAGACACCCGGGGAGCTACCTGACGGAATTCTGTGAAATCCTAGAACTCATCCTCGTGGGCATCCGTATATACCAGCCATTGCCTTCTCTGCTGCGTCTCACTGGTACGATTTGTCTGTTCCCACAGATGACCCATGTGGCAGTGCGCTGGCCATACCTCCAAAGTCACCCATTGCATGTACGTGTTTCCGCCGGTTCCTCTCCCTGGTGGACATTGCTGGGACCATGGCTTTTCTTGCTGGACACTGGGGTGTGCACCAGAGATGAACAGAAGTCTCAGCACTGGCCTTTTCAACTTCTTGCCTTCTCTCAAGGTTATTGATGAGCCACGAGTAAAAAGAAATTAGTTTGACAACTTCTCAGCGTGTCCCACACGGAGGATTTGGCATCTGTTTTATCCCCTTGGACTTTAAGGGTTTTCATGGCACAGAGAAACTTGATTTAACATTTAGTTTATCTCATTTGATTCTCAAGACAACCTTAGGAAGAAGATAATATGATTACCGCCATTTCACAGATGAGGAAACTGAGGGTTCGTGAGAAAAAATGACTTGCTCATGGTCATGTCATTGGTGCATTTGCAATTCAAACCCAATTTTAAATTCAGGGTCAGGGGTACATTTTCTGTGATGGTCCTCATTTCAATATTCACCCCCAGAACTGTTGTGCTTCTCAGAGCACTTGTCCCGATTTTTGGTTAAAAGAGTGACCACTGTTATAATCCCCAACATGAATAACTCACGAGGGTTGGCAGGTGCCTCTCCCAGGGTCCCTGGGCTGGCTTTGAGAACTCTCCTCCTCTGATGAGAACTTTCCTGTAACAAAGTGAGAGGAGTTTTCTAGCTGTTCTGTGTCGTATGTCTTACAAGAAAGTCCTGGTACGGAATATTTCTCTTTGCAGCCAGATTCTAGAAAGAGGTGGTGTTAACTTGATCTAAATTGTGTGCAGTCTGCTTTCTGTCTAAACATCAAAACCACAACCTCTGACATCGAAATTAAAAAAAAAAAAATGTCTCTGATTCTTTGACCTGTCGAAGCACAGCTTTGATGCTATTAGCGCTTGCCTGAAAATTAATATAAAATGTTTACACCTGCAGTAGTTATTTGGCATCCTCTGTCCCAAAGAATGCCATTGCCTAGCTATTTTAAATACACCCAGAAAGGCTTACCTTTTAACTTGAGTATAATCAATTTTTCCTGTGACAGGAAGGTAGATTAAATCCCCAAATTAACCAACATCCCTGTGGCCAGTGTCTGTTCACAGTGAGATTTAGTATTGGGGGAAAACGTACTATGTGAGCCTCCCTCTGACCTGGAAAATGAGGAGCGTGGCTTACGTTGCTTTAACACCACTTCTCAAAAAAATGTTTGACACACACCTCATGGACTAGGACAGCTCGTAGGGAGGGTTATCTCGGGGGAAGACGCAGCACAGAGAAGCCCATCCAAGTCGGAGACGTCTCCAGCCATCCAGGAGAGAACTCGGAGGAGCGAGGGAGAGCACGCGGAAGGGCCCGAGAACAGCCCGGGCCGGAGGACTCCCTTCCCAGGCCACGCCCGGCGGCCAGCACACAGCCCGCAGGACGGAGCGGCCTCCGCAGGGCCGCACGCAGAGCTGCGGGGCTGCCCTCCCGGGTGGCAGTCTCCGTTTAGTGCCGCTCCAGCCTTGCAGGAAAAGCACAGCAGGCTTATAATGCTGGAGTTTTTAAACATTCAAAAGGCTGTGATGCTATAAATAAGCTTTCTGTGTCAGAGATTAAATCAACCAAGATGCCTGCCATGCCAACTTTATTTCTGAAACGACATGTTTTCAACAGAAATCAAAATACATGCTAATCCTTTCCTTCTGACAGGCTAATACGAGCCTTGGAAATCAGAGGATTACCACGAGGATGGAAGAAGCAGAAGCCGAGTCTAGTGGCTTCCCTGTTGGGGCAGGTCTGCAGCCATCCCTCGTTTTGGAAGTCCTTTGCCTGAACTTGTGGCTCCGTGATGCGAAATCAGGACTGGGCTGGGCTGTTTTCATCAGACAAGACTTGGTTGTTGTGTTTGGGATACACCAACACGGAGACTGCCTTTGAGATGACCAAGAACAGGTTAGCAAACAGCGGTCCATTCTCTTTCTTTGGCAACAACACCCCAGTTTTCTCTGGGAAACCATCCTTTGAGTACTCTTAACTCATGTGGTTTTGTGTAGGTGATTCTATCCCTAGCTCCGGAGGAGGGACCAGGGCTAACCAATCAGAGCTGTCCATCTCCTTGGCTATGGTGATTGGTTCTTAGGTGAGCTAATCACCTAGGTGGGCCCACTGGAGCAAATCTTGAAGCTTGGCCAGAACTGTTGGGAAAAAGGAACACTTGGGGGGTGGGGCGAGGTGCTGGGGTTACTAGCTAGGAGCTGCTGAGTTTCATCGTTGCCATCTGATCACCCGAGAGTGAAGCCAACCCAGATAAAGCAGAGATAAGAGATGGAGAAAGATTCCTGATATTCTTTGAGCAATTGGATACAGTCCTGCTTGAAATTAGATGCATTCCTGGACTTGTTTATATGAACAAATTCTTTTCATCAAGAGTAGTTGGATTTCTGTCACCCGAAGTTGAAATAGTCTTAATTCAGTGGCCTGATTAGTTCAACCAGACTGATGAATGCAGTGATGAAATGTATTTATGGATCAACCTATTGTGAGACTAGATATATTCTAACTTAGAGTGATTGGTTTGGCAGCCCAGGGCAGACCCAGGTGTAGTAAAATAGGATGGTCATGGGATCCCCAGCAGATGAAGGGTGGTCCTGAGAAGCTGGTATGAAGGCTGGTGCCAGGGCTGCTGCTGGGGACTGTGCTGTCTTGGTGGGAGAGTGTACGGAACTCCTGCCTCTGGAAAAGGTGGACTTCGACCCAGAACCCTTAGCTTTTGGGAGTGGTTTTAAGGCTGTCATAAGATTACATATCTTCTCGCTAGAAAGATTCACCTGTGCCCTTTCCCACAAAGTTTTCTATAAAAGTAACTTTGGGTGGCCTGCAGAATCATAGGAATCCAGTTATGGATTGGGTAGGTGACTTATCTTTTGTATTTTATAGGCCCTTTTGTGAAATATATTTGCTGGCTAAGATATTTGAGGATTTGCCCCGGGTATTGTATTTCACATAGTGTTTACTTATATTTTTAGAATGACACTATGGGCTAGGTGCTATTATTATCCTAATTTTACAAATGAATATTCTGAAATACCAAAAAGTTGTGTAACTTGCTCAAGGTCACATAGCTTATAAGTGAGCAAACTCCAAAGCTCAGTCTAGAAGACACAAGAGCCACATTCTGCATCACTTCACTAACATTATAAAGTACCCTACTGATTTATAACACTGATAGGTCAATATGGTTTTCAATAAACTTTTCCCCAGAAAAATAAATAAATAAATAAAATACCCTACTAACGGGTCCCAATGCATACCAGTCCATAATGGTTAGAATTCTTACCTCTAACCTGAATGCATCATGACACAGTTTGAGCCAATTGCTTCATGGAGGTAATATGAGATCACATAGGTTCCAGTCGCAAATGGACAAGTGACTCGTAGCATACTACTTAGTGTACAGCTTCTTTTTATGGGGAGTGTGATTGGTACATTTTTATGTTTTCCCATTTTCCTTATTAAAAGATAAAGAATTACAAAAGGGAATGTGCTTATAAAACGTCAACACAGAAATTGAAAGTAGTGAATAAGTACAGCATGAAAATCCCTCAGTGGCTCCTGCCATCTGAGGTCATCAATTTTAAAGATGGGTGTGTATTCTCCCAACTCTTTTTTTTATGAATTTAGTCTTTCCACATCACATGTATAAAGTTTATTTTTAAACAAAAATAAGATCACATATTTTGGTGCCTTTCCATGGCAGAGGTACAACTCAATCTGCTACTTATAAAGGAGTCTCTGAAATCATATTTCAACCAAAAGGACTGAGACTCTCCCTGTCCAATCAGAGATGGGCAACTATATCTCCATTTGCATCCCACTGACCAATCAGAGTGGTTTTACTCCAATCAATCAGGACAGATATTTTGAACCAATCAAACTGTGAAGACTTGGAGTCCTCCTTTGAATGAGGATAGACCAATCAGAGACCAGGAGTGGGGTCTTCAGTCTATACGAGTCAGCCCTCTCTGGGATTGTGGAGTGTACTTTCTCTTTTCACCGAGGGCTGATGTCTTCCATTCCCTAGCTGGAGCTAAACAGGCTGAAGATATATTCCTGGAAACATCTGAAAGACCCCTCAAGACATCTTGCTGGAAGCGGAAACAGCCACCGATTCCTCCTGGGACCGCAGAGGAGTGGAGGGGACCCGGGCAGAGTACAACTACCTTGCCCGAGGCTGCCTCACAGCTGTGCTGCAACACTGTTGAGCTGCTGGCACCGAGTTAACGCTCCTTCACTACAACCAAACTGGGGATTCCTGTTGGTGTTGAATTGGCTCCAATGATCATTAGTTGACAAGTCCCAGAAAGAGGTGGAGAGCTACAGAGGGTAGCTCCTTCATGTCAGAATTCTCTCCTGAGAACAAGAGCACTTCCTATCTTGGACCCCCTGAGTTATCCCAATAAATCCCCTATTAAAAAAATAACAACCTGATGATTTCTCTTTTTGATCACCGCCACGCCCCCTCCACACACTCTTTGGGCTAAGACAATATTTGCTCTCTCAGTACTATTGAGAAAAAGGGTGATAGAGAAGCTTCTTTTTATTCTGTTCCTAAAGGCCAGAGATATTCTTGGGAGGTATATTCCATTTGACTTTATCTGCCATTTCTCTGATGGCCTGAGTATTTTGAAAATGTGCTGAACTCACCCTTAGAGACCCTGTAAAGAAGGCTCAGCTTGGAGGACTCATGGACCCATTTGCTCATTAATTAGGGAGCCCTGGAAGCAGACGCTCTGTGGGTGGGACCGTCACACTGCTCTCTGCTGGGGGAGTGGGGGACATGGCCATCCCCTGGAGAAGATTCTCCAGAACTGCGGACCCTCCCCGGAGGCCAATGAAGGCTCTGCTATTTCCCCCAGAGAAACTGACAGCTCGGACATGGCAGTTGAAACCAGAATTACAATTTTAATCCAAGCCTGGAAGCTCAAGGTGAGAAAGTGAGGTCATCCCCAACGTTTCTGACCACTGGATGGTGGTCAGGAGCAGGAGGCAAGGGAACTGTCCCGAAGAAATACTTCCTCTCAGTGACTAGAAAAACCTAGAATGACGAAAGCAAATTCGTGTTCTTGCTTCAACAGCACGCATGAGCACACGCACCCACACACGGCACATCTGCATTGTTGGATCGCTGCGGCACAACGCACGCACCTCTGTTACTGAAAAACCAGATGAACTTGTCTAAAGAAGCCGCTTTCGCGGCTGGGTGAGTTCACGGTTCAGTTCAGCTTCCCCGTGGGAATCTCTGCCAAGATGAATCTCTCTTTCTCCCAGAAGCTTTGAAAGAAATGGAACTTAATAATCTTGATAGAGGAATCTGTGGTGAAAGACACGTTAAGGGACTCAGTCATCTACTCTCTTCTCGCCACCTCCCACTGCCTTGTTCCTGTGACCTGTCCATTGCTATCCATGCCGGTTGACAAAAACTCGATCCCCTCCCCACGAGGATCCACTGCGGATGCCTAGGCGCCTGCGTTCCCAGGGCCTCTCGGTCTCCTTTGTGGGTTTTCTCCCTCAAACTGGCTTTTGGAATATAGCGCTAGCATCAGGGGATGCAGGCTGGCGTTGGAAGTGAATCTGGTTTCTTTCTTTGTCTCCCCTCCCCACCCCCACCTCTTTCCTTTAGATTGCTGCCTTCAGCTGTGTATAAATTAAGTACATGCTTGTGCTTTTGCAGGTCACATCTGGGATACTCTGGACATCTCTGGTATAAACTCTGAATTTATGAAACCAGTAATTTGCTGCTCCCAGCTTATAATGCCTGACATTGTCACTGTTCGCTCAGAGTTTTAGTATCTGATGTTCTTAATGTTAAGGTCAATTTTATTGATACTGAACTCCAGGCCCTCTTTTCTTTCCCCATCGCATTTTTTTGAGGCACACACAGAGAGGGTAACTAATCTTAATATCTTGTGTTCACAATTCTATTTAGCATGAAATCAGTAACTGACATATTAATTATAATAATCTGTTAAATATACTTTACCTACATGTTAATTATGGGAGACCATTCTCATTTATTTCTCTGGGTAGCCTATTAATTCAACCCAGATGGTACAGCTTTGTGAGACGGTAACACTGAGCATTTGCAGAATAAATCATGTTGCCAAGATACAGCAGCAAAAACGTTATCAGCTGAATAAGCTTTAGTCTGATATAACCAGGAAAGAAAACTTACCTATTACTCACACACTAGAGCTTAGTTAAAAACAGGATCAATATACCAAATGTTTAAAAGAATGTTTTGGGAACATATCATGGTTCCTTCCAAAAGAGTGGATTCTTTATTTAAGCTCGGTGTCCCATAAATAATCCCCAAAGCGGAAAATGGAATCCTGATGCAGGGAGTTGGTCATAACTTGGGGGGAGGGAAGAAAGGCCTGTGCTCTCCTCGGACGGCTGACGTCAAGGCCACGCCCCGTGGGGAGGTGCTCTTCCTGCTCCAGCACTGCCTCGCACCCCCACTTCTTCCTGGGTGCTACGGGGCACAACTCTGGGCGCTGTCTCTTCAGGGCTCTCTAGCTTGGGCTATATTTATATTTGGGAGGTTGATTCATTTCTGAATGGGGACAATTTCAGTGATGAAAGTTGGGGTCAGTGAATGGGGCGCTGACTCAGGTGGAGGGAACAACATCTCTAATCAGTGTACCTCCTACTCATAGAACTGAAGGAAGTTAGTACAGGTGGAATGTAGGTTTCGGGGTGGGGAGAGGGCTTATGGAGACCTTCAAGAGATATGGCTAGATAGGTGGGCAGATGATGGGGTTCCCCGTAGACCTTATGAGAGGGGCCAGCCTTTAGCGGGGGCCATTGGAGAGTTTCAGCATTGAGGTGACAGGTCAGATTTACATTTTGGGAATATCATTCTGGTTTCACCGAGAACAGTTAGTAGACTGGAGCTGCGGTAGAAGCAAGAGGTAGCGGCACCCTGGACCAGGAGAGAGACGGGGCTTTTTCACCTTCTCATCCCTCCAGCCCTCCTAGGTCCCTTCTGTTTCGCGAAGCCTTGCCGACACCTCCAGCTTTCGCCAGGCTCGCCTCCCTGTAACCTTTGACAGCAATGTTTCACAAATGGTTTCATCTTTGAAAACAAGCAAGACTTGGCCTCTCTGCTCCCATTAACAGAGGTGCAGGTTTACCCATCCCGGCTGCCAACCGGAGGATGTCTTCTGACTTCTTTCTGCCGGTGTCTCTCTGCCTCCGACACGTGGCTCGTAGCAGCCACTGCACCTAACAGAACTGTTGCTCATGATGCCGTTGGCCACGTGTGCCCCGTATTTGTTGTGATGCTCTGTTCGGTGATGCTCCTCGATCACTCAGTCTGAAAACAGGTGTCCTGTCTCTCAGGCCCATCTCCTCTCCTCCATCACGCTGGCCACAACATGCACCTGGAGGTTAATTTGATTTGCTTGCTTCTTTGTGCTTTTTTCTGCCCCCACCACTAGACTTTAAGTCCCACTGGGGTGGAGACCATGCCTGTTTTTCCTCGTGGTGTTCTGAGCACGTAACACAGTGCCTGGTGCACAGTACTTGTGCAACAGATAAGCACTCTCTTGAATGGCTGTATTATTTTCTAAAGTGGAAGGCCCTTTTGTTCCTTGGGGCAGTGCTCGTAGCTCAGAACACCATTCAGGCGCTCACTTTTGACGCAGAGGAGGCGATGGAAACGGGGGATGCAGAGGTGGGAACTGGAAGCTGAAAATGAGGCAGAGAGCCACCCCTGCGGTAGTGAGTGGAGGCCACGTAAATGGACGCGGAATGAACCTGTCAGGCCCACTGGAGAGAGATTTACCCAAGAGTGGGGGCAGCAGGACAGGGGAGAAATTTCCCACTTCCAAATAACAAGCAGATGAATTTCAGAAGAACACGATTATTTTAGAACTAGTTTTGAGTTTTAGATCCTGCCTTCTTTTGTTTTGTGAGAAATAACCGTCCTGGCCGGTTTGGCTCAGCGATTAGAGCGTCGGCCTGCGGTCCAGAGAGACTCGGTTCAGCTCCCGCTAAGGGCACGTACCTCGGTTACAGTTTGTCCCCAGCCCTGGTTGGGTTATGCGGGTGGCAGCCAATCTATGTGTATCTTTCACGTCGATGTTTCTCTCTCTCTCTCTTCCTTCCACTTCATCTGAACAAAAAGTGGAAAAATGTCCTCGAGTGAGGTTAAAAAAAAAGAAAGAAAGAAATAACCAAACTTCCTTCCAGCCTTCCTTGCCACCCAGTCTCGAGTGCGGATCGTGCCCTGGGCTCTGAGTCTGCTGGAAGGAGTGGTTATTGGACGAGGAGCGGGTGAGCCTCGGACCCTCGGTGTCAGTGCACCTCTGCAGGGCCAGGCAGGGGCCTCAGCAGAAGGTTTCCAGCTGAAAGACCGTGTTTATCCAGGTTTGACGCCCCTCCCCCTCGGCTTCTCTTTCAAAAAAGATATTGAGAAAGGATTGGGGGCTGACGCATCTGCTGAACCCTCCAAAAAGACAGCTGAGCCCCACTCGCTGGATTGAACCTCAACCAGAATTCCGCATCCACTACATGGTTAAGAGGAACTTCTAGCTGGGGAATATAAAATTGTAAATGGCACAGATAACGTCAGTCTGAGTTACTGTTTTCAGAATGACACAGATGTTAGGATAAGGGAGCATAAATGGAAATTAAAGAGAAACAAATTCAGAACAGATGTCAGGAAGCGTTTTTTTTCATGCGGAGAATCACAAATGTGTAGAATGGCCTACCAGGCTCGACTGTTAAGGCAAAGACACAGGGGACATTCGAGAACTGATCAGATGGCATCACGGGGGAATTAAGCAGTAAAAGAGGAAATGAGCGTGCATACGGCGACCGGCTTCCAGCGAATCCTTAACAATGTCCGCGCTCTCTGTTCCCGCTGCTGACATACCTACCCTGGGTAAACACACATCATTTCTTTGCTTTTCGTTTTCACAGATTGCACCCATCTCAAAATAGTTATTTTCACATCATAAAGATGACATTGGCAGAGAGAGAGAGAGAGAGAGAGAGATCCTTTCCTGCAGTTGTTTTTGGAGGGAGAGTGTTGTTGTTCATGAATTGTGCATGGAGAATGAACGTTTCAAATGTATATCTCTAACACCAAAGATCATAAACCAGCCAGCCCTCTGTACTCTCTCATGCAGCTGGAGTTCCAATTGTCACTAAGTAAGTACATGACTGTCAAGGCGTCCATTGGAAGAGTCCTCCAAGGATTTCTCTGCTTCTGTGCCCCCAGCTAGTGGCCTCATGGTGCCCATGTCCTTCTAAGAATATTATGTGTGTGTGTGTGTGTGTGTGGGGGGGGTGGTTAAGCTTGTTCTCAGCTTTCGACAGCTATTTACAAATCTGAACCAGGATGGGGCAATAGGAAATTTGCAAGACCATGACCACTTGACTCTCTTTCATTGTGTCTTCAGAGCAGCCCCAGAGAGACTGTAACCAGGTGCCCCTTTAAGGGGGTATCACTTGGGGGATGTAGCTTATGATAATAGGGAAGGAGGGAGAGAATAGCAATGACTTTATGCCCCAAGGGAAGGTAGTTGAAGATAAAAAGTAGAGTAAAACCTCATTAATCTGGACCTTGCTAATTTAGAATGCATGAATAATTCAGACCCTCTGCCTGGCTGAAGTTTACCTTTGTACTAGATATGGGAAAAAAAGGGGGGGTTTGCTAAGCAAATTAGTAATGTAAACAAGATTGAGGGTAGGGAATATATAACCTATTTAAGTGAACAAATTGTTTTCACATCCTTAGCAGACCATCTGCAAAGGAACAATGAGTAGGTCAATTATAAATAATCCTGATCCATTCATTCATCTTGGTCTGCTGGGTATCCATACTTAGCAACATTTTGTCAGCATTAGAGGAATGAAAATTGAACAAGCAGGGAGTTCTTAGAAGTTCCTATGTAAGTTGGTTTACATGGTCTTTCCTTTAATAATTTCAGATTTTAAGACTTTAAAGACCTCTTAACAAACATTTCTGGGACCCTGGCTATTCCCTTTATTCCTAAGCCTTCAGGGCTGAAATGATAGAACAACTTGTAGAACATGGTCTGAGTAATGCTGGCCCAGGGCAGGTAAAAATAGTTTGCTTGGCCGCTTTTCGGCTACTTAGCAAGAAGCAGGTGCTGCAGATTTAAAAGTCTGGGTTCTCATCTAGGCCCTGCTAATAATTACACATTGGAATTGGGCAATCCATTGACTCCCTGTGGCCTCGGTTTCCACATGTATAAAAGGGATTAGATTCATGGTATCTAAGGACTCTTCTAACTCAACAATTCCATTATCGTTATCTTCTCTGAGATAGCTTATCATCAGTAAAAAATATATATGTGTGTGTATATATAGATAATTTTTCACATTGTTTTGATAGTCAACTGATATCACAACTAGAGTATAATTATAATATAAGCAATAAGTAAGAAAAGCATGAGTCAGAGAAATTATGTGTCTCTGCGAATGTCCTATCTTAAGAATGAACTCTTGACACCTTCCTTTGGGACACCCTGGCTTTCTTTTCTCCTTCTGCATCCATGGGCTTCTTAATAACGTTTTCCCACTGGGCAATATCAAAAGTCTCATCCTCTCCTCCCCCCACCAGTTCCGCCTGCAGACCTCTGCATGAAACGCAGGGTGCAGAGCAGAGCCCCCTCTCGTTCGGCGGATCAGTGAGCAGTGAACTGGAACAGTGGAGGAGGGAGTCGATGGCTTTCCCTCAACCAAAGACCTTGGGTTGCGCCAGTTTTAATCTAAAGGTGGGGTGAACATGAAGCAGCCAACTGGTATAAGTTTGGCTTTAGCCTTTGTTTCATAGCAGTCTCTGGTCCTGCCAGTCACTGACCCGAAAGAAAATTAATAAATTCAATATTGATTTTACATACCATTTCCATTTAAGCAATTCTCAAATAATACTTGATCAATGGACATTAAAACCTTTGCCACCTAAAGAAAGCATCACTGAGCCCTTTTCAGATGTAGACTCGGAGACCAAGGCCATGTTGGGCTTTCTTTCTTTCTTTCTTTTTTAAAATCTTTATTGTTGAATGTAGAATGTATTACAGATGTTCCTCATTTTCCCCCCATTGACCCCCTCCTCCCCACTTCTGACACCCTCCCGCCTTTTCCCACACTATTGTCTGTGTCCATTGGTTATGCATATAAGTTCCTTGGTTTATTTCTTCCCATCCCCCAACCCCTTTCCCTTTGAGGTTTGTCAGTCTAGCAATGAATTTGTACTTCTTAATCCCTTCACCTTTTTTACCCATTCCCCCAACCCTCCTCCCATCTGGCAACCAACAAAATGTTCTCTGTATCTATGAGAATGTTTCTGTTCTACCTGTTCATTTTTTTTGTAGATTCCATTGTCAATAGATATCTATTCATTGCCATTTTGTTTGTTCATATATTTTATCTTTTTCTTCAAAAAGACCCTTCATCATTTCATATAATAATGGTTTGGTGATCATGAACTCCTTTAACTTTTTCTTGTCTGGGAAACTCTTTATATGTCCATCAATTCTAAATGACAGCTTTGCAGAATAGAGTAATCTTGGTTGCAGGTTCTTGCTTTTCATCACTCTGAATATTTCTTGCCACTCCCTTCTGGTCTGCAAAGTTTCTTTTGAGAAATCAGCTGACAGCCTTATGGGAACTCCCTTGTAGGTAACTAGCTGCCTTTCTCTTGCTGCTTTTAAGATTCTCTCTTTGTCTTGAACCTTTTGCATTTTGATGATGATGTGTCTTGGAATGGACCTCTTGGGGTTCATCTTGTTTGGGACTCTGTGCTTCCTGGACTTGTATGTCTGTTTCCTTCACCAAGTTAGGAAAGTTTTCTGCCATTATTGTTGCAAACAGGTTTTCAATTTCTTGTTCTCTCTCTTCTCCTTCTGGCACCCCCAAGATGCGAATGTTGGCATGCTTGAAGTTGTCACAGAGACTCCTTACACTCTCCTCACTTTTTTGGATTCTTTTTTCTTTTTGCTGTTCTGATTGGGCGTTTTTTCTTCTTTATATTCCAAATCAATGGTTTGCTTCTTGGATTTACATACTCTACTATTGAATCTATGTAAATTATTCTTTATTTCAGTTAATGCCTCCTTCATTTCTGACTGTGCATCCATCATTTCTGACTGGTCCTTTTTTATGCTCTTGAGGCCCTCACTAAGTTCACTGAGGTTCTCACTAAGTTCATTGAGCATCCTTACAAGCAGTATTTTGAACTCAGCATCTGTTAGGTTGCTTATCTCCATTTCACTTAGTTCTTTTCTTGGGGTTTTGTTCTGTTCTTTCATTTGGGACCTATTTCTTTGTCTCCTCATTTTGGCTGCCTCCCTGTGTTTGTTTCTGTGTATTACTTAACGAGTGGTATGGGGCTCGCTGAGACCAGATGCTGCTTGTTTGAAAGAATTTAGGAAAAACCCGAAGCAGGATCCGAGACAGGCCAATCCTATGGTTAAGCAATAGGCAATAGCTTGGGTGGGCTTGAAAGTTGGGTGGGGCGGGGCGGGGCCTCAGGGAGTCAGCAGGGCGGGGCTACCAGTGTGAGCCAGGTTGCTGGAGTCCCAGATATGGCTTCTGTCTGCCACCCCCGGGAAGGGCTCACCAAAGGAACAAAGGCCTCTGACAGCACGTTTGTCCCAGAGAAAGTCCCCTCTCCAGCCTTCGCTCCAGTGCCAAACAGCTCAGTTCTTCCCTGTATGTCTCTGGCGCCCCTCGAGCTGCCTCCCCTCCAAGCTTAGAGGGAGTGAGTCCGGTAAGTCCGTGCACGGGCCCTTTAGGGAGCTGCCTGGGGCTCCAGCCACCTCAGTTTCCCTGAGCCTCAGTTTCCGCTGTTTTTTCCAGCCAGAAGTGATGGGGATTCTCTTCCTGGCACTGGAACCCTGAGCGGGGTGCCTGGTGTGGGACGGGGACCCCTCAGTCCTCAGGGAGGACCTTCCCAGCCGAGGTGTCCTCCTGATTTTTATCCGCCACACGTGGGTGCGGGACCAGCCCGTCCCCTCCGCCCTCCTTCCAGTCTCCATGTGGCTGCTGCTTTAATCCCGTAGTTGTAGGACTGCCATTCAGCTCGGTGTCAGGCGGCTTTGAATGATGGTTGTGCTGTAGTTTTGTTGTAACTTTGATGTGGTTGTGGGAGGACGTGGTACCGCAGTCACCTACCCGTCGTCCTGACCGGAAGTCCCGTGTTGGGCTTTCTTAGCTGTGGCTGGTTGAAGACATGTAGGTCCTTAAACATTCTTTTGACACATATAACTCAGGAACAGGAGAGCTTCAGAGATTTGCTAAAATCATATGTAAACCTGGCTGGTATGTACAGGGTGCAGATACAGGCTCTCTGTAGCAAATGGGAGAAGGCTGGGAGAAAGTGTGACGAGTGCCAGGAGCAGCCTTCGCGGGACAGGGGTCCTGCTGCCTCCTCCCAGCAACAGGACCCTGCCTTGTGGGGACTGTTCGGGTGACTTTTGTCTACATGAACCCATCAGGCTTGGAAAGTCAGCTTCTATGAAATTACAAACTTTAGTTAAAAGGAAGTTTGATAAGGTCATTTGACATTCTTGAAAACAAAGCCAAACTAGGCCCTGCCTGGTGCAATTGCTGTCGTGGCATTTGTCGTGGCTCTGACATTTGTCAGCCAACCTCCCTTTATTTCTCTCGTTTATTGACTGCTTGCTATCAGCTCAGTCCTGTGAAAAGTGCTGTAAGCTTTGCAGACAAATACTTAGTTCTACATTTCCAGGCGTGTACACATTTGGCAAGGGACAAGGCATGGAGACCCAAGGTTGCAAAATGATAGATGCGGTCTACAGCTGTCACTTGTTTGGTGTATAGTATCTCATCATTAATAAGTAAAGGTATAAAATAAAAACTAAACTTCGATGGCTGTCAGCATTTAGAAATTGGGATATTTCACTTGAAAATTGAGAATTCAGATTTCTCTTGAAAAATATCAGGATGACTTGGAAACACAGGTCTCACATTCCCTCATGGTCACAACTAGCTGAGTTGTGGCTTCTTCCTTTTGTTGAGACACGCAGTGTCCAGGTCACCACAGTCCCCATCACTCCCTATTGTCTTAATCTAGCCTTCTCTCTTATTTTTGTTTTTTATAACTATTTTTGTATTTATAATCCTTGGAATAACTACATAAGACAAACATACAAACAAAAATGTAAGACAGAATATAATTCCATGATCAAATGAATGGGACAGATAAAGACCGTGGGTGGAACAAGATGACAAAGGACTGGTTGACATGGTTACCTGGGAATCCCAATTTGTCCTAATTGATTGGGAAGATGTCTTACAAAATGATCAATAATTATGAACTGAAATTTTTAAATGCGTTAGAAACTTAAGTGAGAGAAGGATTAGTGCTATCCCTTTAATGGGTTGCTGTCTGTGGCTTGCATTTCTGCATGCGCTTGTAATGCAGTGGCACTGTGGCTCCTGCAGCTGTAACGCCCATAGGAGACGTGCCACCACATGAGTGACTTTCATCACGCGATACAAAAAGAAAGGTTGAGGCCTTCGAAGTAATACCTATCTGTGTGGCCTGGAAGGTTGACCAAGTGTAGTTACTGGACAGACACCTGGTTTTGAATGGTTGGTTCAGTCCCAAGGTCAAGCTATGAGTAAGAGGTGGAGTGGAAGGTGGTCAACAGGGTGACATATGCCCAGAAGGACGAGTCAGAGGAAGACAGAGAGCACTATTACCTCTGGCTATCAAGGTGAACATTTGTTTTTGTTTTATTCTTTGCCTGGACAACTTTTCTTCTGGAAAGAGTAGGATATCTTTTCCTACTTCACTCCTGTAGTTCAGGTGGACTGTCTCCCCTCCATGGTAACGCATGGATGGGCACAGAATTAAGACTTAACAAATGAGGATTTCAGTGTCCCCTCCCTTTGACTGTTTCAGGGATGGGCAAAGTCAGCCTTGGGAATTTTTCTGGCTCTAATAAGCAAGAAGAATTCTTTTCACTGAGGTTATACAACTGGTGGGGTGGCAGCCTGGAGCTGCAGGGGTTCCTTCTCGCAATCACTTTAAGAGGCTCAGCCCAAGACTAAAGCCAGTGGATGAAACGAGAGGCGGAATCCTGTTCGCGCCGCCTTGACCCAGGCGTGGCTTGAGCCACACAGCGGCAGCTCCGCTTGCTCTCCGTTGGCACGACTCCGTTGCCCTAGTAGGACTGGGCACTAATTAGTGAGAGACAGCAAGTGCCTTGGTCAGGAGAACACTGGCCCCAGTAGAGGCACCTAACTAATCTAAGAGCATAAAGAAAGCCTCCCAGGTGAGTGCCATTCAAGATGAGCTTTGAATCACGCGCAAGAGTTAGTTAGGCAAAAAGAGTGATGGCAGTGCTTTGACAGAAAGAACAGTATGTTCAAAGGCCTGGAGGCCAAAGAGAGAGGATTATAATTTGGCCAGAAATATCAGTGGAAGGCCAAGGATAAAGCGAGGGAGGGAGAGAGCCGGGAGAACGGAGTAAATGCAGAAGGAAGCAGGACAAGGAGGGAGCGGTGGGGTTGCAGTGGCGGCGGCAGCCAGGGCCAGATCAAGATGCGCCTTGTGGAAGACTTGTTATGAAATTCTGACATCATCCTGAGGAAATTCAGACCAAGTTTTATGTATCATAGAGAGTGATGGAGGTGGTGGTTGGGAGGCCATATCTCCTTTAGGAAGGGTGATTTTGACTGCAAGGCGCAAGTTCCATGAAAGGGAGACAAAGCAGGTGATTTGGTGACTAATCCAGAGGCCACTGGAACAATCCAAACAAGAGATAGCCTAAGAAAGTGTGACGGCAGCGGTCTGACCATGGGGACACGGCTTGAGATACTTAGGGAACAGAGTTTATGTGGGAGGGACTCTAAGGAATCAAGGATGGATCCCAGGTTTCTGCACGTGCAGTGGGTAAACCATGGAATCAATAGCTGGATAAGAAACACAGCAGGAATTTATCATTTATGGTGAATTTGAGATGTCTGTGAGTCATCTAGCTGGAAGTCTGTAGAAGGGTCATGTGTGTATATCTGAAGCCAAGGAGAATGATCCAATCTGGAGAGAGATTTTGGGAGTTATCCACAGACATGATGGAGTAGTGCCAGATGCCAGGAGACGGGCCTGACCAGGGAGAGTGTGTAGACGGAGAAGCGAAGAGACAATCCTACGGAACAAGTGAAGAGACAATCCATTGTTGGGATGGCCGGATTGCACTGGGAGGGGGGGAACACCCTCGGCAAACTTCTTTCCACTGGTGTCTAAGAGTAGCTACCTCTACTGTGGACATATGATTGGTATTCTTTTTTTTTAAATTTTTTATTTAAGAAAATTTTTTATTTATTAATTTGTTTTTGTTACAGATGTTTCTCATTTTCCCCCCAGTGACACCCTCCTCCCCTCCCCCCACCCCATCCCCAGCTTTGTTGTATATGTTCATTGGTCATGCACACATGCATGCAAGTGTCCATCAGTAGATGAGTGGATTAAAAAGCTTCGGAATACTATGCAGCTATAAAAAAGAAAGATCTCTTATCCTTTGAGATGGCATGGAAGGACCTGGAGAGTATTATGCTAAGTGAAACAAGCCAAGCAGAAAAAGACAAATATCACATGATCTCACTTATTTGTGGAATATAATGAACTAAACAAATTGCTGAACAAAATTAATCCAGAGACATAGAGGTAGGGTACAAACTGACAAGCCTCAGAAGAAGGGGGGTTTGTGGGGGAAGTGATTGGTATTCTTTTAATAAGGGAAACTTTCCATTGCTGCCCTATCTGGAAGGATGAAAAAAGTCTCTTCTTGAAGGCTTTCTACAGTTACGTAAGCATAAGGTGACCAGGCACTCTCTAGAGCAAATCTTGCAGGGTTGCTTGTGGCCTGGCAAAGACTGCCCATCCCAAAGAATGCATGGTGGGGAAGGAGGCAGGTATTTGGCATAGGGGCCATTGAGCTTCCTGAGAGAGAGGCATACTCTAGAAAAACCATGGCGATAACTCCCTTTGAGATGCAATGCTACTAGAACCTGCCTGATAGACCAGGATAATCCAACATGAGGTCTGTTAGCAAGTAAAAACTCACCATGAGACAAGATCACCTATGGTCTTGCCTTTTTGCTTACATATGGATCCTGCACACTGGCTGCAAGGTAGGTACGTGACTGCACAGGACTGATATCCAAGAGGGACACTGTGTCCATATGGCAAGGGTATTGACAACAGCCATGGGTGGCTTATCTGACCCTCCAGTACGTCCACATAAGTTTCTGTTTTTATGGACAACTAGATAGAAGCCTTTAGAGGAAGATACTGACTCCCTGCTCATACAGGCAAATGAAAGATTAAGCAATTATTGGCAAAGAAAAGAGATTAGTGTTACTATATTTGAATCCCAAGTAGATAAGAAGATCATCAGACATGAAGACCCTCATGATGACCTTCTTCAAGATCACTGCCCTATGTACCCCACCTCTCAACACTACCCTGGTTTTAGTCCAAAATGAAGACTCGGCAAAAATGTACTTGGCTGGTATAGGGAACAGTGCATGTAACTGGAGGTGTAAGGCAGACTCTCTTTGTCCTTAGATGAATCCAACTGGGTTTTAGAGTAGTTTTCTCCCCCTAAGTATGTGAAATGTGAAAATCTTACGAATGTACTCAGACCACGCAGGTCTCTACACAGACTGTTTTCATAGACTATACAGAAGCATAAGTGTGGTTGCAAAGGCGTGTCCTAGAAACAGGTTGTGCATTTTCAGACTGTGTTCCTTTTCCCTTTTACAAACCTCCTTAAACAACTGAAAAGAACTTCCTAGTCTGACTTGTGCCCATTTCTCCATGTAATGAAGTGTGGGCATGTGGTTCTGGATGCATTGGGGACTCTATAAATGCGAAGGTGCTTCCTTAGGGACACGCGGGAAGCAATAGTAATTCGTGTCTATTTGTTGATGAACTCGCGGATCTTTATTTGTAGTGCTGTCTAAAAAACTGAAAAAATTTTTCTCTGATTTAGGAAAAATAATTTGGAGTAATATAGCAGTTACATTTCATAAATGTCCTTCTTTTAGGTGCCTGTCATTTGAACATTCTCATTTATGTCTATTAAAATTTTAAAAAGTATTCCTTAATTGCCTTGGTCAGTAGTCATTATAGTCAAGATTTCTATTAGTTTTTAAATGTCTCATTTCATTTTCTTCGTTTTTCTCATTTAAAAGACTGGCTCAGAAAAATGAATTCAATTCAGTAGCCAACAACAGCCCATCCATTGTAGATCCCACTAATAAATCGTGTGGTAGTTCTTATAGAACTCTTGAGACTGCAACAAAGATCTTGAAAACCGAGGCTGATTGAAAATAAATGTCTTCCACTGTGGTTTCTTAGAGAAGCCTGAAGACCTTACAGAACAACCTGAAAACGCACAGCGATGTGATTCACTTAGTGTGGTCACCTGAGATTAACTTTATTTATTTATATTTATTTATTTTGGCCCTGACTGTCTTGGTCGACAAACATTTGAAATAACTTAAGAAAATAAGAAATAGAATACATTGTTTTAAAAAAAATCTGGGCCTTGAAACATAGAGTAAATGATAAGGATTAGGGAAAATTAAAAAGAATGTTACCAGCAGAGTTATCAAAAGGGGTCCAGGTGAAGGAACTAGTTGCTGTGTCGGTCGGGTTTCCCCCACGGGACCTTGCTGAGCACTGGCACAGCAGAGAGCCCAGAGACGGGGGGAGAGGGAGGTCGAATCACCCAGTCCACAGGCCTCTCGAGATGGGAACATTCTGTTAGGGAAAGAGGCCAACGATGACCACAAAACAGGTCCCCGCTGTCAAGACAATTGAAATCAGCAGTGGAATAATAGTAACTTAATTATAACCCAGCCTCCACTCATCTTAATTCCTGATTGAATCAAGGTGGTCAGCCCCTCAACCAATCCCTCTGACAATAAAACGTGAATATCAGCTACAGTCTCTAATTTATTTTATGTGTATGTCTGACATATAATAAAAATATAACACATGACAAGGAACAGGAAAATACGATCCATAATCAAGAGAAAAAATAGCCACTAGACAGGCCCACTCACGCAGCTCTCATGTACTGTCGGTGGGGATGTGAAATGTCTGGGGAACAGTTGGTACTTCCTTACATAGTCACCTATACACTTACTTACCATTAGACCCAGAAATTCTATTCTCTGGTATTTAATCCAAGATAAAAAAGCAAAACAAAAACATATGTCTCAAAAGAGGTCACAAATGCTTATAGCAGCTTTGTTCATAATGACTAAAGCCTAGAAACAATCTAAATGTTCAAAAGATGAAAGGATAAATTATTTAGGCTGGAGGGAAATATTTCCACTTGAATAGACAGACTACAAGAAGGAACAAAGCACTCTTGATAAAGTACATATGTGAGTATATGTAAAAGATTGTTATTGCTTAAAGCAACAATAATACTATCTTATGGTGATTTATAACATTTGAAGTAAAATATAAAACCACAATAACATAAAGGGTAAAGGTGGTAAGTCAAGTCTAAGGTTATAATTTTAAGATTGGTGTTGAGCTTCCTAGAAGTCAAAGCAAAAAGTAAAATAATACTATTTCCAAAATCATTTTGTTCATAAAAAATCCATTCTTATTCTTCAGGAGAAACAAATCTTTCTTGTGAGGCCTAAAGTAAAATTTTGTTTTGCTTTTCATAGTGGGGATACTGAATGTATTAAATGATGTACTAAAAAACCTCCCACCCTGCTGGTGTAGCTCAGTGGATTGAGCATAGTCCCATGGACTGGGAGGTCCCGGTTCAATTCCCAGTCAGGGCACATGCCCAGGTTGCAGGCTCGATCCCCAGTAGGGGGCGTGCAGGAAGCAGCCAATTGATGTTTCTCTTTCTCTAAAAAAAACTCAATAAAAACATACTTTAATAAACAAAACCTTCCTATAATGTGTAAAGTAGTAGGTTTGCTTAGCAGTTTCTTAAAGCATCTCACACCATAAAGCAAGGATGTAAAGTCAGGGCATGGCTGGGTGAAGGCTATTATATTAGTGGGCAGTACAATGTGTTTTATAACTCTGCCTGAAATTGTTATCTGACTGGTCAGAAGATCACTTCTCCCAACCCTTAATCTTACATTAATATTTGAAATGACATTCATGAACATATTTGGAACATACCTACGTCCTGACATATCAATAACTATCTAAAGTGTTAATGATCTAAATAAACAAATTAAAAGACAGAGATTGCCAGAGTGGATTAAAAAATACCATTCAATAGAGGTTGTTTATAAGAAACTCATTTCAAACACTTAATACTAACAAAAATTTGAAACAACAAATATCTGTAAAACTTATACTTTGCTCAAGCCAATACAAATGAGTCCAATCTATCTCTATGTGTAAAATTATTTGGCAAGTTGTTTATTGAATGCTAAACACAAATAAAAATAAAACAACATAAGCACTGGCTAGTATTGAAATTACTCTTCCTTTCTTAGCAACTTGTAGATAATATGTTCAATAAGTGAATATTTTGTACCAAATTGTCATCTTTCTTTCTTTCTTTTTTTTTTTTTTTTACCTATCTGACTCAGAAACTTCAGTACATTTCATTCACATCAGTTTTGCAATTGGTCCAGTCAGTTATGAAGACAGAGGTTTGAAAATGTTGTTTTGAACAGAAATCTAACTCCCCTATTCCCAGGAACATGGCTATCATCAAACCAATATTTCAGTAATCTAGAGAAAAAGAAATTATATTTTTGAATCAAGGAAGAAAAAAACTAAAGTTAACCAGGGCTCAGGTCTTCTGGTATAGTGAAATATTTTGATTCTTTTTTACTTCTCTACTACAGAAAAACAAATGTTTCCATCAACAACATTTAATATTTTTATTCCATTTATCTCTTGATGCCAAAAATAATTTTTAGACATTATATTCCCTCCCTCTTCCAAAAATTTTTGACCAGTAGAAGGATATGTATCACTTGGATAATACCAGGGAACATTTAATCATCATGTCACTTAAGAATAGGAATAGAAGTCTATGTAATCAAGAAGTTTTAGTATAATCTTAACACTAAAAACTGATAAAATAGTACAAAATCAGAACAGAAGCCTCAGTTTGGTATTTGGAAAATATAATCCTGAATAATATATGAACAGAGATAATATAATATCTCAGGCTCAAATCAGGGAGAGAGAAAATGGCCCTACATGGGTTGATAAAAGAGCCCTACAAGTTCAAGTTGCCAAACAATTTTACTTTATTGTAAAAAAAAAACCAAAAAACAAAAACAAACCCAGACCACTTTGGGGGTAGGTAGGTATTCTGAGTTATGGAATATAATCCCGTCTGCTTACTGCTTCTCTGGCTTTATATTGCTGCAGTAAATTGTGGACAACTTTATGGTGGGATTCTTGATTTACTTTTTTAAAGGATATTAGCTTTATTATTTATTAATTCTAACAGATTTCTTCTATAAACACTCAATAAATATTAACATATCTGATGGATTCTGAATAGCTGATGAAAGTGAAAAACATTCTGTCTGATGTATGGTGGCAATTTGATAACATTCTCCTTTTATGTTGTTCGTTCTTTATTGTTTTTGACAGAAAAATGTGCAATTAATTAACAGCTCATGTCAGTGGAAGAAAAAGATACAGAATTAATGTAGTGAGTTTTAGATTCTTCTACCGGGAGTAAATACATCATTATTTCTAGAAGTTTACGGTCTCATCTTTAAAGTTGTCCTAAGTTCAAATTTACTAAAAAGTTTTCTTTAATTTGCTACTAGAAATTATTTTCAGTAGAACGAAAGCTTTTATTATTAAATGAGAGAACTGGCCAGTGTCACATATATATGCTTTCCGTCATATAAGGTGTTTTGAAAATAAGGTGGACCTACCTGAGGCTTGTGTCTTCAAGAAGACATTCATAGTGTACAAGTATTGATTAAGTGCTCGTGATGGTGGAAGACTGTGCGTGTGTGAGTGTGTGTGTGTGTGTGAGTGTGTGTGTGAGAGAGAGAGAGACAGAGAGAGAGAGAGAAAGAGAGAATGGAAAAAAGTAGACAGTGTCTCTTCCCTGAGAAGAGTAACAGAGAAGAATAAAGGCGACAGAAAGCCATGTGGCACGAAATGCTAGTGTTTTAGTAATGGATCTTATTTCTATATTTAGTTTAGAAATTTTAATGAAAAAAGTTCTGTTAACAACTTAAAATTGTAGATCAGGGTGGCTTCCTCTTCAAAGGAGCCCTCCACCAACATCAACATGTGAAATAAGATGTTTTTCCCATAAATAAGATGAATGTGGATAATTATTGTGTATATAATATTTTGAAATATAGCTAATATTTCTTGAGTGTATCTATGTGCCTGGCACTGTGCTAAGAGCCTTATATATTATTTTGCCTATATTTACCCCAAACCTATGAAGTAGGTGCTATTATTATCTCCTTTAAAAAAAAAATACACACACACACACAGCGGAACAAAAGCTTAGGAACAGAGCATTAATAAAACTGAACTACACGCTGAAGAAGTTATTCCCTTTTAAATTGTTTCATTCCTTGTGATTTCAAGAAAGAAATGGCAGGAGCTGGTATGTTTCTAACACCTCTGTGACATTTGCTGATCAGTTTCTCTCCATCTTTCACTCTCATCAAAGGTAGGGCAGCCTCGGCTCGAGGCCCTGGGGGCAAGCATTTGTAGCTCAACATTGTTTTTCTTTAATTCTATTTTAATGCATATTTTCTATTTATGATTAGTGATATTAGTACTCCATATAGCAGTACCTCAAGTTACCTTTTGAAATTAATTTAAGTAGAAAAATACTTATGCACATTCTCCCCAATTCCCTAACAACCACAGGAAGTGACGCGTTATTGCCCAGTCATGGATGAAAGATTTGGCTCAGAGAAGTTGAGCAACTTATTCAGGATCTTATATTCATAAATGGCAGAGCTGGGATTTGATTCTAAGCTTCTCTGATTGTACAGGGTTTTGCTTCACTTCTCTGTTCCTTTTCCCTTCCTAAGGAAATTAAGAGCAGAAAAATGCTAATCTTTCGTATTTGCCCTCACAGTTACCGTTTCTGGTGGTCATTCCAACACATTGATCTGAGTTTCCATACAGAGCATGTCCATTCAGCCTGAAGAATTTCCTTTAGTGTTATTATGGTGCAAGTCTGTTTCTGACGAACTGTTGGAGCTTTTGTTTACCTGACAGTGCCATTATTTCAGCCTAATTTTTGAAAGATATATTTTGCTGAATATAAAATTCTGATTTGACAACACTTATCTTTGAACATTAAAAAGATGTTCTCTTACTGTCTCCTGCCTACCTTTGTTTTTCATAAGTTGGCCAACATTTCTATCATCTCTCTCTATGCAATGCGTCATTTCCCTCTGTGCTTCAGGATTTTATTTTTTATTTTCAGGAGTTTGAGTATAATGTGCTTAGTTGTGGTTGCACTGTATCATGCATAGGATTTGTTGAGTTTCTTAGATATACTTTTCATTAAATTTGGGGGATTTTACAACATTATTTAAAAAAAACAACAACAGCAGCCCTGGCCAGTTTTGCTCAGTGGTCAGAGCGTCGGCCTGTGGTCCCGAGAGACCCGGGTTCGGTTCCCGCTAAGGGCATGTATGTCAGTTGCAGTTTGTCCCCGGCCCTGGTTGGGTTGTGCGGGTGGCAACTACTCAATGTGTCCCTTTCACATCAATGTTTCTCTCTCTCTCTCTCCCTCCCACTCTATCTGAACAAAATATCCAAAAATGTCCCTGGGTGAGGATAAAACTAACAAACAACAAAAAAACATGTTTCTGCCCCATTCTCAATCATTCCTCTTTCTGATGCACAATCACACGCGTGTCACTCCCTATGCTTGCTGTTGTCCCACAGGTCACTGAGGCGCTGGTAATGCTTTCAACTTTTAAAATATGTGATTTTATTGGATAATTGCCACTGCCCTGTTTTGAAAGTTAGTGACTATTTCTCTCTCTCTCTCTTTTTTTTTTTGGCTTTTCTCTTGTCCTGCTTAACCAGTGAATTTTCCATTTTAGATGTTGTTCTCTTCAGTTATAAAATTTCCATTTAGTTCTTTTTATAGCTTTCATTTCCCCTTGAGATTTCCTGTTTATTCAATGAGACCATATTTCCACTTAAGTCTTGAATATGTTTATAATAGCTACTTTAAAGTCCTTGCCTGTTATTGCCACATCTGAGTCATCTCAGTGCCTGTTTCTATTGATTGTTGATGAGGGGTCTTATTGACTATGGGCCACACTTCCTATTTCTTCACATGTCTAATAATGTCTTCTTATATAAGAGACATGGTACATGATACATTTTCAGGGATCTGAATTATGTTGTCTCCCTTTAAAGAGTGTTGAGATCTTTCCTGGCAATTAATGGTACTGTGTGACCCTGAGCATGTCCATCCCACCCCGAGTATGTCTCAATGCCATAGTGATTGTTTTCTGCTAGGCCTTGTGGAGCCTAACTTTTAATTAAGCACACACAAGGGTTTCTCCGTAAGAACTTCTGGAGACTTTCTCTTCATGACACAGCTTCCTCTTCCGAGCCCTGTCTTGCAAGTCCCAGCAGCTTCCTCACTCCCCAGCTCTGCGGGACCATCCTGTTCGCTTGGGCTTTACCTTTCTGTGCCATGGTCAGGAAACTCCTCATTCAGAGAGCACAGAAACATGGGGCTCAACTCACATATATCTCTTCTTCTCCATTCCTGTGCTGCATTTGGTCCAATGTTTGAACATAGTTGTCTTGCATATTTTATTTCAGTTTTATAGCAATTTATGGTGGGCATTTCCTCACTTTGGACGACGACAGAAGTCTCTATCCTTTTATCTCCTCCTTCTTGCCTCTGCTATTTCTCCTGGTCCCTCTTAGTTTCTCCTCCTATTAAAAAAAAATGTGATGCCCTGGCCAGTTTGGCTCAGCGGTTAGAGCATCGGCCTGCGGTCCGGAGAGACCCGGGTTCGGTTCCCGCTAAGGGCGCGTACCTCGGTTGCAGTTTGTCCCCGGCCCTGGTTGGTTGTGCGGGTGGCAGCCACTCGATGTGTCCCTTTCACATCGATGTTTCTCTCTCTCTCTCTTCCTCTCTCTCCCTCCCACTCTTATCTGTACAAAAAATGGAAAAATGTCCTCGGGTGAGGATAAAAAAAAAAAAGTGTGATGTTTCCATACACCTTTCGTTTATCATCTTTCTACTTTTGAAGACATGGCAAGGTCCCATTTCCATCTTCCAATGCCTCCACCACTCCCATTACTTTGATTTATTAAACACGAATCACATCAAAACAAATAAAGTTACCGTGGATGGGCCAATCCCAGTGCTGAATGGTGGAGATACAAAGATAAATTAGTCTCTGCCTTCAGAGAGTTCATGGACCAACGGGAGCGAGGGGTAGAATGAACTATAACAAGGTAAGATCATTGTTATCAGACAAGCAGGCAGAGTATGTGATGGGAGAAGCAGACTGTGAGGAGAACAGAAAAGAGAGTCGGAGACCAGTTTTTCCCTCTGTCACATGCTGGCTTCTTTAAACAATTTGCTGGCCTTACCTTAGTATTAAAACTTGTCCAGTGTAAAATGGAGATCCATGTAGAAAAAAATATATTTTGACCTTTACCTCACACCATACAAAAAGTTAATTCTACAAGGATTGTAGACCTAAGTGTGAGAGGTAATGCATTAATATTTTTCGAGAAAAATAGGAGAACATACCCATGACCTTGGAGTAGGCAACAATTTTAAAAATAGGACACCAAAATTACTAGTCTTAAAGGAAAAACAACTGATAAATGGAGTATATTAAGAATGAGGATGTCTGTCCATGAAAAGACACAATAAAGTATAAAAGCAACCCCCAAAACATTTTGTATATTCACAACAGACTCATCGAAGAAATATATCGAAAACTCCTGCAAATCAATGTGGAAGAGAAAAGAAAGATAAATAGGAAAATGAGAAAAGCACTTGAACAGGTAAATCACGGACAGGGTGACCAAAGGACCGATAAGCACATGAAAAAGAGCTGCATTTCGCTGTCCTGCAGCACACGGAGATGAAACCCGCAGTGCTACGCCGCTTGCACAGCAGCTGGAGTGGCCAAGGGTTGCAGACATGGAGCAACTGGAGCGATGCCAGGAAGAGTGCACACTGACACACCTCTTGGGAACACGGAACTTACATATCTAGCCCACAACACAGCAACCCTGCTCCTGGGCATACACCGAGGAGAAATTCCTACTATCCCAATGCCCACCAGCAGTGATGTGACAGATAACTGCGTGGTGGCATGGGCACACAGGGGTGTGCATAACACACAAACATGTGCAACAGTGCAAAAAGGTACCACACCAAAGTACATATTGTATGATCCATTTCTATAGAATACAAATCAGCAAAACTGATCTATGGTGTTGAAGTAGAGGTAAGGAGGGCTTCTGCGATGTTGGTAATGACCTGGTTTTTTAAAAATCTGGCTGCTGGTGACACAGATGTGCTCAGTTTGTGGTCATTTATTCAGGTGTATATTTATGACTTGTATGTACATTTTAGATCTATCTCTATGTCTGTACCTTTCGTACGCTTAATGTTTTTAATTGGCTGGTGGCAGAGCTGGCAAAGCTTCGTCACTTTGTTACTGTTGATTGGACTGAGCTGAGTGAAAACTGTACAGTCCTGATTACTGTCTTGGCTGGTTGATCCAGTGTATACTTCTACAGCCCCTGTAAGTGCCATTTTAAGGGCCACAGTGGCTTGGTGTCTGTCCCAGCTTCTCTCTTCAAGTGGAAGGTGTAATCTGAATTGCTAGCAAACACATCTCAAAAACCAGTTTGTTCTTTGGCTGAGACCAGTGAGCTTGGAGCGGCTCAGTTTCGCGCCAGGCTTCTTAGATGCACACAGATGGAGGGAGCTGCACGTGGCGTGGAGGGACTCGCTCACATCTGTGTTCAGTGCAGGGTGGGCAAAAGCAGGCTTACAGTTCTTCATGTGGAAAAAGACATGCAGGTTATGATGATTACAATAGCTTTATTAATTACAGAATGTCACAGTGGCATAATAAACCTACTTTTGCCCTCCCGTGTATATATGCATCAGCTCAAAACAATGCACGTTTAAATGGATACCATATAGACCATTATATGCTTTAATTAATTGGTGGATTATCTGTTTAGTTTAAAAATAAGTTATGACTGACATTGGCCACACACCTGATGATTAACAGGAAAGATCATAAATGGCATATCTCCCATTAAAAATAGTAATCGAGCTGTACTGTAGCCAGCATCAACCCTGGTCTTTCAGCTGGGTTTGCCTTGGTGCTGAAGCAAATCATGAGCTGGATTTTCTGACAGTTGCAACCCAAAGAAATCTAATGAAACCTTAGCCAAAGGGGTGCTCCTTCCCTTTTGGGATTCGTGATTCCCTGTCTACTTACTTGGTTTGGGAATGCATCCAATGCACCCTTGTCCAAGGACTAGCAGGAGAAATAAAAGGAAGACTTGGAAAGGTGTGTCCAGCTTGAAAATGCTAGCGATTCCTCTGGCGGAGATATTGGGGCTGACTTTTCTTTTGGTTCTACAAATAGTCAGCTCCAGTGTTACTTGTAGGAGCAGAATCCTTTCCTCAGAACAACTCAGAAGAAACCTAATTAACATGTACACAGACACACACATGTTCATATGGTGGACCAACATATCAGGGAAAGGCTGAGGGTTAAAAGGATGCTTCTGCTGTACTTAGGAAGCATCTATGTGGCTTGTGGCTGAGTGACTTTAGTCCCAGAGAAGTGCAGTAATTTGTCCTAAAATCCACAGTTGACAGGCTTGGCTGCTGCTGTGGACTGAATCCATCCCCTGGACCACGCAGCTGCCCCTCCAAGCTCTCCTAGGAAATAGTCACCTGCCAACCTGGTCACAGCACCAAGAGTTCTAAGAGCGTCCCTACAGCTCTGTATTCAGTCAACCCACAAGTTCCAACAGCAGGTGGCTTCTTAGAGGAGGGTATGGAGAGTCCTCTCAGCAGCACAGGGACATCCTGCACGAAGGCCGCTAGGTTTAGAAGTGCCTACCGGCCTGAACAAAGGGGGTGTCCGGGAGACACCAAATACACGGAAGACGCCAGGTGACATTTCCTTCTGTCTTGTCTCTGTGTAAGGAGGTGGGGGGAGGGGGCCTATTTTTCCGGATTCTCCATGGATGAGTCTAGAGCATGGCTCTTTGACGAACATAACAAGGTAGGAAGGAGTAACAGGCATTTTGAAATGATTGGCAAGGAGCTAGCAAATAATCTGACTTCCAGATCCTTCTTCAAGTCTGAGCAACAACCTGGCGGCCCGAGTGCGGTGACTGTTTGCTCTGTGGTTGTTTTATTATGTGTCTTATTGGTTACATTCTCCTCTGTCCCTGCTGATAGAAGGTCCTTAACCGTTCATGAGTTCTGTTTGAAGGTGGTGTTTTTGATTTGCTGACTGGAATTCCATATGAATAGGGGTGAGTGTAATGGGGGGCGGGGCCGGAGTTTCTGGGGACCCCTCTGAACTGGGCCCTGTACAGGTGCATCATGTCCCTCGGCTGCCTTAGCGCCAGGCTCCCCACTGCCAGGATCGTGGCCTTGGTGGCCTGTGTGGTCCTGCAGGATGCGGCCTCACCTCCCTCCACGATCACTTGGTTCTGTGACCCCAGCCCCTCCTACGGGGGGCTCGGAGCAGCCTGGTCTTCTCCCAGTTTTCCAAAGCAGCCGCGAGTCCTCCTTGCTGGGCTCTGCTGCCTTTGCCTGGGCCGCCCCTTCTGACTCCATCAGACTGCATGACAAGCCCACTGTGTGGTCGCATGACTCCTTATATGCTTCCTTTGGTGCCCTCGTCTCCATTTGGGTTTTCCCAAAGGCAGAACCAAGACTAGGATCTGGGAGGTGATTCCAGCAACCGTGGGGGGAGGCAGGGAGGCAGGGAAGGGAGACAGACGAACAGTGTGTTAGCAAGTGAGTTACAGCTGCAGGCGACTGGGCCCATTCCCCTGGGGGACCCCCCCCCCCCCCCGCCCCCGAAAGCCTCTAGGATGAGGGTTGGCAAATTATGGCCTTGGACCTGTTTCTGTAAAAAGAAAAGTCGCCCTGGAGCACGGCCGTGCTCATTTGCTTATGCATTGTCCAGAGCAGAGTAGCTGGACAGGGTCAAATGGCCTGCAAAGCCTAAAATACTTAGTGTCTGGCCCTTTAAGAAAATGTTTACTTAGCCCTGCTCTAGAACATGCCTCAGAATTGTCCTGTCCAGAGGCAAGGAAGCTGGGGTATTTATTTAGCAACTCCTTTCTCTGGGGGCTGTTATCTGCCCCAGAGGTCACCCTCAGGCATGGGGACATCAGAGCTTAGGGGAAGAAACTGTCAGTTGGTATGGAAACTGTGTACCCAGGTTGCCCGTGATCTCCAGGCGGGAAGAGAGGATGTGGGCACAGCATCCATAGCACCTATTCAGGTACTTGCCATAATCACAGTGATTAATTAGCTAATTAATTGTGGTATCATTTATTTAGTGTCTGTCTCCCTTGCTTCATTCCCGGCTCATGAAGGCAGCCACCGTGTGGTCTCATTCATGTCACATCTCCAGAGTCTGGCACAATGGCCAGCACGTGACAGCTGGTCGAAATGTCTGTTAACTGAATGATGAGTGAATGTCAGCAGCCATGGAAACAGGCTCGGGGACGCTAGGTGTCCTGACAGGGTAGCAGAGGTCCGTGCCTAGGCCTTTCGACTACAAACCCAGACATGCTGTGATGAGCTGCTCAGTGAGTGCGGATGATGAGCCAGGAAGGAAGAGGAGATGAGGCTTAGATGTTCACGGGCCGCCACAGGCTGGCACAGCAAGGGAGAAACCGTACCTAGTGGCCTTGGTTTGAGTTCTGCTTGCTTGTCCTCTAGCATCTCTAGAAGCCTCAAATCCATAACTTCTGGTCATCAATTCCCTTGGGGAAAACTTTACAGGGAATAGCATTTTCCTGCCAACATGAGGGTGGTTGGGCAGTAATGTAGGGTCACCAGAGTTCGGACCAGGGGAGAATGTTCAAAAGTCAAAGTTTACACCAAGCCAGCAGCATGGGTCAGCCTGACACCTGTCCTTCCTCAGTCCCTGCTGGTCACAGATGTCCCAATCCCAGGAGTATTTTTAGGGAGTCTTGTCTCAGTTGAGATTATTCCCAGGTGATTCCGAAAGAGCCAAATATATGGAAGTAGTTTATCTGGGAGGTGCTGAGGCCACCAGTGGGTAGTAGAGAAGAGATGCAAGGAAGGAAGGGGCCAGCTAGAGGTACATTATTAGATCACCTACCACAGTGCGAGGCCAGAGCTTAGCCCCGGGAGGCATCAGAATCATCCCACCCAAGAGGCCAGGCGGCTGGGACATTTATACATCAACAGTCAAGAGTCGCTGGTTGCGGGCATCTTCTGGCCTGTTCTCCACAGGCCGCGCAGGCTCCTGGGAACCCAGATGGACCCGGAGGGCATTGTGCCAAGTGAAGTCCATCAGACCCATTGGGGACAGACACTGCATGATCTCACTTATACGTAGAATCTTAGAAAGTTAAATTCATGGAAGCAGAGAGGGCAATGGTGGTTGCTAGCGTCTGGGCCAGAGGGAAATGGACATGCTGATCAAAGGGGACCTGTGGGTTATAAGATGAATACGTTCTGAGGGTCTAACGTACCGCATGGTGCCTATAGTTACGGTATCGAATCGTGCCCTTGAAAGTTGCTAAGAGAGTAGATCCTAGAGTTCTCTCTCTCTCTACACACACACGCACACACACACATGCTCACACACGCACACACGCAAATACAGTATGTGAGGTGATGGGGTGATGTGTTAATTAGCTTGACTATGGTAATCATTTCACAATGTATATGCACAGCGAATCATCACGTTGCACACCTTAAGTCTCGCATTTCTGCTCGTCAATCACACCCCAGGAAAGCTGGGGAAGCCGGGCCTCGGGCTCAGGGACAGGCGCGGGCAGCGGGGACCCCCGGCAGAGGGCTGTGGGCAGGCGGGTGCTGCCGTGCGTGGCGCCTGTGGCCGCGGCGGAGCCCACGCAGGGTTCGGTGGTTCAGAGGTGGACAGACCTGGGTTTGCATCCGGGCTCCACCGCTTCCTTTGTGACCTTGGACAAGTTATTTCGTTTCTCTGAGCCTCAGTTCCCTCTTCTGTACAACGGAGGCCAACAGAGTTCCGACTGGTCCGGGTCGTGGGCGCCCTGGACGAGAAAACTCCGCGGAGCGCGGCTCTGCCCGGATGGGACCGGCGCACCTTCCCATTACTTGCTGATTATTATCATTGTTGCCTAAAGGGGCGCGTCCAAGCGGGGGAGCGGACCTGGGGAGGAAACGCCAGGCTCCCGGGAGCTTGGAGCCCTCAACACGCGCGAACAATCTAGAGCTGTCGGAAGAACCCGAACTGCACAGGCTTCCGTGGCATTTCCTCCCTCTCCCTCCCCCAAAGGTCAGACGTGTGCTTCGAGTGGGACATTTCCTTCAATCACTTTCAAAATAACTACTTGCCAGAACATTTTTATTAACCTTGAAACTTGTCCAATCTGCCGAGGAATAATAGGCTACAGTGATATGTATGATAATACAGTCCCAAATAAACCTGGCCAACAAGTGACACATGGACTCTCCCTCTGCACATAATTAAATGTTGTTTTAAGTGCTGAATGTGATTGGCACACAGAGCTGATCTCCCAAGGGCGGGGGGCGGGGGGCTTCACCTGGCTCACTGCCGAAGGGGGAGGCACTGTTCTGCTTTAATAGAGAGGTTATGACAGTTCCCCCCTTCAGCCATGGCTTCTGGCACTGAAGCCCCTGGGCACACCAGTGTGTGCTAGGGCGGTGGGGCCAGGAGCCAGAGGGGCAGGTTAGAAGGGTTCCCTGCAGGGAGAAACCCCCCAGGTGGAAGATCACATGTGAGCGGGTGGTCAGTCATCTGGGGCTGGGAACAGACTGGTTTGCAGATGGCTCTTGGGGGAGTGTTCCCAACAGACACTCTTGTAAGAAGCAGGGAGGCTGGATGGGCCGCAGGAGAAGCCGATCCCCTGTACAGTGGCAGTGGAGGGCTCTGGCCACCCCCGGGGAGCCCTGGCCTGTGCTGCCTGCAGAAACGTCCCAAATGGAGGCAAGGCAGCGTAAGCCAATCTTCTGAAAACCATTTAGAAATTGCTGTTGAAGTTATGTCATTATGTAGTTGCCAGAGTGGGAGGTTAGAACTCCTTTTATTTAACAGCTTTTAGCTTGATTTGTAACTTGTAAATATCCATCCAGACATATGGGATGTGGGCTTCTATTTGCAGTCCGCCCTGGGCCTTGCACACACTGGGGGCGGCCTCGAGGGAGGTGCTCCATCTCGGGGGTAAGTGCACGTGGCTGGGTGCAGGTCGCAGTCGGCACGAGCAAGGAAAGAAGCGTGGCCGTTTTCTGGTTATGTGACTGCGTTACCAGAGGTCGGCGTGGTTGGTTATTACTACACCTCGTTCCCAGACAGGGGCACTGGAGATCAGTGAGCTTTCTTTGCTTGTTCAAGGTTATTCCGCTGCTAAGTGGTACAGTCAGGACTGAAACTAAACAGCTGAACCCGGAGCCTGTACACTAGACGGCTCTGTGCCCAAGGCCCCGCATCTGCCGGTCAACCCGGTAGATGTTTGCACTGGGTCTGCCTCTGTTTGCTGCAGTTCTCAGAATTTTAAGGCCTGTGCAAATGCCATCTCTCCACAAAGCCTTCTCTGATTTTCCTCAGCCATGTTTCTTTCTCCAGACACAAGCTTATACACCTGATTAATATTAAAATGACCTGTATTTGTATCTTATTTCCAAAACTAGACTATAAGTTCCCTGATACCAGGGAGTCTACCATATTCATCTCTGTGTCTCTTTATATTGGTTTTCTCTTGTAACACAGTCCCACAAATTTAGCAGCTTAACACAACAGAAGTGATCACTTCTGTTTCTGTAGGTCAGAGGCCTCTCGCAGGGCCACTGGCAGTTGGCTGAATGAGTGTCCTTGTAGAGGTAGGACTGAGGTCCCGTTTTCCTGCTAGTTGTCCGCTGAGAACGGCCCTCAGCTGCCACTTGGCCCAGCTCCTTGCCGCGTGGCCCCCGGGCCGGGCACAGCCTGGGTGCTGGCTTTCCTGCAGCTCAGCCGGAGCACCTCCCTCTGACTTCCTTCCCTGCAGCCACCTCAAGAAAACGGATTGTAAGGCACGTACGCGACCAGGTCAGGTTCACCCAGGGAAAGCATCCATGTGCCATGTGCATAGCAGACACAGAAGTGAGACAACCTTAATCACAGGTCCACCCACGCTAAGGGGAGACTATACACGGGAGTGGGAGTGGGCTTGTCCTTGTGTATCCTGGGAAGTGGTTCCTCATTTCGTCTCCCTCTTGTTTGGCTGCGTCGGCATGGGCACACAGAACTCAGGACGCCTGCTCCCTTCAGCCTGGGAGACAAAGGAACTGACAGAGAGAGGGCGGAGGTGAGTTGCTCACCCTGGTCCCTCTAATCCAGCATTTCCATAAACAAATATACCACCGATGAAACACAAGGTGATTTTAGGTGATGCCTGGGCACAGTACTAAGTCATCCTGAAGGACATGGTGAGAAATGCATTCCTTTTTCAATTCTTTTCTGATACCTCCTATTACATCGAGGAGCGAGTTCTCCGTCTGGGGCGGCATGTCCTTAATACCGCCTACACCTGCCAATCTCCCTCGGTCACAAAGACTCGAGCTCAGGGACCGAAAAGTGCATCAGTATCAAGCCAGCACTCAACGACATTTTTGGTTGTATTGTGTCAATTTTTAGGTCCCTTTTAATTTGGTATCAGCTTTTACTTATACGAATGATAAAAGATTTTCTTATTAAACTTTTATTGAAGAAATAAGTCCACTATTATATAAATAACCGTCCTGGTGGTTCAGGAATAAGCAAAAGTCATTAGTGTCGGACATGAACGGTGGAAGTTGAGGACACAGCGCTCTAATCCGGGGTACGTGGGCTGCTGAGTGTGCAGGTGGGAGGCTCAGCTGCCGACACATTGAAAAGGGGGAAGGAAAAGCCTTGTGAATGGCCCGGGGCGTGGGAGTCGGGCGTCTGCTCTCTCCGCCATCGCTAACTGTGCCCCTCTGAACATTCGCTCCCTTCGTGGACGTGCAGCATCCCCGGTGAAAGGGGAGGAGTTGGGCTCGAGGATCAGTAGTGTTCCTTTCAATCCTGATGTTCTCCGATTCTGTGAATGAGGCAGGATAGTATATAGAAAATCTTAATAGTTCTGACCCTCATTTTATAGGTGGATATGAAAAAACAATCTCTGATTATTTATACCAGGGTTTCTCAACTGTTGCACTATTGACATCTGAGCCTGGATAATTCTTTGTTGTAGGCTGTCTTGTGCACTGTAGGATGCTTAGCAGCCTCCCTGGACTCTACCCATGAGATGCCGTAGCAATTCCCCCAATGTGACCACCAAATATATCTTCAGACATTGCCAAATATCCCCCGGGGGGCAAAATTGCCCTGGTTGGGAATCACCAGGAAAACACGTCTCTTTTTGTGTGATAGCTCTTCCACTGGTTTAACAGCAAAAGATTATTCCAACTCTACATACTCGTACTCCCAGGCTGCAAATTGCCTTCCATGGAACCATAGAAGACACAAAACCACCAGCTCAATCAATTGATTCCTTGATTAATTGACTCACTAATCATGTACTGAGCAGGTATACACTAAACACAAGGCATACGATGGTGAACAGGAATTTTCAAGAACTCCCAGTTGGCCACCATTGGTTTGTGTATCATTTCCGGCAAAACACAGTAATTAAGCTGTTACTTATGTGCCCATGCTTCATCTCACAAATATTTCTCACGTGTCTAGTTTTTGTTAGCACTGCGCTGAAGCACAGAGACAGTGAGCAAGACAGACATGCTGCCTGTCTCTAAGGGGGTCCCAGAAGCCAGGCAGTCCGGTAGGCATCGTTAGGTGCCCAAAGGTGACTGTGACGAATGAATAGGGACATGATGAATGGAGGCCACCTCAAGTAGGCTCCAATTCAGTGGCAGACCATGGAGCACATACTTAATTGAGGTTACTGGCAGACAAGGAGTAGGAAAGATTCTGCCTGGATGGGGAGATTATGCAAACTCTCACAAATGCATTTGAACTGGATAATTAGAAACAACATCTGGTAAGTGTTACTGGGTTCCTACTTTAGAGACGAGAAAACTTCAGAAGGCTGAGGCAGTTGTTCAAGGCTACTTAGCTGGTGGAAAGTAATAGACAGAGGGAAGGTGGGAGAAAGGACTTAAATCCATACGCAGCTATTTGTCGCCAAAGCCCCATGGACTTGTCCACTTTTCCAGCCAGATACTAAAGGATATTGGGGCGTTTATCAGAGGGAGACAGACAGAGGTTATAGAAGTGTGAGGGAACAACAGCAGTAAACATCTGCAGGTAAGCATCTGTGAGGAGGTTGCATAACAGCAAATGTATGGCCTCCTCTGGTCTCGGGATTCTAGACTTCCCAAAAAATCCCGTCCCAGTGTGAAAGAGATGCTGTAGCTGGGATAGAGATCAGGCATATGTTGGCCATGCTGGAAAGCTGAGCACAATCTGAAAGAAGAAAAATTTAGTGATCAAATTCAAAATGAGCTGCCTGGCGCATGGCGTTCACTCACTTTAGTTGTGTAGACCTTTGGATCCTTGTAGGGCGTATCATCAGAGAATGGCTCCCTCTTAATGAAACCTTATATTAAAGGAAGAAGCCTCTTCTCTTTCTTACATTTGGTCTTGTTTTTCTCTTAAAATTTGCTTGCAAAACAAATTCAAATCTCAAAGACTGCCCCCATTAGCCAGAACAGAAATCTCCTTGCTGCTGAGTGAAATGTAATACCACAGAGATCATGTTACGCGGCCTGCTAAGGAGTCAGGGATATTTTCAGGACGTGCTGTACATAACATCAGCACATGTTCCCGCAACATGCTTTCATCTCTATCTGCTGCTGCCTCCCTGTGATTTGTGATTTGTTCATAAATAATATAAAATATGAGAGCAAATGGAGGAATTTTATCTTGTTCCATCAAAAGAATTTCTGTTGGAGAGGGATTTTTTTTTTTTTTTTTTTTTTTTGCTAATGGTCTTTAAATATCTTAAAAGACTAGCTTGTGCCTAGCCACAAATGCCTTAATGTTGAAAAAAAATCTCCCAAGAACTCTATTAGAGCGTGGGTCTTGAAAATATAATAAGGTAGAACATTTATAATAGAAGGCATTGTAACTACATTATTACAAATTGGCAGACTAGCAGTCTTTGAGAATTAAACCTTTGGGAAACTCATTGTATTTACCTTGATGGGATCCAAATAGCAATAAATAGCAAGGCTGATGCAGATTTCTTTTGGAGAAAAACCAAAGCAATGGATCAAAGTGAGTGTGTCTGTCTCCACTACATTACAGGCTCACTGCATCAGGAAGAGAAGCTTTGTATCTTTCGTAGCAACAGGCACAGCAACTTGCATACTGGGTGCTGGTGCAGACATACTGGTTTATTCAACCTGCAGGAACTTTGCAAGCCAATTAAAACGCATGGCAGCTTGAAATTGGTGATAGTGAGACTATTTACCGTACAGAAATGAACAAACATTACAAATAAGGATTTTGTATTTTGTTTTATTTTTCTGAGTTCTGATTTTCCAACATACTACGGCATATAATCCAGCACCCAGGAAATGTTTGCCCACCTAGAATTTGGGAGCTTCTGTTTTGAGGAAATAACAACAATAAAAATCTTAAACAAATGCTTTATGTTTTAGACTGAGATGTCTGCTCTTGCCACTTCTATTTAACATTTTACTGGTTCTAGCCAGAACAATTAGGCAAGAAAAGGAAATAAAAGACCTCCATATTGGCAAGAAAGAAGTAAAGCTATCTCTTTGAAGATAACGTGATCACGTATACAGAAACCTTAAAGAATCCACAAAATATAAAACTAATAGAACTAATAAGCAAGTTCAGGAAGGTTGTAGGACACAAGATCAAGATACAGAATAAGTTGTATTTCTATACACTAGCAGTGAGCAATATAAAAATGAAATTAAGAAAACAATTCCATTTGTAATAGCATCAAAAGAATAAAATATTTAAGAACAAATTAAATGAGAAATATAAGAATAGTTGTACACTGGCAATTAGGAAACATTATTAAGAGAAATTAAATAAATGAAAAGCCATACCATGTTCATAGATTGGAGGACTTAATATTGCTAAGATAACAATCTGTAAAGATTTTCATTTTCAGTGCAGTTTCTATCAATACTCCAGCTGCCATGTCTATAGAAATTGACAAATTGATCCTAAAATTCATGTGGAAATACAAGAAATCCAGAATACCCAAAGGAACCTTGAAAAGAAGAAGAAAGTTGGAGGACTCACACTTCCCAATTTCAAAATGGAAATAATGATAATCAAGACAGTAGAGTACTAACATATGGATAAACATATAGATCAATGGGATAGAACTGAGAGAGTCCAAATATAAACCTTTATATTTTGGCCAATTGATTTTTGATGAAGATGTCAAGATTATTCAATGGGGAAAGAACAGTCTTCAATAAATGGTGCACAATCTAAAAAGTGAGCAATGGTTGTGAATATACATTTCCTTAAAGGAGATATAAAATGGCCAATCAGCACATGAAAAGGTACTCAACATCATTAGTCATTAGAAAAATGCAAACCAAAACCACAAGATACCACTCCACCCCCACCAGATTGGCCACAATGAAAAAGTCAGACAATAATAAGCACTGGTAAGGATGTAGAGAACTGGAAGCTCATACATTTCACTGGTGGGATTGTAAAGAATTGCAATTGCAAAATCAGTCTGACAGTTCTTCAAAAACATTTTAATAGAGTTATAATATCACCCAACATTTCTACTCCTAAGTATCTAACCAAAAGAAATGAAAGCATGTGCCCATATAAAGACTTGTACATAAATATCCAGAGCATTCTTATTTAAAGTAGCCAACAAGTAGAAAAACTCAAATGTTTATCTACTGAAGAATGGAAAACCAAACAGTGGGATAGTCATACAATGAAATATGACTTGCGATAAACAGGGATGAAGTACCGATACATTATACAGCTTGAGTGACCCCTGAAAACATTATACAAGTGAGGGAAGCCAGACACAAAAGACAACAGATTGTATGGTTCCATTTGTATGAAATGTGCAGTTACAGGCAAATCCGTACAGACAGAAAGCAGGTTAGTGGTTGCCAAGTGCAGGTGGGAGGTTGGAATGGAGAGTGATTGCTAGTGGGTATAGAGTTTCTTTTTGGGGTGATAAAAATGTTCTGGAATGAAATACAGTAATGATGGAACAACTCTGTGAATATACTAAAAACCATTGAATTGTTCTTTGGAATAGTGAATTTTATGGTGTGTGAATCATATATCAATAAAGCTGTTTTTAAAATTTCACAAAATGGCAGCAGAAAGCCAGTGTAATGTTGTCGTCCTGGTGAGAGATGCTGGTGGTACAGAAAAGGGGTGACTGGAGAGGAAAAGGCGTGGACAGCTTTGAGACATTTGTAGCAACCCCAGTCACTGTACTGTCACATCATCCCGCCCCAGAGCAGCTCAGGTCCGGCTGTGGTTAATGGGTCTAGAAGGGCTGGGGGAGTGCGTTTCATTCTGGGGAGCTGTTCCTCCTCAGCATCTTCCCCTGGCACAGTCGGTCATCCATTATAGCCTAAATGAAGCCGACACAAAGCTGGAGTTAAACTGTGGTAGCATCGAAACTTAATCCATAGCAGGGTTGCTTTAAGGCAATTTGGACATTGATTCAACACCAGAAATGTCAGGGCTTAATTAGTATTCTATCCCAGCAACCAGCTGAAGTGCCCATTCCCCCCTTCAGGTCCTTATTTTACTTAGCTCAACTCAACCCAGTTCAACTCAGCTCAACACAAGTCAACTCAACTCAACCCAACTTAACCCAACCTAACTCAGCTCAGTTCAACTCAACTCAAGTAACGTTAGTGCTGCTCACTAACTGAAGCTTTGCTTCTCGTGAAGCAGTGAGCATGTGACAAACATTGTGTTATTTAACCTTTATAGTAGCCCACCAGATCAATATCGTGCTTATTCCAATTTTATAGATGAATACATATAAGCTCGGAGTGTGTGAATAACTTGCTAAAGATCTACTAACCAGTTCCATGTTGGAATTAGAATTTTTATCCCAGTCTGTCTATTTGTTAAGTTTATACTCTTAATCATTACATTTTTTTTCAGGACCATCTACATAATTTACAGCACCCAGTGCAAAATGAAAATGCAGGGCCCTTTGTTTAAAAATTGTTCGGAATTTCAAGAGGAAGACAGCAGAGCATTAAACACAGAATGAGGACCTTCTCAGGGCAGGGCCCTATTGGACTGCACATGTCACACGCCTATGAAGCCAGCCCTGCATCTGCTTGTCCGGTTTGCCTAATGACAACGATTACTTTGAAGAAGCACATACGTTTTACAGATTTCCAGGCTGGACCTCTCCCCTGAAGAATCCAACAGAGGAGGTGGGGGCGGAGCCCTGAAATCTGTATTTCTAACACGTGCTTTAGGCAATTCTTGCTGCCACGCAAACTGGTATAAAATTGCCATGTGCTGTGCATTCTGGCATTTCCGTAGAGCCTGCTCTGTGCTTAGCACTGTGTGCATTGTGGGGGGAGTGGGACAGGGGCTGTTGGTGTCGTTGGGGAAAACAAGTGTATGCATTAGCCAGAGTTCCCATCTTCTAATTTGCCCCCTCTGACATCTCTGGAACCAGAAACGCAGCTCCTTTATTCCCCCAAGTTGAAACTGCCTGAATGCTAAAGCATTGCACAATGTATGCAGACGAAGTCTTGATTCAAGGAGGAGTGGGAGCCAGGCCGCAGGATTCTCATCTTGAATATTCAGGGAAGCAGCATGTCCTATTCACACGCTGATCAATAATGAGTGCATTCATACTCTAAATGTGGGCATTATGTGCAGATACAAAATATACAATGCCCCCAAAACGGGGAAAGACATTTCTGATTGAATTTTTTTGTTTGGGTTTATAAAAATAACTTGTGGTGCATCAATTACTCTCCATTTCCATGGATACAGGCAATACTTTATTATGTAACTCTACAGCTGTGCCGGTTTTTAATATAAAACCCAGATTTTTTCATCTCTTTCTCTTTCATAGTTACTGAACTGAGATAATAACATCTTTTACCTATGAATGTATTCAATAGTTTTTCTTTTTTTTTCCCCCCGCCATCCTGCAAACTATTATTGATTAGAATTTCATTTTGTGGCTTTGGTAATAAAATCTCCAGTAAATGTTACCATTGCAGGCAGGGGAAGGATGGAGTGGGGGAAGGATTTTCTTTATGTATATTGTGTGTAAATATGTGGGTATAAAGAGTGCAGTGTGTACCACACTCTTCCAGGTCTAACAAGTGGATGCCTGGACATTGTACTGACTTCCAATTTGCTCTTGGGCAGTTTTCAAATGACTGTTTATGAAATGCTGAGAAAATTTACCTCTACCTTTTATTTTTAAAGAACCCAGTACCCTCTTTTCTGAGAACACAACTCTATCTCAACAGCTCTACACTTTCCAGTTCAGTGCCATTGTTTTAACTCCGAGCTGATGTTCAAAGTTGATTGATAAGTTCCTTCCAGGTGTCCTGCACAGAAATGACCTGCCATCGTCCTAGTGGGGTTTGGAGCAGAGAGCGACAGAAAGGGGAAGAGGGAGGGAGGGTGTGGCATGAACATCCAGGGCAGGTCAACAGTGGGGCAAATTAGGGCAATGGAGCTGGACGGGATCTGAGGGGCTACCGGGAGGGCATCTGCCCCTACAAATTATCAGCTCCTTGGAATTCTTCCACCAACAACTCAAATTTTTTATGAAAGCAGGGTTAGTTTAGGAGCCTAGAATGGGCCTGAGGGGATCTATAAACTCTCTGATAGGGCATGGAAAAAACTGCATGTAGGTGTGTGCATTTTGGAGATGGGGATCTCTTACAGACTTGGGTGAGGCCACCTGGCTGACAACAATGCTCTGAGAGGTCTCTACCATTTGAATGACAAAGCCAGCAAAGAGGGTGGGGCATAGCTAAGCCAATCATCACCACCCTGCTCAAGGGGTTGACTTGGGGAGGGCAGCTGGCCCACATTGCACCAGCTGGAGAGTTTTCCAACTGGGAGTACTTAGCTTGCGTCCTTCTCCGGGTGATGGCGTGAGGATGCAGGTATGTGCTCCGCCATGTGGCAAGATTCCATCTGCAGTAGGAGGGGACCAAGTTATCAGTCAGGGAAGAGTGGAGGTGAGAGCCAGCCAAGGGAGTGCACAGCCGCCTGCTGCCAGCGCCCGCTGGTCTGGTGAGCCTTGGTCCAGCTTCACTCGGGCCCCTTCTACATTTGGATATCTGAGTCAATAAATCACTGTTTTTGGCACAAGCTAACTCCCCTGGGTACCTGTCATCTACAGCTGAAACATTTTTGAAAAGACAGAATCCGTCGTTTTCATCAGATTTGTATGACCCAGTGTGGGGTGAGACCACCCATGTAGGCCCTCCTCTTCCTGTGAGCATCTTAGATGATCAACACCTCTGGGAGCGATGGTCCAGAGAGTGATAAACCAACGTGGTGTAGATGGAAGGAGTTGATTTGATGTCCTCCCCCTTGGTCCTGGGAGGAAGGCGGGGGCCTCCAGGGACTGGCCTGCTTTACAATTTTGCTTGGAGTAGCCCCAGGGGTGATGGCGCTGACTTTCAGGAAGCATATCACTACCTGCATAACTCTGGGTAAGTTACGGCCAAATAAAAAGTAATGACAGGTGTGGCCTATGTCTCCAATTTACACGAGATGTGGCCCAGAGAATATTTCTCAGTTTTGTTGCAAGTCTGAGTGTGAGATGGGGTACAGTGACAAGACCATGTATGAATGAGAAGGTAGAGCAACTTGCATACCTTTCATAATTATTGTTGTTTAATTCTATTATTTAAATGATTAATTAATTTACAAGATCACCCAGACACAGAAAGGAATGGCAGCCTGTCATGGATCCCTGGCACCAGGCCTCTCCCCACACTTCGTGGTCCTTTTTCTCAGCAGGAATTCCTGTGGAACCCAAGCTGGTGTGCCCGATGCTTCAAAGGCCAAATCGCAAAACACCACAGTGTAGGGTAAGGAAAGGCTTATTGATCGAGAAGGAGCCAACCTAGAAGATGGGAGACCGAAGGGTTCTTCAAATCCATCTTGCTTGCTGGACGAGGGGAAGGGTTTTTAAGGATTTAGGGGGAACAGGTATGCGGAAGGGCTGGTGGGACCAGTTTTAACTGGAGGACCTTGGAGCTTGGCCATTTATGGTAAAGGGGCGTCAGCACCGGATCTTCCCGGACAAAGAACCCTTCCCTTCTAGAGGGGTTCCGGTATTCAAAGTCTGGTTCTGTCCTTGTCCTTTAGTTCCGTGTGTTTTGGGGGGCCTGGGGATGAGTCTTTGGTTCCGGGGGCAGCATGCCCAGCGGTTCTGGTCGCTGTCTCTGAAAAACAAGTCCGCATCCTGTTAGCTGGGTACAAGTCAGACAGCAACTCTGTTTCCGTGCATTTCGTGTCCAGGCCGCCTCGGTGGCTCAGTCTCCTCCCTCTATGACATGGCCACAGTAATTCCAGCCCTACCTACTTCTCTGAGGTGTAGGGAAACCCAGTGCAATCTTTCAGTTAAATGTTGTCCACGTACCCCAAGGAGTTGTATCTCGACCACTGCCGCTGAGTCTTGGTCCGAGACGACATATACGCATGAACGCCGTCATGTCCTCTTCTCCACCTGTGACATCATCAATGGCTCCTCGCACTCCTTCTGCTTCGACCTGAATGTGTCCTTGCAACCTTGTCAACCCAGTTCTCCTTGCAGCCTCCACCACCGATCGGCACCTGGACAGTGAAACTGCTTTGTGGTCTCTGGGGGAGCTTCTTGAACTACTGGTGTGAGGGTTGTATTCTGGGGATCAATTTCCCAACTAATCATGGGGGAGGAATAAAGATATAATGATATGTTGCCACCATTTTGAAAAGGACAAAGTGGTATAACTGTTAGGCAAACATAAATAGGAATTTAGGGGCTAGGAGGAAGGGATTGGCATTTTAGCTCTTTAGACATCTTTGTTGTCATTAATAACAGAGAGCAGAAAGGTTAGCCAAAATCACTCAAATTGCTTCCCTCCAGGCTGAGAGCCTAGGACTGAACAGTCTGACAAGTCAAAACAGGACACCGTAAGGAAGTCATTATTGCTTTTTGCTCCTGGGAATTTAAGAAAGTGGGAGTATAAGAACAACCTGAAGTAGAGGGAAATAAAACCTACGAAAAAACACTTCACTTAAATAGAAGTTTTGAGTAGTTGAAGATGAGTGTTTGCATTCCTATTGGTATGTTTACCCAGAAGTGAGCAACCATATGCAAAACTAGCTGCATTAACCACTGATTAGAGGACCCACTTGGTCCCTAGGCAGGGACCTGGGGCAGTCAGTAATCCTAAATGCAAAACCTGCAGCTCGGCCTCAGGCTCTCTCCATCTTGCCAGTTGATTTGCAGAGTACTCTGGGCAGAGTTAATTTTCTAATTTCCACAGTGGCTTGTAGGTCACCAGAGACTCCCTCCAAGGCTTGGGCTCAGTACCTAGGAGATGCACATTGGGCCGCTTCCTCCCCTGAGCTGGACCAATAGGATTTTCTCTCCCACATTTAGAATTTAACGACTGGGTCTGGAGTAGGTATCGCTGGACCTATCAGGCTACTTGGGGTGAGGGATAAGGGGGCAGGCAGTTGGAACAGGCTGCATGCTGCAGAGCAGGGAGCCTGCTGCAGAAAGGGTGGGCGGGGCTGGCTGTTTTCTTAAAATAAAGTCCTTTTCATTTCAACTAGCTTAATTGGGCTCCATTTCTCTGTAAACAACCCTGTCCTAACCCAAACCATTCCCCCAAATCTGGGATCTGTACCTCAGAGGTGCACAGCTCCTGTTTAGGCAGCAGGAGAGATGCTTTCATGTGGTGGCGCCGGCTACTGTTTTGTATGTTTGTTTGTTTGTTTGTTTTTTCAAAGCATCTCCACTGATCTCCATCATGAGGAAGAAATTTCCTTTCAGTCCTTCTGATGGTTTCAGTCTGGTGCTCATCTTTAACACCTAAGACTTGCTAATTTCCTATTTCAACAAAGAGAGGACAGGGCTTAGGCTAAGAGTCTTCAGCAATCAACATTATCTGGCGGGAGTTTAATAATATTATCTCACATTTAGTCTTAGGTTGCCTTCTTTTATCGGAGGTGATCTTACTTTTCTATTGCCCTCATTCAGACCCACAGAAGCTGCGATGATATTAAAAAAAAAAAAAAAAAAGTGGTGGTCTAAAGCCACTGGAGTTTAGGGGTGATTCATATCCCGTGAAAGACGGTGGGAACAGAATCCATGCCAGATAGTTCCACAGAGGGCATTAAGGTGAGAACTGGGTCAGGAAACGTTGGAAGGGCGCTCAAAGGGCAGATGGGGTGGTGAGGCCACCGAGAGTGAGCGATGGTAGGAAGTCGCTTCTGCTCATAGGGTTAGAGAGACAAAGAGAGCAAGAGGCGTTACTGGTGCCCACGAGCAAGGGCCCCCTGCCCGGAGCGGGAGCCACGGTGGGGACCTCTGGTGGGAGCTTGAAGTTTACTGCCCACAGCAAACTCCAAAGGAGGGGGCGATGGTTATAAATCCTTGCGCTTCCCTTCTCTCACACTTCAGCCTACTGTGGGACCTTCCACGGACTCTACCAGAAGCTGGTTGCTAAGGAAGCCTGGGCACCATAACTGGCGTTAGTCGGTCCTCTCAGGTACAGACGAGGACAGGGCAGGAGATCTAAGAGCAAATGGGGCATGTGACCCGCACCCAGTCATGTGACACGAATCAAGGCAAAGCACTTCCCAAGAAGCACTGCGACCCCTTGGCTCAGGGTAGAATCGAGGACATGAAAGGCATGTGGGGTTCCATAGGTTGCCTCTCAGGCCGTCCACGTGCCGCCTGCTCTGCAGCCGTCCCTGATCCCTGGAGGTCTGACCGAACCCCTTCCACGGGACGCTGCTCGTCCAGGAACAATCAGGGCTCCTGGCAGGCGCAAGTGGCTCACTTTTCTGAAATTTCAAGGGTAAGGAGGCTTCAGACACAGATGGATGCTGATGTCATCAGCTAACTGTCTCTATCCATCTCTCAGCTCTGCTCCCTTCTGTCTTTGTCCTCAAGCAGTTGCTTTCCAAGTGGACAACGGGACTACCATGAGCTCTAGGCTTGCGTCCATTGGCTGGGGACTCATTCTCAGCGGTTCCAGCCACGGGTCCAGAGTTGAGTCTCATTGGCCTGGCTTGGGTCCAGTGTCCATGTCTGCACTGGGCACCAGGACCAGGGGAGTGGAATGCGCTGACTGCTCAGGCTCCGCTCATGTGCCCATCCCCGGAGGCAGGGCCTGAAGTAGGGTGGCGCAGGAGTCTCCCGCCCCTGAGTGGAAGGGTAATTCACATAAACAAAATTAAGGTGCTTGCCCGGAGCAGAGGGGATGCTGAGCAGGTACAAGCAATAGATGCCTCCTCTAACCCTTCCAGCACATTTATTACCTGCCTTGTTTCTAGTTCCCTGTGGTCCCCACTAGTCAGACAAACGTTTTCCTTATTCATCTCTATATTCCAACAGTGTTTGCCATGGAGTAGGGACCCGGTCAGCACTCAGTAAATGTCTGTGGAACTGAACTGAGGTGTAAGCACTTGCATTATACATCTATTCTAGAGCACTGTGGCATTTTCTACACCCTGGAGGTGCAGACTGTATTTCTTGTTCTTCCTCTTTGGTGGGTGGTGGGCAGAGGAGGGGAACAGTGCCAGCCCCCATGCAGCCCTACTGTCACAGCCAGATCTCTTTCCTGCTGCCTGGTCTCTGGGGGACCCTGGCCAACCCAGCTGAGAGCTCATCTCCATTTGCAACAAATTAGAAAACCGGCATTTCCCCTTCAGTTGGCCCGAGGCACAATCCTTCCCTTCCAATTTGAATTGCATATAAGTACCACTTCTTCCTGTTGGATGTTTAAGGACAATCTGACACTTCAGTTGTTTTTCCTCATCTTTCAGATTTAAAAGAGAAAACACATTTGAGAGCCCTGGTTGGGATTCCAGCCCCTTTGAGAGTACCGGCTGCATCACGCTGCAAAGCCACAGTTCTTCAGTTATGCCACGCAAATTAATTTCAGACTCAGTGCTCACAGGGCGGCCACGAGAGCGCGGACTTCTCTGGCCACTGGTCCCCAAGCCGCCTCCCGCCGAACAGGACCAGTGTGGAGCCTGTTTATTACGCGGCCATTAACAATGAAGAGCTGTCAAAGAATCCCTTATAACGATGTTCGAAACTGCATACACAAAGATTTTTTAAAAAACAACTGAATGGTTTTTTAAAAAGGAGTGGAACGCTTTAAAGAAACTATAATGTAATAAATCAATCACAGTCCCTGTAACTTGACTACACTGTCTTCATATTTATTGCCGCTTACGGAAAACTACACTGTTAATTCTCTTCACTCTCCCTCTATGCTCTCCGAAACTCAAGGAGACATCTAGGTAAAGCATATTTATATTTTAAGACATCTATATTTGCTTTCAGAATTGCTTACCAAAACCAGTTTTCAGAGTATCTATTGGAACACGGGCCCTTTTAAATTTTATTTTCAGTGTTTGTTTTTCCAAAAGGATCATATTAGTTATAGCTCCTGATTGTAGGCAACAGAAGCTAACTGTAACTAATTTATGAAGATGGAATTTACTAGAAGGATATATAGGAGCTTGCAGAATTGCTGAGAGGCTCGAGTTCTAACAAGCATGAGCGGGAACCAGGGAGTTCGGAGGGAGAGAAAATAGAACTTACAGGAAATCTCTTAGAGAAGGACAATGTGGCCAGGATGCGCCATCTCCAACCATGAAAGTATCTCTCCTTCAAAGCACTCTCTCCTAGGACAGAACGTCTGATTGGCAGAGTTTAAGTCATAGTTCTGCTCCCTGACGGTACTAAGTTGGGGAGAGAATAGGTAATCTCTTTGGTTTCCATGGTGAAAAGTAGGCGCCTGATTTGCTATGTCACCCTAGTGACACAATAGGATAGGTAATTTCCAAAGGGGAAATCACTGAGCTGCTCCAAAGCGATATCAGTTCAGGTAAAGCCAGCTGCTATAAGATATATCCTAATACCATTAACTGGCTGAACAGAATAAGCTTATTTCTTCCTTACATAATAGTCTACTTTTGTTGTTCCTAGTTTTTTCTTTCTTGTTAAAATAATTTTATTGAAGTATGATTGACATTTGAAGAGCTATACATATTTAATATATACAATTCAACAAGTTTGGTGTAAATGTATACTCATGGAAATATCACCACCATCGACTTCATATCCGTCACCTCCAAAGTTTCCTCCACCTCCATGATTATTATTATCATCATTATTATTATTTATGGTAAGAACACTTAATATAAGACTTACCTTTTAACAACTTTCAAGTATACAATACTCTTATATAAGTATTGTTGACCATAGGCACTGCGTTATGTAGTAGATCTCCAGGACTTATTTATCCTGTGTAACTGAAACTTTGTACCATCACCTGTTTATTTCTTCCTCCACCCTGCCTTTGGTAGCCACCATTCTGTTCTCTGCTTTTACAAGTTTGACTTTTAAGGTTCCATATCTAAGTGAGATTATACAGTAACTTTCCTTCTGTATCTGGTTTATTTCATTTAGTATAGTGTCCTTCAATGTTTACAGATATGGCTGATTTTTTTTAAAGGCTAAATAATATTCCATAGTAAGTATATAGCACATTTTCTTCATTCGTGCATCCGCTGATGGACATTTAGGTTGTTTCTACCTCTTTGTTATTGTGAACCATGCTGCAGTGAACATGCAGATATCTTCTTAACATTGTTTCTGTTCCCAAGGGGCCCACGGTGGCTGCATCAGTGTGCATGCCACCAGCAGTGTACCTGAGCTCCTCTTCTCCACATGCTCATCAATACTTGTCTTCTGTCTTTTTTATAATAGTTCTTCTAACAAGTGTCGGGTGATATACCACTATGGTTTTGATTTGTATTTTCATGATGGTTAGTGACGTCAAACATCTTTTCATTTCTATGTTTCCTTCGGAGAAATGTTTATTCAGATCCTTTGCCCATTTTTTAATCGGGTTTTTTTTTTGTTTTGTTTTTTCTATTGAGCTGTATGAGTTCCTTGTATATTTTGGATATTAACCACTCATCACATATATGTTTTGCAACTATTTTCTCCCTTTCTGTAGGTTGCCTTTTCATTTTGTGTATTGATTCTTTGCCGTGCACGTTGTTTTAGTTAGATGTAATCCCACTTGTTTAGTTATGCTTTGGTTGCATGTGTTTTTGGTGTCATATCCAAAAAAATTATTGTCTAGACCAGTGTTAAAGAACTTTCCCTCAATGTTTTCTCCAGGAATTTTATGGCCTCGGGTCCTATGTTTAAGTCTTTAATCCATTTTGAATTGATTTTTTTGTGTGTGTAGCGTAAGATAAGGATTCAATTTTATTCTTTGAATATGGACGTCTCATTTTCTCAACTCTATTTATTAAAGAGATTATTCTTTCCTCATTTTATATTCTTGGTGTCCCTGTTAATTACCTGACCATATATGTGTGGTTATAGTCCTGGCTCTGTTCTTTCTGTTACTCTTTATGTCTGTTTTTATGCCAGTAACACACTGTTTTATTTATTTTTAATTCTCTCCCAAGGATATTTTTCCATTGATTTTTAGATTTAGTAAAAAGGAGGGAGGGAGGGAAAGAAGGAGGGAGGGAGAAAGAAAGCAACATCAATATGAGAGAGACACATCGATTAGCTGCCTCCTGCATAACCCTGACTGGGACCCAGGGATGGAACCTGGAACCCAAGTACGTGCCTTTGACTAGGAATCAAACCTGCGACCCTTCAGTTTGTGGGCCGATGCCCTAACGGCTGAACCAAATCAGCCAGGGAGACACACTGTTTTGATAATTATAGCTTTGTAATGCATTTTGAAACCAGCATGTGTGATGCTTCCAGCTTTGTTTGTCTTTTATCATAAACAGTTGCTCATCACCAGTTCATGATAAACTGTTCATAACCTCTTCAGTGCACCTGTTCTTGGACTTTTGTTGTTCCACTGAGGTGCTGGAACCTCTTGACTGTACTCCCAGGCTCCCCAAAAGGAATTTTCACCCAAGTATCATTGTTAAAATCAATGTTTCTGTTGGGATAGCAGTGCCTGAACCTCCTGTTGGCCATTAAACTGATATCCTCTGGCTGTTCCTAATTGGGAGGCTCAATTCCTAGGGATGGTTCAGGGATTTGGGGTTTTTCCATTTTGTAGCCCTGCATCTTCAGTGTGTGGCTCCCACACTTACTCTGTAGGTCTTCCATATTCCAGGGGAAGAGTATGGACCCCTTGCCCCGCCCCCCTGAATGGTGCACACCTGACGGAATTGAACATAACTGTCACAAAGGTGCTCGCGGAAGTCAGAGCAACGCATGGACAAAGTGAGAATTTTGACAAAGAGAGAGAAAAGATAAAAAAGAAATACAAATATAGCAAACAGAAATCAGGGAGCTGAAGAATTCAATAAGTAACCTGAAAAATTCCCTAGAGGTGTTCAACCACAGATGTGAAGTTTGGTGCCCACAGCCACTGGCTAGAACTCAAGCGTGTGGTCCCGCTGAGCTTCCAAAGAGGCTGGGAGGTTAAATCTCACCAGGGCGATCGCTTCCCTGCACCGCTCTGCACCCCCAGAGGGAGCAGGCACTTCGGGGGGATGGGAGGCCTTTGCCGGGGGAACTGAGAGGTGTGCAGGCAGCCTTTCCAGCGCTAACGCTCCGCAGTGGCGTCCAGCTAGGTGCTGGATTCACAGAATTTGGGCGTGAGTGATCCCAGGAGTAAGAATTGTTCTAGTTTTGCCTCCACACCTTTCACCCCACAGCTGGTTTGTGATCTGAAAGTTCCCAGTGAGACTGGAAAGGTGTTGCTATCCGAACTTGCACCTGGGGACCTGGAGGACTGAGCGTTTAGCTCTCTGACTGCTTGGAAAATGCTCTTCCCACCACACAGCTTGGTATGCAAGCATTTGGACTTCTGCTTTCGCAAGCAAACAGGGCGTTCACACTGCCACTGGGACCAAAGTGAAACCCTGCTCCCCACTCTGACGGGAAAGACGGCTGCAAACTCGTCGTATCTTTTTTAAAAAATATTCTTCTTTATTGATTTTAGAGAGAGAAAGGGAGAGGGAGAGAGAGACAGAAACATCAATGAGAGAGAACATCGATTGTCCGCCTCCTGCATGCCCGCCACTGGGGATCGGGCCCACAGCCTGGGCATGTGCCCTGGCCCGGAATCGAACTGGCGACCTCTTGGTGCAGGGGTCCACGCTCAACCACTGAGCCACACTGGCCGGGTGGACTTGTCATAGCTTAAAGTAAAACTAACTTCTTCATTTTCCTCTGCAATTAGTCCTCATTTAACTCAGCTCCCCAGTTCAAATCTCTATTTGGGCTTGTCTCACAAGTTAATTTTTTTCCTCCAGAGATGAAAGTTCCTTACAACATCCCCAAGCATTTTAAAAACAAAGATTTTAGTTGTTATGCAAACACACGCTCATCTCCACAAAAGAGCATTTTACAAAAAGAAAAATAAATGCACGTTTCAAAATGATAGTTAAAGAAATGAAAAAAAACAAAACCCCCAAAAACAGCAACATAAACTTGCCAGGGAGAAGATGCTACATAATGCCAAATTGCCTGGAGAGCAAGCTTCCAATGTCGCTGAAGTAAGTAAAAATGACTGGCTTGTGACCAGAAACATTTTGACAATTTAAAAAGTATATGAATTGCTGGGGGTGCGGGGGGCAGGATGGGGGGAAGGGTGTCCAGGGGGGAAAAAGGAGAAACATCTGTAACAAAAATAAATTAATAAAAATTGAAAAAAGTATATGAATGTATAGATATAGATAATATAAAAGTGTTATATAAAAATATATAAGCTGATGCAATAAATTGGTTAGAATGGTAGGCTAGAAATGAGTAGACACACGTTTGCCACCTTAACTTCTTGCTACTATCATTGCGTGGGTCTCTAGCATGAAGTCCACATTAAACCCACTATGAAGCAAAGTAATAAGCTGGAGATGTAATTCTGACTACTGGCGTCATGTCGTGGCGAGGTGGGGAAGGTCATTCGTGCCGCGTGCAGGGCGCTAGGTCGGCTGTGCACGAGGCTTGGGGTTGGAAGAGGTGGGCTTGAGTCTGAGCTTAGCCTGTGACTGTGGGCCCCAAGCTTCGTGTCTGCGGTTGAACCCTACTAGTGAATTTTTCAGGTTAGTTGTGGTGTTCCTTCCTCTGTTCCCTGATTTCTGTTCGTTGTATTTGTACTTTTTGTCGTCTCTCTCTCTCGGTTGGAATTCTCCCTTTGCTCATGCATTTTCCTTCTGACCGCCGGGAGCATCTTCGTGATGGTTGTGTTGGATTCTGTCAGGCACATTGTCGGACTCTCTCATTAGGGTCTATTTGCTGTTGGGACATCAAGTGCCCCGCACAGAAACGACATGGAATCGTGTGGTGGCAAAGTTTCTTCCGTACCAATTTGCTTTCAATCTTTTTAATTACCCCATGGAGAAAATTTCTATTTGGAACAGCTTTTTCTTAAATAACTCCACAGCTCAATAAATTTCCTCTCAACAGAGACCACATCTCAGGCGTCAGACCTCAAGCAGAAATTACAGCCTCCGTCGCGGAGCCCAAGGCTTCCTCTGTCTTGAGCCTCTCCTTACGGCGAGTGACACGCATGTGTCCGTGACTCCAGTGATACCCATTTCCCCTTTAAATCGAAGGAGCTGCCAGTAAGTCAATGGAACAATCAGAGACAGCGGAGGAAAGAAGCGTATTGTACCCAGTGCGGGGCTTGGGCTCAGACCGGGAAGCTGGACGGGGCACAGGTGGACTTTGGGAAACTGACTTAGGCTGCTGTTTGGTGCTGTGGGGGCAACACAGACCTGTCTCAACCTCAGTTTCAAATCCTCTCGGCTCCTTGCTAGACTCCTCATGCTCTGAGGCCCCTGCTCCCCAGGGTAGCAGGGTCTTCTTGTCTTCAGGAGGGTTTGGGCACCTGTGTTTTAGTCAGTGGGACAATGAGCTCCCAGCACGTCTATAACCACAGACTGAAATAAGGACAAGAATGCCCAAGAACAAATAAACCTTCAGAGCCACCCACGAGCCCGTCCCTCATCCCTCCCTCAGGTCTCTCTGAACCTGACCTTGTGACTGGTGTGACCCCAACCTTCTCATCTCTCAGCTCAAACTGCAAGACCTTCTGTGATCACACCCAGCATTGGCACCCAGTGATGCCATCATGCCCCTACAATCTCGATGGCCCCGTCTTTTGAGATGGCAAATGATGGCATCTGAGTCTTCTATAACTAACTCTGGGGGGCATCTTCAAGGGCTCCTTCCAGCCAGCTGTCTTCACCCAGACCCCTTATCTAGAAGTTCTGCAGTTCCGCTGACTTCTCCTCTCCCTCCCTGGTGGCCTAGTGGCTCTGGCCGCCCTCCCTGCCTGCCAGTTCTTGGGTTGCGTTCTCTTCCCCCCTTCTCAGTCCAGACCTCTCCCACCTGATCTCCTGTGTCCTCTGGGCCTCCTGTTAGGCTCCCTCACTGTACTGAAAACACAATGTCGAAACGTCTCCTTTCTTCCACAGTTCATGCAGGGCAGTTCCTCAGAGTTTAGAGGGAGAAAGGAAGGAAAAAGAACAGGCGGCTTCAGCATGAGCTCCCATGTGCGGTGCAGGCTGGGCCCATCTCGTAGCCCCGGAGCGCTGCCCTGTGCCGTTGCCGCAGCAGCCTGGGCGGAAGACACACCGCGCCAGGTCCTCCTCTGAACCCGAGGGGAACTGGCCTTGATGAGAACTTGCTGAGGCCTCAACTTGGAACTTCAGGTTGGGAAAGGTTTAAGACTTCCTGCCCTGGGATGGACTCCCCAAGGCACTGAGAAAGAGAGTTAGGGACACCCCTCACACTTACATGTGCCGAAGTCTAGAAGGAACGGAGCCGTTTGTGCCTGGTTTGGATGCAGCCCCGCCCCTCGCCTCCTGGGTGACCTCAGGGCGCACCGTCCCGCTTGGAACAGTACCCCTCCTAACCTAAGTGTCCACCCTGTGAGGGACGCGGCCTTGTTTCTCTCCTCTTGGTTTCCAGCCCCACCCCCACACGGTGCACCACAGAGCAGCACACATGGGGTGCCGGGTAGTTGTGATTTATTGCGTGAACCAATGAGGGAAGCCCCTCGGCCCGGCTAGGAGGGAATGCAGGCGGTTTCCACGCCTGTGCCCCTTTCCAGCTGTGTCCGTGTATTCAGCCGCATGGCTCGAGGCAAGACTAGCTCATTTTCTGACCAGAGTTTTCTCACGAGTAAAATGAGGACACTAATGCCTACCTTACAAAGCAATTTCAGCCTTTGAAGGTTGTGGCAGCAGAATAATGCCTCCCCCTGAACTGTTCTACACCCCAGCCGCTGGAACCTGTGGATGTGATGCAGTGTGGGGGTCAAGCCTGCAGGTGGCATGAAGGATGCTCCTCCGCTGACTTCAAATAGAAAGGTTATCCTGGGGTGTCCGGGTGCGCCCAAGGTCATTGCAAGGGTCTTTAAAAATGGAAGAGGGCAGCCCAGGGAACTGGAGAGGTGGTGCTGTGGGCCAGTCCACGTTGCTGTTTTTGGAAGTGGACGAAGGGGCCACTTGCCCAGGAACGTGGGCGGCCACTAGAAACTGGAAAAGGCCAGGAAATGGACTCTTCCCTAGAGCATCCAGAAGGAATATCGCCCTGTGACACCTCACTTTGGGCCCAGTGAGACCCCTTTCAGATTTCTGATCCCCAAAACTGCAAGAGAATCAACTTGAGCTGCTTTAAGCCACTAAGTGGGTGGTCATTTACAGCAGCAAGAGGAAACTAACACCACCGTGGCGCGAAGCCCCTGGCACACAGTGGGCACTTTAATGTTGGGAGCAGAGAAGGAAGTCGTCGATACCAGCAGCGTGGGGCAGCGGCTCTTTCTCTTTCTGCTCAGCATTTAGCCACGTGCTGGGCACGCACCAAAGCTTGGACAGGCTGCTAGACTCAGATTTAAATTTACCTTTGGGAATTGATCAATGAATGCCTCAGGGGGATGGGAAAAGACTCAGCAAAGAAGGGGAGCCATGGGCTTAGAAAGGCAAATTGACTCCTTGCTGAAGTGTGGGTGTGGCTAGTACAGAGTATCCCCAATTCACATCATAGAGAAGTCAGGTTATAGTGCCATTGGGCTCCAGGGGCAGATGCTGGAGGAGATGGGGGAGAGGGCCATTAACTCATCTCCAAGGCTCAAAAGAGGCCGTTTCTCTGGGTCAGAGACGCTATTCATCTGGGAAAAGGTTCTTTCTGAGCAGGCCTGCTTCTATGTACGAACAGTGTTTGCCGCGCCTGCGGGCGGAATCCACCCCCGTGCAGACAGCGGCCGGTCAGGCTGCGGCGGGAGGGCCAGCGCCGGCAGGATTCCTGCATTTTCTGGATGCACCTGGGCCCTCCCAGAACCGCGGGTTCCAGAGAGCAGAATCTTGGTTATCGGGTTACTGCTGATCAATTGATCAGGATGATGCTGCTGCAAATCATTGAACGTCTTCCTTCATTTAAAAGAAAGGGAAAAAATTGGTTTCAGCTCTGAATGCACAGGGCAAGAAACCCAGAGGTCACTTTCTCTTTCTTTCCAGCTCTCTCTCACTCTCTTAAATAAGGAGAAAGGCTATATTTTTCCATGGATTAAGTCCAACACAGAGAAAACTGTCACTGTGAAAACAATAGAATTTATCTCCACTGATATAGCTTGACACTGGGACAAGTGCCTGAATTGTTGCCATAGCAATAAATGTGTCGGACTTATGCATGCGTTTTCTGCTATAGGGTTTTGATTAATGGCATTGACTAAATGGTGTGAAGGGGGAGAGACCATGCCAAAGGCCCAGGGAGAGAGCCGGGCTGAGCCGGGCTGCACATGGTGTGCTGTGGCCCACTTGGAAGGGTGGCCCGTGGGCTTCGCAAGGTACCAGTTACACAGGGGGCAGAGTCCCTTCTTTGAAGTGGCACCTGCGGGCCAGCAGTGCCCGTGGCAGGGGTGTGGGTGGTGCAGGGGGTGCTGGGCCGGCGCTTGCTCAGGGCCAGGGAGCTAATGAAATCTCACCTCTGTTGGGTGCTCCCTATGTGCTGGTGGTAAGAACTGTATGTGTCTCAACTTGTTTAATCCTTACCTGAGCGCTGTGATGTGGCTGGTATTCTTGTTTTTCTGATAAGGGAAATGAGGCACAGAGACGTTGATTAACTTGCAAAAAGTCACACAACTGGTGAGTGGCAGAGTCAAGTTTCAAACTCAGGCTGTCTGGCTCCAGAGGCTGAGCTTAACCTTGGCACTGTGCTTGGCTCCAGGGACGGATGCTTCTCACATGTGACCTTGCTCATCAACACTGGCAAGGAGCATGGGCAGGGGCGCGGGGCGAGAGAGAGACTCAGAGAAAGACAGACATCCCCACCTCTGGAAAATCCACGAGAAGCCTTCACAGCTCTCAGGCTGGAGGGGCCATGTCTTCCTCATTGCTAACATTGGAGACACCCCTTAGTGACTGCTGGGGCGGGCGGGGTGCTGCCCGGGGTGGGAGGCCTGCTACCCAGGGCGGGAGGCCTGCTACCCGCCGCTGCACCGACAGCACTTCCCGTTCCCGGAGAGGCAGGCGGCACCTGGTGGACGGAGGCCTGCCTCCTCTCCCTGCTGCCAGCCACTGAGCACCTAGCCTGTGGCGGAGGATTTACTGAGACCCCGCAAACCCTGAACACAGTGACTGGCACTCGGTAGATCCTCCATGAAGTGAGCTTTTCAACAGACTCATCTGTACTCACCTGCCTGGTGCTCAGAAAACCTTTTAGCTCTTTCCTTGACCTCAGACATGTTTTCTACGTTCATTTTCTTTGCCGTTTGTCTCTGCTGATCCCAGTCTTTCCTTTCTGATCTCCCCATCCTGGCAACTCGCCAGCGTGACCCCCGTCCTGTCCTGGCAACCCGCCAGCGTGCCCCCCGTCCTGGCAACCCGCACCTCGCCAGCGTGGTCCCCCCCCCCCCCGTCCTGGCAACCCGCACCTCGCCAGCGTGGTCCCCCGTCCTGTCCTGGCAACCCGCACCTCGCCAGCGTGGTTCCCCCCCCCCGTCCTGGCAACCCGCACCTCGCCAGCGTGGTCCCCCGTCCTGTCCTGGCAACCCGCACCTCGCCAGCGTGGTCCCCCCACCCCGTCCTGGCAACCCGCACCTCGCCAGCGTGGTCCCCCGTCCTGTCCTGGCAACCCGCACCTCGCCAGCGTGGTCCCCCCCCCCCCCCCGTCCTGGCAACCCGCACCTCGCCAGCGTGGTCCCCCGTCCTGTCCTGGCAACCCGCACCTCGCCAGCGTGGTCCCCCCCCCGTCCTGGCAACCCGCACCTCGCCAGCGTGGTTCCCCCCACCCCCGTCCTGGCAACCCGCACCTCCCCAGCGTGGTTCCCCCCCCCCGTCCTGGCAACCCGCACCTCGCCAGCGTGGTCCCCCCCCCGTCCTGGCAACCCGCACCTCGCCAGCGTGGTCCCCCCCCCGTCCTGGCAACCCGCACCTCCCCAGCGTGGTTCCCCCCCCCCCGTCCTGGCAACCCGCACCTCGCCAGCGTGGTCCCCCGTCCTGTCCTGGCAACCCGCACCTCGCCAGCGTGGTTCCCCCCCCCCCCGTCCTGGCAACCCGCACCTCGCCAGCGTGGTCCCCCGTCCTGTCCTGGCAACCCGCACCTCGCCAGCGTGGTCCCCCCCCGTCCTGGCAACCCGCACCTCCCCAGCGTGGTTCCCCCCCCCCGTCCTGGCAACCCGCACCTCGCCAGCGTGGTCCCCCCCCCCGTCCTGGCAACCCGCACCTCGCCAGCGTGGTCCCCCCCCCGTCCTGGCAACCCGCACCTCCCCAGCGTGGTCCCCCCCCCCGTCCTGGCAACCCGCACCTCGCCAGCGTGGTCCCCCCCCCGTCCTGGCAACCCGCACCTCGCCAGCGTGGCCCCCGCTCCCTGCTCCCCTTCATTTCCGACCTGTGCTCCGGGGAGAGGCGGTGTCCCCCCGCTTTCTTTCTGCTCGCTCGCAGGGCAGGCCCCTCAGCATCCAACCTCTTGTCCACTCGGACATTCTCTCTGCTCTAGGTTGTCCCTTATGACTGTTCGGTCTAATTCTCAGGTGCACTGTCATAGGAAATGTCTTTAAAATCACTGCTCAGGAGTCTTCGATTTTTCTCAATGTTCAGCAATTCATCTATATGAGAAAGACGGTTTCTCCAAGACGCCTCTGTCCTGGGTCACCGTGTTACTGGCCGGACTTCATTCATTCATTCATGCGGTGTTTATGCGCGTCTGCTCGCTGGACGGGAGCGCAGCCGGGTGAGGAGAACTGAGCGACGTGCAGCTGTTCCACCCGTGTCGTCGAGGGGCCGCTCTGCGAAGGCGACCTGGAGCAGAGCCTGAGGACACAGGGGCCTGAGCTGTGTGGACATCTGGGGGAAGCCCAGGCAGAGGGAGTAGCCCAGGCAAAGGCCCTGCCCCGGGTGCAGGAGCAACACCTCTGCTGTGGAAGACACTCAGGTGGGGAACTCTGGGGACAGGGCTGTCACCTGGGTGCTTCTTTCTGCTTCATCTCTTACCCATCTGATGGTATGATTTTTTTTTTAATCCTCACTCGAGGACATTTGCATTCATCTTCAGATAGAGTGGGAGGAAGAGAGAGAGAAACATGGATGTGTGCCACCCGCACAACCCCAACTGGGGCTGGGGACAAACTGCAACCGAGGTATGTGCCCTTAGCGGGAACCGAACCCGGGACTCTCTGGTCCACGGGCCAACGTTCTAACTGCTGAGCCAAACTGGCCAGGGCTACAGTATGATTTTTTAATGGTTTTCTCTAATTCCCAGAAATAAAGTTTTACACTTTTTTCCCCAGGGGAGGGAATTTTGAGTCAGCCCGGGATGCCTCTTTCTCCAGGACATCGCTTGCACTCTGGCAGAAGTCCCCAGGGTGCGGGGAGGTGGGTGATCCCCTCCTCAGTTCAGGAGCCGTATGGGATGGCTTGGAAAGAAGGCTGTTTCTGGACACCACGGCGGGAGACCAGGGGTGGCAAATACAAAACGTAAGTCCCTGGTCCCATGGCAGACGGCCCTTGGTGGCCACGGAACCCTTTCTTCTAAGACTAGAGGCCACTTCTGGGTCCTTCTCAACACCACTGCTTCATCTTGGTTGGCATCCAAGATGCCATCTTTTAGTCATCCTTGGTGACGATTTCTCATAATACGCATATACATGATACATGGATTTTTTTCTTTTTTTTATCCCCACCTGAGGACATTTTTTTTTTCCCATTTTTTGTTCAGGGAGGGAGCGAGGGAGGGAGAGAGAGAGAGAGAAACATCGATGTGAAAGGGACACATCGAGCGGCTGCCACCCACACAACCAATCAGGGCTGGGGACAAACTGCAACCGAGGTACATGCCCCCAGTGGGAACCGAACCCCGGTCTCTCTGGACCTCAGGCCAACGCTCCAACCGCTGAGCCAAACTGGCCAGGGGTCATGGATTTTTTATTAGGTCAAGTTATGTGAAGTTTCTGGTAGGTAACTTTTTTTAACATCGAAAAGGCAGTTTCATGTGGTTCAGCCTAATATACTGAGTGAAATATGACTCTGTTCCACAGGCCTTTGCTGGGAAGTTTCTGGCTAAGCCAAGATTTCTCCTTCCCTGTGAACACTGAGACCCTAATATACACTCGACTGTGCGTTACTGGATTTTCTTAGCGTGGGGCTCAGCTGCAGTACGAGCACCCTAACATCCCTGCCACCAGGCCCATTTCCAGCCCTAGTCTAGTTTCTTTCACCTTCTCAGACCAGGAAGTGGCCCAAACCAGAATCAGGGGCCCGCAGAGCACATGCCAGTGGCCGTAGCTTCTCCCTCTGAGCTGCGTGTGGCAGCCGTGCTCTGGCTCTCGCGTGTCCACTCCGCTCCGTGAGAGGCTTAGCCTTCCCACGCACTGCCACGCGCCTCGCAGCGCCTCCGTGGGAGAAGTGCACTGCCCCCTTGACATCAGGCGTGGTCGTGTAGCTTGTTTGGCCAACAAGATGTGATGTGTGATCCTCTGGGCGGAGGCTTCAAGACGTCACGTGCTCACTCACAGTGCTCTTTTCCTTCTGCCACGAGACCCGATCCCAGGCTGTGGACACACGAGCAGAAGTATACAAGTTCAGCTTGGCTGCAGCAGCCTGTGGACTGGGTGAGAAATAAACCTTCGTGAGCCACTGAAATGCTGGGGATTATTGGTTACTGAGGCCATACCTAGCCAAAGCTGACTAATACACCTTGTCAACATTAGACACTATGCTAAGAGATAACTCTCCCAGGGACTCGGCCTGGGTAAGTGTCCGTAGCTTTAAAGCTCTGTGAGTGTTTGGGTCACACACACTGTGATATGGACAGTGTGGATGGGACGAGGCCATGCAGCTTTTCTAGACACAACACGTGATGGCTGTGCTCGAAACCTTTGGGAGAATGGGCGCAAACCACCTGATCGCAGGCACTGTGTGTGTGTGTTGGGGGGGGGAGGTGCAAATAAGTTTGGGTTAAATGAAGTTAAGCAGGTCTGTTCCCAGCAAGACTTCTCAGAGCTTTCAACATGCTAAGGTGACTCTCTAAGGGAAGGGAATGTATGTACAATTCACTGTTTTCCAAATTGTTTGATCATGGAACTCTCCTTTTTCATGGAGTATTTTATGAGCTTAATGTTCTGCAAAAATCTCGGCAAATGCTGCCTCTGGTGGTGGCAGAACTTGCATGTGTCTCCCCTGTTCCGTCTTCTGCAGCTGGCTCTTCTTCCCTGTCCTCTCCCTGGCCCCTCTCTGCCTCCGCTCCTCCCCTGTCCTCCTCCCGTCTCCTGTCCCCTCTCCTCCCCGTCCCTTCCAGACCTCATTGTCCCCTGTCCTCCTCCCGTCTCCTGTCCCCTCTCCTCCCCGTCCCTTCCAGACCTCATTGTCCCCTGTCCTCCTCCCGTCTCCTGTCCCCTCTCCTCCCCGTCCCTTCCAGACCTCATTGTCCCCTGTCCTCCTCCCATCTCCTGTCCCCTGTCCTCTCCTGTTCCTTCCAGACCTCACTGTCCCCTGTCCTCCTCCCGTCTCCTGTCCCCTCTCCTCCCCGTCCCTTCCAGACCTCATTGTCCCCTGTCCTCCTCCCGTCTCCTGTCCCCTGTCCTCCCTGTCCCTTCCAGACCTCATTGTCTCCTGTCCTCCTCCCATCTCCTGTCCCGTCCTCTCCTGTTCCTTCCAGACCTCATTGTCCCCTGTCCTCCTCCCGTCTCCTGTCCCCTGTCCTCTCCTGTTCCTTCCAGACCTCATTGTCCCCTGTCCTCCTCCCGTCTCCTGTCCCCTCTCCTCACCCTTTCTCTCTTGCTCTTTCTTGGCTGTCCTGAAATGAGTGGGTTTTTCTCTGACCAGATGACCCGGGGGAATGTCCTGCCTGGTTGTCAGGTGTCATTCCTGAAATGTAAAGCTCGCGCTGGCCCCGCCTGCTCGGCCCCGCGTGGTGTTAGTTTGGAAGTGATGGACTTTAACACCGCATCAGCCTCCTTAAGGAGAGACCCTTTGTTCTAGATTCAGACAAAGCAGCACAGTCGGCCTTAAAAGAAAAAAAAAAAAGCTGTTTCATTTTATATTGGAAAAATACAATGTGACATCTGGAGAATAAATTGTTCAGTCAGCCAGAAATACGCCTTGTAAAAATTGCTTAGGTTTCTGTAACAAGATTATTTACTGCGAGTGTTCACCTATAATACAGCACACTTTTGAAATGGACCTTTTATGAAACACATCAAGAACTGCAGAAATGTATTCAGTGCATTAATCTACAACACTGCGCCCTTTACCACACTTTCTGAGCAGATTTCAAAACTCGGACCATCTAATGAGATAGAAAAAAGTTATTCTTGTCCTATATCCATTCCAGTCATGTTCTAGATGGAGCCCTTGGGATATTTAACATAATGCAATAGGTTTTTCAACATATATACACACACACTCGCACACTGACTCACACACACTGTTACACTCACACACAAACAAAAAATACGACTGTTCAGGCAAGTACTCGGTGTGGAAGGCGCTGGCCCATATTTCACCAGCATGCCTGCAAAGCAAGGCTGGCTATTTTAGATACCAGAACTTTATAAATATTTAAAGACCTTGATTTAATCCAAATGAGAGATCGTTCAGGTGCTGTCAGTTACTTGCCGTAACTCCTTCCTTTCTGATCAGGGGGTGACAGTTTGGACAGCGATCTCCTGGCCGTTGGTGGCACCGGCTCAGGGAGAAGCTGGCAGCTGGGATGGGGCCTGAGGCGGCTGAAGCAGGTGGCCCGGGAGAAGTCGGTCAGGTGGCGGAGGCAGGGAAAAGCATGCCCCGCGATCACCTGCTTCGCGGATCTGGACTGTCCTGTGCTACTCTGCCTGCAGGAACGGGCTCCTCCAGCTGCGCAGCTCGGGCGGCCGCGGTCCGAACCTTCCGCCTTCAGGTCGACTCCCCTGCTCCCTGATGCAGCGGATATCAGTTCTGAAGATACGGAGCAGAGAGAGACCGGCTCGCACATCTCTCCGCAACCCCATGAGAGGCCCCGGTGGCCAGAGATGGTAGCGTTGCGGGGACAGCTAAGCTGAAGGGAAGAGGCCAGTGTGGAAGTTCAGGGGAGGAGCAAGGGAGCCACACCCAGTTCTCTCTCCAGTGACAAAGGTCACCTGCCCTCTCAGCCGTCCACTCGGCCTCAGCACCCAGCTCCGGCTTGCGTCCCAAGGCCCAGCTGGTGGGTCGGGCGTTCTGTGAGCTGGAGGGTAGACTTCTAGAAGCCTGCCGAGCTCTGCGTTCTGGGGTCCCTCCTCCCAGCGGGAAGCCCTGGGGAGAGCTTGGGAGAGGGCCTGGCTGTCCTTCCCCAGGCAGCCCTCCTCCCCTGCGCCCCGTTCACTCTGCGGGACTTCGGGCCTCTCTCTGGACGTGACCTTTCCCCCTGGCCTGGCGGAGACGAAGAAGGACATCCTTCTGCTGCCTCTGTTCAGCTTTCTGGGCTCGCCTCCAGTCCCCACACTCGGAAGATGCCGTTTCAACAACAGCATCGAGTGCACCTTGGGGCTCTCTGCTAAGAACAACGATACACCATTGCTCATTAGGTGGGCCAGAGTGCTGGTCACCAGAAGGTTCCAGTTGATAACCCGGGCTTCACCTCCTGCACGCTTCGATGCGATTTCCCTTCTCCTAGATGAGGAAGAAGTGGGGACACAAGCTGAGCTGTGACTTCACACCTCTCTCTTCGCAGCCAGAACACTGCAGGCTGAAATGCCCTTCCAGAACCCTCGTACTCTGTTCCCTGCTGGCTCACCAGGTCTCTGCTTGATTCATCCCAGAAAGGCATTCATCCCGGGACAATAAAGGAGCTTTTAGAAAGTTCTAGAACTGAATTGCTCAACTGGAACTCCAGGGAGAATGACCTCTTTTTCTATAAGAAAAAACAGAGGTTGGGCCCTGGCCAGGTAGCTCGGTTGGTTAGAGCGCCACCCCGATATGCAAGTTCAATCTCCTGTTAGACCACATACAAGGAGCACCCAGTGAATGTATAAATAAGTGGAACAACAAATCTCTCTCTCTCTCTCTCTCTTTCTCTCTCTCTCCTCTCTCGCACACACACCCACAAACACACCTCTGCTTTTGAGCTATAGGGTTTTCGGATTCTTGAATACACCCATTTTGCTAAGTTGGCCGCTGTTGACATCTCTCCTTCCCAGGTCTCACTAGAGGCCTAGAGGCTGTACTCTGAGTGTGCCCGCACCCTAAAGGACCAAGGACCAAGGACCCGCTGCATACTTCTTACCCAGCCCCTCACGCACTTGTCATTGTTTCTCGTCTCTCATCTCTGTTCCCTCTGCAGTCCCCTCCACCTTTGTCACCCGCTCCCCTGTATTGAAGAAGCATATTTATTCCTGGTCATATTCTGTTCTTGCTCGTAGGAGATGAGACACAGTTCCAGCTCCACAAAACCAGCCCAGGGCAGTGGGCATCACGCGTGAGCACAGTTTCTGTGGGCAGACACAGGCCCGCGGGGTCCTGGCACCGACCCAGCACACACAGCCTTGGCTCCCGCTGTAGAGGCAGAGGGTGTTGCTCCATCCGGAAAAGCCTGCAGTCCCAGAGCCGCTGCAGTTGACCCCAGTCAAGCTACTCTTTGAGCTCTTTATTTTGAAACCATTTCTTGTTGGATTCTGCAACAATCTGTCTTTAAAAAAAAAAAAAGCCAGATCGCCAAGGGCTGATTGACTGGCCTGGGAACACAATAGGTCTCTGGCATGGTGCAAATTACTGTTTGAAATCGGCTGCCACCTTCCTAAATATTAGCATCGAGATTGAACAGAAATGGCTCTTGCCACACCCCCATCTCTCCCCACACACAAACACTAGGTTTAGGGCCAACGGGAGTTGATTCTGACATTTATTATGACATATTTTTAAAAATATATTTCAATTTGGAGAAAATAAGATAGAAGATAACAGGGTACAGAATAGAGTTGTGTTTTCTTCTTTTCTTTTTTTCTTTCTTTCCTTCTTTCCTGTCTCTCTCTCACTCGCTGTCTTTCTTTGAGAGGGCGTTGGGTCTGAAGCCATGCATGTCAGAGAATTTACCCAGGAGGACGGCAAACCTGCGGCAGAGTCAATTTAGTTACAAGATCAAAATCTCTTGACTCACAGGAGACAGTATTAAAAGGTTGGGAACAGCTACAGATCTGTTAAAATCATGCTTTTGCAGCAAAATCAGATTCTGAATTGCTTTACAGGCTCGTTATTTAGAGAGCTGCTTTCAAGTTGGCAGTTTGTGGTCCAAGCAGTCAGGATTTGAGGACGCCGAGGAACCAACGCACTGACTCCACGCAACCCTCCTGCCCCGTCCCCGCCCCTCCTCCCAGGCTGGACCTAGAGGTCAGGCCCAGCGGCTTAAAAGACAAGAAGGAAAAGTCAAGTCCCTGACTTGACTTTTTCAGGTACTTGCCGATTGGTAGGGACGGAAAAGCCACTGCTGAAAGCTCTCTCGCTAATATTAGTGATACATGAGCTAACCACAGCTCAGAGCACTCACTCTGTGCCAGGCACTGTGCCAACTATTTATGGATGGGGTCAGCACACTGTGGCCCACGGACTGAGTCTACCCTACCGCCTCCTTTTGTACAGCCTTTGAGCTCAGAATGGTTTTGACATTTTTAAATGGTGGAAAAAAAAATCAAAAGAAGACTATTTCATGACTCATAAAAATTATATGAAAATCAAATTGCAGTGTCCCTAAGTAAAGTTTTATTGGCAAAGAGCCCTGTCCATTCATTTACGCATGATCTACAGCCGCGTGGGGGCTACAATGGCCATGTTAAGTGGTTGCAGCAGAAATTACATGACCCACAAAGCCTAAAATATTTACTGTCTGGCCCTTTACAGAAAGTTTGCTGACCCCTGTGTATGTACATTATCTCGGTCTTACAGAAGCCTTCCAAAGTAAGGACTGTGATTACCCTGATGGTTGCAGGTGGATAAGGAATGGGGGTGCAGAGAAGTCATTGTACCTATAAACTTTGCATGATTTCCTCCTTTAAAAGTCACTTTTGATGAGATTTCTTTTCAAAGGAGACACTTCCTTAGATGCTTGGGAGTAGTGAGGAGAGACTGGAAAAAATCACTGACCATGAACAGTTTCAACCCAGGATGGGAACCTGTTATCTGTGATTAGTGTAACTCTCTAAGGTCATAAAAACACATTTCTTTCTTCTTTTTTTATTGACTTTATTGGGGTGACATTGGTTAATAAAATTATATAGGTTTCAGGGGTACAGTTCTATGATACATCATCTGTATATTGTATTGTGCGTTCACCACCCCAAGTCACGTCTCTCTGTCATCATTTGTCCCCACTACACCCACCCCTCTCCTCTGCAATCCCGGCACTGATGCCTATGATTTTTTTTTTTTTTTTTTTTTAGCATGGATGGACCTGGAGAGCATTTTGCTAAGTGAAATAAGCCAATCAGAGCAAGACAAGTACCATATGATTTCATTTATATGTGGAATCTAATGAACAAAATAAACTAACAAAAAAATAGAAACAGACTCTTAGAGAATAGACCGGAGGGGAGGGGCTGGGTGGAAAAGGTGAAGGGATTTAGCCCCCCAATTTTTTCTTTCATTTATTTATTTAAAAAACATGTATACAACACTCAGTACTTGGCAGGTCCTATTCTAAGTGCTTGACAAATATGAACTCATTTAATGCTCTCAGCCGTACTCTGAAGTAAATACTATTACTACTGTCATTTTACAGAGGGGGAAACTGAGGCACACATACCGGTTTAGTAACGAATTCCAAGTCATGCAGTTAGTGGGGATACCACGCGTCAGCTGCCTGTGAGCCTGGAGCATGCGTCATCGCAATGGAGTGTCATGTGGCTGCCGCAGGGATCGCTGCTGTAACGGCAGAGGGGGCCGTGTTCCGTGCTCACCGCTGACTCATTGCACTTAGCAAAGTCCCCTCTGGATCCATGTTGTTGCAAACGGCAAGATTTCACTCCTCTTATATCTGAGTAACATTCCATTGTATATATGTACCGCCTCCTCTTTAAATTTTTATTTTTTTATTTTTCAATTACAGTTTCTATTCAGCATTGTTTGTACTAGTCTCAGATGTACAGCATAGTGGTTAAGCAATCATGTACTTCACCTAGTGGTCCCTGATATTTCAAGAACCCACCTGGCCCCATATATAGTTGTTATAATATCATCATCATCGTCATCATTATCATTATTATTAATTCTCACCCAAAGACATGCTTAGAGAGAGAGGAAGAGGGAGGGAGGAGGGAGGAAAAACATCAGGGTGAGAGAGAAGCATCTCCTGGGTGCCTTCCATATATGCCCCAACCAGGGATCAAATTGGCAACCTGGGCATGTGCCCTGACTGGGAATCAAACCAGCAACCTTTCAGTTCACAGGATGAGAGTCAACCACCTGAGCCACTCTGGCTGGGCTATAATATTATTGACTATATTCCTTATGCTGTATCTGACATCTCTGTGATAATTCTGTTAACTACCAATTTTTAGTTTTTAATCCCTTCACCTAAGCACACTTGAAAGATGAGGAAATCAGAGCACAGGAAAGTTGAGGAACCCAGACCACTTGGCCAGTAAGTGGTCAGGTCTTGGTTCTCCCCAGCAGTCCTCAGATCGCATACTCTCAAACCTTCCACTGTAATTTTCTTACAGGTTGTTGTGAGAGTAACAGACGGGAGGGTCTTGAAATGGCAATTATCATCGGGCGTATTAGCTTCGTTCGTGGTTGTTACAGCTGCTCCCTCTGTGCTGGTCCCATGAAGTCCTAGGTGAGGACATCGATTAGACAGCCCTCCCGAGGGAACTTCTCCCCGCCACACCCAACCAGAGAGACACAGATTCTTCGGGAGGTGTTATGCCCTTGCCGTGCACAAATCCCACACCAACCCCCGGCACACCATCTTCTTCCAGCCCAGGTCCCATGAACCTAAAAATCTCAGGCGAATGCGGTGATTAGAACGAATAAACATCAGTCACCAAAGGGCCTGTGCGCTGAATAAGTCATGTAGCACAACAGAAAGTGGGAGAACACGTTGTAAATTAATGTTGATAAAATGAACGCTTGACAGTAATCCACCTGAAGCGACAGGAGCAGTGTGGAAGCCGACGCGGTCTGCGTCACCTGGCCACGCTCAGGTCCGCCACTGCTGCTTAGTCATCCAGCCCACTGGCTCTTCGCCATGGGCAGCACTGTTTAATGTTTGCCTAACAAGCAATGAGGCAGGGATGTGCTCTGTGTGCCTTGCAAATGGGGGATGACAGGGGTCAGTGGTGACGCATGAAGCAAGGGACATCTATTTTAGTAGCCACCCTGCTCCCTGAACTAAGTCACCTGGCTTTTATCCTCTTGAACTTGGCCAGACTATTCCTTCCGGAGCTGGGAGAAGAGACACGGCCAAGGCATCGGCCCTCATCTGTTCTCTCTCCCAGCCTCACTTTTCTGGTCTGGTTCCTCCCATGAGCAACCTCCTTTTTTTTGAGGTGCTGTAGGCCTAATCAAAGAGCCGAGGAATAGTGCTTCCCACTAGTGCACGTCTTGGGTAAAAAGGATATGTCTCCTTTTAAAAACACCCATCCCAGAGCCCCAGGGTCCTTCTGCTCACCTTGAACGCTGTGGACACACCTAGGAGATAGCACCTGCATTGTTGACCTCTCCTCCATCACAACCTCACCTTCCCGTGCACCGCACGCTTGGGTCCTCACACGATGTGCATCGCTTGTCCACATTGTGTAAAGGCCCATTTCTCTTAGGAGAATCCAGACAGAGGGAGGCAACACAAAGGAGGAGGAAAAGACAAAATGCCCAGTGCCGATGAGTTCACCCACACTTTCACTTCATGAGGCTGAGAAGGGCATGAGGGTCTGCCGGTCTGTTCCTACTGGCCTCAGGAACACGCACTGCTGCCTGTACGGAATACCAGGGTTAGGGTTCAACACGGAGTGTTCGTAGAGCATGGCCCCTGACCCCTCCTTAAGGGATCATGAGAATAATAACTTGCTTTTCACCTTAAGAGGTAGAACCTATACCCCACTGTAATGGGGGGGGGGAATCCAATGATAAGCTAACACCATTTAAGCTTATTCGTTTAAACCTAACTTTCAGCAGATTTTACACCTTCTGGGATTTGTACCAAGAAGGACAAATGATTTCTCTTCTTGGTGTTCCTTCTCCCTCATACCAAAACTTTTCATGTACTCTAGAATAGGGTAGCCTGTTGCCTAATTCCCATTTGGTTGAGATAAGGATTTCTCAAGCCCGAGTAATATATAGACTCGTTAGAGGAAAACAACCATCATGGACCCCAATGATGATCTAAATTATTTTTATTAAAATGTTAATATATAAATGTAAAACCAGATATAAACTCCTTATGCTTATTACTTTAATCAATTATGAAACCAAAACAAATTATAAATTAAATACAAACATCACTGCAGATCTAATAAAATTCAGATTAAACTGTGACATAAATATTATGAGACAGGAGGCCTAAGTGGCCAACAAGACTCCTGTCCCTCTTCTCTCTCTCATCACTTGGCACGGATTTGTCATCTCTCGTGAATTTACGCACCGGGTCCTCGCTGTTCTTTCCTGCATGGAACAAAGGGAGTAACACTTGGAGCCTGCATGGTGGTCAATAAAAAATGCAAAGGTCTTTTCTAAAATAGTGCGGCTGAACTCAGTTAGAAGGTTGTCCTCCCAGGGATCCGCAATATGCTTCTATTGATTTCTTTTCTTGGCATTGAAATTGAATGTGACAATAAGAGTTTCTCTTGGAGAGATAATGTGTGTGGACCCTCCGGGGCTGTAGACTAGTCTGAGCGCAGTGTCCTAGACAAACTCTTCTAATGAATTGTCCATGTTCCTGCCAGCCATCTCCCTTTGCCCTGCGCGCGATCCGAGTGTGAGCCATTTAAAGGACTCAGTTGAGCCTTGGCCGGTTTGGCTCAGAGGTTGGAGTGTCAGCCTGTGGACCAAAGAGTTGTGGGTTCAATTCTAGTCAGAGGTATGTACCTGGTTGCGGTTTGGTCCCCAGTCCTGGTCGGGGTTGTGCAGGAGGCAACTAGTTAATGTGTCTCTCGCGCGTTGATGTTCTCTCTCTCTCTCTCTCTCTCTCTCTCTCCCCCCATCTCCCTTCCTCCCACTCTATCTGAAAATAAATGGAAAAATATTCTTGGTTGAGGACTAAAAAAATAAAAAGGACTCAGTTGAACAATCAAGAAACCTGGAATATAGTTGTGGTTGTGGCCCTAACAAGTTCCAACTCTGGCCAAGTGTCCTCTCAGGTATCTCCATCTCTAACCAGCCTAAGATAAGCCACTGTCATCTCTTGTTCTAACTACAATGGCCTCTTAACTTGTCAACCTGCTTCCCCTCTTGGCCCCGCCCCCATCCATTCTTCACCTTGCAACAGAGGATGATCTCCTTAAATTGTAAATTAATCATGTCACTTCCTTGTTTATGACCCTTTCACATAGCTTTGGGGTTCACCACTGGGGATCCAATTTTACTTACAGAAAAACCCATGAACTACCAAGCTGTCCCTGAGCCCACTCCACCTCACTTCCTCTCACTCCCCATGATCCAGACCCGGAGTTTTCATTGAGTTCTCCAGGCTGCCTCACCTCCTCTCTAAATCAGGCTGTCCCTCACCCAACACTCTCGCCACTTCCACCAGCTCTTCTCTCTCTGTTCGCTCAGTCCCTTAGATCTCAGATTATAGCCACTTTCCCAGCTAGGTCTTCTCTGGTCACCTACCTAGATTAAATCCCCCCTAAACATTGCTCTCTGTCTCCATCTTTTGTTAAGCTTCATGACATCACAATTTAGGTGTGTGAGGTGGGTGTCCTCTCCTCTTTGGGTCTGTCTTCCTCCACTTAAATCCCCCCTAAACATTGCTCTCTGTCTCCATCTTTTGTTAAGCTTCATGACATCACAATTTAGGTGTGTGAGGTGGGTGTCCTCTCCTCTTTGGGTCTGTCTTCCTCCACTGGGAGGGCGGAGACACCGTGTGCCCGGTTGATCTTGGAATCTCCCACACCTAGGACAGTACTGGCACAGAGTCGATTTTAAATTATTTAATTAATATTTGTGAAGGAATGGAAACCTTCCATTGGGCTCACTTTCTGGGCTTCATTTTCTTTAGCTGCAAAATGGAGCTAATCTGCTTTATTTGATGTCATTCACTCAACGCAGAAAAGCCTGTTTTACTGTCAGGCCATGTCCTGTATTCCAGGGACACAGAATGTCTTGAAAAAGTTCAAGGTGTCTGGAAGAGAGTCAAGTGCTAGAGGGTTGGTGTCAAGAGCTGGGTGTGTGGAGTGGGGGCTGATGCTCTGGGGAGCTCCCCACTCAGGCACAAACAGCCCAGCACTGCAGGTGCCTCTCTCCCCACTCCTGACGATCTGGCTGCCTGTAATTCAGAACAGAGCATACTTTACCAGTGCTCACTGAGTGATCACAGTCATGTACTAAGGCAACTCCAAGTATTTCTAATATCTTCTCACCTTGCCTTTTACTTAATATAGCTTCTTATATATCCTCTTCCCACTTTCATTCTGGAGATCCTAGTGGAGAGAATGTAACTTGGTTGATCAGTTCATTCTTCTGGGAACACATAATCAGTTCTTACAATGTGCCCAGCACTGTTCTAGGTGCATCTAAGTGACTGAGAATTTTGTTTCTGCGGCCTGTGAGACAACTCTGTTCTGGTCGTAACATAGGCTCGGGTTCAGTGCGTGAGTTTCTTTTCTGAAACATATTTCCCTTACAGAACTGTGACATAATGACCACAGAGTGAGGGGCAGAGGATGCTGGAACAAAACTTAGGAAACTTACCTTATTAAACATTGATGGTGTGATATTGTGTGGGTCTCTTTACCTCTCTAAATCATGGACTTCCTGTTGTATAAACAGGGCTATACATTTCTACTCCACCTCCTTTTTTCTGGGTTCTTTATAAACTCGGAAAAGATGTTAGCATGACCAGGTTCACAGGGTTTGAGTTGAGACTCATAGTTAACAACCCCAAGGACTGAGCCCACCCACAAGTGGACAATAGCAATCAATACCCAAATTCAACAGGAGAGCTCACATAAGCCCACACAGCGTCATTCCTAGAACACCCAGCTTAGAAGATCAAGGAGACTACTCCACTGGTCCCAAATAAGGCCACCCCAGCAAGCCTGGGAGGCAGAGCAGTTTGATCTGATATACACCCACCTGCCTACACATCCCAATATGCCTCACCTAGCCCCAAACTACCAGAATGTTAAAGTAGTGGGACAAAGAAACAACCCCCAAATGAAAGAAAAGGGGGAATCATCAGAAAAGGAGTTGTATGAAATGGAGGCAAGCAGTTTGTTAGATACAGAATTCAAAGCCATGGTTCTAAGGGTGCTTAAACAACTTAGTGAGAACTACAAGTAACTTAATGAGAACTACACCAGCATAAAAAACAAAAAGAAGTAGAAGCTATGAATAAAAATCAAGAGAAAATGAAGAATGATATAACTGATATAAAAATACCTTGGAAGGATTCAGTAATAGATTACAAAAAGCTGAAGGCTGAATCAGCAAATTAGAACACAAAGTAGAAAAAAAAAATAAAACAAAAAACCACCCAGATAGAGCAGAAAATGGAAACATAAAATAAGATAAAAAGCAGGAGTAGAAGTTAAGGGAGTTTTGAGACAACACAAAACTAACAACATTAGCATCATAGGGGCACCAGAAAGAAAAGAATCGGAGAAAGGAATAGAGATCATGTTTGAAGAAATAATGACAGAAAACTTCCCTAATCTAGTGAAGGAAAAAGTCACACATGTCCAGCAAACACAGAGAGTCCCAATCAAGATGAACCCCAAGACTAACACCTAGACACACCATAATTAAAATGACAAAAAATTAAAGACAAAGAAAGAATCTTAAAGGCAGCAAGAGAGAGAGAAAGTTACTTACAAGGGAGCTCCCATTAGATTGTCAGCTGATTTCTCAATAGAAACATTGCAGGCCAGAAAGGAGTGGCATGAAGTATACAAAGTAGTGAAAAACAAGGGTGTGAATCCAAGACTGCTCTATCTAGCAAGGCTATCATTCAAAATTGAAGGTGAAATAAGGAGTTTTTCAGACAAAAAAAAAGGCTAAAGGAATATACTACCACAAAACGAGCACTACAAGAAATGCTAAAGAGACTGTTGTAAGAAGATATATATAGAGAGAGAAAGAGAGAGAAAGGAACACAGGCATTAAGAAAAAAAATGGCAACAAATAAGTACCTATCAATAATAACCTTAAATGTAAATGACTTAAATACTCCAATCAAAAAATATAGGGTAGGAGACTTCCAGGCAGGATGGCGGTGTAAACGCAGTATCACGTCCTCCCACAACCACATCAAAGTTACAACTAAACTACAGAACAACCATGATTCAAAGCCGCCTGACACCAAGCTAAATGGAAGTCCTACAGCTACAGGATTAAAGCAGCAGCCACATCGAGACTGGTAGGAGGGGTGGAGGGGATGGGCTGGTCCCGCACCAACGTGTGGCGGATAAAAATCAGGAGGACACCTCGGCTGGGAAGGTCCTCCCTGAGGACTGAGGGGTCCCCGTCCCACACCAGGTGCCCCGCTCAGGGTTCCAGTGCCAGGAAGAGAATCCCCATAACTTCTGGCTGGAAAAGCAGGGGGAACTGAGGCTCAGGGAAGCTGAGGGCGGCTGGAGCCCCAGGCAGCTCCTTAAAGGGCCCGCGCACGGACTTATCGGACTCTCTCCCTCTAAGCTCAGAGGGGAGGCAGCTCCAGGGGCACCAGAGACATACAGGGAAGAACTGAGTTGTTTGGCACTGGAGCGAAGGCTGGAGAGGGGGGCTTTGTCGGGGACAGACGTGCTGTCAGAGGCCTTTGTTCCTTTGGTGAGCCCTTCCCTGGGGCGGCAGAGAGTCGCCATACCTGGGACTCCAGCAACCTGGCTCACACTGGTAGCCCCGCCCTGGTGACTCCCTGAGGCCCCGCCCCACCCAACTTTCAGGCCCACCCAAGCTGTTGCCACTTGCTTAACCATAGGGTTGGCATGTCTCGGATCCTGCTTCAGGTTTTCCTAAATTCTTTCAAACAAGCAGCATCTGGTCTCAGCTAGCGCCATACCTCTCATTAAGTAATACATAGAAACAAACACAGGGAGGCAGCCAAAATGAGGAGACAAAGAAACAGGTCCCAAATGAAAGAACAGAACAAAACCCCAAGAAAACAACTAAGCGAAATGGAGATAAGCAACCTAACAGATGCTGAGTTCAAAATACTGCTTGTAAGGATGCTCAATGAACTTAGTGAGAATCTCAGTGAACTTAGGGAGGGCCTCAAGAGCATAAAAAAGGACCAGTCAGAAATGATGGATGCACAGTCAGAAATGAAGGAGGCATTAACTGAAATAAAGAATAATTTACACAGATTCAATAGTACAGTACGTAAATCCAAGAAGCAAACCATTGATTTGGAATATAAGGAAGCAAAAAACGCCCAATCAGAACAGAAAAAAAAAAAAAAGAATCCAAAAAATGAGGATAGTGTAAGGAGCCTCTGGGACAACTTCAAGCATGCCAACATTTGTATCTTGGGGGTGCCAAAAGGAGAAGAGAGAGAACAAGAAATTGAAAACCTGTTTGCAACAATAATGGCAGAAAACTTTCCTAACTTGGTGAAGGAAAGAGACATGCAAGTCCAGGAAGCACAGAGAGTCCCAAACAAGATGAACCCCAAGAGGCCCACACCAAGACACATCATCATCAAAATGCAAAAGGTTCAAGACAAAGAGAGAATCCTAAAAGCAGCAAGAGAAAAGCAGTTAGTCACCTACAAGGGGGTTCCCATAAAGCTGTCAGCTGATTTCTTAAAAGAAACGTTGCAGGCCAGAAGGGAGTGGCAAGAAATATTCAGAGTGATGAAAAGCAAGAACCTACAACCAAGATTCCTCTATCCTGCAAAGCTGTCATTTAGAATCGATGGCCATATAAAGAGTTTCCTAGACAAGAAAAAGTTAAAGGAGTTTATCACCACCAAACCATTACTATATGAAATGATGAAGGGTCTTTTTGAAGAAAAAGATAAAATATATGAACAAACAAAATGGCAATGAATACATATCTATTGACAATAGAATCTACAAACAAAATGCACAGGCAGAACAGAAACATTCTCATAGATACAGAGAACATTTTGTTGGTTGCCATATGTGAGGGGAATGGGTAAAAAAGGTGAAGGGATTAAGAAGCACACATTGATTGCTAGACTGACGAACCTCAAAGGGAAAGAGGTTGGGGGGTGGGAAGAAATAAACCAAGGAACTTATATGCATAACCAATGGACACAGACAATAGTGTGGAAAAAGGCAGGAGGGGGGCGGGAGTGTTGAGGAGTGGGTCAATGGGGGAAAAATGAGGAACATTTTTAATACAGTCAACAATAAAGATTTAAAAACAAAACAAAAAACATAGGGTAGCTGATTGGATAAGAAAACACTATTCATATATATGCTACCTACACAAGACCCACTGCAAAACAAAAGGCTCATATAGGATGAAAGTGAAGGGACAGAAAAAGTTTTTCCATACAATGGAAACAAGCAAACAAACAAACAAAAAGTGGGTGTAGTAATACTCATATCTGATAAGATGGACTTCAAAATGAAGGCCATAATAACAGACAAAGAAGTTCACTACATAATATTAAAATGATCTATCTGCCCTGGCCAGTTTTGCTCAGTGGTTAGAGCATCTGCCTGTGGTCACATCAATGCTTCTCTCTCTCTCTCTCTCTCTCTCTCTCTCTCTCTCTCTCTCTCTCTCTATCTGATCTGCAGAAGATAAATTAAAACATATCCTTGGGTGAGGATTTAAAAATAAAAATTTTAAATGATTGATCCAACAGAGGATATAACCCTGGTAAACATATATGCACAAAATATAGGAGCACCAAAGTATATTTTTAAAACTGCTAGAAAACAAGGGAGAGATTAACAGCAATATAGTCATAAAGGGAACTTTAACACCCAACTGACATTACTGGATAAATCTTCTAGACAAAAAATTAGCAAAGAAACAGACCCTAAATGATGTACTAAATCAGCTGGATTTAATTGATAGTTACAGAACATTTCACCCCAAAGCTATAGAATATACATTCTTCTCAAGTGCACATGAGACATTCTCAAAGATAGACCACATGTGAAAACACAAACTAAGTCCCTACAAGTTCAAGAAGATTAAAACCATATCAAGCATCTTCTCAGATCACAATGGCATGAAACTAGACATCAATTACATTCAAAACACTCAAAAACATTAAAAACATAGAAGCTAAATGGCATGTTATTGAACAATGAATGCATTACCAATGAGACCAAGAAATAAATAAAAAACTTCCTGGAAACTAATGAAAATGAACACACACCAACACAAAATCTGTGGGATGCAGTGAAAGGAGTCCTGAGAGGGATGTTCATAGCAATACAGGCCTACCTCAAGAAACAGGAAAAAATTCTAATAAACTATATAACCCGACAACTAAACTATTTACAAAGAGAACAAAAAGAAAAACCCAGAGTTAGTAGAAAGAAAGAAATAATAAATATTAGAGAGGAAATAAATGACATAGAGACTAAAAAAACTACAAAAGATCAATAAAACCAAGAGCTGGTTTTTTGAAGAGGTAAACAATATTGATTAAACTTTAGCCAGACTCACCTAGAAACAAAGAGAGAGAACCCAAATTAATAAAATTAGAAATGAAAGAGGTGAAGTAACAACTGACACCACAGAAATACAAAAGATCATAAGAAAATACTGTGAACAATTATATGCCAACAAATTTGACAACCTAGGTGAAATGGACAAATTCCTAGAATCACATAGTCTTCCAAAACTTAACTGGGAAGAGTCAGAAAACCTGAACAGACCAATAACAACTAAGGAAATATAAGCAGTAACCAATAAACTCCCAGAAAACAAAAGCACTGGTCCAGACAGCTTCACAGGGGAGTTTTAACAAACATTCAAAGAAGAGCTAACAATTATTCTCCTCAAACTACTCCAAAATATTTAAGAGGAAGGAAGACTTTTAAGCTGTTTTTTTTTTTCTTTTGATTTTTTTTGTTTTTTGTTTTTTAACAGATGTTTCTCTTTTACGAGGCCAGCATAATCCTAATCCCCAAACCCTATAAAGACACTACAAATAAAGAAAATTATAGGCCAATATCCCTGATGAACGTAGACACCAAAATCCTCAAGAAAATTTTAGCAAATCAGCCTGGTCGAAGTGACTCAGTGGATTGAGCATCATCCTATGGACTGAGAGGTCCCAGTTGGATGCCTAGTCTGGGCACAAGCCTGGATTGTGGGCTCAATCTTTAGTAGGGGACATGGAGGAGGCAGCCAATCGATGTATCTCTCTTACATTGATGTTTCTATCTCTCTCTCCCTTCCTCTCTCTCTAACAAATCAATAAAAACATATTTTAAAAAACTTTTAGCAAATCGGATCCAGCAATATATTTTAAAAGTATACACCACAACTAAATGGGATTTTTCCCAGGGATGCAAGGCTGGTACAATATTCATAAATCAATAAATGTGATACATCACATAAATAAAATGAAAGAAAAATCATATGATCATATCAATAGATGCTGAAAAGCATTTGACAAAACCCAGCATCCATTTTTTGACAAAAACTATCAGCAAAGTGGGAATAGAAGTATCATACCTCAACATAATAAAGGAGATGTATGACAAACCTACAGCCAGCATCACACTCAATGGGCAAAACTAAAATCATTACCCTTAAGAACAAGAACAAGACAGGATGTCTGCTTTAGCTACTCTTACTCAACATAGTACTGGAAGTCTCAGCCACAGTAATCAGACAAGAAAAAACAAATAAAATGAATCCAAATTGGAAATGAGGAAGTGAAACTATCATTATTCCAAGATGACATGATATTGTACATAGAAAGCCCTAAAGACTCCACCAAAAAACTACTAGATTTAATAAAGGAATTAGGCAAAGTAGCAGGATATAAAATCAACACCCAGAAATCACTGGCATTTTTATACACCAATAATGAACACACAAAAAGAGAGAAACAAAAAAACCAGTCCCATTTACCATTGCAACAAAAACATTAAGATACCTGGAATAAACGTAACCAAAAGAGATAAAGACCTATTCTCACCAGATATCAGGTTATACAAAAAAATCACTGTAATTTAAACAGCCTGGTACTAGAACAAAAACAGGCAGATAGATCAATAAAACAAAATGAAGAACCCAGAAATTGACCCAAGACAATATGCTCAATTAATATTTGACAAAGGTGGCAAGAGCATACAGTGGAGTCAAGAGAGACTCTTTAATAAATGGTGTTGGGAAAATTGGACAGTTACATGCAAAAAAAAATGAAGCTAGACCACCAACTTACACCATACACAGGAATAAACTCAAAATGGATAAAAGACTTAAATGTGACTCATGAATCTATAAAAATCCTAGAAGAAACCGTAGGCAACAAAATTTCAGACGTCATACGCAACGGAATTTTCACTGATACATCACCTAAGGCAACAGAAACAAAGGAGAAAATGAACACATGGGACTACATCAAACTCAAAACCTTCTGCACAGCAAAAGATACAATCATCAAAACGGAAAGGCAACGCATTGTATGGGAGAGCATAATTACCAATGATATATCAGATAAGGGGTTAATTTCCAATATATAGAGAGTGCTCATACAACTCCACAAAAGGAAGACAAAGAATCCAATTAAATAATGGGCAGTGGAGCTAAATAGACACTTCTCTAAACAGGACATTCAAATGGCCAAAAGACAAATGAAAAAATGTTCAACATCACTAATCATCAGAGAGATGCAAATTAAAACAACAATGAGGTTTCACCTGTCAGAATGGTCACCATCAACAAATCAAACAAGTGCCAGCGAGGGTGTGGAGAATAGGGGACTCTAGTACACTGCTGGTGGGAATGCAGACTGGTGCAGGAACAATATGGTGTTTCCTCAAAATATTAAAAATAAAACTTCCATTTGACCCAGTGACTCCTCTTCTAGGAATATACCCTAAGAAACCCAAAACACCAATCAGAAAAAATATATGTACCCCATGTTCATAGCAGCACTATTTACAACAGCTAAGATCTGGAAACAGCCCAAGTGTCCATCAGCAGATGAGTGGATAAAAAAGCAGTGGTACATATGCACAATGGAATACTATGCAGCTGTAAGAAAGAAAGATCTCTTATCCTTTGAGATGGCATGGAGGGACCTGGAGAGCATGCTAAGTGAAATAAGCCAATCAGAGAAAGACAAACATCACATTCTCAATTATTTGTGGAATATAATGAACAAAATAAGCTGATGAACAAAATAGATCTAGAGACGTGGATGTAGGGAATAGACTGACATACCTCAGAGGGATGGGGGTGGGGGAGCGGGAAGAGATAAACTAAAGAACTTATATGCATATATGCATAACCAAAGGACACAGACAATAATACAGTGAAGGTGGGGAGGGGCAGGAGGGTGTCAATGGGAGAAAAAGGAGAAACATCTGTAATAAAAAAATTAATTAATTAAAAAAAGATAATGACTATGGGGGAGCTTAGATGAACTATAGAGCAAAACGGAAATATAATTAACTGAATGGCTGCAAAATTCTGCGCAGAGTTGAGGTTAAGGACACTGGTAATTACATATTTACCGTGTGCCTGAGGCTGTGCTGGAGATTCAATGTACCACACCTGAACCTTCACAGAAACCATGTCACGGAAGAGGAAACGGAGACTGAGAATGTTTAGGTCCGTTTTTCAAGACTGTGCCACAGTAAGCAGAGGGGTCAGGCGACCTCACTGAGATCTGGGTGACTTATAAGGCCAGTGTTCTCGCCGCTCCAGGCAGCACCAAGCAACTCAGCACTGCGCCATGGGGGGCATTCGGCCGCTGCTTAAAGGCTTCCAGATGTTTGTGGTCTGATTTCTTCGAGGTCCTGACCCTGGGGACAGGTAGGATGGACCCGAGGTCAGAGCACCTTCTGCTGATAACGTTGGATCTTTGGTCCTCCCTCAGCCCACCCAGAAGTGCCCCCTGGAAGTCACGATGTGCTGACAATGCGGATAAATCCTGAGAAGTCAGTTTCTCCTTTCAAAGGATCCACGTTCTTCTAAGTCACTGGCGGGCTGTCAGCCTCACGAATCCAGGAATGCCTCCCCTGCTGGAAGCCCCCACACCGAGCACTGCCTCCGGAATTCCGAGAGCAGCGCCCCGCTCTGCTGGTAATGAAATAACGGGGTCACGGCTGCATCGACAGAAGTGCAGGCTGCGGCGGTCTGGTAGCAGCTAACGCCCCGAACACCCGAGTTCATCTGTATTCATTCACCCCCAGTGCCATGGATGGCTCCTGTGGGCTCGAGTTATCTCAGCCTCAAAGCTAATAGAGTTAAACCAGCTGGTCAATTCAAACAGGAGCAGAACCAGTGAGATGTTACTGTATTCTGAGATGGTGCTAATAAACTTTAATAGATTTCAGCTAACAACTTGGTATAAATTAGACAGCGTACTGCTGCTGAGGTAATAACTTTTGGCACTAAATAACAGAAAATCAAGCTCTGTGACCTGCGTCAAAGCATCCATCGAGCCTCCGAGATCCAGGCAGATTCCACTATTGATCACAGCTTCCTCTTCCCCACGCTCTAAGCAAACAGCAAACTGCTCCGAAATACAGCCCCACAGGAGCCCAGAGTTTTTCTCCCACTGGCTCAATAGCTCATTTACACGAAAAGCTGACTGTAATGAAAAACAGGGGTCTTCCAATGGGTGAGTCAGGAGCCAAGAGGTTGGACGATCCTCTCAAGGGCTTGCAAACACTGTTCATATTTTTCTGGAATCTTACAAAATGTTCACCTGCTGAATTCATTTCAATTCACTGCTATGTTAACCATAGAATCTGTAATTAGCAAGCTCTGTAATTAGCTCGGGTTAGGCTCTAGAGTCAATCGGATATGCAGCGAGGTCTGGACTTGGCATTAGGAGATGTTCCAGTCCTGGCTGTGGCACTAATTAACCACGTGACCGTGGGCAAGGCGTTGAACTTTCCTAGACCTCAGTTTCCTCTTCTGCCTGCCTGAGAGGGTTGTTGAGAGGCGGAGGGAAATGCGAGAATCCCTGTGAGAGTGTGTATAGGCTGGGACGTGCTATCCAAATACAAGGTATGAGATTCATTAGGCCACACGACTTGATGCTGGGTTCTGAAGGTTAGAGGGCCATCATGATCTTCAGAAATGGCCACACTGGCCCCTGCCCACTGGTCCTGGTCCCCACCCTACCGTCCCTTCAGTCCATACATTTGGGACCTTCGCAGACTTGCAGCCACGCTCCAGGTCAGCACTGGAACTTCTGTGTTGGTCCTCAGAGGGTCAGGAGCTGGCTTCAGAGCAGAGCTCTGCATGGGGTCATTGTCGTTGAAACATTTACCGTATTTCACTGCATCTAAGACACGCTTTTTTTCTCCCACAGTTTAACAGTCTGGGTTGGGATGTGTCCATCATCATCCGGCCTAGTTTAATTAGCAGGACCTTTTGCTCTCTTAGTGGCACACAGTGCTGGTGTGTCTCACAATCGAGATCCTCTCAGGTGTAACGGGCTAGGGAACCACCTGTTAGGAGCCAGGCACGTCTCTGGGTGCAGCAGACAGGGGGAGCCTAGGACAGAATGTTCCTCTCTCACGGTGATATAATTGCAAAATGAATACTCTGACCTTTGGAGTGTACGGCTGGCAGCATATTGAAAAGTTGCAAGTAACTTAGTAGCCAGTTGTCATCACACTATTGGCATAGAAATAGGTAGTTAATTTCTCAGTATACTCCCTTTACCATCTACTGCCACCTTTGAAAGTCATCATAAAATAATAATAGCTAACATTTATTGAGTGCTTACCATGTGTTAGGCATTATGCCACACAGTTTAAATGTATTGTGAGCCCATTTTATTTTTGCAAATGCCCCATAAGGTAAGCACTATTATGATCGTCACTTACTTTGGGGACAGAAGGCTAGGAGAGCTGACGTGCCTCACACAGGGTCCCAAGGCTGGTGAGTGCTAGAGATGAGACTCACACCCAGAGGGCCTGGCTCCCACACCCAGGGATGTACCGTAGACACTCTCCACTTCTCTTCAACGGTTCGGTCCTTTATCTCCCGCCAGAAACGGGAAGTTCTGGAGGCCACACAACGGGGATTCTTCTGGTCCCCAGTCCACGGCTCTTCTGCCCCCTTGCTTTCTCAAGGCTTCGTCGACATCCACAGCCCCCTCAAATTTCCCATCTTGGCATCTCCAGGAGCGGGCCTCCTGTAGTCCATGGGAAGGTCGAGTTGGCAAAGCTTGTCCATCAATGCCAACGATGCTCAGTAGATATCAACTCTTGTGTAGCCCAGACTACTCAGGCGCATCCCGCGCATGGTGGGCACGGAGGTGCCCGTCTATATACAGTTGTTATCACGGGCCTGTATTATCACCCCAGGTGACCACTGGGTGACTGAGACTAGAGCTGGAAAATGCTGCTGGGCTAGTTTTGAAACGGAAAGATTAGATTCGGAATGAGCAATCAGTTTCTTCCCCTGTGTGGCTTGGAATGCTGACTCACGGAATATTCCAGGTCTGGGCACCTCGGTCCCTGTCTGGGGAAAGTGAGCTGTGTATGTGAGGTTCAGGGGAGAGAGGTAGCTTTCCGAGCATATCCATTTGTGTTTGGTGCCCTGTGAGTGAACTAGCTATTAAATAATGGTTTTAAGGAAAGGTCTGGAGCCCCACCTTCAGTTCATGAGCAAAGACTAAATACATTGTAATCAGTTAGTGGGATCTGCCCTGGGTACTGGGTAGGCAGGTCTGTCTGCACACCGGCTGTGCATTCTCTGGACACCAGTCGTGATATTCATAATTAAACCTCATGCAGATAGAGCTTCTTATGTCCGGAGAGGGGACCCTGGGCAGTTGTCAAGTTTGCACATTGCCCACTCTTCCTCAGAGCTCCTCGTGGCTGTCTGGGTGTCATAAAATGGGTTTCCCCAGCTTCTCAGCGCTGAGGGAGAAGCAGACAGACCCAAGGGGACGGTCTTTGTGTCGACCTCGCTCCCGCCTGGTGCCTTCATGGAAAAAAGGAGGTGGCGTCTCTTTTGGCCCTCTGGGGGCACCCTTCCCCTGTGTCCCCGGGAGCCACTTCCTCCCCTCCTGCAGGAATTAGAGCAGTTGTGCGGCCCCTCCCCCGCCTGGGGCCTCAGCCTCCGGCAGTTTGAGAGGAAGCAGAGCACAGGTGTGCAGACTCGGATGAGCCCGCTTCCATGTTCCTGCCTGGGAAAACTGCCCTCCACAAACACATTTGTTGCTCATACATTATCTGTTGGCTATCTACCCATGTGCCCATCTGTCGAGATGGCAGTGTGCCTGATCCCAGGCCCCAAAGCCAGCTCCATTAAACCTAGGTGCCAATCACCAGCGAGTGGCTGCAGCAGATTCGAGTCTCTGGGGACCCTCCTCAGCACCCCCTGAGAACTCGGAGACTTCAGGCATGCTTCTGGCTTCCTCGCCCGGCTCCTGGCTGGGGGTGCAGATCCCGACTTGGGATGAAAAGACTTGCTCTCTGGAGGCCCAGGCCAGTTTGAACCGAGTCTGTTTGCTTAGAGAGAGGTGGTGCCGCTGAGGTGTGCGTGGATTGGACGGGGCCCGCCTGCACGGGCGGCGGAGGGGATGCAAATGCAGTAATTAGCACCACATCCCTGCCACTGAATCTCATATGTGTGAGTGTGTGTGAGTGTGAGTGTGTATGTACACACGTGTACCCCAGAAGGACTGAATTAATCCACGTCATCAGTAATAAATCAAATGTCTTTATTCCTCTCTCTTGTTCCAATGTGGGTTTGAAAGGTTAACAACCTGCTAACAAGGGCACCTTCTCATCTCTTGTGATGCCCTGAGCCCCAGAAGGCACCTGGCAGGGGGCAGGAAGAGGACTAACGATGGTTTGTGGCTGGCATGATGTCGGGCACATAGTAGACACTCAGGTAAAGCTGTTGAATGATTGACAACTAGCAGAGGTCTCCTCAGAGTTGCTGTGTAAGTGAAATATGATAACGTAGTTGTTTACGCTGGTTTTGGGGCCCCAGGCACCACTCTAGGCTATTGGGTGACAGTGGCAAGCAAGACAGACGAGAGCCCTAGTCCCACAGAGCTTATCTCCCATCAGGGAACAGACAAAAGCAAGCAGAGAAACGCGCAGTGGAACCCCCAGAGCTCAGTAGCGTTTGATCCCTTTCGTTTACTCCTCTGGACAGGAGCGAAGTGGAGAAGGCTGCACACATGGTAAGGCAGCTTCACCTGTGCTCGCTGGGTGCCCCCGCAGAGACACATCCTTGTGTGAAAACACACACACTCACACATATGCACCATCCTCTTGGACTTGGAATTTTCCTGAAATATACATTATTTTTTTCTTCTAAAATCTGTAACGGGAAGACCCATGTGATCTGACTGGGGATGTGGTCAAGGACCCCGAGAGATGTTCGTTTGGAGCCGTTGCCAGGTCACTGTCCCTCAGGTCAGAACACCTGAGCATTTCTTTGTAGTCCCTAAACTGTGTCTGACTGGCTGCCCCGGGGAAGGCATCATGGCTTCGGGGTCACGTAGCCCTCCATATCTAGCCTAGACAGCTACAGAGAGGAAGGGTGCTTACTATAGAATCAGGGTATGTGAAAGGTGGGTATTTGGGAGACTTCAAAATGGGAGGTGGGTTGTACTCTATTTTCTCTAAGATCTCATCTGCCTTAGAAAGTCTGTGATTCCTGGAACATTCCAGAACTCTGACCTCCATGGGCTGGTGGTTGGGACCTGTGGCTTGTCCATATGGTTGAAGTCATCTGGGGATCAGAGAGAGAATACTGTCTACAGTGGAGGGACTGCACTCAGGAAAACATAATATTCTATGACATGAAGACTGAGCCTCCTCGCCAGCATGCTTGGACCACTACGATATGTCTAATACCCAAATTACAATATGCAAGTAGCCCATTATAGTGTTGCCATGGTGATCATCTCCAATTATGACCAGCAGGATTAAGAAGACAATGTCTGTAAAGCTCTCCACGGCTGGTGGGCAAGTGCCCGTGGGGAGAGAGGAGGATCTGGGGTGGGGGCTGCTTCCAGTGTGCTGAGATGGAGCAGATCCTGAGCCCCAGGGAGTTTGCTGTGTGATGGTGACAGGCCATCTGCTCCGTTCATAGGGATCTTATCCATCTTGTCCATCACTATATCATCAGCACAAAGTAGGTACTCAGTGAGATTGAATGAATGAATGAATGAGTGAATGAATGTTGTTACTTTTCTCATTCCCCAAATAGAGTAAATGTGGTAGGAGTATTCTTAGTGCGGAGAAGTGGCCATCGTGGTGGTGGTGGGGATGGTGAGAGGACACTTCTCATTAGACCAAGAGAGAACACACTACCTTGGTGCTGGTTGCAAAACCTCAGCATAAATCAAATTGTCAAAGATAAAAAATCATCACTAGTGGGTTGAGAGTATCCATAAATATACCACTTCCTGCACGTTTTGTAGAAGCATAATTGGGTGCGCTGGTCGAGTAAATTGTGGTCTTTCCCTATCTCGGAATACCAGGCTGCCTTTTAAATGGTGGTGTAGAAATGCATTTGCCAACACAGAAGCCTGTGTATTCATGAGGATTAAGTTAAGGTCCAGGTAACAGAGAAGAAGAAAAGTGTTGCTTTAACAAGAGGGGAGCTGTGATGGGCCCCTCAAGCGTCCGGAACCGAGCCTCCAGATTTCTACTCTGTCAGGGCTGGTAGAAACCATTGGCACGGGGAAGCCCTTACAGAGCTGCAAGTAGCACATGGTCCGTCTTTGTAAAGATGTCCCCATTCTTCTCGACAAAGTTTGGAGCTGTTCTTATTCGTGTGACTTGTGCAAATTTAGCCGTGCTTGCGAAGACCCCAGGCAAAGGGGTCGGGACCACGGTTCTGCAGACGATCGTGACGCCTCCCTGATGACACTGCTTTTCATTTCTGTTGGCTCTTTCGGGTCCATTATATTCTCAGTTAATAAACCAAGTTTGGAGAAACACATTTCGTTTTTGAACTTTGATGCCACAGTGGTCAATGAAATGCATATGTGGATAGTAAATCAGGTTTATTTGAGTATTTCCCAGCATATCCCAATGCGTAATTGTGTCGGGTGATCTCTGAGACACCGAGAAGTGTTTGTGAAGATGCTCTTTACCAGCCCGCGTCTGCAGCCCTCTACGAAAGTGAGGCGGCATCTGCCCATTAGGGGGGACCCCGCAGCAGGGAAAACACAACCAGTCTTCCTGGAACACTCAATGCAATCCAATTAGACACGAGAGCATCACTTCAGTCCCGGCTTTGCCAGGATATGGCCCCAAGCCGAAATAACTGGCACCAAGTTTGGACTGTGATCACTTCTGGGAGGCAAGAGAGTCCTGGGAATCTGGGTGGGGTACGAGAATTAAGGGTCCCAAGGGACTGACGTCAGTGGGAGATGGTGACATGCTAATGGCAGGCAGAGCCTGATTTACTGAGTAGGCAAGGGTTAGACACAGCACTAGTCCTGACAGAGGCCAGAGCACTTTATCAGATTATGCATCATCCCCAACTTTATCGAGATATAATGAACATATGTCATTGCGTTAGTTTCAGCTGTATAACACAATGATCCGATATACGTGCCTACTGCAAAATGACTACTGCAATGAGCTTAATTCACGCCCAGTGCCTCACACTTACAAACATTTTCTTGTGAGGCGAACCTTTAAGATCTACTCTCTTAGCAACTTCTACCTACACAGTGTAGTATCATTAACTCTAGCCCCATGCTGTACACGACATCCCCAAACTTACAACTGGAAGTTTGCATCTTTTGACCACTTCACCCATTTCTCCCACGCCCCGCCCTCCACCTCTGCCAACCATCAATCTGTTCACAGTTTATACATTTTTTTATAGCAACTCTCGCTTTACTGATTTTTTTTTTGTCCCCTAAATTTGCATTTTCAGAGGTGTTTAAAACTAAAATAAAAAGAAGTCATTATGAGAGTGCTTTACTGTATTAGAGGCTCATTGAGCTGCAAGAAATGGCAACCAGGCCCTGGCCGGGCCACACGGTTGTTTGGAGCCTAGTCCCAATACCCCAAAGTTGCAGGTTCAATCTCTGGTCAGGGCATATTCAAGAAGCAACCAATATATAAATAAGTGGAACAACAAATCAATATTTCTCTCTCTCTTTCTCTCCCCTTCCCTCCTCTTTTTCTAAAATAAAAAGAAATAAATAAAAAAGAAATGGCAGCCGCCCTGGCCAGTTTGGCTCAGCGGTTAGAGCGTCGGCCTGCGGTCCTGAGAGACCCGGGTTCAGTTCCCGCTAAGGGCACGTACCTCGGTTGCAGTTAGTCCCCGGCCCTGGTTGGTTGTGCGGGTGGCAGCCACTCGATGTGTCCCTTTCACATTGATGTTTCTCTCTCTCTCTCTCTTCCTCTCTCTCCCTCCTACTCTACCTGAACAAAAAAATGGAAAAATGTCCTCGTGTGAGGATTAAAAATAAAAAAAAGAAATGGCAGCCAACACATGTAAGGAAACTTTTGTAAAAGAATCAGAGGTATCCTATAAACCCCAGAATGAGAAGTATGGCTAGGGGACAAAGGACCGCCCAGGAATTATGGAGCCACTCAGGGGCCGTGAGCTCTGCGGGTACAGGCCGAAGATGGTGGCCACAACGCGGCTGCCCGGGCCACCCTCCAAGGCTGCGTGGTCCTCCTGCACTTTCACAGCCACCTTAACCGACACTGTTCCCTCATGCCCCAATTCCAAACGCTGAGAAAATAGAATGTGATTGGTCCAGCTTCAGTTACTTGTTCATTCCTTACCCAATCAGCTGTGGTCGAGGGGCCAGGCTATGTGGGTTACAGGAACAGAGTCTTTGAGAAAAGAAAGAGGGCAGGTCCTCTGGAAGGGATGCAGAGTAGGGAGAAACGATTAGCAGAGGAAATGACTTGCATCTCTAATATATTTACCCAGAAGCAGAAGCAGAAGGGTTGAGCTCAAAGCCTAGAGGGTAGATTCCAGGGGAACAGAAATGCAGGTTCTGTTTTCCCTTCTTGTGGCTTCTCCATGTTCTTCTCTACCATTTTCTAATTACTACCAGCAGAGCAATCAATACAAGGTTATCCACAATAAGGACAAGTTAATTAAGATGATCAAATTAATCAGGTAATTAAGTGGCCTTCCCTGAGAAGTGAGCCTGCGGAGCTGTTAGTGGCATCAGGTCACATCCGTGGTCTTTATGTGGGCTTTTAGGGATCATGCCAATTGTGGATCAGGCCAGACTGGACCAGAAGTGACTTGTCTTCCTCATCAGTGGGCACATGATTTCTCTGGTCTTATCCATACAAAGTCCGCATTCCAGTACGAACTTGACCTTGGTCTCATTCTCACCGTGTGGACAAGGTAGTTAATAACTTATTTTTTCCTTTTCCCCAATAAACAGCACTCCAATCTATCTCTGGTGGTCCAGCTGAAAGACTACATTTCCCAGCCTCCTTTGTAATTAGCAAGTGGCCAATGAGAGCAAGTGGTTTTTCTGGGGTCCTTTGACAAAGCGGACCCAGCTGGGGCATATGCCCTTTCTGTTTCTGTTACTAAACTTTTCAGTCTATGCTTTGTCTTTTTTTTTTTTTTTCCTATTCTTTTACCTGCTATTACTTTACTGATATTTTCTATTTTTTCCATTTGTTTCGAGAGAATTTAGAGTTGATTGCTGAGGCATTGTTATGATGGCTGCTTTAAAATTCTTGTCGGATAATTCCAGTGTCTGGTTTGTCTTAATGCCCATGTTGGTTGATTGTCTTTTCTCATTCAAGTTGTGATTTTCTTGGTTCTTGGTATGATGGTTTTAATTGTATCCTGGTCATAATTGGCTATTATGGGTAGGAGACAGACTCTGGGTCCTATTTCAATCTTTTATTTTAGCAGCTATTTAGGGTCAGCACACTGGGCCTGGCATGCTTTTGTGGGCTGAGATATGACCCCAGGGTGAACATGTCCAATGATAGCTCAATTTTCAGAGCCCCGTGGTCTTGTTTGGGTCTGCTTGCATGTCCAGTGCTGCTGGGGCTCCCACTGGCCTCCAGTAGGGGACCAGGGGGTACCCCATGCCCACAGAATGGCAGCACTTGTTGGGGGAGGAAACTCTCAAACCCTGAGACAAAGGGTTCCTGGGGTGGGCTGCTTGTGGAAGCTGGATCTCTCTCAGCGGGCTCCGGGAGCTTCAGGCACTGTGAAGAAGGGGGCACTTCTCCCAACTCCTTATTTTGGGGGCAAAAAAGTAGCAGAAACCTGGTTCTGCTGATTGAAACCCACCGTGCCAGCCTTCGACTAAATCTCTCTGCTCTTTTCTTGTGTAAGAGAGAAAAATTCTACCCTATTTTAGCCAGTGCTATTTGTGTTGCCTGTAATATGCAACAGAACTTAACCCTAACGGACACAATCTCTGAAGGAGGGAAGGACAGACCTGGTGGGCCCCGTAGCTGGCTGACCCCGGCTCTTCCAGACTGAACAATTTGCCAAGGTCTACACCGTCCTGCTTGGCCCAGGCATTCGATCCTCTGAGTCAGAGAACGTCTTCTTGAGTGAAGACAGTGACTATGTCAAAAGTGGTTATAGTCTGATGAGCCTGAGTCTGAATCCCAGCTTCATCACGTAATGGCTTTGGGACCTCATGCAGTTACAACTATAAAACAAGGATAACATAACTGTGCTTCAAAATTGTTGTGAAGATTGAAAAAATGTAATGCACATGAGGTACCTAGTTGATACTAATTTTATTATCATCATTATCACCATTACTATCACCTTCTACCCATAGCAAACATTAAGGGTAATTTTATAAGAAATGAGTTACATAAAATACAGCATCTAAATAGTAAGAGCTAATATTTACAGAGCGCTTACTCTGAGCCAGGCACAGGTTACACACTTTGGGTTCACTCATTTAACCCACGCAAACCAACGCACACATAACCATCATTCTTCTTCAATGAGTCGAAGAGACTGGGACTCTAAGGCTAAGAACATTGTCAGAGTAACACAGGGGCAAAGGTGGGGCCGAGACATGGTCCTAGGTCTGTCCAGCTCCAGAGAGAAAGCTCTGATAGACCAGGAAATAGTATTTCAGGGTTTGAGGTTTGAACAATTAATTTCTTTCATTCATTCATTCATCATTCATTCATTCATTCATTCAGCCATTTGGCCTTTCAGGGAGTATTTATGAAGCTCTTATTCTGTGCCAATTCTGCGTTGGGCTCTATACATACAGAAATGGGCAAAACATGGCCTTGCCCTTAAACGATCCCCAACGTGACTGCAGGAGACAGAGATGTGAAGGAACTTGGAGTTGTGATGAGGTATGTGTGCATGGGGTGCGTTTGGGGCAGGCAGCAGAAAGCGATCCGTTCGTGGGGAGTGGAGGAAGGAGCTGTCCTCTAGCTCAGAAAGCCCGATTCTGCATTTCTTGAAAGGTCTGTTTTCTAACAGAATTTTGAAAGATCCTTATTTTCCTGTTTTGCTTGTGGCTAAGAAGTGTGTCAGCACTTACAAAATCATACCTGAAAAGCGACTTTTGTTAGTTGTGAATGGGAGAAACTGCTGTCAGTGTGAAGCCAGAAGGTGCGGTAGGTGCTTCAGCAGACACGCACTTCCCTCCCCAGAGGTCAGAGGAAGTGCCAGGCAGGTTAGGCGTGGCTTCTGTTTGCCCAGTACTTCCCCGACGCCTCATTTGCCTTCGAAACTTTCGCCAGTAGTGCAGTTGGTTGGATCAATGAGGAAAAGTCCAAGTGGTAAGAGAGCTAGAAATCAAGTAAGACCATCAGAGGCTGAGATCCAAAGGCAGTAGATTCTCTTAAATTCTCAGGAGGCCCCACTGGTCATTTCTCTTTCTCAAAGGCAATATCAGTTAAAACCCTCAGCTCTTTGCAAGGTCCTATGAAGACTATGTAAAGAGAAGCCACAGAGTGGGAGAAAATATTGCAATACATGTAGCCGTTGAAGACTTGAATCTAGAATATAAAAAGAACTCCTACAACTCAATAATAAAAGGCAAATTACACCCCCAAAATAGACAAAACATTTGAACAGACAATTCACAAATGGACAATAAGCATACAAAAAGATGCTCACATTCCTAGTCATTAGGAAAGTGTAAACTAAAACCAATAGGACACACCGCTACACCTGCACTAGAATGGCTCCAATGAAGAAGACTGGGAAGCCAAGTGTTAGGAAGGATGCGGGTCAACTAGAATTTCCGTATGTTGCGGGCACAGCTGTAGAATGGTATAAACACTTTGGAAACCAATTTGGCAGTTTCTTATAACGTGAAACATTCGCTTCCCTTATGACCCAGCAATTCCACTTAAGGATATTTACCCAAAACACATGAAAACATATGTCTACGAAACAAGAGTTTACAAGAGTTTCATGAAGCCTTTATTCACAATAGCCCAAAATTTGAAATAACCTAAATGTCTGTTATCTGATGAATGAATAAACAGGATGTGGTATAGCCAAACAATGAAACACTACTCAGCAATGAAAAGGAATCATTGCCTGATTAAACAACCTACTGACCTACAGAGACACATGACAACAAGGGTAATCTCAAACACATCAAGGTTGAATGTGAGCCAAAGAAGCCAGACTACATACTGTACAAGTCCGTTATAGAAAACTCTTAAAAATACCACAGTGACTACATTAGTTTCCTAAGGCTGCCATACAAATACCACAGACTTGGTGGCTTAAACAAGAGAATTTTTTCTTCTCACGATTCTGGAGACTGGAAGTCGGAGATCAAGGTGTCGGGAGGGTTGGTATCTTCCAAAGGCCTTTCCTTGCCTCACAGATGGCCACGTTCTGTCTGTGTCCTCTTGTGGTCTTCCCTCTGTGCATGTCTGTCACAATCACCTCGTCTAATGACAACACCCATATGACCCCATTTTACCTTGATTACCTCTCTAAAGTCCCTATCTCCATATACAGTCACATCCTGACAAACTTCAGCATATGAATTTTGGGAAGAACGCAGTCAGCCCATAATAGTGGCAGAAAGTTTCCTTGGAGCCAGAGGTGAGAAGGACTGATTACAAAAGTGCATGAAGAGTCTGGCCAGTATGGCTCCCTGGTTGAGCATTGACCCAGGCACCAAGAGGTGGCCGGTTTGATTCCCGGTCACAGCACATGTCCAGGTTGTGGACCCAATCCCCAGCAGGAGGCATGCAGGAGGCGGCCGGTCGATGCTCTCTCTCATTGATGTTTCTATCTCTATCTCCCTCTCACTTCCTCTCTCTCTCTAGAATCAATAAAGGGGAAAAAAAATTTTTTTTTAAAGTGCATGAAGAAACTTTTTAGGTCAGTAGAAATTATATAGTAATGTGATAGTTTAATTGTTCTATTTCTTAATTTGTTAGTGATATGGGGTACATACTTTGTCAAAACTCAATAAAATGAATACTTAAAAAAAGTGCATTTGTTGTATATAAATTACACCTCTATATAATTGATTTAAAATAAACCCTTCATAATATTTTAGGAATTTTTTGTAATAAAAGTAATACTTATTCATTATAGAACATGTAGATTATGAAAATAAGCAAAAAACATTATAATAACATATGATTGTTCCACTGTCCTAATTTTGTTGTATATTATTAATTTATATGTATATGACATATTTGTACAGGTATATCTTCTAATGGCAGAATACAACACATAATTTTTTCTGTATTTTCTCACTCAGCAATAAAATTTTGACTCATGACAACCATTCATTGTCATTAAATTTTATTCTATGACTTCATTTTGAATAATTTTAGAACTTGTAGACCATTGTTTCATTAGCTGCTTTTAATTGTTTGACACTTAGGTCATTTGTGATATATTTTTTTAATCAAAACCAAAGCTATACATCCCCAAAGCTGAATCTGTGCACAAATCCATAATTATTTTCTTAAGAAGCATTCTAGAAGTAGAATTTCTGGGTCAAAGGTCAGACAGATTTTAAGGATTTAATATCTATATTTTATACATATATAATTGTTATGTATGTATCACCAATAATTGGGGACGTCTGAACTATAACCAGATGAAGCAGTTAGAAATGTTCGCCAATGGAGAAGAGGAAAATGATATCTTATTGTGTTTTAGTTTGCGTTTCACCAACCTCTTCTTCCTATCTTGGTTGTGAGGAAATTGGACCCAGAAGTTTAACTAAGTTCAAAGGATGGAGCAGGAGCCAAGAGGATGACTTCTGACTGTCTAGGTCGCCCCAGCCCGGGGTCAACCGACTAATATCGGTCCTGACACTAAACAGATCCCTGGGCAAAGGGAACTTCTGAAGCAGATCCCAAGTCCAAGCACAGCCCTGGCCAGTGGGTGGGAAAATGCTTCAGTGCCCAACATCCTGGTCCAGTCTCAGGCAGCTGACACCTGGGGGGAGGAAAGCAGCTCATGCTGCAGGTGTCAGGACGACCAGGGCCAGCACCCATCCCATCGTCCTCCCCTTCACCGGCTCCGCCCGGGGACGCCCTGACCCACACCTGAGCTCTCCCTTGGGGGATCAGCAACCAGACAAAAAGAAAACGGTCCGTGTCCTTCCGAAATGAATGTTAGTAACTACAGAAAAACTTGCTTGTCGGTAGAGGGACATATTTTTCTACCACATTCCAAGCTCCAGCTCAGCCCATGACTTTTGCTCCACTTTCCTGATGAGGGAGAAAATCTGTCCATCCTCCGGTCTGAAAGAAAACTTGAGAGGGGACAGCTCCTAACGACAGAGCTGCTGGTGCCGGGAAAGGACGATGTTGTGCATTGTGAACACGGGGACCGATGAGGTCAGAACCACCCCAGGGACACGAAAATATATATTTATGTAAGAGGCCGTAAAATTTGTCTGCAATTAAGTTTTACCAAACCCTCAAATCTGTTGTTTGGTTTTAAGCAGATGTTGAAAGGGTTTATCCTGGATTCCGTCTTTATTGATAGGATGCCTTTTGATCTGCAGCCAAAGAAGAAATCTGGATGTTATTTTGGATTTGGAAATTTCCTTTAAATAAACATATTAGTTAAGTATGTAAATCTGCTTATCATCACTTGGGTCGTATCGCCGGGTGGGGAACATCTGCGGCCTGGTGGCAGCCGACTTCCTAATTCACACTTGGAGCACGTTCACCAGGTACTGCCGAGCAGCGTCGTCCTGGCTGAAGTCAGCTGTGGCCGCACACAGCTCCTGACAGGCCTGAGGCTTACATTTGACTCTGGAGAAATCCACCGAGCGGTCTGGGCCCAGGCTCCAGCCCCCTTCAGGATTGATTTCAGAAATTAATTGTTAACATTTTGGATTATGAATGGTGGAGATCTGTGTTGTTTATCTGAACCGCCAGCGTGTAATTCCGGGAAGGGATTATATGACCTCCTCCTGGTAAGCACTGAAGTGGGGTCATTCATACCACTTTCTGCCATAAAGCTCTCCCACTTTATGGAGGCGCCTCTGCCTCCAGTTCAAACGACACACGATCGACTTCCGCCTTTGAGTCGAGTGACTCGCTGTCCCGTGGGCTGGCGGGTGACGAACGGCAGCGGCCTGGCCTCCCACTAATGCAGGTAACAGAGCGTATAAATCCAGGGCCTCTGCCCTCCACACTTCCAGGCCAGGACACAGCGCCAGGGAGCCAGCGTCTGGAGAGCTCCCCAGGGAGTGAAGACTGCTCAACGCAGAGGATGCTCAAGCCGTCGTCGGTTGACCCAGCAGCGGAAATTCCTGTTCCAAGGCCCAGGGAAGTGACTTGTGGGAAAGAGGCATTTCAGAGCAGCTGTGCTTCTGTGTGTCTGCAAAAGACGTCCTTGGGGTATCAGCGAGGGTGAGTAGCGCCAGCTTCCATAACAAAGACCCCCAGTTTGAACGACGTGAGAGGTGAAAGTGTGTTCCTCCGTCACATTCCTGGGCAATGTCGGCCAGAGGGGCGGGGTGCGGCTTTGCTCCACGGGCCTTCATGGGTCGGGCTCTCCATGCGGCTCGGCTAGGCCCTGGCTTCCAAGTCCTCTGTCTGGCTGGGAGGTCAGGGAACTCAGGGAGCATGTAGGGAGGTGGTTGTAAGCCAGGCAGCAAGTGGCCCTTGTCCAGAGCCCAGTCACATGGTCGTATCTAACTGTAAGGCAAACTGGAAAATACAGTGCAATTGTGAGCCCAGGGAAAGACATCGGGTGCTCATTTAGTCTTATAATAGGCAGCTTGGCTGGGAGAATAACAACAAAATAATAGGTACAATACCTGACACTGTGGGGTAATATGTGCTCAACGCTGAGCTTTGGAGCATTACCTTGTTTACTGCTATTCTTCCCATTCAATAGGCGAGTAAACCGAGGCCAAGGGAGCTGAAGTCACTTCCTGAGTCATATGACTGTGAATAGTGCGGCGGAGACCCAGGCCCAGAGCAGGTCTGACTTCAGGTCGTGTGAGCTCAGCTCTGCTGTCCTTAGCCACTTCTTCATATGCCTCCGGCTGGTGACGGGCCTGTTCCCACCCTTTCCTCTCGTCCTCATGGAGACCAAACACAGCACTGTGACCCAGTCCCCTGTTGCCCTCCGCACACGGTAACCAATCCATGGTTACCTTCAGTAACAAACAACGCAGAGTCCTTGCTCTGGGGTGGGAAATGCAGAAGGCTGGTGCCATGTTCACTCCAAATATCACTCGAGTTACCATTTTCCCTTTCACATGCAGTGAAATTTAGCAAACATTTAGATGACCCCCGAGGCCCCCAATGATCCTAAAGATGTGGGTCACTTCAGTCTTCATTTTATCCCAAACTTATGCTTTCTGGACCAATTTAATTACTCCCCCCGCTCCCCCCTTCACTGTCTCTCCCCTCCCCCTCTGCTCCCCTCCCCCCTTTCCTAGCTACTTCATCCTCCAGTGTTCCCTCTCTCTTCCTCTCTGTCTTCCTTTCATTTAATAAATATTTTCTGTGCACCTACTTGTTACCAAATATATAACAGTAACAAAGACAGTCAGTGTTTCTCCCTTCCCAGTGCTTACATTACTTTTCCACAACAAAAGGTATGATTTCTGCAAAGATATTGTTCATGTGAAGAAGAGTGAGAATCTCCAAGTAGCTTTACAGTGGGGGTGTGAGCAAATCCTAAGCCCCCGGCAAAGCGACTTCTTTCCGGGTACCAAGGACGTGCGCCTCAAATCCCCATCGTACCGGAATATGGATAACTACGTGTTTAGGAACATTTGGGACTCATGTGCAATGATGAAACCCAGGAATTTTAAATTTGTGAATGTGTAGGTTTTGCTGCAGGGGTGACAGATACCTGTCCTCTTCAATTCCAAGCCTGTGGCAGACATTGCTAATCAAATGCAGCACTTTTTGCTACTGAGCTCAGGTACAACCTCAGAATCCAGTCAACACATTGCTGTCAGCAGCCCCAACTAAGCTGAAATTTGCAGCAACAATGAACCTATTTGCCACCCTTAAAACGCTGTATACCGACTGTCTTTAAATATGGACACGTGCCCAGCCAGTGTGGCTCACTGGTTGAGCATCGACCCATGCACCAAGAGGTCACCAGTTTGATTCCCAGTTAGGGCATATGTCCAGATTGTGGGCCTGATCCCCATTGGGAGGCATGCAGGAGGCAGCCAATTGATGTTCTCTCTCGTCAATATTTCTATCTTTCTCTCTACCTCTCCCTTCCTCTCTCTCTAAAATCAATAAGAAAAAATATTTAAAAAATAAGTAATGTGGATATGCAAATGTATTTAACATACTTGTGCTTGGGTGATACTTTTGGTGCACACAGGAATATATATTTGAACTAAATGAAAAATAATACAAAATTGCTAACTGGGTAAAAGAAGAGAGCTCAAGGGAAGATTCAGGGAGGAGGTAGCAAAAGAGTAGATCGTTGTTGGGACTGGAGAGCCCTGCTGGGGTTGGAGCACGTGTCCACTGGCGAGAAGCTGGGCTGGCAGGACCCTCACCTCAGCACTGCGCATGTCCTCAGAGCCACACTTTGTTGACTGTGGAAAGGGCTGCCCTAGAGATGAGAAGTAGCTGGGACTAAACTTTAGGTCTGTTTCCGTCATGGGGTTCATATGGTCAGAACAGACCTCCTCCTCTTTCCCCCACCCACCCCTTTTGTATCTTTGTCCACGTGGCCCTAATGGAGATGGGAAGCTGTGACTCACTGGTTGGCATGGTCATGGACTAGTTGGCACGGCTCATGAACTGGGTTGGCATGGCTCATGGACTGGGTTGGTGTGGTTCATGGATTGGTTGGCATGGCTCATGGACTGGGTTGGTGTGGTTCATGGATTGGTTGGCATGGCTCATGGACTGGGTTGGTGTGGTTCATGGATTGGTTGGCATGGCTCATAGACTGGCTTGGCATGGCTCATGGACTGGCTTGGCATGGCTCATGGACTGGGTTGGCATGGCTCATGGACTGGGTTGGTGTGGTTCATGAATTGGTTGACATGGCTCATGGACTGGGTTGGTGTGGTTCATGAATTGGTTGGCATGGCTCATGGACTAGGTTGGTGTGGTTCATGGATTGGTTGGCATGGCTCATGGACTGGGTTGGTGTGGTTCATGGATTGGTTGGCATGGCTCATAGACTGGCTTGGCATGGCTCATGGACTGGCTTGGCATGGCTCATGGACTGGGTTGGCATGGCTCATGGACTGGGTTGGTGTGGTTCATGAATTGGTTGACATGGCTCATGGACTGGGTTGGTGTGGTTCATGAATTGGTTGGCATGGCTCATGGACTGGGTAGGTGTGGTTCATGGATTGGTTGGCATGGCTCATGGACTGGGTTGGCATGGCTCATGGACTGGGTTGGTGTGGTTCATGAATTGGTTGACATGGCTCATGGACTGGGTTGGTGTGGTTCATGAATTGGTTGGCATGGCTCATGGACTGGGTAGGTGTGGTTCATGGATTGGTTGGCATGGCTCATGGACTGGGTTGGTGTGGTTCATGAATTGGTTGGCATGGCTCATGGACTGGGTAGGTGTGGTTCATGGATTGGTTGGCATGGCTCATGGACTGGGTTGGTGTGGTTCATGGATTGGTTGGCATGGCTCATAGACTGGCTTGGCATGGCTCATGGACTGGCTTGGCATGGCTCATGGACTGGGTTGGCATGGCTCATGGACTGGGTTGGTGTGGTTCATGGATTGGTTGACATGGCTCATGGACTGGATTGGTGTGGTTCATGGATTGGTTGGCACGGCTCATGGACTGGGTTGGTGTGGTTCATGGATTGGTTGGCATGGCTCATAGACTGGCTTGGCATGGCTCATGGACTGGGTTGGCATGGCTCATGGACTGGGTTGGCATGGCTCATGGACTGGGTTGGTGTGGTTCATGAATTGGTTGGCATGGCTCATGGACTGGGTTGGTGTGGTTCATGGATTGGTTGGCACGGCTCATGGACTGGGTTGGTGTGGTTCATGGATTGGTTGGCATGGCTCATAGACTGGCTTGGCATGGCTCATGGACTGGGTTGGCATGGCTCATGGACTGGGTTGGTGTGGTTCGTGGATTGGTTGGCATGGCTCATGGACTGGGTTGGTGTGGTTCATGGATTGGTTGGCATGGTTCATGGACTGGGTTCGCATGGCTCATGGACTGGGATAAACAGAGATCTGCTTGCTCTCCAGAGGGTAGCTGGAGTGACAGAGGGATTTCTGCCAGGGATAGGACGAGAAGGAGTCACCGGTTGAACAAGGACTCCCAGCAGCCCGAGTAAAGAGTCTAGATTTTACCATGCTTACTTCTGTGTGTTTGTGTGAACATGTATGCTGTCATGGGGCTGTCCCCCACAGCTGACTTCAAGGACACCTGCTGTCCCAGTTAATGTGCTCAGTCATATACAGAGAGAAAACCAGCGGTGTGCCAGAGTGGGGGTGGGGTGGTGGTGAGGGGGGCCACCCAGGGTATAGGCGGCAAAGGGTGCGAAGTCAACAGGGAATTGAAAACAATGGCAAAATTACTAAAAATTGTTTATTTTTTATTATAATCATACTCCAGCAGTTCTAAACTACCATCCTTATTCCCAGCGCTCTCCCTGAACAGTACATTTGAAGCCTAAAGGGCCCCTTGGGGCAATTAACCCCTGTGGTTGAAAATGGTTTCCTGCCCCTTCTCACATTGGCCCCCTGGCCTCACCCATTACCAGCCCCGGGGGGTGAAGGTTTATGAGGCACAAACTCCAAAGACTTAGTAAGGACACATTGGTTGTAAAAACAATTAATATTTTATTTTGTTAAGTAATTATTAAATGATTGTTTTTGTCTTCCCAAGGCTTGTTTATTTGCCTTTCCTTCACTTGAAAGTGTTCCCCGAGTGTCCGTGGTGTCAGGCCAGGTGCTGGCGCGAGGGGTCACCGCACCGCAGACCACAGGGACATGGAGCTCGCGCTTTAGAGCAGGACTAACTGAGCGGGAGGGACACGCACAGTGATGCTAACAGCCACCGGGCAGATTTTAGAATCCAACTATGTGCTGTCTACAAGGAACTCACTCTGGATTTACGGACACACACAGGCTAAAAGATGTTCTAGATCTTGGTAATCAAAAGAGAGCAGGTTGGCTCTCTGTATCAGACAAAATGGGCTTGCAGTCAAAAACCATCGCAAGAGACAAAGAAGGATATTATATTATGATAACAGGGTCAATTCATCAAGAGAATAGAGTAGGTATAAGTACTATATATGCACCCAATATCAGAGAACCTAAAAATATAAAGCAAACATTGACAGACCTGAAGGGAGAAATAGACAGCAATATAACAATAGGAGACTTTAATACCCCTCTATCAATAACGGGCAAAACATCAACACTCAAGATCGATAAGAAAACAGAAGACGTGACCAGCACTCGAGACCAGATGAACCTGACAGGCGCGCACAGACATACGCATTCCCCCCGACAGCAGCAGAATTCACACCCTCTCCGGCACAGACAGAACTTTCTCCAGGATACATCACGTGTGAGGTCCCAGAACATACCTTAACAAAGTTAAGAAGACTGAAATCATATCAAGTATTTCTGACCGCAATAGAGTGAAACCAGAAATCAATAGCAGAAGGAAAATAGGAAAATTCAAAAATATGTGGAAATTAAACAGCACGATCTTGAACAACTACTGGATCAACAAAGAAATCTAAAAGGAAATTAGAAAACACCTCGAGGCAAGTGAAAATGAAAACACAACATACCGAAACTTATGGGATGCAGCAAAAGCAGGAATAAGAGGGAAGTTTATTACAACCAACGCTTACTTTAAAAACAGAAGAAAGACCTAAAAATAAACAAGCTACGTTTATGCCTCAGAGAGCCAGAAAAAGCAGAACAAACTGAGGCGAAGTTAGCAGAAAGAAGGAAGCAACGCAAACGAGATGGTTTTAGCTAGCGTAAAGTGTAATGAAGGGGAACATTCTAGAGTAATGAAGTAGAAAGCGGTGGGCAGGGGCAGGCCTCTTTGGATAGGGTGATCAAGGATGACCTCTCGGAGGAGGTGACATTTGAACCGAGACTTGCAGGATGGGAAGGAGCCTGCTGTGGCAGAAACAACAGTGAATGACAAGATTCGGAGGCGGAAACACATCTGGCATGTGGGGAGCATGAAAGAAGTCCTGTGCAGTGAGGAACAGGGGAGCCTTTGAAGGGAAGAAGCTGAACAGAGGGGCGGGGGCATCCATCCTGCAGGATCAAGGACCGTGCTATGGAGTTTGCGTTTATAACAGAAGTAAGGGGATGAGTGATGAGAATTAAATTGAAGCTCTTTGACACTTTCCCCCTTATCTCCCTAATTATTATTAGTTTTTTTTCTTTTCCACATTCATGTTTGCTAGTTTCATGACCTCCCTCAGGCACGACAGAGCTTACCTGCCCTACCTTCACTGTTCCTTCATTTCCCTTCTGAAAGTCTTCTCATCGACACCCAGCTGCCCTACATGGTGTTCTCTACATTCTGCAGACTGGCAAGGTGATGGGGAGAAAGGTTTGAATGACCCCAGGCCTCCTTCTGACCACTCCCAGTGCTCAGAAATGATGCCAGTTGTCTAGGTCGGAGGAGACCAACCAGAGGGACCCAGGCCTCCCTTTCCCCCTGAATGGCATTTATTACCTTGAACTTTTTGTGAGCTTCCTTGGGGAAAGAGCCGGGTGTCTGAGGATGAGCAGAAGAAAGGAAAGGTTCGGAGCTGTGCAGGCCTGGGAGAGTTTGGAGAAAAGGGTAGAGGTCAGCCAGTGATCCCTTCACCTGACCTCTAGGCAGAGAAAAGTTATCTCCACCACGTATATTTCTCTCTTCAGTCTTCAACAAGGTCTTTTTCCTTTGACCTTTATCTGTGGAATTGAGAAAAAACAAACACACACACAACCATTTAAGAACTTAAAATATAAACTCACTTGGGGTGGAGAAAGTCTGGCTATTCTCCGATGAAAGAATAAAAATAATGGTGTTCGCTCTCTTGCTGCGCGCGCGCACACACACACACACACAATTTGTCAGCAGTTGATAAGCTCTGGCTGCTAGATTCTGGCAGATTCTGCTTTGACACAGGTCAGGTGGATTCTATTTTTTTCCTGGAGTGGAATAGGACGTCTACAGAGTCCCTGCTTTAGTTTCTTTCTTTCTTTCTTTCTTTTTAAAAAAGGAAAATAAATCATAGGAATTATGCAGCAAGCTGAACAATGAATGGATGGAGCCCTAGGAGATAAAGGGCAGGTGGATCTTGGCTTCTTGCCTACAAAAAGCAAATGTCTTTTACTTTGGAGAGAGCAGGAGGAAAATTTGAGGTTCCCAGAGCAAGGAGGGCAGAACTGAGGCCTGGTTTTTGGAGTCCCTTGAGAAAGGAGACTCATTGTGGTTCTTTCAACCCTGAGGAGACATGAGACACGCAAGCTTGCCTGTTTTTACCTATTGTGATGGTTGGCGAAGCCCCTTAAACCTTCCAGATTTCTGTGAAGAAGCCAAGTGAACCACACTCCCCCACAGAGATAACTTTAGAGATTCAGGAGTCAGTATGTGCTTTGCTCTTCACAGTGTGACCTGAGAACTTGCCAGTATTACACAGTCATTAAGAATGTATTGATTACTCACTCACTTTTGGTTCCAGATCGGACAGACAGGACCCCAACAATGCTCTCTGGTTGGGAAATGAAGGCATATCTTTATTGTATTAGGATTCTTTTCAAGTCACAGAAAACCCAGACGAGAACAAAAAGATAAATTATTGACTCAAAGAAGTGAAAAAATCCAGAATTAGGGTTGTGTATCAGTTAGTTATTGATAAACAATAGATCACTTGATTATATTGTAGCTTAAAACAACTACTTATTTAGCTCAAAACCTGTGGGTCAGCGATTTAAACTGAGTTCAGTTGGATGGTTCTGGTCTCCACTGGGTTCCCTCATTCTGTGGTTACAGATGGGCTAGGTGGCACAGCCTCTGGTCCTGGCGGGGCGACCTGGCTCTCGTCCACCACTCCTCCTCCGGCAGCTAGCCCAGGCCTTGCTGCACGGTGGCATGACTCTGAGAAAGAGTGAACGGGTATGCCATCACGTCCAGTGCATTGCATTGGCCAAAGCAGGTGACAAGACCCGTCCTTATTCAAAGGGTAGAAAATCATTTTCATTTCTTAACACTCTCAATGAGAGAATCTGCAAACTCACATTACAAAGATATAAGGAGGTATGAAAAGTTGTGTATATTTTTTTCCCATAAACTGCTTTAAGGCTGGCTTCAGGCAAGGCTGTTTTGGGGGCTTGGATATGGTCATCACTCTACTCTGTTGACTTCAGTCTCTGCTGACTATTGGCACAATGGCTACAGCAGTTCCTGTGGCCACATTCACATCTTGGGAAAGGACAGCCCATCTGATCATTTATTGCATCTCAGCCTCTGGGATCATGTCACCATAACTAAACCAATCTCTGTGGCCAGGGGGATGCAGCACATTGACTGGCTCAGACTGGTCACATGCTCTGCCCTTACACTGGGGATGGAACCCCAGTAGAAGTATCAAGACTGTGAGTAGAAAGTGATGGAAGCTCAGGTGAAAATTGGTGGCTCTTTCCAGGTGAAGTGTAGGCTCTGCTGGTGATGGTGAACATGGCGCAGTGTCAGCAGACGTCCATAGCATACCCGTAGCAGAACACGATGTATTTGCTGAGCCTCCATTTGCTGGATCCATAGATAACACGGTAAGTTAGGTGAAGGGCAGGGCATCCAGGTCTGAACTCAGACATTCAGACACCACACTCTTCATTTTGGCCTGAATTATTCTCCTCCGCACTGGGCATAACTCTACGCAAAATGAGTAATAGGTGGCCCTGCCTGGCGGGGCTTTTCCTATGTGATAGAAATATCACCCCAACGGCAGCATTGGCTTTTGGCGATCATCTTCTCCGTGTTGTGGGATCAATACACTTTCAAATGCTTGCCCATTCCCCGAGGCATTATCTCCCCAAACTTCTTTGTCCCTGCTTATATTTGTCAACTTCACAATCCTTTCATTGCAGCAAAAGCTTTGGGAAGCAACAAATAAAAGCAGGGATTATAAAAGGACTCTTACTAAAGCACGCTTTCTTCGAGGCGCAGCGCACAATGCCCTCCGTTCTCCCCTCGTGAAAAGATGCGTTTTCTCGTTTAATTAGAACAGACCTCCATTCCATTAGAAGGGGACAAGTAGGGTGGCAGGATTGAGACTCCAGGCCCCGAGAAAGAAAGGTTGATTTCTTTCAGCTCCAGCCAACTCTCAGCGCGCACGGCAACTTGGTGAAACTGGCTGTCATATTCTGAGAAGCGTGAGTGTGTGGAGGGCCTTGCATCCCTGCCACAGAGTAATTGGTCATAGTCTCCATTTTGTTGTTGGTTTTCTGTTGTTGTTACTTTGCAATTACAGCCTGTGTTGGAGAAATGCAAAGCCAAGTACATCAATTAGGGCCCTAGCAGGAACCAGATGGCACACTCAATTTGGATAATTCAAGGGGAGCTTGGTGAAGAGATTGTTTGCAAAGACATGAGCAGGGTTGAAGGAAACCCCCTGGGACTGGATTGTACCCCAGTGTTAGCAAGTGTGGGGAACCGACTCATTTAGAGCAGGGGCTGGCAAACCATGGTCCATGGGCGAAGACTTGCCCCCTCCTTGTTGATGAAAATAAAACTTTATTGAAACACAGCTACACCCACTTGCTTAACATTCAGGTTTGGCAAAAGTAGGCTTACTGTTCTGAGCACACAAAATACAAGAGTTGATTCTTGTATTATTATTTATTAAGTATGGTACTATTTTTCCATATTGAACAACTGTAAATCTACTTTTGCCCCACTCTGTATTGTCTGTGGCTGCTTTCAGGTTTCAAAGGCAGAGCTGAATAGTTGCATCAGAGACTGCACAGCCTGTGACACCTAAAATACGTATTATCTGGTCCTCTGCAGAAAAGGTTTACGTGAGAGCTGGAGCAAGGCACGAGCACAGCGTCAGCACTTCCTTAAATTTCGCATGTAGCCACCTCATTAGCCTGATTGGCTGATCCTGGACCCAGAGAGTAGGTCTAGGAGAAGGCCACCTGACAGGTGTGTGGCTTTCCGGAGGGAGATGCATCCCACCTGCAGCTGCTTTGCAGCCCTGGAGATGGAGCGCAAACCTCCTTCCTCCCAAGCCTTCTATGGGCTCGTCTCCCTGGAAGGTGCAGGGCCAGGGTGCCAGTTAAAAGGGGTCGCAAAGATCAGCCTCTTGGAGACAGTAGAGTGGAGAAGGGGGAGAGAGTGTCATGGGGCAAACAGGACAAGGAAGAAAAGAACTGAGAGAGCCCGCTCCAAACCCCAAGGGGCTCCCGCCACCGCGGAGTCACGGCCGAGCCCGGCAAGGATGGTGTGATCATTCAGCCTCAAGAAACTGCATTATCCAGCTGCCAAGTGGTCTACCTTAAATATACACAATTTTTATTTGTGAGTTATGCCCAGTAAAGCAGGAAAAAGAATTGGAATAAAAATAAAATCCAAGGAAGGAAAGTTGTCTGCTAATTGTTTCAAACAGCACTCGTTGTACCCTCCAAAAGTAGGAGCCACGTCCCAGGTCTGAGTTATACAAAGCAGGATGCGCCCTTGCTTCTCTACCCACACATTGCGATGACTATTACATGACGATTCTGTGCTTGTTTATTCCAAGTTTGTTTCCCCACAGGTAGGCTCCACGGTCCACTGACCTACCCCCGTGCCCAATCCAGTGCCTGGCATATAGCAGTTGTTCATGAATATGTGTCAAACAAAGAACACATGGAAGACTTTGAACTTAAAAATAGCACCGAATGTCTATGGGATGGAGAATGAATGAGGAAATGGCAAACATGGAAAGTGTTAATAAGGAAGTCTGCTTGTCAGAAGCCACTGGGGCTCACAGGTGGAGTTGAAATGAGGAATGATTTTAAAAGACACATAACTTAAATATTAAATTTTATCTATACATGTCTATACATATATGTATAGATAAAATTATACACATATAATTATATATATATTATATATATATATAATTTTGGCAAGCATTTGGTGTAGGACTTGGACCTTTTATTTAAGGCTACATCACATTGCTCAGGTTCTAGATTGTCTTGCTTACATAAAGCACGTTCACAATGTATTATCTGAGTTTTGGTTTCTTTTAAAATGGAATATGAAACCTTACGAGACTAAAAGAATATTCCAGGGCTGTTTCTATATCGTTCTTCACAATTTTCCTCCACTTTTGACAGATTTTTCAACACTCTATTTAGTGACTTCCCTTCATCAAATATTTCCAAAGCATTCCATCCAGTGTTCACAGAAACGTCGCCGCTTCCGCTGTTGCTCACATTGCACTGATGTGCGCAGCACAATAATGGGCGTGACTGGAAGGAGCGGGTTTGGGGATGGACGTCATGGCTCCTGGTGAAAACCGGGGCCATCCTGGAAAGCAGCCTGCTCGCCCTGAGCCTCCAGCCAGCTGGGAGCACGAGAACTGAAGTTTTACAGGCAGAAGGGAGAACTTTGAGTTTGGTGAGTTGGTTCAGTGGGATTTAGAAAGCATCTCTCAATCTGTTTTAGCTCCTGTTGCAAAGGGTGATGCTTTCATCATTGACATTTGCCCTTCCATCCTCTGCTGACTCAAAACAATCCTAAGAAACTCAAACCAAAACCACCACTCTGGACCTGGTCTGCTGGTTTCTGCCCCAGCACAGACCCTGGCCGTCACCTGCTGGCCACCACACACCCATTCTCCTTAGCCGGACTTTTGCCCAGTTACTGGGATCCTGAGTGGGGAGGGGGAGGGAGTCCTGAGCTACAGGCACCACTCAGCCTGAGTGCATGAAGGGCGAGAGCAGTTCCAGTCCCTCCTGGAGGAAATACTCCGTGTTGGAGGAAAGGTGAGCCCTCAGGTGAGGGGTGTTCCAACGCTAGCACTACCAGGTATAACCCGGGACTTTGGCCAGGGCCCCTGTCTTTATTAAAGTAAATGATAACTAGTTACTATGTAATAAATAATATCCATGCTCTACTTATTTCATGGAAATGCTGTCTCAAGTGAAAAAAAAATGCAGTGTACATGTCAAACGTGTCCCTCTTCTTCCAGATCAGCATCGGTAAGAGTCAGTGTATGTTACGCTGCGGTAACAAAGACCTCAAATCCAGGGGCTCAGGAAAACCAGGGCTTATGTTCCCTCAGTCCCAGCATGTGTCTATCTTAGGTTGCCGGGGTTTCAGTCGGTGCACTCAGGCCCTCTGGGGCACAGGCTGATGCCCAGGTGCCATGGCAGGGGTCAGAGGGCACCCCATGAGGTCTCCACCAGCACTGATACACTTGACCTAACATGAAACATGAAACTTCTGTTGGCAGTTCTGTAGTTATAGCTCTTCATGCGGCCCCCACCTACTCCCAAAGAGGCAGGAGTATAATCCTCCACACACCTCAAAGAGAAATAACGAGGGATATTTGGTGAGAAGCACTAATAACTACCAGGCTGCCCTGTTGCCTCATCTTGTTTTCCTCTACTCCTCTCCCCTCCCCCCTCTCCTTTCCTCATTATCTCCCCCTTCCTTTCTCCTTCCTTCCTTCCTTCCTTCCTTCCTTCCTTCCTTCCTTCCTTCCTTCTTTCCTTCCTCCCTTCCTCCCTTCCTTCCTTCCTTCCTTCCTTCCTTCCTTCCTTCCTTCCTTCCTTCCTTCCTTCCTTCCTTCTTTCCTTCCTCCCTTCCTCCCTTCCTCCCTTCCTCCCTTCCTCCCTTCCTTCCTTCCTTCCTTCCTTCCTTCCTTCCTTCCTCCCTTCTTTCCTTCCTTCCTTCCTTCCTTCCTTCCTTCCTTCCTTCCTTCCTTCCTTCCTTCCTTCCTTCCTCCCTTCCTTTTATTCTTGCTCGGTTTTGTTCTTAGATAAAATGTAGTAAAGCGAAGCTATCACCTTTAAAGCCAAGCAAAAATCTCCTCTCTCACCTACCAGCCGTGTGGGCAACTCTGGGCACATCACTTAAACCCTTGTCAGTTGTCTGATCTAAACAAGGTGTTCATTGTGCAGATTAAATGAAATAATACATGGACGACATAGAAACTTAACAAATGTCTATTTCCTTCCCCAACTCATCAAATTCTCCTTTTTTTCTTCTCCGTTAAAAAGAAAATTCTCCTTGAACAGAGGAGTGAGGGTTTGAGGGTCAGGTGTGGGGCCGGAGAAACCATTTCTGCCTTGATGACTTCCTCTGCCTCCGGCCACGCCTTCAGACATATTCACCTGGACGCCAGAGTCAGCTCTCATCACTCGAGGTCATCTCGAGGTCACCTCAAGGTCATCTCAGGATGTTGAGTTTCCAGGAAATGCTTGGCAAAGTGGTTGCTACGGTGGCTCCCGAAAACCGCCTCCCTGGGAGATGTGTCTGGGTCGCTGTTTTCTTCGGGAAGGGCGCCATGGGGTCGTCTGCGTGCACCTGAGTTACCAATCACCCGGACTCTAGTCCTGATGGGCTTCCGGATGGTTCCAAAGCTTCTGCTGACCTTCGAGGCTTGGTCCCAACATTTACCTAGCCCCAAACTGCATCGCTTCACCTGCAAAGCAGGCCACAGCCATCATACCACCTCCCAGTGTTGTTGCGAGTTGTGGATGAGATCACGCAGGTGAGAACCTCTGTCGGCTGGAAAGCACTGTAAAGTGCCAGCTGTCGGGATCTCTCCGGCTCCAGACCGGGCTGTCCCCCTGCTCAGCCTCACGTAGCAGATGCAGCAGGATGCGTCTCCCATGTGCTTTGTGAGCAAACCTCCGTTCCAGAGACGTTTAACTGTATGTTGACGAGTGTCAGAGAAAATGTGGGAGAGGGGGACCACATACATGTGCGTGTGGCAGGGTTGGGGGCGTGGCCCCAAGCTAAGCCAAGTTGGTTGTAAATGCTCATCTTGATGGCATCTGAGCCGAACAGAACCTGTTAAACCAGGCCGCTGGCAGGAGACCCTCCGTTTTCTTGGGGGATGTGGTGATAAAGAAATTACATAGTTATTTGAGAGGAACATAAATAAAGATTAATAGGTTAATGAGTTATTTTCCTTTCATTACTAAGCTATTGTACTTTATTATAATTGCTTTGCACTCATTTAATTAAATTTGAACTGGGGCCAACACAAGATAATTTGTTTTCCCTGTACTGAACAATGAGCATGCAGATTGGATGTACTGAAGCAGCAATCAGCCCTCTGTTTGCAACACTCTTCTACTCGGAGTAGACATTATAATTGATAATTGGATTGTTGCAGCACTCTGTGCAATATATTTTAAAGCAACATTAACATAATGGAAATTATGTTGTGAGCTTAATCTCAGCTTTTCACTGAGAGGCGATTATCTGACTCCTCAGTGCAAACTAGTGAGGGTCGGACAGCTTCAGATCCTTCTCTGTCCCCTTCTCTCTCTCTCTCTCTCTCTCTCCCCCTGCCTCTGTCCCTTTCTCCTCTCTCCTTTCTGTTCCCCTTCTCTCTGCTTTCCATCCTTCTCTTTTCCATAGTCTGTCCACTCCTTTCTTTTTTTTTTTTTTGTACGTGCTCCTAGTGGGAACCGAACCCGGGATTCTGGTCCGCAGGCCTACGCTCCAACCGCTGAACCAAACCAGCCAGGGCTGTCCACTCCTTTCTTCTCTGTCTTCTTCCCCTCCATCCCTCTTTCCCTTCCCTTCCTTCCTTCCTTCCACAACCACACTGACTTTCTTTTCTTGCCTGCTTCTCTGGATCCGCAGATGACGGCAGAGGATGAAGCAGGGCCTGTCGCTCGCAGATCACAGCCGCTCCCAGCTGCACTTCCTAACTCCGAGACCTGTTCACGTCCTGGACACTCGAGAGCAAAAGCAAAGAAGGGCCTTTCCCGCCGACCACCGGAGGAGAGATCACTCCAAGTGGTTAGCATGCAGCCTGCACCACACTTGACGCTGTTGAGAAGGGTAATGGGTTGACTCACAAGGTGGTCCCGAGCTCTGTCAGGGGCGTTTCTGCACATCTGGGCAGATGGGGGAAGCCGCTGGCCTCCTTTTTGTGTAAACCTCCTTCTGCCCTTGGAGAGGCAAACACATTCTTTTTTTTAATCCTCACCTGAGGACATTTTTCCATTTATCTCCAGATAGAGTGGGAGGAAGAGAGAGGGGAAGAGAGAGAGAGAAACATCGATGAAACATGTGAGAGAGACACATCGACAGGCTGCCACCCACATGACCCCAACCAGGGCTGGGGACAAACGGCAACCAATGTAGGTGCTCTTAGCAGGAACCGAACCCGGGGCTCTGTGGTCCGTGGGCTGAGCCAAACCGGCCAGGGCTCACATTCTTGAAAAGATCTGGCCTTTATGCGAATGAATCCGTTCTGGGACTAATTCTCTTTGGCCCGAGGGTTCCGTGCCCCACAGTGGACATGAGGTGTGACGTTGTGTTTAAACTCCCAGGCTGCAGATCTCGGGCACAGGTGGGGAACCCTTGCGCCCCGGTGACTTTGGTTGAATTTTCGTATCTCTGTAAATATTTGTTTCTGTGTTTGTTTTGGGAGGGAAAACACCTGTGATTAGAAAGGACTGTATTTGTTTAGAAAGAGCTGACGACGAGGGTGCTTTGTCCTCCTCTGGACAGTCCAGGCTCTGAATTTGTTGCAACAATCTAATTTCTTTAAAGAATAGTCTGCTTTTCAGTCTCGGCCTTCCTAAGGCCCAGGCACCTGTGCTCCAGTCTTCTGTTAGCGCCGGGTTTGTCCCCGCGATGTCGCGGTCCCCCGAACACCGGGGAGTCACGCAGGCTCTCAGTGTCTTGTTTGTCTTCTTCTCTCTTTATCCATTTTAATCTTTCATTGAAGATGAAGCCAGGCCTCGACTTACCCACACAGCAGTACCGAGTTCCGGGGCAGCGCTTCCGGGTTTTACTTCTGACCTCCCCGCGTGTCTCTTAGTCTCGCTGCTGGGATGGACTTCTCTCAGCGGGGTTCACTGTTCTAAATCTACACATGTATCTCCAGAAGAGGGCACGGAGCCTTGTGTTTCTACACTTTGCCTACGTGAAAAGCAAACAAACACGGGGAGGAAACGCCTGTGTGCCTGGGTGGTGCTGCTCTGCTCACAGGCGCTGTGTGTGAGCGGGAGGCGGGGGCTGTGGTCCCAGCCCGGAGACACCGACCCGCTCCTGCATCAGGCCCCGTGCTCCCCGGCCTCCAGGGACGTGCTGAGGACGCCCCCCGGCCTCCAGGGACGTGCTGAGGACGCCCCCCGGCCTCCAGGGACGTGCTGAGGACGCCCCCCGGCCTCCAGGGACGTGCTGAGGACGCGCCCCCCGGCCTCCAGGGACGTGCTGAGGACGCGCCCCCCGGCCTCCAGGGACGTGCTGAGGACGCCCCCCGGCCTCCAGGGACGTGCTGAGGACGCCCCCCGGCCTCCAGGGACGTGCTGAGGACGCCCCCCGGCCTCCAGGGACGTGCTGAGGACGCCCCCCGCCCTCCAGGGACGTGCTGAGGACGCCCCCCGGCCTCCAGGGACGTGCTGAGGACGCCCCCCCGCCTCCAGGGACGTGCTGAGGACGCCCCCCGGCCTCCAGGGACGTGCTGAGGACGCCCCCCGGCCTCCAGGGACGTGCTGAGGACGCCCCCCCGGCCTCCAGGGACGTGCTGAGGACGCCCCCCGGCCTCCAGGGACGTGCTGAGGACGCCCCCCGGCCTCCAGGGACGTGCTGAGGACGCCCCCCGGCCCTCCAGGGACGTGCTGAGGACGCCCCCCGCCTCCAGGGACGTGCTGAGGACGCCCCCCGCCTCCAGGGACGTGCTGAGGACGCCCCCCGGCCTCCAGGGACGTGCTGAGGACGCCCCCCGGCCTCCCAGGGACGTGCTGAGGACGCCCCCGGCCTCCAGGACGTGCTGAGGACGCCCCCGCCCTCCAGGGACGTGCTGAGGACGCCCCCCCGCCCTCCAGGGACGTGCTGAGGACGCCCCCCGGCCTCCAGGGACGTGCTGAGGACGCCCCCCGGCCTCCAGGGACGTGCTGAGGACGCCCCCCGGCCTCCAGGGACGTGCTGAGGACGCCCCCCGGCCTCCAGGGACGTGCTGAGGACGACCCCCGGCCTCCAGGGACGTGCTGAGGACGACCCCCGGCCTCCAGGGACGTGCTGAGGACGACCCCCGGCCTCCAGGGACGTGCTGAGGACGACCCCCGGCCTCCAGGGACATGCTGAGGACGCCTGCTTCCAGGCCAGGACGGGGGTGGTTCAGGGAGCACCGGCACCGGAACTCAGGCCGACAGCAGGTTCCCACCGGGGAAACCCGGCAAAGGGTCTCCCCAGGTGCCGGCCATGGACTCTGGCACCTGACAGCTATCCAAACATCCTAGCACTTTGAGGTATTCAGCTTGGCACCTCAGTTTGTATCTAATCCTAATTTGGTTCCTAAGACAAAGATTCAAGTGCATGTAACTTATCTGGAGCTGATTTCAGTAAACACCAGAGGGGAAGGAGGGGTTGCAACAGGCAGAAAGTCAGCCAGTAGGTGACATCATCAAGGCAGTGGCCAGCGGGGCCTCCGTCCTGTCTGGGAACTCGGGAGCCACATAGACAGTGCCCGTCAGGGTCTTCTCACTGAGGTGGGAGGGAGCTCCTGTCAATCATTAGTTCTCTGACATCCGTGCCCTGCTGCACACATGAGCAGAGCAGGCTCTGGACGCCAGAGCAGGATCTCGGGTGAGATCAGAGCCACCAGGCTAAAACCCGAGAGGAGGTGGCGGGCACCGTGGCAGCTGCTACAGCTTCTCTATGAAAAACGTCATGTGCGTCTACTCTGCCTGAGATCGTCAGCTTCATTGAGACGGGCTGAGATCATAGTCAGTCTGTGTTCCGTAGTTTTCACGCGGACAGTGATATTGTCACCCCCTCAGCGCTCAGGTGAATGTGATCCTCAGCACGGCACGGCTTAGCTCTCCATCGTCACGGTGGCCCCCGAGCCAGGTGGCGTGAAGAATCTCCACGTCACAGGGAGGGCATGAAGCAGCCTGCCCACGAGGTGGTCAGGCTGGCCGAGCTCAGCAGCGGGGCTGGCCCTCTGGCGTGCCGTGCTGAAGGCCTCTCGGCGTTCTGGTGAGAACCAGTCGGGAAGCTGGTGACCACTGCTCAGGCCCCGAGTCCTGGAGCAGACGCTCTGCATTCGTGATCTTGTCTGAGTTGACTCCCGGCGGCCGAGTGGCCTGTGTTGTTATCTGAGCGTTCAGGACAGTGAGGTTCAGAGAGGCTGCCACACGGCTGCCGAGGGGCAGTCAGGGTTCATCAGAGGTGCCCACCAGCTGTCGGAGCAGGACGCCGTTTTCTGCCTGGTCCTCGTGGCCGGGAGCGGGCAAGGGGTGAAGGAAATCAAGAAAGGCGGCTGCAGCCCTGCCGGCCCCGGACAGAGCAGTGCGTCACGAACCAGCCTGGAGGGGAGGGTCACTGAGGACACCACGGGCTACCCTCCTCCACGCTGCCTCCTACCGGGATGTGGCAAATCAGGGGAGGTGGTGGCTGTTTCTTAATAACCTTTGATAAGACAAAGTGCTTTACAATCTACTTCCCCTTCACCTGGCGCAGAGGCAGGGCTCCCGGAACTGAGCTGACCTGCCAGGCTGCCGGGAGCCGTTCCTCCAGCTCTTCTGAGAAAACTCATCGTCACTGCTGGTGACTAAGCACAGCCTCACAGAGTCCGCAGCTGGAGTCCGGGGTGCATGCATTCTAGTTCAAGCATGGGGCAACAGCCAAACCCTGCCCAGGGGGCACCATCATGCAGGGGTGCTGGAGTAGGCGAGGAAGGGGGCCTGCCTGTGACCCTCCGAAAGGCACGCTGGACATTCACTGGGGCCCTAGTCAGACACCTTCCTCTCTTCTCCTTCCTTCACCAGTTCTTTCTACCCTTTGCTTCTTTATTTGTCTCTCGCTTCTTCCATTTCCTTTCTAGAAAAGGAAGCCTGGGGTGCCAGACCAAGCACTGTCCTGGAATCAGGAGACCTGGTTGTGGCCAGCAGAGGATGGTGGACACTGCAGTCAGGCTAGATGGTCTCAGCTCAAGGCGTCATCTGCTGGCCAGCCACGCAGACTGTGCTCTCTGCAACCCGGTAGACGCACCAGATTATGGCTTTGAAAAGACAGTAGACTTTGTGCCTACATGGCCTCTTTCACATTACAAAAAGAACAAGATCATTGGCGTTGCTTGAAAAACCAGATATGGCCACACTGGACTTACCCCCGCCCCCGCCACTCCAACTGGTGGTGGCCACTGAGTTCTGCTGTCCCTCGTGGGTGGGTGTGCATTTCCCAAGCACAGCCCACACGCATGCTGTCCCACAGCCCCTGCTGCTGGGTTAGTAAGAGGCTGAGGAAAGGTATTACCCCAAAGGGACCTCAGATGCTCCTAAAAATGCATATGGATAGGGAATTTATATGTCTGTGGTTTTACTGTGTGAGAAAGAGACAAATAAACCGAAAGGCAGCATAACCTGGAGTGACCTGAGACAATGGCAGAAGTGATGTGCCCTGCACACAAAGCTGTCCAGGTGCCTTCGCGTGTGGGGGCTCACGGACCCTCCGACCGCAGGGCCAGAGCCGCTGGGCTCATCTCAAGGTGATGCACCCGGGGCACAGAGAGGTGGAGCTACTTGCCCAAAGTCACAAAGCTCGGGTTGGCTCCCTCCTGGTCCAGTGCTCCTGCCCCTCCACCAGGAAGTCTCTCCACCTCAACGGAACACGCATGGCATTTCCCCACCTCGGCCTTGGCTCCTCTAACCACTTGGCAGGTGTGTGTGGCAGCTGTCACCAAACGCTTCTCAGCGATGAGGAAACTGAGCAGGTGAGGCTGACAGGCGTGCAAGCAGAGGAGGGAGCATGCCTCATCCTCTCTCGCGCGAGGGGGGCACTCTAATACACTCCCCCCTTTTAAGGAAAAATGAAGGGACAGGGAAGGAGTCGCGGCACCAAACCCATATCTTGCTCACCTCGCAAATTTGGAAACTTCGGTCCTGAATTCTTTTCTTTTTCTTCCCCACTTCCTTTCTCCTCACTATGAAAACAAAGAATATTTGAGGTTTTCAAATTGCTCCATGGACTTCTCAGTTACTCTTCTCAAGACACAGCCAAGCAGAGTGGAGTGACGGACGCTCCCTCCCAGGTGGGACACTGACTCTGCAGCGGAAGCCCACGGTCACAGGGGCTGAGAAGTACTGCTGAGAGCGAGCCCTAGAGCGCGTGGGCTTCCAGCGTGAGCCAAGCGAAATCCCTCAGGAAAGTGGCGCTTCTGTTCCGGGAGCATCTACAATGTGCCAGGTATCTCCTGGGTCCTCTACATACAAAATCGCATAAATCCAAGAAAGATCCCTAAGAGGGCATAGTGTTACCTCCAGTTCAGCACTGAGCAAGTAGACACGAGTTTAGGTGCCCAGAATGCTGCCGGAAGTCGGCCCACAAGCTTGGGTCTGACTCCAAGCCCACCTTCTGTGCCCCACATTGATTCTGCAATAGAAAAAAATGTCCATAATGCTCCCCCATCCACCCATAGTCCTGCAAGTGAGGACCTTTCCTTAATCCGCTGATCCCGGTGACCCCTCCTGGGTGTGGGGGTTTCCTTCACGTCCTCTGGGATTGTCTGCAGCTTAGCTACTGTTTGGGCCATTTGCTATCCAAGAGTCTTCAGCAACATAGAAGGAAAGACATCATCCTACACAGTAGCCAGTCACCCACTGGAATCAGCTCTTGGTTCTCCATTCAGCTTACAGTTGTCACTTTTAACGTCCCTTTGCAAGGGAGTAAAGCTGGTTTAAACTGAGGAAGGAACATTCCGGAAGCAGAAAGCCCATGCCACATCCTTGACATAGTGTACTAGGCAGGAGGGATAAACATTAACCAGAAGGCAAACACGGAAACATCGGAGAGGTGCCCGGGCAAAGCCAGCGAGGCTGGGCAACAGCAGCTAAGCTCGCGAACTTGGAGATCAGCCAACCGCTTGGTTCAAATCCCTTCTCTGATACTTACTAGCTGTGTGTTATTAAGCAAATTGCTTAACTGTTTTTAGCCTTAATTTTCTCTGTTAATCTGGGGGGATAATAATATAGTCCTGAGTCGTGTTATATAATATCACGTGTAGAACATGTCAGGAGAGTGCCTGGTATTATAATGGGCTCAATCGATGAGAACTGTTATTAGACGCAATTAAACAGCAATGAACCTGTTTGCAGGCTCTCTCCTCTCAGATGTCTTTGCTATGCTCACATTTCAAGGAAAAGGTCCCATGGGGGTTTTATTCTGTCTCCTTTTACATTTCTAGAGCGTGTTCGGCGGCCCCTCCGTGGGCTACATCCCCTGCGGTGTGAAGCTATCGTCCCTCGCAGTGAGGAGCAGGGAGACCACGGGAGCTGCGAAGGGACACTGCTGTGGCCACTGGACTCCAGGGGACTCCAAGAAGGCAGACAGGACTCCAGCCAGTTGTTAGAAATATATGCAGAACGGACTTTGGCAAGAACGAACCCACAGCCCAGTGCTGGGTCGGGACAGCCCGGTCAACTACTGTCACGCAGAAACGGAAACTGGCAGAGATGGGAAAACGGCAGCCACGAGACTGAGAGACCGGTCTCCTGGTTCGTGAGAGGCAGCGTGAAAGCTGATACCATCCTTCCTGAAGACAGAAAATGCGGGTGTCCAGCCGGGGGGTGCGCTCTCCGTGAGGAGACGGGTTCTGGCCGGGCACAGACGTCTGCTGTGCCATCTGGAGACCTTGCGATGGAAAGGAGACTGGGCCACCAGCGGCGGCCGTGCACTGCGGCGAGGCGGGCGCGGGGGCAGCAGGGGGGGCTGGTTTCTCCAGGAAGGGGCTCCCGGAGGGGCTCCCGGAGGGGCAGCACTCTGAAGTGGAACAACAAAGGGTCTTTCTCCCTGCCTCCTGCCCACTTCCCCGTGACCCGGACAGCAGGGCAGTCCCAAGGAACTGTATGTTAACGAGGGCATCTCATGTATGGGCATTTAAAAACCCTAAACGGCCCTGGCCAGCTTGGCTCAGCGGTTAGAGCGTCAGCCCGCCGACCAATGAGTCCTGGGTTCGATTCCGGTCAAGGGCAAGGTCCTCGGTTGCGGTTCGTCCCAGCCCTGGTCGGGTCATGCGGGAGGCAACTGGTCGATGTGGCTCTATCACACTGATGTTTCTCTCTGTCTGTCTCTCCCCCTTCCTCCCACTCTTTCTGATAATAGGTGGAAGAATATCCTCGGGTGAGGAATAAAAAAAAATTTTTTTTAAAGTAAAAAATCCTAAACATTTACCTGGGAACCAAACAGAAAAGAGACCAATGCAGTACAGAATCAAGGTGCCTACAGCAATCCTTCTGATGCTTGGGAACAACATCACATACGTGGAGAAAAGGACAAGGAAACCCAAGACATGTTGCGTACGTGAGCTGCTCCAGAACTGGCTTTGAAGTCAAATACTTGGGTTCAGTTCTCACCCATTGGCTGTGTGACTTTCAGCAAGTCCCTAACTTCTGAGTGTCAGGAGCAATGCAAGACCCTACCTCACTGTGTTTTTGTGAAGATTAAAAATAATAATGTATATTCAATACCTAGAACAGGGCCAGCCGAGGAATGGGCACTCACAGGGGTAGTTACGACCACTGCAGTTATCACCAGTGCTGGCCCGCAGCATCCTGAAGGTGGTTCATGTTTTACATGTGAGGAAACCAAGGCTCCGGGCGGTTAACCATTTGGCCCAAGGTCACAAGGCAGTGATGTATTTGATCCCTGGTTTGTCGGACACATTCCCTCCCACCCTGCCTCATGGCAGGTGATAAAATGAAAGACAGAATCCTACATACTGGCTATGTGTAATCCATGCTTCCTTCATAGGTACATTTTCCTAAATAATTCGAAAAATGTACCTAAATAATTAGCACATACTTATATCATTTCTACGCCTATAAGGGCTTTGCTGGCCTCAGTAGAAACCCGACAAATATTTGGCGTTCCTGGGGAAACAAACATGCTCAGAAGGTAAAATGAGTGGGGTCCTGGGACTATGGGCGTTACAATCAGATAAGAGAAGTGTTCAAGGCAGTGGCTTGGAGGGAGGGTTTAGTTGTTCAGCAAGTGACCAGGGGGCATCCCTGAAGACGCACAGAGCTGGTGGGCGTGGGCGTGTCCCTGCCCTCAGCAAGTCTACTGTCCCCTGGGGCATCAGTGGACATACACAAGCTGCTCTTCCTGGTCTCCGTTCCTCCTTCTTTCTTGCTTAGAGTTCAGCGGCCGGATTTAGTTCAGGACAGTCTCGTCCCAGCAGCGGATCATGCCTGGCCTGAAGCAATCTGGACAACCGTCCTTCGCCAGTGGTAGGTCAGGGATGGGGTGTGGTCCAGTTCTAGCCAATGAGATGTAAGTCAATGTCTGCAGGAAACTTCTGGGCTCTCTTTCTCCGTTGAGAGAGGCCTGTGAGGAGAAACCCCCTCCTACGACTGCTTGCTCCCGCTTGGTATGCTGGTGTGGGAGGTGATGCTGGGAGCTAGGGCCCTTGTTCCGCAACCACAAGGGGAGACACTGCTGAGATGTTAAGAATGGCAGGTCAGGGAGACAGAAAGAGCCCGAGTTCTTGGTGACATCATGAAACGGCTGTGCCAATCCTGGAATGACTTAACTGCCATACACCTTGCTATGTCAGGTAACTAAATGTTTTTATTGCTTAAACTACTGTTCTTGGTTTCTATTACCAGAGGGGGCCCAGGCATGTATGTTTTAAGCATTACCCAGCTCACCTGGATAGGTTTGGGTTGAGAATCACTTCTCTAACCCATAGAGGTCTTGAGCACCATGAGAAGTGTTAGATGTTCTGAGGAGGAAGAGTGAAGACATCTTGGAGAAGGGAGCGTTTGGTTGTCCCTGGGGGAGATGGGCAGCATCTGGGTTGGCGAGGAGGAGAGAGATGGTATTCGAGTGAACAAAGCCCTGAGAAGCGGAGACTGTGTATGGAGAAAATCAAGTAGCTCTATGTGGCTGGACCACAGGGTGTGAAAAGTGGACGAGGCTGGAAAGATGGTCTGGGCCGGAAAGAGCCTGGCACCGAGCTGGCGGTTCTAGATGATGAGAGAGACGTGTACAACCCAGCCTGCACCACTGAAACGCTTCCAAAGCAGCTGTGAGGACAGAAGACACTCAGGGAAAGTCTCAGGGAAATAAATCGGCTGTATATAATTAAGCTTCCCAGAGGATGGCTGGGGAGGGAGGGGGGCAGCCACAGCATATCGGAGTCAGAAGAGATAGGTGTGGGGTAGACCAGGATCATGGGATTAGCAGGTATTAGAGGCGGAGAGAAACCAACTGGCCCAGTGTCTGACTGTCTAAGTGACACTGGAATTTCCCTGACGACGTTCTCAGGAAAGGACCGTGTCTAAGCTCTTCCAGGACAAGGCTATCACTAGTTTGCATCTACCACTGGACAGTTTCAATGATTGTTTTTTTTTTTTATTACATTATCCAGAATCAATCTTCTACCTTCAGCCCACTGGCCCTAGTTTGGCCCTAGTAGTCTGGGGGGGATAACTCGATGGTCCACTGCTCTGCAGCAGAGATACGCCCAGTGCCCTCCCATGGCCTCGCAGAGGGTGGAGCACACTTCCCTGACCCTGAACTCCGGGATGGCTTGATGTGGGCAGCTGGGGCCTTGGTGGCTGTGATGCCAGCAGAGGCTGTGTGTGTGCCCCTTTGGAAACACCCTTTTGTGCTCCCTCCATCACTGTGAGAAAAATATCCCCCGGGGCACCTACCGATTCCCAAAGAAAAATAAACAGGAAACAAAACAAAGCCCAGCCCACAACCTGGAGCCCAGCCCAGCCAAGCCTACATCAGTTCAGAACAACTCCAGTCCAGATACGTAAGCGGCAGAGAGATGTGGTTATAAGCCAACACAGCATCAACGTGGCAGTAGCTGACTACAGTGTACAGCAACAAAGAGTAGGTTCACTCCCTTTCACACCTGAATGCTCTTCAAATAGATGGCGGTCACTATTATTTCCTGAAAATATTATCATTTTGTTCTCATTTATCTCCAGCGCTGATAACCATTCCTTGTGTGACATGCCTTCCAAACCCCTCCTGTGCGTAATTACTCACTCTCTCACCCAGAGCCGAGCACACAATACTCCAGAGGGAAAGTGTTCCTCCACGAGTCTATTAGGATCATCACAGCCCTTCCACTGAAAAGAATACTCATTACTGAGGCTTAAAATTGCTCTAACTAGAAAAGCAGCTCTGTCGTTGGATCACATTGAGCTTTACGTTCATTAAAACCCTCTGATCTTTTCTGACTTAACTGTCCCCAATCCAGTCCCCTGACCCTGCACTTAACATAGCTGACACTTTTTATGTTAAAACCAGATACGATCACTCTTAAATTGTACGGGGTTGGTTTTGACCTACTAACCTGGACTGTCAATACCATCTGACTTCTTATTCTGCCACCAAACAAAGCAGCTAACCCTTCTCTATGCATGTCCTCCCCAAATGTGGAGAGTACGCCTGCCAGGTCCTCATTCACACCAACAGAGGAGGACTGTCGAACAAGATAGCACCTTATGGCCTATCTCTAGAGACCTCCAGGTTGAGTATTAGTATGGTTGGTTGAAATTGGCAACAAATCCCTTTTTAAATATGTTCTCCTTGATTTTTTAGAGAGAGGAAGGGAGAGAGAGATAGAAATATCCATGTGAGAGAGAAACATCAATCACATGCCTCCTGCACACCCTCTACTGGGGATCAAGCCTGCAACTTGGACATGTGCCCTGACCGGGAACTGAACCAGCGACCTCTTGGTATGTGAGTTGATGCCCAACTACTGAGCCACACTGGCCAGGCAACAGATGTCTTTTTTTTTTTTTTTTTTTTATCCTCACCCGAGGACATTTTTCCACTTTTTGTTCAGGTAGAGTGGGAGGGAGAGAGAGGAACAGAGAGAGAGAGAGAAACATCGACGTGAAAGGAACACATCGAGTGGCTGCCACCCACACAACCGACCAGGGCTGGGGACAAACTGCAACCGAGGTACGTGCCCTTAGCGGGAACCGAACCCGGGTCTCTCAGGACCGCAGGCCGACGCTCTAACCACTGAGCCAAACCGGCCTAGGCTAAACTTATCTTTATTTTGGAATGTATTACAGATGTTCTTCATTTTCCCCCCATTGACCCCCTCCTCTCCACTCCTGACCCCCTCCTGCCTTTCCCCACACTGTTGTCTGTGTCCATTGGTTATGCGTAAAAGTTCTTTGGTTTATTTCTTTCCACCCCTCCACCCCCCTTCCCTTTGAGGTTTGTCAGTCTAGCAACCAATTTGTACTTCTTAATCTCTTCACCTTTTTCACCCATTCCCCCAACCCCCCCCCTCCCATCTGGCAACCAACAAAATATTCTCTGTATCTATGAGAACGTTTCTGTTCTGCTTGTTCATTTTGTTTGTAAATTCAATTGTCGATAGATATGTATTCATTGCCATTTTGTTAGTTCATATTTTTTATCTTTTTCTTCAAGAAGACCTTTCAACATTTCATATAATAATGGTTCAGTAGTGATGAACTCCTTTAGCTTTTCTTTGTCTGGGAAAATCTTTATATGGCCATCGATTCTAAATGACAGCTTTGCAGGATAGAGGAATCTTGGTTGTAGGTTCTTGCTTTTCATCACTCTGAATATTTCTTGCCACTCCCTTCTGGCCTGCAAAGTTTCTTTTGAGAAATCAGCTGACATCTTATGGGAACTCCCTTGTAAGTAACTAACTGCTTTTCTCTTGTTGCTTTTAAGATTCTCTCTTTGTCTTGAACCTTTTACATTTTGATGATGATGTGTCTTGGTGTGGGCCTATTGGGGTTCATCTTGTTTGGGACTCTCTGTGCTTCCTGGACTCATATATCTGTTTCATTCACCAAGTTAGGGAATTTTTCTGCCATTATTGTTTCAAATAGGTTTTCGATTTCTTGTTCTCTCTCTTCTCCTTCTGGCACCCCCAAGATGCGAATATTCGCACGCTTGAAGTTGTCCCAGAGGCTCCTTACACTATCCTCATTTTTTGGGATTCTTTTTTCTTTTTGCTGTTTTGATTGGGTGTTTTTTTTTTTTCTTCCTTATATTTCAAATCAATGGTTTGCTTATTGGCTTTACTTACTCTACTATTGAATCTGTGTAAATTATTCTTTATTTCAGTTAATGCCTCCTTCATTTCTGACTGGTCCTTTTTTATGCTCTTGAGGCCCTCACTAAGTTCACTGAGGTTCTCACTAAATTCATTGAGCATCCTTATAAGCAGTGTTTTGAACTCAGCATCTGTTAGGTTGCTCATCTCCATTTTGCTTAGTTCTTTTCCTGGGGTTTTGTTCTGTTCTTTCATTTGGGACCTGTTCATTTTGGCTGCCTCCCTGTGTTTGTTTCTATGTTTTACTTAATGAGAGGTATGGGGCTGGCTGAGACCAGATGCTGCTTGTTTGTAAGAATTTAGGAAAACCTGAAGCAGTAACCGAGACATGTCAACCCTATGGTTAAGCAAGTGGCAACAGCTTGGGTGGGCCTGAAAGTTGGGTGGGGTGGGGCGGGGCCTCAGGGAGTCACCAGGGCGGGGCTACCAGTGTGAGCCAGGTTGCTGGAGTCCCAGGTATGGTGGCTGTCTGCCCCCCAGGGAAGGGCTCACCAAAGGAACAAAGGCCTCTGACAGCACGTTTGTCCCCGACAAAGCCCCCCTCTCCAGCCCTCGCTCCAGTGCCAAACAGCTCAGTTCTTCCCTGTGTGTCTCTGTCGCCCCTCGAGCTGCCTCCCCTCCGAGCTTAGAGGGAGAGAGTCCGATAAGTCCGTGCTCGGGCCCTTTAAGGAGCTGCCTGGAGCTCCAGCCGCTTCAGCCTCCCTGTGCCTCAGTTCCTGCTGGTTTTCCAGCCAGAAGTGATGGGGATTCTCTTCCTGGCACTGGAACCCTGAGCGGGGCACCTGGTGTGGGACGGGGACCCCTCAGTCTTCAGGGAGGACCTTCCCAGCCGAGGTGTCCTCCTGATTTTTATCCGCCACAAGTGGGTGTGGGACCAGTCTGTCCCCTCCGCCCCTCCTACCAGTCTCGATGTGGCTGCTGCTTTAATCCTGTAGCTGTAGGGCTTCCATTTGGCTCGGTGTCAGGCGGCTTTGAATGATGATTGTTCTGTAGTTTAGTTGTAACTTTAATGTGGTTGTGGGAGGAGGTGATACTGCGTTTACCTACGCGCCACCTTGACCGGAAGCCCACAGGTGTCTTTTTAATTGTTCAGTCACCTCATCTGTATTTTGGTATGTTGCCCACAGGATATGATGAATGACATGGCCAGACGCCTCATTCGGATCAGTGAAGTAACTTAATAAAAAATGGAAATTTGTTGGTCTGCACTTGTAGAACCAATACTGGGTCTTAGCAATTACTTCTTTCTCTTCTAATTCTTTTCCTCTATTCTGTTTTTTAAAAATATGTTTTTATTGATTTTTTAAAGAGAGAGAGACAAAAACATCGATGTGAGAAACGTCTATTGGCTGCCTCCTGCACGCCCCCTACGGGGGATTGAGCCGGTAACCCAGGCATGTGCTCTGACCGGGAATCAAACCAGGACCTCTCAGTCCATGGGACGCTGCTCAGTCCACTGACCACGCCAGCCGGGTGTTTCCTCTATTCTTGTATGCTATTTTGGAGTAAGATTTAATGAGACCTAAATCATCATGAGTAATATAATAGTGTGTGACCACAGTGTTGCAGCTCATTATTGGCAACATTATGTTAGTAGAGCTCACTTTTTTGTTTTGTTTTGTCAAAATATTATTTGCCCTAGCCGGTTTGGCTCAGCGGTTGGAGCGTCGGCCTGTGGTCCAGAGAGACCCGGGTTCAGTTCCCACTAGGGGCACGTACCTCGGTTGCAGTTTGTCCCCGGCCCTGGTTGGGTTGTGTGGGTGGTGGCCACTCGATGTGTCCCTTTCACATCAATGTTTCTCTCTCTCTCTCCCTCCCACTCTATCTGAACAAAAAATGGAAGGATGTCCTCGGGTGAGGATAAACAAAAAAACTACAAAAATATTATTTCTATTATTTGAATAGTTAATAAATGGAAACATTGTAAAAAATTATGCACAAAGGATAGTGGAAGTAGGTCTTCGCATCACAAATCTATCATTTGGTTACTAGTTTCTTAAGTATCTCTTTAGAAATATTCTATATAGTATGCATTTACATCACACACGCACACACACAGGCACACATGCTATCTTCCTGCAGTACAGGTAGAATCCTGCATTATACACATTCTTCGAAGGTTGCTTTCACATGTGACAATAAATCTTGGTGACCATTTATATCAGCAAACCTGGACTTGCTTTATTCTTGTAATAGCCGTGCAGCTCTGCACTGCATGGATCAATTTTGTGTTGACGGCTATTTAGGTAATATCACTTTAACAGAATCTAAACTCTAATATAATCTAAAACCTTTAAACAACAACTGTTTTCTTTGTTCACAATTCTGCAATCTGAATTGGGTTTGGCTGAGTGATTTTGCTGGGCTTGCCTGTGGTCATTCCCATAGATCAGTGATTTTCAATTGGTGAGCTGCAAGAATTTTTAAAGCATGCAATACCTGACGATTTAGTCAGGGATGCTGGCTGACCTCTTTCTCCTTAGATTGTCAAATACACAAATGACAACAGCCAACATAACAATAGATGTCTGGTGTGAATAAATCAAAATTTTACCCATTTTTGGGTCAGATTAGCCCAAAATATGTGTTTTTGGTGTGCTGCAGAATCTTAGTAATTAGTTTATGTGTGTCCTGAGATGAAGAGGATTGGAAATCACTGCTGTAGATGCAGTTAGCTGGCAAGTTGATTTGGGGCGGGGCTGTGGTCACACTGGGATGGCTGAGTCCCTCGCTGTCACTTGGGGTGTTCTCAGGGCTTCTCTCTTCCCTCGTGCGCCCATCATGGCCTGTCCATGTGGCCCCCCAGCAGGGTAACTGGACTTCTTGTGCAGCAGCTCGGAGCTTTGGGATCCGCTGGACCCTCTCAGAGCACAGGCCAGAAACCAGCCTGTCCTCACCTCTGCTATAGTCTATTGGTTGGACCAGGTCACAGGCTCAGCCCAGATTCAGGAGGAATCGGCTTCACAAGCATGTGGCTATAGGAAGATGTGGTTCACCGGGGTCACCAATCTGATAGACTACTACTTCAGGGAACTTTGGGGGACTGTAGGGGAAACTAACCGGTTGAGGCAGCAGGCCTCCCTACAGATGTGTACATCTCCTTTTATCGGATTTGAGATATCTTGTTTGAAAAGATAATTACACTTTTTAATGGCTGAAAATCACTAATTTACATCATGGAGTTATAAGAGGTTTTAGAGAGATCATCTAACCCTTCCCCTTCCTTTGACTGGTGAGAGATCTGAAAATGAGAAGGGTTAATGGTCAAAAGAATTACAACAGTCCTCTGACACGTGGTCCCCAGGTCAACACCCCCATCTTTATACTCCTTCTTAGCCTTTCCTGTTTCCCACTGATGTCCCATCGGTGGGCTTCAACCCATTCAGTTCCTGGTTGACCAAATGTTGACTGAGCTTCTGCTCTGTTCCAGGCAGTGTTCCCGAAGGTCCTTATTGCAGGGTGCAGCAACTGCCGTCGCACACGCCGCACGGTGCGCTGGAGCTAGCCTGAACATCTCAGGAGCCTGCTCATGCTAACCTCGGTGCGCTGGAGCTAGCCTGAACATCTCACGAGCCTGCTCGTGCTAACCTCGGTGCGCTGGAGCTAGCCTGAACATCTCACGAGCCTGCTCGTGCTAACCTCGGTGCGCTGGAGCTAGCCTGAACATCTCACGAGCCTGCTCGTGCTAACCTCGGTGCGCTGGAGCTAGCCTGAACATCTCACGAGCCTGCTCTGCTAACCTCGGTGCGCTGGAGCTAGCCTGAACATCTCACGAGCCTGCTCGTGCTAACCTCGGTGCGCTGGAGCTAGCCTGAACATCTCACGAGCCTGCTCGTGCTAACCTCGGTGCGCTGGAGCTAGCCTGAACATCTCACGAGCCTGCTCGTGCTAACCTCGGTGCGCTGGAGCTAGCCTGAACATCTCACGAGCCTGCTCATGCTAACCTCGGTGCGCTGGAGCTAGCCTGAACATCTCACGAGCCTGCTCGTGCTAACCTGGTGCGCTGGAGCTAGCCTGAACATCTCACGAGCCTGCTCATGCTAACCTTCGGTGCGCTGGAGCTAGCCTGAACATCTCATCGAGCCTGCTCATGCTAACCTCGGTGCGCTGGAGCTAGCCTGAACATCTCACGAGCCTGCTCATGCTACCTCGGTGCGCTGGGAGCTAGCCTGAACATCTCACGAGGCCTGCTCATGCTAACCTCGGTGCGCTGGAGCTAGCCTGAACATCTCACGAGCCGCTCGTGCTAACCTCGGTGCGGCTGGAGCTAGCCTGAACATCTCACGAGCCTGCTCGTGCTAACCTCGGTGCGCTGGAGCTAGCCTGAACATCTCAGGAGCCTGCTCATGCTAATCCTCGGTGCGCTGGAGCTAGCCTGAACATCTCACGAGACCTGCTCGTGCTAACCTCGGTGCGCTGGAGCTAGCCTGAACATCTCACGAGCCTGCTCGTGCTAACCTCGGTGCGCTGGAGCTAGCCTGAACATCTCACGAGCCTGCTCATGCTAACCTCGGTGCGCTGGAGCTAGCCTGAACATCTCACGAGCCTGCTCTGCTAACCTCGGTGCGCTGGAGCTAGCCTGAACATCTCACGAGCCTGCTCATGCTAACCTCGGTGCGCTGGAGCTAGCCTGAACATCTCACGAGCCTGCTCATGCTAACCTCGGTGCGCTGGAGTTAGCCTGAACATCTCACGAGCCTGCTCATGCTAACCTCGGTGCGCTGGAGCTAGCCTGAACATCTCACGAGCCTGCTCATGCTAACCTCCAACATCACGTGCAGCGTCACCAGGCAGGCAGCTTGAAATCGGCCGTGGTGGGAATATTTACAGCACGAAAATGGGCAAACACTGCCAATCAGTATTATTTTTTATCTCCCAAAGAGTTGATTGTTAAACATTTATCAGCACACACCGGATTTAGTCTTAAATCACATTCTCTTTCATGCTGAGAGGGGTTCCGTGACTACAGTCCATGCTGACTATAGGTGTGCGTATTTTCATCGATTCACTCATTCAGTAAGTATTCATTGGTCAACTACCGTGTTATAGGCACTGTCTAAAGGCGGTTGTCCCAACTCTTTACCAGACAGTTGTTTTTAGGCAGGAGGCCTAGGGTTGCTAGATCCATATATATATATTTATATATATATATATATGTATATATATATATATATATATGAGAATCTGGTAATGTAGATTTTTGTGTAGAATTGCCCAATTTTTAAATGTGAACAGCATATTCAGAAAATGTTAAAACTATTGCCTGGGCCAACTAAACACCTCCTTACGTAATATTTGTCATGGGAGCCACCAGGTTGTAACCTCTGTGCTAATCCTAGCAGAAATGTGTGCTGTCTAGTCCCTGGCCTCTCCACTTCCATTCCCAGAGTCTTGCTGCAGCAAACACCCTGGAAATCCCACACGGAACTACCCCCTGCACCCTATGCCTGTCGCAGTAAGTTTCAGATGTGCGTCCTTTGCTTAAAGACCTTTGGGGCTCCTCGGTGGCGCCCACCTCTCCAGCCTGCCATTCCACTCTGCGTCAGCTGCACTGACCTTCTTTCACTGTCTTGAACAGCCTGTGCTGCTTTCTGCCACAGGCCCTTTGTACTTGCTGTTCCTTCTTCCTGGTACACTGCATTTTCACCTCATTAACTCAACACAAAGATGATTTCCGCAGGGAATCTCCATTCTCCTAGACCAGACCAAGTTTCTCTCCTTTATCCCCTGTTATTCCTGTAGTTTGCTTCTTTGCAGTGTCGTGGCGGCCACAGAGATGCACTACTTCGCTGCCTTACTGAGGAGAGCTCTCTGACTGACGCCCCAGCTGCTGTACTCCCAGCCCACTGCCACCTCTGTCCTGGGGCCACCCATCCATAACTAAGCGCAGGAGGGATACCAAGGCAGGTCCGTCCTTGAGAACGCGGGACTCTTCTGATGGGCAGCTTTGGCAGGACTTCCTTAGAACTACAGCGCAGTCTGAGACGACCTTCTTTCTCCTTCCCAGAACCGCTTCACTGTCTGAGGTCTCCCCGTCTTCCCGGCCCCTCCCTGTTTCCACTCACAAATCAGCCTCTTGCATGTTGAGTCTTGTCTTCGTGTCTGCTTCTCAGAGGACCTGAATGAACACGAGCACCTGTTATGGTAGTAAATGTACATTTATATGTGCAATTATTTGACAAATGCTTACCTCCCAGCCTAGACTATAGGGCAAGATCCGTCCAGGAATATGTTTCTCTACGGCTCACTTTTTCTTTTGAGATTTTGATGTTCCCATCTGCACCACGGGAGGGTAGCAGGGGACTCTGAGGCCCATCCAGCTTGAACAACCCTGCATTCTCCAAGGTGTGGACAGAGGTGGAGGGAAGAATATAAGCTTTTTGCTCCTTACCGCAGTCCCAGCGTCTCGCACAGTGCTGGGTACTTCAGAGACCCTCAGTAAGTCTTGCTGGAATGAATTAATGGCAGCATGAATGAAGGCACCTCCTCTTTCCCCTGGGTACACAGAGTTTTGGGGCCCTAATCTGTGCTGGTAGGGAAGGCAGGAAGGAGCTGTTTACCTTCGAGGGAGCGGCGGGGTGATGTGACTGTGTAAACAGCCATTTGCCCAGGTGTCCAGAGGAGCAACTGAGAGAGAACACACATTACTCCTTTCCTCCCGCTACTGCCCCACCATCCCGGCTTCTCCTGCGTTGTTCCGGGCACTGCTGGAGTGGGAACCTGTTGTTTTTTCTGACCTGCTGGGCAGATAGACAGTAAAGGCAGTGGATCAGCTGCTTAAAAAGCTAGTATGGAGGTTAAAAGACAAAAAGTAGCAAAGCCAATTATAACCACAGCAAGTAGTTAGGGCAAACACAAAACAAGAAGATCTGAAATCTGACGTCAAAAGCAGAGCGTGAGAGAGGGGAAGTAAAAATGTAGCACTTGAAGAATGCGTCAGAACTTAAATGCCAATCGGTTTAAAATAGGCTGCTATATATATTAATATATATATATAAACCTCATGATAACCACAAACCAGAAACCTACAAAATATACACACACAAAAAAGAGAAAGCAACCCAAATATAACACTAGAGAAAATCATCAAACCACAAAGGAAGAGACCAGCAGAAGAAGGAACAGAGAACTACAAAAACATCCAAGAAATAATTAACAATGTGGCAATAAGTTAGTAGCTATCAACAATTACTTTAAATGTAAATGGACTAAATGCTCCAATCAAGACATAGGGGTGGCTGAATGGATAAGAAAACATGAGCCATCTATGTGCTGTCTACAGGAGGCTCATTTCAGACCAAAAGACACACAGACAAAAAGTGAAGGGATGGAAAAAGACATTCCGTGCAAATAGGAAAAAAACTAGAGTAGCAATACTCACACTAGACAAATAGATTAGAAAATAAAGACTGTAAAAGGAGACGAAGAAAGGCATTATAAAAGGATAAAGGGATCAATTCAAGAGGAAGATAGAGCATTTGTTAAATATAGGAGCAATTAAATACATAAAACAAATATTAACAGACATAAAGGGAGAATTTGACAGTAACACAATAATAGTAGAAGATTTCAATACCCCACTTACATCAATAAATAGATTCCCCAAATAGGAAATCATTTAGGAAATACTGGCCTTAATTGACACATTAGATCAGATTACTTAATAGATACATACAGAATATTTAATTTAAAAAACTCCAGAATATACATTCTTTTCAAGTGCACATGGTACATTCTCCAGGATAGATCACATGCTGGGCCACAAACAAGCCTCAATAAATTCAAGAAGCTGAAATCATATAAAGCATCTTTTCCAACAATAATGATATGAAACTAGAAAGTAATTACAAGAAGAAAACTGGAAAAAACACAAACATGTATAGACTAGAAAACATGCTACTAAACAATCAATGGGTCAACAAAAAAATCAAAAGGAAATTTTTTAAAAATCTTGAGATGAATGAAAATAGAAACATAACTTTACAAATCAATGGAAGCAGCAATAACAGTTCTAAGAGGGAGGTTGGTAGTGATAGGGGCCTACCTAAAAAAAAAAAAAATTCCCCAAATTCCAAATAAATAATCTAACTTTATACATAAAGAAACCAGAAAAAAAAAAAAAAACCCAAAGTAAACAAAAGGAAGAAATTAATAAGGATCAGAGAGAAAATAAATGGAATACAGACTAAAAAATTGAAAAGATTAATGAAACTGAGAGCTGTTTTTTGTTTTGTTTTTTTTAAATCCTCACCAGACATATTTTTCCATTTATTTTCAGACAGAGTGGGAAGGGGGGGGAGAGAGAGAGAGAGATAGAGAGAGAGAGAGAGAGAGAGAGAGAGAGAGAGAGAGAGAAAAACATCGATGTGAGAGACACACACCTATTGGTTGCATGTGACCAGGGCCAGGGAACAAACTGCAACTGAGGTACATGCCCTTGACCAGAATCGAACCCACAACTCTTTGGTCCAGTGGCTGATGCTCTAACCCTGAGCCAAACTGGCCAGGGTGAGAGCTGTTTTTGTTTTTGTTTTGTTTTTTTATGTGTGTCTGCTTTTATTTATTTATTTATTTTTATTAGTTTATTTTTGTTACAAATATTTCTCCTTTTTCCCCCATTGACCCCCTCCCCCCAATTGTTTGTTTGTTTTTAAGATAAATAAAATTGATAAACTTGAGCCAAATTCATCAAGGAAAAAAAGAGAGAAAGCCCAAATAAATAAAATCACAAATGATAGGGAATTTACAACTGACTTCACAGAAATACAAAAGATCATAAAATAATATTATGAACAATTAAATGCCAACAATGGATAAATTTCTAGAAACATATGACCATCTAAGACTGAGCTAGGAAGAAATGGAAATTTTGAATAGACTAGTTATTTATAACAAAATTAAATCAGTAATTTAAAAACTTCCAACAAATAAAAGTCCAGGACCACATGGCTATACAGGTGAATGCTACCAAACATTTTCAAAAGAATTAATACCTATCCTTCTCAAACTATTTGAAAAACAATGAAGAAGGAACACCTCTAAAACCATTCTACAAGGCCAGTATTACCGTGACAACAAAATCAGACAAAAGGCACTACAAAAAAAAAAAAAATTATAGTCCAGTATTTCTAATGTTTCTCATAAAACATTAGCAAATTAAATTCAATAATACATTAAAAGAATCATTCACCATGATTAAATGAGATTTATTCCGGGGATAAAAGGACAGTTTAATATTTACAACTCAATTAATATGATACACCACATAAACAAAATGAAAGATCAAAATCATATGACTATCAGTAGATGCAAAAAAAGCATTCGATAAAATTTAATATCCATTTATGATACAAACTCTCAACAAAGTGGGTATAGAGAAAATATTCCTCAACATAATAAAGGCTATATATTACAAATCCACTGCTGACATCATACTCAACAGTGAAAATCTGAAAACTTTTCTTCCAAAATTAGGAATAAGACAAAGATGCCCACTCTCACCATTTTTATTCAACATAATATTGGAAATCCTAGCCATAGCAATCAGACAGGAAAAAGAAATAAAAGGCTTCCAAATTGGGAAGAACTAAAACTGTCAGTATTTACAGATAACATGATATTGTATAAAGAAAACCCCAAAGATTCCACCAAAAAACAATTTGAGCTAATAAAAAAACTTGGTAAAGTTGCAGGACACAAAATTAATGTACAGAAATTTGTTACATTTTTATACACTAATGACAAACTATCAGAAAGAGAAAATTAAGAAAACAATCCCATTTACAATTGCATTAGACATAATAAAATACCTAGAAATAAATTTAACCAAGGAGGTGAAAGACCTGTGCTCTGAAAACTATAAGACATTCATTGATAAAAAAAAAAAAAAAAAAAAAAATGAAGATGACATAAATAAATGGAAGGATATATACCATGCTAATGGATTGGAAGAATTAATAGCATTCAAATATTCATACTACCCAAAGCAATCTATAGATTCAATGCAATCCCTATCAAAATACCAAAGGCATTTTTTATAGAACTAGAACAAATAATCCTAAACTTTATATGGAACCACAAAAGACCCCTAATTGCCAAAACAATCTTGAGAAGAAGAACAAAACTGAAGGTGTCACACTCCCTAAATTTAAACTGTATCATAAAGCTATAAAGTTTATGCTGAAATTCTATATATTATAATCTAATTTATTTAAAGTATTAACCATGATTATTTTAAAATCTATATCTAATAATTCCACTATCAGGACACTCTACCATTTATTTTTTCAGTCGTGATTTTGTCTCCTGAAATCACTGGTAGTTTCAAATTAGATGTCATATGTTGTGCATAAAAAAAAATTCAGATAATTTGAGACGCTGGGTAACTTTATTTTCCTACAAAGAAAATTTGCATTTACTTGTAGCAAACTGCATAAAGGCAAATAATCTAATCCAGTCATGGATTGAGTTTGTTAGAACTGGACTTCACTGTTTGGCAGTACTTGCTTCTTTCTGGTTCAACTCTGTTTCTAGGGTATAGGCTTTTGTTGATGCCAACTGACACCCTTTTCCTTACTGGGTTCTGAACTCCCATTTCCCCTCTCAGTTCCGTAAGACTGTCAGAGCTTTGCTCAGCTTCTCTGCTCTCAGCCACTGCTTGTGAACAGATAAAGGCCTGGAGGGGGGTGGGGAGAGCAGACTGAATGTTGAGCTCACTTCTTTGCACTTACCTTTGCTCAAGCATCTTAGCCCCTTAAGTCCTTACAGCTTTGGTAGCTCTTTGATGCATTCAAACCAAATCAATCAAACACTTTTTCTGGTCTTTCTAGTTGTGCTTGGCTGAGAGATTGTTGTGCAGCAAACGAGTCTCCCATTCCAAGCTCCAGGATATCTTGTTACCTGGGAAAAGGAAGTTATAAAGTAATATGTGTAGCCCTGGCCAGTTTGGCTCAGCAGTTAGAGTGTTGGCCCGAGGACCGAAGGGTCATGGCTTCAATTCCTGGTCAAGGGCACATACCTGGGTTGCAGGTTTGATCTCCAACCCTGGTCAGCGTCTGAGGAAGGCAACCAACACATCAATGTTTCTCTCTCTCTCTCCCTCCTTTCCTTCCACTCTATCTAAAAATCAATAGAAAAATATCCTCAGGTGAGGATTAATAATAAATAAATAAAAATGAAGTAATATGTGTAGTGTGAGTCTATATTCCTTGAAATAAAAAGATAATAATTTGTGCCCTGGCCGGTTTAGCTCAGCGGTAGAGCGTCGGCCTGTAGTCCAGAGAGACCCGGGTTTGGTTCCCGTTAAGGGCACGTACCTCGGTTGCGGTTTGTCCCCGGCCCTGGTTGGGTTGTGCGGGTGGCAGCCACTCAATGTGTCCCTTTTGCATTGATGTCTCTCTCTCTCTCTCTCCCTCCCCACTCTATCTGAACAAAAAAAAAGAAAAGAAAGAAAGATAATAATTTGTTAGTATACACAGTGAAATCTGAAAAATCACTTACATTGGCTACCCATTATACAGATTTTATTTTCTACACTACATGGTTTGGATTTCAGTTTTCAGTGAGTAGTTAGTCCTACATAAGGGGAAAATAATAGAACCATTTCAGAAAATTGAAGAAATAAAAATGGCATAGTAGACAAAGCGGCTAGAAAGTAAGCTTGTCTTTATTTCTGTTTCCTAATTTGGGAAAGGCAAGCTAACAGGATGTCCAGCTGGATGGGGAAGGACGGTCTGTATCATGGTAACTCATGCTGTATTTTACAGTAGCTCCCCCTTTAAGCTACAGTGTGGAGAGGTCTTAGTTCAGGGATTTTCCAGGTTGGTGAAATACCTATGGTGACCCCAGATTACTTATTGTTTCTTATTATGTACTTGATCTCTCAATAAAAGGGAAAACAAAATTATAGGAATCTTCCAACTTTAAGAAAACATTTACTTAACCAAACTAATTTTTTTAGCATGCAATTTATTAAAAAGGACAGGAAGTCCTTAGAGAGACATACACTGGTAGAGTGCTACCATTTACTTAAAGGCTCATTTTGAAAACTCCATTCCTTTGCTTTGCAAGTGAATACCGAAATCCAAATTTAGTAGTTAATACTTCTCTGAGCTAATGTCCATCCTTTTCATTCTACTTAGGTTTCTAGTTCTTTATGATCATTTTGAGTCTTAACTTCTCTCCAACAATATTAACTAGCATTTCCATCATTTTGTCAACTGAAAATTCAGTAGGCATGTCTTCTATGTCCTAATGTATTAAAATGTTGGAAAAATAAAAATAATCAGAATCCAAGGCAGAAGAAAAGGAGACTTTCTTAAAAGCTTCTCTGCAGGTGATTAGTTATAAATCAACAACACCCTTTGTGTATGATTGTTCAATCTCCTTCACATCCACCTGACTACAGTATAAATTTACCCCCATTTCCCCCATTCCGTTAGAGCTGCCAAATACTTGTTTCCCATTCAAATCTCCTTGGTGAACTAATGTAGTCACTGCCCATAAGAGCCAGCCCTTATGTACCTGACCACATTAGATTGCACCAGGGATGGAGACACTGGACCAGGTAGACTTTCTATCTTAAGAATTTGGTAGAGTTAATATGAGAGTAGGTCTTGAACTTTCTCACTACAAGAAAAAAAGTGTGACTGTGTGAGGTGATACCCGCTAACTAAACTTATTGTCGGAACCATTTCACGGTATATCCACGTACCAAATCATTATGCCGCACACCTCAAAGATATGCAGGGTTTTATGTTAATCATATCTCAATAAATCCGGAAATAACAACAACAAAAAGGAGGCATGGAGCCTGAATCTGTCAGCTGTAGGGAGCCCAAGAGGAAGGGCATGTAGCGTACCGTGGGCCCCCGTGGTGGACCTGGTGCGGCGTTAGGAGTGGGGCCGAGCTGTCGGGGGACAGAAAGCAGCAAAGGGGGTGTGCGTGAGGACACGGAAGTGGAGGCCGGTAGGACAGACAAGGCTGAAGAGAACAGCTGCCTGTTGGCTTCCCACTTCCCGTGACGTCTAACTGTACAACCTGCACTTTGATTTTGTGAGTTTTTCTGTAGTTTTAAAATAAACTCCTGTTTTTGGTTTCAGCAACTGTTATGAGCTGAACTGTGGTTCCCCCCAAATTTATTTGTTGGAACCCTAACCCTCCGTGCCTCAGAATGTGACTGCATTTGGAGATAGGCCTTCAACCAGGTGATTAAGTTAAAATGAGTCCTTAGGGTGGGCCCTGACCCAATCCGACTGGCGTGCTTAGGAGAGAGATTAGGGTGCAGACAGAGACACTGAGTTTGTGGGAGCACAGAGGGATGGCCACGAGAAGCAGCAGCAAGAAGGCGGCCATGTGCAAGCACGGGAGAGGTCTCGGAGAGAACCACCCTGTCAGCACCTCCATCTGCGGCTTCCGGCCTCCAGAACCAGGAGAAAATCGGTCTGTTGTTTAAGCCCCGTCCACGGTACTTGCCAAGGCAGCCTTCGCCAACCACTGTAGCAAGTTTCAGTGCGTTTCAGTGCTTTCAGGGCATGTGATGGAAACTTAGACTTCATTGTATCGCAGGACGAGAACACATGTTATTCACATAACTAGAAGTCAGGAGGGAGAGACCTCCAGGGCTGGTTAATTTAAGGACTCGTGACATTGTCAAGGGTCTGTTCTTCCCCATCGTGCTCATCCCTGCATGTCAGCTCTGAGGCTCTGACTTCAGGTTAGATCCTTTGATGTTGACAAGATGGTTGCAACATTTCCGTACATGACATTGTCTGGAAGACAAGATTATTATTTATTCTTTTTTTTTTTAATCCTCATCCGAGGACATTTTTCCATTTTTTGTACAGACAGAGTGGGAGGGAGAGAGAGGAAGAGAGAGAGAGGGAAACATCGATGTGAAAGGAACACATCGAGTGGCTGCCACCCGCACGACCAACCAGGGCCGGGGACAAACTGCAACCAAGGTACATGCCCTTAGCGGGAACCGAACCCGGGTCTCTCCGGACCGCAGGCGGACGCTCTAACCGCTGAGCCAAACCGGCCAGGGCTATTCTTTTTTTTAAAAAAATTTATTTTTGTTACAGATGTTTCTCCTTTTTCCCCACGGACACCCTTCTCCCTATCCTGCCCCCCGCCCCAAGCATTGTTGTCTATGTCCATCGGTTATGCATACATGCATATAAGTTCTTTGGTTTATCTCATCCCTCCCCGCCCCCGATCCCTCTCCTCTGAGGTTGGTCAGTCTGAACCAAACTCCTTTCTATGTCTCTGGGTCTGTTTCGTTCATCAGGTTTTTTTTGTTCATTATATTCCACAAATAAATGAGATCATGTGGTATTTGTCTTTCTCTAATTGGCTTATTTCGCTTAGCACAATACTCTTCAGGTCTGTCTCAAAGGATACAAGATCTTTCTTTCTTTTTTTCTTTTAATCTTCACCTGAGGATATTTTTCTGTTTATCTTCAGACAGACTGGGAGGGAGAGAGAGGGAGAAAAAGGGAGAGAGAGAGAAACATTGACATGAGAGGGACATATCGACACGACCTCAACCAGGGCCAGGACAAACCGCAACTGAGGTGCGTGCCCTTGGCTGGAATGGAACCTGCGACTCATTGGTCCACAGGCTGATGTTCTAACTGCTGAGCCAGAGTGGAGATCTTTCTTTCTCACAGCTGCATAGTGTTCCATTGTGTATAAGTACCACTGCATTTTTATCCACTCATCTATTGATGGACACTTGGGCTGCTTCCAGAGCTTACAATTGTAAATAGTGCTGCTATGAACATGGGGGTACATATATTCTTTCTGATTGGTGTTTCAGGCTTCTTAGGGTATATTCCTAGAAGTGGGATCACTGGGTCAAATGGAAGTTACATTTATTTATTTATTTATTTATTTATATCCTCACCCAAGGACACTCTTTCATTTTTTGTTCAGATAGAGTAGGAGAGAGAGAGGAAGAGAGAGAGAGAGAAACATCATCGTGAAAGGGGCATATCAAGTGGCTGCCACCCACACGACCCAACAAGGGCCAGGGACAAACTGAAATGGCAGTTCCATTTTTAATTTTTTGAAGGAACATCATATTGTTTTCCATAGTGGCTGCACCAGTCTGCATTCCCACTAGTGGTCTGCATCTCCACACCCTCACCAGCACTTGTTGTTTCATGATTTGTTGATGGCGGCCATTCTGGCAGGTGTGAGGTGATACCTCATAGTCGTTTTTATTTGCATCTCTCTGATGATTAGTGACATTGAGCATTTTTTCATATGTCTCTTGGCTGTTTGTATGTCCTGTTTGGAGAGGTGTCTATTTAGGTCCTCTGCCCATTTTTTAATTGAGTTCTTTGTCTTCGTTTTGTTGAGTTGTATGAGTACTATATATATTTTGGAAATTAACCCGTTATCTGATATATCGTTGGCAATTATACTCTCCCATACAGTGGGTTGCCTTGTTTCTTTTGCTGTGCAGAAGATTTTTAGTTTGATGTAGTCCCATGTATTCATTTTTTCCTTTGTTCCTCTTGCCTTAGGTGTTGCATCAGTGAAAATTCTGCTGCATGTGATGTCTGAAATTTTGTTGCCTACATTTTCTTCTAGAATTTTTATGGATTCATGAGTCACATTTAAGTCTTTCATCCATTTTGAGTTTATTCTTGTGTATGGTATAAGTTGGTGGTCTAGTTTTTTGTTTTTTGGTGTTTTTTTTGCATGTAGCTGTCCAATTTTCCCAAAACCATTTATTAAAGAAGCTGTCTTTACTCCTTTGTATGCTCTTGCCACCTCAATATTAATTGAGCATAATGTCTTGAGTCTATTTCCAGGTTCTCTGTTCTGTGCCCTTAATCTATATGCCTGTTCTTGTTCAGGCTGTTTTGATTACAGTGGCTTTGTACTATAACCTGATATCCGGTATTGTGATCCCTCCAACTTTGTTCTTCTTTTTCAAGATTGTTGTGGCTATTTGTTTTTTTTTGGTACTATATGACCTTTTGAAGTATTTCTTCTAGTTCTGTGAAATATGTCATTGGTATTTTGATGGGGATTGCATTGAATCTATAGATTGCTTTGGGTTGTATGGACATTTAATGACGTTATTTCTTCCAATCCATGAACAATGTATATGCTTCCATTTTTGTTGTTGTTGTTGTTATCCTCACTTGAGGACATTTTTCCATTTTTTTGTTCTGATAGAGTGGGAGAAATAGAGAGAGAGAGAAACATTAATGTGAAAGGGACACATCGAGTGGTTGCCACCCGCTCGACCCAACCAGGACCTGGGACAAACTGCAGCCAAGGTATGTGCCCCTAGCGGGAAACAAAATTGGGTCTCTCTGGACCGCAGGCCGATGCTCTAACCACTGAGCAAAACCTGCCAGGGTGCTTCCATTTTTTTTCATATCGTCCTCTTTTTCAGTGGCCTGTAGTTTTGTGTGAATAGGTTCTTTACTTCTTTGGTTAAGTTTATTCCTAAGTATCTTAATTTTTTTTTGCAGCAATGGTAAATGGGATTTTTTAAAGTTTCTCTTTCTGTGAGTTCATTATTGGTGAATAGGAATGCCATCAATTTCTCGATGTTAACTTTGTATCCTGCTACTTTGCCAAATTCATTTATTAAGTCTAGTAGATTTTTGATGAAGTCTTTAGGGTTTCCTATGTACAGTATCATGTCATCTGCAAATAATGACAGTTTCACTTCCTCCTTTCCAATTTGGATCTTTTTTTTTCTACTTGTCTAATTGCTGTGGCTAGGATTTCCATTGTTATGTTAAATAAGAGTGGCAAAACTGGGCATCCCTGTTTTGTTCCTGTTCTCAAGGGAAATGCTTTTAGTTGCTCTTTGAGTATGATGTTGGCTGTAGGTTTTTCATATAATACCTTTTATGTCCAGATATGATCCCTTTAATCCCACATTGCAGAGTGTTTTTATCAGAAATGGGTGCTGGATTTTGTCGAATGCTTTTTTAGCATCTATTGATGTAATCATATGTTTTTTATCTTTCATTTTGTTTATGTGGTGTATCACATTTATTGATTCATGAATATTGTATCAACCTTGCATCCCTGGGATGAATCCATTTGGTCATGGTGAATAATTTTTTTAATGTATTGCTGGATCTGATTTGCTAATATTTTGTTAAGAATTTTGGCATCTATGCTCATCAGGGATATTGGCCTGTAGTTTTCTTTTTTTGTAGTGTCTTTATCTGGTTTTGAGATTAGAATTATGCTGGCCTCATAAAACGAGTTTGGAAGTTTTCCTTGTTCTTGAATTTTTTGGAATAATTTGAAGAAAATGGGTGTTAGTTCATCTTTGAATGTTTGGTAAAACTCCCCTGTGTAGTGTAACCAGGCCCTGGCTTTTGTTTGCTGGGAGAGTGTTGATTATATCTTCAATTTACTTAGTTGTTCCTGGTCTGTTCAAGTTTTCTATCTCCTCCTGGTTCAGTTTTGGGAGACTGTGTGTTTCTAGAAATTTGTCCATTTCGCCTAGATTGTCCAATTTGTCGCCATATAATTGTTCATAGTAGTTGTTACTGATTCTTTGTATCTCTGTGGTGTCACTTGTTTACTTCTCTTTTGTTTCTGATTTGTTTATTTGGATCCTCTTTCTTTGTTTCTTGGGGAGTCTAGCTGAGGTTCCATCAATCTTATTTACGTTTTCAAAGAACCAGCTCTTTGTTTCATTCATCTTTTGAATTGTTTTTTAGTCTCTATGTTGTTTATTTCTTCTCTGATCTTTAATATTTATTTCCTTCTACTTGCTCTGGGTTTTTCTTTTTGTTTGCCTTCTAGTTCTTTAAGTTGTGAGGTTAGATAGTCTATTAGAAATTTTTCTCGTTTCCTGAAGTAGGCCGTTAGTGCTATGAACTTCCCTCTCAGAACTGCTTTCGCTGTGTCCCATAGATTTTGTGTTGTTGTGTGTTCATTTTCATTGGTTTCCAGGAAGTTTTTAATTTCTTCCTTGGTCTCCTTGGTAACCTATTCATTGTTTAAAAACATGCTATTTAGCCTCCATGTGTTTACACATTTTCGTTGTAATTGATTTCTAGTTTCATTTCATTGTGATCTGAGAAGATGCTTGATATGATTTCAATCTTCTTGAACATGTAGAGACTTAGTTTGTGCCCTAACATGTGGTCTATGCTTGAGACTGTCCCATGTGCACTTGAGAAGAATGTGAATTCTGCAGTTTTTGTCTGTAAGTCTCTGTAGACATCTATTAAATCCATTTGATCTAGTGCATCATTTAGCGTCTCTGTATCCTTGTTAATTTCTTGTCTAGAGCAGTGGTTCTCAACCTTCCTAATGCTGTGACCCTTTACTACAGTTCCTCATGTTGTGGTGACCCCCAACCATAAAATTATTTTTGCTACTGTTATGAATTGTAATTCATATCTGATATGCAGGATGTATTTTTATTGTTACAAATTGAACAGAATTAAAGCATAGTGATTAATTATAAAAACAATATGTAATTATATATTGTGAAATATTTATTTCTAATTACAAATAAATGAAATTTTGTCTTGAAGCATGGTGTAGCATGGGTAACAGTCTTAATATAACAACAGTAAACTACATTGCCACATCTTGCGACAGTATGCATAAAAAGCCAACATCAGTGTGAAGGTTGAGCTCACTTCTTTCTCACCAGATCAAAAATTCTCAGGCACTCTTTGCAAGAGCACAACAAAGATCATCTTCCACAAGTCTACTTCTGTATTTAGACTTGATAACCAACAAGCTGAAAAACCCTGCTTCACAAAGATATGTGGTTGGAAATGAAAGAAGAAGGCGCAACACAGTCTCAGACAGAACAGGATATGACTGCAAACACTTGATCCAAAATTTTGTAACTGGCATTGTAGAGAAATCAGTTCTCGCTGCATTGCTGTTAATAAGGTCAATGAACTCCTCTTATGCTGTCTCAGGAACATCTTCAACTTTGTGAATGGGCTCCTGGCAAGTGCAAATGGGGTGTCAGGTAGATTTGGAAAGTACGATGAAATTTCGTCTGCAAACATGTGCAAGTGTTCTTTCACAAAAACTATCATCGTAATCCTTTTGTCAGGGTCAACGTCATGTTCCTCAGAGAAAGCAGATAAGGTAGGCAACATGTAAATTTTATTTTCATCCAATTATTTTTGCCAAAGCTGAAGTTTCATTTGGAGTGATTGGATCTTTTCAGACAAATAAAAGCATGTTGCATTTGGCCCTTGCAGTGATAAATTTAACTTATTCAAGATGACAAAATGTCAACCAAGTAAGCTATTTTCTGCAGTTCACTTTTATTGCTGAAAAGTGCTTCGAACTGCTGTCTTGCTTTCTGATTAAAAAATGTTTTAAGTTCATCTCGAAGCTCAAAACCATGTTTTAAAACTTTTCCTGCCAACAACCATCTCACTTCAGTGTGAAATAGCAGAGTATTATTTGGTGCATCCAACTCGTTGCAGTTGCTAAAACAGTCGACTGTTTAAAGTGCTCGCCTTTACAAAATTGAGAGAACTTATGACGCTTTTCATTACTTCTTGTAACTCTTGTAGCAGCATCTTCGTTGCTAATATTTGCCAATGAATCATACAGTGAGTTCTGATGACTTTTGTTGACTTATTCAGTACCAAACGTTGAAATCCAGATTGACATCCTAGCATAGCTGGAGCACCATCTGTGCATACACCACAAATCTTTTCCCAAGAGATCTTATGCTCTTTCAGAAATGAACCAACTGTGTCAAATACATCACGTGCAGTAATTGTCATTTCAAGAGGTTTGCAAAAAAAGAAACTCATCTTTAAAGTCACCATCATTAATATACCTCATGTAAACAAGTAACTGTGAACAGTTTGCAAGGTCTGTAGATTCATCAAGCTGGATGCTAAATATTGGAAATGGAGCAGATTTAATTTTCTGGATTACCTGATCAAAAATATCAGCAGACATGTTATCTATTCTTCTTCGGACAGTTTCGTTAGATAAAGAAATTGCACTCAATTTCGTAACAAATTCGTCTCCAATTATAACTCGAACAATATCTTCAGCCGCTGGCAACAGTAAATCCTCAGCAATGGTGTGAGGTTTCATACCTCTGGTGATTCTGAGTGCCACCAAATATAAAGCTTCATTGGCTGCTACATTCTGTTTGTGGTACCTGCCACCAGTGTCAAGTCTGGCTTTCTTGAGTCCATCAGTTTTGTTTCTAAAATAGTTGGTATCCTTGCTGGCAAAGCTCGGATGCTTGCTATCAAAATGGCATTTTTGTTTGTTTGGCTTCATAGATTCGGCTGATAGGACTTCATAACAAATAACACACTGCAGTTTCTAAATTCCTGCTATAATTATTGAGGTAAAACCCTACTGTAAAAAATCCTCACTATATTTTCTTTTCTTAACGTTCTTCTCTACACAATCCATTGTCATGGGATGGTTTGCTAATAAAAATAATATATAACAATAGCTTTAATAATACAAAAGATAATACATGGCGTAGTTTAGTCAATACAGTTTATTAAAGTTTCCTATGATTTACCATTCTGTGTTTTTTTTTTTTTTACATACCTGTTACTGTCACAAGGGGGCAGTACTCACATCAACCACAGCTGCATATAAAAAGACCAATCAGCATGCAGATTAACTTCCCATGGTACAGATTTTTTTTTCAGTAGCTGATGATTTTACAGTACATGATTTTACATTTACCCAGTAATTATAATTCATGAAGTGTCGATTTACCTCCAATACTGCTGTTTTCAACACAGTAGCTGCTTTTAACAGTAGCTGCTTTCTACACAGTAGCTGCTCTCTACACATCTGTGACTAGTCTGCATAAGTATAGTATGGCTTCAACTCTGTCACATACACCTGTATTTGTACGGGATGTATGGGATGGAGTTGGCGCAATGATGTCATCACTCCAGGTACTTGTATGTGGGCATATCTGTACGTGGGCATATCTGCATGTGGGCAGAACTGCCTGGAGACAAATAGAGGAACAGTGTCTCAGTTCCTAAGACCATCAGAAATATATGTTTTCCAATGGTCTTAGGCGACCTCTGTGAAAGGGTTGTTTGACCCCCCAATGGGGTCACGACCCACAGGTTGAGAACCGCTGGTCTAGAGGATCTATCCAGTGATGTAAGTGGGGTGTTGAATCCCCTGCTATGATTGTATTGCTGTTGTTTTCTCTTTTGAAGTCCTCCAGAAGTTTTAAAATATATTTTGGTGCTCCTATTTTGGGTGCATATATGTTTACCAAGGTTATATCTTCCTGTTGGATAGATCCTTTCAACACTATGTTGTGACCTTTTTTATCTCTACTTATGGCCTTCATTTTAAAGACTATTTTATCAGATATGACTATTTCTACCCCAGCTCTTTTTTACTTTCCATTTGCTTGGAAGATTTTTTTCCATCCCTTCACTTTCAAACTATATGAGTATTTTCTTGTGAGGTGAGTCTCTTGTAAACAACATATATATGAGTCATACTTTCTTATTCAGTCAGCTTCTCTGTCTTTGGATCAGAGCGTTCAATCTATTTACATTTAAGGTTATTATTGATATGTACTTATTTATTGCCATTTTTGTTTATTGTGGTTCTATTTTTCTTCCTATTTCTTCTACTAATTACAGCAGTCCTTTTAACATCGCTTGCAGTGCTGGTTTGTTAGCCTTTTTTTTTTGTCTGGGAAGCTCTTGATTTCACCTTCTATTTTGAATGATAGCCTTGCTGGATAGAGTAGTTTTGGATTCAGATCCTTGTTTTTTATGACCTTGATTACTTCATGCCATTCCCATCTGGCCTGTAGTGTTTCTGTTGAGAAGTCAGCTGATAGCCTTATGGGGGTTCCTTTGTAGGTAACCTATTGCATATCTCTTGCTGCCTTTAGGATTCTCTCCTTGTCTTTAATTTTTGGCATTTTAATTACTATGTGTCTTGGTGTGGGCCTGTTTGGGTTCTTCTTACTTGGGGCTCTCTGTACTTCTTGTACTTGTATGTCTTTTTTCTTTACCAAGCTAGGGAAGTTTTCTGTCACTATTTCTTCAAATATATTCTCTAATCCTTGCTCATTTACTTCTTCTTGTGGAACTCCTATGATGTGGATGTTGTTATGTTTCATATTGTCCCATAGTTCTCTTAGGCTGTCCTCCTGTTTTGTTCTTTTCTTTCTTTCTTTTTTATTTTTATTTTTGGTATGTACCCCTAGCAGGAACAGAACCTGGGACTCTCTGGTCCACAGGCTGACACTCCAACCACTGAGCCAAGCCAGCCAGGGCTGTCCTCTTGTTGTTGTTTTTTTATTGTTTTTCTTTTTGGTTCTCTGATTCGGTGATTTTTTTCTACTCTGTCTTCTAATTCACTGATCCGATTGTCAGCCTCCTCTACTCTGCTGGTTATTCCTTCCAATGTGTTTTTTATTTCTGCTATGTAATTCTTTATTTCCAATTGGTTGGTTTTCAGTGCTTCTATATCTTTACTCGTGCTGTTGAGTTTCCTCATGATAATTACTCTAAACTCTCCCTCTGATATCTTGTTCAGTTCCCTTTCATTTATTTCATCTTCTGTCAAATTATTTTGTTCTTTCATTTGGGATTTGTTTCTTTCACCATTTTGGCTGTCTCAGTGGGTTTTGGAGCCTGCCCAATTCCCCTGTGGTTGTTGGTGTTCTTCTGTTTGTGGCTCCCTCTACTGGGTTTGAATGAGTGTGGGATGACCCATGTTAAACACCACTGTCAAGTCTTACTTTTCTGGGTAGATTTGTAAGCCCAGGGAAGGTCCAGTTATCCTCTAGCTTTTTTCCTGGAGGCTATTAGTCTCAGTTACTTGATGAGCCTTGGATGTAGCCCTCAACTGAATAAAAAAGTCCCACAAGTGTTCAGAGTAAGAGGATTTCCAGAGGGGGGGGGGCAGATGCTTGCTGGCTGTTAATGAGCTTCAATTTGCATTTCTCTCACCTGACAGGGTGGTGTTAAATTCCCGAGGGAGGGGCTGTTGCTTCTCTCTGGGGCTCTGGGAAGGGGCTCTTTGAGCAAGATGGCCACTGTCCTGCGAGGGAATTATTCAGCAAAAAACTCCCACTGCTGTCCCAGCTCTCCAAGCTCCCGAGTCTTTCCACATAGTTCCAGTCCAGTTTGCCCTCCCTCTTCAGGAGCCCAAGGTGAGTGGCTGCAGCTAATTTAGTACCCTGTCCCAGCCCTCTGCACTGTGGAGCCAGCTTGGGGTTTTAACCCCAAGGAAGCTGCTCACAGCCCACCCTCTCATGCCTCCGTAGTTCCTACCAGGCTCAATTTTATGTCCTCTTTCTGACCATGATTATATGAGTCCTCTCCAGCTGCTTTTCTGTTGTTGTTTTTTCCCCGACAGTTTATCTTTATTTTAGTTGTAATTGCAGTTTGGTCCTGGGAGATGGTCTGTGTAGCTTCCATTCACTCTGCCACCATTTTGGAATCTCCTATTATTTATTCTTGAGAGTTTATTTTCAAGAACAAGGAAACTCTTAGAAGCTGTCCTGTATGCTTTGGCATATGTCTCATTGACTAGAAATACATCATATCCAAATACTAAACGAATATCTGGCTGTAGAAATGGGGTCATTATGATAGGATCTGTCCTGGAGAATTATGGCCACATGGGAGAGGCTGGGTTCTACCTAAAATGGAGATGGGTTAAGCTAAAAGAAGAAGGAATGAACTTGGAGTAGGTAACCAAGAGTTCCTTTGACCAGTGTTTCCTAGATAACAATTGTATGTACAAGTTTATCATGGAAATTTTTGACAAATGGGTTCCTGAAATAGTGATTCCTTCTTTAATATTACTGCTCTGAGCTAATGATCAATTAACATATATGAACTAAAGTAAATACAAAATAAACTTGGATTTTCATGTTTTCATAACCTACATAATTTACTAATTTTGTATACCTTCTCTCATTTGCTACAGATAATTTTGCAAACATGAGAAATTGGGGCTCAAAGAAGACTTGAAATGATTTGCAAGAGCCCACAATATTTATTCCTGGAACAGTGGGACATGACTAGGGGGCATATGTCAATGAGTAGTAGTTGATTAGAATAGAAATATAAGGTAATGAAATCATAGAAATCTAGGTCAGATTATGAGGATCCTGAATGTCAGGGGGAGGAGTTTGAAACTGACTAGATATATAGTAAGACCTTCATTTGAGGAGTGAATGATGCAATATTTCAGGAAGGCTGGTCAACCACAGGTTTCCAAAAACCATGAGTAGGTGGTTTAACTAAATAGCATATAGAAACCAGACTCAAGTTGAGATTCATTTATTTTCTTTCAACCAATGCTTATTGAGCGTATATTCCATGGAAGGCCCTGTACTCAGCTGTGGGGATAGGGAATGAGCAAGGCAGATATGTGCCTACCCTTGAGTCAGTTAAAGTCAGAGGATTTGTATTGATCAGGCTGGGCTATGCTGCAGTAACAAACAAGCACTGGTATCTCATGGTTCAACATCATAAACTTATGTTTTTGCTCATGTAAATTCCGAGGCATGAATGGTACTCCTCCCTCTTCTACCTGTGGCGTCTAGAACACTGGGCTTCACAGGACACCACAATAGGGCAAGATATATATGTATAGAGGATGCATAATAACTCTCAATTGTCTCACTGGGAGTGACACATGTCTTCTCACAGTTCATTGGCCAGAACTGGTCACATGATTCCCCTCACCTACTGACAAGACTGGTTAGAAAATACAAGGTGGGGGTGGGGCCGCACATGAACATTTAATAAACAGTCAATGTCTCTGTCACAGGATGTTATATACCTCAGATGAAGATTAGTTTCCTCTTTATTCGCTTATAAAGCTCTATGCAAGGAGTGGTTATATAAGCATAATTTTAAGGACAACTTCCACTGGAGGAGAAAGAGAATCATATTAACCTTACTTTCAGGCTGTGGGAATAAGGAGACGATAAAGAATAACAAGTCAATACTAAAGAAAGGTGACATTTTTATTTCTTTGCCCTGCAGTGGTGCAGTAGAAAGATCTCAATTTACATCACAGCTCTGCTCTGTGCTACTTCTGTGTCTAAGCAAGTCCTTTACCCTCGGAGAGCCCTTGCTTCAACTTCAAAAAGGAGTACTAGCCACCTCAGAGAGATGTCATGAGGATTACACACACACACACACACACACACACACACACACACACACACGCATGCGTGCGCGCGCAGATGTCTACTTTGCATTGCGACTGGCACACAGTACAAACTCGTTAAATGTTACATGAACGTGCTGTGTATGAATCAAAGCAAGTTTGAGATCAGAACACCCAGCCACAGTGTTTGTGTCATCCTCCATGTAGCCTCTTGCAGTAAACCTAACTTGGTTGCCTGGCCTTCAAAACTCCATTGTGCTTCATTTTAATCCTGTCTCCTCCCTCCCACAATCCCAGCATTTTATCTCAACAAGTCTATCCCTTCAACTTTCACTTACTCTCCAGCTCAACAATTGTACATGCTGTCTGGGAATTTTGATAAGTCTTTAAAAACAACAACAACAAAAAACCCCAACTCTTCCCACATCACTGATTGCATGATTTCAAAATATTGGGGGCCCCTCCCCACCAGGCCATTCCCAACAGGAATATCCGATTTTCTGCCCCATTGACATCAGGCTTGGCCATCAGACTTGCTTTGACCAATGAGAAGTGAGTGGAAAGGATATTAGCAGAAGCTTTGAGATGCAGCTCCTGCTATCTTTCTCCTTTGCCACACCACCAGATGGAAGCTTCTGCTTCAGAGTTGGTCCTGGGATGAAGCAGCAGCTGGCTGGAGGTAGAAAAGAATGTGGCTGAGAAACAGTCCTTTGTAGACAGTAGGGCTTATTTGTTACTGCAGCATCATCTGTCTAAGAGATGGCTGGAACAAGCCCCAATCCCCACACATATGGCCTCTTCTTTTTAGCAACTGTGTTCACAATCTCCAACCCCTAGCCTAGGACATTTTATTATCCCTCTTACCTCCCCCAATGCTTTCTACTTTCAAATGCCTTCTTCATGAAGCTTCCCCTGATTATGCTGACCATAAATAACCTCTGCCGTCTCTCTGCAGCACTCAACATGTTATCTGTATTCATATCTGCAATAATATCTGCTGACTACATTAGGGAGGGTATGCTTCTCCTATGGAACTGAGTACAATACTTCACTGTTGTAAGACTTTCTCCATGTCTTATAATATCTACTGGGGACAGGGATTTTTTTTCCATTTCTTGAACCTTAGCACCACATTCTTGGAAAGACACAGTAAAAATCTGTTGGACAATAAATGATATGTTTTAGTTCTGGATAAGATGCTACAATCATCTCCTCTGCTCTCTCTCCTACTGAACACGGCTACACACTTGGTACTTCAAGCGCACAGTGAGAACTCACTTGGAGAACGTTCTAGATTGAGAGAACCAGTCTTTCAGCAAAACAATAGCTGGCATGTGTTTTCGGACCACAGAATGGGGTTCTTTAGACTAGTTAAATGCAAAAACTGCTGAATCTCCTTTCCCTCGGTCTGAGAATTGGCCAGCCCCACAGATGTTAACCAGAAAGTTGGACCTTCACTAACTATAATTTTTGTGTCGCTGTTGTCACCATTCTATGTAACCAACAGGGTTTGCAGGGACCTCTCTGGATGTATGGCTGCAGCCCCCAGTGAAGCATGGGGAAGGATAGAAACAGACCCACAGATATAGAGAACAGACTGACAGCTGTTAGAGGGGAGAGGGCTGGGTGGAAAAGGTGAGGGGTTAAGCAAAAAACCCCACAAAACAAAACTCACAGACACAGACAGCAGTATGGTGATCACCAGTGGGAAAGGGGGGTGGAGGAGGTAGAAGAGGGTGAAGGGGGGATAAATGGCGATGGAAGGAGACTTGACTTGGGGTGGTGAACACAATACAATGTACAGATGATGTATATAGAATTGTACCTCTGAAACCTATATAATTTTATTAACAACCTATATAATTTTACCAACATCACCCATTAAACTCAATAAAATAACAAACAACAAATATCAAAAGAAAGGAAGTTGGGGGGCACACGATGAAGAGCCTGGGCCAGAAGGAAGGGTTGAGGGAGGGTGCTCTGTCATGCCGGGGAGTGTGGGCATCTCACCTGCATACCTTCTGAACTGGCTTCATTTTAATTTTTTTTTTTTATGCTCACCTGAGGACATTTTTGCATTCATCTTCAGATAGAGTGGGAGGAAGAGAGAGAGAGAAACATTGATGTGAGAGAGACACATCGAGTGGCTGCCACCCACACGACCCCAACCGGGGCCGGAGACAAATCACAACCGAGGTACGTGCCCTTAGCGGGAACCAAACCCGGGTCTCTCTGGTCCATGGGCCAACACTCTAACCTCTGAGCCAAGCTGGCCAGGGCAGAACTGGCTTCATTTTATAGTGGAAAAGATATTTTAAGGAATAGTAGAGGGTCCTTCTTAAAAAAAATAAGATAAAAAACCAAACCAAACGTTTACTCCTGGGAAAGATTAAACAGTTAAGACATAGTAGCACCAGACAGGACAAAACTAAGCAACTTGAGGGGGAATCAAATTCGGACTCCAAGGGCTAGGAGACGAGGGTACTCATGGAATGTGCTGTGGGCGCACAGGGGAGGAGCCAGAAGCGGGGACAGGAGGCAGTCGGGGCCCAGCAGAGGCCGGCCTTAGGACCAGGGACACAAGTTAGGAGAGTGTCACTTTTACCAGAGTCTTCAAGGTGTTTCAACAAGCCCCAGTTCTGAAGGGCCTTCCTCCACGGTCTTCATTCCCTCCTGCGCTGGGTTCCTGGGGCGCACAGTTCCGGTGAGCAGAGGAAGGGAATGGCTGGGGTGGTTCATCGCACACCTCCAGGGGGCATCAGCCACACTGAATTCCCGTAACAGAAGGAAGTCGTGTTCTCCTTTCCTACTGGTGGCCACGACGAAGAGGAAACATGTTTCCCCTGAACTTCTTGTGAAGGTCTATCCTGAGCCACTCTTCAATTCCCAGAACCCGAGTGTGAATTTTTAAAAATATTCTTTTCTTCATCATGTCGTTGACACAAGCACACTGCATAGATAAAACGAAATGATTTTACCTGCTGGCCTTAAACAGAAAAGCTCTTTTGCTAACTACTCGCACTTTCTTTTTAGAAAAGCACAAATCCTCTCATCTCACTGGTAAAACATTTAATGTTTCGGATACTCGGCTTTCATGACCATCCCAAAGTCAGGCCACTCGGCCCACGGGAACCGCGGACCGTGTTCGTGGCCACCAAGCCGTGAGGTGGTGCTCGCTCCCAGGCCAAGAGGTCAAGCCCCTCAGCAGTAATTTTGCTGAGTTCCTTTGTTATAAATAACAAGCAAGGTCGTTTATTTTCATTTTCGTGTTTCTAATTGCATGCGTCTACCCCGAGGATGAGCTCCATAAACAGGTGGCTGGGATGCTGGGGAGAAGGCTTGAACGGCTCCAGCAAACAGGGCATGTCCCGCTCTGGCAAGGCAGTTTGATGAGTTAGAGATTTCGTCACTGCAGGGTGCGCACCTGGGCGATTACTCGCAAAGCAAACACTCATCTGTTTGGCAAGCACAGATCTATGCAAATGAGGGGAGATTATTTTACTGCTAGTCCTTGGCTGTTCTGTGATTAAATGCAATCGCTTCCCATTTCTTAAGAGACACAATCTTTATTAGACTCAGTTCCTTTCTCCGTTATTTTAACAACTTTATTGTTCTACAGTTATTACAAATTATTTGCCGTATGAATGAAGTCCAGAAGCACGGGTGTTTATCAAGAAAAGGATGTCATCAAAGGCTCTACCTGGGAGAGGTATTTATGTGCAAGGTACATAGATCTGTCATTCAAGGGTTTAATTAATATCTGCCTAGTGATATTTTCTCCTTAATTCCCCTATGGCTGTCCCTTGGCGAAGAGGACAGTTGGACTGACTGTCCCCCCAGGGGGACACTGGGTCCTCGGCTTTCATTGTCCAGCCAGTGGTCTTCGTGGGCAGGACCACAGGGCCTCTCTGCTGGACCCCCTCCGAGCTCCCTAATTTTCACTCTGGTACAAACCTCCTCCCCCATCTCTACCTTTGTCTCTTTGGGGAAAATAAAATCTTTTCCACTTGAGCAAAATAAAAACTACACAGTATTTGTTTCTGGAGTGTAATTATAAACTTCATTGTACATTTTTCCTGGCTTTGATGCCTATCTTGAAGAGTTCAGTGAAAATAAATTGTTTTTATGAAAGCAGAGAAACCATTTGATAAACATGCTGTCTCTGAAAATTGTTCCTGCAAAAGAGGTCATTCTTTCACTTTAGAAGAAATAGAATATCTTTCAGAAAACAGGCAGGACCACAGTTTAGGATTTCTGCGAATACAGGATATATATATATATATATATATATATATATATATATATATATTTTAAGGCGGGTGTAAACACACTGAAAATTGCACACCTCCTGACTGTGTTGAGTGTATTGGTTTTGAAAATAGCTTTATTGAATAGCTACTTAGGTCACAAGCCAATACTTGCTGCCCTTCATATTTCTGGGCATGAATTCTCAGCCCAGTACTTTCTTGCTACTAGGATTCGGGGGTTACCATTCCATAATTACTATATATCTGTCAGAACCAACAGATGTATCTATTCTTTGTAAAAGTAATAGTCAACTAGGAAAATGATTCATTGTCTAGAACATTTCTAGTCCCTGGTAGCACAGAGATCAATATGGCCAAAATGAGGATAGTAATGTGAGATTCAATCTCGTACATAACTGAATATATATTTATTATCTTATATGGAGAGTTTGCTTATTTTTTTCCTCCTTTGCTCATGTTTCTGCATTTTCTCACCAAAATAAAAATATCAAAATAGTCTACAATTCCAGAGCAGAAAAGTTTGCATCCATTGGAAATGAAAACTAACAGTGACAATGCCTGGGGACTTTGTTCTCACTGCAATTCCTGTGTGGAACTCTCTCCTGGTGGTCAGTTTCATGGCGGGGACTTGTGATGAGGACCCCAAAGTCAGAATGCTTCCTCTTTACCATGTGGACGCTCGCTATTGCGACAGCCTCGGTCTTGACTTGATTTTCTCTGCATGTGATTTAGATTATGAATATGAATGTGAAGTGGTGATTCTCTGACATGAAACTCTCTTAAGTTTCACGGAAATGAGTTGTGCAGATACTAAGAATCCACACTGGATGGAAATGCTAGGTTTTATGACATGAAGCCAAATTCAGATATAAAACCAAACATAAGACCTTTTCCCGATATAATGCATTAGCTGTTACTATGGGAATGGAAGAGAAGAAACTTGAGTAGCTCTGCCCTTGTTAATTTCCTTTTGGAGTTACTGTTAATTTGGCTACATTACATACTGCACACAAGGATCATAATATTTGGATAGGGCTTTTCATCACCAAAACTCAAGAAAATGAAAGCGTATCTAATGCTTACTAGTATCCTCACCTCATTTGGGAAAGCAGGACACGGGTTCAGTTACTGTGCGCAGATCCCTAAAAGCAGGGGTTCTAGTAAGATCTCTGGTTATATAATTCAGCAGATTTACTGTAGTTCTCATGGGGACTTTCTTGTTTAAATTGGAGCCAGATAAATAAAGAAATAAAGTTTTCAGAGTTCTGTCAAGATGTAAAATAGTTTCCCTATTGCAGTTGGTGTACTTTTCCCTCATTTTTTAGAGATTCTTGGATGACACAGACTATTCAATTAGAAACATCAAGCTAATAAGACAGAGTTTTGACCCAAATCATATAAATACCCTACAGGAGTTTTCTGATGCCCAGAGTTGGATTTGGGCTGCCCTTCTAAATCAATAACTCTTAGCACTGCTCAGCATAAATTCAAAGCATGCTCAAGATACGTTCTTGGAGAAGTTTCTCCAAATTCAAGGCTAACCTCACACAAAGGAAACCTTTGTCTATGGCATTTCAGAAACAAAACTGCTGACAGACTGAAAAAGGTGATACTCTTAAGATGACAAATAACATGACGGTTACAATTACATTACATTTTTAAAAGCATCCCTCTAAAATTTTCAGTCGATGGTCTTCAAATCCACTGGAACCCTCAAAATTAGATGGCATTCTGAATGCAATGGAGAGTTTAATTAGATCACTTCTAAAGGAAACAACACAGTTCTAGTTTGAATGCACACAAGGGATCTAAAGCAGCAGAGTGCCAAAGGCCCCTGCACCCCTTCCAACCCCCAGGTGTCCGTGCGTACCTGGGTCAGACGGCCTGAGCTCGCTCTTCTCAAACCACCTGTGCAGGTTCCCTGGGCAAGATGTTTCACTATTAAAACATTGTTTCTCCCTTCCTCCCTTGCCCTTTCCCCCTTCCCATTTTTCCTTTCTTAAGTGCATATTTATTTATTGCAAACCACCTAAATACCAAGTGTGGTCCAAGGTTCTTGGGATACAGTTGTGGTCCAGGTGGGGCTCTTGAACGGTGTGTCCTGCTCTCTCTCCTCCCTTGACCTCTTTTTCACAAATACCAGGGAGGCAGAGCTTGGCATCCCTCACACTACATATATGTGAATATGTCCATCAGGATTGTTTCTCATAGTAGTAGCTGAGTCAAGATAGGATCTCCACGTGACTGCATGGGACAGGGTATGTGCACATATGTGCATGTGCATGTATGTGTATGTGAGTGTGTACATGTATGTGGAGTGTCCAATTCATAGCTCCATTGAGGACTTCCATGTGTCATTTGGGGATCCTCTTTCTCATTCACAAGTGCCTCAAACAGTGTCTGGCACAGAGCAGTCACCCCAAAATAGTTGCTGAGTGCCTAGGAAGTCCGCAGCCCTCCCAAATGACCTGTTTCTGTTCTAGTGATTTTTGCATTCTAAGGGCCTCAACAGACATACATGCAGATGAATCCGTTTCTTTTCCCCCTCTCCTTATTCAAGAGCTACACTCTGATTTTTGCTTACCTTACCTCCTAAATCAGCAGCATCATAAAATATTCACTGATGGAAACTGTTTCTTCCCAAAGGCATTTGCATCTGAACAGGGAGGAGGATTTTAAGGATAAAGCTTTCCCCAAACGATGATCATAAGGTCCTATAGGATATGACCCTGTGTCCTTAACTCCTGGGAGCTTCCTGAAAGTCTCCCTTCAGTTTCTAGGCTCCACAGCACACTGTTCAATGCAACACATAAGCCCACGTGCAACTCCCGATCTCACAGCTAGTGGGGTTTCTACTGCGAATGTTTGTATTCCTGATCCTGGAGGTCTGATTACGACGACAGGTTTAGCGTCTCTGTAACTCTGATTATTCTTTACTTCATCCTCTGTAATCAAGCTCAGATTGCTCCAGACGAGGGCAGACCAAGCAGGTGAGGAATGTGAGTGTGCCAGGGAAAACTCTGCTTCCCGGTCTTTTGGGCTCCTTTTAACAACTATCTGGAAACAACTAATTTCTCTTTTGGTACCTCAGACCAGCAGGCTGCTCCTCTCCTGTGGCCAGATGCTGCACTCTACACCATTGTTAAATACTAATAGTGAAACTTAAAAGATGTTCTCTTTCGAGACAACAGGTGGCCACTGCAACCTCCAGCTCTGATTGGTGGAAAGGCCACAGGCGGCCCAGTGGCCTAGAGAAAGGGCCTCCACTTCTGTGTTTCAAGAACCTGCTCAATGGGGTGTTGTCCTGATAATATCTCAGCTCACTGCCAATTTGTGCAACCCGCTGGGCCATTAGGGAGCGCCGCTGGGTTGTCAGTGTTAAATGGAGACTCAGGAGGGGGACCAAAGCTTTTTGGGGGGTGGGGAGGGTTGGTGTCAACCCAGGGACAATGTGGGCAGTTGTTCCGTTCCTGAATACACACTGCTCCCTCCTGCAGTCCCCAAGCACATGTTTCTGCTAAGAGAAGAGTAAATACACAAACTTTCACCTAATTGAAGTTTATTTTTCCTGCTCAGTTCCAGAAAGATAATATTGGGAGAAGGTACATACACAGGTGTCACCAAGCCCAAGTGCCTACTTCGGAGAACAGAAGACATGAAAAACCCATGTGATACTTGTCTGACAAAGTTTAGGCCCTGGGCCAGCAAAGTGTGATCATGGGACAAAATGTTAGTGTCAGCTAAAATTTTTGTAAATTTCACCCTTCCTGTTCAGGTACCTCCTGAATCACCAAACTGGGGAGGGGGTGGTCTGGTGGGGGACACTTTCCCTTTAGTTCTTCTGGCTGGTTCAGTAATTCAAATGACAGACAGCAGATTAACCGGAGAAAATCAAACTGTAATATGTGTGCTTGGGGAATTCACATAAGCACGAAAAACCCAGAGACAGTGAGGCAAAATGAGGTATATATGTCATTTTGGAGAAAGGAGGGGAGGTAGGCCAACTCTGGTAGACTTGCAGGGCCACCCAGAGACAATGGGACAGATTTCGCGTTTGGATCCTGCCAGTCAGGCTGCCACACTGAATTCATCTGTGGGAACGTGAATATGCCAAGGTTCCCTTCCTGAAGCATTTTCCATCTGAATCTCTTTAGGCAGGTAAGGGGAGGTAAAAACACTCTTCCAGAGTTTGTTGCGTTTTAATTGTTTTCAGCTCAAAACAATCTGCGCATTCCCGGGACAGGGCAAATCTCAAAACCTCTCTCCAACGTTCTCAACTCCTACAGAGGTCCCTTCCTTCGCCGAGGCTGGGGGCCAAACTCTCATTAACCCGAAGCAATCAGTCCGAGTGGTGGGGGCGGGGGGAGGTGGCTTAAAGAAACCGAAAGAAATGAAGGGGGGGGGGGTGCAGTGTGAGGAAGTTAACCATCCAGAACCTTTTAGGAAAATGGGGACATTTTCTCTCAGAGCAGTGAAGGACCCGCCTGGATCCAGTTACTCAAATGCCTTCCGAATACAAACAAGAGCAAAGAAAACACGAAGGGATCCGACACGAGGCTTAACCCAGGAAGCCTCGAGTCTGCCTACCTGTGAGAGGTCAGGCCCGACACCCTCCCACAGGTGCACGCGGGTGGGTCCTGGCTGCCAGGAGACACTCGTGCAGGCTGGCTGCTGGGCTGGGTGCCTCAGCAGGGGCATCAGTGGGGTTAGGAGGGGGTAGGTAGGGAGCGGGGCACCGGCACCCCCGAGCAGGGAATGGGGACGAGAGGAGAGCAATGGAAAGGGCTGGGACGGGAGCGGACGGGGGTGCACGCGGGTGGCAGGTCTGGGGCCGAGAGGAGCGGCAGTTGCGGAGGCGGGGAGGACCACAGTGGGCACGGGGCTGGCGGCGGCCGGAGCGGCCGCGGGAAGGAGGGAGCGAGGGGCGCTCCGAGGCAGCGGGGACAAAGAGGACCGGAGAGGGAAGGGGGGCGAGGTGGGAAGAACAGGGGCCCGGAGAGGGGGAGGCCGAGGCGCGGGCGATGGGGAAGGCGCGGGCTGCGCGCGGCGCGGGGTGAGCGGAGAGGGGCCGCGGGGCAGGGGCCGCGCGGGGCGGGGCGGGCGCGCCCGGAGGCGGTCCGGGCGAGGAGCGCACCGGCGGGGCGGGCGGCGCGCCAGCTGCCCGCGGTGGGAGGGGCGGAGCGGCGGCGGCGCGGGGAGGGGACCGGCGGCGAAGGCAGGAGGGGGAGAAGGAGGGGAGGGGCCGGGCCCCTTGTCTCCGCGGCTCCTCTCCTCAGTCCGCCCGGGGAGGAGGAGGAGGAGCGGGGCCAGCCGCCGCCGCCGTCCCAGCCTCGCCCGGCGCACCTGAGCTCTCCGCGCCGCCCCGGGCCCCTGCGCCGCGCCCCGCGTCCCCGCGCCGCGCCCCGCGCCCTCGGCGCCCGGCCCGCGCGCAGCGCTGCCTCGGTGTCCCGGCGGGGCGCGTCCCCCGGGCCGCCTCCCGCTCTCCCGCGGCTCGCGTGGCCGCGCCTTTGTGTGCGGCGGCCGCGGCTCCCGGGCTCCTCGGGCTCCGATTGCGGCGCCCCTCCGCCCGAAGTCCCGCACGCCGCCCCCGACAACCCCGACCGGGCGCCCTCGACGGTGGATCTAGCGGCTTAGAGGAGGCGGGCACCCGCCCCCCGAGCCCCAGCTTCGGCCCCCGGCCCGGGCCCGGCTCCGGCATGGATATGAGGTTCTACCCCGCGGCGGCCGGGGACCCCGCCGGCCTGGACTTCGCGCAGTGCCTGGGGTACTACGGCTACAGCAAGGTGACTGGGCCGGGCCGGGGGCGGCGGGGCGGGGGCACCTCCCCATCCCGGGCGCGCCCCGCGCTCCAGTCTACCGCCGGCTTTACTTTCTTTCCCCTTTCTTTCCCCTTCCACTCTTCCCCTTGCGCCCTCGTCTCTGTCCAACTCTCCCTCTTCTCTTCCTGCCCCCTCCCCCCGCCTCTCCCCCTTTTTGTCCCTCTGCCGGCACTCCCCTCTCTGCCCGTCTGCTCTCCGCCTCTCCTTCCCTGCCTCTCCCCACCTCCAACCCGCCAGTCTCCTCGCCGCCCCAAAGAAGCGAAGAGCAGCCGGAGACCGAAAGCGGGGACTTGCGTGTGATTCTTTGTTGTTGTTATTAGTAAACACCACAGGACCCTGGGGGGGGGGTACGTAGGGGTCCCTGATCTCGTGGTCGGATGACCTCGCGCTCCCACTTTCAGTCCATCTTACCTACCCCTGTGCACCGAGAGCTGGACCCCCGGCCGCTTCGGGAAGGAAAGGAACAAACTTTTGAGCGTGCCCTGTATGGGGGAGGGGGAAGCGGTGGGACCCCCGCAGGTGGCTTTTGCCACCCTCTGGTAGGGCGCTTGGAGCGACCACTCCTCTCTGTTAGCACTAGTAGTGGCTTCTCATCTTTAATGTTTTTTGGGGAAGGGTAAGTTTTACCATTTGGGGAGATCAGGGTTGGGGACCTGCACACCACGCCCTGGGTCACCCCACCTCCTCCCCCTGCGCAACTTCCAGGACCTAGGGTTTCTGGTGGCCGAAGGTGCATCTCAGAAGGGTGGCCCGAGCAGCTCCGAGTGGCGAGTCGGTGCGGGAGCGCAGCCCTCCGGCCAGGGCGGAGCGGACTCGCCGTCTCTATCCTTCTGGAAGCCAGCAGGGCCCAGCTTTGGAGGAAACATCACCCTGAGGGCAATATTCAGAGAAAGAGCTGTGCCCCGATGGCTTGTGCCTTTTCAGTGTGGTTTTTCTTTCTCCTTCCCCCTGCTCCTCCCCCTTCCCCCCTTTTTCTTTCAAATCGTAGTTTGTTTATGATTGCTTGGATAACAGAGGAGGAAATAAGGAGCCTGCCCAAAGAAAGGTGCTATACAAAACGAACGAATAAATAGCAGGAAGAGGAGGGATTGTATGCAGAGCGAGGAGCAGCTTGCTGTGCCCCGTGGCTGGTAGAGCCTCGTGTTCCTGTCTATTTGTTTATACTCGGCGCCCAACTCCAGTGCTGAAGTTTGTGAAAGACTTCAGGGTCTTTCTTCCTCACCCTGTGTCATCATCGCCTTGTGCCTGGCACAGAGGGGCCTCCCCACAAGTATAGAAGGAAGGAGCATTATTCAAGTGTGTTTTAACCCTTCCGTGGGGGTGGGCATGCGTGCTCTTAAAATTCCAAGAGTGATAGTTAAGCATAGAAAGAGAAGCAAGAAAAGGCCCTGTAGCCAGAGTTAGTTTAGGGTTTCGTGTCTGTCCTCTGATTTTGGATTTACTCAGGTTATTAAATGCTTTAAAAAGTCCCCAATGTATGCTCAGTTAGGGACTCAGGCAGCCTAATTAAGTATGTAGTGTTTCTGAGACTCCAATGAATTGTTCCAGTGGGGTATTACTTATCTCTTTCCAACCCAGCCTGTGTATGCAAGCCTTGTGTGACTGGGCAGGCTCTTATTTTTGGAAGCCATTACCTTGCCTAATGTAACTACTTTCTCTGATTTAAGATCAGCAACACTCGAATGACACCAAAATAGAAACCTTTTGTATTAATCCAGTCACTGCAGTGCGTGGCAAATCTCTCTGTTCCCTAGGATCCCAAGGGTACTTCAAGGGACCAGAGGAAATTGTGGTGTTTTGTGTGTGCCCCTTTTTATTTTTTGAGGAAGGCTGTTTTGAGTCCATTTAAACTCAGAACATTTATTTTAGGGAGGGTAAATAGGAAGCTTGAAAACAGACGTTATTTATTGACATGCATGTTGCACTTCAGGAGTGAGAATGCAAGTTGGTTTGCGATCATATTTTCTGAATGCAGCTCTTTGCCTGAAATAACTTGGTTTGTTAGTAATTCAGCAGTCTGGTCGACCTAAGTGCTGTGTGTACCCAACTTATGAAAGTTAGACACAGTGTTCAATATTGGTAGTAATCTAATTGTACTTATTTTAAGGGACGTTTGCACTTACGCCTTGCAAATTAAAACAACAACAACAAAAAAAAAAACAACAACAACCTTTAAACTGAGCCACAAAACTGTATTTTCCTACTTCTCAATTCAGGAGTGAAAACCCCAATTTTATTCCCCGTAATTTTTCTTTATAGGGAGAATGGAGTAGAAGAGGAAGTATTAACTTTATGGGTATAAAACAGCAAGTGCTAATTAAAGGTTTATAGCATTTGCTTCACAGCTAACTTGTGTGTCTGAAGTGGTGCTAGTCAGTGCCTATAGTTTATATAGAAAGTGCAAAAACTAGCCAACAAAGACATGCATTAATTTTATTTGAAAATACCTGTAATTGTTCATCTCTTTGAGACTTCACTTGATGACATGTATTATCTTTCTGGATGGGAAATGATGGATTTGAGAGACAGTAGGTTTCCACCCTTTCTTGTTTTAATGACCATCTGGGAAACTTTAGAAGTAATACAGACCCCTCCGCTCCAGGCTTAACAAGTGAAAAGTTAGCGCTTATCTTTAAATTTATTTACAAACCGTGAATAATAGGGTTTCATTCATCTCTCTCTTTAACAAATGACCAGACTCCTTTGTATAAATTATTTGCGTGTATATTATCTTTACATTCTGTGAGTATATGGATCCTTTGTAAATGTCAGCACTCATGAAAGTGTACTCTGTCTATGGAGAATGGATGAAAGAGTTTTGAGGGTTCAAAAGTCCTTGCAAGTAGCAGAATAACTTCAAATAAAATATAGCCAGGATCATTAAAATTAGTTAATAATTCATGAACCAGCCACTGATGTATAAACTTAAAGTCATCTCTGTTTTCTAAGGACTAATTTCCATTTTATTTTCAAGTGGAAAAATCTGTTTGAACAGTTCTTTTTCTGATGTGGCCAACAAATTAAACTAGCACACACACACGCACATACACACACACACTTTTTTTTTTTTTTTTAAACAAGAAGGCCTTATGTTACTCAAGTGAATTGGTGACCCATTATCCATAAATCTAGAATTTTTCTTTCCCTGGGTTCAGTTTGTCTTTTTACCAGTAAGAAGGTCATGTGCAGCATATCAATTGGCATTCAATTGTCAGAAGTCTGCCACCCCAAAAGAAACTATTGTTTAAGTGGGTGTAAGGTGAAATTACACAGTGGGTTAATAATGGACATGGACTGAACGCTAGTTACTGGCTTTTTCTACATATTCTTGGGATTTCCCTCTCTCCTCCCCTCCCCTTTCAAAATGTGGCTGTTGACTTCTTACCCTGTGTAGAATAGGCCTGTGTTGTTTTTACCCATCAGTCCCAACCCATGCTAATTATTGTGTGTGGTATTGATCACTCTGCTTAATTAAGACATTCTGATGTGCGTGCTTCCACTCTCTCCCACCGAGCCTCTCTGTCTTGGTCAGCTTGAGGCGTAAGAGGACCTGAAGGGTAATTTGTCATTTGTCTATCTTCTTGGAGACTGGTTCAAATTGAGACCATATTAGAAGGGGCTTTGATCGAAACTCTTCTTAGGTTGATACTTTGTGAACTTGACACATGAGAACTAATGATTTCATTTCTAGGGTATGAAGTATGGGGTGCTGAATTTTGAGAGCAGATGAGAGATTTCAATATTTTCCCATGTCAGGTCTTCAGAGAAGATATTGGAGCCACATTGTGAGAGAGAAATAAGATTTTTCTGAGGGCCTTAGACCAGAGGTCATAACTCAAATGTCTATAGGGAGAGCCAGTTACCCCAAGAAGAAAGGCTTGTGGTCTAGGGATAACATGGCCGTTCACAGGGGTGGCCTTGTCCAGATTAGCAGGTTGTTGCCATGCCAACATTTGGGCCCAGTCTTTCCATATTTTGTAATGATTTTTTCAAGAGAATGATAACCTGGATTTTTATGCAAAATATTCTGAATTTTAAGTGTTGGCAGGAAATGAACAAATAATTAAAACCATCATGTGGGCCCCTCAAAATGTGCTTGTGTACGCTGCTTTGCCACTTTGTCTTGGGCAAACTGATGCAGAGAAGGATTCAGATCATTTTTTTAGTAAGTCATTTATGGTTTATGCCCAACTCTAGGACAGTTCCTCTCCCATGTCCAGCTATGTGGACGGTTTAGTTAGTGTGTGGAGGAAGTCAAACCTAACCACTTCCGATGGAGTTCTGATCTGATCATTTGGATTCTATCGCTGGTTAATTGCACGGTCTCAAGTCAATGGACTTGTTCTAGAGCAGGATTTGGCCTACAGCAGCCCATGGGTCACAACTGGCCTGCTGTTCTTCTTGTGTGGTCTGTGAGTCAAGGATGGTTTTTACATTTTTAAATGGTTAAAGTAAGTTCAAAGAAGAATAGCATTTTATGACTGCGAAGATTACACGAAACACACATTTGTGTCCGTCAATAAAGTTTTATTGGAACACGGCCCTGTTCGTGTGTTTCTGTGGTTGAGTTCATGATGCAGGGACAGAGTTGAGTAGTTGTGACAGAGTCTTGCAAAACCTAAAACATCTGTTGTTCGCCCTTTCTAGGAAAAGTGTGCTGATGCCTGTCTTAGATGGTCCGAGCGCTCGCTGGGCCTGCTTTGTTCCAGGCCTCGGCAGCAGAAAGAAAATACAGTTAACAAGATGGAATAACTGGAAAGATGACTGTCAGGGAGTGTTTCTCAAAGATGCTTCTAGAACAGTGGGGTTCCCAGCCCTGGCTGAGTGGGCAAAAGCTTTTTAAAAATAGTCATGCTCGGCCTGTCCCCAAACCACTTCAGTAAGACTCTAGGGGTGGGACCCAGGCAGCAGCGTTTGTAAAAGCTGCCCAGGTGATTCCAGTGGACAGCCACGCTTGGGAACCTTGCATGAGGCCGAGGGTCCTGCCTTGGCCATCAGCCTCAGGGAGCGGGAGAAGTGGGTAAAGAAGTTTGTGGTTGCTGTAATGAGGACCAGACGATGGCAGGAAGGTTGGCAGGCATGGCCTTCTTCAGACCTTGGCAGGCTCCAAGCACTGTTGATCTGGGCTCCCCTCTACGCGTATCAGACATGACAATGCAACCGCATCCTGCATGTAGTATGATAGGATACCATACCTGGGTTGATTAGTTGCATTTTGTAGGCATTTAGTTAAGCAGCTATTAATTTTAATTTTGTAGTGTGTGTGTTGTGTGGCCAATTAGTGGGTTTTTTTTCCCTTACATTTTGAATGCTTTTTCAGGCCCTTGAGAAGCTCATAGTTCTAAGGGTCTGGTTTATAGTGACTAGTGGATAAAATATTCCTGCTGCTACTATCTGGAGGCCCACAGACTCCCCATTTTGCCACTCAGGACAGTGGAATGTTTATGAAAATTCTGTGCTCAGTAGAGGCTCGCCTATGGTTAGCCACAGAAAGTTAATTTTAGTTGTTTTAGATGAAGTTATGCATGCATGTGGCTACGACATTCAAAGTATGTGTAGGTATTTCAAGAACTAAGTACGTCAGGTTGCAAACTGTCAGGGGGATGCTGCATCCTCGGAGAACTTGTTTAATCTACATCATATTTTAAAATATTCAATTAGTCGCCTGTATCTAAAAATCTTTGCATGTAGATCTTGATTTCCAGCTTTCTTTAGAAAAACTCAGAGCTTTGGCAGGACTCGCCCTGGGCCCCTCATGGCAAGGCCTGCTCGGCCGGCCGCGCTCCGTTTACCGGGTCCTCCCTGTGCCTCAGACGGCATTCCTCTCGCGTGCCTGGCGGCCTCCAGTTTGAAACTTTGATTAAGGAGAGACGAAAATGAATGAATGCCAAATGATGCTTACACCTAGTGACATGAGGTCGCTGTCATGGCACAAATACAGACCAAAGGTCCCTCATGGTATGTAGGTTGGCAGAGGAAATGGAAAAAGTGATTTGTGGTCACGTTATCGAGCATGTTTCTCAAACTTGAACGTGTGCGAGAATCACCTGGAGAGCTTCCTGTGGCCAGAGTGGTGGCCGCAGCCGGGAGACGGCCCAGGGTGGGGTCCCAGGTGGTGCTGGTGAGGGCGCGGCACAGAGGGCCTTCAGGGGTAAGGAGTTTGCTCTTTGTAAGTTTGTCAGTGAGAATGCTTTGGGCTGCAAGTAACAACGTCCCACAAACTGGCATGAATCTAGGGACATTTGTTTACTGACAGAGAGGTGTTGAGGTAGGCATGTCAGGCTCTTTTGGATGGTTCAGTCATGTCTTCAACGACCCTTTCTGCTTTTCTTTCTCTTCTGCCATTGGTGTTTCAGCAGTCTCCTCGTGGTCACAGGCTGGCTGCCGTAGCTGAGGCATTGCACCCTCACGTGAGAGCATGCAAAACGGGGAGCCAGGGAGTGGAGGGAGTGGGGTGACAGCAAGGACCACTTTCTCCTTCTGTGCATCTCTTACCAAGAGGACAAGCCTTCTTGGAAACAGTTCCACTAGATGCCCCCTCCCCCTTTAAATCTTATTGATCAGAAACCAATCACATGTTCACCCCAGGCCAATCACCGACGAAGAAGGAGATTGCTGTGACTGGCTTAGACTAAACCAGTGTCACCTAGGGCTGGGCACAGTGTCACATGAGCATAACTGATGTTATGCCCTGTTAGCAAGGAAGAAGACTGTTGGGAAGAAAACAGCAGTGTCTGCTACTGAGCATATTTTGCAGACTTTGAGTGGGCCATGGTTTGGTTGGAGTTGTTCTTTGTGAGTACAGGTCTGACCTGTTGACTGGATTACTGTGGTCAGACAAGAGGTGGGAAGACCAGGGAGGGTGCCGTCCTTGAGCTAAAGGTGTGCGAAGGGTTTGAACCAAGGAGATGTGAGTATCGATGTGAAGGAGAGGGAGACACTGAACAGAGCATCTCTGTAACATAGGACGGGAGAAGGAGGAGGCAGAGACGACTCTGAATGTTTGAACTTGGGCCCTGGACGAATGGTAGGATCTTGAACAGAAGCAGGGAGGTCAAAGGAGAAGATGGTTTTGAAGGAAAGATAGAGCTGATTTGGGGTATTTTGGTGGACTGTCCCCACAGAGACATCAAGAAGGCTTTTGGGCCAGTGCACTGGAACTCAAGCGAGAGCTCAGGGCTGAAAAACCACAGTCCAGAGCCTTCCTGTGTGTGGTAAAGTGATGGAAATGGACACGACTCTTCCACAAAAAAGGAGACAGGTTGTGAAGGGCATATCCTTGGTTTTTAGGGTTGGTTGATGTTTGCTAGTTCAAGTTCCCAGTTAGAGAGGAAGTAATATGTGGTACTCAGGAAGCTTTGAAGTCCCGCTCTGCCATTGTAAGAATGATACAAAGGAGTGTGTGTGTGTGTGTGAGCATGATGATATATCCTTTCTATCTTAGTAGTTATTTGCAAAGAAACATTCTTAAACAGTTGACATAAGTGAGAATGACACATCATTTACAATAACATAATTTGAAACCCTACTAGCCGTTTATGAATTCGAACTTTATGCTTTTTGTTTGTTTGTTTGCTTATGTAAGAGGTGCAACTTCTAACTGGATTTTGTGACATGTTAATGATGTCAAGTATCTTGGAGAATCTGTTTTGAGTGTGGTAGATAAGGAAGGACAATTTTTGCTAAGTTTGCTTATAAATTTAAAAAATTTTGAAGGTGGAGTCATCTCTTTCCAAAAACTAGAACACACACACACACATACACACACAACCCTGTTTAAAATATGATTTAGAAGCTTTTATTTAAGGTCTGCATGAGCCTCTGACAGGTTTATCTTCTCCCTTTGCAGTGGATCATTTTATTTTCTTTGTTCTCTAGGGTTGTGCCCTTACCCCTTCCTCAGGGAGGCTGCGTTCTCTTCGGTATGTGCCCTGCTTGTGTGAACGACCAGCCACGGAAAAGGGCCCTTCCCTGTGCCCCAGGTTCTCTTTAATCTCAATTTGACTTTGTTCATAAAAGGATAATTTGAATGCCTTGATAATCCATACATTAAACAAATTGGCCAGTATTAATAAGCATTTGGATTTCTTTCTAAATGCACATTTAAATGATATAAATTCAGTCATTTGGAGGAGAGAGGTTTCAAGTTGGGCCTTTCTATTCCAGATGTTGCCAGTTTATTCTGGCCTTTTCTACGTCGACTACATTGTTTACGTAGAAGAACGGTGTTGGCCATGGTGACGGGAGTGAGTTTTTTCGTATTTGAGATGGATGTCGGTGGAGGCCACTGTACCGTATTAAAGATTTTCTCAGTGACGTCTATAGCTAGGTAATGAGCTAGGAAAACTAGTCAGCGGTTTACACTTTCTTTTAAAATCTTCTGCATGCAGGAAGCAGGAGACCCAGATGACCAGAAAACCTGGGTGAGTGCGTGGGACGGGCTGGAGGCTGATCTTCTGGAAGAAAGTGTGCGTTGCACGTGCAAACACTGAGCACATGACGCAGACCCAGGAGCTCTGTGGTGCTGCCCTTGTGCCTACGTCTTGAATGAGAAACTCAGCTACTACTGTGTGGCTTATTTAAAAAATTCTAACAAAAGTCCTTAATGGAGAAGTGGCTCAAAGTGTTGTTACTAGTGAACATCCTTTGGATGGCACGTGGGAGAAAGTCCTCCAACTGAGTTAGACGGAAAAGGGATTGTCGTTTTCCGACGTCGCTGGCCCCAGAGTGTCCGGGGGTGTCACCTAGACATCGTGTGGCCGCCCTGCTGTGTCTGTTTGGCATCTCCTGTCAGCCAGGCTGTGTCAGGTGGCAGGCAGAGGTCCAGACTCAGCTCCCAAGTCACAGCCCCACCGCTCAGCCTCCCCAAGAGGGGGCAGTTCTCTTTCCCACTTGTTCCAGTACCTCCTCCGGACCCGTCTCATTGGGTCGATTGGGGTCACATGCCCTGGGCCAAAGTCCCCCATCTCAGGAGTGGGCCAGGTCCTGCCATCCCTCTGGAAACCGCCTGGGCTAAGGGTCCGAGCAGTGGTTCCCAAGCGAAGAGCACACGCGCGCGTCACAGTGAGGGAAGGCGGCGCGGGCCTGGGGCACCGTCCGCTGAACCCCGGAGCAGAGCGTGACGAGTTCCGAGGTTTCCGAGGGTCCGAGCGTCCTTGCTGCTGCTGCTCTGCGGAAACAGAAATGGCCTGTCACCACTTAGGACAGTGATCACAATTGTTATTTATGAAGGACTTATTAGGAAAGCACTTGTTAGGGGCAGAGATGAAATGTCTCTGCCTACAAGAAACCTCTAGTTTGTTAGGAGAGCAGATGTGTACATGTGTGTTCATGAAATGTGTATGATGTGTGTGTCACTGTGTGTACTTAAGGGAGATGCTCTAGGCTGAAGTCAGTGATCGGTGTAGGTAAATGTGCTCCGGAAACAGACTGGACAGGGAGAAGGTCCCCAAGGGATGCTGTGACCAGATGAAAGAGCTCACAGAGATGGTCAGGCTGGGGACAGGAAAGAGGACAAGTAAGAGCGTGTGACGGGAGATGTGGTTGGTTGAGGCCAAACTGTGGAGGAACTAGACTGTGCAGGAAAGGCCCGAGGTCTTATTTAGTGGGAACTAGTAGAGTCGATTACATGTGTGTAGGTACATTTGCACGTGCAGGTGTGGGTTCGTATGGACGTAGATGTTGACAGTTTGAACGGGGTGGTTGGCTGATGAGAAGATGTTTTCCTGACAGGACCTGAGAATGTTTGAGGGGGGGATTAAAGAGGCACAAAGAGACAGTGACGGAATGACGGATGGGGTGACTAGTTGGTCTTGGAATGAAGGCTGTAGACAAAGAGGACTTAGCCTTGAAACAAAAGCGTGCTAACCCTTCCTTGAGATGACTGGGAAGGAGGAGCAGATGGGAGGAGGGGGAAGAGGAGACAGATAAGAGAGGGAAGAGAATGGCTGTGGGGGTTGACTGACAAGCCCAGGATCGATCGTTGCTACTTCTGCCCCATTCCTCACCACCACTCCTCCACCCTGCCTTGGTGTCTTCCTGCCCCAGCCTCCACCCCTTCCTTTTGCACTGTTCTCTCCGCATGGAACCCTTTCTCCAGAGACCTTTTTCTCAGTATTCATGTCGAAGCCTTCAAGTATGGCCTGGTCATGAAATAATCTCTAAATATTTAAAATATCATTTCCACCATCCCTTCAGTCACTGTCTCCCTACTGCCATTATTTTATTTAAAGCACTATCTATCTGAATTTGTGTTTACTCATTCAGCCCTCTGTTTCTTGGGTACCCCCTTCCATTCAAACTCCTTGGGGGTAGGGACTTTTGATGGCTACTGTATGCCTGGCATCTGGAACGGTGCTTGGCACGAAAAAGAAAATGTGATGAGGAATGATCTAGAGATGAATACAATTGTCGTTGAGAAGATCTAGTTGTTATTTAATCTTTGGATAAACATATGTTGGACCTACTATGCACCAGGCCATGGGAATGCAGAGTTGGAGAGTCACGTGTCCTGTTCTGAAGGAGCTGGCCTCGAGTTGTAATGATCCCTGCTAGAAGGGTTTAAGCGTAAATTTTGTTTTCAGTTTCCTCTATCAGTATTTCATGTGTTGGTGGATCATGGAAATGGAGCAGAGAAGGCAAGAACTAGTTTGCAGGAATGAAATGGAGGTGGAGGAAAACAAGTGATGGATATCATTGAAGCGACTGTTCTTAATCCAAGTGTGCAGGTTGGTGAGGAACTGCTCAAGGAAGGGGAGGCTTTGAGGAGTGTGTAGTTAGGGTTCACCCACTAGTAATAAAAAGTAACTCAAGTAGCAGTGGCTTAACTGAGGTAGATGTTCATCTCTCTCTTCCCTAATGAAGTGAAGAGGTAAGTGCTCTGGGACTGGTATGGTGGCTTTGTAGACATCGGGGAGCCAAGCTACCTCCAGCTTTCGTGTGACCCTTGTCCTCCTGGGTCAAGGTAGAGCACCAGCCATTGTCCATGGTTCAACCAGGAAGGAAAGAGGAAATGTCGAGGGTTCCAGAGACTGTCACATGACATTGGCGTATTTTTCACTGGCCAGAACTGTGACACATGGCCACATCTATGACAGCAAGCTCCAGGAAATGCAGTCTGTGTGGCTGGCCATGTGCCCAGCGAAACACTCAATTACAGTGTAAGAAGCAGTGAGTGGGTACCTGGGGACAATGAGTAGTTCATAGGAGGTGTGTGGGAGTGAGTGATGGGCGAGGGCTGTGGGTTTGAGATTTTGTGTATAAACTATAGTATTATATTTGGGTAAATTTCATTCAGTATTTCAGTTTTCATTTGTTCCTTGGAGGGTCCTCCTTTGGTGACACACTGTGATATTGCTTCAGTTCTTTCTTTAGTTTGGGGATTTTATTCGGGGCATGCTCAAAATACCCAATGATTTATGTTCTTTGTAAGAACTGCAGAACCTGTTCTGATTTTAATTGATTATACCTATATTTTAGGCCCAAATTTCTCTTCTTTGCAGAATACCTCTTGAATTTTTATGGTCCCATTTCTCAGGTCCTAGGTTTTGGTGATGAAGCTTTGAGCACCTGTCAACATTTTCCGAAGTAGATTTTTAAAACAGTGATGCTTTTCCTTTCTGATCAAGCCCAGCTTACCGCTCACCCCGACATCCCCAGAAGTCGGCGGTCCTTTAGGTTCTTGCTCCTTTGTTCCCCCTGGACTCCACCCAGGTGCCACTGCAAGGCCACAGCTGCCCCCCCGCCCCCAGCCTCCGTGGCAGCCTGTTTTGTGCTACCCTTCAAGTCAGCCTCATTTCTTCACTTTCGGGTAACTGAAAACTCTGTCCACTTTCCTTACTAAAAGTTAATGCTGCCTGTATACACCTGGGCCCTCGCTGCAGAATCCACGGGTCCATCGTTTATTCTCGTGGACATCCGCCACGATGCGTGGTCCATGTCTTCTCCAGCCCTTCAGGTCGCGGTGAAACCAGCCCAACCCTCATTCTTAGAAGGGAGCTTCGATCTCTCCTGTGATGAGGAGCCACCGGTGATGCTCTCTGATGTGAATCGCTCACCTATCGTCCTCCCTTGCCCAGGATCTAGTTCTCTCTCTTCTAGACCCAGGACAGAGAGCCTTCCTATTCTTTGGGATAAATCCTTCCGACAATTTATTCCTCTCTGATTATTGACTATTCTGAGTTCTACAAATACCCATCTTTCCCGCTTGGTTCCTTCCTCCTTGGAATGTGCCCAGATTTCCAGTCTGCAGATTGATGAGGGCCACCTCCCTGTCACAACTAGTGTCATCTCCTCATTCCATCCACGTTCGAATATGTTTTGGGTTGGTGTTTGACTCACTTCCCCCCCTGAAGTGAATTAATGTGAAATCAAGACCACAGATGGGAAATTCTGTCACTTTTCATACTTGGAAGAAAGTCCTGATGGTGAACACCAGGGGGGTGAACAGCGCCATGGAGACCTTGCTTCCCCAGGCTCTGCTCTCTGCTTGGTGCCTGGGGTGCGGGTGCTTTGCAAGTATAAGGGACATGTTGAGGACAGGTCAGTACCCAACTGCAGCTCAGTCTGACTTTATCTGGGGGCTTGAAAGGGATTCACAGCAGAACGACTTCTGCCAGTCTCTGTGCCCTGGAGTGTGCTTGTCACGTGGCTGTGCGTGCAGGTCTTGCACACAGGGCGCAGCAGGCAGGGTGGGCCTGGGGCGTGGCCTTGATAACAGGGTCCCTGGCGATGCTGCTGCTGGGTCCCGGCCACACTTGCAAGTGTTGAGAAAGGGCCACTTGCACCCGGGCACTTTTATCTGTGGGCCGTGTCTATCGCGTCTCTGAACACCTCCTCAAACAAGAAATCGTGACCTAGGGTCCCACCCCTTTCCCGCTCTGCCTTCCTTAGCCCTGCAGTCTGCTGCTGTCCCTCGTTAGAGTACTGAAAATAACTTCAGCCTTCTCCAGTGAGCTCTGCTTTGCAGGTGACACCCCATTCATGGGGATGGCGTCAGGCCAGATGCTGCTCTGAGCTCTGGGTTAAGCTTTGCTGATGACGCCTTGAGATCTCTCTACCCTTACACCTCTGTCTTCCCCATCTCCCGTGTCCCAGGTTCCCTAACACTGTGTATTTGGATGCTTTGATGGTGTTTGCTCTGTCTTCATGTCAACTCTTTGTTTCCTCTTCCTGCCATGGGAGTGTCTTCCCAAAGTTTGGCTCTTGCCTCTGTATTTTTTTCACTTAATCTGTGGACCTTGTTTTCTGCCTTCAGCTCTTCCCATTCCGGGTTTGTATCAGTTATGTATTGCTGTGTAACAAATTACCCCATGGCTTAAGACATGATTCTGCAAACCAGCAGTGTAGGCCGGGTGGGGAAGTCCCCTTGTGTTCCCTGTCCACTGCGGCTGTCTAGGAGGCTTTGCTTGTGGAGCTTGGCTTGCTGGGACTGGGTCCCCTCTTTCTCCTGTGTGTCGTCTCTCACCTCTACACGCCGACGCGTGCACCAGAGCCCTCGTGGTGGCCGCATTCTGAGTACCCGAGCCCTCGAGCACAGTCTAAGGAGGGTCACACCGTTCTTCTGCCACATTTCACTGCCCAGAGCAAGTCACAGGGCCAGCCCTTGAAGCGGGGAGGGCTGCGGAACCACCACAAGGGGCCGGACACAGGCAGGTAGGGGATTGTGGCCATCTTTGCGGTCAACCCCAGGGCCTCACATGTTCATCTCCAGCTGGGTCCGCAGTTCACATCTCCTGTGTGGCGCTCTCTACAGGATGTCCCCACCTGCCCGCTGCCACCAGTTCAAGCCCGTCGCACGCCTCCTGGCCACACATTTCTTCTACCCCCAAAGTTCCTCATCAGATTCTCACGTTTATCTCGGGGCCTCCATCTTTTCCAGATGCAAAAAATAATAATTTTGATTACTTGACTTATTTTATTGCCTTCGGTCAAGGAAATACAGCAGAGGGAATATAGTCAGTAGTATTGTAATACTTATACACGGTGCCAAGTAGGTCCTAGAAATATCAGGGGGAACACTTTGTAAAGTATATAATTGTCTAACCACTATGCTGTACATCTGAAACTAATACAAAGTAATATTGAATTTCAACTGTAATTGAATTAAAAAAACCATTTGGTAACTGTCCAAGATGATAGGATATACATTCCTATGTGCTGGTCATATCGGCTCTAGTATATTCTTTTTTTTTTTTTTAATTGATTTTTAGAGAGAGAGGAAGGGAGAGAGAGAGAGATAGAAACATCGATGAGAGAGAACATCAATTGAGTGCCTCCTGCATGCCCCACACTGGGGATCGGGCCCACAACCTGGGCATGTGCCCTGACCCAGAATCGAACTGGCAGCCTCTTGGTGCAGGGACAACACTCAACCATTGAGCCACACCAGCCGGGTGGCTCTAGTATATTCTCATTTCTCTTTTTTCTTTGTTCTATTCTTGCAAGTATTAGTCCTCTTTTAGAATCAAATTTACTTTCAAGAGTGAGTCACCCCCAGTTTCTGTGGAGAAAAACAGCTTATGAATAAATACTTGAAATACTTACAAGTGCAATGAATATGTTTGTATAGTGTCAAGGAGACTTTTGCATATCTTTCTACGAGAGAAATTTCCACATTGAAAGTGTGTGTGGTGTGTCAATATTGTAAAGCTAATAAACAAACTCTTATTCCTCCCCCTTTTGGTCCTTTCTTCATAGGGATGAATATAACTCTCATCACAGCACTAGCTAAATTTTGTTACTTAACAGGATATTTCCCCCAGAATTATGGAATCTATAAAATAATGCAAATAGGGAAATTCTACACTCCCCAAGCCATTAAAAAATGCTTGAACTCCTCTATTATTAAGAAAGTATGAATTCATGAAGGTCATCATGCCATAATCAGCATCTGTCTTAATTAAGGTGTGGTTTTAATTCCACCTGAAGACTGTGCTAAGTTTAACCCGGCATCGGGGGTCCACTGGCCCACTGTCTGGTATCGAGCGGTCCACCTGTGCGTCCCGTGAGCCGTGAGCGGGCTCCTCGCGGCTGGGCAGGGTGTCCCACTCGCCCCGCTCAGGAAGCACTGCCGTCGTGGCCGGGGAAGCCTGCCGGGGCCGGTGTGAGCCCTGCCCAAGGTGAGAGGCGTTAGCTGCCTGTGAAACCCAGCAGCCTCCGAGATTGCTTTACAGTGACTCATGACAGTGCCTTGTGCTTCTTGTCCATTGCCTTTGGGATCGCTGTTCTGTTTAACCAGCTTCCTGAAAAGGGAAAACATTATTCTGGGAACGTTGGAGAGCAGCCTTACTCATTCCAACCCAGGGGGTGGCTGGCTCTGTTTGTCGAACGTTAGACCCAAGAGGTCTGTCTGATGGGTTTCAATGACTCCAGATATCCAGCCGTGGGCAGGCTGGCAGGGTGTGAGGGCAGAGGCCTGGTGTGAACCACTTCACACCACTTACTGGTATACTCCTGTGCCTCATCTCTAAAAGGGGGGTTCCGTTCTGCTGGGTGCTGGGGAGACATTGTGAACTCTGCCTTGCCCCACCGCTCTTGTTCCGGGGGCTTAGAAACCCAATGCAAGGGTTATCGTGCATCACAAGTGGGTTCACCGTGTAGAGAGCAATCATAACATTTACAACATAGGGTTGTTGTCACTATTGACTGCAACTCTGTCTGTGCAAACACTTCATTAATGTTGGCTATTGTCATCATTATGATTCTAAGATATTTTATCCTGAGCTCAGATAAATTTCTTAACACATGGATAGATTGCTGAACATAGACTATGGGTGAAGAATCTTACCTCTGAATATCCTGATATTTTAACAGAACTGTTGGGAGGACCTCACACCTTGAGCGCTGACAGATGGGCCCTCTGTTCTTAATGTGTAACTTCAGCAAGGTTTCCTAACCTTGGCACTACTGATGTTTTGGGCTGGGTAATTCTTTGTTGTGGGGCTGTCCTGTGCATGATAGGATGTTTAGCAGCACCCCTGGCTTCTACCCACTAGAGGCCAGTAGCTCCCCCAGTGATGACAACAAAAATGTCTCTAGACATCTCCAAGTATTACTTTTGGGAGGGGGGGCACACAAATCGCCCCTGGTTCAGAGCCAGTGAACTGGAGGAATATTTTGGAAAACTTTCTGGTTTTGTCATTTAAAAAGTGCTAACTGGGATGAGTTACCCCTTTGTTACCAAGGGCATCTCTCCAAACAAGGCATGTCTCTCTCCAGGGCCCTACAGAGCTAGAGGGAGCCTCCTCACGGGTGCTCCTCAGAGCAGCTAAGACGGCGAGCGTCTGTGTCGAGTAGATGGATGGTCGCCAGGGAAGGAGGCTTCTGGACCAAGTTCCGTCACCTGCCAACTGTTTTCCTGTTTCTTCTCTCTCTTTCTGTTGGTAGTCTCTCTGGGTTAGTAAAAATACTTTTAGGATTTACAAAGCCGTGTGATTCTTGTGGGTTGAAAGAAAAGGTGTGTGTTCATTAGAGAGAATAAATGTCCATGCACCTGGGAGTTGGCTCAGCGAGGGCCCACCCGTGTCTCTAGGTGCCTGAACTCAGTCAGCCACGAAGCTATTTGGGGTGAATGTTAAGACACCCCCAGTGACTGGTGCCCAGCAATGACTGTGTTAGACTAGATGGGACCTGGATGTTCAGATTTATATATCTGGTTCCATTTCTTACGAATTCGTGGGGCACACTGGAGTTGATTATTCCATGTGTTTGGTTGTTCACAGTATAGCTGCTACTGTTTTTTTTTTTAAGTCTTGGAGTCACATGAACCCCAAGCTCAGAAGTCTTTTCTTCATTCGCGCATTCCTCAGACATTTATGGGATGCTACCGTGTCTGTGTGGCCCGGGGTGCGTAGACGTGTAAGAAGTTGGCCTTCCAGACTGTGAGTTCCAGAGAGCAAGTGGCCGCTGCTCGGTACCCGCCCAGAGCCTAGGGTTTCAGAAAATCTCCCCAATAACTAGTTGCAAGATTTGATGCTGATATTCAGTGTCCTTTGCTTAAAGATTTTACAGGCTGGTGACTTGACAGTTTTTTTGAACCGTTGACAGAGTATCATAAGGAAACTTGTGGCGTTGTGTTTAAAAGAACACATTCCAAGAAAATGGATTGTGATGGTCCCGCATTTGCTAAGCAGTAAGTCTCAAGGCCTACCTACCTGGTGGATCTTTCCCAGACCACTTGTCACCAGGTCACCCCGCCTGTGCCACGCCTGGAATTCCCAGAGGGAAGGGGGCGGCTGCAGACAACAATGTCCCCTCTCTGGCTCTGATCAGGGTTTTATTGTCAGGAAATCCCCCTTTTCAGGGACTTCATTGTCTGCATCCTCCCACCAGCCCTCCCCGCCCCCAGCCCCTACCCGCCCGGGATTTCAAGGCTTTTTGGAAATGAAAAGTTGCTCTTCTTCACAAAAAAGGTTGGGGGAGATAAAGTGATTAACACTTATTTTGTTCAGGAATCCATCCGAGCTCGCATCCTTGAACACTCATTTGGCTTGTTGGAAGGGTAATCTCTTTCAGAAACATTGGGCAGAATTGACCAATTCATTATGTATGTAAGTCTGCTCAAGAATGTCGGATTCAGGGAGCCCTCATCTCCTGCCTTCGGAATCTCCTGCCCGGGCCCTTCTGTTCTCTTTGAGTTTCTGCAACTCATTTCTCCCCTGATTATTGAATCTTTCCCCGGACGTTTCAGGCTTGGTGGAATCTCAATGAATAGAATTATAGGGGGAAAAATTCCATACTCTTTTAGTTGGTTGTTGATGACTGGGTTGTTCTGGGGTAATTAAACTTGAGGAACGACAAATTGAGGCAGAAAAGCCCGAGACGACTTAAGCCAATGGGAATGCTGGAGAATGTCTCAGAGGCAGTGGGAAACTCTTGTACAAAGTAGCCACTCTGGACAACGGGGGCAGTTCCTGTAGAGCCCATTCTGGAAGATCTAAAGGAGAGCCAATGAGCAGACTGACATTTTCACCATGTAGAGACAGGCACGAGCAATTCGACTGTGGGAATCTTCCAGTGGGATGTATTGCATATTTTTGCAGCTTCTCTTGGGTTTTGGAAGTGTGTGTGCCCACACGCGTGCACGCATGCACCTGTCCTGTGGGACTCAGATGGGCGTCCTGTGTGGGGAAGCAGCAGAGGTGTGGGAAAGTCCTCCTTCGGTTACTACGTTTGCACGCCACACCCCCACTGTCTGCTGGCCCGGAAGCCGGGAGATACATCCATAGCGACCTGACCGTAGCACTGATTGGAAATTAGTGTTTGCCCCGCGAGGTGCTGGTACAGTTACTGATGGCAGGATGCGTGCTCCTTACATGTGACCAGATGCCTGCAGGAGAATTTGATTTACTGTTTTATTTTGTATGTACTCTAGTGTCTTAGTAGTTTAGGTAGGTGCCCTGGACTCCAGGTAAGTTTTCTTTCCATTTTTTTCCCAGTAGGAGGGCGTCAGGGAAAAGAAAATGATAAACAACCACGCAAACTCATTCAAGTGGATCACTTCATTGTTGTAAATACACGTGGGCACGGCCCCTGCCCCGTCATCCACCTTTGCCTTCATCACAAAGATTCTTGCGTTATTTTATTTACTGTATCTCATTAGGGGTTGTCAGGCTCTGCAACTCTGTGAAAAAGAAAAAACCCAAACCTTACCCCCCTCGAATGTCTTGCCTTTTAGATTTTTGAAACCAGAATAAAACAAAGTAGATTTAAAAAAAATAATGATCTCTCCGGCAAAAGGAGCTGGTTTGGGGACTCTCCCCTTAACGGAAGGACTTCGGGGTGGGGCGCCACAGGAGGGCACAAGGTGCCGTTCTCAGAGGAGGCCCGGAGAGGACAGTTGAGGCCAGATGGCGAAGGTCTGCCTGTCAGTTGCAGGGTTTGGGCCTTATCTTCTAGGTGCTTTAAAGCTTGGCCTGGCCGGTTTGGCTCAGCGGTTGGAGCATCAGCCCGTGGTCCAGAGAGGCCCAGGTTCGGTTCCCGCTAAGCGCTCGTACCTCGGTTGCAGTTTGTCCCAGGCCCGGTTGGGGTTGTGTGGGTGGCCGCCACTCGATGTGTCTCTCTCATCGATGTTTCTCTCTCTCTCCCGCTTTATCTGAATAAAAATGCAAAAATAAAATAAAATAAAGCTCGGCTTGCACCGAGGGCCATGGTTGGACCCCTGTTCTGGAGGGAGGCTGGGCTGGTGTGAGGCCCGCGTGGGGGGCAGGGGAAGGAGGCGTGGCCCTGTTTCTGTCGCGAGAGTGGAGTCCCTGGAAGGGATGGAAGTGCTCGTTTTCTTTATGTCTTGTTCAGAGACGTCTTCTGAAATCTCATTAAGAGACTTTGTAATCATGTACACGTCCCCGGGGTGATTGGAAATCATTTGCATTTAGTGCTCCCTACATGTAAATCATGGTAATTTTAGGAAGAAAGAATTGCAAACATCTAAAAAATTCATTTGAATTCATTTCTTAGGTTCCGTCTTTAATATATCCTTTTCTTTCAGGCAGTCTGACGTCTTATCAGAATTATTTTTAAAAACTGCCATAGACCACTTTGAGGCCCTGTTGGATTCAGCGAGTTATTAAATTTCACATCTTCCAGGGTTTATTTTTTTCTGATGCTGTAGTTCAAGATAATGTTTTTTTAATACTACATGCAGAATTCCAGAGATTCACAATAGCTTGTGACATCTTAATGTCCACAGTGACATTGCACCGGTCATAACCAACCGTGATAAACAGCTCTCGGCTCTGTGAAGCCGACAGCTACTAAGTGGGATCCGAGCAGATGCAAATAGTCCCTCATTCTTACGCGTCATGTTACAGATCCTGAATGTTGATTTTGAAGCAAACACATGCTTAAATTTAAAGTTTATGCCTTCAGTCCCTAGTTCTTTTATTCTTCCAGGAAAAAAAATCAAGCAGCTATACTTTAAATGAATTTAATGAACTGCAAAGACTGACATTTTCACTGTAAAAGTCACACTTCATTTAATGAGTAGTTAAATATTGATGCTATATTAAAATACAGGCAGAATAAAAATGACACAATGGATTTCAAAATAGGAATTCAGAGTTCTTTTATGTTGAAAATTTCATGAACTGAAAAAAAAAATGTGTTGTTCATCAGAATGTCTTCGTAAACACAAATAATTCCAGTGAAATAGCATGTTGGCCTACAAGACATAAATCCCAGTAGATGGGCCGAGGTGAGTCTTGTTTTCTCGCCGTTTGAGTCTGTGTCAGTCTTTGTTGCCAAGGGACGCAGTGATGTTCAGTGTGTTCCCGTCCTTCGTGGACAGGGGGCTAAAACGACAGGAGTGGGATCTAGTGATCTTGAACGGACTTCCTTGGATATGAAGACAAAAACAGCTGTGTGTAGATGACTGAATGTTCTAGAAGAATAATTGGGCTGGGTCCTGTTAGTGTGTCACCTCTCTGCTCTCCGGCAGCTCCGGCTGGCTCACAGTCAGGGTCCAGGCCCGCATGGAGTCCTGCACCGTCAGGGTCCAGGTCCACGTGGAGTCCCGCACAGTCAGGGTCCAGGTCCGCATGGAGTCCCGCACAGTCAGGGTCCAGGTCCACATGGAGTCCCGCACAGTCAGGGTCCAGGTCCGCATGGAGTCCCGCACAGTCAGAGTCCAGGTCCGCATGGAGTCCCGCACAGTCAGGGTCCAGGTCCGCATGGAGTCCCGCACAGTCAGGGTCCAGGTCCACATGGAGTCCCGCACAGTCAGGGTCCAGGTCCGCATGGAGTCCCGCACAGTCAGGGTCCAGGTCCGCATGGAGTCCCGCACCGTCAGGGTCCAGGTCCACATGGAGTCCCGCACATAGTCCAGGTCCGCATGGAGTCCCGCACAGTCAGGGTCCAGGTCCGCATGGAGTCCCGCACCGTCAGGGTCCAGGTCCGCATGGAGTCCCGCACATAGTCCAGGTCCACATGGAGTCCCGCACATAGTCCAGGTCCACATGGAGTCCCGCACATAGTCCAGGTCCGCATGGAGTCCCGCACATAGTCCAGGTCCGCATGGAGTCCCGCACATAGTCCAGGTCCACATGGAGTCCCGCACATAGTTCAGGTCCACATGGAGTCCCGCACAGTCAGGGTCCAGGTCCGCATGGAGTCCCGCACAGTCAGGGTCCAGGTCCGCATGGAGTCCCGCACATAGTCCAGGTCCACATGGAGTCCCGCACATAGTCCAGGTCCACATGGAGTCCCGCACATAGTCCAGGTCCGCATGGAGTCCCGCACATAGTTCAGGTCCACATGGAGTCCCGCACAGTCAGGGTCCAGGTCCGCATGGAGTCCCGCACATAGTCCAGGTCCACATGGAGTCCCGCACATAGTCCAGGTCCGCATGGAGTCCCGCACATAGTTCAGGTCCACATGGAGTCCCGCACATAGTCCAGGTCCGCATGGAGTCCCACACATAGTCCAGGTCCGCATGGAGTCCCGCACATAGTCCAGGTCCGGCATGGAGTCCGCACAGTCAGTGTCCAGGTCCACATGGAGTCCCGCACAGTCAGGGTCCAGGTCCGCATGGAGTCCCGCACATAGTTCATGTGTCCACATGGAGTCCCGCACAGTCAGGGTCCAGGTCCGCATCGGAGTCCCGCACATAGTCCAGGTCCACAGGAGTCCCGCACATAGTCAGGTCCGCATGGAGTCCCAGGCCCTAGGTTCAGGTCCACATGGAGTCCCGCACATAGTCCAGGTCCGCATGGAGTCCCACACATAGTCCAGGTCCGCATGGAGTCCCGCACATAGTCCAGGTCCGCATGGAGTCCCGCACAGTCAGGGTCCAGGTCCACATGGAGTCCCGCACCGTCAGGGTCCAGGTCCGCATGGAGTCCCGCACCGTCAGGGTCCAGGTCCGCATGGAGTCCCGCACAGTCAGGGTCCAGGTCCGCATGGAGTCCCGCACAGTCACGGTCCAGGTCCGCATGGAGTCCCGCACAGTCAGGGTCCAGGTCCGCATGGAGTCCCGCACAGTCAGGGTCCAGGTCCGCATGGAGTCCCGCACAGTCACGGTCCAGGTCCGCATGGAGTCCCGCACAGTCAGGGTCCAGGTCCGCATGGAGTCCCACACAGTCAGGGTCCAGGTCCGCATGGAGTCCCGCACATAGTCCAGGTCCGCATGGAGTCCCGCACAGTCAGGGTCCAGGTCCGCATGGAGTCCCGCACATAGTCCAGGTCCACATGGAGTCCCGCACATAGTCCAGGTCCACATGGAGTCCCGCACATAGTCCAGGTCCACATGGAGTCCCGCACATAGTCCAGGTCCACATGGAGTCCCGCACATAGTCCAGGTCCACATGGAGTCCCGCACATAGTTCAGGTACACATGGAGTCCCGCACATAGTCCAGGTCCACATGGAGTCCCGCACAGTCTTCTCTGTGGCCTCCAGGCCCCTCTCGACCTCCTCTGCTCAGCCTGGCTCCGTGTGCTCCCGCCGCACGCGTGTCCTTGTTACCGCTGGGAACCCCAGGCACACTGCACCCTCGGGCCTTCGTTATTTCTCTGCCCCATGATTTCTCCAGATATTTTCGCGTGTCACCTCCTCATTTTCTTAAGGTCTTTCCCCCACGAGGTCCTTTTCCCAGGAAGGCCTTTATAGCCACCCCGTCTGAAACCACGCTCTCCCTACCCCGAGAGCCTTCATTCCCTCCCTTTCCCTGCTTCATTTTCTCCAGCGCTTGGTCTTCAGATGCGCCCTGCAGTCATGCACCGATGGCTGGTCTCCGCCACGTGGGAACATTTCTCGCGAGGTGGAGGTTTTTGTCTCTCCTCTGTTTTGCCCCGTCGCCCTGAGCTGCGCCGGCTGGTGCAGGAAGATTTGTGGGGTGCACAGATGAATGAGGGAAGTGCTTTTGAGACAGAAGTGGGGTTCAAGGGAAATACTCCCATAGCAGTTGGAAATGGGGAATAGAATATCAGGAGAGATCCCTGGAATGTAGATTTGGGAGCCATCTGCACAGATAGGGTGGCCGACTCATCCGGTGTCTCCGGGGACTCTCCTAGTTTTAACACTAAAGGCGTGTGTCCTGGGAGCCCCCCTGTCTCGGCAAACGGACGCTGGTCACCCTCTGCACAGACAACATACTGAAGTTCTTGGAGTTTGCAGGAGGACAGAGCTCACACACCAGGTTCACAGACACTAGGAAGGTGACAGATGACCTGCTGGGGGCCCCTCTGGAGGGTGGTCGCAACTCCGCCTGGCCAACTGTAGCCGTAGGGAATTATAGACCACTGTTGTCTGAGCTCCAGGATTTTCGAGGGGAACCAGACCTTTTTGATTAATGTTTTCAATTTTTAAGTGTTGGCAACTAATTCACAACCGTCCGAGGATTGCGTATGGCCCGTTGGCTGCCTACATCTGCTGAAGCAGGACCTGGGCTGCCAGCTCATCGGGACCCAAGGCCTAGCAGCCTTGCTTTTAAGTCCTAAATGAAGAACATAGTTAGTAAGTGTCTTTATTGTTTGGAGGAAAGAAATATCATTGTTAGCTGTAGGTAAAGGATTTGTGTAACTTACATGGGACAGTATTAATATTTGTGGAGTGTTGCCAAGAATCATTCTAAGCACTTTGCACGTATTACTAAATTGAATCCTAAATAACACTGAAAGGTGAGTACTGTCAGTGTCCCAGGGTACAGGTGACGTGGTAGAGGCATGGCTGGATTAAGTAGCTCACTGGGGTGACAGGCTAGGAGGTGATTGATCTGGGACTGAAATCCAACAGGCTGATTCCGGGGCCTGTGCTTCTCAATGTCCTGCTGCTCAGGTTGGAATGAGCCTCAGAATGACCTGGAGGACTTGTTAAACTCTAGATTGCTGGGCCCACACCCAGAGGTTCTGATTCTGTGGATCTGGGACGGGCCCAGGAACTGACATTTCAAACCAACCCCCAGGTGCTGCTGCTGCTGCCCTAGGGAACCTCAGTTTGAGCACCACCACTTCAAGGCCACTGGAGGGATATCCCTGCCCCCGTGGAGCCGTGTCCACACCATTGACCTGCGGTGTCAGGCTTCTGTACTCGGTGACTCTGGTGTCTCCTGCACCAGCACAGACAAATGCAAAACTAACTTAGTGTCATAAAATGGGTTTTGTGGAAAAAGAAGCCCTCCCTGGCCCCCTGTAGTCCTTCACAATGCAAGTTCTTTTCAGCCGAACACTGAAGAGCTCAGTATTTTCAGATGTCGGACAGAGAAACTGGGTCTGGCCAGGGACAGGAGCAGACAGAGTAGCGTGAGATGGGGTGGGATTAGAAGTAGATGGTGGAGAGCTTCTTCCATTGGTGGGATGTGATTTGATTTCTAGCGACAATGATATGTCATTAAATCACTTTAAATTACATAGAAAGCGTTTCATTTCTCTTTTCCTTTCAGTCCTTCTTATTACATCAATGAGAAAAATCTCAGCTTGGTGCCAGTATGTCTTTAACACCTAATGCTTGCTTATCCCTTTTTCTCTATGGAGATTGAGAGAGGACGAGGCACAGGAGGAGGGAGGGAGGGAGGGGGAGGGAGGGAGGGGGCGGGAGGGAGGGAGAGGAGGCAGGACTCAGTTACAGACCCTTCATAGCTGGTAGTTTGCTACAGTTTGTTAGAATATTTTGCTATTATTGTGTTTCTTTGGTTATATTCTATTTATGTCAAGGAATACTGGTTTTCCACTTATGATACAAAGTTTCATTTTGTTAATATAAAGCACAACTTTTTTTATTCAGATGACTGAATTGAAAGAGAGAAGTTTACAGTACCTTATCCATAATGCCCAAATTCTAAAAGTTCTGAAAAACAAAGTTAAAAAAATTAATTTATGGCAACACATTTGCAGCAAAACCCAAACTGGACTCATGCGAGGCTGTTTCTGTCTTGTACGTCTGTCCCTTTGTGTGACATGCAGAAGTTTCCATGTGTTTGCTCTGGGGTGCCATCCTCGGCCACCAGAGGTGTTAGGTAGGGCATGGCATGTGCACGGTATACCTTCTCTCTGTCTGAAAAACTCTCAACTGAAACACACATCTGGCCCCAAGGTTTTGGCTAAGGAAGAATGGACAAGTTTGGTCAAGGGGGTGCACAAATCATGGGACATCGGCAGGCGTGGTGTAGGGTGGAGAGCTGTGATTTCAGGTGAGTACGTGAACGGGACCTACGTGACACCCACTGGGATTCCCCAGCGTGGCTGTCTGTGCACAGCTGCAGGGGACGCATCTCTGAGAACTTATTTCTGTGTAAGGAAAGGCGCTGGTCTTGCTGCTGAGCCTGATCTTTTCAAAGAAAAGCTTTTCGGGAAAGTTATAGTATAAGAAATGATGCTACTTTTATTGGAAAACTTAAGATAGTCAACCAAGAGCCCGTTTTTCTTTATTTTATTTTTTAAATTTCATTTTCAGTGAATTTACTGGGGTGACATTGGTTTGCAAAACCAAGTGTACAGCTCAACAAAACACCATCTCCACACATGTTGCGGGCTCATGTCCTCGAGCAAAGTCTCGTTCTGTTCCCTTTTCCCCACTTTGCCCACCGCCACCCAGCCCCCAGCCCCCCCTCTGGCCACCGCCACACTGCTGTCTGTGTGTTCTGTGCATGGTTTTTGGCTGTTCCCTTCACCGTCTTTCACCCGGCCCCCAGCCCCTCCCCTCTGACAGTGTGTTCCATGTCTCCATGCCCAAGAGCCCATTTTTAAATGGATTTAGAGATATTCTCCCCGGATTTAAAAAAATACACTAATTACTCTTATGGATCTTTTTATGTTTGGGTTTTATGTACCAGTACCTCATAAAATGGGGTATGTCTGACACGTGTTACCTGCATTTATATTTCAGTTTCTGTCATCTGTGGGGGCATCGTATGTGTAGGTCATTTCCCTAGGGATGGCTGGTGTCCCCGTGAAGCCCGTCTTCCAGTGTGAAAAATGGTGGGTGGCCCAGCCATCATATGCCTGTCTCTTTTGGCGGAGCTAGGGGTCACTTCTTCCACCCAGTCCCGTCCCGCAGAGGGACAGAATGGACAGGAGAGGTCGAGAAGAAACACTCGGGTGCCCACGGAAGGTGGAGCGAGAGGCCAGCCTAGCCTGGGGAGCGGCCGCATGGATGGTGACCACCCACCTGGAGTAAGACCTGCTGTTCTGGTCAGGTGGCTAGTGGACCCTGGTGCGCCAGCAGACACTGGATTTTGTCAGTTTGTGGGATGAATGAGCTAGTTCTACCTTTCTAGTTGAAGTAAGATGGAAGCAGTTGGGAAATAAGGAGGTGTAGATCTCAGTATCGCACGCACGAGCTAATGAAGGTTTCAGGGGCTTCAAACAGTTTGTGACCTCCAAAATATTTGTAGATAGCTCAAGAGAGTTTGGCCCTTTCACGGGCCCAGAACATTTAGTGCTAGAAAAGGTGGTTTTTCCTGGCCTAAGTGATACTGTTTCTCTTTGATCTTCTTGACAGTACTTGTCACAAAAGTCCAGAGAGGGAGGGTTTCCTGAGAGCTGACAATTGGCCCTTCTGTGTTGTCTTCCAGGGTCTAAATCCAGGCTCGCTAGTCATTGTCCCTCGTACGTACACTCAAGTATAAATTTTGGTAGAAAAACATTGAAAGAATTTACTCTGTCACAGAATATTAATGATCATTGGAATAGGATTCAAATCAGAAACATCCCATCATGGACATGAGAATGTTTGTAAAAGCGGTTCCTTGTTCCTCATGCTTGAAATCTGTGAGAAATATAGGAATTAAAGTAGTTGTTTGTTTATATTATTCAGATGGACATGTAGCCCCCAATTCTAAATTTCTAAAGCTACCCTTCTCTGCGCCATCTTGCTAGTATTGCATTTTATCAAAATAAATGTAGATATTTAAGAAAGACTGCCGATTCTTGTAAATATTAGAGTTCTGTACAGGAATATTGATATTAAAGTGGTGGTAGGACTGATACCATTAGCAGCTATATAGAGAAGATGTTTTATTAAATACTAATTTCATATGTTATTTAACAAGTAGCCAGCTTTGAACACATTAATCTCTCTTTTTAATTCAAGGTTGATGGTCTGGGTCTTACATATTGTATCCCTGAATAGGCCATTCAATAACTATGCAAAATATCTATTTCTCCCATGGGTATTTGAGCTTTGATATATTCTGATCCTTATTAAATTTAAACAGGATCAAATTTATACAGCGCCGGCAGAGATTTATTAAAAGACACTGAACGGCCAGCTTGTGGGAGTGCAGTGTACTGTAGTAACATATGCCTTTTACCAGAGAAGAGTAATTATTGAGACTCAAATAAATCTGTAGGAGGTTAAGTATATATGGAAAAGCTATCAATTGCAGTCTTCAAGACTAGCCTGAGATATTATTTGAAGATATGTTACCGTGCAAAATAACAACCCCATCCTTTTAGACTCTAAATATTTAGCAATATTTGAAATGCAGGTTTGTAGGGATGTTTTAAATTCCCAAAGGGGCGGGATCCAGCGTTATCGGAAGTGTCCCACGTGTTCAGGAGTACTCCATCTGTAGGGCACTGATTTTTTCACTCGCCCTACTTTTTATTAAATAAAATGGAAAGCACATTTTTTTGAGGGGCGGGGAGCAGATGTGTTTCCTTTGCTTGGGGGTTTGAGAGAGGGATTGTAGATGGACTAAATAGAAAGATTTTTCATACTCATAATAGTTTGCTTTTCAAATATTGTTTTGTTCTTAATGTTGTGTTTTCCTGTATGTTTTCAAAGTGGTCTCAGTGCGTTTAAAAAGATTGCAGTATTCCCTCTGTATCAGCTTTCTTGGTGTGATGACATCGTGGGGGAGAGGTAGGATTTTAAATACTGAGCATGTAGATAAGATATATATAGACTTTCTGTTCTTTCAGAGCCCTATGGTTCTAATGTTTTATCCTTCATAAACTATTTAATGTGTTACATTCATCATTATTAGTGCTTTTGTCTTCTCTCATTTAGAGACACTCCTGGGGGCTGGCCAGGGCACCACCAAGGACAAGGGAGCTCTCCGTGTGGCAAGAGACAATTTTGCCCAAGAAACCATCCTGGCTTTGCCACCCTTTTTCTCCCTGCAGACTCTGAATGCCTTTCTCTGCCTAATTCTTGTGTGGAAGCAGAGGTATAGGCGGAAGTGGGCTGTTCTTCTCTCCTGCTCAGGATCTTTGGGTGGCAAGGGAGACCAGGCTGCAGGGCTGGAACCAAGGGTGGTTTTGAGTGGAGGCACCTGGAGGAGGTGAGTTAGGACCCTCCCAGAGGTTTCCCAGTTCTACCCCAATTAAACTGACATTAGTGAGGGGTAGTTAGGGCAGGGGGAAGGGAATCTGCTTTTTTGCTTTGTGTTAGGATGACTGACTTAATTTTTGTACTTTTTATTTCTCTCTTGTAAAACATTTTTATTGATATATTTAGAGAGAGGAAAGAAGAAAGAGAGAGAGAAACATTAATGTTGGAGAGAAACATCGATTGGCTGCCTCCCAACTGGGGATCAGACCCAGAACCTGTCTATGTGCTGACTGGGGATTGAACTCGCCACCTTTTGGTGTAGGGGACCAGGCTCCAAGCTCCAACCAACTGAGCCACACTGGCCAGGGCTGTACTTACTAGTTCTTAACACAGTGTGCATGTGCATGTGTGTGCTCTCATGTGGCGTGTGTTTTTTTTTTGTAAGAGAATCACAATTTATTAATCCTTTATAGTATTGTGTTTGGTCATAATTAATATTTGTGTGTACACGATGCTCTAGGTAGGCATTCTGTAGAAATTCTTCTTAGGAGTGATGGTAGTCAGGGTTTGTGTGTGTGTTTTGTCAGATTTACTGAGATATTATTTACATATAGTAAAATATGCCGATTTTAAGTTCTGACAACCACATGATATAGAACATTTCCGTCACCTCAGGAAGTTTCCTTGTACCCAGATGATCCCCAACCACCGATCCACTCTCTGTCTACATGTGTTTATGCATTTATATTAAAGGCAACTAAATTATACCAATAAGTATGTAAATGTTGATACATATCCTTAAGTAAACCTTTGTGGTTAACATATATGTTTTATTTTTTTTTTCATTTTTTTTTGCTCAGTTTTGGTAATGTTGAGTCAATTATCAGAAAGAGGAGATGTCAGATATTTGCATAAAATCTTTATATCAATTTTAGTGAAAAAGATTGTGCCTAAAATTATTTGTTACGTAGAAAATAAGTATAATTGGATCTATTCCCAACTTTTCTCTTTCATTGTTGCTTGTGAATGAGAAAGATTATTCTGAAAGCTTGTGGTCTGGAAGCATTTAGATCTCTTTCTCCTGCAAATAAAATTTGTATTTATATGTCTATTTTTATATGGGAAAAATATAATTTGTCTTTTATAATGTTGGTTAGACCTACAGAGTTATATAGACCTAGTTCCTGAAATTTGAAAATAGATAAATATATTAAATGATTTTAAAATCTCAATGTGTTAATTAACGTTCAGTTGATGTTCTTAAGTATTATATCCACGATCATGTTGAATATCTGTGTGCTATTCGAAAGTTATTTTACATTTAAGGTGATTTGCAATACTGAGACTTTGGACCAGATGAGCTCAAATGTTCCTTCAGTTTAAAAATATATAAATCTTTGACTTTTTAAAACAAATATATATGTGTACTTGATTTATGTGTGTGTGTGCATGTGTGTAGGTGTGCATATAAAGATTCACACACACATAAATTATAAATGGAAAAGAAAAGTGAAACATCCAAAGTGATTATATTGTCAATATGTTACTGTTTTGAGCATATTATCATAAAGATAATTAAAAACATTCTAGAGCTTGATTATACCAGTTGGAACAGTGAAGAAGATGGACAGCTAAGTAACATTTTTGCTGCAGGTATCCTAAATACCAGAAACAGGAGAAAAAGACAACAGGGAAAAAGTCATCTTACTCTGCTCTTTTGTTTTACCTCCTTCAAATTTATAGAGTAACATGAGCCACTGGCTTCATAAATGCCAAGCTCTTAAATCCTTTGCAGTAACAAGGGCATTTTTTAATGTTGTCGGAACTTTTGTTTGCACCTGGTGTTACCCTTTATCACTGAATAATGGAGTGATAATGACTGTTATTTTTAAACTAAAGTATAACATCAGGGGAGGATGAGAAACACAAAACGCCCAATGCCCCCAAGGGAGTAGGGAAAAATAAAGTGTCAAGCATGATAGAACTGTCGAAAGTACATGCAGTCAGCTATGCAAACTCAGAACAGAAGTCACGGAATGATTTGTTCTGCAGCTCAAAAAATATCAGACTCTCTTTATTTCATAAAGATGAAAATTCAAAGAAAAACGAGTAGCATTTGGACACCAGTGAACTGGGATTCAGAAATGGGCATACTAGACAAACACAGTTATTCAGGACCAAGGACAGAGGCACATGCGTGCCTCTCCCCACTTAAAGCTGTTTTTTTTTTCCCCTGGGTAAACTCTTCATAGCTATGTTTTTAAGTTATCCATTTGCTTCATTTATTCATTCAACAATTACCTGTTGAGTGTCTACCATGGGGCAGAACGAGACAGACCAGAGCTCTGCTCTCATGGGACTTGTATTCTCTTGGGTCCTTTTATAAAGTTAGCTCTTTTATAAAGTTGTATGTTCTTTCTTTTTCTAGGGCTTGCCACCTCCTCCAAGGTAATTGTAACTCTTATAAATACCTCTTAGATTCTCAACCTACTAGACTTCTTCCAGTACACCCCTCTGACCACAGTCTTCACAAGCCTTGTTTCCTGGCTCTGCTGTTATCTCCTACTTTACAACCATATTGAGAAAACATTACCTATTTTTCTTGTTTTTAAGTGGCTGCTTGAAAGATGAATGAAGTGTGCCATGAGTAGTTTACTGGTTAAGTACCAGTTGGGTTCTTTCTCAAAAGCAGTCATGTGCAGTTAAATTTGTAAGTGTTGGTTCTTGATTTATGGTTGAGACAACACCCAGAAACACAAGGGAAAACATAACAATGTTTAATAAATAAGTTATCTATTTAGGCCCCAATAATATGAAATTTGTTGAACTTGTTATTAGAGAGGCAGTTTGAGATCATGGAAAAACATGGATATAAAGACTAATAACCATCAGTTTGACTCCTATAGTCTCCATTTCTTAGTTTTGTGCCTTTGTTGACATTATTTAGTATCTATGAACTATGATATCTTCAGAAATAAAGGAGATAGTAATACTTACCTCAGGTCTATATAATGTTTAATAAATGTAAAGCATCTAGAAGAATGTGTAAATTCCCTGCCCTTCTTCGAAGTATTTTTAATGAATCAGGGTAAAGGGGGGATACATGGTGATGGAAGGAAACATGACTTGGGGTGGTGAACACACGATACAATATACTGATGATATAGAATTACACACCTGAAACCTATATAATTTTATTAACCAATGTTACCCCAATAAATTTAATAAAAGTTAAGAAATGATTGAAGAAATAAATATTTAAGGGTAAAAAAATTAGTGAAATTCCTCATATTCTAGGTTTTTCGATTTTGGGTAGGCTTTTCCATCTCATTTCTAGGTTATTCTGCTTTTGCTCAGTGAAGTTAGTTATAGAACTAGAATAGAAGCAACACAGAAAAATCATGTCACTTTCATTTTGGAAAAGAAGTCACATTTCTTGAGCCCTTATAGGATCCTAGGTACTCTGCTGGGAGCTTTGCATATATTATCCATTTTAACTACAAGAGAAATAATTTTCAGTGTATTTTCAATTCTGTCTCATCTAGGCTTCTGTAATTTTAACTCATGCCTTTACCCCTGCAAATATTTTAGTTTATGGATGTTTGGGGAGTATGGGACTGGTCCTAGATTTCTGTGCATTGAATATACAGAGAAGAAATGCTTATTGGTCATCTTTGTGATGAATATACCATACGTCTCCAGATACAACACAAAATGTTTCTAGAACACAGAGGTAACATTGTATTTTCTTTTTATTAATTTTTTCGTTATTTATTGATTTTAGAGGGGGAGGGGAGAGAGACGACAGACATTGATTTTTTTGTTCCACTTAGTTGTGCATTCATTGGTTGCTTCCTGTATATGTCCTGACTAGGGATTGAACCTGCAACCTTGATGCATCAAGATGGTGCTCTAACCAAAGGAGCTACTTAGCCAGGGCCAACGTTGTATTTTCCTGTTGTTTGGAAGATGATGCTACCGATGACCCTTATGAGTATGAGTGAAAGTGGAGAACCAGTTGTCTTTTCTGCAGTACATGTGTTTAGGAGTGTTCTTTGGGCAAGGTGTGATTGATGCAGACTGTTGGGGTCTTCATCTCTTTTTACTTAAGCCCCTCAAAGAATCATTTGCTATCTGTGTGCGTATTAGTCATCTGGTACACAGTGTGATATTATGAACATTCATACTGTTTGGAATTGCAAAAAGAAAATTGATAAACTTTTAGATGTTAGGTGGTATTAATTATTGTCTTTGCTTACCTTGCTTACATTATTCTCTAATCCCTTCCTGTCCTACTGCCTGGCATTCACTTTGCTTAAGTATCTTAGCTATCTGTTTTGCTTTTTCCCCTTAAATGCCAGGCACATTCCTGACTCAGGGCTCTTACCCTTGTTCCTTCTTCTGTAAGGAATGCTTTCCCCAGCTCCACTGGGCATCAGTGATGTCTCAGCTCAAAATGTCACCTCCTCCGAGAAGCCTTCCTGTTCTCCCTCTCTAAAGTACACCTCCCATCCACTTGTTTTAAGTAACATAATCTTAATTTATTTTTCTGAAATTTTTATTTATTGTCATCTATCTTTGCCTGTCCTCACTTGTCAGGGGCAGGGATCTTGGTCTTTATAGTTGTGGCCGCCTCTCAAGCACATAGAATAGTACCTGGTGTGTAATAAAAGTAAATATGGGCTTTGTGAGTTGTGCTCTGGGGAAGCAGAAGAGCAGAGGCCCCTGACGGTCTGACTGTCCCTGGAGTAAACATCTGGATTACAGGACGTTTAGGGGCTGGAATCATTTTGAGGGGGTTGAGCATAATCCGTTGGCCTTGTAGTTTTCCCTTAGAAAACCTTCCTGGGGCGTGGACAACTATTTCTCAGGCACATTTTTCTCCCTTTGATTCAGTTGAAAGGAAATCATTTTGAGTCAATATTTCTGTTATTGTTTTTTTTTCCAGAATAAGTCCTGATTTCTGAGGTATGGTAATGAAAATATTATTTTTATGGTAAAACTATCTTAAAGATGAATCACCAAATATAGTAAAAAAAATACAAGCCACAGGGATTGCCAGTTTCTCACAGTTGACACTGACTCTGGGAGGGAAGTCTGAAGGCATCCACATTTTAAAATATTTGTCATTAGATATATTCTTTGGTTTTAAGTGTCTTCTGAAAGTATAAAATCAAACACAATTTTACACTGAAAAAAATGTTAAGGATACTACATTTTTTAAAAAGTCATTAGAGGACAGACTGATAGTTTTCAAATTTCTTAAGATCCTAAGACTCACCCTTCCGACTGTTGCTGGGGTCTTTCCTGTTTTCATAGAATAGTTCTTACTGTTCTGGAACTCTTTGGGTTCCTCAGAGTGCCTGTGTTCATTCTTCCCTGACACACACGTAATGAACAATGCAGGTCTTACTGCATGATCAGAGAAACAAGGCATCCAGATGTGTGGACATTTCACCTGTTCATGTTGACTTGAAAATACCTTCTCATACTCATGGTTCTGTACTGCAGATACCCTTTTGGGGGAGTATACGTTACATCAACATTGCTATTTTAGTGTCCTGAAGTCAGAGCCTGTTACAGGATGCACTTTGTCCTAATGAATTACAATTCATATTCTCCTGTTGATACTCAGATGGTCACAACATACCCTGTGGTCCTCTTGGCTGCACCCCTGATTTCCTGAAGGCATTTCTGTTTTCTGAGAGCCACAGAGATTCCAGTTCATTGTGATGTTCTCCTGGCCCAACACATGCAGTCAGTCCCTCTCCGGTTGCTGATTCCTTCTGGAGAGAGAAGCATAAAGACTAAACTTTGGATGCTGTTCGTTCAAGTACCTTTGGAAGGAAGAAAATGACTCCCTGTTAAGTCATTTCAGGAAAGGTGCTGGGAAGATCATTTTCCCCGAACGTCCAGGTTCAGATAGTGATTTCCAATTTAAATCCAGCATTACTAAATCCCCTTTTATTTTCTAATATAAAAATTTTATATATATTTCTGCTCAACATATCTACTGTAAATTTTTAAGGCCCTTGTCCTAAGAATTACTTTTATTCCTTCCTCTCTTTTACGATTTAATTTTAATTTTTATTGAATTTGCTCATCTATCACTTTATTGTAATCACTTCATGGACACAAATATTTTGAGATTATCCATGCTTGTCAGAAGAGAAGAGGGAAAGAGGTAAAAAAAAGAACCTTCCTTGCATTTTAACTTGTAAGCAGCATCATTTTTAGCGAGGCTTATGTCTCCTGGAAATGCAACGCACATATTGTGAGGTACAGGGGGAGGGGCTGGGTTTGCAGGCATTGGAGGGAGATGGCTGATTTCGTACTTGGACGCTCCACCCTCATCATTTCCAGCAGCAAATGTCTGTTTACTGGGAGGAATGGGGCTGGGAGTCCTTGGAGATTTCATCCTGCAAATTCCATGACTCACCATTGTAGTGTCAGCTTGAGAACCAGTCCTTTGGATCTTAGACTTAGGACTTGCCAATTCAAATGTAAAGGTTAATTATATGAGTAGAACTGCTAAGGTCAATCATTATGTTCAATATATAATAAGATGGTATGCTAGAAGTCTGTTTTAACCAGTACCTAGCAGTTAATGTGTGTGTACGTACTTAGGCATGATTGCATGGGCACATGTACCCACACGCGCGCGCGCACACACACACACACACACACACACACACACACTAGGCCACATTGCATTATCTGCGGTAACTGTGAGTAGGTGTGTGTGATTGGCAAGTGTGAAATTGAATTTAATATGAGATTCTCTGTCTTAGGTTAAATATTTGGAAGAATGTTTATAGTGCAAAGCTGTCTAGCTTGGGAAAAAAATGGCTTGTGTGTTTTGAGAGCAAGAGGTCTGAATGTTAAAATTTCAAGTAAATGACAAAACACTTTTAGAACTAGACTGAAGAATTTTGTTTTAGTGGGAAAGCTTTAATTTGCTTATAACATGAGGTACACATTATTAATTGCACCAAAGATAACATACTAATTAAAAGGTTCATGTCTAGTTTAGACTTGGAATAGAAACTAATTATATTATGTTCTCTAAAAGGAGTATTTTTACCCACTAATCTAAGATACCATATTATAGCATTGTTTTTTTTTCCTCCCCACTTAGCTTGGAAAGAAATCTTTTAGGTGTTCTTTGTAATAAAACTGCAATGATAAGCATTCAAACCCCATGACGAGGCTATATAAATAGCTGTACTTGCAACATTGGCTTTAAGCATAGTTGCAGAGGTAATTCACAGTAAACATTTATTCATATTTGCCACTTAGAAGAAAGATACACAAAGTGGAACTTTCCTAAACTTTATTATCCTGGATTAAAGAATATCGCAACAACCAGGAATTCTGGAAATACTCTAATGCTGCTTTTTGAATTACTTAATAAATAACAATCATTTTTGGATTGTTAATATGCCAGAGATTTGGGCTTATTCACTCCTTTATTGCATTTTAAACCTCTTAATGGTTACATATGTAAATAGACATGTATATATAACTGTACATGTGAATTGAAATTATGAAATACATTTTATATACAAGAGTATAATTGATGAGTGCATTGAAAGACTAATGATAAAACAGTCACCTGTTTGCCCAACACCCAACTTAACTGAAAGGTACGTCCTACTCAGTTACAGCTTCTTCCATCCCCACCCCCAGAGGAATCATGTCTGGATTTTGTACTTACTGTTCCCTTGTTTAATAGTTCTACCATACATCTAGTTACCCCTCAGCACCATTTGCATCTTTCCGACCTCTGTAATAAATGGAATAATACTGGACATTTTCCTTTCTGACACCCCCCCCCCCCCCGGTGTTATTTGGTGGTAGTCATCTAAGATGATGCTTGCGGCTTTGGTCTTCAATGCTGTGTGCACCTACCATTCCCATTGTGCACGTCGACATTGGTCACCCCAGCGTGTGCTGTGAGCAGAGTCCCTGCACGCATCCTGTGTCTGCACCCCAGGGCCGCATGCCAGAGGAGTTTGGGGTTGGAGATGTGCTGGACCAGGTAACAACGAACTGTTTCCCAGAATGGTTCTGCTGGTTTATACTCCCACCCACAATGTGTCGGTGCTGAACATCACCCCAAATCAGCCTTCATCATCGTGTCTCCAGCTATTTGTATGGTTAATTAATTCTTTAGTTAAATCAAAGGGACACTTTTCTCAGACTTACAGGAGTTCTGCTATGGTAGCATAGTCCTGGCTTACAGAGCTTAGTCAGAAGTGCTCAGTGTGTTTGATCAGATATTAAACAGTCTCAGTAACAATCCTGAGACTCATCTGTCCTATTGTTCTAGTTACACAAACTTTAGAGCTGCCTGTGACATCGCGGAGTCACCCAATCATGGGCACTGCTTCTGGGGTGCCACCTAACCCGCTTGGAGGCCACTGTTTTCACACGATGTGATCCAGACACCGAGAAGAAAATGAATAGTGTTAGCCCAGCAACATGTAATTAAGAGCGTAGGTAGACTGCAGACGTGATCTAATGTGTTGCATTTCTTAGTTTTTGACTTTTGGACTTTAGTTCTGGACTAACGGATATTTTGGGTTACCCATGGCAATTCCTTTGCTCTAGTCATTTGGAAGCAATTGAGTTTATGTTATTTTCCTTAAGATAGTTTTTGACATAATATTTTCTAAATATTTCTTCCCTTGTGTGCGGCTCGCTCTGCTTGCTAACATGTGGCAGACCAGCCACATGTTGGAGTGGACTTCAGCAGCTCCTGGTAGGGTCGCCTTCCTGAACCATCCCAGAAACACCCCTACGGCAGAGAAGGCGAGGACGCTTCTTCCCAGTCACATAGCTTGCTTCCATCCTTAAAACCTCTTGCGTTAGTTTTAAATGCAGATTTTACATAGTATCTCCATATTTTCAATAATACAAAAATCATGAGTTAAATTGACCTTCTGGGAAACTAGCATGTTGGTTCTGTAATTGCAAATTTTTACTGTATTTCTTAGGTGTCTTTGTACCTCGATGACAAGAGTGGGGTGCCACACACTAAGTGTACGGATCTCGTCACTTTGGAAGTCTACAACTGCCTTGTGGCAGCTTTGAACAGGTAGAGAGCAGAGTTCAGATCTCTGTGGGGGACTCTCATCAAGGTCTCCAGCTACTGAAATCCAGTAGCCTCCACAATAACCTTCTTGGAGAATTTGTCACAAACAATACTACGTTATAAATGGTAGTTCTAGTAGATGAAGTAAGTTCAGAAGGACATTCTAAGGAGAGTCAGAATTCTAAGGAGGAGAATGTTAATGTGTGATTTAATCTTGTTTTGGAATCTTTAGAACGATTACGAGTGGAATCTTACTGTTGGAGGTCTCCCGACGGCTGCCCCCGCCCCAGCCAGGTCCCCTCCCCCGCATGTCCCCTGCGGCCTGCGAAGGGTCCTGATTACTTTATGAACCTGATCAATATGCTGGTGGCGATGAGCACCTGATGGAAGGGGCTGGTCACCGTGACCTGTGGGTGACCCCAGTGTCCAGAAACCCGCTGTTATAAAGGAAGGGCCAGGAGTCGGTGAAGCCATCGAGCGATGCAATGCACCCTTGTCGCATCCCCACTCTGTCTGCAGGGCAACCTGATGCGTTACTTGGTGGGTTGGGTTGAGATGAAGGCAGTGATGGTAACGTGTTTTGAATTCTTACCTTGTTCTCTCTTTCTTCACCTTGGATGGGGCCTCTCCCATCTGGAGAAAATGCTCCTTTTATCTGCCCTGCGTGTTCTTGTCTCGGTAGCTAGACCTTTGAGGCCCGGGGAGCCTTGAGCAGTCAGTCCGTGGTCAGGCACGTCCCTGGTGAGAACTGCGGCCAGAGCAGCACTGTCCCTGCACTGCTCCCAAAGGCCTGGATGTGGATGAGATAGGCTTAGAGGTTAACACTGAGACGCTTCTCCTGCAATAATGTTCAGTAGGAATATCCGTTCAAGGCTAAGTTCATAGAACTCATCATTGAGATTTCAGATAGGTTTAGATAAAACTTGAGACTTTACTGGAGATTCTTAATTCTTGAGATATAGATGATTAGCTCGTTGAGTGTGATTTTGACTGTTTGGTGTGCGCTGGAAGGACCTTGGGCTTATCCACAAGACCGTTCCCTGGAGCCAAAGGAGTTAGTTGTTTTTGTGGCAAAACCCAGGCATCAGCTTCATGAAAACCCAACCTAGTCATAGTTCTGGCGTAATCTGTGGTCACTGCCGTGTTTCCAAATACCCAACCTGGTCATAGTTCCGGCATAATCTGCCGTCACTCCCGTGCTTCCAAATACCCAACCTGGTCATAGTTCCGGCATAATCTGCTGTCACTCCCGTGCTTCCAAATAGCGCGTCATTAATTTCATGCTTTGTACAGAGACCCTGGCATTTCACGTTTCTTATAACTAAAGAAACATGCAAACAAGGAATGCCTCTTAAGAAATGGATTAGCCAGATGGTTATTGTTATTCAAATGAGAGGTTAATAGCATAAATTCATCATTAGATCTCAACTACATTGATGACCAAAAGGAGAGTAAGAAGATTCAGGGACTCCTAGCCAGGCTTTTTCTTTTCCCATGCATTGTTCTCCTTACCTGATCTTCACTCTGTTGCTTCTCGAAAAGTTTCTCTCCTTTTAGTACATCCGCAGGGACTACTGTTCTTGGGGACTTCTCGCATCTGCACTCTCCATGTCCCTAGATCAAGGACCACACCTCACCTTCCTGCCTCTCATGCTCGAGCCTTTCCTTGTTCAGCCCAGCAGGTCTTTGCAAGTCTTCTTTGTCCCACCAGTGAGCCAGACACACCTCTGCCCCCTTTGAACTCACTTGTGCTTTAAAATGTTGTGTGAGCAGGAGAGAATGTAGACTGACTGTGCTCTTCATTCTCCTGTGGGGGGCCCTGGTGCATAGACGTTCCTCGTTTCTCTTCATTTGAGAGTCTGAGCTTCTTTATACTGGGCCTTTTCATCCACTCCCGCAGCAAACATTGTTACACAACTAGAAATAGTTGGCATATGTTGGCCTCATTTTCAGCGCCGCTGAAAGACACTACTTAATCCCTGGATTTTCCTGACCTATTATTTATTAAATATCTCATCTCATGCCGGAGTGAATATGAAAGTGGTGATTCTGTTGGAGAACAAATACCAGCGTACAACGGCTTGATTTTAAAAACAACAATAAAGCAGGCTTTGGAGCCGAGTGTAATTAGCTGACACGTTTGTTCGGAGTATTGTTTTATCACATTGAAACTGGTTAATGTCAAATATGTGTGTTGCTTCCAGAAACACTTCCTTTGGTTCAAGTAAGGTACCAATGAAGCTCTTTTCATGTACTTTTTTATTTCTTGTTCTTTGGGAGTTGGAGAAAAACAAATTCTATAGAATTTTGTTGATAAAACCTATTAATACAGTTTAAATATTCACTGTTATTTTCTGTTACCTTTTTTTTTTTTATATATAAAACCTTAGAAGATTCAGGTTATGCTTTAATTTGGAAACAAATATAAAAGTTTGCCATCTCCGTCTCTCCTTTCATTTCTCTCATTTGCTCATTTGTTTAACATGAGAACCTACCCACGTGGCCATGGTGCTGGGTGTCATGGTAATGTCATGAGTGATCAGGCGGAAGGAGGTTGTCGTCTGTGGGTGATAGGTTATACTTTCTGCCCTTTCACTTGTCTGGGCCTCGCAGTGAATGACCCTATGAGGTCAAGACTGTCTTCATCTCCATTTTCCAGATGACAAAACTGACACCTATAGAAATGGTGGGTCACTCGCCCAGAGTCCCACAGTTGTCCTGGAATCCAGCCCTGTTTGATTTCATAGCTCAAGGCTCTGTCTTCATTCTGCATTTCTGAGTTTATGAAGTTTCTTTAATGAACAGACTTAATTTTTATGGTGGAAAGACTGCAATTAACATCAACCATAAAAAAAGTCAAGTAGATACAAATACTAATTAAATCAGGGTCATAAACTATGGGCCATGAGTCAGTTGCCTGTTTTTGTAAATAAAGTTTTATTGGCACACAGCTACACTCAGTCATGTATTGACTACCTTCTATGGTTGCTTTCTGCTACAGGAGACAGAGCTGATGAGTTGGCAACAGAGACCACCTAATCTAAAATATTTATTATCTGGTCCTTTAAGAAAGAGTGCTGACCCCTGATTTAAAGTATTATGCCACCAGCAAGCCAATGTTATACTTCATGCAATTATTGGACAATTGGAAATTTTCAGAAAACTGAGTTAACGAAGTTCAGTTTTCGTTAGCATATCATGGAATTCTTATGTTAGCCTCTCAAATTTTCGTAGTAATTGTAAAATATTTCCTCTGCTCTTGGTTTTGTTAAAAGTTATATTTGAGAGATCTTTCTTGACTTCTTCATTCTGAATATAATGTAATTAATTCATTTACTTGGACTTCAATACCAAAGATTTTCTTAAAAATCATACTGCTTTTCATTAGACATGGCAGCTGGGATCAATGGTTATTTTACTTCTTTGCTATTGAAATACTTTCTCAGTCTGGGCTTTTTGTTGAGAGCAGATTTTTACATTTGGACTGAAGATTGTTTCTTTTTCTTGAAGACACTGTAGGCTTGCTTGACTTGCATAATATTCGTTACTGCGTATCTTGCTAGAAACTGTCTTCAGGATATTGTAGAAGGGAAGACATTTTAGAAATGAGAATTAAACTGAAAGTATGGAAGAGGGTGTTTTTTTCCTACCCATGTTAGAGTTTCCTCTTATTTTTTTACCTTGGAATCTTGTTCCTGAACGACTGTAGCTTTTATTTCTGTGCTCCTGGTACTGCACACGGGCTGGCTAACCTAAGCACTCTGAAAATGCTTAGCTCTTGGTCTGATCGTAGGGTTGGAAGGAACTTTCAGGAAAAAGTGGAGGTTCAGTGGCCCAGAAAACCATGTGTGGATGAGCTGCTTGGGGAGGTGTGGCCACTCTCTCCCTTAGTGACGCGCCCACGTTTTACTCAGATGACAGAAAACTCTAATATCCGTCTCTTTTCTGTTGCTTCCTTCTCTCAAGCAGTTGCAGGGCGGCGGGAAGAGTCCCTGCCACCCCAGGAGGGAAGGCACAGGGGTTCTTAGTTGGTGGCACGGCTGTCTTTTGTATGTTGTTTTTAGATAGGGAGGGTTGTCAAAGGGACCTGTTAGATCAGTGGTTAGGGCAGTGCTTTTCCCAAGTGTGGTCCACATGGTTTTAGGATTGGAGAAGAAACATACTAGAACTTCTGTATTTTCTATCATACTTTTTTTGTTACAACTTTTGATGTGTTTTTGAAATATCAGAATGAGGGTGATTGTATATATAATTTATAAATAAATAAACCTGCACAGACTGGGGGTGTGTTTAGAGAAGTACAGTAGCTCAGGAGTGTGGACTCAGGATCTGGCTAATCTGTGTCACCCCACGACCTTGGCCAAGGTCCTCTGTAGAATTTGCAAAGTGATGGTAACTTCCTCGTAGGTTGTTGTGAGGATTAATGAGTTAGCATATGAAAGAGTTGTGAACTGCTTGGCACCACAGTAAGTAACACAAAAGTGTAAACTGTTATTTATATGAACATATTTACTAGAGGCATGTAATAAAAAATAATTGGAGACTACTTATTTAGAATGTAAGATTTCAGAATCAGACCATTCTTGGTTTGAGTCTAGCTATTCTCGCTGTGTGATTGTGGACAAGTTACTTAACCTCTCTGAACTGTTTCCTTAGCAGTAAGTGGTGATTGCAGTAATAATCACATCATATTTCATTGACTAAGGCACACATTTTTTCATATTTTAACGTGCAGTTGGATTGTATCTTACAATCAGTGATGTCTTAGATTTTATGTAATGTGATAGATTCTACCTTATATGGTTGTTGTGAAGAATACATTACATAGTGAATAGGAAGTGATTTGCATAGCACCTCGCATAGAGAAGGTGCTCAATAAATATTACCTGCTATTAGGACATACTGACATTGGGGTTATTCTAAAAAGGAAGTGAGAAAGCAAAATGCAGGACCAGTAGTTGGAGGGTTTTGGAGAGCAGCCCTAGATGTCAGGTAGGGGTGTAGATTTCAGCCACCACAACTCTTGGAAACCCTCCTATGGGACCCAGCTCCTGAAGCGTGGCAGCATTTTAGTGCTCTTCAAAACTCGCTTTGTTTTTCTTAAATCCTCACTCGAGGATATTTTCCCATTTATCTTCAGATAGAGTAGGAGGGATGGAGGGAGAGAAACATCCGCGTGATAGAGACACATCGATTGTTACCTCCCCCGGGACCCCAACCAGGGTCGGGGATGAACCGCAACCCAGGTACATGCCCTTGACCGGAATCCATCCCAGACTCTGGTCCGCAGGCCTACGTTCTAACCGCTGAGACAAACCGGCCAGGACTCTCCAAAAATCTTTTTGAAACATCCTTCTCATTTATGTATTTGTTTTTTAATCGGGAAACCTCACGTTATGCTGTCCTTGCACACAGCGTCAGTTAACATTCCAGCCTTTGGAACCCGTGCCATGAAGGAGCGGAAGGGACAGCCCCGGAGCCGTTCGGGGGGCTGGTCTGCAGGTTGCTCCCAAGTGGAGCCGCCCAGCTTCCTGGGAGCAGCTGCCTGTCGCCGAGACCGGTGTGGCAGCACCTCGCTTGCTTCTTGCCTCCTGGCTGTGCAATTTTCCCCCTGTGATCATAGTTATAAAACCTAATTTCCAGGGGGTCTTGCGAGTCATATTAGTAGCTTTGTGTTATAATAGCAATTTTATATTGCATTGGTATTCATTTTCACTATTACGGAATAATCAAATCAGCACCTCTCTTATTATGCCGTCGAAATAGAACATAATGGGGCCGTAATGTAAAACTACTAATGTGATGAAACTCACTCATTGTGCGCGGGTAAGAATGTCCTTCTTTCTTGTTCCAGCTCACTTGAAGCTGTGATTGAGGGAGGAAATGGAGAGCATTTCTACATCTGCGATCAGGCCAGCCTCTACCCTTCATTTGAATACGTAATTGTCCTTTCATGGCTCCGGGGGGCTTGTGCGCACACTCAGGCCTTCCGGCCCTTGGCTGGGAGCTGGTGCAGGGGCCGCTGGGCCTGCTGGCCGTGGCCTCCCCTTCGCATCGTGGACAACATCTGGTATCTTTGCTTCCAGAGCCGTTGTTTGCACCCTTGCATGCTCATCAAGGCCTTCTTCTGGCTTTTCTAAAAAATTAAAATAAAAAATAAAAACATGAAGAGCACATTTAGGCTACACTGTGAGAAGTAAGAGCCCCCCAAAGGTTCTGATTTGACAGGGATGTCGGGAGGCAGGTCAAGTGACTGCCTAATGAAGATGAATGAAGAAAATGGTTGGTACCAGGATCACGAGGGGGCTTCCAGCCCAGGTTGTTGAAAGTGTGATGGAATCTCATCGCTTCATTTATCAGTGTCATATTTGGGCTAAAAGTGAGCAGTATTGTTCTCATTTCTCCCAGATGGATAGGTCAACTTTAATATTTATTGCTCTTGTAGAACATTTGTTTGATGTATTTCCATTAGCTAGGCAATAATAGAAAAGCAGTGGAGAGAAACATAAAACAGTTCCCTTCCTATTCAGTTGAAATACAACGAACACTAATGTATAACTACGGCTTGAAGTGCCATTGATTTCCCCCCTTTTGGTTGATGACATGATTGTATATATTAAAGATTCTCATGAAAATAATGGGGAGGCAGCATGAATAGAATATATATTGAGAGCAGCTGGTGGGGTATAAATTGTGTTGTCTTTTGATTTTCATGATTTGGTCATATAATTGGCGAATTTCTCTTGGCTATATATTAAATTCTTAGCCCGATATCATATTTTAGAATTGGGAATAATGTGCAGGAGATTGCATCATCCTCTGGGTTCTACAGTGAATCTCAATAAAGCCAGACTTTTTTTTCACATGATAGAGCCAATTGTTTTCAGTCGCCGAATAATGTTGATTTTTGTCTTTATATCTTTGTGGGAGAAAAATACCTTGTTAAAAAGAATATTTTCCCACGTGATTTGAATGCATTCAAGTTAAGACCCCAAACATGCAAAAAGGTTGGCTCTGCAAGGGCATTTTGCAGGAATTTGAACACGGGACGTTATTTTCTGCTGCGGAACAAACCTAGCTCTTTGTGAGGTAGGTGTTGTCTTAAGTGCAAAACAAACATCCTAGCCATATGTTTCTATAATTTAAATTAATTTGGTACAGTCATACTGTTAATCTTTAGTGACTTGTTGATTGGCATTTTGCAGACATATTTCTGGAAGGCTCCCAATACCATTTTCTGCAGCCTTGCTGGCAGTAGCAAAGAGCAACATTTCCACAAATTGGAATCTTGTACAGCACTGGGAAGCAAGCCAAGATTTAAATTAGACAATAACCTCTGCTCTGTATATAGCTTCTATTCTTCAGCTGTAGGCAGAGTGATTTGTTTAATACAGTCAGCCCTGTAGCATATAATAGACTGATATATGAGTCACTCCTTGGCAATGTGTGTTTCTTAAATTTATATAGATGGAACAACTGCTTGGTAATGTACTTAGTTACAGTTGTACAAACAATAACTATTAGCAGGGCTGAAGCAGGCCTGGAAAAGCGGCACTGGGCTGTATTTGTGGGGATCCTGCAGCATTGCCGAATTTCAGAGTAATTCCCCTTTTGAAGCTGAGGGAGACTCTATTTCATAAACCTGAGTGTGCTTTTTCTTTTTTAGCAAAGTAGCAATAAAAGTTTTATGTTATAGTTTTCTGTTTCTCATTTTCTATTTGTTTAAAATGGAATTGGGGGACCTAATTTGCTTCAAAAATTAAACCTAACATCAGTCTGCATTTGGGGCAGGATCATTTGGTTGTGAGGTTTGGGTGTGTGTGTGTGTGTGTGTGTGTGTGTGTGTGTGTTTATTTAAACCTCTGCTATTTCTCTTAAAAGAGCATTGGTATCAATACGTGCTTTTCATTTCTTTTTCCAGGTTAGATTGTCACTGGCATGGACTGTTCCCAGGTTGAAAGAGATCTCTCTGAATAACAAAGATCTTTTCTTAAGGGGAAAAGCTTGTGCTCCAAGTTCAGTTCATGTTTATTTAAAAGATTAAAATCATTAGACCAGCTCTGGCTTTTTTTTTTGGGGGGTCCAAAAGAAAATTGATTTTGCTTCCCATAAAAGTAGGCTCTCAAAGAGGATATTCAGAGTACGCAAATAGAGGCGATGGGGAAATCTGTTTGTGCAGCTGAACAAGGCAATTCTGTTTTTACCGCTGAACATTTACTCAGCCTTGGTGTGAACATTTCTGAACAGAATTGTCACCTGTCTTTAGAGCACCGTTGTTTTGTGAGGCAAAGGGGATTGTTTTAATCTGAAATGTTTTAATGCCCTTTAAAAAAAAAAAAATCATGCCAACTGGAGCATTTATACAATAATGCACCCTGTAAATATTGAACAGTACAAAGACATCTTTCATAACAGTTCGTGTGTTGCGTGTGCTCAGGGGACGCCAAACAGTAGTTAGAGGCAAATGATATGCCAATCAGAAATTATTACTGTGAGTACAACCTGGTCTGATGCAGTGTCTTATCTGGAAGTGTCAACGTGACAGAAGCCAACTCTTTGTCTTCTCAAGCTGAGCTCGTGTTTGCCCTCAGTTAACTGTCTCCCAAAGGCTCATTTGAATGGCATAGAGGATAATCTACCCGACAGTTTTATACATTTAAACAATCTTGATTATATGGTATTTTGCATGATTTTTAAGATCCCAGTTTCTATTTTATGTAGGCTTTTAAGTCTTTAGTAGAAAAGAATGAGAGAAAGTTGTAGGTAGAATCGGATACTCCTTTGTGAACAGCATTTAGTAAAATGGGGTGGAGAGCCTCTGTCCACTGGCCAAGGGTTCATGATGGTTATATATATATATATATATATATATATATATTCTTGTTAATCCTCACCCAAGGATATTTTTCTATTGATTTTTAGAGAGAGTAGAAGGGGGGGTGGGGAGACACTGATGTGAGAGAGACACATCAATTGGTTGCCTCCCACATGTACTCTGACCAGGGCTGGGTATTGAGCCTGCAACCCAGGTATGTGCCCTTGACTGGGAATCATACCCAAGATCCTTCGGTCTATGGGCCAACGCTGTATCCACTGAGTCACACCAGCCAGGGTCATGACGGTGATATCTGATTATTGTTGAGGAGGAGGAGGAGGTTCTGTTCAGAGTGTCTCATACCAAAATTCTAGTGAGAGTCAATGGAAGAAAATGTAGTACTCAAGTTTCACTATCCTGAAATAGAGATTTGTAGATAATCTTTTGCACCCCCCCCTCCCCGTAATTTGGAGAACTCCTTGATGATGGGGGGGGACATTTGAGGATCACGTGCCTTGCTGCAAGAACGTGGAGACTGCTGTGCCTCGGAAGGGCGGGCTCTGTGAGCGCCGTGCCGCTGTCAGGCGGACTGGCCCCCGTCCTCTGTCCACCACGTGGGCATGTACTGTGTGACCTTTGAACAAGATGCTAAACTTCTCTGAGAGTCAGCTTCTGCATCTGCAACCTGGGGAGAAGTACTACCTCTCTTAGAGCTTCTGATCGAGGGGAAAGTACTGGGACATCCAGAAATGTTAGTATTAATACGGTCTATCTGTTAGCTGCTTTAGATCTGGGGCGAGTGAAGAAGCTGGTCCAGAGAGGTAGCTTTCCTGTGCCCTTCCCTCTCACTAGCAAAGTGTCTGATCATTATTCGTGGAAGGCCACCTGGCTGTTCTCCAGGTCGTCTGAAGACATGACTTTTGAAGAGAAAATAAGGCATCAGGGAATTGCATTTTGAGGAGAAAGGAAGATCTTCTGTTTCCAAATATTTTCTGAACTTCTGACTTTGAAGGCTTATGATGTCTTAAAATGGTAAAATAATTTTCTTCGCATTTCTTATGAGCTGACAGACAATAATAGTCCTTCAAGGTCAGCACCAGTATTCTCTCCATTCTCTCAATGAGGAAACAGGCATGTAGTGGATTTAAGGAATTTATAGAGAGTTTACACAATCCCAGCTGGGGTGGGATTTGAACCCATGTCCGCCAGACAGCAGACCCATGCCCTCTTCCACCGTAGCAGGCAGTGTTCCTGTTTCTAGGAGAAGAACTTCTTCCTGGAAGATCTGTCCCCTCCCCCTCGCCGCCTCCGATAAGGTGCTGGGAGGGTGTTGTCACAGTGCGCTAATCACATCCTGCTGGCTCTTTGACATACACTCTTGTGTCCACTGGTGTACGGATGACATGTGGATGGTTTGTCACAGGAAAGCAAGTCAACTAAAAAACCTCCTCTCCCCTTGTACCATATAATCAGGTGGGCAAAATAGCCTTGCTTGATGTCAGACAAGTGAATACATGTGTATTGATGGAGGGATTAAAAGAGTGTGTAACCAGATGCACCTGAGTGTAATATAAACAATATGTAAGTGATAGAAGTTTTTACTGGATGGGTTTGATCAGAGATTCGAGGGTGAGAAAGACATGGAATGATCTAAGCAAAGTAGAACCATTGAGGGGCCTCGAAAGCTATGAGAAGTGGCCTTGGCCGGTGTGGCTCAGTTGGCCTGTGCACCAAAAGGTCACCAGCTTGATTCCCGGTCAGGGCACATGTCTGGGTTGTGGGCTTGATCCCCGGCAGCTGATTGATGTTTCCCTATCACATCGATGCTTCTCTCTTCCCCTCTCCCTTTCTCTCTTTAAAATTTAATTTAAATTAAAAAAAAAAAAAAAAAAGCCCTGGCCAGTTTGGCTCAACGGTTAGAGCATCAGCCTGTGGTCCAGAGAGACCCGGGTTCGGTTCCCGCTAAGGGCATGTACCTCGGTTGTAGTTTGTCCCCGGCCCTGGTTGGGTTGTGCGGGTGGCAGCCACTCGATGTGTCCCTTTCACGTCGATGTTTCTCTCTCTCTCTCTCCCCTCCCACCCTATCTGAACAAAACATGGAAAAATGTCCTCGGGTGAGGATTAAAAAGAAAATGATCTCCTTAAAAAATGAAAAGCCATGAAAAATAGAAATGAATAAATGGAAGAGGATGGCCTGGATAGAAGAGCCTAACAAGCTGTAACAAATAGACCCCAAAACGTAGAATAAGGTGAACAGAACAGGTGTAGTGCTTGTTTACCCGTACAGCTCAAGGTCGGGCTTGGTGGTGGTGAGTCTAGCCTGGTAGGGCTCTGTCGTCGTCTTTTAGGTGCCAACACCAGCCAGGGTGGAAGGTGGGGGGGGGGGGGTAGCAGGTGGAGCAGCCACACTTGGTCTCTGCTTTGGCCCCACAGACACACGTCTCTTCGGCTCGCGTTGCAGGGGTGAGAGCTGGTCTCAGGCCCCCCCACGGTGCACGGGGGTTAGAAATAGCCAGTCACCCTCTGCCATGGAGAGAGCAGTGTGACTTTTAGAAAATAATTAGCTGTCGCCGCCTCAGAAGACAAGCAGATTTGTCTGCCAATAGTTGAGGATTCTTCGGGGAGTTGGAAGGAGAGATTATAAAATTATTCTTTACAAAAAAGTGTGGATGGAAGGGTCAGAGGGAGTCTTGGATCATCAGTCAGAACATATCTGCTCTCCTAAGATAGAAAATTCGAGTCTTTCAATATTGGTGAAGATAAATGTTTAAAGAGCACGTGTCCGCGGGGAGAGGTACGAGCACTGGAAAGGCATCCGAGGTATTGACCTTGAGGGTGAGGAGTGTGGCGGCGACTGAGGAGCTGTCTGTGTAATTATGCGCTTAAACAGATAGGCGTTTGGGACACGATTGCCACCTTCCTCCCAAATAAAGGGGAGATTCTGTAGGGGAGATGGGGTTTCAGGAGGTGGAAAGAAGGCTGTGGGTTTAGAAGAAGTCATGTCACATGACTGAAACAGGCAGTGTCCGAGGTTCCGGGGGACTGGGTGAAAATAAAGGAGACATGGAGGACATTTTCTCCTAAGGAGGGGTTGGGAAGGACAAAAGAGAGTGTTGAGGGTTGTCAAATATTTATAACCGATAGCCTTTATTCCTGCTGGTAAGTAATTCTCTTCCGATGATATTTGGTACAAAATGTTCTTTATTGCTTTTCATCACCCTGTAGTTTATTTATACATATATTTTTTAACCTCTCCTGGGAACTCACCATTACTGCTTTTATTTTATGGTCCAATTTATGGATATGCTGCACTTCAATAAAAAGTATTACTCTCACTTTTCCAAAGGGCTGGTTTCTGGGAAGAAGAGGTGGGTGGACGAGCGGGCGTATGCGTGTGGGTGGCTGGGTGTGCCTGTGTCCAAGGTTAAATATTTCTTAACACTACCTTCCATTGATTTGCCCTTCATGTCATTCTGCACAAGTCCTTTGGAATACTGCTCCCGAGATCCTGTGCCCCTTGCCCAGTGACCCGTCCCTGGGTTCAGAGCTGGTTCCTTTCGTGGGACGGGAGTCCTCGCAGTGTGGGGATCGAGAGAGCAGAGGGGGCGCTGTTCTGTCCACTTGTTCTGTATTTAGTGGAAGCACAAAGTACATGTTTGTTCCACTTGTAAGTAGAAAGGGGAAAAGCCCACCTGTTTTGCCTTCAGAAAAATCCTTTTGATCTGACTGTTCTCGGAATGAAAGCCGGGTGGACTTTTTTTTTTTCCGGGTGGGTTGTCTGATCTGCCTTGTGCCTCTCATGAAAACAAAATTGGGAGTTGAAAGAGTCTACTCTTGAGGGAAAAAGCGAAGATGCTTTTCATCATCCTGCAAATCAGAAGCCAAGATAAGGCCTTTTATTTTTCTTGTCGTATCTGACAACACCTGGTAACATGTGGAGCCCCGACTCAGTTGGGAAGGGAAGGGGGACTTGATTTTGATTGGCCATCTGTCTTAGGTCCTGGAGACAGTACATGAAAATTCAGTTTCTCATGAACATTCTACAGTCTAATGTGAAAGGTGTTTTGTTTTGTTTTTTTGTAGTTTTAAAAGTGGCGGACAACAATTGTTCCATTCAAAACTTTTCGAGATATTGCCCAAGTAATCCGATACCTAAATTCATCATACAGGTCCATTTTGAGAAATAAATGTAATTTACAAAGCTAGGAAGAACTGAGGGGGTAATATGTCACAGTCAGCCTTTGTCATGCCAGGGCCCAGCAGCCGTTCAGATTGAAACCCTTCAAAAGCCCAAGCCCCTCCTGTCCCTGGCAGCCTGGCCCTTGGCCCTGAACATGGGTGGGCACCTTCTTTCATGAGACACAAGAAACCTTCAGAAAGATTATTACAGGGCATTGAAAAATACTGACAGTGTCATCTTCTGATTTTCTTAAAAATCCCCACCTGAGGATATGTTTTCATCGATTTTTTTTAGAGAAGGAAGGAAGGGAGAGGAAGAGGGAGAGAGAGAAACATCGATCGGTTGCCTCCGGTATTCATTCTGACTGGGGATCGAACCTGCAACCTAGGAATGTGCCCTGACCGAGAATCAAACCCCAAACCTCATGGTGTACAGGATGACGCCCAACCAACTGAGCCACACCAGCCAGGGCATCATCTGATTTTTGATGTGAAACCCCAACCAAATTGCTTGACCCCACGTTCCACTCGCAGAGGCGAGGAACTCTGTCTGACCTCCCAGGGCTATTCGTTCATTACACGCGAAGTATTTATTCCGCTTCTGCGGCGTCCGACACGCGTGTTCAGTGCTCGGAACAAGATGGTGAGCGAAGAGATGCAGCTCCATCGTGACGTTTACAGGCAGTGGGGCGGGCAAATACGCCAAGCAGATGACCCCCCAAATACATGAACAGTGTAAGCGAAGCTCAAACGTCATACGTGGCACATACATGGCCTTTAATAAATGTGAGCTTGCCCTGGCCTGTTTGGCTCATCAGTTAGAGCGTTGGCCTGTGGTCCAGAGAGACCTGGGCTTGGTTCCTGCTAAGGGCACGTACCTTGGTTGCAGTTTGTCCCCGGCCCTGGTTGGGTTGTGCTGGTGGCAGCCACTCGATGTGTCCCTTTCACCTTGATGTTTCAATCTCTCTCTCCCACTCTATCTGAATAAAAAAAATGGAGAAAAAAATGTCCTTGGGTGAGGATAAAAAAAATAAATAAATAAATGTGAGCTCTTGTTGATGAGTGTCGTGCAGTAAGTCCTAATCTGGTGACTTTGAAAAAATGGAAAAATCATTGCTTTTACTTATTTAACGCAAATTTGAGGGGCTGCTCTGAGTCTTCTTAAAAAATGTTTTCAGTGACAGTTTGCTTTTAATATCATTTGTATTCGTTTCAAATGTACAACCTTGTGGTTAGACAATCGCATACTTTACTAAGTGACCCCCTCGATGGCTCCAGTTCCCACCTGGCACCGTGCATAGTTGTTACAGTCTCATCGACTGTGTTTCCTGTGCTGGACTTTACATCCTCCCGACTGTTCCATAACTACCAGCCGGTACTTCTCAACCCCTTCGCCTCTTTCATCGGTCTGCTCCCTGCCTCTGTGAGTCTGTTTCAGTTTGGTTGGGCTGTTTGTCTTGTTGTCTGGATTCCACCTCTAAGTGAAATCCTATGCGATTTGTCTTTCTGTGACTCATTTCACTTAGCATAAGACCCTCTGGGTCCACCCGTGTTGTCGCAAATGGTGAGATTTCCTTCTGTTTTATGGCCGAGTGATGCTCGGAGCCTTTAGATGTGCATTAACACGACATGTCTCCTGGAGGACCTCCTGGTCTAATTAGGGAGGAGAAAACAGATCGCGTTGAGTCTGAAAGACAGCCGGCACGTTGGCAGCAGGGCCCGCCCCCCTGGACGGGAGGAGCCACGAAGTGAGGGTCCTGAGAGCAGAGGGCTGAGGTCGGCAGCTGAAGAGGGGGGGAAAGGGATGAGGCTGGATACATCCGGGCTGTGGACCGTGAACGGCCTTCTTCCCTGCCAAGGGGAGGGTTTTGTAACCAGGCTGTGGGTGTTGTTGAAGGATTTTGAGCCTCACAGGGACATATGAAATCAGATTTCCATTTTGGAAGGCTAACCCTACCGAGAGCTGATGAAGTCATTGATGCGCTAGCCATGCCATGCTGCGTGGCTGTTAGACATCACATCTTAGAAGGTGATGACGAGGAAGTGGTTGCAGAGTATCGCGATGTTGAAAGAGCATATTAAATGTATATACTTTGATTCCAATCTTGTTTTTAAGATGATATATACTACAGAGAAGAAAAACAAAAAGCATGTGAAAGATTATGCCAAAATATCGAATGATTCGGTGGGGGGCGCATGAGATGTTTTTCTGTTAGTCATACATTCCAGTATTGTCTTTTTTTTTTTATACAATGTAATGAAAATGTCATTTAACAGATAAGTTGAAAGAATGATAACTGCAGACACATCGTGGAGGATGGATTAGGGGGAGAAACTGGAATCGGAGGGTGGGTTGAGGCTTGGTTAGGATCACGGTTCCTTTGGAAGAAGTGATAAGAAAGACATGCACCTGGCAGAGTGAAGGACCTTGTGCGGAGGGTGGAAGTATCACGGGATGCTTGGGCGGGAAACTTAGCAGAGAGTAGTTGCTCGAGAGGAACACGTGGGTGACGAGCCCTGCAGCGGGGTTCAGTGGATTTGGGTTGTTTGCTGCTCTCCACGTGAGATATTTCCACTGGGGAGAGGTGGTGCTGAGCAGTCTGGTGAGAAGAAACTGAGAAATCTGGGGGTAATGAAACTGGCTGAGAGGGACTGTTTCCAGATGAACAGACTCTTTCAGAAAAGGGCGTGGTTGAAAGTGTCGGAAGAGGGAAAGTGATCATTTGGGACAGGGATACTGTGGGGACCTGCTGTGGGTCTTGAAATTAAGTCTACAGTAGACTTCACGACAGCAGATTATTAAAGACAGACAGATAGCAGGAGGGTTAGGAGTGAATGAGAGATCAAGGTGTGGAGATGGAAAGTGGGTTAGTGGGGTGAATGGTGAGATTAATTTGAGGGGGCTCCGTGATCTTGGCCCTCCCCTCTCCCCAAGGATGAATGGGACTGGAACATGTTGATAAGTTGAGGGAGGAGGTAAATTGATAGAGCCAAGTCCAGATGGCACTAGGACTTTGAGTAGAGAGGAGGGGACATGTTCTTCTTGGTAGAGGAGGGAAGGGGTGACTTCAGATGCTGGTTTTGGGGTGACAGTTGGAGTCCTTGCCTGATGGCCAGTTTTCTTGGTAAGGGACCATTTCTCTAGTGGAGGGGTGAGTGCAGATTGGAGCAGAGAGCCGGATGAGGGCATCAGCAGACTGCGTGGGAAACGGGTCTGGAGATGAGGGGTTGCTGAGGTCCGGAATATAGAGATGACGCCTTTCGGGGGAGGGTGGGGAGGTGGGTGAAGGGGATTAAGAGGCACAAACCTCCAGTTATATTATAAATAAGTCGGGGGTGTAATGTGCAGCATGGGGAATATAGTCAGTAATAATAACTTTGTTGGTGACAGATGGCAACTAGACTTATTGTGGTGGTTGTTTTGTAATGTAAATATCCAATCACTATGATGCACACCTGGAATTAATAGGATATTGTGTGCAAGTTTTTGAAAAAGGACCATGCATATGGGGGATACAGATTTTTGGTGTTCATGTATCCAAGGCTTATTAGTCCTTTGTGTGTGTGTGTGTGTGTGTGTGTGTCTATGTATGTCTGTGTGTGTGTGTGTCTGTGTGTATCTGTTTGTGTTTGTGTGTGTCTGTGTCTATGTGTGTCTGTGTGTATCTGTGTGTCTGTATCTGTGTTTGTGTGTGTGTGTGTCTGTCTGTGTATCTATGTGTGTCTATGCATAATGAAGGCTTATGCACATCTGTTGAATAAATGAATCATTTGCAGATTTTTGTAGGCAATTTTGGGGTATCTGTTTTGTGGGACTCAAGCAATATAAGGTCAAAATTTGAATCCCTTTTCCTTATGTCTTACTTTTGTGACCTTTTCTTTTCTCTTCAGTGGGTGTTTCCTCTTACACACGAAATTCATGTGAGAATGAAAAATGAAACCCAGGAAATGACTGTGTTCCTTCTATGGGTAGACCTTTGCATACAGCTGATCCTGCAAGAGTCTTAGAGGGCAGGACGGTCCATGCCCCGAGGCCCCCGATGACGTGGGGCGTGTGGCGGGTGGGGTCAAGCTTAGGAAGACTCATTCCTCCCAGCACCTGCTGACCTGCTGACCTGCTGTGAAAGCGACGGGAAGGAAGGGCAGGCTTCGAGTCCTAGAGGAGACAGCGCCTGGAGTCCTGAGCTGAGAAGGTCCCTGCAGGAGAGCTTGTGTTCACCCTGCCAGGCTGGGCCCAGGGCTTGTTGCTGCAGGTGGGGAGAAGCAGCGTTTCAGATGGAGGAGGTGGCCTGATGTCGGGCAAACGTGGGGTGTGTTCAGGAAAGAAAATGCATACCAGCAGGCTAGAGAGAGAGAAAGTAGTCTGTTCGCTACTTACTTTCAAATTTGGAGACCTAGGAGTTACATCTTTCGCTTACTCTATAGAGCTGACAGCACCTCAGATGAAAGGGCAATGATTCAACGTCAATATGAGTTTCATTCTTTAAAAAATGTTTTTTCTTCATTGACTTTAGAGAGAGAGGAAAGGAGAGGGAGAGAGAGATGGAAACATCGATGAGAGAGAACATCGATTGGCCACCTCCTGCATGCCCCCCACTGGCAATTGGGGCCACAACCTGGGCATGTGCCCGGACCAGGAATCGAACTGGCGACCTCTTGGTTCATAGGTCAATGCTCAACCACTGAGCCACACCGGCCTGGCAAGTGTCATTCTTTGTACGTGTCAGAATCCAGGGGAAAACCCACTTTTCCCGATCAGTCATTACATTTTTGATACCCCAAGTTGCAGACTTGTAGGAATTCCCACTGCTCAGTAGACAAATCTGCCTGTTTAAAAGGGCCCCAACATCCACGTTTATCAAAACGAAATTGCTCTGTGAGAAATGGTTTCCAGTTTTATTAGAATTTTCCAGCTAATATATAGTGCGTTAAATTGAATATAAAATCCAGTCTGCTTCTCTTGTTTTTAAAACGGTCTTGAGAAGACACATGGCCGTGTTGTTCCAGGCGTACGAGTGAGTCCCAGAGCAGAAGCAGCCTTTTAATCCTGTTTCTTGTCATTTGTCCCTGACCACATCTGGATAAGTCCTCATACTTACAGGGTGTGGGTGAGTGAGTGAACTTGGAGACAAGGAGGTACTTCTTGCTCAACCTCATCTCCCCCCTTTGTCACACGGATGATGAAGGAGATGTCTTTTTTCTTTGTCCTTTTTTGTCATCTCTGACTCAGCTGCTTTGGTGGCTCTCGAGCTCATGGTGATGGGCATGGAGTGGCCCCGTGCTATGTCCGCCAGCCCCGCATGTGCACACCCTGTTCATCGGCCCCGTGCTATGTCCGCCAGCCCCGCGTGTGCACACCCTCTTCATCGGCCCCGTGCTATGTCCGCCAGCCCCGCGTGTGCACACCCTGTTCATCGGCCCCGTGCTATGTCCGCCAGCCCCGCGTGTGCACACCCTCTTCATCGGCCAGCGGGCCTTCGCTCATCCCAAATAATACACCTTCTGCTTTACTATAAGAAAATTGTTTGTATCTATTTGTCCTAAGGAATTTTTCTTTATACACATTTTCGGACTCTGTTTATCTGTTGAAGGATAATCTTACACGCGTGTTATCTTTCTCCCACATAAATCGGGACTGCGTGGTGGCTGTTTACGACGTGTTCCTTCTGTATGTCATTCTCCCTGAGCGGTCTCCTCTCTCTCCTCCACGCTTCTGCAAAGCTGGCGCTGAGTACTCGGGTCCCTCCGGATGTGGTTCTGGGTCATCGCGTGTCTGTCCGTCTTGTCTTCACGGCTCCTTGAGGGCAGCTGGTGCCTCCCTGCCTCACGCGTGGAGTCTGTGCCTTTGTGAATGGCTCAGGGTCTTGGCGTCAGGAACTCCAATAAAGACAGTATTTCAGCTTCCAAGATTTTGCAGTCTGTAACACGCCGGGTCCCTCTCTTACCGACGTCTTCTCTTGACGGCAGGAATGTCACTCTTTCTGGGCTGCCTTCGCAAACTCGTGCCAGCCTTCCCCAGGCTCCTTGGCGGGATCTGTCGCTGTCAGTCAGTAGTGGAGTTTCTCCAGGTCCTGCTGTCGGTTCTCCCGACCCGAGCCTCCTTCATGTTGACTGCTGTACTGAAAGTCTGCACCCACGAGTCTCACCAAACAGTCTCCCTGTTCCAGACCTTTTCTGTAAACTGTATACTTCTCTTGGTGCCTCCGTCTCAGCACGTTTAAAATGCACCCATGATTCAGTCCCCCACCCATCCCCAAGACTGATTCTGTTCCGCTTCCCCTATATTAATGAACGGCATTGCCCCCCATTCAGTTACACCGGCCCCAGCCCTAGCTGTTCTCCTTGGCACCCCTGCTCACTCACCTCTCTGAGCTCAGCATCACCCCAAGTCCATCTGCTGCTCAACTGTCCCCGTCTCCGCTCCCCACCATCACCGCCTTAGAGATGCTACGGTCATCTCTCACCTGGTCTGCAACAATGTCTTCCTTCTTGTCCACCAGCACCTCTTCTGATTCATCCTGTACCCTCTGTCCTTCATGGCATGCTTTGCAGGTGCCGTGCCCCATACGGTTTTTTAATCATTTGACTGCTCTCTGATTTCCCTGCTCTGGGCTAGGTGCTCCATGGAGGTAGGGAACCAGCTCTTTTGGCTCACGGTGTGCTCTCAGCATGTTAGCATCCTGCCTGGCACCTACACGCTACCAGGATGTAGTCGTTGCAAGAATAAGTAAATGAACGAAGAGTAAACATTGATTACTGCTGTTTTTGTATTTTCAGGACTTTTATTTACTTACATGCGGATAGAGATTAAGGAAATACTTCTTGAGACACGTTCCATTGTAAATATTGTTTTGCCTGATTACAGAACTAGTAAGTGCTAATAGAGAAAAGCATAGAGAAATAGAAAGCATAGAGAAATTTTTAAAAATGTATCCTACCATGTGTGGTTTTGAATCATGGTTTTCTGTTATACCATGACCATTCTCCTATGTCATCAACACGACTTTAGAATTGTTTCAAGTAAAATCGACACATTTGAGACACACAACCTTTCCAGAATGTGTATATTTGATGCAATAAAACTCTTGCAGAGACCTTTCTACACTGTTGGAGTCCATAAGATTTGATGAACTTTCAGGTCTGTCGAAAATCTGTTACTCTGTGTTTGGCGTCAGAGAGAGGTTTTCTGCTGCGGCACTGCTGTCTGTAAAACTGCAGGCGTCCCCCTGGCCCTCCGTCATTCCGAGCTCCCAAGGCCAGGGTGAGGGGTCCTTGGTCAGTATTTGTCGATTTGTCACAAAGAGACGCTTAATATTCCACCTGACCACGTAGGCATCAGAAATGAAATCTGGCCTCTTGGGTAGAAGATGACTTTCCTTGTATGAAAAAAGTGCCCTGACTGGTCAAAGAGGCAGTTTCACAACATTTTGCCCAGCAATGGAAGGGTAGGTGTGGGGGGGTTCCGCCAGCCTCATTCCCGAAGGGGAGACCACCCTGTTCCGTGCCAGGATGAGCTGAGCACTTGGGATTTCCTCAGCTCTTCTCTTCTGGTCAGTGCCAGGGCCAAGAACTGACCATCTATTTCTTGATGTCTCTGAAGGGTTTATTTTCTCCTGGAGATATCTGGTCTTTTAGGTTGAGAGCAGTTCCTCTACATGAACCTTTTTCCCAGCTGAGCATTACGATTTTCAGCTTTGCCTCTGCGATGATATTAACGTCACTAAACACGAGCGAGTGTGGGTGACGTGCGTGGTTTGGGAGGGTGCGGTTCTCTGCGGGCACTTCTTTTCGGTGTGACTGTTCAGCAAGGAAGGGAGCGGCGCCAGGCCAGATGGACATCCCTCGTGGGATCTGTTCCTACTCCCAGGAGCCCTATTACACCGGGTTGGTTTTCAATATTAATCTTGATATGAAGGCAGCTGCAGTTCTTAAAAAAATTCATACCTCTAACTTATTTTTATTATGGCCAAAGTAATTTATAGGTAGGCTTCATGATGGATCTTACTCTCCCCTCCGTTATTAAACAGCACGGTGGAACGTGCAGTCATTTTTCCTCTGCCGTATACATTCGTCCTCTGGAGCCGAGGGGAAACGTTCTCTTTCTAGGACTAGACGGAGTCCGTATAGGCCGGTGATGTGGCATTTTCTATGGGTCCCTGTAAATAAGATGCTAACATTGTACTTTAAAGCCGGGTAGTTTGCCCTTTTTTATAAGCTTCTAAGCAAAAATCCCGTCCTCCCCGCCCAACCCCCCAATAGGTTGCATTTTAACTGGCATGCCAAGAAGGTTAGTAAGTTTTTAGATTGTATTCACATACTGTCTTTAGCTTAAAATGCAGCCTCACTAATATCCCTTTGTGATTCTTTTAAGATTTTTACATCTGTTTTATCTCCTTTCCGGTCACTTTTGCATTTGCACCTTGATATAATTTGCCTTCATATAGTAGAGTCACTCTTCTGGAAGAGAATTTGGTTTTTGCTGAAGTGCGTGAAATTTGATATATGATTTAAGAAGAGCTGCTTACAAATTGCAGTATAATCACATCTTTTTAAATTCATGCAAGGAAATGTTAAGGTAATCTTGAATGTATTAGTATACAAGGGCTGTTTGGGATTCTAAGAATAAAATGCCTCTTATTTAGGAATACTTAAATTCACGGTTATTTTATATAAAATGCTATAATAAGTTTGAATTATGCACCCGATTAACATTGGCATCTTGACTGAATTCTCTTCTTGCTTTCTAGACGAAAGCCAACGGGCCCTTGCTTTGAAGGGATTTTATTTTATGCTTATGTTTAAGAAAACATTAGCCTCATACTCAAACTAATGAAAATACAGGTCTGCGGGGGAAACCCTCTTTTTAAATAAATATAAGATATAAAATCTTAAGTTACAAATTTCAGAATAGTTGGTCGGGACGGATGGGATTTCTCTCCCTCTTGCCCCGAGACCTTATCCAAAGTGGGAGTTAGGCTCCTCCAAGCCTTTCCTGGTAAAAGACTGTCGACAAACAAATGAACGTAACTGGTAAGATACAGAGAAGTAAGGAAAGTTATACAGTCACCCAATGGTAAAAAATTGTCCCTGCAGCATTCAGGCAATCATAAAATCACAGAAAATGTATGCACTCAAGATCCTCTTGCAGCGTAGCAAAAGCCCTCTCGCCCTGGAAGGTTTCAATGGGCAGACCAGTCTCAGTGGTTTCTTATCTAAGTCTTATCATTTCTTACCGAGTAACAGAAACTTGTTCGTAAACTTTTGGAAATGACAGACATGACTTACTAGGTATGAATAGACCTCATATGTAATCCTGCTGGATGTAAATGAGTATATATTCCATATGCTTAGGAACTTATTATCATTGATGATTTTCAAGGCTTCCAGTATTGGGTTTACCAAAAATGAGTGAGACCCATAGGGAATGTGGTTAATAATACTGTAAAAACTACGTATGGTGCCAAGTAGGTACTAGACTTATCGGGGGATCACTTTGTCAGTTTTATAAATGTCTAGCCACCGTGTTGTACACCTGAAACTAATATAAAATAATATTGAATGTCAACTGTAATTGAAAACTAAAAAAGTAACTAAAGAAAAATGATTGAGGCTTGAAAATAAACACATGAAGTCATTTAATTCTTCAGAGAGAATTTATAGTTTATTGATTTTTTTTAAATGCTAGCCTTAGAAAAACATGTTAATCTATTTCTATTTCTTGACTTATTTGGAGCAGGAAAAAAAGAGAGCAGCTGAGTATTTATATAAATGGAAAGCTTTATAGCTGACAACCAACTAGTTGATACACATTTGAAAGCCATTTAAGATAATCCTTGATTGCACTCAATAATCTTATAAATAGATCTATCCAAAGTCAGCAGAATGCCCACTTAAAGAAAGAACACCAATTGTGTTTGGATTGTGTAGAAGCAATAAGCCTGTAATATTTATTTTAAAATACTTTATCTTTTGTTTATGTTTAATATATGGATTGATCTATATTAGAGTTTCTCAGTGTCAGCGCCGGGGACATTTTGGACAGGATAATTCTTTGTTGAGGCTGCTCTGTGCACTCTAGGGTGGTTAGCACTGTCCCTGGCCTCTACTTGTTGGATACCAGAAGCACCCACTAGTCATGACAATGAAGTCTCTGTAGACATTTTCAAATGTCCCCTGGGGGAGCAAAATTGCCCCTAGATGAGAATCATTGATCTATATACATGTGTGAGTGTGTCTATAACTTTCCCTGCAGCTATATATTAGCATATTGGCTTTAGGCACCTGGACATGATGCATTATAACAGCATTAAATTTTATACTTCAGCGATCAAAGAATGGAGGACAATCTAGGAACTTATTGATGTTGTGATGGAATTCATACTAAGTCATAATTAGAGAGATTGAACTTGCAGAATGTGTTTTGCAATTGGTTAGTAGAGTTTGGTTACTGAACTAAAGAAATGTTATAATTAGTTCAGATGTTTTTACTTAAAAATACCGAGGAACATGTTTCTTAATTTACTATTCCCTTTTCCCCAAGTTGAAATTTCGTGTAGGTGTAAGGAAGCAGGGCCCAGGAGACTTCCTAGGGTATTTGGTATAAATGTGTCACCTGGTTAGGGACCTGGGAGTCTGTTTCAGCCAAACGTCTCTAAGGTCCACAGTTGTTTGGTTGGAACATGAACTAAAAAGTCTGGCAGGACCAGGAAACTAACTCAGATTTTATCTTCTATGACTGTCCACTTCTGCTTTGTTTTAAGGCGTGGCATACTTTGGCAAACCTTCACGTGGTCCGCCTGAACGTGATGTGGACAGGGCCACGTGCACAGACAAATGAACGACGTGGGTACACGTCTTTAACCACAGCGAAGCTGCCAACTGCAGGTGCCCCTGAGGCTGGTGTCTTATCTCTTGAGCACCTACTCGGTGCCAGGCCATGGAGCTGCAACAGCCAGGGAGACACATACCGCCTCTGCCCTCAGGGAGGCGGACGCGGAATGATCATTTCAGCACAGTGGAGAGTGATGTGCAGGTTGCCTTGGAGCTTGGAGGAGGAGGATCCAGTCCAGCCAGGGGTGGACAAGGTGCTGCCCAGGCAGGCTTTTCCAAGGAGTTGTTTCTGAGCGTCCTTGAAAATGACACCTACCGTGTGCCTCAGTGGACCTACGTATTATAAACAAATTTGCACCAAAGTGCCCGTGACCCGTGAGAGCTAAGTTGTTACTCCTCCCAGGGATATTTGAAGGTATCACAAGACACAGCCCTTTCTAAACCCAAGTGATGTACTGCTAGACATGGAGATCGCACGTCAGCGTCACATCTCTGGGGAACGGGGAAGAGGTCCTTCTGGCTCTTAGTGACATCGAAGAAAGGAGTCACCCTCCTCATCCAGACGAACTGGCCACTCTTAGCTCTCACTTCAGTGAACGTCAAGAAACCAGAACGGACCAAGCACATCTATTTCGCCAGTTGCTATCATTATACAAAAGATGCTCACACTGACCTGGCCAGTGGGACTTAAGTCAGTTGAGCATCGTCCTGTGCACCGTGGGGGTCACCGGTTCGATTCCCGGTTCGGGCACATGCCTGGGTTGCTGGCTCCATGCCCACTGGGGTGCATGCGGGAGGGGGCTGATGAATGTTTCTCTCTCACATGGATGTTTCTCTCTCCCTCTTCCTTCATCTCTCTCTAAAAGTCAGTAAAAACGTATTTTTCAAACAAACAAACAAACAATAAATACCAGTGGGAAGCCATCGGAGCTCTTCAGGTAGTGAGCCAGCCTGTGCCGGCACGTAAGACAGCAGTGTGTACGTGTACGTGCTCGTCTGGCCTGGGTCAGCGAGGCTCAGTGCAAGGTGACCTGGACCGTTGGTGCAGATGGGAAAGGTGGCTCTCCGTGCACCAGCCGTCAGTCCTTAGAATGCCTGGATGAGGTGAATGCTGTTCTCTTCTTTTTTTCCTTTATTGATGTTAGAGAGAGAGAAGAAGGGAGAGGGAGAGAGAGAGAAACATCGATGAGAGAGAATGTCGACGGCCGCCTCCTGCATGCCTCCCACTGGGGATCTGGCCCACAACCTGGGCATGTGCCCTGACTGGGAATCGAACCAGAGACCTCTTGGTGCAGGGTCGACGCTCAGCCACTGAGCCACACCAGCCGGGCAGCAAGTGCTGTCCTTACTCCCGAGTTCTAGATGAGGCTCTGAAACACAGAGGCTTGGGAGCTGGTGCTGATACGCAGCTCAGCGGGGGTGGAACTTGTCCTTAAGACAAAGTCGGTAACTAGCCCACCGTACGACTAGTTTGGTGAGACTGGGGTTCAAAGCAGTTAGTTGGACCTGAGATGAATTGTTCTGTATTTAATTCTTCCTCCTGTTACCTCTGCGCAGTCTAGACACCGGCAGCCTCGTGCCAGCCTTGACGTGTTCTTAACTGGTCTCTTTGCTCCCAGCCTTCCTAAGACATTTCTTTCTCGTCCTCCTCCCTCCACCGAAATCTTCCATGGACCTTCCTATTGAGTACATTTCAAAAGATTCAGGTGGGCCTTCAGGGCCCTCCACAGTGTGGCCGCCTGCCGTCTCTGCCAGCTCACCTCCTCGCGGTACCTGCGGCCCCCAGCTACGCCTCTGCTTGGCCCGTGGAACGAAGCCCACGCCCCCGGCCTGCTGGGACGCCCCTCCTCCAGCTTCCTCCTTGTTCATGACGTGTTCCTCAGAGTGCCGTTCCTTCTCTCACACGTGTGGGCCGTGGGTCAGTGTCAGTCGCTTGGCCCTGAGGTTGAAACATGTCTGTGCCCCAACACCCTGACTGAGTTGTCTCTTCCAAGCAACAGGCATATCTTCTGCTGCTCCTTTGTGATGTCTTCAGAAAAGTAGACATGTTGCCCCAACATGCCCTGTCCGTTGGCATCTAATAAGCACTCAGTCAAGTGTTGTCAAGGCTTTGGGAGGAAGGGGGAGAGAGTGCGATTCCACAAAGCTGTGGCCACGTGACAGTACGTGTGTGAGTTCCCTCTGGCCTCTTCCGTGTGTTCAGGCGAAGCCAGGACCTCTTCTCATTCTCGGAACATGGGCTGTGTTTGGTTGCTGCGCCCATCCCAAAGATTGCTCCCTTTTTGCTAAAAAGAAAACGTGATTTGGGAAGCTCAGTATCCTCTCCTCTACTTACATTTGTTTCTGATATTAAACAAGTACAGTTGGTTTTTTTAAATTCCTTGCCACTTCTAGCTAGTCCAGATGGTTCTGCAATTCACAGATTCAAATGTGTCCAGATCATGAAAACCCAAAGGCCTCCGTGTTTGGGTGGCATCCGTATGTTTAGGCATTGCTGTTCCTTCTGTGGGGCCACAGAACTTGTGGGAAAATCTGACAGTGGAACTTGCCTTCCCTGCATGGGCCAGCTAGGATGTCCTCATCCCTCCTCTTGGCCGTGAGGTGGGAGAGGGGGCTGGTGGTCACCTCCCGAGGGGTTACATTTTCCGGTAGCAGCTGCGTTTCAGCATTTCAGTAAGATCCCCCTAAGACAGATGGAGAGGTTTATCTGCAAAAGCACATTCCCACATTAGTCTGATATGAACTAGGCTAGTACTTTTCAAATATTAGAGTGTTTTAAGAGTCCCAAGAAGCTGGTTAAGAATACAGATTTTAGAGCTACACTGCTCAGAGATCCTGATACAGTATATCCGGGGTGGGGGTCAGGGAGTCTGCAGGCTCTGGGTATCCCGTGGTCCTTAGCACGGGGAAACTGGCCAGGACTATAAAGCAGTAAAAACAAACAGATTTTAAAAGAAAACTAGTCGTCATATTTAATACTCAGATTCTTGCCCCATTGACATTAGTTGTTGGCTTTCTCTTCTCTCAGCTCTTGGTCCGCGGGCCAGAGCCTGTGTGGTTCCCTGAAGCTTGTGTTCAACCCAAGGCCCGGCCTGGACACTCTGCCGCACCCGCCTGGCTGCCATGTCTCTTCTATAAAAGACTCAGTGTGTGTTCTAGAATAAAGCATTTTTTCAAGCTGAGTCTCTCTAAGATTTCGCATATTAATTTTTTCAGGATATGGAACTCCTTCCTGTTACCACCTTCCCATAGGTGTGGTTTGTGGAGGGACCCACGTGATGGATGCTTGGCTTCTCCTCTGCACTCGGATCTCAAGTGCTTCTACTGTGCTTGGCTGGGAGAACAATTTTATGTATCACTAGGTCACATCTAGAAATTAATTCAGTGGAGAGTTATTGAATACCTGCTGTCTATCAGACATTTTTTCTTAGCGCTGGGACATCAGTGTAAACAATGGGCACGACATTCTTATCATCACATTCCATTCTAGGGGGGCGAGGAGAAAGACAATACTACGCTGAAAAGCCTTATGGAAAAAACTGGCTGGGGAAGAGGGGTGGAAGGTGCTAGAGGGGGTGGGCTGCAGAGGACTTTCATAGGGTCCTCAGAGGGAGGGGGCATTGGGGGAACGATGCCAGAGGAGGGGGTGAGCAAACCATGGGGCATCTGAGGCACGGCACTCGGGGCAGAGGAAACACCCGTGGGAAGGCCCTGCGGCGGGGTGTGTCTAGGTCTTGACGGGACGGCAAGGAGGCCAGCGGGCTCGAGTCGCGTGCGTGGAGGGAGAGCGCTGGCGGGGGGGAGGAAGCCAGGGCCGAGGGAAGGATCGGGCTGCTGCTCTGAGAGAGGAGGAAGGCACGAGGAAGCTTGGAGCAGGGACATGGGGTCTGACTTAGGTTTTCAAAGTCCGCCCTTGGCCGTGTGCAGAGAGTACACTGCGTGGGGCGCGGGGCTGAGCTGGGACCTGCGGGAGGCTCCCGTGTGACCCAGGAGGAGCGGGGCGGCTTGGGCCTGGGTGAGGCCTGGGAGCGTGGTGAGACGGACTCAGCTTTGGATAGAATTAGAAAGAGGAAGCACAGAAACTTCTGATGGAAGGAAGTGTGGGTTCAAGAATGAGTTTCGGCCCAAGTCACTGGAGTGGAGCCAGTTCCCATCCAAAGACAGGGGTCAGGCTGTGGGCGCCGCAGGTCTGGGCGGGGGGAGGCTCCGGCGTTGCCCCTGTGATGGAGATGCCTGTCGGCACCCGGGAGGAAGGGCGGGGCCGTCATGTCTGTGACGGGTGCTCAGGACCTGAGCACCTAGGAGTTCTCAGCGTGTGGAAAGGCAAATGATAGTTTTGAAAATTTCTTTTCTTTGAAAAAATATTGCTTTGTATGTGAACCTTTTAATTAGTGTATGTGTGCATATGAGTATATGTGGGTGTATATAATTATATATGTGTGTATAATTCTCTCTCTATAATTGTATAGATGTATTAACTAGCAGAAGTGTGTATGTGTGTGTGTGTGTGTGTTGTCCTGCTAATTATACCTCAGGGTTCACTGTTTGCAGGTTTTTGTTTCCAGATACTACTGTGAACCCCCGACCTTTGGAATGGATGGTCTTGATTCACTGAGCCATTCTGTGTGTCCTGATGGGGGACTCCAGGTCTCCCCTGATGATCGTCGGTATTATTATCATTTGCCACTTGGGCTTGTGGTCACTCTTTTGGGATCTGTATCTTGGAACAAATGACCACTGCTGAAAGTGGCTAAATGTGATCCCCGGTGGTAAGTTCTTTCCCGTGGGGTAGTTGGCAGAGCCTGGGAGAGTGTGTGAATGTCTGCCTTCCCTGTCATGTGACCGTGCTTGGCACACTCGCCCCACGATGGCACAGTTCATTTGTGTAAGCAACCTGACAGATGTCCTTACTGAGGCATCAAATTGGATGGTGTCTGCTAACAAATCTAATGGGAAAAAAGAAAAGAGAGTTCGAAGGATTATCTTTTTTTTTTTTAAGGATTAAATTTATGCCATTTAGCTGTTTGATACCCTGTGGTTAATGCTGCTTTATGAGAAGCCTGTACGATTCTTCACATGGGTGTCAAAATGATTTCAGTGAAAATGATGTTGTGTGGACTCATCAGGCCGAAGTTTCCATCTCGTGGTTACAGACGGGTTATTGTCTTGCTGCCCCACGTTCTCCCGAGCTGGTGCCGGACGCACGCAGTCGCCACTCATTCACTCTGGTGCTGCGTGTAGTCCCGGAGCCCGTGAGCAGGGTGGTGTTCAGTGATTTTTAAAAAATCCTACAGTACTTCTTTTTAATTGATGTCCTTCATGAATTGTCTTTGCCAAAGCTATAATTACTCATCAAGCAGAAAAAGTAAATCTACCTTCAAGTACAATGAAGATGTTCTTCTGTGAAAGTATGAAGATACAGAAGTACGCAGAGTAATTCAGTTCTGCCTTACAACTGTATCTTTGGGGATCACGTCTATCGAAGTGGAAAGGACCTCCTAAATGCCATTCCTACATATATATGCACCTATTTCTTTTATCATGTCATTATGTACTCTTCAGAGTATTTAATTCTCTGTTTCACCTGCTGTTCATTTAGTTTATTTGAAATGTTCAGTTCTGACTCTTCAAGTCTCTTAGAAGAACCTTACGTGTTTGAGCTGATCTTCAAAGGAACAGCAATGAGAGTTGCCATCAAGAAAGTCTGGAAATAGGCCAAGTTAAAGTGACTTACAATGCATAATTTAGAAATTCTTACTTAGTTCATTTGCAAAATGCATCAGCTTTACCAGGGTAAAAATATTAGATTAGCTTTTATAAGGATTCGGGGAAAACAAAAGAACGTTGTCAGTAAGGAGTTTGGAACTAGGTTGCCCAAAGTGTGTTACCACAGGGTGTTGTGGAGGAAACAAAAGGAAGTTTTCCCCAGATAAAAAATATTTTGGGTGGGGAGGGGGTTACTGTCTCACACTTAAGAAAAACATAAGCTCTGCCCTGGCCGGTTTGGCTCAGCGGTTGGAGCATCGGCCTGCGGTCCAGAGAGACCCGGGTTTGGTTCCCGCTAAGGGCACGTACCTCGGTTGCAGTTTGTCCCTGGCCCCGGTTGGGTCGTGCGGGTGGCAGCCACTTGATGTGTACCTTTCACGTCAATGTTTCTCTCTCTCTCTCCCTCCCACTCTATCTGAACAAAATATGGAAAAAATGTTTTTGGGTGAGGATTAAAAAAAAAAAAAAGAAAGAAAGAAAAACATAAGCTCCATCTAAACAGAAACTTTATAATCTTCTTCCCCATTTTATGTCCAGTGCCTAGCACAGTACCTTGTGGTACCTCAAAGAATTAACTGCAGGACTTCTCAGGACCTTTAACTTTGTAGCTGGCATTGAGACTCATCAGAAAGGGCAGTAGTCTACAGCTTTGCACAGTGATCTGCAGCCTTGCAGTACTGCAGAACCCTTTTCTTAAGGAGCATTTTACTGGACTTCGGTAGCATGAAATACCTGCTGGGAAATTCTAGCTCTGAGTAAGGTAAGATCGATAAGTTTCAGAATGGAATTGACCAGTGAGTAAAATACTCATGTTTTTGTGAACACTGGATAGCAAAGTGATACAGATTGTGAGGCAGGATAGGTGTCCAGCTCCCCTCTTTGCATGTGATTTGGGGTAAGTAGCTTGACCCTCACAAGCCTCAGTTTGTTCAGTATAAAATGGGGATAGTAATTATGTTTCTGTAACTGGTTGTTGGGGAAATAAATTATATGTAGTTGCACTTATGAAAGTTAAATAATGTATGTGGAAGGCTTGACTGTGCAAACGCATTATCATTACTATTATGATTATTATCATCATTGTGATCATGATCATCACTCTCATCATAAAAATTGAAGTGACAGGGTTACTCTAGTTGGGGTGGGTGCTGATGAGACACTGAAGTTGAAATGGGATTTCTCCCTTCCTCCCTCCCTTCAACAAATCTTGGGGTGCTTTTACTGTGCCAGGCGTTGTTAGTTCTGGGGGAGCCAGTGGTGAACCCAGGTGAGGCCCTTCTGCCTGCATGGACCAGGAGTTTTTGTAATATAAGGTGCTTACCAATGTCACCGTCCCTTGGAACATAAACTAAATTGTACACAAACAAGTTAGTTGCAGTTAATTGTTCTGAGGTCATTATATTAGAGATCTGTCCTCAAAGGGTCACTTTTTCTCTAAGAATCAGATTTGTTCTTACACAGGTAAGTACAGCAGGATTCACAGGTCTCACTTTAAAGTAAAATAAACATACTTATACTAGCATGACTGGATAAAGTGAGTCACACGGAGAATGACGTCATTTCCTCCTCATCAGGGTAACCCCCACAGGAGGCTGGTCGGATTTAGCCAATAAAAATACACAGCAGCCGCTGGATTGGAATCGCAGATAAAGAAAGAATACTTTTCTTAGTATAAGTATATCCCAAATAGTGCATGGGACATACTTACACTTAAAAAAAAAAAAAAAGTTGTTCATTTGAAAGTCAAATTTCACTGGGCTGCCTGTGTTTTGTCTGACTGCCCTCCCACACTGCCCCAGCCGCCACCTGGGCAGGAGGAGACAGCTGCCTGTGACATGTCAGCGTTTGAGCCCTTTGTCCAGGAGCTAGTTTACCCCATGCAGAGTAGAAACCTTTGCTTCCGTTTGAAACGATTTACAAACGTGCCTGCCTGATCGCCAAGTGTTTCCGAGTTACAAGCCAGGAGTCAAGGCCTATAGTTCGAGCAGATGCAGGCTGCCCTGCGATTCCGCACGTGCTTCAGGGGAGAGCTGCCCACGTGGCCCGGGCCGCCAGAGCCACCTGCTCGCACGAACTTCGCCGCGCGGCTCATCCGCGCGCGCACCCGCCCTCCGCGCTGCCACTGGTTTTTCTCATTTCTCCAGGGCAGATACTAATTAATGGATACAATTCACAGCTGATTAGCTGTAGTTTCTTCAGTAATTACATTCGCATACTAACTGTTCAGAAGAGGATTTCTAACCCAGTTCTTATTTCACTCTAAGCTTAATTTGTTTTTGGAATTGTTTAGGCCCTTAGTTTAATAGCCATTTTATTTTTCTTTGTTGTTTTAGGTGCTATTAGATAATAAGTGAGTTTAATCTTAAAAAAAAAAATGCTCCGTGATAATGAGCTGTTGCCTTCAATGGATTTCTTATTCCCCAACAAAACCTACACTTAAATAACATTCAAGCTGTGATACAGGTTGGTTGGGGAGCCAGGACTTGTGCCTGAGTACACCTCCTGACCCCAGCTCCCACAAATACTTACCAAGAATGTGCAGAATGGGGGCCCGAGATTTCAATTCTGATATCATTAATTCATCAAGAATTCCAAGACAGAAACTATATGTTTTCTTGCATATTTTTAACATTGTAGAAACATGGGGGAAATGTTTGTGTGTGTGTGTGTGTGTGTGTGTGTGTGCACATGTGTGTGCATGCATGCACCTGCTCATGTGTGCTTTTTTTAAAACTTAAATTATTTTGAAACCAGTTTAGTCCGGCCGGTGTGGCTCAGTGGTTGAGCATCAACCCATGCACCAAGAGGTGACTGGTTTGATTCCCGGTCAGGACACATGCCCAGGTTGTGGGACAAATCCCCCGTGCAGGGCGTGCAGGAGGCGGCCAATAATGTTCTCTCTCATCGATGTTTCTCTCTCTCCCTGTCTCTCTCTCAAAGTCAATAAAGAAAAAAATTTAAAAAAAAAGAAAACACTTTATTGAGGTATGATGGGCATACAAATACCTTTGCATATTGAATGTATACAACTTGATAGTTTGGAGATTAGTATACATTTATTTTTTTATATCACATGCCCTCCAAGAAGCCAGATAAAGGCCTTTCTTAAGCACAAACAAATGCATCTTTTGGAAATCCTGATGAAGAGATCTGTCCAAGCGAATCCCAGGGCTCCTTGTGTGAGGGCGGGTGAGGGCGGGGGAGGTGTCGCTCTGCGGGGGCATTTGCCTCCCGGAGATCACAGCTGGGGAACCATGAGGGCCCTTCCTACAAATCCTGCCTGGGTCTTGGACCCCTGACATGAGAAAGTGCAGCATCAGTCCTGCTTCTCTGCACGAGTCAGGGGTTCAGAGTCGGGCTGAGAGCCCCCCTGGACATAAGTGTTGGTGGGTTTATGGAGAGGATTTGTGCGGGTCTTCTGTATCTGTGTTTTATTTATTCTCTCTCGCTCTCTCTCCCTCCTTCTGTCTCTTTCTCCTCCTCCCCCCTTTCCTTCTTGGGAAAATTGTGCCTTCTACTTTAAATAATTACTAGCTCTATTTATATTGGAGAGTGGATATATACATTTCACCCTTTGGAGACGAAACCTATGTGTTATTTAATGCATGAAAGGAAGGAAATCATACACTTAGTAAAAAGGAGGGCATCCTTTTACCATTTCAAAATCATGAAAATAATATAATTCCAGCTAATTATGCTCACAGAGCCTCTCCACCTTGCCAGACTGATAACAATGTTTAAAGCAACCAAACATGCCTGCTTATACCATCCCAACCTGAAAACCCATTTCTGCCCAAATCCAAGTTTTACATTTTGATAACAGGCCTGTAGAAGTAAAGAGCTTATGTCTGAAATGCTGATACAGTCTTATTTGTGATGGTATGAATGGGCTATTGTGTTAGGGAATTAAATAAAAATTGCTGTGTTCATAGGATCCCGCTTATTTTTTAAACCTCTTTGCACTTAATGTTACATTGAGAGATTAAATATCACTATTTTCAACAGCTCTGATGGATATAGATATCGTTTTAAACTCTGGAGATTTAAAAAATATTCTTTAGTCTTATTATTTATTTATATTCCTACCACACCCCGTTCACTAGAAAATAGAATTTGAGTCCTGGGAATTGAATTCTGTTTCTTTTAATTCACATCTTAACCTACCCACTCTTGTGTCATCTGTTCTGGAAAAGTGAGCTAGGAAATCCCAACATGTTTGAAAAATGTGTCAAGGTGGTTTTGGGGGAAACTCTTTTCCTTCTAACCTCTGACAAATGCCAGTTCAGTAAACATCACCGGCCGTGACCAGTCGGGCCAGTGTGTGATGCCTTCCTTTGCGGTTCGTCTTGAGAAACAGCGCTGTGCCCTGGAGTTGCCAGGCCCGCTCACCTCTGTGCGGAGGGACCCGGCAGTGCAGCCTGGTACCTGAAACCGGCCCAGTTCACATTCGCTCGGAGCAGAACCTCTGTTCACCTCCGATCACCAGCGTTCCTTCCGAATCCCACCAAGTGTTCCCCAGGATCCTTTATCGGGCTGTGTATTAACCTCAAACGATCTGTTTTCTTTCAGTTCGGAAATAACAATAACTACATGAATATGGCTGAGGCAAGCAACGCCTTCTTTGCCGCCAGCGAGGTAGGTGTCTGTCTCAGTATGTCTGCTTGTGTTCTGTGTGTTATTCAGATCACTGAAGAGCCTTGAAGGGGAAAACAAGGCGTCGACTGCTTCTCTCTCGCAGGTGGCACCAGGTAACAACTTAGGAGGACAAATGAGAAAAACCTATTGGGAGAGAAAACAACCTGACACATCGCTGTTGAGAACGTTAGCAATTCACACACATCTCTTGATGAAAAGAAATGCATATGCAAAAAAAAAAAAAAAAAATAGAGGTATATGAGAAAGTACATAAAATATCTATAAATACAAGCTTGATTGGAACCTAAGCAGATGAGTGTTTATTTTAGAAACTAGGATGGAAGTGACTTTTAATAGAAAATATGTTAGCTTCACATAGCTCTGGAGATAATTTCATTAAGTGGCCATGATTTGGGAAATTATATGGCAGAACAGTATTATTGTTTCTTGGGTCTTTGGTGGGAGTAATATGAAAAGAGTGTTTTGGTTTAGGTTAGATCCCCACAGCCTAGTATAGAGCCTGACACATAGTAGGTGCTCAATAAATACTTATTGAATGAGTGAATGGGCAGGACCAAGTCAGGAAAGCTGAATGATGGGATATAAAGGCAGCACCACCTGGACTCTGGGTTTGTCTACAGTTTACTGGTGCAAATGGAACACATATCTTGTTGCTGTTTTTATTGAATTCCTGACTCATTTAGGGCTGTTGTCTGGTCTCATTGGCCTGCCCTCCAGAAAAGTCTCGATCCTGATTAGATCAAGGAAATGGTTTTCTAAAAATGGGAGACTGTGAGATTTAAGATTTTAAAACAAGAACAAACAGTGAAATTGGTCCAAATGGAACCTCTTGGCAGTTCCCGCATTAAAAAGTCTTCATTTTCCAAATACATTCAAAGATAGGAAACTGAGCTACCTTGACCCCCTCCCCCACCCAAGAATGAAAATTATAATGGCTTTGTCAATGGGCTTGATCCAAGGAGGCAAGTGGTCTGAAAGAAATTAATGTCGAGAAATTATTAGGCAAAAACGGTGATCCAGAATTAAAGGTATTCGTAGATGAATCATTTTTACGGTGACCATCATAACCAAGAAGACGCCCAGATAAGAGAATATTGTTTGGCACTGGCTGCTGTGTTGTTTGTGATAATGAACACAAACCCCATCTGTAAGGACAACACGATGTTTCATTCTGTAGGATTTTTCCCTACATTTGAATCAAACATTGATGGAAGCTGCACAGCCAGCAGCTGCTCAGAGACAATTTAATTCCAGCTGTGATAATTCACCGTGTCAGACATTGGCTGTTATGTGTTGATACAACAGTTCTCCAAATTTGCATTTTTATCAAAAGGAACAAATGTTTTGAACATTTCAGTACAGATGGTATTTAACCATGTACACACTACTTTAACATGTTCAAGGTAAACACTGAAAAGTCAATATCTGTAAGAAGTAATCATAGAAACTCTAAATGATTAATATGATCTTGGTCATGAGGCATAGTGTCCAAAAGTCAATAACTTTTGTTGTTGTTGATGCCATACATGGTTACTTTCATAATCTCAGATAACCAGTGTGTTTATTACGTTTTTCTCTAAGGAATGCTTAACATTGTATTTAATATATTACCTCTCTTTAAAAGTGGTTAAAGATTTTAGCATTTTCTTGGTTATGCACTGGAATATAATTTTATTGTATTGTTTTATTAGGTTATGATATAGTAGTATACTAAATTCTAACTTAAAATGATCTTGTCTTTTATAAAATTATACTCTAAGGACCTATTTTATATATATATATGTGTGTATATATAAAATATCTTTCCATTCCTTAACAAAAATAAAAATGAAAACCTGCTTAATTTTGACTGCCTAGCATAAGATGTGTTTATGTTAGAGGCTAAGAGGTAGTCTTATGTAATGATTTCCCTGTACATCTTTTTTTGAACAAAAAATAAAGCCCAAGTAAATGTTAATGCACTACATTATAGTGTGTGCCTAATTTCCCAATCACTGCATTAAAAGTAAATTTATTTGGTTTTTTAACATTTTAATGAGCGCAAAGTAATTCGGGAAGACTTTAGGTTTGATGCAGTAAAGTCGAAATTGTGCCTGAAACCAACCCTCTTCCCTGCTACTGCCCTGCAGATAATACCATGGGGACCAGGATACTCTGAGTTTGAAATTCACACATTTGCTTCGTGTTTTCTGTCTGTGTCATGATTACCCTGACCATTTTTAAAGTACTTTAAATATTTATTGAAATAATATTTCAAGTGTTAATTACAGTGGTAATGAAAACAGCCAAATGCCACATATCAAGAATGAGTGTTTATCCGTATTGTTAATGTGATATGTTAGATTTCATTAAGCAGTAATGGGGTAGCAAATGAGTCACAAATTACAGTTGCATCTGTTACTAGACCGCATTAGTGCCAAAATAACAGCAAATGCAGCCATAGGGTGACGTTCATTAGCCAACCACGTTTGCGGCCAATTCATCCCTTTGTGTTTGAGAACTCGGGGTACCATCGTAAGAAATCAACACCTTTTGGGGGTCATTATTAGAATAAATATGTCAGAAAAGCAAGTATTTCATTCTAGCTTTCAAATGCATTACTATGCAATAAAGTTTTGCATCTACTGAATCTAACTAAGACCTTGTGCGCCATGGACTCCCCTGTCTTGTGACCTCTTTATTTCTGGTGAGATAAAAATAACAGTCGACAGGTTTTGTATGTAAGAAATGTGTTCTGCTTTGTTTTTCCTTCAGTTTGTTTCTGTTTTATCTCAAGTGGTTGTTAAATTATATCATCAGTTCATCGTTTGGGTAATGATGATTTTCAGCTCTAAATGATTCTCTTCACCAAGCACAGCAGACTCAAATGATCTTGCACCAATTCATTCTCCGAAAATGTTATTAGTAATAAATGGATGGTGAACTGGCCCCTTTGAGCTCAGGAGAAAACGATCTGAGTGCCCCCCACCTCTTCACTCTACCATGCATAATATTCTAGACCTTGACCACCCCCCAGTCCAAGTTCAAGTTTAAGGAAGGTGGTTAGTGGGGTTGAGCGGACAGCTCTGATTTACATCAAAAGGCCATATTTTATAAAACTATCTTTAAGAACCTAAGTAGCAATGAAGAAAGCTGTGTATTATTTACTCGTAGGTCTTGAGAAATTGCACTTGTCTAAGTGAGCAACCTCAATGGAATTAGTGTATCTCTATTGATACATCTCTGTGCTCATCCTACAGATCATCTTTAAAAATAGAAGACTGCCGGAAAATGTTCTGATAAATACATATCAAAATCTTCATGTAAAAGGAAATAACTCTCCTCGTAGTTTAAGGAAGAGCACTAGAACATTATAATAGATGTTCTTAAGATAGTCCGTATATAAAATGGTGTATCACAAACAGTAACAATTGCCATAGAAGCATTTTTTTGCACTTGGGAGCATATCAATAAGGAAGTTTAGGAAGCAAACCACAAATTGAATATGACTTGTTTTATATGTTGTGACAGAAAGTAAATATGTGCAATGTTCACTTCTGGATTAATGTTGTGTGTGCACCACAAAGTCGTCAGCATTTTATGAAGCATGTGGATAATGTGAACGGTTTGAGCTGTTTCACTAACATATCAATAAAGTAGCAATTTGTTATATAGCCAAATCTAATGTCGCGGCTGCTCCCACTAACAACAAAGACAGATGTTGCTAATTAAGTACGCATTAAAAAACTGTTAATACTGATACTCCATTAAAACCATATGATAATGAGACTTAAATCTTTAATCAGAATGATCAGCAAAACTTTATATATGGAAATCTGTGTTTAAGATGTTTTCATTTGAGAAATAAATATTTGGCCTAGCTATGGCGTGTTTTCAAGCAAAATCTTTCTTTTTCTCTCCAGGGAGCAATAAGATATAGGAACAGAGTGTGAAGATATCTATATTTTGTTTCCTTTTAGCAGACATTCCACACACCAAGCCTCGGGGATGAGGAGTTTGAAATCCCCCCCATCACGCCTCCTCCAGAGTCGGACCCCGCCCTGGGCATTCCGGATGCACTGCTACCCTTCCAAGGCCTCAGCGACCCCTTGCCTTCCCAGGGGAGTGAGTTCACGCCCCAGTTTCCTCCTCAGAGCCTGGATCTACCCTCCATCACAATGGCCAGAAATCTCGTGGACCAAGACGGGGTGCTCCACAGCAGTGGGTTGCACATGGTAGGCAGCAAGCTGATTGCTTAACAGTTTTCTCTCCTTTGCGCTTCTCACGGTCAAGACCCGAGAGCCTGTGTTCTGAGACGCGCTCACGCCTGTGGCGGGGGACATGGGGTTGCCCTCCCTCGTGCCGTGTAGGCACAGCGGCTAGATCAGTCCCCGGTATTCGGCAAGAGGGCGTTGGGGTGGTTGACGGGTACATGGAAGAGGGTGACCCAACCAGAGCTTTCTGATTTGAAATGCTTTTTTTAAAAAGTCAGATTCATTGGTTTGGAAGCAGCCGATCTTCCCTTGCCTTCCGTGTAACAGAGAGGTGTACCTGAGTTGCAAGTTTGCCCAGAAAGCCTTTAGAAATGGTAGCCCTTATCGGTGCCTCCGTCTTGTGCATCTGTTGGATTAGAACATCATGTTTATGGTACACGATCTGCTCCTACCTCAAATGAAATATCAAGCTGTGATACAGAGAAAGGGGAAGAGAATAATTGCTTATAGCCAGCAGAGGAAAATATAGATTTGGTTATTGTGTGAAATACACCTAATTGTGTTATTTATTGTCATAAACATCGAATAAGGCACTCCAGAGAGCCAGGATTGCTAATGCAATCATTGTGGTTCTATTTTTCTTAGTGAGCAATTATAGTCAGCAATCACCAGAGTAAATCTCCTTAAGTATTTTATACTCTTCTGCTGGGATTTTTTTTTTTTCTCCCACCATAGTATGTAAAGCATTTGTGTCTATCTAGGTGAGGTACTAAGCAGACATTTTAAACAAGATTAATACTTCATAAGGCTTTTTTTTTTAACCCTGACAAAATGAAATAGATGTGTTGGTATAACAGAAACCAAATATTCCTATTGCTTGTTTACCTATTTCTCTGCACATTCGGACCACGCCAGATGTTTACTGGTCTCCTTGTCAGACCCGGATGACACCAGACGGACCCGGTGGATTAGCGCGCGAGGTGCGGCGTGGCTCTGAAATACAAGATCACGTCCCCAAATAGGATCGGGCAACATCATCTGCTTTGCCTGTGATCTTTTGTGTTTGAGCTGAACGTCGGCGTTTTTATTTTTACTTTTTTGTTGGAAAAAAATGCAGCCAACAGTCGGGAAAGGCTCATTAAGTATTCATAAACGTCCTCGCCATCGCAGATCACGGTTTCCCGTGGACTTTCTTACGTTTTTGTCCCTTTGCCACTGGAAGGGAGGGTTCTGTCGCCGTTCCTCTACGGTCAGGCTTGCGATGTTGTGCCTGGAAAATAATAAAAATAAAAAGGGTGTTTAGTCACCAAGGGAGTTAGCCAGGGTTCACCATTACTCATAGATGCTCAGCGAGGCTCATTAATGTCGGGGAAATAGTTAAAAGACCATATAATGTGTGCTAAAAATGTGTACTTTATTAAATTGGTAAATATTTATTAATAACATAAGAATCTGCCTTTAAATTAAACATCTGATGAATTACCTTCCCTTAAAGCCATAAAACTGTTATTGCTGCTATAAAAAGTGTAAAGGAGGCATTTTGACTATGAAATTTCATTTCATGGTCAATTGAATTTACTATATTGGAAAGAACTAAAGATGGAATCATAAAATAATTATGATCTCCACATACTCTTCAAGAACAATGCTTTCACGGGCTGGCGTTGGGAGAGAGGACTCAATTTTTAATGCTGCTTTTGTAATGTAATGCTAATCACTAAAGCAGTTGAATTATTTCATTGATTTTTAAAAGTATAAGTACATTAGCTAAGAGCAGGCTGTAGTCCTGGTATTTACACGGACCTCATCCCATTTGTTAGTGTTTCTCTAAAGTTTTGCTGAACCTGAATGGTATTTATTTTGGCTTGAAACGAACTAATCTTGTTGAAAACTAGTAGAATTTCACCTTGAAGAAATGTCACGGGGTTTTAAATCACAAATGTGGGGAAAAAATAAAATGTACTAGGACAGAATTATGATGCATACAATGTGTCGTTGGCTTTGTTCTATGTACTACTTGACATGTTCACCTATAAACTTGAATTCAGAGTGGCCAGAGGCGTGGTTAAAAATAGCTTGTGTCAAGGTTCTTCTCTGTCTCCCCCCCCCCCACCCAGTTGGCTGCTACATTGTAATACTCTGCGGCAGCTCCTCCGAGATTTCCCTCAGGAAGGTCACCAGAAAAATAATAAATAAGACTTTATACATCATGCATTTGGCTTCCCTGTGTGCACGGATATTTCATACCTTATGCAAGTAAGAAGTTTTACTCTCCAGATGAATATGGCTGTCTGTTAGGGATTGCTCTGGTGAATTAAGACCATCCTACAAGAAGCCAGCTTGTTTATGTTGCATTAAAGCAGCTTTTCTTCAGAGCCTCGTTGGTTTTCCTTTGGAAAGAGTGACAGTTTGTCACATTACTGATTAGCTGCATTTTTGTTGGCAACAAACACAACATGTTTATCTTCCTTAAATTTATGCCATTATATTTAAAAAACAGCAGGAGCAAAGGGGAGGGATTAAAATGAGGCCAATGAAACAGACTCGTAGATACGGAGAACAGACTGACAGCTATCAGAGGGGAGGAAGGCTGGAGCCTGGGTGAAAAAGGTGAAGGGATTAAGCAGAAAAATAAAATAAAATAAAACACGGAAACTCATAGACCAGACAACAGTGTGGTGATCACCAGAGGGAAAGCCGGGTGGGGGTAGAAGAGGGTAAAGGGGGTGAATGGTGATGGAAGGAGACTTTGACTTGGTGTGGTGAACACACAGTACAATTTACAGGTGATATTTATAGAATTGAACCCCTGAAACCTATATAATTTTATTAACCAATGTCACCCCAATAAATTCAAATTAAAAATAAAAGTAAAAAGGCACAACTTTAAAAAAAAATGAGTCCATTAATTATCATTCACATTTCAAAATATGCAAATAATGCTTTGGTATTCAAAAGCGAATTGCTGAAAAATGGCAAGTTGATGTTTTTGTGACTTCAGAGAAAAACTTTGATTTGTTTGTTGTGGATATGTGTATTTCAAAGCAGAATGCAGTTGGCTAGTAGAAATCAATAGTATATTTTGGCTAAAAAAATTCCTTACCTCTGTGCACTATTGTCAGTTCAGATGGTCATCTGGAAATTGTTTTAATCTACAAAAGATTGCAATCCAAAAAATCTACAACCAGCATGCCAAAGGGTTTGTGTGTGTGTGTTTTTTTTAACACCTCTCTATAATCTGCCCAGCCTGCTGAGTAGCATTGACATCAGTAGTACATCAATTTCAGAAAGTGGATTATTTTTACTAGACAGCTATTGTGACATATTGGGTCAGTCATAAATGAAAGATATTCATGCAAGCATGCAATACTTGTAATGAAGTCTCACTCTGACCTTCTGTATGATTGATTCTGTAATTTAGTTTTCTCAGGCAGTGCCTGAAATGAAATGAAATCATGTTGAACAAGTTTTGAATACCCACAGTGCACCAGGAGAAGAAAAATCTACAGCCCTAGAGGCTTGAGAGAGAGCAGCTGAACGATTTATCTCTATGCTATTATAGCCTTTGCCAGCATTCAACATTCTTTTTTTTTTCCTTATTTGGCTTAAGTACTTAATTCTGCAGGTAGCTGTAAATGGGAAAATAAAATGCTGTTCAGATTTAAAATGACAGGACAGGAGTATGTGCAGGGGACTGATAAAATATCTTGAATAGAACTGACCTTTCATGTAGCTGAAAGTTACTGGGGGATTCATCCTCATAATTACCATATAGATTATTTTTATTTCTTTCCTGCAATGAAACATTTCAGAGAGCAGTGGTGCTGATTGAATGAAAATTGAACTTGTTAACATTCTTTTCAGCTTAGTCTGTTGTACATAACAGAAGGTTAGCTTTGATGAATTTCAAAATTCTCTTTGATATCCAAGAAACAGACAGTAAAATAATTGTCTCTCGTTTGATATTTTGTATGCCCCCCCAAAAGAGAATTTATAAAACACACTGATAATTCACGTACGTTTTCTTCATACATTATGGTTTGTGTTTAGAGGGCTGACATTTTCTGTTTGATATGTCTCTGGATTTCACTGTGATAGCATGTATTTATAGAAAATGCCACACTGGTGCTCTCGGAATATCAAACATAGTATTAGAAAATTGAAAAAGACGGAAGTAAGGGGGTTAGGGGTATGTTTGAGTATGGTCGTCTTTGTACCTGTTCAGGGAAGGGAGAGAGAGCAAAAAGTCCCATAGAAGATGAGCAAGCAGGGAAGAAAACGATAAACTTTTAAAATATTCATAAGACACTTAAGTCATGATCTAAACAGATGTCCTTTGTGATGACCCGAAGAAAATGGGAATATATCAAAATGAGACATCTCGAATGATCAGCCATAGGTTAGAAGTTTTTATTTTTGGTACAATCGTTTGCTAGGGCTCTAGTTTTGAAGTCAAATTATTTTTGTTTTTACCAAATGATCGGCATGCCATTTTCATACTTTTAAAAGTCTTGCTTTAAGAGAAATAGCAGACTTTCAATTAATACCTTGTTTTAGCAATGTTGCTTAATGTGTTACAGATAAAACAGTTATTTCATGGGTCATTAATGTGTTTAATGCATGGAACATTCTATTAAAACAAGCCCGTATTGTTAGGAGCACCTCCTCGCCATCAACAGAGTCTGCAGAACAGAATCCCAGAGAATGATTCCCTGGCCATGGGGGACCAGCAGTTTCTCATACGAACTGAATGATTACTTCAGAAATATGTATTTTTGGTCAAGTTGCGGTCAAAATCTTTTATTGTAAGTTCACGATAGAAGAGGCATGACTCACGTGAGCAGCGACTCCATTTGAACGGACTGGGATCCATCCGTTCAAATATTTACAGAGCGCCTACTAAGTGCTTCATGTTGTTTCTAAGACTTGGAGATGGAGTATGCTATTTATAAAATTATTTTCTTGATCACCAGTGCCTCTGTCATGCACTACAAAAATTCACGGCGTCTGATTACTCCTTGAAAGGTGCTTGTCATCCGAAGTCAACCTGAACCTTGACAGTGGCGTGCCTGAGGTGCCCCAGCCACAGACATTTTTGCAAGCTACCTTTCTGCTTTCTTTGTAGAACAGATAACCTTCTACCATCCATAGCTTAAAATAAGTACTCTTTGTTCTTGGCCTGTAAATACCTGAACATACGCCTTGTCCGTAAGCTTGGGTTAACTTTAGGGCCATCTATGAAAGTGTGCGCCAACTCCTACTAAGCCCAGTTAGCTATTGTGAAGTGTGACCCGTGATTACTTGCTGGATCAATAATAGGCCAGGAAAAGTGTTACTTGAAAGTTATGCTGTGATTTACTTCCCTGTATCTTTTTAACATACATAATCTATAGTTATCTACTCTACTATTGTATCGTTGGTACTTCCTAGTGGTTCAGGGACAGTAGAGACACCATTTTATATCACTCAGGTCCCCAAATAAAACTGGCATGGTAGCTCATACACTTCTTTTTTTAAAAAAAATATGATTTTATTGATTTTTAGAGAGAGATAGAAACGTCTATTTGAGTGAGAAACATCCATCAGCTGCCTCCTACACGCCCCCTACTGGACATGTGCCCTGGCCAGGAATCAAACCGGCGACCTCTCAGTCCGTGGGACGACGCTCAATCTGCTGAACCATACAGGCTGGGCTCAGATACTTCTTTAGAGGCATGAGAGTTGCTCTCCATACCTTTGCCTGCCCCGTCCCACCCCTCTCTTGTTTGCTGCCGTCCAGCCTCGGCCCTGGAATACACTGGCTCACAGTAAATATTTTATTGTTGACTCTATGAATGAATGAAAGGGCAATGAGAGAATATCTAAGTTATTAGGAGCATACCTTGACTGTTAAATACAACTGGAGGGCAGGGGTTTCAAATACGAACTGCTGTAAAAATGGAATTCCTCTTTATAGTGTTAATTTAGGACAGAATAAAGTAATCATGGAGTTGGCTTCTTGGGAAAACTCAGGAGTTACAGGGCGTATGAATAAAATACCACGAAGTGTTTTATGATAAACTCTTGAAAATTTTATTTTGCTAAGAAACTATTAATTAACTTTGGGGAAGACTGTTTTGCACAAAACGTTCGTGTGGAGGTATGTTTGATTATAACCCTGAGAGTAGTTATTAAGTAAAAACGATCTATTTCAATGCGGCTATTTTGATAAAGTTACGCTTTGTGGTATGTAGGTCTATAATTACCATCGGTATGTGTTTGGCAGAACAGTATTTGTTTCAAGGTCTATTGGGTTAGGAATACAGTACTTTTGCGTAACTATTGATTGCTGTTAATTTGGAAACAAAATTTTAACATTGCTATTGGACAGAACTAAATAATTGAGCATAAAATTACTGGCCTGAATTTCATATTTGTAGTTCTCTGGTATTTATTACTATAAAGCAGTTTTCTTAAAACTGATAATTGTCTGATTACTTCATTTCTCAAGAAGTATTGATTAAAAAACTAGCACAGTGAAAATATATTTAGTCACATTCTCTAATATGTTTGGGTTGTTTGCTTCTTAATTAGATATTATCTTCTATAATGAAAACCTATTATTGGATCGTTATTTGTAAAAGTAGATGGAATATACATTAAACATACTTGTATATTAGATTTTAAACAATTTTTTATGATAAAATCAACCCAGATGGAAGTAAACACCATTGTAATGAGTAAAAATAGATAAAATAGAATAATAATGGGTGGTATTTATCATTTTAAAAATCAAATGGAAAGCATGGATCTTGCATTTGCAAAAGAAACACCACCAGAGAGCGGAGGGTGTGGAGCTGTGAACTAAACTATAGGTGCGGGGTGGGAGGAGGAGGCTTACTCCCTCCCCGGAGGACTGCCTGGAGGCGCTGGCCTGAAAGGATCAGTGAGAAGGATTTGAGTATATACAGGGAGCTGGATTTTCTTGGTTTAGGAAATAAGAACAAACTGTATCCATTTCCCTTCCCACCCAACCTCCATGGTCAAACAGGAAGTCTCAGTTTGGGGCTGATAAGGCCTTCACACCTCTCTTTTGTCCTTAAATAAGACAAAGTAAAACTCTAATCTAGAGCTAGGGCATGGCCCTCTACTTACAGGGACTCTAAGGGTATTTTTTTCCCCTTAATATTTATTTGATTTTTCATTGATCATCTGGGGCCCCATTTCTTTTTTAATTATGCTAGTGATCTAAAAATTCCTTTTAATATAAAATGATTCCGATGTTAACAGTTCACTCACATGATTGATGTTCAATATTAGACTGGGTTTTGGGCAATGTAAGAAAATAAGGGCCCACTCCAGAAGGATCCGTTCTTTGGTTTCCTGTTTTGTTTTTAAAGACAAAGAGGCTCTTCCATCAGGTAGAGAGAGAAGCACGCCTTAGCTGAGCACCCCCACCAAACCATCCCAGGCTATTGCGGCCCTGTTCACTATAGGCAAATAGAAGTCAGTGCACTTTTTTTGTTGTTGTTAATCCTCACCCAGGGATATTTTCCATTGATATTTAAATAGAGTGGAAGGAAGGGAGGAAGGGAGAGAGAGAGAAACATCGATGTGAGAGGACACATCAATTGGTTGCCTCCTGCACGACCCCGACCAGGCCTGGAGATCGAATCTGCAACCCAGGTTTGTGCCCTTGACCAGGAATCGAAGCTTTGACTCTTCGGTCCACAGGCTGACACTTTAACCTTTCATTGATCATCTGGGGCCCCAGTTCTTTTTTAATTATGCTAGTGATCTAAAATTTCCTTTTAATATAACTGCTGGGTCAAACCAGCCAGGGCAGCAGTGCACTTCTTATTAGATGGTCTTCTGCATTTGCAAAAATGAATCCTTAGGTACTCTTCAAAACATAGGTTGAGATGTTAGGCTATGTGTTTATGTTTAAATTTGCATTTATATTATTTTTATGTAAATCAAACTATCTACCATTGATTCAGATGAGTTGCCCATGAGTCGTGATCAGTCAATGTTTATCGGAATGAATAACCCCACTAGATAGATACCAAGCCTTTCAACTCATCCTTCTACACGGAGTAGAATCCAGATCTTGTAGGGTGGGCCACGGGACCTGTGACCCTGTGGCCATTCCTTGCCTCTCTAGCTTCACAGCCGGTCTTGCTTTTCGGGGCCCAGTGACGCCGGCCTCCCTCTCCTTTGCTTATCTGTGATGTGCTCCCTGGTGCTCCAGGCCTTTGCACACGTTCTTCTTCTCTGCCTGGGGTGCTCTTTCCTCTTTTCTGGCGTTGTCAGCTTCTGCTGTCCCTTTAGCCTCAGCTCACTTCCTCAGGGAAGCTCACCCTGATTTCCCCACCATGCAGATCTGGCCCATTCCCACCTCTCCAGTCCCATTGTATTTCGCTCTTCATCTTGCCTACCCGGCTCCCACCTGTACTGGCTCCTTCCGGTTCTCAAGCATGCCAAGCTGTCTCCCCCTCAGATGTTGCACGTGCTGTTCCCTCCACCTGGAACATGCTCCTGCTTTCATGCTTGGCTCCTTCTCGTCGCAGTTACATTTCTATGAGATGCACTTTGGACATCTCAAGATGACATCTCAGAATAGCAGCTCAAATGATATCTTTGCGAAGCCTTTGGTACCGACCCAGTAAAGGTAGTCACCCTCCCATAAATACGTATGTTTTTGAATTACCTATTTATTTTTCTCACAATATTTATCACAGTTTGAATCATGTTCGTGCATAATTTTCCCATTGATGCAGACAGGACATAGACTTTGGACACTTCCCCCACCCAGATAATTTTCGTTATATTTGTCTAGTAAAGTAGTTTGATAATTTCCATTATATTTGTCTAGTAAAGTAGTTTGCAGATGAGGGGGAGTTTGCCCCCCAGGAGACATTTGCCAATGCCGGGCACACTGGTTGTCACCGCCTGATGGGGGAGGGGAAGCCCCAGGCACCTAGCAGGTAGAGGCCGGAGGTGCTAAGGAAGCATTTACAGTGCACATTGTGCCCCTCCCCCAACGAAGAATTATCCAGACCAAAATGTCAGTACTGTGGAGGTTGAGAAACTCTTACCTAATATCTTCAGTTAGAGGACAGAGTAAGACCAAGAAGAGAGAATGAGGTTTTCCCAAATGATGAACAACTTAGAAAATGATGCAAGTGCATCTCGTACAAATGTAACTGCGAAAGAAGCCCAGCGTTTGGCCCCCATGGCTGGATAGCAGAGTGGCGCTCTGCTGTCATTCACTAGATGCTTTGTCTTTCCGTGGTCATTGGTCATCTTTTCAAGATTTCATTTTAATAACTGGGAGGTAATGATTTACATAAAGGCATGACATTTTTTAGGTTATATTCTGGGAATGAAGACGCTGTATCTCTGGTTATACATTTCCTTAGCATGTCATTACTGGTAGGAAAAATTGTGAACTATTTTGAAGGAGTATGTGTGAATTTTTCTTGCCTACATGTTGTCATAGTAAAGTTATTAGTCCATTCTTAATTATGTTTAATCCGAGTAATGTTTGAAAGAATGACAAGGAATTTTCAAAGACACGAGCGTTGATCTGGTGGGTTCTGTGGTTTTGCACATAGTAGGTGTTCAGTGAATATCTTTAAACCAAGCTGACATCTTTCTCTTTCTAATGGGGAATCCTAAGATCAAAGGCAATATCTCTGAAAGGTTACTTTTTTGTGGAAAAAGATCGGCGCTGTTCAGGATTACCTGGTCCCCCAGGCTGTGGTTAATAATCGGTGGCCCTAAGTGAACGTGAGATTCTGGAGAGACATTTTCACCATTAATCTTCTTAGCCGTCATCTTCACACACAGGAAGTTATTATCAGATAACTGCGGACCGTGGCGAACACGAGCGCATTTTGATGTGTAGATTATGTAGTTCAGAGGTTACTTGAAAATATTTAAGAGGCCCTTGGCATATTGACCTACGGGCAATAAGAGCGATTTGAAGCTACGTGGATGGCTGTAGGTTTGGCAAGGCCTTGGCCCCACCACCAGGGTTTTTCAGGGGTGATTCTCACTCCGTCTCCACTGTGGAAGAGCCCTGTTTCTTTTCGTTTCTGTTTTTATCAGTGAAATGTTATGAGGAATCTGTTTATAGAACGGGCACGTGGAAGCCCATGGCTCTCGGAAGCAGCTTCCCGTCGAGCATCACCGGCCGACTGTGCCGCGGGGCCTCGCTCTGCTCAGGTGAAGAAGAGCATGTCCTTCTGGACACTTCCCAGAGGGTCCACTTGGAAACGCCTGGAGGCTTAGCACAGCGCCGGCACCTGGTGTCACCCGGGGAACGGCCCTTACGGCGCGGCCCGGCTGCTTGTCCGCAGGTGGACTTCCCGACGCCAGGGAGCCCGGAGCTAACTCCCGTTTGATGCTGAGACGCCTCTGCAGTGCTCCCGGTGTGGCCTGAGTCAGCCCGGTGTGTACATGCTGCTTGTCACGGGCACGGGGGTCAGGAGAACAAGGCGATTGCTCTCTCAGTGAGAAGCTGTGTCGTCATACTGTCCTCGTGTGTGGCCCGGCCAGCCAACTCATTTGTTAGTATGCGGTCAGAATTAAAACACTTGATTCATATGTACTTTGGACATTCTTTGTAGATATCTTAAAACATTTAGATTGACATAAGTCTGAAAGGACTTTTAAAAAGCATCCTTAAAGGTGTATATGGAGAGCGAAAGTAAGAGTGACATAGCTCACTTCCCAATAGTTGGGGCATGGAAGTGACGTGAACAAGCAAAGGTAGGACTTTTTTTTAATATGTTTTTATTGGTTTTTGAGGGGAGGGAGAAACAATTATGTGAGAGAGAAACATCAAGCGGCTGCCTCCTGCACGCCCCCTATTGGGGGCCAAGCCCACAACCCAGGCATGTGCCCGGACCGGGACTGGAACCGGGCCTCTCAGTCCTTGGAACAACGCTTAGCCCTTGGGACAACACTCAGCCCATGGGACAACGCTCAGCCCTTGGGACAACGCTCAGCCCATGGGACAACGCTCAGTCCTTGGGACAACGCTCAGCCCATGGGACAGCGCTCAGCCCTTGGGACAACGCTCAGTCCTTGGGACAACGCTCAGCCCTTGGGACAACGCTCAGTCCTTGGGACAACGCTCAGCCCATGGGACAACGCTCAGCCCATGGGACAACGCTCAGTCCTTGGGACAACGCTCAGCCCTTGGGACAACGCTCAGTCCTTGGGACAACGCTCAGCCCTTGGGACAACGCTCAGCCCTTGGGACAACGCTCAGCCCATGGGACAACGCTCAGCCCTTGGGACAACGCTCAGTCCTTGGGACAACGCTCAGTCCTTGGGACAGCGCTCAGCCCATGGGACAGCGCTCAGCCCTTGGGACAGCGCTCAGCCCTTGGGACAACGCTCAGCCCTTGGGACAACGCTCAGTCCTTGGGACAACGCTCAGCCCATGGGACAACGCTCAGCCCTTGGGACAACGCTCAGCCCTTGGGACAACGCTCAGTCCTTGGGACAACGCTCAGCCCATGGGACAGCGCTCAGTCCTTGGGACAGCGCTCAGCCCTTGGGACAGCGCTCAGCCCTTGGGACAACGCTCAGCCCTTGGGACAACGCTCAGCCCATGGGACAACGCTCAGTCCTTGGGACAACGCTCAGCCCATGGGACAGCGCTCAGTCCTTGGGACAGCGCTCAGCCCTTGGGACAGCGCTCAGCCCTTGGGACAACGCTCAGCCCTTGGGACAACGCTCAGCCCATGGGACAGCGCTCAGTCCTTGGGACAACGCTCAGCCCATGGGACAGCGCTCAGTCCTTGGGACAACGCTCAGTCCTTGGGACAACGCTCAGCCCTTGGGACAACGCTCAGCCCTTGGGACAACGCTCAGCCCATGGGACAACGCTCAGCCCATGGGACAACGCTCAGCCCTTGGGACAACGCTCAGCCCTTGGGACAACGCTCAGCCCTTGGGACAACGCTCAGCCCTTGGGACAGCGCTCAGCCCTTGGGACAGCGCTCAGTCCTTGGGACAACGCTCAGCCCATGGGACAACGCTCAGCCCTTGGGACAACGCTCAGCCCTTGGGACAACGCTCAGTCCTTGGGACAACGCTCAGCCCATGGGACAACGCTCAGCCCTTGGGACAACGCTCAGCCCATGGGACAGCGCTCAGTCCTTGGGACAGCGCTCAGCCCTTGGGACAGCGCTCAGTCCTTGGGACAACGCTCAGCCCTTGGGACAACGCTCAGCCCTTGGGACAACGCTCAGCCCTTGGGACAACGCTCAGCCCTTGGGACAACGCTCAGTCCTTGGGACAACGCTCAGCCCTTGGGACAACGCTCAGTCCTTGGGACAACGCTCAGTCCACTGAGCCACACGGGCCGGGCACAAAGGTAGAACTTTAAAGAACGAGGAAAAGTGGACAGACAGCTCACGTTTTTTGAAGAGAACTAGCTAAATGTGCGGTAGAACCCGAACGAAAGCTTAGGACAGACTGCTCACGTAAAACCCACTTTTCGATGTAAGTCCGCAGAGACCTACAGAAGTCTCTTCTGCTCGCCAGAAGAACGCAGTATTTCTGGACCGGTGGCGGGGAAGCCTGTCCGCCGGCGTGGAAGAGCCACGTTGATCCATGTCTCCGGGATTCCACAGGCAGCAGATAACTCAGAACTTATTTTTAAAAGGACAACGCGTTTTTACTCTTCAACCCTAGCAATTAGCTACAGACTGTTTAAACGGTGTAGCTCTTCTTTTTAGATTTTCCAGGTTAAGCTACTTTCGTTTATTTAGTTTGTTGAGTGGTTTTGTACATGGAAACAGTTAAGGCGCCCCCTCCTTGCCCCTCCCGTTCCGGTCCTCAGAATGTACCACTGCTGTGAGTTAGGGTATACACTCGTCCTTCTTCGACCAACAAAGGGGCGGACGCTAGAATTACTTTGCAACTTGCTCTTTCACTTCCTGTCTCTGGGATATCACTCTGGGCCGTGGTTCTAAGCCATTTTGCTGCACCCTGGCTGGGGGTACTGTCTGGAGACCTTTGTGACTGTCATGACTGGTGGGGAGGGAGGGGCTGCTGCTGGCATCAGGGAGGCGGAGGCCAGGGTTGCTGCCAACATGCTGCCATGCACAGGGGCCCCACCACGAAGACGTATCTGGTCCAGGATGCTGAGAGTCAGGATTTAGGACTCTACTCTAGGCCAACACATGCAGATCTCATTCATTAGTTTAAAAAAGCTTTAGAATAGCTTGTAGTGTGGTAGATCATAATTTATTTAACCAGTCTCTTATTGATAGCTAGGACTCCTTATTTTTATTTTTTTTTTATCCTCACCTGAGGACATTTTTTTTTCCATTTTTTATTCAGATAGAGGGGGAGGGAAAGAGAGGAAGAAAGAGAGAGAGAGAGAGAGAGAGAGAAACATCGACGTGAAAGGAACACATTGAGTGGCTGCCACCCACACGACCCAACCAGGGCCGGGGACAAACTGCAACCGAGGTACGTGCCCTTAGCGGGAACCAAACCGGGTCTCTCTGGACCACAGGCCGACGCTCTAACCGCTGAGCCAAACTGGCCAGGGCAGGGCTCCTTATTGAGTGGCATTTTATACACTTAGTATTATGGAACCAAATGTTCTAGTTTAGTTATTTACAATTTGTCTGTGTCTGTAAAGGGCAAAAAATCTAGCCTTACCAAAAAGACTCCAAAGAGGAACAGTTAAGAATTCATGGGCTCGTGTACAGAATTAGATTCTGGGTCACCGTGAGTCAAGAGAATTTGGTTTCAGTAAAATCACAGACTCACTTTAAATGACAGGTCTCAAAGTAAGTCATTTGAAAAGCATATTTTCAATTTTTGGTTCTTTGGAAAAAGAAAAGCTACACCTCTAAAGGCCTTTCGTACGACTGCCAAAAACAGGAGGCTGATTCTGAAGGGACGGAAGTGACTTCCCGCAAAGCTAACTGATCTCTGCGCCTCCTTTTTATACATCCTTCTAAGAACCCATTAGTACATGAAATCACGGTGGGTTGAACAAAAGCAAACAAGCAAGTTTAAGATGAAAAAAGGGATAGCCAGTCCGAAAGACGCTGAATGACTTCCAGATGCTGTGGACATTGCGACTCGGGTGGGAGCGAGCCTCTGGTTAACCGCAGAGCGCTGTGCAGAAGGTGCCCTGGAGCAGATGTTTGCGGCGGCCTGTCCGGCCCTGCCCTGCACGTGGCAGATGCGTCCCGGGAAGGGTCACAGAACCAGCCCCCCTCGCGGAGCCGGGTCCAGTGCAGGGACGCCGGAACCGTGTGTGTGAGAAGGCCGGCAGGCCGGCTGGTGAGCCCGGAGGGGAGGGACCCGCTTCACCCCTCCCGCCTCATCCGTTCTCTCGCTCAGAAGCACTAGCCGGAAGTTTATCTTTCCTTTGCTAATAGTCTTTTTAAAATTATTTTTAAAGACCCTCCAGTGACCCTTCTATTGTGTAATAGGCTAGGCTGGGTAATTTGGGCTTTGTGCTTTTGTCCTTTCAACTTTTTTGGCACGAATCCTTATAGTTAATAAATTAACAGAGACCATCTTCTGGGATAGGTCACACCTATCAAAACTGCAACAGGTTACATCTGTCTGAAGAACTGCAAACATTATAAGGTCATTGATTTTCTTTTTTTTTGAGGTAATTGACATATATCATTATTAATAGTTTCAGGTACACAACATATTGTACAAATATATACGGTATTTGTGTATATTATGAAACGATCACCACGGGTCTAGTTAACATCTGTCACCATACATGGTTACAAAAAATCTTTTTCTGTGATGAGGCTTTTAAGATCTACTGTCTTAGCAACTTTCAAATATGCGATGTTATTAACTAGAGTCTCCGCTGTTTAGTACATCCTGATGACTTGTTTGTGATCGGACATTGGTACCCTTTGCCTCCTCCACCCATTTCACCCACTCCCTCATCCCTGCACGTCCACGGATACTTAGGAAAACTCAGCGCGTCCTCTGTTGTGTTGCCTTTTCAGGATCAGAGCCACACACAAGTATCACAGTACCGTCAGGACCCCTCCTTGATCATGCGGTCCATCGTCCACATGACCGATGCAGCGCGCTCCGGGATCATGGCTCCTGCCCAGCTCACCACCATCAACCAGTCTCAGCTCAGCGCCCAGCTGGGACTGAATCTGGGAGGAAGCAGTTTGCCCCACACGTCCCCGTCACCGCCAGCGAGCAAATCGGCAACCCCCTCCCCTTCCAGCTCCATCAACGAAGAGGATGGCGAGGAATCCAGCAGAGTAAGTTCCCTGCTAAGCACAGAAGCATCCAGGGAACTGGGGATCACCCCATGCTCACGTCTTTGAGCTTCATTTATGGTTTCATCTTCTTTCTCTTCAGGGATTTGGAGTAGCGTTTAAACTTAGGATGATTCAATTTTTTTCACTCCTTTTTTTTATCCTTACCCAAGGATATTTTTCTGTTTATCATCAGATGGAGTGGGAGGAAGGGAGAGAGAGGGAGAGAGAGAAACATCGATGTGAGAGAGACACATCAGCTGGTTGCCTCCCACACTACCCGACCAGGGCTGGGGCGAACCACAACCGGGGTACATGCCCTTGACCGGTATCAAACTGGGACTCGTTGGTCCTTGGGCCGACGCTCTAACCGCTGAGCCAAACTGGCCAGGGCTCACTCACTTTCTACGTAACGTGTATTCAACCAGAAATTGGGAGATCTGGCTTCTATGGGTTAGAAGACATTGAACAAGCCCTTGAACTCTGGTAGGCCTAATTTTCTGAACCGGCTAAAGGGGGGGCTTGCAATAGGCTTGTATTCTACACGTGCTCTGGTTTGAGGTTAGTGTCCACGCGGGTGAGTTTCATCCAGGTAGTTGGCTGAACTGCCGCCCCATGTGACGGCCTTGCGCCTTCCATGGTGTTTATCATTTATGACGTTCTAATGGTCGTACATCTTTGCTTTTGTCATGGAACGTGTATATTATTTAAATAGACATAGTTTGAAATAAAAACTCAGTTGCAGGCATGGCTTTTCTGAATGCCTAGAAAAGTGTTCTGTTTCATTCAAGTTATTCTAGGTCCACAATGACCCATTCCTTATCCATTAATCATGTGCTGTACCCCTACTGTGTGCTTGGCATTTTACTTGGTTCTGGTGATATATATAAAGATTTATGAGTTACTACCCTTGGGACTCCCCCCTGGGGATTAAGAGCCATGTTGAAAAGGAGCTGCAGATGTGCTTAGTGGGGTAATTGATGTATCTGGTGTCCTGACGTTGTAATTCATTCTGCTTGGGAGAGCAATCTGAGGGACACTTTATTGGGGAGGTGATATTTGCATTGGGTCTAAGAGGATACATAAAACTTTGTGAGGCAGAAGAGAGAGGCCAGCATTCCGGTAGACGGAGTAATGGAAATACAATAGAGTTTATGGCTGTCACGAACAGCTTGATATGGAGGAGGAGATAGGAGCTGGAGAAAGAAATGGCCGAAACGTGGTACCTTTCTCCTGTTGCTCGCGGAGAGCTGATAGTTTGCATAGTGGAACGGCAGAAGCAGAGCCATGCCTTCGAAAGGTAACTTCGGCTCCACGGAGACTGCACTGTAGAGGGAGGGGCCTGAGGAAAGGGAACCAATTAGAAGAGCCTTTTTATGAAGTGTTTCATTTTAGCAAAGGAAAGAGTGGAAAGAAGGTGTCGGATCAGTGAGACATTTAAGGGGGAGAATCATCGAGGTTTGGTGAGCCCCTGGAATTTGAAGGAAGCAGAAGATAAATTGGGTTTTAGTTTGAGAGCCAACATGCGTACAAGTGAATGAGGGGGTCGCCCCAGAAAGAGAGTGTTATTTTTCTCCCCACGGGGAAGATGAGAGCTTGGCATGTGCTGGGTTGAATCTGAGACGCTGTCGTTGAGTCTAGAGCTCAGGTCATTGAAGTGCAGCTGTGGACCGGGACCATCAGCCCGTAAAGACACGGGAGTAATCAGAATTTCTCAGTGTCCAAGGAGCAAGTCAAAGCCAGAGCCCTGAGCGTTTGTTTTTAAGTGGCCAATGGAAGACGAGATGCTAGAGAAGCTGAGAGGATGAGAAGTAGGCGTGGACAGAGTCATGTTGTGGGAATTTCAAGGAGGGTTTGGTCAGTCGCACCCTGTTAGCACCCCCGGGCACAGAGCGGGCCAGGGCACCAACAGTCTGCACAGTGAGCTGAAGCCAGAAATATTGGCTAATTTTAGGAAGCCAGCTCAGATATTATAGGCCAGGAAGGGATCCCCTGCAGTTAAAGTAGCTTTCAGGTTATTCACACATTGTGAAGGTTTATTCTCTACACTTGAGGGGCCCTGGCTTGTCTTCAAGGTGCTCACGTTCCAGTAAGAGTCAAATCTGACAAAACAAAGAAGATGATAAATGCTTTTAACAACCTACTGGTAAAAACTAAATTAAATTAAGTTTTTAAAAATAATGATGGAAGAAACTCAAGGGGTGTCGAGGCACAGCTAAGTGAGAGACGGTCATTACACAGTCAGATGGACACCTTTCACTTCACCCACATGCCACGGATTTTAACACCGGCCTCGGTGCCAGCCTGAAATGGTCTCAGCTCCAGAGAAGGCTTTCTGCGACTCCTAAGCTGAAGCCACGGGCTAGGTTTTATGCAAAGACAAGGAATCCAGTTTCTCTTTTAAGCAACATAGCTGGCAAAGGAAGATCAACTCGGTCGTTGATTATGTGTCTTTGGGGTTAAGCTCTTTCTTCTCCCTTTCCGACCCTGTTGAGTCATCTACCAGAGGAGTTTCCTTAGGAGAATTAGTTCTGAGTTCTTATTTAACCTATGAGATTCTCCATTTCTGGTTTGTTCTTAACAGTTAACGACAATTAGGGAAAGTCAAATGTATCCAAGAAAGATGCCCAAAGTTGTCAACCTGTGAATGTTGTTTCGCAGGGGATGAAACGGAAGGCCTCTGGTTTGGAAAAGCCACCCTGGAAGTCCTTTCATCTTGTCACTTGTCACAGTGTCATTGTCGGCACAGACAGCGCCACATTGTTTTCCAGGAAAATAGTATAGATGGTGACTCAGAAAAATCTGTGTGTGTGTGTATTTTTTTTTTCTTGTGGCTAAAGTCATATTTTTTTCATTGAGGAAAACGGCGTCAGTTGAAGTTCTGTCTAAAGGCATCTGACTCCGTCACACGTTCAGACTAGTTAACTAGAGTTAGACAAGTCTCCCTTCCTCTGAGAATTTCGAAAAAATACTGTGAGGTCTATAAAACGGCACTGAGTTCATTGTGTGAGCTACCAAAGATGACGTCCTGGAGGAGAGGAGAAATGTGGCCTCATGCACCTGAAGCATGTGGCGTGCTTGGGTGACACACGGATGCTGGGGCACTCGGCCAGGGCAGACGCACGCCCCTTGCAAGCCAGCGGTGATTGCCCAGCAGCTCGAGGCTCCTGCCGTCCGACACACCACTTACCGTTTCCTCCCCAAGAATATTAGTGTTCGGATTAAGTTCCGAGTGTCCCTCATTCAGAAAGTAATGACACTCTTGGAAAATTTAAATTAGGATTTAAGACTCAAGGTCATTAAAAGCCAATCAGTTAGTCGCTTGGATTTATCTCTGTTCGTCTTGCCCAGGGCTGGCTTTTAAGACAGATTTTGTCAAACATTTCAGCGTTCTTGATGAAGTTAGCTGCAACATTATCTTCAATATAGTCATGTTCTAATCTAGGGGGATGGAACAAGGTTGACAGAGCCTCCCGTCTGCTTGTCTGATGAGTGTATAATCTTGGAAATTAGATGGTGGTGGCAGGTGACCCGGGAGGTCAGTGGTTTATACTGTCGGAGGGCTGTTCCCACATCATGTCTGTGGTTTTATCTCCAGAGCTCACACTGTGAATGTGTGTGCGTGTCTGTATGCCGGTGTTATTCCGGGTAGGCCTATTTACCACAGACAATAAAAGTCTTCTTCTTGGTCTTCTTTTTAGCCTTAGTGAGTTGAAGATCAACTATTGGTCTGTCACAGGTTTTTAATTTTGTGAAGATGATCCATTTCCTTTCTGTCTCCAGTTAAAGGAGGTTTGACATTTTTACATGTCTTGTTGTTCTCTTCTTTAGAAAGTTAATATTTTATAAAATAAAGATGCCTTTACCCATACTGTGCAAGCTTAGGGATTATAGCTAATTTCCATTTGAGTTTCCAGGGGCCCATTAGCAAAGTAACATTCTCGTAAAAGAAAAAATCAGCCTCAAAAAAATCAATTCAGACACATCCTACATACGGCATGTGACTAGGGCAAGGGACCTCATTTAAAATATCTGAGTGTGGTCAACATCCTGAATATTATTTAGATTTACTTCTAAACCCCCTGAAAATGTAAGTGTAAAATATTTTGTTTATGTGTATGTGTGTAGACTGGCATACATATATATATATATAGCATTGCCTGGTACAGAGTGTTCTGTTTTTCATTACTCATAACTGCTATTTAGAGCATATGTTGTAAATATATTGAAGATACTTCTGGATCTCATTAATCAATGTTCTAAATGCTAATCTCTGCTGTCCACGGAACTCGAAGCGAGTTCGCCCCTCCCCCGCTCCGCGTGGCAGTTCGTCTGTGGCCGATGCCTCAGGAAACCTTAAAAGAACAATTGCGGCCCCGAGTAGGTCTTGCTGCAGATACATTCCAGGCAGTGAATTTTCTTCGTGCTTTGCAGGCCATCGGAGAGAAACGGGCGGCTCCGGATTCTGGCAAGAAGCCCAAGACTCCAAAGAAAAAGAAAAAGAAAGATCCCAACGAGCCCCAGAAGCCGGTGTCAGCATATGCCCTGTTTTTCAGAGACACACAGGCTGCAATTAAAGGTCAAAACCCCAACGCAACCTTTGGAGAGGTCTCAAAAATCGTCGCGTCCATGTGGGACAGCCTCGGAGAGGAACAGAAGCAGGTAAGGCAAAGCCCCCGGGTGGCCACCGTGCTAGAAAGTGGCCCGCGTGCCGCTTACGTCTCTTCCAGGGGAATGAGTACATTTACTTAGTATGATCTCTCCCCACAAAAGCCTTTCTAAGCTACGGAATGAACAAAACACACAAATACATGAGCCCAAACCACTCTCCAGTTATGTGGGTTTCTCCGTCCCCATAAGGGTGTGTGTTCCAAGCCCATTTAGAGGAAAGTTGGAGGAAATCCAGGCGGTGCCCTGCTAGCATAAACTTTTGATGATAATCTCTTCATTTTAAATAACATGGACTATTTTCCTCCTTTGTTCAGAAAGGGCACTGCAAAGCCACGGGTCCATCCTGCGTGCCTTTTCTGTGATCATCTTTCTGAACTCTGTGCTCTCCCGGTGGGTTCCCAAACTTTGAAGCCGTCTCTGCGTGTCTCATTATTTTCCCCAGGCATTTGAAATTTTATTCCAGGTTCATTTGAAAGCTCGGCAGTATGAGAGGTGTTGAGAGATTAGCCATGCCGGTGGGAGAGCCTTGCTTAGGGCCCAGGCCCTTCTCCTCCCCAGGGGCGCCGCCGCACAGTGCAGAAGAGAATGTCTTTCCGGGGGGCAGTCCTCCCTGGCTCTTGTGTGAAACTCCAGTGACCATTAATAGGAGTTAACTTTACAGCGCCTCAGAAGAATAGACCCCCTGTTAGTAAGAACATAGAATAATTGTCTCAGGACTGGAGAGTGAAAACCCTTGATTTTTTTCTTTACAAATCCTGAAACCGTTTTCACCAGCTGGTTTTGTGGGGATGGTGCAACTGTAGAATTTGCCGGATGGCCGTGAGCTGAGGTGCCGGGAACCCAGGCAGGGACCCCGTCTGGCTGGCGGCTGCATCTGATTTTAAATCCGGAGAGAAAGATAGTTGTGCTTTGGTCTAACACCCAGCCATCGGGTCGCTGTTAGGAGCGAAGCCCACATCATGTGTAACATACTGGGCAGTATTTGTGGAACTCATGGGTCTCTCTAATGGAAACCCCCCATCTTTTATTATGTACCACTTTTCTTCCCTGCAAAAGAAAAGGAAGGTCCAAAGGCCTCCATCTTTCCTGTCTTCACACACTCTGCCTGTGTTGGCATTTTGACTCTCTGATTTGGGACAGTTTGGAAACGTGAGGGAAAGGAGACGTTGATGGAGAAACTTGTGACTTTCAGTAACGTCAGCCATTTGCAGCCGGCTTCCTGGTCCCTTTGCTGCCTTTGCACGAGGCCCTCGGCGGTCACCCCAAGAACCTGTGCTGCAACCTGAAACCTTTTCTTATTGGCCACAATAACTCAAAATTGTGGCCGTAGTGAGGGTGGCTGGGTTTTGTTTTGGGGCGTGTGTGTGTTTACGTTTATCGAAGTCCGGAAAACCAGCTTTTTGTGTGTTCTGTGAGCTACGCTGTGACCTACGTCAGGCAGCAGTTATTTTACGGTTCAGACCTTGTGGTGCTAATTGTGGTGTCTCAACAGGTGTATAAGAGGAAAACGGAAGCTGCCAAAAAGGAATACCTGAAGGCCCTGGCCGCGTACAGGGCCAGCCTGGTGTCGAAGGTAAGCCCGTGGGCGGCCAGCCTCCCGGTCAGTGCTGAAAACAGCCCCCAGCTCCGGAAATCTAAAGGGCAACTCCGTAAGGCTTGACCGCAGAAGCCGCTTGAACAACATGTACATTTGTTTGCTTTATGGATTCCTGGCATGATGGCATGAAAAATATGATAAATTGAACTAATTTCAGCTGCTAAATCAAAATTGTTTCCAAAGGAGTCACTGATCTCTAGATGTGTGTTGAAGCTACTTAGACACATTTTAAATAGCCTCTTATTCTTTTTGTACTTCAGACTGAGCTGTGTGTGAATGTCCTCTGTTTAAACTGGGAAACGTGTTTGTCAGGCATCTTTGCACATCATATCATAAATTCACCCTTGGCTACATTGTTGCAATAGGGAGATTGCATTTTTTGACCCAACTGTTCCACATCATATAAATAAATAAACCTTATGATTATTTAAAATTAAATTATGCTCCCAGTACTGAAAAAAAAGCCATGTCTATATATTATATGTAGAGTACACAGTAGACCCTGATGGATTATAAAATTCACCGAGATCCCAAAGCTGGTGCCACAAGGTATTAGTGCCTTGAACCAAAAGGAGCCTGAGCTGTTACATTATACTATTTAACATTTCATTAACTTTGTCTGCAGCCTTCCCAGAACTGAGAGAGGCTCTGGCGAGATTGCATTGAGCTTAGGGTTCTCACCTTGACATGTGTCCTGGGCCAGGGTCCATGTTGTCCCGTCTGGACCTGCAGCCTCGCGCAGGGCCTCCGGGCATGGCGGGTGTGGGGAGCAAGGCCACTCGAAAGGGGTTGTCCCACTTTTCTCCTCCCGAGTTGTTTCTTTAAGGTAAGATCTCCCGGGGGCAGCTGCTCAGAAGCAGGGCGAGAGAGTCCTCCTGCCTTTGACAGCGGAGGTGGGCGGGTGGGAGACGCGCTTGCACTTCGCTGGAAAGAAAGCAGTCTTCGGGTCGATGGCAGACCGCCTTCTGAGCCTCTGGGACACACGGGAAGGTGCCAGATCCCGGCAGAAAACCCTGAACGGGGCCGTCGATGCTCGGAGCTGAGGTTAGCTGATGGCTGATGAGGCGGAGTGACGGGGCGGGCGACCCGGGAGTGCCCTTCGCAGACCGTCACTCGCTCGTTCGCCCAGGAGCGGGCAGAGCTGACCCCTGGCGTGGAGCCGCCTGGCTGCCCGTGCGTGGGCCTCGGCCAAGGCCCAGGAACCAAAGCCACTGCGGAAAGCCACCGACCGAGAAGGCACAAGTTAGACGTTGTCCACTGGGTACCAGAAAGGGGATTCAGAAATATTTTTGAATGGAACTCTGACTAAAATGTCAGTAGATGGGCTGTTAAAAGACTAAATCTAAAGCTCCGTGTGTCTGTCGTCTCCTCAGGTAAGTGCAGCTTAAGGGCGGGCTGAATTCACACTCAGAGACCCGGCGGCAGCGGGCACAGCCCCGGGTGCAGGGGTCGAGCCGGGACACAGCTGCTCCCAGGCCTCGCAGGCCAGCGTGGGGTCCGCCCGCTCGGACCCTGGGCCCAGCTGGGCCCCCGACTTAGAGAGGGGTGGCCATCCGTGGAAGGCCGTCCGGACGGCGGCCTGCACCACGAGGACTGAAAATCAAGCCATGCTCAAGCCAGGGACGCAAGCAGAAGCGAGGATTGGGAGCGTGTGACGCCGCCTTCACAGTCACGTGTGGCGGGCCAGGGCCGCTCGGAGCCTGGGCTGCAGGAGCTGGTCCGCGGAGCGCGGTTGCGGGGCGAGGTTCCGCCTCACGTGAGCAAAGCACCTGGGGTCGCACCCTGCGCGCCTGTCACGGGGCCTCTGCGGTCGGAGCCGGGGACACCCCCTCTGATGGGGGACCGCTGCCACTGCAGTCTTCACAGCCACCAAAACTTCACGGAAGCCTCATCTTCCCTGACGCCGTGTGTCCAGGCAGAAGTGTGGGCGTGGCTGGTCCTGCACCGATGACACCCCAGCAGCCCGTGCAGCCCGGGCAGACCTGACTCCGGCAGGGCACCGACCTCTCTCCCCCTAGGTTGCCAGTTAAAACCGACAGCAGCCAACACAACAGTAGCCGTCTGGTGTGAATGGATCAACATTATACCTATTCTGATCATATCAGCAAAAATATATTTTTTGGCGTGCCGCAGAATTTCAGTAGTTAGCTTATGTGCCATGAGATGAGAAGATGGAAAATCACTGGTCTATTCCAGCAAGGTCACTTCTCAGCTTCCTTCTGATACATTTTATCAATCCGAGTAATAAAAATCTGGAAGTAAACATTCAAAATAATTTAGAGAGAGCGGCCATCAGCTTGATGGCTCCGTGGTGCTCCCATTAGCCCTCCTCCCAAACCCCGGGTTTTGTGAAGACTAAGAAGAAAAAACAGTCTTTAAGAGGAGTCATTCCCATCACTGTTGCATTAGTAAGAAATATTTTTTTGAGGAGGTAATTCTCTGTGTTTAGTACAAAATGCAATGGCTTGTTTCTCGTGATGGGCCCCAGAGCCGCTGTTTATAACAGGGAGCTCGATGCACGAGTTGTGAACACTCTTCCCTCGCCTGTGACTGCTTTGGTAAATTCTGGAACTCTGCAATCAGTTGGTACACTAAACTGTTTCTAACATCGCAAAGTACTTCAATTTAGTACCTCTGAGGAATTCAGTCATGTTGTTCTTATATTCACGTGAGCACTGTTATAAAAGAATCACACAAATTCAGGGCTTTGTCGTTTTCTGGTAGCAGTAGTTGTTAGTAAAAATTGCTAAATTTACTAAATGCTTCCTGTGGGCCAGGCACTGTTCTGAGTGCCTCACGCAGAGGAGTTGGTTTAATTCTCGCCACCTGTCCGCCAAGTAAAGACCATACAACCCCCTATTATAGATGAGGAAACTGAGGGGCAGGATGAATGAACTTGCCCAAACACAGAGTTGTTGCGTCTTAGAGGCAGTACTGTGTTCAGGCAGTCTGGCCTCTTGTGGCGACGTTTGGTGGAGAGGCTAGTGCAGACTTAAATGCTGAAGAATTACTGCTCTTAAACATGTGTATCAGTCATGTGTTGCTACAGTACTGCTGTGTAACAAGCAGCTGCAAAGCCAAGGACCTCACAAGACAAGGATCCATCTCAGAGCATGCCAGCCCGCTGATTGTTCTTTAGACGGAGGGCGTGGGGGCAGGATCAGCTGGCTCTGCTCCTCTGTCTGGGTCGGCATGGAGGTGCGGGTGGGGGTGACAGGGACTGGACTCATCCCCGGACGTGGCAGTTGGCTGGCTCTTGAGTGGGATCACTGAGCCTTGGGTCTGTCATCACCCGCATGGCAGTGGGACGTTCTGAGGGGCAGTGTATGTGAAGGGGGCAAGGCCTCCTGAGACCTCACTTCCGCCATGTTCTGTGGAGCAGAGCAAAGGCACAAGGCCAGCCCCTGTCAAGAGGTGGGGACTCTGAGTCTATCTCTGAGATAAGCTAAAGAGTCACATGACAAAGCGCTTGGGTACAGGGAAGCATGAATAACTGGCCATACTGAAAAAGACTTAAATATTTTAACTACATGTGCATTGTAATATTTTGAACTTTTGTTCCCCATATGCAGGCGGCCGCCGAGTCAGCGGAAGCCCAGACCATTCGCTCTGTCCAGCAGACCCTGGCGTCCACCAATCTGACATCCTCCCTCCTCCTCAGCCCTCCGCTGTCTCAGCACGGAGCAGTGTCAGCAGCACCTCAGACTCTGCAGCAGTCACTCCCTCGGTCCATCGCTCCCAAGCCCTTAACCATGAGACTGCCCATGAACCAGATTGTCACGTCAGTCACCATTGCGGCCAACATGCCATCGAACATTGGGGCCCCGCTGATCAGCTCCCTGGGCACAGCCCTGGTGGGCTCGGCGTCCTCCACCCAGGTGAGCCCTTCTGTGCAGACCCAGCAGCAGCAGCTCCAGCTGCAGCAGCAGCAGACGCAGCAGCAGCAGATGCAGCAGATGCAGCAGCAGCAGCTCCAGCAGCACCAGATGCATCAGCAGATCCAGCAGCAGATGCAGCAGCAGCATTTTCAGCACCACATGCAGCAGCACCTGCAGCAGCAGCAGCAGCTGCAGCAGCAGATCAGCCAACAGCAGCTGCAGCAGCAGCTCCAGCAGCAGCTCCAGCTGCAGCAGCTGCAGCACATGCAGCACCCGTCTCAGCCTTCGCCTCGGCAGCACTCGCCCGTCGCCTCTCAGATGACGTCCCCCGTCCCCGCCATCGGGAGCCCCCAGCCGGCCTCCCAGCAGCACCAGTCGCAAATACAGTCGCAGACACAGACTCAAGTGTTACCGCAGGTCAGTATTTTCTGAAGACGCCCGCGGCAGGCGGATGGGCGCGAGGAGGCGAGTGGAGGGTGAACCGTCTGCGGCCGAGACTCGTAAGTTGTGTTGGTTCCGCAGAAACGTGGAACAGATCACATGGTCCTCTGGAATGTCTATTAGATAGGCAATAAGAACCCCAGTGTAGCTGAGCACCCGCCGCTAGCTGACTCTAAACCACTTTGTTTTTAAACAAGAAAAGCTGTGCTCTTTTATGTGATGCCTTTTTTATTTATTCAGGCTATACCTACAATATGTGAATCAGTCCGTCTCATGAACCCTGGACTGCACACTGGCCTGTCTGAGTCACAGGACACGGCCTTATTTCTCCAGAAGTGAATAAACGCACCCCCAGGCTATGGGAACACGCGGACCCCGACAATTAAAAGCACAGTTGTAACTGCCTGAAATCGGAAGACCCCAGTTTCATACAAACATTTGTATGACATGAATAGTCGATGGCATTTTTTTGTCATGAAAAAATAATGTAAATCACAGACTTTTGCCAAAGGTCTTATTTTTTTTTTTTCCCTAAATATCTCCAGAAAAAAAAAATGCAAGTGATTACATTCAATTATTGACTCATTTCCACTTTTTACCCATGACTTCTCCAAAGCCAACCACCATATATGTCGTGACAGTATCGATGACCACTGTTAGCCCATTATATCCATTCCAATTAGGGGGAAAGAATGTGAATATTATATTCTGTGTTTTGAGTGACAAGTTTCGAAAAATAAAAACACTGTATTTTTAAAAGGGAAATGAACTTAAATGAAGACAGTTATTACAAAAGTTAAGATTTAAAAAAAAAAAAGCAAGAGTTTTTATTATGACGTAATACTGGTAGAATATTTAAAAGGCGCACCACTTCTGAATAATCAATGTAAATATTTTCTTTCAAAGTTGTAAGTTTTCATATCATGTGTTGTAAAGTTTTCATAAATGAGGCTTTAACGTAAACACTGGTGACACGAGCCATTCATTGCTACGTTGCTTATTGTGTTTTTATGCTGTTTTATACTTTTTTATGAGTTATGATAGCAGCAATTAAGTTGTTTGTATTTTGCTTAACTAAAACAAAAATGCTTTTATCTTGCTATAGAATAAACACATTTCAGTAAAAACTGTGGACTGTATTTTGATGCAACAACCAGGACACTGTTCACTTTTCAAATAAAATGCTGTGTCACATTTCACTTTCGATTCCTTGGATACGTATCAGATGGGGAGATAGGCCACATACCAGCTTACATGGAACTCCTAGCTAAGAATGTGGATGGCATGTCCCCGAACCAGGGGCCTTGCGAAAAATCAAAACAAAACATTGGAAACATTTTTGTGATGGTCTGTTTGGTAAGGTGTGAGCAGAAGGTAAGCACAGAGGAAAAAGCCGTCGTCTTCTACGAGGGGCGAGAGCTCGCTGGCCTTGTGTTGTTGTTGCTCTTAAAACTGGTGGTGAATGCTAATTCTTAAGCCAAAATAATTATTTCAGTGCCCATTTCTTCCCCCCTTTCCTTGCTCTTCCCGGGTTCCCCTTTGAGAACAGTGTGACCACTATCCCCAGTTGTCTTGCATGATTAATTACAGCATCTGTCGTGTCAGAAGCTATAATGAAGAGGTCTTGATAAAAATTGCAAATTACCACTGGCAACAGTCTTAAACTGCTTATGATAAAATGAAAATTAAAAACAGCAAGTGTCAACCCTGACCAAGACCTTAATCTGAAAGAAAAAAAAAGAGGGTGACCATAGTTACTTACCATGTGCAAGGCACTCAAAAATAATGGACTGTGGATGCCTCAAAGTTGTTGTATTTCAAAGAATATTTACTGTATGTTGTGGGCTATGAATAATGAATTTGGCTTTCAATATTTCATAATCCTCTCGTACTCTGTAGTATGTACAAATATTGAACAGCAAGAGGTTCTAATTATAAATTTATAGATTTCTTGCTGTAGAAAAATTTATGTCTAAATTGAAGCTTTTCATAAGATGCATTAGTTGACAGGCATCAGTGTTCAATGTCTTCCAGCAATGCCTAATCTCATCTACAGGGGGGCAGTTGTGTCCCCCAAAGAAGTGATCTGCTTGCCTCCGACCCATCAGAAGCAGAGCTGATGGTAAAAGATTCTCGGTGAATTGAAACTAACATTACATAACAATAAGAGCCATTATATATTCTGTTGTGAAACCTTTAGACAAATGTCTTCAAAATTAATTGCTAGACTACATGTGACAGTAATTGTGTATTAGTTCTGTAATTGTCATCTTGAAAACCCATGAAGTATTGCTTGGGAAAAAAAATGTCACTGGTGATAAGACTTAATTGCAAGTGAAGTCTGTTTTCAACTGTTTGCCGTTAGAAGCAGGTGTTGTAACATCTATTAAATGATTTTATAAATCTTGGGTTTTATCACATTTGATTAAATGCTGCTAAGCCACTGATGGTCAATTCCAAGGGGAAAAAAAACACAGTTCAATTTCTACGGTTTCAAAAATTAATCATCAGACAAAACTGTATATTGTAAAACATCTAAAAACTTGGATCATGGAAAGAATTCCCCCGAACCAAATTATTTTTCTCAGGATTCGCTAAGAGTATTATGAATCAACTGGTATTTCGGGGTACACGTGTGTTTCTAGTGCCTTTTCCAGGGAGTACTCGGTGTACTCCTTTTGTTACAGTTCAGAAATAAATCAGGGTAATGAAAAGTAGCATGAGAAATGCGCTGCCTGATTAGTGGGGTGCCCGCGAGCCCTCCCTCTGAGGGTCTGCAGTCATTAACAAGGCGCTCCGCACCCTCCACCTCAATCACACACCTTTTCTTTTCTGTCCCCTGCCGTGTGCGCATTATTTTATTACTCTGGCTAAATATATTCTCTTTCGCATTAACCTGTATGCTGGATGATGAAAGAACAGAGAGAGTTTTCATTTTTAGCTGACACAGGGCCATTAGTTCCCGACTCCAAGAACAAAAGCTTAAATGCCTTTGTGTGGCATAATTTCTGCGATGTATTACCACCTGACGGAGGTTTGAAGGCTCTCCAGACAAATGGATTCATATCTCAGGTTTAAGTAGGAGTTCTCCACCGTGTGCGCTGGGGGGGGAGGGGGGGGTTCAGATGTCTGGCCGGTTTCGTTCCCCCTTCTCACTTCACGGAGCATTTTTTCAGCACTGGACTTCAATCTAACCTTTCCTCCCCCCCACCCCCCACCCCCTTTGTTTGGCTTTTGTTTTGCAACAGCTGTTATTATCGTTTTTTGGTCAGCTGTGATTGCTGGAGGCAAAATAGGACCAGATGGTGTTTTGCTATGCATGAATGGGGGTGAGGAGCTGGGATTGAATAGGCCAAGTTTGAATGGTGTCTACGCACCACCTGCCTGCCTGGGCTGTGGCACACATCACAGTAGCATGATCCGCCTCAGACCCACTCGCCTCGGATGGGAAAGTGGGGAGCTGGGTGGCTCTGCCCCGTATTTATTGATCTTCCAGGCACCGAGCGAACGATGCGGTGTGCAGTCAATTTGAGTTAATTGGATATGACACAGCTCGGGTGTGCAGCTTCGCGCTCTAGAATTCTGGTTTGCTTTAAGGATTTCACTTTTCTCCCAAGTAGACACACACTTGCACACACCCCACACGCCCACCCACCCACACAGTGATAGCAAAAATCACTAGGCTAAGGGGGCACACGTTTAAAAAGTGTGTAACAGCAGGCCGGACGAGGCTGAGGCCGAGGTGTTGGAAGGTGAAGACAGTGATATTTGTACCCGCTCACAACAGAAGGCAAAGGGAAACCAATCGTGAGAGGCAGAGGGCCCTCGTGTTTGTGGGTTTCATCCGTCCAATATCGCACATTGATAGGAAATGAGCCTCATTGGGAACACTACACAGGCACACAACCAGATGAGAATGTGCTTTGAAAATATACTTAGCTGTTGATTTTTCTCCTCGTTCTCTCAAATGTAGTCAGCAGTTGCCAACCATCTGAAGTAAACCTGAGGACAACACTTTCCCCGAATTTTCCGGCTGGTGAAGGGGTTTAACGCGTGTCGTGATCCTACAGGTGTGTGGGCCGCGGTGCCCAGGGTGTTCGCGATCCCCGGGAAACACGGTTAGACAGCAGACAGCTCCGTTCGCCTCAGGCCCTAATTACTTAAATTTACTTCTGCTACGTGCAAAACACTGTGATGGGTCCCACAGGAGATGCGAAAAATAAACAAGGCCTTCTGTTTACTTTGTATACGTTTCAGAGTTTCCATCACAGCAGCTCAAAAAATAGCATAATGAGCCCCCCCTTAACGTAAGGAGCCTTGATGTTTTTGTTGCGATGGGGACATGTACCCACCAGACAGAATGAGCAGTGTGCCAACAAGGACACATGCGGATGGTTGTGCTTTTTAAAAATAGAATCTGAGAAGATTAAAATGCATTTGGAAAGGAAGAGAGTGCATTTGGGTAGGGGCGTTAGGGGGAGCTGCACAAAATTCCTGGCCTTCAAGATGTGCCTGAAGGTCGGGTAGGATTTCAGTAGGAAATGAAGTCAGCTCTCCATAGAAGTAGGAACCGTCTCCGGACGGGGCAGAGCGGGAGCAAACATTCACGTTGAAAATAAAGGCACCATCCAAACACCGGCGGAGAACACAGCAAACTGGGCACCGTGCTTTGGGCGAGGTGAGCAGAAGAAAGTGCTAGAAAGGCAGCTTGGGCACTTGTGCTTCCCCAGAGACACTGAAGGATCCAGGTCAGGAAGGGGTGACCAGGGCTGAGTAAACACACAAAGGATTTTAACTTGCTTCTGAGAAGGGAGGCTTCCGCTGGCACTAAGCTGCAAGAAAAACGGAGCAAGCTTCCCATTTGAAAATATCTATTTTAATTATTCACGTGCATAAATAAAGCTTTTGCTTCATGCTCTCTCTCACCGCTCCCGTCTCCCTGGTGCAAGAACACGCCACCGACAAAGCCAAATCAAGGCGGTTTCGGTGCCAACAGTAGAATAAGCCTTATCCTTACATTAGCATCGAGAGGGAGATCATTTTCTGTGTTTCTGCTGTGAAAAGAAAGCTATTTTCACCACTGGTGAAAAGTACCTCTTGGTGCTTGAGCGTGGATGTGACGGATGATGAAAAGGAGCTTTGGTTTTGTTGCTGAGTAAAACCTCAGGCAGCACTGGGAGGGGTGTTGGTTATGGTCTCAATTTAATTTCAAAGGAGAAGCTTCACAGACAGAAAACGTGTGTGGGGATGTACACTTCTTAGTAGAGGAATAATGCTCTTTTGTCAAGCGCCTCATTATCCCGAGCGTCTGTGTGGTCGTCTGTCCTTTTCAAAGCGGGTTTCTGCCCATTACCTCCTTCAGTTCCCTCTCCAGAGAGCGCGGGGGTTAACCTCATGTCACAAACCAGGAAACTGAGGCCCAGAGAGAGTTGTGACTCGTTCCGGCATCTCTGTGCTCAGAAGAGGCGCAGACAGAACTGGGCTGGAAATGTTCCCAGTCTAGGTCCCTGTGATGTCATTGGCCGGAAACTTCTACATGTATGGCATCCATATTTGAAATATTTATATCTGTCGTATTTGTTTATAGGATGTGCAAATAAACGTGTGAGATAGGTAGATGATAGGTGTAAATAAATGACCGGAGTCCCTTACAGCACCAAAGAGAAGAATTAATCTGGGTTTTCCTCATGGCTCCTCAGGCAGTAAACCAAGTGAATGCCACCCAGCCCGTGGTTTCAATGGGGCTAAATGCCACGTGGCCCTTTCTTTGGTGGGAATACTTGCCATCTGATTGTTTCTCTAGCAAGGCCTCTGTGTAACTATCCTGTATTCAGGCAAACAGCTTTGACTTGGGTTCGACTCATAGGCTTGGAGGTGGTGCTGCCAAGATGCCAAAGCACAGTCTTGCTCATGTATAGAAAGAAGGCAGGTTTTAAGAAAGGCTGAGATGGTGAACGTCAGGTAGGTGGCTCATCTGCAGTCTGGTGTATCAGCACTGAGTACGGGAGTCACTGACAGCACGGGGTGCTTCTCCCCAGGACTGCGCGGTGGACCCTCTCTGGCTTCCTGAGTTCCACTCGTCTCCAAGGCCACACCCCCTTGCTGAGTGGGCAGCCGCTGGTCACAGGGAGCACACAGGTGAGGCCCTCCACTCCTTCATTCCAGGTCCACGAGCCTTTACAATCACTGCAGCTCCCTTGCAAACAGTCACTTGTTAAGATTGAACAGAGTTAAATAACAATTCGAACATGTTCGTCCCGAGCACCAGGCATGAGCATGCTGGTGAGCAAATTCTTGGGGGGGGGGGGGGGGTCTTTCATTTCCAGTGAGTGACTTATCAAGAGTCATCAGAGGTCCTGGCTGGTTTGGTCCAGCGGTTAGAGCATTGACCTGAGGAAGGATCGCGGGTTCAATTCCTGACCAAGGGCACATACCTGGGTTGCAGGTTTGATCCCCGGCCCTGGTCAATGTGTCTCTCTCACAGTGACGTTTCTCTCTTCCTCTCTCTCTCCCCCCCTCCTTCCCTCCCTCTCTCCCACTCTATCTAGAAATCAATGGAAAAATATCCTCGGGTGAGGATTAAAACAGAGGCGTGGTTATTTTGAGATCCAAGTGTTAGGTTTACTGTCAGATTTTTGCCCTACTTCTTATTTCTGGCCAGTTTGCCTTGCATCCAACAGTATGTTGCCAAACGGGAGTCTTTGGTTACTTTCCTTGTTACATGTCACCCTGTGACATGCAGAGAGAGCCTTAACTTTCAGTCTGGCACAATGAGCAAAAATGATGCCATGTCTTAAACTTGCCTTAACAGGTAATTTGATACAAGATCTTGGTCCAAACCACTCAGGCCTGCCGGTCCACCCTTGCCCTCTCTGCCCATTCGTAATCTTCTCTTCCAAAGCTGGTGTTGGGCGTGTGGACTCCCAGGGGACAAAAAATAACATGCGAGGAAATTACTTACATATCGTCTGACTTCTTGCGTGCTTTTTTTGGATGCCAAGTTAAGACATCCGTCTTCGGCTGTTTGGGCAGTTATCTGGAAGGAATGGCACCATTTCCCCATAACAGCATTTTCATAAATCGTGTCCACATGCTGCGTGCCTCAGGCTCGCCTTTCGAATGATCAGAATATTTTGACCAGTGGATGCAAGTACAGCTGTAGTTCTTTGGGAAGTCGAACCTCATTCCGTGTGAGAGATGCCCAATCCTTCCGTATGTAGAAAAGAAATCACTGTTGCTTAGGCTATTTGGAAGTAACAATTTCTTACCAAAAAAAAAAAAAAAAAAAAAGATGTGTCTTCTCAGCTTGTCTCCTACAATCTTGGTTAGCAAGGAGCTTGGGACTGTTATCAGGGAAAATCATTAAGATTTAAATTAGTGAACAGGTGGCAATGACGTCTGCTTCTGGATCTTCAAAAGCCCAAAAATGTGCTTCTTGGGCTCAAGCAACTGCTAGACACAAGCAACCAGTCAAAGCGGAATGCCTGATTCGCACGGGCCCGACTGATCTTTCTCGGGGTGGGCTTCATTCCTGGGAGGAAATTTCTAGGTACTCGTAGGTTATGCCTGAAGCTGACTGCCAAGGAACAGTCTGTCTGTCGGGGACAAAATACGTACTGTGTTCCCACCTCGAAGAAGGTCAGACTCTCCAATAGGTTAGGTCATTGTGTAAAGAGGCTTAGATCTTGAATGCAAAGCTTCACAGATCAGTGATCTTTTTTTCCAAGGTGTTCATCTCTTTCATTGCTAACATCTTTTACATGATAGTGCGAGGCCTCGTCGGTGGGAAGGCTCCATTTGGGGATTTCTGGAGGAAAAGCCTGGCACCCGAACACCCCGGAGCCTATCGCCAAAGGAGCTCGCGAAGCACCGCTCTCGGCCGACGCTAAGTGCTGACGTTAGCACTGTGCGTAGAGGAAGTGAACAGAACTGCACAGAGCAATTAGACATGCTCAGCGCTGAGCGGAAACTCTGCAGAAGGGTTTCCACAGTCTGGGCACGTGGACAGCGATTCCCGCCACGGGCTGAGCGTACAGGTACTAGGCCTTCAGTCAAAGACGCAGAGCGCAGCTGGCCAAGGGGCGATCGCTGGATTCATGCGGTTTGGGGCCCAGCACCCGCCATGAAACCGCTCGGCCCCAGAACTAATAAGCTGCGTTTTGTAAGCCTGTGTTCGGAGAACAACGAAGAGTTTTATGTCTGATACAGATGGTGTTTATGTAGAGTATACGAGCTCAGCGTGCGAAGTAGTCATAAAACAGACTGGGGTTTGGTATAATTATTCACAATTACTATTGTATAATTGGATGCCATAACTATTATATAAAAAATATTTTAAGAAGTAGACTCTGCTCATACTTTCACAATAGTTCTTAACAATAAGAGACATATGCTGTAAACATCGTAACGTACTTTATGATGTTTACAAACTTACACAAGGTTTGGCGGAGTCGCAAGTGTAAAAGGCCAGGTTCTGCTCTTGCGTGCCCAGGTTCGCCAGTTGCCTTTGCTGGGCTCTGGCAGCAAGCACTGTCTAGCCCCCCCTCAGGCTCCAGGTGCCAACCGCGTGAGGCCACCCCAATGAATGGGCGGGTGTGGATAACAATATGTTATCGGTTAACAAACGAGAGGAAAAAATGGATCTATTCTGTGGAAAGTACCCATTTTTTCGACTTTCTCCAAGCCAGCAAAGGAAAGTTCTGTTGGGTTAAACTGTGGCAATTGGCACATGGAAACGTGCTTATTTTCGTGTTTCTGGATGGAACTAGTGACTACCGACATCTGCTCACTCTATACGTAAGCTCCCCTGTCTTCTGATGGGAAGAAAAGATGAGCCCTGTTCTATCACCCACGCCCTCCAAGCTCTGAAACAACACACAGGAAAGTTCATTAGAGTTTTCAGCAAACCTTCATTTTCTTTTCATTGCATTTGCAAGGCAGGTCTGTGTTCGTGAGCAAGAGAGCTCTTCCTGCAGGGACCAGAGCATAGGAAGTAAATTTCCGTGCAAATGACTTGAATGAGAGTCTTGTTTTCTAACACAGACGTGAAGGGGCATGGACTGAATGCAGCCGCCCGAGCCCCTTGCCCCCATTCATGGGTGGCATCCATGGCTGAACTTTTGCCTGTGCCTTTCGAGGGTAATCGCTGCACTTTGATGGCTGGAGTCTTTATTACAGTAGTTTTGGGGCAGAGGTTCCGATGTGTGCTGTGTCATCCTGGAGAAGCCAGAAGCCTCTTGACTGTCTGGACACCTCTCTGATTCCCACGGTTCCTAGTGTGGAGGAGAGGGTGGCAGGCTGGTGACCATTCCTCCTGCAAACCTACCCCATTACAGAATGATGGTGCCCCGGACTGTTTAGCCGCCCGGTAACAACACACCTGACGTCTGTGCCTCAGCAGCCAGGACGAGAGACAGCGCCCTCGTTAGGTCGGAGGCCAGTACTTAATGTTCCGAGCCCGGATTGAAACCACCTGTTTCAGGTATGGTTTCCAAAGGGGCTGTTTTCAATTGTCCTCCTTGGCCCCTGGAGAAGGATGGCTTTAGTGCCCGCTGTGCTACGCCTGAGTGTGCAGCTCCAGCCTTGCCGACTTGCTCAACGGTCCTTCCTACCCCTGGAAGCCGGCCAAGACCGTCCTGACTCAACAAGAGCAGCGGCGCGCGCGACGAGCTCCGGGCGCAGGGTCTCCCGCAAGGGAAGCCGAATGCCTGCGAGCAAAGATGCTCGGGGTTTGCCTACTTGGACCTGGGCTCTCACACTCTATTTTTTTCTATGTAGAACACATAAATATATGCTTATATATTTATGTACTGCTAAGCTTGACTAATATATTGCAACTGTTTCTTTATGACTGTAGGAGACCCCTTTTGACCAACCTGGCTTAGTTCTATGGTGCAAGCAGCCCAAGGGGCTGTTAATGAAAGGGAACAGTTGTCCTTTCTGCTGTGGAGAGCTTAGGATTTTATTTGTAACACCCTAGCATTTATTAATAGCTCACTGTGAATGTATCACTTATTAATCATTCCCACCTTTTCATGTTTACACATTTTATGGTTTTGCTCTAAGCTTTATGAAATAGAGTATCTGCTTACTGGACTTCCTCTGTTTTATCTTATCATCTCATTGGCTCGCGTGTAGGGATAGTATAAATAATAATAACCTTGAGTCCATTGCTCATGCACAAATACTTATGTGGTGCCTTCCCTTTCACAGAGCTATATATTCTGATGGGGATATAGTTTTATTAATTCAATAATTATCTGGGTACCTACTAAAGTGAAATGGATGAAAAGAAGCAGGAAAGGGGGATCGGGAGGGCCTGGGGGTGGGGTAGAGAGTGAACTACAGATCTGAATACAGCTGTCAAGGAAGACAGCTGAGGGGCACAGTGGGCCAGGGAAGGAGCTGCCTGTGCACCTGAGCGTCCAGCCAGAGCATGGTGTGTGCAAAGGCTCCAGGTGGCCGGTGTGTCGGGGACACTGCAGGCAGCCGGTGTGGCTTGTGGAGAAGTGAGCGGGGGAAGCAGATGAAGTCCAGGTGGAGAGCCAGGAGCCAGGCTGTGTGGGGTGGCAGCTCTTAATGGTCACAGTGGATTACAATAGCTGTTAGTTTCTTTCCTTAGGTTGATAACACTGTGTTACGTTAAAAAAAAAAAAAAAAAAAGGAATCCTTAATGTTTTGAGCTACCTACTGCAATATTTACGGGTGGAATGAGGTGCTGTCTGGGGTTTGCGCCATCATGGTGTGTGATGGGGATGGGGTGCCGGGCACGTGGCAGGGCAGCGTAGGCGGTGGGGTGAGAGACGTGGGGGCTGGGTTATGGGTACGTGGAGGTCAGTGTGGTATTTTGTCTCATTTTGTGTAAGTTCAAAATTTGTCATAATAATAATATAAAAAAGAATCACCTGGGGAACCTTTAAGAAATGAAGAACCGCTCGGTGATTGGTGTAATTGGTTTAGGGTGCAGCACAGATACTGAATTCTGTGTTTTAAGCCTCCCAGATTCTGTTAATTTCCTGTTTACGTCCGGCCATCGGTATCAGGTTTCGCTCTGGGTGGCACGGGAGTCAGAACCTTGGGCAGCAGAATGGCTTCTCTTTGAGACAAACCCTTCTGGCTGCTGGGTTGAGAGTGAACCCCAGGGCAGCAAGGAGCAAGGAGGCCCAGGCCCGACAGGCAGAAGTAACGACAGACGGTGTGGCGAGGCCGGTGACAGACTGTCGGGCACATAGAAAGGTGGACAGAACATACACAGTCTCACTCCCACCAGCCACTCCTGGGCAAAGAGGGACCTTCCGAATCCGTGGGGATGACATCCGCGAAAGGCGATGGTGCTTTAAGTCTTGGATGGAAGCTAGGGCCCGAGAGAACAGGGGGACCCAGGGCATGTCCCGCAGCAGGAGGACGCCACATGCCCTTTCAGACATTTGACGTCCTGTAGCGGAAACAATTATACTGCAGTTAGTCGTTGAATCTTTGCCCCGATTTCTGACTGTTCGCGGGCAGGGCAAGGCCGGGAGGTTAGGAAGAAGCAACGTGTCCAGGGCTCAATGTGCAGGAACTTCACTTTCCATAAAGTTTTTTTCACGCACCTGTGAGTGTGCAAGGGTTTGGAAGTGTCCCCAGACCTATTACAACCCACTTTCTTATGTTTTTCTTCTTTATTGATTTTAGAGAGAGAAGAAGGGAGAGAGAGAGAGAGAAACATCGGTGAGAGAGTATTGCTTGGCTGCCTCCTGCATGCCCCCCACTGGGGATCAGGCTCACAACCTGGGCATGTGCCCTGACTGGGAACCGAACTGGCGACCTCTTGGTGCAGGGTCGACGCTCAACCACTGAGCCACACCGGCCGGGCTCAAACCTCCCCTTTCAATAACAGTTCTGGCATGTTGTCCTGTATGGTGGGATCTTACATGTAGAAGCAGAACATTCCCCCTGCCCTAGCCTGTATCTTCCAGATATCACTCCCAGACACTTTCTTCAGTAAACCATGTTTAATCCCCAACTACACATTGTGTGTAAGGCCCTGGACTGGACGTACTGGGAACAAACTGCCCAAGAAGCAAACCTTGTCTTTAGACTGCTTTCCGTTCGGACCCCTCTTCCCCTGACCGTCACCGTTAATGATTATCTCATTTGTCCTGCAGGTCGCTGCTGATGCTAACGCTCATGGAATAGGGCCATGCCTTGCACATGAACGTTCAGATTCTCCAATGCTTAAAGATGTTGGTTGACTGATTTCTAGATAATTTCATGTAAAATGGATAAGACATTTAATTTAAGAATAGTACATTTCCTAACAGTTATCACAGGAGGATGGTCATGACCCCAGCGGATCTGACCTCCAGAGCCGGGAGTTACCCAAATCCAACTCATCGAAGAGCACATGGGAAGGGGTAGCTGAATTGGTTCGATTTCCCAGTGGCACTGACGAAGATCTCAGAGGTGACCAGGATTCTTAGTGCTGGCTTAAGCCTCAGCCCTTTGGCCCAGGCCCATCATGCTGCGGGAGAAGAAATGCCAAGTTGACACTGGCCCAGTTCAGCTCACCTCCAAGAAAACCCTACCTCTGCCTTCCACTTTGAGTTTTCTCTTTGCATCACCCCAACCCTTTTGTATGTCATTTAATAGACAAAATGTAACCTATTTTTTGCTTTAAGTAGAAGTGATTCTGTACCGTGTGTGCGTGTGTGGACACTGTCTCTTTCTTTAGCAACTAAGTGACTCTTGGTGGAAGGACCGTGCTTCCTGCTTCTTCAGAAACCCACAGCAGGTCCTCAAAGACCAGTTTATAAAGAAATAGAATCAACAGAATGCACTGTTCTGTTCATCTATGTTTTAATTAGGACCCTCCGTGGCAGGAGATAAAAACGCAAATCAAATGGGCTGAGGGGAGATAGGGATTTACTTGCTCATGTACCTGAAAAGTCCCGGGACAGGACTGCCTGCCCAGTTGGTGCCAAGAGCACGAGCAAGCCATCGGGGCTTGTTTTCTCTGTCTTCGCTCTGCTGTGTCCTGTGTTATGTGCACCCTTGGGCTCCACTCATTGACTCCTGGAGGTACCATTTCACACAATGTTGACTGCTGGCCCTCCCAGCAGAAAAAAGAACACCCGCCTCTCTCCCCACCCCAGAAATCCCACTGTGCTAAGTTTTTCCTGATGAAATCTTGTGCTCAAGCATGAGCCGCTCACGGCGGACTAGCACAGTGTCCTGCTTGGATGGGCTGGGCTTCCGTCACCTGTTCATCCCTGGAGGGATGGGGGCATCTCCACCAGAAGTACATGGACTGAGAACAGGAGAGGTGGTTCCCTGTGGAAAACCCGAGACCATGGCCAAAAGGAGTGGGTGGATGCTGGGGCATTAACAGTGCATGCAAAATACTTTCTGCAAAGGAAATTTGCAAGGAGTTGGCTGCTATCAAGCATCTAGCAGGAGTCTGGAAAAGATGACAGTTGCCTTTGGTGTGTGCCAACACAATTAGTTCTGTGGCTTTGGGGAAGTGTCTCTCTTGCTCTGAGCTTGCCTTTTAAGTGGGGACACTGCCTAGAGTCACACCAAGGTCTACCCCTCCAAGCGAGGCCATCTGACCTGTCCGTTGTTTGGATTGCTTGCCCTTGGTCTTACGAATAAAATAAGGAGAGAAATTCTCTACAGAACCCACCCGAACAGCCAGACCGCACTTGCCTCCTCTTGCTAGGTTCTCTGTGCGGCTGTCGGATAAATGATTGAGCGGGACGGCGCTCAGTCTTCTGAGCAGCGGCCTCCGCACCCAGCCGGTCCGCGGCTTTCGGGCGTTTGCGTCTGCCTGCAGCGAAAGCACCTAGTGCATGTCACTGTGGACGGAGAGGACTGTCCGTGAAACTGCCGTCCTTTGGCAAGACAGTCACTGTGGGGCCTCCTGAGGGAGCAGAAGACATGGACGGTAACCCTCCAAATCATGTCCAGAGCGGGCGCCAGGGCCTTCCCAAGCGTGTGCACTGACTTCGGGCTTCACACAGCACACAGGGGTGGACTCCAGTTCGGACACTTTCAGGGTACACGCCTCAGCGTTGAGAAGAGGGCTCCAAACATCAGTGATGTCCCAGATGTTGCATTTGTGACTGTAAGGCTCCATGTCTTGACTTCTTCTTACCTGTTCTGTGCAGGCTCCTAACCCAGGTTGGATGTGCCATCTGGACATTTTCTCTTATTTTCCAGTATTGTTATGTGTCATCGTTTATTTTTTAAATAGTTGATATAGCATGTCAGAATTCTAAATGCATTGGAAAGCCCTGACAGGGAATTGCATGCAGCTCATTTTCTTGGTCATAGGCAGGCTTAGCAGTGGTTACTGCTCTTCATGGTCTCTCCTCCTCTGGCACCGCCTCCCAGACATTGGACAGGGTTCTCTGATACATTCCTTTGGGCCATAGCTGATGGGGCAGGGACACTTGTCCCTGCGTGAGCCAATCAGATTATCCCTCCCTGGAATTTGCCAATTGGAGCTGAGTCTGAGGGCCAATGGAATAAAATTAATGTTAGCGCCTTGCAGTAGTATTTCTCCGTCTTTTCTGTTAAGGATGCAGCGTCTAGGAAACTCTGAAAAGTTGTGATTCGTAGGTCTAGATTGCACCCAGAAATCGGAGTTTTACCAAGCACTCTTAGGTCATTCTTATCACCCTGTTGATTTGGAAAACGCTTGTTAGAGAAGGTCTAGGTATCTCCACTATGGGGTCTCCATAATAGGCTTGGTTCTTCCTTACCAAGTTCTTGTAAGTATGCAACGTTTCATTCCACAAGTAAGCCTAATGCATTCTCTGTTAATTGACCAGAATTCGTTTTTATAGCTTATAATAAAAGACTACTAATCTTAAGGAACCAGCCAAACGATATTCCATGTTGAAATCAGCGGAGGGAAGAAGCTACGGGTGAACACGGAAATAGATGCGCAATGGAATGAGCCCGTTAGCTGGTTGGAGAAGAGTCTGTATTATAATATGCATTTGCACGGGGAAGAAGAAAAATATAATAAATGAGGAACTCTGACCCCTTAGGCAAATATACAAACTGTAGTTTTTGCTTTGGCAGATCTACGTGACCTATTATTTTATGTCTGATGCTTTATTTTGCTTTCTATAATTTTATTTTCAGAAAGTAGCTGATGTCCCAGGCTGTCTTGGTCAATATCCCTTTTGTGTGAGAATTTTTCCATCTTTGCACGTAACCTTGATAGATGAGATAAACATATGGTTAAATTGGAAAAGCAACACGACCCCCTGTTTGATAGGTGGGTCAGCAAAGGCTGGCAAGTCAAATGCTTTTTCCTTGAACACATAAGTTGGTAGGTTGTTCAGTTTTTATTCAGTCTCTTAATTCCCGGGCATTGGTAAGTAGCTTCTGCCCACTTGAGTGAGGTGAGTTTGCTAAGTGCCCATGGATGTTCTTGCCAAAGGGTCAAACTCTTAGAGGTCATGTTATTTGGCTAGTGGCTTTACTTAACCAGAAGTACTCAGCATGAGCAGATTTGTAACTCAGCACTCTCCAAATTAATAGCAATGCACCAAGCAGAGGTTTCCAAAATGGGCCCTCTTTGTAAGAAGGAATCTCTTTATATAAGGGATGTATGCTTGCCTGTGTTAGGGTCCCAGGGTAAGAGATACCTGCAATAAGACATTTGTGTTCTAAATTGAGTCCCGCCCCCCGGTATACTTTCTCTCTCCTCTGTTCCCCAGAGCCACGCCCTCGTCTGTATTTGGTGTGTGGATGGGATTTTAAGTCACTTTAGATTTCCCTGACAATACCAGCTTGGACTTGCCTGACAGTGAGACCCTAGGCAGCCCAGACAATGTGATGCAGAATCACAGTGTCCACGGTTCATGCATCCGAACGTTCTTCTTACTCCTCCACCCCCGGGTGTCTCTGGCCCTCTCACCCCGGCAGCTGTGACTCCAGCCGGGACTCCACGGGGGAGTTGGCAGGTGATTAGTGGGCTGTTTATCAGCGAGACTTGGCCACTTCATTAAGCATGTTCACATCTCAGCAGTTCCTCACCAGCGCCCATCCGCACTGTGGCGGCTTTAGGTTGCTGACGTACTAGTACGTGCCCTGGGCAGTGAGCGACTGAGGACCTTCCCGGTGGCGCAGTGGTCGGTGTCCCTGTGTCTTCCCGCGCCTCGGGGCCCCAGGTCGGCCCTCTGAATTCACTGTCAGCAATCACGGCACCTGATCCTGCCTTTTCTCCCCATCGAAGTGCCAGCCATGAGAGTCGCTCACAAATAGCAGAGTGGAATTAACCTCACGAATTCTGAAAACCTTCAAACCGCGGAGCCTCGGTGACCATTGCAACATGGCCCGTAGATCTACGCTCCTGGGCTCCCCCCAGGTGCGTTGCTACTCTGAGATGATTGATGTGTACCTTACAGGTAATTACAACCTTTCTACTGGTCATGTACCTACTTACGAACGAAGAAGACGAGCTGGGGTCATGAGCCTCAGGAGCAAGTGTAGCATCCTTCCATCTTCCACTCTTTCCCATTTCGTCGTGACATGGGATCTGGGGGGTTTGCCTGCCTCGCAGCATCTCCCTTCGTTTGGTAACCGCCCCCTGGGCCTCCCTGGTCTGTGTGGTATGGGTGTTGCGGAGGCCATTCCTGACCCAAGGACGGACCTGTTCACCAGCCTTGGTCAATCAGAACATCGCCTCTTGCTGCCCACAGGAAAGGTTGAGAGGCGCGTGTGGCAGTCACAGTCTAGGCCTCTGGGGGAAGGAGACTCTCTCCTGGTTACCAGGGTTGCTCAGTGATAGCAGTTAACTTGAGGAGAGACAGACACTCCACGGGTCAAACTGGTGTCCAACCAAACGAAGGGGAGCCAACAGACTCGGGGGTCAACGTGAGTTCAGTGAGTGGGCCGCCGGAGCCCCTTGGGAGTGTGGCATACATTGGATTTCTCGGTTATCCTGCCAATAAATTCCCTCTTCTTCAGAGGTGGAGGTAGGTGCGTGAGTCCAGACTGGTGCTCACACCTCTTCCCGCCCCATGTCTGCGTTTGTTTCTTTTTATCCGTCATTGTATGCATCTCTGTCAAAACCCGCTCATCCTCTAGGAGTGAATTCATAGGTCCTGCTTCCAAAGTTGTGTCCTCGACGTCCCCCTAGTCAAACCGAATCGCGTCCTAGATTTTTTAGGCATTTTCCCCGTTTCTATCTCCATTGTTGTAAGCTTCCTAGTGGAACCGTACCCGGAACACTTTAGATAGTCAGTAAAGTAGTGCATTGAAATGAGTGCCTTTGGGGGCGGCGAGCCCTTCTCCTTAAGGGACACTAATTAGGTTCGTGACAAGTCCCCACAGGAGCACTTCCCAAGCTGAGCTGTGGGATCCGGATGGACTTGAAGTCACTTGAGTTGTCAGCTATAAAAAGGTCTTGTGGTAAAAACAAACAAAGAAAAGAAACCTAGAAAACTCTTAAACACAATTAAATTAATGCTTCTCAGGGCCTCTCCTACCCTGGCGAAGGATGTGGCAGTCCGGGCAGGACGTGGGGCCGCGGGCAGAAAACTGTGGGTGTCAGTCACGTCCGGCCAGGAGAGAGAAGCCATAGAGCAATTAAACCTGGGAAGGTTTAATGTGAACTAATTATTAACTAGTTCCAGGGGACTGGCTACGAAGGGATAAAGTGAAACGTAAAGTACTGAAGGACATTCGAACCATTGTCTCCCGTGAAAGGGGAGACAAATGTCCTTCCAGAGGTTCTGTGTCTACCTGCCTAGTCTGCACCATTGTTTTTTAAGAAAACGGTTTAGCCCTGGCCGGTTTGGCTCAGTGGTTACAGCGTCGGCCTGTGGTCCGGAGAGACCCAGGTTCGATTCCCGCTAAGGGCACGTACCTCGGTTGCAGTTTGTCCCCGGCCCTGGTCGGTTGTGCGGGTGGCAACCACTTGATGTGTTCCTTTCACATCGATGTTTCTCTCTCTCGCTCTGTTCCTCTCTCTCCCTCCCACTCTACCTGAACAAAAAATGGGAAAATGTCCTCGGGTGAGGATAAAAAAAAAAAAGAAGAAAACGGTTTAGTTGAAGTACAATATACATATCGAAAAGTTGCACAAACCATATTTATTCAGCTCAATGACTTTTTGGAAAAGTGACCACACCTGTGTAAGTAAAATCCTGATGAAGACAATGGAATCTTCCAATAAGCCCAGGAATCTACTGATGTCCCCGATCTGCCCTTATGATCCTCGTTGTTCATAACCACATTGGTTTTGAGCATGTAATTATATAGTAAAAAATACTGAAAGAATACATTTGGGCGAGGGCTCTCCCAAACCTGAGATTTCCACCTCGTGGCAGCGGGTGTGGCCCATCCCCCTGCACGGCACAGAAGGTCACTGAGGTGCCGCTGGCCGCAGCCGCAAGCAGGAGGCCACCGGCTGAGATCCTCACAAATCTTTCCTGGAAACTGCCCAGATAATGTTCTTGAAGTTGCTCCTCAGATCACAAGTCCAAGGGAAAGGACAATTTATAGTCTTCCTTTGAAATCCACCCTGCTTTAATCCTTCTTGTTTCAGATGCACTGGTATTGACAACCGCCAGGAAAGATTTGATGTTTCCTGAGGGCAGTTAACCTACCTTATTTTTCCCTCTGTGTCCCACAGTTCTCAAAGAGTGCCAAGTGTATCTTTTTCCCTTTTCCAACTTTAAACTGAGTTTAAGACACTTGCAATGTTCTACCCATCGTAATGTATGTTAGACGTTCAATAAGAATTCTAGTTGAAAGCCTATTTATTCTGCAAACACTTCCAAGACTTACCCAGCTGGACATTTTATTTCTTACTGATGGTTCATTTTACTTAAAACTTTATTTAAATTTTATTGCTTTTTGTATATATTCCTTAGCTTCCTGTTATAAGGTCCCCGGGGAAGTGTCTGACTGATGTGACGTCTTAGCAGTCTTGATGGTGTCTAAGTGATTGCAGCTGAAACACAGAGAAAATTCTATTCCTACTGGGTTAAGAAATGAAGATGTTGACTTCTCTCACATAACAAGAGGCCTGGAGGCCAGTGGTTTCATGATGAGCTTATTTGTTTAACAACCCACATAGACGGGTAGCTCTTTCCCCTCACCCATCCTACCACCTACAATTTCTTGGTTTTCAAACTTGTCACCTCAAATTCACAAGATGAATATTGTGCCCTAAGTGTCAAATCCTCACATGAGAATATCCACAGAAGGAGGGAGGAATTAGCGTCTCTCACATCAGATCCAGATCATCAGATCATGTCCAACTCCAGCGACCCTGGGAGAAGGGAGATCCGGCATTTGTAGCACTATCGTGGGAATGGATAAGGGCTCTGACAATGCCTGATGAAAGGCAGCCTGCAGTGTGAGCTAGAGTAGGTGCTCATTAAACACTCACTGAGTGAATGAGCAAATGACAGTTTTTGGTATGGGCTTCTTGCATTCCGTGTGATTTACAGGGTCCCCACCCTAAGTGAGCTGTTGTGCCCAGTGAGCAAGACGTGGCCCCTGCTCTCCAGTTACTTGTTCTTTAGCACATTACTTCCTTCATTTCCTGTCTTTGAAACACCATGCAGGTAATCTTTAACTGGCGTGAGTAACAGGGTCAGAGGCGACCATGAGAGAGCTGGCGGAGTTTGACGTCCTAACGTCCTCCCTCGCCTACGTGCTCTGTCCATCTCTTCTTTCGCCTGCGAGGGGTCTTCTTTCTTTTCTCACTATTGGAAACATCTCACGAGACTCAGTTACTACCCGTTATTATTTGCATCATTATTTTCCACAAATGTTCAGTGAGTTCTTTTCCTGTGCTAGTATTAGACTATGGGCTCAGCATGCATGATCACGCTTAATCTTTACTTTAACCTCATTAAGGAGTTAAGATTAATAATAAATAATTTTCCCCAAGGCTATTACAATGCAGATCTAGCATTTGAACCAAGATCTGTCAGATGTCAAAGATCATTTTCCTAACCAGAAGCCTCCGCTGCCTCCCACGAGAGATCCGCTTACGCACCTTTTCCTCTGTCAAAACTTATTTGCCTTGTGTGCCGGCCGTCCTCTGGTGTCAGCGGTGCTGACTTCCCTCTGGCCGCGACGGTGACTGCTGCCTGACTCCCCCCGCGCCCTGGTTTCCGACACTGGCCGGCAGACAGCACAAATCCCTGGAAGGGGGGAGACACGAGGTGAGACAATCACCAAACTTTCTGCCCGAGGCCTTCTATGGTTTGTAGGACAGTGTGAGGCGACCAATGAAAGCGGAGCGCTCTCCCCAGCCGAGGAGGGAGAGTGGAGCCTGGGGGCTCTAGGCAGCTGGGACCTGCTGGGGCGAGTCCAGAAGATGCCGGAGCATGCTTAGATAGAGCTGCTACGTTTTGCCTAGGTGTTCCCTGAGTCTTTGGCTAAATTCTAAGCTGCACATACATGGGATAAAACTTATGAGACCGGGTACAGAAAAACTACTAGAGACTTAAATTTTTTTTTCTTTTATTGACTTGAGAGAGAGAGGAAGAAAGAGAGAGAGAGATGATAACATCGATGAAAGAGAACATCGATTGGCCACCTCCTGCCTGACCCCCACTGGGGATCGGGTCCACAACCTGGGCATGTGCCCTGAAGGCGACCTCTTGGTGCCTGGGTCGATGCTCAACCACCGAGCGACACTGGCCGGGTGAGACTTTAATCTTTTACTTCTCAGCTTTGGTTTTTCTTCCTGGTCCTTGGTTGGTTTGTAAGCTCCTAGAAGGCAGGTACTTTATAGTATTATTGCTTTTTTGCAGCTTTTCTTCTAGCGCTTTTGCCCATAGTATGTGCTTTAAAAATGTTAATTTATAATTGATGTTGGGAAATTGATGAATCATTCTTGCTATGTATTATATTCTGCTTTTTCCAGGTAAGGATTTGGGGTGTTGTGTTTTATCTTAATTTATTTGTGTTTTTAAAACCTTTTATGCTGATGATAATGTTGATGATGATGCCTGGCATATTTAGCACATCCATCTCCCTCCCCCCAGTGAGTGGTAACGAGGAAGGGACACAGGCACTGTGGAGAGCTTTCGTGGAGAAGTGACTGGTTGTATTAAGGCGCAGAGGTAATGCCTCCATTGGAATGTAAGCTTCATTAGGAGAGAGATTCTTGCTATTTTATTTACACTCATAGTGACCATTCAATAAATTGTTGAGCAAGTGAAAGAGTAAAGAGCTGTTTGATAGCACCTGCCTATCAGGGGCTTCCACTCAGATCACCCAGGAAAGTAGTCCCCAGGGAGAATCAGTATGAAGCAGCTTCAAGCAATTATCAAGCAAAAAAAAAGGCACAAAACCCTTTGATATAGACTTTATGAATTACCCCACTGTCCAGTATTGATACACGTCTGTTTGGATCAAGGCCTTCATGACTATCTGAACAAACAGAATTAAATTGGTCTCAGTTCTGCACTGAAATTTGAGTTGTAATATGGACAGTTTGGCAATGCCCAAATGATTAAACGGAAAACTCTATGGTACATTTACCATGGAATACTACTTGGCTGTGAAAAAGCAGGAAGTCTTACGTTTTGCAATAGCATGGATGGACCTGGAGAGTGTTATGCTAACTGAAATGGCCAGTCACAGAAAGATAAATACCATGCGATTTCACTTAAATGTGGAATCAAATGAACAAAATAAACTAACAGAATAGAAAGACTCACAGACACAGAGAACAGACTGATAGCTGTCAGAGGGGGAGGGGAGGGAGGCTTGGTGAACAAAGGTCAAGAGGTTAAGGGAAAAACCCTCATAGACAGACAGCAGTATGGTGATTACCAGAGGAGGGAGAAGAGGGTGAAGGGCGGGTGGGGGGCACACGGGCGGATGAACGGTGATGGAAGGAGACTTGGCTTGTGGTGGTGAGCAAACACCATACAGATGATGTATTACAGAATTGTACCCCTGAAACGATATATTTTATTAGCTAATGTCACCCCAATAAATTCAATTTAAAAAAAAAATAAATAAATAAATAGAGATGCCAAGAAAGAAAAAACGTCTTGAAGAAAAAAATCCCCAAACTTTTCCCCCCAAAGTAACATGGCTGATTTTCAGTGTTTACTTCAGGGTCCCTTCTCAGCATTCGGGTTTTTCCGCCTTCATCAATCACTGTCAATTTGAAAAAGTACAATACTTAGGGTCATTTATCTAGACCTATTGGAGTCTAAAATTAGGCAGCTTCAGTCAAATCTATGTGAATAAAGACTGTCATTTCTGATTAATGACATGTGACTTGAATGTCGCACAAAATCATTTGTGCCATCCAAGCTTTGCAGAAAGGCTGTTATGTAAGGTCCTTCCCCTAATGTTTCTGCTTTTCCCGCTAAGACTCCGAGGGGATCCAATTTCTCTGTAGGAAAAAAAATGTTTAATGATTTCAGTTGTAATTGTTACTCAGGTTCTTGGTGTGTTGGACCAAGAATGTTTTTAAGTTGAAAATCTCTTCCACGGGGTGGTTAGGCCAGCTTATGACATTGCTGTTTTGCAGTTTTTGTTGCCAACATAGCCTTCCCTATTATTGAAGAAATAATCCATGTAAGACACTAATCTTACTCAGTTGATGTGGAAAAAAGAGAGAGTGGAAAACATGCCAATTCGTTGTCAATTACACTTTCCATGACTCATCAACTCCCTTCTTGAAGCATGAAACGCCACTGCAGCATCGCCCCAGAAAGAGAGAAGAAACATTTAGGAAACAAACTTTGAAGGAGAAAAAGCCAGGGCTGAAATAATGAAAGAGAACATTTTCATATAAAGTGACACTGTGTCATCCTGGGCAGTTTTGCTCAGCGGTTAGAGCATCGGCCCGTGGACCGGAGAGTCTGGGGTTCGGTTTCTGCTAAGGGCACAGACCTCGGTTGCAGTTTGTCCCTGGCCCCGGTTGGGGTCGTGTGGGTGGCAGCCACTCGATGTGTCTCTCTCACATCGATGTTTCTCTCTCTCTCTTCCTCCCTGTCTCCCTCCTGCTCTATCTGAAGATAAATGCAAAAGTGTCCTCGGGTGAGGATAAAAAAATATAAATAAAGAAAAAAATAAAGTGACACTGTGTCTACCTCTCTTAATGGTATCACCCAGTCTCAGACTGTTTCCACGGAATCTCTTTGGGAATTCTCTTTTCTCACTGGGACTATAAGAGGAGACTGGCAACCCCCGGCACTTAGCACTCTGTGCTAAGTGTGACTGAGGTAAGTGGCCAGGAGAATGTGTTGGGGGGGGACTGCTTCTTCCCTGTCCCTGGTGTTTCCTCCAGGGTGGAGGGAACTCTTCAGACGAGGCACTCTGGTCTCCCCTCTTCATCCGTGCCTTGGGGAGGAAGGGTGACGGTAAATATGAGAGGGGTGACTGGGTACAGTAGGCTCTGGTCTGAGTTTATTCCTCTTGGGAGTAGGCTGCCCACAGGGAGCATAGTTTCTCTGCTTCTCTTTCCAGTCTTCTCTTGCCCAGCGCTGACGACACTAGACAGCTAACTCCTCTTGGTGTGGGCTTCAGTGTCAGTAAGCTCATGTGACGTCGTTCCTGGTGGGTCACCCCCTTGGTCTCTATTGACTTAGTAAGAGTGATATTTTTGGCTTTAATACTTTTTTCTTTGTTTCTTCAACTTATGTAGACTCCAGCTGCGGTTGGAAGCTCTACATGTGAGGACTTCCTCCAGACTCTGAAATACATGTGTCCTTTGGGTCACAGCAGGAAAGTGACAGAAACAACATTATATTTGGCAAGCCTGATAGTATCTTGGTCCCTTCCCAAGAACCCTATAAGTATCTCTAGCTCTTTCTCTTTTTTTGAAACATGTCCTACAGTAAATTAGGGAGCCCTTATTGTGTGCTAAGCTCTGTTTCAGGTCTCGATATCAATACAAAAGAGCCATGAAACAATGTAATATTGTACTTAGGATAAAACTCACTTTTTTAAAAAGGCTCAAAAGATCATAAAACATACTGACTTGTTTTTGGATTGGGTGCTATGTGTTCAGAAGAAAGGGAAAAGGGTGAGGGCTGGGGTGAATGGGGAATGCTTCGTGGAGGAGATGGCGTTGCAGTTGAACTGAGCCTTTAAGGATGAACAGATTAGACTGACGCAGGAGGAGCCACGTTAGCCATGGTTCTCTTGGTTGCTGGTCATGGAATCCAATTCCAGCTGGCTTAAGGGAGGAAGGGATGCCTTGGTTCACATCTGAAAAGCCCAGAGGTGGCACTGTGTTTAGGCAGAGCTGGATCCAAAGTGCCCAGGGGTGGTCTCTAAGTTTGGTCTCATCTTTTCCATCTCTTTCCATCTGCTTTACCTTATTTTGACTTTATCCCTAGGCAGCCTGTCTCTTTGGTAGCAAGATGTCTGCAGAACTTCCAGATTAAAATCTCATCAGCAGCCCCAACAAAAAGAAAATTCTCTCTTCCAAACCGTTCACAAAGTCTGGAATTCAGTCCAATGGACTCCACGTCATGTATCTGTCCTTAAAGTAGTCATTGTGGCTCCCTGGTCCTTATTCTCTGTTGAGTAGAGATTAGAGTCATGCGGATTAAAAGTAGGGGAAGGATGTTTTCAATGGAAAATTGGGGTGCCATCATCAAGACACACAGGGGAGCAGATGTTAAGATAGATAAATATAAAACATGGTTATAAGAGGCAAATCAACAAATGTACGGGGGAAATTTGGTTTAACCAAGAGGTGTTCTAGAAATAGAAGAAAGTACAGGGAGCTGGCTGTAGCAGTAAAACTTGGTTAGAAGGACATCATTGTGGGGAGTATGTTGTGTTCCTGGAAGAAAAGAGAATAAAGGTTGATTACAATGTAAAATTATCTTGGACATAGTGAGTAAATAAAACTAGAAAAATAGTGTGGGCCGAAACAAAGAAGGACTGGAAGTTATCTAAAAGCTAGATTTCCTGTACTGTGTGAAAGCAATTAGCCACTGAGAGATGGTAAATACCTTCTTTAAATGTTGCACCACATCATTTGCTGTGTCAATATACTAAAAAAGACCTCCCTATCTGTTTTCCTTTTTTGGATGGAAAAGCAGTTGACTCACCAACATGCATTCCTCCCAGAAAGCTTGGTGTAAACCAGCCAGATAAGCCCTTTGCTTGAGTAGGTCACATGGGCATAGATTCAACTCCATCTCATGACAGGCGGCAAATCTGTTGGAGGAATTTCTGTAGAAAGTTTTCTTTTTCCTGAGAAAAGGCTCAAAAGAGAGACTGTTTTCTTTTTCCACGAGAAGCTGGACTTGATATCTAGAGCTGATGAACTCTTTATTACCTGTCTGAGGATGGAGCCCACACCAGGAGAAGTAAGTATCTTGATTCTTGATGTCATTAAGCTGGTCAAAGTCTTGCCGTCTACGTTACTTTGGGCTTTCTCTTTGTGGCATGATAAATATCTTTATTGTTTTATCAATTTGAGTTAGGTTTCCTGTGATTTGCAGCCAAAAGCAACCTAAGAGATACACTTTTGATATTGAAAGCCTGAACATAGAAATCCTTATTATGGCCCTGGCCGGTTTGGCTCAGCGGTTAGAGCGTCGGCCTGCGGTCCAGAGAGACCCGGGTTCGGCTCCCGCTAAGGGCGCGTGCCTCGGTTGCAGTTTGTCCCCGGCCCTGGTTGGTCGTGCGGGTGGCAGCCACTTGATGTGTTCCTTTCACATCGATGTTTCTCTCTCTCTCTCTCTGTTCCTCTCTCTCCCTCCCACTCTACCTGAACAAAAAATGGAAAAATGTCCTCGGGTGAGGATAAAAAAAAAAAAAAGAAATCCTTATTATAGTCATTTATTTATTACCTACACAATAAAGTACTCATTAACATATAAAAGAAAAAATTACACTATCATGCATAGAATTGTGTGCAGATAGATAGATAGATAGATAGACAGACAGACAGACAGACAGATAGATAAATTGGTACCACCATCTCATTAAAAAAAAAGTCTAGGAGGAAACTGACCAAAATCTTACTAACTCTTTTTAGGGACTTAATCACAGATGATATGATATTTTTCTTCTTCCTGTTTTTGTTTTCAAATGTTATATTGGGAAATGTGTTGCTTTTATAAAAATTAGAAATATAGGGGTTTTCTTCCAAGATCAACCCAAATTCTATTAATCTGAATTTTGAGTAATGAGCTATAGTTGATATTTTAATTTTCTGGGTAATTCAGAACCCTTTGATTTCAAATGTTGTGATTGAAAATAGTTCCAAATGTATGAGTCACTTTTCTATCTTGGGAAACTTGTATAGTAACCAGAATGGAATTTTTCTTTACTGATGGCAAATATCACAGACTTCAAGATCATATTTCTGAAGGTCAAGGCCTGGAGATACAGGCTGAGCTTGTGTTGGAGATTAGGCTTAATCTGCACAGATTAACTACCATCCTGGAAATCGCCTTTTCTTCCTGTCCTGTGAGGAGTTCCTGAGATTCATTTGTACTCTATTATTTGAATGATTCACTTAGTATTTCTTTTTAAATTGGTCTGTTCCCCTTTTAGAAAAATTTAAATGAAAAAAAAAAAAGTGTATCACTACCATATAATGAAAACTGGTATGATTTGAGATAAATAGCAACCTATAAGGATAACCCAAATAAAACGTAATGATATTAATCATATTCTATCTTGATACTGAAGGTTCTGAGCAAGGGTCCTAATTTGTCTTTATTTAAAAGGGAGATGATCAAGTGGTTTTGGAGGGCCTATTAGTACTAAACCGAGTCTTCTTGAGTTGAAAAGGATTAACTTTCGTGCTAAGAAATTCAGTATTAAAGTTGCTTCCCAGTGCCACTGAGTCTCATCCTCTAGGCCACGAAAATCGCTCGTCTGCCACTCAGTATGTGCTGTCCGCTGCATCCCACCTTCCAGGAGACAAGGAACTCCGTCAGGGGCTGTGCATTAGAAACACCCAGACACACTCACACATACACACACACTCACACACAGTCATATACACCCACACACTCACATACACTCACACACTTATACACACACTCACACACTCTCTCTCACACACTCACACACTCTCTCACACACACACACGCATACTCCCTCACACTCACATACTCTTATACACACACTCACTCACACTCACGCACATGCACACTCTCACTCATGTGCATGGGAACCCCCGCAGTGCTTATTGAAATACCACAGAGATTCTGACACAGGTTAGGTGTAGGTCCTCAAAATGTGAATTTCTAACCAGAGCCCAGGGGACACGAACACATGCTCCCTTGGAGAATCACCGCACGCAGTGGTAGCAGACCCCACGTATCAGTGACTTCAAAACAATTCTGCCTTCTCAGTTTTGTCGATGCCAATCCAATTGGTCTTTATGGGAAGAGGAGCCAGGAGCAGAGCTGAAATGCGATGAATTAAGATGCACACATTTCTTAACCTTTACTCCAGCTAGGAGTACATCCATTCCTACAAGTTGAACGGCAGCTTAAAGTAAATAGATCTGCTCTGAGAAAAGGTCAGTACACATGTTCTGCTACAATCTAATTTCAGTCTATTGCCCTGTGCCCTATTACTCGCTCTGGTGCAAGAGGGACAATGGGGAAAAGCTTGAATTTAATCGTCTCTTCTCTACTAAAAGCTCCTTGGCCCGCAGAATATTCATTAGCGCTAGAGGGACGGCTGCAGAAGGCTGTCCTGTCCAGCCACAGCGCCCATCACCGCTGCTCGGACACGCCTGCCTCTCGGGCCTCCATCCGGCTTGGGGGAAGGCTCCTTTGACATCTTACAATGGTCCTCGAAGGTCCCCTTGTCTCATCCCTCACTGCGCGTCGTTACCAAGAACCCGAGACCAGGAATTATTTCAGAAAGGGCACGAACACGTCTTCCCGTGGTGTGCTAGCGATTTGCCAGCCCTTCTGCCGAATGTGAAATCGCATTTAGTTTCTATGACTTAATAATTACTTTAATTTCACTTCATACTGTTCTGAAGAACTCTTTTTGAATGAAGGGCACTTACCACACTTCTAGTGCTCGCTTGGAACACACACAGCCCATCAGAATGTGTAGAATTAAATAAAAGAGTAATTATGAGAGGCTGTGATGTGTTATAACAGATGTACCAACACAAGGCTGGATCAGCTCATTGCTCAGAAGAGAAATAATTTATGAAAGCGGTTTTAGCACAGATCTTACAAGCACAAGTGGAAGCATTTAACAGGGCAGAGGAGGAGGAAAAAACGAAAGTTTCTGAAGCATGCGATTTAATAAAAGGATTCTAATTATTTTCATTATCCTGTGGGCTCATTCCCATTCAGGTGCATCTTCCCACAGTTCTTGGGGTTCAGTTCCGTTCTGAATTGCCTGTCCACGGGAAAGAGGCCCCTTCTGGGTTCAAAGCCCATGAAGGAAAGATCGCTGTGGGTAGGCTCGGAGCTGCGAGGAGCTATGGAAGATCTCCTACCCTAAGGGTCTAGAGGCGGCCTCAGGTCAACCCAACTCCTCATCTCACCCTTCCTGCAGGGGACCCGGGGGTGCTAGGAGGCAAACCCACGTGGGGGAACCTGAGAGTCTGCTCCTGGCCATAGTCTGCATCTTTGGTGTCCCTTCCCACTGGCCCTAAGGTGTAAGTTAGCCAGCCTCTCAGGGATGGTTTCCCGGAACACTGCCCCGTTGCAGCCGCCGTGTACTTAGAGCTCATCAGCTCAACTCGACTTCTTTCAGTGCCCGTTTTATAGGGTTTAGCTTTTGCCGCCGATGCAAACACTCGCTAGGCACAGTGAGGGGAGGGTAGAAAGCAGCTTCTATCCTCCTAGGGCTGATGATGGACTGACAAGTCACGGCAAGCCCACGCACTTCCGAGTTGGGAACCCCGAGTGTGTTAGCTGAGAGCTAAGGAGAGGACACACGCACGGCGGCGTCTAATCGCTCATGCGTGGCCGGAGGGGTAGGCTTTGCGATGCTTTTCCGAGGACCCCGGTCTGGCCTAGTCTGGGGGAAAGCCCGGACTTCAGGTGACTTGTGGTCGTGAGCAGGGGGGCCTTCTACCGGGTGGCGATTCCAGATGTCATCTTTCCTTCGGACCCTTTTCACAAGCCCTCGGTACAAGGCGTGTGGATGGAATCACAGACCGCATAGGGCCGCTTTTCATGTGCCTTTCCTCAGGCTTTTTAACCTGAGCTCCATCTACAATCAATTTCAAGTCTGTAAAAGCTTTACAAAGGCCTATGTGTTTGTGCCCAAGGTGGTCTGCCCACAAGGAGGCCTTCGCTTTCTGAGGACGGGTATGTTCCCTGGTCATCCGAGTGTCCAACCAAGGCGTTCAGGACCGAGCTGTTTCCTGCAGAAGCACTACCCCTGGTGGGTGACTGTAATGGAATATAGGGACCTTGGTGGTCCAGGTCGGGAGTGGCACAAATGCCCAGGGCGAGAAATGGGCAAACGTGCTTCTTTCATGTATTCCTTCCCTTAAATGTGGGGTTGGTGGTGACTGGGCAGAGGGTGTGTGAGCTCCAGTCGTAGCTGAATCGGCCGGGCTCCAGCCCACACGCCTGGACCACATGACTCCTGAGACTCACTCCCCGGGGTTGCCTGTGTCCCATCCACCAACAGGCCTGACAACAGCCGTGACTCTCGTCCCACACGTGGACTTGGTGGGGATCAAATAAGATAAGATGTGCAAAACATAAAGAGACATTCTGGGTCCAGTATAAATAAATAAAAATGGTTGTTTATGGTAATAAAATGGAGAGAATGGAGCACGCATTGGAACCAGCATCCACCGGTTTGATCAAGTCCAGACACTTTGGCAGTTTCAATAAATCTCATGGCTTTATAGAGTTTCTACTGTTTACTTGAAAAAATCATAACATTTTCCAAAAAAACAAATACCGGCCTCTTTCATTTGGGCTGCCTTGCAGAGCGGGGGGTTGGGGGGACATGCAGATGGTTTCCAAATGGGCTGAGAGGCAGCGGATTAATCGTCCTTTTCATCGGCCGGGAGACCCTGGCTGGAGGAGAGCTGTGCCTGCCGAAGGCCACCAGCGCGAGGACACCTGGGCTCTGCCCTCGGCTCGCCTGCTTCCTCCAGAGCACGCCCTGACGACATCCCGGGAGGCAGCACACAGGTGTTGGTGCTTCTAGAGCCGTCTGCTGACTGTGGCCTTTATACCCCTTGGGAAACCACCCTCTCTCAGCCCCAGAAAGGTCCTGCGACCCAGGCCTGGCCACCCAGGGCCAAAGAGACTCCATTCTGGAGCCAGCGTTTGGACTATCGGAAGGAGGACGCCCTTCCCTCGGCCCCGGAAGGACGCACGATCGGAACCGTGGTTCCTGAGGGCCAGTGCCCAGGAGGCGAAGCCGAGAGCTAAGGACCCTGCTGTGGACGCGTCTGGCTGTGGCCCCTCAGCAAGCCCCCCAGGGGAGCTCAGGATAGTTGGACGACCGAGCTACCTTCCCAGGGGCGAGTGGGACCAAAGTAAAACAAAGGAGATCGTGACCAGTTCCACGGGCTTACGGAGCGCGCGTGCTTTCTCCTTGGAGCCAAGCTTCCGAAAAGACCCCTCTCCCCCCACATTGGCCATCTTATCTAACTGGAAGCACACACATATCGTGTTTTCTGTGTGTTCCTGAGGTTTTTCCACGTCCGAGGTGTGCCTCCCCGTGGGAGGGTCCCTGTGGGATTCGTTCTGTCTCTCACTTGGCCTGCAAAGCCGCTTCCACTGTCCTTGCTCAAAACTGACCTCCGCTGGGCCCTCGGGACCATGGGGGTGTTGGTTCTACTCTCGAGGGCCAGTGGTCCCTCCAGGGGCCTGTGTGTACCAGAGTGGACAGACCGCTTAGCCTGAGCTAAGACTTGCCTCTCTTACCAGCCACAGGAGTCATGGCAAAGGAGCTCAGTGGAGCTTACTAGGACCTTCCCAGGTCCAGGGGCCGGGAAATGATCGGTACAGAGAGCGAGACTCCTCATTTCTTCTGCATCTGCCATGTCGTCGAGACTTGTGTGACCCCTGTGTCACGGACTGTACCTGTGCCTGACTGCCGGGCTGCACTGTGGGTGTGGGGAGGTGGCTCAGGGGACACAGCCCCTCAACAACCTGGATCAGACATTCACCAAGCCTCAGAGTCATGTTAGTTTCCCTTGTTCCTCTCCCATGGGGCCCTCGATCAGATCGCTCAGGCTGACAGGGGCCGGAGGTTCCGTTTCACCCCATTGCCAAAGCCCTCTTTCTCCCCTGCTATCACCTACCCCGAGAGCCTCCCCATCCAATAGCTCAGAGCAAGAGTTCTGTCTGTCAGTGACCTCTACCAGAAGACACCAGGTCTCGGGTCCCCCGCCACAGAGCCATCTTCACAACCATCATCCAGTGGGCTGTGCCCCTCACAGAGTGCTGTCACATACAGCCTCGTCCGCGCTCCAGAACACCCGCTAGGTCAGGACACCCATGTTTGAACGGTGCCCACGACCAGGGCGTGCGTAAGGGGCGCGGCCAGCTGGGAGGACGCCTGCTCATCACCCTTCCCTAACAGCAGCTGCTGGGCCGAAGATTGGGCCTAAGCCCAGCCTCGCCAGTTCTCTGCCTAGTGCCTTCTTTAGCCTCTCGGGATAGAAACAGAGCCCCCCAAACCCTGTTCCATCTGTGAAACTTTGAGCCAGTTGGGCTGGAAATGCAACCCAATCTCTTACAGACACACGCACAGGACCCTTTAGCACCTCTCTCGGAACCGACGGATCCTGAGGGTCCCAAAGGCTCAAGGACAGGGTGATGGGGAAGGTACTTCAGACCCCGGAGCGGAAGTTCTCCTTTGCCCAGTGACTTGTGATTATTACGAATGATAAAAAGGTCCGGTGCTTTATTATTCTTACTTTTAAAAATTCTGGAGCAAATGTTTCTCTTTGCACCATAACTGATCATTCTAATTTCCTTGCTTTTTGCTATAATAAAAATTGACGTTAAAAGATGCCCGAGGCAGTGTAATGAGAAAATGAAATTAGTTTTTCAGTTGACTGATCAAAAGCATTTTATATGTGATAATAAACAGTTTATTTTACTCTTTTGCTTATGACATAATTAATGGCAAAAATATTTTCCTGAAACTCATATTGTCTGCCGAACACCCCTTCCAAGTTCCAGGAAAATAATATTTTGTAATTCTCCAGACTGGACAAAAAACAAGCAACCAGACGAAGAAACAAACGTTGCCATCTTCTGCTGAAGGGAGTTTCTGATCGTTATTTAACCCTTGATGATTTGAGCTACTCTTAGACCAATGAGGTCAGAGAAAATGCTTGTCTACTTCCTTTCCTTTCTGGGGACAACATATTTCTCTATTGAAACGAGAGCCAGCCTTCCCCGTGGTCTTTCTTGTTGCAATCCTGTTCCTAAAAAGCCCAATAAGCTCAAGTTTGTTGTCAGGAGTGAAGGGACAGGTTAGAAAAACGTGTAGACGGGTTGTAACCCAGCAAACCGATTTCAAACTTTTGCTGATTTTTGACTTTAAAAAATGAATCGCTTTTCTCCACTAGCAAGATAAGACCACGATGGATTTGAATGAATGTTGAATTTGGATTTGAAGACCTGGCTACTAATCCCAAAGACCTCCTTGCCCACGTGTGGGTGTGGTGTTTCAGTTTCATTTAGCTGTATCTCAGTTTCCTCATCTGTGCAACTTTCCAATTTATCTTAATAATAATAGTAGTGGCATTTACTAGGGACTCGCTTTGTGCTAGGTTCACCTAGATGTGAATACAAAGGCATTTCTTAAAAAGCTGCTTCTGAGACCAAAAACTGCTGTCACCCTGTATCAGCTTTTGCTGCTGGACCGTTACTCCAACATGTCGTGGCCTAAAGCAATAACCATTTTATTTAGCTCATGATTCTGAGTTGTCTGGGTCATTTTTTCTGGCCTTGGCTGACTTGCCTGATCTCCGGCTCTCTGGTATCTGAGGTCAGCTGGTGTTTTGGCTTGGGGCTGGATGGCGTAGGAGCCCCGCCCCATGAATCTCTGGAGGTTGGCAGGAGGGCTGGGAGCTAGGACAGCTGTCCTGCTGTTCTTGCTCCCTATGGTCTCCCATCCTCCAGTAGGCTACCGGAGCTTGTTCACCTGGGGTCTCAGGGTTCTAAGAGCAGCAAGAGAAAGAAAGCCCCAGTGTAAAACACTTTTTATTTTTTTAATTTAAATTCTGTTTTTATTGTTGAAAGTATTACAGATGCCTCCCTTTTTACCCATTGACCCCCTCTTTCCTGCTCCCAACCCCATCCTGCCTTCCCCAGCCCAGTATCTGAGTTGATTGGTTGTGCAAATATCCATATAAGATCTTTGGTTTATCTCTTCCCATCCTTCTGAGGTTTGTCACCCGTTCCCTAGTTCCATGAGTCTGGATCTCTTTTGGTCGACAGCTTACTTGGTTCATTATGTTCCACAAGTAAATGAGATCATTTTTTAAAGTCTCTGCTTGCATAAACGTTTGCAATCATCCCATTGGCTAAAGTAAGTCACATGGCCTAGCCCAGAGCCCACAAAATAGGGTACAACCCAAGAGAGCAGACTATTTGCAGCCTCTTTGGGGTTCTACCATATGACCTAAAAAAACATTCAATACCAAGAGTGGTTGATTCAATTATGATTCATATTTGCTCTGTGCACAAAGTCTTTGCATGTGCTGTTCCTTCTGTCTGACATGCGCTTTTCTCTTCATTTATTTAACTCACTGTATTCCTTTAGAGTTCAGCTTGAGAATTCTTCCTTGGTTCTTGGATTAGGTGAAATCCCATCTCTAAAGATCTCACAATGCCTTGTACCTTCGCCTGTAAACCTCCCCACATTTGGAATTTTAACTTAATTTTCATGGGTATCTAATGAATATTGGTCATCCCACCAGAATGCAAGCTCAAGAGCAAGGTAGTGTATCTGGTTTTTACTTACTCCTGTGGCCTCAGTCTACTGGGTGTCTGGTCTAGGGCATCAACACGCTCATTAAGTAACTGTGTTTGGTTCACCGTGAACTTCTATCAATGTCACTGGGTTGTCACCATAGAAGTCTTACATATCTGTCATTAGATTTATTCCCAAGCACTTGATGTTTATGGTACATTTTAAAACTTCATTCTTTTCTTTGTTGGTGGCAGACAGTAATGAAATTGAGTTTTACGTGTCAACCTTGTGACCAGAGACCTTGCTAAATCCACTAATTCTAATACTTTGTAATTCTTTTGCATTTTCCTTATATGAAATTATGGTATCTGGAGAAAATTACTTTTATTTCTTTCTTTTAATTCTTAGCCCAGGACCTTCATTACAATGTTAATCAGAAACAGTGATAGTGGGCATCCTTATTTTGTTTCTGATCTCAGAGGAGAGCATTCAGAAATTCACCACTAATATGAGATTTGCTAAGTACTTATTTTTAATATAACCATTATGAAAACTTTCAAATATACATAAAGGTAGAAAGAATAGTGATATAAGCTCCATGTGCCATCACCAGACTGTAACAATTATCAATATGTTGCCATTCTTGCTTAACTATAACCCCACATTTTTATTTCTCTGCTCATAAAATAATTAAGTATATTTTGAATAAATAAGTAAATGAATGCCATGAATTTCCTAAATAAATGCCATGAAATTCTATGTTAACCATAAAATATATAGTAGATCATTTTGTATGAACATACAAAAATGCCCACCATGTGGTAAATGAAAAAATATGTATATACATACACACACACATCCTATTTTTGTCCTAAAGCTAAATATGTATAGGAGCATCTCTCTCTACATATGTATATACATAGAACAAAGGATGCTCATCAAGCTGTTAACTGAGGTCACATCTGAGAGGAAAGGATGACATTGTTATTTTCTCCTTGCACACTTCTGTTTTATTGGAATTTCCTTCAACGAGCATGAATTGCTTTTGTAATTTAAGAAAACCAATAACGGCAAAATAGATTATTAAACAGCTAGTTTGTGAGCACCGAGTAAAGAATACAATGATCCAAAAGCTAACAAGCTATGCAGAACCAATTTCATTTTTGTCTACCTCTTTTTTTGTTTTAAATGATTATCAGACTGGTAGCTCAAGGGAATGCGAAGACTAGTGTATCTTAACACCTCCTGACCTGGCCTCCTGCGATGCCCTTGTGGACAAGGTGGGGACCTGCAGGCTGAGGCGTGTCTGCCACCCACCAGTGTTTATTGAGAACCTGCTATATGGCGTGCACGCTTCCAGGATCTGCAGGACAGCACCAGACAAGTCCGACGGGTTCTCTGGCCCCAAAGATCTTCCATTCTAGTTGGGGAGCTGTGACCATACAGACGAACAATTACACATCAAGATGTCATCTCTGACGGCGTTCGAGTAGAGGATGTGATGGAGAGCAAGGAACTAGCTACTGGATGGTCAAGAGAGGGTCTAGGGGTGGGGCTTTCAAGCTGAGATCCGAAAGCTTAAGAAGACCCACCCAGGTGAAGTCGAGGGAAGAAATCTACACAGAGGACCTGACGGACGTGAAGCCACCAGGAAGGAGCGAGCTGACTGGGCTCAACGGAGGCTGCCGGGCAGAGAGCTAAGGGGGTAGTGGAGGAAATGCGGGTGAGGAAGGAGTCAGGGCTCAGGTTAGGTTGAGCTGTGACGCTAACGTAAGGATTTACAGTTTAATCTCATTGCAGATGGAACAACCATGGAAGGATTTTAAGCAAGGAAGTGAATCGGTCACATGGATTGTTTATTTTGTCCTGTTCTGATCACACTGGGGCCGTGTTGGACGGGTAGTGGAGTGGGCCAGAGGTAAGAGACACGAGAGGGTGCTGCTCCGAGCGAAGGCTGCCTTCTGGCCTGGATCGGTGGTGCAGGAGATGCATTTGGGGTGGGTTTCCGAGGCAGAGTTCCCCAGGATTTATTCCTGGATGGAACTGGATTAGAAAGAGAGAGAAATCATGGTGAGTTACAGCTTTTGTGGCTTGAGAAATGGCAGGAGTATCTTTTATTGAGGCGGAGAAGACTGGGAGTTATATGGACACGTTAAGTTTGAGATGCCCCCCCTAATAGCCAAGTAAAAATATCAAATAAACAGCTTGGTAAAGACAAGATTCGAAATGTGTATTTGGGACTCTGGCAAATAGATGGTATTTTAAGTTGGTGGTTTCATCATCCATCGGAAAATTTGTGTCTGAAAAGTGGGATCCTGTCTCCCTAGGACCCCACCATTGGCTTATCTTGTTCCACATTTAATAATCTGGCAGAGAGAGGAGAAATTGTTCTCATCATAATTTTTATAGCACATGAGTGTTTTTATTTGTATTTTCCTCAATTAATATCAGCAGATATAAATGTCTTTTCTAAAAATTAAATTTATTGGGGTGACACGGGTTAATAAAATGATACAGGTTTCAAGTGTACAATCCTGTGATATGCCATCTGTATATTCACTGTGTGCCCACCACCCAAAGTCAAGTCTTCTTCTGTCCCTATGTATTTGACCCCCTTTGCCGCTTCACACCCCTTCCCTCTAGTAACCACCACACTCTTGTCTGTAAGTTTTTGTTGGCTTGTTTTTCTTGTTTATTTGTTGCTTTTAGTTTTATATACCACATCATATGGTTCTTGACTTTTTCAGTTTGACTTATTTCGCTTAGCATGATATTCTCGAGATGCATCCATGTTGTTGCAAATGGAAGACTTTCATCTTTTCTTATGGCTGAGCAGTACTCCAGTGTGTACATGTATCTTCTTTATCCAGTTATCTATTGAAGGACAGTTTTGCTGTCCCATGTCTTGGCAACCATGGATAATGCTGCAATGAATAGGGTGCATCTTTGCAAATGAATGTTTTCAATTTTTGCGCGTGTGTAGATACCCAGAAGAGGGATTGTTGGGTCACATGGTAACTGTATTCTTAATTTTTTAGAGGAACCTCCTTACTGTTTTCCATAGTGGCTGCAGCAGTTTACATTCCCACCAGCAGGAGACGAGGGTTCCTTTTTCTCCACAATCTCTCCAACACTTACCATTACTTGTTGTTGATAGCCCTTCGAACAGGTGTAAGGTGGAATCTCATTGTGGCTTTGATTTGCATTTCTCTTATAGCTGGTGAAGTTGAGCATCTTTTCATATATCTGTTGGCCATTTGTATGTCTTCTTGGGGGAAATGTCTGTTCAGATCCTCTGGCTGTGTTTTAATTGGATTGTTTGTTTGGCGTTGAGTTGTATAAGTTTTTTATATATTGTGGATATTAATCCCTTGTCAGAGCTCTTGCTTGCAAATATCTTCTCCCATTCAGTTGGATGCCTTTTTGTTCTGTTGGTGGCTTCTTTTTTTAAAATATGGTTTTATTGATTTTTTTTTTTTTTTTTTTTTAGAGAGAGAGAGGAACGGGAAGAGAGATAGACACATCGATGTGAGAGAGAAATATCAATCAGCTGCCTCCTGCTCACCCCTTACTGTGGATCAAGCCCATAACCCGGGCATGTGCCCTGACTGGCAATCAAACCGGGACCTCTTAGTCCACGGGACGACTTTCAATCCACTGCGCCACCCCAGCCGGGCTGTCGGTGGCTTCTTTTGCTGTGCAGAGCCTTTTAGTTTGATATAGTCCCACTTACAGTCGGCCTCGTTTATCCGGTTAATCAGTCCCGGACTCTACTGCAATCGATAAATTTCCGTGAAGTGGGATTCTTTCTTTATAGAGTCGTCCCTGCACTTCGCGCTTCGACATTCTCATCTTCACTCTATCAGGTTTTTTTCAAATACTATACTAAACATTATACTACACTAAATACTATACTAAATATTATACTGCACTAAATACTGTACTAACTATTGTACTGTACTGGAGAAACCGCGACAGAGGGAACCCGGGAAAGTCGAAGCGTCAAGTGGCAGGGACGACTGTATTTATCTTTGCTTTTACTTCCGTTGCCTTTGGGGTCCAATCCATAAAATCCTGTCTAAGACCAAGGTTCATAGTTTAGAATCTCTGTTTTCTTCTATGTAATTTATCGTTTCAGGTCTTATATTTAGGTATTTGATCCATTTTGAGTTAATTTTGTAAATGGGGACAAACAGCAGTCTAGTTTCATCCTTTCGCATGTGGCTTTCCCGGCGTGCTCATCGTGTTCATGACCAGTCCTCTGCCTGGAGGAAGGCTGAGTATTCCTGGTCAAAGAAAGGACTGTAGCCCGGCCGGTGTGGCTCGGGTTGAGCGTCGACCCTGCACCAAGACGTCGCCGGTTCGATTCCCAGTCAGGGCACATGCCCGGGTTGTGGGCCTGATCCCCAGTGGGGGGCGTGCAGGAGGCGGCCAATCAATGTTCTCTCTCATCGATATTTCTCTCTCTCTCTCCCTCATCTCCTCTCACAAATCAATAAAGAAAAAAAATTTTTTTTTAAAGAAAGGAGATGTAAAAGCAGTAGCAGGCAGGCCTGAATCAAAATGATGGGAATTTGCATTGACTTTCTGTATCTCCAGCCCCCAAAATCAGTGGAAGACTGTTAACGGACTAGATAAATCTTTCATGTGAAACGAGACCCTGAATTTTGGTTGTCCATAGGTTTAATATAAACCGATAGTGTGTTAGAGAAATTCAGACCCATGACTAGGACCATATGAACCCTTAGACAATCTGATAGGGCGTTCTCTCCGAGAACCTGACATTCGGATGGAGACATAAAGGAAGCAAAAGAGGGGAGGGCTTTTCAGATGCCAGGAGCAGTAAATGCGAGGACCCCGAGGCGGCCATTGGCGGACGTGCTAACAGGAGAGCAAGGACCGTGCCGCTGGAGCAGAGAGAACAGGGTACAAGAGCTGGATACGAGATCAAGGAGGTGATGGGACACATCCTGACAGGAGCCTTGTCACCCCTCTCGTGGTGACACTGAACGGAAAAAGGTGGTCTTTGAGTGTTATTAAGATTGCTGCAGCTTGAGTTCTGTGACCACACACAGCTCTTGAGTTGACACATCACAAATCCAGACATATTACAAATGATGCTTTCTCATTCTGAAGACCACCTTGGCCCTGTGAATGTTCTTACAACATGCCGGTGTCTTTCCTCCCCGAAGGTCTTTATACCTCTTTTCTGCCTGGATCAAATTGCTGATTCCTTCTTGGTTTCTGCCCAGGTTCCCACTGTAAGAAGCCTTCCATGACTTACTAAAGTATTCTAGTCTCCCCAACCTCAGGTCCTTTTCATCACACCATCCTGTTTTATTTTCTTTATAACATTTATCACTATCTAAAGATCTCGTTTAATTTTTATGCATTTCTGATGTCTCCTGCACAGGAATTAGGAGCTGGGAGAGAAGGATCCTAGTCATTCTTGATCAGAGGTCTATGTTCAGTGCTTAGACTTTTCCAGGCACAAAATAGAGACCAGGTCCTTAATAAATGGCTTCTGAATTTTCTTTTAAAAGCATATTTATTAACACATAGATCATGATGAAAAGGGAGGGTAACTCCTCTTCCTTCCAGTCTTTTCTTTCTCTCTTCTAACTCTGAGGTTCTCTGAAATTTTCATATGACCATCATCACCCAAATGACAGTCTTGACTTCTTCACTGCAGAAAAACCCATGTAGACTTTCTATCTGGAAAAGCTAAAATCTGCTATTCCAATTTTGTTGGAGAACACATGTAAACTGCCCAGCACAATACTTGAAACATAATAGGTGCTCAGAAAGTACGCACCAAGTCTGAGTCAACCGAAGAGAAATGGATGGCGAGTTCTTAGATCCTTTCCAGGGTCAGGGTGAATGTTTTAAATGGTATATTCTATTTCATTCTATACATTCTGTAGCGTGATTATTATGTATACAGAGTATGACTACAGGAAGTGAAAAGGACTGAGAAGTATTGATGTGGGATGATTGTCTGATTCCAGAGGCTGGCTATGCTGCTGTGTTTGCCTCCAAAGGAAAGGCAATAACACAGGATTTTTAATTCTCTTCAGATTTAAAAGTCTGTGGCCTATGTATTCAGTATTGTCATTCTAAGTCTGTTAAATTAGTGCCACTCAAGATTCATTCGCTGAGCCAGCCAATTAATAATTTTTGAGAACTGACGACGGGCCCAGGTCTGGGAGCAGGACAGCGGACTGAGCCCCTGCCTCACCGGCCGTCCACCTGCTAAGCCAGCATGGATGCTGTCTAGGAAGTGTGGGCAACTGCAACCGGAATCAGTGGGTGCTGCCTTTTAGGGGGCCTGCTCCTCATCCTTCAGTGACCACACTGCACCCTTCCTGAAAGCACTCTTAATTGCTACTCATGTCCCAACTGCTGTGTCACCTGTCATTGAGACCACCATCCCACCTTGATGGGCTGCAGAAACTTTGGGTGGCTCTGGAGGGTCAAAAGTTGCTGCTTGGAGCAAAGAAAGACAGTTTGAAGCTCCCACAGGAACAAGTGAAATGGGTGGGGCTAGTGGTCAGGGAAGAGGAACTGGAACTTAAAATTCTTGGGAAATGTTAACAGATCCATTAAAGTCTCCTCAGCCCAGGGTTCTTGGAGACTCACCTAGAAAGAGACAATCAATTCCAGAAACATCAGGGATCAACAGGTACTCCACCAGGTAAATATAGGTTAATGAGGTGTATTTAGTTAGATGATCTTATAAGCACTGCTACATGGCTCAGCTGATGGGGAAAATGCACAGTTATGCTCAGATTGGAGAGATTCTCCCCTGGCGTGTATGCTTAAGCTTTATTCAGTAGTTTGGAGGAAAAAAATTACATTTCTGATGAAATGTAAAATTATTTTATTTAATCTAAGTTTCTCAAGCAGTGTGTGTTAATATTTATCTTCTTTTTTTCTTGCTTAAGTGGCTCAATCACTAAGTTTTCAATCACATAACCAATGAACATGCAAGATATAAACCACAGGCAACGAAATGATGGCTAAGGTAGTAGGGGCGACTTGATTAAACTGGGGTGTTATTAAGATTATAAATGCAGCCCGGCCCAGCCACAGTTAAATATTACGTCTGGTTGAGGGTTCCCCTGTCAGGTGACAGCTGGCGCCGAGTGCTGGCGGACACTGGCGTTCCTGTGAAGGCCTCCGAGAGGCCCCCCAGACCCTCCCCCTGCCCTGTACCCATCTGGCTCTCAACATCATGTCTGTTGGTGACACCAATTAAAACACACATTTGTTATGGGGAAAAGAGAAAGAATCACAGGAAGGACTGAATGGAGGTTCCTGGGTTTTTATGTTCTTTTTCCTGCCTCTTGGTGTTTCCTTCTTCATTTCCTTCCAGAACCCCTGGCTAACCTTTGAATGTTGGGGCACCCCAGTTTGCACCCTTAATTCTTCCCTTCTTTCTTGGCAGTGAGAAGTTGACGGTCAAGCACCACTCAGAAAACACACCAATGGCAGAGTGGGGAGGAGAGAAATACGGAAAGGAGGAAGAGCCAAGTGGAAGGTAACGAGTCAGTCCTGGGCATGTGGACTTTGCAGTACTTGGGGGAGATGCAGGTGGAGCTGTCCAGTAAGCATCTGACAGATGGGCCCAGGAGACATATGGACATAGGCTCAGAAACAGGTCTAGTCTGGAACTAGACCTGGCGGCCCACACGGGAGAGTGGGCGAGAGCACCTCCGTGGGCAGACTGTTGGCCGTCTACTTCCTGCTCACTCTTAGGTCCATTCTCTACCCTTGACCGGCTCGGTTGTAGTTCATTGACCCCTCCTTCCAACAGAAGGCGTTCAGAGGGGCAACTGTCTATAAAAGGGTTGGGAGAGCTGCAGAGCTGAACGGGGAAGTTGAGACGACCCAGAGAGTAGCAGTAACAGAAACGTTATGACTCCCAGGGAGCAGGCGGGAGCGGCCAAGCCCCGGGGCAGGGCTGCCCGTGGAGGCTGCAGCCGCAGAAAGAGCTGCAAACACTGTTGCAGAAGTGACTGCAAACAGAGGTAGAGGCGAAAGGTAGTCTGACTTTTCCCTCCCCTGCCCTCCTGTCTCCTCCAGGGTCTCCCACCGGGAACCAGTGGTCAGCGACACCTAGGAAATGAGTCAGCAGGCAGGCAAAGGGTAGGGAATGGACCAAGAGTGAGCACTAGCCAGTCGGGAGTCTACCCAAAGCTTGCGGGGCTCTCACCCGAACACCCCCCTGCGCTGCTGTGTCTAGTTCCAGACTGGACCTATGTCCTGAGCTTATGTCCACATGTTTACTGGACCCATATGTCCACATGTTTACTGGACAGCTCCACCTGCATCTCCCCCAAGTATCTGAAAGTCAGTGTGCCCAGGATTCACTCTTCCGCTTGGCATTTCTTCTGTTTTATGCACCGATACCCTCCCCATCTCACTCCACCCCCCGGGCTTTGTGTCCTTATTGTGTTACCTAACTGGCTGGAGTCCGGGGAAGCATGTGAACATTAAGCCCTCTCTGCCCTCAGAGACAGGGGACTACAGTTTTGTGTTTTGAATGTTTTGGACGTTAGGTTTTATAGACTAATAAGGTCTCTCATGAAAAGGACAAAAAGAAGAGGTATTTTGGGAAAGAGGGAGAAAGCTAGGGGGACACAGGAGGAAAGAAGTGGAGAAAGCCCTGGCTTTGAACAAGAGGAGAGACCCCTGGGTTTACCAGGGTGCACCACCCAAGCACTGCGCCGAGCCAGCAACCTACAGGGGAGGCCCGGCCTCGGGGTAGGTTCCACGGTCTCACTGGAAAGGACCTGTACAGCTCACAGACCGCTCGCGGCGTGAAAACGAGGTTCTAAGAGACTCATAGGAAAACCGAAAAAGGTTATTAGCTGAAAACATGGTGGATAGAGATCTAGAGGTCCTCCCCTCTTTGTGTTCTGCACCCCAAATTTCAGTACAAATCCCACAAAGACTGAAAAGTACTTCCCATTAACATCTTGCAAGGCAGGCTTAGAGGAAAAGGCAAGTTGATCAATGAAGAGGAAAGCATGGCAAGAGTCCTCTTACGAGAGATGCACGTCTGTGGTGGGTGTGCTTGGCCGGCACACACCACACGCTGGCCTAGGATAGTTCTGCTCAACTGCTTTTGAAAGGCGCCTACTAGTTCTTAATTCACATGATAATTCCCGGTCCCCCAGCCACCTTTGTCCACAGCCTGTTCAGAAATTCCGGGTGTTCCCCTTCGGTGGTTTCCGAGGACAGAGGCAGATTTTGGAGCCTTGGGCTCTTCACCCAAGGAGCCTGTGCAGCAGAGTCTGCCTCTGGGAGGAGTTACAACGTCGCCACCCTGTTAATGGGTAATATGCGCGGGGACAAGTTAGATTGCCTCCATTATTCAAGGAGCTCCCTGCGCCGGTAGCAACAATTACCAAGACACATAAATACAACAAAGTTAATTAAAATGTTAGCTGATATAAATAACCTAAGGTTATTGAACATTGTTCCATTTTAAATTAATAAATACGCAAAGGTAATGTTTATAATTAAAGCTATAATTTATCTTCATGCTCTGTTTGTTTAATAGCAGTGGTAATATAACGCTACATGCAGAAATGTAGTAATAGATTTGTTTAGCACTGACATTATAAACAAATGTCTCAGTCTATTTATTCTAAGTTATGATACAGATTCTTTTCACATGCATCTGATGGCCTTTAAACCATTGAAAATGAACTGCATTAACGTAATCTAATCTTGATACTGAACATAACATTTCAGTTTGAATTATCCTGAATCCATGATCCATTTTATTACTCACAAAGCACTATATACATTTATGATAATGGTAAACCTTGCTCTGTTATTTAAATCCCATTTCAAAAGGGATGGTTTTTTTGTTAAAAAAAAATAAAAAATAAACCCCCACACATTTGGGTAGTAAAGTACAAATAAGGAAAAGTCAATGCCCAGCCAGCCCTTTAACAAAGCAAACAATTCAGATTTTTATGACATTAGCAAATAATAAAGGGAAGGACTGACATTTACAGTTGATGAAATTTTATGTTATAACAGATGATGAAAATGGAACGAAAATCACATGGAAAAATGTGTCCACGAGGTTCAGCCATTCTGAGGCCCTGTGAACTGTCTTCGGGGACACTTCTAACTTCAACCTTTATTCCACCTTGGAAAGGTCCCCAGGTGTGCAGCTTGCTCAGACAGCTGAGCACAGGCCAAACCTTCAGTCTCCTTCTGAACCCCTCCCTCTAGCTTCAGTCTCTGTGCTCCCTACTTTCTCCCCCCTCCCTTTCATTCACTTCTCTTGGACTCAAGGGAACACTTACCCTCCACCCTTTAATTTAAATTATACTAAACAACCAGCCTGCTCTCTTCTGTAGTTGCTTGAGGTCGAGGAAACAGGAAGAGAATTGTGTCTTCTTTCTCATGTTCTTCTAGTTTCTTTTCCTTAACATAGCTTCTGGTTTCTCTCCCTCCTTAATCCCCTTTATTTATTTTTCCCCCTCCTTAATCCCCTTTAAAATAAATGTTTCTTCTGGGTTTATTTGCAGTCACTGAAAGAAGTTTCACTTTATTTTAGTAAGAACATTTCATTGGATGTCTTAGAAACGGTTGCCCCTTAAGTCAAATAAACAGAAAAAATAATTTTTAAAAAGGCATTTCTTTCTTTCTTTTAAAGAAGTTTAAAATGCAGCAAGCCTATTTTTGGACAAAGAATGGGCCAGAGAGTTAAAAAAAAAAAAATTTCTAAACAGATTACACACTTTGAAAAATTCTAAAAGGATTTTGATACTGGAACCTCTGAAATTCAGGAAGGATTTAAATTTAGGATTATAAGCTATCCCACGGGGAAAAAATCCTCCTGTGATCAAATATCACATTTTAGGAGCTGAGTGTCTTTGTGGCTGCCACTCAGGCTGGTTCTCCTTGTTAAGTGCAGGACTGACAAACGGGACGCGGGCTGAGGGGGAGCCTGCGCTGCGGGCTGGCCTGCTGTCCACAGCTCAGGCCAAACGGGTCAGAGGCTGCAGCCCCCCTGAGGCCCCAGTCCAGGGCCCGCCTGCCTGGCAAATACAGGCCACACGCCCGCTCTGAGGGTCAGGCCAGAGAAGTGATGGCCATGGAGAGGAAAGATGATGTGGCTCAGGGGTTGAGCGTCGACCCATGCTCCCAGAAAAATAAAAAATTAAGAAAAATAAAAAATTAAGAAAAAAAATTTAAAAAACGAAAACCCTCTGCCTCCCCCCTGCTGCTGCGGTCTCACACGTCCCGTACAGTGGAGCCTTCTGAAGGCACCTTCCCCTGCCCCTCCCGGGGGCGGCATGTGGCCCGGCAAAGTGGAGGAGGGCTGGCGGGCTTTAGGACGTGCTGCCCCGAGATCCGGCCCCTTGGCACAGTCGGTCCTTTCAGCTGCAGAATGACAGACAATTACAGGGGAGGAGGAGCTCGTCCACCGCCGGCCACTGTATTCTGGACACCGCCCAGGAGACCCATCGCCCACGCGCGAAGCCCCTAGTCCCAGGTCCAGGGTCCGGGTGGGTCTTCGGGGTTCAGGGGTCGGGCCCAGGGTCCGGGTGGGTCTTTGGGGTTGAGGGTTCGGGCCCAGGGTCCGGGTGGGTCTTGGGTTGAGGGTTCGGGCCCAGGGTCCGGGTGGGTCTTGGGTTGAGGGTTCGGGCCCAGGGTCCGGGTGGGTCTTTGGGGTTGAGGGGATCGGGTCCAGGGTCTGGGTGGGTCTTTGGGGTTGAGGGGTCGGGTCCAGGGTCCGAGTGGGTCTTGGGTTGAGGGTTCGGGCCCAGGGTCCGGGTGGATCTTTGGGGTTGAGGGGTCGGGTCCAGGGTCTGGGTGGGTCTTTGGGGTTGAGGGGTCAGGTCCAGGGTCCGAGTGGGTCTTGGGTTGAGGGTTCGGGCCCAGGGTCCGGGTGGGTCTTTGGGGTTGAGGGGTCGGGCCCAGGGTCCTGGTGGGTCTTTGGGGTTGAGGGGTCGGGTCCAGGGTCTGGGTGGGTCTTTGGGGTTCGGGGGAACAGGTGATCGGAAGCGCTGGCGGGACAAGAGTGAATGGAGGACCCTGGAGCTCGGGGATTCGCGGTGAGAGGCGTCAGCACTAGATCTTCCGGGACAAGGGCCGCTGGGCCGCTGAAAGGGTGCCGGTGTCCCGGCTCCGGCTGTGTCTCCCCTGTGGTTCGGTGGGGTGGGCGGCCGAGGTGTCTGCCCCGCGCATGCGTGCGCCGCTGCCTGCGGGCCTGTCCGGCGAGAGCGCGGCGGCCCCTCCTCCGGGGCCCGGCCTTCCCGAGCTGGTTCTGCAGCTGAGAAATGGCCGGTGCAGGAAGGACTTTCTGCCCTTCGCCCAGAGCAGGTCCAGAGAGGTGTCCTCCCGGCGGGAAGAAAGGAGCAGCCTCATCGCCGAGGGCAGGGGGACTCAGGGACCTGGTCAGCAGGCCGGCGCGTTCCCCCTCTTCATCCGACCTGGTGGCAAGCGCTCCGTGCGACGTCTGTCTGTCTCTGATCGGCTTATTTCACGTAGCATATATATCGCTCATTGGTGGAATATAATGAAGATCCAAGCTGGTGAACAAAATGGACACAGAGACGTAGAAGCAGGTACAGGCTGACAACCCTGGCAGAGGAGGCCGGGAGTGGGGGAGGGAAGAGATAAACCACAGAACTTACGTGCGCGTAGCCAAAGGCCATCGACAAGGATGCTGGCGGAGGGGGGATCGGAAGGAGGGTGCCAATGGGGGGAAAAGGAGAAATATTTGTAACAAAAATAAATTAATAAAAATCGCGAAAAACAAAACAAGCAAAAACAAACACTCTGGTTTAACTTTCCTAGGCCGCCTTTTTCTTATGGAAGGTCCGGAGTCACGTAACACTTATATTAAATGGATGTGTATGCTTTCTCTTGTGAATCTGCCTCTTGTTACAGGGGCCGCAGCTGGGAGTGTGGAAGCAGAGAGGAAAAGGTGCGAGGAGTAAGTGATACAATTTAAAATTCTATGGCTCACTTTGCCGTAAGGTTACCCCTCTTCATGAACTTGTGTAGTGGTTCTCAGTGGGGTGATTTTGCTCCTTAGAGGATATTTGGTAACATCTGAAGACATTTTTGAGGTTGCTAAACATCCTGCTATTGTCCTAAGAAATGTTCACACCTGTAGAGAATTATGAGTTAATTTGAGCCAAACTGAGAACCCTTGCCAAGAAGCAAAATCTCAGTGGATTGAGAAAATGCTCCAGAAAATGGCAGTTTTGCAGCATATTTTATACATTACAATCAAAGGAGGAGATGGGGTTACATGAAATACATTGGTAGTAGATTATGGAGGTTGGAGAAATCAAAGCAAGAAAATCTCGGAGACTGGATAAAGAATAAAACAAAGAGACAGATACTGTTTTACATTGGGGGGTACAGGATAGCTAACAATGAACATTTACAGCTCATGGAGATGGTATTCCAGGAACAAGATAATAATAGGGGTTCTGTGGTCTTGTGCTTTGATGCAGTAGGTGTACCTTGAGGGGTCCAGAAAAAGATTACTCTGGCATTCCAGAGGTATGTTATCTTAGATGCAAAGGACAATAGACAGGCTCATTTAAGGTAGAGGTTGACCTTTGTCAAGGAAGCTAATGCCAAGGATGTGACTACTTGCCATGACTTGTTTTTAGTTAGAATTTTTATGTTCAAATCATCCTGTGTGGTTACTTTCAGTCTCTGAGTCTGTACCGCTGCCATGCAGGCCTCCCCTGAGCTTGTCAGGGTTAGTATGTAGCCCCTTTTCATTCACACTGCAATGCATAGGACATTCCTCCCAAACCGAGAATTATGTAGTCTAAAATGTCAATAATGCCAGGGTTGAGTAACTTGCTTGAGAATTTAGCAATCACTTGATCTTATAATTACCCAACTAAATCCTTACCTTCACTCCCATTCTCAATATATTTCACACTCAGCACTAAAGTGGACGACAAGCCATAGGTAGGTGCAACAAACGTATTGAAGAATTCCTGCCTTTTGGGGGTACCATTCCGAAGGAAGAGGTGAGCATGTGGGGTGGTACATGTGACTGATGTTACCGGATGAGGGAAGGAGAGAGGGGTGGTGTCTGAGCCTCTGGCTTCTTGCCTGCCTGGATGTGACGTGGAGAAAAGAGAAAGGCAGAGAGGTGAAAGAGAGCGAGCAAACCCATTTAGTCACCTAAGCTCAGTGTGAAATAAATATGGCGGACCATGGAAAAGAGCTGGGATAAATGTTCAGGGGAACCTGGCCAGAGGAAGGAAGTTAAAGGCACAGACAGGTCAGGTAGGTGCAGCCTTTCCTGGGGAACACCTCCTCCATGAAAATGTGAGAGCTTAAGGGGATTTCAGATTCAGCCCACACCTTGGATCCTGTTTTCTGAAAGCACCGCCCATCGCCTTGAAAACAGAGCTCCCCTCCAGCCACCCAGGAGACAAAGAGCAATGCTTTGCAAAATCCATAAAACAAAAGACTCCGACAGTGTCAAGCCTCTTTAAACAATCACTTGTGCTATGAGGCAAAACAACTGAGACATCGGGATAAGCAACTGTGGTGGTATTTTTCATGTTGATTGCAATAACACCATCAAAGCCATGCACATTCTGTGTAAAATCAATGTCTGCTTGTTGGAGGGGGAGGGGGAGGGGAGAGGCCTGGGGATTTTATCTTGTAAGTCAGTTTTGCAGATAATCGCATGCCTCGGGCTGGGGGAAAAAAGATGGTGGATCAATGGTCAGGAACATGAACTGGGCTCATTTGTGCCTGCACAGGGCCAGGGTTGGCTGGGAGTGTTGGGGGTATGGAAGAGAGATGGGGTGACTGCACTCTGATTTTGAGTGGGCTGGTAAGGCCTTGGCATTATCTGCAAGGTAACTAGAAGGATCAGTTCAGGAGGGCTCAGATATTAGGAAACAGGAGCTGGAGTGGGAGAAAATTTCCAAGGGCTGAAGGATGCTCCTGTCTAATACGGGGCACCAGTGTGTGTGCGCACGTGTGTGCACGTGTGTGTGTGTGTGTGTGTGTGTGTACATGTCCAAGCAGCCTTTATACCCGAGGGAAAGGCAAACTTGAGTTTGTGTGGAGGAAACTTGTACAAGGTCTTCATGTCCTGATCAGGGTGCTTGCTGGCTCCTTTGTCTCGTACAGCAGGACTACCCAGGCTTGGAGCGGGGCAGTGGGTTGAATTATGAGCTGAACTTGGTACCAGGCTCCTTACTTTTGGCCCGTAGAGTTTCTGCAGCTCTTCTTTTGTTTGTTGAATTTATTGGGATGACGTTGATGACTACAAGTATACAGCTCTTCTTGATTGATGGGGATGTTTAGGGGAGGGGATAAAGTAGAGAGAAAGGGCCATCGCCTACGGTTTCTTCATTCGTGGAGGAGATTTCTGTAGGCGTGAACTCCCACCCTCCCGGCTTCCCTCCGTGGGCTCAGCTCCTTTTCACTGATGGAGGGAGACGGAGTCATTTGCCTCCTCCCTCTGTGAGCCCTGTGAGGACTAAATGAATTATTTCACATCAAGCACTTATCAGTAAGAATTCCAGCGACTGTGTTTCGTTTGTTGCTGCATACTCCTCACAGACACAAGTACAGGTTTGGATAGCGCTTCCCTTGATATTTCTGGGGATCAAAATCCAGATTATACCGAGTCAAGATGAGATGGGGGAGGAGAGGGTGGAGAAGTGAAAACACTGCTCATTGCTCATGCCCTGGCCGGGTTGCTCAGCGGTTAGAGACCAGACCAGAGAGACCCGGGTTTGGTTCCTGCTAAGGGCACGTACCTCGGTTGCAATTTGTCCCCAGTCCTGGTTAGGTTGTGTGGGAGGCAGCCACTCGATGTGTCCCTTTCACATCAATGTTTCTCTCTCTCTCTCCCTCTCTCTCCCTCCCACTCTATCTGAACAAAAAAATGCAAAAATGTCCTCGGGTGAGGATAAAAAAAATTTAAAAAAGAAAAGAAAAGAAAACACTGCTCATGATACGACACCCATCTCTCTGTGCCACGGTTCCACTGCTCAAGGTCACAATGACGTGGCCACCAAGACCTTTGGCCAGCACATTCCCTTTCGGAGACCTTCCCCGACCTCTCTTCCCTTCCGACCCCTGTCTTTAAACTCTTTCTGTCCTCTGGAATGCCCCATTGTCTCCTACCTGTTCTCTCTGGGTTTACTGCCTTCCCAGATGTCATAAACCCCAACCGTCCTCTGGCGTCTAACTTTTTCCGCCTCTTGTTCCCATGTTTCTCCTTCTGGGGGAGGAGGGCACATCTTAAGTCCAATCACAGAAGAGGCAGGAAGGAGGTTGGGGGCTGTTCTCTATTCCAGATGTGCAGTTGACTATTTTCCTTCATCGTCTCGAAGAATTTGAAAAATAAATTCAAGCCCTGGCCGGTATGGCTCAGTGGTAAGAACGTCACCCACAGACCAAAGAGTCTTGGGTTTGATTCCGACCAAGGGCACGTACCTTGGTTGTGGTTCGTCCTCGGGCCCAGTTGGGGTCATGTGGGTGGCAACCAATTGATGTGTCTCTTTCACATTGATGTTTCTCTCTCTCTCTTCCTCCCTTTCTCCCTCCAGCTCTATCTGAAGATTAATGTAAAAATATCCTCGGGTGAGGATTAAAAAAAGAAAAAGAAATTCAACACACTTCTGACCCTGTTTGAGTCTATATGCAACCCCACCTAGAAGGATGTCCTTGGCCTTCCGACATATTTGTCCTTTGGATGTACAACAAGGTGTCTCGAATGACCCTGCTGCTAGGAGACACCTCTGACTACATCTGAATGCCGAGGCGCAGGTGCTGGAGAGCATGTGGCAAGTGCCTTCCCAGCAGAGTCCAGTCTGGTGCTCAGGTCATTGGAGGTCATGGCGACTTGAACTCACACTGGTAGCCCTCTTCTCTGGAACGATGGCACCGTGTCCACATGCTATCCAGCATTCCTCCCCGTTGATTGGTTGCTGTATTTTGTGCTTAGCTCCCCAGCCAGACTGGTAACTCCTAGAGGACAGTGGCTACTGTGTATCTCTCTCTGTCCCACAGGTGCCTCGCAGGGTGTCTGGCTCTCACTGAGCTTGAACACATGGCAGGTTACTGTGTAAAGGCCCTTTACCGCTGTAAGATTATTTATTAGCGATTTCGTTTGATACCATTTTTCTACTTTGTTAAATCTTTTTTCTTTCTCGAGGCCTGGGATCCCATTAAAGCTTATCTGTCCGGTGCTGCCATCCTCAGCACCATTTTTCTCCTTGCTGCCCTAATTTAATTATTGGAAAACCACGCTATAAAGCCATCTTATTTCCAAATGAGATCATTTACCATCTCCGAGACCAGGCCTCGTGTGCCCTCTCCGAAGCCAGATTTCCTTTATTTTTAAAGACTAATCACCACTAAATATGTTTGTCTTCAGAGAGAAACTCTTTGGGAATTAGGCCTGAAGAGAAAGGTCATATGATTTGGGGGATGGCATCAGTTAACTCAGTATTTAATTCCGAATCCCCAATGAGAGGAGGCCCTTGTTTAGTTCAGGTCAAAGGTCCTCTTCTGTTTCTATTTGAAAGTACCTGCAAAGAAGTGAGGGTTTGAGGCTTGTATCTCAGACGAGTTGGAGCCAAGATCGGTGAAGTACTAGCGTCTGTGTACCAGGGACTTGGACCTGAACAGAGCAGGAGGTGCTGGTGGTCAGCCGGTCATGGTCCTGGGTGGGCGCGCCCCCAGAAGCTGCCTGATGGGGAACGTCAGCTCTGACCCAGCCCTAAGGTGACCCCGCTGTGGGACCGGGGACACGTCACAGTTTCTCTGAGCCTCACTTTTGTCACTATATAAATAAATGAGGTTAAGGTAGGAATTTGGGACTCGGTGACCTATAAAATTTCTTCACTGGAGACTAGATCTTAAAAGCTCCCATCAGAAAAAAAATATTGTGTAACTATGTGTGCGGATAGATGTTAACTAGTCTTACTGTGATGATCGTTGCACATTCTGTACATACAGTGAATCATTGTACCATGATTCACTGAAATCTGAAACAAATACCATGTTATAGGTTATTTATATCTAAATAAAAAAAAAGAAAAAGAAAGAATTATACCAGTTTTCCAGAGAGGGACAGTGAGATGCAAGCCCTCTGTTGGACCTTTGGTTCCAATGACTGCATACTGTTTCCCTGGAGACGCCTTGGTTGTGATAAAAATGCAATTAATAGATTATTTGTGGATTGTTTACTGTAAGACTTTACATTAAAGGTTACGCAACTTTCATAAGGCAGTAGTTCTAGACTTTTGGGGATCAAGGATCCTTTTGAGAATTTGGTCATACTTATAGATTCTCTGTCCAGAACACACACACACACTCACACTCATACTCACACACATGATTTTCCATAAAACTTTGGGGAGTTTATGGACCCCAAGAGGCAGCTGACTCTTTCAGTCCCTTTGCTAAGAGTCCCGCTCGAAGGCGAAGGAGAATGTGGGCTGGACAGAAGGCCCGCCTCCTGCCCGTGGTGGGGACTTGCTGCTTTCGTGTCTGCTTTGAAGGGAACTCTGCCCAATTCAGCTCCTTTGCTCCGTGATACAGAGCAGCATACGGGCCAAGGAGGAGCCGGAAGTGTGTAACTTGTTTTTACTCTCCGTGAGCTTTCAGACTGTCCAGAACATGACTGAGCCAAGTTTATCAGCCTCAGCTTTTTCACCCCTAACATGGATAACTGCATCTATCTAATGGGATTATGGAGAAAATTATGTAGGTTGGACCAGGATGAGGAGCTAAGGTGTTCTCCTCGGGTGCGACATTTAAGAAAGCACCAAGCCCTGGCCAGTTTGGCTCAGCAGTTAGAGCTTTGGCCTGCGGTCCAGAGAGACCCGGGTTCGGTTTCCGCTAAGGGCACGTACCTCGGTTGCAGTTTGTCCTCGGCCCTGGTTGGGTCGTGCGGGTGGCAGCCACTCGATGTGTCCCTTTCACGTCGATGTTTCTCTCTCTCTCTCTACCTCCCACTCTACCTGAACAAAAATGGAAAAATGTCCTCGGGTGAGGTAAAAAAAAAAAAAAAAAAAAAGAAAGTACCAAAATGCTCAGTATCAAGGTGAATATTTTAATGCAATATTTAAAAAATTAAAGTGAGTGCAAATAATCCAGGAGGAACAATATATCACAATTTTAAAAAAGAACAAGATCCATATCACTTGGGTTCCTACAGGGCTCGCATACTGTTACTTCTAAAAATTTTGGTGGCTGAAAAATGTTTGGAAATAGCTTATCCAGTCTGACTTTTATGTGGAGCCTTAAACTTGTCCAAAGCACAAGGCTGTCCAGCCTCTACTGGAACATGGGGGAGGGGGGCAGAATGAAACCCCCCAGGAGGCAGCACGTGACAGTCCTCGCGTTACTTCATCCCTCTGGGCCTTCCTTCCTCAAACATGAGCACCCCCCCCCCCCTTTAAGCTGTTTTTCACAGGACATGGTATCCAGCCCAAGAGGTTGTAAAGTTGGCTGGTATCCATCCTAAAGGCAGGCCCTGGAACATCACCCCCCTTGTTGTTATCCGAGGAGACGCAGGAGAGATGTCATGGGGGAAGGAACAGCAGGATGTGTCGTCTCCTCCCTTGCAAGATGCGAAGCCGGCTTAGCTAAGCCGCGTCTTCAAAGCGGTGCGGTTCAGCGTTTCCCCTCCTGTGCTCCCTTCATGCTGTACTCAGTCACATACAGGTAATTACCCTCTGACGTGAGTGTGAATTATGATTCTCCATGATACTTCCTTGTGATTTGTCGCAATATAAATAATGGTGATTTATGGTGACTTAACCAACTGCTCTGTTGGTGATGGGTCATAATAGTAGATCATGATAATTGTGAAATCAGCACAGAGCTGTTTGCTCTTGGAATTCCGTGGTGGCACCACAGCCTGTCTGCGGGTGCGGGACGGTGTCAGGACGGGCGCTTTGGTCTTCCGTGTAATTCGCAGCAGTTCATCGCTCATCATTGTCCAGGTGGTGCTAGCATCGGAGGTTGATGGCATTTTACTTGTAGATTTTAGTTCTAGCTGCAAATTAGAATCCCAGAATTTGTCATTCCTAGACCAGAGGAATTAACAGGGAGAGGCTGAAGGTCTGGGGAGGCCCAAGCCGGTGATGGAGCCCAGATCCCTCTCCCCCCCTCTGGCACCCTCCCTGACTCAGGCCTGGGCTGTGTCATGCAGACTGTGGCATGGTGTTTATTAATTTTTCTGATTTACATGGAAGAACATCGTACCCCCCCCCCCCAAAGAACATGGGATACCTGTCATTTGGACTCTGCTCTAAGCAACTCTATAAAATCGTTCTTAAATTAGAATAGTCATTTTCCAAACAGTGCAAAAATGCTTGATCCATGGGTTTTGGGTTAATATACATGAAAAACATGTACAGACATCAATAAATAAAAACTAAGTGTTTTAAAAGGTAAGTGAAATAATGTTCTTAACTGTAGGACCTCTTAGAGACTTTGGTAATGGGCACAGTGACTATCTCAGAAAAAGATCTTACACAGCAGGTCTGTCCTACCTCTGTGTGGTAGGCTAAAGATGGCCATCACTTCTTCCCCGATACTCTTATTAAGAGGTAGGCCCTGGCCGGTTTGGGTCAGTGGTTGGAGCATGGCTCTGTGGACCAGAGTCCCAGGTTCGATTTCTGCTAGGGGCACGTACCAAACCCCCCCCCCCCCAAAACAAAGAAGAGGTGGAGTCTGATTTCCCTACCGTTGACTCTGGGATGGCCCCATACATTGTTTTGACTGATAGAATAGGGCAGAAGTAACATGCTGTCATTTCGGGGCTGGGCCTTAGAAGGTCAGAGGGTTCCATCTTTTCTACTTGGAATGAACACTCCTTGGAACGTGGCCACATGCTGTTGGAGCTCAAGCAGCCCCATGGAAAGGCCTCTGTGGATAAGAACTGGGGTCCCCAGCTGATAGCCCCACTTGAACTTCCAGCCGCCATGACCTGTCAGCCATGTGGACGGGGCCACTTCGGACCTGCCAGCCGTCTCAGCGCCCGGCCAACACCACAGGGAGCAGAAGTACCTCTGGGTGACCGACGGAATCGTGAGAAACAGTAAGCTGTTGTTTTAGGACGCGGACTTTTGAGTTTGTTTTTATATGCAATAGGTAAGTGACACGCTCTGCCTCCCGTTCCTCATCTCTTATCACAACACGGTCATTTCGTTCACAGAATTTAGCAGTTTGTTTACTTGTTTAGTTTTCTTCCCCGCTGCAAGTTCTCGGAGTGCAGGATTTGTATTTATTTTGTTTAACTTGTATACTCCCTCCTGGCACCGTGACTGGCATAGGGGCAGCCTTTGCTAAATATATGCTGAATGAACGGGCATCTTTTGGCGGACAGTTCAAAACACTAGTCTAGTATGTAGACAGAAGGAGGGTGGACGAATGACAGAGCAGAAGGATCCTTGGCTAGTGCAGGGAGCATCAAAGGTTCCTTGAAACATTGAGTCTACATGGCACACCTGAAATAGGGGTCACTGTAGCCGCTTCCCCCCAAATGACTGAGGCTCTGCCAGAAACACAAGCTGGACGGAAAGGCACTCACGTAGCACTTGGCGAGAAACAGCGACGTTCCTGCTCGCTGCCTGGCCTCGCGTCCCCCCCGAGGAAGGAGTGTTCCCAGGTCACTGTGCCCCTCTCCCGAGGGCACTCTGCTTTCCGTAGACAGGCACGTGCACACGGATACGGAATTAACACCGCGTGTTGTGTGCACGGGTCCTGCGGTTGGCATTCTGTTCTATTCTCTCGGTTTTTGAAATTTATCCACCTTCATATCTATATCTATATCTATATATCTATATCTATATTTGTATCTGTCTCTGTCTCTATCTAATCTATATCTATCTATCTATCATCTATCTATCTATCTATCTATCTATCTATCTATCTATCTATCTATCTATCTATCTATCATCTCTCTTTAGTTTGTTCCTTTTAACTGTGGTGGAGTATTCATTTTATGACTAAACATCAGTTTGCTTTTTCACGCTCCTACTGATGAATGATTAAATTTTTTCCCATATCGCCTTGGCCAGTTTGGCTCAGCAGTTGAGCATTGGCCTGCGGACCAGAGAGTCCCGGGTTCGGTTTCCGCTAGGGGCACGTACCACACACACACACACAAATTATTTCTCATATTTATTAACATCAAACATAGAAGAGCTTAACGTTGCCATTTTCCAGATGAGGACATTGAGGCTCAGAGCACTTAGGTACTTGTCTGATGTCGGGCCGTTGATCAGGTTAGGACCAGAATTCAGATCTAGCCTATGTGCTCTCCTTTGCTGCATGTAGCCCCCACAAAAGCCCAGGGGTCCTCCGGACATGGGGTGCACTGCTTGGAGAGGGACCCCAGAAGCAAAGCTTTGTGGATGCCTCATCAGACTGGCCTGAGGTTTGCTTCTCTGTTTCCTGGTCGATCACTGAGCAAAGACCTGTCAGGAGACCGATGATGTGGACACAGTCCAGAAGAGATGATCGCAAGTCATGGGCTCAAGACCCACATCTGCCACTTCTGAGCATGGAACTTTGGGCCTGTAGCTTAACTCTTGTGAATGTCATTTGTAAAACAGGGATTAACATTCACACCCCTTAGACGGGTTGTGAAAGTCAAGAAAGCTAATGAGCAGGAAAGAACTTTGTGGATAAAACATGCCACATTTATAGACATTTTCTTGTTTAATGCTGCTGATGGAAATTCAGAAAATGTCATTCAGCTTCTGGCTCTTGACAATTTGTCACGTCTAAGCGAGGGAGAAGAAGTTAACTTTCAGGTCAGGCTTGCCCCGGGTGCCTTGGGAATGTGAGCCAGGCCTGGGAGCAGGAAGGGTGTTGTCCCAGGGGCTGGCTGTCCAGGGCCCTGTGAGGTCTGAGGGGTGGCTCACGTGGCAGGGACCTCAGGTCTGGCCAGTGGCAGAACTCCAATCGAGCCAGCATGGGAGTGTCTAACTTTGGGGACCAGGGGCCAGGGCTACGGGCTTTTCTGATCAGGTGAATGAATGTGGGTCCTTGTTTCTTTGCTTCAAGAGAGGGGCTTAAAGACAGTGACACATTTGCCAGAATGGGCCAGATTTGGGTTCTGGGGTGTGTGCCAGGGGGGCTGGCGACAAAGAGAAGGGAAGATGTGGTTCTAGGGGTGAAGTGGTGGAGGGAGCCTGAGGGGCCAGTGTCTCCAGAGCCACGGGTGGTTTGGGTTCCACTGAGCGCAGGAGGCCGTGCTGCCTGGCACGTGCCAGCCATCAGAGGCCAGCATGGGCCCTTCACACGGTTTGTCTCCTGTTACTCTCTTCTTGGTTCTTCAGCTTCAGCGGGATTCTGACGCCCAGCTCTGTCCTCTGGGTGCAGGAATGGTTTGTGAGCCCCCCGTGTCTTTGTTTTTCTAAGTGTTGTAGACCTGGCCTTGGGTGGCCCTACATGGGTCCACTACCCACAGCAGTGTTGGCACAGTGGACAGTCAGAGCCGGAAGGACCTTAGAGACCTGAGACCTTAGAGACTTCCTTCCTTCGGCAGGTGAAAGTCTCAGGACCAGAGAGAGGAGGAGACTCGCTCAGGACCTCACAGTCACTGGATAGCGGGTGACGGTGCAGAGCAGGACCTCGTGCTCCTCCACTGAGTGTGGACTCCTTGCCCCTGCAGTGACTGCCCAAAACGGCTTCTCACTCACAGCTGGCTTATACCTTTGCCAGTAGCCAGGTTTTTGGTGTCTCCCTGGGCAACAGGCGGTCAGTTAGGCTGTATCCTGGGGGCCCCTCTGAGGTCTTGCCAAAGGAGAAAGATGTTTCTTATCCACAGTGTCCTCCACCCCACTGGCCAGTCCCGCAGCCTGGTCAGGAGCGGGGAGTTGGCTACGTGAGTGGGAAATACCAAACCAGTCGCTTTGGCCAGCCCTCTTCTCCGACAGGGACAGCAGCTTTTGGTACTGCCTACCTGGAGGGTTACTGAGATTCTTCTTCAGGGGCCAAAGAAGAATCGTGCTCTGCTGCTCTGTCTGCCGTGAACTCGGGCCTCGAGCAGGGCTGGGAGCCTTTTCTCTGCTGAGGACCATTTGGACATTGAGAACGTCATTCGCGGGCTACACGGGATTATGAACTTGAGAATCAGCCTGCTCTATTTGGTCAGGCTAATTTAGTGAGGCCGTGATATGAACTGGATTGATTTGCGGGCCTCACACGGCCCGCGGGCTGGACATTCCCCACCCCTGGCCTAGAAGGTGGCCATACCTCTGCATGTGTCTCATGTCAGCAGTGTCCCCAGGCCAGGCCCGTGGAGCCTTGCGGTGCATGTTACAAGGGCCACCACTCACACAGAAACGCCTTTAGTAATGCCAGGGTGCACCCCAGGCGGGCTCCGCAGCCCCGCCCTCCGCTCCACCCTGGGGCAGCTGACCCAGTTCCTGCTGCTGAGATCTGACTAATTGTCATCCCCTCCAAGTAGACTTTCACTGAACCTAAGAAGCAGAACAATTCAGAAACCAAAGCAAGAAACAAAAGAGCTGTCAGAAAGAATCCGCAGAGAACCCTGAAGTTGGGCTTTCATAACTGAATAAATACCTCCTTGAGCAATAATTTGTTTGCAAGCTGTTAATTAGCAGCATAATTAATTTCTGCAGATTATAAATAACAGAGCACAAAGCGGCATTCCCTGTAGAGCCAATGAAAAATTACCTAAACCATTTTGAGAACCAAAAATAGTTCATGATTTGACAGACTTAACTGGGCTCTAGAATCTGGATGGTGCTACTTTCTTTTTCCTATGGGTTAAAAAAAGAAAGGAAGAAAGAAAGAAAGGAAGAAGAAGAAGAAACCCCAGAAAATTCAGCAACCATGAGCGTGTATCTGAAGTTAGCAATTTATTGGTGAAAAGCAGTTTCATTAATCACTGCATTCTCTCTAAGCCTGGCATGTCAGGAAGGAAGAAAATCTGTTTATCTCTGCTTCAAACAAACAGCCGCATTAGTAGATTATTCCCGACAGAAAGATTCTCCCTGTACCCTGATCTCGCAACGATCACTCACTGCTCTAAATGAGCAGTTATTTCAGATGTTAAGAAGGGATGCCAATTAGCTCAAGAAAACCCTGCCAAGTGTTTAATTTTCAGAAAATAAAATGATGGTACAGAGGGCCTCTTTCCCTTGCCACCCGAAGCCATTGTTTTCTACTCATCTCTCGCTTTGGGAGCCCCCCTCGGCGTAGGACCTGGACCAGGGCATGCTGGCGAGTGGTACAAATTGATCTCTATGTCCGGAAACCTGAGGATAAGAGTTTTCTTGAAGTTATAACTTTATTTATAACCTGCAATCTTTCCCAAAGGATTTAAGTGATCTACCAAAAGACAAAAAAAAAAAATGATGAAATGAATCCAAGAGTGACCAAGATGGGTGGATGCTGGAAAGAAATTGACCCAAGAGAAATGAAATAGATTTCCGACAGCAGAAGTGAGCAGATGCTGCACTGGCATCATTCTGCTCTGAGCTTCCCAGTAGCCAAGGTGAGAAGGGCAACACGGTGCCTAAGAGCTTGTGCTCCCTGAACGGAGGGTGGTGGAGAGCCAGGGAGCATGGCCTGCAAGCAGTGTAACTGGGGCTGAGGCCTGGGCTCTAGAACCAGGCGAACACAGGTTCAAATCGACCTCTTCATATACAAACTTGCTGACCTGAGCAAGCTATTTAACTTTTCTGTGTCCCAGGGTACTTTATTTAAAAAAGGGCTTCTTTATTAAAAAAATGCCTTGAAATATTTTAGACCCACACAAAGCTGTAAGACTAGGCACGGAGAGTTCTCACTCATTCTTCCCCCAGCTTCCCCGGTGAAAACGTCTTAGATTCAGAAGGACATTATCAATACTAGGAAATTGACATTAATATAATACTAGCAACCAACCTACAGGCCAAATTCAGATTTCACCAGTCCCAGATTTGGCTTTTTATTATAGTAGGATAGTAATAATAATAACCCCTTACACAGGGTTTATGTAAGGACTACACAGCATAACACATGTGACTCACTTTACATAATTGGCCACATAATATTCATTCAGTAAGTGGTAGCCGCCACCTCCCTCCTCATTAACATATGAGCTAACGAGAAGGTCGTTAGCCACAGCAGCTACATGAGGTCTCCTAGACACTAATGTGTGTAATCCGTTGTTATCAGCCCAGACTTCCAGCATAAAGAGGTACATTGAGCCAGGTGTGACGGGTTAGACTAGAGGAGGATTCATTTCCTAGTGAGGACATGCAGGTGGCACGTGTGATCAGGGTTCTGGGGTGAGACAGACGGAATCGAAGCATCCTCACTTCTGTTTCAGACATTGGCTTATTTTCTGCTTCCCCAGCCACCCCGAAAGTAAGAACCCTTTTCTCATCCCTCTGATATAAAAAGAACAAAACGCCTAATTATAGATGGTTCTTTTCGAAGATCGGAGCCAACGCTGCGGAGGCGGCGGGCGCGAGCTTGCAGCTCCGTTGTAGCTGGAGCATTTCTACGGACCCGGTGCTGTTCTGCTCAGTTCCGTGTGACGCGGCCAAGCTCCTGTGATGGCCGTGTGTTCCGCAGTGCTTGCCAGGCACCGCAGGGAACACGCGACGAAAAAGAGGTGACTTTTGCCCCCAAGGAGCTTGTAATCTAGCGAGGCGGGACACACACTCTGATATCTGGTAGTATTTTATTCATCTCTTTGGTAATACTCTCCCAGGCACCAAAAAGTGACCGAAAAGGAATATCTGTTCTAGAAGGTATTGCCCTGACGCTTCTAATATCTTGGGAGGAAAAATTATTCATCTACTAAGTGTTTATTGAATGTCTACCACGCGCGACGCGATTTTCTGTGTGTTGTGGGTTCCGCAGTGAAGAAGTTAGACACTGTCCCTGCTCTAACGGGGGTCGTCCTCCAGCAGAGGAGAAACAGGGAGAGTTGTGTAAAGCATGAAGAAAGCAGAGCGAAGGGTAGCCGACGGAGCCCAGGATGCGGCCAGAACATGGTGATCAAGGAAGACTGCTCTCCAGAGGGGCCCTTGACGGGGCACCGGAGACCTGTGCCAGGCACTGGAGCTGGCCGGGGCAGAGCGGGGCAGACAGCAAACACGAAGACGTTGACGCGGCCCCGCGTCACAGGGGACGGTGGTTGTGATGCTCTGGGCTTGCGGGCACGTGGCACTGTGAAAGCGGGGACAAAGTGCATGGTTCGGAAGGTCGCACACACAGTCGTGAGAAGGATGCTCCTTACCTGGTGAGAGGCAGCTTTCTGGAGGGAGACGTTGAAGTTGGCTCTGAAGACGACATCCGTGCAGACAGAGGAGGGCGGCCTCTCCTGAGACGTGGCGCGAATACAGGCTCCCCCGGGAGGGGTCTCAGTTGGGAGAGCGTGAGACGGGGTGAGGAGTTGGGAAGGCGATTTTGGGGGCTGGAGAGATCATTGTCGATGGTTATCACTTGTAATGGGAATTATTACTACTCACTGTGTATTCTTAATATTAAGGTACTTAAAAATATTAAACACTTATTAAAAGTTTAATGTGCCTATGACTAATACATATTTTACCTCCACCATCTCATTGTTACCCACATTTTATTTTACAGTTGAAGAAACCGGCTCTGAGAAGTGAAGTCACTTGCCCAAGGTCCCATTATTTAGTGGCAGAGCCAGGACCCATGTCTGTCTGGCCTCAGAGTTTATGCCACATGATATAAATCTATATTTTTTGCGCATGTGCTGTTGAATTTTTTCCCCTTAAATCCCGAGATCCCAGAGGATTTGCAGATGCTGATTAAGTTCTACGGGCTAGTGAAGAGTCTAGTGCCCGTCAATGAGATAACTTCAAAGAGTTAGTGACAATGACGCCGTCCTCTGTCTTTTCCAGATCTTGCCCAGGGTCGGTGGTGACGATGGTGTGACGGGGTGTGTCGGGGAAGCTTAAATGGTGGGAGAGCTAGGTTGTCCTGAGCCGCTCATTTTCCTGCTTGGCTCCTCTCGTGATGACGATACAGCGCGTGGTCCTGGAGCGAGTGTTCTCCGTGCCAGGCAATCTGGTGCTTGTGCACATTGAGCGCATGGCTGGGATCGTCACCTATTAAGGCAGCTGCCTTTAAGAGTGCCATGCTTTCTGGGCGCAGGTCCAGAGTGGTAACGCTAAAGCCGACGTGTCTGATTAGAGCACAGGGGTAATGACAGCAAGGCTGTGGCTTTCGTCACACCGCACCCATGACCGGCTAACGTCTCTCGTCCCCCGGCTACAGCTGGAGCCGTGATCTTGGCACCTCCCCTTGCATGCCTGTGCTGTTCTCCACGGCGGACCCTGATCAAGAGGGTAACCGATACAGCACACGTACGAGACCTGGGTTCTGTCCTAAGGTGACACGTGCGAGGCAGCAAGCACATGCCTCAGTCGACATGGCACAGATGTATGCAATACGTTGAATTTCTTCTCCTTTTCCAGCCCTCTCTCTGCCCCATTCTCCCTGGCTCTCTTGTGCTTCGGGACAACCCATTCCACCCCCCCAACCTCACCTTGATCGTCCCTAGACAGAGGTTGGTAGGGCACCAGAGCGAGTTCATCTTGCCTGCCAACTAGGATCGGTGTTTAAGGAGCACTGGATGAAGGCGAATGTTGGAGCTGTGTCCACGCTCAGAAGGAAAGATGCTGTGACTGATCAGCGATGTCTGCATGGATATAGGAATAAACAGTGTGTACATGCACATGCTATGAATTGACCTGGTTGGTTTCTAAGTTTCTGTTATATTTAATGTTCTCTTCTTACGTCTCAGTTATGCATCCTACAGGCAGGAGACCAATCTACACTGCCCTCTTGGGAGTGGATCAGTAGGGTCATCTTTATATTTAAGAGCACATGTTGTTGTGGCGACTGGAACCATGCAAGAACAACGCAAGGCTTGGCAGCTGTGGGCAGGCGTGGGCCGGGCTCTGAGTCCCTGCAGACCCTTTTCTCCTGTGACTCTGGTCTGGTTAGCGTGTGGACCACAAAGGCACTGTGGCTTTGAAGTCTGCTGTGGAAGAACAAATGAGTGAAGACCTGGGCCTCCTTGTGGTGTGGGTGAGGCGGCGCCCTGCCACGGGTAAAAGTGGGGAACAGCTTGGGAGGCGTGGAAAAGGCGGGTGAAGGGTCAACTTTTCCAGGCTCCGATTCACTGCTGCCCTTGAACTCCAAGCCTGGGCAGCACAGGCCTGCCCTGACGCATTATGATTTAAAGCTGCAGCCTCCTCTTTTCTCTTCAGCATGTTCGTCCACATTGTCCATTATATTCTCCTGTTTGGAATGAACAGAAGTTCCTCTTCTCCCCTGGGCTTTCTGGGGTTCCATATTCCTCTCAGTATGCTCTGGGGCACTTAGAGACTTCTGAGCAGGTCACCCAGCGTTTTCCTTCTTGGGGTAATGACAGCAAGGCCACGTTTCATTGTCCACGGGTAAAAATTCGAAATCATAAAGACCTTCTCAATGTAGTAGAGATATTAACCCTTTCTTTGCCACATGTACTTGTCACATATATATTTTGTCTCTATATGTACCTGCTGTAGATTTGCCTAAAGGAGTATTTGTCTTTGATTTTGTAGATTACATCTTGTACATCATCAAATAATAAAAAAGACAAAAAACAACCAAGAGTTATTGAGAAGAGGGAATCCAAATGGCCAATAAACATATGAAAAGATGCTTAACCTCACTAGTAACCAGAGCCACTTCTAATCAAAGGTACAACGCAAACATTGTACGTGGTTACTGTGTGTTATCGCCTAGTGCGGGTGGAGCTGGAGGCGGAGGCGCTCAGACAGTGCTGACGCAGATGGATACTGTTGCAGCCTGTTGGAACGGGGTCTGGCAACATCTCTGGCAAGTCAAGCACGCAGATATTTTGACCCTGCAAGTCTATTGCTTGTTATCTGGCTACTTAAAAGAAATACACTTGTACATAATGTTGTCTGATTCTGGCATGGCTTATAGTGGGTGGCAGAGAAAAGAAAAAGTAAACCAAACTGAATACCAAATAACAATGAAACGTGCCACATCCACAGAATGTGGTATGTTTTTAAAAGAAAATTGTTTTTCTTTATTGATTTTAGAAAGAGATAGAAACACTGATGAGAGAGAACATCGATTGGCTGCCTCCTGCATGCCCCCCACTGAGGATCGGGCCCACAACCTGGGCATGTGCCCTGACCAGGAATCCAACCAGCGACCTCTTGGTGCAGGGTGGACGCTCAACCACTGAGCCACACTGGCCGGGCATGTGGTACATTTTGACCAATAAACATAAAGAGTTAAATCTGATCATTTAACTTAGAGGAATTTCTGTAACATATTGATGTGTTGTTACATAAGAAAAGATAGATGCGAAGGTAGGTATAGAGTATGATAGCATTTTTACAGTAGTAAGAAACAACAACTATACAATTCTAAATGCATATATTGATGCATGTACATTTTTTGCTTGATCTTGAATAAAAATCTTGTGAAGAAACACTACGCCCTTAAGGTGGTGGAGGAATGAAAAGCAGGGAAAGAAGTAGAAGGGAAAAGGGGCAAACAAAATTAAATGATGGATTTAAAAAGAAAATTTTTTTTTAATCCTCACCTGAGAACATTTTTTCGTTTTTTGTTCAGATAGAGTGGGATGGAGAGAGAGGAAGAGAGAGAGAGAGAAACATCGACGTGAAAGGGACACATCGAGTGGCTGCCACCCGCATGACCCAACCAGGGCCGGGGACAAACTGCAACCGAGGTACGTGCCCTTAGTGGGAACCAAACCCGGGTCTCTCTGGACCGCAGGCTGACGCTCTAACAGCTGAGCCAAACCGGCCAGGACTAAAAGAAAACTTTTTAATCAAACAGAAATATAATATGATCCAACTTATGAAAAAGTATGTGTGGATGTTCTTCCTTAGCAATATATGAAAGCATGGTATAAAAATATTAACTAAGATAATCTCTGAATGGTGGGATTTCAGATGATGTTTACATTTTCTTTGTGTTTCTTGACTTTTTTCATGATATGGCCAAATAATATCATCAGAGTTGATCTCTCTTTCTCCATCTCTGAATTCTGCTTTCTGTTGGTTTTATTCTTAGTTTCTCTCCCAGTGATACTCATGTTGAAAGAAAACCCAGATTGTATTCTGTCATCTCAGGATGTCCAGTGCGAGAACTTATTGTTTGTAATAGTTCCAGCACAAAGTCCATACTCTCGTTGGCTTGACTCTGCATCTCAGTCCACTCTTGAACCAATCACTGTTGCCAAGGACATAGAATACGCTGATTGGCCAGGACTGGGTCACATGCCCAAACCACCTGGACCGAGAGTGGGAGGGGGCGGTTTCCCATAGGAAACTCTATATGCTCTTACCAGAATATGGATACATTACAAGGGATTATTATCAGAATATGTCCATTCAAAGAAGACGAGGTTAGCCTTTCCAGAGAAAGGGAAAGTTAAGCTACAAGTTTCTATTTGAATGTTTAACTTTCTTTATATATTGAGCAGGGATTCGGTTGCCCGCAGCAGCTCCATTCTGATATATCATATATGGTAGTCTGTTTAAGCTCTGCGAGCTGAGGAAACAAGCTTGGGTACCACATACTGGGAGAGGTATTCTACCCTACCAAAGAGTCATTCTGACAGGAACCCCACTTCTGTCACTGGCCTTGGCTCAGCACCTATAAAGTAGGGGGTGAGCGTGGGAAACCTTGACAAGAAGAAAGAAGTACCCACGCCATGCTTGCCAGAAGAGCCACGTGGCCTTGGCCTTGGCATGTCTGCTTCAGCCTTCTGGTTTCACACAGATGGGGCTACTTGATGGAGCAGGGCTACTTATAGCTGCATAGCTGCAAGAGACTCTGGAAAATGCTGCCTTTAGCTTGGTAGCATCGACTGTGAAGAAACGCTGGGAGTTTGGAGCAGTAGTGGGCAAGCCATTCTGCAATTTCTGTCATATTCCATTCCATTAATTACTTAACACCACACCTACTCTTTCTAGTCCATTTAAACCTTCAGAAAATAAAAGCATCAATGACATGCTCTTGCTTAATATAATGAAACCTATCCCTGGAACAAACAAACAAAACTTAACCCTTACTTCTAAGAGGGAAGATTTAAATCCTTTCAGTCATTGCATTCATCTCTGAGTGATATTACATTCTTTTTCTGATCCTAATCCTATCTTGATATTTGCAAGCTACAGTGTAATTTGTAAAGCTAATCATTATGTACATCCACCATATAAAATAATAAGAAAAAATAATATTAGTTAACAAATATATATATACTAGAGCAAGAAAGAACAAGGGGTAGCTTCTTCAATGTCAGCTTCTGCAATGTTACATGAAAATGTAGGTGGTATTTACAACTTCTTTTCTCCACATTCCAGCCCATATGCCCTTTGCCTCAGTCAGCATTCAGCGGAGCGGGGTTCATCTGGTAGGTCATTCATGTCCATGGGGTTTTAGCCTTGGTGGTATCACTAGTTTGGTGTTTCTGCCATTTTCACTAATTTTCATCACTAGATTGGCAGCAGTAGGAGCCTTGGGTTCCCCTCTGACTTTCCTCTTAGTACATGACAAAAGACCCCCTTCCTCCTTCTCACAGTAAAGATGCGTCATCTTAGCCAACACTTTCTCTTGAGGAACATATTGTGGCCAATAGGAAGTCTCAGCTTCATATTCAGTAGAACAGTTGTGTCCTTTGTGGAAAAACATTTGCCCTCCAGAGTATTAAGACCCTTGGGTTAGGTTACAAAGTATAAACTGTGGACTGTCTAAGACTGCAGCTTTGCTACCAACCCCCAAGGGTCGATGCCATGATCCTCCTAACTTTTCTTGCCTCAGGCCTCCTGCAACACAAATCAATCACAAATCGAACCAGTCAAATCAAATCAAATCAAGTCATTGGATCTGAGGGCTCATGAAGGCCAACTGGCTGGGTTGGACCAGCTGGAGAGCATTCGTTTGCCCTGGGTCTCCCTCTAAATTGGCAGCCTATAGCTTACTTAATAATTACTTCTGGTATCTTCTGCTAATTGGGATAGAGAAAAATGCATTAGACAGATCAATATCTGCATGCTAGGTGCCAGAGGCTGTATTGATCTGCTCCACTAAGAAGACTACATCTGGAATAGTAGCTGCAATTGAGGTCAGCACCTACTTAAGCTTAGAATAATGCAGTGTAATTCTCCAAGATCCATCTATCTTCTGCGCAGATTAAATAGGCAAACTAAGTAAGACCGTGGTAGGGTTGTTCTTCCAAGACTTGGTTGGTGGCACTAATCTTTGCACTCCTATAGGGTTTAGTGCTGTTTTTGGTTTACTATTTTTGTACGGGGGAGAGCTCTAGGAACCCCCCCTTGGTCCTTCCCGCGTAACCCTCTCACTCCACAGGTGTTCTCAGAGTATCTGTTCCTGCTGTGAACTCAGGAACTGGGGAAATAACCAAGATGGTTCATGTAGCCACTGAACCCTCTGTTAGATAGCATAGGCCTAAACCCCACTACAGCCCCACTCTGACCTCAGTCCCCAGTTGTGTCCCCAGTTCCCAGGAATCAGTGATGATTCAGAATAATGCGGTCCTGTGATGTCACAAGGGTCTGTGTATTTCCCCTTTCCCACTGCAGTTAAAATGGCAAAGGGCCATTATGTCCCTTCGGGGAAGACTAGGAGCAAGATTTGCAACATATACTTGTGATATGATTGCAGGATCCTTCCACAGGGCTTTCTCCCCCAAGGTATTCTGGGTCCATTCTGAGATCCAATTCCCAGAATTGGGCTGGAACCATGGTTCTCTGCCATCTTGACACAAGTCAAGCTTCTGTTGACCAGGTCTAGAGTTTTTCAATGAAGCAGACCAAGTTGGACTGCGAGCTGTCTTGAGAACCCCCTGAGCGAGTCTAGCAAACCATTCTGGTAATTTCCCAGCCACGCTGCCTGTTAGCACCCACGTGCACTTGGCCTCTGACGCGGTGGCACCTGTGCACCCGTTGAAGACAGCCCTCTTCAAGGGAGCGTCCTGCAGCTGCTTTCGAGCAGTAGAGCCACAGCGTTGCCTCGGAGACTCTGCTGCTCACATCGGTGTCCTTCTCAGGGCTTCGGGACTGGGCTGTTTCGCACCCTCTCACAGGTGGGTGCGTGGATGGAATGTAATGCTTTTGCTCCAACATTTCTTTGTCCCTGCATCTTTGGAGTCTTCCTTCTGCATCATTCCAAGGAATTGCACGAATATTGACTTATTTACAGTAGGCCACCACTGAGTCAAGATTTCTGTCGCTCTGGCCAGTTTGGCTCAGCGGTTGGAGCATCGGCCTGAGGACCAAAGAGTCCCGGGTTCGGTTCCCGCTAGGGGCACGTACCAAAAAAAAAAAAAAAAATTTCTGTCAACCAATGGGACCACTCCTAGTGGCTTGAGTGAGCCCATTGGCTTTGGAATCTCTGGTAAATAAACTTCCGATTTAGCCTCATTCAGAACTGTTATGCCCTCTATAATTTATGATCTTCCCACAAATGTTTCCCAAGTTTTGCTGACATGATTTAGCAAAATCTTGCCGTTTTTATAGTGTAGCTTTCTTTTCTGGTTTTACTGTGTCTGATGACCAGGTCACGTGGAGGTGTGTGACTCGGCTGTTAGGCCTGGAGCCTAGGAGGGTGGTGCAGGGAGACAAGGAAGTGATGGGCACTCCTGTGATGGTGACTGCCCTGGACGATGCCTCTGTTGGCTGTGCTAGCAGGTGGGGCCAGCTTCATCAGACAGAGGAGAGGCTGCTTCTGTTGGCAATTAGAGGTCAGACTTGGAAGGTTAAAGGTACGCAAGAGTCATTCAGATCTTCTCAAATGTCACCGTTTGTATTCTCCACATCCCAGTCTTTCCGAATCAGTAGCGTGCACAAGAGTCCACTTCGTTCTAGACGCTCTATCCCATCCATGCCGAGTAACCCGAGGATCAGACTTGGCATCCTACGTGTGTGGCTGTCTCCTTTTAGGTTCGGCCTAGAAACTCTGATTCTCTGACTGTGCCTTGGGTAGAGAAGTTCAATCATGAACTTGTTACTTTATTTTTAAGTTTGCCAGTGCCATTGGAAGTAGCAAACCATTCTGTTGTCTTATTGCTGTGTAAGAAACCACTCCAAAACTCAGGGGCTCAAAACAAAAATCAGTTATTATCTCTCACAATTTTGTGAGAGACACAATTTTGAATGACTTGTGGGGCAACAATCAGTGGGTCAACAGGAACTGGGACATTTAAGATGGATGCTAGTAAGCAATGCTGGATGTTGGCTGAAGATGCAGCTGAGGTCATCAGCTAAAGGATACCTCAGTTATACTCTGTTGCCTCCCTTGATGGTTGCTGGAACTCCCCTACAGCATGGTGGCCTGATTCCAAATGACAGTGTTCTGAGAGATAAAGATGGACATTGCAGATCTAAGGCCCAGCCTCTGAAGCTGTACAGGATTAATATTGTTACATTTCTATTCATTGAATCAATAACAGGGACAGCCTAGGTTGTCAAACTTCAAGGGAAGGGGTGAAGGAAAGGTGGATGGGTGACAGAACTTGTGACCATCTTTAGCCCACGATACCAGTTCACTTCCTGTCTCCCCAGGCCTTGTGCTTTGTAGTAGTCTGTAGCAGCAGCCGCACAGGCCTTCAGAACTTTGCCAGAGTCCCATCTTCTCCTGCCAAACTGGATCTGCATCGATTTAAACTCAACCAGGTCCTCATCGATCTCATATTCCCATTTTCTTGAAGATTGATTGCCTGTAATCATTTACTGTATTACTTAAGGTCCTTAATTGCAGACAAAATAATGCACTCTAACTAGTTTAAGCAGAAAAGAATTTATTATACGTCATTAAGTCCCTTAAAAGAATTTCCAGGAGGGCCAGAGAAACAAAATTGAACGCTACAAAGCAGGAGCAAAGGGGCCAAGGGAAAAGTCCAATCACACACAAGATACTTCTCGCGGCGACTTTGATGAGGCTAACACTTGACACTCGGAACCTAGGGATCAGGTACGAGAGCCAGAATCTCACCTTCGGTAGAAGAAACGAGCAGGTCTTCCACCGACTTGGCGGGAGGACTTTACGACGGTAGCCTTATAGATTTCCTTTCTGCTTTCTAGTTGAGCACATACGGAACTCTGCCTGCAAGGGTATCTTGGACATACAGTCTTGCTTTCCAGCCTCTAAGTCAGGGTTTGCAGCTTTAACACCATTGATGTTTTAGACTAGACACTGTGGGGATGGGGAACATCTTGTACATTGCAGGATATTTCGCGACGGCCCTGGCCTCTATCCACCAGACGCCGGGAGCGCTGGCCTGCACCCCCTCATTCTGCTCCTGGCTGTGACAATCAAAAGTGTTTCCAGTCATTGCCTAATGTCCCCTGGGGGAGGCCGGGAGATCTTGACTCCTGTGGAGAAGTACTACTCTAGGCTAATGAAGGCATGATAGAATGGGGTGGGAATGGACCAAGTCAGCTGCCACAAAATAGATTAATGGGAGGTTAGTGTCGGGGAAAAAGAAATTCCATGGTATCTCAAGGATCAATGATACAAATAAAAATGTCATTTCAGATATACTCAAGCCTATTACCAAAGTGGAATGGAAAGGTCTAACTAGATAGTGGTAAATGAGATAGAGGTGAATGCGAGGCCATTTTTTCCAATGATGTTGACAAGTTGGGTTTAGAAAAAGAGAAGCCCTTTCAACATGGTTTCTCCCAGATAAACTCACTTCAAAGCCCCCTCTTTGTTTGAGGTTCTGTCAAAGTGGCAGGGATGATTCTCTCTGTATGTGTGAGTGCAGAGGTGCCATTAATCTGTCTGCATTTAACTGTCCTGAAATCCCAGTATGAGTCACAAACGCAGTATTGATATCAGTGTCCCCTGACATCAGTATTGATATCAGTCCGCCACCCTCATAACTTCTATTCCTCAATCCTGGTTCAACTGGGGGTACTTTTTTTTTTTTTTATTTAACATTTTAATTTATTTTAAAGATCATTTAAAAAACAAAGTTAAAGACAATCTGAGAAAAAAATGGCACAGGAACCCTGGCTGGTTTGGCCCAGCGGTTAGAGTGTCGGCCGGCGGTCCGGAGAGACCCGGGTTTGGTTCCCGCTAAGGACGCATACCTCGTGCAGGTGGCAACCACTCGATGTGTCCCTTTCACGTCGATATTTTTCTCTCTCTCTCTCTTCCTCCCACTCTATCTGAACAAAAAATGGAAAAATGTCCTCGGGTGAGGATAAAAAAAATATATATATGGCCCAGGACACGCTCGTTAGAAAGTGTGGTGACTGAATCAAAGTAAGGGAGCTGTGTTTCCTTCCTCGGCCCCAGCAGAGTTGTCCTGAGGCGGCTGCCGGGAGCAGGTGGCCTAGAGGAGGGAGGAGAGGTGTCCACAGCGCTGTGGATAAAGAGATTCACTCTGTGCAGCTGTGAGGACGCAGGCCCATGGGCAATGGCTTTAGCGACAGGAAGCCCAGACACGGCAGAGGCAGTATGGACAGCAGTTGATGGGCGTACAGTCGATCAGCCAGCTCGAACCTCTACCTTAAACAAGTACTATGGTGGGGTAGGACACTGAGTCAGTGGGGTTTACTCTGCTTCTTCCTGGGACATTGGTCAGTGCTCCTCTGTTGATTAGGCAGCTACCATGAGCTCAGGTCTATGACGGATAAACGTGGCAGACACTGGCCTGCCATTTACAGTCATCACCAATCATTCGTCATTTCTCGCCGTTAGTGGACACTCCCAACACGACAAGCATTGGTTGAACTGCTTTATAGACATGTACTTCATTAAATGCTGGAAATAATCCTATAAGGGATGTACTTTCATTACTTGCATTTTCCTAGTAATGTCTTGTGACCAAAGTCACATAACAGGTAGACTTTGAAATCAGGTCTATGACCCTAGCCACGATGTTTCCTGCACAGCGAAGCCCACAGAGTCTAGACTCCTGTAACCTTCAGGTGGCGGTCTCCGTGGCTTCCAGCCTCCTCCCGCCAACTTCAAGTCCAGCACAAAGAGGGAGGCCCTCGGAATAACCCCGCATCCCCCAGTTGTCTCCACACAATCCCAGTACTGAGCTCTTCTGAACTGATTTCAGCCTTGGAACAAATCACTGGCGGGGTGTGAGCGGCTGGGGGGGTGAGGGGACGGGGGCACTTACAGTGTTTGGCCAGGCCCAGGGGAGAGGGAGTCTCCGTCACCATCTTGCATCATTAAGACTAAGCAAAGCAGTGAAGTTGGAGACAGTCAGCACCCCGCTTTCCCGACCCCTGGGGTCCGGGGGGTTGAGTGGAGAGCTGAGCTTCCACACGCACAGACAGCAAGGAGATCGGGGGAGGCAGTGTAAAGCAGAGCTGGTCAGTGCTCTGGTTTCTGCACCCCTCTTCTGAGTTCCCACCCCAAATCGACATGAAGAGGTGGAATGAGATTCTGGGAAGTGGAGCTAATGGACACTCTACCCCCGCTTCCTCCTGGGCACCAGAAGACAGCTGAACTCCACCCACATCCTGCAGCATCGAGACCGCGTGTCAGCCCCACCTTGCACCCCCCACAGCAGCTGGACACAGCTGGCACCTCCACTCAAGGTGATGAGTTGCTGCTTCGCTTTTACAGGGAAGATGTTGAGCTAAGGAAGGAACTGAACTTCTACCGAATTTACCTGCAGCAAGGTGGTGGGAATCATTGCTTCGCTTTTTGGGGGGTGATGTCAGTTAGAGCCAGCAAGAAGCTGGACAAACACACCCACTCAGCCTTCACACTCCATCCAGACAGGAGATGTCCTGCTGTTCCTTTTTTTTAAAGAAGATTAAATAGAATCTAGAGCCTCGTAAGTGTTCAAAATGTCCAGGATACAATAAAAAATCACTCATTGTACCAAGAACCTGCAAAATCACAAATTGGATGAGAAAGACAATCAACGAATGATAACGTCAAGATTAATCAGAATGACCTGACAAGGATTTTAATATTTTTAAAATTTTTTCTTTATTGACTTTATTTATTTTAAAGGGAGAAGGAGAGAGAGATGGAAACATCGATGAGAGAGAACATCCATTGGCTGCCTCCTGCATGCCCCCCACTGGGGGTCGGGCCACAACCTGGGCATGTGCCCTGACCGGGAATTGAACCGGCGACCTCCTGGTGCATGGGTCACTACTCAACCACCGAGCCACACCGGCTAGGACAACTGACAGGGATTTTAAAGCAGCCATCTTAAAAGTGCTTCAGCAAGCAATTGTGAATTTTAAAAAGTAGAAAATCTTAGTAAAAAAATATAAGTTGTGAAAAGGAAGACATGGGAATTATAGAGGTAAAAAGCAACATAGCTCAGTCGAGATTCACTGGACTTCCTCGCAGAGCAGAGTTGACAGAGGAGACGTCGTAGACTTGAGGATAGATCGATAGAGTTTACCCAGTGTAAACAACAGAGGAAACAGGATGAAGGGAGGACGAAGAGTCCCAGGGACTTGCAGGACAGTAACAGAGAGCTGGCCTCTGTGTCCCCAGAGTCCCAGAGGAGAGGGAAGACACTCAAAGAAATAACGGCTGAAGACGTTCTAAACTTGGCATAAGTCATAAACCTACATCTTTAAGGAGCTGAGCTAACCCCAAATAGGACAAAGACCGGCGAGTACATCCCCAGACACATCACCATGAAACCTCTGAAAGCTAAAGACGAAGAAATCACCCTGAGCGCAGGAACGAGAGACAGGCTTTGCCGGTGGGGAAGCAGTTCACACGACAGCTGACTTCTCACTCGAAACCGCGGAGGCAAGAAGGAAGTGGGAGAACATTTCTCAGGCACTGAAGTCAAAGCACTGTCACCCCGAATTCTGAATGCAGTTGACTACACGGACTTCTGTGTCGCACACAGAAAGCTCTGTGACAGGAGTGTGGCTCCCGGGATGACCGGCGGAACACACGTGCCTCAGAATAACGGGCAATTTATTTTCCACATCAGCTAAATTATTTTTGCTTCTGTGATTATGACTGTTTCTGTGTTCCTTTAGAAAGAACACGGGATGTCTTCCACCACTGACAAATCTCAAAACACGGACCCCAGGCGTTTCTCATGCCAGGGTGTGGAACCCTCGCTAAGACTGCGGGGCAGCCTCTGACCCGGGCCAAGCAGGCCGGATGGAATGAGGAACGAATTCTCCCTGGGCCCGTGGAGGGCATGTGGGGGATGAAATCCTCGCCTTGTCCCTGGCCACCAGCGATGGCCTCAGCAAACCAGCTTTCCCTGAGAAAGACTGGATTGGACTGGGTCAGATAGTCACAGTATTGACACTGAATTCCTAGCAAGGTGACACCTTTGTCGTTCAATGGGAGGAGGTATCTGGTTACTGAAAATACACAAGTAACTTGCCCCTTCTGCTTCCCCCAGTGCAAGAACCGGAACTTATGAGCTGAAAGGGAGGAAGACAGCACCTCAGGAAACAACAGGGAAGAAGGGCCGAAGCCTGAGCAGGCAGGGGACACAGGACGCTCTGTCCTTCGGGCTCGGGCTGCGGGGCTCCGCCTGCTTCGGGGTCCCGTCCCTGGGAGTTTCTCAGTACCTTCAGCCGTTCAAAGTTCTATTCAGTTACCTCTACCTTGTTGATGCTCCTCGTGTTCCTCAAGTAGAGCGGCTGTGTTTTACTGTACCCATTCCTCGGATAAAAATGTTTGCACAGCGTCACACCACGAACCAGCCTGTTCTAGTGTCCTCCCTGCTGTGGCAGAGACCTTAGCTCTAGACCTGAGTCTCTCTGTGACTTAAACAGTCCCCTCCATCTGGCCCCTCACTGGCAAGTGGACTCCAAATAGACTTTGCCACTCAGCGATGAGAGGTAATTCTGTCATGACTAAATGGATCTTGCAGAGAATCATTCAAGAGAGTCCCTGTTCACGTGGGAAACCACAGCTTGAAGGCTCAAAGCTGTGAAAGATAAATTAACCTTCCCTCGGACTTTGTCCAACCTGCCAAGCAAACTGGAAGTAATTATTTTATGTGCAATGCTTATTGCCATTACAGTGGCAGGGACTTGATTTCGCCATTTAACAGACCCATCTGTTCCTTCCTTGGCAGGCACGGCAGCCGCAGGTCACCTGGGGCCTGGCTCTCCTGGGCCTCGACGGCAGGGCATGCCCGAGGCTCCGATGTGGGTCTGTGGAGAGTGAGGAGGCCTGGCTTCCACCCTCGTCTAGCTGGGGAGATGGGAAGGAGTGTGACAGGCATGTACCCACAGAGGCAGGCTGGTACCGAAAGAGCTGATCAGCTAGCACACAGTCCGAAAATGAGCAGTAACGCACCGTGGTCGCAGCCTACGGCCTTTTCCTCCACTTGTGAACTCTGTGGTCTTGGGCAAGTTCCATAACCTCTGTGTGCTCAGTTACTAAATGGGCATACTAACGTTTACCTTGCTGAGCATTACATAAAAATGCTGTCGAGTTCTGTAGCACATAAGTATTCTGTAAATGTTAGCTTTTATGACAAGATGCCCTGGAGGTGGTCACGAAGGGTTTTCTTTGGATTGGAAATATTGCTTTGCCTTTTTTTGCTCCATTTCTACTCCATTTGACAGGTGCATCTGTCTCAATGGTCACACCTGGTTGGTCTAAGCATGGTCATCTGACCACAGGGGAGCCAATGAGTTCTTTCTGTTCCGAAAATGCAGCACAGGAAAAGCCTTCATCCCCCTGGGGGTGGAGACCGTAAGGAACAGACATTGGGAAGGCGGTGGCTGAGCATCCTGCTGCGTGGACCAGAGAAGGCAGGAGGGGCAGGCTGTGAGTCCTACCACAGTGGTTGAGTCTTTATCTGGGAGACCAGCAGGCACTGATAGAAATTTCTGAGCAAGGCTGCGAAACCTGATCATGCCCTCCTTTAGCCCTGGGAAATACCTGCTTTTCTTCTTCTTCTTCTCCTCCCCCTCCCCCTCCCCCTCCCCCTCCCCCTCCTCCTCTTCTTCTTCTTCTTCTTCTTCTTCTTCTTCATATAAGTTCTTTGGTTTATTTCTTCCCACCCTCCAACCCCCTTCTCTTTGAGGTTTGTCATTCTAGCAACCAATTTGTTCTTCTTAATCCCTTCACCTTTTTCACCCATTCCCTCAACCCCCATCCCATCTGGCAACCAACAAAATGTTCTCTGTATCTATGAGAATGTTTCTGTCCTGCCTGTTCATTTTGTTTGTAGATTCCATTGTTGATAGATATGTATTCATTGCCATTTTGTTTGTTCATATATTTTATCTTTTTCTTCAAAAAGACCCTTCAGCCCTGGCTGGTTTGGTTCAGCGGTTGGAGCGTCGACCTGCGGTCCTGAGAGACCCGGGTTCGGTTCCTGCTAAGGGCGTGTACCTCGATTGCAGTTTGTCCCCGGCCCTGGTCGGTCGTGCGGGTGGCAGCCACTCGATGTGTCCCTTTCACGTCGATGTTTCTCTCTCTCTCTGTTCCTTTCTCTCCCTCCCACTCTACCTGAACAACAACAAAAAAAAAAAAAAAAGGGAAAAATGTCCTCGGGTGAGGATAAAAAAAAAAAAAGACCCTTCAACATTTCATATAATAACGGTTTGGTGGTGATGAACTCCTTTAACCTTTTCTTGTCTGGGAAAGTCTTTATATGGCCATCGATTCTAAATGACAGCTTTGTAGGATAGAGTAATCTTGGTTGTGGGTTCTTGCTTTTCATCACTCTGAATATTTCTTGCCACTCCCTTCTGGCCTGCAGTTTCTTTTGAGAAAGCTGACAGTCTTATGGGAACTCCCTTGTAGGCAACTAACTGCTTTTCTCTTGCTGCTTTTAAGATTCTCTCTTTGTCTTGAACCTTTTGCATTTTGATGATGATGTGTCTTGGTGTGGGCCTCTTGGGGTTCATCTTGTTTGGGACTCTCTGTGCTTCCTGGACTTGTATATCTGTTTCCTTTACTAAGTTAGGGAAGTTTCCTGCCATTATTGTTTCAAATAGGTTTTCAATTTCTTGTTCTCTCTCTTCTCCTTCTGGCACCCCCAAGATGTTAATGTTGGCACGCTTGAAGTTGTCTCAGAGGCTCCTTACACTATCCTCATTTTTTTGGATTCTTTCTTTTTGGTGTTCTGATTGGGTGTTTTTTGCTTCCTGATATTCCAAATTGATGGTTTGTTTCTTGGCTTTACCTACTCTACTATTGAATCTGTGTAAATTATTCTTTATTTCAGTTAGTGCCTCCTTCATTTCTACCTGGTCCTTTTTTTATGCTCTTGAGGCCCTCACTAAGTTTGCTGAGGTTCTCACTAAGTTCATTGAGCATCCTTATAAACAGTATTTTGAACTCAGTATCTGTTAGGTTGCTTATCTCTAATTCGCTTAGTTCTTTTCTTAGAGATTTTTTCTGTTCTTTCATTTGGGACCTGTTTCTTTGTCTCCTCATTTTGGCTGCCTCCCTGTGTTTGTTTCTGTGTATTACTTAACGAGAGGTATGGGGCTAGCTGAGACCAGATGCTACTTATTTGAAAGAATTTAGGAAAACCTGAAGCAGGATCCAAGACAGGTCAATCCTATGGTGAAGCAATAGGCAACAGCTTGGGTGGGCCTGAAAGTTGGGTGGGGCGGGGCCTCAGGGAATCATTAGGGCGGGGCAACCAGTGTGAGCCAGGTTGCTGGAGTCCCAGATATGGTGGGTATCTGCCACCCCAGGGAAGGGCTCACCAAAGGAACAAAGGCCTCTGACAGCACGTCTGTCCTGGAGAAAGCCCCCTCTCCAGCCCTCGCTCCAGTGCCAAACAGCTCAGTTCTTCCCTGTATGTCTCTGGCGCCCCTTGAGCTGCCTCCCCTCCGAGCTTAGAGGGAGAGAGTCCGATAAGTCCGTGCGCGGGCCCTTTAAGGAGCTGCCTGGGGCTCCAGCCGCCTCAGCCTCCCTGAGCCTCAGTTCCTGCTGGTTTTCCAGCCAGAAGTTATGGGGATTCTCTTCCTGGAACTGGAACCCCGAGCGGGGTGTCTGGTGTGGGACGGGGACCCCTCAGTCCTCAGGAAGGATCTTCCCAGCAGAGGTCTCCCTCCTAATTTTTATCTGCCACACATGGGTGTGGGACCTGCCTGTCCCACCTCCGCCCTCCTACAGTCTCATGTGGCTGCTGCTTTAATCCTGTAGTTGTAGGACCTCCATTCAGCTCAGTGTCAGGCAGCTTTGAATGATGGTTGTTCTGTAGTTTGGTTGTAACTTTGATGTGGTTGTGGGAGGAGGTGACACCGCAGTCACCTACCTGCCATCCTGACCGGAAGTCGGAGATGCCTGCTTTTCAGTGATGCGGGATGTCACCCCGGACAGACTGTGTCCCGGGTTAGTGACCGCAGCGGTCCTCAGCTCCTAGCCTCTCGGACAGTCTGTCTCCTGCCCAGGGCGTGTTCTGCAGTCCTGGTTTGTGCTTAACTACCTTCCTGATGGACCCAACGCCATTTTCCAGACTGGACAGTACGTCTCATGTCCTGATGGACAGAAGTCGCCGACACTTTTATTCAGAGCAGGAGCCTCCGGTGTCGGGTCCCACGAGGCAGCGAGAGCTGGTGGGTCCTTGGGACCGTTACTGAGGTTCTTGTGGAGACGGCTTCGCTGTCATGATGGGGAAGCACATGAAAACGCACCCTTACGTCTTATAAGCCACAGACCAGTTGTGGCCAATGGCACACCGTGGTGTCCTGGAACCCTGACTTCTGGCAGAGACCCTGAAGGAGGGAAGCAGTTGCCATCCTGTGGCTTTGCGAGGCCAGGCGTCCTGGCTGCTGTAGCCAGCGCTGGCCTGGAGACGCCTCCCTGCGCCTCGGGAGGGGTGAGGATGGGGCATCCGGAGAGGGCCTGGCACGGGGCAAATGCCTGACAAATGGCCGGAATTAGTATTATTTTCCGAGACGGCTCTCCAGAAATCTGTCTTTATTTGTAGCTAAGATCACAAATCTTAAGAAGGGATGATAACGTGCTGGCATCTTCTGCAGTTCTGGATTATTGATCCTGTTCCATTCATTTTATTTTTCTTTCTTCATGTGCCTTTTAAATGGGGTGTGTGTGTGTGTGTGTGCGTGCATGCGTGCATGTGTGTGTGTGTCCACGTGTGTGTGTGCGTGCATGCGTGCATGTGTGTGTGTGTGTCGGGGTGGGGGTGGGGATGCCCTCAGAGAGGGGCAGGGAGGGTGTGTGCAAGTTCTCTGGCACTTGGCTCTGCCCTCCGTGACGTCTCATCCCCATTCAGTCCGTGCGTCTGGCTGCTGTTCCCCTTCCCTGCCTCCCAGGTCAGGAGCACGGACCGCTGCCTTGATTGCCCCGAACCATCCTCACCAGGCCTCGACCTCGCGGCTAAGTCTTCCTCCAACTCTGGGCGGCAGAGATGTTGACATTTCAAAACTGTGAACAACTTAAAAGTACACATTAGACATCAAATCATTGGTTTTTCTCCAATTACCGTTGACGTACAATATTGTATTAGTTTCAGGTGTACAACACAGTGATTAAACACGCACATAATTTACAAAGCGATCATCCCGGCAAGTCTAGTGCCCACCTGGCAGCATGCAGGTTGCTGCAGTGTTACTGCCTGGATTCCCCGGCTGTGCTCACCTCCTCGTTCCATGTCTGCAACTTGTGCGTCTTATTCCCTCCTCTTCCCCCACCCGCCCCCGCCCCGCAACCGGCAGTTTGCTCTCTGCGCCTGTGCGTCTGCTTCTCTGTTGTTCATCTGTTCGTTTGTTTTCCAGGTTCCTTATCCAAGTGAAATCATATGGTATTTGTTGTTCTCTGACTTACTTTGCTTAGAGTGATACCCTCTAGGTTGTCGGAAATGGCAAGATTTCATTCTTTTATGGCTGAGTAACGCTCCTGTGTATACGTGCCGCATCTCCTTCATCCACCTGTCTATGGAAACATTCTCGCGTGCCCGAATTCCTCAGTGAGCTCTCTGTGTGCTTCAGCTGCCCCCATGCTGTCCTCACTCGTCCCTCGCAGCATTGCCCGGTGAAGCCCTGACTTCTGTGCCAGGGGTTTCCTGTCCTGCCTGCTCCTGGCAGGACCCCGTCCCCCCGAGCGGCCTGGACAGACGTGCCCGTGCACAGTGGCCAGCTGCCCGGAAGCCCCCCCGCCCTACACTACGTGTCCGCACTCGCTGTCTGACCTCTGCAACACTTTCCACCTTCTATCGTTTGCTTTCACCCACTTTGCTCAGTGTGGCAAAAACACAAGCAAGAAACTGCTGCCGTTGAGCCTAACGGTGTGCCCTGCGCCCCTCCGCAGTGTGCCCTGAGCAAAGACTTCGAAGGGTGGTTCCCACTCCTCTCCTGGGGCCCGGGCGAGCTCCCCGCCCTGCCGCTCAGGAATTCTAAGGGACAAGTTGGCATCAGCCCTGAACAGTCTCTTTTGTGTTCTGAAGCCCTTTCTTCCACCCATCCCCCCGCCCCAGAGAAGCGGTGGCAGAAGAAAGAAAGAAAGAAAAAAACCTGACTGGGTCCCAGGGCTTCCGTTCCCTTTTCTCCCAGGTCTCACGTTACTTGAATGAGGGGCTCTGTTGAGTGAACCTCCTGTGTTCAGCTGTCCGAGCCAGCAGCTCCCCTTTCTTCTCCTGCCATGAGAAAGCTTTCGGGGGCTCGGCATGCTACCTCATCCCTGGCACGAGGCTCCTGCTCGGGTCGGCCCAGAGGAGAGGGTGGCTCAGCCCCTGACCCCGCAGTCGCGGGCCCGGCTCCACCGGCCTGGCTGGCTGCTCAGGGACCTCGTCAAAGGACACCCACAGCTGACGGGCCTGTCATCCTCCTCGCCTCGAACCCCGGAGAAGGAGAGGTGGACCCAGCAGTGGGTATGCCTCCCGGAGCACACGTGCATGTGGCCGCACTAATGTCAGTGTCCCGTGGCTGTTCAGCGGCCCAGTGGTCCAGCCGGGAGGGCTGACTGTGGGGGACGGAGGGGGAGACTCGCAGCGCCTTCACCTTCCCTCCGTTCACCTTACTGTAAACGGTAAGGTAGAGCGTCACGTCATTGCCACGTGCCACTCATTCCACGGGCCGGAGCCTCAAACATGAATTCAGTACACAACATGAAACGATGTCAGATGACACTAGCCATGTTCGTCCGTCATTAATCGTTGTCGACACTTGGTATAGACCAGCACGTGATTGCACACAAGGCACTATGCGAAGTTCTTCGCGGGGAATGTCCGAACCCTCCCGACACGCCTGTGAATTAGTAGGATCTTCCTCTCCAGAAACAGAGGTTAAGCCACGCACGGCCAGCAGACGTGGAGTGGAGTCAGAATTGGAACCCAGGGCACCTCCACACTCTGCCCAGTCATTCACCGTGTTCGTACATGTCGTGAAGGTATTAGGGACGTGGTCTCGACTCTTGGTGGATATTGTATAGCTGTTGATGAGAAAATTCATATCTAGTGAAGGAAGAGCAAAGGGAATTTTTCTTCTTCGGATGTTCTATGCCACGTGCTTCCCCGGGAACTCGAGGCCTCTTTGGATGATTTCAGGGCACGCCGCTGTGATGCCAGGTAGACTGAAGGGGTTCGATTCCCCGAGAGGGCTCTTCGAGGCAACCCTGGAGGTGTAGAGACCCCGTGTTTCATTCCTAACCCTGCACACGTGTGCTAGGGAGCAGGAGAGCCAGAGCTTTGTGAGCGGTGTGGAGAAGCGCCGCGGAGAGCCACGGGGAGGTCCCCGCTCGGATTTCTGAAGGAGACGACAGGGCTCGCAGCCCCTCCCCCAGAGGGAGCCCGCAGAGCCCTCGGACCGCATCGTGCACACCGGGGCCAGGCCTGCCTGGGGCTGAGTCCGGGAGCAGCCTGACAGCCTGGTCCTTGCCCACTGGGCTGACATCCTAGTTTCTTCAGGTGAAATGTAAGGCCATTGATTTGAGCGCCTCCTTCTTTTCTACTGTAGCCATTTGGGGCTATAAATGTCCTTCTAACTGTTCCTGTAGTGGCATCCCATGAAATGTTAATATTTTGTGTTTCTATTTTCATTAATTTCAAAATGATTTCTAATATATATTTTAATTTTTTATTTGGCCCAAAGGGTTGTTTAGAAATGTATTAGTTCTCGAATGTTTTGGAGTTTTCCACACATCTTTGAGTTATTAATTTTTTTATTGATTTTTTTTTTTTAGAAAGAGAAGAAGGGAGGGAGGGAGGGAGAGAGAGAGAGAAACATTGATGAGAGAGAAACTTCGATCAGCTGCCTCCTGCATGCCCCCTATTGGAGACTGAGCCTGCAGCCCAGGCATGTGCCCTGACTGGGAATCAAACCTGTGACCTCCTGGTGCACGGGACAACACTCCATGCACTGAGCCACACCGGCCAGGCAAGACTTTCTTTACCGTGTCTGATAGTGCTGATCTGAGTGTGAAATTATTCCACTGCTGTTGTTGGACTGCTTTTTCTTTGTCTAAACACATCTTTATTTTGCCTTTATTTTTGAAGATTTTTTGCTGTGTACAGAACTCTAGGTTGATAGTTTTGTCTCTCAGTAGTTTAGACATGTTGCTCCACGTCTTCCCACTTGTATTGTTTCCCGTGGGAAATCTGCCATCACCCTTATCTTCCTTCCTCTGCGAACTGTGCCTAATTAATCTGGCTCCTGCTAAGATTTTCTCTTTTCTTTACTTTCAAGCAATTTGATTATGTTGTTCCTTGATATACTCCCCTCCTCCCCCACCATGTTTCTTGTGCTTGGAGTTTTTAAAGCTTTTAGATTCTTAGGCTTGTAGTTTTGGTTCAATGAGGGAAAAAATCAGTTCTTGTTTCTTCAACTCCGTTTTCCGTCCCTGTCTTCCTTCAGCACCGCGGTGACGTTAGGTTACACGGCGCGCAGTTGCCCTGTAGCTCACTGAAGCTCTGTGCGCTTTGCTTCTGTATATCGGAGACTTTCTCTTTTTGTGTTAGTAGAAAGCCCTGTTTTCTTCCGCAGTTTCTAATCTGTCATTAACCCCACCCAATGCTTCTCCTCTTGCACGTTGTGCTTCTTATTTCTCCAAGTTCCTCTTGGGTGTCTTTTTAAAAAACATTTTCCATGTTTCTACTTCACATACCAAATTTTCCTCTATTTTTTTTTTTTACAGTTTTTATTTTTAATGTCCCTTTCTGTTAATTGTAACATCTGGGTCAGTTTCAATGGATTGACTTTTCTCCTTATAATGGATTCTACTTCCCATTTCTTTATATGCCTCGTAACCTTTTATTGGATACGAGGTATTTGCCACGAACGTGCTGAATTCTCCAGAGGGCCTCTCCTCACGCGTCTGGCTGCAGAGCCCGGCTGGCACGCGCTCTGAACCCCACCTCCGCGGCGGAATCTACCGAGCTCCACGTGGTTCCCCTTCTGTGCCACGGACGGCAGGGGCGACTGTGGGCTCCCTTCACCCGCTCTCTCTCTCTCTCAGGACCACTGCCCTCTGTTGACTGATGCCCAGGTCTTGAAAACCATTGCTTTCCATATTTTGCTTGCATTTTAGTGATTTCAGGAGCAAAGGCCCTGTTACAACATCTAGGCTAGAAATGAAAGTCCGAAGGGTATTTGCTAATGAACGACTCTAAGAGCAGGAAGGGCTACTCATACTAGGTGATCCCCTTGACACCAGGTGTCCCTTGGGATGACTCAGCACCGCAAGTAGGCAAGGGCATATCCATTCCATATTCATTCCAGAACATAAAGAACCTTTCAAACTTTAAAACATTTTTAACATTACGGTGCCAGGTGTATGGGCGCAGCAGTAAAATGTTTAAATGCTGATTGACTAATCTTTCAGAACTCGGGGAGTCACATTTGACACAATATTAGAGTGTTCACAGGGCACAGCACCATCCCTGATGACAGCCCGTCTATGGTGCTAATGGAACAAATAGTGATTCTGTAAAGTTTTAGAACAGATGGGCAGTTATTTCTGTTTCTACAAAGTCGATGCTCAAGGTAAGAGTAAATTCATTTTCTTCTAACCAGGGGATTTTGTTTATGATATGAGAAAACTCATTCCTCAGAAAGAACAGGAATTAGCTTGTCATTGACGTCGAGGGCCTAGAAAACTCCCAGGCGAGTGGTAATGACTTTCCTGGATATTTACTGAATAAAAATAGCATTATCTATCAATTACAGGAATAGCAAACTGGTGGCTTGTGTACAGTGCTCTTCGTATCCACACAGTATTTTTAAAAATCAGGAGATTTCACGTCTCTCTGACACGCAAAGCTCCCTGTTAATAGACTTGGCCCCTTTTATTCGCATTTATTAGCGGCATAGCCTGTGTATTCATTGGAGTTCACAATCCCTTCCTCAGTACTTCATCTGTCCTAACTTTTTGTCATTGAAATATCTTCCTAATTGAAATAATACCTAGAATATTGTGTGTAATAAAAAACATCATGAAAGCAGGTCGCTCCGAGAGCCGCTTCACAGTCATCCCTGCTGGTTCTTGATGGTTTAGGACGATGGCCACAGGACTCTGACGCCACTCTCACCGAGAGAAGGGGTCTCTGTCCGTCGTCTCTTTCCTCCCCTTGAATCTAGACAGGCGTGTGGCTCAACTGAAACTCATAACAAGCAGCGAAGTAGCTCTGTGACCTCCCCGGGAGGGGATGGAAGGCATGTAGCTTTACCTGCAGTTTGCGGAGACGCCTGCTTTTGAACCCTGGGACTGCTGCTGGAGCCGTTGAACCGTTCTCCTGCCGCCCTGTAGGGGGCAGCCCAGGCCACACGAAGTCGGGGCTGTCGCCAACAGCTCCACCTGTAGACCCCGCCGTCGCCCTCATCCGCTGCCAGGCATGATGAAGATGCTTCCGTGTGGTTTCAGATTCCAGCCCTCAAGTCATCCCCAGTCACCAAGGTCTTCTAGGGGAGGCCCCAGACATTGTGGAGCAGGGACCAACCATGCCCTCCGGGCCCTGTCTGGACTTGGATCCACGAAACGTGGAAACACAGAAATGGTGGTTTGAAGGTGCTAACGTGTTAGTGAAGCTTTCACACAGCAGTCAGAACTGGGACGTTACTATTGCAAAACGTGGTTGACGTAATTCTACACTAAAGAACACGTACAATGCTACTACGCGTCTCTTATCAGTGGAATGGGGTGATCGTTTCTATCCGAGTAAAGGAAGGAAAACACGTGGGTGCCAGCCCAGTGCCTGCTCTTGGTGGGCTCTTGCTTTTAAAAGTAGTTAAAACAAGAGTAACTCATCTCTCTGTAACGCTGGTTTTGCGGCAGACATTTAGGAGGGGTACTAGTACTAAAATGATTTCATCTTCCCCCCCAAATCCTAACCCCTCATTACCAAATGGAACTTGTGCTGGAGAAAATATTTAGATTATGTGAAAAAGGTAGTTAAACGGAAGACGTATTACATGGAGGCAATATAGTAGGCGAGTTGGTGAAAAAACAAAAACGTGATTTCCAACCCTTAATCAGCTGTAACGAGGGCTTCTAGGTTTGCAGATCATTGAAAAAGTTAATTAATTCCAAGAATCATAAAACATTTGATACCTTTGATCCCTTGAACTCATTATTTTTACCTAACACGTAACACACGCATTGCACCCCCCACGAATCTCTAAACAACATTTAGAGTCTTCAAAGCCTTTTATCTGCAGGTGCGGATTCCCAGACTGGGGCGTCCTATCGCCTTCCCGCGTTGGACCTCGCCGGTGACACACTGGTACCTTTCTCTTCCCTTCTGTGAGAGGACCGAGCACTTAATGGAACTCAAGACGGAATTGAGTGCTGGCCCCGTGGATACTTTTGCAGCCTAATTAATAGCCATGTTTAAGCCACCCATCAGCTACGATCCCTACAGCTACAGGCTAAACCTGTGACGCGGTCGTGGAAGCTCCCTCGAGGCCTTTACCTCTTTGGATGTGTATCGGAGTAAAGTTCCATGAAACGATTACAGTGTTCAGTGGGAGGGAAGAGGGAGTTGTACGGGGAAGGCGTCCAGAAGGCTTCTTGAGTCAGGAGGTCCCCTGCCAGGTCCGGGGGCGGGCGGAGCTGGAGGTAGCGACGGGGTGCCGAGCTCTCTGCAGACGGGAAGTCCTGTGGCAGAGGGAGGCCATCAGTCCGGGGCACATGCACTGAGTGATGGCACTCGCGTCCCTGCAGACGGGAAGTCCTGTGGCAGAGGGAGGCCGTCAGTCCGGGGCACACGCACTGAGTGATGGCACTCGCGTCCCGCGGCCGTAAGCTGCATCGGCAAGTGCGATTCTCACACCTCAATGTGCCCGGGACATTTCTCTACGTATTCCAGTTGTTCAAGCGCCCGTTTAACTCGGCCTGCGTCCCAGCAGAGGAGTCCTGGCGCGGACAGTAACGTGCAGAGCACCTCCGGTTGGGGGGAGAGCTGCGGGAGTTCCGACTCAGATGGGCACCTGAGGGTCCTGGAAGGCTTGGGGTGGGGAGTCAGGGCTCGACTTCAGAAGGATTGATTTGGTGGCTGCGAAGATTCTACAATGCAGGAAGGAGAAGAGAAATAGAGGAGAGTATATTGGGGTTTCTGGTCATGAGTAGTTTGAGGAACCCCCCAGGAGACGGGCAGGCTTGGGGACGCAGGTGAAGGCGTGGTGAGCAGCAGGAATTGCACCTTAACATCGAAGCTTCAGCTCTGTTCAGAGGTCAGGTGGGCAAAAAACAATGGACACTTGGTTACACCAGATCCTCTGGGATGGAAGGAGTAAGATAATCAAGCCTTAGGTCTTAAAGCTTCACCAGCTGGAGAAAGGCCGCTTCCCCAGCGAGAATACATCGCCAGGGCTGTGAATTGCACCTGCCTTCCAGAAGGAAGACCCGGCCAGTCCTAGGCTCACCTCCACTCTGGACCCACTCCCCACGCTCCTTCCTCGGTGGGGACCCGAGAACAGGTGCATTTCCTCACGTGCGTCGGGGCCTCCCCTTGAAGAAGTGACCATCAAAAAGAAAAGTTGAGTCGGGGTGGGGTGGGGGGACCAAGCGCTCACAGAGGTAACTCGTTTTTCTTTTCCAGGCCAGAAACATTGCCTTTCTCCCCGGCTCCCTTGTGTGAAGGCCTTTGAGGCTGTGTGTCTATCTCGGCGTCTGGAAAACAGTTGGATAACACTAACTTCTTCACTCAGATGTGGGGCACTTTGTATAACAGACACGTGTGGGACCTGCCTTTAAATCCCCCCGCTCCAGCTCAGCACACGTTCCCCTGGTGCTTCGCCCTGTCAGAGAGACTCGGAGATGAAATGGGAACCTTCTGGGACCTTCTCTTCGAGACGTAGGCTTGCTGAGCCTCGTGCAGGCGTGGGTCTGGGTCCAGAGCGGGACTCTCTGCCTCAGGTGTGACTTTCAGCTCATCTTCCTGCTGGTTAACAAGTAGCTGGCTCTGGTTCGGCTTCGGACAGTATCTGCCCCTTCTCGGCCACACAGCCATGGTCAGGGGCCTTGTCGAGCATGTAGGGGTCGGCCTGGGTGCGAGAGAGCGTGTGCTTGGGCGCCTTGGAGAAGGTCGGTTAACCTGCTGGAAACCTGGTTCCTAACAGCAGGGGCCCAAGTGACGGAGGGTGTTTATCAGTGAAAACAGGGTCATTACCCACGGCAAACACATGGTCAGGAAGGTGTTTGTTTTTTCTCAACAAATATTTGACCACCACGTCTATGGCCACACTGCTCCAGGGCCTGGAGCTACAGCAGTGAGCAGAACAGACCGAACCCTGGCCCAGTGGGCCTACATTCTAATGAGGCAGAAAGAGAGGGACAGGGGGAGAGAGAAAAGAAACAATATAGGACAGGAAACACATAATAGAGGATGATAAGTGGTAATAAAGGAAAAAAATAAGGCCCTGGCCAGTTTGTTCAGTGGTTAGAGCGTCGGCCTGTGGACCAGAGAGACCCGGGTTTGGTTCCCGCTAAGAGCACGTACCTCGGTTGCGGTTTGTCCCCAGGCCTGGTTGGGTCGTGCAGGAGGCAGCCACTCGACGTGTCCCTTTCACGTTGATGTTTCTCTCTCTCTCTCTCTCCCTCCCACTCTATCTGAACAAAAAATGGAAAAAATGTCCTTGCGTGAGGATAAAAAGAGAAAAAATCAGGGGGTGGGGGAATGATGAGGGTGAGGGGGTTTGAAATAGTAGATAGCAAAGCCAGGGACTGTCTCAAATTAGGTGACATTCCAGGAAATACCCAAAGGCAGCAAGAGACCAGCCATGTCTGGTGGAGGCAGGTCTCAGGCAAAGGGCACAGCAGATGCAAAACCCCTCAGCTGACATGTTCAACAGCCAGCAGGCCTTGTGCTGGAATGAACTGTTTGTCCACAGGGGCCTCTCATGCTTTCATTCAGGTGGAGAAGGCCCAGCCTAACGTCTGACCTAACGCACACGGTAGCGGTTCCGTGTACCGGCTGGGTTGCCATGGACGCTCAGAAGCGTTTGGGAAGTCTCGGTGCCTGAATCCCTTCCCAGGCTATTCCGGTTGAATAGACATGAGGTGTGGGCAGCTTCCCAGGTAGTTTCGGTGATCTGTAGGTCTGGGGATCAGGTATCCAGATCCAGTCACCATGACCTCCAGCTGTATCCTGGCTACAGCCTCAGTGGGTCCCTTGTCAGGACAAGGAGACATGGGGGCCGGTGTGATAAGCGTTTCTGTATTATGCTCAGAAATTGTAGCACAAAGCAGGGTCTACAATTTCCAGTTGCACTACAGGTTTATACTGTGCTTTCCTTTCGTTTTGTGAGACCTGGCTCTGTCTGTAGCACATCCAGCTGCTCTAGTCCATGTCTCCCTGAATCCAAGGAAGGGTTAAATAAAAACTGTAGGCGGGAGTAGCGTTAGCAATAGGATTCATCAGGAACTTGAATACAATTGGAAACATTCTGTTCTCGTTTTTTTGCTGCTTTCTGCCTGTTGGTCTGGTGTTCCATCATCTCCACAGCGTAGAAGTCATGGCCACAGATGGCTGTTGGAGTTTTAACACCCGAGAGCTTCTCCCATCAGAGAAGGTCCGACTTCTATTCTCTGAGTCTCAAGTCTACCACGTTCCCAGGGAGGAGACTCAGTGGCTTGTTCCTGGTCAGCTGCCTCCTACTGAGTGGATTGAACATGGCCAGTGTCATTTAAGAACATGGCAGCTCCTGTGGTAGCCATCAGTGAGGACAGAGACCTTCCCAGGGGAAGCTGGGTGGGTGCATCTGAAACTATCTTAGATGTTCACTCCAGGGCTGAAACTTGCCTTGGAACTTTTCTTTTGAAGTTGATTTAGAGCCAAGGTAATCAAAATTAAAGTCCTTGACACTGGATAAATGGCTCTACTATATCTGATTCCCTGGTATAGTAGTCCCTCCTTATTCATGGAATTATGTTCCAAGATCTCCGGGAAATGCCTGAAACTACAGGTAATAATGCACCCTACATACACTATGTTTTCTCCTATATACACATATCTGTTGTAAAGTTTAACTCATAAATTAGACGCAGTAAGTGATTACCAACATAACTAATGATAAAATAGAACAATTATAACAATACACTGCAATACAAGTCACGTGAATGTGGTCTTTCTCTCTCTCTCAAAATCCCTTCCTGTACCGAACTCCCCCTTCTTGTGATGATGTGAGATGACAGACAGTTGCCTGCGCGACGAGATGAAGGGAGTGAGTGACGCAGACATTGGGACGTAGTGTCAGGTCACGACTGTCTCGCTGACAATAAGGGTGACTTGAACACAGGCTTTCAATCCCATCTTCCACCTGCGTCTAGGAAGGCGGACGTCTCTGAGCTTCGTGAGGGAAGCCCTACTTTCTGAGTGGCGATGACACAGCCCAAACCCACGATGAGCTCCCATGGTGAGGGGAGTGGGAGCCCTCTCATCTTTAGCTGTGAATATTGAGCATCTTTCTGCCGGCCACGGGTTTGTCGTGGACTTAGGTGTGAATTAGGTGTGTATGTGTGAATGTGTGTGTGGAGATGTGTGTGTAAATGCATGGGAGAAGTTTGGGAGTGTATCCTATCCTAGTGGTTAAGTGTTTAACTCTGGGAAAGGGAAAAAGAATGTCGCAGAGTGCAATAAAGGGTTTCATTGTTAGCCTTGTAGAATTCTAATATTTTTGAGTAATTTTTTGCTGCTCAAAAGTATCCATGTATTATTTGTGTAGTTTTAAAAATTGCAAAAAAATTGTAATCGACAAATGGTGTCATGAACCCATGACAAACTGGCTGATGTTTCCTTTTCTGCTCTACGCTGTTTCCCACCCACTTGGACCATAATGGTCGTAGATCGAGGAGGGGACTCTAATGACATCAGGTGGGAGTCACTGTTTCCTACATATATGTGCACTCTTTCATGCTGCGCGATGTGCTTAGAATGCGTTCTTTCCCAGCCCTCTCTGTCTTCAGGTACCACACTTTGCTCATCTTTAGGACCTGCATTATGACATCCCTCCATGAAGCATTTCTCCTTTGTTCTCATCTATCTTATGCATCCATGTATCCATGCATTTATTCATCCATCCATCCATCCATCCATTCATGCATCCATCCATGCCTCATCCATCCATGCATCCATGCATTCATCCATCCATTCATGCATCCATGCGTCCATCCATCCTTCCATCCACCCAGTCTTTATGAGTGCCCACTGAATCCCAAACACTGTGTGAGACCTCAGGCATCACAGATATTATTCTTGCTCTTTTGAAGATAACAATATAAAGGGAAGAAGAACAACTAAAGGAGTGAATATAACATTTTTGATTGTATTAAAAAAAAAAAAAAAAAAAGGTAAACATGGCCCGGCCAGTGTGGGCCATTGGTTGAGCATAACCCATGTGCCAAGAGGTCACCGGTTCGATTCCCAGTCAGGGCACATGCCCAGGTTGTGGGCCCGATCCCCAGTGGGAGGCATGCAGGAGGCGGCCAATCGATGTTCTGTCTCATCAATGCTTCTGTCTCTCTCTCCCTCTCCCTTCCTCTCTCTCTAAAATCAATAAAGATAATAAAAGTAAACATGTTGTCTTGATAGAAAATAATGAAACAATGCCCACATTAAACGGGGAGGTAAAAAATGGCACTGATTCTAAGACATGAAATGGGAAACATGAGAGAGATGTTGAAGGATGAGGGAGGGAAGAATAAAATGTTGTATGGGGAACAATACACTGATCTCCTCTGCTCTGAAATCCCTCTATATCTGCTTATCCCATTGTTTACTGTATGTGTCATGTCTATGTTCATATTCTTGATTTTTGGGTTTTTGGGCAGCTCCCAGTGTTCTATCATGTGGTAGGAACCGGCATATTGAGTGAAGCATCTGTGAACCCCAAGCAGGAGAGGGTTTCCTCGTGTTATCGCAAAGACATCTTAAATTTCATCAGTCCCCTCCCTGGGGAGTCTTCACAGACTCAGAGATTACTTCCAAAATGGTCTTCAGGACTGAAGATTAAAATGGTTTTACTTGTCCAAGTTGCCTCTCTGTTAGATCTTAAGTGTGAATCAGGAAAGAAAGATCACCATTATCTACAAATCCAATTGTGGTTGGGTAGAATCGATCCTTATGCAAAATTTTATTTAAAGTCATTTCAAGTCCTGTCAAAGAGGAAATACTTTTCTCCCCTCTGTTCCCCTGTGCCGTTTTGTTTTTTTAAGAGGAAAGAGAAAGTATACTTTTGGTAGAAAAGAAATTGTTTTCTTTAGTGTAACATATAGACTATAGAACATATCCAGGCTGTAATCACCTCTCCATCCTCTAAATTGAGTTGGTGCTATTTTACCGACTTAATGAGTTGTTAGTCATCTTGATTTTCCCCGAATGTCTAGCCTTGAGGCATGGAAAGGTTTTTATTTTCTAAACCAGAAACCAGAAAATATCTTTGCTCTCTCCCTCAGGGATATAGCATCTTCAAGACTAAGGCATTACAAAAAATAACTACAGTTTCAGAAACATACGGTGGTCAGAACAAAGCGGAAAACACCTTGCCATCTCCGGAAAGTCATCGGATGCTAGAGTTAGAAAGAGCATGAACTTACAGAAACCTGCTTTCCGGACCGTGTTAAAGACTTCACAACAAGAGGAGTAAAACCTGAAGACACCACCTGTTCAGAACATTGCTTCTGGAAATTTTGAAAAATGACGCAAAGAATATCCATGAGATTTCAGGAATATTATATTCAGCAGAAGGGAGCCCTGGACGCCAAAGCAGGACTCCTTGGCCAGGCACGACAGGGGAGTCCTGATGGGTGACTGTCCACGAACGCTGCCCGCAGCTGTGGCCCTGGAAATGGGGGTCCCTCCGCCGGAGCCCGCTGGACGCAGGAGCAGGTTAACCATCTGTCATGACCGATTGGCAACCGGAAACCACCGGAGAAACAAAATTGCTATTACCAGGTATCATCAAAATAGAAGGTCTTATTGTTCAAAGAACATAGTAAGATGCAACATTTGATGAGACCCCATGTTTCAGGAGCTTAGTCACTTGATGAGAAAAATAACCATCGTTTCTTCTGTTGTAACCATTAATTTTAAAGCAAAATGTGTTCGTTCATGGAGCAGATAGAAAAAATTTTTCTTACTAACAGTGAAATAAATGGCCCTGGCTGAGTAGCTCAGTTGGTTAGAGCATTGTCCTGATATGCCAAGGTTTTGGGTTTGATCCCTGGTCAGGGCACATATAAGAATCAACCAATGGGTGCATAAATAAGTGGAACAACAAATTGATGTTTCTCTCTCTCTCTCTCTCTCTCTCTCTCTCTCATTATCTCTCCCTCTCTCTCAAATCAATCAATAAAAGTAAAATGGAAACTATCACTGAACAGTTGTTTGTTAACAAATAAAAGGAAATTATTTAGGTCACTTCTCTACCCAGAGCTGGAATTTATTTACAACACTTTTATCTAAAAATGTCTCACTTAATCATGAATATTTCCCTTGATGAAGAATGTAGTATCTTCTAAGAAAGACCATTCTGTTTTTCAGTCTCTCTGGTTATTGGACATCACTTATTCATACCACTTTTATCCCATAACCTTGAATGAGACAAAACCTGCATTTCCAGCAATCCGAAGAGCGTGGCTTGTCTGTGGCCCAATCAAAACAAACTGGGCTTGGAGTCCGAAGGTTCAGATTAGCTGATCTCGGACAAGCTTTGAATTTCTGTGCCTCAGCTCCCTCCCGTATAAAATGTGGAGAGACCCTATCTGAAGGAGTAATTGTTGCTGAGGCACCTTCCATGTCTTCCCCGAACTGTCGCCTGTCCGGGTTTATCACTCCCTGTGGCCTCGGCAGTTCTGAAAAGGATTTGCACACTCTGCCCCCTGCTCTCCCAGCTTGAGACCCAGGTAATGGCTTGAGATTCAACCAGAAAGCAGAACCACTCTGAAAATTACGGACCACGGAATGTATTTGGGATTAGGTCTTACAGAACGTGGGAGGAGCTGGAGAATAAGGTCCAGAAAGGGGAGTTGTAGGATTCGAGAAGTCACTAACCAGCTCTCCCAAGGCGGGCACACAGGGGAACCAGTCAGAACTTTCAGGGAAATCTGGGAAGCCTGGCATACCCAGCTGCCAGAGTGGGGACTGGCAAAGAAGTTTCTGGAAGGCTGTTGCCTCTTTGTCTGGTGGTGAACCAGGGTCGCTGTTGGTCAGCCAGGCTGGGGGTCAGGAAGAACTGTGTGCAGGGAAAAACTAGGACAAGGTGGGGCCTGTCGGCACCTCCTGTCCTGTCTCTCACTTCATCTGACCACGTGAATTTGGAGCGTGAGTTCAGTGATTCGGATGGTCTTGGTGTAGCTTCTCCGACCCCAGGCGTGCCGAGCACGGGCAGGAGAGTGTGGCTGCGCGGCCCAGCGGACGTCGGCCAGCGCGAGGTCCGCACACTCGCGTCGCGGTGAGATGCACTTTCGGCGACAGGAGGCTCTTGAGGGTGCATCCAAGGACGGGGAGGGGGCGTTTCTGAAGGGGACGTAGGGCTAGCATGGAAGGTGGTGCAACCTGTGCGGATCCCCTAGGGGAGGAAAGGAGCCGGCGGCGAGGAAGAAGGGGCGGGGGGCCTGCAGAAGCAGACACCGCCCCAGCGCTGCACCCCCACAAGCCAGCTCATCTCCACTCTGTGTTCCCTGACTCTTGTTCCACAAGCCCGGACAGCAGCTTCTCCTTAAGTGTATTTTCCCTTTGGAATGAAATCTTTTATCTTTGTCCTGACTTGTATATCAGTATATGGTCAGCACTGTGTTAACTGCTATCTGCTGTGTACTAAAGCCCGAGAGTGTTTAGAATAATCAAGTCGTGGGCTGTCTCCTGTGGCTCTCTTCGTGCTGATACTCTTCATCTAGGTGATAAAAGCCAGGCGTACATTCATTAATCCACATCAAATTGCCTCATGATAACTTGAAAAATTATGAGAGACTGTTATCTCTTCAGGAAAATAAGTTAGATTCCGCCTTCCCTATAAGGAGACTTTTTTTTCTTTCTATTTACAGAGCAGAGAGAAGATCCGTGAGTAGGGCAATTTTTCTATTTGATTATGGAAGACATATGATATATTTATTGTTTCTAAGGTTTGTTCTTTAGGGCCGATTTATCAGAAGGACGGCCTGACCTGTGTCTTCTCTGCATGGCGAGCCGAATGCCCTACAAATGTCTCCCTCATTCCAGAGACACCGGTCCATCCTGCGTGGGTGGAGGTGATGCCGGCCTCACTGGGCAGCAGGACGCGGCTCGGCCGGAGCGCCCCCTGATGGCAACCCTGTCTCACAGGCCTTGGTAGCGAAGGTACGTTTCGGTGTCTGTGGTCGTTAAAGCTAGTTCCCATTATGATGGCCCAAATGGGGACATTCAAGTGCTGGGATTTCCTTAGAAAAGTTGTCCCTCTAGAAGAGTCTCACTTAAGAAAACAACAGGATGAAGGGTCTGCACAAAAGCCAGCGATGTAAATTCCACATTGCTCTGGGCGTGGGGACATAGCAGATGGGATGTTGGGAGGGCTGAGCCACAGATGTCTTCTTGGCTGGGGTTCAGGGGAAGAAGCAGCTCATTCTGTAGCCGAGTCTGGGACAGGAAAGACCCAGGTACCTGAGGGCCGAAAAGTCAAGTGCACAGGTTTCATGAACTATTTTTTATGACAATTATTACAATAGCTAAGCAATAAGTTATGGTTTGAAAATATGCTCTTCTAACCGATTCAAACTCATGTTTTGAGTGGGAAAAGTTCTTTTGTGGTGGTCAAGCTCCATACAGTGTCTTAGATCTTCTTCTGACAGTGACATTGCTGCCGCTCTGGCCAAGGAGAGCTTGGCCCGCGGAAGGCCTGAGCCCTCCGTCCACTGCAGACGCCATCTCCACGATGTTCCCGAAACCGGGAGTGGGGTTTTTACTGTGTGCGCCTTTCCTGTAGGCGTAAATACCATCCACTGCGCTACTGGTCGGGGCCATGCACATCCCTCAAGAAGCCATGGAAAATGATTCACTTCTATTCTTTAGCTTTTGTTACAAAGTTCATGCATACTTAATGTAGGAAATGTAAGAAGATACAGACAAAAAGAAGATGCTTAAATCACTGGAAATCCTATCGGAAAACAAAGTTAACATTTGATAAAACAAAGTTAACATTTGATAATAAAACTTTTGAGTTATATATGGAATACTGTGTATTCTTTTTCATATTCTTGCTATTTTCTTCCAGCTAAATGTTTTAGAGGTTGTTCCTTGTCAATAAGTACAGATATAAATTGCCCATTTTAATGGATGCCTATATTTTATCTAATCTATAATTTATCTAACCTATCCACCATTGTTTTTATGTGTCTATCATCTATCTATCTATCTATCTATCTATCTATATCTATCTATTATCTATCTATCTATCTATCAGCTATCTATCTATCTATCTATTAACTATCTATGAACTATCCATCAATCAATCATCTATCAGCTATTTATCTATCTATAAACTATCTATCTATGAACTATCTATCTATCTATCTATCTATCTATCTATCTATCAATTGTCTATCTATCTATCATCTATCAACTATCTATCTATCTATCAATTGTCTATCTATCTATCGATCTATCATCTATCTATCTATCTATCTATCTATCATCTATCAACTATCTATCTATCTATCAATTGTCTATCTATCTATCTGTCTATCTATCATCTATCAACTCTCTCTCTGTCTCTGTCTCTGTCTCTCTCTCTGTCTGTCTCTCTCTCTCTGTCTCTCTCTCTCTGTCTCTCTCTCTCTGTCTGTCTCTCTGTCTCTCTCTGTCTGTCTCTCTCTCTGTGTCTCTGTCTCTGTCTCTCTCTCTGTCTCTCTCTCTCTGTCTCTCTCTCTCTGTCTCTCCCTCTCTCTCTGTCTATCTGGCCTCCTGAGTGCTGCCCCACCCCCTTTCTCATGCTTCCCCATGTGGTCCCTCTCCCCTCCAGGGTGTGTCCTCTCTTCTTGGAATCTTAGTATAACAGATTATCTTTTCGATGGCCGTCGTCCTCTGATATTTTGGCCTTACCATAATGAATAACAAAACCTTCAGTAAAACAGCTCCCTTTATTTTGCTCCCCTGATTCCCTAAAATACCGCCTCTTACCTTATTGGATGATTTGGGTATACGAAAGGCTATGATGACACATCACCAAAGCAAATGCTATTTTAAAGAGACCCATATGAGCTAAAAATATGGTGAGAAGCACTTTTGTAAGTGCACTCGGTCTGTGCAGACTCCCTTGTCTGTCAGTATGCAAATCAGCATCGGTTTCCCTTTGTTTGATACAAGTTTTCAGATTCTGTGTTAGGCTCAGCCGGATTTTAGGAGTGGGGTTCATTAGAGAGCAGGCTGCGCTCTGATGGCCACCCCGAGTTACACAGAGACTGAACTGAAGCTCTGAAAGTACTCCTTGGAAAATCAAATTATTTGCTGCCCTACACCCTTCCCACCTCTCCCCACTGCAAGGAAGAGGAGGAGAAGAAAGAGGTTACATTTCTGTGATTTTTGTCAAAGGCTTAGACTGGAGGATCTTCCAAGGTCCCATTTAGCCCTTAAACTTGCTTGCTTATTTGTGGATTGGTTCTGCAAATGGTAGAATGAAGATCATGGTACTACTGTTGTTATTGTTTGTGTTTTTGTTTCCTTTCTCTTTGAAAAAAGTAGCATTCCAGTTTGCATGACCCATGATCCTGTCCCAAGTCCTTTTCAAGTGAGGTACGAATACGTTTGAGTATACTTTATGTAGACTGTCTCCCAGATTCCTGTCTACTTGTTTTCCTGGGCAGGACATCATATTTCGTCTATAAAGGAGATACACTTTGAAATTATTCCAGAACAGGAAAAGAGACAGGTTATGCTTTCCTAAGGGACAATTAAATTTTGTTACAATTTGCTTTCAGTGAGCTTATTTGTCAATATTGCATTGGATATAAAGATGCTTTTCGCCACTGTTCTTTGTCTTAGGTTAAACTAAATAGTATGTAATTTACTAAATCACTAAAACATGGGAGAAAAAAAGAAAAATATTTCTTACTCTTTGTTTTGCACCTCAGGTGGGAGGTTCAAGGATTCGACTTCAGAACTGTCAATCATTTCTGATTCTAAACCAGCTTTCGTAAAAATTAAGATATTCAGATAGGTTATATTCTGATTCTATTTTTTTTTTTTTTTTTGAGGCTCATCTCTTTGTTTAAAGAACTGCCTTTTAAATAACGCTGCTACCCACTGAGGAGGAGAACCTCGAATTGTCCTGTGTGTGTCAATGAGCAAACACCTGCAAGGTGACAGTAGCCGGGCTCCTGGAACCAGAGAGCTGTACGGAACGTCTAATTGTTAGGGGAGTTACAGCATTTCAGAGACTGACCTTGAAGTTTTTAAAAAGTGAATTGATCCACTGGAACAAGTACAAAGCCGGCTTTGGTGCTAAGTGTAAATTGTTAAAAATGGTCCGGAATAACATCTGCCTTGTAGAATGCCTTAATCAGCACTGTGAAAAATGAAAGTTTAACGATCTACTATAGTGGCTTCTAAGTGAAGGATAAACAAAGGATGAAAGAGTTTCTTGCATGGTTTGTAACTGATGCCATGAAAAATGTCAAGAACCATCTGCCTCAAACTTATCCAAACTGTCATCAAGTATTCTAATCCAGTCAAACGAGATACAACTAGAACAACCTATGTAACTTGCTGAAGGCTTATCAAAAGAGTTGTAAATAAAGAAGGAAAAAAACCCATCAACTGTGTAGCCCAGATTGCAGCCAGCTTGCCTGTGGCTTTGAAATTCAATCCCATTGCTCTGGTCTGACAAACTGTACTAAACAGCAAAATGGATTTTCACTGCTCCCAGCCATTTTCACTTTAGCTGCTATCGGGAGATGAATGCACAATTTCCTAATAGAATCAGCATCGGGATTTATTTTTTTAAAATGCACAGGACGGTTTGGGCTTCACCACTCCATCCATGAGTGTGCACAGATGCTAAGCTTTGCCCTTCCGTCGGTAAGAGACCACTTACCCGCTTGCTGGCTGAGCGATCTCAGGCAAGTTGCTTAACTTTTCTGAATTTATTTTGCTCATCTGAAAGACGGAGAGAATTATAGACAGACATGAGCTTATGCCCGTGAAGTTTCTGAGACATTAAAGCCCATCGTGGCAGAGCAGGCCGTGCTCAGGGCGTGGCCCTCGCTTTCCTCGGGACCATGTCACTGACTGGCCAATGGACTGCTGATGGGAAAAATGCATGTCATTACCGAGCCAAGATACATAGCTGCCTGTGTGCCTCTTCCAGTCTTTGTCCTTCCTTGTTAAGGCGACCTTGGAATCATCGTGTTCTAGACAGAACAGTGACGAGACGAACAAGGGCCACTGGTCCCATGTTGAACTTGTCCATGAGAAAGAACAGGATCTTCGCTGGGTGTAACTGCTGACATTCGGGGTTAATTTGTTCAATGGCATGTAAACTTTGGACTGTTCCAGTCTCTTCATATTTCAACCTGACTAGGAAAAGAAAGTGGGGGGAGGATAGATGGCACAAGTGACTGCACAAGTGGACAAAATATTGCTGGAACCACAAGGATAGTTTACAAAAGGGCCTCTGAGAAGTCAGCAGAGGACGTTAGTTACGCCCGAGGGGTTTGGGGAAACGTGGCGATGTGGAGTCCCTTCAGCTGGCCTCAGAGGACGGCGGTCTTCAGGCCGGAGGTCAGGGGCTGTGCAGGGCACTCCTGGCCCCTCCCCGGGAGGACACACGTCTTAGCAGAAGGGAAGACATGAGAATGACCAAGATATATAAGAAAAGGTAGTCACTCCCAAGAGTATCAAAATACATCAAAATGAAAAGAAGAAGCAAGTACTCTTTTTTCAGCCATCAGATTGGCCAAAATAAGATGACTGGTAATACCCAATGTAGGTGACAGGGTGGAAAATGCACTCTCGTTGACCTCCAGTGAAGGGGAACTGGCTACATTTCTGAGCATTTTGGCAATAAAGATCAAAAGTTTTAAAAATGTGCTTACCTTTTAGCCAAGAATTTCACAAAGATGATTATATGAAGAAATTCATCACAAAGAATGAAAATAGTAAAAGTGAAACAATCCACAACAACAGAAAACCTTCTGAAAGTCCATCAGTAGTCAATTGATAAAAATATTATAGTATATATAAAAATATTATATGAATTGTTAAATTGTTATCTATATCTATATCTGTATCTATATTTATACCTATTTATATAATATTTTTTCGTTATTGATTTTAGGGAGGGAGAGAGAGAGAAACATTGATGAGAGAGAATATCTACTGGCCACCTCCTGCATGCCTCTCACTGGGGATTGGGCCCAAAACCTGGGCATTTGCCCTGATCGGGAATTGAACTGGCGACCTCTTGGTGCATGGGTTAACACTCAACCAGTGAGCCACAGAGCCGGGCTCCATAGATAGATAGATAGATAGAGATAGAGATAGAGATAGAGATAGAGATAGAGATAGAGATAGAGAGAGAGATAGAGAGAGAGATAGAGAGAGAGATAGAGAGAGAGATAGAGAGAGAGATAGAGATAGAGACCTACTGACATAGAAAGATCCATAATATAGAGTTAAATGAAAGGCATGTTTTAAATCCTTATGGACTATATGAACCTATTTATGTCTTTATTTATGAAGTTATATGTTGTCTATATTATGTTTTTAGACTTTTGAGTTGTAATTTATAATGCCTAATTATGTTTGCATATATATTATATTTTCTATATATTTATTTGGACTTTTTTTTAAATCCTCAGCCGAGGATATTTTTCTGTTTATCTTCAGATAGACTGGAAGGGAGGGAGGGAGAAAAAGGGAAAGAGAGAGAGAAAAACATCAACATGAAAGAGACACATTGACTGGTTGCGTCTATCAGTCCACATGATCCCAACCAGGGCTTAGGACGAACTGCAATCGAGGTGGGTGTCCTTGACTGGAATCGAACCCATGACTCATTGGTCTGTGGGCCGATGCTCTAACTGCTGAGCCAAACCTGCCAGGGCTATTTGGACTTTTTTTTTTATTCTCACCTAAGGACATTTTTGCATTTATCTTCAGATAGAGCAGGAGGGAGAGAGGGAGGAAGAGAGAGAGAGAAACATCGATGTGAAAGAGACACATAGAGTGGTCACCACTCACACAACCCCAACCAGGGCCAGGGACGAACTGCAACCGAGGTACGTGCCCTTAGTGGAAACTGAACCCGGGACTCTCTGGTCTGTGGGCGACGCTCTAATCACTGAGCAAAACCAGCAAGGCCTGTTTGGACTTTTTGATTGGCATATTCAGGCATATCCAAAATTATCTATCAAAATTTTAACAGATTATACTTGGGTGTTTTAGCTGGTAAGATTATAAATAAAATTTATTTTTAGCTTTATTTTCTTAATTCTTTCCTATGTGTATGTGTAAGAAAGCTATTTTTTAAAAAATGAGGGAGAAACTGATTGGGAATGGCCTTCATGTTTAAACACAGATAAGGTGCTCTTCCCAGAGTCTCGTCCCCTGTGCGGCGGGTAGTTTCTTACAGCCTGGTGGTAGCTACTCTTACAAGGAGATGTGCTAGGAAATGGGCTGTTTTCTGCTGATGTAAACCCTTTTTGCGTGGAGAAAACACTGCCTACCAATTAAAGAGAGAGTTTTATTTTTATTTTTTATTTTATTTTTTTGATTCCCACCCGAGGACGTTTTTCCATTTTTTGTACAGATAGAGCGGGAGGGAGAGATAGGAAGAGAGAGAGAGAGAGGGAAACATCGATATGAAAGGGACACATCGAGTGGCTGCCACCCGCACGACCAACCAGGGCCGGGGACAAACTACAACTGAGGTACGTGCCCCTAGCGGAAACCGAACCCAGGTCTCTCCGGACCGCAGGCGGACGCTCTAACCGCTGAGCCAAACCGGCCAGGGTGAGAGAGTTTTATTTCTTAGTATTATCTGCCACTCCTCTGAAACGAATTGCACCCCTCATTTATAATTAGGAGGGACTGGTTTGACAGGTCACAACAAAAAGGGAGAGGGAAAAGGGGGGGTGATACTTGAAGAGCGAGAAGACGGGGCATCTCTTGCCTCGTCTAGCCAGGACAGAGGATCCCGGTTTTTTACGTCTCAAACAACAGCTGCTTCATTTGCGGCTCTAAGTGGGGTGCTGAGCATTTCCGTGCAGTCTCGTTTCACCCTCATCATATTCTACAAGGTCAATTCAGTTATTCTTTCCGTTTTATAGACGAGAACACCGAGTTTCCGTAATTGGATAACGACTTAGTGAAGTTACGTAAGTTTAAATAACTTACTGAGAATCCACAGCTAAAAAAGTGGCAGAGTCAGTGTTTTGCCTGATAATGGAGAGATGACCAGATTCCAGATGGTGGAACAGCTTGGTGAATGGAAAGGGATCGGATTAGAAATTAAATGTATCTAGATCTTATTGCCACTAATTCTTGGTAAATTTTTTCCCCTTGGATTAGAATAAATGTGGCAAATAGAAAGTACACGTGTTTGCACACTCACTCACATAAGAGTGAAGGAACAGCCCGGCCAGTGTGGCTCAGCTGGTTGGGCAGCATCTGGTGCACCAGGAGGTCACAGGTTCCCTGACAGGGCACATGCCCGGGTTGCCGGCTGGATCCCCAGTAGGGGGCGTGCAGGAGGCAGCTGATCAATGTTTCTCTCTCATCAATGTTTCTCTCTCTCACTTTCTCTCTCTGAAGTCAATAAAAAATATACATATATATTTTTAAATAAAACTTTTTCCTTTATTGATTTTACAGAGAGAGGAAGGGAGAGAGAGAAAAACATCGATGAGAGAAAACATCGATTGACCGCCTCCTGCATGTCCCCCTCTGGGGATCGGACCCAAAACCTGGGCATGTGCCCTAACCGGGAATAGAACTGAGGACCTCTTGGTGCATGGGTCGACACTCAACCAGTGAGCCACACTGGCCAGACAAAAAAATATATTAACAATTTTTTTAAAAGTAAAGGAATAAAGCTGTGTAGCTGTACATCCACGTCTTCATCTACACGTATACCGACGGAACAGGAATGAGAGGTCAAGGCGGTTTTGCAAGTTTGCAAGCAGAGCAGAGAGTGGGATTCATTGGCAGAGCAGAGGAGCTGGAGCAGGTGCCTGCAGTGCTAGAGGGTGGCGAGTGTGTGCCCTGGCGATTCAGGTCAACGTGTAGAGATCGAAGGCACCCAAAGGGTATGTGTGTATTTATCTACTCCGTTGTTTTTCCCCAGAGTATTTCAATCCCTTATGTAGAATTCTTACTTTCCAATGCATTGCTTGGTAATTGTTTCCTTCTTTCATTGTTGTGTCAAACTTAAAAGTTCTGCAGTTTTTAAATTATGAAAGTATCATCTTTATAGCACAAGAATTTCAAGTTATACAGCAATGTAGAAAGTAATCAAAAATTCCTCACACCGCCATGTGATTCTCTAGCTGTGCTCTCCGGTGAGGTGTTCACCAGCTCCATGTTGATACCTAGATTTAGATTAATGAAAATAAACTAGAATTAACAATCTCGTTCCTCACGTGCACTAGTGGCCACTGTATCAAACGGTGCAGAGAGAGATCGTGTCTGTTATCACAGACAGTATGTCGGACACTCTTGCTCTGGAGGTCTTCACTGTTAACAGTTTATTGCATACATTTTCAGTCTTTTAGATTGCCTGTGGAAATAATGATGCGCCATAGCACGTACTCATGGTTTTACACCAACTGCTTGGAAGAAAAAGCAACATTCGGTCCCACCCTGTCCACGGCTCAGCTTCCCAGAAACGCCCACTTAAATTTTTAAAAATCAAATTCTGCTTTCTGCACTGTCACAAGCTAAATGATATGGAAGTGTAAGAAAAGCACCCCTGACTGCCCCCACCGCACAGTCTAGAGGCAGAACCTACTGAACATCTTGGGTTTTGTTATTTTGGTGAGTTCCACAGCCCGTGTCTCGGTGTATCCGTCACCCGAGTAGCTGTGGACTCCTCGAAACCAGACATGAGGATTCAGCTCCCAGATCGACCTCTCCCCTGAGAGCCTCCTCCTGCTTGAAATGTGTGTCATTACATATATTTGTTGCCTCTCTAACTTAACTCTACGTAACCATGTTTAACCTCTATTTCTTGTTTCATCAGCTTTTCTTTGACTTATAAAGTCTCCGTAACAACTCCAGCCCCTCTGTCTCTTCCTCCTGCTAAGTCCACTGTCTGCTGCCGTCCTACCCATAGGTCGTATGTTCCGTCTCCCCACCAAAGCTGCATTTTCTATGCTTGCTCCATAGTGTGGCTTTAAAAGTCCAAAGTCAGTTAGCAATATTCATTTAAAACACAATATGTGGCTTGAACTATATGCACGCTAAGGCCCCTACATCTCGATACTCCTCAATCTTCTTAGGTAGAATTGAGGCCAGACCACCTGGTAGAAACGCATCTCACATGAGTGAGGGAGTGTGTGTGTGTGTGTGTGTGTGTGTGCATTGGTGTTTCACGGGTAAGTGCTCTTCTCCCTCTAATCATGTCAGGTGGGAGGTGCCTGTTTGGGGGCTTAAGAGGTCCCTGGGAGATAAGCCCCAGCGAGTGGTTCTCTCCCTTTGGTTGAGTACAGGCTCCCCATCCCGGGTCTTTGTCAGACACGGTCTCTCTGGCATAGCCTGGGGCTGTGGAAACCGTTTAGCTTTCTGATCTGCCAGAGTTTAAAGATTCCCTTGATGGAGGTAGAAGCCCGTGGACTAAAAGGTGCAGAGAGCACAAAGTTCAGTCCCAGAGATCTATGCAGACGCATGGAGACATCTCTATTTCCCGAGTCCTTGAGAGTCGGCACAAGTTGTTGATAATTTCAATGACAACATTGCATTGCCTTTAATAGACACTGGTGGGAAGGGGGAAACTAATATTGGCGCTTGCTCTCAGGAGGCTGGGAGGCCCCCAAGAATCTCATTGGCTGTGTCTTTGGAAGATCAGTTCCCTGTCCATTAAACCAAGATGAAATTGGTTTGTGGGAGCTGCTCTTAGCATTTCCACTGTTACATTATGCACAGTTGCTGACTGCACATCACATGGACAAACTACATTAGTGATTTTTTTAGGGCCATGCTTAACTTGGAAATGGATTGATTTCGTGCAGGTTAATGTATAGCGGGGATGCAACTGTGTCCTTAAAAATACCCTCTTATGTCTGATGTCAATAGGGAAGCACTCTTTGGGGATTGCGGCTCATGTTAAATTAGGAAGCTGCAGGAGGACAGAGCACTAAGCCCAGAGCGCTGCAGTATCGGGGTGAATAGCACCCCTCCCCCACACCTTGCAGAGCTCAGGGCATTTTATTTAGGGCGTTTTCCACCAGAAACTTCCCATTGTGGGTAAAATGACATCCCCAGGATTAGTCAGCAATCAGGGCAGAGCCAGAAACTAAACTCCTATCTTTTAAAATTCTGGTTGTGAGAAACAGAAGACCGGACTTTTAGGGACTTGTGATTATTTTGTTCCCCTAGAGGGCCACACCCAGTTTTTTCTGTTCTTCCTGGAACCCAGCGAGGGGCCTGGGATAGTGAAGGTGGGGGTACATACTTGCTGAATGGAACTAAATGTAATTCAGCTTCCTCATCTCATAGAGAAGGTGGCTGGGACACAGCGCAAATATTGAGGTACAACATCCTTCGCATGGAGTGTACCCAGGGCCAGGTACAAAGGGCAGGCGGGAGCCGCTGGCACTGGAGCGGAGAGTTGGGCGGGGAGCAGAGCCCCACAGGCCGTGCCCGGAAGGAGCCCGAGCGGGGCGGGGGCGGAATCCAGAGGACGGTCCTCCAGCGGCTTCGGGTGATCATGTCTGTGGCTACTCAGGCGAAAGAGTTGGCGGAGGGCATCCAGGTGGAGAACAGGCACAAAGACAGGAAAGAGTGTGGCATGAACATGAGTGCACAGACCATGGTGGGGAGGTGGGGAGCCACAGGAGAGGGGGGCACCGATGGCTGGGGGACCCCCCGCGGAAGGGAGGCGAGGTTCGCTCCTCCTGACTCCCAGGCTGTGCCAGGACCCTGTGGCTTGACCACTCTCTTCCTTCCTCTGGCCTGCGGACCCTTCTGCTGCCTGGCTGGGAGAATGTCCACGGCAGACCTTGCTCGGCATCAGGATTTTGTGATTAGAAAAGTAATACATTCTAGATTTTTGTTTGGAACAGAAGGCTATGGAGAGAAAAATAAAATCTCTCCTCTTATGTACTTTCCCAGTCTCAACGCGTAGGGTTTCTTACATCTTTCCAGACATATTCCGTGCGCAAGGAGGTTGCTGTGCGGACGACACTGGACAGCCCGTCTGCTCAGTGGCTGCTTGGCTCCATCTGATGGGAAATCTCGTGCAACCTGCCATGACTGTGATTCTGCCTTGGTTTTTAAGAAATTGCTGCCCAGTGTTTTATGTCTGATGTATTTAACCAGTACTCCACTGTGGAGCACTGAGTATGTGAAGTTTTCATATATATATATTTATATTTCTTATATATACATATATGTATTTCTTACATATGCACATATATACACAAACTGTATATATAGTGTATATATGTACCATGCACCTATTACATACATATATACATATATATGTATATATATATGCCTACTATATATGTTGTATTATATATGTAGGAAAGATATGATACATGAGTTAGATACACTCAGAAATCATGACAATGGTCTTCTCAAAAGAAGGAATGGGGAAGAAAACAATCTATTTCACATTTACCTGTCATAGTTTACCTTTATTTTTCTTTTATATTTATTTTCTTTATTGATTTTAAAGAGAGAGGAAGGGAGAGGGAGAGAGAGATAGAAACATCGATGAGAGAGAACATCAATTGGCCGCCTCCTTCATGCTCCCCAATGGGGATCAGGCCCACAACCTGGGCATGTGCCCTGACCAGGAATCGAACTGGCGACCTCTTGGTGCATGGATCGATGCTCAACCACTGAGCCACACCGGCTTGGCTATTTTACCTTTAAATATATGGCAAACAAGGTTGATACATTGGTAGTTATTACATTATCCTTTGTGATTTTCTGTATCTTTCCATTCTTCAGTTTTATTTTTAGAAATGACCACACATACAAAGCAGGCTGACAGTTTCATCCTATAATATGTAGCATTTTATTTCCTGGACGTACACTGGATGGAACTGTCCACGAGGTCACAAGAGAAGCCCCTCAGATATTCTAAGAGTCAGCCTCAGGATTAATGCCGAGCACCTACATTTCCGGCATATCGTACACGATGAGACCAGTGGGAAGCAAGAGACAGGAAAGTCAGACGGAATTCCCTCTTCGTTCATCGCCCTGTGGTTCTTCCCTGGAGCCCTTCTGGAAAAGTCCAATGTGCCGAGCAAATGTACTCACAGAGGGACCTGCTGTGTCACAGAAAAAGGCGACAGGTTTCATTGCACCAAATTCACGTTCGCTGGTGCTAATTATCATTTGTATGTACTTTATGGCTTACACATTACTTTCTCCTGCCTTATCTCTCCTGGTCCCGATGATGGCAATTCAAGATAAGGAAAGGCAGGCGGTGTTCTTTCCATTAGACTGATGAGAGAGAACAAAGGTCACACTGTTAATAGGAACTAGAGCCAAAGCTTGACTCTGGGACACCTGGCTCCGCAATTTCATCTGCATCTGACTGAACCACATTGCCTGACCCTAGAAACACTCCAGACCAGCATTTCCAAGGCACCACGACGTCTGCACCGTAACCAACAAGTGGGCCATGGAAATACGCTGAGTTCTCTGGAAAGGCAAAGCAAGGATTTACTATTTTATTAAATAGCACGGATTAGATGTTTCATTGGGTGGTGTAAGCCCACCATGGGGAAGATGGAAACGATGCAGAACATTTGAGGAGCAAGTTCCTAGACTGCTCAGCACTTCGCAGTGAGCCACCCAGCAGGTGCCTCGTGAGTCACTGTGCTGGGCCTCCAAGGAAGAACCATAGCACTGTGAAAAGACGGGGGGCGGGGGTATCTGTCTGACTTCTCTGTTTCTTGCTTCCCATTGGTTAATAGTTGACCCCTGATAAGCTGATGACCCTCCCACCCACTTCCAGGTGACCTCACCTGGACCTCAGTGGCTGTGTTTCAGAGCAACCAGAGGTTGCCTTGCTCATGTACACTCAGCTTGGTGGTAGGTAGGTTTTCGTTAGTGAATCATTTTCCTCTCTGGCCACTAACATGGTCTTGCAGAAATGGGGCGAACACACACACACACACACACACACACACACACACTAACCAACAAGCGTTCTCTCTGAGCCTCCTGCTCCCAAGGGAAAAGGCATAAGGACAGGCTGTTACAAGGCCTCGCCGAAGCAGATGAAGTTCAGATGATCAAATTGCACATACCAAAGGCCGTGTCTGCTAAGTGTCTCCGTGCCTCCCCATTCAGTTGTCATTGATGTAAAACAAGCGCCTGCATTTTCTGAGCCACTCGGGCTCCAAGAACACAAGTGATTTGAGAAAGTCAACCCACAGAATACGTTGCCACACTTTAAATTCATGCCCAGGTTGCCGGCTGTGGAAACCAGAGCTCATAATCGCATCATCCTCCCTGGTCACCATCAGATTTCGTCAACTCAGAGACACCACTGGTGGATGGCAAACCATTGTTTTATGTGTGACGGAGACACTAGAGAAAACAGTGCCAATCAAACTGGCACCCTGCTTTCTTACCACCCAGAGCTTTTACTGTGTACCCATCGAAAGCTTGCTCTTCAACTCACTTTGCCACATCTTTATTATACATAGAAAGCAACATGCAGTTGAAATAAATACGTTAGGCTACTGCGAAAACATCTTGACTTTTGATGTCTTGGAGATGTTTGGAGTCACGTTTCATCTGGGTTGTCGCCTGCTCGTTCTATATACTCATTAGAGTCTTGGCAATGAATATTTTGCTTAAGAGAGTATTATTGTCTCTGGATTTTCTTTCGAGCCGTCGACACCCCGTCTACACATGTTGAGCAAAGAGTGACAACTACATCATGACCGCTACCCAGCCAGCAGCACCCATTTCCACAGGTATAAATAGGTGCAAAACAGACATTTTAGAATCTATGAAGTATGGAAATGTATCTCTGTTTATAATCTAGATGCTGGTCTCCATTTGGAGTAAAATGTTTTCCTCCCATGACTGACCGCGGGGATTTCTGCTGGCTATGCAGGCTTATTTGGGGGGACACATGCACACAAGCTTCCTGTTGCTGGGTTTCAGTCATCCCAGCAACAACGTTAATGAGTTGGATGATTTTGCAGGTGAACCCAGCCCCTCCAGTCTTTGCAAGCTATGAGATTTAACTGCATCTGAGAAAGTTTCCCACTAAAACTCCTGCGCTTTTAACTTATGCAGAGTCTTAAGTACAATTCATCATCTTATCTAATCTGATATCCAAGGATAGCTTTGTCAAAGCAGAGTCGAATATTGGCAATCCCTCAGAAACCTCAGCAGTATAAATAAAAAGAAACATGATTTAAAGCTGGAAGACTTAAGCAGAAGTTTGAAATCTTTAAAATGAAAAAACGGAACAACGGACCCCTTCCAGAACCTACGAATGCTGGCTTTGGAATATGAATAGAAAAGCACTCTGGCAGCAAAACTGGATCTTGGGATGTCATCTTATCTACTACAAGAAGTGTATCTAGCATCCCAGCCAGAAAACAATGCAGCGTGTGGTCCCAGAAGGTTTCCGTGGACAGCAGAGTCCCTGACCTGTGATAAGTGTTCAGTGCCGTGCTCCCCCAGAGGAAAGGCTCCAGATGTTTTCAATATTATCTGTCGTTGCCCTTGGAATGGATGCGGAAAGATGGCCCTGCCCCTCCTCTAGCTAAGGGGCTGCCTCGTACAGGGGTTGAAAGTCTGGTTCCAGACCCAGGTTTGAATCCCGGCTCCGGCATTTATTAGCCGTGTGACCTTGGGCTGATCTGGTAACCTCTCTGTGCCTTTGCTTGCTTGTCTGTCGAGGGGAGAAAATAACCGTGTCTACTTCATGGTGTAGTTGTAAGGAATAAATGTACATGCTTGCTGAGCCCTAACGTGTAGTAAGTGCCTGGCGCCTAGCGGGCGCTTTGCAAGTGCTTTATTAATTATTTTGCTTTAAATATGTTTTTATTGATTTTTTAGAGACAGAAGAAGGGAAAGAGAGATAGAAACATCGATGTGAGAGGGAAACATTGATTGGCTGCCTCCCGCACACCTCCTAATGGGGATCAAGTCCACAACCCGGGCGTGTGCCCTGACCGGGAATCGAACCGGGACCTCTCAGTCCATGGGGCGACACTCAATCCACTGAGCCACACCGGCCGGACTGTAAGTGCTTTTTAAATAAAACAAAAGTCACTGTTCTTATCAAGTTCTTATAAGTAGTGTAAACTGACTTTGAGTCCTTTGTTATGTCATATATCGATTATAATAATTTGTGTATCGATTATACCTCAATAAAGAAGAGAGGCTATAGAGAAAGGGAAAAACTGTGAGGGGAGGAGGAAGAAACGGAAGCCTCAGTCTCCCTAAGTCATCGAGTCGGGTGACTTCCTGCTTGTTCACATGACTGGCTGTGGTCCAGCACCACACTCCACTTCCGAGAGCCCAGCACTGTTCTAGTAACTGCCAAGGAACGTGTGCGAGTCGGAGAACCTACTGGCTGGCAAACAGAAACGAGCATCCGAAGTGTTCTTGGGTCTTTTTGTCCCTTTCAGACGTCAGACCTTCCTCTCAGCCTCGCACTGTCTCACAGTCCTCAGATGTAGCCTCTGTTCATTTCGTGTCCATAGTTCTGGGACACTGTCCTGGGGTATAACAAATATAGGGTGTGTGTGTGTGTGTGTGTGTGCACATTTATGTACACTTACAGAGACACTAACCTGTATATAAGGGATGGATCTCAGACACAAATGCAAGATATGCATTTGTTTATTTTTAATATATCAACATAATTTGACTCTGAACTTTTCTGTTTTCAAGTTGTTGGGAAATTCAACCTCAAACTAAGGTCCCTCAGCTCCCAAAGTGTGTGCCCAAGCCTGTCTCATGAGTCCTCATGAGCTCCCTGGCCTTCTCACACCGGTCACTGCTGGGATGTTCATTGTGGCCGTTACACGGTCCTTTCCAGAAACCCACTGAAAACCTCTGCTGGTGGCACAGGTGCCCAGTGGGTAAAGGGAGTGGTGGAAAATTGAGGAGAAAACACCCTTCGTCATCAAAAAAGGCATTCTACCTACATGTGTTGATACCGTTTCAGGAGGGCCAGAGGTGAGGGGATCATGGCACATATCTGTGGAAAATACAATTATATTAACCAAAAATCTATCCATACGTTAACTGGTAAGTTACACTGGTGGTGGTTCCCTTTCTTCCTGTGAGTGAAGTCGGGGATTTCAATAAGCAGAAGAAAGCCGAAATAGGCCCCCCGTTGGTCCATGTGTGCGTGGGGTCTGCGCTAATGAATTTGTCCTAGTGGGGCTCAGACCTAAGCCCCGTGATTCAGAATAAGCCCAGAAGAATGTCACACGGAGCGAGCCATTGCTTGAACTGCGAGAAAGGCACTGTCTATGTGAGACCATCCCTGGTACCTTCTCACTTTCTTCCCCTTCGTCACCTTGTGGGTGTGCTGGCCAGTGTTTTGTTTCTATTTTCTTTTCCTTCTGCTCGCTCTACTCTTTGTCCTTAGTTTCCTAACTTCAGCAGAAGCTCAGCCCTCTCCATTGCAAGGGATGAAGTCCCTTAAATAAACAATTGGTACAAGGACCCGGGCTCTTTGAACACTGTCAATAACTATCTTTGAAGTTCAAGGAGAAGCATGAACCTTGTGAGCTTGGAGGAGCCAACACACTCTGCAATTTAAGCTGATGGGTTTGAACAGTATATCCGAGGCACTGACGGAGCGGGAGACTTGACCCAGTTCACATCACGTACCCAGCTGGAGTTACAACCGATTTCTCAGGCATCGAGTCAAGGAACATTCAGAGCTCCAAGATCACAATGTACGTGTGCAGTCTGAGAACATTCATCATGTTATCTTATCTGACTGTGCCATTTCCCCTTCTGTTCACCAAAATAGCAAGCCCAGTGCATTTGGGTGACGTGCCCCTGACACTGCAGCGTACGGCATCTGGGGACGTTCTCTTGGCCAAGTTGATATGCGCTGTTGGGATGTGAAAAGTCAGTTTAATCTTTCAGCTCCTAAAATGTCTATCAGTCGGAAGTGCAGCTGCTATCTGAAATCTCAGTGTTCACTTAGATACCTTGTCAACCTCTACATTTTATGTTAGAGTAGCTAATAAAGCTGGATATCAATTAAATGCCGTGCTGAGCGGTATGGAGGGAATGTAAGACATTGGAATGCTTCATTTTTTTAGCATACTGTCTTGATGGTTCTTCATTATTCATTCTATTTTTTCCCCATTTTCATGAGATAGACATTATGAAATTCTGACATATTTTTAGCTTGTGATAATCTTCATGCCTTAAAATGAGTAGAGTACTGAGTATCTACTTAGAACTTTACTGAGTACACAGACCCTGTAAAGCCCCTGATTTGTTTTGATTTTCCATTTTAACCCCCAGACCTTTCTACCCATGTCTTATGAGACGCATAGTCATAAATACAATCACCTGTACCCTGTTCTTTGAACATTGTCTTTAGCATTGAGCTCTGAGACTTAGCTTCCCTTTGAGAACATTGCTTCCTATAATGTTGGATAGAGTCTGAAGATAAATAATTTCCTCATTTTTCTCATTGCTCTTTTTACATAATTTTCTGTCTTCTCTTCCCTAAACACCAGCTCCTTTGAGATGTATGATGTCAGACTACCTGCCACATCCCTCTTTGAGGCAAGCCACCCCACAGCCCAGCGATCGACAACTTAACTCAACAGTCTCTTCCATACTTAATCTTTACCATTTCTGGCGAGTCTAGAACTACAAGGAAAGCCATCTAACCTGCTGGCATCTCACGTACTTGTCTCCCTCCTTCCCACAGGTCTTTTCCCCACACCCTGTTCTAGGCATCCATTTCCCTCTTGTCACCTTAGACCTCTAAGCTCATCCCCCTTCCAGACTTGTGCATTTACCTGGGACATTTTTTCTAGCTCTCTCATAACTCGTCCCCTCATGCAGGTCTCTGTTAAAATAAAGCCTCCTTGGAGAAGCCCTTGGACTACCCTATCTAACACAATAACCCCACCCTAACCCTCATTCCTCCTTACCTTCTTACCCTACTTTCTTTTTCTTCATACCTCTTATTACTGTCTTGATTGAGTGAAAAAACTTCTGTTTCTCTTTAGAAGGTATGCCCATGAGGATAGAGTTTGCTTGTTTACTCCTGGATTCCTTGCACCTAAACTCTGTTAACTCATGTCAGAGCCTACATAGGGAGTTGAGAATTAAATAGTGAGTAGATTATATGTGTTTATAGCTATGTACCAATTTACCATGAACATTCTCAGGCCATTTAGTGAATTATCACACTAGCTCAATACTCATATGGTAACTCTGATATATTAAGAGCATTCCTGGGAATAATTTCCATCTGAATTTTTATATTCCCTCACTTGAAATTTTTCTGATGTGCTCTAATTAATCTGGCCACAATCACAGCCTATGGTGAATTGCTGTGTAGCCCCTCCTGGGAGCAATTTTGAAGCAGGCAGGCCAGCTCTTAGTAGTATTTCCAGTATACGTTTAATAGCTCTCTGTGCTGGGTGGGAAACACTGCGTGGACGGCACGGACGAGGGGACACGGGTCACTCTTGTGAATGAGAAGATTTATCGCTTGCTTAATTCTCAAGAAATACCTTTAACTCCTTCTTAAACTATGGGTCAACAGTTTTCCTGTGTTTACGCAGTAACTTTATTCATGGGCCTGATATGTGGCCCTGGTCACAGAGCTCTGAGATTCTTAATAAAAAAAAGTGCTCTGCTTTATGTACAAAGACGTGTGCTGACCTGCGGCCACGGGACCTCCTGCGGGGCTGTTTCTCCAGCAGTGGGATTTTTTTCCCCTAACGCATTTACTAATTCTTTTTTGATTTTTCTTTTCATCAGTGGCCTGAATGTGTAAGATGTGTAGCTGTATCACAAGACAGACCCCGTTGGAGAAAACGCTTTCCCGTGGGCGAACCTAACTAAACTTGATATAGACTTTACCTCCTTAGCTCCTTTGTGTGAACAATTCCGTAGCAGACGAGGAGTGGATGAAGGCCTTCCCTAAGAGCATCTCCTCTGGAAACGTAACTTGTATTTGGACACTAAGACTTCTAACCCTGATCACCGGAGTGTGGACACTTCCCCACACCACCAAGCCATTCTCTGACACCAGCTGGGTGTCCTGCAAGTCAACTCAGATTGGACACCATTTGCCTGGATGTTGCTTCAGATCCCACAGGTCAAGTGCTCAGTCTTGCAAGACGCCCACTGCCTGCTTCCGGCGCCCATCGCAAGTCTGGGCTTCACCTGCGCTTCTGGTTGGACGGCTCTACATCAGAGGCTCCAACGACTCTCCTTGGGTCGAATACTTTGCTAGAGCAGCTCAGAGAACTCAGAGAAACATCTGACTTACTACAGTGTTGATTTATTACTACAGGGTATGACTCAGAAACTCAGATGGAGGAGACGCTTAAGGGAAGGTATGGAGACAGAAGGTAGCTTCCGTGCCCTCTCGAAGAGAACCAACTCCCGAATCTCCATGTGTTCACCACTCTGGGGCTGTACGAATGCCAGCCTGGGTCTTCATACAGGCGCGATTGGTTAAATCCCTGCCCACCGGGGACTGAACTAATTCTCCAGCCAAAGACCAAATATGTATTTTTTATTGTAAATCACGGTATCACATGAAGAAAACCACAGGGCCTTTGAACTTGAGTAAGACATACTCTCTCTCTCTCTCACCTTCATCACAGTCCATATTCAACAAATGCTAAATAAGGGATTGAATAATACTGGGGAAAATTGGAGGTTAGGAAAGAATACACTCTTTTCATTTGGAGAGAATATTCTTATGTTTTAGGAGAATCTTTGTTAGTAGAAGTTTTAAGAATTAGTTAGCCTGGGACCCTCTCTGCCTTCAACGTTAATCACAGGCGTGGTGAGGAAGATGAGATAATAGCAGCACAAACTCCCATGCTAAGTGTGATGGTGGAAACGTGCACGCATGAGCACCCCTTTTCCCTCAGCCCCCCAAATTAGTTCTGAACAGAAGAGAAAATGACTTACTGAAGCAAAGAAAAGTGACCAGAGAGGACAAAGAGCCAACTTGGATCTTAGCCTTGTTGATAAGAGAAATACTGAATATAAGAAACTTAAGACAAAACAATTTAAAAATAGTAGGGGAATTGCCGTGGATTTGTGTGGTTCCCTTCATTCTGCACTTCCCCAAGAGCGTGTACTGTTGGTGTAAATTCCTTTCAGGCATTTCCCCAGCACTGTTATTGCCCTGAATGCATCCCTGTGCCTCGTGGGGCCCAGTTTTATGTGGCTTCCACGAGGTGACCATCGTTGAAGTTGTGATGAAGGTGTGGTCGCTCAGGCTCTCTCTAGATGTCCAGGTGACTGTAGAGCTGACTTCTTATCTGGGGGACCAGAGAAGGCTTCTTGGAAGGGGTGGCATTTTACTCAGGCCTGAAGGATGGAGGGATGTAAATCAACAGAGATGAGGGTCAAAGCTTCCAGACGGAGACAATGATTAAACTGAACAAGAGAGCAAAGATCAGGGAGCAGTGAGGAGCTCAGTGTGACTAGAAGCTTCTGCCTAGAGGACATCCTTCGCACCTGAAACCCCAACCCACCTCCAACCCCTAAACCTTCACCTGGACAGCCCTTGCTCATCCTCTGGGCCTCAGGAGACCTCTCATGCCTCCAACAAGCTCCCTGATTTCTCTCCACACAGTGTGGGGAGAGGAGCTTCTGGATGTGGTTTTGGCGATGCCCAGGGCTTCTGTGATCAGAGCGCTCACCACACGGCCCGTTGACGCCATCGCCGGCATCCATGGACGATGCGTGACTCCAGCCTGGTTGAGCAAATGACTGCACTGCATTAGTCAGTACAACTCATGGTGATTGGGTCCCTGATGCAGGCTGGACCCATAGGAACCCTGTCTAAGGTTTTGCTTAAACTGTTAGGGTGAAGAATTTTCTTTCCACTACTAAATGAGCAGAATGTGAGCCTGGGACTACCGGGGCGGCAGTCTAGAGGACTCCTCACCAAGAGTGGGGCCCGTGAGAGACAAGCAGAGCCTTCAGAGACAGCGAGAAAGTGCAGATAACCTCTTCTGTGCTCCCTGTCCCGCCATTATTGAGGGCATTGCCCTTGAACTTTACAGTTACACAAAATAATGAATCCCCTCCACCTCCCACACCCTTTTTTATATGTGAACTAGTTTCAGTTGGGTTTTCGCATCTTGCTTCTGAAAGAGTCCTCATGAATACACCCTCCCCTTCCCCACAGAGCAGCCGAGCACAGTGCCGAGCATGTGATGTGTTCGTGGTAGATACGTGTTGATTTGAATGGTCCAGGGGCCTGTAGGCTAGGGAGACAGGATGGTATTATCTGAAGGGCACTGGGCCTGGCTGGTGTGGCTCAGTGGTTGGAGCATTGGCCCTTGCACCAAAGGGTTGAGGGTCTGATTCCTGGTCAAGGGCACGTACCTGGGTTGCAGGTTTGATGCCCACCCCAATGTGTGGAAGGCAACCAATTGATGTGTCTCTCTCACATCGATGTTCCTCCTTCCCTCTCTCTATCTCTCTCCTTTTCTCCCTTCCACTCTCTCTAAAAAGCAATGGAACAAAATATCCTTGGGTTAGGGTTAACAATAAAGGGCACTGGGGCAGGAGTCTGGAGATTTCAGTCATTCTCTCATTTAGCACATTTTCAGGGAGCACCTACCGTGTGCCAAGCACTGTTCTAGGTGCTGAGCATAGAGCCGTGGACAAACAGACAAATCCTCATTTTAGGAAATGAATATCAAGTAGGAAAAATACATAAAATGTCAGGGGGTGACAATTATATGCAACTATAAAGAAAGACTTACTGCTACTGAGGTGTGTGACCTTGAGAGAGCCACTTTACCCTTCTGGGTTTCTGTTTTCTCTCAGAGAAAGAGAGTTGCAATTCCTACTAGTTTTTTTTCCCCCTTTCCATCACCATCACCATCACCATCACCATCACCGCCACCAACAACAATAATAACAATATTTCCATTTCCTGACACACTTTCTTGAACCCGAATTCTGGAGCACACCTGAAAATACATTTGTTGGTAGTTGGCATTTCCAGGAGATTTTGTATTTTCCTGTGCTTATTGGTTCATTTCTCTATGCAGAGTTTTGAGAGCTATACATTCTCTCCTGTTCAGCCTTCCCAGAAGTAAGCCGGATCCCCGTGGGACCTGGGAGCTGCCTGAACTAGCTGCATTCCCTCGAGGTCCTCACCTGCAGGCATTATCTGGTCTACCTGTTCTGTCCTCGAGCTGTCCCTGAGATCAATGACAGACAGTCTGTTCAGTCACCTTTCATTTGGGGAAAAGTTTCTCTTATCTCTGAACCTTGGCTAAGTGGAGACTGTTCCCCTCCCACCGCTTCTCAGTTAATCATGTTACTTCCCGCGATCTCTGGTCTTGCCTGCCTCTTCCTACAAGTTTCCGTCCCTCCGAACCTCACTCCCAGCGGAAACGTTCTCGGTGGCACTGTTGCCGCTGACCTTTTCCAGTGACACCATAAATACAGTTAGGCTCTGAAGAGTGACTAGTATCACGTGGTTCTCAAGAGATGTTTTGAGATTTGATTTCCCTATTTGTATATATTTTTTATAATAGGTTTTAATTGAATTTTTAGAGACAGAGAGGAAAGGAGAGAGAGAGAGAGAGAGAGAGAGAGAGAGAGAGAGAGAAACATCGATGTGAGAGAGACATATCAGTCAGCTGCCTCCTGCACGCCCCCCACTGGGGATCAAGCCCACAACCCGGGCATGTGCCCTGAAAGGGAAGCGACCGGGACCTCTCAGTGCATGGGGTGATGCTCAATCCACTGAGCCAACCGGCCGGGCTATATTGGTATATTTTAAAGCAAATATTCCTTGCACATACCCTGTGTGCCGATGCTGCTTCATCGATGGAGTGCCTCCGGTTGGAGTAGGGAGAATGAAATTTGATTTTAGGCAGCTGCTCTCTGCTGCTCCCGGCTCACTGTTCTGTCCAGTCTGAACACCACGCAAGCTTCACGCCCACGCCCAGCCTCGACGTCTTCCCACAGTGCAGCCCGAGTCACTCCCTTCTGGGGGAGCCCGGGATGTCCTGCCAGGCCACTGGGACATCAGGCTCTTGGGAAAACATATCTTTTCGTCCCGAGCAAACGTCATAATTTGGGACAGGTGTGAGGGTTTAACTGTGTTTTTCTCTATTTACCCTTTTCTTCCTTCACCTGCGCTGCTCTGTCCCACCCTCTGTCAGTTCCACCATAAAGCAGTCTCTTCACGGTTTCTGCCCCAACTTATTTCCACACAATCGTTTTCTCAATCTCACAACATTACGAAGAGTCGGGAGAGTCGGGAGAGATGCCGCCCGGAGAGGATACGCTTCACTGTCTTCCTGCGAAGACTCATCTCCTTCCCTTTCTCTTCCTGCTCCCCACTTTGGCAGGGGGACCCCCAATGCCTCACCGAGCGTCACAGCAACTCTCCACCGTGTTCGTGTCCTCTTCAACCTGCAGCTGTTTTCCAAGCAGCCTCCTTCCTAAGATTCCTGACGAAACAAATGTCTTCATCTCATGACACCCAGATGGGTGTTTCATCGTCAACATCGGGTGGAGTTGCTAAGTTGTCATTAAAACTCCTTCGTAGGACGAGACTCTGGAAGTGAGGGAAACTGGGAGGCGGAGTGGACCACTGGGGCTGATCGGTGGCACCCTGGTGGCAAAGTGAACTGGTCACCGCACCGTCGCCGGCCGCCTCCTCCGCGCTCCGCTTCAGCAGGACGGGACCTGCGAGGTCTCCGGAGTCGCGCTGCGCGACAAAGCCCTGCACAGGCTGCAGCTGGGGGTGGGGGTCAGTCCCTGTCCTGGCGCAAGTGCCTTCGCTCTGATGGGGACGCCGCCGTATGTCGCATTTGCGTCTTGGGAAAGAGCTCAGAAGTTTGCCGAGAAGCATCTGATGGGTCCCCATCGCCGCCCTGTGGAGCAGGTGGTGTGGGAACAGGTGCAGGCGCTGGAGGCCCTGTCTTCACCCACAGGGAAGGCCTCTCCACTCAGGACCGGGACAGAGCGCCGTGCAGAGGCTGTCGGCCAGAGTGGGTGTGTGCCAGTGGCGTCCCTGGCTCCCGCGGGGTGGGTCCGATGACGGGACTCAGTAAATGCTGGTGAAGGGCGGTGCTGTGACCGCAGCTGCCAGAGCTCGGCTCCTCCGGCCGCGGCCCGGGGGGTGCCTGCTCCCCGAGGCCCAGCCCTGCAGTCGCTCGCCCGAGGGCACCGTGAGGTGGGCAGGAAGAACGGGGACTCGCCAGGTTGGCCCAAGGGAATGTGGGGTCAGCGTGGACATTGGCTTCTACCCAACCAAGGACTATATTAGATCATGGAAACCCCAGGCCTACGATCTCCAGACGAGCGGTCAACGAGCCGTGGGCGAGGGCCAGCTTTGTCCGCGGCCTGTTCTTTCGCTGCCTGAGACCGGCTCTGACCTTTCTAAAGGGCTAGAAAAGAGCAAGGCTATGAGACAGCATGTAGCATGGAGCCAACAAAGCCAAACATATCTGCTATCTGTCCCTTCACAGGTGTGCCAGCCTCTGCTCCAGACCAGTGGTTCTCAATGTTGGCCGCATGTCAGGGTCACCTGGAGAATCTTCAAAAACAAAACAACACAAATAGACGAATAGATAACTCGGCTGGAAGGGAACCTGCTGAAGCAGGCTCAAGGTGCCAGCTGCACTTTTGTAAACTTGCAGAGGTGGTTCTGAGGGTCGCCCATGTGGGCAAAGGCGTAGGGCTAGTGCCTTTCCATGTTGCTTATCTCCGGCCTCGCTCTGCCCCCGCCGTCACAGAGCACCTGGCCCACACGGGTGAGCTCCTCTTTCAGCGAAGGAACGTCTGCAGCAGGGCTGAGGAAGAGAAAGGCCCAGAGAAAGCGTCTACCTTGCCCAGGAAAAGTCAGAATTTCTTAAACACTTTACGTGTCTTCATAATGGTTCTTGCAGCAAGCCACAGAGGCTTGATTAAGCATGTTCAGTAATTCATCTAAGATTACCTAGTGACCGAAGCAGAGCTAGATTCGAACCCGGGTGTGCTTGCCACCAGAACGTAATTCTCCATCAGCGGGCCCCCCTGCCAGGCCATCACTGGGCGGAGCCACCGGTGAGCAGAGATCTGGTGGACCATCTGGGGCGCGGATGGGGGAACCTGTGAGACGCCTTGACTGGCATTTCTGTTCCCACCTAGAACCAGAGGCTGGGAATGTGTGCCTCCCTGAGGACTAGCTTGGAGAGGATGGGGGTGGGCACCCCTGGATTGATGTCCCTCACCCCCCTGCCACATTTACCCAGTGTTGTTGGCGTCCAGCCTGTCCAGGCCTAAAGCGCTCCACACGGACACGCCCGTGGCGCTGGGGAAGGTGGCAGACACAGGCTCACTCCAGCGGTGACCTCTGGAGCTGTGCAGGGCGGAGGCCCCAGTGTTGCCTAATTCTGTGAAGGAAACTGACCTTGGAGGGATGACTGAACTTGCTCAAGGTCGCCCCGATGCTAAGGGTGGTACCTGTTTGGCCTCCATGTCCTTTCTGCAAACGCAGCTGCCTCGCCCGTGGCCAGGTAATGGCCCAGCCGGTTCGGAGAGGCCCGTCTTCCCTTCTCTGTCACTGTTTTGGGGACTGACCAGGGCTTTTGCCCATAAAGGGACAGCCGGGTGATTGCTGGGACCTCCTCAAGAGGCCTGGGTAGGAGCTCTCCCTTCTCGGGCCTCTCAGTGGCCTGGTCTCAGTTGAAGATTTTTTCCCCTTCAGGAGGCCCAACTGCAGCCACATTGTCAATTGCTAGCTGGTTACCATGGAAACGGGTCTCAAGAGGAATCTGCTTTTCTCCCTCCTTGAATGAGGAGGAGTACAGGGCTTTGTGAGGGGCAGAGCGTCCCCCTCCGTGGCCAGGAGGAGGGCTGGCTTTGGGTGACGGGCTGACACAGTTTTGCCTCAGGACCCCACCCATTGTGAGCACAAGACAGATTTTCATTCTGGGGACTCACGGGGCTTCTTTGGAGTACATACCCTTTCTCCTCGTTGATGGCTAAGATGCCTTTTCTTTGGTGAAATGATTACGACAGTACAAAGAATGGTTTTAAAGATGTCATCACTTGGTAGAGTACAAAGTTCGTTAGCACATGTAACGATGTGGATGCGTCTTAAAGTCCTTATGCCGAGTGAAACAGGCCCTGCAAAACAGTCCACACGTGACTTCATTTACACAGCGTTCCAGAGGGTGCAAACTGATCTCACGGAAATCAGGCAGGTGGTTGCTAGGGCTGGGCGGAGAGAGGGCTGGATTACGGAGGACCAGGGGAACTCCGAGGGGGACACACGTACTGCTTGCCCCGATGGTTTCACAGGTGAATGCCTGTCTCCAAACTGATCACACACTGCGTTTTAGTGTGAGCAACTTCATGCGCTCCAGTCACACGTCAGTGAAGTTGAAACCAAAGGCAGCCTCTTATTAGTCCTCAGTTTTTATTTACATTTTTTGGCAACTTAAACTCTCCGTGGAAAACAAAAGCATGGGAAGCAGAGGGCCCTGGTGGAAACATTTCCGGATACAATAATGAAAGATGTGAAGTTCTTTCTAGACTCAACCCCCATCCACAGGGCTCCTGGGACAGGGCAAGGTGATTCTATAAACTGATTGGCACCAAGATATCTAAATTTTTTTTTTTTTGATCCTCGCCTGAGGACATTTTTGCATTTATCTTTAGATAGAGCAGGAGGGAGAGGGGGGGAGAGAGAGAGAAACATCGACATGAGAGAGACACATCGACTGGTTGCCATCTGCACAACCCCAGCCCAGCCGGGTGCAAACTGCAGCCGAGGCACGCGCCCCCAGCGGGAACCGAACCCGGGGCTCTCGGTCCGGTCCCGGCACTCTAACCGCTGGACCAAAGTGGCCAGGGCGGCACCAAGACAGCTAAAGACTTGCGGTGGCTCATCTCCTAAGAGTATTTACATTGCGTAAAGAGTTCTTGGGTGTGAATCACGTTCCACCTGAAAGTCTCCATTTCCACTGGGGAATTTTGAGATTCTGTATCTGACCACCTTTGTCAAATGTGGGAATAAATTATTCCTTCTGTGTTTCTGGGGCCCTTTGGTGTTTTCAGGCTTATCATACTTACCATTTCTGTTCCCAGCTATCATTCTGCCTAGAGTTTTATACAAATGCATGTATTTATATTTAAAACGGTAGTTTTAACCCATGAGGGCAAAATCTAAACGGGATGGAGTATTGAGTAAGAATACCTCTGCAGGCTTCACAGTGTGTTGCATGTATTTGTTCAACACCAAAATAAAGCTCCTCACCTACTGTGTGCTCATAGCTCTTCTAGGAATTCGAGGTCAAAGAAACATAGGGCACGCAGAGTCCCTGACCTGGAGGCAGTGATAGTATAGGCGGGCGTGTAGTTCAGTAAGTGGGACATTGAAATGCAGGGGCAGTGTACTAAGATCTTGGTAAACACAGGAAAACACAACCGTGGACAGCCACCGGGGGGTCAGCGGAGCTCCTGCCAGAGGTCACAGGCACGCTGCACCGGGCGCCAGGAGCCAGTCGGCAGTGAGGTGGGACGGGGGCTTTCTGGCTGTGATGCTCCTGTGAGCCTGGAGGAGTTCATTACTGTTCTGGAGCAGGAACGGGTCCTGGGGAGAGAGACACCTGGAGCACTCTTTAGGAACCAGATTATGATGGGCCTGCTTTAAGTCTCCTTAAGGACGTTAAGCTTTGTCACATGGCCAGGGGGCAGCCTCTGTGAGGTTTCGAGCAGGCAGTGAGCAAACCGGAAGCTGGGTGTCGGAGGAGTGTCGGCTCTGGTAGGCTTGCTGCTGCGTGGGCAAGGGCGCAGCTGGCATCGAGTGAGGAGACCCCCGTGGCAGTCTGACGGCACGCAAACACGGTGCCCTCGCTAGGGATGGGAGGAGGGTGGGGCAAGTGGATACATTACAGAGCTGTGTGTCTCGGTCAGTTAGAGCCGCTGTGGAATAACAGAGCACGTGGCTTAAACCACAGACATTTATTTCTCGTGTTCCGGAGGCAGCAGTCCACCATCAAGGTGCCGCAGGTCCAGTATCCGGCGAGGAACGGCTTCCCACTTTGCAGGTGGGCATCTTATTGCGTGTTCACGTGGTTGAGAAGGGAATCGTCACTCTCGTGTTTCTTCTTATACGGAACTAATCCCATTGGTGAGGCCTTCACCTAATGACCTAATTACTTCCCAAAGGCCCTACCCCATAATGTGATTACACTGGAGGTTAGGATTTCAACATATGGATGGGGGCAGGGGCACAAACATAACATATAGCAAAGTTAGAATCAATCAACAGGATTGTTTTCAACAGATTGATTGGATATGAGTGGGAGTCAAAGAGAAGGTGAAGCCAGGCATGATGCCATTGGCCCTTAATGCCTGTGTCATTAGTTAATAAAAGATGGGTTCAGGTTTAAGTAAGGTTATGGGAGATGATGGGTTCAGCTGGGTACATGTTGAGTTGCAGGTGCCAGAGACACACCTAGAAATGCCAGGAAGGAAGCCAAACCTAAGGATCTAGAGCTCAGAAGCTGAGTCCAGCCCATGTGTATAGAGTTAGCATATTGAGGGTCATGAAATCATAAGGAGAGAATGAAATAGTAAATACATGTTGAATTAAATTGTCTGTTTGGTCATTTTAGTCATGACTTTTCATGTTTTGCAGGTGGCTCCTTGTTTATGTAATGGCGACAGATTCCCTAATTAGTGGCAGGTATAACTGAGAATCCATCCTTTCTTTACTGTAGAGAATGGCGTGGCAGTTGGGGACAGAAATATGGGGTTTGGATTAGACTGACCAGAAGTCCTCAATCTTTCAGTTCTTACCTGATTAAACCCTTTTATTTAAAAAAAATTTTTTTTAATATGTTTTTATTGATTTTTTTTAGAGAGAGAGGAAGGGAGAGAGACAAACATCCATGTGAGAGAGAAACATCCATCAGCTGCCTCCAGCACGCCCCCTATTGGGGATCGAGCCTGCAACCTGGGCACGTGCTCTGACTGGGAATCGATCCAGACCTCTCAGTCCATGGGGATGATGCTCAATCTACTCAGCCACACTGGCCGGGCTGATGAAACACTTTTGGATTAATTTCATAAAATATTTCCTTATTGACATTCCTACTACACTTGATATATGTCCCCCAGCAAATACTTTTTAACTTTGGCCATTATGATGCATTTCTGTGTCTGTTTCCCCCGTGATTTAAGCCCCGTGAGGCCAGGCACCAGGCACAACTGGTTGAGGTTTTGGTGTTCGATGAAGGATTGCTGAGCTCAATTGGGTGCTTCCCCTCCACGGTTCCCATGTTGAGCTTTCCAGCAAATTCCTCTGACTTCCTCATTGACGTCTGTGTATTCATGAGAGAGCATTTCAATGTGGAGGTATATGTGCCCAAATGAAAGGATAATTATACCCACTTTTACCCAAGGGGGAAATAGTGGTTGTAGAACGAGCTGCGCTCTAAATCTAGTCTTGTCCTCGCTACTTGCTGGAAACCTGAAACACCGGGTAGACGTTCCTCTTGGTTTTCTGTGCGAACCCCCTGGAGAGTCCTTTTTAATTTGGTCCATGGACTTTCTGTGATTTCCCTTGGCTTGCCAGACCAAATCTCGGTACTCTAAAATCACCCAGAAAAAAAAAAGTAACCAAAGATATCACTGTTTCTGTCCAACGTTAAGATAAACCGGTGTCATTAGGCCGTTGTCCATTTGTGTTTACAACTTAATTTTAAGCCAGCTGTTTCTGTGTTTCCCACCTGCATCAGTTAATTTAGGACACCATGAAAACAGTTCATGTTTGATGGGTGAGGTTCATCATGCATAGAATTTCTGCATGGATTTCTTATTCATTTAAGAGTTGAGAACATGTCATTATTTTACAAGCACTCGTGATAAATCATTTGGCAAATACGTCTCAGTCCTTTAAGATAATTTTTATTTTCTGTGATTTCAATTGTCTCCACATTTTTCCTTGTAAATAGTTGAAGAGTAAGCACATTTTCAAAGAGCTGTAGGGAGGCTAAGATGCCAGTTGCATTTTAACGATATCGGGCATTATCGTTCTTACTGTAGCCAATTCTCTTTTAAATCATTGCAGTTTCTAGCCTCCAGCTATAGAATTCTTTCAAGCTGGCAGTGAACTTGGCAGGCTGCCAGAAGAAATATAAAGGTGTTTTGGTCCACCAAAGTATTTTGAGTGGTTCTTAGTGATACAGTTTTCTTCGGTACATCTGCAAAACATTTTTCTGAAGTGAATTTTCATGTGAAAAGCCTCCTTAATCATCAGCAGTATTGTTTGTTTCAATGCCGTTATTTAAGTGCCCCCCTGGGTGCCTACAAAATAAACAAGAGAATCTTCTAAAGAGTTTTAAAAGTGGCAGGTGCTGAGGCTGTGCCCTATTCACTTAGCTGGCAATGACATTTTTGTGCAAATCTATAGACAAACAAGAGACAGGTGACACACCAAATCAAGTACAATGAGCAAGAGAAGGGGGTTTGGGCCAGTTGGGTCAGCTCCAGAGAAGATGCTTTGGGGGCCAGAGCGGGCAAGAAGCAACTGCTTTTCAACCTCCATGATGTTAGCGTTCTGGCTGTAAAAATCTGGTATTTAAACTTCAGATGTTAACTCGGCTCTTCTGGTTTTAAATGAAATGGAAAGGAGATTCAAGATTAAAATATCTGTATGTGTCTGTGAATACACAAGTAACTATGTATGTATTTATGTATGTATACACGCTCACCCATACATACATATCTGTATTTAAAGAAAAATACTGTGATTAAACATTAAAACATGTGAAAATGACCATTTGTTTGTTATTTTGGTCACGAATTCATAATACGTTTGTTGTATTTCCACAACAAGCTGCCCTGTTTACAGGCCAAACACCAGCAGACGATGGAACCTAAGAAAGAAATGATTAAGCACATTTTATGTCCCTTCCTCTTTATTGATTGCCATGTGTATGTACACATTCTGCTTCCAGGGGACTTATTTTCTTTTTTTAGAAGTTGGGATTAGTCATCTATTTAGAGGTACTGTTGGGAAGTTGATTTTATTACGTTTTTGTGCAGACAAATTATTAACCACCACCCACCTATTTCTTTTTTTATCCTCACCCGAGGACAGTTTTCCATTTTTTGTTCAGATAGAGTGGGAAGGAGAGAGAGGGGGAGAGAGAGAGAGAGAGAAAGAGAGAGAGAGAGACATGGACGTGGAAGGGACATATCAAGTGGCTGCCACCCACATGATCCAACCAGGGCCGGGGACAAACTGCAACCAAGGTACATGCCCTTAGCAGGAACCGAACCCGGGTCTCTCTGGACTGCAGGCCGACGCTCTAACCACTGAGCTAAACCGGCACCCACCTATTTCTTTAATCCGACTCTCGAGTTGGTGGCAAAAGAATTCTGCAGAAGATTTTTGTTAAACTTAATTCTTTTTGTAGAAGATGAAGCATACCTATTGTGAACAATACGGAGCACACCAGCATCGCCGCGACAGCAGGACAATATTCCGCCGCACGGAGGGGCGATGTTTGGAGGGCACGTGCGTCCTGCTTAGGAGAAACAGGTTTGCGTACACCCTTGCCCCCCGCCCCCTCCGCCACCAAAAGGAAAAAGAACCAGACAGTGAAATTGTATCCAGCTTTTCCACCTTCAGCAGCCTTGGCAAGGTTCATTTTTATCATTGTGATCAAGAACAAGAAGTACTTTGTTGTTGGTTAGATCTTTAATATCATTACATTCCAAGCTCTGGGTCGATTGGTCCGGGCTCGCCGCTCCCATGGCAATCAGCCTTGCTTAACAGATACATTCTTTACCGAGCGGCTAACAGGAGGAAACATTCCTCCTTGGAGCAGGCTGGCGTGGCAGTCCTCGAGTTTACAAACGGAGAGAAATTTAGATATCATTTCTGTGGCAGTGGAGAAGATGAACGTCATTAACACTGACGAACCAGACAGCACTTCGCGGGGTGGCTGGCTTGTGTGTGGCCAAGGCAGAGCCCGGGGCCAGCCCCAGAGGTGACGGCCTGATGATCCCGCAGCCAGCGGGGGTGCCCACTGCCACGGCTGGGCGCTGGTCAAGTTCTGAGTTTCATCAAGAGACTCTCAGCCAACTAGGTGAAGAGTCACTGGAGAGAAAGGAATTGTCCACAGGCTGCCATGGACTCCAAGTCTGCCGCGTGCTACTTTCCTCGGGTACTGAGCGGAGGGCGATTGTTTTCCCATCGAAGAGGGCTCAGGATTATGCAGAACAGTCACCCCCCTGCTGCCATCTTTGAACCCTGGCCTCAGAGTCACCCTCCCAACCGTAATCGAAATCTTAGTAGTTCAGCGCCTGCCAGAGGTTGGGAGTAAACAGGATAGAAACGTAAAGAAATGGCAACCTTCGTAGGAATAGACGCCTGGAGGGGACACCTTGTCGGACATAAGGCCGTTCAGGTCTTCCTGCGGTTGAGACATGGGAACAACCATGGGAGATACAGATCACCCAGGTGATGTCTCGTAAGGGAAAGGAATCCCTTTGGTAATTTGATGAAATACATGTACTCTTTGTGCACATGCGAATACATATACTTGCACACACATATACCTCCTATGATGTACATATAAATAAACACACATAGATGATAAAGCTGCAGGGGAAACAGAGACCCTCTTGAAGTGACACCATGACCTCCCCAGGGACTGAGGACAGACACCTGGTTGAAGACACTGTGTTAGAGCACACAAAATATTGTCCATGCATATTTATTTTTGTTGAGGGGGAGTATTAAATTTTGCTTTTACCTGTGTAAATTTTATTACCTCGATGGCCAGCCCAGAGTGGAAGAAAAAACCAGCTCTGGGGGCCGTGCATCAGCTGACCCAACGTGATTTGCATTCCCATAGGGCTCTAGACTTGTGAGACCCCATGTCGGCCCACAGCCTTGTTCAGCAAAGAGCAGGTCCTGAGGTATCGTGTCCACGTTACAAATGGGCCGTAGGGACCGCCGGCCTGAGGCGTCCCTCTCCTCCTGCTGCCACAGGGCTCTGGCAAGCGCTTCATTTTCATCTGAATCAATTCTTTGTTGAACTTGACTTCTCCGTTTCAGCTTGAGAGGAGGCCTATGGTTTTGATACAGCCCACTTGTGTTTCTCTATGATCTTGGAGTAGATGACATTGATTTTAGATGTTTCAGACAGGCTAGTATTGGGGGGCATTTCTTTCGCCACAGAAACATCGCTTTCCCCCTCAAGGAGACATCTGCCATTACCTGAGTTAGCTTCTATAGGTTCCTTTACACGGACTCTTCGGACCCCCAGACCATGAGCACGCAGTTCCTGTGTGGGTTCACGCCTCCATTTCAGAAGGTGCAGTAGAAAGTGAAACAGAGGACCATGGAACTTTTCGAGGTGCCTCAGATAGAATCCAAGCAAGAAAAACCCCACAACTCCCACTTAAAATACCCAAACAATGAAGACGAATCTGAGCCAGAGGTGAGACGGCCCGGCCCGGCGGGTGCATCTCCTTGCCTCTTTCATCAGCATATTGCAGACGGTGCTCGTTTACAGAGGTGGGCAGCGTGCGCGTCACACAGGACCACACTCGCTCCGCAGCTGTGTCTAACTCTGTACTGTGATCCTGATGCACTTTCCACATGCTGCTTGCACGGCGGTAGATGGCGCTCGATTTCAATCGGTTACACTCATTTTACAGGCCACTCAGACCCTGACAAGTCAGACGTGGACTTGGAAAATGAAAATTTCAACTATCTAGAAGGTAATCTAATTACACACACACATATGCAAATATATATATATATATAGAGAGAGAGAGAGAGAGAAAGAGAGAGTTTTACCTCCTATAAAATATCTGCATATCTATAATTTCATTTCCTCTTTCTATATGGAATAATTAAGCAGGAAGCAAAAATCAGGTGTTACAAATGGGGCAACCGAGGCAGAGAGCGACTGGGGGAAAGAACTAAACTGGAACCAAAGTGTGCTGACTTCCAGCCTGTCCCATTGTCTTGGACGCACTGGTCCATATTCTGACATGACTGTCACGCTAGAGAGGGGCCGGTGACATTGGCTCTGGTTTGGTATGTTTCTCCCGACCCTCCTGTGTCCTTCAGGCAGCACCTCGATTGACTTTCAGGGTGCAGGTAGGCAATTTTCTTGCTGTTTGCTTAAGAGCACTCATTTTGAAGTACATGAAACTGGCTCAGACCTTTAGGCAGGTCCCCAGGGGATGACTTATGTGCGCGGTGGTGAAAGTCGATTTAACAAAACCATTAATTTGAGTTTCTGGGAATAAACAGTCGCTGTCACCCGCCATCAGAAAATACACAGATAGTGCTTCGTAACCCAAATTGCAAAGTGCCCAAGAATACGACTGAATCAAGGAAAATAACTTTGGTGGTTGTTCAAGCCTGTGCATTGTTTTAACTTTCTGGCCAGGATGGCTCATTTCAGTGTGGTTTTCAGAAAACGAGATATTGGGCTGTGCCTGCCACATTTCATCAGTCATGCTGCATTACGGGCATTAGGAGGCCCTATGAATTCTTTTGGTCTCAGATTTACTGCAAGATGAGGCAGAAATCCATTTATGAATCCAAGGAAAGAGACTGTTAGAGACAGTCCCCTTCACTGGGGAGACAGCACTGTGTCCCCTCACCGGTCCCTTTCGACAGTCCTGCCAAGCCCAACCCCTCCCCCGACATGAAAGACAACTCAGGTAGAGCTACATTCAGATAGAGGGAAAACATTTTTCACAGATCCAGGCCTGATGGTAAAATTGTCTTTGTTTTTTTATAAACAATCCACAGTCAGTGTAACTACGATGAGCATAAAAAGCAGTTGCAGCACCAACGGCCGATGGGCTCACGAGAGAACAGCTATTGATATTCTCAGGTGCCTGGAGACTCCGCTCATGGCCAAGCCATGACTTTCCATTTTGAAATTGTTAAAAAATTTAAATGTGGAATCTTTCAAACATACAGAAAAACAGAGAGTGCCGGAGCCGACACCATCATTCAGACAGATCTAACCGCTGGGAACATTTTGCAATGTTTTCTTCATATCGCCCATGGTTCTTATATAAACAACACAACTGAGGACATGTACAGGGAGGCGCAAAAGGAGGCTTATAGTTGTGAGTATGCAAAACACAGTTTTATCCTTATATTCTTGTTTATTAATTCTTGTATTATTTTCCATATGAACAACAGTAAATCTACTTTTGCCCCACCCTGTGTGTGTGTGTGTGTGTGTGTAGACATAGACATGCATCCAGACATAGTACATATATACATACACCAGGCCAAAACACCACAGTCTTTGTGACTCTATTAAAATTCTCAGGAAAGCGCACAACCAGTTGCTAGGTGGACAATGGTCGCCTGGCCTGGGGTTAAGGGTCTCACGCGGGAGCACTAGCTGGGCTGGGTCGGGGTGAGTCACGCAGCACCACGTGGCTCAGTGGACCGCCACTTGGTGTAGGGAAATAAAGGACGTTGCCAGAGACATCGGCTGGGGGCAGAGACAAGGCGACACGCCCAGAAGATGAGGACCTGGATGACTGGCCCCTCGTTGCCTAGAAATAAGACAGCTCGTGCTTCTCAGTGAAGCTAGCCTCTAATGGAACACCCTACTTAGGAGAACTTCTTTTTACTAGTTATGTCAAATTAAAATGTGTCCCATGAATATTTAACTAGACATGCTTTCTTGAGCAACTCAGAGAAATAGCTCTCTGCCTTCTCGCTGGCAGCGCTGTAACTGTGACGGCCACGGGACAGCCTCCGTCATCTTTCTCCAGGCCAGAGCCTTGCCTGGCCGTCTGCTTACAGCTTCCGACGGCGCTGCTCGTGCGCCTTGCACACGCTCCCACGGCCGCTGTGGCCTGCTGCCCGGGCACCACGACCTGCTGCTGGGGCGGGAGCCCGGGAGGCTCGGGGTCCACTCACCGAACCGCCGGCTACTGCGCCCTCGCCGGGAACAGCAGGTGCACAAAGGAATGGGTGTGGTGGTCAAAAGAAGCTTCATTTTGAAGCCCCAGGCGTTTCATTTTTAAATTCCGGACAATTCTAGCCTATTGGTGATTATTTAGTCACAAGACAGAAGTGCTGAATTCGAGGACCTTTAACCGCACACACTGTGCATTTTCTGTTAGAACATTTTTAATGGTTTTTTTTAGAGTGAGAGGAAGGAAGAGGGAGAGAAAGAGAGAAACATCCATGTGTGAGGGAAACATCCCTGGGCTGCCTCCTGCACGCCCCCTGCCCGGGATCAAGCCCACAGCTCTGTGTGTGTGCCCTGACGGAATCTAACCGGTGACCTTTCGGTGCATGGGATGGTACCCAGCCAACTTGCCACACTGGCTAGGGCCACACTGTGCATTTTAAGTGTCCTTTCTTTTAGGGGCATCTTCCGGCAGGTGTCTTCAAGCTGATGTGCATGGAACTCAAGGCACACTGCCAGAGGCGTTAGCAAAGTGCAGAGAGACAGTGTCCGTATTCTTGAGTTGCTCCATCAGTTAGTTGGAGGCGGGAAGGGAAGAAAATGAAGCACCATTACTGACTTGTCCCGCTGGGGCACTGAGGAACAGTCATGGGTTCAAATCATAACTGGCATTTTGACAAAAACCACCCTTCTGGTTTCTCAGACTACATGACCCAGAAGTTCCAGGGAGCAAGGGCTGGGTTAGTCCGTGAGATGTTTACTTCTGGAATCTTGTGACCCAGGCAATACACAGAGCTCTCTATTCTTTATTTAGAAGAGAGAGACATAGCTCAAAGCTTACCAGTGGGCTGAAGGAGCAGGTGTACTGTTCAAACTCAAGAACAAATGCATTGTAAGGGGAAGCTGAGTTGGCTGTTTTCTGATCTGTAGACACAAGTAAGGGGCCTAAGGAGCAATGAACACACATGTCTCAGACGACAGGACTCAGCGTGCTGCTGTCCAGCCTGCTGGTCACCGCCTTACATTGTTCCTCATCTGACCCGGATTTTGAGTCGCTACCCTGAACTTAATTTAAGGAGTGGCTTGGTGTAATGAGTTTCCAACTCTGTGCAGAAAACAAATTTGCATTTTTTCCAACTGATTAGTTTCTTTACTGATTAACTCAGCAAGGTCAAGTTTTGGTCACTGATGCTGCTGATATGCATCGCTGATATTTTCCAGTTGCAGAGCCGGGAGCCCTTGTTCTCGTTACTGAAGGACAAACGGCAACCTTCCCGAGAAGGACACGCTGGAGGGGGCACCGGCCAGGGTGCTGACGAGCCTCTGCCGCTCAGGCTTCTGCTGAGGGGACGCCCCCTGCCCTCTGCAGCCCCCCTCCCACTACAGAGGCCGTGGGAGGATTCCAGGACGCCCACGGCTTCCATTGCACCGTCTCGCTGAAGACCTGGGGTGAAGTAGAAAATGGGCCGTGTGTGCAGAAGAAACTGGTCGGATTCCCCAGTTCCACCACTTTCGAAGCTATGCAACCTTGAATTAACTCTGTGCTTTGCTTTCCTCGTCTATACAATGGGAAGAACAGCTGTTCTCTTATGTTTCTGGATCAAAAGAGGACGCGTGGTTGCCTTACTTAGCGCTTGGCACACAGTAAATGATTAGGAAATGTTCATTGTTTTCCTGTATCGAAGTCCCAGGTCAGCTACGATGGCTGACTAGGAAACACGCTCAGCATCACTTACACCGTTCCCGTGTCTCAGCCCTTCCCCGTGAATGACCAAATCAGTTCTGCCCCTGGCCCAGGAGCTGCACAATCCTGACGATCCGTTCAAGCTCCACCAACTGCCAATCCTCCGGGAAGCCTCCGACGCTCACCTGGCCCACACGTCACCCCCTCTTCTGACTCCCTTCACCGGTCCTTCCCAACCGGCAGCCCCCTAGCTGTCGGCACGGCAACTAACGGTGCCGTGACTTTGGGTGAAGCAAACATTATCTGAGATTCTGCAGATACAGAGGTGTCCGCTGGCAAAGCATCCAGCTGAAATTCTGTAGCGTTGTGTTCTTTTTTAGTATGTTTCCTTTCATACTGACTAACTTATGGAAAATGACCTATCCATGTATGGCAGGGATCTCGGGTTTCCTCTGACTATGGGGTTACTTGAGGGAAAACATAAGAGATTTTATTTACATAAAAATGTTGAGTAAATAATAATAATTCCAGTGGCCTGTGAAGTTGGCAAAAGAAAAACCACATCAGAGTAGCAGGCATGGACCGAAATGTAACAAGTATCACAGTCAGTGCCACTTATACAGAGGTTCATTCAAACGGGCTGCCGGCTTGTACGTTTTCATATTGCCTCCTACTCTGCAACTGTCTTCCTCTCCACTGGGTTGTTACCTTCTTGCAAGGGAAAGTCAGGTACTCTCAACTTTCTAGCCTAATAATTCTATAGATTCTTTACACAATAACTACTCATTATGTGATTGGAGAAGAAAGTAGCTTATTTATTGACCCTGGCTTGTAAATTGGCAGAGAAACAATCCAAAGAAAAACAGTCATACTGTGAATAATGATATATATAATTAAGAATATGTATATATATAATTAAGAACTATCATAAAAGTGGAAAGCATGACCCGCCTAGTGCGACTTTTCTTCCCTACAGGCTTCTTTTGCTTCTTGCTGGACACAGAATATTAGTTTGAGTTTGGCAACCATAGGAAAGGCCAGAACACATTCCTACTGGCTATTAGATTTAAAATAAATTCATCTTTGAGACCCGACCAACAGGGACTGTCTATTCTGTCAATCAGTGATGAGTGGCAGCTGGAGAAAGAATGTTGAGGTGGTGGCCCTTGTCAGCCCCTATCCGTCATAGGAATTATTCTCCACTTTGATTCTTGGGGGGAGTTCTAGTGCCAAAGAACATGAAAGACATTCTTCGTCAAACGGGTATTGCCCATGACTCTCACACCTCAGCAACGGCTCCTGCGCCCTCTTCAGCAAGGAGCTTTATTTGGTTAAAATTAAGTCTCCGTCTGTCAGGGAGAATTACTGTTCATCAGTTATTCACAGAGAGTTCCTTATCTTACATAATCAGATCGCTGCTTTGGCAACATGGAGACAGCCCTCACCATCCACTAACCCTCTCTGCGGGATTCCCAGCGCCCCTCTCTGAAGTTAGAAGTGGTCGCCTCTCTCCCCTTCAATTTCTTTTTTAAATGATGTAGTTAGATCACCGAGATTGATTCTTTAATCAAACCCGGCTTGGAAGACGGCCCTCACTTGATGAGCAGATAGCTTGTCAACCTTTTCATTTTCTGACATTCAGACAGATGTACAGGAAGGAGTAGTCATCCTTACAGGGTTAGATCTGTTTTAGGGTTAGCATCAGAATGTTCTTTTCTTTCTCCAGGTGGCCCTCCATGTTGCATGCCGAAGAGAAACTAACAGAAAAATCCCTCGCTTCTCTCCTATGATCTCGCTGCTGCTTTGAACGAACCATTTGGGTAGCTTGGCGCTCCCAGAATTAGGACAGCATCGGTGGATTTTAGTAGCTCATGTTTAACCTGCAAAAATAAAATCATGATTTGAAAAATAAAAGTTGATTATATATAACATGGATTTATAACCGATATTATAGGGCATTGGGTTTTCTTAATCTTTTTTTTTTTTTTTTTTTTATCCTCACCCGAGGACATTTTTCCATTTTTTGTTCAGGTAGAGTGGGAGGGAGAGAGAGGAACAGAGAGAGAGAGAGAAACATCGATGTGAAAGGAACACATCGAGTGGCTGCCACCCACACAACCGACCAGGGCCGGGGACAAACTGCAACCGAGGTACGCGCCCTTAGCGGGAACCGAACCCGGGTCTCTCAGGACCGCAGGCCGACGCTCTAACCGCTGAGCCAAACCGGCCAGGGCAGGTTTTCTTAATCTTTTACTCTTTGATTCTTGATACTTGTGGGGAAAAGAAAACCAAAGGCCCATTTCTTTTTTAATTCTCGAGAAGTTTATTTCTGGGAAAATAACGGAATTATGGAATTAACTTGAGTTATAATGAACACATAATACTGCAAAACAATCTAAAAAACACTCTGCCTGAGGGTGGAACCCACATACGGCTGTACACATAAGGACGGGCCTTGCTGTGGCCGGTGTGGCTCAATTGGTTGAGCATGGGCCCGTGTACCAGAAGGTCCTGTTCGGTTCCTGGCCAGGGCACATGCCCAGGCCAAAGGCCCATTTTAAGCATCTATGGACAGTGCTGCAATTATGAGGTTAACTCGCAGAGAGCATTAAGTAATCATTAACCAGCATGAATCAGCTCTGCAAAGGAAGAACCCAGTTCAAACGAAGCTAGGCCGTAACTTCTCTTTCTCACGTGGCCTGTGAAGTTCAGGCTCCTGGCTTGGGGTAACCGGTGACAGTCACGGGGTTTGTCTTCTCCCTCTCTGTACATTGGCCTCATTCTCTATTGTGGCAAAGGGGCTGCACCAGTCGGAATGTTCGTCACAAGAGAGGCAGTGCCTGTTCTCCGGGGAGATCCCAGGAAGGAGCCCAGCTCTCCCAGCTTGGGTCACGCACCTGCTTCTCGGACAGTCACTGAGGTCCTGGGGGCAGGGTCAGCCACATTTGGAACACATGTAGGGATTAAGTAGGGGCCAGCAGTAACCCTAAAGGAAGAGGTGGCTCCAACAAGGCTTTGCTGGGAGCTGGGCGGTCACCCCAGTTTGTCCCTGGGAAGGGAAGACGGGAGCTGAGGAGGTTAGGATGGTAATGAAGTCGAACAAATGACAGGAGGGGGAGCTCTGTCTTGAGACCATGTCTACCCAAATCTGAATGTTAGGCTACAGGGCCATAAAAAAGAGACCCCCCAACCCAGACTTGCGAACCAGACGTGTATTTCTCTCTCAAGTACAGCCCAGAACAGGGCTGGAGGTGCAGGTTGGGTAAGGGACTTTGTTCCCTGAGGCCATCCAGGAATTGAGTTACTTTCATCGTGCTGTTCTGCCCTACGTGTACCCCACACGGCTAGGTCTGGCCCACACCGTTCCTTTGTCTGCCAGCCCACAGGAGGGGAAAGGAGGGGGAAGGGGCAAGAGCTTCCTTACAAGGAAAAAGAAAAAACAACCAAACAAAAACATCATCTGCAAGTTGTATACATAGCTTCTGCCCGCATCTTATTGATCAAAATGCATTCACATGGCCATATCTACCTACTAGAAAGGCTGGGGGAAAAAATCTTTCCACGAGTAGTCACGTGCCCAGGTAAAGCTGAGGAGGTTATGTTGTTATAGATTCCGGGAAACAATCAGCATTCTTCTACGCCTCAAAGTAAAAGATCTCTGAAAACTCTAGCTTCAGTGGTGATGAAAATGTATTCGTGTTTATGACGCCGATTCAACTGTAGCTAGACGGGTGCAGATCCATCCAACACGCGGATACGGGTTTATATGTCTCCATCACTTGTTGAACCCCGTTGGTTAAAAAAAAAAAAAAATCATCCTTTGTTTTGCCACTGAGGATACATTTGTTTTGCATTTTTATAGAAACCGTGTCTGTTACAGCTAAAGGTAGATGGATTTATGGTATCATGATAATTTGCCCAATTTAGGTCTTCGTGATAAGGGTGAAGGGTGGAGAGCGACTTCCTTAGCTGGGAATGAGTAACATGCTTTGTGATGATGAATCCATTTGTACCATCACCGTTGTTTGGCCTCCCTTGTGTGAGTCTTCCCTCGGTGTTATCTGGCAGTCTCCGGTTGTATTAGATGCTGGTCCTCATAACATCTCTCCCATCTTGGGCTAAACCAGCCTTCCCTTCCCAGGTCTCCAAGCAACAGAATCTAAAAAATGAAATATTCATTTTCTGAAACCTAATTTAATTTCAGCGATGACTGGGTTGCAGAGCTTATCGGATCACAGAATCTGAAAAAATTCTCTGAATTAACAATTCTCTCCTAGTGATGGGAGTTTTTTTTTTTAATGTTTTTTCTGCACCTTGTTAAAATGTACACAGTGTTAACCTTGATTTGTCTGACAGTGATTTACTCATTTGTGATGTAGGGGTAATGAGAAACACTGTAGGCAATCATCTTGCTGTCAATAAATGAAATACATTGTTATTTTTCTAAAACAGGGATTAGTGTTTCTCCCAGATGTAGCTTCTATCCTTTCTGAGAAATAAAGAATTTTTTTAGTTTTATTTTTGGAGCAGAGTGAAGTATGGTAGTAAGAAATTCATCTTTCATAAATTCTGGAGCTGATGAGTCATCACTGACATGTAATATCCAATTAAAGCAGTGACAAATGTAATTGCGTGTCATGCACTGAGGGGGTGATAAATTGTACCACGTTCTGAAAGGCATGTTTTGGTAAATGCTGTTTTGCTGAAAGATAGCAATTATAGCCTGCTTTGAACGGGGCGCCTTTGTTTTAAACACAGGGTCATGGAGTTCTAAATACAGAGAGTAGGTTAACAAAAGAGGTTTCGGAGCAGGGTGTAACCAGCCTACCCAGCAGGTGAAGTTTTGCTTCCAACTGCCTTCCATCTGCAGTCGGAATCCATCCTAATTCCTCAAAGCATGGTTGTTGCTAAAAGTTTGGTCCAGCTGACTTTGCTTCTTTTTTTCAAACCCTCACCTGAAGGTATGTTTTTCATTGATTCCGGGGGTGGGGTGGGGTGGGGGGGAAGAAAGATCGATGTGAAAGAGAAACATTATTTAGTTGCCTCCTGTATGTGCCCTAACTGGGCATCGAACCCATATCCTGGGTATGTGCCCTGAAGGGAATCGAACCTTTCAGTGTACTGGACGGCGCTTCAACCAACAAAGCCACATGGGCCGGGGCTCACTTCTGTCTTAATATCATGGGCCGTTCTGGCTAATAGGATCTCCTTGAACTAGTATGATATTGCAGCTTCCTACAAGAAAACAGAAAGGCAGGAAATGATCTAATAAAGTTAACTGATGGAAAGAATGTAAATTCTTCAAACTTGACCTTTCTTAAGCATAGAAAGTAAACAATTTGCTTGAATTTTGAATTTATTAGATAATCTTTCTTTTTGCGTTAGCTACTATATAAACCTTCTGCATTTTGTGACTGTTATGTTGTTTTTTGAAAAAAATATGTTTTTATTGGTTTTTTAGAGAGAGAGGAAGGGAGAGAGATATAAACATCAATGTGAGAAACATCGATGGGCTGCCTCCTGCACACCCCCTGCTGGGGTTCGAGCCCACAACTTGGACACGTGCCCTGCCTGGGAACAGAACAGGGATCTCTTGGTCCATGGGGCAATGCTCAACCACTGAGCCACACTGGCCGGGCAATGTCATACTCATTTATATGTGTGTCTGGTCTAAAAGAAGGCTATTCCTACTTTTAATAAGATTAAGATAAGTGGTGATAACTATAGTCTGTTCAGTAAGAGAAAATCAAGTGTTTAGTTTTACATGATGATTGCTTTTTCCATTGAAGTAAGTTCACTGAATTTGGTAAATAGCTATGCCACTCTCGGCCAATTATATTACTGCAACAATTCCTTTGTTTTGCTGAGGGTTGTCTTAGAGAAATAGAATAACTTACTTACAGTAATAGAGATAGTAATAAACTATATAAATCAAGAAACTCTAATATACTTAGATTGAAGATAATTTTTGTGATTTTCAAACTGTATAAACTTTCAGTACCTGGATCCAAATTTGCTTCTCTACTCAAAGAGACATTGTCTCTGTCTTTAAAAAGATTGTTACGTAGTAGAGGAGAAAGAGAATGTAATATAAGAATGCAAGGTGTCCGGCCAGTGTGGCTCAGTGGTTGAGGGTCGACCCACACACCAAGAGGTTGCCAGTTTGCCCTGGCCGGTTTGGCTCAGTGGTTAGAGCCTGCGGTCCAGAGAGACCTGGGTTTGGTTCCCGCTAAGAGCATGTACCTCGGTTGCAGTTTGTCCCAGGCCCTGGTTGGTCGTGTGGGTGGCGGCCACTGGATGTGTCCCTTTCATGTCGATGTTTTTTTTTCCTCTCTCTCTCTCTCCCACTCTGTCTGAATAAAAAATGGAAAAATGTCCTCGGGTGAGGATTAAAAAAAAAAAAAGAGGTCACCAGTTTGATTCCCGGTCAGGACACATGCCTAGTCTGTGGACCCGATCCTCAGTGGGGGGCATGCAGAAGGTAGCCAGTCGATGTTCTCTTTCATCAATGTTTCTATCTCTCTCTCCCTCTCCCTTCCTCCCTCTCTAAAATCAATAAAGAAAAAAAATTTTTTAAAAAAGAATGCATAGGTGTTTTCCTACAGAATATTCTTAATGATATTTGGATGTGAGATAGATTAATTACAGAATGCAATTTGCACTTATCAGCCAGACATTTGTTATAACAATATGGAGAGAGTGTTTCCATTTCCATCTATCATGAATGAGCAAACAAATCTCCTGTTAAGAACAACTAGAAACATTGAACAAAATTTTTGTTGTTGTTAATCCTCACCCAAGGATATTTTTTCATTAGTTTTTTTAGACAGAGTGTGTATGTGTGTGTGTGTGTGGAGGGGGGGGAGAAACATGGATGTAAGAGAGACACATGGACTGGTTGCCTCTTACACGTCCCCAAGTGGGGCCCGGGATTGAATGTGCAACCCAGGTATATGCCCTTGACCGGAACTTGAACCTGCAACTCTTCAGTCTGTAGGCTGATGCTCTAACTGCTAAGCCAAACTGGCCGGGGCTTGAACACCGTTTAAAGAGGCATTTTCTTTAAAGATTGTAGATATATCAAGGTAGGAAGGTTTGGGAGGTCAAGACCCTGGAGAGAAGGAAGTGCGGAGAAGTGAGCCTAACAGTCTACATCATGTCCACTCACAGCCTGTCCTGGCTCCCGCACGCCAACTCGAGCAGCCTAGCTTTGGGGTGCTGTCGAGGGCTGGCTGTGGCCCTTGTCAAGACTGTCGCCGTCTAACTTCTGCTCAGTCCTACTTCATTCACATCCCTTCCATGGAAACTGATCTCAAGATGTGCCCAATAAACCTCTTGAAGACTTGTCTCCATCTAGACTCTGCTTTCGGAGGGGCTAACCCTGCGACATCAGTTCTGGGAGGGGTGAAGGAAGCAGGTGCTGAGATGGCATTTGGGAGCTGGAGCATCCATCGCCTGAGTGACAGTGAGGACTCATAATCGGTGGCACGTGGAACACAGATGCCCTTGGCAGGGGCGGCAGTGCAGTTATTAGAGTGTTCACCGGGGGTAAACTGAGGTAGTAAACCAGTGGAGGGAAGTTACAAGCTGGAGGAATGGTGTCCTTTGAGAGACGTGGTGACCTTACCCAACAGGACAGTGGACTTGGACGGCTGTTGCTAAGCTCCACCGGTGCTTCGGAAATAGATAACGAAAGGCTGAAAGTGACACCTGGCGATTTAAAGGTAAAGAAATCCAGAGAGCCTCCTTGGTAGCATGTTAAGAGAGGCCTTAATCTCCTAGAACCGACACGCACAGAGCAAGCTGAAGGCCAGGCCAGGACTTCATCAGGAGAGCTCTAAACCTAGTGTTATGGTCTGGACGTGTCCTGCCCCAAATTCATATGTTGAAACCTAACCCCTAAGGTATTGGGAGGTGTGGCCTTTAGGAGATGAGTAAGCCATGAGGGTAGAGCCATCATGATTGGGATCAGTGCCCTTATAAAGGAGCTTTCCAGCCCCTTCCATTATGCGACACACTGCATGAAGGCTCCTATAAGAGGAAGCAGGCTTCCTGAATCTGCCAGCACCATGATTTGGAACTTCCCAGCCTCCAGAACTGTGAGAAATAAATGTGCAAAGAAGAGAATTAAAGCAGAATAACACCTGGACTCTGAAGGTTCCCCCAAACCTCTGAACCTACGGAAATGGTGCCAATGTCCTTTTCTTTTTAAAAAATATTTTAAAATTGATTTTAGAGAGAGGAAGGGAGAGGGAGAGAAGAGAGAGAAACATCGATGAAAGAGAGCAACATCGATTAGCTGCCTCCTGCATGCCCCCAGGGCAGTGGGTCAAGCCCAAAACCCGGGCATGTGTCTCGACTGGGAATCAAACCAGTAACCTCTGGGTGCGTGGGACAAAGCCCAACCAACTGAGCCACTCCGGCCAGGGCGCTGCCCACCTCTTTCCATGGATTGCTGCTCCCCCTTTATTTGAAGACAGCAGACATTTCTCCCTTGTAAGATACACGCCAACCCCTCTCCCAGGATCTGCCCCTTGTCTCTTTCTGGCCAATAAGCCTGTAAACAACAAGCGCCAAGTCCAAGGTAACCAGGACAGGGTTATACTCACCCAATAAGGGAGAAAAGGGGCTAGACTTGAAAGAAGGTGCAGGATCTAGCCAACATGTACCAGCAGAAGCCAGAAAACATGCTTGGGACTGTATTCTGAGGATGCTGGATCGAGGTGGGGGAACATAAGATTTGATGAAACAGAGTTTATTGATTTGGGAACACTGTCAAGATGCAGAGTTTAACATTCTGGCAAGGACCTGCAAGATGGCGCGCACACACTGCTAGAGTGGCTTCTGCAGACAAAAATAGTAACAGCCTGCATCGAACGAAGTAGCAAAGCCAGTGAAGCCAGAAATGCCGTCGTGAAGAATTACTGTGCCAGAAAACTGAAGACGGGACTAAAAACCTCAGAGAAGTCGACGTGTTAGTAGACACATGCTGCAAGGCCAGAAAACCCACCAGCCGTCTATGGTCCTGAGCAAGGCTTGGCAGGTGACGGCATCTACTACAGGCCCCCCACGGACCACGTAGATTCGTTTCTTTGTATAACTTCTGAGAGCACCTCTGCCAGGATTCCCATAACAGAAACTTAAAAGGGGGTTAACAGGCCAGTCTGCAACCTCTGCACTTGCAGCTGGCCTCGGAGCTGTAGCTGACACTCACCACTTCCCTCTTCTCTTGCCATTCTAGACTCTGCCCCCTCAGCCACACCTGAGCTGGGCTTGGTGGCTGACGTGGAGGTGTGGTCCAGATCCTGATTCCTGAGCAGTCTGAGCTCCTGGTCACCACGCCCGTCCAAGCCATGGCCCCTGTACTGGTATCTTTCCAGGTGAAACTGGTCAAGGGAGACCAACAAGCATCCAAGTGGATCACCTGGCTACCAAAGCTACTCCTCTCTGCTGTCAGTGTGTAACCATAGCTCTAATTCTTCATGAGATTAGGGTAGATAAAGATTTCTTTAAAGGCCATATAAAATATTAACTCTAAGTGGAAAAAATATATATTTTATAAAGAATTTTTGTAGCTCAAGAGACATCTTTAAGCACTGGGGGAAGCATCCAGTTCCAGCTCATTGCCTACCTCTTCTACTCCCAGAATTACATTCATTACTACCGTTGATTAGAAAGAACTTTGGGCTTCCCTTCCCTGGTGCGCCAGCCATAGGATTTGATTGTGGCGATAATGATACTGGTAGGGGTGTTGTGCGTGTGTTCACAACATCACAGTAGTGTTTATTCACTTCTTTAATTACTAAATGTGTTTCTTTTAGAAGTAGTGGTACAAATATTTCTACATTCATTAAATAATAATTGAGTACCCATTGTGAGCTCTGAACTGGGGACAGAAAGTTGGAAAAGACAGTTTTAGCTTTAAGGCACTCACTGTCTAGTGGGAGAGAATCATCTACACAGATACCGACCATTTGGTGGGATATGTACAGTGTTGGCATTATATTTAAAATACAACAGGAATAGATGGAGATAGTAGTCAAAACTGTTTGGTGCAGGAGGTTTTCAGGGACAAGAAAAGATAAGTTGACATGGCCATTTGGAACTCCTGAGACAGTGATTTGGTTGTTTTGAGTAAGTGATGTTGTCACTGCCAATCCTGAGCTAATGAAAAGGGAAAACATAAGGGAGAAGCAGGAGCCACAGATGACAGCTCCGGGGTAAAAGCCAGCCAGAACGAAATAGCCTATTTGGCTTATAGAGTTAAAAAGAGAAGAGTAAAAAAGATTAGTTATCATAATTCTTAAGTAGAGAGTTTACACAAAGATCTGGGCTAATAGTTTCTCTTGAGACAGTAAAGGACCTGGCAACACCATGCTCTCGTTTTCATGGCAACAAGTGGATTGTTCTCTCCTGGTTTACCGTAGTCCCTCCTCAGCCCTCTTCATACACCTGCTCTCTCTCCTGGCCCCATGTGGATTTGAACTTGATCCCTATTTAATGGGATGGTGGGTCAAAGACCAGCTGAGGGTGTCTGTACCAAACAATACAGGGCAATAAAAATCTGTGCCTTTTGGGTCATGTCAAAATGTTATAAACTCATCAGGGAAGATCATTAACACTTTGTCATATGTTAAAAGCATTTCAAAAATCTGCTATGGAATTGTACCCTCATTGATAAATTAAGACATCATCTGAAATAATGCAACCATTAGCCGCATTTCTGTCCCTGTGAGAATCGAAACAGGATAACAAATATAACAGTGTTCTGTAAAATGAGTGTGGTTTACAAATACAAGAGAGGATGTAAAAAACAAAACAAAGATGCAATAAAACTTTCATGATACAGAATAAACTTGAGCATGTGAAAGTAGGGGAAGAGAGTGATATCTGCAGGAGTCCTCTAAATTTTAACAAGTCATATAAAAATGTTTGTGTTGGGTAGACCACAAGGGCATCCTGGTAGTATTCTCATTTCACTTTCAGCATTAAAAGATGGCTATTGTGGGTGAATACAATATGCCTACATTGGTGATGACCCCAAGACACATATTTTAACTTCCTGCTTACAAACCTATTATTGTCCCACTCTGCATAAATTTAAGCCTTTCTTGAGCCTGTTAAATGGTTCAGAAAAATAACAGATTAAAAAAAAAACACACACACACAAACAAACAGTAAAGCTCGTAGTCAAAAGCTGTATAGTGAATCAAGGTAGATTAATAACCAGCACTGCATGTATCTTTCCTTGGTATCCAATCCAGCCATTGGAGATGGTTTACAGTTAACAGGCTTGCTGGTTATTTATTTTCACTCCCTCATCAGAAACTTAGCTTCTTAAATGGCAACTCTCTTCTCGTAATTAGTAAAAGTAGAATTCATACAAGCATCTAATGGGGTCTCCTTGTAATTGATAAAAAGAATTCTCCTTTCTCTGGAGAAAAGGAAGAGAAATGAAACTGGTGGGCAGGGAGATTCATTTTCTCCCCTCAGCACATTTCCCAGAAGTTCCACCTTTTCAACAATTTGTATTGTAAGTTGATACGATGACATCATGGCTATTGAGACTAGGATAAAACGATATTAGAGGGAGCAGTGTGAAAGCAAAACAGTGAGAAGATAAAGTGTGGCCTCTTTAATATACTTACTCTCACACCATCTGACAGAGCAGCCCAGAGCTTCCTCCCAAGAACTTGTGCTATTACTCTAACCTTGGAATCCAGCCCTGCCTGGGGAAAATTGGGTTGGTTAGCCAGGATGAGGGTTCTTGGGAGTTGGGTGATTTTCCCCCTCTTCTGCAAACAAGTTTACCAAAGAATGGAAGGCAGATGCCCCAGGACAGTGGTTCTTAAACTTTGGCTGTCCAAGAGAATCACTTGCAGAAGCTTTAAAAAACAAAAACAAAACCCATACCTAGCCTCAACGCCCACCCCAGCCGCTGAAACAGAACTTCTGGAGGTGGGGTTCAGGCACGGAGATGTTTAAAAAGCTCCGCAGGTGCTTTTAATGTGCAGTGTAAGTGAGTTACAACCGTCCAGACGTGGGTGAGTTTCTGCGGCCACTGCAGGGCCTCTCAGAGGTGTGCAAGGCAGCCCGGTAGCAGCAACCCTCCAGACGGAACAGACCAGTAACGGGACGCCTGCGGAGAAATCGCCTCCCTTCTTTCCCAGTCCTCCTAGCCCCTGGCAGGCCTCCACACCTGCTCCTCTCTCCACGCTGGCGTAGCTGCCATTCCCAGGCCGGCACCATTCACGCGCTTCCAGCAGGGGCATCTCAGTGCCGCAACCAGCTTCCGCTCCGTCTCAGCATCAAGAGCAGGTGCTCCTGACTCCACCCACAGCATCCGGGGCCAATCAGAAGAGGAATGCCTCTCGCCACTGAGTGATTGGATGAGGAGTGGGCACGTGACTGGACCTTGGCCAATGAGGAGCAAGTTCTCCGAGAAGCGCCCTTGCCTTCAAGGGGCTGCCAGGCTGCCTTCACGTCCAGGGCGGAGGCCACGGGAGGCCATCGAGGCGGGGAGGAGCGGGGACCGCGGCTGCGCGGGGCCTCGTCCTGCCTCTGGCCTGGGTTGTGTGCAAAGGTGGGTCCGCAGCGGGACCTCCCAGCTGGGTGGCCTCGGCTCCGTGTCTGCTGCGGCTCCTGACACACTTGGCCGCCCTCGCCGGGTGTCTAGTCCGCTGCCCGGCTGGAGGCAGGAGACGCCCAGGGGCCTCGGCCCCGCGAGGACCGGCTGCAGCGCCGCCTCCTCGGGATGCATTTGTGGGGGAACAGTGCCTTGGGGCCAGCCCAGGCGTGGTGCACTTGACCTCGGACAGGGGCCTCCGCCTGGGGACCCTGCTGGAAGAAGCGTAACTCCTCTGCTTTATTTTCTCCCACATTCCGTGAGAACCAGTTCTAGCTCCTGGTACGTAGAGGCTCCTGGCGCAGAGTGTTGAGGTGCCCGGGCCTCGGTGCCCAGTTTGCATGAAAACATGTACTGTGCAGGCCTTTGGCAGCTGTCGAGGACGTCAGAGCTAATCTTTATTGAGGACTGACTGTGTATCAGACATCACACGTGTGATGCATATATACGTTAGACAGCCTGCATCTCAGACCATGTGTATTATATATATATTCATTGTGTTCTCATGTCAACCATCGTCGTTTTTTACTGTTAGTTTGTGCATTTAATCTAGGAGAATATCAAGGTGCAGAGGGTTTAAGTAACTGCAGACTTGGGATTCTAACCCCGGAATTTGTATTCCAGAGCCTGGGTTCAATGGAGGGCTTTGTGCCAGCCTCAGCGAGGGACTGGCTCCATCCAGAACAAACCGCCATTTAGGGCAGAAAAGAAGGAAAGGTGGCAGGACCCACGGTAGGTGCCTTTGGCAAATGACTCGCTTTTTCCAGAGTATATGTATGCAGCCACCCTCCTTCCCTTCCTGCATGGAATGTTTGCCCTGCTGCCAGTGGGCACAGTTGTATAAATACATATTGATTCCTGGAGGCTGTTCTGGGGCCGAAGGACAGAGAGACTAGGGGATCAAACCTGCATGACCATGTGCCAGGCTTTGTTGACAGAAGGAAACGTTTAGCAACAATTTTCCTTTTCATTTTAATATGCAAGTAGTGTTTGATTTCCTGGCATTTTTATTTCTAACTAGAGCTCTGAAATGCAACCTAATTAGCAGTATTGCCTCGAGAGGGCAGCTTTCCTATCCCAGGGAACGGGGGGCCTTCTGGGAGCTCTTGTGTTGGTTGTTCCCACGTGCTGTACACTGATTTCAGTCTGTTCAGCTTGTCCCTCCTTGCCTCAAATAGCCCAGTGGAACAAAGAGAATGTAATCTTACTTCTTGCCACGCCTTGCATTTTGCTCTTTTTTTCTTCTTCTTCTTGGTAAGGTTGAAAAACAAAGCATTTCAATGTGGCTTTTCTCTCCTGTGGTTGTTGGCCAGCCCTGAAATTTCAAAGACACCTTCTTTGTTCAAGATTTAAGAAAATAATCACTGCACAGCAAACATTGATATGACTTTTAATGGCCATTTACCTGATTAATATCCTTTCATGCTACAAGGCAGCATGAGACACAGTGCTCTAATGAAAACCAACAACAAAGCGTGGACCAGGTGTGTTACTAAGAAACAATCTCTTGTGTGATTTAATTAGTCAAAGCATTGCATGGAGCAATTATAAGCAACCTTGCAGAAGTGGCAGCAGTAAGGAGCCCTCAGCTGTAATTTAGTTTTTTAAAGAAAGACATCATGATTTAATAACTGCATCTCTAGTGAAAGAAGAAAACCCTCTTTAATTGGGAGCAAGAGGAAAAAAAATAATAAGCTAATTACAATTTTTAGATCTCCCCTCCCACCCCCCACTTCCCCTCATCTCTAATTGGGTAAAATTTTTTTTTTCATCATTTTCTAGGACTTGAAAATGATTGTTTCTATTATGTTTTCTTACTCCGTTTTCTCTGATCCTCGAGTCGCTCAGTGACGTCTTCGAGATCGGCCGTCCAATTGGTGTAACATCTTCGGAGTAAACCTAGAGTAACCCCCCTGCTCAGGCTGAATGCAGGACATTCTGCAATTTTAAGAGTTGCCTTTATTGTATTGTTACTTATAAAAGAAATGGGAGTTGAGACGGTTTGATGGGGCCTGTTTAAAAAAAATCCTCATGCCTTGGTTTAATGACGTGTCAACCTGCCATGGAGAGATTGACGGGCATAATGCTTATTACTTAAGATAAAGATAGATTTCTTGTGTGATGTGGGAGCTTTACAATAGATAGGGTCTTATCAAGGAAAGTCTGCCTAACCCAGGTAGGATTTGTGACTGACTTCCACATTCCAGTTCTCTATACTTCTACTTAAATTAAGGAGGCAGGCATTCAGGGAAGAGGGAGGGCAACGCGGATTTGAGCACTAAACGGAAGCATTGCCTTCTCCATTTGGCTCCTGTCTCTGCACTCGCTCTGTCAGGGTTCCGGGGGAACTTATGCCCACCGAGTACCTGAATTTCCTCAAGTATGGGAAATTGAACATCACACTCTCAGAGGGTTCTTTGGCTTTGGGGTCATCAGGCATTGTTGAGGTGGAATCACTTTGCAGCCATGTACTCTATACAGACCTCCAAACCGATAAGGTCTCATCTGGGACTCAGAATCTGTGTCTGGCACTGGGGTTCTGATACCTCGGCCAGCGATGAATTAGAAAGAGAGCAACGAGGTATTGACAATCTGAGTCAGCCTTAGGGGTTTGGAAACCATGGCCTGCCATAGGCCTGTTTTTGTAAAGAATGTTTTATGGGAACACAGCCAGGCCACTTCACTGTATCACACTACAGTGGCAGAGTTAAGTGATTTCCATAGAGACGGTCTGTCCTACAAGACAAAAATACTATCTGGTTCTTTGTGAGAAAGTTGACTGACCCCGGAAAGTTGTCAGAGATGACTTCTGATGCGCAGTCCCAGCCTTTGCAGCCTGGTAGGTGGGAATCACACTAGAGAGACCCACCTCCCCTAGTTCTTAGCATCCAGGTGGCTGTGGTTGAGGAGGCAGATTGGATTTGGGGCTTGAACAGGAGGGAGGTAGTCCACCTTGGCTCACTGAGAGGCCAAGCTGGAGGTGGGGTTCCTGATGCACTTTGAGTCTAGCTGGAAGTGCCGAGCACGCATCCATTCGCTCGTGGACAATGATGGGTGATGGACCAGGAGGTCCAGTCTGTGGACTTACACAGCTGCATGTGCTAAGCTCTTCTTGGGAGTAAAATACAGTCAGCCTTGCACATAGAATCTTTTCTTATATATACGTTTTTAATTTCAAAAGAAATGCATGAATTCATTTGCTAAAAATACTTCAACAGTAAAGATAAGGCTAATGACCAGGGGTGATATTTAAAATATCAAGCAGTAGTTTGGCACAGGCACTGGCCAGTCAGGTTGATGCCAGCCATAAGCAAGCAGTGCTGCCTAACGGTCTGACCAGGGCAGTGTGTACCCTGTTAATGGCCCCTTTGAACACCCACCCCTGTTCTTGGATTGGCATGGAACTTTCCAGGAGTGTTATAAGCGTTTATGGAGACACTCAGGAGTGCCTTGGAGTATCTTGGGGACAGTGTTTATATCAAAGGTATTAAAGTTGTAATAGTTATTCCAAAACTCATTTTTTTCTAGATCTTTTAGTACCAACACAGGTAGGCCTACCTTATTTCTTTTAGCTGCTTTGCAATACAATGTAGTATAGGTGGTTTTAAACACTTACTGAGAACAATTTTTCAAGTGAATGCAGATGTTATTAATAAAACCTGTTCATGTAAAACATGACTAATTCAGTATCTACTTTAGCATATGGGAGCAAACATATACAGTTATCATGGGGGTCTGAGAAATATTTCCTATTACAAAGAAATACAACAAACAAAACAACAACAAAAAAGTGTATATTTAGATATTTGTCTGCTTGCATTAAAAAAAAAAGTCTTTGGAAGAATCCAAAGACTTTCTAGATTCTGCAAATCTAGAAACTGGTAAAAAAAAAAAAAGCAAATCTAGAAACTGGTAAAGTGATTGTGTTTAAGGCATGAATTAGTGGTGGGGATGAGTAGGAGACAGCTATTTAGTAGATTTAGAATTTTGACTCCTGTAACTATATTATTTGTTTAAAAGAATAAAATAAAATAACAAAAGCAGAAGGTGGTTGACATAGTGATTTCCTGGTCAGGCCTGTGACCTCTAACAATTGTTCTCATATCGGACCAAATAATTGAGTACTTAAATTACTATCAGCAGCCTCCAGGGAGGTCTGGGGCCAGATTGAAAATCTTTTTTTGAAACAACTTAACATAAAACATAGATCCACTAAATTAAAATCATTTCATTGAAACGTAAACAAATAATCTCCGGGGGACCCGGTTCAGCACACAGCAGCTGCTGCTCCTTGGGGCTCCTCTTCCCAGCCTGTGTCTGACCTGTGGGTTCCAGGGGTCACCCGATCAGACCCACTCCCTCACCCTTCCGGCCTGTGAGTGGCAGGGGCTAGGGGAGCAGCTGTTTCTGAGAGGCAGTAGCCCCAGATGCCAAGGTTGGGACCCCACACCTCAGCCTCCCTTCCCCCTCCCAGACAGCAGGGTTGAGGAAAGACACTTTGTCTCTCTTTTTACTTCTAGAATCTGTAAAGATACCCAGAAAACCTCCCACCTACGATGAGAGAAGGTTTTTTAATGTACTTCTCATCGTAGGGAATATGTCCATACCAGCGGCTTGAGTCCTGTTTTTATTATGTAATAATAACAAATATTTATTGAGCACTTACTATGTGCCAGGAAGTTTGCTAAGAGGTGAGTCATTGTTGGGATCTAAACTGGGTATACATTATGCCCATTTGCACATGAGGAAGCTCAGAGTGGTGAAAACATTCATCTCCTGGCTGCTGGGGGTTGAGCTGGGATATGAACTCCAGAGCTAGTGGTTCTAACTACCCTATAATGACAACTTTCTTGTCTAAAAGCTAACTCTCCTATTCAGATGCTGGGATAAATGCTTCTATTCACCCAGTAAAGGATAAGATGCCCCAGAAATCCCGCACTGGGAGCTGCCAAATACAGTCCTTAACCTATGAAATGATTGGCTTGAGAGTCAGTAGTAACCATGCCATCAGGACCGAGAAATGCATTTAAGGTCTTCTCTGTGCAGGGCACTGGGAAGGATAAAGTATAATAACATCCAGTGATGTACTGAGCACTAGCTTTGTGGAGGCCCTGCAGGTGGAGGCAGTCTGAGAGAGCTTCTTGGAGGAGGTGCCATTCAAGCTAAACCTTAAGAAAAGGCAGAAGAGAGGTGAAGGTCATATAGGCAGAAAGTGGCCAAAGAGCTCCTTACATTCAGGGTTATTTTACCCCAGATGCTACCATTTAACCTCCGTGGAAGGCAGTGCTGACCCAATAGAAGCTCTTTTCCCTGTTTCAGGGAGGGAGGAGTAAGCCGAAGTCGACTTGTATGTGTTGAGCAAGGCCTCAACGACCTTAAGCGTGGTTACACTCTAACAACGTTGACGTCAGTGCCTGGCTGGTTAAATGGGGAGTGAAGGGAGCCAGGTGAAGTGCAGTGGCGAGTGGAGTTGACTGCAGTGAATGAGATGAGGGGGGCAGTGAACATGGGCAGTGAGTGGGGGCAGTGAATGGGGGGGGCAGTGAGTGGGGTGGCAGTGAGTGGTGGGGCAGTGAGTGGGGTGGCAGTGAGTGGGGAGCAGTGAATGGGGGGTGAGTGAGCGGGGGGAGGGCAGTGAGCGGGGGGGGGTCATTGGGGGATGCAGTGATTGGGGAGGGCAGTGAGCAGGGAGCAGTGAACGCGGGCAGTGAGGGGGGGTCAGTGAGGGGGGTGGGCAGTGAGCGGAGGAGGGCAGTGAGGGGGGGAGTGAGCAGTGGGGGGCGGTGAGTGGGGACAGTGAGTGGGGGGCAGTGAGCAGGGGGGGCAGTGAGTGGGGGGCAGTGAGGGGGCAGTGGGGGTGGGCAGTGAGGGGGGAGCAGTGAACAGGGGGGCAGTGAGGGGGGGGCAGTGAGTGGGGGGCAGTGAGCAGGGGGGGGCAGTGAGTGGGGGCAGTGAGGGGGGGCAGTGAGCAGGGGGGGGCAGTGAGGGGGGGCAGTGAGGGGGGGCAGTGAGGGAGGGCAGTGAGGGGGGAGCAGTGAACAGGGGGGGCAGTGAGTGGGGGGCAGTGAGGAGGGGCAGTGAGTGGGGGTAGTGAGGGGGGAGCAGTGAACGGGGGGCAGTGAGTGGGGGCAGTGAGCAGGGGGGGCAGTGAGGGGGGGCAGTGAGGGGGAGCAGTGAACAGGAGAGCTACATTCATCTTCCCGACAGCTGCCAGGTGGGGCTATGGATCCAGTGTTCCACAATTCCAGGTTTTTATAGGAAAATATAAATCTTGGTTTTTTTTTTTTTTGGTGGAATATTTTAAAAACACAAGGCATATCTAGCAACCGAGGCCGCCATGTACGATGGGGTTTTAGGTCCTGTGCAGAGGAAGGAATGCCTTTTTCTGACTCATACTCAGGTCCCCATAGGGCTGCAGAAGCCTTGGTTAGCTCATATCTGGCCTGTGTGCTTCCAGTTCGAAGCCTCTGGTTTGGGGGAGCTTGCTTTTGTGGTTGCCGGCCGACCTCCCTGTACGCTAGGGTGTGACGAGCCCTCTAACTGTGCGTGAAGCCTCAGTCCCCATGGCTGGCATTCAGGCCAACAGGCGAGGGAGGTGCAGCTGGGCACTTCCAAACACGTGCTGTGTGCCTGGCGCCTTTTTGTCATGAGCTGCAGCATTACGTGATTTTTTCAGACAGCCGTGCAAAATATAATCCCATGGTTCTTGTGCACCCAAATGATGGAATAAAAAGAAAAGCAGGGTAGAAATTACACGTTATGAATACTTGCTTCGTTGCACACATGAGACTAGTAATTTGGGAAGGAGCAAGTGTCTAAGCTGTCATTAAGGTCACTGATACATTTTCCCAGTATAGTTTCACAGAGCAGTTTGGCCGTGAACCACCCCTGGCGGCAGCTTTGTTTTCCTTCCCTTCCCTTGGACTGCACAGCTCCTCGGGCACAAAGTGGGTGGGAAGGTGTTGCGTTTCGCACCTAGAGCAGCGAGCTTCCGTTCTGCTGCCGGACCTCTAAGAGATGCGGGAAGCCCAGCTCTCAGGGCGAACTGTAAACCCCAGAGCGTGCCCTGCCCACGGGAAAGAGGAGGAATTCGCTGGACGAGGGTTTGATCGTGGTGGCGATTGCTTGTGGCATTGTACCTCAAGACTCCACTCGGGCGGTGAGTCGCCACTGGCTGCTGCTGGCTGGTCACACTAGGCCGAACAAAGGACACACTGAGCAGGGCGGGGGCCCGTGGCTTCGAAGCGACTCAGGCATCCCAGGAATGCAGGGCCACAGTCCGCCGTCTGCAGGGCACACAGGAGCCGGGAAGAGGAAAGGCTTCTGCTCCGAAGAAATATTCTCTAGTACATCCTGACAAGGTCTTTCCTTCTCTTTATTCCTCCTTTATTTTTGTTTTTGCTTTTCATAATAATAATAATAGTAATAATAATAACAACTTTTTGCTGTTATTAGGTTCTGCCATTGCAGTTCCAACACGACTCTTCTCCTTTCCTGCACTGGAGTTAATTTGGGTTACCAGGTGCCTCAAGAAAGCTCATCTTCAAAACAATAAAAGGAAAAAAAAAACCTATTAGGAAACTAATGAGCCTCTTGGTTTCTGATTTGATTTTTCCTTTCCGGCCTTGTACATAATCAGGAGAAAGAGGGACCTGCGTGCCTTACCGATAGGGAGCCTACTCTGTGGCAGGTAGCGGGGAGCATTAGGTCTAGTACTTATCGCCAGTGTCCAGCATTTCGTGGGCATTCAGTAATGCCGTGCTTCTCAGCGGCATCTGTAGATTGGAAGCTCTCTGAAGACTTGGTTCAGCAGCCTTGGATAAGGTCTGGGGACGGGCACACCCACACGTGTGTGCTGGGTGTGCTGTGCTCCCGCCAGCTTAACCCGACTGCATATTTCCGCAGCCTGGGGTGTGTGATCATTCTCCCGCTTGACTGAAACTAGTTAGGTAAACCGGTTGGAGAAATAAAAGTAATTTAGGTGGTAACTGAGAAGGCGACCATATGATGGGCTGCTCTGAAGGAGGACCGACATGAGTGTGCTGCAGTGCAGATCGAACTCACAGAGGAGCGAGTTATGTGCTGCAGTCCAGAGGCCAAAGAGTCACATGAGTGCTTACTGTAGGGGAGGGTTTTCTGCAGCGAGGATTTTACTGTCCAGGTGCAAGTCTGCATCATTTCCACGTGCTTCCTAAGTGTTGTGTATTATATCTAAAGACAGAAAGAGGTTCATGTCCAAAGGAGGGAAAATATGCTACTAACTCATTAATTGGCGAGTTCTGGTTGCAGAATGATTGTGAAAGATGATGATTTCTTGGCTTGAATGTGGTCTTTCGCTGTAATTCTGAGTGTGAACATGGGACAATACTGAGTGCATCTGCTAAGTGAAGCAACATGTAGAGTGAAACTTTATTAATTTAACCTTCGTCTTGTCATTAATAAGAATGAGGACTCAGGATGAAAGGAAGAGTCCTCCAAATAGAAGCTGAAAGTGGGAATAAAATTAAGTGATATGTTTAAAATACTGACAAGAATCTGTTTTCATTGAGAGGCACAATTTTACCTATAAACCAATCGCTGAAATTACTTTTCTTAGGCAATAGTTTGAACTTATCATAGTCAATGACTGTATGTTCCCAAAAGTAACACAGCCAGCTGCATTTCTTTAAATATATTCTAGAATTCTTTTTCTAACTCAGAATGAATGTCTTCCTTTCCCAAGCAGTCCTACCCACTGAAGCTTTGGTTGAAGTGGGAAGCGCCACCCTGGCGTCACTGGCTGGCGGACACCAGTGACCGCGGGAGCCAGGGGGCCAGCCCACTGGCCATCGGGAGGAGCACTGTGGCAGAGGAGGGCAAACGTGCTGTGTTTGAACTGTACAGAGTCCCTGGAAGAGAGTAACGGCTGCATGTTGCCCCTGCAGACCTTCTGCTGAGCTCCCATCCACGGCTCTGAAACAGTCCACTTGTCTCTGATTAGCTCCATCTCTTCCTCAATAAGTTCATTGCTCTGAACTTTTAATGTTTGGCCTTCACCTATCCCCAGCTATTCATCAAATCTCACAGACAGGGGAGGTATAAAACGGAAGCTCCCTGGTAGAGCCTTCCCTTAAGGTCTGGTTTGGGTGGTGTCTTGTCTCTCCTTCCTCCCACTACAGCAGCTACCCTCCTTCTCACCCAGTCTCTCCACTGCCACTGTTTCGATACCTCCTCGCTGGCTGCTTCTCCCTACTCAGTTCCTCACGATCTCTCTCCTAGCCTGGAGAGCGCCTGCCCTGCAGAATCCACGGGGCACCTCCGGCTGCTGTCCCCTCCTCATTCTGCATGTGTGCATCTGCGGGGGCAGGACAGTGCCATCGGCTCGGACCCGCGCAGAGTTCTAGAGCGGCGCTGCGCCGCTCTCCCGCCTGGCAGATGCCCAGCTGCCCTCCATTAATGGCGTTCCTGTTCCCTGCAAGTCTTGTTCTTTTCTGTCTGACTTTTATTTGCTGTTGTAAAGGATTTGTCATTTCTTTAAAATATGCTAACTTTCTTTTTTTTAAAAAGAAACATATTTATTGTTGGATGTATTACAGACCTCCTCTTCCTCCCCCAGTGGCCCCTCCTCCTCACTCACACCCCCTCCTGCCTTCCCCACACTATTGTCTGTGTCCATTGATTATGCACATATGCCTAGAAGTTCTTTGGTTTATCTCTTCCCACCCACCCATTCCTACTTCCCTCTGAAGTTTGTCAGTCATATGCTGATTTAAAAAAAAAAAAGTCAGCCTGGCCTGTGTGGCTCAGTGGTTGAGCATTGACCCTGCACTAACAGGTCGCCAGTTTGATTCCCGGCCAGGGCTCATGCCCAGGTTGTGGGCCCGATCCCCAGTGAGGGGGCATGCAGGAGGAGGCCAATTGATGTTCTCTCGCATCGATGTTTCTCTTTCTCTCTCTCCCTCTCCCTTCCTCTCTCTCAAATCAGTAAAGAAAAAAAAATTTTTTTAAATGTGTGTCACATATGCTCATTATAGAAAAATTAATATTTATTAGCAAAGGTTAGAAATAAAACTTCCCTTTTATCTTGTCAGACACTTGGTACCTATAACCGCACATCTGCAGCATGCTGTAGCAGTTAAAGCATGGGCTGCGGGCCAGAGTGTGTGAATTTAACAGCCAGTTCTGCCACTTGTTGGCTGTGTGACCTCAGGCACATTCGTAACCTCTTTGTCCCAGTAGTTTGATCTTTAAAATAAGGTAACAAGAGTCACATCAATGAGGTTGTAAGGGTGTATGAGTTAATACTTAAAAAGTGTATACAGTTGTACCTGGAACGAAGGAAGCTCTCAGTAAACACGCTGCTTTGTATCATTCATGAAGAAACGCGGTCACGCTACCTGTGGGACTTTGACGACTTGCTTTCACTTAAACTACATTTGGAATATTTTTCATATCGTCCATTTCATGTCAATCTGCCTGCCATATTATACTTTAAGCATATTGTTTTAAATGATTGTAAAATACTCCATTGTGTAGCTGAACTTGAATTTATTTAACCTTCATTGGATTAATTTGTTTCAGATTTGGGAGACAACAGTCCATGTCTACGTCCTTGTACTTATCCATGGTTTCTAGAAATAGAATTTATGGGTCAACAGATAAACACGCTTTTAAGACTCTTGATGTACATGGTCAGAATGATCCCCGGATTATATGCCCATCAGTTAGAGTCGGTCTTTTTTCCTCCAAACATTCATCTCTTCAAGGACCCTCACAAACAGTACAGTCACTGTCTTCCATTGTGTCTGATGGGGCTAACTCTTCTGTGTACATGGATTTCTCATATATATCATGCCGAATACTGATTCTCAGATTGTCATAGCAAGGCATAAACATGAGGTTTCAGGACGGGGTCCCTCGCTGAGCCAATGACCATAGGAAGGCCTTGAGAATATAGCTATAGGATTCTCTCAAGCACGAGGTTATTAAATTTATCTGTACGTTAGAATCTACTGGGGGAACTTAGAAAACAAAACAACGGTTGGGACTGGACTCAATGGGTGTGGGGTAGGACCCAGGCACTGAATGATTTCAAAAGCTCTCCAGATGTTTCTAAATGTGCCGTCTGGGTTGAAACCCCTAGTGGATTGATTTTGTTTTAAAAATCACATGTGAGATTAGCTGAATTTGTGACATTTGTTTTCTTGTCCCTGCTGTAGGTGTCATCTTGGTACTACTGTTCAATCATTCCCTCTTTTCTTTGTGAACATAAAAAGAACTCTCTCAAAGCACTGGCAGTGTGTAGGAACTCGCTGCTCCCTCTTCTCCTTTGGTTATGCTATAGTCAGTATCCTTACATTAATCTCACTGCTAACCCATCAGTCATCTCTCTTTGATCAAACCTCTCCTTCAAGACACTAAATAGTTCTCTTTTCAGACGATTTCATCCACTATTCCACTTCGTACGTTGAGTGTGATGTAAATGTCATCGGTCCTATTCTGTTCCTTTTCTAAGACAACCCCAGCATTGCTCATGTTTGCTGGAGATGGGACTTCTTGATGGGGCTCACTGAACCAGAGACTTGGCTCTTTTGGAATTTTACAAGCTGTGAGAAACCTCTTAGGTAATGATTCTCAGTGTAGAACCAGGGAAGGCATTTAATAAAAACATTTTGCAATAGCATGTTCTTGAGTTTTCACAAGTTTATTTAAAAAGAAACAAAGAGCCAAAGTCCCTATGAAAAGATATTTAATGGGGGGAGGGGATAAGAGAGATGGTGTTTAAGGGTACAAACTTGTAAGGAGCAGTAAATAAGTCACAGAGACCCAATGCACAGTGTAATGAATAGAGACAGTGTCTTGTGCTATAATTACATAATGTGATAAATACTGCCACATCAGCAGTCATGGAGACGTATCAACTAACACACCGTGTGCCTTAACCTGACACATTGTTAAACATCAAATTTATTTTTAAAAGATATTTGTTTAATCGTACTCTGTAATTAAAGAAACAAATCAAATTGACAATGGCATATAGTCACTAATAACTGGATGCCAGATAATAAGTCACATTTATAGGGCAGCATAACAAGGGTGAAGGGACATGCACGCTTGCAACTTCTGGTGAAAATGTAAATTGGTGAAACTCATTTTGAAGAGCAATTTGGCAATATTTACTAAAATAAAAAGTGATCATTCTCTTTGACCCAGAAATTTAATATCTAGGAAATTCCTTTTTGGATATTGTGATAAACTTATACCAAGACATAAATACAAGGTTATTTGTTTGAGCACTGAGTGTAATACCAAAACACTAGCAACAACCTACGTGTTAGCAAGGGGCTGACTGAATCAATATGGCACATCCCTTCAGCTATTGAAAATATGTGTTGCCCTGGCCGGTGGCTCAGTTGTTTGGAGAGTCGTCCCATGCACCAAAAAGGTTGTGGGTTTGATTCCCCATCAGGGCACATACCTAGGTTGAGGGTTCAATCCCTGTTTGGGACGCCAACTGGAGGCAACCGATTGATGTTCCTCTTCGCTTCACTCCTTCCCTCCCTATCCCCCCTCTCCTTAAATTAATAAATATACCCTCAGGTGAGGATAAACAAAAGAAATATATGTTGGAGTGGTATTTATAGACCTGGAAATACTCCCATGATAATAAGTGAGCAAAATAAGCAAGCTATAGAATGATCTCTAGGATTACATTTGTGTGAATTTAAAAATAAAATCATAAATGGGGTTTTATGTTCTTTTGATCTGGAAGAATACATGAAAAACTGTTAACAATAATTATCTTTGCAATACAAAGGGCAGGGGAAGAAGAGAGACTTGTATATTTTGATTTTATACCTTTATGCACTTTCTGGATTTTTAAACCACATGTATGTGTTATTTCTTTTTCAAAAATTGTGGCATTTGTAGTGTCTGCTGAATCACATTGCAATTTGGAAAAAAGGGGAAACAGTTACAGAAGATGCTTTGCTCATGTCCCTGCAGGGTTAATGAGGAAGAGCACCATGGTTGATGTTCAGTGGCTTGGCTCAGTGTTCCCCTGAGCTGTGATTACACAGGATGGGGCAAAAGAACATGTACAGTTCATATGGACAATAACACAATAATAGACCATAGCACAAGAAGAAACTGTTTCACATACTCACAACTGTACACCTACTTTTGCTCCACCCTGTTATTAGTCTCCGTATCTTTTTAAAAATATATGTGTTAAGATGTTTCCTTGAAAGAATGTTCCTCTCCTGTTGGTCACGCCACTGAATGATTCGGGAAAGGAAGTTAGGGCTGGCGCACATGTTCCTCTCTCCGGTAAGGTGTAGGAAGACACAGTGGCTCAGCCTCAGGTCAGTCTCGTGGCTCTAAGTGCAGTCTGTCACGAATATCCAAACACCTAGAGAAGAAAACATCTTTCTGTGAATGTCTTGCTGACTCTTGAAAGGTAATATTTAAAAAAAACCACATCAGCCCTGGCCAGTTTGGCTCAGCGGTTAGAGCGTCGGCCTGCGGTCCGGAGAGACCCGGGTTCGGTTCCCGCTAAGGGCACGTACCTCGGTTGCAGTTTGTCCCCGGCCCTGGTTGGTCGTGCGGGTGGCAGCCACTCGATGTGTCCCTTTCACATCGATGTTTCTCTCTCTCTCTCTCTTCCTCTCTCCCCCTCCCACTCTATCTGTACAAAAAATGGAAAAATATCCTCGGGTGAGGATTAAAAAAAAATAATAATAAAAATAAATAAATAAATAAAAAAAACCACATCAGCCAAGCTGTTCATCTCTGATTGTTCTCCTTGTCTCTCTTCTCCCTGGCCTTGTTCCTTCCTGTACCATGAGCTTCTCCGCAGCCTTCACTGTACGCATGTCTCCTTCCACCCCCCGTACCACCTCCCTGGGCCCCTGCGCACCCACGCCTGGATCAGAGAACAGGAGGTGTTGCTGTTTCCTACTAATCTGTCCAGCGAATCCTACTAGAGTCATTTCCCTACAATACTATTCTATGCCGGTACCTCTGACTCCGCACCAGTAGAGGCTGCCTGTGAGGCCGAGTCTGCATTCCTTAGCCTGTATTTAAGCTCATTCTAGATCCAGGAAGTCATTCCTGATTCAATCCAGAACTCTCGCCCCTCGAATTCTCTGTCACACACATGCGCGCGCACACACACTCACACTTACAGGTTGTTCTTACTGGGTCCAGTCCTCAGTAGTGAACTGAATTTCATGGTAACTTGAATTTAGTGATAAGCTATCTTTAATGGTTACCTGAGTGGCGGTGTGTAAACTTACAAACACACACACTGTGTACACAGAGTACACAAAACTTTCTCAAAGCTTATTGACCAAAAAGAGACTCAGTACCCAAAAGAGACATTGGAATCAGAAGAGACTGAAATACCAATTGATGGCACATGTAACTTCTTTCCTCCTCGTGACTAGGGCTGGGACGCCATCCGGAAGGTAAGGCCAGCTGTGGAAAGTGGAGAAGCTGTAACTTCTTTACCAAAGTGCAGGGTTCCCTACACAATTCCTGGCTGTTACATAGGCCTGCCCTTCTCAGAGGTCCTTCAGGGGAGGGTTGTGCCTCATTTCTTTGGAATCCCCCAGGACCACATGCTTCTGAGAACAGTGACCTGGGCATCCAGTGTCCGAACCCAGGCTGCAGAGGTTCTGCCAGGTTCTCACACAGCCATGCAGCTCACCCCAAGGACGACGTGCGCCTTTGCAGGGTCCTGGCCCGGGCCCAGAGTAACTGGTAGCTTAGGAGGCCATGGCCCTTCCCCATAGAAAATCTACCTTGTGGCACTGATTCTACACACCAGGCCAATGCGCACTGCCTCCGGGGTGACCCACCATCGTTGAGTCAACCTTAACTGACATCAGTATTAGAGAAGGCACCCCTTTCTCACCACAGCATAAGAGGGAAAGATTGGGGTCTGAATAGTAGCAATGGGATCCAAAATCTGCTTTCAACGTTGCAACACCCCTCATAGAGGTTGTATGCTTCCCTTCAATAGCACCACATGGCTTATTACAGAGTAAATGCAGTTTGTTAGACCATTTCCCCCCAGTGTGGAGTTTGCAGAGGGAGATTAATGGAAGGGGTCCACGGTGGAGCATTTAATCTCTATATGTCCGTTCTAGGCCCCCTTGACAGTCTTTAATTCAGCCCAACTGGTCAGTGAACTTGATCGTCGGAGCAAGATCCTCTCATTCCATCTGCCTTTTCTTTCTTTCTCTCTTTCAAGAGCCTGGACACGTGTAAGCAGTGCCTCTATATTGGGCAAATACCCTGAACTGAGCTCACAGCATTACCGCCCTGCGCCGAACCCTCCGTCCTCCGAGTCTGAGCCCAGCAGGCTGGGAAGTGCTCGTTCTGCCTGCCTTCCTGCCCCCCGACACTGTTTCTCTCGGCTCGGGCCTGTCGGCACGATTTCCTACATTTCTTCTCTGTTCTACATGTGCATCTTATGTCTTTCCCCAAGTTACGCATGTTTTCCTCTATGCCGTTTTCTGGATTCAACTTTATCAATATGGTAGCCATAAAACCCACCTTTTTTCCTTTTAAAATGCTGACAGTTATCTGCATTCATGTCTGAGCTATGCTCCAGTCCCTGTAGGATGACTATATTAGCATGTGCTTCTTACAGCCCTCCTCTTGATTGCTTCCAGTAATTTGATAAATGCTTACCAGCTAATAAAGTACAATTAACATTTAATAATGAAAAATGTAAAGAGTCAGTTGTAACTCCCTCACCATAATGATAAGCAAAACCTTTTATGTTGTGATGTCTTAACAGTTAGCTGCATGAGTGCTAAATGTTGCTTTTAATTAAACAATAAAGAATGTAACACCCTTTCTGGTATCATTATAAATTTTGATGTGGTACAACAATTTGATTCTTTAAAAATTAATTGCCTGGGAGTGTGTTTAAGTAGTATTGATTATGTTGGTGCCTCATGTTGATCTGTGATACTTAACCCAACATTTAAAATACCTTTTTTTCCATTATATGTTGTGATGCAAGAATAAAAGCAAAGTACAAAACAAATAGGCACTTGAATTCTAATAGCAATAAGCAATAAATGTCAGGCATCTGGAAATTATGGTTGCAATTTCATCAGAGTACACTTTGTTCTTCTATTATGCCTGCATGAATTTTGCTACAGGCAAAATCTATTACAGATAACAGTTAAGAACCTTTCTAATTTACACAGATAGTCATGGCAAAATGCTGGAAAACTAAATGTTGGATAATGTAATATTGCAGGGGAAAATTGACACTTGTAGAAAATAATGTGGTCCTATTTAGAACTACAAATGGTAATCATTTCTTTAAGACCCTGTGTGGTGATGTTTCTGCGATGGGTGACCTCGGTGAAGGACACAGCACTGGGAAGGAACTGTTCTGCCGACTGGCGTGTGTACCTCCAGGTAGATGCTTATCTGGAAATTGAGGGGTGGGGTGTGTGCTTAATGATCACTACCTGAAAGTGTGATTACAAAGTCAGAAGGCACGTGAGAAAGCTGGGTTTTTCCACTGCCCTTGGGTACACTGGAAAGGAATAGTCCTCTGGAGCCAGCTGATCCCTGGGGAGAAGACCAGCTAGTATTCACCACTTCTCAGAGCACACAGTGACCCTGGGGCTTTGTCCAGGGCGCCTGGCTGCCCGATAGCAGGTGACAGGAAGGAAGGGGACTAAATACTTCTCCAGACACATGAGAGTGTGAGGAGAGAGGGAGGACAGGGCAGAGCATCAGTACCATGTCCTGGTGAGGATGCAGGTGACCACAGGGTGCGACTGAGAACATGTAACGAAGGGATGGAATCAGCCGTGTGCTCAGGAAGGGGTCAGGTGCCCACCACGGTCAAAGATACAACAGGCTCGTAGGGGTAGGAAGCCACCAGATCCAGTTCCTCAACTTGAGAGAGGAGAAGTCGTGTTATAGGGGCATACTCTCCCTTTTATTGCTTATCACCTTCTATCCTGTAGAAATGCATGTCACGCCATCTCCCTCCTGAACTGGGGTCTCTTCGAGGTGAGGAGGAGCATCTGGGTGCTAAGACAGAGAGCCCAGGATTCAGGGACAACAGTCCTACACCCACTGATGGCCCTACAGACAGACCATTAACCATAGCAGCCAGGGACCCCTCCGAAGGGCATTCAGGTTACATTTCCCCCACTGCTTAACACCTTCTATTCAGCTTCTTCATCAGTCTACAAAGGAAAACTAAATATTAACTTACTAAAAAAAATACTAGAAGTCTTAATTGTGTTTACAGAAGTTAACTGGGCACATCCTTATTGTAGGTTAAAAGATGTCAAGGGTAAGACACATTTTCCTTTAAATAAATTCCTCATTCTAAGGCAAGCCTAAATTAAAGTTGCCTAATTGTAGCAGGTAGCCACTTAGCCTCTTAGAAATGTGTTCCTTCTGTTTACTTGATGAATACTGCCTCTCGATGTGGGTAACTTGTTTATTGGAAAGGAAAAGCGGACAGAAGGAGTTCCCTTACAAATCATATATGTATGTGTGTATGTATGTGTATGCATGCATGTGTATGTGTGTATGTATATACATTTGTGCATGTGCATGTGCATGTATGTGTGTATATGTGTGTATGCATGTGTGCATGTATGTGTATATGTGTATATGCATGTGTGCGTATGTATGTGTGTATGTATACATGTGTGTATGTGTGCATGTATGTGTGTGTTGTGTGTATATGTGTATGCATGTGTGTATGCATATATGTGTGTGCATGTGTGTATATATGCATGTGTGTATGTATATGTGTGTGTGTGCATGTGTGTGTATATAAAGCTGAAGCCACAGTGATGCCTGTGACACTTGTCATGAAGTCCAGGTTTCTGAACAGGTGGCTTGCTCTCCGTGCTGGTCACCGCCCATCCATCCGCCCTCTTCTCCGTGGGAACCTTGCTTACTCCTCTCCACACGTGTCTGTCCTCTGTCTGTCCTGCCGGTGTGCCGACCTGGATCCTTCGGGGCCTTTCCACTCCCAGCCCCTCTGCCCGGAAGTGTCTGCAGACCTTGGCGTGAATGTCTCCTTGTCATGTGCTCTCAGGTCACAGGAGATGTTCCTGACCGCGCTATTTACGTCACTGCACAGCGGGCATAGCCAGTGGTCATTGCCTTGTGAATTTGCGAGTTACTGGTTACTGTCTGCTTCCTTCCTGGGGACAGAAGCCCCAGAGAGCAGGAAGGGCAGCCCGACCCCTTCACTGCTGCTGTCCGAGGGCGAGGCCTGAGCCTGGCACAGAGAGATGCTCACTGCAGAAACCAGGCGATCTTGGCCTCACCAGTTGCACCTGTGTGACCTTGGGCACATCACTCTGTTTTCATTCTGTTACAAGATCGGCTTGTTATAAGATGAATGACGGATGTGTACAAAATGCTCGCACTGTGCCAGTTCGTAGAACGTGTTTAGTTATGAGTGTTTCCTGCGTGGCCTGAAGCGGTGTGTGTGCTCATGAGCACGTGTGGTAGGCACCGAACGGGCGCATGTTGAACAGGCTCAGTTCCCAGGATTCTCTCAGACCAGGCCTCCCACCCAGTCCTCCCCTTTCCCAGGTGGGAGCCCGTCGCATCTTTGGTGACTGACAGCCTGGCATGCGAGGGGCGGGCTGGAGCACGTGGGCTCACAGGGGTGCAGCGCTGGAGGGAGGGCTGTGGGCTGCCTCTCTGGGGACACGACTTCCAGGTGTGGCCGTTTCCAACAGCGAGGCCCCGAGGGAGCCGTGATCTGTCTGCCGGTCTCTGTGTTCTGATCTGTAGAATGGGATGAGAGAGCCGGGGTTTTCTCCTCCTCCTCACTAGATTCTAGCTATCACGTGCTTTGCATCAAGACGGGAGGCACGGTTCTGCCACCTGCGGCACGTGACCTGGTTGGGGAGATGTACGATAGGCAGGCATTGTTAAGAACAACACGAGACTTTCAGGCGAGCGAGGCCCGGGAGGACGATCGGAGGGGAGAACGGGGCTCTCGTTGTCCCTGGAAGCGGTGATGGCCCAGCATGTTCAGAAAGAGGCTCCAGCGGCCTTGAAGACCATCCCTTCAGACCGAGAGCAAGATGCTCTCAGCTCCACAGGATCCTTCCAGCAGCCCGACGGGCTCCGCGTGTACAGAGTAGAGAGCCACAGCCTTCTTTCAGACCAGCACAACCCACCTGAAGATAGTAAGTCGGTTCCGTGCTCCCCCGAGCGAGTGTGGCTGAGAGGGAGCCGTCCTTCTTGCCATCGCTCAGTGCAGGACAGGGAAGCCCCGTCACTCGGGTCAGAAGACGTGACTTCCTTCTAGACGCCACTTATAGCTGCGTGGCCGTGGACACGTGGCGTCGCCGCTCTGAACGTGCTTTTCTCTCGAGCACGAAGGAGATAAACAGCCGGCCTCAGGACTGTGCTGAGCACTACCCGTGGCGCTGCTGTCACTGTCCCAGCGGCCTGCTGTGCAGATGCTCTGGCTCTAGACTGGACGCCTCCTGAGCCCGGGAGGTCCCCTGAGGGCAGGCTCTCCATGCAGACGCTTGCTTTCTGTTTTGTCTTCACTTCGTCTTCCGTATGGTATCTGGTTAGGTGACTCTGGGCATCATTGTTGACTCGTTCTCCCCTAGTCTCCAAGTGAAGATTTTCTACCTTTTGCCCAACAGTTTTGTGTGTGTGTGTGTGTGTGGTGAAAGCATCTGGTTTGCATATAAAGGTGGAGATCAATGGAGATCAATGGCGCCTGGCATTATTCAACCCTGGATCCTGCGGGGAAACGTTAATTTCCAAAATTGGCCACAGAAAATAGGTGCTTATTCGATGAAAAAGCCAAGGGCCGGACTCGCTGAAGACCTGCAGTATTCCAGGGAGGGGTTGTTGACCATCTACCCAACGTAGGCCTCTCCCAGGTCACCTCTACATGATCGTTTCTTGTACAGAACTTCTCACTCTTCGAAATTCCCTTATTTGTTTACTTTTCTGTGCCTCTTGTGCTTTATTCGAGGTGATCAAGAAATGTTCTAAATCAATAAGTGCGTGCAGCCGCTGAGTCAGAAACTAAAAACAACTCAGTTGCCCAGTTCTCCTTTTGTTCCAAGGATGAGCCCTCCTGGTGTGGGAGCAGACTTCCCTGAGCGCCACGGGTCCGTCTGGCTGGGCAGTCAGCCAGCAGGCGCGATGTCTCCCTCCCACGCCAAGAAACCAGCCCGAAGAGCATTCCCAGGACCCCCGACGAGGTCCTCCACCCCAGAAACATGACGACTGACTCAGCCTACGTCCTCATTTGGGACAGGGTCAGCGACAACAATCTCGATTTGCCAGTTTTCTTGTCCGTGGGACGTAATCCCTTTATAGTGTAGTGGCTTCTGAGAGTCAGCTCTGTCCTCGTTGAGCTCGGGCTGCTTGAAGCGTGTGAAGTTCTCTGCCATTAAGGCTATGGGGCCATGAGCAGGGATGTGCAGGGATTCAGTGCGGCCAAGGTGAGTCCCCCTGGCAAGGTTGGCACCTTCGCTCTCCCCACAGCCTACGTGACAGGCACCCCTGGCGGCCAATCGGGTTTTGCTTGAAGATCTGTGCTGTGTTCAGTACCACTAAGTTAGTTTTCAGTTAGTTATGGCAGTGACTTCCGTATTGATGCAAAATTCTTCCTCGCATCGAATTATTCAGGGTAACATCCGAAGCTCTCTCAGTTCTCATTGTAGTATCATCTTGAGTGAGAAGGGCTGACGTGAATAACTTTGTTCAGAGGTGTTGGTTATGTGCTGTTTGGTATTTTTTATTATTATTATTTTTAATCCTCATCCGAGGACATTTTTCCATTTTCTGTACAGACGGAGGGAGAGGAAGAGAAAGAGAGAGAGAGGGAAACATCGATGTGAAAGGGACACATCGAGTGGCTGCCACCCGCACGACCAACCAGGGCCGGGGACAAACTGCAACCAAGGTACGTGCCCTTAGCGGGAACCGAACCCGGGTCTCTCGGGACCGCAGGCGGACGCTCTAACCGCTGAGCCAAACCGGCCAGGGCCTGTTTGGTATTTTTATGTTAATTTCGAGTAAGCCCTTTCTCTCATGTATTTGATATTAACACAACTGGATGATTTTGAAATTCGGGGGATTGTATTTTTAAAGCACAAAACAGAGTTCCAGGGCAAGTAGGTACTTTTCACCCACCAGACGACTTGAGTGTGTCACAGGTACTCCCGAAGGGACTGCATGCTCGCCCCCGTCCACTGCTACAGGCTTCCCAGTGAGCCCAGATCTCGGCTCTGTGACGGTGCTCACAGTGTCTGCCTTTCTCGGCCAGCCGCGTTCGGGGTTTCCTCACTGAACATCCGTGTGTTGATGATCAGGTCTCTGCACGCGGCTGTCCTTGGCCATCCTTCTTATCCTCCCGAATGAGGAGAAGTGGAGTGGAAAAGGCCGGGAAATTTAAACCGGCACTGCCCAAGCTCTGCTGCTGACTGTGTCCTAGGACTCCACCCTCAGGAATCCTTACTTACAGGGGTTGGGATCTGGGCCCGGACCCTGCATTTCCAACATCTGACGTTCAGGTGGATTTGGGAACAGACTCCTGATTTCACAGGAGGTGAGCAGACCCGCAGAGGACAGAGGAAACACATGGCAGCTGGGGACCCAGCACATGTACCCTGGCTTGCTTCTTCCTGATTCTTCACCACTCCAACTGCGATGACAATGTAGCAGTCCGTAACCGCACAGCAGGTGTGCCAGCTGTGCACCTCTTTCGGACTGTCCCGACGCCCTGTTTTCCTTCATCTGCCTAAGAACGCTTGTGAGGTACGCCTTCTCTGCTGCCCCGAGCAACCAGCTCACAGCGCCGCTCTGTGTAGCCAGGTGCTGCTAATGACACGTCCGCGTGCTTCCCGGTGGCCGTGTGAATAACGGAGTCAGGAGACTGCTGGCACCGCCCGGGAGACTACCCTGCAGGGCCGCACGGCCCGTGGTTTGGAGCAAGATTACAGACTTCAATGGGAGGGGAAACGCATTGTTTTTTCTTTATTGATTTTTAGAGAAAGAGGAAGGGAGAAGGAGAGATAGAAACATCGATGAGAGAGGACATCGAGGAGAGAGAACATCAATTCGCCGCCTCCTGCGTGCCCCCCACTGGGGATCGGGCCCACAACCTGGGCATGTGCCCTGACCGGGAATCGAACCGGTGACCTCTTGGTGCAGGGTCGACGCTCAACCACTGAGCCACACCCACCGGTGGGAAAAGGCATTTTTGAAAGAGCTAAAGCTAACGGTTATTTATAAGTCTTCTACTCTGTTCTGGGGCTCCCAGAACTGATCATTATTGCTCTATTTTAATCAGAAGCTGACACTTTCTTGGCTCCTCTCAAGGGGTACATTCTCAGTGGTAAAATAATTTCCAGATCCAATCACAACAACCCCACCCCTCCAAAAAAATCTCTCAAAAATCTCAACACTTAACAGATGTGTTATGGACTCATAAAAATGGAGCCTGAAATTCTCCCAAGTGCTTTCCGATCAGGCTACTGGGGAGCACAGATGTCCTGAGCGGGTTTTCTCACAGGGAATGCACAAAGGTTTGGGGACGCCTTTCCGTCGTGAGGAGCAGGGAGGGTGTGTGTGCGAGGGGAGAGGGGCCGGTGCTCGAGCCTGCGTTCGCCAAGGCCTGCCTTGCTCTCGGGACTGGGCTGCTCTCTGGCCTGCGGGGGGCCAGGGCCGACCCCGCCCGGGCCTGCGAGTCAGGGTCCCTGTCAGCCTGGCTTCTGCCTCCTCAGGTAACTCATCCGGCTCTACCTGGCCTCCAGTTCGCAAGACAGCTTTTCCCTTCAGGTACTTACATTCTTTCTCATTATCAAAACAATGCCTTGTTTTTTAAACTCCAGAGTTTATTTTTTAGAGCAGTTTTAAGGTCACAGCCAAACTGAGCAGAAAGTACCGAGTTCGCACAGTACCCCTCCCAATAAACACAGCCCCCCCGCCCCCAGTACCCAGCACCAGAAAGACATGGTAGAATCCATGGACTGACATCAGGGTTCACATTTCGAGTTGAATGTAATAGATTTTTATCGTGAAAACTGTGAAACATTTAAAAATGAAGACAAATCCAAGTAAAAGCACATGTAAACCTACACCCACCTTTAACACTGGTAACATTTGGGCTCCATGCTCCACTCACGTGTGCACATACGTGTATGTTATTCTTCCTTATCAAAATCGTGCTGGGAATATTACCTTTAAAACTCTTTTTTAGTAATATTAGCTCTTGAATATCTTTTGACATTCTTAAATATTCTAACAAATGATTTTTCATGACTTCATGGTTCCATATTCATGAAGTGTTTGGTCATTTTATTTCTACCCACAAATTATTGTAAACATTGATGACATGAACATTCTCTGCTCATGTTTTCCTTCCTGCGGACAGAGTCCTAGGGAAAGAATTGGGTCAAGGGCACAGTACTGTTAGGCCCTCTTTCCAACAAGCCAGACCAGCCTGGCAAAGCCTCCACCAAGGGCACGTCCGCCTGCAAAGCCTGAGACCACCCCTTACCCGCATACTCACAAACCAGCTAGTTTTTAAAAAGCAATTAAAAAATATGCTGTCTCCAGCCCGGCTGGTGTGCTTCAGTGGTTGAGCATCGACCCATGCACCAAGTGGTCGCCAGTTCGATTCCTGGTGGGGGCACATGCCCAGGTTGTGGTCCTAATCCCCAGGGGGGGGGGCATGCAGGAGGGGGCCAATCCATGTTCTCTCTCATCAATGTCTCTATCTCTCTCTCCCTAAAATCAATAAAGAAAAATTATTTTTAAAAAATATGCTGTCTCAATTAAAAAATAATATGAGACTAGATTATGTCTCTTTTACCACATTTCTTATGCATCTAGTCCTACTTGTTGGGCCATTAAATAGGCGAAGAAGCCTCCTCTGCCCTGGAGAACTGCATTCATTGGAGCGGAGACAGATAAGTGTGTGCCTAGATGTGCGATGTGCTAAGTTCTTGCATGTGTGGGAACCTAATAACTGCTTTCTGAGTGGATGCCTACATAAAGGGGACCAGTGGGCTGTGGACTTGCTAAGGAGAAAGTCACCATTTCTTCCTGAGGGGACGGGAGAGACTGCCCAGTGGCCGTGGCCAGTGCCCATTCTCCAGCTGCGTGGTAGCCAGGAGCTCCTCCGTCCGGGGACGGTGAGGTCAGAGCCAGAGTCCCTGACGTCATGGAGCATCTGTCTTAGAGGGGACACCGACAGGAAAGGAGACAAAAGCAGCACGCACTGTTAGGTGGTGACAATGATGTGACGGAAACAAGGCGGTGGGGTAGAGCGCTCTGTAAGGGGAGGTCCTCCGACTGGAAAGATGAGTGGGTTTGTCTGGCTCAGATGAGAAAATGCACCTGAGAAGGTGGGGGAGCCTCAGTGGAACCACAGGCGGGTGGAGGGCCCCGGCAGCTGGAGGGCATGCCAGGGCTGGGGTGCAGGGAGGAACCCGGGAGCTGGAGGGCATGCCAGGGCTGGGGTGCAGGGAGGAACCCGGGAGCTGGAGGGCATGCCAGGGCTGGGGTGCAGGGAGGGCCCGGGAGCTGGAGGGCATGCCAGGGCTGGGGTGCAGGGAGGGGCCCGGGAGCTGGAGGGCATGCCAGGGCTGGGGTGCAGGGAGGGGCCCGGGAGCTGGAGGGCATGCCAGGGCTGGGGTGCAGGGAGGAACCCGGGAGCTGGAGGGCATGCCAGGGCTGGGGTGCAGGGAGGGGCCCGGGAGCTGGAGGGCATGCCAGGGCTGGAGGGGCAAGGAGTGGGCCCGGGAGCTGGAGGGCATGCCAGGGCTGGGGTGCAGGGAGGGGCCCGGGAGCTGGAGGGCATGCCAGGGCTGGGGTGCAGGGAGGGGCCGGTGGCGGGCCACGGAGGTGAGAGGTCAGGTGGTGAAGGGTTTGGAAGATGCCCTCCTTGGCTGACAGACGGACCAGCACGATTGTGTGTTACCTCCTCTCTTCTATGTCCTGCTGAGCAGTCGGAAGACAAAATAAAATTTGGTTTGACTACTGGCCCAAGGTGCCTCCCACAGGGTAGGTACGAGAAAATATTTTATCTATATATGTTTATATATATGTTTGTACATATGTGTTTATATATATGTTTGTGTATATATATATATATATATATATGTTTGTTTCATTGGGGCTGCTCACCCCTGATATCAATCAGTACTTCTGAAAGCCCAACCAATCCTGGGTCTGTTTGGACCTTGAGAAAAGCGAGATAGATTGAGGTCACACAGGGTGGGTAGATAAAGTGCAAGACGCCCAGTTAAATTTCTCTTTCAGATAACCATGCAATAGTTTTCTAGAGTGCATGCCTTCCGAGATCATATGTTTATCTGGAGGCAGATTTAACTGGGGTTCCGTGTTTTCGCTCGCCAGGCCTGGCAACCCCGCGAGGCGGCTGGAAGCAGGCTGGGTGCTGCCCCGCGCAAGGGCTCTGAGCGCACCCGAGCGCCAGAGGAGCTCCGGCCCGGCCTGGCATTTCTCCCAGCACCGAGTCAGTTATTCGCGGGCAGATTCTGCCGAGAAGCTAGGAAGGTGATTGTTCATGACTGTTCAGCCGACTCCTGCGAGGGGTGCGCGGGGAAGGCTCCCCGAGGCCTTGCGTGGAGGCCATGGCTGTGGGCGCCCGCGCCGCGGGCACGCGCCTTCGGGAGTCAGTGCGGCTGCCCTGGTACAGGGTCTCGGGGCCCACTTCGGCCCGAGTCCTGACGCACAGCTTCTGTCCCAACGTAATTGGAACGGTGCCGCCTCTAAGCCGCAAATGTATACAGGTTGTAGATGATAAATAATACGATCATTCCAGGAGGGGGCGAGCAGTCCAGACGCTTGGGCTGTACTTCTGTGGGCCGGGGCTGCGACCTCGCTGGGCCGCTCCTTCACTGTGAGTGAGGGGCTCCGAGCAAAGTCCACGCTGTCTTCCCCGCTCCACACCCGACTCGTCACGTCCTGGGGGCGAAGCTAGCAAGAGGGGCGCTTGGCTTCTCGGGCAGAGGCGTGCATTCCTCCCTCACGTGCGTGTGTGCGTGGAGCCGTCACGTCAGTTCTCAGAAACCTCGGAACGGAGAGCTTGCACTATTCGTGTGTCCCTGGGAGACGAAGACCAAGGGCAAGTAGTGCCTGAAACAATCGCAGTTTCAGTTAACGAAGAATCACAAGTGACCAGGCACGACATTAGCCAATTTATGCCCGACTGTGTAAGCAATTTTTATATATAAAAAGAAGAGTATTTACATGAGAGATAACAGAATACGGAGAAATTTTCACTTTCTCACCCCGCCCTCGTGTCCACAGCACCCCCCACCCCCAAACCAGCGTGAGCCCTTCCAGGCACCGGAAGTACGTGTCTATGTTACATTCACCTCCATGCACACGTGCAGTTTTTAAAACCAGAAACACAATTTTCATTTTGTGTGTACTACTATTACTATTTCTCAGCCATTCATCCCTTTTATTAAATACAGTTCTACCTCATTCTTTTTCTTTGCTGTGTGGTATTTCATAGTGTGGATGTACTAAAATACGTCTGAGCAATCCCTTATTGATGGATATTTAGATTGTCTCCACTGATCTGCTATGACAAATAATGCTGCAGTGAGTATCTCAATATGAATATGCATACATTTGTATATTTATTTAGAGTAGATTTCTAGAAGTGGAATCATTCATTTTATTTTACTAAAAAAAATTGTTTTTTAAATCCTTACCCGAGCATATTTTTTCCATTTATCTTCAGATAGAGTAGGAGGGGGGGAGAAAGAGAGAGAATCATCAGTGTGAGAGAGACACATCTCCTGGTTGCCTCCCCTACGACCCCAACCGGGGCCAGAGGCCGAACTGCAACCGAGGCACATGCCTTTGACCAGATTCCAGCCTGGTCTGCAGGCCGATACTCCAACCGCTGCGCCAAACCGGCCGGGGCGGCATCATTCATCTTAATAGTCATTGCTAGGTTCTTATTGAAAAGGCTCTTTTGATTTGCATGTCAAATGAGGGGCACTTTCTTGGAACTTGACAAGAAATGGTGCCTGGTGGCAAGGATCCGCGGTGTGGCTTCCTCCGGAAATTTAGCTCGAAGTAGCCTTTTTTTTTTTTTTGGTAGTGATTTCTTGGCCTGTGCAATGGGATCAAACCTGGACCAAATTAAATCTTACTTATGTAGAAACGTGGTCTTCGTGACCTTGTGTTTATCTGGGGTGCGATTTATTGTGCAGGCTGAGGCCCAGCTATGAACGAGGGACGGGAGAACGTCCTTTTCCCTCCATCTGTAGACGCTGAATTAGGCTTCCCGGGATTAGCTGAGACTGAAGGACTTGTTCGTCTACTTTAATTACCCTTCAACCAGAGCTTTCCCCAGACTGGATTTGGGATCAGAAGAATGGAGGCTGCAGGGAGGATAGAACAGCTCAGCTAAAGACCTCACAGAAGGACCCTGGGAAGGGAAGCCTGTAGCCTAATGTACGTAGGCAAGATTTCCTTTTTTCTTTTTGAAAGAAGAGGCCATCTTTAAGGGGGGGGAAAGATGCATTTTTATAAACTTTGAGTAATTTGGCTCCCCAGTGAAATTATTAAATCATATTAAAAGTTAGAAAAGAACAAAAATGAGTGGCTTTCCTTGCTGTAAAACAAGCTAGGCTTTCCCTACTCAAATTTGCACCTATAAAGCCTGAGTTAACAAAAGGATGAAAGCTAGGAAAATTGAGGGAACTGGGGAGCTGGAGACAAAGGCTGGACAAGATGGCCATTGTGCATCCTTGTGTTCTCTGCTGCCCTCTCGTGGTCATGAGAGGGAGTTGGGTGAGAAATGTCTCAAGGTCGTCCTTACATAACTGGATTGTAGAAGAAAAGGTGGATTTAGGTGGTCCTTAAAATTGTCCATGTTGTCAACAGCCTGCCTGGTGATGAGAAGACAGATGATCTGGCGTCGAGGCCCGGGAACATCCAAGTGTGTGCTGCCATGGGCTACTTAATGGTAGGAGGGAAACAGGACACTTTTTCCATTTAATTCATTGGGACTCATATAGACACTTAGCACGCACTCTGTGCCAGATTTTGTGTCCAGCACTGGGGTGCAGGGAGGAATTAAATATAACCCCTGGCCTTGGGGAGATCCCAGTGAACAGGGCTGTAAAGGCATTGACAAGACATTTGATCTTGATAGTGATTCTTAAGTTAGAATGAAGTTACTTCCTGAGGATCCCCCCACCCCAAAGGAAGACATTTCCTTGTTCTGGAGACGATGGCACACAGAACGGGCAACGTCGTCTTTCTTTGCGTCTTTCCTAAAACACTGAGTTGGGACTGCTGGGGTGGTACAGCCACCACAGCTCGGAGGTTCAGTCCTGGTTTAAAGTGACAGCCAGACTGTGTACGTGAGTGTTCCATCCCCTCCGGGTCGTCCTCTGTGAGCCACTGGGAAGCAGAAAGCTGCTGGGAGGCGTCACGCCGCATGGCCATAGCGCCGAAGAGGGCCTCGTGCCCCCGCCTCTCCCACCCCCAGGCTGCGCAGAGCTGCCCGATGCACCCCATCGTCAGTCTTTAGGACCCTATTTAGAGACATGCCGGCCTTGCCAGGTAATCCTCTCTCAGTTCCTCTGCTAGCAGCTTTGAACTGCATTTATTAAGAACGAATCTTGCACTCTGTGCATTAATCAAAAAGCCAGAGAAGCCCCCCAGGAAGAGGATGGAATTAAAGGGGTAGGAGTCTGCCTTCAGTGTCTAGAGTAGCGTTAATGTAAGCTGTGCAGATTTAGGGAAGCTGCCCTTACCTTGATCTGGAATTTACTGGAGGGCCAAGGACTATACCTCTCGCGGATGTGCTATTGCCTGCTGGTCTCCTCTGCCTGCCTTCCTGCCTTCCCGCGGGAGTTCTGTGGGCAACTATCTCCCCTCTCTCGCTGCATGTGCACGATGACCACTCAGAGTTCACATCCTCAGGCCACTGTGATGAGTCCGAGAAGGGCACGAGACCCCACCCAGCTGGACTCCACTCTGGGACTTAGTTGAAGCTCTCAGTAGAAATGCATTGTTTCTCTTGTGCGGGAGGCAAGACGATGGGGCATCAGCCTGGAGCTGCTGGCATCTTGCCACCATGAGGGGAGAAGACATCGAAGAGTCCTGCCACGCAACAGGAAAGAAGGGAAACCGGTGCTGGTGTCCTGACGCCGTTGTTTGAGCTCCTGGATGCAGCCATGTTTGAAGCCTCATATACCCATGAACTTTTCAGTTATGTGAACCTATCTGTTTCTTTTCGGCTCAGTCAGTTGTTCTCAGACTTTGGTGTGCAGAGGAGCATCTGAGGCGCTTGTTAAAATACAGATGACTGTCCCTGTGCAGGCAGGTCTAAGGGGGCCAGAAACTTGTGTTTCCAATACTTTTATGGGAGATGCTGATGCTGTCGGTCCAGGGACCAGGCTTTGAGAACCACTGGCTTATAAACCTTATCTGGTTTCTACTACTTGTAGTCAAAACTGTCGTGACCGACACATTAGATATTTTCTAAATGGGGAAGAATCTTAAAACAATGTGTTTGGGAACCAGGCAATAAGCACTTGCAAAGCACGTGGCCACACCTCATGGCTGCATAGGAGCCATCTGACAATTTATTTACATGGTTTTCCACTGTTTCTACTTACGCCTGAGCCCTTTGTGTGGCTAAAGGCAAGGCCACTGGAGTACATGACAAATGAGCAAGAACAGCAGCACTAATACCTGTTTTGTCAAAGACTTAAAACCCGTGCATTGAGAAAATGAGTATTTTTCACTCTGATCCAGTCTGTCAACAAAATGCTTTTCATGAGAAACATCAAAGCCATTTCATCTGCAAATTTCATTTTTTTGAATCCCTTAATCTACATTGTTGACAAAAATTTCTGTCAAGCGCCTCAAACCATTGTATTAACAAATTTTGTTTTGTCAATCATCATTTAGCTTGCTTGCAAATGCGTTTGATATTTTGCTCCGTCCTGCAGGAAGAATAGCTACATGTCAAGGCCCTGCTCTTAGCACTGACAGCCAGTAAAGAGGGAAGTCAAAGCGGTGTTGGGCTCATTCGGCACAGCTATTGGATGTCCCTGTGCGTGTCCAAGAAACCCAGGTCGTCTGAGGTGTTTTCTGGGTAACACGCCACAGCGAGGGGAAGGAGCACTTGGTGCAGTTACACGGTGCTGTCCGTGTTTTCCAGCTTGGTTTCCGATCTGCACATCACAGCCTGTCTGTCCTCACCTCTGAGACTCTGCACTGTGGCCGGTCTGGGTGGCTTTTACCAAAGCATCACCATTCACAATGTTCCCTAATTGCAAATTCAGGAGGACGGCTTGTGTATTTCAGTGTCTCCAGATGCAGTGTGTCTTCCTCCCATTACCACTGCCGATTTCTAGAGATGTTATGAGATAATCTGGCCATTTCTGCTCAAGTACGGTAGGTAACCTCAAGCTTGAGATTCTATTTTCTGCCTAGCTTTTTCCTGAATTCTTGGTAACGGCACACCAAGAAGGCAGAATTTTCTGATAGCCTACAACGTGGTAAATTGCTAAGTTTTTCTTAAGGACTTCTAAACAAGACAGTCATCAGTCGATACCACCAGTTGAAATTATGGTGGGTGCCCCTGTGGAAAATTTGCAGGTGCCCTGTATCTCATGGGAACCAGACACCTGGTACTGCAAAGCAGGCTGACCGATGTGCTGGGTCAAATAATGGGCCATCTGATGTGAGTTCTGACTCCACCTCACAACAGCTGTTTGACCTTGAGCAAGTCACTGGACATCTGGACACTTCTGCTCCTGGACACGTCCCCGCCTGCAGTGGAGCTGACATAACTGCGACCTGCTGACTCTCCGAGCTGCTGGGAAGATCGAAGGAGATGAACTTGGAAGTCTGAGTTGGGGTGCTTGTTCCCTGCTAGATAAATATGAGGCCGCACGGGATGCTTCAGAAAAGCTGCTCCCGGTGTGGCTGTCTGCAGGGGCACGAGGCTGTTCTCTGAGGTCCGGCCAATGGCAGTGGGGCTGTGGTTCAGGAGCTCACCGCTCCCCTCTCCTGGGCTGCCCTCGGAGTCTGGTGTGCGAAGGGAAGAGACCACCGTGCAGCGTGTCGGCAGACGTGCTCGTGCGTGCCACCTTGCCCTCCTGTGTGGGCGCCGCTGCAGGCAGATGCACCGATCTGGAACCCAGAAGCTGCCCTTGGAGAGAAGGTGGCAGGGGGCACCAGGCCGGTGGGACAGAAAGCTCCCTGGGGACCCGGGGGAGGTGGGAGGCCACATCACATCCTAATATTGTCTCTTCCCCACTTACGATTTAATCCCGTCCCTGACAAAGAAAGAATCATTTTGTATCTGGGACCCTTTGAACCCCAAACTTTTCCTAGGACAGTGGATACTACAAAAGTTGGTGGCAAGTTTGGGTGGCTCTCTCTTGCCAGGGGGACCCCATACCCAGCACTGTGGCAGGTGCGCTGAGTTCTGCATATTCTCTTACATCCTTCCTGGTCCCTTATGACCCTTCAAACTGCTCTTCTCCCAGAAGAACTACCCCAGCTCCTGCATTCTTTCTCCCCAAACCATTCATCATCTCCATGGCCACCAAAATCCCTGCTCCCTCCCATGACAAACGATGTGCAGCTAATAATAGACTTCCTAGAGCTCTCCGCCCCAGATTTCTGTCTACAGCCGCGGGAACCGAGATTGAGTGCACAGTTAGGGAGAAACAAATCAATTATAATAAGTGACAAACAAACAAACTCTCCCTTTTTTTCGGAAGCCCAAGCTGGTGGGGTGAATTATACGGACAGGGGCTTTCTGCACCGGTGGTTTCTGGGGAATCATCCTCGGGATGCTTGTTCACGGACATTAGTGGAGGCCCTGGGCAGCCCAGAGGCAGAGACAAGAGCAAAGGGGTCGCCTCCGGCTCCAGGTGCTGCACATTCTCTGCACATAATTGGGTCTTTCCCAGGAAACATTCACACTAACCTCTGACTTGTGGCAGCAGCACAGGTCCACAGCATAAACCACTTTAATGGGTAGTGTGCCAGTCAGGACTATCTGATCGCAAGTGTTGATAATGGAACCAAACTGGCTGATAGGAAGGAAAGAGAAAACAGGGAACCCCTCTTGGCCTATGTGCCTCGATCATCTGAGGGTTAAGCGCACTGTAGGTGCAGCTGGATATAAGGTATCAAGCCACCACAGAGTGATCTCCGGTCCTCCGTGGCTGGTTTACCTTCTCTTTGGAACTCATCCCAGGTGGGTTGCTTCTCTCACATGTAAGATGCCTGCTTCTGGTCCCAGAGTCCCCTCCTGTTGGCTTCGGGTCTGGCGGAAGAGTCTTTGCTCCTGGCATTCCAAGAAAATGTCCCTGAGACTGCACTCTGACTGGGGAGACAGGTCACATGCTCACCCCGAAGCAGTGACCAGGTGAAGAGGACCCCGGCTTTTCATTGGCTTAAGCCTGGGTGGTATTTTCCACCCATAAGGGCCTAGGAAGACTGAGGTGGCAGAGGATGGGGCTTCAGTAAGAATTGGGTCTGCTGCCTGGCCGGTGTGGCTCAGTGGTTGAGCGTCGACCCTGCACCAAGAGGCCACCGGTTCAATTCCCGCTCAGGGCACATGCCCAGGTTGTGGGCCCGATCCCCAGTGGGGGGCGTGCAGGAGGCGGCCAATCGATGTTCTCTCTCATCGATGTTTCTCTCTCTCTCTCTCCCACTCCCTTCCTATCATTAAAAAATCAATAAAGAAAAAAATTAAAAAGAAATTGGGACCGATGTTTCTCTCTCTCTCTCTCCCACTCCCCTCCTCTCTAAAAATCAATAAAGACAAAAAGTAAAAAGAAACTGGGACTTCCAGCGGGAAGGAGGGTCTGCTGGTCACCGCCGAGCGGCAGGACGCAGTGCTGTTGGCGGAGAAAGCCGCCGGCCAGGGGCAGCGCGCAGGGATGGTGGGAGCCCTGGCTGGGACGACTGTTCCAGCTCGTGGACGGAGAGAGGCGTTGTGAGAGCGAGGTCCGTAGAGGCCCCTGGACGCAGAACTCCGGCGTCTTTCCCTGCCCCCCAGCTATTCCCAAGGTCTGAGGCCCTCGGGAATGGGGACGCCCCTACGTGGCTGGATGGGGGCATAACCACACTCTCTCCCTGCGACTGCTGACTGGAATTTTTGGGAGTAAAAAATGAGCTTTTATTATGTCAAACTCTTACTGCAATGGGAGTGTGTTCGTTACAGCAGCTAGGATGGCACCAGCTACTACACGTGCATAACAATACCTGTGGCACATGGTAAGCATTCCCAGATGTTAGGCAATGCTGCTATTATTGATAATTGGTGGCTCCTCTTTGTTTTCTGAACCTGACAGACAGCTGGAGAGCAGCCAGGGAAGAAATGGGAGCTGAGCTGATTGGCATACATCACGATGTGTTTCTCCCTGAGTCATGAAACTTGATGGATGAGTCTGCGTCAGCTTATTTCAGACAGGGATTTTTCAAATGAAAGGGAGGCCCTCCTTCTAGAAGGCTGGAGCAAAGCATGCTGGGACACATTGGCTCCTGAGATGACCATTAAAGTCAGGAGAGATTTTGTAAAGCTGATTATAACAAAAGTGTTAAGCAACTGGGAGAGGCCCCCCTAAATCGGATGGCACGATCACCCTCACCCCTCCCGTTGCTGTTCTTCAAAGGGATGGCTGCATCCCCGAGTTTAATTTCCACATCGAAAAAAAAAGCCTCTGCTAAAAAGGTCAGAGCTATCTTGGCTCCCCATTTTGCCACTCACGCTGTTATATTTGGGGCTAAGAACTTCCAAGAAGCAACTTCTGAGCACATATCTCCTGGCCCTCTGTGCAAAGACTAAGTCCAGCGGATGTAATTAATCATTGTAACTATTTAATTTTCTTATGGAGAATGTCAGCCTTTCCTGGGGAGGCAGAGTCCTGCGAGTGGCAGCAGTTCATGCCTGGAATTAGCTGCCAGCCCCTCGCCCTCGTCCTGGTCCCCGCTGCCCATAATACAGCTTAGGGGGTCCCGTGGAGCTGGCCACGAGGGCCACCGGCGCGTTTTCTGCGGCGGTGCTGGGTTAGGGTAATGCCAGTGAGAACCTGCTGATTATCTAAAAATGACTCAAAGGGTGTGTGTCTGAGTCTATTAATCTTTCCTAATTCGTGCCAGTCTGCTACATTTGAATTCCAGGCTTTTCTCCCTGCCTGGACACTTAAATGCTCTCTGGTTAAGATTATTCTCCAAAATTTGTGTTTGGGTGGGTGTAGTGTGTGTGTGTGTGTGTGTGTGTGTGTGTGTGTGTGTGGTGGTGGTGGTGGTGTTTGGGGGGTGGTCTTCCAGGTAGACCAAGAATCTGTACCCCTTGCTCCTGCCCCGTAGGAAAGCAGCCGTGTTGGAGTGGAAGCGGAGCAGGGCCGTGGGCCCCGTGCTGCTGGGAGGAGCCAGGCTGCCTGCGTGTTCTGGCTGGGCCCGGCCAGGTGTTGGAGAGGTTTGCTTGCTCACAAGGGTATGTCCAGTGTCCCTCACGCATGATCCACGCGCTGGATCCCCGAGGCGAGGGTCCTAAAGGATATCATACAGCAAAGTAGGTTCCTTTGTGATCAAAGATTTGGGGAACAGCGTACTAAACAATGAGAAAAATGTTTTTTCCTGCAGAACTGCTCAGGGCCTTTATTTTTGCTCATCTCTGCTGGGGATCTCTTAGGAGAGGCTAAGGCATATAACATTTCTCCAATTTACTTGACAATAGACTAGGTTTGTATGGCAGCTTTATTCGCTGCTTTGGCCAATGTGTACTTTGTGTCGATCTCACACGCGCGCGCACACACACGCACACGCACACGCACAGCCCTCTGCTAGGCACAGGGTGTGCATTTCGAGAACTGCAGACTCAGCTCCACGTCTCCCACGACTAGTCTTCCAGGGGACCCTCTCTGGGAAACGGGGCCCTGGCCCATTGCATCTGCCTTGGGTTGATAGGTTTCTAGGGGGTGTGTACCCTAATTGTTTGCTTTTAAGAACAAATTTGTGGACTGAAATGAAGCAGTGTGAAAGGAGACTCGCAGATCTGTCTGGATAGTGCAAGTACGTTTGTGCTGGTTAGCGGTTCAAATCGCGATACTTGGCTCCCACTAGGTTTCACGTGCCCTGAGAGCAGAGATCGCGGCGTCTGTGATCCCCTTCTTTGTTAGCACACTTTGGTTTACAAGGCTTAGGAACCCAACTCTAAACAGACAATTTCTTGGCTTTTATAGCCAAACAAGGAAAGAGCAAAAGTGAAGTGGGCTTGTAGGTATCACAGATCCTGGGAATCAAATACCCGGGAGACGTTTTACCGTCATCTCTCCGTCTCTCTCAGGTGTACATGTCAGCGTGTGTGTGGCACACTTCTCTTTCTCTGTGCGACTCTGTTCCCTCTGCCGGCTGGGAGGTGAGCCCCGAGACAGTCCTGTGTCTCTGACCAGAGAATAGAGAGAAATCTGCTCATTACCTCCAGTGAGAATGTCTCCAGCAGGCTTGGATCAGGTCGTACTCAGGTGCCCATCACAGCCCATCCTGGCAGCAAGGGGCACCGGGGGTCCACTGCCCATGGCAGGAGCACACGCCCCATCACCAGGAGAGAAATGCGCAGGAGGCGGTCAGAACGGCATCCCCTCCAGCTCCAGTCTTCTGGGTCTGGAGAGGACCAGAGGCACTTGATAGTAGCTGCTGAGTAAATGAAACAGTGAGACACAGAATAATCACCGGTTCCACGGTAATGAGTAGGACCAGTGGGCTGTGTGTAATTAAAGAATATTTCTCCCTCCTCACACAGGCTTAGACATGAGTAGGTGCTCAGTTTGCATAACCAGAGGGAGGGTCTCCTTTTGGTTTAACAATATAAAGTTCCATTGCGTTTGTTTCATTTTCTTTGAAGCCTCTGAAAGTCAGATCATTATAAAAGTTTGTATTTTCCTTTTTGGGGGGGGGGGGGGGGGAGCAAATTTTGAGAAGCTTCTGACAAGTTTCTGCTCCTAAATAGTTTCCTTCCTTTCATCCCTGGTGCTGAAAGTACCTTCTGTTTCTCATTAGCCTCCTGGATTTCTGGGTATTTGGGTCTTCAATTCTTGTCCTTATAAAGATAGCCAACCTTCACTTTATCACTCACTTTAATGAGATTCCACACAGAGAAACAGGTCTGTATACATTCTCCTAATTGTAGCCTAAGAAATCTCATGCCATTTTATAGGCCGATGAGACACGGGTGGGGAGGCCCACGGTGGCTGGGCCGTGACCTGGGGCTGGAGAGTTAGAGCTGGGCGCGTGGACGCGGACGCTCTCCGTCTTCTGAAATGCGGCTCCGTGCGATCTCCATTTTAATAGCTGTCTTATTAGGAGAGATGGAGCTGCACACCTGTGTGCCGGCCCAGACAGATGGCCCGCCCTCTGCCGCAGAGGCGAGGGTTAGGCAGGGTCGGCGCAGAGAGCAGGTGCAGCAGTCGTCCTCACGCGGGGGGATGTGTCTTTGAGCACTGGCTGCAGCCCAGGCGTGGTGTCAGGTCCTTCGCCGTGAACGCCTCGTTCAGTCTTTAGTCATGTGAGTATTATCTTTCCTGTGTCACCGCTGAAGACACAGATTCCGAAGAGCTAAGTAACATGCTAAATTCACACAGTCGGTAAAGGTCAGATCCAGGTTTGAGTAAAGATAGTTTGATTCCGGGGCTCCCTTCCATGCTCTCTGCCCCCTCCCCGCCCCCAAAACAACACCACTAGACACACACCCTATTCGCTGGTGAAGTGCAGAGAAGGGCATTTGCCCTGAGCCAGTTAGTGTGGTTGAGAGGGCCGTCCCGGCAAGGCCAGACTGCAGGGCCCTGGGTCGCAAAGGCGGCGGAGTCTCTCAGGCCCTGGCAGCATGGGCACGCCTGCCGAGGGTGAGGCCGGCGGAGAGCGAAGCGGCCGATGGGTGTCCTGACCCCCAGGCCTCTATCTGTCCTCATTCCCGGACCTTGTAGCACAGTGTTCACGCGTGGCCCACTGGCCGGACGCATCAGAGCCACCTTCGGTGATGGGAGGAAGTGCACGTGTCGCGCCTCGGGGTGCCCAGGCCCCGCAGAACTGGAACACTTCCTACATGCGATGGAGCTCCCCGAGAACCAGAAGCACCTGAAGCTGTGCAGGGCGGCGGCCGGGCTCTGCCCTCAGGACTCCATCGCGTCAGCACTGCCCCCTGGAGGCGGCTGGGCTCGGAGGAAGCAGGCTGGCATGTGAGGGTGGACATGCTCGGCGAGGCTCGTTTTCTTCCACAAATCCTAGTTCTTCACCTGCAGAGCAAGCGGTAGACACTTGTCTAGTAGTGTGATAACATGGTGACGTCGGGTCTGTGAATACAGGACGGCTTCCTGCAGGGGTCCGCGGGGTGTTGGAGGACAGAGGACCTTGTTGCATTTGTACAGTCCCCGCGTCTACCCTGGGAGCCCACGTGTAGGGATAAATCTCATGATACATGTGTTTGCTTGTCACTCAGCTCTCTGGGGTCGGAGAAATCCAAGGGCAAGTGGGTGGTTGGTGGAATCTTAGGCGGGCACCTCCCAGCTTTCTTCACGCCTCAGCGTCTCCCCATGTGCACCTGTGCACGACCTGCCCCGTCCCCCGCCGGGGATGGGGTTCCCCTGGCGTGCTGCCTGGCCTCTCTTACCTCCTTGTAGTAGAGTTTAGATCCCAAAGGGGCAAAGCTGGGAGTTCTTCAAGTAACCTGAAGGTACAGTTTCTAATGTCTAGCATTTCTCAGTTCATTCAAGTGGTAATGGACACAGAGTCTATTTTTCATTGTAGTGGTGCATAGTTATGTGGCTACATATCATTACATTTCATTTATGATAAAGACATAAAATGTCATTTTATATGTTTGCTTAAAAATAATAGGACAGGAGTTACGTGCAAACCTTGTTACAGTGACATCTGGATGTGTGGAAGAGCTTAACTCTGTTTCACAGAGGAAGTGACTGGGGTGCGGAGAGGGAAGTGACCCGTCCGTGGCCACACGGTCAGTCCTTGAGGACCCCTGGGCCTGGGCTTCTCTCCCAGGGCTCCGCGCATCAGCTTAGTTAAGGGGGGCTCTGGGCTTTAAACCAAACGCGCTGGAGAAAGTAGGCCAGACCTACAAAATGCTCTCTAAGGCCAGCTAAAAATGCATTTGGGATTAAAATTTCTCTTTTTCTTTTGATTGTGTTTGTTGGTAAGAAAAAAAAGCCAAGTGCTCCAGTAGAAGCTGGGGTCCGTAGCAGTGGTGTGCGAGAGGGAGAGGCCATCAGGGTGCTCACTGCTGAGCGGGGAGCCCGGGAGGGTGGCTGGCCATGGCCACACACCCACAGAGCCCCAGCCTGCAGCAGGCAAGTCTCAGGCCCTGGGAGGCGGGGACGTGCGGGGGCTGCCGGTGGGCTCTGCACACGCCCTTTGTGTAGGTACTTGATAAGTCAGAGTGCCACAAAAGTTTCCATTTAATTTAGGAGGGGGCAAGGGGTTTCTCAGCAAAAGCTGCAAAGATGCTCAGGTGGCAGCAAGCGGACTTTCGGAAGAGACGGTCTGATGGGAAATCCCAGCTTTGCCATGAACCGAATCCAAGGGAAGGGAACTGACTTTGAACCTTCATTTCCTCAACGCTAGAACTTCCTGTTTCTTAGGGGTTAGTGTGAAGCGTAAATGAAGCAACATACAGGAAAGCACCTGGCATTGCTCTTGGCATGTAACGGAGGCGCTAGGTAATTAGGGGTTTTAACCAATCCTCCTCCTCCTCATAATAATAACCCTTCTCGAGGTTGTTTTTGTTTTAAGAGGGTGCGAAATAAGCTAGACTGCTGGCTTCAGAAAGGGGCTTGCAGGTATCCAAGAAGAGGGTGTGTGTGTGTGTGTGTGTGTGTGTGTGTGAATGGGAGGGGTGGACAGTGCAGGTGGCTTCATCCTGTGCATGAATGACGTCCTCTCTGTGTACGTGCGTGGTTCGTCTTTGTAGGGAGCACAGTCATCAGTTACCCTGTGCCGTAGCCACCAAATTCAGAAATCTTTTTGTCCGAATAAACAGAACGGAATGAACACCCCGTTGCACAGGGGAAGCCAGGGGAGGCCTGGGTGCACACCGGCGTGGCCTGGGGCACGTGCTCTCAGTCTCCATGGTGGGGACCCTACCCACCAGGCCCAGAACGGGCCTTCCCCCCGGGGGCTGCCTCCGTGCGGGGAAGGGAAATAAATGGACTCCTTCTGCTCCTGGACCTAGGAGGTTATTCCTAATGTTCCTTTCTTCCAGTGGGTCCCTGCAGGAGCCGGGCCCTGAGCGCTGTGCCGAGGGAGTGCGGCTGTCGTGAAGTACCCGAAGGGACTGGCACCCCGCCCTCCCCGCTGCCGTCCGGTCCCCCAGCGCGCTCCATTCCGGCCCCGTTCGAAACACGCGATGACTCGTGTTCGTGAAGTGTGTTTTGAACTTTAAGTTGCCTCTTCATATTTTTAAATCATTGCATTTAAGGCTAATTCAATAAGATTCTGTATTCCCTTCAATTAATCTGTGCGCTGCTTTTTCCTACCTGTTGCTAGGACAACCAGCGCCTGCTCGGGCTTTCGCTCGGTGTCCAGGCGCAGGCCGTGTTAATTAACTCCCTGAAATTGCAGGCCGGGTAATCAATACCGAATGTATGGACTTGGCTGGAATGTTTTAATTAAATTTACAGTAATTTTATTTGCAGCTTCTTCTGCAATCTGCATGCTGGACAATTGATCTCTATCTGAGATACAGCGGTCTGTTCACTAGCTGGGTTGTCTCTTCTCCTAAGTGCCTTCTCCCTCAGCTGAAATTCTGTCCAATGAGAAATAGCCAAGGCACACTGTTAGTTAAAATAATAATAAAAAAGAATAAAATATCGGAGGGTTGAGCTTCTGCCAGGGAAGTCTCGCTGTGGCCGGATGTGTTTGGTGGAGGGGATCCAGAAGACAGGGATCAGTAGGATCCCGTGGAAAACACCGGGTGACGACAGGTAGGAGGTATGGACGCCGTGTGCTGCAGCCCCGTCTGCACCGCTCAGGATGGAAGACGCCAGCTGACACCCTTCCCCACAGTGTCCTCGGTAAAGTGCGTCCTAGCAGAATCTCACAGGGGCTCTTTGGAAGAGCCCCTCCCCCCTTCTCCAAGCGCAGTAGTTAAATGTCCTCCCAGGACAGGAGAATCTGAGTGAGGGAAGTTTAGTGCAAGGACCTGTGAACATCCCAGACAGAACCAGAATCCGTCCCAGTGGCCCCACTGATGTGCTCGACTCCGCTTCTCTGCTCTCGTGGAGACCTTCAGAAGCACCCCCAAAGTCTTTATCTCCGGTGAGGGTTAGAGCCTGAACAGAACCCCCCACCACTTCATCGCTTCCCCTGTGGTCCCGCACTCCACAGGAAGGATTGTCTTGGTGGTTTGCTTTTCCTCGGTCCCGGGGATCTGAGTTATCTCGGACATGTCTGCTGGGTAGGACCTGGGGCAGTTCGCTCTGGTAGCGGGCAGAGGCTGGCTTTGTGCCCCTACCAAGGAAATCAACCTAACGTGACCAAGACAGGAACAAAGGAAAACAAGAGTCCTAGCTGGGCGCCCTGGTTCGGCAGTGGCGCGGAGACTTCCAGGCCTGCAGCAGAGCCAGGCTCTGTTTGCAGCTACAGCCTCGTGCTGTCCGAAATACCGACAGGAGCTCACCCGACAGCAGTCACGAAGGAAGGACGGCAGGAGCGATGAGGGGGCTGAGCGTGTTCCCAGAGCCCCTTCAGAGCGGTGGAGAGGCAGCCGACCTCGTACTCCGCTCCGTGCTGCAGGAGCCGTTATCCAAGGACTCGGATGGATTTAACTCAAGTCATTATTGGCCGTGGGAGCTGGGGAGGCCATTCGGGAATAAAAGGGAGGCTTTCTTGGTGAACACCTGCCTGGAAATTCTTTCTCTCTGTCCACATCATATGTTCCAAATAAACAGAAATTTAATGAGAATATTCATTGCCTTTCAAAGGCAACAGTAGAGTATTATATTGGAAGAGCGTCAGCTAACAGAAGAAAAATATGTGTCCCCTGGTGAAAATATAGTTGTCATAGTGGAATTTGAGGATATTTCCCTTGACAATAAAGTTAATCTTTTTTTTTTTTAAGATGATTTCCTGATGGGAGACAGTATGTCTGTGGAGATACTTTTGCTAATTTATTCGAGTCCAGTTAGAGAATTGATTCTAGTTCATTGTAGCCTGGGGATGGCTGACCCTCGGCAGCTGCTTATTCTCTAGGTTGTCCGGTAACGTGCTCTCTCTCACTGCTGCTCCACACCTGACAAGCTCTAGACGCAGACAAACGTGCCAGGCAGGAGGTGAGATCCAGGAAGAAGCCCTGGCTGGGGGACGTGAGCCCAGCGGCCCAGCCTTTCCTGCAGAGGTGCAGGGGTGATGGAGAGGTGGGCACGGCCTCCAGTCAGAACCCACCCCACCGCAGGCCTGACTCAAGGCTGGGCAAGGTTCTGGACTCTTGGGGAGCTTTAAAAGAACAGTAACAAAGCTAAAAGCAAAACAAAAATCATGCAACTGTTTGGCTCTTTGTTTTGGCATTGCCTTTCCATCCCCATACATGATTTCACGTACTTTCTTCTCCCTTTGCCAACTGCCAGGGCACCGATACTGCATTTGCCTGGTCACTGCTGCTCTGTCCTCAACACCCAGCTAGAGTTGGATAATCAGCACACTCGAACGCAACACACTCTGATTCTCAAATGCAATAGTGATCTGGGGGAGTTTGATATGGGCTCAGGTTCATTATCTCCACAAATTAGGGCAGACTAGAGGCAGAGATAATAAAATAACACAGCAAATATATATATACACAGTGCTAACCATGGATGAGGCTTTGAGCCCTTACATATATACAGCTGACCCCCATGGAAGGGTGTGTGCATGTTCGGGGGTGAAATCCATGGGCGTTTGCAAGGGAGGCAGGAACGGGCCAGGAGGAAGCAGGGTGGTGGTGCAGGAGGCAGGGCGAGGGGGCACAGCAAGGCGGTTTCGGAGACATGGCATGTGTTTCTTCCATCCAAGACTTGCAGCCAATATGACTAGATGCTAACAATGGATAATTCTGGGTGGATTTAAACATTTTCTTTTTAAGAAGAAACAAAAAACGTGAGAATGAAGCATTTTGTACCGACTGACTGTTTCTCGAAGGTGGAGTGGCGTTCCCAGTGTGAGGGCCTAATCTGACATGGGCAAGAGGGGCGGGCCGACTCTCCCGTCTGGGCGCAAAGGCAGCTCTTCACCCTCAGAGTGACGGGGTGAGCATTCTGAAGGTGACAGCGCAGGCAGGCGCACCTGTGCCTGTGGTTTGCGGTAGCATCGTTCCAGCTCGGGGGGCAGGAAGAGGCAGTCTCTGAACCCAGATGAAGCCATAGTGTAATAACTCCATTCCGACCCTCAGTCACTGCACGTACTCACCCTGGCAGACTCTTTCTTGTAAACATAAGGGCCTTGAGAAACCCAAAGAAAACTATAAAGATAAGGGGTTAATGATGGCCTCGAGAAACTCAGAGGAACCATGAGAAAAAGATTAATGGTTGCCCTAACCTCTAACACCTGCTCTCGCCCCCCTTCTAGCAGTTCCCCCACTTAATGGTGCCAAAAGCGGCACCAAGAATGTAGTCTTTTCTTCTCTGTAGTTTGTGTCTATATAAGCGGGCAACAAAGAAGTCTCGGGGCTGTCAATTTGGGGAGAGCCCTCTTCAGCCCGCTGGTGTAATAAAGCGCTCCTTTACAATACGCTGTGCGTCTCTGGTTATCTCGCTGACACCTTACAGCAGTAGTAAGTCCATTATATCCAGGTTCCACCGTCCTGCCTTGTTAGAAGAGTGAGCATCGTAGGCATGTGTGCTCCCTTGTCTTTGTGGCGTTTAATAAAGCAAAGGCCTTGCCTCCGTGACTCAGGCCCTGCACGTGATGGGAGATGCAGACCTTGTCAGGGCCTCCTCTGTGTGAAATGCCAGGTCAGCAGCAGGTGACTGGGAAATTGCTCCCCTGCCCACTCAAACTTGTACCCCACCTGGAAGATGACACAGGGTGACCCAGAATCACCCAGTTTCAGGGGTGGAGGGTCCTCCTAAAGTTCAGCCGACCACTGACTTCCAAATCTGACTGCTTATCTGAAGCACTTGAGAACATTTGTAAAAAATAAATTAAAAAAACAAAACAAACTATAGAGATTCTGATTTAGCAGGTTGGGGATGGGACATGAAAACCTGCAAGCCGAGGATTCAAAACCTGGGTCTAGAGCAGGGCAGGGAACCTTCTCTCTGCCAAGGGCCATTGGATATTTACAGCGTCATTTACAGGCCGTACAGGATTATCGACTTAAAACAGCTGCGTCTGGGCAGGCTGATTCGGCCAGGTGTGTGATGTTAGCTGGGATTGATTTCGCGGGTCTTGTACGGCCCGTGGGCTGGACGTTACCCACCCCTGATCTAGGGTAATGCTTTTCTCTTGGGGGAGCTTGTTCAAATGAAGGTTCTGTTTCAGCTGATCTGGGATGAGGCACAAGATTCACTGTGGCCCCAGAGACGTTCCTAGTCCAAGGGCTGTCCTTCTGGTTGCCAGGGCTCGGAACAGCCGATCACCGGCGAGGCTCCTGTTCTGCCGGTACTTGAATTCTTCTAGAGACATGAGCCTTTCAGCCGCATAGGCGGTTCCTGCTACTTGAGAGACACTTCAATTATTGGCAAGATCTTTCTTTTATCAAGTCAAAGTCTCCGTATCAGTAACTTCTAGAAGGCAGTGTGGAAGAGTGTTGAAGGGTGAGCTCTGGAGACAGGTGACCCGGTTTGGATATTGGCTCCGACTTGCTCGCTTTGTGACTTCAGGTAAATGCACGGCCTGCTTGTGTTTGTCAAGTACGGTGAGCCCACCTCGAAGGATGACTGCGTTTAGAATAGCAGCGATCCATGTTCTAATCCCGTAAGATCAGAACAGTGCTTGGCACGGAGTAAGCACTCGAAGCACTTGGTTACTGCTACAGCTGCAATGCAGGCGGAACCACTTCCACGTCAGTTCTGTTTCCTTTCCCAGTCGGAGCCCTGACCAGGTAGCAACCCCTAGAGCACCACTAAGACAAACGTCGTCGCTTGCTCTTCCCGGCGTTCCGCCCGCCTTTCCAACCCACAGCCTGGTGGCGGTGTCGCAGTTTGCGCTGCCTAATGTTACTTTGGACAGAAGTTAGTAAAGCGCTCAGAATGCGAAAGAGGCCTTTTCTCCCAGGAACGCAGCGATTCGATCATAAGCCACCGTGGTCTCATATTCAGCTTGGGAATTTCAGTCCCCAGCCCCAAATGGTGGAGCAAACAACCTGGTGTTTCTTTTCTTCTTAAAAAAAAAAAAAAAATCACTAAATATTTTAGGCATACAAAAATATGCATAGAATGTTATAACAAATACCAGCTTAAGAAATAGAATATGCGTTGTACTGTGTGTCCTTCCCTACCTGGGCCTTCTTTGTCAGAGGCAGCCACCCTTCCGAGTTTGGTATTTACCACTTACACTTATTTGGACTGTTCTTTAACTATAAACATGTGTATTCTCAAACAATGTAAAGTATTATTTTGCATGTTCAAAATATTATGTTATGTACACGTCTACAGCTTTCTCTCTCCTCTGTGTTAGAGTTGTGAACTGCATCCAGGTGGCTGTCTGTAGTTCTATTGCTTTTCACTGCTGTCTAGTACTGCTCTGTATTTATTTCTCCCCTTCTGCTTGACAAACCCTGAATTCCCGCGGAGTAGGGAATGACTGTCCTCATCTCCCATTCTTTCCCAGTCTGTCGTTTGTCGCTTGAATTCAGCACCTGGGGTCTTGGTTCTGGAATTCAAAGACCTTTGGTTTTCTGGCTCATGTAGTTGGAAAGGGATGGCTCGCGACATTTTGTTTGTTTGCTTGTTTTCGTTTTGTCTGTCACTCTCCCTCCCTCCCTCCCTTCCCTCTCGATACATTTAAAGCATGTATTCAAAAACTCCGTTCACTTTCCCCCCAGGCTGAGTAGCCCTCCCCTTTCCTCCACTAATCGGGTATTTCTGTTGACGAATGGAATCAGGAGAGGGCTGGATGTGCGGATAGGGGAGCACAGCATTAGATGAGAGCAGAACCCTCAGTCAACTTCGTAAAATAGTATCTGCCACACTGACAAGGGCGTTTGAACAGAGGGCACTGATGACTACCTGGTGGACACTTGGCAGTGAGGAGTGTCCCACCTCTCAAGCTTTGTTGCACGTGCCTGTCGTCTCGGATCTCGTAGGTTCCATCAGATAGGTCTGAGGTGCAGGCTGAGATTTGCGCTCTGACCAAGGTCTCCGGCGAGGCAGGTGCTGCTGGACCTGGGCCAGGCTTTGAATAGCAAGAGTGTATGGACCAAGCACACATTCGTCTCAGACCTGAGTTTGCATCTTGACTTTGTTGTTTTCATGATCTCAGGGGACCTTGGGAAAATTACTTCCAGCGCGGTGGCTTTCATTCCTGGTGGCACATTCCAGTCATCTGGATACGTTTAAACTCCAGTACTCAGGTGGCACTCTAGATTAATTAAATCAGAACATCTAGAGAGAGGACCCAAGCATCGGTAGTTTTAAAAACTGTCCAGGCGATTTCATTGTGCAGCCGAGCCTGAGAACCATCGCTCGGGGTGGTGGCTCTCCAACGTAGCATCCATCAGAATCACCTCCGGGCTTATTAAGACAGATTTCCCGTCCCAGTGCCTGGAGGTTCTGACTCAGCAGATCTAAGGTTGGGCCTGAGGATTTCCATTTCTGACAAGTTCGCAGGTGATGCTGATATTGCTGGTCTTGCTCTAAGGACTTAAATTCTCATCAGTAAAATGGGTATAACCCATCTTTTATGACCCATTGGAGGGTCAATGAAGTAAAACACTGAGTATGATGTTCAGTGTGTAGTAGACAATCAAGAAATAGTGCTTGCTTTCTATTATGATCAATAGTATTATGTCTATACTTAAGTTAGGTGTTCAGTTAATCATTAGATATTTTACCCACAATGTTGGTTAGGTTACTCTCACTAACATCTTTGTGTCATAACTTCTTACTTAGATAACTTCCAAGCGTGGTTAAATTTGTACCATCACCTCTCAGAGGGGTTTAATTCATCATCTGGTTGCAATGATGTCCTTCTGAGGGATTAGCCTTGTTTGAGTTTTCCGGACCACTTGCATACACACCCAGTGGTTAGGAAGGAGTCCACGGCCGACCTGAGTCTGTCTGCTAAATCTGTCACGGTCCTTACCTGTTCTTGTTCCTAAGAAGAACCTTCCTGGTGGCAGAACCGAATCCCCAGGACTTGAGCTTGTATAAGACCTGGTGGTCTCCACATGGGTCGGCAGATAGGAATGGCGGGGGGCGGGGGGATGAACCCCTCCGGGGCTTGATGTTCTGTAGTGAACACTTTTTCTCCACGGCCACCCGGTATCCGTGGTAGCTTCACTGTGATTTTTCTCTCTTGAACACTGTATTTGCACACAGCTCTTTCCCAGTAAGAATGGCTCCCAGGTGGTATTTTCTGGCTTGAAGGCTGCTACTTCATTATCGTCTTTGTTAACCTGAGAATACCGCCCTTTGGGTTCTGCAGAGGAGCACATCATTCTCGCTAAATTCATTGTGTCAAAAATGACTCCTTGCTGGGCTTTGGAGCTTCTCCGGTGAACTGCGCTATTGATCTTGCTTCCAGCGTTGTGAATAATGCAGACAGGACGGGTTCTGGGCGCCTTCCTGAACACTGCCCAGGTCTGGGACCTGAGCTGGATACAGACTGCACTATAAACATGCCAGGCTTGTGCTGACACACTGAAAGCACTTCGGGGTAAACATTTGTGTTTGCTAAAACAATGTCTTTGAGGAACTGGAGGTATCTGTGCATTTCTAGGGTGTTTTAAAGCGTTCCTTGAACTCAAAGCCATGGGGTCCAAGTATCTCACTTACCAGTTCTTGGTTCATTTCTAATATTAAGGTTCAAAAGGAAAATTGGAATTAAAAGGTTAATTCTTGTTTAAAACTGACATGTGTCCCTTCTGAAGGATAAAAGAGTTTCACAGGATGTTTACTGTAGATAGGAGATTTGGCTTTGATGTGACTATTGCTATTTCTTCGGGATTCTTAGTAAATCTAGGTTTGGGGAATCAGGTTTTTTTTGTTTTGTTTTTTGTCTAAGAAAAGATGGTAATTATCACTAAGCAATTGCTGGGTTAATTAGGTTTGTCAATAATTCAGAAGGCAATTGGAGCAAAGTTGAGACAGGCTTAGAGCCAAGGCTTGTTACTGTTTTGTGCAACAGTCTGAGATAAATGTCTCTGAGGTCAATAACTCTGACTTGGTAACATTCCACCTCCGGAGTTTAGGCAGCTGGAGCTGATAGAAGCTGTGTGTTCATTAGGATCCACTGGCCACAGGACATTAAATTCTTCACTATTCTAGAGTAGAACCTGAACTGGGAGGGGACCTGTCCATTAAGGAGAGATTAATTCTGCATGTCCACTTGAAAGCTGGTCTGCCTCTGTGTGACAGTTACCAGTGCCGCGGCCACGCTTTATAAATGGTCTTTTGATGGGATGACAGATTGCTGAATAGAATGCATGCATCAACATTGATTTTTAAATATGTCCAAGGAAGATGCTTTTGGAATAATAATAGTAATAAGAATGATAACCATAATAAAATATAATAATGATTCTAGAATATTGAACGTCCCTGACGTGCCAGTACGTGTATACGTGCTCTCCACTTCTCACGATGACTCATAAAGGGAGGGATTATTAACCACATTTTTCAGGAGACTAAAACAGAGAGAAGTTCAAAGATTGGTTCAAGGTCACACCAATGATAAATGGTAGAGCTGGGAATTTAACTCAAGACTCCAGGGCTTCAAACCCGCCTCCCACTGAGGAGGCAAATGGTTCAAGGGGAGGAAGGTCCGCAGGAGCATTTGAAGTGTCGGAGGTGACATTCCACATGTACCAGGTGCTGTGGTGGAAAGGTGACCTTGAGCTTTACCTTTGTTCACCTAGGAGGGGTCCTCAGTAGTGTTTTCTGCAGATGTGTGGGGAGGAGCCCAGAGGCAAGGTTTGTGTTCGTGAGCATCTCTATGCATTGGGATGCTGAGTGAAGATCAACAAGGATGATGTACAAAACATGACCAGCACTGTAAACCCACCCACGATAAGGGACCTCTGTAAGACACCGCGCCCAGCAGCACAGCGTCCACGTTCTTCTAAAGAGCACGTGGGATGTGCTTCAGGTTAGACCACAGGCTCGTCCTAAAGGCATTCCTGATAAATGTAAACGTTTAAAAATTATACAGAGTATATGTTCTAACCACAGTGGAATTAAATGATAAATTAGTAACAGAAATAAATGTAGGAACTTCACAAATATGTAGAAATTAAATAACATGCTCCTTAAATAGAAAAAATATGTTAAAGAATCACAAGAAAAATTCGAAAATACTTTGAGATTAATGAAATTGAAGACACCGTGTAAGAAAATTTATGGGGTGCAGCTAAAGCAGTACTTAGAATTTATAGCTGTAAAATGTGTATATTAAAAAAAAAAAAAAAGATGTCATAGCAAAGACCTAACTATCTTGAGACACTAAAAAAATAGAAGGGTAAACTAACCCTAAAACAAGCAGAAGGAAGGAAATAAGTTACAGAAGAAGTTATTAGAAGATTAATTTTATTCTTAGAATTAGGGAATAGAAAAACAGCAGAGAAAAGTCAATGAAATCAGACATGGTTCTTTAAAAAGATCAACAAAATAATACACCTTTAGCTGGATTGACCAAGAACAAAAAGAGGACTCAAATTGCTAAATCAGGAAATAAAGGGGAAATTACTGACAACCTTACAGAATTAAAAAAATATATATGAGAGAATATTATAAACAATGGTATGACAGTAAGTTAGACAAATTAGATGAAGTAGACAGTTTCTAGAAAACATGAACTAAAATTCATATGAAGATGAAAAAAACAGAATAATGAAAATACTCTTGGAAGAGCATAATATTGTAGGTGTCACACTTCGATTTTACAACTTACTACAAAACTAAAGTAGTTAAGACTGGTTTCAGAGGGGGAAAGGCCAGTCTTTAACAAATGGTGCAGGGACAGTAGGATATTTGTGTGCAAAAAAATAAACTCTGACCCTTACTTCACATCACATTAAAAAATGTACTAAAAATGGATCAGAGACCTAAATGTAAGAACTAAACCTTTAAAACACTTAGAAGAAAACATAGGGGAAATCGTTCTGGCCTTAAATTAGGCAATTATAATTACTTTTTTTTTTTTTTTTTCAGATTTGCACCAATAGCACATCAACAAAAGAAAAAAATAGGTAAATTGGCCTTCTTCAAAATTCTTCTTCAAAGTTCGCTGTCTAGAAAGTGAAAGGTTAACCTGCAAAATGGGAAAAACATTTGCAAGTCTCGTGTATGGTGAGGGACTTGTATTTAGAATATATACAAACTCCTACAGCTCAGTAATAAAAAACACATAAACCATTTGAAAATGGGCAAAGGATCTGAACAGACATTTTTGTGTGGCAATAAGCATACTAAATTCAGAATGATATGATCTAAAGAAAATGTTTTTGTTGTTCAGCTATAATTTTTTAAATGCACAGGAGAAAGGGAAAGAGTCTCAGTTTGATGGCCCAGTATGGGCTCTGTCTTGGTTTCTGAGTATCTTCCAAAGTCAGTCACCCTGGGGTGAATTAGATTAAGTAGCCATTGTGCTATGTGTACATTGTGGGTCTGCCTAAAAGGTTAGTGTCTTGATAGATAACCCCCGCAGTCCTTGAAACAAAAGTGATGCAGAAGAAATAGTTTTTAAGATTTGTGAAAACTGAGTAAGAAACAGAAAAGTCAGATTAGTCACTTAATCAAAAACTGAATGGTTTTCCTAAAGTAGAGGACTTCCTGAGCTGCCTACTTACTGCATTTCCGTTTAGAATAGAGACATACACGTATGTTATTCTCACTCGGACCTCTGCCGCATTACATCTCAGCCTGCTCCACTTTCTCTAAACGGCTGGCGGTGGTACTGTCTGGCCCGTCCATGACTCCGAACATTCCCATCTTTGCAGTACACATGTATGAGTTGACGTCTTCCTTCGTTAATTACCGCAGCAGCGGATATGAGACGATCCCGTGTGAAAAGATGCATTTAATCACTAGCGCCTCCTAGAGCTTTGTGAGGAACATGCCCGCGGTCGGCTGTGAATGTGCAGGCCCTGTCCCGGCTGTCACTCTGGCAGGGAGCGCCCAGCAAGGCCACTCGGCACCCTGGCGCCAAACCGAAGCCAGGCTGCAGCTCGCCTGGAAGTTAAACCCGGGCAGAGCCACAGAATAGGTGTGGGTCATCCCAGGTGTCCCCAGGTCCATGCCAGGTTCCTCCTGACCTGCAGACTGGAGGGGGCGGCAGGGGGATCCGACTCCGGTGCGCTGCGGGAGAAAAGGAACACCGGAGGCTGGGATTCTCTCTTAACATTTTGTTGTTATCTTATTTTAATGTTTTACAAATATTTTTAAGGATTTTTTTTCTCATTGTGGAAAACTTGACAACTACAAAATAGTTTAAACTATAGAAAACTCTTAACATCCCGAGAGCACCACAGTTGTGTGGCATATATTTCATTCCAGTCTTTCTTTTTTTAATTTTTTTTTCTTTATTGATTTTTAGAGAGAGGAAGGGAGAGGGAGAGAGATAGAAACATCGATGAGAGAGAACATCCACGGGCCGCCTCCTGCACGCCCCCCACTGGGGATCGGGCCACACCTGGGCGCGTGTCCTGACGGGGAATTGAACCGGTGACCTCTTGGTACAGGGGTCAATGCTCGACCACTGAGCCACACCACCTGGGTGAGTCTTTTTTTAATTTATTAATTATTTTATATATAAGTTTTATCTTCAGTTTCACAATTTTCACAAATATCAACCGAATGTCTACCAAACAGATTATTTATATATGGCTTCAGTTAATTATTTATTTCCTTCTCAATGTTCATTTTTCCAGAAAGAGCTAATGATGGTTTTTTGGGTGTTCATCAAATAGTGATAGCTGACCTGCCTTTTTTTTTTTTTTTTTTAATCCTCACCCAAGGACATTTTTTCCACTTTTTGTGCAGACAGAGTGGGAGGGAGAGAGAGGAAGAGAGAGAGAGGGAAACATCGACGTGAAAGGAACACATCGAATGGCTGCCACCCGCACGACCAACCAGGGCCAGGGACAAACTGCAACCGAGGTACGTGCCCTTAGCGGGAACCGAACCCGGGTCTCTCCGGACCGCAGGCGGACGCTCTAACCGCTGAGCCAAACCAGCCAGGGCTGACCTGCCTTTTTTTCACAACTCTGTCCTCTGACTCTAAATGAGATGGATGCTGAAGTATTACACCTCTTCTTTCTACTGCCGGACCTAGACTCATCTAAACACCCAAACCGCCACCGAGGGGAGAGGTTTGCTCCAGAGATTCCGGACCCAGAGGGGAGTCCTGGGGTTAATAGTGGACCAAGTTTTATGCATTTTAATTACTGAAAAACTCAAATTAGATTCTCAGATAAAACAGCATCAGGTATTAACGGGGGCCAGGAGGTCGAAGGGGCCAGGGACCTGCCAGCGGTCCTGGTCATCAGTGCTGTAACTGATTAAAGCATCACAGGCTCATATTTTCCTCAGCGTGTCCCCACACTGCTCGTGATGTGCGGCATTTGCTCGCTGCTGCCAAACATGCAGAAATAATCGAATTACTGATGATCATAGGGAAACAGAATGTCTTCTATGGATATGATGTCAAAATATTTTAAAGGGAACAATTCAGGATGCCTCCTTCATAGCCTGCAATTTTTCTGTCTCATCCTCGTCCTTTGTTTACTGCAGCTCCTTGCTGCATTGCTAACAGGCAGAAGGGAGTCTGATTTCCGGGGTGTCAGCTGAGCGATACGTAAATGCCTAGGTCGCAGATGTGCTTCCCTGCAGGTCTTTAGAGGTGGAATATCTACATGGATCTTTATGTGGAGTATCAGAGTGAGGAAGCTCGTTCAAGAACCTAGACATTGTACAGCTTCGTCGTGGGAGCTGTGGGGATGACAGAAGAAACCCCAAACTGGAGACAGTTGGTTTTAGGGTTCCATCTCCTGGCCCTATGGGTCATCTAACTCCACCAAACTTGACTTCTTTCATCTATAAACAGTAAGGAAGCTACATGATGAACCCAGCACCCCTTCCTGCTTCAGTGTGCTGTGAGAAGAAATGTCCTCTCCTCTAGCTGCCTGGAGACAGAGCGAAAGGTCTCATGCGTTATTCCAAACAGTGGACTGGTGGGCCATACAGATTGCCTGGGAGGGGGAGTATGAAATCCAGACAGGGAGGGAGCTGGTGGAGGGTGCAACCCACAAGATGGGGGTCAATGGCGGGTGAGAATGAGTAGAAATGAACTTACTCGCTGCTGCTTGCACCCCCCCCCCCCAGAATGGAGATCCATGAGAGATTGCCTGTGTTGCTCTCTGCTGTATCCTCAGTGCCCAGAACAGTTCCTGCAGCACAGAGTTGTCAGTACATGTTTGTTGAGTGAATGCACAGGGGCTGGATCATACATAGGTTTGCCAGCAGGAGCAATCTGTACTGTGAGCTGCAGCTCCGTCCAGTTCTTCTCCATAAAAGAGGAAAGATATCCTTGGCAGTTGCCCTCACCTCTCAACTGCCTTCACGCCCAAGGACTGAGATGGAGGTGGGTCTATGTGATGGGCCATTATTAACGAGAGTTATTTTTTAATTGATTGGATGGCACCTGGATTGACTTTCAGGGATGTGGTTTAGGCACTTTAAAAGGGTGGGAATCCTAAATTGGTTTTACTCTCCATTTTGTGGTTCCTCACCTAAAGAAGTCCTAAATTGTATTATTCACATATCTTTCTATGCATCCTTTAAAGAAAACACTGAGTATTTTTTAAAGAACAGTTTCAGATGTACAGAAAAATTGAGAAGATAGTACAGGTTCCCATACAACAACTGTTGCCTGTTGTTAACATCTTACATTAATATGATACATTTGTTGCAATTAATGAACCAATATTGACACATTAAGCACAGTTTATAATTTGTTCAGATTTCCTGAGTTTTACCAAATGTCCTTTCTCATTTCCCAGCATTTCATCTAGGACACCGTATCACACTTGGTTTTCATGTCTCTAGGTTCTTAGGGCTGTGACACTTTCTCGCAGTTTCTCGTGTCCAGTGCCTGGACAGTTTTGAGGAGTACTGGTCAGATATTTTGTCGACTGCTTCTTAGCAGGAATTTCTCTGATATTTTCTCATGATTAAACCAGAGGTATGGGTTTGGGGAGGAAGCTCAGTGGTCAGTGCCATTTTCATCACTGAGATGTCGCCCGATCGCCAGGCAGAGACAGTGCACAGCAGGTGTCTCAGCTGCGGTTCCCCTCCTCTCCCTACTGTCCCCCCTGGAAGGGAGTTCCTATGCGCGGCCCACCCTCAAGGACTGGGGACAGGTGCCCCACCTTCTCCAGGGCACAGTCATTGCAGAAATAACTTGCAATTCTTCTGAACGGGAAGTCTGTCTCTTCTCCCCCATTATTTATCTGGCTCAAACATTTATATCAGTATAGGCTCGAGGATGTTTACTTTATACTTGGAGTTATAATAATTCAATATAGTTTATTTATATTACCGCCCAAGCTGTTCTAGCATTGGCTACTGACTGGGCGCTCTTTGAGTTGGCTCTTGTGTCCTTTTAATATCATTGTGGGTTTTTGTTTTGTTTTTAAGCATTTTCTTCCTTTCTGCTACTAGGAGATGCTCTAGGCTCATCTTATGTATTTCCTACATGCTCCCCCACTCCTGGAGACAGTTACTTCTCCAAAGATGTACATCCTTTAAGAGTCTACTTTCCCTTTCTTGAGAATGTTTTGGTTTTTATTTCCAGCTTTAGGTGTGCTCAAAAACTTTTATTGTTAGCTTCTCTGTATGTCAGTCCAGGGGTGCAGGTATTAGAAGAAAGTGCAGATTCTATCACTAAATAAAGAGTTTAGAAACAGACTTGCAATTTCTCTTCTCAGGCCCCTGTGTCATATGCCATAGCTTGTTAATAAGAAAGCTACTATCCAGAGACGGCTTGGAAGTGCCAATTAGAGTCAGATCATTTATTTATAAATGTATGAATTCATTTCACGTTTGATCAGGGGGCAAAGCATGCCCTGCCTCTTTAACTGCCCAGATTACTGAGCTGGGCAGACAAATGACATGTTCTGCAAATGACATTTCGCCCCCACAGCTGCTCCGTCCTCGCCAGTGGCCCTGCCTCTCCCGCGTTCGCGGAGGGGCACTGTGCATTGCACTGGAGTGTCGCTTTCCGTGGGAAGAAGAAAGGACAAGTTGCCCTTGGTTAGGTGACGGGTGTGAGGAGAGCCTGAGTCACACAAGGAGGGCCGTTGTAACCCTGGGCACGTTCTTCAGTCACTTAATTGAGTGATATTTTTAAGAAGCGGCAAAATATAACACACATTCTTTCCTAATCATTCTAGGTCTAGTTCTTGTGAAGAAAGCCTTTTCCTTGGCAATGTGTCAAGTTTGAAAGAGTGAGAATAATGTCCGGTGGGAGTCTCCAGGGTGTCTGTGGCTAGGGAGCAGTGTCCTTTGGCCTGGGGGGAATTGTACATTCAGAGCCAGGGGAGAGAGGCCACCTCTGGCCGCTGCCTCTGGCTTCCGGAGACACAGATCGTTAGTGTCCTCTTCTGGGGCTGGGGCTGGGGCTGCATCTCAGTGGACGGCAGGAGGAAATGGAAACCCACTAAATCCTCTCTCCCCCTCACCCCCGAATCCAGGAGCAAGTGCATTGTTCAAGGTGAACTCAGTGAACACACCTGTACCTGTCACAGTCTCCTACACACGCCTGGTGACTTAAACACCAGGAGCAGCAGCAGTTTGGCTACTTCTTAAGAATGTGGCGACATGAACTGGGAAAGGGAGGCGGAGAACTATCATTTCCGGTTCCCCCCGAGACATCTCAGGGCTTGTCGGTAACGGCCACAAGCAGAACTTCAGTTCTGTAGATACTTTGAATAAACTTTAACTGTCCGTCCATGTAAATGTCCCTCTAAGAAAAACAGAAGAGTTTTTTTTAAGGTGAGTTGTTTAAAATACCAGAAATTATTGATCTAGGTTGATTGAGATCCTAGAGCTCCAGAGTCACACTGCCCGGAGCATCCTCTATAAACATCATTTTTTCATCTTGATGAGTCACTGGACACAAACCTAAAAGTTTCTCTCCATATACAGGACGAGAGGCCATTACTACTAGAATTGCTAGTCACCATTTGATATATTGAACTTCAGTTGCCCAGTTACGTCCAATGCAACCTGTGAAGTAATCACTAGCTATGACTTTGAATAGCCTCTTCTTTATGTAGTGCTGCGCTTCCAAATTACCCATCAATCGGGAAATTTCTGGTGACATCATTTTCTGGACGCTCTCCTCGGGAGTTCAAGTTTGCAGGTCTCTGTGGCTGGGGTTGGGTGGGTGGACGAGCTGTATGAGAGCAGGGGGCTCTCACGTTCCCACGAAGTGACCTCAGGGTCGCTGCAGGATGTGGAGTCGAATTGCAGGGCCGTTAAGCTGGAGGGCTCCTCTGCACGTGTCCGTTTCCAGGTAGAGTTTGAAAGATCCTCACATTAAAGTTTACTGCGGATGAAATGTACATAATGGCCCACAGCAAAGTGTGTGACAGGCTCCTGGCAGGATTCATCAATCATCCTAGACTGCTTTTTGGTAGGGATAAAGGGCTCTGCATGACTCGAGTAAGGGTTTACGTCCCAGGAATCTTGGTTTAGTAGAAATATATCCTCTGAGTTATTTTTTATTAATGGCTCTTTGGGGAGAAAAGGTTGTAAGAAAATTCCCCCTCTTGGACCATGGATTTATTACTAAAAGCCCATATCGAATCTCTCGATCCGTTAAGTACTGTGTGTTACTATACATCATGGGTGACTGTCTTTGGGGAAACAGTGACATGGGGCATAGGACGGACACTGCCTCATGGACTGGAGCCACCTCAGCCACGGGGCCGCGGCTCCTATATTCTAACCAGGAATGATCGTGCAGTTACATATTTGGTCAACTGCTGTGTATGAATGTATTTGCCAATAGTTTAGCAATTTTCAAAGACGAAAGAACAATGAAATAGTCACACTTTTAAATTATTTCAAATTGTCTCCAGTCCTTTGTAGCTAAAAATAGCTAATATTTACTAAGCCTCAGTAGGCTCCAGACGCCCTACTAACTGCTTTAGAAGTGTTATCTCCCCAATTGTTCCCATTTCTCCTTAGGTAACTTCACATATTGGTTTCAGGGTAATGAACTGATCATTGAGACTCAGAGACATGAAGTGTTTTGCCCAGGTTGACATAGCTCTTCAGTGCTGGGCCAGGGTTGGAGCCGAGGCAGGTTGCCGTTGGCTTACTAAACTGTCTGCCAAGTAATATAAATTGCTCCTGTGGTCTAGTCTAACCTTTCCCCAATATCCCAGATGTAGGCCAATTTCTGCTTCAACACATCAGAATAGGAACCTGGGTCTCAAGATAGTCATTTGTTAAAGTCCTTTTTTCATTATTATTATTATTATCTAAAAATACCTCTTCTTGTAGATTTTATCGGCTGCTTCTGGTTTTGTCCCTGAAACCAGTATATATGAAAACACACCAGGAACGGAGAGCCTTGTGTGGGAGGCGAGTGTTTCTGTCTGAATCGCTGTACGAAGGGTGAGCCTGCTGTGCGGTCGTGGATTTGAAGGCAGCTGCCGTGGCCTGCAGCCTGCCGGCCCCTCTTCCAGGCCGAGCGTCACCAGTCCCCGCAGTATCTTTCACAGAAAACACGATAGTAAGTATAACACCGACCCATCGCAGAGCAGTGTGCCACGAATCCACGGAGCCCTCGCGGAAACCCTGTCACGTTGTCTCCGTTGTGTGGTCGGGACGGCTGAAGCTCACGGCGAGCGGTTCCACGCGCAGGCCTCGTGGACAGCAGACTGCATGCCAGGCACGAGCCCGTCTAACCCCACGGCCTCGGCTCCCTCTTGGTCTCCTGGTGCAGCCCCGAGGTATTTCTGTTGTTGGGCCCAAGAACCCACTGGCAGATGCAGCCCAGGTAGTTTCCTGTGCCCCCTTTTCCTTCCTGACCCCTGGCTTCTCATCTGGGTCACTACTCATAGTCACTCCTTTGTGCGTGTGGGAGCGTCTGTCAACCAAACTGTTGCAGGACGGATTCCCTGTACCTTTTCTCATTCGTACGGGGCTACCCGTGGAAAATCAGAACAATGCTGAAATATCCTCAGAAGGGCAGCCTCCGCTAGTCTGTCTTGTCTTCGATCTGGGAATATGTGACCAGTTCATTCCAGCTTTCCTGGGACTTGCCCAGTTTTAGCACGGACAGACCTGCCTGTCAGGGCCTCCGCAGCCCCGGGCGACCCTGACAGCTGGTCACCCTGGGAGAGTAAGTGGACAAGCTCTTAGAGTAGAAGGTGTTTGGATGAACTTGCAGCAGAAAGAGAGTGCACATGGACCTCTAACACTGAACACATAATTATGTCTTGATTAGGAGGGGGTCCTAGCCATACTGGCAGTGAATGGCAGACCCGCGCTCAGACCCACGGCAGCCGAAGTCCCCGTTAAGCACAGTTGTGCCCTTACCACACCAAGTCTGGTGCAACTCTCCCAGGGCAGGGGGTCCACAGATTACCAAAGACTTTTCTAACCTAAAAGAGGTCAAGTCTCATGGACCGAAATATCCTTGAGTTGATAAAAATTTTTTGTAAGAAAAGATGCCCAGAATATAACATTTCATACATAATCTGAGTAATAAAAACGAAGACTTCTAAATCTGTTCTTCTAGGTACTGTCTTTGTCAGTACCCCTAAGGTCAGCCACGGCTCTTGGAGGTGCTCTTGACTTTAGAGTCTGAGATCATTTAACATCGATTTTTTTCCACTTAAACTGATATTAATCTGGGCATCTGCCATTTGTGTTTTTCTCCCCACTCTATTATTTTTGAGTGCCTGAAAATACTATTATGATTATTTCCGATTTCTGAATATTTGTTTGTAATCTAGATGTTCCTAGGGTTGGTATCCATCTTAGCATGTAAACTTAGTGGCTAGTAATACCTCAGAATAACAATGCAAGAGACAGAAAACAATCACACATTCCCTAAAATTATAGATAATTGCATGGTTTGGAAACATCTTGCCTTTTGCAGCATGATAAGTGCAAATGGAATTTAATGTGAATTCCTTAGAAGTTCAATTTTGCCATCAAGAAACATTGATTTTTTTCTTGCTGCAATAATAGCAGTTAAACTATCTAGTTATTCAACCTATTCCAACCTGGAAAAGAATAACCAGACACTGAGCTCAGGTGTGCTAGCGGCAGACTCACATACGAGCATCATTGAGAAATATTTCTCACAAATCATTTTCTGTGCAAATAAGAACTTGGCTAAATACTTCCATACAATGTCTTATTTGACCTTCACAACAAACCTCTAAGATCATTAACACTTTTGAGTGCTTACTATGAGTCCAGCACTGTTTTAGGTACCTTACTAGCATCATGTCAATCAATTATTACAACACCCCTAAAAGGAAAAGTTAGGGGTACTTTCTAATCCTGGCAATAAGTGGCTGAAACCGGTGAAAGTATTCATTGTTGTCTTTATTAAAAAAGTCTTGAAACAGACCTTCCCAGGGCCCGGCGATGTCCCAAAGGACCCGTCTCCGTTTGCACTCCCTCTCTGCTGACGTCGGGGGTAAGCGACGGACTGAAAGATGTCTGCCACAGGCCCACGCCCAGGGCTCCACACAAGAACACCCAGAGCAGGAAACACAAGAGGAAGGAGCAAAGGGCCCTCCTCTGTACTGTCCTTTCTTCCTCAGGAAGGAAAGCCTTCCTACAGCCCGAGCAGACCCCTCCTCAACTCGGAAGTTAGAGCTGGGTCCTGCCAACTCCCTCTTCTTCCAGGGGGCTGGGAACCAGAGTTGCCTGACTGGCTTGGAAGAGTGGTTCCCAGCCCCTTGTCTCGGGGTCTGTTTCCACGGTTAAAGCTGTCGAGGGAGGGCCCAGCCCCCATGGAGGTTTGCTTATGTGATTGTATCTATTGACGTTTGCCACGTTAGAAATGATCTGGAACTGATAGATAGTTAAACTATGTATTAATCATCAAAAATAACAAAAAACAAGATACATAGTAATATTAAAATATTTTTACTGAAAAATAACTTTCCCAAATCAAAAATAATTAGCCAGAAGAGTGGTAGCGTTTTAGATTTTTGTGAATCTCTCCAATGTCTGGCTTAACAGCAAACCCCTGGATTCTCATATCTGCTTCTTTCGATCTGGTGTTGTGGTTGAAGTATATGAAGTAATCCCAGCCTCACACAGATGTGTTGTTGGAAAAGTTAGGATGTTCTAATTTTTTATTAATCCTCACCCGAGGATATTTTTCCATTGATTTTTCAGATAGAATGGGAGAGGGAGAGAGAGAGGGAGATGATGTAAGAGAGACACGTCGACTGGTTGCCTCCCACACAACCCCGACCAGGGCCAGGGATTAAACTGCAGCTGAGGAGCATGCCCTTGACCAGAATCGAACCCTCAACACTTCGGTCCATGGCTGCTGCTCTAACTGCAGAGCCAAACCGGCCAGGGCAAAGTTAGGATATGTTAAAAGCCTTTTTACATCATTGTTATTGACACCACCCAAACTCAGCGAGGTTTTTTAGGGTTCATTGAACATGAAATCACTTCAGTAAATGTTTCCTTAAAGCCTGTGGCCCTCTGTTGTCCTTTGCCGGGGTCCTTTACCCACCTGTGACTTTGTAGCGTCGTGCTCTGGTCATTTGGAAAATACAGCTCATTGAGTTAGGCAGATCTTTTCATTGTTACATTATCCAGTATAAAAAATCATATTCATCAACATCACCACTGATCTTATCACAAAGCTCCTCACATATTGGGAAGTTGCTAAACTCTCAGGCATAGACACAAGTTTTCTAAAACGCGAATCTTCGTGTGAAAGCCCCTATTTCATCATCGGCGGCAAATACAGTCGTTCCCTTTGAAATGTCAGAGCCCGTTGTCTGCCAGGACCTGTGTCTGAACAACCATGGCTTGCAGTTGTTCTTCTAAGTGCAAATGATGTCCCAGGACACCGAGCAGCCAGCTCAGCTCGTCCCGTGAGCAGCCCTGCGGGTTGCCAGACACGCTTCATGGGCACCTCCCCGTCCTCACGTGGAATAGAGACGTGCACCAGGGTCAAGATCGAACGGAACTAGTCATTCACTGTAATTCTTGCTCTAACAAGGACACCTTTAACTGAAACCAGCTTTCTAGGGTGTGGGGACAGCACGTGGCTGCCCCGCCTCGGTTCATCCTAGGGACGGGCGGTTTTCCACCACTGGTTTTGCACCCCAGTGAAACAGGTAAATAATGACTTAGCATTCTTATGAAAAGTGTTTATTTCTTGCAGACACCCTGAAGGGGGTCTCAGGGACCCCCAAAGGTCTGTGGACCCCATTTGCAAACTGCTGTCTTAGACCAATAAAGTTGGACGAACAGCTGAGCGAGCACGATGAGGGGGGCTGAGTAAAGAGAGGGAGACAGCTGCGGTGCGACGCCCGTGGGTGAAGCGAGCCTCGTTCTGGGGCAGCTGGCCCTTCCCAGCTCCTCTGCGCCTCCAGGAGAAGGCTCCTGCCCAGCCTGGGGACTGGTCTCCGACTGCTGCTCTAGTCCACGCCTCCTGGGGTTCGTGCCCGCTCCGCTCTCTGCAGGGTACTTCTTCACCTCCACCCCTCAGCTTCGGCCCCCCCGGCTCTGTCATTCTCCAGACCTGTCACTCCTGCTGGTCACACTGCCCCTGCTCACAGAGCAGCGCTGGTCTCCCGCACCATCTGTTGAAACCCTGCCTAGACCAAATACCACCTCCTCCGTGCAGCCTTCCCAGTCCCTCCATCAAAATCAATCGGTCTTTCTTCTGTGACCTCATCTTATAACATTGATTGCACCTTGCTGTGTGTTACATATAGTCGTGTCCATACCTAGTCTCCTGCTAAGTTTCAATTTAATTAAGGTTAGGGCCATAGCTTCCTTCATCTCTATATGTTGCATTGTTTCTAGCACAGGTGCCTTACCCCATGGATGCTCGTGGCTGTTTGTTGGGTAGAATTTCATCCACAAAATGTTCTGGTACACAGAGCGTAGGGTGTATTACTGAGTGCTTAAAACAATCTGTCCTTTCATTGGCTAGACAACAGATGAAATTAGGATTGTTTTTCATACATATTCCTTGTTAACTTGACATATATTTCGTCTTCTGAGAGTTGCTGCATAATCAGATGTAAGTGGAGAACCATAAATCCCATCTCTTTGATCTTATTTTTCTTGTGTTTTTTTTTTTCCTTTGGTTTGTTTTCTTTAATATGGTATATTTCCTTCTTACCAACATGCATGATGAAATGAGAAATCATTCTGGATATGAATTCTTGCTTGACATGAAAATTTGTTACAGGTGTGTGATTCTTCTGCTAATTTAAGCTACTTGATCAAACTGAATACCTGATGCAAATGAAATACCCTGAATTAACTTTTTCAAGTTACTAAATAAAAAAATAAAGTTTTACCTCAATCATTCCTCCTCAAAGCTTGATGCTGAACCTTGTGAGTAAGCTGAACCCCCGCAGCAGCTTGGTTGGAGAATGGGGGAGGGGTTTGCGTCACTGTGACCCTAAGAGCATTATCAAATACAGCTGTGAGGAGGGCACCCCACTCTGGGACTTGTGCCTGGGCCTCTGTGGAAGGACGGGAAGGATGGGAGGCGGGGAGCAGTGACTTGTGTTGGTCAGGTTATCGAGGTATGTTTTACACATAGCAAACCTGTCCTTTTTGATTACGATCCTATGAGTTTTGATAAACACACATTTGTTTTTTGTTTTTTATTAATTAATTAATTAATTTTTGTTACAGATGTTTCTCCTTTTTCCCCCACTCATTTCCCCTTCTCCTCCCTCCCCGCCCTGTCCCCAGCTTGTTGTCCATGTCCACTGTTCATGCATCATGCATATAAGTTCTATGGTTTATCTCCCCCCACCCCCTCTCTGGGGATTGTCAGTCTGTACCCTACTTCCACGTCTCTGGGTCTACCCCGTTCCTCAGACTGTTACTTTCATTATATTCCACGAATAAGTGAGATCATATGATACTTGTCTTTCTCTGTTTGGCTTGTTTCGCTTAGGATAATACTTTCCAGGTCCCTCCATGTCGTCTCAAAGGATAAGAGATCTTTCTTTCTTACAGCTGCATAGTACTCCATTGTGTATATGTACCACAGCTTTTTTATACATTTGTCTACTGATGGACATTTGGGTTGTTTCCAGATCTTAGCTATTGTAATTAGTGCTGCTACGAACATGGGGGTACATATATTCTTTCTGATTGGTGTTTCAGGCTTCTTAGGGTATATTCCTAGAAGTGGGATCACTGGGTCAAATGGAAGTTCAATTTTTAATTTTTTGAGGTAACACCATATTGTTTTCCTTAGTGGCTGCACCAGTCTGCATTCCCACCAGCAGTGTACTAGAGTCCCCTTTTCTCCACACCCTCACCAACACTTGTTGTTTGATGATTTGTTGATGGAGGCCATTCTGACAGGTGTGAGGTGATACCTCATTGTTGTTTTAATTTGCATCTCTCTGATGATTAGTGATGCTGAGCATTTCTTCTTATGTCTCTTAGCCATTTGTATGTCCTGTTTGGAGAGGTGTCTATTTAGTTCCTCTGCCCATTTTTTAATTGGGTTCATTGTCTTGCTTTTGTTGAGTTGTATGAGCACTCTGTATATATTGGAAATGAACCCCTTATCTGATGTATCATTGGCAATTATGCTCTCCCATACAGTGGGTTGCCTTTCCATTTTGATGATTGTATCTTTTGCTGAAACACACACATTTGTGAGACCACCACCATATTCAAGAAATAGAACAGATCACCAACCCAAAATACTTCCTCTGGCTTCTTTGTACTTAACCCCTCCTGCACCTCCAGCCCTGGGTTCCCACTGATCCATTTTTTGGTCGCTATAATTTTGCCTTTTTCTGAGTGTCCCACACATGAGATCATACAATGTATGGCTTTTGCATCTGGCTTGTTTCACCTGACACAACGCATTTGAATTTCATCTGTGTTGAAGCAGATATCCTAGGTATCAGTAGTTTCTCTTTTTTATTGCTTAGTCGTGTGCCATTGTGTAGATATGCCACAGCTTGTTTATTCATTGACCAGTTGAAGGACATTTGTTTTTAGTTTTGGGCAATTATGAATAAAGCCATTATAAACATTTGGGTACAGACTTGGTGTGAACATAAGTCTTCATTTCACTTGGATAAACACCAAGTGAAACTGGAGTGAGATTGTTGGGTCATATGTTGTGTTTAGGCTATGGTATGTTTACATTTATAAGGAAAAGTACACATACTTATAAGAAAAAAATGTTTCTTATAAGAAAATTATAATCATGATTGTTGAGGTGAGCAGAGTCATAGATCACCTAAAACAATAGATGATAATGTTATCGTTGTTTTGTTGGAATAGACATTGTGGTAGCTTTGCAGGAGATTTATCTTACTAATTACATTTTGCTTCGAGCTGATGTTTACATTCGTCACTGTTCCCTGGGCATCCACCAGTGTTGCAGCCAAACAGAAGGTTGCAGCCAAGCAGAAGGCTGCAGGCCAGAGAGGAGGCAACTAATTGAGGATATCAGCTTGGCCACAGATAATCCACAAAGTGGATAACAAGCATGGAGACAATCGATTGATGCCTACAGTATTCTAATAGTTACAATGGCAATTGCCTTATTTTGCTTCTGCAGGATATTGATTTTTTTCCCCTCAGAGTGCAATATGAGTCAGGGTCATCCCCATTTCTTAAAGTGAAAATGTGAAATTTGATTCTTCCCAAAAGGCCTATCCCAACTCCCACCTCATCCGAGTCAATCAGCAAGGGTCCACCGAGTGTCGGCTCTCCTGTTCTCTGCTCGGCCACAGTTGCCGGGGAGAGGTCAGCTTGTCTAAGCTGGGGCTGTCCTTAGGAGCCCTTAATTGGTTCAGGGAAATGAGGTCTGTATAGGGAGAAATGGTGACTGGCATCAGAGAATCTGTCATGTGGATTAAAGTGAGTGGACAAGGGCACGAGTATTTTAGGAGGACGGAGAAGGAAACTCGTGTTCTAGGGTAAGGCAGTTAGGAAAGGCACTGTAGAAGGGAAGGGGAATTGGAGGCAAGTGTATGAAAGTGATCTCCACGAAGGTTGGAACCTCCTTGTTTCTCTTGAGTCCCCCAGTACCTGACAGATATTGATCAAATATATGATATGTAGGTGTCTCATGTTTTGTTTCCCTTACTTTTCAAAAGTATAAGACTGATACATACTTATTGCAAAACCATCAAGCATTATAGACTTGGACAGGGAAAGCCCATGATCTCGTTTGTGTCGTATCCTTGAGAGAGCCACAGGCAAGTCTGACATGTGTTCCAGATCTTCAGATGCACGGCCACGCTCACACTTGTAGCTGCAACTTGCTTTTGTCACTCGGCAACATGTTCTTCCACCTGGCGTAGTGTTCTGTCTCGTTCTCAATAGCCTCAACATTCCCCTCGTACAGATGTACCAAAACTTTGTGTATTCAACCTCTTTTGGATGGGCCATTGGGTGGAGAAAGATAGTGGTGGAAGGGAGGAGTGAGGGAGCCGAAGACACTGGTGATGGTGAGAGGCCCAGAAGAACTGTTCCGTCCGGCCGGTGTGGCTCAGTGGTTGAGCACTGACCCTGCACCAAGAGGTCGCCAGTTCAATTCCCGGTGAGGACACATGTCCCGGTTGTGGGCCAGATTCCCATTGGGGAGCATGCAGGAGGCGGCCAATCGGTGTTCTCTCTCATCAATGTTTCTATCTCTCTCTCCCTCTCCCTTCCTCTCTCTGTAAAGTCAATAAAGGGGAAGAAGAAGGAGAAGAAGGAGAAGAAGGAGAAGAAGGAGAAGAAGAAGAAGAAGAAGAAGAAGAAGAAGAAGAAGAAGAAGAAGAAGAAGAAGAAGAAGAAGAATAGTAGTAGTAGTAGTAGGAGGAGAAGGAAGAGGAAGAAGAAGAGGAAGAAGAAGAGGAAGAAGAGGAAGAGGAAGAGGAAGAAGAACTGTTCTTCTGGAAGGAGACAAAATGGAAACCAGGAGGGAAGAGTCATTGGTGGACAAGTTTACACCGTGATGGAAGCCGAAGCTTTTCTGAAAGATGAGTATGAAAGTCAAATGATAAAACACCTGGAAAAAATACAGAAGGCTATTCTTTTGATTTCAAGGTAGGAAGGGATTTCTTAAGACTCAAAAAGTGCTAAGCATGAAGGAAAGGATGGATGAATTTGACTATATTAAATGTGTTTATTGTTCTCACTAAAAAAACAGGATAAAGAATGGAAAGCAAGTCACCAATGGGGAGAATTTGCATCACATATAACTGATAAAGAATTAGTATCCATGATATATTTGAAAACTGATTTAACCATAAAAAGAAGCAAAGAATAGGTAGAATAATGCACAAAAGAAGAACAGATGCCTCGTTAGAAGATATATTTGAGTAGCCCGTAAACATGAAAAGACGCTTAATCTCATTAGTAAGCTGGGAAATGCAAAATGAAATGTCATTGAGATGTTATTTCATACTTGCTCAGTTGATAAACTACATGTAAACTAAAAGTAAAAAACAGTTATGGCGAAGACGTGAGGGATTGGGAACTTTTTTCCTCTGCTGGTGGAGTATAAATTATCACCAGGAAAAGAGTCTGGTGTTGCTCAGTTGCTCATCATTTAACACTGTGTAAGATATTACCTAGTGGCTTAAAATAATATTTATGATCCGCAGTTTCCCTGGGTCAGAAAACCTGGACTTGCTGAGTCAGGGTGTCTCCCAAGGCGGTACCGAGGTGTGGGTTCAGGCTTCGGTCTGCTCCGAAGGCTTGCCGAGGAAGGGGTCCGCTTCCAGACTCGCTCGTGGAGTTGCTGGCGAGATGCAGCTCCGTGTGCACCGTGGGGCTGGGGGCCGGAGCTCCTCGCTGTCCCCGAGCTGGAGGCCTCTCGCAGTTCCCGCCACCTGGGTCTCTCCATCGGGCAGCTACCGCAGGCCAGCCGCTGTGACCAGGGCAGGGATTCGGAGGGTGAGCTGGGGCCCGAGACAGAAGCCACAGCTTTCTAAAAACCGCTTCCCTGAGTTATGGTTGTCATACCACAAAGGTTGCCCATTTCAAGTGTTTTAGTTCACTGGTTTTTATAGTCACACAGTTGTGTAACCAATCCTCCCATCTAATTTTAAAACATCTCCATGATCTTAAAAAAGATTCCCATCATAAACACAAATGACCTTTGACAAAGGAGTAAAGATGATACAATGGAACAATGATAGGCTTTTTAGTCAATGGTGATGGGGCAGCTGGACGTTCCCATGCAAAATAGTGAATCTAGACACAGACCTTATACCCATCACAAAAATTAACTCAAACTGGGTGGTAGAGCTACATGTAAAATGCAAAACTATAAAACTCCTAGAAGGCAACAAAGGAGAAAATCCAGGTGACCTTGGGAGTGGAGATGACTTGTTAGATACAACACCAAAAGCGTGATCCATAAAGAAATAATGGACAATCTGGACTTCCTTAAAATTGAAAACGTATCCTTTGAGAAGATAAAAAGATAAAGCACAAGCTGGGAGAACGTATTTGCAAAAAATATATATGATCAAGAACTGTTATTCAAAATTCACAGTGAACTCTTAAAAATCAACAATAAGAAAACAACCTGATTTTAAAATAGGCCAAAGACCTTAACAGATATCTGACCAAAGAAGGTGTACAGATGACAAATAAGCATCTAAGGAGATACTCTCCATCATATATCATCAGGGAAATGCCAATTAAAACAAGGAGCTCACACCACAGCCACTAAAATGCCCCAAATCTGGACCACTGATTAACACCAAATGTTGGAGAAGACATGGGCCAATAATAAATTTTATTTATTGCTGGTGGAAATGAAAAAAGGGCCAGGTACTTTGAAAGATAGTTGGATGACGTCTTACAAAACTAAACAAATTATTACTATGCAATCTAGTGACTTTGTTCCTTATTATTTACCCAAACGCGTTGAAAGCACACCACACGAAAATCTGCACATGGATGTTTATTCTCACTTTATCTATAATTGCCCAAAATGGAAGCAACAAAGATGTCTTTCACTAGGTGATGGATAAATAAACTGTGGTGCATCCAGACAATGGAATATTATTCAGTGCTAAAAAGCGATGAGCTATCAAGCCGTAAAGAGACATGGAGAAATCTTAAGTGCATATGACTAAGTGGAAGAAGCCAATCTGAAGAGTCTACACACTGTATGATTCCTACTATGGGACATCATGGACAAGCCAAAACTGTGGAAACAGTAAAAAGGTCTTTGGTTTCCAAGGGTTTGGCAGGGTGTCGGGAGGGAGGGATGAAGAGATGGAGCCCAGAGGATTTGTAAGGCAGTGAAAACACTCTGTGTCCTCCTATACAGCTGGTCTCACAGTCCCATGGCACCTGGTGTCTTCTTGCTCATCCTTGGGACTTTCTGTTTCTTCTCAAGGACTTCCTCTTTGCAGACCAAGCTCAGATGGTTGAGGTGGCCACAGCGTTAATCCATCCTGGAAGTGGAGAGAGGAATTGGAACCACAAGAATCTTATTCAGTTTGGCTGGCAAAATACTAATGTGGAAAACTTGAAGATGGGGAGATTTCCCATAAAATGTATAATTTTAGCATCTGTTTAAAAACTGCAGTAGCCACCAGCACTGGGACGACCCTTTGTGAGGTGCTGCTGTCCAGAGCTGAGAAATGGCTTCTGTGTGACACGGGCTGTCCTTCCTCCAGGTCCCTGCCCTCTGTGGCCTGGAGATCCCTCCCGCCACACACTGGGTCCCATGGTCGTGAGTCTGCAGTCTTCCTCCTCCTCACTGAAAAGGCTTCTTTATCGAGAACACGAGCTTGGGTTTTGCTATCATGGAACTTAAGGGTTTTTCTGCTTTTCTTTTTCAGGAGATGTTGAATTTCTTCTCCCTGGTCAGAGAAACGTTTTGTTTTTCGTGCAGCAGGATCCTTTTTGTGCTCTCTAAGAACAGCTTGCTGGCTTGCAAAAAAAGAAGAAGCCGGCTTCTTGGGGGGCTGTCAGAGCAGATGCGGCCCCAGCATGGCGCTCCTGATCTCTGCGAGTGCCACCATAACACTTTATTTGCAAAGAGAAGGACAGAGAGCTCCGCTCCCCCCCATGTCTCGATTTGCATTTTATTAGGCACCCAGTAGGATGGTTTGCAAATCACCATCTCCGCTCACAGATCTCGCTATGAACCGCCAGCCCACCACAGGGAAGACGCAGGGATGCGCAGAACAGGACGGTGTTCAAAGGAATCAGAAAAATGCAGCTCACAACTGTGCCTTTATTTTGCTTCAAAGAGTGCCTTTTGTTTATGAGACTTCCGAGGGAGGGACGGGTTTCTGTCCAAGGTGCAGAGGAGGCAGGCTGTTGCAGGGGAGCGGGGCAGAGGGGCTGGTTCTGCACTCGCACCTCCGTCCGCTGGCTCCGCTTTGGCATGAATGGCTGCACGCCTAAGACCCGCTTTCCCTACAACCCCTTGCACACAGCTGGCCGGGACGCGATGGCCATCACTGCCCTGACCGTCTCCATCTGCCCCTCCACCTCCGTGGTCCCCTGGTCCAGGGTGTCCGGCATTGAATCTGGTCTCAGTAAGTCCTAGGAAGACGGTAGCACCTGAAGAACAGCTTTGCTTTCCTTCTGAACTCAGTCGATACTATTATTTTAATCTCTAGAGAGAAACCTTGCCCTTGCAACAAGGAAAAAACCCACTTTTGTTGCAGAATTTTATTCACTAGAAGGCGGGAAACCAGCGCATGCAGCCACAATGACCTTCCTTTGGGGGATCCTTTCAAAAATGGAAGAAAGGCCGAGGGGGGATGATCAGAGATCTGGTCCACAAGAGCATAAAGGGCCAGTGTGGAGTGGAGGGAGAATATGTCACGGTGGGCACGTGGTATGCGCCTCCCTCCACATCTCTCTCTTCCAGGTTCCCGCGGCCCGGGGTTGTTTGCGGACCCGCTGGCTCCGGGGGAATGTACTCCGCTCTGGGTTTACAAGCGGAGCGCAGCCCTGAGTCAGTCTTCCACCCCCCCCCTCGCCCAGGTCTTGGTTATGGATTCAGCCGTCTCTGATCGGTGCAATGTGCAGAGGTGAGGCCATCCTTAGAACGATGCCAGCGTAGAGGACACCGGGAACGAGAGGGAAACGGGACGGGATCTCCAGATCAAACCGTGCGGAAGCCGGCGTCAGCTCAGGACTTCCCAGCTGCATGTGCACTGAGCGCCTCTCCGAGCGGGGTTCTCCGGGCCCCGCTGAGATGCAGAGCTGATCGAACCCGCTGGCCAGGAGAAGGCTGCGTGGTCGAGGCTGGGGTAAGGAGGGGCTGACCTTGGCCTGCTCAGGTGACACTGCCTTCTGGGGAGCCCTGAACGCTAGGCTGAGGCAGGTGTGTGTGTGGATAGACATGAGTGTCCTTCCTGGATGATAGGAAACTATTTACTCACCATTTTATAAAGATGTAAGCATGATACCGGCCACCAAAATGCAGAACCAGAAATCATACAACAGCTAGGGAAAGACTCTTATCCTGGTTTTCAATTTCTCTTTTCCCCGGAAGGAAAACCCACCGGGGCCCATTAATACTTCCCAAGCCTTCATTTTCCCAGATACCATCTTTATGCCAGGCTTCTAGAACTAACTGCTCCTGTGAAGTTTAAAAGCTGGTGTGTATAAGTTAATGTGTTTCCTTGCACTTGCTATATTGTTCTGTCTGAAATAAAATGTGTTTCCAAAGTTATAAATATGAAGTTTAGAAGATAGCATATTTCTTGGTAGGAATTTCTTCCCTGAGAGATATTTTAAGCTTGTTTTCCATTGTTTTCTTTATCTCTGTTCCTTCAGAATGGTGTTTGTTTTTCCCATTTTGCAAGATTTGCAGCCGACCTCTCTATAGTGTTAGTACATTGTTCCTGAATCGGATAAGAACACACTCTGAGCTTTACCTAGAAATTGTCATAGTAAGTATAGTTCAAAAAATTCAAATAGCACTGTTGAAGGGACTAACCCTCCGGAGCTTTGAACACCGTAGTTCATCTGATCAGGGTGTGCAGACTGAAGGCGACTCCGCCCTTCATTTGATCCTTTAGTCACCGATAACAACATACATCGAGGGCTGCGTCTGTCCCAGGAATCGAGCTATCCCCGGCAGAGCCCAGAGTCCTAAATTTTGGTAGCAATCAAATTCTCAATTAGACCAGAGCATGTGGATCCTCTCAAAGGGAAACATTGGAGCCAGAAATCAACAGAAATGATATCAGATAAAATGATTCCGTGGGGGATAACTTTTCTTTGACTACAACAGTATTTTCTAGCTGGTAGATTATGCGTGCTATACACGTGTTAAAACACAAACAAACTTTAATGGTGATGAGAGCCTCTCTCTAGTCCCTCCATATTCTGATAACTTTAACTTGATAAGCTCGTAATGTATAAATTTTTATTTGACTTAGCGCAGCATTCCTCAAAGTATGTTTTAGGTAACACCAGTCTTGAAACATAATCCAATACAAATTGTGGAATCAATTAAGCATGGGAAGCTCTACAAATTATAGGCCCTTCTTGGAGGGGTGACCTACATCCTAAAGGCTCTGAGAAGTCCTGCAGTTAAGAGACTTGTTTTACTGTCCCAGATTTACCTTAACTGACTTGACCACAGAATCATTTTATGCCATTTGTGGTCATGCCTTTTCCACTGCCTTTTTCCAAAAGCTCAACACTGTTGAGCACTGACAGAGACAAACAGTAGGCAACCTGGTGACTCTACGCCAACACAGCTTCCTCAGGGGACCGGAGAGCAGGAGCTTGTTTTCCCAGCTCATGGCTTCTTCTTGCAGCACTCCTACCAGCCAGGGAGACAGGGCCATGTGGATGCGTGGCCATGTGATTTATTACAAACGGTGACCCAGCCAGAGACCACAGAAAAAGCAATGAGTCTGTAGCACATAAGAAGTTATCACATATGTGAGATTTATGGATTCATAAAAATAAAGATGCAGCCCCTGCTTTGTCCCCTTCCTCTGTTCTATCCGTCTTCCCGCCCAGTACCTCTCGGGGGCCGTCTGTGGTGCCATCTAGCTTGGTGCCATCTAGCTTGGTGCCACACTAGGCTTCTATCGGGCCTCACCGTTCTGATTAGATTACCTGATCTCTAAGTTTGATTGTATACACACTTTTTATTCCTTCTGAACCTTTAACCAATACTAACAATAACTGAGCCACCGTGGAACATTGTTTTAGTGACAGGATTACCATCGACAGGTGTGCACTGCCGGACTGTGCACGGGACTGAAAGGCACAGGGAAGTTTCGCCTGTGGCTCCCGCCCTCGAGCAATGGACAGTCTCGGGGAAGAGACAGTTTCACGCGGAAGGGCGGGCCAGCCCTGTGGTTGGGATTTGTCTTCCAAACAAATGTTACAACTGAATTAATGAGGAAAAGGCTTCCAAGTGGGAGTGGGGCCTCAACTAGAACTAGAAAGAAAGATGGGAATCTTTTTAAAAAAATATATTTTTATTGATTTTTTTTTTTTAGAGAGAGAAAGGGAGAGAGAGAGAGAGAAACATCAATGTGAGAGAGAAACATCGATGTGAGAGAGAAACATCCATTGGCTGCCTCCTGCGCGCCCCCTACTGGGGATTAATCCTACAACCCGGGCACGTGCCCTGACAGGGAATCCAACCAGGACCTCTCAGTCATGGGACGACACTCAGTCCACTGAGCCACCCCAGCTGAGCAAAAGATGGGCTTCTTAATGACAGAATGTCAGAGCTGGAAGCTCCCATTCTTCCTCTCTAGGGGAGTCGCTGGACCTGTAACGCAGAAAGGCCTCGGGAATAAGCCCCTCGGTTTACAGGGGCACAGACACGTGCTCTCTGTTCTCAGTGGGCACAGTCTAGTGAGAGAGGGGGCACAGCAAATGCTGCGTTATGATAAGGGGTCCAAACTGGAACATGGGGTCCTGTTAGGAGATTGGCACTGGAAAGTGGGCGGGACCAGATGCCACGGCCCTTTGCACCGTGTGGTAAGGGGATTAATGTTCATTAGTCGGGCTCAGAAGACCCAGGTTCTAGTTCTGTGCTGCTAGGCACTGGCCATGTGATGCTGGTCACCTCTCTTTGGGCCGTTTTCCTCTGGATGCAGGGAGAGTAGCCCCTTTGAGAGTTCTTCTAGTTTCAAGCTCTCGGTGACTTTGTGGTGGATTGTTTAGTGAATCGTGGCCCCCCTTGCTTGCTCCTGGGCCACCTTTGTCGGAAGGCCTCTCAGTGCCAGTCGATGGACTCACTGTGTTCATGGCCGGGAGGGTTCCCTTCAGCTCTGCAGGAAAAGTCCACGTTCCTCAGAGCCCCTGGTCTTTGTGCCCGAGTGGAACAGGGCTGCCGCAAGGTCGGTTCCGGGCGTTATTCAGAACGTGTCCCTCCCCCATGCTGTGTGGTCTTTTCCACGTTTATATGACTTTTCTGTTTTCATTGGACCAAATGCAATGAACTCGATGCGTTCTTTATTAATTCTGCTCTGTGCAACTGGAAAGCATCCCCTCTCCTCTCCACTGCACGGTTGTGTACATATTACCGAATACTTGGGCTTTCAACCATGTTTTGTGGCTGTTTCTATTTTGTTATACTTTAACTTGGTATGAATATTTTTAAGAAGTTAGAAAATTAAGAAACTAGAAAAATGCAATGAGCATGTTTCCACCATCCAGAATTCACTGCTATTAAGGTTTTTGTATATTTTCATAAGATGGAATTTGAAACTTTTAGTAAAATTATTTCAGATGAATATACATTTTTTTTATCACTACCAAAAGCTCAACCCTTTACTGTGTGCCCCATCTCCAAATTTGGAATGTATCCATTTAAACAATATTTATTGAAATTAAAAGTATCTAACGTACATGTCGATTAAGTAGATTTTCATAAATTATATTAGTATTTTTTGGTGTTTAAAATTTTTAAAAATCTATAGCAACAAGTAAAATTGAGAATGAAACTTCTATCAAGGGAAACAAGTAACCGAGGATTGATAGGAAGTAGTAAGGCCTCCAGGTGGCAGGGAAGTGGGGGCACGGGCTCGTGGCCTCTGGATTGTCCCACCGGATGCGGCTCCCGTGTGGCCTGGAGCTGGCATCTTCTGCTCTCATTGTTTCGCCTTGTACCTGTCGGCACCGGCTGTGGGGCCCTGGGGCTTTGCTTCGCCTTCAGCTCAGGTCCGGCTGTCTGCTCCCCCAGGGGGTAACGAGTGCACGCTGAGAGGGCCCCGCTTCTCTGCGAGAAGGGAAGGGTGTCTCGTTGTTGTTCTGTCCTTGAGAGCTAGGGGCGAGGGTCCAGCGATTCCACTAGGGTCTGAGTCTCGGAACCCGCGGCAGAGGCTCAAGGGCCGTTGAGAAATTATTCGTGACTGGGTTTCCAGAATAACGGGGTTGAGGGTTCCCCAGTTTATTTTCAACAGCGTGTGTCAGGTGCTGTTCGTTGTAACTGATAGATACTAACTCATTTGATCCTTATGATGTGTAGGGGTTGAGGACTCTTACCTTGTTCACTTTATGTGTGAGGACACTGGGGCTGTGACTGGGAGAAAGTTGTCTCGGTTTCTGAGTGAGGCATGTTGCCGGATGACACCCCAGACATCTTGACTTTGTAGCCCACGCTTAGCACCTCAATCAAGCATCTTCAGCAAAAGTCCAGAAACATCATGCGAATCACACTGCCTGTTGTGTAACCCAAGTCACGTTTCTCATGTCCGTCCTCTCGGTTTCTTCCCCAAATCAGAGCTGAGCCTCTAGCCTCCCAAGGGTTTGTTGATTCTTTAATAAACTTATTTTCTCCTCAAGTTAGCTGAAGTTGGAGTCCATTGTTTGCAACTATAAACCCTGTTGGTCTATAGGTGCTGCTTCCACATTTTTAATTGTGTAGCATTAATCTTTATTCACTTCCAAGAAGCTGCTTAAAATACCATGTTAGGGGTTGAGCTGGACATTACAAGCTAGATTTACGTGGGTTTCTTTTTTTTTTAAGTTATTTCTTCTATTCCATATACTCTCTTTATGAGTAATGCCTAATTTGAAAAGAGAAGTCAATTATATTTTCATCTTATTTTGACAAACAACTTAATTAGTTGATGTGGTTGGTGGAATAATGTCACCTTAAGGTATTTTTATCTTAATCCCTAGAATTTATGAATGTTATTTTATAGGGCAAAGGGGACTTTGCAGGTGTGATTAAGTTAAGGGTTTTGCGATGAGGAGATTATCCTGAATTATTTGAGAGGACTCTAAATGTAATCACAAGTGTCCTTATGAAAAAGGTCTGGAGGGAGATCTGACTTCAGAAGAGGAGACACTGTGAAGACAGAAACAGAGAGTAGAGTGATGAGCTTCGAAGAAAGAGAAAGAGTCTGCAAACCAAACACCAGTTCAGCCAGAGCTGAAGGGCAAAGGAACAGTGCCCCCTCCCAGCCCCCAGAAGGACCTGTCAGCGCCTGGGTGTCATGAGATTCACCTGAGACTTCTGACCTCCAGCATATAAGAGAATAATTGTGCGGTTCTTTTAAAACCCCCGAACTTAGAGTGATTTGTTGCAGCAGCAACAGGAAACTAATCGTTGATGAAATGAGATCACCTCGTAGGCTTATGCTTGGCTTGGGAGACAGCACATTTTGACTGTTGTGTTTTCGTCCTGGGCGAGATCAGTGACAGCTCACACATGTGCCTTGCAGAACGGCCAGGCAGTTGGGGACATGGTGTCGTGATCCCTGCTGTGGGGAGGCAGAGCACTCTTATGGGTGGTCAGTTTTTCCAAGGTGAATGATACGAAGAGGCCAACTGGCAAACGTCCGATTAATCACACAGGTTTATATCTCAGATGATCTAATGATTTGTTTTCATGAAGTGTCATTAACAATGGTTCTCTCACTGGTTTTTCCAGTGTTGGTTCATTGAGTTTTGATAGGAGCAGTATAGGAATTAAGTTTGGCCGGAGCAGCAATGTAATGTGACCTTCATCTAAAGAGAAATCTGAGGAAAAATGTCTTCCCAAAATAAAACTCCTTTTGGATTCTAAGTGTCCTTTAGAGAATGGACGGGTAAATGAATCACTGTGGCCGAGCCTTCTGGAAGATTACAAGGCTTGCACAGTTCCCGCGAAAGCCATGTTCCTTGAAGACGCACTCTACCTGAAAAGGGTTTAGAAATTTAATTAAAAAGTGTTATAAAGATTTTAAATGACCATAGGATCATTTGTTGGGAGAGGAAAGAAAAACAAACAAAAAACCGGAGCCCTGTGATGTTTTTAACAGGGGCGTGTGCGTGCGTGCGTGTGTGCGTGCGTGTGTGCGTGTGTGTGTGTGTTGAGGAGGGTAGTGGGGTGGAATGACTAAATACCTGTTAGAATCTATTTGAATTATGGCAATACATTGCCGTTGTTAATAAAATTACGGTTGGTGCACCAAGCAGAATACATTGGAAATAAACAGCTTCCAAGCTGATATTACAGAGATCTCCAATTCCGACTTATTCATTCTCACAGTGGCAGATAGTAGGAGGGGAGGCACATCTGAAGGTCACTGCTTACGCTGTAGTTCCATGTCTTACAATGCCTGCTGATGTTTTAAAGAGCGGCTGAATGCGCATACCATCCAGGGCGGCTGTTCTCTCCGGCTGACAAGCACATAGCTATCTAGATAATGGAACAGGTGCTTTTTTAAAAATGTGTGTTTGTTCACATAAATACAACACACAGAGCATTCAGCTGTGACTCATGAATAAATCTTGAAGATGCATGAGAAGACAGAGCATTCAAATTTTATTTTCAACTGGAAGTAAGGGGGTAGGGGTGGGAGATCATTCTATGGGAAAGAATGATATTTTATTGAATTCCCTTGGTTCCATTGGGGAGGTGAGGTTGTACATCATGGAGAATTTACGTGTCTTAGATTCAAACCTTGCTCATAAAAGCCAAAACACTGTCATTTTTTGTTGGTATTGTTGTCATGCCAGCATCATAGCGCCATGATCTTTGCCACTAGCCAGAGGGAAGGTCATTTTGCTTAGTCAATTTAATGAATGAATCCACATTGAATACCTAAGATATGCTTAAGTTTAGTTCTGTAGGAGTAAAGAAAAGTGGTGGTTTATTTCCACAAGAAACTAGAGAGGTAGAAGACTAGAATGACAAGTATACTTCTTAGTTAGGGTCAGCCAGATGTGACACACCTACTCACCACTGTGCTATCCAGTGTCCACTGCATACGCTGCTGGTCACTCAGGCTCCTTTCTCCCTCCCCCTCCCCCTCCCCCTCCCCCTCTCCCTCCCCCTCCCCCTCCCCCTCGCCCTCGCCCTCTCCCTCTCCCACTCCCTCCCCCTCCCCCTCTCCCTCTCCCTCCTTCTCCCTCCCTCTAACTTGGATGCTTCTCCTCTCTTGGCATCACACTTCACAAAGCCACCACCAATAGACTGAAGACGACATTCTCAGCAAAACGTATTTGTACTCCTTGTTCTCAACTTTAGGTAGGTGTTGTGGCCAGTTTGGGCTGCTGTGACAAAAACACCCGGACTGGGTGGTTTGACCAACAGGTGTGTCTCACAGTCCTGGAGGCTGGAAAGCCCAGCATCAAGGTGTCCGCGGAGTTGGTGTCTAGAAAAACGCCTGCACCCTACTTTGCAAATGACCATCTTCCGGCTGTGTTCTCACGTGGCAGAGGGTGCTGTCTGGCAAGTGGCACCGTTGTCCACTATCAGAAGTAGAAATCTTCTGCCCACTGCATCTTGGTGTCAAAGTCACAATGAAAGCACAACACAGTCAAGTACTGGATGGAGTAACACCTTACTCACACAGAAAGAGACAGAGCAAGATCAGCTCCAGTAGTGGGCGTGGGTTCCCGTGGCCAGCGGGTCGCTCCTGGCAGCCAGCATGGGGCGTTTGGCCTGTATGCACCCCTCTTGTGCTGCACCAGAACCCTGGTGGCTCCCCAGAGAGGACAGACACAGCGGTGGGTTTGGGCAGGTGGCATGTGACACACACGTAAGCAGAGCAAAGGACCACACGTCGAGTCTGAAACAGGGAAGGGTATTCCCACATTAGGTGAGGGGTCCCACACTGGCTGTGAGGACTCTTTGTCTCTTGGTAAGGAAACGTTACAGGTCCAAGGTCCATTTTTTGTGGCCACATGAAGGTCAAAAGGCTACGTGGAAGTGAATGCGTTTCCAACAGACAACTAAGCTCATCACCGGAGCGCCACCCTCACGACCCAATTACCTCCGGAGGACTCATGTCCTAAGATTGTCCCACGGGAAACTGAGATTTCGGTATATGAATTTTAGGGGACACAGATACTCAGTCCATAAGAACAGGTAATCCAACCGCATCAGTCAGCCTTACTCATGTGCCGGAAAAACAAGGACACAAACATCCACCCTCAGAAGAGCCGCGAAGCCCAACAGGTGAGCCTTCTGAAGAGCCGAAAGGCCACACAAAGGCAGACGGTGTCACCTCCCGGTGGCCTGGTGAGATCTGTATATATGAGCTAAATAATATCTGATCGCGAATGATATTGTGATCAGTAACAGCTTCTGGTAGACCAGATGTTAGTTTTGAAACCAAATCTTACCAAAAATGGGGGGAGGGGTCCTCTTTGTTTGTTTGTTCATTTGTTCGTTTATCCATTCATTCGGTAATGCCACAAAGAGCTTACCCACTCTGGGCAAGCATCTGTGCTTTTTGAAGAGACTTCAAACTGGTTGGAGGAGAAATGCCCCTGATGCGCACTATTTTGTATCTTGAAATTGTCTGCAGCTCTGGGACCAATTAGCATTTAATGCCAATAAATGTGGCAAAAAGCTCTCCTGCTAACTCGGTTTGTTACAGTCCTGAGCTCACCTGCCTTGCAGATCTTCCTGGAAAGAGCAGAGGAGGCTGGAAGCACCATAGTGTTCGGTGCCCAGATGGGGCACATGTGACTTTTAGCACAGAAAATTCAGCACCTTTTTGTCAAGCCATTGTAACCGGCATGGGGGAAAGAATTCTCACTCGGCAAATTGGAAATACTACTCTGCGGCACTTATTTTGGCACGTGCTAGTTATGCACATCTCTTGATAAATGAGCATTTTGGAAATGACATGTTCAGAACAACTGTATGTACCAAACATCTTCCGTATTTTTTGTGTTAGACGCCTAGTGCTCTGGAATCTTGACAGAGACTCAGAATGGATTGGGATTCATTCTTATGCTCATGTCGTTAGCCTTCATGACACGAGCGTACCAGTCACATTCAAAATATGCCTGTGAAATGATAAAAATGTTATTTGCTATGTTCTGATGGAAGTGGAGATAAGAGGCAGGAGATTAAGAAAGGGAGAGAAAAAAGCACAGGTGAAGACTGTACATTTAAAAATGACAAAGAAATTCTCAGTTTGCTGTCTCATCAGACAAGGATTATGAAATCTGTTTTGCTGTACAGAATTGTTTTGAGGTGCAAATTTGTAAGAGGCTTAAAATTCCGGGGAGAGCTAGAAAACAGGAGGTGTGTTCTGTCATCCCTTTTCAGTTCTAGCTTCAGGTAATACAAGGTGGTGTGTTTGTAGTCGCCTGGTCTTCTAGTTCCAGGAACAGTGCTTCCCAAACATCTTCTCATTATTCTACTCACTGAACTTAACACACGTTAGCCAAATGGGGTAAACAGATCCGTGGCTGGGCGGAAGCGACCAGATTGGGGGTGCTGCCCTCCTCAAGTCTTCGAAGCCACGTTGGCTGATGACTGGGGCAGGTTCTTGGCACACTGTCAGCCACAGGTGTCTTAATTCAGTTGCTCGTGAAATGTGGACTTCAGGAACCCTCCTTTGAACTTCTAGTTTATGTATTTATTTTAAGGAGTCATGGGATCTCAGAGTTAGAAACTCGGGGTTGTTATTGTAGGCCAGCCTTTAGCCGTTTCTACAAGGATCGATACAGCACCCTTGACCAGTGAGGTCATGCGCTGCCTGGACACATCCTGCGGGGGCAGATCCACGGCCTCCGTGCCCTCCTCCATCCAGCCGACTGTGCTCTGGTTGCAGGGTGCTCTTCCCGACATTGGCTCAAGCCATGTCCCCTTCTGTGCACGCAGACACCCAGCTCTGTTCACTGGCTTCATGGCGAGTCCCTCCTTACTTTGCTGCAATGTCTATCAAGGAGCTAACTCGTGATTTAAGTTCTTACTTCTCTAAGGACTGTTCTATCAACAGGAAAATTTAGAAAAAGTAAAATCCACAAAGAATAATTAGTAATGATGAAATTCCAGGCTCTGGCTTATAAAAGGGGACGCTGTTCCTGGTCTGCCAGTCACATCTTGGAGGATGCCACCTCAGTCCTTCCTTTGAAAGCCCTGGAGAGGCACTGGAGTGCCCACTGGGCACAGAGGATCACACACTCGACTAGAACTGACAGTTTACTATGCTGAGCCCTGGGTAAGACGTGACTTCTTAGTCCCTTCTATTCTCATGTCTAAAGCAGGTTCATCTCAATCTCAAAGTTGCCCTGCAGCAGCGAGTCCATCTGGGGGACCTTAGTTATTTAGATTTACAGGGTATAGAATTAGTCATCACCAGTTCAATACTGTGTATATTTGGTGAATTTAACTTTGGAAACCATAGGAACTGTTGTATAATAACTTGGAAAGTTGTGTTTTGTTTTGGTTTTTTTGTAATTACGTCATCTCTCAGTAGATGCTGATTTTCATTTCTGGTAAGTGCTTGCTAAATCATTTCAATCCATGTTGGTATTGGATTATTAGGTATCACAAGAGAGTTGTCGGAGAGTTACAGGAGAATAAAATGCATATGAATTACAATAGTTTACCTCAAAGCAGTCTATTAACATAGTCAGCTAGCACTTAGAAGTTGTTCTTTGCACCTCAACGGTGTTCAAGCAATAAAGATTAAAAACTACCTATGTATATGTCATTAGTACCAATATTTGTAATTAATTTGATTTACGGTACTAAATAATAGACTGGATTAAAATTTTAACAGGTTATGTGAGTCGTCATTAATGGGCTCCTCTTCTGTTGCCTATTTGTTCTTACAAGTATATTAAGTGGGTTTTAAAGTAAGATCCACAAAGAATAATTAGTAATGATGAAATTCCAGGCTCTGGCTTGTAAAAGGGGACGCCGTGCAGCCCAGACAAAGCCCAGGCATACGGTTGTTCTCGCCGTCTTTTCCTCAGCCCACGGTGGTACTGTGTGCTTCAAGGGATGAAAGAACCCTGGAGACAATGAATTTCTGAGAACTGAGCTCCTCTGTTAGGACAGAGGCAGTCCTGGGGAACCATGAGCTGTGATGAGAGGGGGACTTGATAACGGTGCATCTTGGGTCATGTTCCTTCCAGGGGGATACAAAGCAATGATGATATATAACCTGAAATCTGAATGGACAGAGCCAAATTTGAAACGACATGTTTGAGTCATACTAGTGACACTAGATGACATTCTAGAGCCCTTACTCCATTTTTAGAATACAGACTTTTCTTCTCTACCCCACCAACTGACTTCGGTAACTCCGTCAGTACTGATCCGTTCCTGGCGGTGTAGAAGGATCCAGGTCGCATACGTCATTGTGCCTCGCAAGGTGCTGTGTTCCTTCGAGCTGCTACACGGTTCATTGCTGATTGAATTGTTAAGTGCATCAGCAGTAAATTCTGTGTTGCTCTGGTTCTGATGTTCTAGAATCTAGATGAAACCAGAATTATAGTTCTCTAGGGTCCTGGTTCCTATCCCTTGGCCTTAATGCCTGTTTGTTTCTGTAGAGCCGCGGACTGCCTGCCTTTCATGCCTGCTTGACCAGGTCACAGCATTCACTGTGGTTCTGTTCCGAGGTTTCCCTTTATTCTAGGCCTTTTGTTTGCAAGAGGGAAGAACTGTCTTCTTCCTCAACTGTTGTGGTCGCTTTGTAGCTGCTGGGCTATGTGCTGATGTGGCCTGTAGGTGACCACAAGACACATCAGTGTTTTCAGAGCCGAATGTAACAATCTAAATAGCAAAGACCTTGTGAAGGATCCTGAATAGGGTATAATGGAAACAAAACACCTGTTCTTGGCGAGATCTTATTACAAAAATATACAACTTGCACATATTTGGAAGAAAATAAACTAGAATTAGAACCATTAGCAAGGAAGTCTGCTCCAGTGCCAGGCACGTTTGTCCAAGACTCCAGAGCGTTTTCTGTGATGTGAGAACACTATCATATTTCACCTGAGCGTGCACGTAGGCAGCTGTTAGGCAGGGCGATCAGATATCACCCTACTGGGCCTACAAAGGAGTTGAGCAAAACTAGGTAGGCCTGAAAGAGAGAAAAGAAAGCAAGGGTTTTGATTTCATACAGAGCATGAGTGTGAGTGTATACAGACTGTATGCAGACTCTTATGTACCTGCTTCTCTGTCTTGGCATGTGAGCTGCTCCATGTTCGGCCCCCCGCCCCCCAGCGTCACTGTGAGGAACGCCTTGTGCTGTGAGCTGATCTGGGGCTGGAGGACCTGACGGGCAACTGCCGCGAACAAGCCGCTCTCCCGGTCTCTGTGGCCACAGCGACAAGGCCGGCCTGGGGAGGAGCAGGTGGAGAACATCACACGCTCACACGGTCCACATGTGCACACAGAGTAACAGCAGCAGCAGCAAGTGTAACTGCTGTTTCTCATTCACGTTCACTCTGTTTCCACGATCCAGAAGGTAAAACCTCACTTTAAGGAAGATACGTACTGCCCGGCTGGTGTGGCTCCCTGGTTGAGCATCGACCCTGCACCAAGAGGTCACTGGTTCAATTCCCCATCGGGGCACATGCCCAGGTTGTGGGCCCGATCCCCAGTGGGGGGCAGGCAGGAGGCAGCCAGTTGATGTTCTCTCTCATCAATGTTTCTATCTCTTTCTCCCTCTCCCTTCCTTTCCCTAAAATCAATTTTAAAAAAATTTAAAAAGAAAAAGACTTACTTTCGATATGAGGAAACTGAGGCTCTCATAGCTAATATGTAGCAGAACCAGGGGTTGTTCTAGGTCTGTTCTGGGTGTATTCGAGATCTCGATCTGCCCTCTCCAAGGCCTCTTCACCTCCACCCACATCGCCGACCACGTGGCATTCGGGGGACAGGGTCCTAGTCTGCGCATCTTGACGGCTGAATGTCGGTACCTGGTACAGCCGAGGAAACAACAGCTGAAGGAGCCCTTCCTCCCTGCCCCTTTGCTATTGTAAGATGCTTTATGCAAGACAAGGATAAGGAATAACGTAAGGAACGTTAATTTACTAAATTAGTAGTTCTCAATCAGGGGTGATTTTGCTCCCCCAGGGGACAATTGTGCAATATCTGGAGACATATTTTTGATGGTCGTGTCTTGGGGACCTGCATCTGGTGTCTGGGGCGTAGAGGCCGAGGTTGCCGCTAAGGGTCCTGGTCAGGCCATGCCCAGGACAATTTTCACAACAAAGACTCGTCAGTGGTGCAAAGGTTGAAAACCAAATACATGGTTTTATAAACCAGACATTTTTGAGGCCCTTTGACACCATCCTAATGTCTCCATTCTTCCTGAACTAGGCATCCGTAGTCATGCTTCTCTGTATCTGCTAGTAATGTGTTTACGGCTAAGTGTCTGTAAATAATGCAATGGATTGTTTTAATATCATCTGCAAATACCATTCAGCAATTTGATTTTTTTTCACTTAAATTTATCTTTTTGAGATTTGTCTATTTTTATAAATTTAAACCTCATTTGTTAATGTAAATAGCAGAATGGTATTCTGTTAAGGGAATATACCACAATGTATTTATCTACTTCCTTTTTGATATTTAAATTGTTTTTGTTTTTTTTATCCAGTGATTCAGTGAACATTCTAATACATGTGCATGTATGCCCGGGCCCCTCTAGGGTTTATATGGAGGAGTCAGATTTCTGGACTGTACCAGTGTGAATTTTTACAGTGAATATGAGTTTCTATTTCCTCAGCTTCTTCAGTAACATTGTCGACTGTAATTTTTTAGAGAAATTTCTTTTTTTTACATTGTAGAGTCTACTGGGAGTCCTTAATACTTAATCTTAAAGGATTATTGGATTCCCTCAACATTTTATGTGAATAGTCATTAATATGGCTCATTTCTATTGCCCTCTATTTATGTTTAAAAGCAAAGTAGTAAATGAATTCATGTAAGTGCCCTTTTCAGTAGGTTACATTGTCTCTTAATCAACTGCCAAATAAATATCCATTCCTGAAGTTTAATGTCCAAGCTCAAGTAAAAAAAATCCAGTGGTTATCACCGACTCCCCCTTTACCCTTGACCACACCTAGGCTTCCCAACCTTAACCCTTTTTCTTAGTCCTCACCCAAGGATATTTTTCTGTTTATCTTCAGGTAGAGTAGGAGGGGGGGGGAGAGAGAAAAACATCAGTGTGAGAGGGACACATCGACTGGCTGCCTCCCGCACGACCCCAACCAGAGCTGGGGATGGACTGCAACGCAGGTACGTGCGTGCCCTTGACCGGAATTGAACCTGTGACTCTGTGACTCTGTGGTCCGCGGGCCCACGTTCTAACTGCTGAGCCAAACCGGCCAGGGTTAAGCCAACATTAACCTTTTTTTTCTATCCTCACCCGAGGACATTTTTCCATTTTTTGTTCAGGTAGAGTGGGAGGGAGAGAGAGGGGGAGAGAGAGAGAAACATCGACGTGAAAGGGACACATCGAGTGGTTGCCACCGGCACGAGGTACGTGCCCTTAGCGGGAACCGAACCCAGGTCTCCCTGGACTGCAGGTTGACGCTCCAACCGCTGAGCCAAACCGGCCAGGGCCCGGCCTTAACCTTTTTAAAAGCCCCCAGTTCTCTGTCTTCAGTGCTAATCCCTCAGTCTGGGTCTTTATCATTTCATGGAATTTCAGCAGTGTCTTACCTGACCTCCTTGTCCCCAGTACTCTCCACCCTCTTTTCCAAACATAGTACAGAGTGATCTTCCTGAAATAGAAATCTCTTGTCCTTAAAGCCCTTTACTGGCTGTTCACAGTGACGTTCGAGCACCTGAGCGTGGCCTGGCGCCTGCCTCTGCTCCAGCCTGCTTGCCGGCGACGTCCCCTCCACGGGCTCAGTCCCCCAGTGCCAGGCCAGCAGGCCGCCGGCTCGCCCTGGAAGCTAAGCTCTGCCTGCCTCTGCCTCGCACATGCAACTCCGCTCTCTGTGTCCTCGGCAAACCTGTTGTCAGCTGCACCTGCTCAGCCTGCAGGTGAATATCCCTCTGCACTGACCTGACCCTGACCTGCCGCTGATGGCATTCCATTCGTGTTCTCTCTTCTGTGTCTGGCTTCCTTCCTGAACCGTCAGCGGCGTGAGGACCAGGCTGTCTCTCATTGTCTTCATATCTCTGATTCCTCCTTAACTTTGAAATAGCTCGTATTCCTCCAAGTCGGGAACCCAACACCTTCTTGGAAATCTCACGTGAGGGGCCGGAAGATCTCTGCAAGAACCAGCGCACGTGCTAAACTGCTCCAAGTGCCTTACACAGCACAGGCTCACCATACTGTGGCGCGTGTTTCTCCTACAGAGTTCCACTAGTTCGTCAAAGCCCGATCATCTTAAAGAAAATGTAAACCACATGTTTGATATGTTTCATTTCTATAAAGAAGAAAAATGTAAATTGATGTGTAAATGCCTTTGGGGCTTTTTAATAAACACACACTTCAAGTTGTTCTCCCCACCCCATGGAATTATTACAAAGGAAAATGCCTTTAAACAATAGAAGGTCATGGCTCAATCCCAAACTCTAAGTGAGTGCTATTTTAGTAGGTTCCAAACTCGGTTAAAGCCCTTACCCAAGAGCCCCGAACCCCAAAGTCCCAGGTGCATAAGTTCTCTCTATCTGTCAGAGGTGGACGCAGAGGGTACTGACTTTTTGTTTATCTTTGTATATTTGAAGTATAATTTGTTCATGAAAGGGTTCTGTACTTAGAAGCAAAGCATCCGGGTTTCAGCCGTGGCTCATGCTAAAAGCAGGGGTGCCATCCACGTGACACCTGCATCAGAACATTGGTGGGAACATCGAGTGGCAGGTGTGGAAGTCAGTGGACACGGGAGAGAGCACCGCTCATTGTCTGTCAGGAGGAGGGTAACGTGATGCAGCCTCTTTGGAGGGAAATCTGGCAAAGTCTACATAGATTTTAATGCACATGATTCTTGACTAAAAACATCTAACTTCTGTGTATTTACCCTATGGATACATTCACAAAACTATGTCAACATGGAAGCGTAAGAATAGTCACTGTGTCTTCCTTTTGTTGAGTTGTATGAGCACTCTCTATATATTGGAAACAACCCCTTATTTGATGCATCATTGGCGATTATGTTCTCCCATACAGTGGGATCACTTTCCATTTTGATGATTGAATCTTTTGCTGTGCAGAAGCTTTTTGGTTTGATGTAGTCCCATGTGTTCATTTTTCCTTTGTTTCTCTTGCCTTAGGTGTTGTATCAGTGAAAATTCTGCGGTGTATGATGTCTGAAATTTTGTTGCCTACATTTTCTTCTAGAATTTTTATGGATTCACGAGTTACATTTAAGTCTTTTATTCATTTTGAGTTTATTCTTGGGCATGGTGTAAGTTGGTGTTCTAGCTTTATTTTTTTGCAAGTACTGTCCAATTTTCCCAACACCATTTATTGACTCCACTGTCTGCTCTTGCCACCTTTGTCAAATATTGAGCATATTAAACAATGGGCAGAGGACCTAAATAGACACCTCTCCAGCCCTGACCGGTTTGGCTCAGCGGTTAGAGCGTCGGCCTGTGGTCCTGAGAGACCCAGGTTCGGTTCCCGCTAGGGGCGCATACCTCGGTTGCAGTTTGTTCCCGGCCCTGGTCGGTTGTGCGGGTGGTGACCACTCGATGTGTTCCTTTCACATCGATGTTTCTCTCTCTCTCTCTGTTCCTCTCTCTCCCTCCCACTCTACCTGAACAAAAAATGAAAAAATGTCCTCGGGTGAGGATAAAAAAAAAATAGACACCTCTCCAAAAAGGACATACAAATGGCTAAGAGACATATGAAGAAATGCTCAATGTCACTAATCATTAGAGAGATGCAAATTAAAACAACTATGAGGTATCACCTCACACCTGTTAGAATGGCTGCCATCAACAAATCATTAAACAACAAGTGCTGGCGAGGGTGTGGAGAAAAGGGGACTCTAATACACTGCTGGTTGGAATGCAGACTGGTGCAGCCACTATGGAAAACACTATGGTGTTACCTCAAAAAGTTAAAAGTTGAACTTCCATTTGACCCAGTGATCCCACTTCTAGGAATATACCCTAAGAAGCCTGAAACACCAATCAGAAAGACTATACGTACCCCTATGTTCATAGCAGCACTGTTTACAATAGCTAAGATCTGAAAACAGCCCAAGTGTCAATCAGTAGATGAGTGGATAAAAAGCTGTGGTACTTGTACACAATGGAGTACTATGCAGCTGTAAGAAAGAAAGATCTCTTATCCTTTGAGATGACATGGAAGGACCTGAAGAGTATTATGCTAAGCGAAACAAACCAAGCCGAGAAAGACAAATATCACATGATCTCACTTATTTGTGGAATATAATGAACTAAACAAACTGCTGAACAAAATTAACCCAGAGACATAGAGGTGGGGTACAGACTGACAAGCCTCAGAGGACGGGGGCTTGCGGGAGGAAGAGATAAACCACAGCACTTGCATGTGTGCATGACCAATGAACATAGACAACAGAGCTGGGGATGGGGTCGCGGGGAAGGGGAGGAGGGTGTCAGTGGGGGAAAAATGAGAAACATCTGTAACAAAAACAAATTAATAAAAAAAGTAGTCACGGTACTAAAGATTTTCATTACAAAAAGGGATTTAATCTAAATTAACATGGTTGGAAGCTAGTTAGTAAATTAATGGAATGCTAAATGATTTATGAAAAGTGCACATGCACACACACATACACACCACACTGTTATGGAAAGAGCACCAAGATATAACACGTGAAAAATAAAGCCAGGGCACATCAGTGTGTAGTGGGTTGTCCATGAATGGAGGAGAGCAATACGGAGGAGGAAACAAACAAAAGAAAAAACGCAGGAGGAAATACATGCATTTCACAAGTCAACACAGAATACTTTTTCCCGGTAGGACGTGTAAGAAAACATACAAGTTTGGGGACAAAGCGTGGGGAAGGCTTTTAATTTTTATCTTGGGCTATCACTGTACTTGGATTTTTATGCCCTGTACGTGTGTAGGCATTGGGCTTACGGGACATTTTTACTTTCCTTTTTATACTTGTTTTACACACACATGCGTGTGCACATTCAAACACACACACACACGCGAGAATATTTATGTTTAAAGAAAAAGCATACAGTCTCAGCCTAGCGACAAAGCTTCAGAGCAGATAGATTGGGGTGTGACTAGCTGAGCCCCCATTCTAGGTACATCTGTGTGGGAAAATTAATTGAACTCTCTAAACCTCTGTTTTCCCATATGAAATTGGAGGACAACAGCTAACTTTTTAAGGCTGTTATGAGAGTTACATTATATCATCAATAATGCAGAAAGCTGAATATACCTTATACCCTGGTAAAACCTCATTAGGTTGTGTTTATAGTTATTGTTTTTGTTGTTGTTGTCATCACAGTAAGAGAGCTAACACCATTAAACCTCTTTCTTCATTAAGGAGACTAATTCGAGGCAATTTAGATCTCAACTTTGATTCAGGACTAGTTTGGGGAGAAAATGACTGTGCGAGCAGGCTCCGGTAACGTCCAGCGGTTGTAACCGAAAGGCTGTGCTTTGGGGGTGGACAAACCCAGCATGTTGAGGCCGCAGATTTCACATGAAACACGCTCCCCACCTACCACGTGTGGCCCTGAGTGCCAGTGCCATGCCCCGTGGCATTCCCAGTGGAGACATGACTTCTTAACCAAGTGACAGTGCTTAGCTCTCTCTTCCCATAAGAATCTCCGGAGCGGCCCTGGCCGGTTTGGCTCAGCGGTTAGGGCATCGGCCTGCGGTCCAGAGAGACCCGGGTTCGGTTCCCGCTAAGGGCACGTACCTCGGTTGCAGTTTGTCCCCGGCCCTGGTTGGGTCATGCGATGTGTCCCTCTCACGTCGATGTTTCTCTCTCTCTCCCTCCCACTCTATCTGAACAAAATATCAAAAAATGTCCTCAGGTGAGGATTAAAAAAAAAAAAGTCTCTCCGGTACCAGGTACTGTCTAGAATCCCTGGTCTCCACCTGAGGGCCCTTCAGAGGACCCAGGGTTTAGTGCATTCCTGGAGTAGCTCTTTCTAGAGTTTGAAAAAGTTAAAAGTGTACTCCTGACCCAAAACCATTTCTTGATTCCGAAAAGAAATTGTTCCTGGAAGTGCTTCAGGGGAAAGATTTGGAGGAGCAGCTTTCCATTATGACTTGAATTGCAAACTCACATTAAAAAACATTAAGGATAATAAACTGGAAATTCAATTACCAGGCTTGAAGCCAGAACACCGCGCACTCGATTTGGATTTGCATCTTAACTTAGAGCTTGTTCTTGCCAATGTTATTTACAATTCAGACCTTCGCTCGCGGTGATGTCTCACCAAGTGCTTTCTGATGGGCCTGTCCAAATGTCGGTTTGGGGATGAGTTTAAATGAGGAGGAAATATAAAATATTTCTTTTATTTCTATATTTTTATTATTGCACTTTGGGAATCCACCAAATTACATGACAAGGGTTTGAAATTTTCATACAGTGTTGAAAGCCTCTTCCTGAATATCAATCGAGTTTCTGTTGGGTTTACAAATCTAATTTGTTCCTAAGACAGTCCTGTTGAGGTGTCCGACACCCGCCCTTAGGGAGATGATTCCTAGCATGGGGGCTGGGGAGACACGGAGAGGGTGTGCTGGCGCCGAGCCAGTGAAGCTATAAGGATGTAGATGTTGACTTGCTTCGCCTTTTTCGAGAGTTTGGATACCCAGACGAGGGCTTATCCATGGATCCGGATAGGTGACCCTCAAGATGGACCTTCCCAATTCCTTTTTCAAGAGAGGCATGACTTAGCCATGAAGGGTCTGGGCAGCACTAGTTAAGTTGTTCACGTTCCCTTGGTGCAAACCCACGCTCGGTTATTTATCAACTCGGTGACTAGGGAAAATCACGTGAACTTTCTGTGCCTCAGTTCCTCCTCTGTACAAGTGGAATGAAGAAGAGAGTACCTATCTTGTAGGACTGTACGCTGATTAAAAGTTAATAAGGCATGTAATGCTCTTAGAACCGTGCTTAGCTATAGTAAACATTCAGTAAATATTGATTTGTATTATTATGAGGCACGACTCACAAAGGACTTAAAGCACACTAGATTATTATGCTTGGTGTGGGAAACAGTGGTTTGGACGCCTCCCAGGATTTCAGCTTCTGTCTGCAGTCACAGTCTCAGTTTCGAATGCACACTGGTATCACCTGGTGACAAAGTAATTTTCAAAAGCTGAAGACTTGACTCTTGTACAAGAATACAGTGAGCACTTGCTGAAGATTCATTTGATTCATGTAATGAGGAGCCAGCAGGATAAGTTAAAAGAGAATTAGAAAGACTGAATAGATACAGATTCTGAAAAACATGTGGGAATAAGATTGCTAGATTAGATACAAAACTGGTTCGTGTCTTATGGGGTAGAAACAACAACTGTAATCTTGGAATTAGACCGAAATTATTAGCATCTCTACTGGAGAAATAAACGTATTATGTGTTTGCATTGTAACTGGACCAGAATAGACGGAATTGCTATCAGGCGTACACAACAATGGTTGTTGAACTTGGGCAGGTGTCGTAATCGCCTGGGAACTTGCCAAAATTACAGAAACCTAAACCCTGTTTTACTTGAATGAGCCTGGGCTTCTGTTTCCTTTAGTAGCTTTCTAGGTAATTCTATTATATATCAAGGTTTGAAACAATGTTCTAACAAGCAGTATCTACTCTTACAGAGTTGTGAAATATCCTAATAAATAGTAAATTAAATGAAGGAACATTACCCTAAGTAATTAGATGTCTTTGAGTGGGCCTGTTATATAATGTCCAGCATGACATTAAAAGGCTATGTAGTTTTTCTTTTGCTTTATTTGTAAGTTTTTTCTCAATCCAGGGCAATGTTAATAATCTGCAGGTGGCTAGGTACCGCTCCCGGCTTCTGATTAATTGATCTGAGACGTGGCTTGGGAATCAGGGTTCACGAGCTCCCTAGGTGACTCTAGTTGCAATAAGAGTGGGAGACCCCTGGTCTTTGAGTCTGCCTCGTTTCCTGACTCAATGCTACGTTTCATGCAGTTTTAAGAACACAGTATAGTTCTGTGTTATGTATTTAATTTTAAAAGTTAATAAATTACATGAGCACAGACCGATTTGAAAAAGCTCATGTTGGAGAAGACCCAGGCTTATTTGGAGGTGGATGCTTTCATGAGGAGCGGCCACTCCATTCTCAGAGTTAGGAGGACAACAGAGAACTCTTCCATTAACTTCCCTTCGTGTCTGTACACCGTTCACACTGTTGTACCCAGGACACAAGTCTCCTGACTGTGACTGAGCTGTCTCCTCCTCCCACCTGTTCCAGACAAATCCTTTCTGTCAAACACGTGTCACTGAGAGAATCTTGGGAGGGAGCCTTCTCATCACAAGATAAAAATAATTCTTACTGGGTTCTGTTTTACTCTCACAACCTCAGAGGTTGTTGAAACAACTCAGTTGTTTTCAACTCCAGGATTCCCACGCCGCCCTCCAGGCAGTGTGTCCAGTGTGGTGCTGCTGCTGGTAGCAAGTCAGGTGGACACCGCAGGAGGTGGTACCTCGGCTGGCATCCCCTCGTGGTGACCTGCTTTAAGGAAACATCCGCCTTTCCTGATGCCTAGTTTATTTCGTTCTTCTACCCCCCATGCTTCTGTTTGGGCATTCTGCACCAGGGCTGGAGACGACCTTCACTACTGTCGCCGAAATGCTCCTGGAGAGAGAGCTGCTTGGTGTGGAAAACCACACCAGGAAGTGCTGGGGTTCAAGGGAGACTCCGAGTGCACAGGGCTGGGCCGAGACTGAAACAACATTAGATGATGGCTGAGAATCTCTTACCCGAAACAAAGAAGGTATTTGTTTCTGCTCCTGAAGAGAAGGGAGGAGGAGAGACAAGAAGGAGCCAAGAGACAAGGTGATGGTAGAAGGCTGAGCAGCCACACAAGGTGAAGGGCCAGTGTGAAACCTCTGGTGGCAGGGAGGCTGCAAGGACATTTAAGAACAGGCTTGCGCCCTGGCCAGTTTGGCTCAGTGGTTGGAGCATTGGCCTGCGGACCAGAGAGCCCCGGGATCGGTTCTCGCCAGGGGCACAAACAAACAAACAAAAAAGAACAGGCTTGCTTTGGCCAATATCCCTAATGAACATTGATGTCAAAATCCTTAACAAAATATTAGCAAATCGATCCAGCAATACATTAAAAAAAATTATTCACCATGACCAAGTGGGATTCATCCCAGGGATGCAAGGCTGGTACAATATTCACAAATCAATACATGTGAAACATCACATAAACAAAATGAATGATAAAAACCATATGATCATATCAATAGATGCTGAAAAAGCATTTGATAAAATCCAGCACCCATTTCTGATAAAAACCCTTAGCAATGTGGGAATAGAGGGATATATCTAAACATAATAAAGGTCATATATGAAAAACCTACAGGGAACACCATATTCAATGGGCAAAAACTAAAAGCATTTCTCTTAAGAACAGGAACAAGACAGGGATGCCCACTTTAGCCACTCTTATTTAAAATAGTACTGGAAGTCTTAGCCACAGCCATTAGACATGAAGAAAAAATTAAAGGGATCTAAATTGGAAAGGAGGAAGTGAAACTGTCATTATTTGCAGATGACATGATATTGGACATAGAAAACCCTAAAGACTCCATAAAAAATCTACTAGATTTAATAAATGATTTTGGCAAAGTAGCAGGACACAAAATTAACATCAAGAAATAGATGGCATTCTTACACACTGATAATAAACTCACAAAAAGAAAAACTAAAAGAACAATCCCATTTACCATTGCAACAATAAAACTTAAGATATCTAGAAATATATTTGACCAAAGAAGTAAAGAACTTGTTGGCAGAAAACTACAGGACATTGAAAAAAGAAATAGAGGAAGATATAAAAAAGTGGAAGCATATACCTTGTTCGTGGATTGGAAGAATTAACATCATTAAAAAGTCCATATTACGCAAAGCAATTTATGGATTCAATGCAATCCCCATTAAAATACCAACAACATATTTCACAGAGCTAGAACAAATACTCCAAAAGTTTATATGGAACCAAAAAAGACCTCGAATAGCCACAGCGATCTTGAAAAAGAAGAACAAAGTTGGAGGGAGCACAATACCGGATATCAGGTTATAGTACAAAGCCACTGTAATCAAAACAGCCTGGTACCAGCACAAGAACAGGCATATAGACCAGTGGAAAAAAAAACAGAGAACCTGGAAATTGACCTGAGACATTATGCTTAATCAATTTTTTGACAAAGGGGGCAAAAGCATATAATGGAATAAAGACAGCCTCTTTAATAAATGGAGTTGGAAAATTGAACAGCTACATGTAAAAAAATGAAACTAGACCTCCAAATACACCATACACAAGAATAAACTCAACATGAATAAAAGACTTAAATGTAACTGGTGAATCCATAAAAGTCCTAGAAGAAAACGTAGGCAACAAATTTTCAGACATCACATGTAGCAGAGTTTTCACTGATAATAACTAAGGCAAGAGAAACAAAGGAAACAATTAATACATGGGACTATATCAAATTAAAAAGCTTCTTCACAGCAAAAGAAATAAGCATCAAAATGGAAAGGGAACCCACTCTATGGGAGAACATAACTGCCAACAATACATCAGATGAGAGGTTGATTTCCAAAATATATAGAGTACTCATACAATTCCACAAAAGGAAGGCAAAGAACCCAATTAAAAAATGGGAGAGGACTCAGACACCTCTCCACAAAGGACATACAAATGGCCAATAGACATATGAAAAAATGCTCAATGTCACTAATCATCAGAGAGATGCAAATTAAAACAACTATGGGGTTTCACGTCATACCTGTCAGAATAGCCGCCATCAACAAATCATCAAACAACAAGTGTTGGCGAGGGTGTGGAGAAAAGGGGACTCTAGTACACTGCTGGTGGGAATGCAGACTGGTGCAGCCACTGTGGAAAACACTATGGTGTTACCTGAAAAAATTAAAAATTGAACTTCCATTTGACCCAGTGATCCCACTTCTAGGAATATATCCTAAGAAACCTGAAACATCAATCAAAAAGAATATATGTACCCCTCTGTTTATAGCAGCACTATTTACAAATTGCTGAGATCTGGAAACAGCCCAAGTGCCCATCAATAGATACTTGGATAAAAAGCTGTGGTACACACATACAATGGAGTACTATGCAGCTGTAAAAAAGAAAGATCTCTTATCCTTTGAGATGGCATGGAGGGACCTGGAGAGTATTATGCTAAGCAAAATAAGCCAATCAGAGAAAGACAAATACCACATGATCTCCCTGTTTTGTGGAATATAATGAAGAAAATAAGCTGATGAGCAAAATAGACCCAGAGACATAGAAAGGAGTATGGTTCAGACTGACAAACCTCAGAAGAGGGGGGTGGGGGGTAGGGATGAGATAAACCAAAGAACTTATATGCATGTATGTATAGACAATGGACATAAACAACAATCCAAGGGGGGGGGGGGATTCGGGAGGATGGTGTCTAGGGGGGAAAAGGGAGAAATATCTGTAACAAAAAAATAAATAATAATTAAAAAGAACAGGCTTGCTTTGTATACAGCTCTTGACATTGCTGTGGTGTGAGCCCTGCTTCTTTGCAACCCTGCTCCTCAAACCTTCAGTAAAGTCTCTGTCACACATGTGTGTCTAAGGCAAAGATGTGTACATATGTGAATTACCAGAAACAGCATGGGCTTTCATGACTAGATCAAGGTAACAGTCGGCATACATGGAAGCAATAGCCAAACGAATACTCTGATTATGGAGACCTTGGAGAGGAGGAAGGGTACCTGAGGTGGGGTTCCAGGCAGTCAGTTTCCCACAGGTAGGATCACACTGAATCCACTCTTTCCACAGTGGGTTAATGGAAGAGGAGAGACCGTCTGGACCTCTGTACTGTGCAGGATCTCAGGACCACCCCGCCGTGTCTCATCAAGGGGACGAGACATGTCCAAAAGCTAGACCTCAACACCAGGGAGATTTTGAGTGTCTTAGATGTCCTAACCTAAGAATGTCAATTCATAGTCAAAAGGGATCCCTTCTGATTGTGGAAACTGTCACAGGTTTTATGGGGGAAATGATGTCTGAAGTAAACTTTGAAAAATGGATAGCATTTAGATACAAAGAGGAAATTATAATAATAATTGCTCCCTTTTATTACTCCCATGGAACCACTACTCCCATCAAGGTACACAAACTATTTATCCAAGTATGACCTCACTCCAGGGACACTGCCCTGATGTTTCCCACCGTGGGCTAGGTGTGTGGGCTGTGCTAGGTGCTCTTGCATTGTGTCATTTGATCCTCACAACAGCCCTTTGATGTAAATACAATGACTGTCACCATCATACACACGAAGGACAGCTCTGTTTCGTAAGGAATGTTCTCTGAGTCGCACGATTAGAAAACGACAGAGCTGGAGCTTGAACCCAAGGATCATGCCAAAGCCCAGACTTATGCAGTACGCAGGAGGAATAACATGAGAAGGGAGAAGGACGTTGTCGGCTCTGTATGGTCAATAGTGGGGAGTTGGCAGCAGTGTTAGATGTATGAGGGAAAGTAAAGCTAGAATTTCGTGGATTTCTGTGGCTTTCCTTTCGACCCAGAAGAAGGGTACACTTATAATCTTCAACATCCTAGTCACTCTGATCCCCGAGCCTGCAGGTTTAAATGACCTTCTACGTGATTTTTACATGTCAAAGATTGTCCTGTTATGAGGCTAACTCCCAGGTGGCTCTGTGAAATGTTGTGTTGACTTCATAGTATTTGCTGTTATTTATACATATGCATGTACACATTTGTACAGAATAAATACACATTGTACACATGGGCGTCTGTGCTGAAGTATGCAGCCAAGTGTCAGCACATGATCAGATTTCAGGGAGCTGCCTGCCTCTGTTAATAGCCCTGGTTTCCAGTTTCTAAAATAAAAGATTCCAGAACAGCTGGAAGAACACAACCCTGTAAGCAGCAGTAGTCTGTCTGTAAGTGCTAAATAAAGTTTGTAGCTTTACAGGTTTGTGGAGATGCCTATAAAAAAATTTAAAAACCTTGAAATGCTAAGTGCTTTTTAAAAAACAGCTTAATCTCCAAACAGTGAAAGGTATTGATTATACCTTATCAATCATGGGAGTTTGGAAACCTCTCTGACATTTCATTAAAGTATGAAAGCCGAGCTGAATCCAGGAGTAGACCGGTCCTTGTTGGCTGCGGGGTTTAGGGACAGGACGGCTTGGAGGCCCGCACACGCCCGCCCAGATTTCTCTCCCACCAGCTCATGATTACTGGAATCCCACCGTTAAATTCAGTGCCTTGCCCTGGCTGGTTTGGCTCAGCGGTTAGAGCATCAGCCTGCAGTCCTGAGAGACCCGGGTTCGGTTCCTGCTGAGGGCATGTACCTTGGTTGCAGTTTGTCCCCGGCCCTGGTCGGTCGTGCGGGTGGCAGCCGCTCTATGTGTCCCTTTCACATCGATGTTTCTCTCTCTCTCTCTTCCTCTCTCTCTCCCTCCCACTCTACCTGAACAAAAAATGTCCTCTGGTGAGGATAAAAAAAAAAAAAAAATTCAGTGCCTTTCACAGTCCAGGCCAGTCTCCCTTCCAGACTTGACTCATACTGTCCCTCCATTCCTGGCCATTCCCCTGAGTACGTGTCCCCCAGTCCCTGCTCCCGGACACGCCCCGCACTGTGCTCCCTCCACGCTCCGTTCATGCTCTCTGCTCAGCCCCCTGTCCTTCCTTCCTCTCCTCAGTAAAGCTCATCTCAACCCCTCCCCACGACATTTGCAAGACATTCCTCCAGCTCCTCCCTACCCAGGCGGAAGAAATCATGTCCTCCCTGCGGTCCCCGCGGCACTTTGATCATGATCTGTGGGGAAAAGCAGCAATCCTTTCAGGGGGTCTGCACCCTGCTTGAGTGAGCGCTTCCTCCTCGTGGCCTTAGAGTGTGAACCTGGACCAGCAATACCGGCTTCACCTGGGAGCTTGCTCGACAATCAGTACCAGCCCTGGCTGGTTTGGCTCAGCAGGTAGAGTGTTGGCCAGGGGACCCAAGGGTTGCAGGTACAGTTCCCGGCCGAGGCACGTACCTGGGTTGCAGGTTTAATCACCAGCCCTGGCTGGGGTCATGCCAGAGGCAGCCGATTGATGTGTCTCTCTCACATCTATGTTTCTCTCTCTCGCTGCCCCCTCTCCCTTCCACTCTATTCAAAGGAAAAAGAAAAAATATCAACGGAAAAGTATCCTTGGGTGACGATTAACAACAAAAAACCTCATGAAATCAGAACACCAGACTCCTCCCTAGGGACCCTATATTAGAAACTCCCTTTAACACTACCCCCCAGGTGGATGCCGATAAACAGTGTTCGAGAAGGTTGTCCTCAAGGACAGAGACATGTCTTAGTGAGCCTGCATCCCTTCCCAGCACCCAGCAGTTCATGTATCCCCTCAGCACACAGCATGGATCCCAGATGCTGCCTGTAGAGCAGAGATGTAGACCCTAGAGTAGTTCCAGTGCGGCAGGCGCTCAGCACCCCACAGTTGAGCTGGGAAAAGGCCAAGTCCACTGCAAGCCTTGAAAAGGTCTTATGATCAAATCAGTCTGAGAAACAAAAGACTGGAAGCTGTTCACTGGACCCCTTTACGCGGAGGCTTCCCAGAGCATTTACACCCAAGTGTGTCTTGTGACTGCGAGGGGTGCAGCTAGTGTGGCCCAGACTGGCAGCATGGCCCAGACTGACTCCATCGTAGAAACTGTGTATTGGAGTACGCGGGGCCCATTTGGTGGGACTCAGGCTCTTAGAGACATGCACTGGGAATCGTCGGTCTGCTCTCATAAGTTTGGAGTTCATCTTTGTTTGGCCTGGTGACAGTGCCTGCATTGTCTTATCTGGTGATTCAACTATGGAGCATCTCTCTAACTTCTCTCCTCAACTGGATTGTTAGAGCAGAAGGGAGAATCTTATGCCCATATGTTTTCTTAGTCTCACTTTTCCACTGACACTCAAGCGGTATTTGTTGATGATTGTTCTGTGTCCGACCCGCAACCAAGCGGAGGCTGATGGCATGGTGAGCACTAGATAAACATCTAACTGACCAGTCCAAAGGGTTGCAGTGTGGGAAGGACATGTGAATGGGGACTGTGTCCTGGCGTGGCCGTCAGCTGTGTTGATTTCGAGCCGGTCACTTACCCTCTCCAGGCACAGTGTCCAGTTGATCTGCCAGGCATGCCCGCTGACGCCGCCTCCTGTGAGTCTGTCCGCAAGCTCGCGACGCCTCGAGTAGGTGTGAGACGCCATGAGAGACATGGGCACTTACTTTTATGGAAAAGTCTATACTCTGTTTTCCAGAAATAGTATTTGAAAATTAGAGAAAGTCAATATTCTAGAATAATTTGGAGAAGAGTCACCTCCAAGGTCATGATACAAAGGCTTCTTGAGGGAGATTTTTCAGGCCTGAAATTGTGTGATCTGTAAAATAATGGGAACAATATGTTCCCCTCTATTGTTATTCATTCCAAACTTGAATAAATCTGAGGATATTTAGCCTTGCTAATTTTGAAAGTAGCTACCAGAAATATAATTAGATGATAACCACCACAACAAAAGAATTAAAACGTGCGTTAAACTCAAAAGCCTTGATAACACTGGGTTGAAAACCAGTTTCTTATCTTACAGAACATGGTTTTTCCAAGCTGCTCAAAGCACATTACACTGATTACCAGAAATGTTAATACCCTCATTTTATGGAAGGTAACAGAAGTCCCATGCGGAGCCAGCCGACCTCAATCCCACCAACATCCTGGCCAGGGCTAGACGTAGCTCCCGGACCGCATGTTCCCGGAGTGGCCTTCTCCCCACCAACAGAAAAGCGGTGTTCACTTTCATCTCTAGTCTGGTCGGTGAAAGTGGTGTTCCCTCTGAAATACGGGTATATTTACTAGATGCTGTGAATTGTGTGTCCCATACCGACACGTGATTTTCTGAAACCTGCAGATAAACAATGATAATTGGAAATTGACAACGTGCTTGGGCAGATTTGAAACACTGTAATACTTACAATAAGTCTGGATACTTCTCGTGATAAGCAGCCTTCACTTCCCCCAAACCAGGGCCCATGATTCCTGGCGATTGGCTGGAATTAATTACGAGGTCCATCCTGTCACCCTCAGTGACTGGGCTCCGGGCAGGTCCGAGGACTGCCCAGGTCTGCAGCCCGGCTGAAAACGGATGGAGCCCGTGCATGCTCTTCCTCCCCAGCCCACATCTGCTTCCCAGTTCCTGGCAACCCCAACTGCCTGTGCTTCAAACTCCATTTCCATCTCAATGAGGTTATGTCCAATGTGATTGTACCTTCCCTGGCAGGGCCCATCCGCCAGCCTTGCTCTTTTATCTCCTCCCTCGGCCTCTTGCATCTGAGGACTTGTAGCTCCGTAAGATCTACCGAACATTAATATTCACTAACCTGCTGCAGGGAGCTATGCTTCACCGAGCGCATTTTCACCTGAAAGGAGTTGTTTAATATAAACATTTGCTTAATATTCTGTACATTTGAAAGTATTTTATCAGCATCGGTGTAGGACCAAAAGTCATTTAAATTCAATGGGAACTGATTATGCACCAAGAATCGGTCCTTTCCAAAAGAGTGTGTTTTCCCCCAACTATAATGTATACATTATAAAACTCACTTACACGGTTGATGGGAACACTTTGTGGACAAACCCGCAGCCCGGCATTTCATCTGACTGAGTATTCATCAGCTCTGACGCTGGTGTTAAATGGGGAAAAATGTTATACAATATTGCTTTAAAAACTGTCTAAATATAATTATCAACATCTTTGGAGTGATAATAATTATCATAACAAGAGCTCATCAGAGGAAACACACAGTTTGATGAGGATCCTCTACTCCCGAGTCCCTGCCCCCTTGCAGAAAGGATGTCGTGAATGCTTCTTCTTAAAGAAGCCAGCTCTCCGAACTCTTCTTGGGCTCCTCTACAATTCTTCTTTACGTGTGTCTCTGTAAACTCAGTATCCCAAAGAGCTGTTAGAGAGACAAGTAGCTCCAAGAAAGCTTGCAATAGATGAATGGAAAATGAATTCCTAAGTGGCTACTGAAGTTTGTTAGAGTTACATTTTAAACTTTTTTTAAGTGTCATTATTGTGAAATATAACTTACCGGAGAGGGAAATGTGTGTGTGTGTATATGTGTGTGTGTGTACATATAGTAAGCAGAAATCTATAGGGTGGGGCAAAATAGGTTTACAGTTGTTCACATAGAAAATATTACCATAAATAATAAATAATAATGTAAGAATAAACTGTATTTTGCATACTCACAATTGTAAATCTACTTTTACCTCACCCTGTATGTGGCCTCCATCTAGGTCAAGCACCTGCTATGTACCTTCTTGACAACAACTCCCCCATCCCATAGAATTCACATGTCCTCGAGCTTAGCTGGAGTGTGCTCGTTCTCAATTCTATGCAGGATTCTGTTGATACACGGATTCATTTGTCAATTCTAGTAGGGAAATTTCTGTTTGTGGAGATTCCTAGTGATGTTGCTATGCGTATTCTCATTGGTATGCCATACAATTCTGTCTCTGGTACACATACTTGAGAGTATGATTGCTAGGTCGTAATATTTGCATTTCTTCACTTTCATTGGGTAATACTCAGCTGTCTTCCGAACTGGTGTTACCAGTTACATTTCTAGCACAAGTATATCAGGGTTCCCACATCTTCATCAGTACTCGGCGTTGGCAGACTTCTACATCTGAGCCCATCGGCCGGGTGTGGCATGTTATTGTACTATCCTATTTACTTGCATTTTCCGGATTATGAGCGAGATTAAGCACATTTTTGATTTGTGAGCTGTCTGTCTGGAATTCTTTTGTGAAGCGTCTGTTTAAGTACTTTGCTCGTGGGTTTAGTGGTTGTCTGTTCCCGATAAAGAAATGGTTTCCATGTTAAAGTAGCCGGCACTGGAGCGGATATGGAGCTCTGACATAATTTAACCATGATAAAGACAATTAATTAGTGTAAACTGCCTAGGTTGAGCCTACTGTGTCTCAGATTCTTATGAATTTCTACAGTAAAAAAAGTAGGGGTCACTTAAAGCGGCCATGTGGGCCATCCACTGCAGCGCCCAGTCTTTCCCTCGAGGGGGCTGCTGCGGAAGGGCCCTGGCTCCTGCAGGGGACATCTAGACCTGCAGCGGGACCAGCAATGCATCTCCTAGCGCTCCAGGAAACACATCCCCTCGCAGCCACGGGCCGGTGTACTCACAGCACCCTGGAAAAATACCAGAAGGGAATCTCTCGGACATTCAAAACACTCATTAGTGTCTGACAGTAGAGACAGTCAAGTCCTAATTGGCAGCTAACCACATACATGATTATTACATTGAGTCAGACCATGAAACAGCCAGTCTGAAATGTTTAAAAGAGGAACAGTTTGGGCAAGAATATGCCCCACTGGCTCTCTGAGAGATGCTGCTTCAAAGGGTCCAGACATCTTCAAATGCTAGGACTTGCTGGGAATCTATCTCCAGTGATTAAATACTTCTCAGATCTGCTTGTGATCCCGGAATTCACACATTCCATCTGTGTGTCTTGACTTCCAGCTCCCGAGGGGAGGGCATTGGTCACTCTAACAGCCCTCTTAAAGAATGTGTCCCTTTCTGGCTACAAAGCTTTTCTAGACCATCTCATAGGCCGTTTTCCAGCTTATGAATCCTGCAGGAGGGTAGGTGCTGACCGGGCTCCTGGAGGCGCTGGGGGCTTGCGTGTAAGGACCCCTCGCAGCTCTGCTCACTGAGACCGCGGCCGTGGCACGTGCTCTGCGTCAGGCTCAGGGCAGAGCCATGACAACCGGAATCTTAGAGCAGGTGAGGCTGCACGGCCACCTTCCTGCTCACTTGTCCTTTGGGACAGAATCAGTTGACTTGCAGCTGCGCATATGGCAACTGCCATCATAACATAGTAACCATTCCCTCTGCCATGGTAACCAGAGAAGCAATGCACTGGTAGAGCTGGGTTTATTCAATAAATGCATAACACATGGGGGGAGTGTATTCCCTCCCTCCCTCCCTCCCTCCCTCCCTCCCTCCCTCCCTCCCTCCCTCCCTCCCTCCTTCCCTCCCTCTCTTCCTCCCTCCCTCTTTTCCTCCCTCCCTCCCTCCCTCCTCTTTTAAAGAAGCATTTGAAATCGCAGCGGAGAATTAAGACCTTGTCTTCATACACACCTCTCAGATCTTTCTGTTGAGAGGGGTGCTTGGAATTTCTCACATATCTTGTTCTACTTCATTTCTGCTGCAGCTTCGTTTTGTTTGTTTTTGTTTTTTTTTACCTGAGGACATTTTTCCATTGTTTGTTCAGGTAGAGTGGGAGGGAGAGAGAGGAACAGAGAGAGAGAGAGCGAAACATCGACGTGAAAGGGACACATTGAGTGGCTGCCATTCGCATGACCAACCAGGGCCAGCGACAAACCACAACCAAGGTACATGCCCTTAGCGGGAACCGAACCCAGGTCTCTCTGGATCACAGGCCGACGCTCCAACCGCTGAGCCAAACTGGCCAGGGCTGCTGCAGCTTCTTAATGGAACCACATTTCTTTTACAAATTTCAGGAGAGTTATGTTGTTCGTCCCTGAATGCATTGGATCCAATTCCTTTTTTCTCCAAAAACCTTTGAAATTGATTCCTTTCCATATTGTTGCTAAATTCTACACCCAAGGGGTAGCTCTGTGATTAGAACTGCCCTAGTACATCTGCCGTCCATAGACAAGTAATTTGGCTCAGTAGAGATAGAATATTGGAGGCGTGGATTCTGTCTCGTATTTTAAGGAGAGTGTGTGAGTTTTGCTCCCGTGTTCCCGTTGGTGGAGTCGTCTCTCCTTGTTCGGCTCCACAGGGTAATGACATCATGTTGTCTGTATCAGAGTAGCACAGAAATGCTTGGAGGGAAAAGGGGGAGAAAAGGGAGATATTTTCTGTGAGAAAGCATTGCCAGGGGCTGTTTCTTCAGACTTGACATAACCTTGTTCCAGGAAAAACCAAGCCAAGAGTTGAAAGGACCAGTAACCGGGAGTAGGAAGCATGAAGGTGGCGTCCGCCCTGTCCTGCTGTCGTCTCTGGGCCGGACGGACCGGGGTCGTGCTGGCCGCGGCTCGAAGGCCTCTGCTGCGTCCACGCCACATGCCCAGCTCTGCAGCCTGCTCTCCGGGGCCGTGTGCACCACCAGCATCTCCTGCGCTCCACGTGGCGCTTTCTGCGCGTGGCTTTGCCTTCCTGCTTCTGCTCGTCGTACAGACGACACACATGAGGGCAGTTTCGTGATGTGAGAAAAATGCCAGGAAGCTGTGAGGTGCCTTCTCCTTGCCAGGCTTCAGGGATGTTACAGCAGGGACGACGCTGACAAGGAGTCACAAGTGTTCCCAGTCCTGACGTGCGCAGGAGCCTGGGGCACGTGGAAACGAGACGTGCTGGTGGAGCCCTCGAGACTGCCACGTGGGGGTGGCTCATCTTCTCATCTGGACGTCACTCTACCCTTTCTTGAGGGGGGCACCTCCTTCCTGAGTGGGGGCACCTCCTTCTTGAACGGGGGTACCTCCTTCTGGAATGAGAACACCTCCTTCTTGAATGGGGGCACCTCCTTTGCATGTGGACCCCAAGCAGCACTTGGGGAGCAGACACGCACGGCCGGGGCCATGGTGAGCTGGTGGGCTGCTCACTCTCATCACCCTACTTGCAGACACTGAAGGGCCCTGTTTCATGAGCCCTTCACTCCTCGAGGCCTGTGAATTCTAAAAGTGAACAACATCCTTGTTGGAGGTGGTCAGAAAGAAGATGACAGTTTTCAGAGAGGGGACGCAGGAGATCCCATCACACACAGGTGTGCCTTCCCTCGCACCGCATATTCCTGGGCAGTTTCTCTTCTGTTCACTTCTTGAGACTTCTCACTGAGGTGCTCAGGTCAATGCAGGGCGGCACTGCTTGCTCACGTCTCCTCACCAGTGCAGAGTTCAGGAACAGATGTCAGTAACGCAACCTGGAGTTATCCCGCTGAGCCAAGAGGTGCAGTTCAGAACTCTGCTCAGTACAACAGCAGGCGCACACTCTGCCGGCTGCTCAGAGCTGCGGAGCGAGATGGAGCTGACCGGCCTTCCTGGTCCGGGCGCGGCCAGTGATGGATCCCTCCTTTTAGGGTGAGGCCACACTCAGCGGATGACTTTGTCCGGAAACTTGGACTGTTTCAGTCTTCCTGGGACCCCCCCTCCTGCCTCTAGGGAAGGGTTGCTGGTGCAGGAGGGCTCTTTTGGGGGGAAAACACGGTTCCTTCTTTGTCTCATCCCAGGCCACCTCCCGTCTCTGCGCCTGGCCCTTGCATTCATCAGGGGTTCTACAGATTCGTCCTGGTGAACCTCTCATCTCTGACCCCCGCTGGTCCCAGGGTGTGGAAGCAAGAATTCTGAGATAGGCCCCAAGAGTCTAGCTTCCTAGGAGTGTCCCTTGACTCTCCTAATTGGGTTGCATGAGATGACAAGGGTGGAGAGATTCTGCAGATATCAGGTCTCAAATTAGTTGGTTTTGAGTTCATCAAAAGGAACATCATTGTGAATGTGTCTGATCTAATCAGGTTGCTTTCTTAAAAAGCTGGGCCCTTTGTAAAGGAAGGATTGGAAATTCTTGGAGAATTAAAGAGTCAGAATTAAACTCCGGAGAGGGCTATGGGCCAGCACCCTGAGAGCAGTCCTGGGTGAGCGAGAAAACAGTCTCCCAACAGCCCGAAGGAACCCGCAGATGGACTTTCTCTGGTCGAACCTCGAGGCAAGTGCAGATGGCCAACCTCTTGTCTTGTGAGGACCCAGCTGAGACATAGCGGACTCCTGACCATGGGACCTGCGAGAGCATACACGGAGCTGCGTTAAGTCACCGGATGTGTGGTTATTTGTTACGTAGTAATAGAAAGCCAGTCACCAGGCCAGATGTGATACAGGGTCTAGGATTGTCCCCTGGGTCCTTCCTGCCGCCTTCCAAAATCAACCAGGGAATCGTTTTGTGTGAGAGTCTCACTGGTTTTGCCTGTGGGAAAATGAATGTAGTGAAACAGTAGTAACAGCAGAACAGTGATAATATCGGAGGAATTCGAGAAACATCAGGACTCATATGTCGCTGTACTTAGGTCTAGTCCGTGTGAGAAGATAAAGAGACAGAACCAGGCCTCCTCACCCCGTGGGGCAGCCCTGCGTTGGTTCAGTGGGCGGCGCGTGGCCCGGCCTGGGGGCACCAGTGATGGGGTCTGTGAGACCCGTCACAGAAGGGGCCCCACTCCCCCAGGCCTCCTGGAGAACGCTCCCACTCGCAGGTGTTCAATCAGCCCCCCTCCGCTCCCCTCCCTGTTCCTTCCCCGCATGGGGGCCGGGCCCCCCCTGGAGGGAGGCTGCTTCCTTCAAGAGGTTTGGAAGGAAACCAAGGTTCGTAGTCACGTGCTTTCGGAAAGGCCGAGCCGCGAGCCTGTTCACCGCGCACGTTGCTCTCCTCGGGCGGGTCTCCCCGGGCGGGTCTCCCCGGGCGGGTCTCCCCACGCCTGGCGTGGCGTTTCCCCCCGTGAGCGCAACCGAACCCCTCTCCTTCGGAGAGATCTTTTCGACTTGTATTTTCATTCATTCTGAAAAATGCTAATAATAAGGATTTTACCTGTTTCATGAGGCTTTTTGAGAACGTTCACCTGTTTCGTGAGGGTTGAATGATACTGCGTGAGCAGTTCCTAGTGCCCCACGGCGCCCCGCACATGCTCAGTAGATACTAGCCACTCTGCTATTCTTGCTATGGAAACTCTACCTCGTGCTAAAGAGAGAGTCCTGGCTGCCCCCCGCCTGTGTCACATGAGACGCTCACTCAGCGTCCCGGGGCTCCCAGGCGGCCTGGAGTGGGGGGCTTGGCGGCCAGGGTGCAGCTGGAGGGCCCGAGCTCGCTGAAGCCACACGGCGGAGCCCCGGCGGCCCGGAGGAGCTGACCCACGGAGGGCTGGGATCGGGGCGTGGGGTGGGGGCGGGGCGTTGAGAAATGTCTCTGTTTAGGGTTTTTTCTGGACTAATGGTGCTAGAAGGGAGGAGAACTGACCAGATGGTTATAAAATGTCAGAATCGACAAAGTCACTTTCTAACCTGAGAGTCACAGTTGATTATGAAGATAATGAGGTGTGGGTATTGAGTACCTAAAAGTATGCCAAATCAGAAAGAATTAGGGTTCCCATCAGGGTTTTCTTTCTTTCTGGGCACTCAGGAGAACTTAATTTAAATAATTAAGGGGCCAGTTACACACACACACACACACACACACGCACGCATGTGTCCATAACCTATCCTAAGAAGAGGCAGCTTAGCTGATCGTAAGGCTGGCGTGTGTGTCTGGGCTCTCACTGTCTGTTCACAGCACAGGAAGGTCAGCGGAACTCTCCTTGAAGACCTGGGGGGAGCCCGTTTCTGCTGTTCCGCCCGTGCATCCTTTGTGCGCGACATGTTTAGCCCTTCACGAGATGCCATCCTCGTCCCCGCGTTCTTCTGATCATCGGGTCACGAGCATCCCCGTTCCTGTCATCCGTGCGCCTCGCCCACGGCAGTTCCCGAAATAGAAGATCATAATCCCGGAGTGATAGGAAGACCTTTCCAAGGAAGATGAGAGACCCAGAGGCTGTAAAGAAAAAGTCTGAAGGATTTGACCATGTAAAAATGAAAAGCTTTGGTTCAGCAAAATCCCAGAAACAAATTCAAAAGATAAACTACACACCAGAGAAGCCCATTCTCGCCACACATCTGGCAGTTCACAGAGAGCAATTGCAGTCCGACGTGACAGATGAACACGGTGCAGGGAAACGGGCGATGTACTCTGAGGCAGTTACACACGAAAAACAGGAGGGCCCAGCGAGCCCGCAGAACGTCCGTTCAGTCTTAATACAGGTTGAAGATGAAAGCTTAGTACAGAGTAGAATTTATTGAAGATTAACATGACACTTCTGCCGTAAATAAAAACACGGTCAGCAAGGGAGCGAGTATTGGGGCGTACTCCTGGGGTGTAGTAGGCATCTCCTCGGAGTAGGGAGCAGCAGCAATGGCTAAGCGATGCCCGGATATGTGGCCCAGGATCCGAGCAGGGGTCCAGCAGGTGGAAGCTGTCCTGATGCCATGGGCCCCGCCTGTAAGTAAATCCAAGCAAAGAGTGACTCGCTTCAGTGACTGACCTCACACATGGGGGCATTTGAAAACAGTTACCTAGTGTTTTTGTTCAAGTCCGTGGCTAAAATTTTTCTTTGTACTTTTTCCTGCCTAGATGTTCTTTTCTCTTTCTTATCCTTGAAGTTTAATACCAGAATAACTTGGTGTTCTCCCAGGATATAGACAGTCCTTTCTAGCCTCAATCAAGTTTTTATTTCTTTTTAATTCAGCTATGTTTTCTTTTATTATGTCTAATTTCTCTTCTTCTCTCCTTCCTTCCCACTCCACCGACTACCAGTTACCGAGTTTGTTGATCTCTGTGTTATTGTGCTATGGACGTCTCTCTTATTATGCCATGTCTCCAGTCACTTTTACTTGGTGTCGGGGTTTTTGTCTTTGAGGGGGCTTGTGGCGATGTCAAATGCTAGAGACGAGGCCAGGGATACTGCTAAACACCCTACGATGCCCAGGACAGCCACTGTCACGACACAGAATTATCTGGTCCAGAACGTTAAGAGTGTCAAGGTTGAGAAACCCCACTCTCGGGTCGAGGCTGGATCCTGACAGGTCTGTCATTTTGAATGATTTCAGAGGACTGTGGAAGATACCCAGAACTTCTGTGGAGCCATATGTAGATAATATTTCCTCCTGTAGATGCTACTTTTTTGGTATTGATGTTAAAGCTGTTAGCCTTTAGGAGCATGTACATGCATATCTGGAACTCAAAACCAGAGATATCCTTCCACAGCTAGCTTATAATTTCAAGTAACAGATACCATAATGAACCCCGATTAAAATGTGATTCTCTAACATGCTAAGGGTTTATGCTATTTGTGTGGGTTACATTTTCCAGTTAATGGAAACGTAACCTTAAAATATTTTTGTTTCAACCTTTGTTTTTCAAAAAGGATGGCATTTTTCTGGCTGAGAGTCTTGCAGTGTCTCTGGATTATCAAGCAGGTTGAAACCCTGAAATTCTATATAAATATAGGAGAGAATTACAGTTATTAATATAATTTCTGCTAGATATAAGATTGGACTAAAATGATACTGACCACAACGTGTTTTCTAAAAGTGGTTTTTAAAATGTCAGTATCTCGTAATATTGAGTTTTAGTTATTCAGTGTCTGGCTGCAAGTTTTTCTAGCGTTTCTACCCCATTTACACACACTCTTACCAGGAGAGAGATTCCACGAGACCCATGACCTGACCTGGACCACTTCGTCCCTCTCTTCCTGTGAACACACCTTTGAGTGTTCTTCATTCTAATTGTCTGCAAAGTCGTTTCCATGATTTCCTTCAACATTTCATAGAACTTACAAAATCAGTTACTCGATTTCTGTAATAATAACCACTCTGCCCCTCCCTTTCTGTATCAAGGCTAATTTAAAGGGAGGTATTTAATTCAATTGAGTTTCATTGTTTACCCAGATTACACATGCATAATGAGATCTCAGTGGGGAAGGACGCTGAACGCCACCTTTGAGACTCAATCAGTACCTTGGGGCAGGAAAATATGATCGTCTAGCCATTGTGAGTCGCAGGTATAGACTTCGGATGGTCAAACCTGTAGTTTTTAGGGCTCTTCTCATTTCTAAAATGCTAACGAAAAAAAAAAGAAGTTTGCTGTAAGGTGGCGAAGACCTCAGGAGACAGCAGTTCCTATGGCCATCTCTGCCGTGGGGTGTGGGGTTTCTGTCATCTCCCAAACTCACTGCTACGCAATGAAGTGATGTGATGTCTTCAGTTCATTTTCCTTTTCCATGGCCATTTTTTTTTAATCCTCTTCCGAGGATATTTTTTCATTGACTTTTAGATAGAGTGGAAGGGGGAGGGAGGGAAGGAGAGAGAGAAAAACGTCGATGGGAAAGAAACAAATCAATTGGTTGCCTCCCACATGACCCCTGTAACTGAGATACATGTGCTTGACCAGGGATCGAACCTGGGACCCTTCAGTCTGAAAGCTGATGCTTTAACCGCTGAGCCAAACTGACCAGGACTTGATGGCCATTTCTTGATGTTCCCGAATATCTTCTCCACAAGGGTTGGAATAAAACACCAAGGAAACTTATACATAATGTTGTCTCTCTGGACAGTTTTGAATTCCCTCCCTCTCTCCCTCCCGCAGCAGTTCTACGGAGCTAATCACACTTGCGAAGCTTTTGAAAAAGTGAACAGTTACTTGGACCATACCACCTCGCTCACACCTACCCACGTTCCAGAGAGAGTCTGTTGGCTTACAACCCTGAAAGCACGCCGTGCCACGCTTTGCCACGCTGTGCGGTCCCAAGGCAATGAGAACGGCAGCTGGTGTGGTGAGTCTTCCGGTCACTGATGGACACTGTGCTGCTGAGGACCCTGTGATGAGCACGCAGTGTGTCTGTCGGCTGTGGGCTCGCACTGAGTAGGACAGCGTGCACAATGTAGAGGACAACACCTAATGAGCACAGAAGACAGCATCTGGTGGGTAGGAGCGTTGTCCTATCCCGACGTGGTGATGCAGAGGATGTGTCTGTCTAGACAACGGTCGAGAGGGACGTTCGGTCAGCCTAAGTAATGCTTGGGTCGCTCACAGCACTTAGGGACCGTGAACTAGGAGGCGAGAGACTTCCTGGCCGGCGCCCCGTGGCTGCCGTCCTCTCGGGGACAAGAGGAGAGGTGTGAGAGCTGATGAAGGTGAAAGTCTCCGAGTGAGGGCGACAGGTGCAGGGACACTGAGTAATAGGTCCAAGGCAGCAATGGACTCAACTGAACAAGGAGACGCGTGAGCTACACCACAAACATGCTTCCTGCCAAAATGTTTATCCTTTTTAAAAAGCTTAGGCCTGGCCCTGGCCGGTTTGGCTCAGCGGTTGGAGCGTCGGCCTGCAGACCAGAGAGTCCTGGGTTCGGTTCCCGCTAGGGGCACGTACCAATAAATAAATAAATAAATGAAATAAATAAAAAGCTCAGGCCTAAGGAAGAAAACCCTCAGTTGTCTGTACAACAGCCACTCTGATGGACGTCTTTTCTGGATAGCTGAGCTTCTAGCGTTGTGGATGAGGCAGGACTAATCGCAAGCAGCAGGTGACAGGACGTCATTCAGTGCGGGGTTGTCTGCCATCTTCCTGACGACTCCAGGGGAGGTAAGTTACTGGAGGCTGCAATATAGAGGAATGGCTAAGGACTTGTGCTAGGCCTTGAAACTGGACTAGAACTTGAATGGATGGTAGGGCTTCGCACGGATGAAATATGAAGTCAATTTTTCTTTTGTCCCTTTAGTCCCCACTCTCTGTCTCTGGAAAGGGCTCCAAGGAGATGGACCACCTGGGGGTAGAGAGTCCAGAAAGGGGTCAGACAGAGATGCCAAAGCAAGTTCTCTCATCCGCACCGATTTTCTCCGCCTCCTTCCACCTCAGACCAGCGTGCTGCTCCCGGCCACCCTGTCAGGGCGAAGGGGAGAGCAAGGCGAGGGAGCAGGGCCGTGTCCCGGGCTCAGACCCTGGAGCCTTACTCGCCGGGTGACCCTGAGGAAATGTTGAACCTGAGCTGCTGGGGTTGACACCAGTAGTCACAAAACCACAGCAATGAGTCAGCGGGACATGCAGGCCATGAGTATTTTTTAAATCACAAAATCCTATGAGACGTGTCGCGAGTGTTAGCTCTCCACTGAGTGGCGAGATTCTTCAGGATCCTGGCTTCCTCTTCACAGACCTCGGTCCTCAGGGACCTGATTATGAGAGCGCACTGCTCTTTCGGACTTGATGTAATTCAGCAGCAACGGCATCGCTCTGATTATTACTACGTGTGGCTTAAGTCTCAGCACGGAGAGCAAGCAGTTGAGAAACCCCCTTCCCGGCATTTGCTCTAAGAAAGTATCTAAAAATGGGTATCATTTGGTTGATTGAGTGAAATGTGCTAGGAAATTATAAAACTGTAAATGGCAAGGCAGAGAGAGGGAATAGTAACCAGGCCAAGTCGGTCTGGAGTCTGTGGAGAGTCTGATATTGACAGATGACTGCCCATTTGAGCCTTTATGGCCTGTTAGGTTCAAGTGCACAGGCTGGAAACCCTTATCAGTCAAACGAGGTGGGTGGGATGGTCACTTATCCAAGACGAGTCCATCCAAACCAGCCTGTCTACCACTTCATTTACCAGGAGAAGGCTTGCTGTGTTTCACTCACAACTGTACTGTGCTCAGGCGTAACTCCAAACGAGAAAGAGCTCCTTGTTCTAATTGGCTGGAGTGTGACTCATCCCGTCCTCTCTCATCATCATCTAGCCTCATCCCTTTGAGCTCTTCTCCCCGCATTGGAGCCAGAATGACCCATTTAAAAGGCACACCTGCCCGGCCAGGGTGGCTCAGTGATTGAGCATCAACCCTGCACCAAGAAGTTACCAGTTTGATTCCCAGTCAGGGCACATGCCCAGGTGGTGGGCCCAATCCCCAGTGGGGGGCATGCAGGAGACGGCCAGTCGACGTTCTCTCTCATCGATGTTTCTATCTCTCTCTTCTTCTCCCTTCCTCTCTCTCTAAATTCAATGAAGAAAAAAATAAATAAATAAAAGGCAAACCTAACCACACTCCTCCACCACTGTCCCCCAGCCTTCTGGAATAAATCCTGAATTCCTCAGCTTAGACAACCAAGGCCTGTATGATCCGGTCCCCTGGTCAGTAGCACAGCCTTACACTTGCCAGTCTCTAACTAGCAACGTAGGCTTTAACAATGCCAGAGTACTTGAAGTGCATGCACCCCTTGCCCCTCACCATGGCACTCCCTGGTACCTCCATGCCTTTGCAACTGTTCCTTATTGGAACACTTTTCTGCATTCTCCTTACCTGGCTAGTCTTCCTTGCTCATCAATACTTAACTCAGACCTTTTCTGACAACCTTCCTGATAACTCCAGGTGGGGTACAGGGAAGGTTGTACTCTGTGCTCCCCCAAAACTGTGCATGCCTCTCTTATGGCGGTGCATCGAAGTGATCTGTTTCCGTGCCCTTTCCCCACTAGAATATGGTTTTTTTTAAATACATGGACTGCATTTTGTTCACCTCTCAGCCACGAACATGAGCAAGCCTACATAGTAAGTGTGTGTCAAACTGAACCATCAATGTGTCTCTAGAACATCCCTACAACGAGGCCCAGCTGTTGGCCCAGGATTGGAGGTCTACTTTGATTACTGGACAAAAAAGGAGATTTGAAGTGCTTACCAAGATGATATGGATACGCTAATTAATATCTATGTTTTTTGTTGAATAAATATCCCTATGTTTCGAAAGTCATTTTTAACGTCTTCTCTGTTCCTTGCATCGTCATGGGCATCGTGGGGCTAACGGTGATCGGCAGAACAGCTGCCCCCAAAGGGTTATTGCCTAGGGCATGAGGTCAAATATCAGTGCTGCAAGAGAAGTCCCAGCCTTGGGTCTCAGCGAACAGCCAGATTGCATGCTCCTGAGAGGCAGGAGAGACTTGTAGGCTAAGGGGCACACCAGCTAACCTCGGGGGGTGGCTAAGCTTTGAAAAGTAGAGATTGGGAGGAGGTAAAGGGGGAGGGGGAGATGATGGATGGAAAGCAGAGGGTTGGAAACGCACCGCGTGTGTTTGGGAAACGAGCACACGTGATGTTCCCAGTTTGACCCCTAGTGCGACTCGCTTCCCACCACTTGCCCTCACCGCCCTACTCCAACCACCCAGCTTCTTCCTCTGGCCCGGTGGTTCACAATCCCAAGTATCGGCATCTTCTGGAGGCTCATCGAGCCCAGGGCTGGACCCCACCCATGCCAGCCGCTGCGTGTGTGCTTCCGTAGGTCGGAGGTGTGGCTGCCCTGGTCTGGGGCCCTGGTGGAAAACCACGGCAAAGCTCTTCCCTCGATCAACAGAGACAAAGACCTGAAGGGGTACTGCTCACTCGCACCCCGGGCACTGCGGCAGAGGGACCCGCCTTCACCCCGAGCCTCGGGCTCCGGACGAGCAGCGCCCCGGACACCCCAGCAACCCGCCTGCCCGCGAAGCGGCCGCCGCCGTTCGGGGTGGGGAGCAGTTAGTCTTCTCCCACTGTCCTGGAGAATGGGAGACGAACTTGAACCATCTGGTTCTGTGACACCCTCCCACACCACTGCTTAAAGGCAGCCGAACATATTTTCTCTTACATTTTGTCAATAAAATATTGCTCCCCGAGGCTGTCGGCTTGTCATATCTGCAGGCCGTAAACAAAGTCGGCGCAGGGAGGGGGCGCTGGCAAGGGGAGGGCCCCGGGCACAGGGCAGAGTCTCTAACTGGTGCCTCGAAATGTTTTTTAAAACTGGAAGCAGACTGTGCCCAGGCCTCTCCTGGCCACGCCGCCCTTCCTGCCCTGTGCATTCCGCTTCGCCTTGCGACAGGGAGGGATCAGTGTCCAGCATTTCCAACGGCCAGGTAGAGTGTGTACACATTTATTAAGATTAATTAAAAAGTAGCAAATTGTAAAGTACTAACATTAACAACCAGTGGAAAAAGTGTAGACATTTTGACAGTCTTTTTGAATTTCATTAAAAGATGGTAGTGACAGAAACCCCAGAGACTATTTCTACTTTACTAAAGAAATAGGTCACAGATTCAATTACAGTCACTGAAGCATGGACTCAATCTATCATGGCAAATTAAGTACATTTTAGCAACCTACTTTCCTTTAAAAATTTTATAGACACTTTCAGTGGAAGAAGGAAGACTACAGGAAAAAAAAAAGAAAGAAAAGCAATTGCAAAACCAAGTCCCGCCCTTATTACCACCTCAGCTTCGAGTAAGCATTGGGCTTATTTACTTTACCTGTGAGACAGAAAATCATTAAGAAGTACTCAGCTCTCGCAATGACTACTTCCCCCCCTTCAGGGTTTAAGGATGCAGATTTGGGACCAGTCACGGGGTGGGAAATAGCACCAGATTGGCATTGCTGGTCTTCCAAGGGGGCTTTGTTCCACTGGCTGAGCCCCACCCCCTTCTTTTAAGAGAGGACAGTTTGTGCTTCGCAGCTTTTGATGACGTTTTTTGCCTTAGACTCTCGGGGCAGACATATTGTGTTGGCTTCTGGAAAGAGAAATAATAAATAATAAATAGTGCTCCTTTGGTCTGTGGATATGGTTTAACCAAGTGCAAATACTGGGACAATGAAATACCCTCTCACGCAGAGCGACCTGGTTTCGTGTCGAAGGCTGGAATGGAGAAGGACCCTTGCAATGAAGCAGAGGAGCGTCCTGAGACACCGGAGCAGCAGCCCTGGGGAGAGGCCGAGGCCCCTTGGACAGTGAGACGGGGCGGGACACTCACGCGGGTCCCAGGACTCTGCTTGGCCCGGTCAGGACACCGCCGAGGTGCAGGCTTGGCTTTGTTCCTGAAGGACTGTGCTCCCAAAGCTCCTCTGCGGCTCAGCGCTGCGGTTCTCACCCTCCACAGTCCTGCCCTCCCCCGAGCCCTGGCCAGCCGTCCCTGATGCCCAGGCGGTGGGTGCAAAGGAGATCAGCAACTGCGTCTGCTCCTGAGAGAAGTGAGGGACAGGCTTCACGCGTCTGAATTCTTGCCCATTGCCCATTCGACAAGAGCCTGTCTCGAGTCAGGCCGAAGACTAAACTCACAGGCAGAAACCCAGGGAGCCTGATTTCTAGTTTTGGTTGCAAAATTGCAACTTCCTGAGGGGTTAGGTTTAACAGTAGCTATTAAGGCGAAGACCTCACGTGGAAAATACCACTCTTTACAATACCACATATCCACAGGTCTCCGCAGCCTGCTTCTTGGGGTACTACACCTCTCAGTTCAGAGCCGACCGGTCTGCTGACAGCATGAGTCCCTCCAAGCGCCGCGTGACATAAACACGCTGACACGCCCAGCTGTGTGCTGTGAACCGTCTGTGGGGATGCTCCCGGTGGCTTGTGTGACCAGAATGGGGAAGGACGGCAGCACACGGAGGCTGTAGGTTCTCCACGTGAAGCTGGTGAACACACGTTGGTGCTCATCTGTAGTAAGCATGTCTGGCTAAGCGGGTGCGAGAGCACAGGCATCTGCGAGCTGAAGGGGCTGCTGAGCCTCCCAGTGACATCGAAACGGCATGCCACCTGCACTGCGTGCCGCACCAGTTAGCTCTAGTAGTGGTGACACCTGTCGCAGCTCCTGAGCCCGAACCTGCACCTGCTACCATGCTAGTGCAGAAATCCTCAATAGCTACATATGCTTCTGAATTATCATGTATATGCTCAATACGATTTTACAGTGCATTTTAAATCATACTCGGTGCAGTGAGGTATGTCCACTCTGGAGGGTGCCTACGAGCTGAGACCAAAGGGGGAGCTGGTCTCTTCGCAAGCTCACTCGTCGAGGATGGAAAAGTCCCACAGTGCCCGGGTGCTCTGGTTGAACGCGTCTGGAGTGGGCCAAGTATTGGTAGTGGTGTTCCAAGGTTTGCAGTGAAGAGCATTGGTTGAGTATCATCGATTTACATTTTTTCTTTCTCATTATGTATTCTGAATCGGCGTCCGTTAAACTCCCTTCCGGCGTGACTCCCTTCCACCGCTCCTCCCTGTCACTTGTGAAAGCCACCAGCTTCTGACCGCGCCCTTGTTGCCGGGGAGGCGCTCTTCCTGGGTGGGGAGGCGAAGGGGTGCTGCGCCTGGAGCGCCCCCACAGGGCTCTGACAAAGCAGACAGCAGGTGGGGCGCCCGGAGAGACGCGTGCGTGGCTTTGCAACCTCCGGAACGCTGCTAAACCTCTGCGATCGATGCCGATCAGATAGGCATTTGAGAACAGCCCTATGAAGTCAGGAATCAGCGGGGTGATCTCTAGAAGTCCTGCAAGAGACAGCTCAAAACTCTAGATAAAATCCATCTCCCTCTTTTTTGAGTTTTTAAAAAAGTATAATCAGATGGTACACTAAGCCTTGGGAGAAGGTTAGACTCCGAAGCTAATTTATCCATGTTGAACACACACTCTGCCACCTGCAAAGTGATTTGGGGCTTGATTCCTTTGTGCCTCAACTTCCTCATGTGGAACATTGAGACGGTAACCACACCCCCCTCACAGGGTCGCTGTGAGGGTTGAATGACAGGGCGCATGTACACTGCGTGGCTCAGGGCCTTTGTCACGTGTGCTGCGCAGACACCACGCGCGTGGTCAGAACTGTTGAGGCAGCTCTTCTAGGTCTTCGGTGACATTTTGTTTTCCTGGCTGAAATGATGGGAGATGACAAAGCTATATTTCCAGAAAAAAGATGCTGACCTCTTTTTCTGGTGGACCATTGCCATAACAACATAGTAAAGTGGGTTTGGAACTGGAGGGCGGTAGCTTCCAGCTTGCTGTGAGTGACCTGGTCAAGTTTTTGGAAGTTTCTGAGACCCAGTCTCATTAAGTGCAAACATGGAAATTCTATATGCCTTTTGCACCCTTTAATGGGATTTTCATTAGGCCTTATGAAAAAATCTTCATGTTTATGTAACACTTATTTTACTAGCACATTGCTCATAAATCTTTGCATTTAAGCCTCATGCTAACACTTTGAGATGGAGACTATCGTTCCCAATTTACAAATGAAGAAATAGAAGCCAAGAATTTCCCGAGGCCACCAAACTTTAGTTAGCAAGTACGTACGTCTCCCAAGTTCAGCAGCGTTTCTGATAGAGCATACATGCATCATGTTAGATACACGGTACATGGGAACATACGGGGAACTTACAGCGAGTGATGTAAGAGGGATGCTGTATTATCCGGAGCGTCTCCCTTTGATAGTATATATAAAGGTAGACAGCCCAGAAGCAACAAGCTTTAATTATAAAAGTCAGTCACACGTCACTCATTAGCAGTGGAGTTGGTACCCCAACAGCTTCTGAATCCCTGTATCTAGTGTTGACGTAGGAGCAGCATCATACTATGATACCATGATTCCTTCTGTCATTTACCCTTTTGCCTTTGCTGGTTTTCACTGCGGGGTGGCACATAGCTGACCTATTAGGCAGTCATTCTTGTCTACCTGGAAATTAATTAGTTGATAATTGTCTTCCATGACAACAAAAACAAACAAACAAACAAACAAACAAACAAACAGTGAATTTGAGCTCATGAAGTAAAAGCAAGCTCTCTGGAAAGTAGACTACCAGAGTTTCTTGGTTGAGTTATTTCTGTCTGAGTCTCATTCTGCCTCCCCCCACGCCTCCTCCCTGAGCTCCCCCATCTCTTGATGAACTTGGCATAATAACCACACACAGCTGGACGGCAATGTGGTACGAGAAGAAGTACTCACAGCCTGGGATGCTAGATGAGCTTCAATTTGTTCAAACCACTTGTTGTGACTCTAGGCATCAGTGTGGAAAATGAGAAATTTAGTTACCATATAGATAGTAACAGCAACAGTCTTACCTTGAAATTTTGTAATATTTTCCAAGTTACTATGCACATTCACACACATTTCAGGCAATTTTTACAACAATTTGGTGAAATAGACAGGATTATTATTCTTATTACAGAGCAAACAAGCCTGAGATGTGGGGAAAATCTCTAACCTGTCCTCGCGCACAGCTGGTCGGGGCAGACTCATGCCTTGACTCGCCCTGTCTCTTTATGCGGACACTCATGTTTTGCCTGCCCAGGGTCACCTTTGTGAAAACAGGTCCCCTTTTATTTGGGGGACTCCTATGTTCCTAACTTCAAACATTTATTTCCAACTATCATGTTCTTTATTTTTTTTAAATATATATATTTTTTTACTTTATTGATTTTTAGAGAGAGAGAAAGGGAGAGGGAGAGAGAGAGATAGAAACATCGATGAGAGAGAACGTCGATTGGCTGCCTCCTGCATGCCCCCCACTGGGGGTTGGGCCCACAACCTGGGCATGTGCCCTGACCGGGAATTGAATCAGGAACCTCTTGGTGCAGGGTCGACGCTCAACCACTGAGCCACACCGGCCGGGCCCAACTCCCATGTTCTTATCAGACCTTACCTTCCCAGTCATACTTAATTGATGTAGGGCTGCACATCTGGCCTACTGTAGGTAAATCCTTCCCTAGGATTTTTCAAACTGGAAATAGGCGATAGAGTCAGGAAGCTTCAAAACTTAGACAGATGTGACTTTTATTATGTTGATAAAGCAGGTTTGAGAGGAAAGAAAAGTCGACAGAAAAACAGAGCTAGAGGAACATGAGCGAATCTTGGTGGCACTGAAGTCCTTGGGTCCAGTTGTTCCTAAGACTTCATCCCTTGGGAAAACAATTTTTCAATAAATTCTTTCTTTTTTCCCTACATTTCTGTAACATGCCCTCATATTTCTAAATGAATAAAGTAATATTCTTAAAAATCACCTTGATCTTCCCTAGTCGGTTTGGCTCAGCAGTTAGAGCGTCGGCCTGCAGTCCAGAGACCCAGGTTCGGTTCCCACTAAGGGCACGTACCTCGGTTGCAGTTTGTCCCTGGCCCTGGTTGGTTCATGCGGGTGGCAGCCACTCGATGTGTCCCTTTCACATCAATGTTTCTCTCTCTCTCCCTCCCACTCTATCTGAACAAAAAAAAAAAGGAAAAATGTCCTCGGGTGAGGATAAAAATAAATAAATAAATAAATAAATAAATAGATAAATAAATAAATAAATTTCACCTTGATCTGTGTAAAAAAGATGACTCAGGTTTTCATGTTTGGCCTGCTCAGTAGCTACTGATCTGACTGACCCACACAGTTGTGGCCATACTACACCTGGTACAGAGACTGGGACAAGGTTGCTAATTAGTTAAGCAGATCATACCCATTTAAGATCTTGCTGTCAGATTGGCTCATAGATAAGTGTTCCCTCCATTCCTACGAAATCAGTATCCTTCAAACCCATGAGGATAATTAGCTTTAATTTAACATAAGCAGATAATTACATCCCTAAACAAGTTTTAGCGAGATATCATTTCTCTGCTTTTAAAATCAAAGTTCTAAATTCTTAATTTCATAGGAATATTTTTTATTGGTTTAGAGTCCATAATATGGAGCCAAGATTGCCAGGTTTAAAATCTCAGCTCCAGTATTTACTCTCTGGGTAACCTTGGGCAAATTTCTTTATGCCTCAGCTATAGCATCTATAAAATGGGAGCTAATAATAGAGCTGCCTCTTATGGTTATATAGAGGCTAAATATGTCAACAGCTGTCAAGTGCTTTGAACATAATACATACTACCACAAACATAAGCTATTGTTATTGTTGTTGTTATTCAGTGAATTGTTATTTTTAATACCTTTCACACATGAAGAACTCACTATAATTATTATAAATGAATATGTTCAAGTTGTGCTTTTAAATATCAGGAGTTAAAGCATGACCTTTAAATCGAAGAACATTTCAACATACTTCTCAGGAGTTAAATGAAAGCCATTGAAAAACCTAGCTAATGGGTAATTTGAAGTTATTCTGTGTAAAGAGCATTCATGATACTACTGAGTAATAGAGGACTGTTAAAGGTAGAGAGATTTAGGCAGTTCCTGCAACTTCCGTATTTAAGATAAGGTATTTCTAAGGAGTAGGAATTGAGTATACGGTTACAAATTCGGAGACACTCTCTTCAGTTTGAGCGATGTTGAGAGCACCCTGGAGATGGAGAGAGATGGAGAGTAACATATGTCTGCATCTCAAACACCAAGCAGCATTCTTGAAGAACAACAGCGACCTGTTTCATATTAAATATGAGAAAGATTGTTATTTTCTTTTGACTTTACCCCGCTGTCACAGAAAACTGGCGACGGAGTTCATCGAGTCTAGTGCTGAGATAAGAATGACATCCAAGACCGTTAACTAAAGATGTCCATGCGTGGAGAGAGGGGACCCTTTCCTGTTGCCCTTCTTTAAAGTTCAGAAGCATCGTGAGTTCACCAGAGTGATTTCGTGTAGAACTTCAGATACTAAGAAAATGACCGGCGTGAATTCTTTTCACATAGAATAAGAGACCTAAGAGACCTAAGAGACTCAAATTAGTGATTACCACTGAGAGGCTAGCGAGAGAGAAGACGGACCTGTGCTCTGGGCTCCTGTGCTTACGTCTAACCCTCGCCGTGCGAGTTAACTGTCATTTCTATGACACCGCGGGCTTCATACAGGAAAAACCGTAATGCGTGGACCATGATGCCCAACTAGCCACACCCAAGAAAACGTCTGTAACTCCAGTGTCCTCTGTCCCTACGGCAGACGTGCTTGGTAATGTCTGCTGGACCACTGCATCCCGGAGCAAACCGGAGGGTATTCTTCATAAGGGTTTTCTTTCCAATTCAGCTCCATTAAGCAGCGGCAGGCCTTGCATTTCACAACTTTTAGCTCTTTTGTCAAGTGAAGCAACATGTTAGATTTGTGTTTGATACTACCCAGTAGTCTGCTGTGCACGTGGGGCTAATGAGCCAGTCCTGAAAACAAGCGCTATGCCCAGGCACACGATTCAGGGCACAGTTCACCGGGCACCGCGTGCAGTGCTGCTGGTGAGCTGGGAGACTGGAGATCAGCGGCGGAAGCTGATAGGTCGGTGCCAGGAGGCGGGTAACGACCTCCACCCATATGGGAAGGTCAGTATAGAGCCTGTTTTCTGGAAGACACTCCTTTCGTAGCTACTTAAAACTACAAGTAAAATTTCCAGCAATATAGTTCTTACATTTGTGTAGCACTGTATTAACAAAGCCTTTCGTGTACACTGTCACCTTTAATTCTCACAGAACACTGCGAAACAGGTGGGCCTTACCCCCCAAGCACAGGTACTGAGGACACTGTGGCGGGAGCAAGAAGCGGCTGGTGGCCAGACTGGCCTCTGAGGGTCCCTTACAGCCCGTCTTCTTGTAGCTGCTTCTATAAGGGAGCCAGCAAGTTCCAACCCCAGAACATTTTCTTTTTTCTGCATTTTTTCCCCACCTGTAGCTTCTTTTTAAACTTTTTTAAAACATTTTCAAAATGTTATTTCATTTTTCATTTATCTTTGTTGTTGAAGTATTACAGGTGTTCCTCATGCCCCACCATTGATCCTGCTACAGCATCTCCCCCCACCCCCACACTATTCTCTGTGCCCATCGATTATGCATGTAAGTTCTTTGTTGTATCTCTTCCCACCCCCACCGCCCCTTCCCTCTGAGGTTCCTCACTCTGTTCCCTGTAAAAGTCTGAGCACTGCAGGGCTATGAGTACCCCCTGCTTCCTGAGCACCGCAGCTGAAAATCCGGTATTTACGTTTCTAAGGCCGATGCCTACGGCCATCTTCAGAACACTGTGCGATAGACTGTACAGCAATCCAGATAGACCTAGAACCTCACAATTTCTTATTTAGTCAAAGAAACAATGTCTTATACTTTATTAAATTCCATGAAAAGCTAGATGTATTTTATGATTTCCCAGAATCTGTTTCGTCCTTCTGGTGTTCATTTCGGACGATGTCGCTTAGAAATGAGAGTTTGGATGAGGTTGATGCTGTTCCCAGTTCAGGGAAGGGATTCTGACTGCATTAAGCCAATGAGCCAGGCCCATCTTCTTAGCTAAGACAGGTTAGAGGTGGACCTGTGATCCAGTCTGAGCCACTAAGAGGATGGATCACCGATGAGGAAACTTTAGGGAAAGATGTTTTCTCCTGAACAATGTGGTTCAGTGGGACCCCGTGGGACCTGGACCTGCTTGGATTATTTGATTGTCACAAGGAGATAGACTAGACCCTCTGAGGCCATGAGGTGCAGCTGGCTGATGATCCTAAGATCTCAAGGACTGGGCCCATGATGACATCCTCTGAGCAACTCAAATCTCTGAACTTCCCTAGTATGTGAGACAACACTTTCTCTTTATTATTTAAGCAGGTTTGCCTGGGTTTCCTCGCTTATACAAGTGCCTCTGGCCCTCCTGCAAGTGCATACCGGCTCCCTTCTGTTAGTCCTCCCCCCTTCTCTCTTCACCGCTCCCGTCAGCGGAGGATGAGAACTGGAGTCAGGGACCCGAGTTCATGCCTGCCTCCGGGGCTCACCTGCTGTGCATAGTGGTGAAACAGCAATAGTTAGAAAATAATATTTAACCTGCAGTGTTATCTGGAATATCACACAAAATAACAATGATAAAAAAAAACATACAAATATTAATTATCTTTCTGAAGACTGGTAATTTAATCTAGAAATGGTGGTGGAGCCCATTTCTCCCTGGTTCTTCCCAGAGAGAAATTTATAACGACCGGGCAGCAGACCCATAACCGGGAGACGCAAGGGCTGCGTGCAAATAGGTCACAGGTAGAACAACAACACTCAGGCTTTCCAGCGTCATAACTGTTTTGTGCGGGGCCTGATTTAGTGCAGTGTGGAACAGTCCACGGAATGAAACCATTGCGGACTTGAAGCAGCAAGCTATGATATGAAGAGGCAGAATTCTTACATTGCGATTGATCGTATTAAAATAATTTAGTTCAAAGTAGGCATCATTATAGCTCATCTAGAATTTTCTCCTAATGTGAGGAAATGTTTCTGCATGGCACGTTTGCTCAATTTTGCAGCAGCTGTTCCTGAGCCAGAGGCCCTTGCAGCCCCCTGGGGCTGGAATGCCAGGCATTCTGGAAGTTGGGCAGTGTCCCTTTGACCTCGCCATAGAGGGGGCGCGTGCCCTCGGCTCTCCGGTCTTGCCTGACTGTTGCCTACCCCAGGCGAAGTTGAAAACTGGTTCCCCCTCTCTGTTCTCGCAGAATGGAGCTGTGTAAACAAGGAGAAGGCCTTCCCAGGAGCTGCCCTGTGATGTGGAATCCGTGCCAATTGCCCCATCTTGTGGACGAGAGGAAAATAGCCGGACTTCTTTTCACCCACTTGGGGCCGATATCCCAGAACAAATTCAGCTCATTTTCCTTCTGTCATCTCTGTCACAGAATACATTTCAAATAATTCATTTTGAAGAAAGGCCAGTATCCCTCATCTATCTGCAACCTGACCTCCTTTCCTTACTGACGGGACCAGTACCTGCTAATTGCCTTTGCAAGTGCCAGACAGTCTGTTGCTGCAGGAAGGACCCAAGTCCTGCTGCCTGAAGGTAGGCCCAAGTCGGATCGCCTTTCTGCAGGTCTCTTAGCCTGCCGGGTTCTTCTCGGGAGCCTGGGGACCCAGTGGCCCGCACACTCCCAGCTGTCTGAGATGTCCCCCTGCGTCCCGACGTCCGCCCTCGGCTTTAGGCACTGCTTTGTGCATGGAAGCCTGTTCGGAGGAAGCGTGGATGCACTTCCTCTCCAGTCCACTTACTTATTCATTCATTTGTCCGTTTAACATTTATTCACTGAGGAACTTCTATACGCCAAACACTGTGCTAGGGGACAGGGAGACGGTGGTGTGCGAGGCAGCCGATTCTCTGCTCTGGCGGAGTTCACACCTTCGCTAAAGTTGACGCCAGGGACACGGATCACATAATCAGCAAATGTAGACTTGCACATTGTGGTCAGCCTACGAGAGGAGATTAAAGGTGGTGTGAAGCCGTAAAGGAAGAGACCTATGGGAACTGGCCTTTTCTGGTGAAGGGACATTTGAGCCGAGGTCTGTAGAAGCGGGACCTACGGGAGCGGCAAGGGGGTGTGGCGAGAACATTATAAGCAGAGGCTTCGGGTCTTGGGGGGAAGAGGCCCATGGCTGGGACCGCGAGACAGGAGAGTGTCCCGATGGGCTGCAGAAGCGGGCAGGGCCAGAGTCTGCCAGGCCTCGACCACAGGTGGGAGCTGGGCCGTCTGACCGCGGGCTTGCAAGTGTGGAGCAGTGCCCAGTAATCAGACAGGACCTGCTTGTCTGACATCCCTCTGCTTTAGCTCAGACCAGTACTTTCTGAATGTCGCTTCTCATTCTGGCCAGAAGGGGCTGTGGGTTGCTGTCCATCCTGCGCTTCTTCACGCCAGCCCTTGACTCACAGCTGCACTTGTGGAAGGTGCTGTAGAATTGCTCACATTACACTTGCTTTGTAGTGGGCCACTCAGGTGCATCCAGCACCCAACAGTGTTTGTGTCCGCTCCTGTCAATGCCTGTCGCTCCTCTCCAAGGGACAAAGACCAGCCTGCCTGGGAGCAGCCAGCCGGAAAGAAGCACAACACTGACACCTGGTGTTTGTGTGGGGCTTGAGCCTGTACCGGGTCCAAAGGGGGCTCCCGGCAGAAACAAATGCTTGAAAATGCTGGGCAGATGCCCGCAACACGTGTACGCACACACGCACACACCTGCACCCTCTACTGTCTTTTGTTTTGAACTTCTTCTGACTTTCCAATGATGTGCATGATAGAAGGCCAGTTTTTAATTTGATGTTTTCTTATTCTCAGTAATTGCCAATGGGATATGAGGTTCACATAATGGAAGGTTAAGTTTTGCCGGGGTTTGGGAGAAAAAAAAAATTGACAAGTAAATCAATGTTTACTTAGCATATATTAATACAGAGCATAGAATTAAGTGGGGGAAAAACTGTCACCTAACCTCAATTCAATAATGGTGATTTTATGGATGAAAAAATAATATTTGCATAGAAATGTATCATTTGTAAAGCATTTTAGCATACATTTTCACATTCCCTCAGTCATTCAAACATTTATTCCTTCATTTAAGAACAACTATTGAGTGCCTACTGTATACGAATGATTGGTCTAGGCTGCAAGGAATCTCTTGAACATGGCAGGGCAAGGACGAGAGAGTTCTCAACCAAGTATGCTTTGGATTCAGACTTAGCTGCTCTAAGCATCTAAGTCCTTGTGTGTTAATTGGCCAGTGATTATAACAGTGCCTACCTTATTGAAAGGTGGTGAAGATGAAAGAAAAAAAGTAAATGTAATACGTCCACTACAGTGTCTAGCATAAGTTACCTATGAACCATGGCTTTGCTAATTTTCATTTTAGGAAACAAAAGATTTTCCATTTGGCCCAGCCAGTGAGGCTCAGTGGTTGAGCGTTGACCCATGACCAAGAGGTCGCCAGTTCGATTCCCGATCAGGGCACATGCACAGGTTGTGGGCCAAATCCCCAGTGGGGGGCAAGCAGGAGGCGGCCAGTCGATGTTCTCTCTCATCGACGTTTCTCTCTCTCTCTCTCCCTCTCCCTTCCTCTCTCTAAAAATCAACAAAGGAAAAAAAATTTTTTCCACTTGAACATTCTTAGTGACAGGCAGGTAAAAAAGTGTGCATGTAGTTCATGAGTTTATCAGCCTGGGAAGATACTGGGGTTAATGGTTAAGTTGAAAAGGTTAGAAAAAAGAAACTTCTGTATCGAAGAAGTTTTGACATCATTCTGCAGGGAAATCTGAAGAAAATACTGTTCTCGGAGTAACGCTTTGGGAACACAGGTTATTGGGGTTGAACGTCGGGAAGGATCAGAGATGGGAAGCAGAGCGATCCGTTATGAGGCTCGTACAAGGGTCCTGGTCTGAATTAATCTGACATTGAAGCACAGCAGAGATCGCGGAGGAGGAGGCCCGTGAGGAGATTGCAAAGACTGAGCCTAGAGATGTTGTCTGCTCACTGTTTATTGGCCGTTTTATAGGAGAGCTGCATTTTCACCTACTGGACTCTCATTCCTTGGAAATTCCGAACAGAAAGGTCTGTTTCTTTTACAAGCTGGCTGTTGGTATTTTGTGGAGATTAAATTCTACTCCAGAAAATTCAGTGCATTCCAACAACTTATTTCTGCAGCGACTACTTCATCAGAACGAGTTGCCTGTCGGACATTCTTCTTTCTGAGAAGGACCCAGGAGGGACTTTGCAAACGCAGTAGGACGGGTCTTGTGTGTGGAGGTGCGGGTTTCACACCTCTCAAGAAACGGTCTCTAAAGATGCTTCTAGAAAGTGAAGAGAATTGAGTCTTTAGTGAAGTAAAAGTAAAGAGAACACTAGTTCAGAGATGGACACTCTGTTACCTCCTTTAATAAATACATATGAAACCTTTTGATCTATAGCAAATACATATTCTTATAACTGAAACATGGGTCAATGTTGATCACATGGACATAAAGAAAACCTTAACAAATTCTAAAATATAGGGTTTTAGAGAAACTCAAACCCTAGTTTCCAAATCATTTAGAAAAGTATGTAGCTCATTGTGGATATTTAAGTTATTAAACAAGAAAGATTTAAAACATTGAAATGAATTAAATAATTAACCTCAGAAACTAAAGCTAGCATCAAAACAATCAGAATAAAGGTATGAGGTAATTCATTAATGATGATGAAAGCTGAATTCAATGATTAGAAAACAAAATGCAATCAATAAACCAAAAGCTTCTTCTTCAGAGTGTCCACGTGACCCCATCTTCCCTGAAAGTCTGGTGGAGAAGAAACCTTTGGAATAAAGCAGAGGGGTAACTGTAGATGCTAAGTGTTTAGAAGGACACGAAGGAATATTTTGTGCAACCTTACGTCAATTTCAAAACCTAGATTAAGTACATAGTTTCCTAAGACCATGAATTATTAAAATGAGCTCAACAAAAGTAAATGTCTGTGCTATTGCATAAATTGTAAAAGAAATATAAACATTTGTCTAAGATACACCATTGAAAAAGATATTAGGATTATAAACAACTATTATGCTAACCTTGGTGAAAACAGATACATTTGTTGAAAGACACACCTACCAAAACTCAGAAGGAGAAATAGATAAACTGAACAGACCTTTATTTATTACAAACAGCTCTGAAGGTAATGGTGTTACACAGAAGTGATTTTTCATATTTGGAAATGTATCAGTAGAGGAAAAATCCCAGAAGTGGCGTTGCTGGGTCCAAGGGTTTAAACACTTGCAGTGGACAGATGTGAGCAGGTTTCTGGGCCCCCTCAGCTGCAGCTCCCCTGTCTATAAGTGAGGGTCATGATAAGCACGCCTGGTGGAGTGGTTCGTGCGGATTCAGCGATGTGCTATGTGTAAAGCGCTTGTTAGATGATACAGTGTTGTGAATTGCAAAGTGCTAGTGATGTCACTTTAAATATTGACTATCTAATGTTGTTATCAAAATTCATAAATACTAACCTGAGGATAGCACATACAATAAGACTTCAAGAACTTACCTAATGAACAGGTTGGAATTCTTTGCAGTTAGCATATTTAATTATGTGTTCATTATGCTATTAATTTGCTTAAAATGTGTTTTCCTCTATCATATGTTAAACACTTTACAATTTTACAAATTAAGGACTAGTGGACTACTCTAATGGCAAATTTCTTTTACTGTATAATATAACTAAAGCTGCATTTCAGCTAAAACAGTCCAGGTTGAAAGTTTTCCAAGGGTATAATGAGACAGGATGTCACCCAATGTGTTTTGGAGTGATTTTCATAGCCATTAGAATGGTCAGCAGATGTGTATCTAGTCCTAAAAAAGATAAATGTTTCAACTGGGAAAAATCCCAACTCAAAGAATTTAATTCTCTCATTATTAAACTTTCCATAAAACAATTTACAAATTGCTAAAATGTACATAAACACTACACTTTATACATTTCTATATATTATATGATAAATATCTAATGTATCTTCATCATCACTATATTCACTCAAAGATTAATATTTTTCCATATGCTCTTCATTTGCAGAATAATTTTAGAGGCCAACAGGTAGATGAAAATGACACTCAAAATAATAATAAACATCCAGCTATAATTAGCATCTTACAGAGCTTTCAATTTAGGAACTTTATTTGAATGTCACTAATAGAAGTCACTACACCAGGATTTAGGCCTCTTTGATATTCAGTTTTGATTATAAAGTACAGAAACAGAAATCATACGGGTAGGGTATGAAGGCATGTCATGAAACCCAAGGGCAGTAGGTACAACTGGTTTCCATGAGGGTCTGCAAATGGCAGATATTAATTAGTAGTTCTATCTCTACAGGTTTGATGGTTTCTGTCCTCTCTTTGCTGCTCTGACCAGCTTTATTTCAATATAATGGGTTTTAACTAGATTATTTTATTTATTTAAAAAAACTTTTTTTTCCTTTTATTGATTTTACAGAGAGAGGAAGTGAGAGAGAGAGAGAGAAACATTGGTGAGAGAGAACACTGACTGGCCACCTCCTGTACGCCCCCCACTGGGGATTGGGCCCAAACCTGGGCATGTGTCTTGACCGGGAATTGAATCAGTGACGTCTTGGTGCAGGGTCGATGCTCAACCACCGAGCTACACCAGCCAGACTTAACTAGATTATTTTAAAACAGTTGCTACTCCAAAGGGACTCTTCTTCAGTTTCAAGGAAAGAACTCTACAGTTTCTCTCTGAAGAGTTCACTCTGGAGCAGTATGGTCAATAGGCTGGAAGACTGAAGGTCCGAAGGTGTTTGAATTCTCTCTCTGGAGAGTAAGCTTTATTTGAATAGAAATGTGTGATACCGCAGCAAGAAGATGGTGGGTCTGGGGCTGACTCACTTTTCCACACATGGAAGTCGTAGCTGTCAGGCAAAACCTGAATCGACTTGTCTAAGACTTACCAAGGAAGGCTTGTCTGCAGAAACATTTTGGAAATCATCGAGTGTAGGTGGTAAATCTGTGGGAGTGAATGAAATACCCAGAGAAAGTATATAGAGAAGAACAGACAGCAAATAATTTGATAGATAATCTTGCTCAAGGTTCCCTACCCCAACACAGCTGGGGACAGGGGCTTCTATGCACACAGTTAATTCTGGGGGGGGGGGTTCTCAAAGTGCAGGGTGAGGCGCTGTTCCAGTGAGAGAAGGGGAGGGAAAGCCAGGGACAGGTTATTGTCTGCAGAGGGTGTCTCATTGGAGGCGTCCCGTGCAGCCTGTTGTTGCACCAGGAGGTGAGCACCAGAGGAAGTCGTTGGCCGTACTGTACAAAGGTCCCCCTCTTCACCTGCCCTGTCCCGAATACGTACGGGTGAACTCGTGGAGGTAACATTCCTATTGGTGTGACGTCACTGGAATAACTAGTACTTACCGTCATTTCACTATGTGCCAGGCATTATTCTAAGTACCTTCCTTGGAACATTTCATTTACTTTTTACAATCAACCCATGAGAAACCCCTTTGCTGAGCCTGCCAAGCCTCTGGAAGCACACCTCCAACCCGAGTGTGAAAGATTTGACCCGTGACCAGCTCGTCTCTGCCGGCAGGTGGACTGGGAGAATCAGAGGTGGCTGCTGAGGGGAGGAGAGTCTGGCACAGCAGGGCACGTAGGCTCTGGGCCAGTGACTGGCAGCCAGGTCGTGCCATCTGTAAGTAGAGGCTAGTGGGTAAGAGAGAGAGAGAGGCGGCCAAGGAGCAGAGGTGAGAGGAACCAACCTGAGAGATGGAAGGAGATATCTCTGTTATTATTTTCACATTTCCATGAAGCCTGGCTGTACTATGGCCTTGCCTCCCCGTGGTTCCCTTACACATAACCCTTCTCGTTTATCTGAGCTTCTGCTTTGGCTGCGTTGCTTCGAGCCCACGGCCACTTGCTGGAACTCCAGCTGCATTCCTGAATGGTACGTGTACATTATGAGGAGAAGATAGTTTGTCCGATGGGAATGGCCAAGGGCTAGGGATCAGGACATGGGTTTTGGTTTCAGCTCTGCATTAACTTGCGTGATCTTAGAGACACGATTTACCCTTTCTGGACCTCAGTCTTCTGATACATACATGAAAATAACATCGGTGGCCTTGTCTGTTTCACGGAAGGAGGATGTATCAAAGTAATGTATGCTTAAAACATTTAAAAGATTATAAAGCAATATATAAATGCAAATAATAATGATTACATTGGGCCAACATAAAAATAGTTTCAACGTACATCTTATATATTTTAATATATATTAAATAATTTTATAGTGTTAACATTTCTGAAAGTTTATCTGGCATTTTAATTTCAGTAAAAATTCTCAGAAGTGCTCCGACTGGTATGGGACTGAGAGACCATATGCCTGTCTCTCCAGCTGTAGTTCGTTTGGGGGGGGCAGGGACGTCATATTTTGCATATTTGCATTTTCCTTAGGACCAAGCACAACGTAGATGCTTATAAACACGTGTTGAGTGAGTCTCAGACTAAAAGGAAAGATGGATGGATGCTGTGGTCGGAAACTTCCCCTTCCGAGGACACTCGTGAGTCCCAGCTCTCTGAGACCGTGCACTGTAAGAAGGCAGCAGGAAAGATGTGTGAGGAGGTGTGCATGTTGCACGCGTGCACATGGCTGTCTCCGGCACTTCTCCCGGGGCCGTGCACGTGGCATCGCACATGTTGCACGCGTGCGCACAGCTGTCTCCGGCACTTCTCCCGGGGCCGTGCACGTGGAATCGCACATGTTGCACGCGTGCGCACAGCTTCTTCGGCACTTCTCCCGGGGCCGTGCACGTGGAATCGCACATGTTGCACGCGTGCGCACAGCTGTCTCCGGCACTTCTCCCGGGGCCGTGCACGTGGCATCGCACATGTTGCACGCGTGCGCACAGCTGTCTCCGGCACTTCTCCCGGGGCCGTGCACGTGGAATCACACATGTTGCACGCGTGCGCACAGCTGTCTCCGGCACTTCTCCCGGGGCCGTGCACGTGGAATCGCACATGTTGCACGCGTGCGCACAGCTGTCTCCGGCACTTCTCCCGGGGCCGTGCACGTGGCATCGCACATGTTGCACGCGTGCGCACAGCTGTCTCCGGCACTTCTCCCGGGGCCGTGCACGTGGAATCGCACATGTTGCACGCGTGCGCACAGCTGTCTCCGGCACTTCTCCCGGGGCCGTGCACGTGGCATCGCACATGTTGCACGCGTGCGCACAGCTGTCTCGGGCACTTCTCCCGGGGCCGTGCACGTGGCATCCGTGTCACTGACCCTCCAGCCGGACGAGAAGCGGTTTGGAAGCTGATGTCCCTGTGCCACCGGCGTGGCTATATTTAGGATGCCCTGTCCAGTGCTCTCTGTAGAACATTTTTTCCAGTCTTCTCAGACAGAAGGTGTTCACCACGTCAAGATTTTAATATTTAAAAATTTATTAATTTAGTGTTCTATTCGTCAAACAGACAGAAATCTAATTATACAGATACCCTAAAAGCGCCACATGTCCCTTGATGAAGATGGGTCATCTGCGCAGGCGAAGGCGTCCTGTCACCGGACGTGTGGGAACTGTGGCTGAGAACCCCCTCGGGGGCGTGAAGGGCAGTGGGAGCCTGGGTTCTGGAATCGGCACAGGTGTGAGACGCACCATGTGTTTCTTTAGCCCCTGTTGGGAATCATGCCCAAAGCTCCAGGAGTTTATGTTCCAGACCAGGGTCAGCGACCTGCAGCCGCAGGACGCAGCTGGCCTGTCACCTGCCCTGGCAAGCAGCTTGTTAGACTGGAACTAGGCCCATTCGCAAACCTACCCCTCCGGCTGATGAGTCACGACGGAGGCCGTCTGCCCTTTGGGGACAGGCTGCCGGTCCCCACGAGCCGAGACTGCAGAGTCCAGAGCCGCAGCCCGCTGCCCCTGCCTGCTGGGGAGTAAGGCATGAGAACTTCTCTCTCTTTATTTTTATCTTATTTTTAGTGTTTTATTGTTTCCAAGTCTTCCGTTCCTTATCTCTAGAGTAGAGATGTTAATCACGCTTACTTCACCGGATCGTTTGGACGGTTCCAAGTGACGATGCACGTGTGGTAATTCACAGCCTGCACCGGGCTCCGGCCACAGGGATCGTACCCAGCAGAGCGCGGGGGCAGGGCGAGCGAGGCAACGTGCAGGGAGGCTCCCTGGAGGAGGTGTGCCTGGGCTTGGGCTTGTGCTTGTGAGAAGTATGAGGACCGGAAGTCAGCGGTGCACTGTCAGCTCCGTTACAGGGAGCCAGAGGGTCCTCTCCTCTTTCCCCACGTCCGCCAAGTTTCGAAAGGCCAGAGAGATGTGCCTGTTAGTTAGTCACTTGATCCAGAGAAATGCGTGCCTCTGTAATTTCAATCTGCGCTTTCTATCACTAAGATAAACTAGTAATGATTTGCCAATAAGATGCAATTACAGTGCCTGCTGAGGTCAATATTCAATCAGTGGTTCCATTCTGAGTGCTGCTTTGATCAGTTGGTCAAAAATTTCCTTTCTTTAGGTGCTTTGTAAACCACGATTGATTGAGAGGTTTAGGGGTTTAGGATTGGGATGTGATTTTATTTTTAATCTAACTTTTGGGCAGCACTTCAAACTAGCCAAATGTGAGAGTCTCCCCTGGGGAGCCCCGGCCCACCCTGAGACCAGCCGTAGAACTGCTTGGCTTCATTCCTGCCTCCTCTCCTCGCCCTGCACCAGGCAGACTCTAAGTGTCAAAAATAAAGTAGGTCATGCTGCAGGTTTTGTGGGGAGACCAGGAATTCACACTGATCACTCCATAACAAAACTTCATGTATTTTTCATGAAACATTTGTTCTCTGTTCCTTCCTGGTGTTGTCCCTCTGCTGGCTTGCCTTTTTTCTCAATCTCCCCCCCCCCCCCCACACACACACACAGCCTCTTAGACTTCCTTCATCAACCAGAACAACTGCGCGCTCCCCTACGTTGGAAATCTCACTCTCAGTACAAAGCCCCCCCGGGGAGGGGGGACCGAACAAAGCTGCTGGTAGTCCTTCCAACATGCCCTTGGCAGCACCCGTCCAGATCGCCACGGGGGAGGTCGTTGGCTGATTTAGTGGAATAAAGCACGATTTGGCTGAGAATAAATTAAAATGAAATTGAGAAATTTCATTCTAGAGACCCAAGATGATGACACCTGATTGGATCTTGGTGTTCAGCTGAGTCATAGTCAAAGCAGACTATCCAATGGGCTGGGGCCTTCTCTCTCTCTCCCTCCCTCCCTCCCTCCCTCCCTGCCTCCCTCCCTCTCTCTCTCTGAATTTATCTACAAGTCTGATTTGAGCTTAGTTCAAAAGCAGAAATTTCATCTTGGTTTTGATATGGACTCACATTTGCTTAAGACATAATCAGGGGCTTAAGTAGATAGTGGCAGGACTTGTGAAGCTTAGATTTTTATTATTTTATACTTAAAATGTAAGCCTTGATTCAATAAAAAGGGGGGAAAAAAGAAAATTTAACTCTTTAATCCTTCTGGATTTTATTTTTCTAATGTGACAACATAACTTAAATTTAATATATATTAAATATATACATAGCTTTTGTCCCAGAAGTCTCTGATATGGGAATCTATTCTAATGAAATAATAACAGCCCTGGGAGTTGTATAAATGAGGACATTTATCAGAGTATTATTTGCCAAGGCAAAACCAAAACACACACACACAAAATACATGGATGCCCATCGATAAGTGAAAGATTAAATAAATTCTGGTATAATCCGATTGTGGACTATTAGATGTTTTCTAAAATAGGTGGTTAAATCTCTAACTATGGACCCAGAGAACTACCAGTAATGTTTTGTCACTTGAGAAAGCACTGGGTGCAGTACCAACCCCAGATCCCGTGTAACCAGGTTCATCTCACGGACACAGACAGGTGTGACTGGGAAACCCAGGCTGCACATCCTCCTTTTGTGGGAGCTCAAGCCAAACGATTAGCATCTTCGTTGTATGGCTTTACGTCCTTTCGCTGGTTTCAATGGTCGTGGTGAACACGTGGATTCTGCAATGTGATAAAAGATGACATCGGACAAGAAAAACTTTTTAAAAATCCAACAAGTCAACAAGCAGAAAATACTTCTCTCCTTGGAAAACTTGGTGCCGAAGTTTTCGGAAGTTGCGTGGACGTGTGCCTTGCGTGGTGTTCTGCCCAGAATGTATCACCTTCTTGAGAGCTGGGACCGTCCAGGTGGGGGAGAGGCCCCACGTCTGAACTGGGAACCGGGGGATCCCAGAGCTATTAGTCTTGGGTTCTGATTACTTTGTTTTCACTTTTCCCTCAACAGAATCCCACTCGTACTCACCTCCCTGGTGACTCACTTGCCACTTAACCCACTAAGGAGTAAATAATTCCAACGGAACAACATCACAGGAAATTGTTAACCTGTTTCTTTTTGAATTTGACTGATTGTTCTGCTTTTTAAAAATAAAAGAGGATTAGACTTGGAGGACCCGGGACCCAGGTTTGAGTAGCACCTCCTGGTACATCTGTGTGACTCGGGGTGAATGTCAGCTGGTCTTAGATTTCTCAGCGGCACAAGAGAGAGCTCTTCAGCCGACCTCACTAATGGATAATGGTTGTGAAAATTCTCTGTAGTCTGTACAGACTTAGAACACTGTCAACTATCTCATTTCTCTGTGATTACTGTCCTTTTAAGGAAAAAATAAAAGTTACTTGCTTGTGTGTGAGGTCTCAGTGGGAAGTCAAGTTTGGCTTTGGTCTTTCTGCCCTTGGTACGTCTGCAGCAGGGCAGCTACTCCAGCTGGTGAGACACAAGAATTTGTAAAATATGCAGGACCTGACTACTTAGTCAGGGCCTTGGCCCTTTTCCCTTAGATTGTCCATTGAAAACATGACAACCACCAACACAATAGCTGTCCAGTGTGAATGAATCGAAATGATGCCTGTTTTTTGTCAGATAGGCAAAAAATACATATTTTTGGTATGCTGCCGAATTTTAGTAATTGGTTCCGGTGTGCCCTGAGATGAGAGGGCTGGGGGTCACTGTGGTAGAGGGTTACGGTCAGTATGATTGGTGTTGGAGACAATGCGACAGACACGTAAAACAGAATTTCAGGTCAGATTTCTCTGGTCCTCTTGGGTGAGGATTAAGCGTCCCCAGTGTTTCTATATCACAGCAGTCAACAAGCCTTTGATGAAAACGAAACCGTTAACTCATTACCCCTGGATTTATTTATTTTTGTTATTACTGGATAACAATAAAATAACCCCCTTTTGTAGCATTTTTCGTTTTAACATCGATGCTCAGTCTGTTTTCTTGTCTCATTTTCTGGTCCACTTTCTAGTTGACATGTTTGCTCCCTCTTTAAAGGTGGAGCGTAGGCATTGCCTTACTGGACTACTCACGCCCAGGCAGCCTTAGTCTGTCATCTTGCAGGTAGCGGGCGACTGTACACGTGTTCTCTCATTTGTCCTCAAGGCACAGGCCCAGGGGGGCACCCCAGCTGCTCACGCTGCTTACGAGCAGCGGAGTTGGGACCGAACCCATCACTGTTAGGTGAGCTACTTAAACACTTTAACACAGGGTTCGAGGAGCGATCGCACCGACTGAATTAACGGTCACATCAAATCGACACCCGGGACAGCTAGCTTGACCAATTTCTGTGCCCTGTTACCCAGAGACTTCCTTTTCTGGGGACACTTTTGAAGGCCATTTCAGGGCAACAGGTTCTTAAAAATACGTGCCCGGAAAAGCCGCTTTCGCCAGGGTCGGACCCAGCCCAGCATAACTCCCTCCTCCCTCCGCCCGGCTCCAGAGACACGCTTAACTCTTGCGAAAGGTGGCATTTAAACAGGGCTTGTCGTTCTCGGCTGGGTGTGCGCGCTATTAACTCTCATTGCGAAGAAAGGGAGATCGCCAGTGTCCTTTGTACTTGAGATCTGCTGTTCTTCAGTCAGAGGCGCTGGGCCCGTTGTTCTAACCCTCATGTTCACATTGTGTCTGTCAGGACAAAGCCTGTATTGTGCTCTGCCCAGATTTGGGGTTCTGTTTCTGGGGTTGGGGCAGTGGCCATCCTGAAGAAGAGCAGTGCAGAAGGGTCTGCCGGTGGTGTGCTCGGAGAGGCCGTCGGGGCCAGCCCTGCCCTGGGCAGCGCCGCGCAGTGGTGGGAACGTCGTCTGCACACTGAGGTGTCGCAGGCCCCGTTCCTGGGGAGGGCACGCGTCTAGGTTTCAGGTTCAATCCCCAGTGGGGGTGCGTACGGGAGGCGACCGATCAATCTCTCTCTCTCACATTGATTTCTCTCTCTCTTTCTCCCCCCTTCCTCCCTCTCTCTCTCAAATTAGTAAGCATTTCCACAGGTGAGGATTAAAATGAATGAATGAATGAATGAATAAATAAAAATAAAAGTGCCCAGATCTGTCTCTTAGAGTCAGGCATTTCAGGTGCATTTGCTGGAGCAGACCCTGACTCAGGATGGAGGTGAGACCGTCCCTGCCGGGATATGACTGCAGTCCGGGAGCGCGGAGTGGGGACGGAGCGCGGAGCGGGGGCGGAGCGCGGCCGTTCGCCAGCACGGAGCACGCAGTCGGCACTCATCCGTCTGCCGCGAAGTCTCGCCCCACAAGGACATCGTGGGTGAGCCCCACTGTTCGCTCGGCGGGTATCACCCATGACAGCTTTGCAAGCGGCCTTAACAGCGTGTCAGGAGACTAATCAATATAGCGTTTCACAAAGGAATCTACTTGATCAATACAGCCAAGCAAGCCCAGACCTGACAAACAGATCACATCAGCATTTTCATGCTCAATGGAAGTTTCACAGAAAACACATTACTGGGGGCCTTGCAATGAACACATCCTAAGAGCTTCTGCTGAGACCAGGGCCGTGTGCTGGAGCGACGGGACACGGTGTGCGGGTTGTGAGACCCTTCGAGACAGGCTCCCGACATGGGACTGACTGAGCAGACGTGACGAGTTTTGAGGAAAACATGCTTTAAATACCTGACATTCCCAGCAAGGTGGGTTTTCCATTTTCGGATGGGTCAGAGTATTTCGGTGTCTCGGTACATGGGCATGGATATAACAGGCGTAGTCAATTCTTGCTGACCTGGTCTTCATCCCCTCCGCCTGTCCAAGGAGTAGTGCTAATACCAGAGGCCATTGTCATTTCCACCCTCTGCCTTTGCCTAGACTCCCGGAGAAACTCCAGCTCTAAATGCTATAACATTTTCTGACAAAGAGCCCAGCAGCATGGACATTTAGAGATGCTGGAATACCTGGGAATAAAGCCTAAGGCCTACACACAATAGTACTTGGAGACATCGCCCAATTTTCTCTTCCTGGTGTCTCATGTCTGTATCGGTTACTATTGCCTCATAAAAAAAAAAAAAAATGTTCTGCAAATTAGTGGCTTAAAAGAACTCCTGCTTCAGCAACTCCTGCTTCATTAACGATGCTGTGGGTCCGCGATCTGGGCGGGCCCGGGGGTCAGCGTTCCCTGCTGGTGGCACCTGAGATCACTCCCGTGTTTCCAGTGACCTGGGGCTTACCTGGGCTGAATGGTCCGAGACGGCCTGGCACGTGCGGGCCTCCGTCATGGCACCGTCTCAACGGGGGGGGGAGTGAAACAGCCGGAGGCCTAGCTGGGGTCAGCTCAGACTCAAGGGGAGGAGAAATAGTCATCCCTTCTTTATAGGGAACAGCAGAGTCACATCGCGGGGGCAGGGAGAAGGACGGAGAGGATGACAGAAGCCGTCCCCACACACAACAGCCGCAGGCTCATGGGACCTCTCCACCTCTGGCCACCCCAGCCCCTGCCCCGCCCCCGCCCCTCCCCCACCGCCACCCACAGGAACTGACCTCATTCCAGAAGCTGGGTTTTCTGTGCTCCAAGAGGCTGCAGCAGAGAGGGGGTGAAGTGTGACGTTCGGAGAGAAAACGAGTCGTTCTTCCAGCGATGTTCATCTGGCGCGGCCGGCACACCGGGAGCTGCAGGACGTGGTAGAGCAGGCGGGACCTGACTAGGGGTCCGGCGCTGACCTCTGGTCCCTTAGTGTATCGTGAAAATATGACAGCGGCCAACACGGCAATAGCTGTTCGGTGCAAATGAATCAAAATTATACCTATTTTATTTTGGCAGTGCAGCAAAAACTAGAATATATTTTTGGTGTGCTACAGACTCTTAGTGATTAGTTTATGAGTGCTATGAAATGAAAAAGGTGGAAAGTTACTGTTCTAAAGACCTGAGCGTCAGGGTAGGAGGAAGGCAAGGCACGGGCAGATGCTGGGAAGACATATCTGGAGTTCGTTTCTCCAAAGTCTAGTTAAAATGTCCTTGGACTGGGCTTGGGGCTCAAGGTCAAGTCAGGGAGCAGGCAGAAGGGAGGATACAGATGACTGCGGGAGGGACCGGAAACAAGTGTGCAGAGATGGCGATGCCCCCATGTCGGGGGGCAACCAAATAAACCCCATGGTGACAAGCATATTTCAGAAGCAACTTGAGAGCCCCCAACCTGAAGGAGACAAGAGTCAAAGGGACAAATGGAGACCTCAGTGAGACAATGGCCAAAGATCAGAAGGGTGGTGGTGTCCCAGAGGGTCTAGGGAGGGACAGAACCCTGGGGGACCAGATGTCCACCTTTCCTCTCCCCTTCCATGCTGTCAATACCTGAGACTCCCCAGCCCTAGAACCTTCCCTGTGGCAAGAAGAGACACATTGTTTGCATTTACATCCCTACGACCTTCCTGGGACAGGAACTCGATAACTGCATATCTTGGTTAATTCCATGATCAGATCCCTTGAAGCTGTGCTATTTAAGGGCCTCATCAAACATGATGCCAGTGGAATTCTGGGTACACAGCACCAGGGAGAGCTCCTTTCTGGGGGGAGCTCTTGGTCTGACAAAACTGGGAATATGTCACGTGCTCATTCTTTCCATTTAATTGAAGATAGACAAGATTGTCCCGGAACCCGAACATGACCTAGCCCCACAGGATGATGACGCAGAGAGTGTCTGTCGTGTGCCATCTGGATCATCATCAGTTCAAGTTCATCGTGTTTCCTCCATGCTCACATTCCTCCTCGGAATAAATGTGTTTGAGCGCCTGCCGGGTGCTGTGAAAGCCACGTTGGAAAACGAAAGGAGACGTGGCTTGTGCCCTTTCGGAGCTTAGACGTCCTGAGCAGAGCCCCTTAGTGGAGTCTTTGTGGTCCCATTGCAGGAGACAGCCATGCAGTCCTACTGCGCAGTCCGCAGGGAGCTGAACCACCCCCGCAGGGATGCACCCCAGAGGCGCCGTGAGGGACTCATCAGAACCAACTCGACATTAATCTTCCCTGGGACAAATCAGACCCAACTGGCTCACCTCTGGCAAGTATTTCTTATCCGTAGCCAACAAAGAACACAAAATTCATTACGGCGACTTACCGTGCATGGGTCACACGCTATGCAGTAGGATTTGCCTATATTATCTCTCTTACACTCTCAACACATCTGACTGTCCAGTGGCTCCCAATTCTGTTCCTGTTTACAAGGGTCCACTTGTGAATGACCCAGTGTAGTGAACGTTATCTCCCTTTCATCTTAAAATGAACAAAAAACGTTTCGCCAGTCCTGTTAGCTTTCCTTCAAACTCGTGCTGTCCCCTAGGACTGACAAGAGCCGGTGGGTAGAGCGGGGCTGTGCACAGACGGGCAGTTCGGCTCCAGGGATGGGAATGGTTCTGCTTTCATACTTCGTGGGAAATTAAGCCGTACGTACTCCTAATGATAGCCCAAGGACAGAAGCGGGAAGCCACAGAGCTCTGGGAATGCGGATCCATGTATCAGTATATATTTTTTACGATACCTGTTTACACCCGCTCCAAACACAATGAGAACTTATTTATAAGTTTCTTTCCTTTTTTAACTTTCAGAGAAGCTGGCCGTCAGTCCGCTGCGGAGAAAGGATGCGCTGACATCTGTGCATGAGCTCGCAGCCCTTTCGTATTGATCATTCCTCCTCCAAGCATCCGCCGAGAAATATACATCTATAATTCTAGGGGCAAAAATCTTTCCTCTGACAATGAGCAATCTGTAGCTGTATCCTGGATAAGCCCAGCAGGACTCAGAAAATTGGTTAGATGTCAAATAGGAGCTTGGAGGGCAACTTGAAATGTCTTGGAGATAGAAAATATCTGTTAGGTTTCCACCAAAACAAAGCAAACATTAATAAAAAATATATACTTTAATTTAAAAAATATATATTCATTTATTTGCTTGTCATCAGAAAAGCAACCTTTGAAAGTTTACCATATTTTGATCTTTCAAATAGTAAATCAAAAAAAGAAGCCCCCAAAAGTGCTGGTGTAAAGATTTTCATGCCGTTGCCTTGGGGGAGGACCCCTGGAGGGAAAGCTTTCTGCTGCGGAGGTTCTGCTGGCTTTGATTTTTATTGGCATTGAACAGCTAAGTGCAGTCCGGGCTCACTCCGAGTCCGGCGACAAGAAAGCAGCCCTCTTACGAGGGCTTAGTCTCCCCTTACAAGGTCTCAGTAACATTTGAATATTTCTAGGACATTATGTACCTAGAAAAATCGATAGGCCGACTCTCCTGCCTGCTTAGCGTGTAAAGGGATCGGTTGATGGGACGTGGCCAGAAGCAAGGCTGTGGTGTCACAGGCCCAGGAGCGACACGGCAGGACTTCTAATCCCAACTCCATCTCTTTCCCACTCGGACAGATCACACAGCCTGTCCGGCCCAGTTCCCCTGGTCTGGAAAACGAGACCAGTAATGGGGTTTACCTAACGGTTTGTTGTGGTGATAAAATGACTTTTATGGCACTTAGTGCTGTGTGGTATACACAGTAAGTGCCTAATAAGTGATACATATCACAACCATACACTGTGACCTGCTGGGTTCCATTAAGCGGAGGCTTTGTCTATACAACCAGGGCTCCTCATCCCTGTCCGGGAGGGGTACGTGGGTAAACGCTCAGGGGGAGGGGAGTGAACTTGCACGGGAAAAAAATAATATCGCTGCTCATTTCAACCCCAAATCTTCAATTATTAATGCATATAATAAACCACAGCAATGTTAATGGTACCTATACTTTTTTCACCAATAGAAACTACTGGTGCCTGGCCGGTGTGGCTCAGTGGTTGAGCATCGATCCATGTACAAAGAGGCCACCAGTTCGATTCCCGGTCAGGGCACATGCCCAGGTTGTGGGCCTGATCCCCAGTGGGGGGCGTGCAGGAGGCGGCCAATCGATGTTCTCTCTGATCGGTGTTTCTATCTCTCTCTCCTTCTACCTTCCTCTTTCTCTCTAAACAATAAAGAAAAAAATTAAAAAATAAACAAGCAAAAAGAAGCTGTTGGTATTTCCATATTACAGTGATCACAGGACCTTGAAATAGCAGTTATGTACAGCGGTGCGTCCAAGTCACCGTGGGCGGTCGGCCGCCAGTGGATCTTGTCCGTCGGTGCTGTCAGCTCGCAGGCTGCAGGGCGCGGTCACCCTGGTAAAGGGGGAGCAGCCCTGTGTCTCCCTATCGCAGGCCCTGTCCCCAAGAGCCGAGGACACGCGGGAAGAGCCCGCCTTTGTGTCTGGACTGGCCACCCTCTTTCTCTCTCTCTCCCCTGCTTCTGTGACAACCTCAGATTCAAAGGGAAGTGAGAAGCAGGAGCTCGCTGAGTTCTCGGGCTTGAGCAACAGCGCCCAGTCCAGCTTGGAGCCCCACGGGGACGAGGGGGAGCAGAGCCTGGAGCCCACTAGCTACTGCTCGTCGAGTGAGAGTGCTTTGGAGAGGGAGACAGGAGAGGGCGCACGTCCGTCCTGAAGTCCTCTGACAGGTATAAGCATTGAAAGAAAACTTTCTGTGTCCCCAAAACCACAGAGTTCTTCACACGTATGATCACATCTAATGCTCATAATCATCAGAGATCTGGCCGTTAATACCCTGATTGTGCAGATGAGAGAACCGGGGTATTGAGGCTCAATAACCTGCCCCCACATCACCCAGCTTGTCAGTAGGAAAGTAGAAGTCAAACCCGGCTTCTCTGCCTCTACGTTTCCTGTTGCTTTTATTACTCCCCACAAAGTCAAAGGGAAGAAGCAGATTTTGGTTTCTTAATAAAAATATCTGATACTTTTATTATAGTACGTCATGGGAAAGGAAACTGCTCTACTTCTACAAAAATGATACGGAGATTTTTTTTCTAGATGATTTGCCTTGGGTGAAGAAGGCAGGGCAATTTTTTTTTTTTTTTTTTTTGGAAGCAAATTCTTTCTTTGCAATAACGATGAAATATTTGGAATTGTTTTAAAAATGTTTGCTCTTTTAAATAGGGTCAAATTTTTTTCCTGCAGTTGAATGGATACTGGCAGAAGCCCCTTGCTGAAAACTCTGTCCCTGGGCACTAGAAATTGTCTGCTAACTGAAACCCTGTTTGGGGCTCCCCTTGTATTTGGACCTGTCTTTGTAAGTGGCCCAGTCATACGTCTGTTTGGACAAGCCAGCCATCTGGGAATCACCTCCTCTCTCAACACCCATGGTCAGTTCATTAACCTTCTAAATAGATTTCAGTTGTATCTACTACTTCCCATCTCTGCCTCATCACCATAGCAACACTGACCTCTTGCCTGGCCTGGGTCACAGACTTCCAACTGGCCTGTCCATGGCTGCTGCCCTTTGATCGGGCTTCTCTCCGGTCTCTTCTCCATATGGAGTCAGTTCTCATTTTCCCCAGATCCTTTGGTGATCTCCCTTTGCACTCAGGATGACATGAGAGCTCCTTAACATGGCCTACAGGGTTCCTAACTGTGTGACCCCTAAGGGCCCCTGCCTCACCTCACCCCATGTCCCCCTTACTCTCTCATGGTCAGTTACCTTGCCCTCCTTTATCAGTCAGGATGTGAAAGGTTACGCTGCATCAACAAACAACCCCCAAATCTCAGCATCTTCAAAGCACAGAGGTTCACGTGTTTCTCCTACTGTGTGTCCCGGACGTGTCAGGGATGCAGGGGGTGCACCGGTCAGGAGGAAGCTCTCGCACGCTCACATCCCACCGGCGAGAGGAGGTCACGTGTCCACGTCTAGTTCAAGGAGACAGGGAAGCACACCCCCGCCTCTTCCCGCGGTGGCAGCCGGAGTCAGCACAGGGTGTTCCCGGGCTCCTCCCTCCGCAGGCCTGTGAACATGCGGGTCCCTCTGCCTGGAACAACCTTCCTCTGTCCAGGACAGTCACTCCCACTTGTTCTTTAAATCAGCTCACACTTTGGGAAACCTTCCCTGACTGGGTCACACACACTTATTATAGGCTCTTATAGCAAGATCAAGATGTATAATTATGTCTATCATAATTGCAATTTTCTCTTTGTGTGAGTGAGGGATTAGTATCCCTGTCCTACAGAAGACTGTGAGCTCTGTGAAGACGGTGACAATGTTGGTGTTTTGCTCACCTGTATCGAAGCAAAGAAACAACGTGCATATCACGTGCCAGGTGTAGTTCTAGGTGTTCTGCATGGAATACGCGTTGATATTACAGTAATCGGCGAGGTAGGGTTGTCCACGTTTTATAGGTAAGGGCATTGTGGCACAGGGGGGGATACCTTGTCCACGTCCCCGTAGCTGATGAGCCATGTGAAGCCAGGGTTCAGACCTGTGCCTTCTGCCACCGAAATCATTCTGTTCACCACCCCTGAGTGCCGCCTTCCAAGCATCTAGCTGCTCCAGGCCCCAGAAGAAGGGCTCAGACAGCATTTGCTGGACGAGCTATGAAGGAGTAAACTAGGGCTGTGCGGGCCACGCTCAGGAAAAGGCTAATGTGAGGTGATTTTTCTGGAGTGTCCAAACTGGAGGGTGTCTTAGGGGCCACCCAGGTTAGTCCTGTAACCCTAACTGAGACCCAGGAGGGGTGGCAGCAGGTCCTTGTCTCCGTCCTTCACCGAACAGCAAGGTCGAATGGCCCGGGTGGTGGCTCCTCCCAGCAGCCGATGGAGCTTCTGTGTGTCAAGGGTCTGAATGCAGGGCGTAGATGTATTTTTTACCTTCCTCTTTCTGTTCTGAAATTAGATTTTCTAGGACAAGAAAAGAATGCCAAAGGTAATGAAATCTCCAGTTACATACACAGTTTAAATTAACAGTATGAGTCAGTGTTCAGAATGGAAATAGCAGCACAGGCTGACATCCTGGGAAAAAATGACTCAATTAACTGTATGTGTGCTGCCACCCAGTTAAAACTTCCTTGATGATTTACAACCAGAGACCTATCCGAGTTAAACCCCAAAGGGGCTGTGGCAGAGCTTGTGTCTGTCACCGGGGGCTGGTTTGTGAGTGAGTTGAGGGTGCTGAGAGCCTGTGGTGTCCTCGCCCCCGTCTGAGTTCTAGCTGCCCATGGACCGCTCCCGGAGTCCTGGCACACCTCAGGGACGGGGAACACGCCGCCACCAGTCCACATGCTCCCCCCTGGAGTCCACGTCTTTCGAAAGCACACCTGACTTCCCGGTCCCCTGAGAAGGCAGGCGCCGTGCGGTGGTGTCTGGCGAGCCGAAGCTTCCAGGGAAAGGGCGGGGCCAGGTCGTGCGGTGTGGAGGGAAGGGACTCCCGGACCAGACTGCTCGTCTCCCGCACGGAGAAAAGGGCACGGACAGCTGGTCCTCAGAGGCACTCGGAACCCCGAGGGTCATGCAGACGAGGGGTTGTGCTTTGTGGCAACTGAGCATCCTTTGTTCCACGTGAGATGTGAATGAACCAAAGCTTGGCGAGAAGGGAAAAAGAGGAGGTGCTTCCTGGGGCCCGGGAGACCCAGCCAGAACACGGGGAGGCTAGGCTCCCTTCCTTAAGCCTCGCCCTCTTGGTGGTCTCCCTCCAAAGCACCCATTGTCCTTTCAGTCGGAAATCCTTTAAGAATGTAGGCTCTTTCGACCCAGCCTGGAAATTCAGTACAGATGGGTCAGCCGTTTTCCCCAAGACGCGCGGGTGAGAGGATGGCGAGCCAAGGTTCACACCCCGCTTCCAGACCCGGTTCAGTGCCCGACCCTGGGCTAGGCGCCACCCGAGGGCACACGGCCGGCGGGCGTTCGGGGAGGCACTCCAGGTGCTCGGCCCTCAGTCTGGCGTTGTCCAAGGCTGTGGTTTCCCAGCATGGCCTCCACCTTGCGAGTCCCAGCCCAGCAGAATGGCACCCCGAGGAGGGTGCTGGCGGCTGCTCCGGGGAGGCTGGCAGTGGGCACGGGTCCCGAGCCCGGCTGGTCACCCGAGAAGGGAATCGCTGCTGCCAAAGGCTCCAGTGCATGATGCCAGCGCTTCTAACTCACTCGAAGGCCGTGGCCGCAGCTGGGCTAGAACCCCTGCGATAAGGGAGTTCCTTCGGCAAAGGTGCACCGTTTAAAAACGCAGGTTGTCTGTAGCCAGAGAGGTAGCCGATGCGGGCGGAGTTCCTTACGGCACGCTGGGCAGCCAAAGCCACCCACACCGAAGAGCTGCCGAGTAGGTAGGCCTCTGTTCTCCGCCAGAAAGGTAAGGACACAGACCCAGAGAAGGCCACACGGCTGAGAAGGCCGGCTGAGCTTCGAACCCTGGTCTGTGGCTCCCAGAGTCAGAACGGGAGACTCAAACTGGGGGTCACCATCACGAGCGAGCAGGAAGAGAGGAAGAGCAAGGTGGGGCGGGATGCAGGTGAACCCCCGGAGGCTGCCAGCAATGCCTGCCAGGCTCTGATTTTCACCCGAAAGCAGAAAGGGGCACTAATCTGTGGGAGAGATGCCCCGTGGGAGAGACGCCCCTCGTGGGAGAGACGCCCCCTGTGGGAGAGACGCCCCCTGTGGGAGAGACGCCCCTGTGGGAGAGACGCCCCGTGGGAGAGACGCACCCTGTGGGAGAGACATCCCCCTGTGTGTGGGAGAGACGCCCCTGTGGGAGAGATGCACCTCGTGGGAGACACGCCCCTGTGGGAGACACGCCCCTGTGGGAGAGATGCACCCCATGGGAGAGACGCACCCCGTGGGAGAGACGCACCCCGTGGGAGACACGCCCCTGTGGGAGACACGCCCCTGTGGGAGAGATGCACCCCATGGGAGAGACGCACCCCGTGGGAGACACGCCCCTGTGGGAGACACGCCCCTGTGGGAGAGATGCACCCCATGGGAGAGACGCACCCCGTGGGAGAGACGCACCCCGTGGGAGACACGCCCCTGTGGGAGACACGCCCCTGTGGGAGAGATGCACCCCATGGGAGAGACGCACCCCGTGGGAGAGACGCCCCCTGTGGGAGAGACGCCCCCTGTGGGAGAGATGCACCCCATGGGAGAGACGCCCCCCGTGGGAGAGACGCCCCCCGTGGGAGAGACGCCCCCCGTGGGAGAGATGCCCCCTGTGGGATGCACCGCCTTCTCTCCGGCGGGACAGGCCAGAACACAGAGTTCTTTCTCTGTCCATGAAGTACTTACATTCCACTTTTTCTTGAAGTCTGTAGGTTGAAAATGTGCATGTCCTGACATTTGCCCCGTTTATCGAGTTAAACAGGCGTAAGCGTTTACGTACCTGTGCCCTTTCCCCGTGCGCGGGAAGCGGCCCGCTCCGCCTGACCTTGCTAACCCCAGGGCTCCTGCCTCCACCAGAGGATCAATAGTAATCATGACGCAAGGCCTAAAACCATACGCATTTCTGTTTCCAGCTTCTGGTTTACGAATAAAACATTGATGCTCGTTTTAAGTTGGCCATCACTCATCGGGTAGGTTTTGCAGACAATAACAGTTCATTAGTAATATCTGCTGTGGAAGATGTATGATGCTGTAAATATTTAAAATCAAATCTGAACAAGAAGACAGAGATGAATGCAGGGGTGGGGGCGGGGATCAGCGCGGCGCTCAGGGCGTCACAGCCACTTCCGCTGGGCCTGCCATGGTTTACCCTCTCCGGGCCCACAGAAGGGGCTTGGCCAGGGGCTGTCCTCGGCCCGGCCCGAGGTGGCGGATGTTGGTCCAGCGGCTGTCTTAGCCTGTGGTCCTTCCCACAGTGTCCCCCTAGGCAAAGATTTGGGTGCGAGTGTCTTGTTTAGAGGATGGCTCAGACAGCACAGTGGGAGAATGAGGACACACAGGGAAGGGACAAGTGCCGATCGGGGGTCTGTCCTTGGGGGGTGTTGCTATGGCAAATATGCTCACTCCCATTGGGGAGCCTCTGAGAGGCCTCGTTGAGGGGCCTCCCATGGGCCAGGAAAGTGAGGTCCATCCTGCACCCGCTTTGTCCTCGTGCACAGAGTGTGGTCCCTGGAAGGCCTTGAGGGGTCCGCGGTGGCTGGTGTGGGGGGCTGTCTGCACCCCGCTCCCGGCAGGCCCTGGCAGCCTGGCTGCAGTGGGTAGGAGAGGAGCCTGGAGCTGGTTGAGGTGGCAGAGGCAGCTCACAGAGTCCAGCTAGGGAAACTGAGGCCGGAGTGAACACAGGGCTCAGGGCACCAGGTGATGGAGCTCAACCGGAGGAAAAATGGTCGTCAGCGAAGGCTGCCCTGCCGGTGGAGAGGGGCCCAGAGCGGCCTGCCAATGCCCCTTCCTCAGCACATTTGGAGGGAGCGGACCCTGGGCCCGGCGGCAATGTCCCCTCTGTGAGGCTCCCTCTGTGTCCTTGGTTCCTCGCGGAGCCCAGCCCGGCCCGACGGTCCCGGCCCGTTCTCTCCCCTCCTCCTTCATACGGCTCACCTGAGCAGCTTCCTTGTGTGGAGGTCCCATTCCACCAAAACACCTGCTCTGTACTCTGATGCTCATCACTGAGTCTGGTGAAAGATGTATGTTTTCAGTGAAGGTTCCTTGAATGACAATGTTTTCGCTCAGGAATCTCAGCCCCCTCCGGCTCTGACTCACGTGCACTCACAGAACCACGGAAAGTCAGGTCAGCGAGGACCTCAGGCCCCTCTGATTCAGTGTCCTCATTCAGGGTGGCAGCTCGGATGCAGGGATGGGAAGGGCTTTCTGGAAGTCATGGCTGTGTGACCTGGTGACTGCCAGGTGACAGCAGTCGATCGTATTTCCTCTAAAGGGATCTGGAGAGATCTACCGGATTCAGGCAGTGGGACGCAGGTGTGGGTCCCTGGCCCTCACAGCTTCTGCTCACCTGCTCGTGCAGAAGTCCCGGGAAAGGGTTCTATTGGACCTGAAGCGTGCTCCTGGTGGCTGGGCTCCACCCTTACCTGTCCTGCTCTAAGAGGGGTGAGGACAGACGTCAGCGGCTGTTTCAGTGTCCTTCGTGGTGAGATGTTTACGACGTGAGCGGCGGTTTACTCTGTGTCCTGCCGGCTCCTGCTGGCAGGCACCGCCCACCCTCTGCTCTGCCTGGAGCCAGGGCTAGAAGGCAGCTGTCCCCACAGCCTAGCGAACGTCCAAGTCACGCCAGGGTGACGCTCCCGCACGGCCTGCTCTACTGCCCGCACTTCCTCTTCGCGCTGTGACAGTGTGGGGATGGCCAGGGGGGGCAGGCTGGGGGTGCAGGGGGGATGCGGGGCATCTGTAAAAGTGTCAACAAGCAATTAACAAAAGAAAACCGGCGCTTGACTCCTGTAGGACAGCGGATTGTGGACTCTGGTCAGGGGTCTGAGGGGCACGGGGCTGTTCCTCACCCTGCCCTGTGCTGTGTACTCGGGTGTGACCCCAGGAAAGCGCTTTAACTTGTGCATATCTACTTGTGTAAATTCAGCCTAAAATCATAATTTTGTACCTGTTTTTAGCAATATCGTAGTAACACCTTAAATTCGCTGGGAAACTTGAGGTTTTTTCCTACATGTTTTCCTGTCAATTCCTAACGACCCCTCCCCCATTCTATACGTGGGTAACCGGTATCTGGGCTCTGAGAGTTTTATTTGGGGCAGATCTAACCATCTGTCTTACGTGACGACTGGGTTGTTGTATAATAACGTGTTTATTATATAGAGATGTTCTAATGATGATTAACATAGCGTTTGTTAAGATATCGCATCCTCAGTCTGTGAAATAAAGAGATACTTTAGCTGACTGGAATTCTCCTGAACACTCTGTTACTGTAACAGTATTTCTGCTGATTTCCGATGGGAATCAGGGTAGTCTTATGCTTGGTCAAAAGACCTCCACGGAGGGTTCACACCAGAGGTGTGACCCCAGAGCAGCGGTCCAGGAAACACCCGGAGATGTTCTGTGGGAGGGGTTCAGACAGAGAACCGGGAATGGTGCGAGTCACCTCCCCTCCGGGAGGTTATCAGCAAATCGAAGGTATTGAGGAATCTGGCGATGAAGAAACACATAACTTTAAAAAATCATGGTTCCCCAGGCCTTACTTGATCATCAAACCTTTTCTTTCACAAACCACTCCAACCACACTGGGGAAGACTGCTTTATACAGACTGTCCGTCCGCCTCGCTCTCTCCTCTGACGGCTACCAGCGTCTGAGTGTGCTCCGTACGCGAGGCTCTGCTTAGAGGGGGCGTCTGAGCTGGCAGACGCGGCTCCCCGTCAGCTCCCGGCTCATGGCCTGCGAGAACTCAGAACACCCAGTCGGCACCACGGAAAGGAGGTCCTCTCTTGAAATTCCTCGACTTGACTTGATTCCTACGTAAAAACAAAGCATCTGCCCAAGGATTGTATGATTGGGTTAAGAAAAACAAAATAAAGTGGACCTTGCTTTTCTTCTAAGTGGGGATTTTCCCCCTGCTATCATTGACCCTGGATGACAACCTGCGAGTACTGACCGAGTCCAGTCTGTGAGTCAGGACGATTCAGGCACACGGAACGGATACCGAAGGAAAATGATAAACGGTGGTTTCTCCCGAGGCGCGTCACTCTAACAACACAGTGCCAGTAAGAGAAAGGGTAAATGCCCAAACGGTGTTGCCCAGAACACAGCAGTTCGAGGAATTAATCGAAAGAAGAAATCAGCGATTTGGAGTAGCCGGGGAAGATGTCATGGAGCTAGTGGGACGTAAATATGACTGGGAAGACTGGAAAGAATTTTTAAAACATAAGAGGGTAAATGGGATTCCAGGCAATAAAAACGTCAACTCCTGACCAAAGGCCTCTGGGAAAATTCCTCTTCCTAGGGCCTGGGCCACTCCACAAAAATGTCACTGTGTAATGAGAGTATCTTGGTTCATCAGACTTTCATTAAAAGTAGCTGAAGCCTGTAAGCTTCAATATAAAGCTGGTTGATGCAGCTGGATTATATGGCCGGAGCTGGAATTCAGGGACCAATATATAAGTTCAGTTTATATTATGAAAAGTAAGAGGCGAATCGACTTTTATTTCTCTGTGTTTTATAAGGGCTGGTGAAGGGGAAGCTCAGTCCTGGAAGGTGTAACTGTTCTGACTCCAGTCAAAGCAGTGCCCAGCTTGTCGGCCGCCTGGCCGCCAGCTCTGTGGGGCGGGACAGCAGGGCAGGACCTTCGTCCGAACGGCCAAGATTTCATGGGGGATGAGCTTTTCCTCCTGCGGACCAGACAGGGAAGGAGGACCCAGTCTCCACGGGACCCTGCGGGCTTGTAGACTGTCCCTGCTCCACTTCTTTATATTCAGCATGAACAGCTTCTTGCTTAGAGTGTTGGGAAACTAACCTGAGCTCTCCTCTGAACAGAGACCCTCCCCCTCCACACTGGGGATGGGAAGGCGGCGGATGGTTTTGAAGCTTATTTGCCTTCCACCCACTTCTGTTGTTTGCCTCTAGGTGAAATCCCACTCGCTTCAAAACTAAAGACCCTGCTTCTCAGCTTCAGCCCTGAAACGCAGAGAGTAAAGTCAGAGTTAGTTAGAGAAAGAAACATGCTCTCCAAGTCCGTTCACCAGCTGCCCTCCCTCCATCCTCTCTCCTCTGCTCCTTGGCCCCAAACTTGACGAGAGCAAACGAGCAAACCAAGACTGTGGATCTCATTAAGGACTGGTCCACGGCCCAGCGCACTGCTGGTGGGTGGGGAGCTCTCCAGGGGCCAACACCACCTTGCCAGTGTGGAGGCACCATCCACGCGGACAGGACCACCCACTCTTGCGAGCATTTCCAGCCGAGGCAGAACAAGGACCAGAAATAAGACGTGCAAAGCCTCCGGCACAATGCCTGAACCGTGGATGGAGTTCATTAAGTGATTCGCCTTCTCTTTGTTATATCATTATTACTAGAATCCCGGGGCTGTGTTCACCTGCATGGGAACAGTGCTGACCCCGGGAAGGCTAGTTCCAGTAACGTTAGAATACGAAACACGAACATCGGAAGGACACAACCTGAGAACAAGCTGGCTCCTTCAATAGTGCGCAGCAGTTGAACGGGGATGAGGTAGGTGTGTGCACTAATGAGGGATGAGTTTTAAAAGCACGTTGTGGGACAACATGAATAATGTGATCACATTTCTGCTTTTAAAAACCAAAGCCATGTGCTACGTAGCTACCATTCTGTGAGTTATTACTGTGTGTTTGGTGCTGGGCCAAGTGCTTTTAAAACCCTCCTCTCCTTTGGTGCTCACCACCGTGGTATTGTTCTCAATGCCATTGACAAAATGCGGAAATGGAGGCCGAGGGAGGCGAAGTAGCTTTCCCGGTGTCATCCAAATGGTCTGATTCCAGAACCTTCTGCAGGAGTCATCGTGAAGTGTAAGCGCTCACGCCTCGGAAAACACAGGGAGGGGTACACGCTAGACTGTTGTCAGTGGTGGCATCTGGAGTGGGGAAATGTGGGAAGGCAAGTTTGGGACATTCCATTTTTATTATAAATTCATATATTGCAACAAAAATATATCACTTTTATAGTTTAGAAAGACTGTCCTTGGTGCAAAGGGACAGATATTATATGACTCCTCGCATATGAAATGTCTCAGTAGGTAAGTCTGTAGAGCCAGGCAGTAGATTAGTGGCTACCAGCAGGAGGAGGGAAAATGGAGAGGTATTGCTTAATGGGAACATATTTTCTGTGATAAAAAGTTTTGGAGCTAGCCCTGGCCAGTTTGGCTCAGCGGTTGGAGCGTTGGCCGGCGGACCAGAGAGTCCCGGGTTCAGTTCCTGCTAGGAGCACGTACCAAAAAAAAAAAAGTTTTGGAACTAGATAGTGGTGAAGGTTGTGAAGCATTACAAATATAATCAATGTCATTAAATTGTACACTTAAAATGGTAAATTTTATGTTATGTGTATTTTACCATCATTTTAAAAAGGAAGACAAAGAAATTCTTTGAGTTGAAATCCCTTGGTATTTTTTTTTTACTCACTTTATTACACATATTTCCCCCATTCTTCCTGTACTGTGTGGTGTCTCACAGAGGAATGGTGTCCCCCCGTGGCCCACAGGGCCATGGAGGTGTAACTGTGGCCTTTCGGATTCGGACAGGTTTGTGCACCACCGCCCACAGGTACTGCGACGTGCCCCCAGGCACCAGCTCTTTTACTTCCCTGTGTTGCCTGAAGACATATAAGTGACCAGCGCAGGGTTGGGCAGAGAGACCGTTGCCTTGTGGGTACCCGGGTGTGCTCTGTAAGAGCTGAGAGAGAGCTGGCACAGCGATGGAAGCCCCTTGCCTGCCACGTTGGCAAAGGCTGGATTGGGTTGGCCTCCTGAGATTTTATTTATATGAACCTGGCTCCCAAATGGAGGATTAGAGAATTAGGAAATCACTTATCCATCCATCCATCCATCCATCCATCCATCCATCCATCCATCCATCCTTCCATGCACCTATCCATGCATCCATGCACCTATCCATCCATCCATCCATCCATGCACCTATCCATGCATCCATGCATCCATGCATCCATCCATCCATCCATGCACCTGTCCATGCATCCATCCACCCCTATGTCCATTGTACATCCACTCTATTAACACAACTTTAGGGAGCACCAGCTATAAGAGAGACCCGTGGCCAGATACTAGGTATCATAATCATATTTCTCATAAGAAACTGTCAATCAGTGTAGTGTCATAGCAGGAGAATTAGAACAGGCACTGAGGGTCATGACTCCTCCTCCCATTACTTTCACTTGCCGTGTGAGCCTGGACAAGTTTCTTCTCTTTTCTGAGCCTGTGAAATGATTTCGAAGTTGCCCTCCAGCTCTCCAGTTCCCTGACTCTGTACGTAGAATCAGTATCAGGGGCACACGCCATTTCCGCCGCGTCTGCGGGTCTGTGACCGCCAGCAAGGCGCCCGGGACTGAAAGGCCGTGTCTCCGGGCTGCCCCAGTGGAACCGATAAGCCTTGTTGCCGTCGGTCAGCATCGGAAACTGAGTGTTGGCAATGACGATGATATCAGGGAGACGTAGAAACTTGCACATATAGAAGGAATATGTGATAATGATTTATAGAACTGAACTCAAGATAAGTTGTTCATCTGAGAAAAGATTTTATGAACACTGAGTGGAAAGCGTGTTCCGGTCCCTGCAGCTGGCATGACGGCGTGCTCTGTAATGGGCAGAGATGCTTTTTGTGGCTTGTGTGTGTCTTTCACAAATATTGACCTGTCCTTTACAGATATATTTGAAAATGCGAGTAAATCAAAATAAGGTGTGTTTTATGGGGCTCTCTTGTTTTATTATCTGTCATTTAATTTTTAATACCTAAGTGACACCTGATATATTACCTAATCAAAAGAAGAGCGTTATACATTGCATATAATCAGTTATTTTTGCCATATCACTGAAATTAGACTAACAGATGAGGAAAATAAATAAGATGAACTTTAAAAATGAAAATGCTTAGCCTTTGGAATTTTAGTTGACAGCTTTTGAAAATTAAATTATAAGTCAAGTCGTGATAGGCTTGATATCTTCTTTGCGGCTTTGCCGATGATGTATTGCAGCTTTAATGGAATATCATTTATCATCTGATAATAACAAATGTAGTATTTCTGAGCTTGTCATCTCTTCTGTGATGACAAATAGTCCAACTTGTAGTGGTGATAATGGAATTTTATAATGATCTGTCCTAAACTGACTCAACTGCAGCCCAAGCTATTTTTCTTAAATCTCACAGTGCCTATTACATGTAGATTACAACAGTCAGTGCCTCCCATCTCAGCACAGGGCCCGTCCATGAATCCAGATTTTGGGCAAACAGCCCAAAAGTATTGAATCATATTTACTTGTTCATCAAAATTATCCTTCTTAGGCTAATAAGAGAACTTGTTGCTGTCGAAAATGGGAAACTAGAAAGCTTAGGGGATAAAACAGGCGAGGAAAAGTCTGTTTATCTCTTAAACAGTAGGGAGAATCTTTGGTTTGCAGGTCCTCCCGGCCAATCCATCACCCCACAGACTTTCTGAATGGCAGCCGGTGCCGAGAACACGCGTGAGGGCCCCGCCGTCCTCCTGCTTTATCTTAAGCAGGATTTGTTTCACGTCTTAGCTCTTGGCTTGTCTGATGTCAGCGCCTTGTGCACCTGTGCATTCTGTAATCCAAACCGCTTGCCCTGTCCGCCCTTTTCGGAAACTTCCAGCTGCCCGAGACACCGAGAGCCTCCGAGCGCAGGACCCCGGCTCCGGACACAGGCTGTCGGGGTGGATGGACGCGGTGCTCTGAAGGCTGCCTGGCGAAAGGGACGACGGCAGCGTGACCCGGGGCCGCGTCCGACACAGATCCGCAAGGGGCAATATTTCATGTTGCTGATCTGATTTCCCCCCTCACCTGAGCAGATTTGGTTCCTGGTTTTCCGTCCCTGCTCACGGCAGGCCAGCGCAGGACAAGGGTCTGGCCCGGGTGAAGGTCTTTGACACCGAGAGAGTGGATGGACTGGGCCAGAGCACTGTCAATGTCAGGGGCTGACGTGCACAAGGAAGCCTGACAGGCGAGGATAGCGGGAGTTGTGTACTTCGGGTGCGCGCTGAGCCTGGGCCGTGACGTTTCCTGGCGGCTGTCTGAGACCGTGGGCCCCCACGGCATCGTGGGCCCCGCCTTTCTTTCCCAGCTCAGTGCCTACTCTCCGGCCCCAACTACGACCCGATCCCTGCTTTCGTGTTCGGGACTTTCTGCAGCACCTCTGCAGGGGTGAGGGGCGGACGATGGGGACTCCTGTCGCTGCCTGCAGTGAGCCTGCGTCCCCCCTTTCCTGGGCCCCCCTTCAGCTCCCTCTGCGTCTCCCCTTCCACATTCCCTCCTGGCCTCTCTTCCCTTCCCTTCTTCTTTCTTTTCTCTTACTGCCATTTTCTTTACATGAAGAGTCACAAATTAAGAAGCCCGTGGGGCCAGGCAAAGCCAGTGACAGGGTAGAGGGGGGCTAGTGAGTGTCTGCCTCACTCTGTGAGTATTTAGAGAACACTCTGTGTCCAGCTGATGGCCAGGTGGGAAGACACAGAATCTTTTCAAGAGAAGCTAGAAATCTGGTTTTTATATTGAGACCATGTATTTTCTTATTTTTATTTTTTTTAATCCTCACCCAAGGACATTTTTACATTTATCTTCAGACAGAGTGGGAGAGAAAGAGAGAAAGATCGATGTGAGAGAGATACATCTATTGGTTGCCACCCACACAATCCCAACCGGGGCCGGGGATGAACCACAACCAAGGTACATGCCCGTGGCTGGAATCGAACCCAGGACACTTTGGTCTGCAGGCCAACACTAACCACTGAGCCAAACCGGCCAGAGCAAGACCGTATATTTTGTTTGTTTGTTACCTCACCCAGGGATATTTTTTTACTGATTTTTAGATAGAGTGGAAGGGAGGGAGGGGGAGAGAGAGAGAAACATTGATGTGAGAGAGACATAGAGATTGGTGGCTTCACGCACGACCCCAGCTGGAGCTGGGGATAGAATCTGCAGCCAGGTATGTGTCCTTGACTGGGAATTGAACCCATGACCCTTCTGTTCAAGGGCTGATACTCTAACCACTGAACAACCAGCCAGGGCTTGAGACCATATTTTGAAATATTGAAAACTACCCTGGCTCCTGGCAGACTCCTGTCCCTCATTGCCCAGGGCCAGCCATACCCTGACCCTAGCGGGCAGCCAAAGCAGGGCCCCTGTGCCCTCTTGGCCTCTGAGTGTCTGCTTTGCTGTTAGAGGGGCCCCCTCCACCCCTAGGCCATGCCGTGAACTCTTTCCCGGGGGCTGATGCTGACCGGCAATGCAGGAGAGGCCCAGGGACAGGCTCCAACCTCTCTCACCAGCCCCCACTGTTACGTAGCCCTAGTGTTCAGAGATGGGCAAGCAGGCCCCGCCCTGACCTGGTGTTCAGGGGCCCCCTTGTTTGGGGACACACTGTTGGAAGTTTTCTAAGTACCTGGGCCTCGTGCCTGAGCTGTGTTAGGCCCTGGTTTCGCACCTTCAGGACTCTCTCTGACCTTCCACTTGCTGAGCTACACACGTGGGGTCAACTGATGGCCTCGCTGCTAGAAGGTGGCCTGCAGGCTGGTCTCTGCTGCTGCCTCAGTTTCCAAAGGGTCACGTGAGAGCCTGCAGCAAAGGCGGCAGCTCAGCCCCCAGGGCCTGGGAAACATCATTCCTAAGACTGAGTGCTCCTAATCTCATTAAACCTTTACCATCTACCTCCACACAAACACACAGATGTGCAACGCTCCTTCCTGTGTGCACGCGAACTCTGCAGTGTGTGAGCGGGACACCAGTGCTTGGTTGCTCTGTGAAGAAAAAAATGACAATTCCCTATTGTATACCCAGCCTCAAAGCACAAAGAAGGTATGCAATACAAATTTGTTAAATGAATACATAAATGTGGAATGCTTGCTAGTACTTCCTTTAATTAATAATTAATTGATTAATTAAACCTGTTCTCAAGGGTCCAGTGACATTGTTCCCATGTAACTTGAAATAATTCATTATTGCCGTGAATGTCTACAAATAACTAAAATGTTCACTCTTGCCTTGGCCTTGAGTTCTGTACAAAGAGAACATTAGGGTTCCGAAGCTGCCTTTAGTAGGTACCAGCCACCTGACCGACATACAGTTCCCGTAGGTTTTGCTGTTTGGCCTCGGGGTGACTGGCCTGAGAAGGCGAATGTAGGCATCCATTGCAGGACCGCTGGACCCTGCACACGTTCTCCCTAAATGACGCCTGGAGTTTCTACCATTAGTGCTTCATTTCACTGACTGGACTCAAGCAGGCTCATCACTGTCCCGTGTGAATGCAGTTGTCTCCGGGATGGTGAGTACATTGAACCAGAGCACTGTGAACACGTTGGCTTGAATTTCCCAAGAGGAAGCTGTCAGGGGGATGAGTGAGATAATGTAGGTGTTGGGCCTCCGACAGGGGGATTAAAGCAGAGGCTGAGGCATTGAGGCCAAACATGGACCATTTTAACAATTTATATTCCAAATCTTTCTGTTTCGTATGTATGATACATTGCTTAGGTATTATAATATAACTTAGAGTTATAACGTATATTTGACTATGCATTTTTAATGATTACTAAAAATTATATTAATAAAGTTTAATTAAGTATTATATCTGAGGGTTCCCGTAAATGCTGGTTCTTTAAATGCCGCCCTTATTATTCTTGCTGGGTCTGTAAACTCCTGTGTATCTGACTTATGTGAAGGTTTTAATTTTGGTTTCTGATCGCTAATTCCTATCTTTAAAATACCAAAGTTGACCATGAAAAGTACTAATAAAGAAGATAAACGTATATGTAATTAAAAACAGGAGTTGTGTAATAACTACATTTAAAGGAATTTTAAATCAAATTTCTATTTATGACCTAAGTAATAATACCAACAAATTCATGGGTTTGATGTGCACACCCCCATATCATAACTTTGATGTATGCTTTGTGATGCATTAAAATAAACATATTATTTAACTTCAAAAAGTTTATACGACATCTTAAACCATTCTGAGCGGCAGTCGGGTGTGTGTTCCGAACTTGGAAAGCACTGTTTCAGCGCAGCCTGGGGCACAGACCCGGGCAGTGAGCGTGGAGGAGACGCGATCCCGACCTGGGGGTGGGGAGGACCGAGACCTTCAGAAACTCGAGCTCTGTCCTCAGCTCTGCCGCAAAAGTTCTTGCCTGAGTTTCTTCCCCTTCCTGGGCCTCGGTTTCTCCTCTGCTCCATGAGGTGGGGATGGGGCCTCCAAGCCTTTCCATCGGTGACCCCCAGATCGCTCCATTCCCCGGCAGTTAAGTCAAGTGTGTTTAAGTAAGCAAGCCACCTCCTGCCCGCCTCCTCCGGCCCCTTATCTTAATAAGTAATGAGTGTGCCACGGGCTGACAATGACATATTTTGAAAATAGTTTTCGTGCATAGCTGGCAGAGGACCTGTTGGGCGTTGACAAATTACACAAACAGAGATGATGAGAAGCACATCAAATATTAAAGGCCCAGGGCCCAGACGGTAATGGAGAACTCACCTGTATCTTACATACGCCTACTCGTGTTCTGCTGAAGGGAACATTTCTTTTCAGCTCTCCGGCAAGTGCAGGCTGGCTCCCGGCAAAACGGAGACGAAGCCAACGTTGGATCTGCAGACCCTGGACTTCGGTTTAATTTATTCCTGGAGGATATTTGAGAATCAAGCTCTTTGAAGTGGACCCCATTGTTCCCTATGTGAAGGTTATAAATCAGATTTCTGTTCCTGAATATGGATTCCTATTGTAAAAGAACAAAATTGACTATAAAAAGTACCAATAATGAGGCATACGCACATGCACTCGGAGACGTGTACGCAGAGTGCATTCCTAAATATTTCAATATAAAAGCAAGAACGCTTCTTGTGGGGATTGTTTTAAAGTAGGCCCGACAGATTGCGTCTTTTTAAACATTTATGCAGTAACATTTAAACCAGTTTCCAGGAACTATCTAAGTAGTCATTGTCACTCTGCATGCCTTTGAACTGAGCTCAAAGTCAAAGTGACGGTGCTTAGAATGTTCACTCCTGACTGGGAGCGGCCAGGAAGCTCCATGTGAGTTTTCCCGTCTGTATCTCTCCCTTTTCTGTATCAGTGAGATCTTGATAGGTCTTTACCGGGAACAAATAGCCATATTCCAGCCCAGGTAGGATGACCAGATTTGCAGATGAAAATACAGGATGGTGCGTTCACACTGAATTTCAGATGAACCAAAAAAAACCCCCACAATTTTAGTATAAGTATGTCCCATTCAATATTTGAGACATACTAAAAATTACTTGTTCTTTATCTGATATAAACATGTAACTGGGCATCCTATATATGTTTTGGCAACCCTAAACCCAAGGATAGGCAAACTTTTTCTGTAAAGGGCAAACTAGTAAATACTTCAGGCTTTCTGAGCCATCGATAGCCACTTAACTCTGCTACAGCTGCAGAAAAAACATAAATAAACGGGGAGGGATGGAGGGAGGGGGGGAAGGAGGGAGGGAAGGAAGGAGAGGAAGAAGAAGAAGGGAAAGGAGGGGGAGGGGCACTGGGAGCCTGTGAGGTGGCCCTGCACTCCTGCAGGAGGGACCCTCCTCCCCATGGAGCCCCAGCCTGACGGTCAGGAGTGGCCTCCACAGGCACCTCCTCGGCCACCTCGCAAGTTTTTCTGCCCCCTGCAGCTCTCTCCCCGCTTCCTGCCCTCCAGGACTTCAGCTGGTTCTCCTGGGGCACGCTCCCAGCAGCAGGAGTGGGGGAAGGCGTTCCCTCCGGAGGGGCACTGCAGAGCTTCCGGAGAACGGGAGGGTTGTGCCTTCAAGCCCCGTCCGGTTCGCACTGGGGCGGCTGCACTAGCCACAGCCTGGGAGACGGAGGACCGGGGACAGGGTTGGGCAGCTGCGCTGTCCCTCGCTTCAGAATGCGTCCCATTGCCCTGGCTTAGGGCTGAGCAACTTTCCTTGTTCCACTTCACTTTGCACGATTGCCAAAGCCGGCTGGGTCGGATGGTCACCTGACCTAGGCCAAGCCAATCAGTCCCTCTCAGAAATAGGAATGGCATGCAAAATACAGGCAGGCCCCTGTGGCCTGGAACTGTGAGGCTCTGTGGAGTTAGGGTCACAAGTAGCAACCTCTGGGTAAAACTTGCCAAGGTTCGGAGGAGCAGAAAATCGAATGGGACAGGCTTGCAAAGAGAGGTGAGAGGTCAGGCGGTGCCCAGAATGAAGAGGCAAGAAGGAGAGCTGGGTGGAGACTCTCCAGTTCCCACAGTGACCAGCTGTGTTTCTTCAGCGGGTTGCACAAGATTTCCCTGCATCCTTCTAATAAATTCCTTATTGCCAACGCCAGCTCGCGTGAGTGTCTGTTTCTTGAAACAACGCGATCCTTCAGACCGGGCTGTAAAACTTGATCTCGTAGGGAACAAGAGCCCCTGGTTTGTGTCCTGAGTCAGTGCCAGTCTTTGGCATGTGGTTCTAGGCGGCAAGGGGCTCCGGGCCCACAGTCTCTCCTCTGGCATGCCATCCTGTGGTAAGCTGCAACGTGGGGAGCTGCTTGGGGAGTTCAGGATTTGTCTCTTATGAAAGCTCAGTGTCTTCAACACTAAAATGAGCCCCTCAGGATAATTAGCTCAGAGGCGCTTTCTTCTAGAAGGAGCACCCAGGTGAGCGCACAGCTGTGCAAACCGCATGCGGGTGGGGTGTGCCCACTCTGTGTCCCGCTCCCTGCAGCCAGACCAGTCCCCTCACCGGAATCCTTCCAGGAAAAGGGTTCTGCCTACATCTATGCCTATGCCTACGCCTACGCCTATGCCTATGCCTACGCCTATGCCTACGCCTACGCCAATGTCTATGCCTATGTCTATGCCCACACCCATATCTATGCCTATGCCTTTGCCTATGCCTATGCCTATGCCTATGTCTATGTCTATGTCTATGCCTATGTCTGTGCCTATGTCTATGCCCACAGCCATATCTATGCCTATGTCTATGCCTAAGTCTATGCCTATGCCTATGTCTATGCCTATGTCTATGCCCATACCCATGTCCATGTCTATGCCTATGCCTATGTCTATGTCTATGTCTATGCCTATGCCTATGTCTATGCCCACACCCATATCTATGCCTATGTCTATGCCCACACCCATATCTATGCCTATGTCTATGCCCACACCCATATCTATGCCTATGTCTATGCCCACACCCATATCTATGCCTATGTCTATGCCCACACCCATATCTACGCCTATGCCTATGCCAATGTCTATTCCTATGTCTATGCCCATGCCCATGCCCATGTCCATGTATATGTCTATGTCTATGCCAATGCCTACGCAAATGTCTATGCCTATGTCTATGTCTATGCCCATGCCCATGTCTATGTCTATGTCTATGCCTATGCCCATGTCTATGTCTATGCCCATGTCTATGTCTATGCCTATGTCTATGTCTATGCCCATGCCCATGCCCATGTCTATGCCCATGTCTATGTCTATGCCTATGCCTATGTCTATGTCTATGCCCATGTCTATGTCTATGCCCATGCCCATGCCCATGTCCATGTATATGTCTATGTCTATGCCCATGCCCATGCCCATGCCCATGTCCATGTATATGTCTATGCCCATGCCCATGTCTATGTCTATGTCTATGCCTATGCCCATGTCTATGCCCATGTCTATGCCTATGCCTATGTCTATGCCCATGCCCATGCCCATGTCTATGCCTATGCCTATGCCCATGCCCATGTCCATGTATATGCCCATGTCTATGTCTATGCCTATGCCTATGTCTATGTCTATGTCTAGGCCTATGCCTATGTCTATGTCTATGTCTAGGCCTATGCCTATGTCTATGCCCATGCCTATGCCTATGTCTATGTCTATGCCCATGTCTATGTCTATGCCTATGTCTATGTCTATGCCCATGCCCATGTCTATGTCTATGCCTATGTCTATGTCTATGCCTATGCTCATGCCCATGTCTATGTCTGTCTATGCCTATGCCTATGTCTATGTCTATGCCCATGTCTATGTCTATGCCCATGCCTATGTCTATGTCTATGCCCATGCCCATGTCTATGTCTATGCCTATGTCTATGTCTATGTCTATGTCTATGCCCATGCCCATGTCTATGTCTGTCTATGCCTATGTCTATGCCTATGTCTATGCCCATGTCTATGTCTATGCCTATGTCTATGTCTATGCCCATACCCATGTCTATGTCTATGCCTATGTCTATGTCTATGCCCATGCCCATGTCTATGTCTATGCCTATGTCTATGTCTATGCCCATGCCCATGTCTATGTCTATGCCTATGTCTATGTCTATGCCCATGCCCATGTCTATGTCTATGTCTATGCCTATGTCTATGTCTATGCCCATGCCCATGTCTATGTCTATGCCTATGTCTATGTCTATGCCCATGCCCATGTCTATGTCTATGCCTATGTCTATGTCTATGCCCATGCCCATGTCTATGTCTATGTCTATGCCTATGTCTATGTCTATGCCCATGCCCATGTCTACGTCTATGCCCATGTCTATGTCTATGCCTATGCTCATGCCCATGTCTATGTCTGTCTATGCCTATGCCTATGCCTATGTCTATGTCTATGTCTATGCCTATGCCCATGCCTATGTCTATGCCTATGTCTATGCCCATGTCTATGTCTATGTCTATGCCTATGTCTATGTCTATGCCCATGCCCATGTCTATGTCTATGCCTATGTCTATGTCTATGCCCATGCCCATGTCTATGTCTGTCTATGCCTATGTCTATGTCTATGCCCATGCCCATGTCTATGTCTATGCCTATGTCTATGTCTATGCCTATGCTCATGCCCATGTCTATGTCTGTCTATGCCTATGCCTATGTCTATGTCTATGCCTATGTCTATGTCTATGCCCATGTCTATGTCTATGCCTATGTCTATGTCTATGCCTATGCCTATGTCTATGTCTATGCCTATGCCCATGCCTATGTCTATGCCTATGTCTATGCCCATGTCTATGTTTATGCCCATGTCTATGCCTATGCCCATGCCTATGTCTATGCCTATGCCTATGTCTATGCCTATGTCTATGCCTATGCCTATGCCTATGTCTATGCCTATGTCTATGCCCATGTCTATGTTTATGCCCATGTCTATGCCTATGCCCATGCCTATGTCTATGCCTATGTCTATGCCTATGCCTATGCCTATGTCTATGCCTATGCCTATGCCCATGCCCATGTCTATGCCTATGTCTATGTCTATGCCTATGCCTATGTCTATGTCAATGCCTATGTCTATGCCTATGCCTATGCCCATGCCCATGTCTATGCCTATGTCTATGTCTATGCCTATCCCTATGTCTATGTCAATGCCTATGCCCATGCCTATGTCTATGCCTATGCCCATGCCCATGTCTATGCCTATGTCTATGCCTATGTCTATGTCTATGTCCATATCCATATCCATATTCATATCCACATCTCTGCCTATATCTGACAATATCATAAACTTAGAGCAGCTCCTCTAAAAGCCACAGGGACATAGGACACCCTCCTCAGGGTGGCACAGTAAGCACTGGCTATCTCCAATGAGCAGAGATTCCAGGGATACCATCTGTGGTTCTTTTTTTCTGAGCAGTTTGATTTCCTCATTTATGAAAGGAATACGGCAGGGGGCGCTCTTGGTGCCCACTCAGAAGCCTCCTCCGGGGAGCAGTATGAAGGGGCAGGGTGGGCCAGCTGGGCACTAGGGGAGGCAAGAAGCTCGAAGAGCTTCACATTATTTTATTTAAAAAGAGAGAAAAGCAATCAAGATGCAGGCCCGCAAACCCCTCTACGGGGCACATTGTCTGGGGAGGTACCAGCTTCTGACCACTGTCCTGTGGGCTCCTCTCATGCCGGAAGTTTAACACTTCTAAGTGTGTCTTGGGGTGTGTGGAGAACTGAGATGACCCAGTGAGTGAAAACAGACAGTTCTTACTGATAATAGGGAATTCCCTGGAATTCCCATGGAGGTTGATCATGATGCTGATTGTGGGGTAGACGTCTGAGGATGGGAGTAACTCCCCCCTCATCCCACCTTCCTTCCCATTCTGCACCTCCACCCTTTCCACCTGCTGTGCAGGGCCTTCTGTGATGTTCCTGGGCACTCCTGCACCACACGGGGACTTGGCAGAGGCCCAGGCAAATGGCATGCAGATAGCGCCATGGCTCCGAGCCAGGTGCAGTCGGATTTGCCACTGAGGATCTCCCATGGCTCGGACCACATTCCCTGCAGAGCGCAGAACGCTCAGCAATGAGCGTGTGTCCGGGCATGCAGGCGGATGTCAGGCAGGTGGACGGGGTCAGGCAGGTGGACGGGGTCAGGCAGGTGGACGGGGTCAGGCAGGTGGACGGGGTCAGGCAGGCGGACGGGGTCAGGCAGGTGGACGGGGTCAGGCAGGTGGACGGGGTCAGGCAGGTGGATGGGGTCAGGCAGGTGGACGGGGTCAGGCAGGTGGACGGGGTCAGGCAGGTGGACGGGGTCAGGCAGGTGGACGGGGCCAGGCAGGTGGACTGGGGTCAGGCAGGTGGACGGGGTCAGGCAGGTGGACTGGGGTCAGGCAGGTGGACTGGGGTCAGGCAGGTGGACGGGGTCAGGCAGGTGGATGGGGTCAGGCAGGTGGATGGGGTCAGGCAGGTGGACGGGGTCAGGCAGGTGGACGGGGTTAGGCAGGTGGACTGGGGTCAGGTAGGTGGACGGGGTCAGGCAGGTGGACTGGGGTCAGGCAGGTGGACGGGGTCAGGCAGGTGGACGGGGTCAGGCAGGTGGACGGGGTCAGGCAGGTGGACGGGGTTAGGCAGGTGGACTGGGGTCAGGTAGGTGGACAGGGTCAGGCAGGTGGACGGGGTCAGGCAGGTGGATGGGGTCAGGCAGGTGGACTGGGGTCAGGCAGGTGGACGGGGTCAGGCAGGTGGACTGGGTGGGGTCAGGCCGGTGGACGGGGTCAGGCAGGCGGACGGGGTCAGGCAGGTGGACGGGGTCAGGCAGGTGGATGGGGTCAGGCAGGTGGACTGGGGTCAGGCAGGTGGATGGGGTCAGGCAGGTGGACTGGGGTCAGGCAGGTGGATGGGGTCAGGCAGGTGGACGGGGTCAGGCAGGCGGACGGGGTCAGGCAGGCGGACGGGGTCAGGCAGGTGGATGGGGTCAGGCAGGTGTACTGGGGTCAGGCAGGTGGATGGGGTCAGGCAGGTGGATGGGGTCAGGCAGGTGGACTGGGGTCAGGCAGGTGGATGGGGTCAGGCAGGCGGATGGGGTCAGGCAGGTGGACTGGGGTCAGGCAGGTGGATGGGATTAGGCTCCCTGCACTGGTGCTGATGGCCTTGCTCATGGTCCTCGTCTGCTGAGTGTGAGGCATTTCTTCAAATAGGGCCCTGGGCCGGGCCCCCCGAGATCCCTCGAGAGCCCCTACATGAGCACCAGAAGCTGCCATGGCCCAGGAGCTAGGGTGCCTGACACACCCTGTTCTTGCTGCTTCTCCTTCTCGGTGTCACTAGAGATCTTGTCCTAGGAGGATGATGTTAGAGATTTGAGTAAAGCCTTGGCTTTCTATTATTTTTAAAATAACAGGAATGGTAAGTACATTGAGAAAATGTTGGCATCCGTCGGGTTTAAATTTTCCATATAAATGATGCGGAACAGAAGTTTTTCGATGATGCTATTTTGCGTCTGTTTCACCCTCGACCTTTCTGCAGCAGGAATGCCCGGGTCGACGCCTTTCACACACCAGTTTCTGCCCGACCCTGACTGCAACTTCCTCCCAGCAACCCCGGGAAGCAGCTGTTTCTCAGTGAAGGGCCCCGGCACCCCAGCGCCCCGTCATCCCCGGAGGCGTTGCTCAGCGCCAGCTGCTGGGACTGAGAGATGGAAGGTGCCAGCCCACTGGTGGCGCCTGTCCCTGGGGGAGGAGCAAGCCTGCCTGTCTTCTCCTCTGCAGGGCAGCCGTCGCTGTGGCTGGGCAGAGGCGTCTCCTCACCCCTGCGGATGGGGAGGAGGTGCCGGCCAGGCCCCTCCGTTCGTAGAGCGCGCCTTGGCTCTGCTAGGGAGGCCGGCTTCCGTCGGTGCCGGCTGTTCCTTGTCCCAGTTCTCGTGGCTGTGACATCGCGCGGGCTGCCATGGAGCGAGTTGGACCAGGGAGGAGCAGGAGCCCCGGTCTCACCCTGAGGTTCCGACAGGGTTCACAGAACCTCCGAATGGAGCCGGTGAAATCAGCTGGGAGGACAAGCCCAGCCCCGTGGCTGTGCTTGTGGGAGACGCGGGTTGGGGGTTCGAAGCGGGAGCCCGCGCCTTTCAGTGCCTGGGCTGCCTCTCGGGTGTCTTCGCTCAGCTCCTCCGGGAGGGCAGGATTGAAGGAGAAGCCTTCAGATACTGTGTTTTGTGCTATACTTTTCCTCCCTCCGAATCCTGAATCCATTCTCCACCTTCTTAGTAATAACTCATGCGTGTGGGTTGAAGTACCAGTTTAAAAACGTCCGTGGTCTCATTTGGAGAACACGGGCTCGGGGTTGGACCGGCTCGGCCAGCACGCCCTGCCAACGGCCGGTGGCGGCAGAGCTGCACACCGCCCCTTCCACGTGGCGTACAAGGTCCGCTAAACTCGGTCCCTGGAGGCAGGTCTCAGGGACGCATCATTTTAAAAGGCAAAAGTTTTAGGAATGGATGGAAGATTTAAATTAACAGTATGCATATGTATATGCACACGTACACATATGTGTATGTGCATGAAATTGTGTGAATATATACATATAGGCATATAGTGAGGGAAGCAAAATCCTGAACTAATGGATTAATTTGTACTGAAGTATGAATGACTTGGCACACTTTCCTCCTAGAGAAGTTTCTTTAAACATATTGGACTAGCCCGGCCAGTGTGGCTCAGTGGTTGAGCGTCGACCCTGCACCAAGAGGTCACTGGTTCGATTCCCGGTCAGGACACATGCCCAGGTTGTGGGCCTGATCCCCAGTGGGGGGCGTGCGGGAGGCGGCCAATCGATGTTCTCTCTCATCCATGTTTCTGTCTCTCTCTCCCTCTCCCTTCTTCTCTCTCTCAAATCAATAAAGAAAAAAAACTTTTTAAATAGATGAACATATTTGACTAGAAGGGCAATGCTCAGCATGAGGGAATGCATGGTAAGCACTCTAATTTCTTGATAAAATATACAGTGTACACATACTGGACACTATAATACAGTGTCTGGTTATTGAGCAAGATCTTTTGTCTCAGGCAAAAAATGTTACCTTTCTCATACAACACAGTCTTCAAATCATGTGAGAGTTACATTCATGCTACGTATCTGACAGCAGATTCTTCCTGGTTTTTATATCTTGATTCATTTGAAAACGTTGCATTTGTTCATTTACTTAAGAAACACATTCTGAGCACTATTACTAACCAGGCAACGTTCTAGAAACTCAGTGTGTGAAGATCACTAAGACAGTCGTTGCTTCCAAAGGAATGTGGCATAACTGGGCCTAGAGGGCTTTCTGAGCTATTGGAAACCAAGATGGGACGCATTCGAACTGGACTTTGGAGCACGGAGTCCTCCCGGTGGAGGAAGAGGGCAAGGGTGTTTGAGGCAGAAGGCATAGGAACAGCTTGTGGGGAGGGGCATAGACTAGAATATTTCATGTTACAAAAGGTCGTCAAAAGAATTTGTTACAAAGTTACTGAGCACCTGCTGTGTATCTGGCACCCTGACAGGCCCTGGGAGTCACAGAACATTTACAGGCCCTGCCGTCTGGAGACTTAGAATCGGAGAATGCTGGGCGTTCTGGGGTCTCAGCGAGCGTCCACGCCAGTGCTCTTCCGGATTCTGGGCTGCGAACCCTGCGAGTTATTATTCCCGGGCCCCTAGCGAGGCGGGAGGCACTGGAGGTATGAGTGCATTTGTCACCCAAGGCCAGCTTGTGCTGCAGGGACAAATGGCCCCACATCTTTATGGCTGACCACAGTGAAGGTGTATTTCTCACTCGTTGGACATGACCATCATAGGTCACCTCTGGCTTTGCTTTGTATTTTCTTTAGTCGAGAACCTGCTGAAGGAGAAGCTCTTATTTGGAACAGACCGGTTGCCCATTTCAGAGGGACCAGAGCGGTGGACCATGGCCTTTAAAGCTTCTGTTTGGTAATACCACCGGTCACTTCTGCCTCCATGCATTGGCCAGAAGCGAGTCATATAGAAAAGCCGAAATCAGTGCAACAGGGACACATGTTCTTTCTCGGGGAACAGGAGGGAACTGTGTTGAGTCGTGATGCAATCTTCACCACGGATTTTAGGAATTCCCTACCCTGGCTTCAACTAGTGCATCTCCATGTCCAACTGTTCTGTGTGTCAGACTCACACACAACGTTTTGTTGAAGTGAGCATGCCCACTGGGACCTGGTCTCCCTCTCCACAACGTGGTCGTGACTCACCTTGCCTTAGGGATGTCCAGTCCTCACCAGCAGACTGTTATAAAATGACAGGTACTGATTTTAGGCCATCATTTTTAAGAGGCAGGTGTACACGTCTCCACAATACCTCTCCCCTTAGTGCAGCGAGACACACACAATGGCAAGACCTAGGAGACAGCCCAGACCAGACACCGCAGAGACTGTCTCTGAGCCGCAGGAGGTTGAACGATGTCAGCTGTCTCTGCCTGGATTGGGCGTGAGTGAAAGGAAGCTTTTATAAGCCACATACATTGTAGGGTCTGCTTGTTATAGCTGCTTGAACTCGAAAGATTGTGCGTATAAGATAAATTTGGTCTCATATTATTGTTTCCTTGTTCTGAAAAGTAAGCAGAAGATGAGGGGGGGTGGCCACTTGATCACATTTGTGTAGGGTTGTGGCAGAATGAGCATGTCAACCCAGGCCTCTGGACTTACAGCTGCGGTTCCTCCCACTGGATCTGGCTGATGGTACCCCAGGGGACGGAACGGATCATTAAAATTTAGGTTCCAGACTGCTGGTTCACACCCTGAATCTGTAACAAAAATGTGTCTCATGTTTCCTGCACAGGGTCTTAACATAACGTGATTTCATCACAAATATTTAAAAATCAGGATATTTCACAAGAATAGTTAGGTCCCAACTTCTCTTGGAAAATCACAAGGTCTGCCAGTTCTGGGTTCCAGTTCCTACGAGGGGGCAGCTGGCTGTAGCTCCTTCCTCTTTGTGGGGTGTCGAAGCTCCAGTTAACGTGGGCCCACCGCACACCCATTTCCCGCTGCCGGGGCAGAGAACCAGTCGTCAGTTATTGTAACCCTTACACAGGCCAATAGAAGAGAAAGAATGGAAACTTTTACCTGTTGCTTGTTCTTAGATAACAAACAGAATAATTCAGCAACAAGAGAGAAGAAATTACAAAAACATAAATAAAAACGGGAGAGCGTGTATTTCTCTGAGAAAGTGAAGAACTGTGCCCACCCTGCCCAGCTCACTCTGTGCTGGCTAAGTCCCCATAAGCCTTTGCATCTTAGGTGCCTGGACTGGGAAATAATGCGGGGAAGTGACCTCTCTTTTCCTAAGGCCACGGCGGAGCCAGGACAAAGCGTTTCTGAGCCGCAGGTGCTGCATCCAGATTGTCACCTGCACTGCTGTGTGACCACCTCCTTCAGCCTGCTGGGTGCGTCCTGGGGACGAGGGGCCAAGCCAGGGCCTGAGTGGTGGGAGGGGGGTTCAGCAGTGACCGAGGTGCGTCTCCGCTCTCCAGAGACTGGGGTCCCCATCAAGGAAAGCGGCGGGACCACGGCTCTCAGCCTTACTCTCCTGTCCTCGGCGCCCAGGGCAGATGGTTTGCGCACGGGGGACGTCCCCCCCAAGGCACACCCAGGTGCATGTGTCCTGTCCTAATATTTTGGAGTACTAGCTGGTGTTTTCTGCCATGCCTGCTGTGAACCCCCATGCCCTGTGCCTTAAGAATTCTGTTTTCGTGGCTCCCCAGATGTGTGACACATGAGGGGAAGGTGTTTTCGCTTTTGCTCTATGGAAGAATAATCATTTCTAGCAGAGATTTTAGGTTCCAAGACTTCAAAGTGTGTCCCTCCTTTGACATTGGTGCACATCTCTGTTCAAACCTACCCTTTCTCACCTCATCTGAAGTCACACCCCTCCTCTCCATCCCCCTTCCTCTCTCCACTCACCTCTGAGATCATCTGTGTAGTTGTCTTTGTGTGATGGTGTCATTGTCTCTAGGGTGTGAGCCCCTCGGGGACAGGCCCACCTGGTCAACCTTGTTCCCCGGGGCGTCGGCAGTGCCTGGGGGGGCCGGCCGAGGAGCACCTCAGCAGATGCTGATTAAATTAACAAACAAAGCCGGTGGGGCTCTGAGCATAACCATGTCCTGGGGAAAGCGGGGGTAGGAGGGTGTGGGTGCGTGGAAACCTCACACAGATTAGGAAATCTAAAAGCGAAAGAGAAGGATGCCCCCTCCCAGGTAGAGACGGAGAAGGCTGGCGTTTCCGGAGTGGACGCGGCTGCAGGAATGTCTGGGCAGACACCCAGGCTGGCGGGAGGCGGCAGCACGCTCTCCTGTGGGCACTCGGGCTCTGTGGGGTCAGCTCAGATTGCTGTTGGGACTGGCAGGCCTTGGGGCTGAGGACAGAGCACAGACCCGCAGGAGGAGCCTTCGGAGGTGCCATCTGGGACAAAGGACGCTGAGGATGAGAGCTGTGTCCCCTCCCTGCTCATAGGCCCTTCTACCCCCCATCCCCACCCCCACCCCCCGCTCAGCGAGGTGGGAGGGCAGAGCGGCGCTGATTCAACTGGAAAGAAGTTCACACCACTTGGTACAACGAGGGCCTATATAAAAATAGTTTAAAAAAATAAAAGTAAACTTACACTTCTCACTCATCTGTGTTTATGGACTGAAATTTGTATTCCTGACATGCACAGTTCTTCACAGCTGTGTCTCCTCCACTTTCTTTACTCCTCGTGGGTGGCAAGTAGGAGGGATTTTGTTATCGGAATAAATGTAGATGCACTCCAATTTATTTCTAAAAAGTACTCAGTTCACACATTTCCGTAATTTGGCCCTCACCAAACCCACGGCAACTGATTATGAAAAAGTGTTCGAGACCTTCTGCTTCGACCGTCGGGGACGGTGCCTGCTGGGGGGCGGGGGGGGGGGCGGGATCCCAGGACCCGGGTTCTGGTCACGGCTTTGCCAGCTCTTAGCGGTGAGCTCCTGGCAAGTTCCTTCCCTTCTCTGGGCTTCAGCCGAGGATGAGAATGAAATGGGTTGTCAATTACATGTGACTGTCATAACTGCACACCAGCTGTGCTGTGGTTTATGTCATGACTTTCATTTTAGCTAAGCATTCGAATATTTCTGCTCTGTCGCTTGAGAACATCCAGTGTGAGCAGCATGAGGCCGGGTGAACTTTAAGTGTCCTTTTCTGTCCGACATTCTGGCCAGCCCTGTGGCTCTAGCAGGGGGCACTGAGCCACTTGCAAACTTCCCATGGGCAGAGAGTCTGTTCGGCCACCACTTGAACACCGGGGGACTGCCATCTTTTATTCCCGAGGCCGCAGGTGACTGTTGGTAAATGGATCGGTTCTTAGAAAATATTTGACAACCTCACCTTTGTTAAGTGTTCCCCCAAGGGATTTCAGCTGGGTCCCTGTTTTCTTGTTGCTTGTAATTTACCACTTCCGAAGTGCCACTTAACCTTCACGGTGTGATGAAATAAATGGATCTAAACGAAGGCTCGGCTTCGCCAGCTGTCCACTAGAGGGCAGCAGAGGCGTGAGAATCGGGGTTCTCCAAGGCTTTGTACGTGGAAGTGTTGACATGTGACTTGGCAATTGAATAATTTTTGATACTGTCCTGACACATAAACACCTAGAAGCAGGTTTTCAAAGGTTATTTGCGCACTAAAAGAGGAATTAACAAAACGAACTTGCATGCCAAAAGTAATTTTCAATATTCTACCAAGAGCCGTGGCCTCATTATGAGATTGCTCTTAGAGAATATTCGGCTATCGTTAACTGGGTGTATTAAACCTAACTGGCAAACATGCACCCAGAATAAATCAGGTTGAGTGGACCTGCAAAACTAGATTCAATGACTAATACAAAGTTCTGCTGGGATTTGGGGGCTGGCCAACCCACCCAAAAAGAGAAATTTGGTTTTAAGTGATTTTTCTCTATCTCTCAGCCTTCAGTAGGTACTTCCCGATTTGTGGTCCTAATGGTTAAACAATTGTACACAACCCACGTGTGTGTGTGTGTGTGTGTGTGTATGTGTTATTGTGGTAATTTATTTTTAAGCTATTAATCTGCCTTCAGTATAAAAAGTCTGCAAATTAGCAGAGTTTATTCCACTGACATTCTCACACCTTGAGAAATAGCCCATTTGTATTATCACAGTTTGATATATTTCCCATTTACTGAGCTTCTTTGGCAAGTTGGCATTTTAATTTAATTATACTTTTTGCTAATGGTCTTTATTTTTCAGTGTCTGTGTGTAAAACGCCCGCAGGTTTGATTATCCCCACCCCCTTCTTCCCAGTGCCAAGCTGTAGTGCAAATTTATAAACTGACAAAATTCAGCGTAAAACTCGGGGGGTGAAATGAGGAATCTGTACACCAGTCCTGCCTGAGCCGTGCAGTGTTTTCCTCACTTGCAGAGCGAGGCCCATCTTGCACACGTTTGGTCCCTGGCCTCGGTGCTGCGCAAGGACTGAGGCCCCGAGGGAGGTGGGCCAGACGTCCCGGGTCAGAGAGGGACAGGAACTGCCAGGACTCGGACCCTCTCGGGTCTCCTGGCCTCTGGGGGTCTGGAGGCGACAGCGAGGGAGCGTTCCCTTGCCTCTTGGCCGTGCGTGGGACGGGCGCAGGCTGAGGTGGAGGCGCCAGGCTCTGCTTGAGAACTGCAGGCTGGCTGGCGGGGTCCAGACCAGGTCTCTCCCGGGACCTCAGGGCTGAGGTGCACGCATTTTACGGCAAAGAGGAGCTCATGAGCGGCCATGCCCAGAGAGGCGAGTGTGCCCACTCATCCACATTTACACGAGTGTGCGCACTTTCCGTCCTTGAGGTGGAGGTGTGACTAGGAGGCACTCCACTGACTCAGTAATCGCCCTGAGAGAGAGAGAAGGAAGAAACACTGCCAATTAAACATACGCATCGATGGTACCACACTCTCAAAATCTGTCCCAGAGTACGCCCGAGCATCCCCTGGCCGGGGCGGTGTCGTTCCGACCCACAGGACGCGGGAGTGCAAGGGGGCGTGGAGGAGCCCCACACGCAGCGTGGGCAGTGTTTCTGCTGTTACTGCACCGTCCCGGCCTGTGCCATCTGTGGGCTCTGAGACACTCTCTGACTCAGTGTAATGTTCACGCAGGAGCCCCGCCCTCACCTGTCCACGCCGCCCCCGAACGCCCTCACCACCCTGTCAGCTCGGCTGATTCGCCTCGTGGAAGGAAGTGTGTGGACAAGAACCCATTTATTTAATCAGTTTAGCAAAGCCCAGGATGATTTATTTGCCTGTTCTTGAAAAGACATCCGTCCGCTCCTGCCGACAACACTCAGAAAACAGGAGTGGTTTCCATTTAAACAGAGGAGTTGGGGCTGGCGGCGGCGCGTGCGACTGTATCGGGCAGATGCTGGCGACACCGGCGACAGCCCCAGAACCCACCGTCGCAGACCTCGAGAGCGGGAGCAGCACCGCACAGCCCAATGCAAAGGGACGCACGTTAATTACCCGACTCGGGGGATCTTATAAAACATGACGTCTATGTAAATTGGAACAATGAATATGATTACCGCAGGGTCTAATTTTCATTCTGAGGAACGAGGGGAGAGAGACGGGGCCTTAGACACCACTCACTTTGATCTGTGCTCGCTCTTCTCCAGGCGGAAGTTCTGCTTTTGTCTAACTGCTAGCCTCCCACGGCCAGCCTCCTCGGAGGAAACAGTCTCTCTCGCTCTCCAGTTACTACTCAATGGCTCGCTTCACTGAATGAAACCCTTTGCCGCATGAGAGGCAGGACACAAAGTCAGGGAAGTGATGGAAGGCAGATCACGTAGAATGTGTGAGATCTTCAGGACTTTGGATCTCTCTGGCTGTGCCCTGGCGTGGAGACCACAGGGAAACTGGGAGGCCAGTTAGCCAGAGATGGACATGGTGGAGGGGAGGGGCTGAGGAGGAAAGAAGCCATCAGATTCTGATATACACACACACACACACACATATATACATATATATGTACACATATATACTTTTTAATATGTTTATTATTTATTTATTTATTTTCAGAGAGAGGAAGGGAGAGAGAGACGGAACATCGATGTGAGAGAGAAACATCACTCGGCCGCCTCCTGCACGCCCCCTACTGGGGATCAAGCCGGCAACCCAGGCAGGCATGTGCCCCGACCCGGAATCGAACCGGGACCTCTGTCCATGGGACGACGCTCTAACTGCTGAGCCACGATGGCCAGATTCTGAAATATGCTTAAAGCCTGGGAATTGGTGTGGGTGTGACCAAGACAGCACGAGGACAGAGGCATGACCCCAAGGTTTTGCCCGAGCAAATGGAAGAATAGTGTTGTCCCTTTGTGATACGGGGAAAATATTTATTTTTTTAAAATGCAAAGTGTTAAGCTTTGTACCAGCTGAAAGAGGAAACCAGTGTTGTTGGGGGCAGATTAAGGCTGACTGACAGAGAACACACAGGAATTTTAAAAAGATGTAGGGGAGAGAAAGAGGAAGAGGAAAGAAATGGAAGAACGGGTTCAAATCCCTGAGCAAGTGCTCAGCCGCCCGGTGGTCTGGATCCTGCTGGGCCCTGGGGGACGTCTGCATCGAGTTGTCAGCTAAGTATTTTGTGTGTTGTCCCTTATCCGTGCCAGCGTGTTTGATAACAGGCCCTCTCTGATTCTTTGGCACCGAGTGGTCATTCAGTTAACAGTTGCTCACTGTCTGGCTGGGGCAGCCATGGCCTTCCACGAACTTGACTCATCGAGCAGAGGGGTGCGTGGGAGAAGCCATCTGCATCGTGAGAGGTGGGACCTTCCGGATTTAATGTTCTCCTCCGTGCCCTTTGCCCGCAGAACAGCAAGTCTCTCCTTCTCGTCCTCAGAAGACTGTGTGGCATGCTGTGGGGTCCTTGTCACCTTCTTCGTCTAGGCTAGTGGCCTGAGACGGGGTTACTCCCCCCATCTGGGTTACCTTGTTAGGACGGCCCTGACGTAGTTACCGATGGCGTTTGCTCCACGTGGGGTCACCCTGCTGCTCCTTCAGGATCTATCCATGGCGGTGGATGTGGTCTCCAGCCATGCCGGCAGCAGAGTTCGTGGTGTCAGGCACCTACAAGGAGAAGTGGAGTGGACTGTGTAGGGTGATTTGTCATTGTGATTCTGCGCATCAGCATTTGGGGCTGAGCTCAACTGAGTATTTTTCTGCCAATCCTGTCTCGGGCCACACGTGACCTCAGTCGCAGTGGCTCAACCTTGCTGGCAGGTCTAAGATGACTTCATTCATGTGTCAGGTGGCTGGTGCAGGCTGGCATGGCCATGACCCCCCACCTCCTAGGTTAGCCTGGGCTTCTTTGCATGGCACTCCTAGGGTGGCTAGAGCTTCATCCGCATCCCTCAGGATGTCCCCGAACTGGACTTGCTAGGTCAAGGGGCATCCATACCTTTCAGGCTTTGCCTGGGTCCTACCAAAAACGCATGTTCTGTAAAGAGATACCATGACCAGGTATTATCTATCTAGTCATTTTCCCTTTGTCGATGTTTTTGTAACTCACATTCACGAGGAGAAAAAAAGCCACACTCTCCACCCGACTGCATTCAATCAAGTCCTAAATGAAGTAGTGCAGGTGCAGTGAATTCAGCGCGTCCCCGAGGAGCGCGTGGACGGCGGGCGCGTTCCGTGGGCTTCGCCCCGTGATGAAACACGTCCTGAGGTTGCTCTCTGGAGAAGGGACAGGGACAGACCTTTCACTCTGACTGCATCGCTGCAGAGTGCAAGCAGGCACCTGGCCCGCAGCTTCCTTTGTTCGGGAGAAGCGTGCGTTCCTGTCCTGTCTGCACGTGTCCCCCGTGTGCCTGGAGCCTCTGTCCGTGCAAAATCCGAGGAGCGTCTTTAAACCTGGCTTCCGTTTTGGTTCAGAAGCTCTAGTAGCACGTCATTTACCATCAGCCCTGCCTGAGTCCCCTCCAGTAGTGTTCCAGGCGGGGTCTCAGTCCGCATGGTGACAGCAGTGCCCTCAGGGACCGTGCTCTGTCCCATCTCAGAGCCGCACAGACAGCATTCCCACCTGCTGGTCACACTGAGCAGGGGGACACACAGTCGAGAGAAGAGTTTCTGGGGGGCTCCTGGTATCTTCCCAAATGATCTTTCAAGAGAGGCAGAGACTCAGGCTAAGTATTAAGTAGTTATGTTTCAATATCATTTATTGTCCGGTGAAAAGGGAATAAAAATAAAGAAAACCCCTAAAGCAGCAGTTCTCAACCTGTGGGTCGCGACCCCTCTTCATGGGGGTCGCCTAAGACGTAACAGTAGCAAAACTACAGGTATGAAGTAGCAACGAAAATAATTTTATGTTTGGGGGTCCCCACAACATGAGGAAGTGTATTAAAGGGTCGCGGCATTAGGAAGGATGAGAACCACTGCCTAAGGGGCTGCGAAATCCAAATGTTTTCATAAACGTTCTGAGAGCTGTCCTCGGCCATCCCCGCCCCCGCCCGCCGGCAGGGATGGCAGTAACGTCGTCAGGAAGACGGGGGTGGGGGGCCCTTGGTTTCGGGACACTTGCTTCCCAAGGGCCTGTATTCCAAGCTCTGTTTTGAGCTAAACTCTCGTTCTCTATGTTTCTCCCAGAACTGAATGCATTTGTTTGCTCTTTAAAAAGCAAAGGTCCAAACAAGCAGACAGAAATGACGACACTTCATCCCAAGGCCTTTATTAAGTTCAACTGGAACATCACACCGGGCCCTTTCATCAGTAAGGTTTGGAACTAGTCTAGTTGGTGGCCACAGGGGTGTCAGTTCCAGTCCGAGCTCAGTCACACACGGTGGCGTGGCAGCAGGTTGCTGGGCCTCCGGCGCACTCCGCTGGGGGAGGGACAGGGGCTCGGTTTTAAGGGACCTTTAAAGTGTGGATTAAGTTAATCGTGTATAAAGCCAGTGACACCAAGTCAGGCACCGGATAGGCGTCCATGAATAATTCTACTTATTAGTACACTATTTTATTATACGATGCCCTTTGTATAATTAGGTCAGATACCGTATTCCTGCTTCAGGGGTAATAGACCAGAGGAGCGGAACCTCCGGGCGCGCTGCCCCTTCCAGACCAGGCCCTGCTGCCCGCGGCTGCTTAGGCCAATGAGGCCGAAGGATCGAGACTTCCTTGGGCTCAAACACCGCATTTTCCTGTTTCTTAGATTCATAATGGACATTAGCAGGACTGCGTTCAATAAAGCAGCCCCCGTTCCCACTGGCTGAGATTCAGAATCAGCTTCAGGACACTGGCCTCCATCCACGGGCCGCCATAACCTGCGACCCTCTGAGCAGCCGCCCGACGTGCGGCCCCAACCAGACGGCGTCCGCCGCGTGGCCTGGGGCAGGCCGTTCTCGGCTGGAGTGGGAAGAGGGAGGTCGGCCCGCACGTGGCAGCTCCGTGTCCACGCTCGGGGGGTGCTGGTGTGTTGGGCCGTGTGGTGACTGTTCTTGGGCATATTTGCTTCTAATTCAAACACAGCCTGTTTTCTTGTCACACGTCAGAGCAGACGGTCTGCAAAACCGGACTCCTGGGTCCACTCGCGAACGCACGGAACACCGGCTGTGCGTTTCGTCGTGTCGCTCAGCGGGCCTTCTCCAAATGGCCACCCCTCCCGTCTGCTCGGTGCGTCTTCTCTGGCTCTTCAAGCCCACTCTCTGTCCGGGAGATGGGACTGTCCTGGCATGCCTGGGCGGCACAGACAGCACACTCAGGAGGCTGGTGACCGGAGCAGAGGGAGCTGAGGGGGAGGAAGGAGGTTGGGAAGGAGGACGATGGGACAATAAAACACAGGTGGCTCTGCGACGTGACTTCAGCCCCACAGACATGTTTTTCCAACTCTAAGTTGTGGCATTTTTCAGTCAAAAGCCATAGTAGCCTCCTCAGCTAATTCACTGTGAGTTCGAAGTGCAAACATTGGAAAATATGTATGTGTTCTGGGGTGTCTGTGGTGGGGGCGACGTGGGCAGGCCGGAGGAGACCAGTGTGGACCAGAACGTGCATGTTGGGGCAGAGATGTGGGGGGTTCAGACAGGACCGCGGCTGCGCAGGGGGCTCTCAGGATCCCCCTCTGTGCTGTTTGTTTGCTGAGACAGACACCAGCCCCTTCTTCCTCGTACAAAGCACCCCAGCAGCTCCCCGGCCCGCAGGGGGCCCCTTCCAGTGATTCCCTCCTTTAGCCCCCCGGCCTCAGGAGGAGGCACAGGGCTCCACTGTGGCCAATGAACCCTAAATCAAGGGGTTTGGGGAAGCTCTCTTCTTTCCTGACATCGATAGCACCCTCCTAGCTTTCCTGTCTTTTTCTCCCGCCTGGGGTGGCGTGGAGACGAGGTGGGACGGAGCCGCCGCCCTGTGACCACGAGGCGCGAGCACAGGGCGGAGGCCTGCTCGGAGGAGGCAGAGCACCTGAGGGGAGGACCCGGGGCTCGGCGTGGCCACATCCCAGCCGATCCTGCTGCCCACACTCCGCTAGCTCCGGGCAGCAGTGGCTGGCCTTCGAACCGAATGCATTCCTCGCTGAGGCAACTGATAACATCACGTAAGACTGCATTCGATCGGGTGACAGCAGCTGCTGTGAGCAGTGGCCACCAGACATCAGTGCCCTTCACAGGGCACGCTTGTCACTCCTGCCAAGTCCCAAACGGATATTCGTGATCAGCAGGGAACTCTTCTCTGCAAACAGCAAGTTAGGGATTCTGTCCCCTCCCGTCTGGCGACTCTGCCATCTTAGCACGTGGTTCTCGAAGTCGCCCTGTGTGTGCCCGTCCAGCGGGCAGAGTGGGGACAGAGGGTGCTGGGGGGTGAGGCAGGGGCACCGAGAGGGTGAGTCCATGTCCTGGAAGTGGCACAGGTCATTCTCCCTTCTTTCCATTGACCACAGTTCAGCCTTTCGGGACAGTAACAGCAGGAGCCTGTCGCAGTCTGGGTGCCGAAAGGAAGAGGTGAGGTTGGGGGAGAGCTAACTGGTACCGTGGCAGCCACCCGACTGTGCCTAGGCTGCCCCTGCTCCCTCCGTGGGGTTGCACTGCAGTCCGGGGGACGAGTTGGCTCTCCATGTTCCTTCGTGGTGACGGACAGCCATGCCGGTCCTTCTCTGGCACTAAGCTCATAGGATATGAGTGTAGACAAGGAACCGGGCCTGTGGCTCTTCTTGTCTAATGAGGAAGAAGAGACGGTAGGAGAGGGTCTGGGTGTAGATGTTAGTTTCCCTGTTAGACTTGGAGTAAGCTGTATTTGGGGAAAGAGAAGAATAAAAGTCATTTAAATTTCTTAACCTTCAAAACCACAAATGGCATCTCATAAAATTATAAATAGGATATAAAAGCAGCAACTATTTGTTTAGCTAAGGTTCTTTGCTAATCTCATGGCCGGAAAGGGGATGGGACGTGGTGGTCATAGACTTGGACTTGGGGCTTGAATCTGGCTCCGCCATACAGGGGATCTTTGACTCTGGGCAAATTCCTTGGTCTCTCTGAGCCCCAGTTTCTTAATCTGCGAAGAAGGGTTAGTAAAAGTGATCAGCTTGCAGGGATGTCGAGAACATGGAATGAGATGGAAGATAGGAAGCTCTCAGGCTGGGGTCTGAGCTATAGCGAGTATTCAGTGCCCGTGATAGGATGATGGTGGTGGTGGTGATGATTTTGAGTTAATAAAATACTTTCTTTAGTTCAGGAAGCACGCAAGCTCCAAAAGTCAACTTAGCCTTTCTTTTTTAAATTTTCCTTTATTGTGGTAAGAACACGTATAAGATTTACCCTCTTAACTAACTGTAAGTGTATAGTTGTTGGTGGCAGGTGCGGCGCTGTACAGCCGATGTCTGCTCGTGAGAAACGGTGCGCCCTGGTCAGCAGCTCCCGGCCTGGCAACCAGCAGTCCGTTCTTTGGTTCTATGAATTTCACTATTTGAGATACCTCTTCTAAGTGGAGTTATGCAACATTTGTTTTTCTGTGACTGGCTTATTTCTCTTAGCGTAATAGCCTTCAGATTCGTTCCCGTTGTTGCAGATTACAGAGGCCCCTGGCTCTAGAGACTGCGCGGTAGCCACTGCGTATATGTGCTCCCTCGCCTCGTTCACTCTCCTGGCGGTGACGTTCGATGCTCCCACATGTCGGCTGTTGTGCGTAGTGGTGCAGTGAACACAGGTTGCTCATTTCTCTGAGATTCTGAGCTCCGTTCTTTCGGATAAATACACAGAGGTGGGGCTGCCGTTAAGAACTTCTACACAGCAAAGGAAGCTGTCAACAGAATGGGAGAACATATTTGCAAAGCATATATCTGATAAGATGGTAAGCTCCAGAAAATATGAGGGACTTCTACAACTCAATAGCTAATACCTGCATTTAAAAATGGAGTAAGGATTTGAAAACACACACGCACACGCGCGCACACACACACACTTCTCTAAAGAAGATATAGAAATAGCCAACAAATACATGAAGACATTCTCAACATCACTAATCATCAGGTAATGTGAATCAAAACCACAGTGAAATGTCATCTCATACCTGCCGGGATAGTTAATATCAAGAAACAGAAGAGGACACGTATTGATGAAGTAGAGAAATTGGCACCCTTGTGCAGTTAGTGGGAATGCAAGATGGTGCAGTCACTGTGGAAAACAGTACAGAGGTTCTCCAGAAACTAAAACTAGAACTACCATGTACTCCAGCAATGGCACGTCTGGGTGTTTAGCCAAAATAATTGTTATTAAAGATTTACGATTCAGCCCTGGCAGGTTTGACTCAGCGGTTAGAGCATCGGTCTGCGGACCAAAGAGTTAAGGGCATAGACCCCGGTTGTGGTTAGTCCCCGGCCCTGGTCGGGGTCATGTGGGAGGCAACCAGTCAATGTGTCCCTCTCACATCAGTATTTCTCTCTCTCTCTCTCTCTCTCTCTCTCTCTCTCTCTCTCTCTTTCTCTCTCTCTTCCTCCTAGTTTATCTGAAGATAAATAGAAAACTATCCTCGGGTGAAGATTAAACAAAAAAAAGATTTCCGATTCATCAGCTCGGAGTGTCCAGAGAAAGCCCCTAGGTGGCGCTGAAGCAGAGAATCAGCCTGGCACGAGATCCCAGGAGCTCACACACAGCTGCCTATCATTTTCCCAGCCAGGAACCTCACGAGTCAAAACTGGACTTGCGTCGAATGAAGAAACCTGGAAAGCTTGTCCCCTTTCCCTTACCTCTGTGAGTTCGTGTGTCTTTGGCGTGGGAACTGTTGGCCATTCTGTGGTTGTTTCCTAAAACAGTAGCTAATTTAAATCCAGCGAGACAGCGTGTGTTAAGTACACACAGTATTGTTTAATGTACACTAAGTGCTCGGTAAGTACACTTTCCCTTTCTCTCTCTTTCTCTCTCTAACAGACCAAGAGTATCTCCCTCTGTTTCTCTTCTCATCGACATGGTCAGTGGGCAGCAAACTTCCAAATCCGTGTATTTGCTTAGTAAAAGCTTGAGATCAGCAAACTTCTCCCGGTTGGTTGTATTTACCCGAAAGACTGCTGAATGCACAGATCTCAAGGCCCTGGACTCAGGCAGGCTGGGACCCAGCTCAGCCAGGGGTGTGCCCTCGGACATGCTCTTCAACCATTTGTGAGATGGGATGACGGTACGCCACCTATTCGAGGTGATGAATGCGAGGTACCCAGCACGTGTCGGCATTCAATCCACGCCACTGCTCTTCCCCTTGTTCAAAAAATATTTGTTTAACCCCCACTTCACCCCTACATTATATTTTTCAGAAGGACTCTAACCTAAAGCCCTAGCTGTGGGTGGGGAAGGGCAACCCACCGGACACTGCCTTGGATCTGAACCAACCCCTCCTGTCCCCTCTCCCTCAGGACGCTTCTCTCCTAGTGGTGCCGTTAGCTGGATGGACTAAAGCAGCGTGAGCTGGCCGAGTGGGCTTCCCGAGGCGGTCAGCGGTGGTGAGACCTGAGTGGGTCCTCCCTGCCCAGCTGGGCTGTTGGGACGGGCCACCTCTCAGCCCCAGCTCCCCTCGCCCGCTGGGAAGAGCGGTGGGCTCCTCATCCCCACGCGTCCTGCTTGCCCTTGGGCTGCGTTCGCACTGTGTGGAAAGCCGGTGCCTGTGGGCAGCACGAGAGCCCACGAGACCGCGTGTCCTTCCTACTCACGCACTGGACTCTTTCCTCAGCCTGAGTGGAGAGCTCCTGTTCTAAGGTGTGAGGACACGACGCCAGTCCGAGGGCAGTGTGGGGGCAGGAGCGTGGTCGCCGTGGGAAGCGGGTAACCGGCGCCTCCTTAAACGTCCTGGACGGGCTTGTGCACGGGGCGCGTGTGCGGAAACCGATTTGTCTGAGAATGACAATTAATCACACTACAAACTCATACGGGAGGACAAAGGCAGGTTTCTAGTTGTTCGTACGGAAAATAATCCAATAATAGTAAATAATAGGAGAAGAAGCTCTGTGCTTCCCGTACTCACAACTGGACACCTACATTTGCCACCCCGTCACCTCTGCTGCGTGTTCAGGTGAAGAACTCACCAAGGCCCTGAAAATGATGTTTCTTTAAAATATTTGTGACCAAACATACAGATAAATATAAAGAAAAAACACAAAACGTTATTTACAACTTGACCATCCACATAAACTCTGATGATCCAAAAAATAGAAGTCAGTGTGTATAGAGAGAATACGCAGCAGGTCGGAAAGGAAGGTGATGAAGGAGGAAATCCCCCCCCCACCCAACGCTTTTCCTGCGGCTGCAGAAACACGGCCGTGGCTGCCAGCGCACACGCGTGTACGTGCACACGCGTACAGACACACGGTCATTGTGGAAAAGAGATTTCACGAGGTTTTAACTGCCGCTGGATAGAATCCTGTACTTCAACTTTTTCGTTTCACAGTTTTCCTGTTACTCCGACCTGTCTGATGCTGGCCCCTTCCAGGCACCAACATAAAGGGTTTATGTGGACAGACTTTCTGAGTTTTGTTCACGCTGTGTCTGAAGTGTTTTTCATCTGGCCTTTACGGTGGTGAAATTTTTCAATATCCCTTGTCCTCTCCTAAGTTCTTTTTTGCAATTTTCTAAATCAGCCGTCTTCTTGGGAGGCATATTAAAAGGGTTTAAAATTTGGATAATAAAATAAATTGCTCATTTCCTGTAAACAGCATTCCAGCATGCATTATTCAGTTTCGGAATTATCCTGATTACAACTGCTGACTTCAGGCGGCCCTGGGCTCTCTGTTCTCGGTGACGGAGGACTTGCATTTTGGGGAGAAAGAAAAAAATCAGTGGAACTTTTGGAGAGGATTTTTGTTTGTTTTGCTTTCATCTCCGATCATGGTGACTGTCTACTTTTGTAGGACCAACTTATGTTTTGCCAACTCTGTAAGGAGTCTTGTGCGGAACCCTAAATTAACTGGAACACTTTGCAATCAGCATCCGAGGCGCCTCCCTACGCTTCGTGGGAAGCAGGGTCACTGCGCTGCTGCCCTGACCTCCATCAGTCTCCTTAAGAGCAGGGGCGACCGACGCCTTCTTCTGTGACTCTGTTGGGATCAGTAGGATTCTGTCGGGGTGAGTAGGATTTGGAAGTCCTTGGAAGCACCCGATTGCTCTGGGGAGGGGGCGGAGAACAGAAAGAAGGGGATACACATGTCCGCCCATTGGGGAGCGACGCCAGTGGGGCCTGACACAGATCTTGTCAAGTGACAATGAGATGCTGGGATTCCAGGCTGTGGTTCTCAGTCGTCACCTCCGACCGTCCTGTGACAACCCAGAGAGGTGTCCTCTTAAGCGCGGGACCTGGGAAGAAAACTGTCGTTTTTAACTTGGAGGGACACTCAAAACACAAACCGTGTCACGTACAATTACAAATCAGTTCATAAAATTGTAATAACTGACCGGCCCCATGTGCATTTCCTGAAATGGGCACTCAGATTGGGCACCAGTGACAGGTAATGAGGGGACTTTACAGAGATGGTTAACAGGGGCCTCCACTTTTTATTAGACTCATTTTGTTAATCCCTAAAATTAAGGAATTCCAGGTGTATGGAGCCAAGTATGCAAATGACTTCCTTCCTCTAGCTGCTGATTTCACGAAAGGTCCTCGAGCAGAGAAATAACACGCGGACTGGGAAAGCTTTATGGCACAGTCGAGAATATTGTACCTTTAAATAGTTCAGACAAGCAGTGCGCGCTGTAAATTTGCCACAGAGACAAATTTGTGCAAAGCTATAAAAAGAGCGAAAGTCGAGCTGAAAAGAGAAGCCTGGGGGGAGGGGCGGGGAGCTCTGCAGGCCTCGGTGGCCAGGCACTGTTGACTCAGCTGAGGCTGCCGGGGCGGGAGCCAGTGGGGAGCCCGGGCCGGTGGAGAAAGAAGCATGGAGCCGTTGGCGTGCTGTGGGGGCTGGAGGCATCGCCTGCCCTGGTGCCCAGCCGGAGGGGTCGCCGGACTGCAGCCCAAGCGCCGCACCCAGCCAGCTACCTGCTCTCCTGGGGCCCACGGCTCAGCATGGAGTTTGCATTTCCAACTCGTTGGGAAAAAATATATTTACATAAGTATAATATTTCATGATATGTAAAAATTTTAGAAATTGGAATGTCGTGTGTGTGATCTATGGCCTAACGTGTTCACTGAACAGCCTTTTTACAGAGATGGTTTGAAGACCCCTGTTCCAGAACAGGGATTCTCAGAGTGTGGTTCCCAGACCACAGCATCAACATCACCCAAAAACCTGTTCGAAATGCCAATCTACTGAGTTAGATCCACTGACTCGGGAGCTACGTGTGAGATCCAGAATGATGCGTCGGAACGAGGGCCTGTCCCCTTCCCAGGTCACGGACGCACACTCCAGCTTGAGAACCACGTCCGTGGGGTAACTCCTCAGTGAGGGCCCACAGCAACAGTGACTGTTAAATGAGCAGGAGAGTGGGCAGAGGGGGGCTTGCTTGGCAGGGATAGCTGCAAGTGGGTACCTGGTCTTCCAGCTGGCTGGCCGCCCCTGACCGAACTCTGCGTAAGCAAAGCAGGAGGACCACGTCCTGTCGGAGGGCCGTGCCCGGCACACATGTCGCCGGCAGGTACTACTGCTCCCCATTTTACAGGTGGGGCAATACACAACTTGCCCAGCATCACACAAGTGGAAGAGACAGCCTTCAAGTACGGGGTTGTGTGGCCTCCCCGTGGACTTTGTTCTTAGCCCGTGGTGCCCTAGGATGAAACACAGGTTCGTAGAGACTCCCCTTGTTTCAGGCTCCCAGGAGGGCTAGGGAGCAGTGAAGTCGATTTGGGGGTTCACGCCCTGCCAGGCATGGCATCTGCTCCCCCAGCTAGCGTTGGGGAGAGAATCATTTCACAACAGGCAGGGAAATCAGCGGTCCCTTCGGGAAAATGGCTGGTTATTCACAGTATTTATACGTACAGAGCACGGACTATTCTATGGTGAAAATACCGAGGTAACAACTGCTTGGGGAGCATTTCCAGTGAAATATTTACTTGGGAGAACAGGAAACACGTCTAACGATGGAAAAATCGCAGGCGCATCTGGGTGAACGTCATTTAGCGGCAAGTGTTTGCTTAGATATTTTTAATATACATTTATGCACTTTAGATTTATTTTATTGGGTGAAATAAGGACTTTGGGGAGAAGAGCCGGGGCATAGATTTTTAAATGTTCTGGGCAAATGAATTCAGCCTCGTACACAACGATGCTCCCGGCTGCTTTTGCGTGACGGATTATCCTGATGGCCCTCGTGTTACTGTGGCGCTGAAGCAATGGGTCTGCCTGGAACGGTTTGCCGGCGGACGAGCGCCTCGGTCTGTCGCCGAAATCCCAAGAACTTCAGGGGAATACACGGCAGCTCCCCTGCACTCCCACTTACGACCTGCAGCAATGGGCATGTGCGGGGATTGGCTGGCATTTATTTTAACTTCCGAAGAAGAGATGTCACCTGTGTTCCTGCAGAGAGGCAGGTGCGGAGAGGCAGGTGACAGTCTGTACATCTTGCGGGCACACTAATCAGGGCCCCTGCTCCTCTGGCAGAAGCTCACGTTCCTCAGACACGTTCTCCTGCAGCTCATGTGCGGGAATTTCCGCAGGAGGTGAGGCCAAGACCCTGCGTGGAGAATCTTCTCCTGGGATGTTGGTTTGTTTTTACATTTTATGTTTCAGTGATGCACACCTATGAGAAGTTGCAGGAATAGTACCGCAAAGTCCCATGTGCCATTCCCCCAGCTTCCTTCCCTCAGTGTGAACATCCCACATAACTACAGTAAGTATCAAAACCTGGAGATCGATATTGCTACAAAACTAGTGGCTAGAGTACTGGCTCCGTGGAGCCTCACAGGTTTTACACGCGTCCACGCATGTGTGTCGTTCTGTGACATGTGCAGCTCTCAGATATGCTTTCAATCGTTAAACAATAGCAACACTCCTGTTACTGTGTGTAGCTTTTGGATGGTGGAAATCATAACATACAAACTATTTTGCATCTTTTACCCCATCGTTGCAATCACTCTGCACTGGGCTGGACGTGCACTCGGATACCACGAATGCTTGAGGCTTCGAGCCCCCTCTTCATTCTCCAGGGGAAGATCAGACGCGGCCAGAAGAAACAGGCACCTGAGTCACTATGGTAGGTATTGCGGGTCGCCAATGCGTCTGGTTGTCCTCTGTGTTCGCATGCCCCTCCCTCTTGAATTTCGGCATGGCCGTGTGACTTGCTTTGGCTAGTGAGATGAGAGCAGAGGCCTTCACGGCCTTCCTCCCACCTGCCACGGATCACAGACGTAACGCCTGGGACAACCATGGGACCAAAGCCTCCTAGAACAGCGACCCTTCGTGTGGAGGGTAACAGTCCCGCACACCTCAGCCATCGCCGGACTTGCCTGAGTGAAAAGCCCACGCTGTTGTGCGAAGCTGAGATCTGGCTGTCATGGTCACCTAACCCAGCTCGCCTTGACCCGTGCGGTGCCCCGTGCCTGGTCTTTCCTGGGCCGTCTGTTCTTCTCGGAGAGAAACTGCGCTTCACCGCTGATGGAGTGTGTCCCCGGTGTGCCGTTCTGCTTAGAAATGTCCCGCTCCATCTCCCTTTGCCCACCGTAGAAGGCCAGACAGGACCAAGGAGAGGCCCTCCTCCTCCCGAACCGGAAGCTCTGGGAGCTGCATCCAGACATCTGTGCTGAGGAGCCGTCCAGGCTCTTCGGATGCATAGCTGGGCTCGAGGTCCTCTGGTCTGGATGCTTCTTTTTTTATTTATTTTATTTTATTTTGCATTTATCTTCAGATAAAGCAGGAGGGAGAGAGGTAAGAAGAGAGAGAGAGAAACATCGATGTGAGAGAGACACATCGAGTAGTTGCCACTCACACGACCCCAACTGGGGCCGGGGACAAACTGCAACTGAGGAACGTGCCCTTAGCGGGAACCGAACCCGGGACTCTCTGGTCCGTGGGCCGATGCTCTAACCGCTGAGCTAAACCGGCCAGGGCTGGATGCTTCTTCATTTCCTGTCTGTGGCTTGTTTTATGAATTCCTGAAGGCCTGGCATTTCTGGGGCTCTGCTTCCTCACCAATATGCATGAAATCTAGGGACGTCTTTCAAAGAGAGGACACAGCATGCTTTGCTCTGCGCTGTGTAAGGGCTGGGTTCCTAGGACGCTCACTCATTGTGGGGGAAGAAAGATGTGTTCCAGGCTGAACAGGGCCTGGAGGCCCCCCTACTCTGAAGCTCTCTCCTGCAGTGGCTCTTTCTCTGCGACCGTCACACAACGCGGCTCAGGTGGCTGCCTTGCTGAGATGTTCCCCTCAGTTCTTCACACCCACTGGCATGTACTTTATATTCATATTTTAAAAGGGGATGATGATGCTCACCCCGACGGGAAGAAATGCAAATGGTGCCAGGCATCTGGGAGAGATGGTCACTGTTCACATGAGACCCTCATGTCTCCTGGTTGGAGGCCCTTTGGGTCCGTGCACGGCCCGCCGTGGCTGTGGTGTTGGATGTCCTTCGGACACTGCAGTCCCGATCAGTGTCGCTCTGCTCGGGTACACACGCTGCACACCAAGCCTGCCCTCGGGACAAAGTGGGGTGCCCCACAGTGCTGTCCCACATCTACCCACAGCAGCAAGGAGACCTGTCTGAGCTGACTGGTCACACCAGGCATCACCGCAGCCAAAGCAAGAGTCGGCACCTGCCACTCTGAACCGTATTGCCCGGCCCGGTGTGCCAGCCAGGACTCCTCCAGGACAGGGTCCGGCTGGGGAAGCAGCTTCCGGGTTACAGATGGAAGGGCTCCCTGGGGTGCCCTCTGCAGAGGTGCGTGAGGGGCCCTGGGGTGACTGACTCGCCCCTGGTGCTGCTGTTAGGCGCAGGGTTTCAGCGGAGAAGGGGCGCGGTGTGCTGCCCGAGCGCTGGCGTCTCCCGGCGCCCCGCCCTTGGGAACGTCGCGCGTCAGTCAGTCCCCAGTGCGCTGACATCCCGGGCTGGTGCCCTGAGGACACCAAGCCCCGCGGAGACACACAGAACAAAGTGCTGCGTGGTATTTGTTATAAAAATAATAAGTGCACAACACATACAAATGAAAAGAAAAAAACAAATACGAAAAGAAAGAAAAAATTGCCTATACTGCCAGAAAAAGAGGTAATTTTTATTAACATGCCGGTATTTGTACTCTCAAAGTTATATAGAAGATATAATAAAATTGGTATCCTATTGAATGTACCTTATTGTGTTATATTTTTCCACTAAACAGTGCAGTGGAGGCTGTTTACCCATTTCATTACATCATCTCCAAGGTCAATTAAATGCCTACATAATATTTCATTTGTTCGCTTTTTAAAATCCACTGACTCGTGTGTTGGACAAATGTTTCCTGCAGCCTGGCTGGGCCCTGGGAATACAAAGGTAGAGAGAGGCCCTCGGGGTACCAACCTCTCTGCTGTCAGAGGCCCAGGTCAGGCGCCGCGGGCACTCAGGGCCCGCCCAGCCCACCGCCCAGCCCACCGCCCAGCCCACCGCCCACCCGAGGGCCTGTGGAAAGGGCGCTCACCGCCCTGTACCTGAGTGGACCGGGCTGTGCCTGGGAATTCCCAGCATTCCTCACCGCAGGCGCATCGGAAGACCTGCCGTGGCTGCCTGCGGGCTGAGGCCTGGCGTCCGCCTGGTTTCGGTCGATGACAAGGTCAGTGTCATAAGTGGCCGTCTCTCCTCCGGAGGGAACACACTGATCCACGGAGCCGCACCCCGGGTCTCCTTCCAGCTCGTGCTGCTCCCTGGGCCCAGCCATTTATCTGTGACAGAACGCCCACCCACAGCCCGTGCGCCTCAGGCGTGTGATGGGGGCCCACGATCAGAAGGGCCGGCCCTTCCGTGTGCAGACTGGATGCACGCGTGGCGCACAGCTGAGGGCTGGCTGCGCGCCACGTCCGCGCAATACGAGTGATTGCTTTCCAGTCCTTCTCACGATGCTGCCCTCCATCCTCCGTGAGCCCGGGCACCGCCTCCGCCGTTGGGTTGGCACAACCGCCAGGCACACTGCACTTCCAAGTGAGTTTTCCAAGAGCGCATCTCTCATCTGATTCTTGGGGGTTCAGAATGCACTGTCCGTTGTTTGCTTGTTCGCTTTGGGTCCATAAGTATCATGTGAAAAACAGTGGGTAGGTTTCCACGGCGGCCCCTCAAAGCCAGGGTACTGTCTGGCGTAGCCTCGGGGGTGCAAGTGTGACGGTTCCTTTCTGGGAGCCGGAGCAGGCTCTTTGCTCTCCGTTCCGTCTGAGACTAGCTCCTCGGGCGACCTTTAAATAAGCTAAGTTTGCTTTTGACGCCTGTCTGCCTTTCTTACACGCCCTGCTCACACCTTGGAGGACCCGGCCACTGTGGGAAACCTCACTGGGGGACCTCAGCCCCATCTCCTGCTCCACAACGAACCCCATGCCCTCGGGGCATTCGTGTAGCCAGTTAGACCGGAGGCCTCTTGACAGCAGCAGGGTGGCTCTCGGTCTCCGTTCTCCTCCGTCGCGTGTGACGCGCTCCACACGTCTGTGGCTGGTCAGTGAGTGCAGGTGACAGACCTGCGCAGTGATCAAAGTAGAAAGTGTGGTGATACAGAAGGGCCGGGTGTAGATAAACCTAACTGTGTAGATGAGTAAAGTTTGGAATGAGTATACAATGTATATTTTCTCTTTAACTCTTCATTCATTCACGAACTTTGTTAAACAACAGTTCACCTGGTACCTACTATGGATCATATTGTTACAGGAGTTGGGGATCTCGTGGTGACCAACACTTTGTCCTTCCAGAACTCATATCTGGAGAGAAAAAAGGTGACAAGTGAATTAATTAACAAGATAATACAAGGTTGTGATAATGGCTATTCCAGATAAAAGCAAAACAATTTGATAATTAGTTTGAGAATGACATTGAGGAAGAGTTTGCTGTCAAGACAGCCCTGAAGCCGAGACCGTTGAGAAGGATCCAGCCTTTGGAAAGAGTAGCAGAGAGAAGGCAGGGAAGGCCCTGAGCTGGGAACCACCATGTGCGACTGAGGAACAGGACGAAGACCGGCCGTGGTGCGGAGCAGGGGGTGGGGCAGGAGACGCTGGGGGTTGGGAGGGTCGGACGGGCAGAGCCTTGGCGGCCAAAGTGAAGGTGTGGCCTTGACTCCAGCGCAAAGCAGTGACGCCGTCTGGTTAACTCGTGGGGTCACTGCTGACAACGTTCCGTGTTCTGGTGCACGGATGCTTCAAAGGCCGTCGCTCTTTTCCGCGATTTTAGTGGGGTGATGTTTTGATCCCCTGACCTGTGGTGAGGACATAGATGGGTTACGGGATCCAGAAAACACTGAACACAGTAAAACGCCTGCCGTGCCTGAATACAGTCAAAGGCTCACTGAGATCTTTGTGGGCCTCGAACTACGATGATTACAAACACCAGCTCTTGTCCAGCTAGAGGCTGAGTTGAATCTGCCGAGATCTCGGGCCAGATCTTAGAAACTACTTTCAAAAAATATACATGTGGCTGTAATTATAAACTGTTTGTAGTATATACTCAAATATACTTACAAAATTATTTGAGACCTTTCTCCTGACGTGCCTTTCTTACCTGTATCAAAGTGCTGGGGGACTTGCTGCCGCTGAGTCCTGGGGTCTGGAGCTGGCCACCGAGGGCTCACGCTGCAGTTGGAGAGCCGGCCACCCTGAGCGGCTGCGGAGAGTTACAGGAACACCAGCCAACGCTGCAACAATTCTGCCCCGGCAATTAGCAACCAATAAAGCCGCAGACCTCATTGATATAGCTGTCCTGCTTAGTGAAAATATCGGAAAACAAATACCCTACGAAACAAATAACACGTAACTGGCTGTGGCGGAAGAGGGAAGGGGAACTTGGCGGAGGCAGGAAACCGAGAGCCGTGGCCCGGACCAGAGGGAGCGTGTCCCGAGCAGGGGGGCTGTCTGACGGGCAGGGCGCTGACCGAGGGCCCCTTCCGGGCTCAGTGTGTGGGGGCTTTCGTCCTGCATGTTTAACAGGCGCAGTCGTGTGCTGTCCTCACAGAGCCTGCCGAGGACGCCGAGGCCCAGGGAGATGGCACTAACCTACGAGGCAGAGCTTTGATTGGACCAGAACTTAAATGACACCAAGAGTCTGAGTGCCAGAAACTAGGTCAGAGCCTCTGTGATGCCTCCTAAGGAATTGTCACCCACCCCCTGCCACCCACGCCCCCGCCCCCCACCCTCGCCCGCGCCACCCACACCCCCGCCACCCCACCAAGCTGTTCGCCGTACTGACTGTGGGCAGAGTCCTTTGTACAACTACGTCCTCTCTGACGGACAGGCGACTGAAGCACGTTGGAAGATGTTTCAGCACCACTTGTTCTGCTGCTACTGCTCAGCCACTACATACACCGGTGCTGTGACGTCAGCGCACAAGGGCAGAGTCTGCGCACAGCCAGGTCACAGGACTTTGGCAGGGTTTCTGCGAACTGGGAGCACTCCAGTCCTCCCTGGACTCTCGAAAAGGACTCGCTGCCCACTCATGACGCGGTGCTTTGCTCCTGTCCCTCCATTCCCGAATCCATCCAGCCCCGCCCTCCCGCCCTCCCTCATCATGCTGGTCCTGCTCTGCCCGGCCCTCGGCACCCTGCCGGGCTCCTCACGGGTGTGGCCGCCCCGCCCTCTGGCGCCCTCCAGCTGGGAGGGACGGCTGTGTTCCCCGCGTTCTGGCCAGGCCTCAGCCTTGCCTCCTGGGCACACCCCCGCCAAGCCAGAAGCAGAGCCGCGTGGCGCTTAGGCTCGGTTTGCACACCCCGGGAGCCCGGTGCAACACGGAACCACTCCGGGTCCCAGCTCCTCGTCTGCAAACTGTCGATTCCGACAGCGCCATCTCTGGCTGGCGGAGAACTTCTGATCAGTCGTGGTCAGGACCGTACTCGCCAGCAGGTCCCCTGCGCTGGCGACATGATTAAACTATACCCGGCGCATGGCGGGCTCTCAACACATGGTAGTTGTTACTATTACCAGACGTCTCTGTCCACGCCGCCCGGCCATCCGCACAGGGCCGTCTCCGTGGGGACCGGCTGGAGAGAGAGCTGCGTGAGAACACTCCTCGTCCTTGTTCTTCCTTGTGGACCCCCGGCTTCTAGACCAGCTCTTGGAAAAGTGTGATGATAATTAGAAGAGAAATCATGCACATCCGTGGAGCACGTACGAATTGCTGGGTACTACAGTAGGCGCTTTATTTCTGATACTTCAGCCTCCTGAGGATTCCCGGGGGTATGGCCTTGTGTTTTCTCCATTTTATAGAATGAGAAGCTGAGGTCTCATTCGGAGAGGACCTTCAGAGAGGTCGCACACTTTGCCCTGAGTCACACGGCTGGTGACAGCGAAGCCCGATGTCAAGCGAGAACGGGCTGCCTGCCAGCCCTGGGCATCACCGCAGAACATGCTGCCTCAGAAAACAGTGAAGAAGGACAGAGGGAATCGAGGGGGAGGGCGACCAAGGAAGGAGCGGACACCCTCGGGCCCAGGCCAGTGCGCGCACCAGCTCTTCGACGCGGCTCACACTGGAGTCATGTGGCTGACTTGGAAAAAGCCTGGTGCCTGGGTCTCTCATCCACAGAGATTCCAGCTTAATTGGTCTGGTCTGCAGCCTGGTCACCAGGATGTGGGAACCCCCAGGGGCTTGTAGGGTGCCGGCAAGGTTGAGACCCTCTGCCTTAGCTGGAGCACATGCCCCTGTCCTCCAGGGTGGCGGGGGGCACTTCCCATCAGCACGCGCGAGCAGCACGAGGTCCCCGAATGGTGGCTGCAGGTGCGCGGGGCTGACAGACTTGAGGTGCACACGGGGACAGACGGCGTGGGTGATGTGGAAGCCGGAGGGGCATGGAGTTCAGGAAGCGGGGTTTATTACAGCCCAGATGACAAAACCTTCTGGCCGATTACATGCAGACAGAGCTCAGACTGCAGGAGGGGACCCACAGTCCCTTCTGGGGAGTGTCCCCCTCACCATGGTGACAGGGCACCTTGTGTCTGGATTTCTTCCACGATGACTTTTCCAGATTGTCCCGCGCTGGTTCCCTGATCTGCTTCGAGCCTGGTGCGCTGAGGCCGTGCAGCTCAGGGGCTGGGCTTGGGGATCCAGGTCAGGTTGGCAGACCTGGGGCTTGGCACCAGGAGGGAAGATCTGCCCGCTAAGCAGGGTGTCTGAACCGCCGTGGGAGTTGAAGTTACTTGGGCTGTGCCATCGGGCAATGGCATTTCCTTTGATTCAGGGAGGAGAGGAACTTTGTGCGTGTGTGTGCGCACGTGTGTGTGTGTCTACCTTGGTGAGTATTTCTCAGGTTCATGGCCAACTGGACCTGGACCCTGGACTGCACAGTCCGGGGACAGTCGTGTGGATGGTTTGCTTTCCATCTCTTGGCTACATGAGATTCATCGGCACATGGGAGATCTGCCCTTTGCAAAGAGAAACAAAAAATAGTTAAACAAAAATAGCCCTTCTTCATACTTGGCCCAGCCATCGACTCAGAACGTCCTTGAAGCTCATAGCACAGCGGCCATTTGTGTTGCCCGTGCCCCAGATCACGTGCCGAGTGCTCTGCATGAGCTCCTCTGACCCTCACTTGTTCTCCATGTGGAGATAATACTGTCCCCATTTTCCAGAGAGGTCACTTGAGGTTCAGAGGGGTTCAGGTACATTGCTCAAGGTCAGAGAGTTTATGAGCAGCTAAAACAGGATCTGGACTTAGTTCTGCCAAACTTTATGTGCTCAGTGACCCCACTGTGCCACCTCTGTCAGACCACAGACTCTGCTTTACCGGCCTCTGAGCTCCTGGGCCCTCGTTCAGAACTGCCGCCTGGATGTGTGCTGTGTAGGATGGATGGGTGGGTGGGTGGGTGGATAGACGGACGGACGGACTGATGGACAGATGGATGGACTGATGGACGGATGGATGGACTGATGGATGGATGGATGGATGGATGGATGGATGGATGGATGGACTGATGGACGGATGGATGGACTGATGGATGGATGGATGGATGGATGGATGGATGGATGGATGGACTGATGGACGGATGGATGGATGGATGGATGGATGGATGGATGGATGGATGGATGGATGGATGGACTGATGGACGGATGGATGGACTGATGGACGGATGGATGGACTGATGGATGGATAGATGGACGGATGGATGGATGGATGGATGGATGGATGGATGGATGGATGGATGAATGGATGAATGGATGGACGAATGGATGGATGGATGGACGAATGGATGGATGGATGGATGGATGAATGGATGGACGAATGGACGAACAGTCAGATGGATGGATGGGTGGATAGACGGACAGACGGATGAACTGACAGACGGATGAATGGACTGATGGATGGATGGATGAATGGATGGATGGATGGATGGATGGATGGATGGATGGATGAATGGATGGACGAATGGATGGACGAATGGACGAACAGTCGGATGGATGGGCGGATAGACAGACAGACGGACGAACTGACGGACGAATGGATGGACTGATGGATGGATGGATGGATGGATGAACAGACAGATGGATGGATGGATAGACGGACAGACGAACGAACTCACGGACAGATGGATGGACTGACAGACGAATGGATGGACTGATGGATGGATGGACGGACGGACGAACAGACTGACAGATGGATAGACTGATGGACAGATGGATGGACTGATGGAAGGATGGATGGACTGATGGACGGATGGACTGATGGATGGATGGACGGACTAATGGATGGATGGACGGATAGACGAATGGACGAACAAATAGATGGATGAATGGATGGACAGGAAGATGGATGTGTGGATGAATTAATGAATGAACAAATGAAACTATCAACACCCTTCTACCCTTAATTCTTCATTTGCCAAATAGAGGCTGTAAGGACAAGAGAAATGATATGTGCGGCAAAGCTTTAAAGAGTGTGGGAGCATCCTACATACTGAGTCTTGCCAATATGGATCGAAACGCTCAGAAAATGCTGTTGAAAGGGTAACATTTCTCATTGCAGCTACTCAAACGTTTTCCATTCATTCATTCATTCATGCATTCATTATTTCCTGATTAACCACAAAATAAAGCAATGACAAGACATCAGATTTGAAGGCTCTAGAAAATTTTCCAGATGATAGAGGGATGCAGTAAGAGGAAACTTCATTCTAGAACATTCTTCTTGCTGACAGTTTCATGCCTGTGGGGACTGGAGAATTTGGAGCTGGAAAGGGATTCTGAGAGTCTGGAAGCCATGCCTCGTGCTCGGGGTCAGGTGGCTCAGGGGAGTGACCACTCAACCAAAGTGGCAGAGAGGAAGAGGCAGAGCTGCGAGGGTCTGAGGTCTGGTCTGCTCCGTGCCCACACCCATGTCCCTGGCCGGGAGCCGGCTGAGCCTCCGGGAGCCAAGGGGCGGCCTGGAGCTGAGCGCCCGCAGCAGGGCCTGCAGACCAACAACCGCGTGATGGATGGTTCCTCTGCATTTGTCATTTATTTGCCTTGTTTTTTTCCTTCCCCCAACAGAGCTGATAAGGAAGGTTTTGCTAGAGAATCATGTACCTCTTCTCCCTTTTTTTCCCTTTGACTAGTGAGATGCAGTCCTCATCACCCCCATCCCCTTTCCAAGGGTAAGCAGTTCCGCATTATTTAGCACCTAAACTGGGCTTGGGAGACTCAGCGGCGTCTCTGGCTGTTAGGGTGCTGGTCTCTGTTTCCTTGGTCCCCGGGGGTAAGTAAGTCCCCTACGCAGGCCAGCATTGCCATCTGATCTGATTGTGGGGTGTTTCTTTGCTCATGACGCTGAGAAACATTGGGAAGTTACCAGTTGATTTCCACACTGCTTTTCAGGCAGGGCTGCGTGGAGAATGTCAGTACGCCGAGGGACCAATGGATCGTGGATCCAGGTTCTTACCTGGACTGGGCTGGGTGGAGCCCAGTAAGGACATCATCTCCCTGAGCTTAGTTTCTGCCCCTGTGACTCTGAGATCCGGGCAGGGACAAGGGCGGAGCAGGAGAGGCAGCCAGGGGAGATCATTTACAGAAGCACTTGTGCGTGACCCTGAAAGTGCGTGCGTACTGGCAGGAGACTCCTCCGCCCCCAGGCCTGCTCCCAGTGCCGTGGCTAACCCTCACCGGTCAACATTGCTAGTGCACACCCGGCGCGGGAGCTCGGTGTGCTGTGCTGCCCGGCACGGTGGATGCTGCTATCATTTTCCTTCTGATCAGATAAGGAAACCGTGCTGGAGGTCGTTACCCACCCACGGCCACGGAGTTTGTAAGTGCTAGAGCCAACATTTCACTCAGCCGCCTGACACCGAGGAGGTAACTTAAATAGACGCTCGGAGGTGGTTCGCGCCGTGGCTGTTATTCAGGTGTGGGCTCAGCAGCCGCACTATCCCCTGCAGCAGCCAGAACTGCTCCGGGCTTCCGGTGGCATCTGGCCACCTCGGCCGGGCTGGGGATGGCCGATCGCTTGCAGCAGTGCCGAACAGTCCTATGAAGTTATCCATCTCTGCCACGCGCTCCTGGTGAGATCTGCCCGTAATGAAGTATGATGGATTGCTTCTTTTGGCCGGAGAATAAGTTAACCTCTGACTCGAGGTGGAGGGATGTTTTCCACGAAAAGGTGGTTAACAGCCTCCTGCACGCGTCAGCAGTACTGGCCAAGGCCGTGTGGAGAGCCAAAGGCCATATTCCATCCTCAAGGTCTGTGAAAAACATTCCTCTCAACATATTAATGGATTTCGTCCCCGTCTGGGTTTCCAGGAATTTGGGCTGTTATTGTACAGTCTAATTTTAAATCTGGAGCTTTGTTATTTAAAAGAAATGCCTTTCCCCTCGCCTTCTCTTGTTCTTTTCCTTCCTGCTGTATGTGCCTCTGTGGCGGGTGTAACTGAGTTTTCTCCACGAGGGTTTCATTGCAGCTCCAGGCTTGAACATCCTGAGAGTCAGTGGAGCTAAAAAAACAACAAAAAAACAGCTTTTGCAGTCCTAACTGTATTCAAACGGAACCCCTTCATTTCCTTGCAGGAGTACAGTATGTCCAAGTGAGGTGGCTTTATAGTCACTTGGGGGAGGGGAGTGGGATTCGAGCGTGAGAGACAGCACTGTCTGTGGCTGCCCCTGTGGGGAGCTCGGGGGCTGTGGGGGTGCTTGTTAGGTGCTGGCTGGTCCTGGGCAGAGACTCTGAGTCCAGGGGCACCCCCCCCAATCCTTTCCTCTCCCTTCTCCCTCTCTGTCCTTGCTGCAGCCCAAGGGCGAAGACATTCCCACCAGATGGACATTAACCTGAAGACACCTGGGCTGCGGCATATGTACACACCCACCGGCCTTTCTCGGTGCGTGTGTTTGGGGTCTTGGAACTGATGTGTGATCCACACTCTTTTCTTGACTCCTCTGGAACTGTCTGCTTGCACGGAGACGTCTTTGTTTCCTTCTGTCTTTGCCGTGGGAAGGCAAGTGTCTGAAAGCGCTTTCTGACCGATGTGGGTCCACGCAAAATAAGCCCAAATCAAATTGACTTAGAAGTATTTTACAACACGCGAAGGTGCGTCAGTGTGGTGATCGGCAGAGCTTTGGGACCAGCACGCTTCAAGCCCTTTCTCCTTCTAGCCGAGGGGTCTTCGGGCAGCGTCTCGGCCTTTGCCTTCTGTTTCTTCATCTCTGAAATAAGAGTGAGTGCCATGTTTACCTCGGAGATTCTGAGTTTCTGACGAGGGGTGATCTCAGAGCCCTTGATGTGGAGCTGGCACTAACCCCAGGGTCGTTGGCCATGCAAATGGGGGGAGCAGATCTCACGACGAACAGCGAGATATTGTTTGTTGCTGCTGCTCTCATCACCTCTGGGCGCCGAGCCCCTCCTTTCTCTGGAGCGGCCCACTTGAAGGGGGGCCGTTTGGGAGCAGCACGTGACTGCGCTCACTTCTGCGGCCTTTCCGCAGCATCAGAAACCGGTTCCGGGGAGGGCGGCCTCGAACCCGCGGCCTCCAGTGAAAGAAAGCCGTGCGGGGAGCCAGTGGAATTCCAGGTCTGCCCGCTGCTTGCGCGGCTGGCCGATTAGCCATGGGCAGGTTGTCCTGAATCTGACTCGGGCTTCATCCAGTGTGTTCCCGGCCCTCCTTCCCTGATCCCCTCCCAGGATCCACATGAGAAAGTGAAAAGTCAGTGACCTCCTTGCTCCGTGTGGCAGGCTCGGGCTCTCGCCTCGTGTCGGCTCACCTAGGCGCTCCTGGTTTCACCACTCACTCCATCAGCATGGCTGGGGAAGGGGGGCTTTTCTCTGAGCCCCTTATTCCATCTGTGACATTACGCGACTACCTTCCACGCCTCCCATCATTTCTGCCTTGTCAAGGGCTTTGGAGATCCTCAACCGAAAGGCACTTCCACACGGGGGTCATAGCCGCCTCGCAGCTGACGTGGACGGAGGTGGGGACAGAGGACGTGCGCGCTGTGAGGGGCAGTTATCCTGGGAGCTGTTGTGAGCGGCCCCGTAAGGAGCACAGGCATCAAGGCATCACGCTGCGGCTCCTGCAGTACGGACGTGTCGGTGTGAACTGTGTACAGACGGTACACGGCCCGTAGATCTGCAGCAACAGGCAGATCTCACTGCTTGCTGTCTCTGAATCACATAGTCCCTGGCGCTGCAGTTCGATGTTAAATGGATGCCTCGTTCCGAACTGAATTATTCTGCTTTTTTTGTGAAAGAAAGTCTCTGAAAATAAATTGTGTTTAAGGTTCAGAGAGCTTAGTTTCTCAACTGTCACTCAAGCCTTGTTAGGAGAGGGGCTCATCTTGAAGGTCGTTCCACAGAAATAACAGAGAAGCTGCCACCAAGCAGAACTCTAGCCTGTTTTATCACAAAGAGGATAAGATTAAGAATACTATTGGCCTGGCCGGTGTGGCTCAGTGGTTGAGCATCAACCCTGCTCCAAGAGGTTACCGGTTCAATTCCCGGTCAGGGTACATGCCCCGGGTGTGGGCCCGATCCCCAGTGGGGGACATGCAGGAGGTGGCCAATCAATGTTCTCTCTCATCGATGTTTCTATCTCTCTCTCCCTCTCCTTTCCTCTCTCTCTAAAATCAATAAAGAAAAAACATTTTAAAAAATGGAATAAGAATACCCTTAGCTGGCTCACAGCAGTGGCGCCCGAGACCAGTGCCGCCGCATTCGGATTCATGGAGATCTCACGTCCACGCCAGTCACCCAGACAGAGCGGCAGTGACGGTGACAGCAACAAAAGCCGACATTACCGGCTGCTTTCTGTGGAGCTTTTGGAGAGGCTATTTCGTGCCCTGGCTGGTTTGGCTCGGCGGTTAGAGCACCCGCCTGCGGCCCAGAGAGGCTATTGCGTTTGAACGAGGTACTATCACTATTCCCAGTTCACTGACGACGGCCTGAGGCATGGAGAGGTGAAGTGGCAGTGACTGGCCCAGGGTCACACAGCGGGGAAGGGTGGCACCCGGGATCATGAGGCAAGCAGTCCGAGTCCAGAGCTTATGCTCTCTGCTGTGGTCTGAATGTTTGTCCCTCCCTCCCCCAAATTCATATTTTGAAACCCTACCCACAACGGTGATGGTGTCAGCAGGTGGGGACTTTGAGAGGTGATTCACTGATGGGAGAGGAGCCCTCATTAATGGGATTGGTGCTCTTATAATAAAGGAGATCCCACAGAGCTCCCTCGCCCCTGTACCATGTGAGGACACAGTGAGACGAATCAGAAAGAGGGCGCCCCGTTGAACTTGACCATGCTGGTCATGCTGGCTCCTTTATCCAGGACGTCAGCCTCCAGAACTGTGAGAAAGGAATGTCTGCTGTTTATTAGCTACACAGTTGTGGTATTTGTTACAGCAGCCCGAACAGACTAAGTCAGTCTCAGCAGGACATGCGAAACCAAGGCCGTCCTCATGGTCCCTCCTGTTCGCACCTGGGTGAAGCATTGTATGTCTCTGTGTCTCAGTTTCCCCACCTGTGAGTTGAAGACAATGAACAGTGAACGGGCACATTGAGCAAAGGCTGAAACGATGCATTGAAAATTGTTTTGCAGCTTTTTAGTGACCGAAGTTTTTAGGTTGGTGCTAATTTGAAAACTAAGACGGGGGGTGGGGTGATTGGACCATGGCTTTCTGGGGCCGCCCCAATGACAGCTGGTGGTGGAAGCCAGCCGATGCCTTCTGGCCCCACGAGGCTCTGCCGCTGCCCCTGCGTCGGAGGCTGGAGGCTGTGGGCGGGGAGTTTGAGGGACATATCCCTCCGATTCTAAAACTTGTTTTTCAGTCAGGGGTGGTTCTGACTTTCCTTCTAATCTATGAAGTCTGCACGGAGTGCCCCGACCTGCTGTTGAAAAGGGCTGAATCAGGACCGATTAAGGAAATGACTGCTGAATCTGTTGACTTAAAAAAAGTGGGTCCCTGCCTATTAGACTCACTGCTTGGATACCTATTCATCTGTGATAAATTGCCTTAATAAACCCCATTGAGCCGGGGACTATGAGAGTCGGGCGGAGTTAAGAACAGAGGACATTCTTCTCCAGGGAGACAGGACAGTGTGATGTGCAGTGTCCGGGGTGTTACAGGCACTTATGGAAATGGTGCCGGAGCCTGTGGAGGAAGAAGGACACTCTCCTAGGGAGCAGCAAAAAGGAAACCACTCAGCTTGGTCACACGTGGAGGCACACTTGGACACGCAGTGAGGGGGAAAGGGGCCTTGGGGTCTGGCTGGGATTAGCACCCACCTAACTAGGTATCTGGGAGGGGTGCTGGAAGTCAGCAGGACTTGGCCGTGGTGGCCTTGAATGCTGGCATTTGAGGGGAGCCACAAGCCTTGTGGGGTCCAAAGCTCTAAACACGTCACTGGGTTACTGGGGAAACAGATCAAATTGACAACGGGACCTTACGGACTGCTAGGAACAGCTTGCAAGTGAAAAGTCGTCCTATATTCCACCAGGGTTTATTAAGCACCTATTCTGTGCTAGAAGCGATTCTCGACTCTTGGGGTACACACTGAGCAAAGCCACAGGGTCCCTGTTCTCATGGAATTAGCCCCCAGGTGGTGGAGACAGACAATAGCAAACAAACACATAGTACAGGGATCTGAGCCAGGAAGTGGCGGCACCTGGTCTGAGTTCCAAATGGACGGCACAGAAAGGAGAAGATGGGAGAGCAGACAGGTGGGTGCTTCTGGGTCTCCTGTGAGGGCTGTCGGAGAATTCCTCAGCGCACGCATGTCACCGCATCACCGTGTGTACGCGTGGCATGGGGCGAAAGAATCCGACCCCTCGAGCTCCACACTCGTCAATTCCACAGCAAATTTTAGATGCAATTTTATATTCAGCTTCAAGTCCTTCTTATGCACATAATCTATATAATTTTATATGGAGCTCTTTTCAAAGTCTATCTTAAACATGGACTTGGTTAGGCCCAGAGGACCAGTGAATGGCCAGTTAGCGACCGTTTCTCCACCCGCCCGCCGTGTGGTCACGCGCAGGCTTTCCGGGAGAGCCAGGGGACTGCTGAGCCTGGTCAGCAATGGCCCTGCCTCGCGGTGGCTGAGCTTCGGAACGGATCGCCGTCCGAAGTCTCCCGTGGTGAGGAGGACTTGGTGCCCAGCTCTCTGCTCTCTGTGCCCCGCAGGTTTGCTGAGGCCGGAGGTAGCTGATTACGGGTCGGGAAGCTGAGTCCGGGCTGGGGCAGATCACGAGTGGCTGGGTGCAAGGAGGGGACTTCCCATGTGAGAACAGTAGTGTCTCCGAACCGGGGCCCAAGGCTGGCTTCTGATGCCGTCTTTGTTTCCTTCTGGTGTAAGTTCTGTGTAGAGCGGACCCCCGGAAGTCTCTGACGTCTACCTCTTCTCCTTCTAGAGAAAAATATATATTTTAAAAAGTTTCCCGGACATTTTCTTTTTAATTTTCTTAGTTTGAACTAGGTTTAGATTTGCAAAAAAGTTGCAAAAAATGGGAGGTTCCATGTACCTCTCACCTAGATTCCCTTATGCTAACATAGTACATAATCCCAGTGGAATAATCAAAACCAGGAAAGTAACATTGGCACAATATCATGAATAAATGATAGGCCTTATTCAAAACTTGCCAGTCTCCTCCCAATGTTACTTTTCTCTTATCTTTCAGGATCCAATCCAGGATCCAACATTGCATTGTTATTTATTTATTTTTTCATTCTCTTTGAATCTGTGACAATTCCTCGTTTTCATCTTCTTCCTCACCATCTCTAGGGACAGAAAAATCCCTAGAGTCATTTAAAAACCATCAGAGTTAATGGAGTTGCGCTGCTTGATAGAAAGCCTCAAGTAGTGAGGTTCCCATCACCAGAGCCATTCAAGCAAACTTAGAACGATCTGGCTTAATCACAGATGCTGCTACGGGAATGTGTGTAGGTGCAGGCGTTGGGCTGCATGGCCCGGAAGCTGCACTCCAGCTCCAGCCACGATGATGAGAATTGACAGATCTCACCGGAGCACTTGCCTCTGAGCTCAGCACTCTGATCAGCTCACCTGGTTCGGATCTGGGCAAGTTATTCCATTTTTCTGGGCTTCAGTTTTCTACTTTGTTGTTTGTTTTTTAATCCTCACCTGACGCATTCATCTTCAGATAGAGCAGAAGGGAGAGAGGGAGGGAGAGAGAGAGAAACATGGACGAGAGAGAGACACATCAACTGGTTGCCACCCACCCGACCCTAACCGGGGCCCAGGACAAACTGCAACCGACATACATGCCCTCAGCGGGAACCAACCAAACCCGGGTCTCTCTGGTCCGCGGGCCGACGCTCTAACCGCTGAGCCACAGCAGCCAGGGCCGTTCCCCACTGTGTGAAGTGGGGATGGCAGTAGTGCAGACCTCAGGGCAGTGGTGAGGAATGAATGGGGTACAGCAGGCGAAGCACCTGAGGCCCCACGTGGAGCCTGGAACACATTCGATGCGTGTTCATTGCAGCATCGCCACCACTGGTGGTGTTAATCTCCTGCACGCGCCAGGCGGCAGGCGTGTGCTAAGCACGCTGCGTCCTATCTTGCTGCGTTCTCAGCTCCTCCACGAGGAAGTCATTGTCTGCATTTTCCAGGGAAGAGCCTGGGCCTCACGAGAGGCTTCGGCCGAACTGTCTCCACCCACCAGCCCGTGTTCTCTGAAACACGGCTACTGCCTCACTCGTGATAATGGGGATCTTTTATGACTGTGGTACACCAGAACTCGTTCTCACTTACGAATTTCAGTTTATCTTCAAAATATTCATGGGGGCGGCAACGGCATCCCGTGTGGTGGGAGGGGAAGGGAGGGGCCATTTAGAAGGACGTGAGATACCTCTGCTCACCCATGTACGTCTTCTGTCTGGCCAGATGCTGTTAGAAGCCGGGCAGTGTCCTTGAAGCCCTAACATGTATGTGCTAATCTTCACGAACACGTCGGGTGCTCTCGCATGACCAGCGAGCGCCTTCAAGCTAGGTGCCTCCGGGGTGGGCTGCAAAGGCGGGGGGGGGGGGACAGAGGGTGCCTCCGGGTGGGCTGCAAAGGCGGGGGAGGGGGGACAGAGGGTGCCTCCGGGTGGGCTGCAAAGGCGGGGGGGGGGGGGGGGACATAGGGTGCCTCCGGGGTGGGCTGCAAAGGCGGGGGGGGGGACAGAGGGTGCCTCCGGGTGGGCTGCAAAGGCGGCGGGACCAGCTCCCAGGAGGGACCTCTGGCTTCTTCCTCACCCCCAGCAGACGCACATTGGACACATGATGCTCTAATTTAGGATTTGTCTTTTCTCCCAGAGCAGTTACAACCCCAAAGTGCAAACTGAGACCCCCGAGCACAAGGCCGGGATCCCTTGGGCCTCCGATTGAAAAAATACAGTGGTGGACACAAGCCATCATCCATATTCAGAGCCACAGAAGGTCCAGCACCAAGAGTGAACCCCGATGTGAACCGTGGACGTGGGGTGAGGAGGTGGCAGTGTAGGCCCATCAGCTGTCACAAAGGCACCCTCTGGTGGGGTGTGGACACTGGTGGAGGCTGTGTGTGGGGGGCGGGGAGAGTTCGGAAATCTCCGTGAACCTAAAACTGCTCTAACAGCAATTTAAAAGGAAAAAAAAATGTCTTAGAAAAAAGGAGACCAAAGCTGAAGTCCTGATAGAAGGGAATGTCCTTAACATGAAAAAGAATATCTTCAAAACCGACATCTAACTTCCTACTTAATGGTGAGAAACTTGAAAGTTTCCCACTAAGATCAAGAGGAAGTCAAGGGTGTTCCCTCTCAGCACTGCTTGAAAGAAAGGAGGGGGTGGGAGTGGGGGAGAGAATTTTGAAGCGTTGGGAACAGGATGAGAGGGGAGGACTTGGGAATCCTAACTGTTCAGGCTTATTCTCGCAGCAGTCGTCCGGTTCATCCGAGGGCACCGCCCTTCCGTCCTCCTGTGCTGCGCTTCTTAGAGCTGAGCCGTCCGGCCCCAGACCACTGCACGCATCCCCGCCCGGGTTTGCTCAGCGACAAACCAGGCGCCCCTACCTGATGGTTTTGGACCGTGTCCTTGGAGGCCGAGGTGGCCCTCAGTTCCCCTCAGTTCCCGATGCCTGCCGCCTTTTTAGGAGAAGCTAGGAGACAGGCTCTGTAGGTAGTTTCCCAATTGTTAAACTTTGTCAGTTGTCACTGTTAGTAAAATTGTTTGAAGGTGTGAGATCCAAACGAAACACGAGCAGAGGCTGGTTTCGGGCGTCCAGGAAAGAACGGAGCTGGCGTAACCCAGCGGCCTCTTGTCTGTTGCTCCCTGGCCCAGCCCACAGTTGCCCGCGGTGGGGCAGATCTACAACGAGCCAAGCCAGCCCTGCCGGTTCGGCTCAGCGGTTAGAGCGTCAGCCTGCGGTCCAGAGAGACCCGGGTTCCCTTCCCGCTAAGGGCATGTACCTCGGTTGCAGTTTGTCCCCGGCCCTGGTTGGTCGTGTGGGTGGCAGCCACTCGATGTGTCCTTTCTCTCTCTCTCTTCTTCTCTCTCTCCCACTCTATCTGAACAAAAAATGGGAAAAAAAAAAATGTCCTTAGGTGAGGATTAAAAGAAAAAAGAGCCATTCCCGCCATGCCCACGGCGCTCCTGAGGGCCATGCCAGCCATGCCCATGGCGCTCCTGCAGAAACTCTGTGTTCGTGCTCTTTGGGGGACGTGGGGGGCAATGCACAAGAAATAAACGAGGTGACGAATGTGAAGTACTAGCTTTGACATCGGAAGGTGAGAAGGCCAGGCTGGGGGCCCCGCTGTCCCTGGGCAGCAGAAGGGCGTCTCTGGATCCACGCAGGACACCTCTGCTCCCTAGTCCTCCGCTCAGCGCTGGACCACCCGCTGGCCAGCTGCACAGCAGTGCTGCCCACGGGGTCCCTGCGGGCGTGGGAGCTGCAGTCCCTCTTGAAGCCATTCAGCACTAGCATCTCAGGGCCAGTAGCGTGTAGGTGCTTTCAGACTGGAATGGGACAGAGAACAAGGCAGGCACCAAGAGGTCACCGGTTTGATTCCTGGTCGGGGCACATGCCCAGGTTGTGGGTCCAATCCCCAGTGGGGGGCGTGCAGGAGGCGGCCAATTGATGTTCCCTCTCATCGATGTTTCTATCTCTCTCTCCCTCTCTCTCTAAAATCAGTGAAGAAGGAAAAAAACTTGTAAAAAAACAAATGACAAAGAATGTCTTCAGAGCGGATGGATGCCTGTGGGCCACGGACAACCTTGCTGCCCTTGCCAGGGCCCCTGCCCCACGAACTCTCCTGAGACAGGGGCGGGGGCTGTGCGTTCCCTCTTCCCCTGGGCTCCTTTTCCTCTCACTGGGGGGGCAGCAGGATGGGGGCGAGAGGGGGTGTGGAAAGAGCAGCGCTGAGACCTCTCCCTTCGCGTGGTCCAGGCTGTGGATGGGATGAAACCCTCCTCTCCAGCGGCGGCTCCGCAAACCTCCCGCTGCGGGATCCGATTCCTCCATTAAACATCCGCCCAGCGGATCTGGATGAGGCGCCTCCAGCTGACCACCGCTGGCTGCTGGGGGGGAGGGGGAGGGGTGGGGGAGGGGGCTAGGAGAGAGCCAGCGTGGGGGAGGGGGCGCTCTCCACGTGCGCACCTCCCTACCCCCTTCCAAATCGTAAATTAACAACAGTGGACCTTGTTAAGTGCAGCCTCACAAATTAATATGAAATATAGTGCTTTTTCACAAGCTTGAGGACCAGATTTCAAAGCATATTGGTGTTTGCACACAGCAGGCTAATGATCCATTACCCTGCAGACAGAGGGGCCTGCAGCCTCCCGGAAAGGACAGGCGATCGGGCCATCTGCTTTGATTTCCGCAGCGTCCCCGGAGATCCCGGGGAGGAGCTGACAGGCCTCTCCATCTGCCCCGCGTTATCAATTACAGTTGAATTATGCGTGCGCTGCAGGCCTGGCAGATACGGATGGGAGCTGGTGGCACCTGGAAAATATAGAAGAAAATCCATATGTTGGGAGCCAGCTGTTTATTCACAAGTCCTTGACATATCTCCTCGCTTTCTCCGCGGCTGCCTTTTTTAAGGTTCCTAGAGACATTGCAGTTTAGTGTGAACTTGAGAAGAAATTAGGTGTAACAGCATAGCACCCCGTGAATAATATTTCAGTTCCCTTTTTTCTACAGTTGAAATGCGCACGGAGCAAAAAACATCAGGTCGAACAGATTTTAAATTATGAAAAAAAAATAAGTTGTGAAAACATCTGGGGTGGTGGCTACAGCTTGTTATGTTTATACAACATGCTGGAACAGGCGGGGTGTGCGCACTGTACATTTTTGGCAGCTCAGAAACCCCGTGTAAAACTGTAACTTTTATGAAATGGTAAGTGTTTATGCACGCGCGGGGAGCGGGAGGGAGACAGCCGGCGGCCAGGAACCTGCGGCCTTTTGTTTGCATCTGCGTCTCTTCTTTCCCACCAGGAGACATGTTCCTGGTTCCGTTGGTTCTAGACTGAGGTCCAGAGCTGTGGACTGGGTGTGCCTGGGTGTGACCTACAGTCTGAGATGGTTTCCAACAGCAAGGGAGTTCCCACCCCGCCTCCCCTCACACTGAGGCCTCTCCCCACTGTCCCTCCTCTCCCTGCACACCGGGCCTCTCCCCTCCCCTTTCCTCCCCTCCTCTCCCCAGTGTCCCTACTCTCCCTTCACACCGGGCCTCTCCCCTCCTCTCCCCACCATTACCCACCCCTCCTCCCTTCACACGGGCCTCTCCCCACTCTCCCCTCCTCCACCCTTCACACCGGGCCCCTTCCCTCCCCTCTCCTCCCCTCCTCTCCGCACCATGACCTACCCCTCCTCCCTTCACATGGGGCCTCTCCCCACTCTGCTCAGTCAGAGTCTGTGAGCCGCGTTTGCTTAGCGGAGGGTCCAAATCACCGGGCCTGGTGGTGTGGGGAATTGTTGCGTTGCTCCAGCAGGTGGCGGGGACCAAAGGGCTCAGTCCGTCCCGCTGCATGAGATGCGCACGATGTTCACAGGTGAACAGAGGGACTGAGATTCGAAGTCGAGCCTTGATTCTCCCCACTCAGTGGCTGCCGGTGACCTGTTTGGGGCTGCTTGGTCCTGAGGCTAACCCCAAGGTCCCAGCACTCGACGCCCCCGCTCTCGCATCATGCTTGGGTAGGTGTTCGGCTTTCGAGGCCATTCACCGACAGCTTCCTGAAGGCAGGGGTGGAATTTTCTTTGCTTTGTTCTTTTTTAAAAAACATTTTTTCTCCATTGATTTTAGAAGGAGGAAGGGAGAGAGAGCTAAAAAAATCAATGAGGGAGAACATCAATTGGCCACCTCTTGCATGCCCCCCATTGGGGACAACCTGGGCATGTGCCCTGACCGGGAATTGAACCGGTGACCTATTGGTGCAGGGCCGATGCTCAAGCACTGAGCCACACTGGCCGGGCTATGCTTCTTTCTTAAGACTAGTGTGGCTGTGCTCGCTTCGACAGCACATATACTACAATTGGAACGATACAGAGATTAGCATGCCCCCTGCGCAAGGATGACATGCAAATTCGTGAAGCGTTCCATATTTTTTAATAGATAGCGAAGAGAATTTACATTCTTCTGAAGTGCACATGGACATTCTCAAAGATAGACGACATGTTAGGGCACAAACTAAGTCTCTACAAGTTCAAGAGGATTGAAATCATATCAAGCATCTTCTCAGATCACAATGACATGCAACTGGAAATCAATTGCAACAAGAACACGCAAAGACATTTGAAAACATGGAGGCTAAATAGCATCTTATTGAACAATGAATGAATGGGTTACCATGGAGATCAAGGAAGAAATTAAAAACCTTCTGGAAACCAATGAAAATTAACACACAACAACACAAAATCTATGGGATGCAGTGAAAGCAGTTCTGAGAGGGAAATTCATAGAACTACAGGCCTACCTCAAGAAGCAAGAAAAAGTTCTAATAGACTATCTTACCTCACAACTTAAAGAACTAGAAAGCAAACATAAAGAAAACCCCAGAGCAAGTAGAAAGAAGGAAATAGTAAAGATCAGAGCAGAAATAAATGACATGGAGACCAAAAAAACAATTCAAAGGATCAATGAAACAAAGAGCTGGTTCTTGGAAAAGATAAACAAGATTGATGGACCCTTAGCTAGACTCACCAAGAAACAAAGACAGAGAACCCAAATACACAAAATCAGAAATGAAAGAAGAGAAATAATAACTGACACCACAGAAATACAAAGGATTGTTAACAAATACTATAAACAAGTATACGGCAACAAATTTGACAATTTAAGTGAAATGGACAAATTTCTAGAAACACACAGTCTCCCAAAACTGAACCGGGAAGAGATAGAAAACTTGAATAGACCAATAGCAACAGAAGAAATTGAAGATGTAATCAAGACTCTCCCAGCAAACAAAAGCCCAGGCCTGGACGGCTTCACAGGGGAGTTTTACCGAACATTCAAAGAACTAATACCCATTCTCCTCAAACTATTTCAAAAAATTCAAGAAGAAGGAAAACTTCCAAACTGGTTTTATGAGGCCAGCATAATTCTAATTCCAAAACCAGAAAAAGACACTACAAAGAAAGAAAACCACAGACCAATATCCCTGATGAACATATATGCCAAAATCCTGAACAAAATACTAGCAAATCAAATCCAGCAATACATCAAAAAGTTATTCCCCATGACCAAGTGGGATTCATCCCAGGGATGCAAGGCTGGTACAATATTCACAAATCAATAAATGTGGTACACCACATAAATAAAATGAAAGATTAATATCATATGATCATATCAATAGATGCTGAAAAAGTATTCAACAAAATCCAGCATCCATTTCTGATAAAAACGCTCAGCAATCTGGGATTAGAGGGGTCATATCTCAACATAATAAAGGCCATATATGAAAGACCTACAGCCAACATCACACTCAATGGGCAAAAACTAAAAGCATTTCCCTTAAGAACAGGAACAAGACAAGGATGCCCACTTTTGCCACTCTTATTTAACATAGTACTGGAAGTCTTAGCCACAGCAATCAGACATGAAGAAAAAATAAAAGGGATCCAAATTGGAAAGGAGGAAGTGAAACTGTCATTATTCTCAGATGACATGATACTATACATAGAAAACCCCAAAGACTCCATCAAAAATGTATTAGACTTAATAAATGAATTTGGCAAAGTAGCAGGATACAAAATTAACGTCAAGAAATTGATGGCATTCTTATACACAAATGATGAACTCACAGAAAGAGAAACTAGAAAAACAATCCCATTTTCCATCACAGCAGAAAAATTAAGATACCTAGGAATAAACTTAACCAAAGAAATAAAGGACCTATTTGCAGAAAACTATAGGTCATTGAAAAAAGAAATAGAGGAAGATATAAAAAAGTGGAAGCACATACCTTGTTCATAAATTGGAAGAATTAACATCATTAAAATGTCCATACGACCCAAAGCAATCTATAGATTCAATGCAATCCCCATCAAAATATCAATGACATACTTTACAGAACTAGAACAAATACGTCAGAAGTTCATATGGAACCAAAAAAGACCCCGAATAGCCACAGCAATCTTGAAAAAGAAGAACAAAGTTGGAGGGATCACATTACCAGATTTCAGGTTTTACTACAAGGCCACTGTAATCAAAACAGCCTGGTACTGGCACAAGAACAGGCATATAGACCAGTGTAACAGAACAGAGAACCCAGAAATGGACCCAAGGCAATATGCTCAATTAATATTTGACAAAGGTGGCAAAAGCATACAGTGGAGTAAAGACAGCCTTTTTAATAAATGGTGTTGGGAAAATTGGACAGTTACATGCAAAAAATGAAACTAGACCATCAACTTACACCATACACAAGAATAGACTCAAAATGGATAAAAGACTTAAATATGACTCCTGAATCCATAAAAATCCTAGAAGAAAATGTAGGCAACAAAATTTCAGACATCATATGCAGCAGAATTTTCACTGATACATCACCTAAGGCAATAGAAACAAAGGAGAAAATGAACACATGGGACTACATCAAACTAAAAAGCTTCTGCACAACAAAATATACAATCATCAAAATGGAAAGGCAACCCACTGTATGGGAGAGCATAATTGCCAATGATATATCAGATAAGGGGTTAATTTCCAATATATAGAGAGTGTTCATACAATTCAACAAAAGGAAGACAAAGAACCCAATTTAAAAAATGGGCAGAGGAACTAAATAGACACCTCTCCAAACAGGACATACAAATGGCTAAGAGACATATGAAGAAATGCTCAGCATCACTAATCATCAGAGAGATGCAAATTAAAACAACAATGAGGTGTCACCTCACACCTGTCAGAATAACTGCCATCAGTAAATCATCAAACAACAAGTGTTGGCGAGGGTGTGGAGAAAAGGGGACTCTAGTACACTGCTGGTGGGAATGCAGACTGGTGCAGCCACTATGGAAAACAATATGGTGTTACCTCAAAAAATTAAAAATTGAACTCCTATTTGACCCTGTGATCCCACCTCTAGGAATATACCCTAAGAAGCATAAAACACCAATCAGAAAGAATATATGTACCCCCATGTTCGTAGCAGCACTATTACAATAGCTAAGATCCAGAAACAGCCCAAATGTCCATCAGTAGACGAATGGATAAAAAAGCAGTGGTGCATATACACAATGGAGCACTATGCAGCTGTAAGAAAGAAAGATTTCTTGTCCTTTGAGAAGACATGGAGGGACCTGGAAAGTATTATTCTAAGCGAAACAAGCCAAGCAGAGAAAGACAAATACCACATGATCTCATTTATTTGTGGAATATAATGAACATAACAGTCTGAGGAACGGGGTAGTCCCAGAGACGTGGAAGTGAGGTACAGACTGATAATCCCCAGAAGAAGGGGAGGGAGATAAACCACAGAATGTATATGCATGTGTGCATGAACAGTGGACATGGACAACAAAGCTGGGGACAGGGTGAGGAGGGGGGGAGGGGAGAATCAGGGGAAGACAAAGGAGAAACATCTGTAACAAAAATAAATAAATAATAAAAAAAGACTAGTGTGGCTCCTGACATTCCCTAAGCATTCATAAAATACTAAATGAGTGAATGAATGAAGACAAGGACTTTCTGCACGTTAACAAGTTTAACAGCAGCAGTGCAAAGCCTAGGAACCACAGAACTGCCGTTCTGTGGCGTGGCCGTGGTCGCTGGGACACCAGCTTTCTGCTACGGAGGGTGTCCCTTCTGACCTGACCAGCACAGGCAGCAGCGCCCCCTGATCCAGAACTAAGAATTTCCGATGGCGAGAGCGGAGATTAACCAAGCACAGGTGAGAAATGGCCGGTGTGGCCCACGGTGTGTCTGGGTCGTGCCGGAGTCCTCTGTCTGCACCGCGCTTGTCATTGGCCAGGGACCAAGGCCGGTCACATGATCGAGCCCGGCTCTTCCTGGGAAGGGGCTACCCAGAGGTGTGCATACTGGGAAGTGGGGTTCATTGGGAGCCACCCAAGCAATGATCTACCACCACGTTCACGGTTTCCAACTTGTTCAATTTAGAAAAACAATACAATGCAAATGTATACAATGACCGGATATAAAAGTCAGAGAAAAATCTTCCAGCCTCAGCCTATAATCGAGTTCAGTCCTTTAAGATGTTTCGGCAGTGAATATACAACAAGTTTAACCACCTACTGTATGCAAAGCAGGCACTGAAGGGGAGGAGCGAGGCCTCGGGAGGACTGTGAGGCTGACAGTCACCTCCTGGGCTGGGAGACAGTCAGTGCACGTGGGTGGGCTGCTGCTTACCTCTGGTCGCTCCGATTATGCCACGTCTTTATAAAGACATGTCTTCCCCCTTGGAGAGTAGAGGTGGGCAGCACAGCTATGTTGGATGAGGACAATTTAACAAGAATTTCCACGCGCGTCTCCGGCTGAGAACCACAGCTCCCCTTCCTAGAAATCTTACCTGTTCACAGGCCTGAAGCGGTCCTAGCGGCTCCTGCTGTGACCCCAGGGAGTCCCCTCACGTGGGCATCGAGTGTCTTAACCTTGGGAGTAACAATCTCGTTCTTCTAAATCCGCGGACCAAAAAGGAAGGTGGGGTAGGGTGGGGTCAACTGTGAGTCACCCCTGGATTCTAAGGGTTCTTGTCACCGCCGCACTGGCCTGTCTTCGGCCTAGGGTGCTTCTTCCCGGTGTCCGCATGGTGCTTCCCTTGCTTCCTGCTGGTCCCCACGCCGGTGCTGCTGGAAAGGGCGCCCCGGCCCCGTGGAGGGAGGGAGGTATTCCGCACTGTTTGCCTTCCACACCCCAGCTGGGTGCTCTTCTCTCGCCTGCGTCAGCACGTGTCCTGGCACTGCTGACGCCGTGACTCACTCACTACCCTTCATTCATCGCACACAAGCAGGCTGAGCACCTACTGTGCGGCAGGGACCGTGCCATGTCCTAGAGGCGAAGAGAGGAACAAAGGGACACTGCTGCCCTCCTCTGGTGAAAGGTGCTCCTAATGGAGACGCGAATAGACGCGCTGGGTCATTCCCGTGGCAGCAGCGGGCCCCGTGCGGGCCACCCCCATGTGAGTGGTCAAGGAGGGTGTCAGAGGAGAGGGAGAGAAGGAGCAAATGGCAGCAGTCTCCCGGTGTCACCTCCCAGCTCTCACCCGTCATACCTGGTCTCCAACCTGGCCGGGTCCGGCGGGGTGCAGGTGTGGCTGTCCTCCCCCATCCCTCCACCTTGCCCCTGCATTACTGCCACCTCCTGCCAGCTCGGACAGACGCTCCGTGCAGGAATCTGATGGGAACACACGGATGGGCCAGGGCGGGGGGCTGGGCAGGAGAGACACCCCGCTCAGTGTACAAGCCCTGGTTTAGCCGCAGCCATGACATTTCAGTGTTTCGCCCCACCCGGGGGCTGCTCACCTAAACCTAATGTGATAGCCCTTTTAATCTCAGGGAACTCCAAGTCCTTACAAGGTGTAAAACAGTGACCTTTTCAAAATGCACATCTGATCATACCACCACCTGCCCAGCTCAACCCCCCACAGTGGCATCTCTGCTCGATAAAAGCTACTTCTGTGCCCCGGCTTGGAGACCTCGTGTGTCTCGCCCCAGGCTCCCCGGCCCCGCCCCGCACCCCTCGCGGCTGCTGTGGTCACACAGGCTCTTTTCAGTCCTTTGGGTTCATTCTGCTCCCTGCAGCTCTTGTCCATGCTGTTCCTCCTTCCTGGAATGCTTTTCCCTCCGTCCGAACCCAGTGAGCTCATCCTTAGCACTGAGCTCGATGTTGCCGGTTCCCTGAGGAGGCTCTCACCGTCCCTCCACTCCTCCTCTACAGCTCGCGGCGTGGCTGCTCTTTCAGGTCGATGGTTTGACACCCGATTCGTGGCATCATCCCTGCTGGAGGTCAGCTCTGCGAGGCTGTGCTCTGACCCTTTCTCCTGACGACCGTATGCGCCCAGCTGTCTCCGTGTCTGAGATGTAGTCGGTGCCTGGTAATGTTTACGGAATGTGTGAACCACTGAGGGAAGAATAAAACTAGTTTTCTTCGTACTGACCTTCTGGCATAAATGCGGTCACTGACACTTGGAGAAAAGGCAGTCCCTGTGCAGGCCCACGGCCTAGGAAATCCGTGGCCACTGTTCCTGAGAGGCACCCCTTCCTCTGGCAAGTTCTTTTGCTGGAGAGAGTCCTGGCTGCCTGCGTGGGTGGGGTGAGGGTGTCCGAGGAAGGACACTGGGGGGTGCTGGCCCGTCGGCCACATCTCAGCTCTGTGCATGAGTGTCCGTGGGCGCCAGACACAGAGGGACACTTACATGCTTACTCCCCGCATTTTCTTTTCTGTCCTTCCTTCTCTCTCAACCCAGGTCCCAGTGTGTTCCCGAAGGTTGCTGGTGGAAATGGAGTAGCATCGGGTGGGATCGTAAATAAGGTTCAGGGGGAGTAACTGACACAGGTCTGGCGGATGAGTGCTGTACCCCCTCCTCTGTAATTTATCGTTTTCCTTCTGTGGGAAGCCAAATGATATTTCTCTAATTAACACACACAGGCAACTAGCGTATAAATCAACGTCACAGCCTTTTTAGTGATGCAATCACTTTATGATCAAGGGATATAAATTAAACATCATAAACGCATCTCAAGCAGCAGAACATAATGGGATGAGAGGGCTGGGTGCTGAGGGGTCTGTGAGCCCCGAGAGGGATCTTCAGTCTGGGAGCTGCCGGTTCAGTCCCAGCACAACCCGGGGCATAGCCGGCCCGCGGCCAGGGACATTGCACAGCCGTGGACTTTCTCTCGTTTGTGGCCCATAGGTGTGATGGGTGTGTGTACACTGGGGGTCCAGGATCTGGGAGGGAACCTCAGCCTCGGGACTTAGTGCCCGTGTGACCCCGGGAGGTCACCTGCTTCCGTAGCCCCGTGTGTTCGTCTGTAAGTTGGAGATAAGCAGAGTACTTCCTTCGGAGCGTGACTGGCCACTGACGCATTGGTGCACGCCAGGCACTTAGGGGAGTGTCTCATGTGTCAAGGGAAGTTTAACTCCTCTGAACTTTTGCGATTGCGGTGGTCACCATTACTGTTATCCCTGGCCTCAGTTCTGTGGCTCCGTCCTGGTGTGCACAGTCACTTACAAGGCTGATTCGGCCCGAGTCTGTCTCCATGACCTGGAGTAGATCCTAGGACTCTGCATGTGAACAGCCTGACTGATATTCTGATGTTGGCCATGGTGAGTCACAATGGAGAGACGCTCCGGGCCGCGGGGAGCCCGTGGGCGCGTACTGAGCAGGCTCCCTGTCGGGTGCGGCAGTGCCAGAGGGGGCCCGGGAGCGCCTTTCCGCTTTACATCTGAATTCCCCAGATGTATAATGTTCCTCTAGTTCCTCCGGGCAGACCCTTGGGAAGAGGTCCTGTGGTGTAACACTCACCTGCCCAGGACCTTGTAACGTGCCCATCCTGTGAGACCGGCAGGAAAGGGAGTTCATCTTCATTTACCTGCGGAGGAAACGGGGGTTCGGAAAGAAAGAGGATTCTTCTTGAGGTCGAACAGTTCTTAAGGGGTGAACGAGTCTCGCTTACAGGAGTCTGAATCCTAAACCCACTGTGACATGGAGGCATTGGCCCGTCTCCTCCCTTAGAAACAGGCTGTGTGGAGAGTGTAGTCCCTGGAGACAAGCGTCACCTCTGGGATGAAGCACGCGTGTGTGGAAATGTGTCTGGGTGTGTCTGGGTGTGTCGGTGTGTCTGTGTGTGTCTGTGTGTCTGGGTGTGTCTGGGTGTCTGCGTGTGTCTGTGTGTGTCTGTGTGTCTGTGTGTCTGTGTGTCTGTGTGTGACTGTGTGTCTGTGTGTGTCTGTGTGTCTGGGTGTGTCTGGGTGTGTGTGTGTCTGTGTGTGTGTGTGTGTGTCTGGGTGTGTCTGGGTGTGTCTGGGTGTGTCTGGGTGTGACTCTGTGTGTGTGTGTCTGTGTGTGTCTGGGTGTCTGGGTGTGTGTGTGTGTCTGTGTGTCTGGGTGTGTCTGTGTGTCTGTGTGTGACTGTGTATGTCTGGGTGTGTCTGGGGGTCTGGGCGTGTGTGTGTCTGTGTGTCTGTCTGTGTGTGTCGGGCGCAGTGCTGACGACCACTTGTTATGGCTCCTTGTCCCTTTGCCCCTGAGTACTGGACACGCGGGGCATTTCCTTCTCCCGTGTCCCTTCTGGTGAGTCCTGCAGGGTTCACGTGTTCATTTCCAGGACGTCCTATAGTTGGAGTCACAGTATGTGGTCTTTTCAGATGGCTCCTTTCCCTTGGGATGTGTATCTGAAGTTCGCCCGGGTCTTTCGGGGCTTGAGAGCTCGAGGAAAGGCTGACCCAAGCGCCGTGGAGAGAAAGAGCCCCGGCCGGCCCCAGAGTCCCACAGCCCAGGCGGCAGGGCGCGGGGAGCCCCCGGGCACCATTTGAGGCAGATGGGGCGGGGGGCTGACAAGCAAGGAAAGAGGGAGCCTGGGCCTCGGGCAGGGTACGGACGGCAGGGGTTGGCTGGCTCGTGCGGGGCTGCACACGCAGGGAGCGTGGGCGGCAGAGGCGGTCAGTGTCCCCGGCTCCTCGGCCTCCGCCGCGGCGTCTTTCAGGCCGTCTGAGGTTTGCGGTGGCAGGTGAGTGGGGCTTCGTGTCTGAGGGGCCCCGCCAGCTGCTGAGCTGAAGGGCACCTGCCACCCACCAGCCCTCTGACCAGCCAGCCTGCTGCGGCGGACTGGCCCAGGCTGACCTCACCCCCATCGCCCGTGGCCGCCCCACGATTCAACAGCACGGGGCTCTCTGTGTCTGAGGTGGGGCCTAAGTGTGGGCACCCAGTGGGTGGGTGGTCTTTTTCGAGTTTGAAAAATACTTCCTATTTTTAGAGCAGTTTTAGGTTCACAGAAACATTAAGGAAACAGGTGCAGAGATTTCCCATCTCCTCCGCCCCTGTCCACGTGCCTCCCTCTTTATCCACACGCCCACTGAGGGCGCAGTTGTCACCACTGACGGACCTGCTTTGGCACGTCACCGTCACCCAAAGTCCACAGCTTACGGCAGGCTTCTCTCTTGGTGCTGGACCTTCTAGGTTTGGACAAATGTTTACTGAGCGGTGGGGGGGGCAGGATGGGAGGAGGCAGTGGGGGGGGGGAGAAACATCTGTAACAAAAATAAATAAAAATTGAAAAATATAAAAAAATAAAAATACCTTCGTTAACAATAAATGCTTATTGATGTATGTCCATTATTATAGTATCACAGGGAGTATTTTTACTGCCGTAAAAGTGCCCTGTGCTCCGCCTGGTCCCTCCCCACCCCCACCAACCTCACCGCCCCTGGCAGCAACTGATTTTTTTAAGTATCTGCATAGTTTGGCCATTTCCAGAACGTCCTATAGTTGGAGTCACACAGTATGTAGTTTTTTCAGATGGGCTCCTTTCCCTTAGGAATATGTATTTAAAGTTCTCCCATGTCTTTCAGGGCTTGAGAGCTTATTAGCGCTGAATGATACTTTATTGTCTCAGCATGCTACTGTGTAGTATCCATTCGCCTACTGAAGGTCGCTTGCTTCCAAGCTCTGGCGGTTATGAATACGCCGCTGTGCACATCTGTGTGCAGCTGTCTGCACGGACACGAGTTTTCAGCTGCTTTGGGTAAATCCCGAGGAGGGCAGCTGCCGGATCGTGTGGCACAAGTACGTCGAGTGTTGCCCTCCAAAGGGGCTGAACTATTCCACAGTCCCACCGGTTACGGTGAGCGTTTCTGCAGCTCTGCCCTTGGCGTGTGGGGTGTCAGTGGTCTGGATGTGCGCTGCTCTCACAGGGGTGCCGTGGCATCTCGCTGCGGCCGAGGCGTTGCAAAGGCAGCCCTGGTCAGCGTCAGTATGCGGTGGGAGCAGCTGGGCTCGCTCAGAGACCCCCGCTGTCCCCAAAGCCCCGGCAGTGGTCAATAAACCTGCGCTACGGATATTTCCATGGGAAATAAGGCCATATCATTTTGTGCCATGTCATATATAATTGTACTCTCTATTCGAATATAAACATGTGAATAGACGTGCTAATAGTTAAAATAAATTATGGGAGGAAAACTGAAACGAGAAAACCTATTGATTCTCATTCATGTGCCTTTATGGATTGGCTGCTATGCTGTCCGCTGGCTGCAAGTCGGAGCAGGAGAGCCGGTATCCTCCCCAGCGGCCCCATAGTGGCTGGCAGGGCGACGGTGTCAGATAGTGCTCCAAGGGTCCCCACTGCTGTCCCCTGCAGGAATGCCCAGTTTGCTCCCGGGCAGTCCTGATGCCCGACAGCCAGGCGTCAGGGTGGTGACTTGTCCTTAGGTTTGCTTATTTCTATACTCTCGGGGCCACAGCAGGGTCTTCCCACAGTGGCTGCCTAGGGCACTTTTCAAGTCAGAGGAGATACATCGTGTCCTGATTGCCTTGTTTTTCCTAAATTTGACCCACAATCCAGGAGGCCAGCCTCATTCTGCTGCCCCATCTGGCTTTGCTGAAGTCCAAAGCTATTCCTGTTTTCTCGAGGAGTCTTGAGATCACACGCCGCCAAAATTCCGCTTTTACAATCTGCCTCTGCCCCCCCCCCCCGCCCCCCGCTTCTCTGAATTCTGAATGCCATTCTGTGTCAGCATCTTGCTGTTAAGGCCCTATTGATCCTGAGACGGATGCACTGACTTTTCTTTTCAAGGTATGAAAGTAGCCATGGTCCCGGCACTTAACTCAACGGCGAGAGGAAGTCAGCTGCCAGCCCCCCTTTGCCCACCACGTCTAATTAACATGGAGTCTACCTTCTTTGATGAGTTCATAAGTGTTTCACAGACAGGCAGGATGTAGCAACTTTGCAAGACACTGTCTAAAGATCTTCGACATCTGACAAAGCCATGGAATCCGATAATCCTACTTTCAGAACTCCAGGGTGTCCGCCAAGATCAATCTCATATCTAAACATCACATAAAGGGAGTGCATTGCATTATAGACTGCTTCCTATTGAACACCACCGAACACAGCATTAGACAGTTTTAAAAAAAATGAGCCTCCACCAGGCAGAATGGAAAAGGTGGTCAAATTCTGGAAAATTTTCCCCTTGATTAAAGCTGCACTTTCAAAATCGCTACATTATTAACAAAAGTCAGCTTAGCTCCAATTTATCTTGTGGACAGTTTCTTGATGGATTAGAGGTTAGGAATAAACTGGAGGAGCTTTTCTGTTCTTCTCCGGGCACAGACAAGGCCGTGTCAACGCGTCCTGTGGTACCTGCGGTAATACCTGCACGAGGTCCTGCTGATGGGTCAGAGTGTGGAAGGTGCTTCTCCTGGAGGGGCACGGGCAGCTGTGCCTGTCTGGGCATGCGCTCCTCAATGGAAGGGTACCTGGTGTTTGTTAGGGGACCAACGCCCAAGCGCCAGGAAAGAGGGCACCGGTTCCGATGTGTGGAGAGCCTCCTGCTCCTGAGTCTGAGGAAGCCGCCGGGTCCCAGGAGCCGTGCTCAATAGCACCGAGAGAGGCTTCCCATTTTTCTCTAGGATAAAAAATAGATTTACTTGGCTTGGCATGCTTCATTTCATGTTTTTTCAGTATTTTTATCATCATTAATATGTCCAGACCTGTACTCTATGGAACACAAAATCTGCATGTATGGGAAGGAAACTCCTGTGTTTAATTAAGCAGAGAACGGGTAGAACAAAATTATTAAAGATTTTTTTTTTTACTGCAGGACTTTTCAGAACCTTTAATATGGTGCCCTGTGACTTTCCAAGGGGTTGGAGAGAGGAGTTAATGTCAAAGTTCCTAAAGATATTTGACCAGGATATCCTTCATCAACAAACCTCTCTCTTTTTATTTTATTTTATTTTTTGTTAATTTATTTTTGTTACAGGTGTTTCTCCTTTTTCCCCATTGACACCTTTCTCCTGATCCCATCCCCACCCCCAGCATTGATGTCTATGTGTCTATGTTCATTGGTTACACATACGTACATGTAAGTTCTGTGGTTTATATCTTCCCTCCCCCACCCCCCTCTTCTGAGGTTTGTCAGTCTGTACCCCACTCCTGTGTCTCTGGGTCTGTTTTGTTCATCAGCTTGTATTGTTCATTATATTCCACAAATAAGTGAGATCATGTGTTATTTGTCTTTCTCTGATTGGCTTGTTTCACTTAGGATAATACTCTCCAGGTCCCTCCATGTCATCTCAAAGGACAAGAGATCTTTCGTTCTTACAGCTGCATAGTACTCCATTGTGTATATGTACCACTGCTTTTTTATCCATTCGTCTACTGGTGGACACTTGGGCTGTTTCTAGATCTTAGCGATTGTAAATAGTGCTGCTATGAACATAGGGGTATGTATATTCTTTCTGATTGGTGTTTTAGGCTTCTTAGGGTATATTCCTAGAAGTGGGACCACTGGGTCAAATGGCAGTTTCATTTTTAATTTTTCGCAAACCTCTCTCTCTTGGTCAACACTTTGGGAATATGCTTTGGAACATGCTGCTCTGGGTACATCACATTTTCGTGAGCACCTTGCCCTTTAATTTGAGGAGAAATCCAAAAGAAAGGGAAAGTTGGCGGGGTAGGGTTTCCCTTAAAACACTCTGCCACGCCCTGGCCGATTTGGCTCAGCGGTTGGAGCGCCGGTCTGCGGACCAGGGAGTCCCAGGTTTGGTTCCCGCTAGGGGCACGTACCAAAACAAACAACAACAACAACAACAACAAACACTCTGCCACACCTCCCTTGGGAGGTTTCCACAGCTGAGACAGTTGGCTAGGACTCTCATTCAAAGGCAGTTATTGGCCATTTTGCTAGATCTGAGGTGTCATCCATACAAACAACAGCTTAGAATTTCTTCAAGGTTTGTTCCATGACTGTGCACTTGAGAAGCTCTGAGACAGGAACTCTTGTCTGTTTTACGCTCAGTATCTAAATGAAAAGTGAAAGCAATCATTTCAGAGATGTAGCGATGTTTTACGGTAAATGGTTCAAATCCCCTCACTCTCTAGTAATTATAAAAATGCTTCTAATCTTTCTCTGAATATCTTATGACTTTCCCCTTCAGCCAATGAAAGTCCAGTACAGACACCTGACATGCGGTTCCCAGTTTCGGTCTACATTGTGATGCTGGGATGACTGGATCTGACTGAACCCCCCAGCAGTACCCCATCTCTCTCTCCCTCCCTCTCCTCTTCTTGCTCTCTCTTTCTCTGTCTCTCTCTCACAAGGGCTCTAATTCTGAACTCTTCTTACTAAGATATGGGCCAATGCCCTTGGGACCTGTACAGATGCCGGATTTTGGACAAAAACAGATTACGGGGGAGCTAAATTCCGAAAACCCCTACAAGACCCTAATATAGGTCTTCACACTGTGCTCTGTGACCTTTCTTTATTTTGTCTTAATTCTAACTTAGTAAATTCCATGGCTTTTAGGTGATAAAACACTAACTCTTTTATGGCAAAATGAATTAGGGTGTTATTTATATATTTTAAACTTAGTTATATACTCCCTGAAGGCTCACGGCCAAGTCAATAAAGTTATGTTTGAAGATGGAGTTTGAAATTCTATTTTCATTCATTTTAATGGTTTACAAGTAAATTGCATTTTCTACTTCATTCTGTGACATAAGTCAATAGGTATCCAATGTAAATGTAGTTCATTTATATCTGAATTGATGTTCTGTCCGCCATTACCTTATGTTTCTAATGCATTCTGATACATTAGTAAATAGGCCTGTCTGATTAATCATTAGCACATGAAAAGAATTAGCCGCTGCCTGCCAAATGGAATTATTGACACTGATAAGAAGACCAGAGATGGTTTCACCTGGAAATGGAGTTTGTAAGTAGTTCAGTTAAAAAAAAAAAAAGTCTCTATAAATATGGAGAAACTGAAAGTATTTCATTAATTCTCTAAGTAGTAGACATCCTATACTTTTATTTAAAAATAAAAATAATCTTCTCACACTCACATTGGATGGAAAGAGACTCCTGATTTGCTTTACAAACTCAGTTGCCTAAAATCTGGGTATATTTTTGGTCTAGGAAATAAACTTCTCGATAGCTGCCACTGGAGAGTGAGAGGGGTTTCAGAAGCTTCCAGAAGAAAGCAGAGTTCAGCCAGAGAAATTTGTGCATGCACACACGCACGCGCGCATGCACGAACGAACACGCATGCACACGCACATGCACGCACGCACGCACACATGTGCAGGTGCGGGTTTCTGGATTCCCTTGGAGACCTCATGCCGCACACGCCCTCCAAGGAAACATGGAAACCTGCACCTGCATGTGTGTGTGTGTGTGTGCGTGTGTGCACGTGTGCATGCACGAATTTCTGCGGCAAAGGGGGAGCCGACTCGAAGTCTGCGTGCTGCAACTCCAGCTTGTCTTCGGCTAAGGCAGCATGACATACCTAAAAGGGTCACAGCCCCATCATTTTGAAAATGCTCATGTAATTCTGCTGTGTTATTGTCTGAGCCATTAGATTTAAAAGCCCTTCTGTGTGATTGCCAAGTGCATTAATGTGAACAAATGATAAAAGTCTAGCTACTCCAGACGGGTGCCGCGCCTCCAGCCGCAGGGCGGTGTGGGGACATGCTGCGGCCCCAGGGGGCCGGGTGTGCAGGGTTCGGGCCAGAGAAGGGCTGCTCGGGCCTCTGGCTCCAGGGTGACCTTGCCCAGGGGCTGGGTGCTTTAGAAACATGGTTGATGAAGGGGCATGTTCCCGGAGGAGGTTCCATTACTGAGCAAGGACCCTGACGGGTGGGAACCTAACTTCTAGTGTGTCTGCAGTACTTCACTTTCTCTTTCTCCTTCCTCAGTTTCCCCTGTATCCGGTGGTGATCATTACTGCTGTCTGTCCTCCCTGCCAGGGGTTTGTCTCTCAAACAAAATGCTGACTGTGGGAACATTAAGGAACGGCTTGTTAAATCAAGAGGCCTGTGCTACATGCCAGATGCCTTCTCTTCAAGTTAAAAGCCAGTGGACCTGCCTCGGGGTTCCCAGGCAACACGGACCGGACACGTTTATTTACGTGAACTCAGATGGAACACTGCATGCTTCCTTTCCTCGTTTCACGTTTGGGGCAGGGCCTTCTCTCCCTTTCGATGTCACCCTCGGACTCGGGTTCTGTTCATTAGACGACGCACAGGAAAATGGGTAGATTCCTTTTGGGGCGTGTGTTGGATGAGGAGACGGGATAACCAGAGGGCCTGCAGGGGTCTTCCGTTCCATCTTTGATCCTGGGTCTAGTAGGAAGGGTTCTCCACTGTCCTAATAGGAGAAGTGTCCCAGGGCGTGGCAGAGCACACAGCATGGACCACCACGCAGAGACAGCAGGAGGCGGGACTCATTGGAAACCAGGGTCTCCTGGCACACTGGGGAGATGGAGCGAGCTAAAGAGGGCTGTGGGCTCAGGAGCCCAGTTGCCTGTGTCCTCGTCCTGGGCTTCTCTCTTACAAGTTGCATGACTCTGTGCAAAGTTATTGCTTGCATGTCTCTGCCTCAGCACCCTCATCTGTGCAATGGAGATACCACCACCAAACACACGGGACCGTTGAGAAGAGCAGAGGAGTTGAGAGAACAGTGTTGAGTATGAGGCTTGGTCCTCACTGAGCATTCCTGCCGTGTTTGCTGCTGAAGATGATGATGGAGATGGAGATGACGCAGAGTCGGAGGCAGGTGGGTTTTGCTGCCCATGAGACAGGCTGTAGAAGTTTTCGAACACCAGTTCTTAGACTTCCGTGGATGGAAATGAATAAATGATGTGCCGGGGGCATTGAAGATCTCCCCGACGGCTCTGGCCTCTTGGCATTCAGGGCTTGTCTGTCTGACTCATAGCCATATCCCCAGTGCCCAAAATAGAGCCTGGCACCTGGCTGGCACTCCATAAATATCTGTGAAATGTATGAACAACTCTCCTATTCCCGAAAGTGAATCCTTTGCTTTTTCTATTTAGTTTGAGACACATTTGCCAGGTTCATTGCCCCTAAGTGAGTCCCTTTTCCTCACACCTCAAAGAAAATAGGAGGACTATTTTTTCTCTTAATAAAACAGACACAGTTTGTTCGAATGTGTCAACACCAGGCCCTGTACCTACCCATCTCTGTCTCGCCACACAGCACATTCGAGGGTCCACTGGACGAGTGAACACTCAGCCGGAACATGAACTTTCTCATGCTGCTCTTCCCAAGCCGGGCTCTCATCTACATTTCTGGGTTCCCCACGACGGCACCCAGACAGGCGGCAGCAAGCCATTCTCGGGGGGGGGGGGGGCAAGGGAGCCGGGAAGTGTGCTCTTTTATTAATTATTACAAAAATAAACTGTGGGGCTGAGACTCGCTACTGCAGAGCACAAGTGTGAAAATCCCACTTCCCCGGTGAAGAAAACACTCCTCGTTATCGAAAGATCTGCCTCAGCAACACGTCAGGTAGGAGGAAAGAAGAGAGTGCAGACATTCTCAACATTTAAACAAATGCAAACGCTTACCTCCGAGAGGTGATGGTGTAAACCCTGTTTCTTCCCAAGGCAGCGGAGTGTTCTGCAGTCTTGTGCATTTTCTTTTCAAATATTAGTATTCCCCCAAAGAATCTAGGAAACAGGTTGTCCACTGATTCATGTCTTGCAATATGTTAGCTATTCATAACATTCTCATTTCATAATTTCTGCCTCTTTGGAATGCATTCCAGATGTTCACCTTGCCCCTGTGAATTTTAAATGCTTGCTCTTTCAATGAGTTTGTGTCTCAGAAACTTTAAACACATGCGTGGTTGTCTCTTCAGAGACCACGAAAAGTTGAGGGGAGAGAGAGAGAATCCATGCTTATGACAGAACACAGAGATATTGATATGGATGTGAAAATAGATACATCATTTTGATCTCTTGGCGTTTTACAACTGTATATCTTCATATATATATATGTTTCAAATTATAAGAGAAAGTTTATTTACAAAGTTGGGCAGAAGAGTGAGCCACCTGGGCTGCGTGGGCTCAGAAAACAAGTCAGAGAAGCACAAGAAGGGCCCTTGGAGCTCAGGCGAGAGGAGGGCAAAGGTCAGGCACCTGGGCCTATGGGGACGAAAAGGGGGAGGGAGAGGTGCTCCAAAGAGGGAGAAGTTGCCTCTTCACATACTTTTTAAGAAACTGATTTTATGCTTCTATTTTTAATAAATAATGCTTTAAAGAAATTGATTGACAAAATAGATTTATTATAGACCAACATTAAGTGGAATAAACCTTAGGTTTAGTTTGTGGTTCAGGCTGCTATTTGGAGAAAAAAATGGCAACTGATGAAATTTTGAAGTCAGGCTTCCATCTGTCACAGAACGGCCTTTCGTGTGATGTGGCGTGAGAACAGTGGCCACCGAGGAGACCGTGAGAACAGAACCTACTTCTAGCACAAAATGGACATAGTGTCCACTGCATGACTGGTAGGTCAAAAGCAGGCTAGAATTTTGATCAAAAAGTGATTTTAGATTCCTATGATTTAATTCATGAGAGTTACTTTCTCTCAGTGAAGTCTACGGTTTGTAGCATTGTTTATAAATTTCTGGTCTGTTTGTGGGGAATAATTTGGATGCTTCAGGTGAGCCAAGTTTTGGGTGTCCTACATCAATTTGCTGTATTAAAGTAGGGTAAGGGTTTGCTGCTGTAAGGAAGAAACCCAACAATGCAGGAGGCTGTCTGAACAAAGGAATATATGTCCCCATGTCAGCAGCCTGGTGTGGCAGGACAGTCCCACTCCACATGGTTGTGCATGGACCTGGGTTCCTGCCAAATCATTTTTTCTTTACACCTGGGGAGTGTCACCATCTCATGGTTGAAGCTGGGTTGCTATAATACCCAGTTCTAGCCAGAGGGAAGAAGAGAAGAGGAAGCATACCCAGTATTTTAAGAACCAGATGCATTACTTCTGGTCACATTCAGCAGGTGAGAACTTTGTCTCCTCACCGACCGGTGGCAAGGGGGTCTGGAAAATGTCTGGCTGAGCACATGGGGGCCCTGCTACAATTCTGTTCCTGTGAGGGGAGGAGAAGACAGACTGGATGGACTTCCAGCAGTTTCCACTGAAACCAGTCCCCCCACAACCCCATAACTTCAAGCCTGTGGACCCATGGGACAATCCCCTACCACAGGGCACAGGTTTATGGAATCATGCCAAACACCAGCCTCATGTTGGTAGCTCTCTCCTCCCCCCTCCCACAGGAGTAGAATCCCAATATGTTGAGTTTTTACACCAGTTTTCTTTTTTTATAATTTGATAATTTTATTGAGGTAATAATGATTTATAATGTTAAATAAGTTCCAGGTGTACAACATTATAATTCAGCATCTGTAGACACCACTGAAAGTCCAGTTTCTCTGTCACCGACATTTACCCACTTCACTCTGCCACCCTTCTCCTTGGTGACCACCATTCTGTTGTCCATATCTGAGTGTTTTGTGTCTTTTTTGTTTGTTTTATATGCCTCTATGAGTGAAATCATATAATTTTGGGGTTTTTTTTTTGTTTGTTTGTTTGACTTATATCACTTAGCATAATACCCTCAAGGTCCATCCATGTTGTCACAAATGGCAAGATTTCATCTTTTTTGTTTCTCTGTTTATTTGTCTTTATATTTTCCAAGTCTGAGGGCAAAACAAACCAACAAACACCATACCATATTTACCATATCCATTTACCTTTTCTTCTTCCAAATTAACCTAAAGTTTCTCTTTTCTAGCCCTTTTTATTACACAAAACAGGAGACTGCCTTGGAGTAAATGAAATAAACCTGGGAAAAATAATTGCCAGCTAAATAGAAGTCCTGTGTGTTTTATTTTTCCTATCTTCCCTTAATAGGTGACACGTGTTCTTTGGTTCTTGCGGTTTAATGTGTAGGACCCATAAGGACAGTGTGAAAATGTCTACTGCTCATCTTCTCCACATCAGCTTGCAACACAATTTCGGGTGCGCCCCCCAGTGGCAGCCTGGATAGTGTGTAGCATATGGACGTGGAAGTTAAGACTGGCCTGGTCTCGAGACTCGCTTGCTAGGTGTCTGAGACTGCATGTCTCTTCAGTTTGATTCGGCTTCGGTTTGCCCGTGTTTACTCTGAGGATCATAGTTTCTCTCGTGGATACCAGGGCACAGAGGAGTTAACAGAAGTCAAGTGGCTGGCAGGTCCTGCAGCCCAGTCTGAGAAGCTGAGATGATTATAAAAGCGGTGGGATCACTAACCTTAGCTCTGGAGTCTTCATTGTTGTACTTGTTACCCTCACTCGAGGACCCATGGCTCCCTCCAGGTCCCAGCCTCCTCACCTCTCGCTTACTTAGGACACGGAGCTGATGCAGCAGACGAGTGGGCAACGGATGCCAGCAAACAGGGGGCAACGACAGGCCGTACAAGGTGCTGTGAAAATATGAATAATTTGTATCCACGTCCTGAAATTCAGATGCTGGATGTTTTGGTTTCAAGCTCCAGGATGGTGTTCTTCCAAATCTGCAGCCAGATGCAAGTGCCCTGAAGAACTTGCACACTCTGGAAGGCCCTCCGGCAGCTCTTATTCCATCAGTGCAATCCCACGCCCTGTCGCCTGAGAAATACGTCAAAGTAATGTTTTATAGGGGGTCACGCTCGTCTAACATTTTCAGCCTTTATTCTTCCCCAGTGGAAATGGCTTCCTTCAAATGGACGCGCTGGAGAGAATGGAGGGAAATGAACAGAATGTTGACAGTAACTCAACACCGTTAAAAAATTCTGTAAACTTGTCCTCTGGTGTTCTGTTGGTGACATGATCTTACAGTCAACTGGGAGCATTACAGGCCTGAGTTTGGCTATTTCTCAAAGCGATGTGGGTTTTGTGATCGCTGTAGCTGCTTCCATCGCCTAAGGTCGGCCTTGGCAGCCGAGCACCGACAAGTCAGCTTTTATTTTTATATCAAAATGTTTTAAGTCGGTGATGTCCATTTGTTTTTGATTTTGGATTATGAAAGGGTTCACTACAGAAAATTTAGAAAATGTAGAAAGTTACCAATAAGAGATGTTTTTAAACACCTGCAACTCTTTTTTTTTTTTTTATTACCCTCACCCGAGGACATTTTTCCATTTTTTGTTCAGGTAGAGTAGGAGGGGGAGAGAGGAACAGAGAGAGAGAGAAACATTGATGTGAAAGGGACACATCGAGTGGCTGCCACCCGCACGACCAACCAGAGCCGGGGACAAACTGCAACCGAGGCACACGCCCTTAGCGGGAACCGAACCCGGGTTTCTCAGGACCGCAGGCCAACGCTCTAACCGCTGCGCCAAACCGGCCAGGGCTAAACACCTGCAACTCTTAATAAATGAGTTTCCTTTTCCGAATCTGTGTGTTTCATAACTAAGGATGCCAGATGAAGGAAACAGGAAAGAGGGCGTTAAGAGTCTGAGGTTAGCGAGGTATTTTTGGATTCTCATTCTGTGGGGACAGGGTGGGTATTCGTACGGTTGCTGTGGCCAATGTAAAGGCGAGGGATGGAAGCAAGCTAGGAGGTGTGTGCGTGCGCGTGTGTGCATGCGTGTGTGTGTTCTGGTGGTTCTTCTGTGTTTCACTTCTCAGCCGTCAATAAACCTCCGCCAGCCCTGCCCTTGGCTCCCTGCCACCTCCGCCTCACCCACGCAGTCCGAGCGTGAGCCATCTCCCGGGCCAGCCTGCGTGTCTCCTGTCTCCTTTCAGCAGGTCCTTCCTCCTGCCATTGCTTCCCTCGCATCCTCATTCTTCTGCTTCCTCCTCCGTGTGTCAGCAGGACCCACGGGGTCGCCACTCAGCACAGGTTCCAAATCTCAGAGGCTCAACACAACGCAGGCTTGTTCTGCCAGCACAAGCCCCACAGGCTGGCGGGAGGACTCTGACTCGGGGACTCAGGTTGACGGAAGGTCCCTTTGACATATGTGATAGACAGTGTAGGACTCGTGCTCTGGCCCTTGAAGCTTCCACCAGACATGACAAGTATACAGCCGTCCCTCGCCACATCGCGCTTCGACGTTCATGGCTTTTTCAAATACTGTACTATATTATACAAATACCATACCATATTATACAAATGCCATACCGTATTATACAAATGCCATACCGTATTATATAAATACCATACCGTATTATACAAATACCATACCATATTATACAAATGCCATACCGTATTATATAAATGCCATACCGTATTATACAATACCATACCACATTATACAAATACCATACCGTATTACACAAATGCCATACCATATTATACAAATACCATACCGTATTATACAATACCGTACCATATTATACAATACCGTACCACATTATACAAATGCCATACCATATTATACAAATGCCATACCGTATTATATAAATACCATACCGTATTATACAATACCGTACCATATTATACAATACCGTACCACATTATACAAATACCATACCGTATTACACAAATGCCATACCATATTATACAAATACCATACCGTATTATACAATACTGTACCATATTATACGAATACCGTACCATATTATACGAATACCGTACCGTATTATACAATACCGTACCATATTATAAAATACCGTACCACATTATACAAATACTGTACCATATTACACAAATGCCATACCATATTATACAAATGCCATACCGTATTATACAAATACCATACCGTATTATACAATACCGTACCATATTATAAAATACCGTACCACATTATACAAATACCGTACCATATTATACAATACCGTACCATATTATACGAATACCGTACCGTATTATACAATACCATACCATATTATACGAATACCATACCATATTATACAACACCAAACCATATTGAAAATCCCGCGGTAGAGTGAAGCCGCGAACTCGAAGCGTGAAGTGGCGAGGGGCGACTGTAACGGAGAATGTGTTTCACTGTTTATGTAGCTGCTGGACGTGCCTTCCGAGCTGTCGCAGGGCCCCTGACCACCGCGCAGCCCCCCGTGGCCCCGCCACCGCTGCCGGCTGACCGTGGACTCCGCGGAGGAGTCCTAACTGCTCTTTCTGATAAAGAACCGAGTCCAACCTTGGACCCTGGGCACAGACACCTGGCCCATACTCTTAAAGCAGACCATATGCTTAAAATAAGTTAAATTTCCGCATGATTTATGAGACAGAATCGCAAGAGGTAGCCAGTGAGTGGCCGGAGGTGAATTCTTCACTCGTCCCTGCCTGAAAGCAAGAAGGGAAGAAAAAAGTGCTCCCAACAAGTCTGGCCCAGTGTGTATTTTCTTGACTTCCACGGTTCATTATGCACAATGTAGTAATTTGTTGACAGTACAAGGCAAATCCATGATAAAACCAGCAAACTTCTCCAAAGTAAATATTTGGTGATACAAAATAGGGGCTTTTTGCACATTAATCCAATAATAAAATAGAGTCTGTGGGAGGAACAAGGAGCATTTGCTAATTTCCTAAATTGCTGTGGGCCACAGGAGCTGCTAGTTGATTTGAGAAATATTTTCTTTACGGAGAAGCAATGCTTCTCGTCAGGGGGGTGGCCCCTTAATGCTGTGGGCAGCTGGAGGCCCCGATGCCACACGCTGGCGGCAGGGGCTGGCCGTGCAGCCTGCCCGTCCACCCCGGGCGCTAAGGCCACAGGAGGCATCGCTAAGAGCACAGATGGGGATGGGCGAAGAGGAGCTAAACCTCGGCTCAGAGTGAGAGTCGAGCGGCAAGTGGCCTTTTCACTCCAGGGGGGTGCGTCCTGGTGCCCCCGAGCTGGCCGGCATCTCTAGCCTTGGCTTTGCCCTGGAAACCGCTCGGGAAGCGGGAGTTCAAAAGCAAGCGCCGCCCCGGGCATGAGCTCAGCGTCGCAGGGAAGACGTGCGCACACGGACACCCGGGACCGCGCCGGCTCCGCGTGGGAGCGTTGGGATCGCGGGCACGCGTGCTCTCTCTGCTGTGGTCACGCAGAGCGGGGTGGGCTAGGGGTGGGCTAGGGGTGGGCTCGGAGCGGGGTGGGGGCTCACGCCGCGCTTCTCTGAAATGGGGTCCTTTGAGTTTGGAAGCAGTAGCAGGGATTTGATAAGAGAAAAATTTTATTCATAAAACAGTGACTTTGATAAATAAGGCCCATAAGCAAGATTGCTGCTCATCTCTATCGTAGCTGAGGCACAGAAGGAAAATAGGATTAAATAGGAGATACTTTGTAACAACTTACTATGCGCCAGGCCTAGGCTGCAAGCTTCGCACACCCTGTTTCAATTAGATTAGTGGTGGCGGTGGTGGTGGTAGCAGTAGCAGTAGTAACCCCGGTGTTGATGAAACACTGAGGTTTAGAGAAGAGGTTAAACCATTTTCCCAATCAGCAGCACAGCTTGGTAGACAACTTGCACCAAAGCGACTCCGACGAGAGCCTTGCGCTTGACCCGAGTGCCTCCCTGCCACTCAAGCCATGGTCAGAGCGTGGCACGAGGCTGAGGATGAAGGAAGCTTCTGGGTTTCCCGACCGAAATGTTTTAAATACTAGGTACCAGGAAAACAAAATGAACCCAAGCAGCGGGAATTCCGGGACCCTTGGTCGGTGCTTCCACGGCGCCCGTGATTCTGCCACCTGGGTTCTGCAGGCCCGGGTCCGGCGCCGCCTGGAATCTGCCGGCCGGACAAGGACAGTTCCGAGGGCTCTGTCAGGGTCGAGGTGCATTTAGGTCAGACCTCTCTGTTGTTAATGGCATACATTTGCTTACATTGTGTGGCTTCCTGCCTGCTTCCATATAGCACTGCTTTCGTGGGCTCCTGGGGGGAAGCCGTTCGTCCACCTGCTTGACTGGCACGGGCTTTCTCGGCAGCTCCGGGAGAGCACCAAGCCCGATTCGAAATGCAGACAAATTCCGTTCAGGCCATTTATCTCTGATGGCCACTCTGGGTCACCCTTCTAATTCCCGGGCTGTCTTTTTCAGAGAGGAGTTTTAGTTAGGTCTCTTACCAGCATTGCCTGAGCCTCTTTGTATCCGGAGAAAATTAGCTGCAAGCAAAACTGAGGTTTGACAATAGAAGGCCAGATGCCACACCTTGTAAATAAAATTTAAAAATTAGGAAAAGAACGCGCTGCAGCCAGCTGCACCGTATAAACTCTGGTTTTTATACCGCACAGTTGTGCTCTGTGTATCTTCATTTTGCTCCAACATCTGTTCATCCCTGTCTGATCCTCCCATATATTAGTTATAATTACAGACACAGGAGCTTGTTTATGAGGCTGAGAAACTGACCCGACAGCAGCGTTTGGTGGTTTTCTTACTGACCCCGATGAAGACGCCGGGGTTCCGCTGAGGAGTCAGGCTTGGGCTGGCTTTCCCTGGAGGCAGGGCCAAGTCCAGGCTGGTCTGTCACCCCACACCCCCGACGTGAAGAGGCGCCTGTCTACTCCTGCGTCCTCAGTCCCCAAAGCGACCTGCTCCGTCCGGGCTCTGTGCCATTGCCCAGTTCGTTCCTTTTTGATGTTCTATCAAGTGTTATTCATGGGTGAAAAGGGGGAAGGGATTAAGCAAAGCAAAGAAAACCCAAACAAACAAACAAAGAAACTTCATAGACACAGACAGCAGAGGGAAAGGGTGAGTGAAGGGGGGAGAAATGGTGCCGGAAGGAGACTTGACTTGGGGTGGTGAACACACAGTACAATGGACAGATGACGTATATAGAACTGAGCCCTTGGAACCTATATAATTTTATTAACGAAGTCACCCTAATAAATGCAATTTTAAAAAACTGTCACTCAGTTCCAGTCTTTTTCCAGCCCACCCAGCAGGAACAGGTCTTTCTTTTCCCCAGATTTCCATAATCATATTTATCTGTCATTACTTACTCGTGGATTTCAAGGAGTAAAAAACTGTGAATCATATGTCTCCTGTTAAAGCTGGCCCGGACTTTTACGAAGAGTGTTTAAAAGTAGTCTTTGAATAAATTAAAACAGAGATGTGATCCTAGTAAATAACAGATTTTCAAAAATGAAAAAAGGAGATTATCGACTATTAGTTGTTGGGTACATACAGTCTGGAAATAAATTTCTAGGCCCAGGTTGAAAAAAAATGTTTTCAAGATGGCAATATTTAAAACTCATAAGATGAAACATCAGTCCCTACATTTCTGGCTTCGATGGATTAGTTCGAAGACTTCAACACCAGCACTCCCCTATCTAGACAGCTGTGTGGTTTGTGCTTTGCCCGAACCTAGCACCCTTCCCCGATTTATTTTACCTGCCTAATCTCTGTAGAAATTTGAGTTTGTAATACTTGCAATAAGATTACAAGTTTTCATGATATGTGATTATTATTATAATCAACTTCCCCTTGAGACTACCTGTATCACACTAACCCACCCACTGGGAACAGTTAGGAAAGGTGGGTGCATGTTTTGGAAGTCTGTTGGAAGGCACCGGAGAGCTGACGAGGCACCCAGGTAGAGAACCATGTTCCAGGAGAAAAGGGGTACCCGTGGGGTAACCCCAATGTCCGCGGTGCCTTTCTAACGGAAGTGCTTGCTGATTGCTGATTCTCAGGCAACAAGAGGTAGAAAATATCAGCTACAAGAAGAATCCGAGCAAATGTTTTTGCTTCGGGAGATAAGAATTGGCATTGCAAAGGCCACATCCTAGAGAGAAATAGTCCACGTGGCTTTTTCAGCGCAGACATTTGACAGTCTGTAAACAGCAGCCCAGAGACGCAGACTGGGCGAAGCTGTTGATAGTCTCATGGGCCCAGAAAGAGGGAATTGGAGTTGAGAGCCTCCTAGGGTGAGGGGGCTTTTGGCAAATATTCCTGATTTTCAATGGGTAAAACTGAAGAAACCGGAACATACTACATGTTGATGAAGGTGTGGAGTGATGCACATTTGCCTACACTGGGATAGTGTGTACATTGGTACAACCACTTCTGAAAGCTGTTTGGTAGGCTTCGCTGAAGCCGAATCTACGTTCAGGGTTTGGACATGCCGATGTAGACGTACACCTGTTGCAAGCACACACCGTAGCAGCATCCTTAGTAGCTAGAAATTAGAAGCAACTTTAATGTCCACTAAGAGTAAAATGGGAAAAGAAACTGTACTACGTTCATACAATGAGATACTTTACATCAATAAAAAATGAACAAACTACAGCTACACTCAAAAACATGGATGAATCCTATGGATGAAACACAATTTTGAATGAAAAAAAGCCAGACACACAAAAAAATATAGATTGTGTAATTCTTTTTGTATTTAAAAAAAACCTACCGTTCTCCTTCTCCTGTGTTTCTTCTTTACTTTTGCACAGGGTACTTCACTTCTGACACTTCCAGGCATCAAACATGCGGTGGTTGTTTTTTCTCACCAAGCAGTTCTTTGTAACACCAGCTGAGGGTGCTACAGTGAACTCAGTCCTGACACTGGCGACCTGGGGACAGGGTCAGATCCCACAGGTTAAGGGCTCAGTCCCAGGAGACTGCCAACCCCATCCGACTTCAGATGCCAATGGCAAGTGTTAGGTCCCCAGAGCACCTACGACTTCCGTGTGGCTTGGCTACAAATCAGAGGTTCCCGTGACCTCCTCCCTCCTGGATTCAATTATTTGCCAGAGCTGCTCACAGAACTCAGAGAAACATTTACTTACAATTACCCATTTATAAAAAGATATGATGAAGGATACAAATGAACAGCCAGATCAAGAGATACATAGCATGAGGTCTTGGAGGGTCCCAACTGCAGGAGCTTCTATCTGGGTGGGTTGGGGTGCATCACCCCACTGGTGTGTGGATGTGTTCACCGACCTGGAAGTTCCCCCGCCCTGGGACTTTTATGGAGACGTTCTCACACAGGCAGGATTGATCATTGACTTCGGTTCCAGCCCTTCTCTTGTCCCAAGAAAATGAAGGTCAGGGATGAAAATTCCAAAATTCTTGCCTGGCTGGTGTGGCTCAGTGGTTGAGCATTGACCCATGCACCAAGAGGTTTCCAGTTCAGTTCCTGGTCAGGGCACATGCCCAGGTTGTGGGCCAAATCTCCAGTGGGGGCGTGCAGGAGGCGGCCAATCGATGTTCTCTCTCATCCATGTTTCTATCTATTTCTCCCTCTTCCTTCCTCTCTCTCTAAAATCAATAAAGAAAAAATAATTTTAAAAAAACTCCAAGCTTCCAATCGTAGTTTGTTCTTTCCAGGGGCCAACCCTCATCCAGGAGAGCACACTCAATCACCTCATTAGAACACAGAACACTCAGGAAATTCCATGTGTTTTAGAAGCTCTGTGTCAGGAACTGGACCCAAGACCAATACATATTTTCTATTATCTCACATCCTTCATACAGGTTGAAAACATACACAATTTTATGTTGTAAGAAGTCAAGGAAATGGTTGCCTTTGAGGAGAGGTGAGTTTTGACATGAAGGAAATACAGTGAGGACGTCTTGGGTTCTGGTCATGCGCAATTCATTGACTTGAGGAGTAGTCACACAGGTGTGCTCACTGCGAAAGTTTATTGAGCTGTATATGTATTATTTACATACTTTTCTCTATAATAAACTTTGGTAAAAAGTTTATTAAAAAGCACAGTAAGTATGGGTTAAGGTTAACAATCTAAGTCCCTGTGGTTTTGTGTTTCCACAGTGCTCCGTGGGAATGGCATTTGTCCCCGTGAGGGACACCGCTCTCTGACGAGCAGCAGGGGTGGGGACCGCCTTCCACCATCAGCGCAGTGACGGCTCAGCTCCAAAACTCACCTTCTTCCTTTCTTAATACTTTGACCAGATGGTCCAGGTTGCAGTTTTTAAAAACTGCCAGTATTTTCCCTTGAGATGAGAGTAAACCAGTTCGAGGATGAAACTATTCATCTTTTCTTTGCGGTCATGGAGAAACCCAAAGGTGATCTCGGGAAGTCGATGCTGAAGGCGTTAGGCTGTGCACCCACACTAGGGCGGGTGTGGGGGACGGGTCAGCCACCACTGGCGCTGCGTGAACTGACCACCACAGAAAGAAAAACTTCCGTGAGAGGGAACGCCTGGAAGAGACAATTCATTGCATTGTGCTATTCAGATCCCTGCTGGGATCATCGTGGCATTTACCCCAGTATCTCAGTTTTTCCATGGTTTGTGGGAACTACCTATGTCTACCAACTAGGTTCCTTTTTGCTTTGTGTTAGTTGGCGTTAGTTTCGGATGCTTGCAATGAAGGAGCCCTGGTTTTTGTGCTGTTTTACCAACTTGCACAGCGTGAAGACTCCTGGGTTTTCCATTTTAAGTGTCTAGCTGGCAAGATGCCCTTGGAGGAAAGGGGAGTGGCAGCTGAGCCAAACGTGGCTTCTTCAAAGCTCCGCGATTCCACCTGACAGCAGGGAGGGATCACATTGTCGAGTTAACGTCACCCTTCCTTCTCCTTTACACATACCTCATGCTGGGCTGTTCCTCCCACAGAGAGCACACAAGAGAGCCCGCACGTTCGGGGGGAAATCCGATAACTCCAGTCCCTTGAAACGCTCCAAGCTTGCACCATCCCTATAGCTGACACTTCCAATTCCAACAAGAGTCCAGTAATGTAGTATCATTGGCCTGGCTTGAGTACTGTGACCATCCCCACACCAAGACCATGACTAGACAGGTACACACAGGCACCTGCTCTAGGAATGCAACCTTCTAAGAAGTATATATGACATCACAGACCATGTTGAAGTTTGCAAATCTGATCTGGGTGATTGCGTTACCTCTGGAAGCAATATTGTTGATGGATATTATAAAGTGAGACCTTTCTTGGTCACAGCCTATGACCATTTTGCTAGTCTAAGCCAGCGCGATTCCTTTGACAGGCCTGGGCATGGCTCCTACAACACACTGGCTCTCCTCTTCCAGAAACTCGTGGGGAGTTATTGCAGAGTCCTCGTCACACCGTTGACAATAAGACAGAGTGGGGAGATGAGACGCATGGCTGGAAGGTGAGGATTCCATCTGGAGTCCCCAGGTGGTACGTCATTATTTACTGACAATATCTGTCCATAGGATGCGCCCAGCTCGTGACCAGGGTGGGCGGCGGTCACCGTCACCCACACAGCATTCACCTTCATGACCAAGCACCATCCCCACTTTCGCTGAGTAGCAGGAGTCTCGAAACGAAGAGGTTTCCCCCCCTAAGTCCCAGACTTCGCTCTCCTGCTCTTTCTCACTCCTATACAGTAGCTTCTCAGACGACCCGGAGTTCAAATCCTTCTTCTGCTGGCAGATGGGTGACACTGACCGAGAGGGACACTCTGAAACGTAACCTTCTCCTCTCTAAAATGGTCTCATTTATACTCATCTCCCAAGGGTGCTGTGATGTTTAAATTAAATACTGTATCTAAGGCATCTAGAACACAGTAAATGCCAAATAATGTTGCTTATTGATTACTTGCGTGCTGTATGCCAGTCCTTGTTTCAAGCACTTTGTAAGTTTCAATGTATTTAATTATGTTATTTAGAAGTCACCCTACCATTGTCATCCCTGTAGAGGCAAGGAAAGGAAGCGACGAGAAGCTGCTCAAGGTGAGAGTTCTGGTCCATAGCAGAGTGAGATTTGAACCCAGAATGCTGCCCCAGGGTCCACCACCCTACTTACATTTCCTCTCTCACCTACCTCTTGACAGAGAAAGATGGAAATATTACTAGAATCGAATGAGAGGATGAGATGCTCCCCTACATCTTCATGGTCGGGCTTGGTCCGTCCTGCTACTCATCAGGGCGTTTGCCCATGGAGGTGTTTAGAGAGGTGCAAAGCGACAGTTTCTCCGGGGGTTGCCATTGCCTTCTATGCCTTGTTCTGAATAGTAAAGACATCGATTCTTTTAGTGGGTGGTGGTACACACTCGTTCAGGGCAGGTACCATGTTGTTGCTGATCACCTGTCAAAGAAACCTCACAAACGCCCAGGGAGGCAGCACCAAAGCCCCAGGGTTGCTCAGCCAGAACATGGCAGGTCCATGACCTGAACCCAGGCCTCTCTGTCCTCAAGGGGCTTGCTGTTCATGGACATGCCATACCTTCATGGGAGTAACACGGGACACGGGGAATGGAGAGTGGATGTCCTCTGCATGTCTGCAGTGGTCTCTCACTTTTAGTACCATGGTCAAGACCTTAGATAAATGAACACTTCTCATTTTTTTTCAGTTCATGTGTATTTTTTTTCTCCCCTCACCGGAGGACATTTTTTGCATTTATCTTCAGATAGAGCGGGAGGGAGAGAGAGAGGAAGAGAGAGAGAAACATCAATGTGAGAGAGACACATTGACTGGCTGCCACCCACACGACCTCAACTGGGGCCGGGACAAACTGCGAACGAGGTCCGTGCCCTTAGAGGGAACCGAACCCAGGACTCTCTGATCCACGGACCGACGTTCCAACAGCTGAGCCAAACCAGCCAGGGCTCAGTCCACGTGTATGGAACATGTTCCATGCTCCAGGCAGTAACTATGTGAACTTTGAACAAGAGACAGTATTGACCTCTCGTGCCCAACCTGGAGACATTTCCTAGATCACATCCGCTGGCTGGGTGCCCACCGGGCTTGCCCTGATGGGGTGCGCCGGTCTGACTTTCGGTTATGTCATCAGTCATCCTAGTTACAAACCTTAAAACAGGTCCCGCTTTACATTCCAACAAAACAAAGACTACAACAGTAAAAAGAAGTAAAAGAACTTCAGGTTTACTTTCTTAGTGGAGATCACTTCATGATCACCATCAGTCTTCTGGAAGGTGAATGAAGACGGCGATGGTTACCCTGACAAATACTGCACCACCCGTGGTCCCATCGTCATACCCTTTAGAGAACACACTGGGCTCGAGGAAAGGAAAGTTTTCATGAACTGAGAATGAACTAGCTGATACCAGGCTTCGGAGTCATGACATAGACCCAGAGCCTAAAGGTAAATAGTGTACCAGTCACATTCGCCCAGTGTCAATGAGGCGTCTGCCAATGCAACACTGGAAATGCCCCTTTCCTTACTCTTTTTCTTCTGAGTTTTGATGCTTAGCCCACTTGGACAATAGCATGTAAATTTGGGGAGGCAATCAATAAGTGCTTTCCAGAAAAAAGTGGTTACAGTTTACTAAAATGTCCCCCATGATCCTATGTAGCATTATTCTGAAGTTTCTCCCTGTTGAAATCTGGGCTCTGCTGTCTCCGAAGTGACCCCTCGGGCTGCGAAGACCATCAAGAAGATTCGGCTTCTCACCATCTCCCGCCTCCAGACCGGCCTGATTAATCCCTGTGGAGTCTGTGGAAAGCAAATATAAACTATTCATTTATTTCAAATCGGTGGGCGCCGTGGGGAAGTTATCACATATAATCTAGTGTTAGTCTATCCACTGCATCATAAAAATTAATTTGTCTAATTAATGACATTAGTACTTTTATACATGCATAATTCATATTAATTGATAGGTCTGCCTAAAAAGAATACCTTTTGGAAGAAAAATGATCCCATTAGTGCAAGTTTAATCCAAATCAGGGCTGACAAAGCATGGAGCCTTCAAGGCATATCCTCAGCTTGGTTAATTGTCATAAGCATTCTAAATTGATTATTCTTACATTAGCATGAGACATTTCATTCATCAATGCTTTGCTGTAAAGGAAATTTGTCTAATGGATTTGGGTAGCTCAACTAAATAAGTAGTATTTTTTTTTCTAGGGTAGCTGGAGGGGCATTTAAAGCATATTAATTCACTAATACTAGAGGGAAGAAAAATTAGTAGTGGAAATATAACGAAATATCATACAAAATTAGATTTCTGACACTGAATAATTTTTGTGATATCTATTTCGATGGTAATTGAGTGAGCATGCCTCCAATTTTATTGCTTTTCTGTTTTGCAAGCTCCGTGATAAACAGCTAATGTTAATATTTCTTATGAGTTATGGTTCTGCACCTGGTAGGGCCACAGGGGTATGAAGTGGAGGATGAATGCGATGAATATGCATTTTGGGGGAGACTGCTAGAAGGCACAGGGTTTCATGAGGATTGGCCGCATCGCCATGCACCTGGGGCTTCTGGGAAAACCATTCCCACAGTCACGTGTGGCCAACTAAGCCATGAGAGCACAATTCAGACAGACTTGCTTATGTCCCTGATCAGACAGACTAGAGGTATGGAAATCCACTAAATTGGGGGGCTGCCTCTTCATGTTTTAGAAGTCATTGAAAAATTCTTTTTCATGGTCAAAAGCAAAATTATTGGTTGATGACCAACGATTTACCCAGTGCTTGGTTGGGATCCTCTGTTTGGGAAGCACTAGGAATGAACTAGCCAGATGCATTGACAGTTGCTTCTGTTCTCTTTTTCGCCGGTGCAGCACCCCTGCACGTGGGTTGGGGCGCAGCTGGGAGGACAGCGGAGAATGCAGCCGCCTTGCGCCGACAGGGTCGTGGGCAGCCTGGGAGGTTGTCCACAACAGTCTTCCACTTGCGGCGTCTGCTCTGGCTCCCCCCTCCCTTCTCCTCCTGCCCCCCAGAGTGTATCTGCGGTATTTTAGTACTGCAGACGGTCGCGGTCACTGGAGACAGCACACCTGTGTGGGAGTCTCAGCAGCTACTCAGGCGGGGACCTTGACAGGCAGCTCGGTGTCTTTGAGCTTCCGTTCTCACGGCGGCAGCTGCAACGTGTGATGTCCACGGAAACGAGACGCTGCCACGAGGCTTAGCGTTGTGTCTGGCACAGAACGTCACCTACCACATTGAACCAGAGATTATTAGCGCTTATTTGACTGAACTAAATGAAGAAATGACTAGGCTTTCTTCTATTCTGACTCCTTTTTCTTACTTCCCTTATGTTTTCCTGGAGGGCGTTTTTTAGTGGCATTTTTTCCTAAGTCCCGATTTCCCCCCCTTTTCAGAGTGGACTCTTTTGGTCACTTGGTCCTCACAGAATCTTGGGCCAGGAGACCAGGCTGGCAAGCCCCATCCACCTCCCAGACCGCTGTCATGGTGACTGTGGCAAGTGCATCACTTCAAAGCCTCTTAACTTTTGTCAAAGGAGCCTGGTTGAATCGATTAAGCCCGGGTTTCAGATTTAGATAACTAAGCTGGAAACAACTTCTCCATTCATTCATTCATTCGTTTGTTCATTCATTCATTCATTCATTCATTCATTTATTCATTCATTCATTCATTCATTCCGGGGAAGGGCCCGCTGCCGAGCCCTCTTTCAGGCAGGGGCACCTCGGGTGAAGCCCTCTGCAGAAGGAAGGGCATGGTGACTCGGAGGCACGGAAAGAACCTGTGACTGCAGTATTGTCACAAGCAGGGGGTTGGCAGGACATGAGTCTCAAGGATCTGACTCAAAGCTCATTTCCTAACTGTATTCTCTCGGGCAGCTTCTATAGACGTCTCCAAGCCTTGATTTCCTCCCTACGAGATGGACATGATCACGGATGCTCTCACACACGGTTCATCTCAGGAGCATAGATACATCTGGGCTCATAGCGCTGTCCCCTCGTCTCCGTCCCTTCTTCAAGTGCCACTTGATGACAGTGAAATATTTCAGTTCAGCTGATGGTCATCACCTAATTTATCCGGGGGTTTTCACACGACTCAGTGGGCAATGAGGTGTCTCCTTCAAGCAGGGAGAACCTTCCTCTACTTAGTGACTGTGTGGCCCATGCCACAGAGTCGTGGCCGGAAGCCTGGTCCGCACTTCTGATGCCAAGCTGTTGCAGCCCGTGTTCCGGCCGCCACTGTCGGTGGGTTCATCCTCCTCCATCCACACTTACGGCTGCTGCTCTGCTGGGCTCTGTCAGGCAGCTCCCTCCAGGACCCTCCTATCCTGAGCCGAGCTCTCAGATCCCTCAGAAACCAACCATTTCTTCCCCAGGCTCCAGTTTCCAATCTGTTCCAATAGCTATTGACTCTTCACATCCATTTTCAATCCATCCACCAAGCTCTCTGTTTGGGCTCCACGTTTCCACGGAAAGGAAACACTTCCTAAAGTTGTTCATTTTGGTGTCCGGTAGACAGAATTGGAAAAGGATGGAGATATTACATATCCCACAACTAAAATATACCAGATGTGTAGCTTTATTCTGCTTTTTAACATACAATATTCCTGTTTCCCTAAATGTAACTTAATATTGCTTTCAACATGGAATGTGATACTCTAATTAGACAAAACATAAGCCATACCTCTGCCTGTATATATATTTATACGTAGACTAATGGAAGGGGCTAGGACAAATGATGTGTATTCGTTATTCCAAATGTGAATAAATGAGGATTGTAGAGGGAGATTTAATAGCTATTGGGGGAGTGCTTACAATAATTGGTTATTGTTGAAAAGAAATGTCAGATATCATTATTGGCATTTACAATTTTAATTAGCTTGATCTCTCAAGTCCAATATGTTGTATTTTCCTCTTTTCACTTTTTTTTCTTTTCTGGAAGAAACAAAACCAATAGGCTTTCCCAGTTATTTAAGGAAATATTATTAAGACCCACGATGCTGGGATGTACTAATAGTTTAATGGATAAAGAGCGGGTCATTTTTCATGTTAAAACACGGCCCTGAGATGAAATACTTCTCCCACGTCCTCCCGAGCCCGAGCGGAGCATACTGCTCCCCTGCGCCCCCTGCCTGCCCGAGGTGCCCAGTGCTTCTTCATCTTAGTGCCACTTGTTCTCACCCCCACTTTTGTTTGAGGAAGAGCGTGGGGGGGGGCTCCAGGGGTGCGGGTGCAGGGACCGAACTTCACGTGAGGCGTGGGGGCTCCAGGGGTGCGGGTGGAGGGACCGAACTTCACGTGAGGCGTGGGGGCTCCAGGGGTGCGGGTGGAGGGACCGAACTTCATGTGAGGCTTGGGGGCTCCAGGGGTGTGGGTGGAGGGACCAAACTTGGTGTGAGGCGTGGGAACTCCGGGGGTGCGGGTGGAGGGACCGAACTTGGTGTGAGGCGCGGGGGCTCCGGGGGTGCGGGTGGAGGGACTGAACTTGGTGTGAGGCGTGGGGGCTCCAGGGGTGTGGGTGGAGGGACTGAACTTGGTGTGAGGCGTGGGGGCTCCGGGGGTGCGGGTGGAGGGACCGAACTTGGTGTGAGGCGTGGGGGCTCCAGGGGTGCGGGTGGAGGGACCGAACTTGGTGTGAGGCGTGGGGGCTCCGGGGGTGCGGGTGGAGGGACCGAACTTGGTGTGAGGCGTAGGGGCTCCGGGGGTGCGGGTGGAGGGACCGAACTTGGTGTGAGGCGTGGGGGCTCCGGGGGTGCGGGTGGAGGGACTGAACTTGGTGTGAGGCGTGGCGTCTTCCTCGCAGACACCTGCGTGGGCAGCAGCCTTGTTTTCCCAGTGGCTCCGCGGTCGTATTGTACGCGTGCCACTCGATTCTACCGGGTGTTCCTTCCGTACGACCAGACACGCGTGGTTAGTGCAGCCGTCTCTCATTGTCTCCACACGAGCACTCTGCTGGTGATACGCAGTCTGCTTCTCTGGTCTCCCCGCTCATACTTCAAGCAGTCCTAAGGCCCCCTCTTCCTGGCAGCAAGTATAGTCCGGAGCGCAGATGGGTTTTTGTTTTTTTATCCTCACCCGAGGACATTTTTTGATATTTTGTTCAGATAGAGTGGGAGGGGGGAAGAGAGAGAGAAACATCGACGTGAAAGGGACACATCGAGTGGCCGCCACCCACACGACCCAACCAGGGTGGGGGACAAACTGCAACCGAGGTACGTGCCCTTAGCAGGAACCGAACCCGGGTCTCTCTGGACCGCAGGCTGACGCTCTAACCGCTGAGCCAAACCGGCCAGGGCTAGATGGGTTTGCAAAGCACATTGATCTATTGTGCTATTGTAAGAAATATATTGTATGTTGGTGTTTGTCCCCGACTCCTGGCCGGAGCTCTGAAAACCTATGAAATGTCCTGATCGATACAGGTGCTGGAGCATCGAGTGTTCGATACTTGGTGTTTGAGCTCAGCTCCTGACGCAGAGCTCCGGGTGCCTGGCACTTCCTGGGTGAAAAGGCGGAGGGTCCTTTGTGGTGACGAGGTGACGGGAGCTCCCGGAGCTTCGGGGCGGAGGCTGTCCCGGGGAGACCAAGCCGCGCCCGGAAGCCCTACCTCCTGGCCTCTGGGTGGTCACGCCCAGGGGAGGAAACCGCCACACTGTGTGATGCACACACCCCAGAAGGGTGGCACCCCCAGTTCCACGGAGACAGGATCTCCTAGTCTCGGGACCTGGAGGAGGCAGACAAGGCGGAAGAATCAGAGCGCAGGAAGTAGGCACAGGGCTGATTGACCAGGGTCCGCAGGGCCTGGGAACATGGCCTGGGGTCCAGGGGACAGACCGCGCGGCAGGCCCGTCCCCTCGGCCCCAGTGGCGTGTGGTCAGAGGAGGCCAGAGGAGAGACACTGAAGCAGGAGGGCCAGGACTCCCGGTGTATGAGTCTCTCAGAGTTAAACTCATTATTTGGATATTTTAGCCTTAAAAGCTCCCACAAAATAAGCGATACAAAAAAATTAGGGATGAGTTTAACTTTTATCCTATTACCTAGTACATGAGTTATTTTTCTTCATTGCCCTTCTAATAGACCCAACCATTGTAGCTGAGATTCATTTTCTTTTGGCGGGGAGGACGCACCGTCTCACTTGATTGGAGAGAGTGGAAGATAAGACCTTTCAGTGTAGCTTGTGGGAAGAGTAGAAGAAGCCCCTCCCCGACGTACATGCTGTACTATTGCTAGACAAAATTATCCCAAAGTCTTCGGAAAAGCCAGTCCGCATTTTAACTCTTGTCAGAAAAAGTTTCCCACGCCTCGGTCCAGGGGCAAGTCAGCCGTATGCCCGCTGGCGGACGCTCTGCCCCCCCGACGGGGCTCGAGAAGGCGAGCTGTCGGAGGGGGTGTCTGGCGTCCGGGGTGGAGTGATGGCAGAGTCCCCTTCACGTCCCCCGTGTGAGGAATGCTGCCCGCCTCTTCTCTTGGTCGTCACCATCTGGTTTCTCGAGCATCTGAAGGAGGATCTGGCTCCTTTGTTGGTTCGGCATCTTCTGTCTCCATGTGGGATTGGGGAAGCGACGGCTGGTAAGCTTCGTGGACTAGTCTGGGGGCTGCCAGTCTGTGGAGCAGCTGCTGGGCCTCGGGTGATGGAGCACTCGCCAGTCTGTGGAGCAGCTGCTGGGCCTCGGGTGATGGAGCACTCACCAGTCCGTGGAGAAGCTGCTGGGCCTCGGGTGATGGAGCACTCGCCAGTCCATGGAGAAGCTGCTGGGCCTCGGGTGATGGAGCACTCGCCAGTCTGTGGAGCAGCTGCTGGGCCTCGGGTGATGTAGCACTCGCCAGTCTGTGGAGAAGCTGCTGGGCCTCGGGTGATGGAGCACTCGCCAGTCTGTGGAGCAGCTGCTGGGCCTCAGGTGATGGAGCACTCGCCAGTCTGTGGAGAAGCTGCTGGGCCTCGGGTGATGGAGCACTCGCCAGTCTGTGGAGCAGCTGCTGGGCCTCGGGTGATGGAGCACTCGCCAGTCCGTGGAGAAGCTGCTGGGCCTCGGGTGATGGAGCACTCGCCAGTCTGTGGAGCAGCTGCTGGGCCTCGGGTGATGGAGCACTCACCAGTCTGTGGAGAAGCTGCTGGGCCTCAGGTGATGGAGCACTCGCCAGTCTGTGGAGAAGCTGCTGGGCCTCGGGTGATGGAGCACTCGCCAGTCTGTGGAGCAGCTGCTGGGCCTCGGGTGATGGAGCACTCGCCAGTCTGTGGAGCAGCTGCTGGGCCTCGGGTGATGGAGCACTCACCAGTCCGTGGAGAAGCTGCTGGGCCTCGGGTGATGGAGCACTCACCAGTCCGTGGAGAAGCTGCTGGGCCTCGGGTGATGGAGCACTCACCAGTCCGTGGAGAAGCTGCTGGGCCTCGGGTGATGGAGCACTCACCAGTCCGTGGAGAAGCTGCTGGGCCTCGGGTAATGGAGCACTCGCCAGTCCGTGGAGCAGCTGCTGGGCCTCGGGTGATGGAGCACTCGCCAGTCCATGGAGAAGCTGCTGGGCCTCGGGTGATGGAGCACTCACCAGTCTATGGAGAAGCTGCTAGGCCTTGGGTGATGGAGCACTCACCAGTCTATGGAGCAGCTGCTGGGCCTCGGGTGATGGAGCACTCACCGTTCCGAAGCATGGACACTTCAGAAACCCTCCTGATGGGATATCGGGGCCAGATCTCCTCTTCGGGAGGGCTGGAAATATTAGGAAACTACTCACCCCTCCCTTCCCCTGCTCTGCGGCTTGTCTGTGTCTGAATGAGATAGAAAGCTCAGGGGGTCTTTGCCCAAACTTCTCGGTTTACAGGAAAGGGACTTGTGGGCATCGCAGGTCGCAGAACCCTGTGATCTAGACCTGCCTTCCTGTGATCTAGACCTGCCTTCCTGTGATCTACACCTGCCTTCCTGTGATCTAGACCTGCCTTCCTGTGATCTAGACCTGCCTTCCTGTGATCTACACCTGCCTTCCTGTGATCTACACCTGCCTTCCTGTGATCTAGACCGGCCTTCCTGTGATCTAGACCTGCAACCTCACCTTATGGCTCCCCCTTGCCTTCTCCTCTCCAGGCGCAGGAGTCTACCTTCGTGTCCCCATGCGCGAGTCAACGCCCACCCACACCTCTGCACGCATGCTTTTCTCTAGAACGCTCTCCAGGCAGCCCTGGCTTCTCTCTCTCCTTCACGTCAGGTCTGAATTCAGGGCAAGTTCCCCAATGGCGTTCGCTCGTCCCCTAGTCCAGGTCGGCTGTCGAAGGCTGCCTGCGGTGTTCTCGGCAGCCTGGGGTGCACCTGTGAATGTTTGCTGAACCCTCCTGCTGGCCTTGTGTCCCCGTCGCCTGCCAGACCGTAAGAACCGCATGGGGCCGTCATTCGCTGCAGCATTGCTAGGGCCTGGCACAGGAGGCCCGCTCCCTACACATGTGTGGACTCCGGGGCTCACAGGCAAATGGGGGAACCTCTCTTTGGGGGGCAGCAAAGAATGGTGGGCAGAACTTCGGTCTGGTGTCAGCAATCCTCGGTCCTAGCCTTAGCCCTGAAGTTGATTTCTTGGGAGACTAGGAAAAGGTTATTAGAATAAAATTCGCCTCAAAACCTAATATTATGGCAAAGGAACAAAAGAGGAGTTATTTGGTTTAACCACATAAAATTGCTGATATTTGACATTTTTTTTACCTACTAAAGTGACGGTTTTATAGGGTTTAAACTACGTGAATAAAAGATTTCCGTAGAAGCCCCTTCGGGGGGTCAGGAGTCTGCTCCAGGAGGCCTGCGGGTGTTCGAAGCGGGTGTCCTGCCGGGCCGGTTGGGTCAGATGACAGAGAAGGAACGTTCTGTGCAGGGCAGAGAGCTGGCTCGAACTAGTCCTTTTGGGCAAAGATGGGCTGCGGTGGCCCCTGCCCAGAGCCCCATTCCCTCCCTCTGCCATGAACCCCAAGTCTTCACTTCTCACATGCTCTGAAAAGATTATCTCCTTCTGTGTTCCCACGCGTGCCCCTCGGCCTTTGTGAAGCAATTTCCACAGAAGCGATGGTCTGCCACCAAATAAGAGTTTACTAGGAATAAAAATTGAATTTCGTCTGCCTGTTGACAGGCTGATTGATCGGAGGGCTCTCTTGACTGAATCCTCTCCTAAGCACATTCTCATTCATCATGTGCGGGATGGCCTCGAATCAATAGTCGCCCTGCGCGGAGGCCGGCCCGCGGGGGTCCGCCCGCGCCCACAGCTCCCCGGAACTGCTGCTCTCCCTGACAGAATTATTTCAACAGTGACACTGTGCCAGGTCTGCTGTCCCCATACGTTCACTAGCATTGTTTGTTCAGGTCATAATTTTTATTACCTGTCTTGTAAATGCTGAAGCTTGAAGAGTTTGCCTTTTTTTTCCTCAGGCGGTTAACTTCTTATTCCTGCTATTCTTCCTCAAAAATCTGTGTTTGAGAGTGGGGTTCCATTGCAGGACGTCATCCACGTGCCCCTGTCTGCATGCAGACCCTTCTCAGGACGTGTCCTCCGGGAGGAGGGAGACCTGGCCTCGGCTGGCACCGCGCGGACCAGCGGTGTGGCCTTGACAACTGTCTTTCCCTCTCGGGGCCTCCTTTGAAGAAATGAGGTCAAGCGACGCCTTCAGGACAGTCAGCCTGGAACAGACTGTCCGAGGCAGGAGCTGAGAACGGGAGGCCCACAGGGGGGGCCCAGTCTGCAGATGGGATTCATTAGGCCCCCAAAGTATCTGTTTTAATTTAATTCAGCTTTTTTCTACTTTAGTTTAAAAAGTAATCTGTTAGTATTTTACATTTACATGTAGTAGAATTCACTCCTTTTGCATGAGTGTTGACACATGCACACATTCCTGTCCCCACTGCACATGGTACGGAACAAGTCCCTCGCCGGAAAGAACTCCTCCCTGCCTGTCCCTCGTGGTTAAGTCTTGCCCCTCCTCCTAATCCTGCCAACCACTGACCTGTTCTATGTTCCGGGAGTTTCGCCTGTCCCAGGATGCTGATAAATGAAATTGTACCGCCCCAGAGCCTTTGACACAGTTCCTTTACTTAACAGAGTGCATACAACGTGGATGAATCTCCAGTGCATTTGTGTGGCTGCACCACCGTCGGTTTATCCACCCTCCCACTGAGGGGACGTGGGTTCGTCTAAGGTTCTGACGGTTATGCCGCCGTAAACGTGTATGGACGGTTTTCTGCATGAACGTGAGTTTGCATTTCTCTAGTATAAAGGTCTAGGCCAAGTTCAGCATCCATTCACGATAAACTTTTTCGGAAAACTAGGAATGGAAGGGAGCTTGATGAAGAGGAACTACGGAGACCCTCACAGCCAACATCATGCTGGGTGTTTCTCCGTAAGGGTCAGGAGCCAGCCAAGGATGTCCACTCTCCCCCTCCTTCTCAACATGGTGCTGGAAGTCCTAGCAATTCAGTAAGTCTAGACAAGGAAATAAAAGCCATTCAGATTGGAAAGAAAAATAAAGCCCTGGCCGGTTTAGCTCAGCAGTTAGAGCATAGGCCTGAGGACCAAAGAGTTGCGGGTTCGGTTCTGGTCAAGGGCACGTACCTCAGTTGTGATTCAGTTCTTGGCCCTGGTCGGAGTTGTCCGGAAAGCAACCAGTTGAGGTGTCCCTCTCACATCAGTGTCTCTCTCTCTCTCTCTCTTTCACCCTCCCATTCCAGCTGAAGATAAATGGAAAAATATCCTCAGGTGAGGATTTAAAAAAATAAAAATAAACATAAATAAATAAATAAATAAATAAATAAATAAATAAATAAATAAAGTTTTTCTGTTCACAAACAGTATGATTTTTGACATTAAAAAAATCACAGGGAGCCCGGCTAGTGTGGCTCAGTGGCTGAGCATCAACCCATGCACCAAGAGGTTGCCAGTTTGATTCCCAGTCGGGAGACATGCCCAGGTTGTGGGCCTGATCCCCAGTGGGGGGTGGGGGGGCTTGCAGGAGGCAGCTAGTTGATGTTCTCTCTCATCTATGTTTCTATCTCTCTCTCTCCATCTCCCTTCCTCTCTCTCTAAAATCAATAAAGATTAAAAAAAAGTTTTTTTAAATCACAGGCAATATACCAAAAAAAGAACCCCTTTTCTAGAACCAATAAGTGAGTTTAGCAAGCTTGCTGAATAAAAGATCAATATGTGGAAATCAATCATATCCTTATATTCTAGCAATGAAGAAACAATTGTAAATAAAACATTTTAAGACAGTACCACTTGCAATAGCTCCCAAAATGAAATCATAGACATAAATCTAAGAAAATACGCCCAGGTTCTGAACACTAAAACAACGTAATGCTGATGAACGAGATCAAAAAAGACCTAAATAAACAGACATACTGGTCCCATGGAGCAAAAGAGTCGATACTGTGAACATGCCATTTACCCCCAAATTGATCTATAGGTTTAATGCAATCCCAGTTAAAGTCCCAGCAAGACTCCCGGTAAATATATACTTGCTGATTTTAAAATTGATATGGAAAGATAAAGGAACCAGAATAGTCCAGACAATGTTGACAAAGAACAAAGATGGAGGACTCACATGATCAGATGTTAAGATACCCTATAAAGCTATGGTGGCCACGACAGTGAGGCATTGGGGATAATAACCAAGTGACATTTATCACAGCTTTGCAAAGTGGATCCGACCCTCAAAAGGTACTCAATGCCATTTATCACGCCAGATGATCATATGAGCATGTGCACGAATATTCGGAGTATACTTGACACGGCTGAGCTTATTTCAGGAACCTATCTGGGGCAGTAACGTTAAAACCTCTCTCATTAAGCAATGAACAGTGTTTTCTCCTCTGCATAAAATAGACACTATGCCCTCAGGGCACTGAGCCTTGCGGGCTCACCACAAAGGACAAAAGGGATTCGCTGCACACACTTAGGCACTTTCAGACATGGGGGTGTCTCCTGCCCAAAGCCCTTTCCTTGGGGGCATCCAGAGGAGTCTGCACGCCCTCAAGGCCAAGGGGGCTAGGAAAACCCGCACCCTCCTAGGGCTGCTGAGCAATCCAAGTTAAAATCAGTCTAGTTTGGGGAAAAAACAAAAACAAAACGTGAAAAGCAAAAACTCTCCCAGAGAAGAGTGATGGATACGTAGCCTGATGACATTTTCAGAGGACGTCAGAACGTTTGGAGTCACCCAGTGCTGAGAACGCACTTGCTCTCTGGCATCATCTGCGTTGGTCATCAGGGAGGTGTCCTTGAAGCGGGGAGGGAGCGGTCATCCTGTGAATACCGTGCTCAACCTCTCTGTCTCCGTTTGGCTAGAGGAGGTCAGAGGCAGTGTCCCAGCGAGGAAGGCAGCCCTGCGTGGCGGGCCCGCGGGCCTGCGTGGCGAGTCCTGCTCCGCCCGGGCCTGGCAGCCCCAAAGTAGAGCAACAAGAAGTGATTTCTATTAGACCCTCATATCTTATTATTTTTATAACATAAATTGCCGTTAGGCCTTCCTGTGGAATAGACGATGATGATAATTTACACATGCTGAACAGATAAATGATTCAATTCTTAGTTACAAGAGACTGTTGACAGTGATTACTGATGCTCATTTCTTCGGCGCACATTATGTGGGGCAGGACACTCCGGCTTCAGAGGCTCTGTGTTTCCTCGGTAAATCAGCCACTCACGTAATAATGGTTTATTATTCTGCACTGGCGGACAGTTGGATGCATTTATGACAGGTAAGAGCCTTAGACAAAGTGCTGCGAGGTGGCGTAACCGATAAAATGTTTTCCGTGCAGGAGACAGCCACGGTGATGCGGGGGCCTGAGCACACTGTGCAAGAAAACACGGGCGGTTTCCAGCAACTCCCGGCGGCTCTCGGCCGCACCTTCGGCTTGTTGGGACCCAAGTGCTGCTGTGCACCTAAGAGCTGCATGCGGACCGCCCGGGGTATCGCAAGGAGCCTTCTTCCCTGAATGTCATCCACACCCACACGTCTGCTCCGAGAGTCCATTTTCATTCATGCAGTCAACTTCCATTAAGCATTTTCTAGGTGCCAGGCATCCTACCAAGTCCTTCGTACAACCTCACGTCACTGGAAGGACCCCGGTGGAGGGCCTTGGGAACCCTGGCTTTGACTGTAAATGGGGTAACCCCTCCAGTTCCCTGCCCAGCTGCGTTCCGGGGGTCCCTCGGAGTTAGGTTGCCACAAAAATGCAAAGTCCCAAATCTGGGTTCTTTTGTTACAGTGAGTGGTTAATGTTGCTTCATGTCTCAAATCTTTTTTATTTTTTTAAAGATATTACAAAAGGAAATACAGTGAGGGTAAGGAAGTAAGTTCCCCGTGCGTTGCTGACGTCCAGCGGCCCCTCTGAGCTGACACGGACACTCAGACCTGCTGAGATTCAGCAGCTGTGTTCTTAAAAATCACCGCAGCAGGCAGAACCGCCCAGTGAAAACCACAGGCCTTCTGGGGGAAGTGAGGGTAGGGCACGGCACTCAAAAACATCGGCGTCATTTATAAGGACATAAAAACTATTGGCACCGAATAGAAATAGTGGCCCAGTGTTACACATCTTAAATGGATAAGAAATACACACAGACCACAATAAGCGCGGCACTTGACCTTGAGGAAGACCTGGAGCTGGCTTGGAGACATGGGTGTTGAAGGGCTGTAGCTCATGAGTTTCTGTGAATTCGTAGAAGGAGGTCACCTGAAATGTGACGGAAAGTTCTGACATCAGGTGTGGATGGCCGCGGCTCATGACCCACGTGAACCCAGGTAGCTGGTAGATGTCTCAGGTGCATGTGTGTGTTTTGTGTATTCCTATATGGCTCCCATCTGCAGGGTGAATTTTACTGTGTTCACTAACGATCCTTACAAAAGAAATATATTAGCAAACTTTATAGGATGTTCAAGTTGTTCCCTAATAGATCAATCACATTGGGGGGGAAATGTGTGTTTTTGAAAAATATATTGTAGCAGGACTGACTATATATAAGAAGGTTGCTTAGCTCACATAAACTTTAATGTAATGTACCTACTTTTTTAAATGTTAAAAATACATAAAAATAAAAAATACATGACACCTTGAATCCAGAGACAACCACAGTGATTTTTGGCCAGCTTTCTTTAAGAATTTTATTTAGATATACATAATTAACCTTGCCTACAAGAGAGTGCTACCAAAGAGATTTATTGAGTTTAAGTATAGTTGTTTCCATAATAAGTGATAATAATTCCTTAAGAAGTAGTATCATTTTAGGTAGAAACAACCCAAATGCTCACCAACTGATGAATGGATAAACAAATTATGGTACATCTATACAATTGAATATTATTCAGCCATACAAAGAATGACATTTTGATACATGTTAAAGCATGGATGACTTTTGGAAACATTATGCTAAGTGAAAGAAGCCAAACACCAAAGGCCATGTATCACATGACTGCATTCGTATGAAAGCCCAGAATAGGGAAATTTGTAGAGATGGAAAGTAAATTAGTGGCTGCTTAGGGTGGGGGTTAGAAATGGGGAATATGGAATTGATCACCAAAGGGTCCAGGGTTGCTTTGGGGGAGATGAAACTGTTCTGAATTTACTGCGGTGATGGTTGTACGTATCTATGAATATGCTAAAAGCCACTATATTGCACACTTTAAATGGGTGACTTGTATGGTATGTAAATTATATCTCAAAAAAGCTGTTTAAAAAAGAATCTTATTTCAGGTTTAGCCATATGACATTATGAGAGGAGGCACCAAGACCGCCACGTTCTCGGGAGCCCTTCAGTGAGGGAAGTTCACCTGAGCGGTGTGTGAAGGTCATCGCCATCCACAGAGCTCCAGATGTTTGGGTCTCTTGCACATTGCTCTCCCACAGAGAAGTCTGCTCGTCCCTTTCTGCTATCAGCTGTCTCCTGACACCTTGTTCATCTCTGTTTCGGTGTGTTCCGTGGCTGCCTGTGGCGTATCCCCAAAGAGTCCAAGAACAGCACACAGGGGCTTGTCTCCTGAACTCTTCCACACCCGAGAGTATCTTTCTTCTGTTTTCTCCGAAGCAGAAAAACTTAAGTGGATGGAAAAAATCTTAGGTTATTATCACCTTTTATTCTCCGGAGTCTGTAGAATTTGTAATGACATCTTCGGACATTAAAAGTTTCAAAGACATTCAAGGGAAGCCCGACATTGTTCCTCTGAAGAGAGCATGGGTTTTCTGCTGGGACACTTGTAGTGTTTGTCTTTGTACTTGGAGTTTTCAAATGTCGCTAGGATGGGATTTCGCACTGGTGTTTTTCATTGCTTTCTGCTGGGAATGGGTGAGCCAGTGGGATGGGCACGTGTCTCATCAGCTCAGGGAAGCTTGAGGCCCAGGAGCAGTGCTGGAGTCCCCGCTCCGACCTCTTCCTTCAGAGGGTCCACGCTCGTCACCCTTAGCGACCCCTCTCCGCCTTCATCGGGTGCTGCCCCGCTCCGACCTCTTCCTTCAGAGGGTCCACGCTCGTCACCCTTAGCGACCCCTGTCCGCCTTCATTGGGTGCTGCCCAGCTCCGGCTCCTCTGCCCCGGTGGAAATGGTGGTGCTCTATTTGAACTTTTCCTTTCATCCTAATTTGTTCTGGTCTTTATGCCTCAACATTCCGGCTTCAAAGAAGCTAGGTCAGCCCATGAAGCTATGTCCTTCTAAACAGAAAACAGTTTTAAAAGCTTAAAGGGCATTTGTATAGTAAATAATTTTCCAAGTTCTGTTTTCCCTGTAAGTATTCCGAATAGGAGAGCTTTATTTCTCTTCTTGATTTCACAGGTTTTAGTTTTCCCAGGGACTCGGTCACAAATGAGGCCCCAGAGCAGTTCTTAGAGTAAAGGATCGGATATCCGACAGCCCGCATTCCACGTCTAACGCTCCCAAATAACTCTCCACGTAGCTCTGGGCTAGTTAACGATACGCTTTCATTTGCGTGTCATCATTTGCGTAATAGGGATATTTATACAAATCACGGAGCTGTTTGCGGTATTAAGAGAGAGAACGCATGGAAAGCGTGCAGCACGTTCCTCACACAGTGGATGAGAAAAGAGGTTCTGTGGGTTTTTTCAACTCAGAAGGGATCTGCTTGGTCCAGAGCTCACGACAGCCAGCGTGTGGACTTACCCCTCGGCTCAGCTTTCTCCCCGTGCGAATGTTTGCTGAGTGCTCGTCTGGGGCTAGAGCGGGCCAGTACGCTGACGTCCCCACCACGTTGCCTGTGTTTACTGGATGTGGCTCTACCTGCCTAGGTTCTTTTGCTTCCTTCACTGCCCAGCACTAGGATACTCTGAGCAGATGGGATGCGTGAACTGTTACTATCACAGATCATCCTGTCTTCCCACGACTTAGGGCTGCTGTCTGGGGTTCCTCCATGGCCTCAAGTCTTCTCGCTTACATTCAGGTAGTCTCCGGAAGTTATCTCTCCGAATGGAGGTCCAAGGAGCATCATTCGGAAGAGCTGATGACAGAGACTCACACATCTAGCTGTCTGACTCTTGCAAGAGTCTCACAGAAGTCACTTTCAAGTTGTCCCCAAATCAGGGAATCTGAGTTGGGGAAGACATTAGAAATGACACTGCCTGGTAGTCAGATTCTCTTCACAATATCCCCTTCATGTGGCTTATCCAATCTCTTCTTGAATTACCTTCTGTGATAGCCAGCTCACCAGCCATCAGTACGGTTCATTTCACTGTCGTACAGCTTTCGTAGCCAAACTGAAACCTGTCCCCTGTGCGTGGACTCAGGGTGAAGGAGACAGTTGTGGTGCTGGTGCGCGATCTGTGTGGACAACAGAGAGCACTGTAATTATCGCAGTCGGAGAAGTATTCAACAAAGGGAATTGGGTACTTAAAAGTTATTTTTTAAATTTGGTGGCTCGAAAGTCAGGGTAGTGGTATCTATCCCCCCCCCCCATTTTAATGTTTATTGAGCTATAATGTACATACAGGAAGTGCCATTGATTTTTTTCAAGGTCACGAACAGGAAGCTACTTCTCCTACCGCTTCTCCACAGGTTCTCACACCCACAGACCTGGTTCCCGACGCTGGACCGTGTAACCAGGCAACAAACACAGACACCCATTGTAGGTTACTTGTCAGCCAGTCTGGCCCAAAAGAAAAAAGTAGTCACTGCCTACTTCCTACCTTCCAGATCTCCCCGAATGCCTCTTGTTTAAAGAACTCCGTCGCACTGAGGGCTCAGGCGGCAAGGTGGTCTTGGAAAAGCCGTATTTAACCTTACCAGCCTCTGGGGTACAGGAGTACGCGTAGGAGGGCATGCGGATGCAGGCCAGGGCTAGGAGACAGTGTTAGGAAGGTTATCTAAGTGCCAGATGGACCGATGTCTGTTACCCAAAGTGTGTCTTCCACTATCTTCACTCATATCCCGACAGCGTGAGGTTCAAGACAAAAAGGCCCTTGATAAGTTACCATTGTCTCCTGGGTCGGAGACATGTTTAGCCATTATACGACATTAACACCTGACTTCAAAATACTTTTACAGATTTGCATTAATCAATGATCAGGATCTGATGAGTAAGGTATTACTGTGCGGAAGTAGGGACCTGGGAGAAGGGCAGGAAAGGAGAATGAAATGGTAATGAATATAAATGAAGCCTTATTCCTGAAGAAAGGATAGTTTCTGTGCTTTATTTCAGGACCTACAGGAAAACCACGCAAAGGGCCTCAGAGACGGGCCATCGCGCAGGGCTCTCGAAGTCACCAGGAGCACCCTAGTGACCGCACCAGACCCGTGGAAAGCAGGGGCGTACGTGGGGTGCCAAGAACCGTTGCCTGCTCCCTTCCATCTCTGGAGGGGAGCCGGATGATCAGGAAGTTTATTCGCGTGTAAACACACCTTATTTTTAACATCTTAGTCATATTCAGCTGAATTATCATTGCTTACATTACTCGAATGACTCATTTCCTCTTGCAGCCTGCAGATATTAGACATGATCATATCCATATTTGTCTTCCTCTCCGCATCCCCGAGGACTATGCTGTGGCTTTTCCACACGGAGAGTTTTAGAGGAAAATCGTCCCAAGGCCAACAAGACGCAGGATGGAAGAGCGCGAACTGCCCGTGTAGCGTTTCGTCTGAAGCCTCCGCACACTGAGCGGGTTCTGTTAGCGGCGCCGGAGAATGTAGATGGATGGCAGCAATAACAGCAGCTGTAGGGCGACAGGCAATCAAATCACGGAATAGGTCACATTCAAAATGTATTATATCAGGATTGCGTCGGGGTGGCACTCTACCTTAGGGCAGATGTTGACTCCCACAGAAGGCTTCTGAAAAGTGTCCACGTGTCCTTCCTTTCAACCTGCGTCTGCCCGACTCTGTGCCACACTTCACAACTTGCCCTGCACTCAGACTGTTTTCTTCTTGTTTCATGAAAAGCGGATGTTCATGTACACAGTTTTGTTTCTGCTGTTTGTAATAGATGCTCGTAGGCCCCCTGCCAACGACACCCCTTCACCTGGCCATGCCCAGATCCTCGGCTGCCGAGCAGCCTGGTCCATGCAGTTAACCCCTCACTTCCAGGAGCAGCCCACGGCCTGCGACCGGCTGATGCAGGCTCGGGGGCCTGCTCCTGGCCGTGAATGGGGGTGCAGCTGGTGCATCCGCGTCTGCGCGTCAGGCTGCCCTTTCAGGGGGCCCACCTGGGACGCTCTAGATGGCTCCTTCCTCCTCCTCCTTCCGGATCCCAGACCTGTTCTGCTTCTCTGAGGTAGTCCGGGTCCACCTTGGTGTCCACTCCCTTCCAGAAGCCTTCCTGGCAACTCCAGTGCTAACTAGCCTTCCCTCCTCCCGGCGCCGAGCCTGCTCAACAGGGGCAGTGCATGCCTCACAGATGGAGGTAGCTGCCAGCCTGTCATATGCAGAAACCGCAGGTCCTCCAGGGTGGACGCTGTTGAGTACACAGCCCGTGGTCAGGACACGGTGTCCGCCCCTATTTACCTGCAGGAGACGCCCCAAGAGGGGTTCAGCTCTTAAAAACGAACATCCATAAACTGAGACGTTTGTCTTTAAGAACCTGAATCTGGGATTAAAAACAGGCCTGGCTGGTTTTCTCCGTGGTTAGAGCGTCGGCCCTCGGACTGGAGAGTCCCGGGTTCGGTTCCTGCTAAGGGCACGTACCTCAGTTTGTCCCCTGCCCGGGTTGGGTGGCGACCACTTGATGTGTCTCTCTTACGATGTTTCTCTCTCTTCCTCCATCTCCCCCTCCGGCTCTATCTGGCGACACGGGTGAGGATTAAAAAAACAAAACAAAACAAAAAAACAGACTGTGCCTGGGGGGCTCTCTTCTCCAATGTGTGGGCTGGTCTTTTTTATTTACGTATTTATTCATTTTTGCATTTAAAAAGGACACATTTATTTTACTTCTAAAGTGAAAAATATGGACAACAGCTTCGAGTGTGTGTTTCCCTGCTGTCTAAGGCCTGTCTGTGAACCATCAGAATCAGCCTAACAAAGCCCCTGAAGGTGGGGATGGAAACTGGCAAGTGCCCTTGCAGCGAACACCCCGCCTCGGTTCATCTCAAGGGCTGGTCCTTTGAAACGCAAGGTAGGGCAGCCATTTGCCAAGGTGGAAATAATTTGGCCCCGAGTTTTCCAAGCTGCCTTTTGAAACATAGTTGTCTCCAGGTGAGCAAGGGCGCGGCCTGCGGGTGAGTTGGGGAACGCACACGCTACGGCCAGGACCGCTCAGCAAGCGGCAGCCCTGGCCCACCGGGCCCGGCCCCCGGTGCTGCGCGCAGGCCAGGAGCCAGCCAGGAGCTCTGAGCAAGGCCGCTCAGTTCGACGGACGCAGGGCAAGTCCCTGCCCGGGGCCGATCCAGGGCCAGGCCCCTTCTCTGAAGGATCTTCGAAGATCTGTAGTCTAAGCATCCGATTTTCGGTTTAGTTTTGGAGGTCTGGAATTCTAACCTGTTGGACGTATTGGGTTTCTTTTCTAATACAGGTATTCCGTCTTGAAAGGTTTAGACTGGGCCCCTCCCGCACCCTGCCTGCCGTGGGGCAAGCCGTCTCCGGCGGAGACCACTGTCCGGGGCATGCTCCGTGGACTGCGCGTTCTCACCCGAGGCCCGGGAGCCGGGAGCGCACAGGCACCTGACAGCGTGGCCCGTCTAAGCAGCTTCCTGCAGGGCCAGCTTAGCCGCCCTCGGCGGTCCGGGTCAGAGCCAGGTGCCAGGCACTTGCTCCGCAGCGACAGTGGCCCTCAGAGGGGTGGCCCCTGCCAGACCTGTGCCCTCTGCAGCCCGAGGTGAGGGGAGGGTGAGGAGGACGTCCTTACTCCTGAACAGGAGGGTGGCGTGCGTCAGTGTCTGAGGCGACAGGCGAGGAGCCTGTGCTGTGTGCTTTGTGGGTTTATCGAGAATCGGACTTGTGCCCTTGAGCATCCCAACACGCACCACCTTCCTCCAGTAGCCCGCCTCGACCTGGTGCGGGGGTGGGGGGGGTGCCGGGCTCGACAGGACGGTCAAACTGACTCTCTCGTGGGCAGCGACAATTAACTGTTTCTCCTCTCTCACTCTTCATATCTGTGTACATCCTGCCTTGAGTTAAAAAAACAAAAAAATAAAAACCCCCAAATCTACGAGTCTCCAGGCTGGGCAGGACTCGGGGTTGGTACGGAGCCATGGGCCCTAAGCCTGTGTTTATGACACGTCATATTTCACGGGCCACGTCTGGACCCCACCTGCCTCCTAATCCCCTTGGAATGCGGGGCTCCCTCCTTGGGCTGTGTGTTAGTCTGATGACTTCAGTGGGGGCTGCAGTTTCCAATTTCCTAACCTTTCTATTAAAATTAATATTTAGATTTTATAACTTTAAAACTGGAAGGATGATGGAAGCAGTATTTGATGTTTATGTCTCTCAGTCACGAAAATGCTCCCCATTTCACTCAGGCCGGGCCACACACATGCAGTCACAATAAATAGCATTTAGCGTGTTTACAGTACGAAGAGGAAGAGGAGGACTTCTGTTTTTACATTGATGGGCTCAGCTGGGCTGGGGATACTATTGTTTACAGTGAGCTACATTTTTTGTTGTTCTGATTTACCCTCAAATTAAATCTTTATTTCAGAAACCCACCCCAGGGAGTCCGGGTAACGAGGGAATGTAATAAACAGCATTAGGGGAGGACCCGTAGCCCTCGCTCCCTGGTAATTAGTCCAAATGTCTCAATCAGAGTGGTTTTCAAAGTTTTACAGCGCAGTTTGGCCACAGGTTTATTTATAAAAGGCTGGTTTGGCATTTGGCTCAGGGTGGCCTTTGCCCTTTGGGGAGGGGAGTTGGGGGTTTGGCGACATGGGACCCAGGGAAGTCGGACTTTCGGGTTTGATAGGGGATGATGCCCACATTTCTTCTCGCCGTCTGTTCCGAAATTGTCCAATTTTAAAGACACTGGGGAAAAAATAACTTTCTGGTTTTGAGGCCAAACGAAGGAAGGGAAAGGGCCGAGGCTGGGGCTGAGAGTGTGGGACGTTCCCACTGAGAGGGTGACTGTCCTGTCAACCCTGGCAGGAGGGGAAAGGTCATTCAGAGCTCTGGGTGCCTGGGGTGGGGCCTTGGCCTGCCCAGGGCGCCCCTCCCCGCCCCCACCTTGGTGGGAAGAAGGAAGCCTGGGCTTTGGCAACACCCCCCACCGAAGTCCCCTGGGGGCTGGGGGCTGGGAGACCCCAGCCTTCCCAGAGGAGTGAGCAGAAGCGACAGGAGCGCTCTGTGCAGACCCGTTCCCGCGTCCTGACTGTCGCACGAGGTGACTCACCCAGCAGAGACTGCGCCGCGGCCTGCGTTTCCTGGGCCGGATGGGCAGAGGCCGTGGACAGGCAGGGGCCGTGGACAGGCAGGGGCTGTGGACAGGCAGGGGCCGTGGACAGGCAGGGGCCGTGGACAGGCAGGGGCGGTGGACAGGCAGGGGCTCCCCCAGCGTGATGGACGAGCATTCCCGTGAGAGGCGCAGAAGGCGGGATGCCTGTCACCTGACCGGCTGCCTGCCTGAGTCACCGCCCGGTTGCTGGGTGGGTTCGGGGTGGGGACGTACCTCTCCCGGTGTCGGGAAGATGTACCTCTCCGTCTGGGGCGAAGGAGAAATTTGAGGGAAAAGTGCCTGGCGTGGGGCCGGGGTTCAGTCCCCCTGGTCTCGCCTCACACTCGCTGCCCTGCTATTCACTTATTTTAAATAACATTGGTAAGGCCTGTCTCCTAAGGAAGCTTAGGAATCATGCATCACTGGGTCCAAGGGTCAGCGAAGTTTCTCTTCCAGGGACAGAAAGTAAATACTTTAGGTTTTCTAGTACACACAGGGAGACCTGCCACAAACCACACCAGAGCACATGGGCGGCGAGGCTGTGCTGTAATAAAACTTTATTTACACAGTCGGTGCTGGGCAGGAGGTGGCCTGTGCAGTCGACCAACCATCCTTGGATCGGAAAGAGTCCCTGAAAGGAAGTGTCGCATTGCAGCTGAGCTGTAGCATGTCGCTGGGGCCTGTGATGACCATGTCTGCAGCATATTCCCCAGACAGTGCAATAGCTGTTTGCATGGCATTTACATGTTACTAGCTACAATGTTACCTAGGGATGAGAGTACACAGGAGGCGGTGTGTAGGTTCCATGCCAATAGACTGTTTTACGTAAGAGACTTGAGCATCATCCGGATTTTGGTACCCTGGAGACAGTCCCCCTGAGGATACCCTGGGACAACTATAGTTTGCTCATTCTGCTTGGTTACTTATTGTCCCTTCTGTGGTTGCCTTTCATTCTTTCTTTAACCTTCCTCTCCTAACTTTCTTCCTTTCTTTTCTCTCTCCTGCCTTCCTCACTCCTGCCCTCTCTCTGTTCCTTCCTTCCTTTCTTCTTCTGTCCTTTCTCACGTCAGTACGAGTGTGTTATCCTTCCAAGGGCACAGGGAGCGATGACCGCCGAGCCGGGCTTGGCCCTGCTCTTCATGGGGCTTTTCTCAGGGAATATTAATGGGTAAACAAAGCATCGAAATGAAATATTGTAGCGATACTAGTTACCCAATAGCCATCTCCAGTTCTTTTCTACTATTAGACTCTCTTTTCTGTTCAGAATGGCCGTGTTCCAGATTTTAAAACAAGAAAGCAACCAACCAAACCAACCAAACACTCTGCTTCCCTTGTAGCTGGGGGTGGCCATGTGACAAAATTCTAGCCAACAAGACATGGATAGAAGTTCCTGAAGACAGCGCCCTTACCAAGGGAAAAGGCAAGCCCCTTTTGCCTCGTTCAAGCTTGGCCTTTTCGTTTGCTTCCTGTCTGGAATGCTGCTATGATTCCTGGAGGTTCAGCAGCTCTATTGTGAGCATGAGGACAAAAGACGCTAAAAAATGGAAACAAGGAGGTGGAAGGAGCCTGGGTAGGGCCCCGATGACATTGTTGATTCTTGGAACCATCTCTGGACTGCCTGCCTCTGAAAGCTTGGTTGCATCAACAATCCAAGCTCTTATCGTTTATGCTAATATAATAGACTTTTCTGTTACATGCGACACAAGGAAATAGTAATGGACTGAATTGTAAGTAGTATCCTGATAACAGAGCCGGGGATTGAAATTTAGAGCTCAGGAATTATTTGCTGAGAAACGAAGGAAAAACAAGCATAACCGCTCTCCAGTTACTGAGGTGTCACCCCCCTGTGTAGCTCAGCACTCGGCAGTGCTCCCCACCACCGAAGGGGGAAGCGAGGCCCCTCGCTGGCAGCGGAGCCCCAGCACGGAGGGGGAGGGGCTTGATGACGAGTGAGGCGTTCCCTCTGGGAAACCGGCGCAGCACATTTCGATGAGATGCAGCAGGGCAGGTCTTGACCCACTTCTAGACACTTCTCTTGCAAAGTGTCCTTTTCTTACCTAACGACTCAGTCAGGGACTCAGTCTGAATTGTCAACAGAGTCTCTGCGTTGACTATTTTCTGTACTATAAACATGCTACCCACTAGGGGACATTGAGTATATCGTGAGTATACACGTGCCTGGGGAGGGAGGTGATAAAGGTCTTCATGCCCACAGGAGCGGATTATCTTTTCCCAGTTTCAGAAACAGCGTTTCACAACCCTTAATCAAGACTCCCACCCTCACTTGAAGCCTCGATTTGGGCTGAGCAGTGGGAGAAAGGGACAAGTCCCCGACGGCTGGCGGACATCAGCTGGCTGGCACGCTGTTGGCTTGAGACTTAACGCTCAGAACTAAGCACACAACTCAAACCCACGCCTGACGGGTGGGGGCGCTTGGTGGGGGTGAGACGGAGAACGGGATGGAAAGTTCATCGGAGGAGTTTAGTCCACAGGACGACTCATCAGGAAAGGAGAGGATCACTCTGCCGACTTTTTATTTTATTTTTATTTTTGATGATTAAATTTGGCAGCATATTTGTGTATTTCGTTTCATTTCTTAATAAGGAAAGAGTGTTAATTCTGGGGAAAACCAATAAATGCACCTCCCTCCTACTGACCAGGGTAAGGACGTCTCTGCACACCGCACGGTCCGTCCCTTCGACCGCACGTGAGCACGTTAGCTGACGGGCGCGAATATTCTCTCTATTTGACTTCTTGTTTCTAGGAAGGGTGGGCATTTCCTACGTCTGAGCTCACTGTTCGGGAAAAATGCTGAGAAACTTGTGATAAGTAATATGAAGAGAAACAACACTTCTGACTGAAGCGAGTTTACACTGGTAACATTCGAGAGACACACTCACTCTGACTCCTTCTTAACACGGAATTGTATCGGCAGCTGGAGCTCACAGCCTTGGCGCAGATGCCCGACTTTATGAGCGCGTGTCATCTGTGGACCACGCGTTGGGGAGGCGGCAGCCCTGGGTTTATCCCCCCTGACTTACTGGTCTGGGGCACACCTGGCTGCCGAGCGTTGCCGGGCGGGCTCTCTGCGGAGACCCGTTCCAGCACCAGGCCTGCCCGCGACCAGAACCTTCTGGGAATCTCCCTGCCCTTCCCGAAGCCGCAGCCTCGGGTCAGCACTCGGAGGGGAAGAGAATTGGCGATTTCAGCCTTGCTGATGCAGTCCTTTCTGAGGGGCATCAGGCGTGTTTTGACGCAATCCCCCGAGTCACGGTGCTTTTCAGTATTCCTCGGGCCTGTGGTGAACGCCAAAGAGAAGGGAATCTCTCCACTAGATGCTGATTTCTAATACCGGTGGCGCATCAGCCCATGCAAGTGTCAGGAAGCTCAAGGGGTGGGATGAAGGCCCCTGGCTCTCAGATCAGCACATCTCCGGTGGGATGTGGTGGTCAGAGCCGATACTGGCACTGGACACAGAGGACCTTGAGGAGCACACGTCATTCTTATGCAAGTAACAATTTTTTTTTTTTATCTTTATCCATTTTATGGTTAGTACAACAGCTGCAGAAGAATTTGTGGGCTTTTTTTTTTTCGGCTGTAAGGCATCTTAGAGAGTGTTTGCCAATTTTCTGTCTCAAAAAAGGTGTCTTCGCATCTTGATTTAGCCCTGAATAATTCAACAGAATCTCTAATAACAGACTTGCATGTTGCAAAACCCCAAAACATGTTGTAAGCGTAAAGAGGCGGCTGGAAATTCAGCATCACCAACAGGCATCAACAACTCCAAGCCAGGAGCTCTCTTCAGGGTAGGGGGTCAGTGCTTCACACAGGTGCCCGTCACAGGGCGCTGTCTCCAAAAAGGGACAGAGAACATTTCCGGAGGTCCACTGTTGCTCTTAATTCTCTTCCTATGCAAATTTTCTTATTTTCCTTCCTTCCTTCCTCCCTCCCTCCTCCCTTCCTTCCTCCCTTCTTCCTTCCTTCCTTCCTCCCTTCTTTCCTTCCTTCCTTCCTTCCTTCCTTCCTTCCTTCCTTCTTCCTTCCTTCCTTCCTTCCTTCCTTCCTTCCTCCCTCCCTCCTCCCTTCCTTCTTCCCTTCTTCCTTCCTTCCTTCCTTCCTTCCTTCCTTCCCTCCTTCCTTCCTTCCTTCCTCCCTCCCTCCTCCCTTCCTTCTTCCCTCCTTCCTTCCTTCCTTCCTTCCTTCCTTCCTTCCTTCCTTCCTTCCTTCCTTCCTTCCTTCCATCCTCCCTTCTTCCCTTCCTCCCTTCCTTCCTTCCTTCCTTCCTTCCTTCCTTCCTTCCTTCCATCCTCCCTTCTTCCCTTCCTTCCTTCCTTCCTCCCTCCCTTCCTCCCTCCTTCCTTCCTTCCTTCCTCCTTCCCTCCCTTCCTTCCTCCCTCCCTCCTCCCTTCCTTCTTCCCTTCTTCCTTCCTTCCTCCCTTCCTCCCTTCTTTCTTTCCTCCCTTCTTCCCTTCCTTTCTTCCTTCCTTCCTTCCTTCCTCCCTTCCTCCCTTCCTCCCTTCTTTCTTTCCTCCCTTCTTCCCTTCCTTTCTTCCTTCCTTCCTTCCTTCCTTCCTCCCTTCCTCCCTCCGTTCCTCCCTCCCTTCTTCCCTCCCTCTCTCCCTCCCTCCCTTCCTTCCCTCCAATACATAATTCTTGAGTGCCCACACTTCCCAGCCACTTAGAGGACGCAGTGGTTGGTAAGACAACTGAGCCTCTCGTCTCAACTACAGCCGGATCTTGTTCCCCCTCCCGAAGGCCAGGGAGCTCGGTGTTCCCTTAGATTCTGAGATGCACCAATGCCTTTCTAGCACATTCTCTGTCGGCCTCCTGCCCCATTCCCAGATGTTCCCTTAGTCTTCTTAAGGGGCTTTTATCATTTTTCCACAGTCATGGTGAGCATGTTAGAAACCTTGCCATACGGGGGAATGGGGAAAGAAACCGGGGTTGCTTGGCTTGGGGACATTGTGACCTTGGCAGATGGCACCATGTTTTGGAGGGTTGTCATTAGAAGCGGAATCACGCTTAACCCATACCTCTCAAAGGGGCGGAGCTCTGTCTAAATGGCAAACAGATTTTGGCTCCAGGGAACCGTACTTTTCCAACAACCATGGTAGAGAGAACTGTGTTTGACACTGTGCTAAGAATGTGTATGTTTGTGTTTGCATATTTTTCTCTCTGTGTGTATATAGATCATGGTTTTTCAGCCTCAGCGCTATTGACGTTTTCGGTCAGATAATGGGGACTCTGTGGGAGGCTGCGTGTGCAGAGCAGGGTGTTTAGCAGCGTCCCTGACATCACCGCTCGCTAGATGCCAATAGCGCCCCCATTGAACAATCGAAAATGTCTCTGGTCGCTGCCAGATGACCCCTCGGGGGCAACACTGCCCTTGGTCGAGAACATATGTGTATACACGTACAGGTTTCCACCGCTTTTTGAAAAATTGTGTCACATCAATTTGCTTTTTATGAAAGATCTGCACTAGTACCTGTTTTTGGAAATTAAAAGAAAACCAACGAGTGTTTTCACTGTTCCATCAGCTTCTTGAGTGACATCATTTTGTTATAACACTGATGAGAAAAAAATCGATTCCCAGCCGGGGCCCCTTCTGTGCGGAGCTGGCATGTTCTCCCCACGTCTCTGGGCTTTCTCCGGGGACTCTGGTGTCCTCCCACATCCCAGAGACACGAATGAGAGGTGAACTGTTGTGTCTACGTTGTCCGGGTCTGAGCGTGTGGGTGAGTGGCCCTGGGACGGAAGGACGCCCTGCCCGGCGTGGGTCCTGCCCGGTGCCCTGAGCTGCCTGGAGAGGCTGCAGCCACCTGCGACCCTGAGCTGGAGCAAGCAGGTGAGAAAAGATGACCTTACTGGTTTATTAACCTTTCATAAATGTACAGATCGCTCACCTTTATTTCAGTGTTTACTATTAGAAGTGTTTGGGTCTTTATTTAGAAATTTGGTGGTGCTTTTGGGACCAGACTATTCTGTGGAACTTAAGTCTTGTTTCTATCAACCAGCCTGTGGTAAAATTGGTTTCATTACAAGTCATTTTGCTTAAAGTCAAATTTTCCAAGAACCTGTTGACAGGGTTAAGTGAGGACTCACTGTGCAAAAATGGTGCAAAACGGAGCAGTGTCTGGCGGCCATTTCGTAGCAGCCACGGTAGAGGCCACAGCACCCCGGGACCCAGGTGGCCACCACGCTCCCTCTCCTCATCCCAGCTGTGCCGTATCCGACCACGTCTGCTTTACCTGTGCTACTGTCGTTGTAGGTTTTAGTTACTAGTTAGTACATTCGGTAGGTTATTTGGGGGGCCTGAGAAAGCTAAAATTTTTCTCATAGAAATGAATGGCGATTGCTTCTTCCCTCTCCACCATTTAGGCTGGAACAGGTCTCTTAGGAAGATCTCTCACAGCGTGGGGGACGATGCCCGGACAGCTGGGTGGGTGGGTGGGTGAATGGATGGAGAGAGATTGGTTGGTTGATTGATTGACTGATTAATTGATCTAAGGTATAGTGTGGACTCCGACTTAAAACCCATGGATTTCCTGGCAAATCCCACAGCTTCCTTGGAGTGTAGGGTTTCCCCAGACGAGAGTTATTAAAATGGAGAGTCACTTTTCAGGTGCAGTAGAATATTGCTTCAGGTAGGGGGTTGGACCCCGATCCAAATAGCAGACTTTATAATTCCGTAAGACCAGGTCGAGTTCATAAAATTGCTGTCTGTGTCTAAGGGAATAAACCAAACTAAGGTTATGACAGGGTCCCAGAGTACCCTTTGAAATATGATGCAAAGTTGTAGGATGGGACGCGAGGAGGTGACTGAGCTTGTTTGATTTAATTGGCAATCAAAGCGTTTGCTTCCTGCATGCGACCCGTCTCTGTAAAAGCACGCCCAGGACATGCCTTTCTTTGGCTGAAGTTATTAATATGTGCTGATTGATGTCAAAATGGGAATTAAATCATAAATGTGCTTCGGGGCCTTGGGCTGGTGGCTCGGAAGCTTCTTTAGCCTTGTCACTTTGGAGAGACAGCTCACATGGCCTCGCTCATTTTTTTGATGACTTCCTAAAGATTTCACTTTATCATCGTTTGTCTATGACCAGGCTTGGCTGTCCTTCCCGTTAGTGTCCCTTCTGCCGTGGCACTGTCAGAACGAAGTTGTTACCTGCAGAGGAATCTGGGTACATTTCGCACGGGAGGGAAACAATGGGGTGTACACTCTATAAAGAAAACAAAACAAAATAAAATGTTCCTAATTGGTGCTCTTTACAGACACGTACACCATGCTGCCGATCGCGGTGTATGTTACTCTCCCATGGGAGTCTCAAAGTTCCTCGCACCCGCTCACAGGCATAAAAACGCACCGGCCTTCTCAGTTCCCAGTTAATCCAATTTGAGTGTGTGCTGAGCGGGACCAGAGCTTCCCGAAGGGCCTGGCAGAGCCGGGCAGCTCAGCATCATTACCAGACCACACACGTTATGTTTAATGGCCAGACTCTGCCCTGGACCAGAGAGGAGGAAAATCAGCGCGTTGACATTTCTCAGGGGCAGCCACCCTCGTCCTCCACGCCGTGGAGGCTGTCGTCTGAGAGCATCATCTCACCGAAATGTCGAGGCCCCCAAAGGGTGTTGCCGAGTGTGGCTGCGGCTTATTCCAGTCCACGTTCTCCCTAAGCCCCAATGTGATCGCAGCATTTCCCTTTAAAAGCTGTTGTGGTTCTTCTCTGCTTAAACAGTACAAGTTAAAATCCAAGTGGTTGGGATAAAAAGCCATTAGTACATAACGTCACCCTTAGGCCCAGACTCCGCCATGTGAGCTAGTCTGCCCTCAAGTGATAGAAAACAATGTGTGGCTCTTGTCCCCTGTCATGCTTTCTAATGATGCCCCTGTTTCTTTTATGGTCCATCTCAAATGTCCCCTTTGCTGTGAAGGCTTCATGTCCCTGGTGGAGACACACTTTCACTCACTAGAGGTCCCTCAACATAGTATATCTAACTCATCATGTGATATATCAATGGTATCTATGTACATATTTGTTTATTTATCTGTTTATAAATCTGTTGTTTTTTTTCTAGCCTTCATAGGTAGAATATAGTTCTCTTGATTCCTGGAACAGAATGTTGCTCATTAAAATGTTTTGGAATGGCCCTGGCCGGTTTGGCTCAGCGTTTGGAGCGTTGGCCTGCGGACCAGAGAGTCCCGAGTTTGGTTCCCGCTAGGGGCACGTACCAAAAACAAACAAACAAACAAACAAACAAACAAAAAAATGTTTTGGAATGAATGCACGAATACATAATTGAATGTTTAAGTGTGAATGAACACACAGGTTCTTCATTTCAGAAATAGTCCCCAGAATAAATGGACAAAGCTCATTATTATAACATGGAGTCGTGATGGAGAGAGGTTATTCTGCATCAATCCCAGTGTTACTACTTGTGAGCAGTGTGGCCTTGGTAAGTTCTCCCACTCTCTCAGATGGGATAATAATAGCACCTGCTTCTTGGACTTGTTATGAGGATGGAATATATCAATATATTTCAAGGACTTAGCCCCTGGCTCATTAAGTACTGTATTAGCACTGGCCATTTTGGAGATACCAGCTTTTCCCAGAATCTGTCTAATGCAGGTGTTACCCGCCTTATGAAATGGAATAATCAGGAATTATTTTTAAATGTATGTTCTTATTGATTTTTTTAGAAATAGAGGAAGAGAGAGAGAGAAACACCGATGTGAGAAACATCAGTTAGCTGCCTCCTGCACACCCCCTACTGGGGAATCAAACCTGCAACTGGGCATGTGCCCTGGCCGGGAATCAAACTGGGTCCTCTGTCCATGGGGTGACACTCAATCCACTGAGCAACACCAGCCAGGCAGAAGTGATTTTTAAAAAATAAAGATGCTGGGGCCTCGCCCCAGGCCCATTGAGTAGGAATCTCTTAGCGAGTCCCAGACATGAATTCTCTCTCCGGTATTTAATGAAGAAACTTTAAGAAAGAATATTTAGCAGAGGAAAGAGTTGGATTAGGGGACCAAACAAGGGTGGTGAGGTCCCCAGAAGCCAGCAGCAGTGAGAAACATTAACACTGCTGAGCTGAAGGAAGAAGGCGAACAGTGTCATTAGAGTCCAAGGGGACTGTGGTCACTTATGGGGGACTCAGTCTGGACGAGAGACACCAGATTGAGGCAGAGCAGACATGAAAAAGAGCCCCCTGACTCTTTCCCTTCCTGTCTTCCTGTCCCCAGCTGGTGCCTCCTCGTGCAAAATGCAGCCACCGTCCAGCTGGCCAGGGAGCCGAGAGACCCGCTCATCAGATGCCAGCATCCTTGGGCACCGACCAAGGACAGGGAGCGAGTTTGAGGAGACAAAGGGGGAAAAGCCAACACATCCATTTTAGGGGGAAAATCCCCAGTTGCTCTCATGCACAGTGAGAAGACCCGCTGCCTTGGTGGGGCATCCTCAGTGGCCCCCTCCTTAACTCCTCCATCAGCCTTTGAAGGGAGCGACCTGTGGCCAGAAAGTGCACAGGTAGCTTTCCTGTGCTCCGGTCTCAGGAGGTCATCCTCCTGCAGTCCGCCTTCGGGGACACCGGGACTGTGGGAATGGTGTCTAGGAAGAGCCCTGGTCCTGTGGACCAGATGGTTTTATGTCCACGGTAACAGCTGCCTTTCCGGGAGCCCAGGAGCAACAGTCGTGGGAGTTTGTAATGTACCCCCTTCAGCTTGGGAAGGAAGCTCACAGCTCTTGCCTTTCTGTTTTTATTCAAGCAAATATGCCAGAAGAGACCCCTGAGATTTCTACCATATGTCAGATCATATGACTCAGTCTGATTTGCATAACCCCACAGTGGAATTTTCGAGAGGAAGGGTGCACCAAGCCCCAGACAAAGTGCTTCAGTTTGCATTGAACCCACCAGCTTGTTTTGCCATTGGCTGTGTCGGCACGTTTCAGAAGACTTCATTTCTGCTGCTTCCTCTCCAAAAGGAGGAAGATATAAATCACAGGCGCAGAAGTAACTAGCAGTTGTGACATTTTGTTACAGAGTTTAATTACATGAATCATAAAATATTGCTACAATTTTCCAAACTGTTAAACCTTAATTAATATGAACCCACAGGGACCACCTTGATCGTTCTAAATATTCTGAATCGCAGCTCCTACAGTAGTCCTGCCCTCCGCCTGAAGGGCTTTGTAATTTGCAAAAAGTGATTAATTATTAGAAATGAAACCAGACAAATTAATTTAATATAAATGAGGCTGTACATGGTTTGATTAATTCTTTTTAATTACCTATATGTTATTTTTTCAATAGTTGAACAAAGGACTCCATTCTTCTCCTGCATGTTCATATTCATTAATCTCATTAGCACAGAGTATTAATATAATTTTATCGCACATTCCAGAAGTGAGGCACATTGACAAACCATAATGAATCGCGGCATTAGTGTCCTATCACTACATTAATTTCAAGACATGCCTGGCTCATCTGCAATTTACTTCGAGACTTACTTTAAAATGAGCTGAATAAGCGTGTAATTATGACATCTGCTTCCTTTCAGGTAGCTCCTTTGTAAATCAGTGACAAAGGAATAGAGGTTTAAATATGTGTTAACACTGGGATGGCGTGTGTAATTGCAATATGGCGATGTGTAATGAAGATTAAATTAGCCCGTACTATACCTGACATCTGCAAGAGCGTAATTGAACTATTGTCGTTGTTACAGTAGAAGCAGCTGCAAAACACCAATATTTGAATGGAGGACAGTGAAATGAAGTTAGAAAAGAAGGTGAAGGAGAGCGTCTCAATGAGTCACCAAGCAAAGAACCATATCCGAACAGGATGTTGTCAACTCTGGGAGTTCGGGCTCCTCCGTCTTTGTGGCTGATGACAGTTGGTCATGAATTTCATGACATTTTCCAAAAGGGTCCATGTCGGATGTCACTGGGGCACGACCTCACGCTGCATATCTTGCATGCGCAGCACTTCTGCTGCGGGCCATGGGGTGGGCACCGTGCCCATGTTCCCAGCTTGAGCCTCAGGCAGGCGATTGGAATTCTGGGATTGAAATGCAGTCTCTGGGCCTGGTTAACCCTACATGTCCCTGAGCAGGACCTCGGATGACACAATGATTTGAGATTACCTGGGAAGCAAGGCAGCCCTGGAAACTCCAGAGGAAAGGATTTGGGGGTTCACAAACATCAGAGGCCCATGCAGAGTTGGGACAGAGAACAAAATCGCAGCTGCTATCACACACACGCACGCACGCACACACCCTTCCCTGAACATGAACTCTCCTCTGGCAGCTGTTGGGGCTTGCACAATGTTTGGTAAGGATCTGTCACATGCCAAGTGTTCCGAGCACCTTGGGCATTCCTGGGCAAAGGGAGGGCCCCCCATGCCCGAGCGTAGAGCTGGACGGGGGCCAGGAAAGATCGCCTGTGAGTGTAACAAACACTCCAAAGGAATTTGGGGCTCTGTCTCAAAACCATTTTAAGGAATTGGCTTACTCAACGAAATCCTCACGCCAGCCTTTTCGAGTTGACGGGAGGAAACACGAAGAGGAACTAGGAGATGAAAGGAAGACGCTTTATCTGGATGCTCTCAGGGAGCTGCTGGTGCAGGGCTTCCGGCAGGGCCGGCGGAGGAAGCGGGGGTGCTCGCTCCTGGGTTTGCTGGGCAGCTTCTCGGTCATCGCAGATCAGCAGGGATGGGCTCGTTTATCCCCTACAAGGACTTTCTGGGGCACAGTGCAATGTTTACAAAGGTATTATGATAGAGTCAACAAATGCTGGACTCTGAGAGCAACTTAAAGATGCTCTATTTCCAAGTGTGGGTGGAGAAGTCGACCATGATGACTTCACGATCACCTGGGAGGTTTGTTAAAACACAGGTTCCCAGACCCCACCCCGCACTTGGAGATCGGGAACTCTGGGGGAGCTGTTTGGGAATTCCCATGTTTCAACAGCTCTTGGTGATTCTAACACACAATTCCGGGCCTAATCTTGCCTCTGAATGCTGCGGAAGAAGAAAGGAAGGCCCCAAGAAAGGAAAGGTGCGGCGGTCGAGCTACGACTGGACCAGGTGGCCAGCTCCGGGGCCCGTGCTCGCTGCTGATGTCCAGTGTGCCCAGGAGGGAGAGGCAGGGTCCGGCCTGGTACTCGGTGCGCTCCGGCACCGGCATTGCTTAGCCTCCGGAGTGTGCGCCTGTCAACTTGGCAAACAGATGTCACAGAGTTAACTGGCTGTCCACTACGGTGGGGAGGCCCGTCGCACACTCGGGAGTTCCGAGGATTGTGCTGTTCAGCGCTGGCTGTCAGAGGGAATGGTCACTGGAAAGTTTTCTGCAAAGTTTTGGGACCAGAAAGAAAAGCACGACGTTCAACGTGCAATGAAGGGTATGTCAATGTTACTCCTCGTTCCCCCTCTCCCATGTATTCCTTAGTGTATCCATCCATGTGCGGCCTCATCAGGCCCATGCTGTGTGCCAGGCATTGCGGGAAGAGTTAGAGGACAACAGTGAGCAAGAGAGAAACCGTGTCCACCCCAACTGGAATCACTTCCATCGGCCGTTTGGCTCTCAACGGTGACTTGACATGAAACGACCTGTCGCAGGTGTTCGTTCTCCTGAGCTGTGTTCTCAACGTTACGAGACTTTGTAGTACATAAGGCATCAAAGGAGGATACTCATTCTCTCTTAGCCCCTCCCTTTCCCCCTTCATGGGAGTAAGTGAGTGAGAAATGCCTTTTAGGACCTGCCTGGGCGACGGGCCCCTCCTAGCCGATGGCTCGCTCGCGGCGTCTGCGTGTCGGCTCCGCCCGCGCCAGGCCTCCCCCCGCTCAGACAGCGTCTTCCTATCATCTCCCAGTTCCTCTTCCCATCCCCCTTCCAGGTACCACCACGCTTGCTTGTTTGACAAATGTGTGCTATCCATTGTTTAAATATTAAATAATCGATGGCAAACTCAGTACGATGATCAGAAAGACACCGTTTTCATTCTGCATTGCATCCTCCTTAACAGAAACCGCGGTTCCGAGGGTGTAAGCTGGATGAGAGGGCGCGCGTACCAACGGGCTGGGCAGCCCACGCTGCAGTGACAGACACGACAGCTCTGCGGCAGAGCAGCCCGGGGCCCAGCTCTGTGTGGTCAGAGCAGACCCCTCTGGAGAGGTGCTGTTACCAGCAGAGCTGGGAGTGAGCTCCAAGGGCCTGAGACCACAGATTAAAGCTCCAGTCCAAATGTGGCCTGAGCCACTGTCCTCACAACTCAGTGGTCAGAGGTAGTCCCACCTGACCCTGAGGGGCCAGGAAGTCCAGTCCTGCCACAGGCCAGGAGGGGAGGCTGGAGAGACAGCACTGATGTCACCATCCCCGTGGCAGCCTCAGGTCTGCTCACTAGACTAAGATTCCGATCAGGTAAAACGTGTAGCCCAGCCGGAAAGCAAGCACCTCACCTGGCGAAAGGAAGTTCCTTGGCAGACTTGTTTCCTGTTCGGAACAGTGGAGTTTCTTAGAAAGTGCCAGGAGGTTTGGCTCAGTGGTTAGAGCATCGGCCTGCGGTCCAGAGAGACCCAGGTTCGGTTCCCGCTAAGGGCACGTACCTCGGTTGCAGTTTGTCCCCAGCCCTGGTTGGGTCGTGTGGGTGGTAACCACTCAATGTGTCCTTTTCATGTCAATGTTTCTCTCTCTCTCTTCCTCTCTCTCCCTCCCACTCTATCTGAACAAAAAAAAATGGAAAAATGTCCTTGGGTGAGGATTAAAAAAAAAAAAAAAGAAAGCGTCAGGAAAAGGCAGGCCCACCGTGTTCCTGACTGTGCATCACAGTGCGGTGGGAGGCAGTGTGCCCAGCCCATGACGGTGCAGTAGGGGACAGTGTGCCCAGCCGTGCATCACAGTGCGGTGGGAGGCAGTGTGCCCAGCCCATGACGGTGCAGTAGGGGACAGTGTGCCCAGCCCATGACGGTGCAGTAGGGGACAGTGTGCCCAGCCGTGCATCATAGTGCGGTGGGAAGCAGTGTGCCCAGCCATGCATCATGGTGCAGTAGGGGATAGTGTGTGCCCAGCCGTGCATCACAGTGCGGTGGGAGGCAGTGTGCCCAGCCATGCATGATGGTGCAGTGGGAGGCAGTGTGCCCAGCCGTGCATCACAGTGCGGTGGGAAGCAGTGTGCCCAGCCCATGACGGTGCAGTAGGGGACAGTGTGCCCAGCCGTGCATCACAGTGCGGTGGGAGGCAGTGTGCCCAGCCATGCATCATGGTGCAGTAGGGGATAGTGTGTGCCCAGCCGTGCATCACAGTGCGGTGGGAGGCAGTGTGCCCAGCCATGCATGATGGTGCAGTGGGAGGCAGTGTGCCCAGCCGTGCATCACAGTGCGGTGGGAAGCAGTGTGCCCAGCCCATGACGGTGCAGTAGGGGACAGTGTGCCCAGCCGTGCATCACAGTGCGGTGGGAGGCAGTGTGCCCAGCCGTGCATCATAGTGCGGTAGGGGACAGTGTGCCCAGCCGTGCATGATGGTGCAGTGGGGGACAGTGTGCCCAGCCGTGCATCACAGTGCGGTAGGGGACAGTGTGCCCAGCCGTGCATCACAGTGCGGTAGGGGACAGTGTGCCCAGCCGTGCATGATGGTGCAGTGGGGGACAGTGTGCCCAGCCGTGCATCACAGTGCGGTAGGGGACAGTGTGCCCAGCCGTGCATGATGGTGCAGTGGGGGACAGTGTGCCCAGCTGTGCATCACAGTGCGGTGGGAGGCGGTGTGCCCAGCCGTGCATTACAGTGCGGTAGGGGACAGTGTGCCCAGCCGTGCATCACAGTGCGGTGGGAGGCGGTGTGCCCAGCCGTGCATTACAGTGCAGAGGGGGGCAGTGTGCCCAGCTGCTTTGAATTACGTCTTCCTGTGACAGGAAACAGAGGGAGAGCCCTGCTTTGATATGGGATGCTTCTTGCATGATGGCTAGCCTTGTCTTGAACATTTAGGTGACAAACTGACAGGTAAAATCATATAAAAATGGTTCTATGGAACAGATGAACGTTTTTGTTTTTGTTTGTTGTTCTTTGGAACTTTAAACGTTCTTTGGAAACCACAGGTTTCTCTGCATGCCCTGACAGCAGGAGCTATTTCTGCCTAGAAGAGGAGAGTTACGTTCTCCCTAATCATGGGTTTCACCCTCATGCCACGGATGAAGCCTGCATTGTTCCCATCGGGGCCTGCCCGGCTCTCTGAAGTCATAGCGGTGGGGGGAGCCGGCAGGAATCACGGCTGCGCCGAGCTGCCAGCTGGGCTCCTGTGGGCTCCACGTGAAAGGCCTGTGATGTTGCTCTGAATGCTTAAATCCCCTGCAATGCCTCCATGCTGAGGATGCAAAGGATGCTGGACTCTCATAGACTGCTAGCCAGGACCATCCTTCTGTGCAAGGACTTCGGAAAATGAGAGCATCACAGTGCACTGCCGTGCATCACACAGCTATAAATATGCATGTACTGCATATTTGGACTCAGCCCTTGGACTCAGTTCCACTCCCGGATATATTCTCCATGGAAAGGAGTGGATGCGCTCACCAGTCGGTGTGTGTCAACTGCTCACAGCGGCAGGGGGCATCAAAGCCTCAAACTAGAAACAATGCCCTTTCCATCAACAGCTGAGCAAATAAAACCTGATCTGTTCTTAGGAAGGGCTGCTGCACAGTAAGGCAAACTCTGAGCAACTGCTGGGGGAATCTTCCAATACAATGTAGAATGAAACAGGTCAAACAAACAAACAGAAGGGATACCTATAGTATGATGCTGCACATGTAAAATGCAAAAACAGGCCAAGTGGCCTGGCCAACCAGTGTGGCTCAGTGGTTGAGTGTCAACCCATACACCAAGAGGTCACTGGTTTGATTCCTAGTCAGGGCACATGCCCAGGTTGTGGGTCCAACCCCCAGTGGGGGGCATGCAGGAGGCAGCCAATTGATGTTCTCTCTCATCGATGTTTCTATCTTTCTCCTTTCCTCTCTCTCTCAAATCAATAAAGAAAAAAACATTTAAAAAAATTCTTATTTTAAATAGCCCAAGCTAATCAGTGGTGGTAGAGGTCAGAGTAGTGGTGACCTTTGAGGAGAAGGAGGGGGCAGGCAGGTGTGCTGAGATATGCTCTGTCTGCATGGGGTTGGGGATGACGTGTATGTAACTACATGAAGATATATGCACTTACTGTACATCCATTATACTTTCATTAAAAATTAAAGGTTATACTGAGAAAGGTTACACTGCTTTACTTAAGCAATTAGGTTAATCTGTGCAAAGTATGTAGTGTGCATGTCTGTGTGTGGGGGGAGGTGTGCAAGCCTTAATTAGCTCTATGAACTGAAGGTTTAGTAACTTAACCAGTTACTTGCTCAATTTCCTTAAGTGTAAAATGTTAATAATAATATCTGCTCATAGGATTGTTGAGATGGTGAGAATGGGAGATAGGTATGATGTATATGGAAAAATGAGATATATATGTGTATGTGTGTGCATGCATATTTATGGCTGTGTATGTACACATTTGCACATATGCACACACACATTTTCTATGTGAAAGAAGGAAAGAACATTTACTAGTTGCCCATTAATTCCATTCACTCAAGTATGTACTGAATTCACATAAGAGGTTGCTCGGCTAGGTGCTCTTGTACAGGCTGGTTATAGTGGTGAACCGGACAGGCCGGCCCTGCCCTCGGAGTGTGCGCACTCTCCCTGGGGGACCGGACAGGCGCCCCGCCCTCGGAGTGTGCGCACTCTCCCTGGGGAACCTGACAGGCGGCCCCGCCCTCGGAGTGTGCGCACTCTCCCTGGGGGACCGGACAGGTGCCCCGCCCTCGCAGTGTGCGCACTCTCCCTGGGGAACCTGACAGGCGGCCCCGCCCTCGCAGTGTGCGCACTCTCCCTGGGGAACCGGACAGGCGGCCCCGCCCTCGCAGTGTGCGCACTCTCCCTGGGGGACCGGACAGGCGGCCCCGCCCTCGCAGTGTGCGCACTCTCCCTGGGGAACCGGACAGGCGGCCCCGCCCTCGCAGTGTGCGCACTCTCCCTGGGGAACCAGACAGGCGCCCCGCCCTCGCAGTGTGCGCACTCTCCCTGGGGAACCGGACAGGCGCCCCGCCCTCGCAGTGTGCGCACTCTCCCTGGGGAAGCGGACAGGCGCCCCGCCCTCAGAGTGTGCGCACTCTCCCTGGGGAAGTGGACAGGCGGCCCTGCCCTCGCAGTGTGCGCACTCTCCCTGGGGAACCAGACAGGCGCCCCGCCCTCGCAGTGTGCGCACTCTCCCTGGGGAAGTGGACAGGCGGTCCCGCCCTCGCAGTGTGCGCACTCTCCCTGGGGAAGTGGACAGGCGGCCCTGCCCTCGCAGTGTGCGCACTCTCCCTGGGGAACCGGACAGGCGGCCCCGCCCTCGGAGTGTGCGCACTCTCCCTGGGGAACCGGACAGGCGGCCCCGCCCTCGGAGTGTGCGCACTCTCCCTGGGGAACCGGACAGGCGGCCCCGCCCTCGGAGTGTGCGCACTCTCCCTGGGGAAGTGGACAGGCGGCCCCGCCCTCGCAGTGTGCGCACTCTCCCTGGGGGACCGGACAGGCGGCCCCGCCCTCGGAGTGTGCGCACTCTCCCTGGGGAACCGGACAGGCGCCCCGCCCTCGGAGTGTGCGCACTCTCCCTGGGGGACCGGACAGGCGGCCCCGCCCTCGCAGTGTGCGCACTCTCACCGTGGAGAACAGGAGATGAAAGACGCGGACTATGGCAGGTAAACAAGGTACTTGTGCTCGGTGAAGAACAGGTGACAGGAGACTGAAGAACTGCAGGTGCGAGGGGCAGGGCTAATCCGAGTGATGGAGTCAGAGGCATCCTCTCTGAGGAGGTGACAGGAGCTGGGGCCTGAAGGATGGAGTGGGCTCACCCGGGAGGTCGTGGAGAAGCGTGTGTGAGCAGAGGGAACAGTGCAGAGTCCTCAGATGGGAGAGTGCAGAGGGCGTGGGTTCAGAACCGGGCCAGAGCCAGAGAACAGAATCGGGTGGGGTTGGAGAGTCAGCAGAAGCACAGCCTTGTCGGCCAAGGGGAGAAGTGTGATTTTATTCTAAACCCACCTGAAACTGGCATCCGGGCGTGAGAGATCTTGCTTAGTGTTTTAAATCTATCACTCTGCCTCCCTAAATAGCTTCAAATATATTATCTCTATACCGAGCTAGACGTTTATGCTCTTAAATCAGTAGAACTAGAACTCTTTTGGAGGAGAGGACGGAATTTATGTGTTAAATGTTATTTTATTTTATTTTATTTCCGGTTATGGGCAGAGTAGAAAAGGTAGTGGATGTGTTACCAGGGGGCCAGGTTCCATCAGGGCCGCCTGGCTTGCACTGTGCTTGGGAAGAGGGTTCTTCTCGTGCCTCTGAGGAGGGAGCAGGAAGACGTGGGAGCTGGTGACGTGGCGTGATGTGACCGGTGGAAAAGGTGTGGTGTGAAACAGAAGTTCCAAGAATGAAATGTCTAATATTTAATATGAAGTGTGGTTTATTATTATGCTATAAATACTTCTCTTCTACTCCCTCCAAATCAGTGAGGTCTACCATTCTCATGAACCTTTCATGGCTTGGAAGTTCGTGGAATTTAAGAAGAGGCTGGTGGTCATACTGAGATGACATGGTCTAGGGAGTCAGGTTCATGGGCCAAGAGTGGCCCTTAGACTGTGAGTCCCAACAGCTCCCAGGGAGTCTCAGCACTTGTGATGACGGCTTTGGCCTGGCACAGAGTGCAGGATAGCAGATAGGACAATCCTGTCTCAACTTCAAGGGTCGAAAACCCGCATAACTTGTGTGTTACCCCTTATGTTAGTCAAACTATTGGATAATATGTTTCTATTGACCTGCTAGACAATTCCTTAGAGTCTGGTGGAGGACATCATATCCTAGGGACCAGTGTCATCAGATGCCTTTTCTAGAACTCTCTTTCTAGTATCAGCATTCCTGGGAAGCTTGACAAGCGGTCACTCTGGGCAAAGTGAGGAAGGTGTGACCAAGGCGTGCTGGGGACCCTGTGACAGGAGCAGGAGCAGAGGCGAGATGTGTGTGCCCCCGAGTCAGCACCTCTCCTAGGTGCAGCTGCAGAAACAGGCGCGGCCAGCTTCCTGAGCCCTTGCTCCTGTCTCCCAGTCGCTGCTCCTCCGGGTTACCCAGGCTTTCTCCGGGTAGGACACCGTGCGCCCCACCGAACTGGCATTCACGACGCATGGTCACATTTCCCCGCCCGGAGAGTATCTCTCGCGTAGACCGGCTAGAGTCGCTGTAGACCCGCACTTTCCACTCACATTTAGACGTTCGAGGCCCAGATCCCACACGGACCTTGGCAAGTTATGGAACTTGGCTCTTTGTCTCAGTTTTCTCATCTGAAACGTGGGGGTAATTATAGTTCACGACGACATGATGTAATCTTTGTAAAGATTACATCAAAATATATATTTACTTAAATATAAATATGTTGAAAATTATTTTATGTATAAAATATGTATATATATTACAACGTATATAGTAAATCACTTACTATATATTTGTAGAATTAAAATGGTTACCTCTTAAGATTGTTGTAAAGAATAAATGAAAATACATATATTCATCTATATATTTACTTTCTAAGTGATTATTTTTTATCTTTAATTAATTAATTTATTTTTTGTTACAGATGTTTCTCCTTTTTCCCCCACTGATTCCCCCCTCCTCCTTCCTCCCCGAGCTGTTCCAGATTTGTTGTCCATGTCCACTGTTCATGCACACATGCATATAAGTTCTGTGGTTTATCTCTCCCCCACCACCCCCTCTTCTGGGGATTGTCAGTTTGTACCCCACTTCCACGTCTGTGGGACTACCCCATTACTCAGACTGTTATGTTCATTATATTCCACAAATAAGTAGATCATGTGATACTTGTCTTTCTCTGTTTGGCTTGTTTCGCTTAGGATAATACTCTCCAGGTCCCTCCATGTTGTCTCAAAGGATAAGAGATCTTTCTTTTTTACAGCTGCATAGTACTCCATTGTGTATATGTACCACAGCTTTTTTATCCATTCGTCTTCTGATGGACACTTGGGCTGTTTCCAGATCTTAGCTATTGTAAATAGTGCTGCTACGAACATGGGGGTACAACTTTCTAAGTGATTATATATAAAATGGGTATAATCACTTAGTTTCTATATGGATAATACATATAGATCATATATATATACACACACACACACACACACAAATGTATACACATATACACATATCACTTAGAAGGTTGTTACCTGGGTAAATATTTTGTAAGTTTATACAATCAATTGTTATTACTTATACACTATGATATACTGGGTGGCTACAACAGGTTGCTATATATACACAATTTTTTTGTAGCTAGAATTCAGAGGGTACCCCATTTTCCTCATTTTCACTTCTGGGGGGTTAGGGATGAGGGTGTGTAAGACAGAGGTGAGCCTCGGCCTCGCTTCTCTTGTACGCGCAGCAGAGATTCGTTCTGCAGTCTGAGAAGGAGAGGTGTCGGGAAGGCTGCCTGTGAGCCACTCTAAGTGCAACAGAAAACACTTCCCGTCACTGAATAGGCAAAAGAAAAGAGAAAAGGAGTGTGCCCGTCTCCCACGTGCCAGCTCCGGGAGGGGAGGGAGGAGGAGGAGAGCAAACATGGCCGGGCTGCAATAGAGGGGCCTGTGTGAGCCTGCGTGGGGGTGCGCGGCAAACACTGCGTCTTATTGAGCGAGTTTACTAGGCTCCGGGGGCCCCCAAATTGGGGTTAGAACACAGTTTAAAAAGGGAGAGAAAATGAAACTCTGATAGACTTTGGAGAGGGGATTATTTTTTGCTTCGAATTTCATTTGAAAGGACTGAAAGACAGGGTCCAGAAACCCTGGGTTTTGGCTGATGAAAAAACAATCAAATGAAACATTTATTTTCACTAATTTAAAGGGACTTCCATGACCCCGAAGCCGAGAAGGAGGCAAGCAAGGCCCAAGGCGGAGGAAGAACGCGGAACCCGCCTTCGAGAGGAGGCCCCGCCACTTAGCTGAGGGCCCCCGGAAGGAGTTACCGTCCACACGGGCAGAAGCGGCACTGCCCGTTGGGTAAGGCCACACCCAGAAAGGAGTGGGCATTTTCGCTGCCCATCACCCAGTGAGTGAAGGTCTGAATGCTAAGAATTGAAACCCAGCAGCCTGGGAATCAGAAGGCCAGAGAATGCCTCTTGGCCCCATGTGTCCGCACTGAGGCCTCGACGGGGTCCTGGGGGTGCCTTAAAACAAGCCTTGGCCACAGGAGCAATGTGGGAACCGCCCTGTAAGTGACTCCAAACAAGAGAAAGTGCACCCTGTGGGACAACTAGGCAGTGTGAGGTTCTCTGTGTGTTCACTTCCTCTCCACAGTACCTCTGGGCACCGCGCCGTGCTGCCGCGATCCACCACGAGGCCGCCAGCTCCCGGGTGTGCAAGCTGTGCGTGGGCGCCTCTAAGTGCTCGGCCCACTGTCCGGGGTGGCACACGGTGCTGCCATCTTCAAATTCTCAATAATTTTAAACGGGGGGCTCCGCAAATGATGTAGAGGATGCGCTCACTTCCCCGCTGCCAGAAGTGTGGGCTCATGAGAGCTAGCAGCTGAGCCCTTGACCTTGTCTGAAGAGAGCGCCTTGCCCTAGGTTAGACCCTCCTTGGGCCAGTGGAATGCAGGGTGGACTTAACAGTACGAAGACCCAGCCCCTCTGCTCCAACAGGGACAGCTGGCCAGAGCCATGCTTTCTCCGGAGCTCCTCGTAGGTCAGGCTGAACTCTGCTGCGAGTTCCTCCCTGTTCAGCACCGCCCTCTGCCCAGCTCCGCTTTCCTCGCTGCGTGTGCGGTGGTGTTCACGGGAGGCCTCCCCACGGGCCTCGTGTGCGCAAAGCTCCATCCCGGACTCCGGCTCCGGGAAGCAGGAGCTACGACACCGAGCTTTGCGGCAGGGCTGGCCTATGTGTCCCATCCTCGCCTCAGGTGGGCTTCAGGGGATCAGAGGGAACCTTGGTCCACATGTGGACCAGGAAGCTCGCTTGGTGGCAGCAGCAGTAATCAGTGAAAAGTCCCCCAGGGTAAGGAAGAGAAAATGGGGTCAGAGAGGTTAATGAGTTGCCCCCCAAGGCCACACAGATGGTAGGAGTCTTAGCCAGGATTCCAACTTCGGCTTCCTGACCCCTAATTAGATTCCATTACAATACGTTGTCACACTTCTTAATCCCACAGGGAGCTTGGCAGTACCAATTTAGCGCCACACATAAAGAGTTAGGTGCATTTTTTCCTCCTTTGAACTTCCAAAATACTTTATTGGTACCTTGCTGGTGGCTGTGGTGTATTACTCTTCTCTAACCTAGAAACTACCCTTTCCTCAAGATTCAGACCAAGCTGCGGAACCTCAGCACAGTTAGTGAGAAGCTCTCCGGGGACCTCGTCGTTATCATCCGGCTGCCGGTCTCCAGGCAGGACCTTGGCTCGGGGGCTCCTTCGGGCCCACTCTGACCTGGGCTTGCTCTTCCCTTAAGTGTCTTCAGTGGGATGCAGCAGGGTCACTAGGTCTCAGGCTCAGAGCTCCCCCGCCAGCATTTGAACCCTGGCTTCACCGGCGACCTGTGCCAGCGCAGCTAAGCCCCTTCATCTCGCTCACTCAGTTTTCTCGCCTGTGAAATGGGCATGGTACCGGCATGTGATTAAAGCAGTGATCATACACGAAATTAGGACGCGACGGGAACAGGCGCTCGTTACTGTGATGGGCACGATGGCCCCTTTGCCGAGGTGAACACGCGGCCGTGACTGGAATACCCCAGCAGATGCTCTGAGGAAGGTTCTCCCCGCGCCCGAGAGCAGAGCCGTTCTGTGTAACCGCTGTGAAACACCGGTGGAAGGCAAAGGAGCAATTACCAGTCATTCGTACGGGAAAATTTTGAGCGTTCCCAGACCCCCAGAATAACCTACCAAATCAAACCAAATAACACAGGAACGCTGAAATCACACCGACGCCCAGGGCAGGCAGAGCCCCTCCCGGCCTGCGCCCCTCCCAGCTCTCTGCGAGGCGTTGCCGAACGCTCCTGCTGCTCTTTGCCTCTTTTTGAAAAGCGAAAATCGTCCAGATTTTGTTCCTTTAGCAAAAACAGATACGAGTGCAGGTCTTCTGTAAAAGCAGCGTGGCCTCACGTGAACTTTCTAGAGCGGGGAATGCCTGTGGACCGCGCCCGAGCTGCTGCAGCGCAGGGGGGCGGCGTCACGCTGCTCCGCAGAGCAAAGGTGACGTCGTGCATTTGCCTGTCAGGTGCCTGGCTCTCTAGGGCCCGCGTTCTTGCACCGGCCCAGCCTGCCCAGCCCAGCCACAGGGCCCTCTTCGTCACCCCAGTGCAGAGCAGAACATGGCCCAGCCTCCCGCGGCTCGGCCGGCGTCTCCCCACAGCCCGCCAGGATGCGCGCGGACCAGCGGCAGCTGAGAAATGAGTGGTTAGTTGTGATGACAGCCCCAACCACAATGCTGTCCAGAAGCCCTCGCTGGAGGGGCCCATGGGAGCAGGAGAGAAGCCCCACAATCTCCTTTTAATTTGTGCCGCACCAGGGAAGGGCAGAGCGGCTCCCACACGAGTGAGGTCCCTCTGCGCACACCCACAGCCCTTCGACAGCGTTCACTCCGGAGGACGCTGGCCACGATTCCAGGAGCAGTGATTAATAGTAACAGGTTGGAATGCTTAAGAGCCGGCTGCACACCCTGCAGATCAAAATCCAGGGCCTGCAGCAGGGAATAAATTATATTCCGCAGCAGTGTCTGCCCTCTGCCGTGTTCTGGCCAAGATGACGCGGTCGAGAAGCCGTGATTTCACGGTCGTATAACTGCCGTTGACTTAGCTGGAATTGTGTGTCAGGCGCCATGCTAGAGTCGGCACGGAAAACTTCTGGAATTCTAACACTTGTCTTATGAGGCGTGTAATGTTATCTTTTTTTACTGATGAGGAAATTGCTCTATGAGGTTCAATAACTTGCCCCATGGCCCACATTTCCTGGTGGAGCTGGAACGTGAGCCTGACTCCAATCTCGTGCTTGTAACCACTGCATGAACTCGCCTCCTGACAGCCCGCACCCGGGGGCCTGGTCCCTCAAGCTGACCTGTGCTTCAGCGTCCAACCTCTGGTCTCAAGAGCCAGAATTTTCTCCTTCATACTCCATTATATACTTCAAAAAATATCACAGATCTTAATATACTGTAGTGTAATCACTTGTTATGTCCTGGGCTGTGCACTGTAGCTTGAGCTGTCTAAGAGCAGGGGCCAGGTTGCTCTAACAGGTTATGTCCCGAAGTCTGCTGCACACAACAGACAGGAATGAATGAATGAACACAGAACCTCCTGACTCCCAATCTAGTGGTTCACGCACCATTTTCTATGGGCCAGCCTCTTTATGTAACACTTGAATAGTTTTTCTCTTGGGATTTTTAACAAATTAAACTAGAATTCCCATTCTCTTATAATGTTTAGGACTAATAAAAATTGAGTTCTCACAAGACTCTAACCAAGGTTTCCAAACAAACAAAAAGCATCTCTCTCTCTCTCTCTCTCTTTTCATTTTCTGAGATGCATGCAACTCTCTCTTATAGTGCAATTGGCAGAAAGAAAAAAAAAATGGTGGTGAATCTCTCAGGCTATTTGAAAATACTGGCAGAGTTTCATCCTCGTAAATGATTTCAAGTTGGACACACAACTCTAGAACTGACATTCTCAGTGGCTTATACAAGTAAGGGTGGTTTTCCCAGAATGACTACTACAGTCCTGTACTGAACTGAGTGTAGGAGCTTGGGGGCTGCTCCTACGTATCCCTGAAAGCCACTTCAGTCTGTTGGGTGTGTGTCTCTTTTTTTTTTGTGGTACATGCCCCTAGCGGGAACCACACCCAGGAGTCTCTGGTCTGCAGGCTGACGCTCAACCGCTGAGCCAAACTGGCCAGGGTGGGTATGTCTCTTTATATCTTGTTTTTTTCCTGATCATTTTCATATAATTGAACTCGAAGAATTCAGTTAATGTTGTGTACTGTGCTCTTCGATTAACATTGTAATATAAGCACTTTCCAGGGTGCTGTAAAGTGTTGGGGGCCTCAAACTTAGTGGTTCCTAATATTTTCAAGTGATTGTATCATGATTTATTTAGCTCTTCTCCTATTGTAGGGCATTTATGTTGTAACCAATGTTATGGTCTTATGAAATAGCAATGTGACAAGTCCCCCCAAGGAGAGTGCTGTCTTTGAGCTCCCTCTCTCCTCAGGGTCAGTTCCAGCAGCCTACCATTTATTCTTCATAACTGGATTTGTGGGCAAGAGATGAGCTCACCAGGCAAGAAAAGAAAGCTATCTCACTAGCTACTGAACACTCTGAAGATTATTATTCAGCTGAGATATATGCCCTATTTCAGGGAAAACACTGCACTTTATTTTAATCTTCATTTTCTAATATATTTCTATTCAAAAGCAGTACTCATTGTAAAGAGTGAATATATATATATATACATATATATATATATAGAGAGAGAGAGAGAGAGAGAGAGAGAGAGAGAGAGAGTCAGAGACTACCTTTTACCCAGTCCTTCTATTTGACGGCAGATTTTAACACCTTGGTGTATGTCCTTTGACACCTTTCTCCACACCCATACAAATGAACACATGCTTATAGACACATTTTTTAAAACACATAGGTTCATGTGTAGCACACTGTGTTCTAGATAACTTATTTTTTTGCACTAGTAATATGCCATGGAAATCCTGTTAGGTCAATAAGTAAAGAGAATGAAATGAATGTGAGAAATGAAGAATATTCCATTGTCAGGATATGCTGCTGTTTTATTCTGCTATTTTTTAAGTAATAGAAATTTATTTTTTCAAACCTCTTATATATTGGTCATTTAACATTGGACTAATATTCTACTTTCAAACAAACAAAATTCCTAACAAGCTGTTAGAAAAAGTTCAGGCGAGTTGTCTATTACTAGAATCGTCCTCCTTATTCTCGGATCTTCTGAGCAACCCCCAGTTTTTTCGTGGCGTGTACGTGCCTCCTTCCCTGGGACGGTGCTGTCCGTGTCTGAACACGCCATGGAGTGCGGAGCTGGCGTTCCCAGGCTTTGGTACAATGTATGCGGCAAAACAGCAAATAGTTATTGAGTATCCACTGTGGCCCTGTAGCAGATTCCGGTGGGAAACCGAATTTTAAAGAAATATAGCAGAGATGTTGGGCCGGTAAGAAACCGGTCTCTAGGGTTATACAGTGTTACCTCGGTTCTCGAACGCCTCGGTTTTCGACCAAATCGGTATTCGACCAGGAGATTCGAGAAACTTTTGTCTCGGAATCCGAACAAATATTTGGAACTCGAACTTCCGAGTTGAGCCGAGTTGAGCCGAATGGCGTTCATTCGGCCCAGCGCGCCTTGCTCGCGTCATCAGTGTGAGTGCAGAGAGAGTCACGCTTTGTGGAGTCACGCTTTCCTATTGGGTTTCATTGCTTCGGTTCTCGAACAATTCGGTTCTCGACCGTCCTCCTGGAACGAATTATGTTCGAGAACCGAGGTATCACTGTATAGTAAACTAGTTTGAGGAAACAGGCCGAAGGATACTAACTGGATATAAAGCACTGCCCGGTAACCACGCCTCAAGGACCCTGTGGGCACGCAGAGAGGGGCCTCTGCACAGATGGCCCGGGCACAGGCGTGCTAAGTGGAAGGATGAGGATGGGAGTGGGGAGCCCCAAGCCCTCCCTCCGAGTGCCAGTCACATTGTCTGGAGTTATTTAAATCTGAGGACAGAGAGTCGTGCACATTGGATAGTGTTCAAAGGGCCATGATGAGGCGGGGGCAGCAGGCCGGAGAGAGACTGTCTCTGGAGCCCGCGGTGTCCTGCGCATGTCCCAGCAGTAGCGCCAGCTCCGTGTCGTCCCTGGTGTGCAAGAGCAGGGCGCCTGGGTTCAGTTCCACGACTCCCCGGGCCACCTGCTCGGCATCCAGGCACCAGCGCAGGCCAGGCTGGCGCGTGCTGGGCCCCTCGGAGAACGAGGCCGAGGCCCCCGCAGCGGGTTCTCCGGGGAGGACGGGGGCAGTTCACCAGAACTCTGCACAGACACGGGCGATGGGCTGGAAGTCCCGCGCGGGAGTCCGGAGGGGATGGCGAGACGGCCCACCGAGGCAGGCTCTCCCTCCATGCCGGGGCCCCACACACACCTCTGTGGGGAAACCCTCGGAGCAGAGGGAGCAGGAGCACAGCAGGCTGCCTGCGGGGCGGGACAGGGTGGGGCGGGGGTGGTGTGAGGAGGGCAGAGGAGATCAGATGGGAGAGGGGGGTTTTACCTGAACTACAGTGAGATCCAGGAGAGGGTTCTGAGCAGCGAGTGACGCAATCCAATTTAAACAGAAATCGCCCTGCGGCTGCTACATGGGAAGCATCCCGGGGAGGGGGGAGTAGCTGGATGCGGAGGGAGTAGCTGGGAAGCCATGCTATTGACCAGGTAAAGATGATGGTGGCCGCAGCCCGCGTGGTGGCAGGAGAGATGAGTCCTGACCTCTCCGCTTTGAAGCAATGAGCCCCCTCCAGGCAAGCGACTTGACCCCTCAAAGCCCGAGTGTGCTCATCTGTGAAATGGGGACAGTAACAGGCTTTCTGGGGCTGGTGGGGGCACTCGGCGAGTTCTGTGCTAAGAGTCAGCACAGTGCCTGGCGCCAGGTCCCTGCTGTCCGAGTGCCAGCCGACCACATGCGCTCTGCGTTCTCGCTCCTTGGCCGGACTGGAAACGGAGCAAGTCAGGGTGCTTGCGACAGACGGACGGCGTGCTGAACACCCCACTGCGTGAAAGACGGAACATGGAGAACTAAAAGGAACCAATACAGGGAAATGCACGCGGACTGCTGACGGGCTCCAGGGAGCAAACAAGGGAAGGCGGACGGCCGCCTGTGCAGGCAGCCCCAAACCTGAGAATCCTGTGACGAGGGCCAGAGAGATAGTTGACAGAATGGGGCTTTGTGTTTTTATCCCCCAAGCGGTCTGTGAGTGGGAGAGGCCCTTTATGTCCCTGGTAAACATGAGCCCCACTGCAGGTGTCTGAGTTTATCACGGAGAGGAAATGACTTTTTTTACACCTAATTTAATCTGCAGCTATTCACAGTTTAAAATGTTTAGTAACGGTGACCTTTTTAATGACTAACACGTTGCAGGTGGTCCTGGTGCAGCCAGCAGTTAATGTTTGCCCTCAGAAGGGGGGGGGGGGCGCGGAATTAAATGACCCCTCCATGGCAATTGTCTTTGCATGGGGTTCAAAGGACAGCTGGTTCTGAATGGAGCCACAGTTAAGGATCTGTGAAAAGGATGGGGTCCCTTCTCCCCAAGGGGAGGGCTGCTTTCTTTTTCTCGGTCTTTCTTGGAACCGTGGTACGGGCAGAACATCTCGGGAAGAATTGTGAACCAGACACTGCTGGCTGCCCAGCTTGTCCCTGAGAGTGTTTTCTTTTTCGAAGGACAGATGGGTCTATGAGAATTCAATGGTCCAGAATGGATAGGGAATTGTTTGGGTGGCTGACCATTGGCTGGATTCCTGGGCTTTTCACACTTCTTGTCATGAGGCTGTGTGGCCGCAGAGGGTCTCGGTGAAATCTTCAATCCCATGCGGATGAAGGCGGCCGAGACGAGAGGAAGTAAGGGACCCAGCGGTAGAGCAGATCTAGTGCCCCCTGCAGGTGTCTTGACAACACCTTGTCCGCTACATCCTATGGACCCCCTGAGGGCTTTCGTCTGAATGCACTCCCGAGCGGGTGGTGTGCTGGGCTGCTCCCTGAGCCAGCAGGTTTGTGCAGGGCCCATTCCTCGTCTGGAGTCACCACCAGCCCTTTGCATGGCTGCTCCGTGGACACCACAGCGTCCACACCCCTGAGCGTGTACCTGGCGTTCAGGCCGGTGCGGCCGACACCCTGGCAGCACACCACTCGGTACTCGGTGGCCCGCTGCGGCAGCACATGACTCAGTGTCCTGCTCTGCCAGCAGTCCTGCCCGGGCAGCTGGGCGGGGTGTGCCTGTATGGGGCGCTCTTTAACAGCTCGGAGCAGTGTGCTCCGTCGTCCCAGCCCCCCTTCCCCTCTGCACATCCCCTTCCCACGGGGTGCTCTGGGGGGATGCACGTCCCCCCACTTCCCATTCTGGGGGGAGAAACGGCAGCAGGAGCCAGGAAAGCCACTGCCTGTCCAGGGACAGCTGCTTCTCGGCTCAGCCCACGGGTACCTGCTTCTGTCCACGGCCGGCTCTGAGTCCTGGGCCTCAGACGGCGCCTGCCGTGTGCAGCGGCCAGCTCAGCTGATTTCACTTTGAAGTCACTGACCCCCCTCACGTGTGTCTGTGTCAGATGTCTGAGGTCTGTGTTCTCCAAACGGACTCAGGCTTCGCTGTCTTCCGAGGTTTCTGGGACCATCACAGTGCTCGTAGCTGAAGCCTTGTTACTTACACCAAGGAAAAGTGGGGAGAATATGGACAGTCCGAGGCCTGTTGCTGCAGGAGATGTTTCAGGGCAGTTCTGATGAGATGCCAGTCGGTTCTGAGGACACTGCGCGGCCCTCGATTCCTTCGTTACGTGCCGAGGACTAACCCACTCGGTGTCACCCACTAGGCCCCAAGCTCACTCTGTCTCACAGGTTTGCTTGCACCTCTTTCCTGATCTTTCGCTCAGTCAGTGGTAGTTAGAAATCATTAGAGTCTAAAACTGGGGTGAGATGAGGGTTGTGCCACTCAGAAAAATCTCCTAAAAGTCATTGAATTCTGCATTCGAAATGCATAGGAAAAATGTCCACTTCAGAAAGTTATTTGAACTATAGACAGTTATGATTTGTGCATTTCTTTTCTTTGTGTTTGTTATGCTTCAATAAGAGCTTCTAAAATGAAAATGTGACTGTAAAAATGCAAAGCATTGGAAAACTCAAATCTATATGTTACTTCTAGATTTATAGAGCATCTCTTCCAGAGCCTGAACGTTATACCAGAATATTTAAGCTATTATTTGTATAACAGATCAGTAGATTTTAAATAATATGATAAAATAAAATCATATGTTTCAAAATGTATGGAATTAAGTGTTTTCACCTAGTGCTTCTAATGGCTGCATTAGGGATCTGTGTACTTGGTGTCATTTATTCCCATTTAAAATGATGTGTGGAGAGAAACGTACGCACGTTTGAGTTCTCTCTCCTTCTCCCAGCATGTTCTCACCCTGAAACTTTTTCAGAGCTCAAGCTCAGTTAAAGTTGCTACCTATATTAATGTGAGTACTTTATTGTCCTGAAATTACAGCTTTTGAAGTTTCTTCCTTTCTGAAACAAAAAAGAAAAGCCACGGCTGACATCAAAGAGGAGGTGTTCTCCTCACTAGCAATTATGGTTCCCTAATGTTACTCAGTATCCACCCAGCCGCAGACTGCCTTTGCTTTTTGTAACATGTACTTATTTTGATCAACACCTTTAGAAAAAGTACCGAAAAGGACCCAACTACCTATAAAATTCTCGCTGGATTCTTCCTGGTGGTGGTTGTTGTGAATCAAAATACTCCTTTAATAATGCATTCTGCCCTATATGATTGTGGGTGTTTTTTTCTTTTAAAGAAAACATTTAATTACTATTGGAGAGTTGTAACTGTTAGCTGTGAGTTACCAGATGTGGAACCAGACACAAGGGTGAGATTTTACAACAGCACAGCTGCTTACGACCAAATCTGGTTTAGGACACCGTTGATGGATTTAAAAACATTACATTTATATTAAAAATAGCAGGGCCTCATATGCAGCCCAGCTGAAGGTCTTCTTGGCAAACTTGTTAAAATCAGAACGAGTCCCCCAATCAAAGTCCAAAAGCAGCCTGCATGCGCTGGCCAATGACATGTGGTGTCACTCCCTGCCCACCCCACCGCCACCCAAACATCTCAGAGACACATGTGTCTGGGCCTTTTGTCCGAATTCTAAATTAAACGTCCAGTTCTTTTCATTTGTATCTTATGTGCACTCCGCGCCGGAGTGGAAAGGCTTAGAGGCAGCAGCAGTGTGTGCAAGCGTGGAAACCTCCGCTTGCTGCACTGAGGTTTGAGACAAAGGTGTGGTTTTGTCCCCTGCCTGCCCCCACCCCTGGCATCGGAGTTTTTACAGCATAGGAAGAAAGCAGCTCGCCAAAGCTTACTTTTCCTTCCTCCCCCCACGCTGCCCCATGAGTTCTTGAATCTGCAGCTATTATTCTGGCCAAACTGTCGCCATGCTTAGCGGACCGTGCAGAGCCAGGCGGGACAGCTGAAATAACTGGGAGACGTCGGGGACACTGAGCCCACACCCCGCTTTCACGAGAGCCGCCTTGGCCTTGCCTCCTCTGTTTCTGCCAGTATTTTAACAAGGGTTTTGAGAGTTTCCAAAAATGCACCCTGCGAAAGAGCCTTCCTGTCTTCAGCCAGGCCAGTGGGAAGGCCTGGAAAGTCCAGGCCACGTCTGCAAGGCCGAGGCCCCGGGAAGGGCTCTCAGTGCCGGGGCGCGTCCGAGCTGCACTCAGGTTCGGCAGCTGGGTGTCCAGTGAAGGGTCAGCCACGTCCTTCTCTCCAGACCCTTTACCCACTCACCCACGCACCCCCTCTCACGGTCAGGTCATGGGTTCTCTGAGTCTCCCACACATTGTTCGGCACCTGCCTTGTCACTTCCGAATGGATCTAGGGGACCCTCCCGTGTCAGAACACACAGCGTCCTCATTCTCTGTAAGGTGATCAAATGAGCTTTGTGCTACTGCACGAGATGCCAACACTGACCATCCTGATTCAGGTGTCTTTGCTCGTACCTGTAAATACAGCTGGAGGCTAAGCTCCTAGAAATGGAGCTGCTGGCTCAAATGGTTTATGTATGCATCTTTATTTCTGTTTTGTTTTTTGTTAATCCTTGCCCGAGGATATTTTTCCATTGATTTTTAGATAGAGAGGAAGGGAGGGTGGGACAGAGAAAAACATGAATGTGAGAGAGACACATTAGTTGCCTCCCACACAACCCTGATGGGTGCCAGGGATTGAACATGCCCTTAACTTGGAATTGAACCCGTGACCCTTTGGTTCACAGGCTGATGCTCTAACTGCTGAGTCAAACCAGCCAGGGCAATGTATGCATCTTAAAAAAAAAAAAAGCACATGAGCCCAGCTGGTGTGATTCTGTGGACTGAGTGGCGTCCCATGGACTGAGAGGTCCCAGTTCGATTCCTGGTCAGGGCACATGCCCAGGTTGTGTGCTCGATCCCCAGTAGAGGGTGTCCAGGAGGCAGGAGATCAATGCTTCTCTCTCACGTCAATGTTTCTCTCTCTCTCTCTAAAAAGTCAATTAAAACATATTTTTTAAACACACACACATGAATCCCCCTGGCTGGGTGGCTCAGTTGGTTGGTGCATCATCCCATACACCAAGAGATTGCAGGTTTGATTCCTGGTCAGGACACATACATAGGTTGTGGGTTCTATCCAGGGTCAGGGTGGGTACTGATTGATATTTCTCTCTCCCATTGATGTTTTTCTCTCTCTCTCTGTCTCTTCCTTCCTCTCTCTTTAAAATCAATAAACATCCTCGGCTGAGGATTAAAAAAAAAATACCTGAAGCAATGCACGTGTGTGCCTGTTTTCTTACACTCCTGGTTGATTTGGTTTTAAATCGACAGGTCCAAGATGAGAAGCCCCCACTTCACACAAACTGTGCTCCCCGCCACGTGAAGCGCTGTCCCCATCAGGGTATGTCCTGCACACACTCATGCACACCCTGTCTCACTCACCCTCGTTCTTATGTGGGGAGGTCTTCATGTAGTGTGTGTGAGGTGTCTGGTCCTGGTGTCAGCCAAGGACACAGAGCCTGCATTTACATGGTTTAGATTAACGTCACCATAGGTTGCAAATACATCCTATTCCGGGGATGCCTTTCAGGCCCCTACAGTTCCTGCCTGCTCCCATAGATTCTGAATGTGCTCCCCCCCTCCCCTCCTCATCCTGCAGCCCCAACGCCCCGGCGTCGTGGGCACCCTGGGGGGCAGCACTGTGCTCTGGACAGGCAAACAGCAGCCGAGTCCACCTTTGCTCAAAGTTCGGTTCAACATGCGACGTGGAAAGACAACGTCAAGTCCCTGGTGGTGGGTAGGCAGGCAGAGGCTTTGAAAGGCCCTGCTACCGGCAGCCTGTGCTCCATTCAGTTCACTATGACCGTCCTGGGTAAAGTCCTTTACGGTCAGGAAGCTTAGAGGAGGCGGTGACGGGGCGGGGAGGCTGAGTTAGGGGGAAACAGTAGATTTCATTTTGATACAAAGACAAACCCTTCATGTATGTCTAGCTATTAGGATCGGATTCGCAGGGGGTGGGATCTGCAGATAGGTATGTAGTGGCGTGAACTTGAGGAAGTTATTGTCCCTCTCTGAGCCTCAGTTTCCCCACCTGTACAATGTGTGGGTTTGATCAGATCAGCGGTTCTCAAAGTGGGTTCCATGGCAGGCCCTTCGTTTGCCTGCCCGACAGCGTTCGGTCTGTTGGCCTCTGCTGCACACGTGCGGATTCAGGAAGGATCTGATGAGAACAGGAAAAAATCAAGATAATTGGGAGGGGCAGGAAGGAGCGCTAGAGCAGGCGTGAGGCAGGGAGGAAGAGAGCAGACAGGGAAGAGAGGAGGCGGCTGTGCTGGGCGGGGTCGCGGGAGGGTTTGGAAAATGTGTGAACTCCGTGCGGAGCTCTGTGAGCCGGACAGTGCGCTGGACGAAGGGCCCTCTGACCCTCACACTGCCGGGCACTGCCTGGCCCGCGGTAGGTGCACGTGTGTGCGTGCTTAGTGGGTAGACAGTGACCACGAGTACTAGCCTGTGCCGAGCCTGTACTGAGCGGTCTGTGGGCTGCAGCTTTTATGTGCAGTTTGAGTTACAACAGCTCCACCCGTTGGAGGTTGACGCATGTTTCAGAAACCGGGGTGGAAAGAAGTCAGTGTCCGCCCCGTGCACAGGCCCTGGCAGCCCCACGCTGACCCCTGACGCTGGCAGGTGCTGTCCCGTCTTGGAAACACCCGGCTTCTGAGAGACACGACGTCCGACCACGCTGCTCGCTCAGCCTCCGGGAAAGCTGTGCTTGTGGAAGAGAAAGCAAAAACCCGCCCTTCCCCGGAGAAGGAGCCTCGTGTCTGCGCCCACGTTCCTGCGCCCACCGAACGCCGAGCGGCTCCGGGCAGCTCTTCCGCTCCGTCGGGCCTCCCTCGCCGGTGTGAGCAGCCAGGAGACGCCCTGTTCCAAGAAGAACCCGGCTCTCTCCACAGCCTGTCTGGGGACACGGAGTCACGCTGTGCTGCGGGGTCTTCCCAAGCAAGACTTGAGCCTACTGGGGGTGTGGCGGCAGGTAGTCCACCCTGTTCCGTCTGCTGAGATCCCTCGCTCCTCCCAGCACCACCGGCCACCTCGCCTCCTTGCCCTGGGCCTCGGGCTTCTGCAGCCAGGGCTCCAGCGGAGAAGCCTCCCAGCGGGGACGGTTCATTTAGAAAACGCCTCCAAATCGCAGATTCTAAAATAAACGGGAGCGTCTAAAATCAAAGAGCTTGGCGACTTTGCACATGTTCGTGGAGGGGCACCTGGCTTCTCCTAATGCAGGTCCCATAGAATAAAAGCTCCAAACCGGACCCTCTGAGCTGTCCTGTCCATCACTCAGCCTCCTCCCCAGTTTCCCCACTTCCCAGTGGGGAGGTGTGAACATGAACCCGTCAGGGCAGGTGTTTCATGGCTCACCTGGACCTGGAGCAGGAGCAGGGGCACTTCATCCACATGACGGAAGACAGCGCGGGGGAGGAGGAGACAGGGAGCGGCGGACAGAGCGGACCCTGGAGGAGACAGATCTGCCGAGCGAGTGGGATCTGACCAGATGGAGGATGAGGAGGGCGTTTGGGGGATTTTCTGGGTAGATGTCCACAATGCATTCCCTGTATCATCTTCAGGAGGGTTTGCGATGACCGAATCGCTCTCGATATTCTGAATGTCAGACTGCGTTTTTGCGTGTTGTGGTCATGGTCTCAGGCAGTTTCTTTTCCTAAAGAGGCAGTGTAACAGGTCCTTGTCCCCCGGTTCTAGGTTAGCCAGTCCCTGACCTGGTCCCCACTTCTCCAGGACTCTGGACTCACACAGTGGCTTTTGGGTGAGGAAGGTTTGCGTGTCCTGGGATGAGTCAGACTCTCTTTGCTTTTCTTGACTCCTCCCCCCTCACCACAGCGACCTCTTTCCCTCCGTTTTCTAATTAACCCCCTTATGTTTCCCTTTGTCCTCTCTCCCCTCTCTGACTCTTTAGCATTCTAGCGTTACCCCTTTTTTGCGCCTTCCTCCACCTCTTGTCCCCTCCCCGACTCTCCTTTGATTCCTCCTTCCCTTTCCTCCCTCTCCATTTTCGCTCCTTTTTTCCGTGGCTGCGCGTTAGCCCAGGAGCCCACGTGGCAGTGCCTTCGCTCACTGGGGGTGTCAAGGCTGAAGTGGTTAAAAACAGAAAACGGGGTCGTCATCGAGTAAGCATTTGCCATGACAACCCCTCCTCCCCCCACGACGTCTAGAAGTTCAGAGACTTAATCACCTCTGCGTAGCACCAAATCACGTTCCTTCCCCGACACTGTGGCCAGGAAGAAAGTGATCGATGGGTGAGGAAGTGGCTACGAAGTGGAGCGCAGTCTCCGAATCACGAGCAAACACGCGGGCCCGCCACTCACTCGGGCTGCGGGGAGCCACCTGGGCCGGGCAGCTCCTGAAAACGCTGGGCTTCTGGGGGGCCAGCGGAGGGAGAGGGAGCGCGTCAGAGATGTAAGAGCCAGTGGGAATTGGAGGCATGAAGTGGGCCAGCCTGACCGCATGGCCACTGGGCTTTTAACCACACAGAGTAGCAGGGCCCTGCGGTGGGAGAGGGAGACCCCAGGCGAATCCGCGTCTGCCCCTAGGCCTCAGATCAACTCTCAAGCAAGAGTTTGGGATTAGATCATCTCGGATCCCTTTTGTTGTCCTGAGATTGTCTGATGATTAATTGAGATGCTCAGTTCCCACCTAAAATAATGAATGGGCAAGTGTGAAGCTGATCTTGTATTGTTCGCTCAGCCCTGTTCTCCGCTTTGCCCAGCATGCCACCATCCTTGTGCTCAGAAAGCTTGTCTAGTTTGTTTGTGTTTGTTTTTTATTGGGGGGGGGGGCAAGTGGAAGGCTTAAAAGATTAAGAAAAAAATGAATTTTAACTCAGCATTTTTAAAAAAGTGAATGACAGCAGTAGTTACCTTCAGCTAAATGGATTAGAGGAGCTCATTGCTTCCCAGTCAAAATGAGACATGAGACAGGGTCTCTTTGGCCAACTGGGGAGGAGGCTGGGGACTCTCCAGGGTACAGAGTTGTCAGGAACAAAAAGTAAACGTGAAACTATAACAACAAAACAACTTCACAGTCGTCAGGGATGCCTAGGAACTTTAGGAAGGTGAGGGGATTTGTCCCCCGGAGTGGTAGGAGCTGCACCCACAGCTCTGAGCACCATGCATAGCTGTGTTCTCTCTTTAAGGCGAGAGCTCTCCATCCCCGTGTCCTGTTAAAATAGGCGCAACAACAACTTGAGAAGTGCCACTGGCGATGCTGGAAGGTCTCTGATGAACGAACCAAGAGAACATGGACACTGTCAAAACTCCCAGGCAAAACCGGTAAGTCGTTTTCATGGGAAACACAAGCACAGTCCAGAGGAAACTTCAGTTTAGTTTCCTTACCATTTTAAAGTATTTATTGGCTTGTTTACTACTGCATTTTGTGAGCGACTAGACCGTGAGGAAGAGAAGGCCACTTTCCCGAGCAACATGGGACACCATGGGCAGGCTCTGCAGGAGCCCCAGTTCCGACGGCAGCTGTGAGATCCTGAACCCCCCAGCACGCCCCGTACAGGGTTTCTGTGAGTTTGCTTGAGATCAGTCATGCCAGGCGTTTAGAACAGTGCCCGCTTCATTGTGTAGCTGTTTCCTTCTGCTGTTGTAACAAATAACCACACATTCAGTGGCTTCAAACAACCCAGGAGTGTCGTCTTGCCACTCTGCGAGCTAGAATCTGATACTGGGCTGAAATGCTGGCATGGCTGCGTTCCCTTCCTGGTCTGTTCCAGCTTCCAGGGGCCGCCCACGTGCCCTGGCTCACAACCCCTTTCCTCCGTCTTCAGAACAGCAGCCGGCCTCTGCCTGACCACGCTCCCCCGGCGTGTCTGCCTCCGACCGAAGCTGGGAAGGAGGTCTGATCCTCAAGGCCTGTGTGATTAAATGGGGCCACCTGGAATCCAGGCTGTGCACCCTATTCAGGGTCCTTACCTTGGTCACATCTAGAAAGCCCATTAAGGTAACATACTCACAGGTTGCAGGGATTAGGAAGTAGATATCATTTGGGTTTCATCGTTCAGCCTATAACACACAGTACATGCATAGCTCATTTATTATTGTTATGAAATGACTTTCTAGATACCAAAATGGATGAAGTATTACTCAGGGCTACGAAATAATTTAAAGAGGTAGTCTTTCTGAAGGAATATAAGAGTATGTATATTGTAACGTCTAAATTGAAAAGAGAAAGGGTAATGACTTTGACTTTAATTAGAAAACCATGTTACCCATGAAGATACTTTCTGAAGTTAATGAAACAGTGACTAACATTTGCAAAGTCTTATTATATGCCGGCATTATTTTAGGGCATGTTTTGCTTCATATCCCCTATCTTATTTAACACAGCAACCTGTGATGTATGTAAAACCGTCTACTGAGGGCCAATGGCAGAACCAGCTCAAAGAAGCGCAGTTCTTCCCAAGGTCCAGAGAGGAGGAACGGCAAGCTGGGTTGTTTCTGGGCACTGAGGCTCATTTCAAGCTGTGGTCCAGTCTAGTGGTGGACATTAGGGTTTAACCTCTCTGAGTTGAATGGCCCGTCTTTGAGGTCGGGCTCAGACCCGTAGAACAGTATTTCTTCCTGCGTGGGGGACCGGATTATGAACAGCCTCTCAGGAGTGCTCTAGTCATTGTTTGGGGACCAGAGACGAGGCATGGACTCAAGGCCAGTCACCCCCCATATGGGTAAAGCACCGTCACACTCATGAGCACAACCCCTATCCCCAGTGCATACGTCTCCCCCGTGAAATAACTGGGCACCATGCAACCTAGCGCAGCCCTGCCCCAAGCACGCCCACCGAAGTCAGCTCACATTCCAACGTCCCTCCATGAGCAGGAGGCAGAATTGTTTGTGACTTGCTGCTTTCTACAAGGCCATATAAAATTTCACACTTATGATGAATGCCTTTAAACTAGAGTTTCATAACACCATTTAGTGTATTAGAGTCTATTAACCAGCCTGAAAGCATGACCCTCGTTGAGCAGTTATAGACTGTGGCAGCATTTAATCCATACTGGTTGATTTGTATAACATTTATGATCTGAACCAGATCCCTTAATGCCTAAGTGCGTAGCCATTGGCTTGAAATATGAGCAGCTGGAAAGCACACTGGCGGAGCTCCCGTGATGCTGATAGGGGTGCGCGTGCTAACACGTTTCCTAAAGAGCAGACGCATTGGACACAGGGGTGCACGGAAACAGGACGCCCAGTCACAACTGTTCCGTAGGAGACTCCCGGCTGCCAACATTCATCACCTCCTCTCCGTCCTGGTGGGACCCTGATTTCCTCAGTCACCTCGTGTGACTCGCCAGGAGCTGGTCTCGCCGGGGAAGGCTCAGGAACCTTGCATTTCTCCCCGCGACTCTTCTGTTCCAGGTGTGAACTCATGACCTGGGTTGATCCAATCCGAGCGAAGGCTAGGGCTAATGTTCTGTGGTTAAGGGAGAGGTTTCCCTTCTCTCCTGCAAACCTTAAACAAAAAAGTCTGTGGCCCCTGCTAATGGCAGTCAGTCATTGTGTCTGTGCCAAAATCCACCTGGGAAAAAAGTGGTTACACATGTATTATAAAGGATCTGATATTTTACCCCATTTGCAAGCTAAACAATTCATCTGCCACAACGTAATGGATATTGAAGGAAGACACAAGACTGCTGGATCAGAGACAGGGACGTTATTACTCATACACAGCAAACAGCATGGGGATCAGCATATTTGCATCTAATCCCTGGACCAGATTCCCATGGGGCAGCTCAGAGCGGGCCAGGTGATGATATGTGTGTACAGTCGGGTTCCTAAGCTTAGGGAAACCTACATCTTTTCTAATGGACACTGAGCAAGTCTGCCCTCTGCTCCAGTGTCCACTATGCGCACACCCTCGTGAGTGTAGTCTGGAACCAAGCAGTCAGGGCTTTGCTTGCGAGGTGTGTGCACGTCGGAGCCCCGGGCTGAGTGACTCCCCACTGGAAGCTGGTACACAGAAGAGGGCAAAGCCAAGAACATAGCCAAAGAGCAGACCTGGAGCCCAACTTGGGCTCTGGTTGTTGTTGGCTCTACCTCTTGACTTTCTCTTAAAAGAGATAAAAATTCCTTATTTTTCATGGAAGCAGGAGAAAATATTTCTTTGACTCACAGCCAAAGTATAATAGCGAATAAAATAACTAATGGTCTGAATTCTGTAGAGAACAACAGCATTCTTAACTCGTTAAGGAGAACTGATCTTAGCCACTGACACAGGGCATTTTATTACCTTGTATCTATCTTTGAGAGGGATGATTGTCTCGGATCTCTACTTGGATTATTTGACACCTCAATCAAAAATAGTATGATTAAATCCAAAGGGTTATTTTTCTCAGAAGGTGAAGGTGGAGGGCACCTCTGTGATTTCTCAACTTACATCCCTGTGACCAAATCATATAAGATGTTATACAAAAGCCAAGGTATCAGAATCCCTCTGAAAATGGCACTCGACATTCGACATAGGTTCTTCCCGCTGCGTGTGGCTGTCGCCCCAGCAGAGTGCTCAGGCAGCCATCCATGCTGCTTGGAGAAAAGATGTGTCCCTCTCTAAGCATGAGGCTGTAAGGTATTTGGCCATGACGATGTCCCTGAAATAGGATCCGTGACGTTCAGTGAGCAGGAAGAGGCCACTGGGCGGTACATGGCCTCACATCCTAGCAGACTCAAGTGTACACCCCCGGGTGGTCACAGCCTGGAAAGAAGAAGCCAGTGTACCTGCAGCCAGGTACCCCATTCCTGGACCACCCTGCCTACGAAGCCTGATGCATGACTGCGTTTAGTATTCTGTATCATCTACTCGGTAGCACAGTCAGAAAGGACTGCATTGGTGGTGTGTGTGTTCAAGGCCCTAATTTGTTAAGTGTAAACAGTAAAAATACGTTATAATTATAAAAAACTGTTTTAGAATGTATACATTTTTAAATGTAGCTAAAGCCTCAAAAGTCAGAAGGGGGGTGGCCTGTCTGTCTAGAGAGGCCCTGCCTTCTAGTGACGATGTAAAAACCCTTTGTAAACTGCGCAAACCCCTCCATGTGCCACCCATTGTCCGGCTCTCCTGTAACTCAGGCTGCCCGAGGGCACTGGGTGGACACTCGGGTGGCCTCCAGTGTCCTTCGACAGCAAGGCCAGTTCACTGGATGAGAAACCCTCACCTGAGCTTGCCTGTGGCCCTGAACTTCAAGGGACCATTTCAGGGGCACCTCCTTCTTCTCCCCCCCAGGGAACCTGTTCATTGGAGACTCAAAGTCCAAGCACGTCTCTGGGGGAGCCAGGCATTGCCCAGGAGTGGGTGAGCCAGGGGCACTTCGTTCTCTTCCCTCTGCTTACGGCTCATGATGCTCTACGGTCTGCAGTGGTACTGACAGAGCCGGGAGGGGGCAGAGCCTGGAGGGGGGCAGAGCCGGGAGGGGGCAGAGCCGGGAGGGGGCAGAGCCGGGAGGGGTGCAGAGCCGGGAGGGGGGCAGAGCCGGGAGGGGGGCAGAACCGGGAGGGGGCAAGCCGGGAGGGGGGCAGAGCCAGGAGGGGGCAGAGCCAGGAGGGGGGCAGAGCCGGGAGGGGGGCAGAGCCAGGAGGGGGCAGAGCCGGGAGGGGGGCAGAGCCGGGAGGGGGCAGAGCCGGGAGGGGGCAGAGCCGGGAGGGGTGCAGAGCCGGGAGGGGGGCAGAGCCGGGAGGGGGCAGAGCCGGGAGGGGGCAGAGCCAGGAGGGGGCAGAGCCGGGAGGGGGGCAGAGCCGGGAGGGGGCAGAGCCAGGAGGGGGCAGAGCCGGGAGGGGGGCAGGAGGGCGGTCTCCCCGCAGTGAATGAGATGCCCTGGCAGAAGAGCTGTTTCAGGGCATTATTCCTACACACTGCTCATCGGGTAATTTTTTAAATCAGTTCTTAAGAATCCATGTGGTTAAGTCAGACCGCTCTGACTTCGTGTGCGACAGTGTTGTCACTGTTAGAACCGAGATGCAGCTCAGAGAATCTGTCTTTACTTTTGTCTTCTAACCTGAACCCCCCTTCTCCTCCAAGCCTTCCCAGAAAGGACATCTTACACCGGCATTGTACGAACCTCCGGAACAGCAGGTGAACGTGACATGTTGATAGGATTTGCCTCACAGCGCCGTTGCCGGGTGGATTTGCCTTCACGGGGTGGGAGGTACCTCATTTAGAGAAAATGCTTTATTTTGTCATCTAATGTTCCTTTGTTGTCTGAGAAGAGAGGAAAAAGGAGACGGTCAGTGCTCATCACGAGTTAAGTGGCAGCCAGGTTTAGCAGGATATTTTGAATGAGGTTTGGAAAGGGGAGAAGTATCTGAAAGGATTACTATGTAGGGCTTCATGTTGGTGAGGACTCTGAGGCCGCTGCGAGGGGCGTGGGAGAACCAGGAAACCGACCTGGAGTGGACAGCACGGGCAGTGGCACGAAGAGACGTGTGCAATGGGCGAGTGGAAGGAAGTGTGTCCATACCTCACCGAGCCCTGCTTCTGCTCACACTTGCTGTGCGGACTCAGGCCAGCCACTTACCCTCTCTGAACCTACATCACCTACATCATAATATCCCTCTTGCAATTATTAGAAAAGAATGAAATAGAGGAAATGTTCGTTACCTTCGTAAAGGTGTGAGCCATACAAATGTTGGCTCCTGCTTATTCTGTATAATTGCACGGGAGAAGCACCGGAAAGGGGGGTCTCTCGCTCCCCGAGCCTCTCTGGTGACGCCCGAGAGCAGCTGCTTGGGGCTGGGCGACAGGCCGTGGGTGCCTGCAGACAGGCCACCAAAGCGATGCTGCTGACTGTAGAGACCCAAGGGCCGCCCTGCGAGACCCCCTCCTGCCAGCGGGGAGGACGCAAAGCTGGGCACAAACCCCAATGGGGACAACCACGAATTGGGGTGAACGAATGTCCTTGAAACCCAAGCTTATCTTCTGTCCGATCTCTGCTAGTAGAGGCCCTGTGTCCCTTTAAATGGACGGTGCGGCAAGGGGAGGCCGTGGCCACAGAGCACTGGGAGCTGGGGCCGTGCCCAGCGGGTTTCGTCCCAGCGTCGGGAAAGCCGCGAGCCCGGAGGGGGTGCCCACCGCCTGCGTGCTGACGCGGGAGGGACACGGGCCACTACCTGGGCTGCCTGCCGGTGCGGTTGGATGTGGTCAGAGTCACGGGCCCTTCTCGCTGGGCCTCCCATTAGGATTTGGAAGAAAGTGCTTGAGCAGAATTATATTTTAGGAGACCGGCATTATCATTAAAGATGCTATAAGGTTGTTACTGGAATCCTACTACCCATGGAATCAAAGACATAAATGTAAGAATGCATTAACAAGAATAGAACATTTCTATAACATTATTATTAATAATAAAACATTTTATGACATTTTACAGGTTATAAAACTTCTCCATGAATTATTTTACTTAACGCACAGCGCTTCCCTGCAGATTAAGGAATGATGGTCACAGGGAGGGAAACTGAGGCTCGGGTGACGCGGTGCGACCAAGCCGACAGCCGCTGACAGAGCGGACAGGCGATGTCAGGTCTTGAAAGCACACTTGAAGCCCTCTGCCATGTCGTGGATGAAAGTTTCACAGAACAGGCCTAGAACATACATGTGCTTTATGGAAACATTTTCAGGTATTTTAATTTTAGTATCATTTATGTGGTGCCAGGGAGTTTTAAAAAAAATTATCAATAAAGGCAAAAATTCAAAAAAGCTTTCTTAGAGCCAGTGTTACGAGAAAACCTAAACCTGTTAGGAAATTGGTTGATATGGAATGTGGATATTAAAATGCCATAAATGTCATTAAAAACTGTAAATATGTAACTAGAGTTTTTACTAAGTTCATAAAAATTAATATTGGATACAGCATCTTTCGTAAATCCTTGTAGTTCATGTGTCAATTACCTGGTTACTTAGTAACCAAGTAATCCAGTAACCAAGGAGTCAAGCCATAGATTAAATAGTCCCCAACCAGGCAATAAAAAGGTCCCTGAGTACAAATTTGCAGAATTATGGTTTATTGTGTTAATAATCTCTCCATGTCTGTGGCTAGCCTTCCAAGGATGGGGCTGGCGACCGTGTGCTATGCTAGGGTTCAGCCGTGGCTCTTGCTATTTTGTTATAGTACCTGCTTCTTTAAAAGAGGAAATTAAACCACAGAGCACCCCCTGGCTGAAACTCACTGAAGGAAATGAGGAGCTGAGCACATACCAACCTGGGTTTGGGGATTCTGAGAGAGTCCAAACTTGGGATATGAATTTGCATGAGAGCTGGTGATTTGGGGTTCAACGCCACTACTGCCCCGTAAGGATTCACCAGTGTTTTTATTGATGAGGCCTCTCACATAACTAACGGTCAGTCCTCTGCAGTGATCTAAAGCTTTGTTCAACAGGTATTTGTCACACACTTCGGTGTGACAGGCTCTGTGCTAGGCATGGGCAAAGCAATTTTGAGTGAGACATAGGCAGTTCATGCCCTCAAAGAGGTCATCGTATAAGGAGGAGAGAGACATTAATCAAATAACCACATGAACAATGATATAATGGTGATAAGTGTTCTTTAGTAAGCGTAGAGGATACTCTGAGTGCCCCCCCCTGAGATCAGAGCTCATGTGTAATTGGAGGGGGTTGGTTATGGCAAGATTTCCCCAACAAACTACGGGACGTTTTAACAGAGCTGGAAATCTGAGAGATGAGGAATTGAGCAGGGAAAGAAAAGTTGGGGAAGGGAATAAGCCAAGCGGAGAATTCCAGGAAGAGGACCCATCATGTACAAAGGCCCTGGGGCAGGGGGAAGCATGGTATTTTCAAGCCACTGAAAGAAAGCTAGTTTGGCTAAGGGCAATCAAGGCTGGCAGGAAGGCATGGAAATCACTGTGTTCAAACCAATGTTTGTGTTGTGTGGGAAATAGAGAGGGTTGGGAAAATAGAGTGTTATTTATTGGGGGGAGGCTGACTTCCCACATAGAAACAAACGCCTTCTTTTCTGTTTGTTTTTTACTGTCCAAAGCGCAATAATCTAGGTTATTATCTTCCTTTGCTGTTAGTTCTTGCCAGCTGCTTCTGTGTCCCCAAAACCTCTCACTGACTTAAGAGTGAATGACTGTGAATGAAGTGATCAACGTATCACATGCCTATGGACACGAGCATTAAATAAATCCCAGATCTTTTGTCGGCTAATAAGAGAAGACACCCCCCTAACAAACCAGATTCCCTTCCTGTCGGGCATGACACGCTCCCAGTACAGGAAGGAGCCTTGTTTAAGAACCCAGTGTAGGTTTTGTGTGGCAAGGGCCTGGCAGAATGCCCGATATATGGAGAACCTCAATAAACAATAGCTACCAAGAATGTCATTACTTTCATGGTTCGGGGGCAATTAATTTCACCCGATGACAGCCTTTTACAACCAGCCTGTGCCCGTGGAGCAGGTCAGCCTGCTCTGCTCACCTGCGGTGTGAAGGGAAGGAGGACGGCTCCCCGAGTTTGTGCCGCAGCATAAAACCAAACAAATGGACGGACGCAGGGGGCTGTCCCCGTCTTCCTCGCAGTCGTGTGGGTGATCTCGGGGCTCCTTGCCACAAAGCTCACCAAGTTAGCAAAATGCTCTCTGTTTAACTGGAATACATAAAAATTCAAATCCTGGCCTCATAAATGTGAGTAAACAGTTTAATGACCTGCTTTAACTAGAAAGTAATCAAATAGAAATGCAGGTATGCTATTCATTTGCATCCTTTTCCATGTGAGTGAATAAAAATAAAAATTCCCTAGGTGTGATATTTGCTCCATGAACTTGTCACTGGGATTTTCGTTATAAAGTAAGAGGCGGTGGTTATTTTCCATGCTGTGCTGAGGACGGTCACTTCCAGCGAGGCAGAGGGGACCCTTCAGACGGTCTGCTGACATAGAACCTGCCTTGACTCCTTGGGGGTGACTTCGCTTCCCTAAGCCTGCCTGATACTAAAAGCTACCGAATACCCATGACACAGCCTGCAGAATCGAGGAGCGGCTGCTATAACCGTGACCTTGTCAGCACAGGGCCCGGTGCACAGTAAAAGCTAAATAGGCGTGAGTTCCTCTTCCCTCACCAAGGGGCCTTCCCGTGTGCCTTCCTCAGAGTCCAGAAGCATGAGTGGGCTCGGGCTCACCTGATCGTGGGGTGCTCTGTGAGTATTAGCGGTGATCGGCTCCTGTCTGGACCCTGAGCACCACCCAGCCGGCGCGGTGCCTACCTCGGGTCCCACTCCCCCCGGCCCCCGAGACCTGTGCGATGGAGCTCTTGGTGGCTGTCCCTGAGCCCACACGGCCTCACAGGCCATGCTCGACAGAGCCTCACAGACGGTGTGGGCTCGCTGTCAGCCTGCCGGTCTCAGCCTCTGACCGGCTTGGCAGCCAACAGCTGCCCTTCGGCCTGTGACTCGGTTTCATCATCTGGAATATGGGTTTGCTCTTATGCTTGCTTCTGCACACTGGTAAAAGGCGAGAATGGTGGGTGATGAACATCAGATGTATTTAGAAGGGACCTCTGCTCCTCTCCAGGGGGCCCATGCTCCTGGTGACTTCTGCCCTGTCTGGGGAGGCTGATCAGAGAGTTAGCAGACTAGTATACGTTCCCCAAGTACATACGCACCCCCAGTCATCCCGGGGCTGGGGCCGATGAGCAGGCAATCATTTTAGAGACTCTCTTTGTACATGAGGCAGAAGAACCCTTAAGCCTGTTGTGCTCATGGTCTTCCCAGTTATGACTTTTTCTCCAAAAAATTATCTTCTCTCTAGCCAGCTCTCAAAAGCTGAAACAGTACTGTTACTGTCCAGCTGTCTAATTTGAGAGAAGCTATATTATATTATTGTGCCTCAGTGTCCTTGTCTGTGAAATGGGAATACAGATGATACCACCCACACTGTCTCTATGGCTTCAAGTCTCAGTTGAGCCGTTACTTCGCCCTCATCGACCCCCTCTCTAAGCAGCATCACGGAGACACAGCGTTTGTGCTGGCTGTGAGCTTCCTGCCGGCTGGACCCGCCTCCCATGTCCCCCCAAAGGGGTAGGACACTGGTGCATGCGGGGGGCTTGCTGAATATTTACTGTAGCACAAGAGAAACCTTCATGAACAATCTGATGTGATAGGAAAGAGAAAATCTAGAATCAAATACATTTCTGGTTCAGTTACCATTCAGTTATTTATTCATTCAATCAATATTTACTGGTGCCAACGATATTCCCAGCACTAGTTAACTGATTGGTTTGTATTAGAAATATAATTTCTAAATTACTAAAGCCTTATCCCTGCACGTACCTTAAAAAAGTCAAGTCTGTAATTTTCTGGAGCTGGGCAGGTAAAAGCCATGATTCAGTTTTACAGCATCATGAAGAAGCCTTTCAGCCAGGTTCGGCCCAAATTTGCTTACACATGTTCCCCACTCAACCAAACGTGTAAAGCATGTTGTTTTGTGAGCTTTTCTATGTGATCCAGCCCTATATATTATATTACACTTATAAAATACCACGAAGCCCTTATGAATTAAAAGATAATTAGCGGTTCAACACGCCCAAGACATTAGGCCTAAAGTGTCAAAAATGTCATGAAAGACCATAAATCATGGTCTGCTTGCATTGATCCCTTATAGAGTTAGTTTTTAAATCATCTCTTTAACACCTTGTAAATGTACAAACAACTGTAGACCCAGGGGAAACTTTAATATGTTTTTCATACATATTTTAATTTCATCTCAAAGTGCTGGCTGCATAAAAATTAAGTCAGACTCACAAAAACTCATTGATTTCCTCGGGATAAACCCATCTGTCCAAACTAATTTAGAGCCTTTTTGAAGCCGTAAAGTTGGTCGTGCAACACTGAGGTCATTATGGGCGTCCCGGGCGAGAGGAACTCTTGTGTAATTTTAAGAAGGCAATTTTGTTATATTTACTGTATTTAAATACAGTGCTACTTTTCAGGAACAAAAGCCTCCCTGTGTAACTGTACTGAAAGTAAACCAGAAGCTGTGAAAAGCGAGATCTGTTCTTTTCCTTGTGATTAATGCACCTTTCTGCCCAAACGGAGACTTCTTAACGGAGCTCATTTAATACAAAGTAAACGAATTCTGCGCTTTGGATTTGATCCTCTGGCCCAACCCCATAGATAAGGCTCTAGCAGTGAATAGCTTTTCATTCTAAACAAAGGATGTTTTGATAGAAAGGTCAGCGCTGAGGTCCTTTATATTGTGATAACAGGAAAGGGAAATGACATTAATGGCAGCCCATGCCACGGTGGTCTGGGGGGGGACACACAGGAGTCAGACCACGCGGAAGTCCGAGGGGCAGTGGCGGAGACTCGCCGGCTCGAGGAGCCCCGGCTGCATCTTTAAGAATCCAGCTCCTGAGGACGTCTGCTTCTGTGACACCCCAGGCAAAGCGGCCTGAAGAGGTTCTCAGGGTGACTTGGAGGAAACTGGGGAGCTGTGCTGCATTTTGCTCTGTCCTGACTCTTAACTCTGAGCCAGACAGAGCACGAGCCCTGAGACCAGCGGGAGAGTGGGGTTCCTCGTGATGGAGGCTGAGTGCCCTAAAGCAGGACCAGTGGACGGAATCCCTTCTGCACTGGGGCCAGGCGACAAGGAGTCTTTTTCTTTGTCCAGTGAAGTCCTCTGCCCACTGCCTCGTCCTTGCCAGCAGGCCTGGCGGGCAGTTCAAGTCACCCCTTTATTTTCCCTTTCTCTTCCGACTGGAGATCTCTTCCTCACTTCACGAGGAAGGTTTCCGGACCATCCGACTCAGGGGCTGGGTCGTGGGACCCGTGTCGGCTCACGGTGAACACTGGAGTTATTCTAGTGAGAGGATCTCCATTCTCTTAAAAAGTCCCTGCTGGTTATTGAAAAGAGCAGAATTAAAAGGGGTGATGTGAGTTCTTGGACAAACGCATGGTTTGCTTACCTCATTTTTTCCATTCATTTCTCCAGCAAGTATTTATTGAGCCGTCAGTCGGTTCTGAGGGCCGATCTGGGTGTTGGAGAGGCAGATGGGAATGAGACAGTCCTTGCGCAGAGCCAGAGGAGAAAGCCACGTGAAAGAGAAGTCGGGTTGTCCTGGGCTGAGGGCAAGGCCTTAGGCACACGTCGCCCAGGAGGGAGTGGCCTCCGGCCACTGTATGGCCCCTGCAGGAATCTGGCCCAACGATCCGATCCATACTGTCCTGGGAGGAGTTGCTTTGCTTCTTGTCCTGAGATTTGTACCGAATGCTTTCTCCATCATGTCTTATAGATAAAGGGGAAGGAAAAGGAGAAAATAAAGTAGGTTAAGAATTTCCAGCAACTAACTTAAAAATAAAATCAGAATTCTGTTTCCAAGAGGGATGGGCTGGTTCCACGGTGCCCCTTGTGGGCAGGTTGCCCTAGAGTAACCTCCAGGACGATGGGAGGCAGCCCACTGCACACACCACTGAACCCTCTCGCCACTCCCCTGGGCAGTGTTGGCATCATCGCCCTTTCCCAGATAAAATTCACTGAGGTTCAATGACTTGAGCAAGGCCCTATGTCCCGTAAGCACCAGGAATCAGGAGATAGACCCAGGCCATCTGCTTCTCCCATTGTGTTAACGACTATTTTCCTCCTTTTATAGTTTATCAGTCAATTGGTCCACAATTGCTTTCTTCCCTGCCAGCCCCACGCCGGGTGTTGAGGTGAGGTCCCCCCTTCCACACGTCTTTGGTGTTTTCACAGACTATAGGACGCTGGTAGAAAAGGGACTCATCACAGGCCACAGGAATCTCGTTCAGCAAGGACTCATGAGCACAAAGCATGAAGTAAAGTGACAAACCCTTGAAACATAGCTGGGCTTGGTACAGAAGGATGACCAGAAAGATCATATTTGCCTAAAATACCCTGCCTACCAAAGACTCCATAGCCCCACGAACACCAACATTTACATAAACTTCTTTTTTTTATCCTTACCCAAAGACATTTTTCCATTTTTTGTTCAGGTAGAGTGGGAGGGAGAGAGAGAGGAAGAAAGAATGATAGAAACATCAACATAAAAGGGACAGACACATCGAGTGGTTGCCACCTGCACAACCAACCAGGGCCGGGGACAAACTGCAACTGAGGTACATGCCCTTAGCGGGAACCGAACCCAGGTCTCTCTGGACCGCAGGCCGACGCTCTAATTGCTGAGCCAAACCAGCCAGGGCTACATACACTTCTAAACCTGACTCTCACTATTTGCTGTTTTCCTATAGAAAAATCAAATATTATATAGAGTTAGAACATAAAATTTTTTATTTTCCCCAATGGCATAGGGCAAAACAAAGCATGTACCTTTATCTCTATTGAGCTGATGTTATTAGACATAATGAATTAAAGACTTGCAGAAAAGAAGTTGGCTTGAATGTAGGGCAAGAAATGTCCTGACGTTTCTGCAAGGAGAGAGGAGGTTCTGATGGGCACTCTGGAGACCACCCATCCCTCCCCGCGGCCAGCTCTGCCTGCGCCTGCTGGCATCTGGGCCAGAGCTCTTCATTCTGCGTTACTAATCCCCAGGACATTGGAAACAGTCTATCAGACAACACAACCCATTGGGAACAGTCTTACAGACAACACGACCCATTGGGAACAGTCTTACAGACAACACAACCCATTGGGAACAGTCTATCAGACAACACGACCCATCGGGAACAGTCTTACAGACAACACGATCCATCAGGAACAGCCTTACAGATAACACGACCCATCGGGAACAGTCTTACAGACAACACAACCCATCGGGAACAGTCTTACAGACAACACGACCCATCGGGAACAGTCTATCAGACAACACGACCCATTGGGAACAGTCTTACAGACAACACGACCCATCGGGAACAGTCTTACAGACAACACAACCCATTGGGAACAGTCTTACAGACAACACGACCCATTGGGAACAGTCTTACAGACAACACGACCCATTGGGAACAGTCTTACAGACAACACAATCCATTGGGAACAGTCTTACAGACAACATGATCCGATCCATTGGGAACAGTCTTACAGACAACACGATCCATTGGGAACAGTCTTACAGACAACACAACCCATTGGGAACAGTCTTACAGACAACACGACCCATTGGGAACAGCCTTACAGACAACACGACCCATTGGGAACAGTCTTACAGACAACACGACCCATCGGGAACAGCCTTACAGACAACACGACCCATTGGGAACAGTCTTACAGACAATACGATCCGTGCTCAAGGAGTTCTGTCAATTGTTCTTCTGCAGAACTTCAGGGCCCTGTGGGACCTCAGGCCTTGTCCAGATGAAATGTGGGGAGAGGGTATTTGAATGTACCCTCACCTGGGACTGGGCCGTCCTCATGGCACACATGCATCCTGAGCAGGTCCTCCCTGACCCTTCGTTTCCTCTTCTGTAAAATGGGGACAGCCAGGCCTACTGCAGGGCATTACTGGGGCAGTGACGTAGGATAATATGCGAACAATAAATCTTCGATGACAAGTAGTGTGTGACTTACAAATAGCTATAGAAATCTCATGGGCCTCAGGGACGATGACTTCTTGAAAACACCCCCAGGAAACATCTAAATCAAGAGTGACCGTGTACGAAAGAACACTCCCCCCAAAGAACAACAGCTTCATAAAGGTATAGAAGTTTAAGAAATAAACTTAACAAGTTTATTTCTCTCGCCCTGGCTGGTTTGGCTCAGCGGTTAGAGTGTCGGCCTGCGGTCCAGAGAGACCCAGGTTTGGTTCCCGCTAAGGGCACGTACCTCAGTTGCAGTTTGTCCCCGGCCCTGGTTGGGTCGTGAAGGTGGCAACCACTCGATGTGTCCCTTTCACGTCAATGTTTCTCTCTCTCTCTCCCCCACACTATCTGAACAAAATTTAAAAAAAAGTTTATTTATCTCTGAGGTAAAGAAATGTCTGTAGGCTCCCCAGGGCTGGTGTGGCGGCTTCACACATCTTTGGAGATGGAAGAGGCTTTTAAGGAACCATTCTGGAAGTCTCCACCACACTTCCACTTATCTCTCATTGGCCAGAACTTGATCACACGGCCAACACGTAGCTAACTGTCAGGCTGGGCAAGTTGTGCTTGGGGTTAGCTAAAAATCAAGCTTCTGTTCAGAAGGGCAGGGAAGGGGGGCTATTTGTCAGGTGACTAGATTTTCCTACCGACGCCGATTCCAGTGCCTGGTCAGTGGGGACATGACACGAGGTCAATGTCGGGAGGCACCAGAATCTTTGGAAACTAAAACGCAATTTTAGGTTTGTTCAAACCAAATGGAACTAAGACTTGTGTTATTTCAAACTGCTAACATCAAATTTAGATATTTGAATTTGGGGAAGAACAGAGAAATTGAAACCTTTTAAGATATTTAGAGATTATATACTTATAATATATATGCCTTTAAGGGTGTGTATTTACTTTAGTATGAAGCTTTTTTAAAAAAGTCAGAAAAATAAAAAGCCCTTTTTGAAAGAAAGACTCTAAATATAAGGAAAAAGCATTATTTACATCTTGACAGAGCTTGGTAAGTCTAACTAAGATATGAATGAACGATGAAAAGCAACATTGTCAGTAAAGTAACTATTTTTTGCATACAATTCATACTCTTTCCATTTTACAAAACAAAGATTTTTTCTGTTCTTATAACTCAAATACTTTATTTTGTGGTCAGAAAGCAAATAATTCAGATATTGATATTTTATTTCACAGAAGAATATGAATAGCCAGAAATTTTTATGATGTATATTATAGTAATTAATAACCATGCATATAGTAATAGTAATAATGCATATTATTCTTCAGTATTGTTACAGTTTTCTCTGGGAAACCGTCTCTCTAACTAGATCCTCAAATTCCCAGATTTAAGGATTATCCTAGGATATAATTTCAAAAGATTTTTTATTTTTAGGAATATCTTATCATTCAAAGACAATTTCCTGTTTTAGAGAAGCAAGGTAAGCTCTGGAGAAGGATGGAATGTAAACAGTCGGATCAGACAAGCTTCATGCACATTATAGGCCTGTATTTTGTTTTATGAACAATTTCTGGGAAAGAGGCAGGCCCTGAAATGTGACCTGGTTATGAATTGTGGTTAGAAGCAGGTTGCTAGGAGACTTCTGATTGGCTTTGGGTGACGTCATGGCCACAGGCAGGATGCCCATAATACCTAGTTAATACATTGCATCTAACAGTTCTCCTAATTTTTATGTATACGTTTCATTTTGCAACTGCAATAAAACACTCCAAGCAATGAATTTCTGGGTAATTACTGCACTTTTCAAGCCCCGTGGGATCAGAAGTGCACTGTGTATAAGTCAGGAAAGCTCTTCAAGTCATCGAGAATTTCTTCTGTTGATCCATTTCTGTTGAGATCAGTGACTTGGGTGAACAAGGGACAGGTTGGACCTGAAATCATTTGCGGTTCTGTCACAGACACCGTAGGGAAAGAGGGAACGGGGGCAAATTTGAGGCTGTCCCGAAACTTTCTCTGGGCCTCAGTAACCGAGAGAAAGGAGTGGCTATTTGAAAGCATGAAATGTATTCAGGGTCCATTTCATATCTTTGTAAATGGGAGTCTGATGCTGTGATCTCGAAGTAAGTAAATCGAGTCCTTTGTGCACAGTAGCAGCTCATCTTCTCCCCAAGTTCAGAATGGCTGGATTCTGAGACTGAGTGACACTTCCTTTGGTATTCCCTAAGCCTTTCCAACCCAATCCCGAGAAAGCCAAACTCTGCATTACTGTTTTGTTTTGTTTTGTTTTCCTGAGAAATGAAATGCTTCTTGCCATTAACTCCTGTAACTCTCCTAAATCCTGAGGTCTCAGGATGGCCGCCCCCTCCTCCCTTCCTTTGTACTTATTTATTGACCAATCCATGTGTTAAGTTGTTCAGGAAGAAGCATTTAATATCTAAAGCCCACTTCACTTTTTTTTCTTCAAAAAATATTGAAACATCATTTGTTTTTTCTTCATTAGAAAGAGGAAGTGGTGTTTTATCAAAGGAAAACAGACTTGCACACTGATGGGCTGGGTTCTGTTCACAACTAAGAGCCGTGACGTTTGATTAGGTTCTAAACTTGGCACAGGGAGTCCGTCCTCCACGCTGTCAGCCAAGTCACACCACTGGTCTCAGCTTTGGGAAATTAACTACCTACGTGTTGCTCGGGAAGCCGTAAGCAAATAGTGGTCCACTCTCCATCAGATGTCGTCCGAAGGAACTCAGACTCGAAGCCTTCCAACTGCCATTTTAAATCTGGATTTAAATAAGAATGTGTTCAATATCTGTGAGAGGAAGTCTTGTGGTAAGAAAGGAATAAGAACACATTTTATATTTGACACATAGATTTGTATCAATTAAATCCTTAAATGGATGAACTCTGTTTTAGTTTAATTTAATTTGGGGACTAAACGGAAGAGAATTCAAATGAAATTCACCTGTATCCATAGCTTTACCGACTGAAAATATTTCAGTATGTAGGTCACCATAACAGAGATTCTGTAGACATAGTTTATATTACTCGTCTCCAAATCATAAACCTTACAAAGGCACCAATGTACGAATGTCTGGCTACACCCTACATTCATAAATCATTTGAAATTGGCCGGTGCTTTTCTTCACACCTGGAAGTCTACTAGCAGCTACACTGTCCTGGGTCAATTCTGCCACCTGGTGACTGGGGCCGGGAACTGTCTTTCCGTGGCCCTCCCCCCTCCCGGCGCCCTCCCCACCAGGACCACGCTCAGGCTCTGAGCGCGTGGCCTCTGCCTTCCTAGCGCAATCAGTTCCAACCGCACAGCACGGACTTTCACACCTACACACTTACATGTCTTCTCACTCCCTTTCTTCATCCCTGCTGCTTTCCACCGCTTACCTCTGACCAAACCCCCTCTTCCCTTCTCCGTCACTCTTCGTGAGCTGTGACTGGTGCCACCACTTCAGAAGACCACGTGGACTCGTTGGCCAGAGTGAGGCACACGGCCTGGGGTGCTGCTATTTCAGCCCTAGGGAGACGCTCGCCACGACCGGAACGTGTACAAACGTGTCCGTTATATTATTGTTCATAACAAAGATCTGGGAAATCCCCAGATCAAATGCAGGGTGACGTTGTCCTAGGAGAGCATGAGACCCGCAGGGGAGACGGGTAGGCTGCAGCTACCCACGCCAAAGCCGTTGACTCTCAAAGACAGTGTCAAACGAAAACGCAAATACGAAACGATTCTGTATTATATATGCAAAGTCCAAAACTAGGCAGAACTGAGCAATGAAATGTTCAAGAATACACACAGCGGCGAGAGAAGGGAAAACCGTCCCACAATCATGTCATCACTGAGACGAGATTCGGCAGCCCGACGGAACCGGGAGGGCGGGCACGGACCGGCTTCCAGGTGCGGGGTGTTCCGTGAATGGCTGGCTTGGGAGGCAGTGCATCCATGTCATTTGAACTTGCCAATATTTTAAGCGTACATGCGCGTTATGGGTGTTCTCTTTCATGCGAGTGTGATGCATTTCATACAAAAAGTACTTTGTAAAAGGTGACACGGGGTGCTGTTTCGAGGTATTGGAAAAGGACGGGTGAGGAGGTCCGTTGGGCAGACCCGAGGGCCGCGGAGAGCCGTCCAGGAAGGTGGGAGGCCGTCCGCTCGGGAACGGGGGGGGCAAACGGGAAGAGCCTGCGGCCAATGAGTTCAGAGGCTCCAGAGTGAGGGGGGCTGTGAGGTGGGGAGAGGAAGGGGGGGGATGAGACGCAGGCAAGGAAGGGGGCAAATCGTGTGAAATCTCACAGTTCAAGTGACCTATCTGCCCAAAGAAAAGGAAAGTGATATTGAGAGGAGACGTTAGTAATATAAACACTCCCACACAATTTTCACAAAATTCTGTGCTATGCCTTAGCATTAGAGAGAATACATACATGTGTACGTGACGCTATATGGGTGTATGTGAACAGACAGGGACGTAGTATGTGTGTGTGTGCGTATGTATACCCGTAGGTCACCAGCGACACCGCCACCACCGGCAAACCATCTAAACAAGGCTTCGAGGAAGGGAAGTAGCCCTCCGCCCTTCCCCATCCCACCACCATCCCACTCCTCAAAGATCGAGCTTCTAATATTTCATTGTTAGTTCTCTTTTCACCTCTGCAGTCGGGGATTATGCTGTAACTGTGAACCAAGAAAGAATATTATCGATTGACTTAGTGTTTGCCCGGGAAAATGCAAATTTAGCTCATATGGAGACCACGCGTTCTTTCCCAGTGTTTGACAGTCACACCGCTACTCTTAGCTCCACTGAAATATTAAATAACGTACTCAAGTTTCTGATTCTTGTTCCAGCCACTTCAGACAGTATCTCGCAAATCTCTGAGCTACAGTATTAGGACATTTTGTTAATCACAGTTAAGTCTTTCGAGATTTGGCTGTGACCTGATTCTGAAGCTCAATACATTGTATTCCGTGATGTAAGTATGTAACTACTGCATTCTGCGGAATAAGGAAAGATATTTGAAACATGTTTCCTTCTGTAAGGGCTTAGTGCTGTGATGCCTTTGCCACTCAAAGGGGAGTGGTCTCAGCGTGGAGGTAAATGGATTGAAGTTGTTATTTTTACCAGTTGTACAGTACAGTATGATGCCACACTTAAAATGTCACTTACCTGTTTTCTGTTTTCTTTTGTTGTTCCTCCGGTTGCTACTACTACTGTCGTTTGTTTCTTTGTCGTCGGGATTTTAAGTTAATTTTATTTGGGTTGGTGGTTTTTAAAAGCATCTTTCCTGCAATTCTGTGTTGGACGTCGTGCGTAAGTTGCACTCAGACCTGAGAGGCCTCTCTAGCCGAATTCCTTCACAGCAGGAAGGAGCATTTGCCACCCACCACAGCAGAAACCAGTGCTCTCAGAATATTTGAAATAAAACAAAACGTTAGAGCAATGTGTCATTCCCAAAGCCACTCGACCTCCCGGGCCTCAAATTTCTCATTTGAAAAATATAGATTAAGCAATGTCTTAGGTTCCTCTGAGCTTGAACAAATGTAGGCAATATGTTTAATGTACGTTTACCTCTGTACTGTACCATAATGTCTTCGTTTCCTACTCTTTCTGTTACGTGGTTTTTCTTCCTGGTTTTCTCCTTACAGCACGGTGACTTGGTCGGAACGAAACACTGTCTAGGCCTCCGGCATGGCTAACACCCTGGCTCCTTCCCACAGAGCTCCTTACTTAGCATGGATGTATTTGTGACATCGTTTCCGAATGTTCCCTGAGTGTTTGAATATATTATTTTGCCTATTATATTGAGATGATAGCTTGACTAGATATAAAACTATCAGTTAAAAAACATCTCTGAACTTTTAAAATATTGTTTCATTGTCTTCTGGCACCCATAGTTGGTGACAAAACGTTAGATTCCGTCCAGTTTGGGTTCTTTGTAGGTGATCTAATATTTGTCCTATATGTGTATGCTTTTAGGGCCTTTTATTGATCCCTGTTGATCTAAACGATGTTTGTGAGGGTGAGTCTTTGTTTAACAACACGGGTCTGTGTTGACTACTCCTCTTTCTTTTTAGCTCTGCATAATTTTTTCCCCCATGATTTTCCTCCATCTAGTTCCCTATTATTTCTGTTTTCTCTTTTTCAAATTCCTATTTATATGATGCTAAACATACTTGATTGAAGTTCTACCTCTTATTTGTCTCTTTCTCTCATGTTTCTGTGTTAAAATCTCTCAGCTACTGCTGGTCTCTTTTCTCTCCTCTCTGGTATATTTTGTCAGTTGATTATTTTACTGTCATTTTATGAAATACTGGGGGAAGAGAAAATAAACGTACTCATTATGTCTCCTTGAGTTTGAAGTTAGAATCTTACAAAATATATTTTGTGTTATATAATCTTACATTTTGTCAAACTGAAAGGACTCATGATACTGCTTAATCAATATTTTTCCAGCTGGGAAAATTGAGACCTACATGGAAAACACACTTTTTGGGGGTTGACACATTTAATGTTATGTTTGATTTCAGGTGTTCTAAAAGTGTTATCTTCTACTGTGGTTCATGGTAGATAATCTATCCCCATTGAAATAATTCCGTTAAAGAGGGTCTCTCATGCCTCGCGTGTGAACTCACCTACCATGTCTAACACTGCCTTATGGGTGAATACTTTCTAAAGTCCCCCCTAAATTAACTTATGCAGGAACCTTTGAAATAAAACCATTTTTTTAATTGAAATTACCTGCAGAGAATGAGGCAGTTTGGAAATAGATCATTTGGTTAAAAACACACAAAGAAAACAAAACAGTGCAGTTGTGTTTTGAGCTGTGAGTGTAAAATTCGGTTCCATTAAAAAGCAGCTTTTACACGACGCCAACTTTCTGCAGTTTCCTTCTTTGTGAGACAGGCTGCGTCTTTTATCCTCAGCGTATTAGTCGGTGGATTATGACAGCCTGGCTGCTGATGTGGGCTTTTCTCGATACCCAGCTTCTTTTCTCTTAAGACACACACACACAGCCAATTAAGGAAAGCTTCCCAGAGTGCCAATCAATAAGAGCAGATAAAACATCACTGAAAATGTCAGGAGATGGAGAAAATCGTGTTTACCTAGACTCTTGTGTAGAAAACTGCATATGGTCGAAAAGGAAAAGGTGGGAAGACACCTTGCAGGAAATAGGGTGGGATAGGGACCCCGGGGCCACACAGAGGACCAGCACTCAGCAAAGTGACAAGGCCTCGTCAGCCGCAGGGCTCGTGTGTTCCTGGATGGGTGTTCTGAAAGCCTTCCGTTCGCTCCATTGCTGAAGGAGGGACCCGCTGCCGTAATGACGGCCGCCCTGGGCAGAGAGATCAACAACATGGTATTGGTCCTATATTCTCACCAGCTGGGTGAGGAGGGCCCCCCCCACCAGCGCCACGCAGGGCTTGCTGTGGGCAGAATGAAGCAGTGGGGGCTGTGGGAGACAGACTTGGGGTAAGAAGAGATTGGGGTGCCGATGTTCCTGCAGGAAGACTTGTCGGGATAATGTCACAAGCTAGCAGGAAAGGGAAACCCGTGAGGTGGAGGACCAAGTGCAGGGGCGCCTGACGGGGTGACCCGGCGCGAGGGGCCCTTCCTCACCGGGTGGGGAGCGTACCTGGGGAGCGCAGGGGACTCAAGCAAGGCTAGACCTTGGAGGCCCTATGAGACTCAAAGACATCAAGGCAGGAATTGAAATTTTAGATCTTACAATGCAGAGCTTAAAACAATAGGAGAGAGAGATCACAACCCCAAGGGTCCTGGTTTTCCAACCTCTTGGCTCATTCCTAAGCCCCTCCTCAAAATATGTGTTGAACATATTGTTATGACCTGAACTTCGTCTCCCAAGATGTTTACATCGAACCACCAGAGGGACTGTATTTAGTGACAGGGCCTTTAGCAAGGTAATTACGGTTCAGTGAGGTCACATGGATGGGCCCCCATCCACTAGGACGGTTCGAGATCTCTTTCAGTGCGTGCCCCGGGGAAAGGCCGTGTGAGGACACAGCCAGAAGGTGACCGTCTACAAACCAGGCAGCGAGGTCTCACCGGAAACCACCCTTGATGGTACCTTGAGCTCGTAATCCCACCCTCCAGAGCTGGAGGACACATTTCTGTGGTTCAAGCCTCCCATCTGGTCTCTTGCTATAGCAGCTTGAGCAGACGGATATACACCGGAAATAAAAACCGATTCAGCAGCGACAGCTTCTTACCCCTGAGAGGAACTGCGTCTCAGTCTGGCCTACACTCATACTCTTAAGAGTTGCCCTTCAAACTTCAAGAACAAAGAGCAGACTAAAGTGAAACTTGAGAGTACTTCTTTAAAAACTGGGAAATAGCCCGGCCAGTGTGGCTCAGTGGATCGAGCGTCACCCCAGGCACCACGTGGTCACTGCTTCGATTCCGGGTCAGGACACGTGCCTGGGTTGCAGGCTCCATCCCCAGTAGGGGGCGTGCAATCGGCGGCCGATTGATGTTTCTCACATTGATGTTTCTCTCTCTCTCTCCCTCTCTTCCCCCCCTTCCTCTCACTCTAAAAGTAAATAAATGAATAATGGATAATAAAATCTGGAAACAACAACAATGAAAATGCCCCCTTCGGAGCCCATCTCCAGAGTGCTCACTGACCGTGTCGCCCGGGTCCCTCGGGCTCCTTGACTCGCCCGTTTCTCCGGTGGTCGGGTAAGAAAGGGGCACAGACAGATATTTCATAAATTCCCCTTCAGCTGTAGCCTTCCAGAGCTCTCAGACGATCATTGTTTTGCCCCTGCAGGTCTCACATAATTCCAGCTGCTAATCGTCTAGTTTAGAATGTGGAATACGACGGCAATAGCGATGAGCACGAATTCAAGCTCGTGGAGCAGCGTCTCTGCAAAGTGCCCGCCGGCTGGACTGTCTGTTGCACACTGGCGGCGACTGCTGCTCTGTCACGCTGATTTTAACAACCCGATTTAGCAGACCAGGCTTTTGAAATGCCAGGAGAGAGCTAAGGAAAGGCAGGGGTCAAAAGCATGACATGCTTCTGTATAAAATTAAAAGTTAATTACTGGTTGCACGGAGGGGCCCGGACTATTTTAATTCCGGAGTCATTAGCCTGACTGTTTGGAACCTGGGTTTGCACAGGAGTGTCGCCGAGGCGGCTGACGCCCGTGTGCTGCAGCCCGAGTCCGTCTTCCCCACGCGGACATCTCGATGTGGCTTAGCTGACCTCTCCCCTCGACTGCTGGCTGCTCGTACTGAAATCACGGTCGCTGACTTGTTTGTTAAGGTCATCATAAAATTTAATGTGTTTTTTCAATGCCCTTCAGCAAAACGCATTCAGGAGGAAGTAGAGAGGGACAGGTCTCCCTCGTCCCATTAGCGAACCTGGCATTGGCAGCACATACTGGTGGGGGCAGTGACTTAGGGTCACATAGACAGCCCAGCAGCCCCGGTGGCGCGAGGGGCAGCGGCCAGGTGCCCGCTGCACCGCCAGGAGGAAGGCGATGGTGAGAGTCCGGGCAGCCGTGCTACGAGAACAGTAATAAACGTGCTGAGAGGAAGGACGTCGCCTCAGAGTCAGGACGCCGCCCGGGCAAGCTTTGGCTCCAGTGCCTGAGTGAGTGTTTCCCGATGTGTTTTGTGGCTCACTGACTGTGGCTGGGGTGGTCGTCTAGCTAGGAAAGGCAAGATTTCTCCAGTACGATTCCTGCCGAGCAGGACGTTTGAACCTGCGACAGTACCTGGGCCTCCTGAAGGGACCGTCCCCAGGCCCCCACCCTTCGCATGGCCACGGCCTTGTGTGAGCTCCGGGCTGGACTCGGATCTTCTGAGAAACCAATAGACAAAAGAACAAGATAAAACTGTGGGTGGTGCTGGTAACGTGGCTGGAGACGGACGGCGTCCGTCCAGACGGTGGCGATCACGGGGAGCGTGCGGGGCCGCTGCTGCTGTGGTCTGGCAGCGGGGACGGAGGCCTGGCTCTGGGCCGGGGGGACCAGCCTGAGGGCCACCTGTTGCCTCCTTCCGTGGTGACGTGGAGGTAATAAACCCTGCCCAACCTGAAGGGGAACAACGTGCCATGCCTCCCAGTCCCACCGTCTCTATTCATCAGAAAGGCCAGTCTTACCCTGGGTTCCCCTCTATAAACCCCTCAGAATCACTGCAGACTTCATTCTTTTTCATAATTTTTTTTCTTTATTGATTTTTAGAGAGAGAAGAAGAAAGAGGGAGAGAGAGAGATAGAAACATCGACGAGAGAGAACATCGATTGGCCGCCTCCTGCACGCCCCCCACTGGGGATCAGGCCCACAACCTGGGCATGTGCCCTGACTGGGAGTCGAACTGGCGACCTCTTGGTGCAGGGGTCGATGCTCAACCATGGAGCCACAGTGACCGGGCTGTACCACAGCTTTTTTATTCACTCATCTACTGATGGGCCCTTGACTTGCTTCCATAGGCTGAGTGTTATAAATAACGCTGCCATAAACATAGGGGTGCATATTTGTTTTTGAATTCAGGTTTCGGGTTTCTTAGGGTATATTACCCTGAAGAGGAATTGCTAGGTCATAAAGCAGTTCCATTTTTAATTTTTTGAGGTAACTCAGCTGTTTGTCTTTGTGTGTGTGTTTTTTTTTGTTTTTTTTTTTAAAGGAACTCTTACTTTTGGCCACAGCATGGAGGGACCTGGAGAGTATTGTGCTAAGTGAAATACGCCAGCCAGAGAGAGACAAGTGCCATACGATTTTACTTACATGTGCCTTCTAATGAACAAGATAAACGAACAAACAAAATAGGAACAGACTCACAGATACAGAGAGCAGACTGACAGCTGTCGGAGGGAAGGGGGGTTGGGAGAAGGGGAGTAGGGGTCAGGGGAGGTAAAGGGATTAAGCAAAACAAAGAAAACTCACAGACACAGACAACAGGATGGTGATTTCTGGAGGGAAAGAGGGTGGAGGAGGTAGAAGACGGTAGAGGGATAAAGATGACGGAAGGAGACGTGGCTGCTGAACACACTACACAATACGCTGATGATGTGTTATAGAATCGAACCTATATGATGCTGTTAACCAGTGTCACCCCCGTAAATTCAGTGCTAAACAACTACTGGTTCTGACATGCTATGGAGTTTCATGGTTCTATTGCAGCTCGGAGGGAGCCCAAGTTCAACTTAAACATGAATTAATGAAGCTCTTACTCACAGACTTTCCCTACTGAGGGATAGTTACCCCAAATCATCCACAATGAGAATGTGTATTGCTTATCTTCTGAAACTTGTCCTAGGAGGCCTTTCACACAACACACTCTGTATCTCCATTTCCCCCCACAACCTGATCCAGCGTTTGTGCACCCTCATGGTGACCATCACGGCCAACAGGAGGGGCTAGCCGGGTCCCACAGTCATAGAGCTGAGCTCGAGACCTCACCTGAGCATGCCGTCCCAGGAGAGCCGAACCCGGAGGGCACTGGGTCACGGATGCCTACAAGCAGCGCAGTTTGAACCAGGGATGCACGAATGAGCAGACAGACATGTGGGAGCAGGTTTTCTAGACACACATATTCAAGAAGCATGGGTGAGATGCTCACGGTGATGTCACAGATCTAACCAGTGAATTCTAGACCTGGACTGCACATCTAGCTAATTCAACTTAAACCTCAAGAAGTTTACATTCCCATCCGGCTGATGTGGCTCAGTGGTTGAGCGTCGACCCTGCACCAAGAGGTCGCAAGTTCGATTCCCAGTCAGGGCACATGCCCAGGTTGTGGGCCAGATCTCCAGTGGGGGCATGCAGGAGGCGGCGAATCGATGTTCTCTCTCATCCATGTTTCTATCTCTCTCTCCCTCTCACTTCTTCTCTCTAAAATCAATAATAATAATAATAATAATGAAAAAGTAAATGTTAATAAAAAGAAGTTTACATTCCAGAAAACATGTCCCGCACAATTTTAAGGCCTAGTTAACCCGTGCCCAGTAGCAAGGGGGCGCTGCCTGCCTCCTTGTTCAGGCTCCTGGAGGAGGCAGCTCCCCCCGGAACCACAGACGTAACTGGGGGTGGCGTAGTGCTCCAATACCCCAGCCCCAGCAATGGGAATTGCTTTCGGGGTACGCCGAGGAGTTGTATAATCAAAAATCAATGATCCAAATGAAGGTCTGTTGTTCTACAGCTGAGCTGGTGTAATATTACAATGCCGATCCTAATGGAGTTACATAGAATCCATCAAAATATCAGGATGCAGGGGTCAATGAGGACCGCAATGCCTCACTTCCCGGCAATTACCACTTATTACCAGGGCAGCGTTTTCCCTGTGCTATTCAACTTCCTTCAATAAGTGATACTGGCGACTCCGCGGGGCGCTCGATACGCGCGTTGTTTTATTGTCAGAGCTCCGTGGCAGATCGATACCTCAGTCTTCTGAGACGCAGGTGAAAACCCCTTAGTGTGGCACTAATGAAATCATGTGTTTTTATGATTTTGAAATTATATATTTCATTCCCACTCCATCTTTAATGTCAGCAAGGCTGCCCACGGGGCTCGGTCCTCTCAACTCCCGGAACCTTTATTCTCATGGGACTAGGACTCTGTCCCCTAAAAGGGAGAATGAGATGTTTCATGAAACTTAATTTCTTACGATATTTTTTCCCTTGGTTGCTCCTCGGCTGACTGACTTTCCTGGGTTCGTATTCGCCCTCTGCATTCAGAGAGAAATAGAAGCAAATATCTGAGAGTCGATCGTCTGACGAGATGGCAGGGAAAGGAGGTGCTGAGGTGGGGGACGGTTCCGCCGTTCATGCTCTCCCTTGGTTCCCTTCTTGTGTCATAATGATGACGGAGACTGCGTTTGAACAGCAGTTTTAAACGGGCGGCTGTGGACCACACAACCGGCAAAGATACTGTTGTGTCCAGAAGCATCCGTCACCGTGATGATCACTAATCCTTCAGACAGGGCACCGGTTTCTGTTCCCCACAGTCCCCACCGCCCGTGGCTCCACGTAGGGCCGCTCAGCCACGCGTGGCTTCCGCCCAGCTCTGTGCTTGCTTTGTCTTCAGCCTCCAGATGAGGCGGCGACGGGGAATATTTCATACTGATAGTAATAACCCGTCACTGCCATCCAGTGAATCCTTGCTCTGGGTCAGGCATAGTACAAACCATTGTGTCTGCATGACCTTCACCTAATTCCATACTTCCAGCAACCTTGTGGAGTGGTATTATTTTTCTTTAATTTGCAGACAAAGAGACAAGACTCAGAGAGCTGATGTGAGCTGCAGTGTGGCGACTCCTCCGCGTGCGTAGAGAGTGGTGCAGGCAGGTCCCACCCACGTCCCGCCCACTCCAGGATCCATGTTGCGACAATGGGTCTTGTCTTCTTTCATTTATTTTTTAATATTGTTTCTTTATTGATTTGAGAATGAGAGAGGAAGGAAGAGGGGGAGAGAGAGAGAAACATCGATGAAAGAGGACATGGATTGGCCGCCTCCTGCACGCCCCCCACTGGAATCGGGCCCACAACCTGGGCATGTGCCCTGACCGGGAATCGAACCGGTGACCGCTTGGTGCACGGGTCGATGCTCAACCACTGAGCCACACTGGCCTGGAGGTCATGTTTTCTTTTAGTTCTAACTTTCTCTATTTCTAAATCTGATCCTGCAGAACTGGATTAAATGAAGAGATATCCACCTGACTAAGGGGCAGGAACGCTGTAGGAGAAAGCTCAATTTATTTGGCGTCTGAAGTCTTGCATTCTGACTCCTTTTGGCTCTACCTGTGGCTGGGAACAGTCCTCTTACCCTGTCGTCCCTCCATTTCTTCACCTGCGAAACGAGAGCCCTCCAGGGCTGTTGGGTTGACGCACTGCGAAGGGATCAGTGTGTGTTCAGTCTGCCACCGATGCTGAGGGGGGAGCTGAAGGCCCTCTTCAGAGTATTTTGAATTTCGACCTTCCTCAACTTTTATGTACTGCTGACCTTTTTGCTATACTTTTTAACTTTTAAAATTGACCTGAAATCGCCCTCAGGATGATCCAGCCTTCAGATCTGAATAGCTGGCACCAGTTCAATGAATGTTACCAACATGCCATCCTCAGAGGGACACCTAACTTATAGGGACTTAGTGGGCGAGGCCAATGACTCTAGAAATTGGAAGAGGTTTAACTCTCTCGTCACTTCTGGCTGAGATCCTCTTGGGTCTGGGGAGCTTCCTGGGGCTGCATCGGTTTCTTGTTTTCCCCCTGATAGAGGCTCTTGTTGCCTTCGAATGTCACAGCTCTGCCTGCGGGGCAGGTCCCTGCTCCCAGGCACACAGGGGGAGCCTTCCCCTTCTCTTCCGCGTTCTGCACAAAGAAGTTCTGTTTCTAGGAAGACAGGGTAAGGCAGTCCATAGCATACGACTGTCCGACCGACAGTCTTGGCTTGGAACCAGCACTTAGAGTTCATGTGACCTGGGGTCCCCGCTCCCAGCTCCCTGTCTCAGGCCCCTCATCTGTGAAATGGGACAATCAGCACTGCTGTGGTGAGGCCTCAGTGTGAAGAGCTCACCACGGCTTCTGACTTATATATGTCAGTGCTCAATACCTAATAGCTTTGGTGTTATTTAAATTATAATGAAATACATGCATTGACTCGATGAACAATCCATATACTAAACATTTTTTAATACTTTTGTGGGGGGGGGTGTGAATCCTCAGAAAATACTAATCTTTAGGTCCAGTTTGACAGTAAGGTCACTGCATCCTGGTCTCTGCTCCCTCTGCCCCTAAAAATGGTCCTCAGAGCTCACCAGGGATTTTCTAAACATGACATGCAGGGACCACTCCTGGCCCCAACCTAATCACTGCACCCCCACCCCCCCCCAGGGATGTCCCGCAGTGTCTGTTGTATTGACCCTGCCTCCAACAGGCGTGGTCCCTCGTCCTGTGTCTACTGTTGATTCCTCCTTTGGACATACTGTTCGTTAGGACAATGGCAGCTTCTCTGGAACCCAAGTGGCCAGAGAGTCGGAGCCTTCTCTGTCCTTGTACACACCCGTGCAAGTCCGACTTTGGCACTGTCCGGTTTCGGACCAGATCCTTCTTTGCTGGGGCAGTGACTGTCCTGTGCATTGTGGGATGTTTGACAACTACCTGGCCTCCACCCACCGGATGCCACTGCCCCATGTCTCTCAGGGACGGGGCAAACGTCATCCCTGGTTCAAAAGCAGTGCTCTGGAGAAACTGCCCCCTAGTGAAACGACTCGGGTGGGATGAAAACGATCCCTTAGTCAGCAGCACTTTAGGAAAAAATATCCTTTAGGTGGAACGTGGCTTTTAGGTGTTTTCGGAATCTTATTTCATGTTTTAATCAATGAACTGGTGTCAAGGCTTTGAGGCTTTGTTTGACATCTGGACTGCGGAGCCGTGTGGTTATGAAACAGGCCTTGTAATTGCAGAGTCAGTAGGTTCCAGCTAACACACTGATTGTGGGTCCTGGAGGGAACCTGACCCATGGCTGCAAATGACAAAAGCATGCCAGCCTCCTGAACCCCAGAACCACAGGAGCCTTTTGGGGAGATGCTGGTGGGCACCTTGGAGAAGGCCTGTCCCTCAACTCCAGCATCCTCTGCGGCTGAGAGAGGACGTGCCGAGGGCGGGGAGGCGCCGGGCACAGAGAGGAGTCCCGGGGTGCGCACCTCTCTGGCTGCTCACAGCCCACCGCCAGCAGCCTCTCCTGAACAAAATGAATTTCCTCCCCGGGCAGAGGTGCCCGGAAAGATGACATGTGTGAACTCACGCTGCTGTCCCCTGCGGCACATCATCCCCGGCTGGGAGGGTTACAGATGTAAATGCAGACTCATTATCTAATTCCAAACTGAATAAGCGGCCAGATACACAGATATAAATTACCCCGTTTCCTCCTCGGAGGGTGTTGAGAGGCAAACAGATTGCCCTCTTCTGTTCTCGGTTTAAATGGGTCAGAGCATCGGTGGAGCCAGATAATTCACTCCAATCCGCTGCATGTAAGCACCTCATAAATCCCATCATCAGTACCAGCATCTCCCTTTTCATAAGCAGTATGTCTTCACAGCGTTAATTACATGACTGCTAATGGTCTCCCATTCCGAATCCCTTTGGGATGAAATACGGGCTGGCCCAGCGCAGGGCCTGTAGGGGGGGCCCTTTGCAGCCGCACATCAAAGAGCTTCCTGAGCCCGAAGAGGGAAACAAGAAGGAACTCTCACCGGGGAAGGGCGAGGTGGGAAATGTTCCTTTGACTTTAAATCTGACCGGAAAGAACGTGTCCCCGTCAAGCCCTGGGGACCCTGTGACTGGATCAGACGCAGCATAACCCTCCAAGTCTTACTTCAACTAGGGCGTCTGGTGGCCCTCTCCGTCCTCCCGCCAACGCCCTTGCCCCGCACGCTCCCGTGTGTCATCTCCGGCCGTCCCCTGGTGTGCCCGATGCCCACGCCGGCCTTCCTGCGGCCGCCTCGCTTCCGTGCGCGCGCCGTGTGGGTGACACTGCAGTGTCTCCGAGTCTGCCGAACGGTAAATGAATGGGCAGCTACGGCCAAGGTATACAGTAAGTAGACTTACCGGGTCACCTGGTCCACCTCCCCGGCAATGACACAGTAGCCAGAGTGAGCTTTGTTGTCCAGAAAGACCTGGCGCTAAGCACCTGAACAACCCGCTCTGAGTGCTCTGCTTCCCTTGCCGCGCCGGGGGACGGAGGCCGGCGTGAGGGGCCTGAGGACGGGACCTGAGGACCTGGGAGCGCGGGTCCGCTCAGTGGGGGCTGGGAAGCAGGGGGCCAGCTGCACCCCCGACCAGCAGTGCCGCCTGGGAACACGGCTCCATTTCCCCGGTGTGACGGCAGTAAGATCACCGTCTCACAGGGCGCCCGTGAAATCTGCCTATGAAAGGCTTTGGGGGGGATGCAAGTGGCTATTAGCGGGTAGAAGGTTTGTTATAGTTGAGATCACAGGGCCAGAAAGACTGGCGGATTACTCAAGATCAGTGAACCTGGAACCGAATTCGGGAGGTGGGGAGAAGGGGCTCGAAATGGAGCCTGAGCATCGGCTAGGAATTGACATCTTTTTCAGGGAGCTGCACTGGAAGCATCCCAGGAACTGGGGGGGCTCTGTGGCCTCTCCTAAAATAAGGCCCTCCTCATCTGATGAAACTTAAAGATGTGGAAGCCAGCTGGCTCCTCCGTTCCCAGCTGTGGGATGCCATGTCCTGATTAAGCATAGTTCAGAGAAGTCAGAAAGGCAGAGGTGAGGCCCAGCACAGTGAATCCAGGCTCGGAGCAGGTGCTTGCTGACAGCCTCAGCACTGTCCTCCTGAGCTGGCTCCATTCTCACACGGGGAGCGGGGGGGGGGGCGGGGGGGGCAGCGGCCCCTCCTTGGTGCACGGGCCACGGGAAGAGGGAGGAAGTGGAGGCTGTTTCCTGAAGAAATTCTAGAAAGGCAAAATCATAAATGCACTTCTTCGAGGCTGTGAGTTCACTGCACATATTATTTTGTACCCTCGTGAGAAACTACTAGAACCCTCGGCTATAGCGCAGCGATTTAACCCAAACCTCTATTGTTTTAGTAAGGGCTTGTCCACTGGGCTTTTCCTGATATGAAATCACATGTGCTGGGCCAGATCTCCCCACTGCTCACCCCAGCAGCACTCGGGGCTTTGAGCTTTGCCAGGAGCTCATGGCCCAGGGGCAGCTATCGACTGAGCCCACGAAGCCATGTGACAGTCCGATTCCGGGGCTCCTGGGTCTGGCTCTGGGATTGATTCACATGCTGCTTATTTTATGCAGATTTACCGATGGTGCCCAGTGTCAAGAACTATACTGAAAACTCTTAACACCTTTTAAAACTCGATTAACTTTTGATGCCATAAGAAAGATTGGGCCAATAAATAAGAACTAGAATCCATTTGTGGTCCATTTTGCTAAAGTATATTAAATATCGCCTGCAATTTGAACTTGCCTTATAAAATGTTTACATGCCATTAAATAGTCCTAACATCCCGTGTGTAAATTAAGCAGGCTGCGATGTTCCTTATTCCAAGGAGCAGCAGTGCTTAAAGCTGTAAAATACTTTCGAGCAATAAATCAAAGACTTTGCTCCTAAAAGCAGCATTATAAATATAAAAGGCAACAATACTGACCTCAGTGCCTACCCTTGGATTGCTTTGGAATAAGTGACACAGAAAGAAATATTCTAATTTGGATATTGAGTTCATTTGTTCCCTGTGCTTTGGACATGTGAGTTCCTGGAAAACATTGTTGTCTGCAGATAAGCATTCCATAGCACACGGCTATTCTTTATGAAAAGGACAGGTTCCCAAAAATGCACCCCGGCAGGGCTAGCGCCTAAACGGGGACTTGGAGGGCAGGTAAGTGGGTCTCCCGGCTGGAGGAATTCCATAAGCAGCTTCCCGGTGGGGTGCAGAAGCGTCGGAAATCCTCCTTGCTCCCCGTGAGCCTCCAACTGCTGCTTTTTCTAAAGCCTCTTCCTTCTCCCTCCGCTGAGCCATCAATGGGCTATTTTCTTGCAAGTGCTCGAAGTTTAATGGAGCTTAAGTGAGACACAGACCATTAACACAGTATCAATATTTATTTTTGGTTTCCACGGAAACAGATACCAGCCCGTGGGTAACTTCTCTTCCAAGGCGAGCAAAAGGATCTTTTGCACGGTCTGATATTCTGTTTCATTTCTTGGGGGGAAGGGCAGTGGTTATGAGGTTAATAAACCATCATTTATTCCATTTAAAAAAGCACACTGGTGAGCAGCAAAGAGGGCTGGACATCAAGTGTGCATGTGCCCGGAAGGGCAGCCCGGTTGGGGCGCCACGCAGGTCTCTCTGCCCTCACCGTTTGGTCGCCTTTCGCCTTTTTGTCACCGGGCATGAGCTTCCCCGTGCCATCCATCTTGCTCCACAGGCCCTAGTTTCAAACCTTTTAATCAGGTTTGAGTCTCTCTGGAAGAACATGCCCTGTGTACTAATTGCATTTGGCTTTGTGACAGAGTGAGGAATTTTGTCGATGGCTAGGGGGCAAAAAGTCATCATATCGCGTCTCGGTTTAATGCCACAAGGCTGGGTACCAAGAGTCCGGCTGTTTCGCCCGGGCTCCAGATCTCTGCTCAGAGCTAGGGGGCCCCCCTCCGCCCCAGGGAAGGGCAAGGACAGAAGGGGCGTCAGGGCATGTGAATTCTGGTCTGACTCAGAAATTTATTAATGCTGTCATTTTGGTCAAATGTGTATCCTTCTTTAGTCTCTAAATCTTCATCTGAAAAAAGAAGGATTAGGTTGGGTGGTTTCTACAAGCCTTTGAATTGCAAAGTCTATGCAAACATGCTTCGAAGTGAGAGTCTTCTCGTGCCGTCCCTAGCACCCGGCGGCAGGGGTCCATCCATGGCTTTCAGCGGGGTCATCTGTCTTCGCTTCGGTTTCCAGTGACTTCCTTCATTCCTCCTAACGATACGTCGGTCAGATTTCCGCTTTCTTCCGATGTGCTTTTTCTTCTTCAACGGGCTGAATTTCTCCCCAGGTACCCTCTCTGTTCTCTCCCACATTAACAGTCGTACTCATGCATTTCCAAATAATTAGATCACACGTACCTCCGAATGCTTGAATCACAGTTTCTTCCGAATTGTTTCCTATTGCTGCTTATAAATCGCCCCACGTTTAACACCTTACAACAACACAGTTTTATAGGTCGGAAATCTGACAGCATGGCTGGGTTCTCGATTCGGGATATAACAAGGCTAAAATCAAGGTAATGGCCAAGCTGAGTCTTCAATCTTCAGGCTCTGGAGAGAAATTTGCTCCCAAGCTCATTGAGGTTGTTGGTGGTTGTAGGACTGAGGTTTCAGTCTCCTTACTGGCTGTCAGCCTGGGGACTCTGAGCTCCTGGAGCTGCCCGTGTGCCTTCTGACCTGGCCTCTTCCATCCTCAAAGAGTCCTTCTTATGCTGCAATCTCTCTGACATGTCCTCTGCCTCCAACCAGAGAGGACTCACCTGATGGGATCAGCCTCCAGGACAACCTCTCCACCCTGAAGTTAACTAACTTGGGACTTTAATTCCATCTGCAACATCAATGCACAGTACCTAGATTTGTGGGACATTAAATAACCAGGGGGTGGGAGTCTTGCTGGGGTGGGGGGCATATTTTTAGAATTCTATCTATCACACAAGTTATGACTAAGATAGAAATTGAAAACTGACCAGTCACATTCTAAACAACTCTGAGGGCCATTGGCCCTTCAACCATAGAGGGCTCTTCAACCACAGAGGGCTCTTCAACCATAGAGGGCTCTTCAAAAGAGAAGGCGTATCCCCTCTCTGGTCTAAGTCAGACAGATGGTACTCCTTCCTCTCCTCCAAGACTTGCAGAAGAGGAGGTTGATCAGCATGGAGAAAACAGTTACACAAACACGCAAGGACGTGTTCCTACCCTGGTGTCCCTCGCTGAAGCGGGTCTTACGTGTTACCTCGCGCTGGAATCATCTGGAAGGCTCGTTAGAACACGCTGCTGAATCCTCACCTGTTCCTGATTCCATTGGTCTGGGTCAGGACTATGAAATGCCAGGTGATGTCGATGTGGCGGGCCCAGGGAGGACACCTGGGGATACAGCACCTTAGCACATGAACTTGAAGCATCAGAATTGTCACTCTATGAACGCTATCTTTAGAGATGTTTTGTATCTATCTGTATCTACATCTACATCTACATCTATCTATGTATCTATCATCTATGATACATTTGCTGTATCTAGATACCAAGAAGATGCTTTTTGTATTTTTGACACATCGCACGTACCTACTTACAGAGTAATTAGAGAAGACACACGTGGTAGTTTTTCCCAGACAATGTGTGTCCACTGTTGCTGAATTCCGTTCTATTTTAAAGGCTGTTTCTTTGGTAGACGGAACTGGAGTTATCTGCTGCCCCTCGTGCGTCTGTAAACTCCGGCATTTCTGTTCTCCCCAAGGACCCGTAACGCCGTAAACATGGCTCTGCTCTTTCTCATTGCACTTTCCTCTAATGAGACCCTTAGACATTCTTCGGAGCCACAGCCTGCCAAAGCTTTCCTTCCCGTCTTCCCTGCTGACGAGCTTCAAGACTTCCCTCGGAATCGATGTTTCCAGACAACACAGGTCTCGCGGTTTCGGGGCTGTCGCTCAGTGTTCCGCTCCGCACGAAGTGGACATGAACGTCTCCCTCGCTGCGTCGGCCAGACCGCTTCCAGTGACAGCTCAGCACGGACGAGCGCCGACAGTGTGTCCAGGGGCCGACGGTCTCGCCCAGAACTGACCTGCGGGGCTGGAGCCACGTCCTCGGGGCTCAGTCTCGCTCCCTCCAGCCTCGGCTGTGCTTTCCTGAGACTCAGCTTCGTTCCCAGAGACGCGGTGTCCACGCAGAGGCCCAGGAGGCTGCGGCGTCCTTCTCCAAGCCAGTGGCCCCGCCGGGAACGCTCTCTCTTCTGAAGTCCCAGGACTGTGTTCTGTGGGACACACACCGTCGCTTACTTGTCTCACGACCGGCCGCTGTGGTTGGAGGATGTGACGCGCTGACGGGTGGGGCCCGAGGGTACTCACACGGGCTCCGGACGGGGTCAGCCCCACGTGAACCCCAGAGGCTGAGACCGAGGGAGAGGTTTCTCCAGAGCGGACTGAGGCGGTGTCCCCGGAGCAAGGGTAGGGATGCCGGGCGGGCAGGCACCGACAGTCCGGTTACCTCCGGTGCAGGTCACCACGATGACCACGTGCGCACCTGTGGGTGCGGCACTTTCAGAACCCGGGTCCAGTAGCAATGTCGGGCGATGGGGATGGTGGCGGTGACGACAGTGATGATGGTGATGACGATGATGACCATGTCCGACGGTGATGATGATCTAGTCACACGCACCCCAGATGGTGACACCGCTCTGCCTCCGTGTCCCCTGCCTCAGTTCTTGCTTGGTGCCTCTCAGCTCTCAGTGACTCTCCCCATCCCTCCCAGCCACCGTCCCCTCACTGTACTCCTCCCTGTACCCATTCTGGAGGCCAAGCCCCCTCTCCTAGACACCGATGCCCACGGACTGAAAAACGGAGCCTGCTCCTTGCCCACGGAACTCACACGGAACTCAGAGGCAGGGGAGAGACGAGGCGGTGTTTTCTGAGGAGGGACGTGAGGGACACAAATGCCCAGCGCAGCAGAGGTCGTACTGTTTCCCTGGCGTTAGGGAGAGGCCGAGAAATGGCGCTCCCAGCTGATGTGTCTGTAAACGAGCTGGCCCCCAGTGTTTTCTTTCTGCAAGCCACCCCCACCCCGTGATTCTCCCCACATGCTGCCTGGGCCTCGTGTCAGCTGTGAAGTTAAGAATTATTTGTACCGAAAATGCTAGGCCACATTTTCTGGAGGCCGAGTCATCGGGACCGGGGGTCATCTGGACGTAGCTGGAACCATTTCCATTTTCCTGAAGGAGCAACTGGAAATAACTAGATCAACAAGTTTAAAAATCCACGGTATTGCCCTGGCCAGTTTGGCTCGGCGGTTAGAGTGTCGGCCCGCAGACGGGAGAGTTCGGGTTCGGTTCCCGCTAAGGGCACGTACCTCGGTTGCACTTTGCCCCGGTTGGGGTTGTATGGGTGGTGGTCAGTCGATGTGACTCTCTCACGTCGATGTTTCTCTCTCTCTTTTCCTCCCTTTCTCCCTCCCGCTCTACCTGAAGATAAATACAAAAATGTCCTCGGGTGAGGATAAAAATAAATAAAAATCCAGTTATTGAACAGGAATGCAGGAGGGCTTCCTCTACTCAGTGACAAGTGCTTTACTGCTGACAACACATCTTTTATAAAATGTTTAATCATTTGCAGGTGCTTTTATATTCATTATCTGCACTTGGGAGGCAAACAGGACACCTTTTCCTTGTCCGACAGGTGCAGGGAGCTGCCCGGGGCAAGCAGTACGCCTGTCACTCGAGCTGCTGAGCCCTCAGGAGGCGGTCGGTGTGACTACGGGGCTGGATATTAATTGTATTTCATTTAAACAACTTACATTTACACTTGAAAAGGCCCACGTGACTAGTGGCTGCCATTCTAGAAGCCCTGATAAAGTGACCCCAGGATTAGAGGCCGGGTCGGCTGACTCCAAATTTAGTGACTGAGAGGATCCTGGTTCTCCCAGGATGTGCTCAGCCAGGGCCCTCCAGACGTCCGCGGTGCCCGTTCCCATATATGGCCACCTCAGCTGCACATTTTTCTAGCAGTGCGTGAGTTGCTCTTGATAAGGATCTGAGGTCCGTCACTGCACCAGTGAATGAGCTGCAGGCGGATCATGCACCGTGAGGTCCACACTGCCTGGGACTCCCCTCGGCCTCTCCGAGTCCCTCTGCAGAGCCGATGATTTCAATTCCATTCTCAACAGCCCGTGTCCTGACAATCACAACCCAGAACTCCCCGGGGCTTGTTTCTCACTATCTCGGCAAAGTAAGAGCGATCCTGGGAAATACTCTCAACAGGAAGAAAAGCCAGCCCCCTAACTTCCTTTAATGCAAGATATGGCCGCTGCCTCATGTGTGTGTTATTGGTGCTTATCTCAGCCTCGAGTGATGGATGCAAAGAGGAGGGATGACTCGTCCGTCCTGATAGCAGCCACCTGTCAGCAGCCAGGAGGATGGCTGGGGAGGAGACTCAGGGAGTCAGACGTGGTGGGCACAGTGGACCCCCAGTTTTGCTTGAAGAAACCTGGGTAGGGAGGATGAAAGGAGACCAGTCATCTCGGGGGAGTGACATCTCTGCACGTTCCTGGTGATGTCATTACACACGGTGTCTGAGAAAAGGCAAGGAAGTCAATTAAGGACTGTGACCCACTGGGGTCCTTAGGGGAGGAGAGGGAGCTGCTGATGAGTAATGCCGGCTCTGGCCAACTGGGGCCTGGCCTACAGCCCTTTTTGGCTTCCATCAGCGTACTCAGAAATCCTCCGAAAATGAACGATGATGGAACAGCATCTTTCATACGGGTTATGTTGTAACGATAGAAGTCTACAAAGCAATAGCTGCGTGTGATCACAATTACCGTAGCAAATCCCCTAGGTGTCCCATGGAGAACAGTTTGTAGGATTTTGTACTTATAGCACTGTGTCATGTATGTGTACAAACAATATGTACGCTGATGTTCATTATAAAACGAAGATTGACCATGTAAATTATTTTCATAGTATTTTAAATTAATTGTTTCCAGTTGTTTGTTTTCTCTTTTGCCTCTTTGGCCAAGCACCTCAACTTGATTTTATACAGTTAAATGCGTGGATGATGAAACTCTAATCTGTTTCCTTGACTGTGAGTGGTGTTCGATTTCTGTAATGGGATGGTAATGATTATGAACAGTGACCACCACGGTCATCCTTTCGAGCATCTGTCCTCGGCTCCTAGGACAGGAGACAAACACTGTCTCGAAGGTACCCCTGTGGACAAGTCCCGGTGAGCAGGAGGGCTGTCTCCCTGGACAACAAAGAGCTGGAGGCAGGGGGCAAGACCCTGACGGTGCCAGGGGCTCACTGTGTGCCAGGCGCTGTTCTTTGTAGGTTACGTACATCGTGTCCTCTAACGATGACCAGCGTAATCAGGCCCGTCATTGGCCCTTAGGGTTTGTGGCTGACCTTCACTGGAACTGAGTCGGGATGAGGTAGAAAAGATAAGAAAGACAGCTGAAGCTGTGTTAAATGGTAGGGAATGTGTCAGAAAAATATAATTCCGAAATTATTTGTGTGGATGCGAGTCGTCGAGATGGGCACACATCTGTTGAATGAGGGAACGTGCGAGTTAAAAAGGGAAATACTGACCGTCAGTGGCCACGCATTGTACAAGGTGGCCACGCGCGTGGGCAGGGCATTAGAGAACCCCGTGCAAAGAGGGGTTTGGGAAAGGTTGGTAACGAATTATATTGCGGACTTCTCTCATCTTGCCAAGAGGCAGTTATCACTAAGAAAGCTGGGGCCATATTTGCTTCATATAAACATTCCCTCTGAGCCTTCCCTGCCCCTAGCAGGTGTCAGCAACCATTAGGGGTGAATGAATGAGTCTACTGACTGAGTGTGGGGTACACAGGATGTAGTAGGGGGTGAGAGGCAGGTGGAGGGACGGGCCAGGGCTAGTGATGAGGAGAGAGGGATGTGTGGAGCCCCAGGGTGGGAGAAGTGATGTAGGAAGATTTTATTAGGGGGGGAGACTTGAGGATTGAACTGGCCACAGTCTTCCTCCTGAGGACCCTCTTTGGTAAGTGAACTGTTGACCCATCATTTATAAGCCGGTTACATCACCTCAGGGAATCAAACTTACTAGCTGGGAGGTGCTTTAGAGGTTGTCTAGTTAACCCTCATTTTACGGTAAAACAAGCCAGTAGGCCCAAGAGTCAAATGACCATCACTTAATACTAATACCGTAACTAGTACTACTACTAGCAACTATTTATTGAGCACTGATAGGACCCCAGCCCTGTGCAACCTTCACTCCGTCCTCCCCGAGGTAAGGGATTCCATTATCATCCTATTTTGCAAACAAGAAAACCAAGGTTCGAAGCGGCGAGGGGAACCGCACGTCTAGGGACGGTCAGAGGCATGTCGGGCCCAGACCTACCCGTCAGCATAGCCCTCGGTGGAAGTTCCAGGCAGGGGCTCCGTCTCCCTGCGAACCCTCTTCACGTGCCACAGCGGTGCCTCCGTGGGGTGCGAGGCCGGGCCTGGGACCTCCACAGCGCCCAGGAAGGCACGCTTCCTATCAGAGCGCTCGCTCATGGTCAGAGCTACAAAGGAAAAGACCTACGATTTTAGAGGGAGGCCGACAATTAGGACAAACGCTCAGGAGTTAGGGAGTCCATTCAATACAGGTGTATGTGGGTACATTTCTAGAACTTACTCCAACCTTTTATTGGATGAGTAGTGTCCAAACTTTTAAGGCCTATCGCAGAGTGATGCGTTTCCTCCCATTTGGGGTGGACACACTGTATCCATCCCCATGGTGACTTACCTCTGACCCCATGGCAGGATCTGACCGTGTCTTGGGCTGATAGCCACAGGGTAGGGTCACAGGCGCAGTGAGAACACTCTGCAGTGGCCGCGGTCATCCCTCTTCACCCCTGGATTCATGCCAACCCATCTTGCTTTGCTTGATGTCCTGGTTCATTGTACTAGTGGGGACCTCACCCAAGGAGGCCATTGCCGTGAGACATCGGCATGACCCCCAGAAGTAGGGACTGTGGCACCGCTCCTGAGCTTCTGAATGTACGTTTTTATTCAACACAGAGGAAGGGGAGAGGAAGAGGAGTAGGTGGAGGGGGAGGAGGGTCATGGCAGTGATGTTACCAGGCAGAGCCAAGCACGATGACTTGGCTGGGGTCCACATTTTTCCTGCGGTGCCAGGAAATGTAAAGGTCCTGCTCTTAGCATGTGATGGAGTTAGTAGGTGCTCCCTGAAGTGTAGGCGACATCCATTTTTTAAACTCCGTGGCATTATCTGTAATTGACATGTGATTATAATACTGCGATTCTCTTTAATGCAGTCTGCAAAAACACATTGATTTTATAGCTCCCCAAACCGATTACATTAATATCTGTGCATAATTAGTTTACACATTACTAAATTACTGACAGATTAAAAGTGAAATAGTGCAGTTCATACTCAGCCGCATAACTGCCGGAAAGGAAATTAATACGGATTCAATGGTCCTCGGAGACCTACATTGAAATAGCAGAAATCTATAAAGACTGCTTGCATTAGGAAATTTCTATCAGCAACATATTTGTGGTTGATGCTTTCCTAAGTCTGCTAATATGAGCTGAGTGGTGCAGGAAATGATATGGGGGTGAGGATTGGCTCCGACCAACTCAAGACTGTGTTTATTAAAAAGCAAATGCTTAATTGTGGTGTTCGATGTCAAGGGAAGGTAGCCTTTCAAGCTGGAAACGAAAACTTTCGCCTTTCTTGCTTTTCTGAATGACCTACGTTGTAGCTAGAACTGCGGCGTCCTCGGATGTGGCCTGCTCGGGGCAGCTCTGCGTGTTTTATGGTCGTCTCTGCAGTCCCCGCTAGACACGCACATGTGGGCTGTGTCTCCATATGGGTTCGGCATCTCCACGGAGGCCAACGACGTGTGTGTGCTCAGAGGGTGGGGGTTGGGCAGCAACCATACTCACAGTCAGCCTGCTTCCTGGGGAACTGGTAGGTGAACCAAACCTTTTGTGTTAAATCCTCATACTCATTAGATTTTGCTGCCCTCATTGCTGCAAAACATCTGCCCCACTGCAAGAGTTCAAAGATGAATTACTTTTTTCTTTCTCTGTCTGGTAAGAAACCACCTTTGAGTTCATTTCCGTAGGGAAGATACTTGCACTCTGTTGAACTCTGAAGGATGTTATCCCTGACAAAGAGGTTGGCCTTGGCTGGTTTGGCTCAGTAGTCAGAGTGTCAGCCTGAAGGGTCATGGGTTCAATTCCCAGTCAAGAACATGTACCTGGGTTGCAGGTTCGATCCCCAGCGCTGTTCGGGGTCAAGTGAGAGGCAACCAATCAATGTATCTCTCTCACATCAATGTTTCTCTCTCTCTCTCTCTTCCCCTTCCCCCATCCCTTCTACGCTCTCTAAAAAAACAAACAATGGAAAAAATCTTAGGGTGAGGCTTCACGACAACAACAACAAAAAGTGTGGCAAAGTAGTCCCGAGCAGATGTCAGGGCCGAGACCCAGCATGTACCGAGTGCTGCTGCGTTTGGAGAGCCACCTGCTGGAGAACACGCCGTCCGTAAATGGGTTAACAGGTTCTCAGAACTGATGAGACAGTCACAGAAAGGATGTTCACAACGATCTCACCTGGCTGCCGTTGCCATGGAAACTCATCTTCCGGATTTGTATTTCTCTTTCCCTCCCCAAATTACTAATAGTAACAATGTGGACCCTCATTAAAAAAAAAAAGACAAGACGTGGGCCATGTGAACTCAGGCAAGTAATGAAAAGTGAGATAGGGAAATGGTGTTAAATGGGAAAATGGTTGCATCACTGGAAGTTTCAATTAGCTGGTCACTTGCTCCCTCCACGCGGACGTGTTTGGTGGTTTGGGGTTGCAAAGAAAATGGGGAGAGGCTTATCCCTCAGGAAGGGCAGTCTGAGAGTTCTACTCTTTATTTTCTTTAACGCGAAGGCCTGGGAATGAGCCCTCCTCGAGGAAGAGAATACATCGGGGTGGACGTCTAAATCCCTCCGAGCACCCGCGTACCCTGGTCTGTGGCCACTGCCTCCCCCCGTTCGTATCAACACACCGCTATTCATCGTGTCTGCCTTGATGTCCGCGTGTCCAAGTTGGATTTTAAGCTTCTAGACCGGTAAGTCTTAGGTGTTTGAGGCCATAGATGCTCTTGAAATGTTCATAAGATCAACCACCTCTGAAGACTGCACACGGGCGTGGTCACGGGAAGCTGGAGATGCCAGGACAGTGGTGGGACCTCTTGGTGGCCATTCAGGTGCTTGGAGTAGAGCACCAGGGTCTTATAGGAAAGGGACCGTGCAGGTGTGTAGTTGTCGGACCAACGGGGATTGGGAGTCATTCCATTTTCTTGTGAATCGCTGTCACCTTGTTCTGAGACTGCATTCCTGCCTTAAACACACTGGTCTTTCCTCGGTGATGGGTTCAGACTCTTAAGGCGACTCTTGGAGCCTTCATCAGAGCACTGTTATCAACCTTCTGAAGGGTGGTGAAGGGTAGGAGGGCATAGTTGGGTTGTAGGTGAACTGAGCTGGGTGGGTAGGACCTACAGAGCTTGGGGACCAAATCATTTTATTTGTCTCTCTCTTTCCCAGTACCCTCACCCCCACCAAAATGTATCTTTCCTTTCTACGTGTAATTTGCCAAGACAAACTGTGTTAATTGAGTTGAATTCTTTTCAGAGCTCTCCTAGGATGTTGGTTGGTAGAGGGACATAAACTGCATGTAGCAGAGTTGTATCAAGGGAAAGGGAGAGGAAGCACCACCAACTAAGCCCCCCACCTCAGGCTAGGCACGGAGGATGCCTCATCTCACCCGCACCACAACCTAAGAAGTAGGTTGTCCCCGTTTTGTAGATAAAGAAACTGGACTTCCCCAAAGTGAATGAACCCATCCCAGCTCCCCCGCTCCCAGGTGCCAGGTGTGGGAGCTGAGTCCGGTTCTGTGTGAGCACCATTTTCATGAGGACAACCCACACTTTCTCCAGAAGACGAGAGGTATCAGCATGGAAGGGTGCTTCCTTGGGGGGGGAGCGCCTTCCTTAGAGTCCGTCTGGGAAAGGGTGCAGACACCCTTCAGATGAGACAGAGTGGGTGCAGTCTCCGTGTGAGGGACCTGTCTTAACAGCGTGTGGTGGTCAGAACACAAGCTTTGAAGTCCAACCAAAGGAGGTTCTTACTAACATATACGTTATGCACCATCTGTAAGCCTCAGTTCCCCCAACTGTAAAATGGAGATCATGATAGTAGTACCTAAGGGTAGGATTTTCTAAGGGATTGTATGCAATATGGTAATATAAAAATAACGTGCCTAAAACCAAGCCTGGCTCATAACAAGATTCAGGTGTTCAGTATCAGTATTTCTGTTCCATATAGAAGCTTCCACGGCCAAAGATACTTCATCAAGGATACAAAAGTAATCTTGAGGTCAAAGAGATGTCGCCAAGGGTGCCCTTCGCTTGCTGAGCTCTGTCGGTCCTGGGTAGTACTGGAGGTCCACTGGCCACATAGATCAAACTCAAAAGTCCTTCATGGCTCACCTCTTGTAACATTACCCATTACAGCCTAGAAGAAATTCAGAGATTTCCCATATTTTCAAGAGCTACACCTTAATTTTTCAACATGTATTTTTAAAACAATTTCTTCTCAGTGTAGAAGTAACATTTGTTCTGGTTTAAATAAGTTGCCAACACACACTTTTCTGCAGTTGGTATCACTCTCTACAGTATCTTAGATTCAGTCCTCACCTCATTTATATCACCTGCTCATTTACCCCACCTCCTGACTCAACCTTATCTCTAAAAAGAGAAAGGAGAAGATGCCCTTACTCATGCTGTTGAGCTTCCTCAAGATCATGGCTCTGAACTCTACCTCTGGTAATTTGCTTAACTGCATTTCATTGATCTCATCTTCGATAGAGTTCTCTTGTTCTTTCATTTGGGATTTGTTTCTTTGTTTCACCATTTTGGCTCTCTCAGTGGGGTTTGGAGCCTGCCAAATTTTCTCTGTGGGTGTTGGTGTTCTGCTGTTTGTGGCTCCCTCCACTGGGTTTGGATGAGCCTGGGTGGGCCCACGTTAAACACCACTGTCAAGTCTTACTTTCCTGGGTAGATTTTCAAGCCCAAGAAAGGTTCAGTTATCCTCTAACTTTTTCCTGGTGGGTAGTAGTCTCAGTTACTCAGTGCCTTGAAATGTAGCCCTGGTGTTCTGCATAAGAGGATTTCCAGAGGGTGGGATAGATGCTGGTTGTTAATGAGCCTCAATTCATTTCTTTGCCTCACCTGGGAAAGGCTGAATCTCTGAGAGGGGGGCTATATCCTAAGAAGCCTGAAACACCAATCAGAAAGAATATATGTACCCCCATGTTCATAGCAGCACTATTTACAATAGCTAAGATCTGGAAACAGCCCAAGTGTCCATCAATAGTTGTTTGGATAAAAAAGCAGTGGTACATATACACAATGGAGTACTATGCAGCTGTAAGAAAGAAAGATCTCTTATCCTTTGAGATGACATGGAGGGACCTGGAGAGTATTATCCTAAGTTAAATAAGCCAAGCAGAGAAAGACAAGTATCACATGATCTCACTTATTTGTGGAATATAACAGTCTGAGGAATGGGGTAGTCCCAGAGACGTATAAATGGGGTACAGATTGACAATTCCCAGAAGAGGGAGAGATAAACCACAGAACTTATATGCATGAACAATGGACATGGACAACAAAGCTGGGGACAGGGCAGGGAGGGCGGAGACGGGGGAATCAGTGGGGTGAAAAGGAGAAACATCTGTAACAAAAATTAATTAATTAAAAAATAAACAAAATAAAGAGAAAGTAAACATGTCAATTCACTTCATCAGGAAGGGGGATGTTCTGGAAAGTTCAGTTTTTGCAGAACAAAAAGTTCTTCTACACCTCCCCTCACCCTCATTCAGCCAGACAGGAGCAGAGAAGAGGCAGTGATCAACTCTGCTCTTTACACTCATCCAGTTAAAAGCAGGCAATTATATTCTACTTTACCATTTATATACCAAAATGAATTGCAATGGATTGGATGATTCAAATAAATCATAGGGATAAAGGCATAAAGGAAAGACCAGAAAATAGACACACGCCGCACTTCTGCCTGGACTTGGGTCCATCCCTGACGATGCTACTGGGCACAGAGAAGGGGGAGGTTTCTACTTGATGCAATTTGGTAGCATCTGAGTTGGTGTCAAGAACTTCAGCAAGGTCTTACCAGCCATGAAAAAATTTTAAAGACTTTCTGTTAGGAGAGCAGAGGAGAAAGCTATAGTCTCTGTCATCTCTGAGAGTAACCAAGAACAAAAGGAAAGAGAAACAGAAAAAGAATCTCCACTTCTGTGAAATTACAGCTCAGGAGAGAGCCCACAGGTGCCTGAAAGAGGCGGGGAAGGCGTGAGGGGGGAGATCTTTCCCTGAAGTGAAGAGAATCCAGGGTTTGCCAGAGCAGGACACACACACACACACACACACACACACACACACACAGGCACGCATGCACACACATGCACACACACACACAGTAATATCTGTTAAATAAAGAAAATGTTGGAAAGAGAATCAAAAAGAATAAATTCAAAACCGTAAAGTTACCATCCTTAAGTAATGATAATGTTTTTACTTCATTTTTATATTTTCTATATATTTAAGAATTTTTTAGGAAAATGAGGTCACACCACACATACTACTTTGAAATCTTTATTCCAGTTGGCAAAATATGAGAATTGCTATTAGATATTAGACTGCTTCCTATAGGGACATTTTAAATATTCAATGTTCTATTTTCATATATGTAGATGTATTTTTTACTAGTATTTATATTCCAAACAACAGTTCAACAAAAAACACAACGTTCCAATCCACAGTCAGCATCTTTATAACAAATTGCGTGCCATCCATGGTGATTTCCTGGCGCGTGGCATGGCTGCACTGACAGTATGACCACAAGCCGTCATCTGTCAAAGGCTGTGGAACATAATGGTTCTATTCTAACCAGGAATACGTGAGAGTTCCCTTTGCCCGCATCCTCATTAACACTGCCCATTGCCACTTTTGGAATGTCTTTGGAGTAGGTAATAATGAGTGTCTGCATTTTTTCCTTCTGTGAACCATCCATGTCTTCCTCTTATTCTTATTGATCTGTGAAATCTCTTTATATATTGAGCATATGAACTCTGTTATTTTCGGTCATACGTGTGCTTTCCTCTTAGTCACAACTTTTTATGCCTTGGTACACAGACCCCTTAAGCATTTATATGTAAACCTCATTAGTTTATTTTATAATTAATGCCTTAGGAATCATGCTTCCCAACCAGAGGTATATAAATATCTGTCTCCATATTCTTGGAAAACATTGTTTCCTTTTTTCACACTTACAAATTCATTTTGTTTTAAATTTAGTCTTTCTTACTCCCTTCTCCTTTCTCACTCAGCCCTGTAACCCTCCCCTCCGACAGCTGCCAGTCTGTTCTCTGTATCTATGGGTCTGTTGCTATTTGGTTTGTTAGTTTATTTTGTTCACTGGATTCTTAAGGGAAAAAACAACTCATAGACCCAGAGAACAACATGGTGATTGACGGAGGGGAGTCAGGGCGGGGGAGAAGAGAGTAAGGGGGGACAAAGGGTGACGGAAGGAAACTTGACTTGGGGTGGTGAGCACACAGTTCAACCTACAGATGCTGTATTATAGATTGTACACCTGAAACCTGTGTAATTGTATTAACCAGTGACACCCCAACAAATTCAATAAAAATAAAATGATAAACAAATATCTCTGTAAAGAAGAAAATAAGTAAAATAAAATAAAATGTTGCCTTTCAATCACGTGAGTCAGGGATCTTTCCTCTTTTCCCCTAAATGACTGGTCAGTTGCCACAATACCAAAGTATTGAATACTATACCACATCTTTTTCCAGTTTAAACGTCACTATACACTCAATTCTTAAACTTACTCGAGATTGTTTCTGGGATTCTAATCTTTCTTGTTGAAGCTACCTACACCAGCACCAAACTGGTAGATGGCTTCCTAATTTATTCTCACCGGTGGAGGAGACAGTCTCCCTTATACTACTCTTCTCCAGACATGCGTTATTATTCTTAGGCATTTATTCTTTCTCATAATCTTTAGGATGCTTTTATATAGTAGAAAACTAGAAAATTTAATTCCGATGTATGTACAGTCTAATTTGGGGAGGATGTAATTATTAGTGTAATTAAGTCATCATTCAGCGTTGCTGGGAACAAAAGCGGTGTTGGGTTGTTTTTTGTTTTGTTTCTGTTTATAGTCACACATGTTGGATGTTTCTTTTAATACGAAGAAGAAATCTGTTTCTGGTGAACACCTTTCTAATGGCAGACAGGCTGTGGGTACAGCCTCGCACCGTTCAGGTCCCTCCTCCGTCATAGGTTTCCATGTAGCCAGCCATGCGGAACTGGCAGGTGCCCGCTAGGAAGATGAGTAAGAGAAAATGAAGTTTTATTTAGGAAAGAAAAGGTTTAACAAAAAGATCTGGAAAGAGACCCCGTGTCAGCCGACACCTACCTAGACGATTCTTGCTTTGTGGGAGGTGGCTGTCTGGCCCTTTCTTTCTCGCTCTGCTCCGAACAGCAAATGTTGGGTATTTAGGAGTCTTTTTTCTCTTTTGACTTGAAAAGACATACATCAATGATTTTACCATTGCTTTGAAAACTAATCTTCTAAGGCTAGAGAAAAAAATAGTTCAAAATAAAAAAGAAAGGAAAAAACCAAACTAAATTGCACTTCTAAAAATCTTTTATTATTTCTGTTGTTACTTAAGAATGGTGAGAAAATGTTACAGTATCGTGGAAAAGAGATACAGCAGTTCTTCCACAAACTATCAAAAGTAGTTAATTTTTTGAAATAGTTACATGATACTCTCAGAGTTCTGCGGATGTGTGTGGAGGGCAGGGTGGGTGGGGAAGCTTTGAGTTGGGAAAAACAGGAGGAGTCCCTGTAAGACCCAGAGACGGGACGTGAGTGAGATCTCCATGACCTGTGGTCAAAATCGATGATGAGTATTGGATAGTATTCGAGGGGAATAAAAATATTGCGATTACACTTTCAAATTTAAAATCTATGCTTCACAGTTATTTTAAATAGATCTACTTAAGTTGCGAAGTCCCTCAATCAAAGGAATTAGTTTCTTTAATTTAGGATTAAATCAAATGCTAAAAGTTCATGAAATGAATTTTATTTGTTTGGTTTATGAACTGTGCAGAAAGTTGCAGTCTGGATCTTAACTCAGTACGTAAAGTCCAATGTGTTTTCTTCATATGACTTTTTACATGTTAACATGAGGCCAGATGGTTTCCTGGTTCTCCCCTGAAACTCCCGACCCTGCAGCGGGTGCTCCCGCTCCCATTGTCTCTCTGGGATGGGGTGTCTGAGTGTGCGAAGTCCTCCACTGACCTTCTCAGTCTAGAGATGATGTCTGGCAGAGACCATTTTTGTCTTGGTCAACCTTGAAGTGGTCTAGGTAAGAGGGAATGGACAGAGTACGTTTAAAACATTCTGGCGACCACAGTGATGCCTTCCCAGCCCAAGGAGCAAGCTGGGCAGATGAGATGTTCCCTCTGAGAGCTGGCTGTGCTGGCACATCGGGTCTCCTGGAGTGTGCCCACATGAGAGAGAAGTAATTTCTTACATGGACTCCACCTTAGATATATTGTTTGTAAATATGCGGGAGAAAAGGATCCCTCCATAACTTCTCTCTGGTGTTTACAGGTGTCACTGGTTCTGAGAGGGGACCAGCTACGCAAGTAGGAAAGGCAGTCGCTGGATCTGTCTTAGACATTCTGTGTTTATAGAAATACACTATTCATTTGTTGTACCTGCTGGCTATTAACTGCTCTAATTGTGCTGCAGACTCGTTAACAAGTTTGTTGAAGTTGCACATTATAATTTGAACGGAGTTAATTGAATACTAATCCAATGCACAGCACAAAAATTATTTGAACCATTCCAAGGAAAGCTGAAAATCCCCCCAGCTGCCTTGGTCCTAGTAAATCCCTACCCCTGTGAAACAGAAAATGAATATTCAATACATTTTTTTTTTCCCATTTGGGTCTCTTGACATTCTATTGATTCACTTTATTTTCCCAACAATTTTCTGACAGGTTTCCCAATGTGGATTCTGTAAATTCTTTGATATTCATCTTGTGATCGCCTTTGAAAATAAAGCTGTGGCCAACTTTGGGCGAGGGCTTAGAACTCGGGGCCCCAAGCCCCACACACCCCAGGAGCCAGCATATTTGTTGAATTTTGCTGAATTACCATGTGATCCTCAGATCTGGGGCGGTCAGACATCAGAAGGAGATGGAGAGTGCGTGAAACCTAAGTTATGTCTGTGGACCAGGTTACCGCTCTGGGGACCCGGCGGACAAAGAAGTGCTGAATGATCGTGCTGGTAGAGGAAAGTGAAAGGAAGCGAGTCACTTAAGGTGACAAAGTCGAACAAAGAAACTAACAGGTGTGGCAGGAAGGCAGCCCCCACTGCCCCCCCCCCCAGCTTTTGTGAAAGGAGTAGTCATTGGAGGTAGGGGACGTGCAGGGACCTGGACAGGAGAGTGTGAGAACAGGTGAGTCCCACGCCGTCACAGGATCTGAGATTCCGTCCGCCCACTCCACAGAATGCTATTAGCACAGGGTAGTGGCACAGGTTGTGTCTTTGCATTCAAATGTTGTCCTTCATTATAAAAGGGCCTTGCCCCCGTGAAAACTAAACTGTGACCAGTGTGCCCCAGAGTGAGAAACGGGCACACAGACCCCTGCTGGCCTCCTTCGGAGCAGCTGTATCACCTGCTCCATTCCACTTTGTCCCAGCATCTTGCAGGAGCTCAAGTTCCAGGATTTACTCCTCTTTTAATTTCCTGGTCCCTAGCTCCAGGCAACGCCCACAATGTATTCGCAACAGTATTTGTAGACTACATGAACGCACGGACAAGTCCATGGTCCAGAATGCAGAAGCGGGCAGCTTGGCCCAGCCGGGCCCCTTGGCAGATCAGGTGCGCTGTGCTCAGCAATGCCCAGCCGTCTCGGTGAACTTGACCTTGAAGACCAGCTTGGATGTACGTGTTACCGACACCCTTTGTCTTCACTCTCAAACCCGAAGTGTTTCTCAACGATGCCTCTGGAGCTGCCTCTGGAAGGCAGAGAGGTTCTACTCCGTTGGTTTCCGAAGGCCCTGGCAGCTGAGACCTCCGACTTCCCCACACCAAGGTGCCAGGTTGGACTCACTGGCCGGTTCATTCAAAAGGGGTCAAGCGGCTGTTTTGACTGCTGGAGGGTTGGCTTGGGCAAACTGGCCTCGGTTTAAACAAAGCCTTGCTGGCTTCCTCTCCGCTGACTGTCCCTCCCTGAGGCCGCTCATGGCGCGTTCAGGCACGATGCAGTGATGTCCGTGCACATTTAATGTCTTTTTCTTGAAAAAATCCTTAGTCTCAAAAGGTGACCTAATTTTGAGGCACACGCAAAATAGTCCTGATTTGTTTCCATATGGTAGGAGTGGAGTTTTACAAAATTAAAAACGCCAATCTCCATTGTCCGTATTGCTCTAGGTTTTGTCTGACGGCATTTGCTTTGCTCGCCATCCTGGACAGTTAGTGTTTGTGGACTGGCCTCCCCTCCCCTTACACCAGCCATAGCTCAGACGCACCCTGTCTTCATCCACTAGCAACAGCTCGTAGACGACAGCTCGTCATGTTAACATGTGTGATCATAGCTGCCGGCATGCATTTATTTTCTAAATTAACCATGATCAGCACACTGTGACCTCAGGGCCATGTCGGGCCACTACCTGCCCCTATAAATATCGTTTCGTTGGAACACACCACACTCGTGCATTGACGTGTGGTTTATGGCTGCTTCCAGGCCACAGTAGCAGAGTTACGTTGTCATGGTAGGAACGGACCATCCACAGAGCCCAACACGTGTCTCCAGAAACATGTCACCAGCTCCGACGGACAGGATGCGATGCACCGCACAGGTGTGCTGCCGATGATCCCTTTCACTTTCCCACATCGACCTTGAGTGACATGCACTGTGGTTATCCCCATGTTGCAGATGAGGAAACTGAGGCACCAGAGGCTCAGTAAGGGGGTGGCGGAGGAAGAAGCGGAACCCAGGATGGACGACTGCAAAGCCCACACACTTCACTGGTGCCCACACCCCACCGCCTTGCCTCCGGGGTGGGAAACACCGTGCAATAGCTGGAGGTGGGCGCCGGGGCGCCTCGGCTTCTCGGACCCGGTGTCTGCTGCTCCCTGGAGGAGCCCCATGGCCGGGAGTGGCCAGATGTTTCTGGAAGGCAGGGCAGAGGGCAGGGGCTGGCGCACCCCGAGCCCCCAGCTGGCAGCCTGGCACCCCGAGCACAGGGAGCAGTGGCCCTGAGGCAGCTCGGGCCCCCGGCGGGTGTCCAGGCGAATTCTGTGCCGACGCGCCAGCTCCTGGGCAAGGCGGGGGCCCAGCCAGGCCTGGTAGCTCCACCTGGCAGCCCAGTGCACACAGGGAAAGGTGATTGGGGGGTGCCACCACCCCATGCGGGGTGACAGCCCTTGGTAGAGACACCATTTGCCCTGGAAATCGGGACGGTGAACTGACCTCCCGGCAAGGCTGGTGCCCCCCAGTGTGCGGAGGCCGCGGGGCAAGTTCACCTGGCTGGGAAGGAGGGACAGGAGACCGCGGACAAACAGCTGTAATGTGAGCAGATTCTTTCATTTAAAAAATGTAAGACCCCTCTGCTAACAGCCTGCTGATTGTCACAGTAGCTAGCGTGCTGACTTAGAAGTCTGCGGGAGGTCGGTCATCTTCCCTCCGCCTGTCGCTGTGCTGATTGTGGCTGCGATGCACCTTCATTACAGAAGCCACCGGCGGGCTGTGGCACAGCGTTCGCGGTGCTGGACCGGGGTGCGGAGGGAGAGCACACGGCTCCCTCGGCGGCCGGCCTCTGGGTTAGTCGCTGGGGCTCGGAGCCGAGGCCCTGCTCACCGCCTGGTGATCCCAGGTGTCTCCAACTGAGCTGTGGTGCTGGGCTGAAGTAGAGGTCAACAGAAAGTCCCAGAAATAGATCTGCAGGATTTTCTAAGGGGGAAAGTGTGTGTGTGTGTGTGTGAGAGAGAGAGAGACAGAGAGACGGAGAGAGAGAGAGAGAGAAAGCAATTATTGACAGAACCGACTTTGCGTTGCCTGTGGCCCTGGGGACCGAGAGGTACCCGAGGAGCACCCTTGCGCCCCAGCTTTATTTCCCGCAGGGAGGAAGAGGACAGGAGCTCTGCTGAGGCTGAAGAAGGTGCAGCAGCTGCCTTGTTGGGGTGGGAGAAGGAGGTTAGGTTTCGCTATTGGTTTGTTGTTGTTTTTCTATTTTATTTTGTCTTTTGCAGTTTACAGGAGGCTTTGCTGTGAATTTAACCAGAAGGGATACCACCAGCCTCCTGATCCACAAGGGAGCTATCTAGATGGATAAAATCAGTGGCTAACGTGGCCAACTCTTCACTTAGGCTCCATGCTTCACGTTCCTCATTCCCCCAAATGGGCTAAATAGTAGGACCTGCCTCACAAGGTGCCTGCGGGCTTCTGGGGGGAACGTACATAATGCGCGCCCCCGAGCCTGCCACGGAGCAGGTGGGTGGCCAGGTCCCTTATTATCAGAAGTCACTGCAAACACGAACTTCGAGTTCATGAAACTTAGTGTCCAGTCCAGTCTCTACTAGTTAATAGCAGTGATGTTATACCAGTTACTAAGTCTCCCTCAGCCTCGGCTTACTCATCCATCAAATGGGGAGAACGGTGCCTCCCAACAAAGGCTGAATGCAGAGCGCTTTGCACAGAGTAAGCCCCCAGAAGTGTTAGTTATCATGAGCGGCGAATGTGGGTGCTTTCTAACCTTGAGGGAGCCAGTCCTAAGTGTGTGGACGGTGTGGAAGCCTCTCCCTTCTTCTCGAGGGGCACCGACCCTTCTGCAGCTACCATCGTTCCCAGCAGGTGATGCCTGAGCCCTTGGCTGGGTCTAGGCTTGGCCCCTGGAGCCAGAGAGCACATGGCCCCTCACAGGAGCCTGCGGACGGCAGCACACCCCGCAAAGTGCCAGAGACGGCGGAGTGACAGGAACACATGTCCGTGGAAAGAATCCATATAGTGGTTCGGAGCAAGGTCCTTGAATTGGCCCCAGTCAAGAAGTGAACAAAGTACTTGAGGGTTTTATATTTTCAGGGGAACGTATCCATCCCTGGGCATCACAGCCCTGCCATCGCTGAGAAGGAGGGGGACTCGGGGCGACAGCAGACCCGGCAGGTAGGAGGGCTCACGCCGCAGGGTCCTGGCACCCTCAGCCTCTGGCTCCGGTCCACACTCACCTTGCCCGATGACTTCTCCGCAGGAGCAAGTTTACGGTTTAAAAAGTCAGTGAAAGAAGGGGAGAGGGAGGGAGGTGGGGGGGACTCCCTCTTTTCTCTCCATAATTTACTCTTCTTTTCCATCCATTAGAGCAATGTGAACTCCAAGCTTGAAATGAGAGATTTCCCAGGCAGACAGGGTTTGGCCATCTTTTGCGAGATCATTTTTTTCTTTTGCTGTCACTTGCTTCCGGCTTCCCTCGCCACCCGCAATGGCACGGGAGCTGCTGGCGGAGCCCCACTGCGAGGCTGGACGTTCGGCCCTAGCCGTCCAAGGCCCAGAGCCTTCGGCTGGTACTGTTATCTCTGTGCCCAGCGAGAGCCCCCGGAGCAGCTGGTCCTCTCAGCACTGGGCCTCGGAGGGAGCCTTGGGGGGCACAGTCCTGCCCCACAGGAGCCTGTGTGCCACTTGCAATGACAGTTTCATGTCAGGTTTGCCGCTAAAGCTGACCCTATTGTCATTCCAACTAGTTTCAGTGACGCCTTTTTCGTTCCTTCCTCCGCATGAGCCCTTGCACTTTGGTCCTGGTGGCCAGACGGCTTAGGGGACCCCGCCCTGGGCCCCGGCCTGGGCCCCGCAGGCGACTCTCGAACCTGCGTGCGATGCTGCTGCTGCTTCCAACTGCAGCTTAACACACAAATACTATCCACAGAGTAAACGGCTCACCGGCTGCTAGAAACCTAGTGCTCTAGAGCCAAAGCGCATCTGAAGGAGTATCAAGAATTCAGCCCTCAGCTTAAAAATAAGGAACGTGAGGCTCAGGTGCCCACAGGAGCACGGCTGAGCTCACTTCTTCCCAACCTCGCCCCAGAAGGAGGCCTCTCCCGCGCTGCCCTGTGACTTCCCATGATGCAGAGGAACTCTCTCGCCATGAATCTGGGGACCAGTCTCAAGATGCATAACTAATTTAAGTCCGTGATAAACAGTAGAATATTTTAAGATCCTCCGTTTCATCTTTCAATCCAGATGACAGCATCTGTCTGCAAGAAGCTCTAGGACATTCGCTTTACTCAGAGATCGGGAGATTGGCATCGTGTTGGGTACTTCCGGGTTCGATGTCACGTGATAGAACAACATCCTTGAAGCCATCGGGAATGAGGGTCATGGAAAAAGAAGTGCTGGGCTCTCGTACATGAAAAGGTTTGCTATGTAAAGATTCACTCAGGCAGGCAACCCCATTTCCAAATGAGTGGCATTTGCCTGAGCGTCCGTGGTCACTCTGAAGTGATTCCATCAGGACCCGGTTGACGGCATGAGCTCACTTGGCTCCTCTGGCCCCGCTCGGCTACCCTGGGGGAGGACACGGTAGCGTGGTTGATTAGGAGGACCCAAACTGAATTTCTAGACCTGATTTCTGGCACCGGTTCTGCTTCTAAAACTGGGCAGATCACATTGCCTGTCAACCATAGTTTCCTGGCTACAGATTTTCACAGGAGAGTCTCCAAAAGTTTGCCAGATTCAGTAAAAACAGAAACAAAAACAAAACCTGGCGTCTAATTCAATTTGACTGTCAGATGAACAATGACTGTCTTTCAGTATAAGTATGTCCCATGCAATATTTGGCACATTCTTACACTAAAAAAAAAAATCTGTTCATTGCTTTTCTGAAATTTAAATTCAACTTGGTATCCTGGATTTTACCTGGCAACCCTAGCCTCTGAAATCCTTTAGACATTGAATTTGAATTCTGTAATGAATGAATCTGATTTTGTTTCTGAAAAAGAGAGTGTATGCTAAGGAGAGAGCGAGAGAGAAAGAATACCCGAGAAACACTCACAAGCAAATTTTCTTTCTGCAAAAGGTCCGTTCCCAGCACCTAGAGGAGGGCTGTGTAGAAAACGCACGTGGGCTCTGAGCCTTCCCAGACCCCACAGCCCCTCCCGTGGCCACACGGAGACCAGACCTCGGAGGCCCGGTCGCTGGGAGGCCCACGCCGTCGGCGCCGTGAAGCGGCAGAAAGCCCGTCTCGTCATTCTGTGCACAGAGGCAGTTACCGCGACACATCACTCCTGCCGTCGTGCTCAAGGGCCCGAGACCCCCCCGAGACCAGGCCTTAGTGGGAGCCGGCCATGGCTCTGGGTTCCTGGGGGCAGTGGAGCGGGCACCATGTTCCACGCGTGTGCGGGGCGAGGCGGGAGCGTGGAAAGGAAGGGAGACACGGAAGCCAGTAGTGCAGGGTGCGAATGGCAGTAGCCGAAGGCCTGGTGGTGAGAGGGGGGGTGAAATACGTTCCCACACAGCCTCTAACATAACTGCAGATGAGCTTTGTCCTGTTGCAGTGAGCTGCCCCCCCCCCCCCAAGAATAATGATCACCTCTTTGGTCCATTGAGTTTGGGTCTTTTGCAATTTGTCAAAGGCGAGTTTCCTGGAGTCTGGGGTCCCATTCAGGACAGTGTGGAAACACGCAGAGGTGTGGAGACTGCATTTCCACAGTCCCCAGTCTGCCCTCGAGAGGGGCTGTCCCCCAACTGATCCCTGGAATCAATGGGCAGACAGAGCCCCAGTGTCTCTAAAAGCCCTTCTGCACCCCCCAGCCCCCCTTCCACGCGCACACACTGACTCACAACCACAGGCCAGGAAATGAATGAACCTGGGCCCCCAGACAGCCTCCCTGAATCCTTCCTGGCCTCCATAAAGCAGCGCAGGAGCCGAGGGAGAAGACACTATGGTTAGGATACGAGGTCTTAGAAAGAAAGGAGGAAGAGCAACTCTTTGCTTTCGATGCAAAGAAACTGCTTCACCTTTAATGCTGAAAACCTGTGCCCTTGGCAAGTCGTCTGGGGACCGCTCCAGAGGTATTAATCTTCCTCCCTTTACATGCGAAATCGCTCTTCGGAAGCTGTTTCTCCAGCACTGCTGTTTCTCTCCAGGACGACCCCCTCTCTCTCCTTTCCAGTGCGGTCAGACTCCCCAGCAACAGGAAGCCCGGGCGAGGTCGGCACCAGCGCGCGGATTTCAGAGCCGCTCTGGCCGCGCAGGACGCTGGGGCCGCGCCGGCCGGCAGATGGCGCTGTGTCGCGCGTTATGGGCCCTCGCGTGCCGGCGCCGGGAGCGGGTCTGGGCGACCAGCGCTCCAAGTTCCTGGTGCCATTCCTGCACCGAAACAATCGTTTGTGGGGTTAAGTAGTGATTTCCTTTATTCTGCGCCGCTCTTACTGGCTGTGTTTCCAGGCTCTAGATGTTAGTAGGTGCCATACATTGCTTTTTCGGGTGAAATCAGGGGTTTCCAAGCACACTTAAAACCATCCCAACTGCTCATGTCAACGAGCAAAGATCTGTATTTTCTGCTAAAAAAGCGCATACAACTTCCCTATTCAGAGCTAGAGTGGCTTGGAAGACAAAGAAGTTCTGAGAAATGTAAGTAAACAGAGCATCGAAGATTTTTCTTTCTAAATCAACAAGAGGAAGAAGGGGGGTTCTTTGCCCTGAATCAGAAACGCAGCACGAAGCGCAGGAGGGAAGTCCAGGCTGGGGCGGGGTGCGGGCGTGGGAGGAGGGGTTTGCACCGCACGGTTGCTGGGAACACTGTGTGCATGGTCATAGTATAGGACTGTGGAGGAGACAGCGGGGGTGCGCGGGCACCCAAGCCTGTCGGTCTTGGGGGCACAGCTAGAAAGCCTTGGTGTCCCGAGCGACGTTAAACAACAGCGGAATGAGGGCCACGGGGATCGCAGGGCAATTGCTCCGCCACGCCGAGTGGCCCCGTTATGTAGGCTCCGTATGTATCTAATGTCGCCATAAAAGGCAAGTCTGTGTGCATCTCCCGCAAGACAGACGCAGTTTTGTTTGGGATAATGGATGTAACATGACTGAAGACGGTGGGGATTAGATGGACCCAGTGCGGATAAATGAAACTAAATGTCATCTCCTTGCATCAGCGTAAACATGGCCAGCAGTGCAGACTAGGAGACGGTGGAAGGAGGGGGCTGGGGTACTAGTCACTGCGGAGTGACTCATAACTGACTGATAAAGCGGGGCGGGGGGGGGGGGTGCGTTGAGGCGGCTTTGCCCTACTTGTGGGCTTGAACGTCGCTTTTTAGAATTGCCAAGCCCTTTACTGCAGGAACCGACTGCTGCTGTAGCCCCGCGTGCAGCTGTCTGTTGAGTGCAGAGTAACTTTGGGCTTCTCTCTCTTAAATGTTGATTAAACTTCTGACACTGGCAGAATGTCCCAAAAAGCCTTTACACAAAAGAATAGGTTTTAAAAATCCGGTTTTAGACTTTTTAAAAAAGTTTTCAGCAAGTGACACAATTATTATTTCTATTTATATACACAGATAATGTTTCCTTTTCCTAACCAACTTACTGTTTTATTTCATAAATCAAGAGCTGTGGCAATGTGGATCTCTCTTTCTCAGAAAATGAATAAATATATCTACCACTGAACTACATCCTTTCAAAGTAAGGAATATTCTCAGACTTTGAAACTTAATCATTTGAAGCAGTAATTATACATAAGGTGATTAAATAATATGATGAGGTATATTCATTCACTAGCATATGGTTCTTAACATGTGATGCTGTTTTTTTCACCTGTTTTCATTTTTTTAAGCTGAAGTTCAAAGACATTTTTCTAACCAAATGTTATTTATTATGTCACATATGCTGTTTATACCATGAATACTGTTGACATGGAGAAATGAAACTTTCGTTCTGGGACTAACAGCAATACGTAAGGCTTAGCAAATATTATAAACACTGAGGGTTCTGTCCATAATACCCAGAAGCTGATTTTGGATCAAATTTAGAGCTGTCTTTCAAACAGAGCTACATTAAATTTAAAATTAGTCAAGGATTACAGTTTGCTATGAAGATTGTCTCCACCTCCAATATGAGCAAATGTCATCAAAGTGAAAAGGAAAGAAAGGGGGAAATGTGATTGTTTTGACACACGTGAGAGAAGCTTAGTGTCGCTTCATTTTTAACCTCATTTCAAATTATCTTTTAACCACCCTGATATTTCTGCATAGAGATAATCACATCTCATCAGCCTCCTCCAAACCCAGCAGCTCCAACCCCAGAGCGAAGCTTCTCGTTAAATCACACTGCTAAGCAGATGATGCGGCTCTCGCAGCGGAGCGGAGGTCAGCGCCCTGGACAGCGCCCCCTCCCCCACATCGTTTAATTGCATTTTCTTTTCTTGGGTAATTTTAATCTTACATGAAGTGTGTGAGTGTTTTCCCTAGAAAGGCAGGACATGCGTTTAAAAAATGTGAAAGCAAATCTGCCCTGTAGGTGATGAAGGTAGAGACCTGTTGAAATGCTTCTGGGAATATAAACACCTGGATTTACATGCACATTTAATAGAAAAAAAAAAATCCTTCTAGGGGGGAGGCAATAAAATGCAAGACTTAGGAGAAAAAGTTACCCTGATTTTAAACACACACGATCAATTATTCCTATCACCCTTCAAGAATTCGCATGTCATTGAGGTTTAATAAACACATCAAGGAAGCTGGGCTTGTTTCTTGTAGCAGTTTCTGCATCTGCAGGTATCATGTCCAAGGCCCCTTGCCTTGCCTTTGAAAAACTGCTATGTAAATGACTGACTGCCTTGTCTTTACACAATTTGCCTTAACTTCACTTCCTCTCACTTTGTCATTTAATTTGTAGGGTTTCCAAATCAGAGTGACCGTCATCTATTAGTCCCCCTGGTGACAGAGGGCAGGGCGTTGTTGGATCCGAGTTAATAAAGCAGAAACACAGCCTAATTACTGGGGAGATAAGCCATGCCGGCGGGGGCTGCCTTCCTCGAGGCCGGACCTCTCTGCACCCAGACATTCTGGAGTGAGGCTGTGTGCACCAGGACAGACAGACCGAGCGGGGGAGGTGTTTTCATGCAGCAATCGACCGAGGCAGGAGCCGCCTTCCCGAGCCGCTGTGCTCAGTCCTGCACCGGGAGAGCAGGAAGCAAGTGCATATTCATTAATCACATGTGATAATGGGGGGCAAAGGTGCTTCATAACTGCGAGGGGAAAACAAATAGAAAGTGGCATTTTGGGTACAAGGGCACGTGTGTGTATTTAAATATCGTCTACATACACATGTGTTAAATAGCTTCCTGGTGTGTGTGTGTGTGTGTGTGTGTGCGCGCGCGTGTGTTAGAGGGACTGAGATTGAGACTGCCTCTCATGCTTCTGTCGTCTGCAGTTACACAGGCCATGTAGCCTTCTATGGAAAAACTGCAATATGCATGCATTGTATATACAGTATAATGCATAGAATCATACTACCTATGACAGCATGTTCTGTAGCACAGAACCTGATGGAAAATATGCTTACGTGATTATTCAGAGGTCTGCACTGTGTTTTTGTGGGCTTATACCATGTATATAAACTATGCCACATTTACGCCTGGTGCATAGGCATGCTGAGAAACTGCACCACTGTGCATGCCTGTGTACTTTTCCAGATGCGTGTTGCAAGACTAACGCTGTCATTAGTACTCCCACCCTCCCTAGTTCCGCCCCTCCAGAGTAAACAAACAAAAAAGGCCACCTGTGTGGTTAAAATCACTACCATTTAAGAGAGATTCATAAAAAAAGGAAAAGATAATCCAGTTCCTGGCTTCTGATTTGGAGGTTTGCAATGATCGGGGTGGATACTATAGTAAGAGCTGAGAAACTGTGTTTGGAGAGTGAGTCTATTAATGCAGCTTTGTCCAACAAATATTAAAATTACAAAGTAATTAGCCCATTTGACAATGGCTAATGAACTTAAGTATGCAGAATGAACTTTAATAATTGAGGAAATTGTGCAATTAAGTGGAGAGCAGCTGAAAATTACAAATAGGATGAGCTCTCTAGTTTAGCAAGAACATTACTCCTGCTCTTACCAACCAGTTCTGTGGGTATTGAGAAAGTCTGGTAAGTTTCAATGACTGTGCATTTATTGTGGTGATTTACCATGAAGATATTGACCTCGCTTTTTGAAACAGAAATGAGCACTAATAATTCCTTTTGACAATATGTTTCTGAATTACCATGTGGTTGGAATTATACAAAATGTCTCATTTGGCAGGGTGTGTCTTAATTTTGATTTCAGGTTTATGATCCAATCTGTGTCTATTTTAAATTTAAGTGGATTACATTCAGCAAAAATCCTTTTACTACCCCAGCTTGGCTGTCTCATACTATTAGGCTCTATATGTTCAGCTTCTACAAATCTGTTAATACATAAAACCATAAGAAGCCTCTTATGCTCAAACCAGGTTAGACCGAAGACATCAGATTAATATTTGATAATGTAGAAGGGCCCTTAATCAGATTTGCTTATTTCACGACAGAATGTTTCTACAATTATCATAAGTGTTGTGCTAAATATGTTTGTCTTTGTGTCTGGCTTTGGGCATAATCTTCTCTCTTGAAAGCCACTCAATGTGGGGCTCGAGATTCCTGCACAAAACCCAATTAATATTAAGATGACAAGCCCCGATGAGCTCCAAAGAGGCAACAGCTGAGCAGACTCTAACATTCTTAAGTACAGATACTTGAGTGATCAAGTACATCTGAGGGAGACACACAATTCAATAATCCCTTTCTCAAGAAAGTCAAGAGCCCTGTGAGATGCGAGGGAAATCAAAGGAACACATCAGAAGGAAAATGACGGATCTGGTCCTGTAGCGTCTCTATTAAAATGCAAAAGTTATGGATTTTTTTCGGGGTGATGGGAACCTTTTCTGTTTTTATTGATTTCTTTTTATAGCTTGATGATTTCTCTAAGATTATCTTAAAAGCTTAAAGAAAAAAGGGGCCTCATCAAAAGGTATCTTCATGACAGAAGCATAGACAGTTTGGGTTAACATGATGTAGCGAAGGCTCCGAGCTGTCTGGGGAGAAGGGCATCCCGCTCACCCGCCAGCCTGGGCATGAGCTGTGGCCTCCACAGGAAACCCAGCCTGCTCGCCCTGCTGGGACGCCCTGCTGGGACGGGGAGCTGAGCCACCCTCTGGGCTCCCTGGGCGCTGCCCCAGAGATGAGGGCCCGAGCGCTCTTTTGAACGTATTTCCATCAGCACTGCGGAAAGCAGTTACCTTCGCATGAGGACCCCCGATTTCCTAGCATCATAGGTGACTCCTCGGATTACAGCTAAATTCACTGCCCAGAGCTGACATCCTAACCCAATGATTTGAAATCAGAAACGGGCTTCCTGTCACTTTAAAAGCGGGGCACTAAGGGGCAGTCAAAACAAGGCTGAGGGAGCTCATGAAGCTTAGCTCAGGCGCTGGGCCATTGCGCACCACTTGCCAATGCGTTTGTGACATGCAAAACCTCTGCAGTGCACTTTAAAGGGCTGGTGACACCCTCTCAGGTGACTTCTTACCTGTGAAATCAGTTTTGTAGAAACTCTTTCACAAGTGCCAAAGAAAACAAAAACAAAAACAAAAAAACAAAACAAACCAAAGAAAACCAGAATGCCCGTGTTTGTGCATAAGAATGTGCCAGTGCCAGTCCACTGAGTCTATGTACACTCCTGTGCCCAGCATATCAGCAGCAAGAAATTCCCACGCCAGGCACGGAGCAACACCTAGAACTAACTTTGCCCGGGCACCACTGTGGCCTTGCTTGTGGCCGGATGAATCTGGTACAGCCTTTGAGGCCACCTGCCTGATGCCAGGGTCTGTCCCAAGTGGAAAAGGACAAGCACGCATGCTCGTGCCCACCCGGCCTCGTGCACACACAGCTCCCCACCCCCACAGGTAACACCTCGGCAGGACTTTTCAGATGTCCGCTTTTCAGTAAGCAATAAGAATAGGATAATTATGACAAAAACGACTCCGTCTGGGGTAGAAATGATACAGACACAAAAATAGATTTCCCCAATGTAGGCTTACGTTTTCAAAGACGCAAGTGTGATTTTCAAAGATGCAAGAATTACGGAGAAAATGTTTGCAGAGATTCCTCTTGTCGCCAGACACGGATTCCACAGATGCAGCTCCTGGTCGGCCCCAGAGCTCCTATTTCTTTCCTCTGCGTGTCACACGGCAGGATTTCTCCTGAGAAGACCCTCCCCCCGGAGTCCTCCAGGTGCGGAGCACCAAGGCACCCAAATCGCCGCCAGGCCGCACGAGCGTGGACAGCCCCACTCACAGCGAATTGCCCCAAATTGTGAGACATTTGAAACAAAATGTGTTCCTGTTGTCTTCTGGGGTTCCTGCTAATTAATATTCAAAAGACTCAGAGAGGAAAAATGGATACCTAAATCATACATATGTATATGCCTTTTAAGCTTTATTATAAAGGCAAAATAACCCCTTACTTGGTTAAAATCCAACTTGAGTCAACATACAAAGGTGACTGCACCGTAATACTAGACATATCTGCATTATGTAGGCACGTTACTGCGCCACCAGAATCCCTCAATAGTAATTATTATGCCAAGCGCCCTGTTGGCACAATTACACTAAAGCTCTAATTAGCAGCAGTAAGATTAGAACCCCTACATGTTAGATCTGTAGAAGCAACGCTGAGTGAAGGATTTAAAACAGTTTCAAAACATTGTATTGTCTTTATTACAGTCTTTATACTTCAGTAAAGAAGGGTTTTCTATAAAATGCACTTAAAATAATCTGGTCCTGTCACTAAAAATAGGAAAGATAAGGTAATTGCAGTCAAGCCCGGTGAGTCGGCTGCTACCTTGTGCATTAAATGGAATGACAAGGCTGGTGAACTCCGGTGGGCGAGCGGACTTCCGCCCTGCTGGACGCGCTGGTATTTTTACAGCATCAGCCAGGAAAACATGCAGGGCCGAGCTTGTCAGGGGCCGTGCTTGTCAGGGGCCTGCGTTCCCGCACGCTTCCCTCGCAGGCGCCCCAGCCGGCGGGGGGCTGCAGCGGCGCGATCCCCGCCCCCCAGCAGCAGCCCAGGGGTACCTGTCTCCGCAGGGACGTGCGTTCACACTGCGCACAGCATGGGCTTCCCCCCGCTGAGCCGGCTCAGCTCCTGCCGGCTGGGGAGCCGGGCTTCCGGCGCCTGAGGCCCTAGGGGACAGGAGCCTGGGCCGAGGGCCTCGCCCCACTGCAGAGGTCTGGGCCCAGCCCCGGGCAGCATCTGAGCTGGGAAGACAAACTGGTCACAGCGAAGGCACGAGGAAGGCGGACAGGGATCGACATGCCAGGGCCTACACATCCCGACTGGGGAATCTTTTGATGGGATTTTCCCGTGAAACTGAGCAGCCACGACCCACCCAGTAAACTGTTTTGAGGGAGAAAACCTAGGAACTGGGCAGGGAGAAAACAAAGCCATTTCAGCTGCCCGGTAGTTTCCTGCCCCGACACCACCTTCCAGAGACAAGTGTCTGGATTCGCGCGAACACGGGTGGCTGAGGAATGCCAGTCCTGTCTGCGCCCCGCCTCCGGTCCCCTGGTTCATCCTGCCGCCCTCCCTAGGTGCCTGCCTGTCCCGTCAGCCCCCCAAGCCCCTGCGGAAAGCAGGGTTTTCTGGGCGCGTGAAGGTACCAGGAGGCTACAGTCTGCTGGTAAATCGGACTTTCGTTAAAATGTGTACACGGTACCCAGCTGCCCTGTGGGCAGAACTCGGCCTCCCTACTTTGGGGTGAAACCTGTCCGTAAACAAGTAGAGAAGAAATAAACGCCTGAAAACTTCGCCTGGCTTTCCACTGAGGCGAACGCATTATTCATTCGGCAACTTCGGCAGCCTCGGGACGGAGGGGAGCCGGAGTCCCCAGTGTCACCGGAGTTCTGCATTAGTGTCACTGAGTGGCCGTTATTTCCCTCCAGCAACAAATTTCCCATAATTACCGTGACACTTGGTGAGCGTATATTTGCACAGCACATGCGGACTTAGAAATGTGTGACGTCACAGCCATAAAAGTGTCTGCAAGAATGTGCAGCGGAAGGGGGCAGAAGTCGGGGGGCGGCCTCTGAATCTTAGTAATTAGACGCCTTCAGCCCTATGTTATATCTAGAAGTGCTATTTACTGTAAAATTGAAGATGGGGGGTGCGACCACGGGACTTTCTGGCTTCTATATTTTATGTTGGCTTCTCTTCCATAGCCCCAGACTGGAGGGAGGAAGGGAAAACATCCTTGTGCCTTATAGGTTATCTTATTGCCGTCATAATTCCAGTATTTATATGCACATATGTTTTATCTACAAAAGCTATCCACATGAGAGCTGATCTTTCTGCAACTGTTACAGAACTATTAAATGTATATTAGCATGGTCATTTTTATTTAATGGAAACAAATAACAGTTAATCTTATTGGAAGGGTTAAGTGGGTTTACTTGGTAAAGGGCAAATCCCTTTGGATGCTTTCTTTTTTAAAGAATAGCTGTGGTTGCTGACAGATGGTCTTTGTCTGAGTGTAGCTGAGGACAGATACAGTTTCTTTTTATGCATTTATGAAAGTTGTAGATATACATGCTTGGTAATATGCAGTGGCCCAGGACAAAGAGCAAGCTGGGTGGACAGAGAGGATTAGATTTCAGCTCAGTGACAGATGGCTGGCTTAGCAGCCTCAGATAAAATTAAAAGGGAGGGGGGTGGATAAAAAGAAACCACTTTCCATGTAAAAGTTGCATCTCTTAAGACAATGGCAGCAGCAACATTCGGCCGTTTTTCCAACTTGGGCTCAAGTTCCTGGATCTAAATTCCTCCTTCAAATATGTATTTCATTTTCACTTTTGCGAAAGAGGTGGGATTATGTTTGGTTGATCAAGCTTATCAAAGGGAAACTAAGAAATAAAATAAGTAACAATTTGCCTTTCAACTTGACCAGCAGAAAGTACTTTCATTTGCAAAGTTAGACTGAGTATTTACCTGCACGTGGGTTCTTACCTATACTACTTCTCCTCAGCCTGAGCGGACTTTTATAAGCCTCGTGGTAAAATCCACATTTTTGCTCACTCCATATACACCATTTAAACCTGTAACATCACTATAACCTTTGTCAAATAACCATACAACATATTTAGTGTCAATTTGTCACACTGAAATTATTCATCGGTGTCTTGAGTAAATCTGATAATATTTATGGGTTATGCCATTCCATGTTTTCTGGTAATGCAGTGTGCTAGATTTCATAGATTTACTGTGTCTGCTTTTTTTATGACTGACATAGCAATAACCAGATTGCAAAGATATTTATGTTGTTTGTGGCTTAGCAAGATAATTAAAGGATATAAATTAATCAAGTGCAATTAATTAGAAACTTTATGTTCGCAGCAGTCCTTCTTTGCATGTATAATTTATATTTATTGATTTCCTGGCTTTCATTAGCCTATGAGATAACAGCAAAAATGCATTAGAGAAGAAAATGTACAATTAGCGTGAGAGTGAACCTTGGCGTAATGGATAGATCAGCACATGTTTGGGGCAAATATAAAGCTTTGTTAACTGTCATAAGCAGTTACAATTGATGAGTGGTATTTCACTACATATCTTTCAGCTGATTAACGGCGTTTTTAAAGAGTCCCCTTAATGGGAAGCTGATAGGTTGGCTAAATTTACATTTTAATCAGAGTATTTATGATAGAGGCAGCCCTAGAAATTCATTGGCGGAGGGGGAGGCGACATTCCCCGAGGGACCGGGGCAGAGTCGGCTTTGGAGAGTGTCCACTCACCTCTTCCTTTTCTCTTGTCATTTGTCCAAAAGTGTCTGTGTTGGGGAGGGGCTAGACCCCTAGTGGCCTCCTCCTGAGGGGCCGCACTCCCATCTCCAGCAGATGTCGCAGATGCCAGGAGAAGGAAGTGCCAGTCTCCTTGTGCCTTCTGTGGCTGGGCGCCAGTGCCAGCCCACGGGCCACAGTGCCCCACGCTTCCTCTGCAAGGGCTCCCCGTGGGAGGGAGCGACCCTTGGCCTGAAGAAGGCTGACAGCCGAGGCGAGCCGCTTCTCCTGTTTCCTAACTGTGTTTTGAGCCAACCCAACCAGCGCCAAGGGGGCCACACAGGAGGCCACAGCCCCGGGCCCAGAGAAACCACACCCCTCACCCCACAGCTTCCATTCCGACCTGGAAACAGGACTCTCACATTTTAAGCAGTTAAAACACTGGCTCTTTCCAACAGGAGTTAGGATATGGGACGGTCAGAAAGCTTTTTGAAAGGAAATTAACAGGATCCCTCACCTTTCTCCCTCCTTTGCTAAGGGAGGCAGGAGGAGTCCTCGTCTGGAACTCCCATCCGAAGACGGGGCGGACTGTCCAGCAGGTTTCTAAGCAATCACAGGTCTGGAAGTGAAGAAGGACAAAAGGACCTTCTCAGCTAACACTGTTTCCATGTCATGGAGCCTGCAGGGCAGGTGGGATCTTCTAGCTCGTTCAGAGAGGCGCCCTGAGATGGTGACGTGGGCAGCCACAACACAGCACCTCGGATTGGACAGTTAGTAAGGCCTCCGAGTGGGATTCATGCCCGGCTGGTGAAGTGGCCCTCAACGGGCATCTCTGCGGGAGAGATTTCTTGTCGTTGTCACATGGAGATGGGACAATAGGGCTGGACAGCCGTGTTACATGTTCAGTGGGCATTCCCAACGTGGCCTTTATAGTGAAGAATGTCAGGAAGCCCTCTGGAAAGCAAAACAAAAGAGAGTTCCCCAAGGGGGCTTCGGAGACAACCCAGAGAGCTCTTCGGTTCAGCTCAGAAAATGACAAGAGCCGAGCGAGGCTGGGAGAAGCCACTGCCCGGTCCTGCTCGGTGCCTCTCCTTCCTCTGGTTTTGCCCTTCTCCTGGTGCAATCCCTCCGGTGTGGACCGGACACGCGGACGGTCTCCTTGCCCTGGGGCAGGCGGAGTGGAATTGCATACTCCAAAGCGAGGCTGCAAACAAGAAGCCAGACATTAGCAAATATGAGATGAACACACGTGAAGGAGGGTACGGTTTCTGTCTACGTGATGATAAGCCCCTTTTTCCTTCGCATACTAATTATTGTTATCGTTATTAGTATTATTTTACCCCTCAATTGCCTTAGGATGTTATCCAAGAGGAAGGGCCTTATCGGCTGGAGAGAGCACCACAGTATTATTTGCTTCATGTAATAAAATGTATGTAATGATCATGATTAATGTTTGTTTATTGTTGTAGCATTGTGTTTGCTTTCCCGTCTCAGTGTGAGACTGGTTTAATTAAACTTGGAGAGGGCGGGAGCAGGGTGGGGTGGCGGTCTCCAGAACTTCGCGTGGTAGCTCTCTCACGTGTCGATGAAGATGAAGATGTCCCCGGACATGGCGGATTCCGTTTGTTCTTTTCAAGGGAAGCCCACTCCCCATCCTTTATCGTGTAATTTACAGATAAATGTGTTGTGCCTCAGACCAAATGCTTTTATGGACAGAAATTGCAGTGGCAGTAGAAATTACGGTAATTGAAGAGTGCTCTATTTTAGGGTTTTCTCTGATCACATGAAATGATCATCAGCATCTTTCCTGGCCATAATTGTGCCCCAGATTCCAAATTATTTTTTATTAGTTTGCCATACAGTTTAACTGTTTATTCAGGGGACAGAAGGCCGAGAAGGGAATAGCAAAATATTGTCTCTGCTGGTTGGTTGTCTCCCCTAAGGAAAAATTAGATTCATCCAGTGGGGACCTTTTTTTTTTTCCATTTCTGATAACACCCAAAATCACTTTGCCAAGACTCCTATCACATAAATTCTTCACTTCCTTGGAAAAATCAAAGGTATGAAATGTGCGTCCTACATGGAAGCCATGGAGCTTTTATTTATTTATTTATTTATTTATTTATTTATTTATTTATTTATGTATTTATTCTGTTGTGCAGAATAATAAATAAATAAATAGTACTTAACAGTGCTGAATAGAACACCCTAAAACATGGTTAAGATGGTGAGTTCTCTATCATGTGTATTTCACCACAGTTGAAATAATACAGGTGCTGCTCTGGAAGGTCTGGGCGAAGACCAGCTGGTCCGTGAACAGCCGTTGTGTTGGCATAGATATCTTCTCAAAGGAGACCTCTGAAGAGTCTCTGTTATTTGATTTCCCCCCCTGTGCTTTGAAATAAATTAATTCTGTTTTAAAAGTTTTTGAAGCTGAATTCAGGTGTACCCTAAAAGCACTTTATAGTTAACAAAGCACTTTAATTGCTATTATCTTATTTTCTCATCAGAACCTTTGAAGGGAGCAGGGCATGAAATTATTTCACATAGGATACATATCACACTCTATTACATACATATGTATGTACGTACTCTGTGTGTTTTTCTGCAACTAACTTTCTTTCCCTTTAATAATCTTTTGTGGATATCTTTCACGGCAATATGAAGAGATCTGGTTTAGGCAAAGTCATTTAGGATGACTTCAGATTTTTCTTATTTTAAACAATGCATACATATACAAATACACATACAAACACGCATGCATGTGCATGTGTGCCTGTGTTCGTGTGTGTGTTTGTGTGAGCTCATATACACATTTAGGCAAAAGAGAGTGTTTTGGATCAGAATATAAATTAAGTTTTTTATACTGTCTGCCAAATGGCCCTCCAAGGAGATGGCTCCCATTTAGACCCTTTGCAACAATGTGTGCAAGGTGTCATTTCCCCATGCTCCTTCCAGCGCTAGACATCATGACATTATTGCCAGCTTTCAAGAAAAAAGGGTATCATATTATTAGTTTGTGTTTTCCTGTTCAGTGCTGTGTGGTGGAACATCTTTTATATGTTTATCAGTTACTCATATGTCTTCTTCATAGAATTGTTTGTTCTCATTCTTTGCCAATGTTTCTTTTTGTTGTTCCTCATCTTCCTACTGATACATAAAGAACTTTTGCCCTGGCGGGTTTGGCTCAGCAGTTGGAGCGTCTGCCTGCAGACCAGAGAGTCCCGGGTTCAGTTCCCGCTAAGGGCGCGTGCCTCGGTTGCAGTTCGTCCCCGGCCCCGGTTGGGGTCATGTGGGTGGCGACCACTCGATGTGTCTCTTTCACATCCATGTTTCTCTCTCTCTTCCTACCTCTCTCCCTCCCCCTCTATCTGAAGATATAAAATGCAACAGTGTCCTCGGGTGAGGATTAAAAAAAAAAGAACTTACATTGATATGAATTCCCTTTTGGTTAAATACATTGTATCTCTGTCATCTTGGTCTCTCATTTTGTTTACAAGGCCCTACTCACGTTTTTTCTTCTTTTGAAGATATTTTGTGTTGTTAAATCGGAATAGGGTTATATGCACGGAGACAGGACATTCAGAGTGAAGGGACTGACAGGCTCACAGCTGATCTGCCTGTAAATGGGGGGCCCAGCTTGAGCCCGGTTTGCTGACCACTCCGCACCACCCTCTCTGGACGCCACCATGATGCCAGTCCGCAAGGACGCACCTCAGCAGGGGTACAAAAGACAGCTTTTCTGTCTCAATGACTGGCCCTGTCAGAGCGTCCTCGGCCAGCTTCACCTCCCCTTCCAACTCACCTCGAAGGAAGTTTTCTGCCGATCCTTCAAAACTTAGCTCCAACCACACACTGTGAAGCTTTCCCAGAGACGCACAACCTTTCTGCCATTCTGTGTTGGTGGCATGAGCCTCAAGGGCAGCATCCATCACGGTCTGCTTTGTGAGACAGGTATTTATGTCGCGGCTGCCTCCTGCCCTAGAGAGGGAAATTTCACAAGTTAAGGGCCTGCGGTAGATTAATTGCCCTAATTAACTGACCGTCCTCTCCTGTGTCCATGTCCTGACAGCGTGCTCCCCACATGTCCAGGTGGAGTCTATTTCTCTACCCCTTGGGTCTGGAATGGCCTTGTCACTTGCCTTAAGAGGTCTTGCGGGCCTCTGCTCCCACTCTTGGTACCTTATTCTTGACATCATGTGAACCAGCCCAGGTTCGCCTGTTGAAGGGTGAGAGACCACCCAGGCAAGCCAGTACTCCCCGGATCGACCGACTGCAGACACGTGAGCAATTCCGGCTGCAGCCCGCTGAGCCCACCTAGAACCTCCCGACCAACACACACGCCGATGAGCTAAGCACCTGTTCATTGTTCCAGCCACGTTCGAACAAGCCTGTCTGCAGCGCGTCGGGCACTGTTTCACAACTGAACATCACCCCGGAGCCTGCACGTTTCCAGTGGGAACTGCGTTGTTCGGAGGACGCCCGTCTGAGCTGCGTGACTCCAGCTTCCCTTCCTCGCCTTCAAAGCTCTGCAGTGGCGGGGAACCAGCGGCGATGCAGGGGACCGTGGCCTATGAACAATGAAGCCCACCCAGCGGAGGACCCCCATCACCGCCACGGCAAAGCCAGTGTCACATCGACTTGCAAGTTAATTTCCATATTCCTGATCTACAAAGAGGAGTGTTCTTTGGATTCTCCTTCACTATGAAGTTAAATAAAGTCTTTGACATCTGTTCATTTTATATTTTGTATGAGAGGGATGGTTCTGCACACCCCTTTTCAAAGTAGGGAGGGGGTTCCCCAAACCCAAGAAAGCAGTACTTGGACACCAACAGGGCAGGCATCCCACAGTTTAACTCTCTCTGACAGCTGTCCCCAGAATAGCGTCGGGTCGCACAAGTTAGGGGATCCTACAGGACTGACCTCCTCAAGTGGCCCCACTTTGGACTCCCATCCCAAGTGCACTGCCCCCCTGCTGATTGAGAAAACACAAGCTAAAGAACAGCAGGACACCATTTTTTCTTTCAAGTTGGCAAAAATTGCAAAGATTGATATTCTCTAGATCTGGGAAAAGAGGGGGAAATGAAGCCTGTATTCATTGTTGCATAGAGTGTAAGTGGAAATCCACTTAATTAAGATAACTCTTTGGCAGACAAGACAAGTTTAATAATTTTTGGTTAATGAAAACTACTTTTTCTCTTATTTATAATAAGTAAGTTATGATATAAGCAAACATTTTCTAAAATATACATGGGTATATTTTTCTAAATGTATACAGCTTTAACAATCAAATTTGGTAACATTACTCCTAGGTCATATTTCAGCTTATGAAAAGTATGAATGTAAATTTGTATTTAACAAATGGAATTGTTCTTACAAACAATTTTTTTCAACAGTAATTATATTTTGCAGTATGTCAGGTTGGAGACAATTTCCAAGATTTTTAGGTAACTTAAACCTGGGCCTGATATTAATTCAGTTAATAATGGATAACCATTCGGTATATAGATCACGTCTACCTGAAGTACAGTACTAAGGCATTGATGATAAGTATAAGTACAAGTTTGTATGTTTTTCTTTTCTTTATGTTTTGCTATGCTGCAGAGATGCTAGACATTTGGACCAGGTTAATGAATGTGTCTGTTTCTGCCACTAGGGAAGTTCCGTAAGAGACACGAGTGTCAGTTCAATACTGGCGCGTGACAGATGATTTTCAATTATTCCTTCAGTTTTTCCTGTGAAATTAAAGTTAGTTACTCTGAGTAACGTTTTAATTAATACAAATATATTAGACTATATTAAGAGCAATAGAAATAGAGAAATACAACGGTCTGCATGCTTCTGTTTTTCAAAGAAAAGAGTGTTGTCCTACAGCAGCTGTTCTTAGTGTTGGTTGTTTCTGTTTCCGGATCTCTCTGCGCCCAAATGTATGTAGGCCCAACACTTCGGTATTGTAGGTTATTACTACTGACACTTCCCATATTATAAATGGTAACTGAGAGTGTTTAGACCACTTAGTAATTCACGTAAAGCCAGCAGGATGAACGACTGCATGTTGGCACCACCGTAGTGTCGCTACGGCCGTGAGTCTTACCTCGCAGGCCTCCGCAGCTGGACCTGAAGTGCCGGCTCGTCCCCAGGCTGAAAGAGCACAGTGCAGAGCACAACTTGGAAAGGAACTTCGGTACCTTGGTTCCTAGATGGCACCTAATTCTAAGAGGCTGTGGGAGGCATAAACACAGTAGCAGAGGTTGGCGCAAGGCTGACGGGTGTTTCCCTCCTTTGCTGTCTGTACCTACAGTAGAGGCTGCTTCTCCCAGGGTGTGATCTGCCTGGGTGACAAGATTTCTGTGTCCTGCCAGGATGATTTCCTGTGCTTTAGTCCGACTGTGAAACTTTCTCATGTAAGAAAACACAGATTCTTCACTTATGAGACACTTAGGGTTCTTTATGATCGTATTCTCTTCTATGTTTGTTTTTGTAACATTTCATTGATTCTGATCGAATGGATGACCAAGTGTTGTGTCTCAGGCATCTCTAATAGTATCTTAATCAAGGGTCCAAATTTCCTCTGATACCTTTCTAAAGCATTGCCTGCTCAACATCATATCCTAAACATAAAAACTAAACTAAAACAAAAACCTGCAAGTTATCTTTTGCACCCAAAACTATTTTGAGATTTCTCAGAAACTCCTTGGAAAACAGAATTAATAGGAGCAGTTTGCCCTGGGATTTATGCTAAAGCCAAATTCTAAATCAAAATAGCAGAGTATAAATATTTGATGTTAATGCAGGCCTTCCTTAATTGAACTGTAAAAATGTTTGGAAATTGTGAACAGACAGGCACGAGCGGAAGACAAAGTGGGTGCATTCGGAAATCTGGGTTACCCGGGAATCTATCATGACCAGTAACATGACTGTTGAGTGTTGAAAGAGGAGTCCCATTGAGGCCCTTTTGCTGAAAGAGATAGAGAAAATAGCATTGCCCTTCCATAATTTTGCACTCACAGCATATATAAGACATAGTAATTTGGAAATGGTTTCCTTCTATTGCTGGTATTAAGGAATCATTGATCAGCTTAGAGATAAATGTATTCACTGAGTCATTCAACAAACAAAATTTGAGCATCTGTGCTTAGAGACCAGGTAGGGGTGTGTGTGTGTGTGTGTGTGTGTGTGTGTTTGTTTTTGGGTAGGAGGTGTTAAAAAGCTTCTATTGTAAGCTAGTATATCAGGGTCTTACCTGTATGAAGTTTCGTTCCAAGCAACACAGGGTATGTAGAATTCAGTAAAGGGATTCTATTGTATTTCTTTAAAGGTCATATTCTGAAAATTGCAAGCACATATATTAAATAAAGAGTAGGAATCCCACTGCACATATATGCACACCCCTCCCTTAATCTACCAGAGCCAGCAGAATCTTGATAAAATATAGATGCCTTGTGGGGTTTTACAGGAGTTCTACAATCAGGAAGTTTGGGGGAAAATTGCCAGTGTGCCTACCTATACGATATTATAAGTGCTTCTGTCCTAACTGTAAATATGTCGTGTATTGGTGACTTCGTGTCTGTCTCCCTGTAAGATAATGACATCTTTGATGGAGGTAGCACATCACTTATCTCTTTGACTCTAGGACTTACAGTAGGGCTGGCACAGAGTCTGAGCACAAGTATCTCCAGGCACGGAATTCTGCTGAAATGTTGTGTAGAAATGTACCAAGAGAAGTGGATGTTTCTTGAGAACCATTTAAGAGCGTTTAACCATGCTATACAGTGGTACAAGTCCCAAGTCACACAGGCTGGGTGGGAGTCCCCACCGACATCACTATTTGATGACCTGGAGCAAGTTACATAATCTTCTCACCTGCACAATGCCAGTAATTATAGGACCCAACTCATGTCATAGGCTTGTTATGAGGATTAAATCTGAGGTGTTAAACCACAGAACTGATATGCATGTATGCTTAACCATGGACATAGACAATAATACTGGGGGGGGGGGGGGGATCGGGAGGAGGGTGTCAATGGGGGAAAAAGGAGAAACATCTGTAACAAAAATAAATTAATAAAAAATTAAATAAACAAATAAATCCAATGTGTAAATTTACATAGCACCGAGTGTCCTCAGCAAACATCAGTTTTCTTTATCATCATCATCAACTTCATCAGCTATTTTTCCTCCATCCTTTTCTTGAAAATAGGACTTAACATTTATTTATCGACTCATTAATTATGTGTTGAACACATGTTCCAGGCAAAGAATTGGACTCAGCCTGCCAGAGACTTCGGCAGAAAGTAAGGAATGGTCCCTCCCTCAGGGGGCCCCCAGAGGGAGCTCTTCTTGGTTGGCTGCTCAGTAGGCTGTGTAGGCAGGAGGTCATCTTAACCATCAGAGGCCTGAGTGGGGTGCTGATGACTGGTAGCCCCAAGCTGCCCTGCTGGGGTAGGGTTTGGGACCACCTAGGTCCAAGCAAACAATTCATCAATATATGAGCATTCTTGATGCCAAACATCAGAGTGGAGGAGGGAGCCTGGGATGTTTCAATAATTCCCTCTTTACCTACATATGTGGTGCCATGTGGATTCAGCTGGAGCTGGTGGCAGATCATTCTCTCCTCCCGAATTCCTCCTCTGTGGGGGAGGACAGCACCATCCCCCAGTGGGGTCTCATTTGTGAAAGCCTGTGGGTCACAGGGACGTGCCTTCAGGTCAGAGAGCGGCATTAGCAGTACCCTCCGTAAACAGACAGGAAAACTGAGGCTCGGAGAGGGGAAAGGGACTTTTCAATGGACACTCAGACACATCAGAGCCCAAATCTCTTTCATAGTTTAGGGACAGCTTAAATTTCAAAGAGCTACTTAAAAAGCCACCAAACAATACTTGCTAGTAGCAGTAGCAGGAGTGCTAGACATTTGTAACAGTTTTCCTCAACCATAAATGCATGTTAGAATCATCCAAAGAACTTTGAAAAGATACGGTACCACCCCAAACCAACTAAATGCTAATCCTGGGGGTAGGGGTGCTGGGCTAATTTTCACATGCTCCCCAGATGATTCTGCTGCAGTGAGGGTTGAGACCCAAGCCTTCCGATTCATAATCGTCATAGCACACATGACCGTTGATTTCAAAACACAAGTCACATTTGCTTTCGAAACACACCTGCTCTCCGGGTTCATGGAAAACTATGGCATGTGTGTGAGTTGGCGCCTCCCTCGCTGTCTGAAACAGTCTCTCGCCTTGAGGCCAAGCAGGGTCCCTCTGGGGACGGAATTAAGACATCGCCAGAATTTCATTCTCTCTCCCGAAAGCCCCACCCCCAACTCAGGTTCTCACTTTCCAGCTTAGTTGTTAACCCGCCTCAGAAGCAACTGAGGCATTTGCTAGATGCAGATTCTGGGGCCCTCGCCTCAGAGCTGCTGATGCAGGGGGTGCCCAGGTGGTGGTAGTGGCTACTGGGTTGGAGGGGCTATACTTTGAGAATCAACGGTCTGCCACGTGCTAAGTGATAACAGCAACGAAAGAAGTACCAGTTATTCACAAAATGAAAGAAATCAGAAAAGAACACTGAAAGATTTGAGCTACTCCCAGAGAAGAACGCCCGATACCGCAGGGATTCAACGACGACGTGGTAAAACTGCCTCCTTCGGGGACTTTGCCACCAACAGACCTTCGGGTTCACTGCGGGGAGGTGACCCCGAACTCTCCCTATCGTAATACCATTGTCTAGTCTCCTGTATCTACCCTACGGTGTCTCCCCGACACAACCCCAGCTGTCTGCCACTGGCCCCCACCCCCGCGTCTGCAGTGGGCACTGGCCATGCCCTTGCCCGGCCTTCTGCGGAACGTAATGAACACAATGAGGGGCAGTCGTATGGATTTCCCGCCAGTATACAGCTCACTTCCAGGAGAACGAGGCTCACATGTAAAGTTCTCAGTGGATGTCTGACTTCAAAGAAAAAAAATAATTAAATCTGTCTACAGATGTAAGCATGATCATAGCTTTGGTCTGTAAGGTTTCTGTCTACAGTGCTGTCTTAAAACACAGTGGAATGAAATATTGCTGTTTGTCTAACTTAACGGGCAAAAATATTTTAAATAAATAAATGTTTCCTTGAGTCTCAACTTACAGCACAAGAGCCACTGATGCCCAGGACGCCCGGTGCCGAGGGTACTGAATGCATAATGCCACGTTTTTGTTTGATATGATATTGTGGGGAGAGTTACAATCTGCCGTGCAGAATAAAAAATTAAATGTTTTGGAAAGGACAAGGAGATTTTGTGCCAAAATATGTAGCCATCTCCTGTGGAAGTGTTTTAGGGACTGGATAGTTTTTCAACTAGATATGTATCGGTTTTAATTATAATGTTAAGCAGTTCTCCTATTTTGACTAGACATACTTATTATAAATAAACTTGATTCATCTATGAAATTGCACTCCGAATGGCATTTCATAATCCAAGATAAGAATTACAATTTGGTTTGAATTATCATAATGTGCTGATCACCCCGAGTGTTTCCCCGCAGGCCCGTTCCTCAGGGTACCGCACAGACGCACTGCAGTGACGCTCAGCTCGGGCCGAACTGCTCAGGACTGTGGACACTGCAGTCTTTGGGGCCCATGTTCTGTTGGGGTACAGCTGGCACCTCTCGCTGGCCCCAAACCTGCTTCTGATGCTCTCATTTATTCCCTGATGTGTGCCCAGGGCTGGCTTCGTGGGCCTGCACCTTGCGGCCAGGGAGGGTCCCACACGTGGGTTAATGACCGGCTAGTGCCATCTTGCAACTCCCAAGTTTGGTACGAGGGGTGCCGTAGCTCTATCCTGCACTGAGCCCCACACTTTATGTGACCGGGGCTGACACGGTGTTGATGGGGTTGAAAGAGGGAACTAAGGTAGGATCCGCTCAGTAAACAGTAGTCCGCCTCTCCCCGAGCCCTCGGATGACCCTGTCCGCTGCTGCCCTGTCTACGGAGCATCGAGGTAGCTGGCACGGTCCTGCACTAGCCTGGATTTCAAGACGAAGGTGCTCCTTCCTGGGATGGGGGACACTCAGGGACAGGAACGGGTTTTTCGTCATCTACCCTTTGGTTCCATTTCAAAGGTCTATGCACGTCTATTACCTCTTCAAAACCTTTTTTTAAAATTTAAACAAAAACATAAGATTAAGAATTCTGATCAGAATTCTCAGATGGATACATCATTATCTCGCAGAATCTCGTAGACTCGTTCCTGCCTCCTTCACCCACCTTTCCCGCAGGCTGGGTCACTCTCCTCAGGCCGCCTGACATTCCACGGGGACCGGGGGAGCTCATCAAAGCCCATCCGACCGGTTGGAGGCGCTAGGTGGTGGCACTGGACCTTCGCTAACGGAGGGTGGCGCTTCCTCTGAGCGAGGCTGTGGTGGAGCTTCTGCATGGGGGAGGGGGCAGGGAATGAAATGTGGGGTCACCGTGTGTCCTAGAAGTCGAGTCAAACATCTTGGAAATTCAAGCAAAGCAAACGTCGCGTTTTTAACCTGCTTCATCTGCCAGAACCCCAGTGAGTGATTCATTGTGTTTGGCCAAACCGTTTGCAAGTGAGCGATGCCGCTTCTCACAGCGTCTCGTGGACTCTCCGCCGCTTGGAAGCATCTGAGAGCTCCGCGTCCTAAGCGCGAGCTGCCCAGGCGCGTTCCTCTCTGGTGACTAAACGGGCCGCCGCACTTCCCCTGGAGTCCGTCTGCCATCGCGCTCCGTCTTTTCAGTGTGTAAATCGGTCTTAGGATCTGCAATGTATCCCAGGATCGCATGAAATCCCACGTTTCGATCCCGTCCTCTCTCTCCCGCCCTTTCTTCCTATTCCGAGAGAGGGCTCCATGGTTGCTGCTTTAATCAATTCACGCACAGATTTTCCATCCACGGCCAGAGATGTCTGGGCTGCACCTGCCAGGGGCCACTATCTGATCTCTCTGGGAAGTTCGCACTCTCGCTAGTAAACCTCTTCATGTTCACCAGAGCAGTGTTTTACGGTGTAAGAGATACTTTGCCTTAAAAAGTGAGTGTTAAAGCTACTTTACGCCTGGCGTGAAGAAGAGATTTCTAGAAAGGAAGGGCTTGATGAGTCCGCTGAAGGCCTTTGGTGTAAAATTTCCTGATCAAACACCAGAATTCCCCCACTCCCCCGAGCCTGAGCAAACATTTCTTCAAACGCCATGTGCTTTGGGTTCTGAACATGAAGACTCTCCAGCTTGGAGGGTCTCAGCTGCAGGCTGACCAAGACCGGGCCGTCCTCCAAGGTGCCACTGGACCCCACGGAGCTGAGGCACTGAACCCCGGCAGAACAGTGATGCACAACCACACCCCAGTACTAGGGAGCGGGGTTTTGCTGTAGACTTCAGGGAAGCCCAGAAGAGAGTACATTTTGTTGAAAGAACTGGCTTGGGCTCGAAGGGCAAGTTTGCCATCTGCTTCTCAGCACGGACACTGTTTCCATAAATAACCCCAGGGCTGGGGTGGAGGAGAGTGGAGGTCTTTGATGGCGATTAGCATTCCCAGCCTCAGCAGCTCACAGAGGAAGCTCACCCATATGCGGTGTATCTTCATTCTCACTACCAGGGGGGCGGGGAAATTTGCAGTCAAGAAGAAATGAAAAGACTCCCAAGCAGTCGTGCTGAACCTCAGCTGCAAAGTAGAATCTCTGAAGGAACGTGACAAATCCCGATGCCCAGGGGCACCAGATCACGCATGTCAGCGTCACCAGGCTGAGTTAGCTGCAGGGACTGAGCAGCAGTAATTGCAGAATTTCCCAGATGAGCACAACACACAGCCAAGACCGAGAAGCTATTCCATGGGTTCTCCGGGCACTGCCCAGCCTGGCTGTCTGCTCCGCACCCAGGTGTGACTTACAGCCCTGACCGAAGTGGGATTCTCGCATGCTGACCCGATAGAGAAGGGACGACCTGGGTGGTTTATGGTGGCAGTTAGTGCTCTGTGACCCGGTGACCACAGGAACAGTGACTCCAGGAGAAGAATGTGGGGAAAGTGTGAGGTCCCGGGGGAGGGGATGTCTGGGGAATTTCTACAAAAGTGAGACCCGTAAATCACGGGGATCTGCAAAGGAGAGATGAGTAAGCAATTTAGGTGTCATAAAATATTCATTGTGAAATGCGTGTCCCCCCAATCAGTTCAAGCGTATCAGCATCCGTCCCCCTGTCTGTGTGCTGGGGTCTGGCAGCCAAACGGGGGGGTGGGAGGGGGGAGAGCACAAAGAGCAAGTGTTCTGGGCTCTCACTCACAGCTTGTTGAGAGCTTCAGAGAGACCAAGTCAAACTGCACGGTTGTAACAACGGAGTGAATGCTGAATGCGGACTCCCTTCAAACAGTGATGGTCTTCCTTTTGCTGAGTGATAGAACTAAGAAAAGACAGGTGTTTGCTTTTAAACACAGCCAGCATTGCGAAATGAGCAGAAAGGGTGATTTTGCCCTATTCAGTTTGCAACATAGGATTTGGAAGGGCATTTGCTATTCCCATCAAACCGCACTCTAGCCGGAGCCTCTCCCGGCGCTGGGTGGGGTGAGCTCTCTAGGCAGTGGGAGCCATTCCAAGGTGGGACTGGAAATGTTCATCTTCTCGTGCCACAGAATAAGGGCCCCTCCATCCTGTCGCCGAACCCCGTTTCTGCTCCCTTATCTTCCTAGCCTCCAATCCGTCCGCCTTTCTTCTCGAATCTCTTCAACTCTCAGTCTCGTCTCTGCAAAACGAAAAGGGAAAATGTGATCATAAAATTGGTATTTGGTTCTAAGATCTTAAAAACAAAATGCATGCCTTAAAAAAAAAAAAAGCAAGGCTGGAGATGCGGTGCGTCCCCCTTCCCCTCACTCCGGCAGCACGGGGACCCAGTCTGCGTTCCCCTCGGCCTCCACAGGGCTGAGATTTCAAGAGTCCTCGACATCTCTGAGGACAATGCCTGTGTTTCCTTAGGCAGAGGCGGCCGGATTTTAAATGACCTGGGAACCTCAGGGACCAGTGTCGCACTCTCAGGGATTCCTAATCGGGGAAATTCCATTGCTTGTCCACCAGAAACTCAACTCAAATGCATCCCCACCCTCCGGTGCTGCAGGTCCTTTATTGTGGCCCTGAAAAATACCCCTTTGCCGCCCCTTAACTGGAGAGAAGGAAAAATAAATAAAATCAACGGTATTATCTGCTAGTATTAAGTCAATCCTTTGTTAAAAAGAAGAAGACGAAGAAAGAAAAATGCCTCACTTAAAAGGTGGTAATAAATCCATGCTCCCAAACCGAATTCTTTGCACAGCTTGGAATTCTAAACCTCCGCGTGGCTGGAATCGGGCAATTACACCTCCGGCCAGACCTGCGGTAATGCCCCAAATGGCTTTCTGGAAGGGTAGCCAGGGGGTTCCCATTATTTTAAAGGCAAAACTTCAAACCAAATGTTTCTCTCTTTATTGATCCGCTTTCATCTCCTTTCATTGCATTTCCTGTTTGGCCTTTTCCTCTTTTCTTCTTTTTTCCACCCCGGTGGTGAACACCCTCAAATTGGTGATTGAAGACCTGGAGGGTGCTGTTTACAAAGGCTGTTAATGCCCCTGCCCTCATTTCCTGTTGCACTGCCAGCAAGCCTGACACACAGCCCTCCTCCGCAGACACTAAACGTCGGAGGGGCCACACTGCGTCCTCGGTGTGCAGACGGCGCGGGGCCCGGGCCAGAGGCGCCTCTCCTGCCCCGGCCGGCGAGTCCCACTCCCCTGCTGGCTCTTGGAAGAGGTGTTTTAGAATCACGGAGTGAGTCACATCGTGGGGATCCAGAGGCTGTTGACCTGGAGTCTACGTATCCCGACAGGACTCGGGGGTGGGGTGCCAGGGGAGAGAGAGCCCCTGGTATCCTGTGCAAATACCACATGGTGTGTACACATGCACTTTCTTCTGGGACAGACCCTGTGACCGAAAAAAGCTGAGGAACCACCGCTCGTCCAGCCCCTTCGCCCCTTTTGCAGATATGGAAACAGGTAGAGATCAGCTGAAATTGCTTTTCCCAGTTTTCATATAATGCATTTTTGTTCTGCTTACAGTTTATTCCCCCGTTTGGTAGCCTAAATTGACCCATGGGGCATAACTTCCTCTGTTAGGGCCTTGATTCCTTGTCCCTCACATAATGAGAGTGCATTTGATCAGGGCCTTTCAGCTCTTGAGAAAGGACAGCTAGGATGAGGGCCAGGCTGCCCGGCTCCGGAACCGCCAGATCCGGGTTCAAGCCCTGGAAGCTTCCGTCTAAGTAGGCCTCCTTCCGCCTGAGGCCTGTGTTCCCTCGTCCTGTAATAAGGACAGTGATGGTGCTGCCTCGTTCGGTTGTCACGAGAATTCAAGGAGACCACGTGCGGGACTGCCTAACACGTAATCGTCATTGAGCGGGAACGACTTCCTACATGACCACTGTTATGTCACGGTGGGCGTAACAGGCGACACACACACGTGTATCCAGGGGGACACCCAGATTCCAAGAAAAAAGTCCAACACAGAATTTTAGTCAAAGGAATCTAATAATGCTCATCAGCAGCACCTCACCTGCTCAAGTTTTACCAGAAGTAGTAGATCGTTACAAGGGAGCCATAGCTGGGCTCTGGGCTGGGGGAATCCCTGCCGTGGGCATCCGCCCTCCCCACTGGGCACAGCAGATGGTGAAGACACCCTGTGAAAGGACGTGACCTGGTTCTGCTCTAACTGATAGTTTTTGCAGGTCAGCCATTCATCCACTTGGGGCTGTGGAGGCCAGCAGTAATTAGCTCCTCAGTAGAGGGTCATAGAGGAAGCCCGAATTATTGTCATTTCATCATCGTTACCATAATTTCAACCGACTGTTTCACATCATTGGAGAATTATTGCACCAAATTTTCTTTATTTCTAACACTCTGCTCTTTAATGTTTAAAAATTGTTTTCGCTAAATAATTCAAAATAGTTACATTGGATTTTTAAAATTAAGGAAAACTAAAATATGCATTCATGCACTCACCAACCTAACTCGAGAAATAGATCAGCAATGCACTTGACGCTCTCAAAATCTAAATGTTGTCTTATGATTCTCTTGTCTTCTTTCATGTCTCTACTCTGCCCAGTCTCATGATTTTGAGCAAAGGGACACCTCTAGCAGAGAGTCGCCCAGGACTTTCTTCTCTCGGCACGATGTCCTCAACTTCGTCAGTGTGATGTGCAGCATTGAAATAAAATCTTCCCTCTTACAGCTATTGCTTCTCCTATCTGTAGACCTTTGTGCTTCTTCAGATTTTTGTATGTTTTGCTTTTGCTAAAACAAACTTGGCTGTTACCAGTCACCCTTTCGTGTCTATTGTGAGAGGTTTGCTAGGCTGTGCTTTTAGGAGTAGAATTTAGTCTTTAGGTATTTGCTTCTTTTAACTTAACTACATAATAAATGCAAAATTGTTTCCCATAGTGGTTGGACTAACTTACGTCACCCAGAAGTGTGTAATGCTTACTATAATCAACAAAATTTAAAATAATCAGGCATTCAAAGTTTTCACCAATCTATTAAAATGTAAAATAATATTACTGTGGCTTCAATTAGTGATGTCCTGCTGTCTGATGATCATAGCATCTTTTCCTGTTTTGAAAAGTCTGGTCAAGACTTCTACCTATTTTCCTATTGGGCTGTTTGCCCCCCTCCACACACACACACTGGTTTGTAAGAGCTCCTTATACAATTTGGACACCACCTTTCTGTTAGATGTGTGGCAAGTATCTCCCTCCTGTTTAAGGACCATCTCTTCATTCTCTTTATAGAGAGAGTGTTTGAGGAACAGAATCGCTCAGTCTCTTCCTTTAAGATTTGATGCTGAATTTTGTTAATTTCTCCTGGAAGTCTAGCTTTTTTGGCTACCTTGTATTTTGAAGCCATGTAATTAAGCACTTATAATTTAGAAATTATTCTGTATTTTTACTAATTCGATGCTACTATCATTGCTGTGTAGTTATTGTCTTTATCTCTGAATGTTTCTTGCTTTACATTCAATGATAACAGGTCAAATTAACAAGAATATAGCAAATAGGAAGATAGTCACATCAACTTGCCTTTTGATTGATTTTTGCTGAGTATGTCTTTTTATGCTTTTACTTTCAAACTTTCCATATTCTTATATTTCAGGTATGTCTCATGCAAACAGCATTTTCTTTGTATTATTTTAATCTAGTCTATAATCCTTTTTGTAAAGAACATCTTTTGTCCATTTACATGCATTGTGATTACTGATACACTTGTGTTTATATTTACCATCTGTTCCATTGTTTCCCTCCCTCCACTCTTCCTTATTCTTTTATTTAGTGTTTTCTCCACTCATTCCATTTTTTAAACTTTATTACTTTTAAATTACCCATTTTTTATTTTAGGAGTAATGTTAAGGTTTTTGCATTCATACCGACAAAGCCCAAAGCTAATTAATATTTTCATCTTTCTCCTAAAATTTAGGTTACTCTAAATCCCATCATCCTCCAAATCATATATTTCTTTCAACATAGCATCTCTATATGATTTTAACTCCTCAAAATAACATTGCTATTTTGACAAATCGACACTTACCTAAATTTAATTTTAAATACAAGTCCATTTTGTATCACAGACTTCTTATGGTATTATTTTCCTTAAATGAGATTCTTTTAGTGGTAACCTTAACTTCTGTTTAACTGAATATGTTGCCTTCATTCTAGACAACGACTTTTGTTCTGCACACAAGTTTAGGTTGATAGACATTTTTTCTCAGCCTAGTGATCATACATCACTACTCTCTGTTTTCCTTGAGAAACCAGCCATCAGTTTACATGTTCCTTTATAGGTAATCTATGTTGTTGTTTTTCTTATTGCTTGTAAAATCTCTTTATCTTTTACGATTTTTACTTTTATTATCATGTGACTGGGTATAGTTTTTGAATGAACTCTTCTGCTTTTTAAATGGAAGATTTGTGTCTCATAAAATTTGGAAAAATCTTAGCCTTCAAATACTGCCTGTCCCTCAGTTTCTCATTGTCTTTCTGGAAACTTGATTAAGCGTATGTTGGACCTTCTCTTTCTCGCCTCTTAACTCCTTCTTTTTCTTCCTATTCCCCTGTCTCCATGTGCCGCGTTCAGGACGATCCCTTCAAATTGAGCATCCTGTTTATAATGATCTTTGGCTATTTAGAATTTAGAATTAAAGCCTCTATTAAGCTTTTAACTGCAAGTACTATATATATATATATGTATTTTTTCAGTTTCAGAAATTCTATTTGGTACTTTTTCAAATCTACTATACCATTCGTATTATTTCTTGCTCCTAACTCATATTTTAATCTCAGATTTTCTGATTATACTAAACATACTTTGTTTATATTTCTGCATTTTATGATTTCATTACTAGAGGCTTTGTTATTGTTACTCTGTGGCTTTCATTTGCATTAGCTCAAATTCCTTTTATTGGTTGTGACGTTCAACTGTGAGCATATATTTCTTAAAATTCTGCTCCTTCAGAGAGCATTTGATTTTCTTCTGCCTGTTGTCTGGGGCTCCATAAACTTGGGACCAATTTAAAACAAGTCCTCAGCTTGAGGGAGTTTTGGGAAACAATGAGACAAGTTTCATGATTAAAAATTCCCTTTATCCATTTTCAAAATGGAGCAACTCAGTGCGTTTCCTTTACGCTCCCTGACGTGGCACTAGGTGCACAGGCACCTGGACTTGATCCTGCCAGGAGCCGCGGGGCTGGGTGCCCTTCTTCCATGCCCTGTGCCTTCTGTAGATACTGAAAGTCAGCGTCAACTGAGAACCACCTACCTCTCCAGATCCCTCTTTGCCTTTTGTTTTCTTCCCCCTTAGGATTCTCTTCATTTCAAAAGAATTCAGGTCAGTGTTTCATTACAAAATATAAGGAGCTCCCCCCTTTTCAACACAATTTTTTAATTGTTTTGATTTAAGGGTGAACATTGTTCTGTGTGTGTGTGCGAGAGAGTGTGAATGTGTGTGTGAGTGTGAATGTGTGAGTGTGAATGTGTGAGTGTGTGAGAGAGTGTGAATGTGTGTGTGAGTGTGAATATGAGTGTGTGAGAGTGTGAATTGTGTGAGTGAGTGTGAATGTGTGTGTGTGTGTGAGTGTACAAAGGATAATCTATTCCATCATCATTCTGGAAACAGGAAACCTTTTGAAACTGATTCTTCTCATATTTTTCTAACTCTTTGAAAGTATTCCTTGCAGCAGAGTAAAATAATTTTTAATGTGTGATATTAAATTATTTCCTTATTGGTGTATGCTGATGTAGCGTCATTTGCCCAATGAATTAGGAGAAAAATTAAACTCTCAGACATCCCCGATAAGGTCGGTTTTCACGTGAGAGCTTCATTTGTCATGTCCTTGTGTCCTGCGACCGGAGCTTCTGTCTCTGGTGCCGAGGGGAAGACAGAGCTGTGGTGCGACAGGGAGACGCTCGGCTCTGAAACTAACCTTGCCGGCCACGCAGCCAGAAAGAACTACCAAAGTTCGTTGTAAAGTATCGATTAGAAACAAAACAGAGATATCTTATTATGGCATCAAATAAGCACCGGGGGGGGGGGGGGGGGTGATTCAAGAATACGAAAGTCATACCAATACCTGAGCCTCTCAGTAGGTTCCTGTGGGCCATTTGATTCCTTGAAAAATATTAGCAGAGAATGAGGAAAAGTCTCTACAGTTCACTGGTAGTCTTAGTAACTTAGAGCTTGGGATAATACTGCCATGTCCTGTCTGGAGACATGACGCCATGCTGGTCAAGGCCATGGGCCCTGCGATCAGACGCACCTGGGTCTGAATCCGGGACCTGCTGTTTGATCTCCGCCTTCCTTTCCTGTTCTGGAATTGGGGGACCATCAGAGCCGATGCCACAGGGCTGTTGTGAGAACTGGCAACATTGTTGTTAACAAGAGTTGACGAGTACTTACCGCCGTTTATGACACATTGTGACAGAATGCTTGATTTGCTGTCCTGATTCGGTGCTGCTGGCCCGGGATGAGACAGCCAGGGTGACTCTTGTCATCCCGTGGGAGTGACTAAGGGTGCCCCAAAAGATGTTGGGCAAGTCCCCAAACTTCCTGGGAACAAACATGTTTTTAATCCATAATACTAAACACCCGTAAGATGAGACACTGTGCTTGAAAGGGAGAAAGATCGAAGGGACTTGCAAACAAACAGCTAGACCTCAGGCCCACTTCTAAGTCATAGACCCGTTCCTGGGACCAGCGGTGTCCCGTTACCTAACGAGTCGCTGTGAAGGGAAGAAAGGGAATGCATTTCCTTTTTTACCTGCTGTTGGATGACGAGGGCAGTTTGAAGAACGTAACAAAATGTACAGTAAGAAAGGGCCTGAAAGGTGCTTCTTTGGAGAGATGCTAAAAGCAAGGCTGTGTGTGTACCAGTAGTGCAACTCGATCCAAAGTCCATTTGGACTGAGCCTGTAATAAATTGCCGGAGCCAGCCTTTGTATTCGCTTTAGCTAATCCTGAGTGTCTCATTTCTACAAAGTAAATCACGGTGGCTTTGGTACTTTATTTTCTATCTTGTGTATAAGTAAACTGCAGGATCAATTGGGAGGTAGAATCAATCTGCTATTTATTACCTTGAAACGTGACACCCTATTTTAAGTGCCCTATTCCCTTATGATTTCACTTGAGAACAGTATTATGTCCAAACAATATAGAAACCAGCTTTACTGCTCCTGGGTTTTTTTTTTTTACCTCAGCCTGGATGGATTTATATTGTATATAACTCTCAGAACCTAAATAAGTTACTTAGTGCATTTTGAAACAAGCATGTAAACGAGGCAGCGTCATTTGGGGTTTGGGGGATCTTAAATCATAGCAGAATGCACTCATGACCAGACCATTTTTCCACCAAAAAAAAATACGTGCAGGACTCCCATTGACCCACCCATCACGGCTTAGCGTTCCAAAGAAAATAAATAAAAATCTCATGTCTAGGGAAAAGAGCTAAGCTTCGTGGGGATTCTGTCATCTTGTCATTACACTTTGCAAGGAAACCTCGGCCTCTAATTTATGGGTTTCAGAAAGAATGCCTCCTCGCACGGCTGCAAGGTCGAAAGGGCAAGAGATCTGATGTATATCAGGGAGGTGAACCCTAATCTTCGTGACCCGCCACCCGCTTTTCCTGATTGAAACGTAAGGGTGGGGGCCGCCAGGACCCTCCCCAAAGCGCTGGCTGTAGCTCTCTCCCTGATCTCGGTCTTAGGTCTTGGTTTATTCCAAAGTGCTGTGGTGGCGACGACACCAACTGTCTAGCAAGTGTGATAAAACATTTTTAAATGCCCCAAACTGAGTTAGATGAAATGGAAGGGAAACTGACAGTAATGAAAAGCTGGTGACAACCTTGATCCCCATAAATTTGTATTTTATTGGGGCTTAAACTTAAGGTTAACCAGAAAGAGGAGGAAAGAAAGAGGCTAAAATCTTAAAGGTGGTCCAAGAAAGACGGTGGCAGGGCCACGTGCCTCCCTCGCGGAGGGGACAGTCCATTCCTCCTTCCTCTCTCTCCCTTCCTTCCTTTCTTTCCCTTTAGAAACGTGTACTCTCCCTTATGTGCATGTTCTTAAACCTTCAGGCTCAGGAGCGCCTCATGGAATTTGTTCAGGGCTTTTTGGGAGATGAATATAAGAAGAAAAGACACTTCTTTTTCTTTATAACAGTAAATAAATTAATGTTAATAAATCCTCTAATATTTCAGGGAACGACTCACTGCAGCCTTTCCTTGTCCTTCCTAAAGCCCGAACTGTCCGATCTAAGCCTTTGGCCGTGGCCAGTGGGTCAAGGCCCGTGGACAGAGCCCGGATAGAAAGGGCGCTGATGGACAGGCTGCGTGGAGCGCAGACCTGGGCGCGGCTGTGCATGTCTGAGCCCGCGTGTGTGTAGGAAAAGGATTCTCCTTTCCTCTTCATCCCGCCAGACCCCAAAAACTTGTCTACCGCAACTAATGTGTTCTGGGATTTATAGGAAAATTTATTATCTTAAAGATAAAATAAAATTTTACATTGTATACAGCCTAGGACAGACTCTGAGAATAAATGTAACTCTCCTAAGTTATAAGGAACCATAAATCCCGGGAAAGTTCTTGTATCACTGCCACGTGACCTTGAGTCAACCTGGAAATCACAAGGGACTTTTGATTATAAACAGTAAAGTTCGAGAGAGACTTCTATCCAGAGGGACCCGATGCATAGGTTTCCTTAAAGACAAAAGGCGGCGGGGGGTGGGGAGACGGACAGAAAATGAAGGCAGGCAAACTATTCATTTCTTAGCATAGCCAGCCCCCGTTAATTAAAACATCATTGCAAATGTATATCAACGAGGAGACTTCTGCTAGTTCCGGAGGCCTGTGCCTATATAATCATAAAGATATCTCGGTTATTTATCTGCTGCTTGGATCCGATCCCTTGCCTCGACCAGCAAGCCGTGCTGCCTCCTCGCCGCGCTTGTTTTACTGCAGCCCTCGGCATGTCCCTGTGCAGAGGGGAGGAGACGTGGACCTTGTTTGAACTTCTGTAATGAATCCTTCCAGTGCACTATTTCCTGCAGAAGTTATTTTCTATTTTATTGCAGTCTGTTTGTGTATTCTCTGCAATGACCACTCGGCCAATATTCATATCGCTGAAATGGCTTTGAAGGGCTCTTGCCTCTGAGGGGACTGCTGGTCAGCAAGGCAGGCCGATGAAGGCGGGTGCTCGGGCGCAGCGGGCACCCTGGCATGCGGGCCGCTCCCTGCACAAAGGCGGCGGCACGGCTTCCCCCCCGAGCCCGGGCCCCTTCCTGCTGCTTGGATTGCGTCCCGTGCACTGGAAGGCTTGCCCCTGGGGTCGCTCTGGGCCTGCGAGTGCCCCTTGCCTCCTCTCGCACACTCACCGAAGCTCGGGAGCCGGAGGCCGGCCTGGGCGCCAGGCTGGCCCACGGCTCGGTTTGGGTGGACCTGCACAGTTACAAATCATGTCTGAAAGAACTGGTTCATGTTTTAAAAAGTAGGAGTTTTCGCATAAAAATCTGGTTTATGGAACGGTTGTTGGATATTTTCTCCCTGACCTCGGCAACCATGGCGTGAAGAATTTCTCTGAAAAACAGAAATAACTGGCCAGCGGGGCCCAGCTTCCCGCGCGGCCTCCTGCCCACTGCAGGGGGTTCGAGTGCAGGCCCGTTGCGAAGGCTGCTTGACTGCAATCGTTGAAGCACCTGCCTGGCCCCCTTGTGGGCACTGAAGTTGGCACCCCAAATCCCATGTCTACCAACAAGGTATCAGAGGGTCCGTTGGTTTTCGAATTGGCAGGAAATTTAGCGATGTGTATCTGAATTCCAATTCGATCCATGCTTCCTTAGAAGTGTTTGGGGTTCCCTTTCTCAGGCATGCTGGACTCTTCTAGAAGGTATTTTATTGTCATAATCATCAGAAGTAACCTATTCATATTTGTCTCCCCCAAACGCCAACCATGGGGACTAATTCCCTGCATTCCATGTATTCTGTAATTTGATGAATGAGCGAATGAGACTTGTCAGAGGCTAACAGAACTGACACCTGATAGGGGTATGAAATGCAGTACTTGAGGCTCCATCCTAGAATTCTCTTCCTACGCTTGGTCTGATGATGGCATCTGGGTTTTCCCACCATCACATACTCCCCTGAAACCCAACACCGGGGACTCAGCATAGGAGGCATTACATGCTCGCTGGATACATTCATTAGTCTATGAAATTTCAGAAACTTTCATTGAGCATGTATGAAATGCCAGGCACTTACCTAAGGACTTTATATGAATTAACTATGAATATCATTCCTATTTTACAAGTGGGAAAACCAAGACAAAGACTTGTTTTGCTGAATTTGGTTACCTGACAGGAGATCTCCATAGGCCTGCAAGTGCTCAAACCTCCTTCTCTCGCCCAAGGTGGCGCACGAGCTTTTGGCTGTGTTTTCAAGACCCTCTGCTCCCCGACTTCATGGTACTCCGACTCCCCAATTCAATCTGCTCCCAGTGACACACAAATCCCTTCCACATCCCTGCCTTCGTGCCTTGGTTTCGGTTGACATCTTTGGCCTGGGATGATTTTTCTTCTTCTCTCCAAACCTGGATCACCTGGATACCTAGCTCTCTCCCCTGTGCCAAAGGAACTTGTTCATAAAAGAGAGGCTGCTTTGGCCTCTTTCTCCTCTGAACTGCAGACATTTCCTGCACACGCCACACAATCTAGCTTTTCATTATGCTCTGCTTGGGCTCGAGCTAGCTCGCCTTGGCAAGAGAGCCATGATCAATCTCTTCCCAGCTCTCCACTCAGTGATGCCCCTTAGGTAGCTTGAAATCGGCCACATCTGAGTTGGGAGAATTGACACCACAGCAAATATTACAGGGATCTTTCCATCCCTGTGATTAGGCTGTTAAACATTTACCAGCACAACACTGATCCCATCTACCCGTAGCTGTCTGCAATAAACTGAACTGAATATTTGTGTCCCCTCAAAATGCATCTGCTGAAAACCTACCCCCCAAAGTGCTGGGAGCAGGAGGTGGGGTCTTCGGGAGAGTTAGGTCACAACAGTGGAGCCCTGATGAAGGGGACTGGTGCCCTTGCAGAAGATCCCAGAGAGCCCCAGTCCCTTTCCTTCTGAGTGAGGACACAGTGAGAATCTCAGTCTGCAGTCCAGCCGGGCTGCACCCTGACCTCGGATGCCCCGCCTCCGGGACTGTGAGAAAGGCGTTTGTGCCGGCACAAGCCAGCCGGCCTGGGGCAACGTGCTGTGGCGGCCTGAACCGAGGACAGCGTGCTGGCCCGTGTCTGCCCTGTGCCCCGCGCTGAGGGTGCGCATAGAGGGCCTTCAGCAAGCGAGCGCACGCTGCGGGGTGGTACCCTGGGTTTGTAACTGCGTCCCCCAAGCTCCACAGCCATCAAAGCAGGAATCACGCGTCACGTTCTCCAGGATGCCCAATAGCAAGGGGCACACAGGTGGTGGTCAATAAATACTAATTATCTATCAATTGATTACGGAAAGGAGTTTAATATTCTGCAGTTTTAAGCAGAAAATCGACTTCATTTTCCTCATGGTTGACAATACCCAGACACTCAGGCCTGAGATGTGAAAGACAGCTCCACAGTTCTTTAACATAAACCAAAACCCTCTTTACGCAGCATCTTTAACATCTCTGAACATCCCAACAAGGCTTCTTCGTGCCCAGCTACGACCGCCTGTGCTGGGGTCCCCGTCTCTGAGCTGCAGGCTGGCTGGAGGCAAAGCTTCTATGCAAAGCCTGCTCTGAAGGGCTTATTAATCTTGGCAACAGGGAGCAAGGCCAGCAGCCAGGGCCGCAGGTGAGGGCCAGGGTCCCCTCCCTGTCCCTCTGACTCAGGAGGTGGGGGTCAGGCAGCTCTCCCACGCCGGGTCTGTGTCCAGTCCAGACCCCACACCTGGCACACTGGGAAGTGGTGGGCGGCCGTCCCTTGAAGAGGCCATTTGCCTTTAATATCTTACATGAGGGCTCTTTCTTTAATGTTTTCCCATGATGTATGGAATGTGCAGTTTATGAAAGAAGCAATTAAGTGGGCGGAACCTGTAAATCAGGCTGATATTTAAAAGTATGCTCATTTTCTGCTGTGCCATTATAATTATTCCACTCAGCCTCTTCCCACCCACCCCTCCCAGTCCCACTGGCTTCTCAGGGCTTTTGCTCCTCCCCCCCCCCCCCGCCTGTGTGCACGAGCTTCGGGCACCCCCCGAACGCAGGCTGCTTCTGCAGTGGGCAAGGGTGGCATCTGGTCCCTGTACCATAACTGCCGTGGTCAGCCTTCCCTTCTGCAGTTTATAAATCTGTCCATCTCCGTGAGATCATCAAACCTTCCAGATTGTCTCAAATCCTGCACTATAGACAGGTCTTTATCAGAAAATCTGGGTGCTGTGTAAGCTTTAAGGGCTTCGGGGGCGAAGGGGTCGTTCCAAGGTTATCACCTTCCAAAAGCAGGGCCCTCGGGAAGTTATCTGACCCTTGAGCCACAGCTTTGTCATCAGTAGAAACAGCAAAATAGGGACAATTCTACCTTCACAAGAGGTCTGCTATGGCATTTAAATGAAATCACGCATTTACACTTTTATTAGTTGGCACAGGTTAGTGGCCATACAAACTCCAGAGTCCCAGTAGCTTAACCAAATGCGAATTGATTGCTTATTCACATAAATTCCAATTGGCTTTGGTGGGCAGCCTTCCACGTGGTGACTCAGGGACCCAGGCTGCTTCCAGCTAGTTATTCCCCCATATCCTAGGGCCTTGGACCTCCCCCATGCAGACGAGGGGACAGAGGATTGGAGGAGCCCCGTGGTTAGGATCAGGCCTTAAGTTGTGCGTATGTTTCCCACTTGCCTTCCATTGGCCAAACCAACCACTAGGGCCCGTCTTGCTGCAGAGGAGGCTGGGAAATGCTGTTTGGCTATGTCACCAGGAAGAGAAGAAAAAGTGTCTCTGTCACGGCATCCAATAAGTGTTAGCTCCTCTCTTCTCATCTGCGAATGGCTAAGCAACAGCCCGAGGGCCAGCCCGACAACCCATGGCCACACAGCCCGGAGGCAGGGAAGCGGGCACTCATGCCCAGGCTGTCTGACTCCTGGAGCCTTTGCTGCCCTGAGCTGCCGCAGGGAGACGCGTTTGCACTGGGCATGCAGGCTCGAATCTGTTGCTGGTGGGGGGTAGTGCCGGGGGAAAGCATTCTCAGGTGATGCTGCCACCGATGATAATGTCTGCCGTGGGCACAGAGGGGGATGGCACAATCTGCCTGTGCATTCTGCCCTGCTCTCCTCCGTCCTCCTTAAACACCGTCTTCCCGGTGCCCCTAACGCCGTCTTCCTGAACGATGGGAAGTTCACAGGTCCTTCCCGGGGCAGACGAGCTCTGTAAATGGACCTCACCATCTTACCCCAAAGACCAGCTGAAGCTGGACAGTCTCACAGACCGAGGCCGGCCAAGGAGGGAGCCGTGCCCATAAAGGGTCTTCACCCAGGACTTCTCCACCCCCCACCTTTGCCCACGCTGCCCTTTCCAGCTCAGATCCTTTTGATTATGCTTCTGCATTTGTCCACTGCCAAAATCTGAACTGTACTCAGAAATCCCCCAGCAGCCTCCAGAGACATGAGAACGTCCCTGCCCTGGGAGGAAACGCTCGGCTCTTGTACTCTGCCTGGTATTAGCATAGCTCGTTTTCGCTTCTTCCTCCCAGACTGTGGCGTCCTTGGGGGCAGGAATCAGTTGTCTGTATTGCCTTTCTTGCTGCCCCACACTGATCCTCATCCCAAACCAACACACACACACACACACACACACACACGCGCACGTGTGCGCGCACGTACACACAGCCACTTGGGAAGGGTCAGCGGATGTTTACCCAGTGGCGAGATGGCTGGGTGGATGGTGGGTAGCGGTGCGTGGATGGCGTGTGGGTAGGCTGCCCTCCCAACTGCCCGCCAGGGCACGGAGCTGAGAGGCTGCCCTCTGACAGGAGCCCTTCCAGCACCATCGGCTGCTGGGCAGACCCGCCCATGTGTGACAGGGGTCTGAGGGACGCCCCGAAGGCTGGCAGTGGCTGCCCCCTCAACAAGGTCTCACACAGGGGGAGCGGTCTTGGGACCAGGTGGACCTGGGCCGGAACAGCAGCTCTGCCAACCCCATGACCTCTAACTATTCACCTCTTGGAAGCCCAGCTTCCCCGCCGGTGAGACGGGTACACCCTGTGGATACCAGTGGGTGCTGCAAAGTTGCAGCGAGACACAGGATGTGTATTTCATCGCTCAGAGTTCCGTGCTCGGTCAGGAGTAGCTATTATTATTATTATTATTATTATTATTATTATTATTCTGCAAACGCGCACCACGGGACAAACGGGCAGCTGTCTGCTGAGCAATGAGCGTGTCTGGGTGCGCACAGTCGGCATCCGCGGAGGGCCGCCGGCCCCGTGCTTTCTCCCAGGGCGGTGTCGGCACTCCAGCCCGCTGGTTCGCGGCTCCAGTGTAAGACGCTGTGCAGTGTTCATTCCACCAGTACTCACTAGGACCCTGCTGTACCCGGAGCATGGCGCCGGATGCTGGGGACAGCCATGGAAGGGAACAGAATCCCTGTCCCACGGAGCGCAGGGCAGGCAGGTGCTGGGCAGACCTCATGCACACACTCCCTTGAGGGGTATGCTGACCTCGTCCCAGGACAGTCTCAGCGGAGGGGACAAGCACCTTGGTTCTAGGCCCAACCAGAGCCTCAACTTGCAGGGGGACCTTCACCAGGTCATTTCATTTCTGGGACAAGGCGGGCCTTAGCTTCCTCTGCTCCGAAGGTGGTTGCCAGATTACATGGGAATTTTATTTACAGGGAGAGTTCTGGAAACGGAGACTCCTGGGAAGGAAAGGGACTCAGAAGGCTCAAGCGGCCCCTCTGAATCCATGCTTTTCCTGTAGGCTCACTGTGATGATGAAAACGATACTTCAGCCAACAAGGTGTCCCCTCAGAGTGAGCACGTTAGCACTGGCCTCCTGCTGGCTGGCCGTCCGCAGCCGGAGACTTGACAGAATCGCTGCTCCAAGTGGACTCCTCACCTCTGGCCTGGTCTTCCCAGCCTTCCCCGAGAAGAGCATCTCCCAGCTGGCACTCAGCTCAGGGAGCTGAAGATGGGGTGTGCGTGTGCGTGCGTGCATGCGCACATGGTTACATGTGTGCGCGTGCATGTGTGTGTGTGCATGCATTGTGTGTGTGTGTAGGAGGTGGGGTTTGCTTTTATAAAGAGGCTCTGCTGAGAACTCACCTGCAGAGCTTCAGTTGAGCTTATGGGTGCTCAAGGGACGCGGTCTGCAAACAATGACCGACCATGACCTCAGCAGCCGTGATGCTATGAACAGCTCTTACATCCTCACTCCTCCCCGGGCCCAGACTTCAGGCCCCTGTCTTATTCACTGTCGCATCTCGGTGAGGTGAACAAGCGGGTGTGCCTGTGGGAACACCGTCCGCGAATCCCCAGAGCACTGCGCACGGCAGTCTCGGTGGTTTTCCCTTCGCTTCCAGAGCGCGTGGTCTGAGCTGGGCAGGCTGTCAGCGCCCCGTGTCCTCAGTCCTACGATATCCCAAACACTCTGTTTCCTCAGTCCTACGATATCCCAAACACTCTGTTTTGCACATGAGGAGAGCGGGGCGCAGAGAGGAGACATGCCGAGCTAGCCCCCCAAGCAACCTGTGGCGAGCTGGTAAATCCCACAGTCTGACTCGCAGCCGCTTGCGTTCCCCACCCGGGCAGTCTGTCCATCTGAGGACATCTGCCCCCGCTGTTTGCTTCCTGGGTCTCCCCGTGTGGCAACTCCCTCAGCCGTGCAGTGGGAATGTCCTCCTCCCTTTTCCTTAGCACCTGTTGACGTCTACCCTTTGGAGGTGCTTTCTGACGGGCGCGTCTCATTTTCCCTCCTTGACCTTCCTCTGCAGGGCTGGGCCCCCCGGGGTTCACGTCTCCACCTCATCCTGGAGAAATATCAGTCTTGGTCCCCCTCGGGGACTTGCTCAAGTGCAGCTTCTGCTTCTGCAGGTCTGGTGAGGGGCCTGAGTGTTTCTAGTCCGCGCGCGCCTGGTGTTGCGGCAGCTGCCCGGGGTCCACACCTTGGCAGTGAGGTCGCCACGCAGTCCCCCTTGTCATGCCTGGTGGCACGGCCTCCTGTGCGCTGCCTCCATCCAGGGCGCAGAGGGCTCCCTGACGTTTCCCTAAATGTCACTCCTGACTCGGGCCGTGCAGGCCCTGCCAACGGGGACAAGGATCGCTGAGCTCACTGCCAAGTGAGTCGGAAGAGCCAGCATGCCTCTCCCGGCACGAGAGGGCAGAAAGAGCCCGGTAGCCCGAGTGCCCATGCCCCCGGGTCTCATCACACTCCCGTTCTCACCTCCGGGCGAGCCCTTGCCACCGTGGGTCATCACTTCATGGCACGCGTGCTCACGCCCAGCTCCGTGCTGGCTCCTCCCCAGGTAACGGCCTCCGTGAGGAGAGGGCTGCACAGTTACACAGCCGCAGAGCCTGGCCCCCCCTTGCCTCCTGCCTCAGACAGAGCCCATTTTATTTCTGGTTTTATGGGGCACATTTATTGTTGGCCTTTGGGTTGTTGGTGTCTCCACGCCCAGTGTGGGGGTTTTATGTGGATACTCAGTACGACTGCCCTTTAGAAAGGTTTTGTTTTTAATTAAGCTTTTTCCCCCTCCAGTTGAGGTTGCGCATTTTAGTGCTTTAAAAATAAACATTTATTATCCGTTTTTATGAATCTTTATTATTATGTATCCATAATCAGCTCGGTGGATAGAACAGGCTGATCACCCCGCAGCCTCTGTCCTCGCATCACAGGTAAGGTCTTTGTATCTCCCACAGAGGACAGAGACTCGCCCTCTGGTAGGTGGCAGGGCAAACAGACCGTCGGTCCACAGGGGTAGGTGCCCTCCTCACACGGCTTCTCCTCCATAGGCAGGGGTCCCGCCTCTCTCTGCGCCTCCAGTCCAGCTCCAAACACACACACAAGCCCCCCTCCGGGCTTCTCTGACCCCTCGCTCCCACAGGCCCTGTCTCCGGACCACCTGAGAGTCGCGTGATGGCTGCCCTCCTGTGCCAGCCACGGGGTCTGTCTTACTTCTCGTGGTTTCACTTTCCCTCCCGAGATTTCTTCGACACTCACACGTGCAGGTATTCAGCAGATCCGCCGAGATGCTGAAGATGTAGGGACAACCCCAGCAAGCCCACTGTGCCCCCACGGAGTTCACGGTTCCGCCTAGCTAATGGCTGCGTCGCAATGACGGGAACTCTCCCAGGGAAGCACAGCACGACAGCCGTCGGGAATTATGCATTTCTCAAGGCCAGACTCCAAGCTTTATCTCTGAGCTAAGGGATGATTTGGCCTTCCTAGGGAACAGGAAACCATGATGTGATTGACCCCGGGGACAGCTTGTGGCATCTCCTGCACGATTAGAAGCAGTGGATTCACCCTGGTCCCTCCTCCTCTCTCACTTCTTGTGCCAAATATGTGCTGTGGGCTCCCAGTCCAGACTCGTCCTTCTGATTTCGCTGCTCCTCTGGGCTGGAGGCCTACAAACCCCACACCAGCATTTCCTTGCCTGCTGGGTCCCAGGCAGGTCCGTCTAGCTGGCGCATGCTCAGTGGGCTAGAGGCAGAGGAAAGCTAGAGCTGGTCTGCTCCTCTGGAAACACAGTGGAGGCGACTCTTGCATGACGCCGACGTCTGGGGTCGAGTACCAGGGCCCCCTGCAGCCCTGGTTGCACCAGGAGCTCATGCTCCCAGCAACAGAGCAGGGAACTTTGGCTCGTGGACTGCGTCCCGGAGGCAATAGCAGGCTCAGTCTCTCAGCAGCATCCATTTTCTGTTCTGCCTCCAGCCCTCCCGACAATGTGTGAATGTATGAAGGACCTTGAATGAAATCCCTCCAAGCCTAAAAATCTAGGAAGGGCTCCTCTCTTCCTGACAGGATTCAGACCGATTAATGCATCACCACCATGATCATTCGACCATCAACTCGCCAATTCCTATTATATATACGCCTTAAGCATCTTTAAAGTCTACCTTTCCTTCATCCCCTCTGTCTTTCCCATGTACCTGGTCTGAAATGTATTTTCTGAACTATTGCTAATGCAACTCAAATGGCATTCTCTAAGTGCTGGTTTTTTTCTCTCTCCTCTTTTTTTTTTTTTTTTAAATATATATTTATTGATTTTTAGAGAGAGGAAGGGAAAGGGAGAAAGAGAGAGAAACATCAATGTGAGAGAGAACCATTGATTGGCTGCGTCCTGCACACCCCCTACTGGGGATCGAATCCACAACCTGAGCATGTGCCCTGCCCAGGAATTGAATTGGTGACCTCTTGGTGCAGGGTCGAAGCTCAGCCACTGAGCCACACTGGCCGGGCTCTCCTATCCTCACAATTTTTCTGTAAATCTGAAACTGTTATAAAATATGAAGTTTAATTTATAAAACGAAATAAAGACTTTTTAAAGATAGACAAAAGCGAGGAGGAAACTCATACTAGAAGGGATGTTCAAGGAAGTCCTTTAGGCAGAAAGAAGATGGAAACATGGATCTATACAAAAGAATGGCGAGTTCCATGACGGTGACTCTATGGATAAATAAATTTATCTTGTTCTTTAAATACATGTAAACGAAACTAACTCTTTAAGTGAAAATTGATAACAATGTGATGTAAGGTTTATAACATAGACAGAAACTTATTGCAACAACAGCATAATGAATGAGAAAGGAGAAATGAAAGTGTATTGTTCAAAAGTTGTTTTTTATGCTACATGAGTAGCATAAAATATTATGCTATAATATTACTTGAAGGTAGCTAGTGGCAAAAGTTTAAAATGTGCCATACAGTCTAAGGCAACCACTAAAATTACAAAACAGTTATAGTTAATAAACCAACAAAGATAAAAATGTACCATAAAGGACATAATATAAAAGTACTCGATAAAGGAGAGAAAGGAAAAATGAATAAATGAAACAGGTAGAAATCCAATAGCAAGATGGTGTATTTATACCTAACTATGTCAACAATCATATTAAATGTAAATGGCCTAAATATTCCAATTAAAAGGCAGAGATTGCTAGGTTGGATGAACAAGCAAGAACCCAACTATATGCTGCCTACAATAAATGCACTTTAAATATAAATATATAAGTAGATTAAAAAAATAGAAAAAATATGCTGTGCTAACACTGATAAAAATAAAACTGAAATGGTTATGTTAATACCAGGCAAATTAAATTTCAGAGCAAAAAATATTACCAAACACAAAGAAAGTACGTTTGCAATGATAATGAAGTAATTTCACTAAGAGCACTTAATCCTACGAGTTTATACATGTAGTAGAGCTGCCAAGTTGATAAAGCAAAAACTGATAAAACTGCAAAGAGAAATTTATAATTACATTTGGAGATTTTGATAATCCTTGATAATTGGCATAACGGAGAGAAAATCAGTAAGGATATAAAAGACTTTAACAGTATTATCAACCCTCTTGATCTAACGGATGTTTATAGAACACTATCCAACAAAGCAGAATCCGTATTGTTTTCTAGTGCCTATGGAACACTTAGCAAGACAAACCATAGTCTCCCCAAACTGACTGACTTATGGATTAGCACACAAATTCTTCGTGTTCATGCCTTTGTGTCATTCCTCATGACGTTGCCTGGGCATGAAATACTCTTCCCTGCTTACCCATACCTACCTACCCAGCTAACTCCTATTTATTTTTTAAAACTGCTCAGCCGTTACCTCCTTTGTGAAGCCTTCCTCAACTACCCCAAAGAAATTCCTTTCCCCTCTGCATGGTCGTAATACTTGGTACATACATTCATCCTTGCTTGTATCACAGTATGTTGAATTACGCTCTTTCTTGTTGAATTATTTGTATAGTTTTTATGCTTCTCCCACTTGATTATAAAGACAAGATTTAGGATAAAAACTACATTCTTATAATTAATTATATGCTGTGATTTGTTTATTAACAATACCTATTGTTTACTAAATATCTATTAAGCACTAGCATATATCGTGCTTTTTTATATAGAGAAGATTTTAAGAAACATTTATTTAATAACTATTATGTGTGGGACATTGACATACTACATAGAAAATAGCCCCCAAAATACATTTTGGAGGAGGTTTCAAGGGCAAGGTGACCCCCACTAAATGACCGTTATTTTGCAGACCCACAAATTGCTGTGATTTTTTCAAACCAAACTAGGCAGCATGAGGATGGCATTTGTGCTCACACAGTAAGGAAAGCATCTGAGTATAGGAAATGCATAGCTGTTTACCATCTCTCTTCAACTTTCGCTTCCAATATCACTTCAAGGCAGTGGTGTTGAGTACGAGCCGGTCTAGACTCTCTCTTAGGTCCTCCATCGGCACTGTCTCCCAGTGAGAGAGCTAACGAAGCATCCTCTGCCCTCTTGTGCCATCAATGAGAATAAATTACCCTATTCAATGGGAGGAGCATTTTTCATTCATTGATTCCTGCAGCCATCTAATACTCTGGATTGCCTCTTACACTTCATCTTTCACTGCAGAAGGAGAAGCTGTCCTCACCAAGGGACACCCACAGTGCATCTCACAAACTTTTCATTTATCTGTGGCAAGCCAAGGAGAAAAACCAGATTTTTCATCTAGCATGCCGTTAAATTGTCTGAACCCTTGTCAACAGCATTATTCTCACGAGGGAAAACAGTGGTTTAGTATGGGATGCAGGCCGGTGCTTAGTCACATGGCCCTCTTGTTCTTTTTAATTTGACTTAGGTGACTCAGAAGGTTTGATTCACTTTTCTTGCTGCCGAAGTCCTAGGTTATTGGTCTAGAAACGAAAAGCATTTTTCTTCCTCGGTCAAAGAGAAAGAAAAACGTTTGCCAAGACATTATATGGAACAGATTGTAGTGAGAAGTGTTTAGGAAAATGCCTAGGCGGGCAGTTACCACACAACAACAAGAAGGCAGAACTGGACTGTCCTGGTGAGACTGCATGTCTCCCTGATGACGACACCTTGAGGGTTCGCCACTTAGACAACCAGCGAAATGACATGTAAACTGGCATCTTGGAAGTACTACTGGGTGGTGCTGAGTGTGCACTTCACTTAGGTTCATGTGTGACAAGTCCTTATGGAAAAGCCTTTTCTTTGTAAGTTTATGGCCCTAGAGGTGGCTAGATCTGATGGTCCCAGGAACATGTCAGGAACATGGGGCATCGAACTTTTAAACCAAAAGCCTACGGTGGGAGGAGCACAGTGCAAACCAGCCTGAAGTATACAAGCCAAGGTCAAGGAGGACAAAGGTCTGGCTGGCAGTTTCCTTCTTGATTTTCTCTCTATGTACAGACGGTCTGACCAGAACCTTTGCACCAAGAACGTGTTTATTAGATGACAGTTAGATTGTTTTCCCATTTATAACCCCAGCTAGGACTCCAGCTTGATATTAGTTAACCAGCATCGACTCATCATGGGTGAATATGGAAATTAAATCTTTCAAGGAAATACTGTTTCGAGCACTTCAAAACTTGAAGTTATATGATTAAAAGCTATTGGATATCTTTACCTTTTGATGAAAAGTGTTCAACTGCCTCTACCTGAATATTGTGTTTGTGTGGTTCCAGGCATACCTTGGAAGACTCTATTCCGAGTGCACGTTTTTTAAACCATACTGAAACGCAGATTTTTACTCTTTGAGGCTGTGCTCTCCCACGATCCATTCAGACCAGCGAGATTTGAAAACAAATCAAGTAATCCGAGCAGCACATCACCACGCACCTGGCACGCGCTGAGCAGCTGCCATGTTGTTGACACAGCGTGGCGACAAGCTCGCTGAGACCGAGCCATCAGAACGCGCCATCTCGACTCTCAAGGACCTTATGCTCCAAGACAAACACTCTGACATCTCATGGCAGGAAGTTTAAGAACAAATCAGAACACACACACACACGGTGTGAACACGTGGGGACATTTCTAATTCTCATTTTCGAAGTAATTGTTTTCCTGAATGACAACATAGTATAAAGATCTTCAAATAGAATAGAAATAGGTAAGCAGAATCGAAGTCTCCCATTGATCTACCCTTCTATCACCAGTGAGTAAAGGATGTTCTCATGTGTGTGTATGTGTGTGTACATGTGTGTATACATGCATATAGTGAACATGTGTATACATGTGCATATGCATGCACATAGTGAAAATGTGTGTACATGTGCACATAGTGAATATGTGTGTACATGCGCATATACATGCATACAGTGAATGTGTGCACATGTGTGCATACATACACATAGTGTATATATAGTGAACATACATGTACATGTAAACATAAGCATATTTTTAATTTTTAAATTTAGAAAACTGCAAACTCTTTCTTAGCTTGCATTTATCACTTAGAAATCTGTCATTAGAGGAACCTTACTTGGCTTTTTGTTTAGTGGCGTCTTTGGACAGAAGGAAACAATTGGTTGGTGTGCGCGTTGGTTTTCCTTGCGGACTCAGCGGGTTAGGAAAGGTTTAGGTGAGGGGAGGGTCCGAGGTGGACGGAGCAGGCGGCGAGTGTGACTAGGAAATGGTTTTCGACGAGGAAGAGAGCTCTACAGCAGAATCGGGGAGAGAAACGGGTTGATTGAATAGCCACCTGCAAAGCAGTAAGTCAATTTCATGCCCTCGCCCAGAATCTAATCCTGGGCTGACTATTTTAAAACAGTGTCAGGGGCTTCAGATATGACCTTTGATCTCACCAAGGAAGTAACCAGGTGGCAAAAGCTGATTGCCACCTTCCCACAGTCTCGGCCTGGGCCACCGCTCCAGCGGAGAACGAGTCAGAACGGAAGGGACGGGGGCGGAGGGAGAAGAAACTTGCCATTTCTTAAGTCAGTGAACACAGTGGAAATGGGTTAAGTTGGCTCAAAAAAGACTCGAGTCCCTTTGGCACTAATTGTGTTCCGGCGCCGAGAGGGAGCTGGGGTTTCGGGTCTCTGTGGCTCCCCCACAGCTGAGAGGAGCCAGGGCATTTTTAGCACAGGCTCCGCCAAGAAAGCGGGAAACAATAGCTAGCTGTCGCAACCAGCTGATATCTACCTTTGATCAGCCAAATGAATGTTGCAGGCATTTCTTATAGAAAGGAGATTGCTTATCGATCTATATCAAAATATGCATGCTAATCCCAGGCAGCACAGAGTATTTTCAAGTGGAGTTAATAATCTGATTGCTGCCCTGTCTGGAGCAATTCTCTGAACTCGGAGCTCTAATCAGTCCAGGGTCTTGCCGTCAAATGTACTTTGCTGTTTAAATTTGGATTTGTGACATTGATTGAGGAGCCCTTGTAAAGGTGTTGACAAATCAAATTGTTTGTTCCAGTAGTGTTTTGCCAGAGATCAAGTCCAAAGTAATACGCAGTGAATTTGTTCATTACCAGTAGGGTGAAAGGAATGATAAAATTCACCTGCATCATTATCACAGACACAAGCCCAGTGAAAGATACGTTCTGTCTGAGGAAAATGTAGCTCCGTGGGCGCTCCAGGGCGTGATGCAGGCGGCTGGCCCTTCCCGACCCGATGACATTAGATATGTTTTAAGAGAGATTCGCAATACGTTTCTTCCATGTTTGAGGTCGGAGCACTTTGCTTGTTTCGTTGGAAAGAAAACAACAACAAAAACTGGGTAGACAGATGTTCTGCATTGTTTAAAGAAGCCCTTGGCCACCAGCCTGTGTAGAGTAAGAGGCTTCATGCTCCAGAAGAGGACGTGACGCAGGTGGGTCGCTGCCCCGGGGACTGTTGGGCCGTCCTTGCCTGTCCCCAGCAGGTACCCGGAGCCAGCGTGAGTGGAAGTGGATCTCGATGCCCCTGTGTCTGCTGTGAGGACTTGGCAGGCACTGGGACGTCATAGGCTGGGTTTGGGCCCTGAGACCAGGGTGGAGGACAAGAAGTTCATTTTAGAGGTGGTAGGGGAGTCAGGAAGGAAGCCAGTTCAGAGCGCATTCGTGAGAGGTCTCTGCCGTGGTCACCCGGAGCTCAGCCCTGCTGGGGACTCTGAAATCGCAGGCCAGGGAGGAAGAGAGAGTAAGTGACCTCGTCGGAGGCAGAAGGAGCCGATGGAGGAGAGGCTTCTTGGGCGAGCATACGAGCTTCCCCGAGTCCGTGGACTTACTGAATGCTGCCGCTTTTGCCAGGAGAAGCTGGGGGCAGGAAGGACTGACTTTCTGGGGACAGACTGATGTTTTATATTCTGCTTTCTCACATCACCTTGCCACGATCAATAATAATAATATCATTCATAACAATAACATTGTCTGCTAAGATTGATTGCGTACCTTTCATGTGCCAAGCACTTTTTAATGTGTTTAAACACACTATCTAAATGTGTTTTAGTCTGCAGGTTGTCAGCCTTTAGTGGCTCTAAAATAACTGACGGGGTTGCCTGTAAAATGGAAGAGGACAGAACAGACTAGACTAGACTAGATGAGAGGGGAAAAGATCAGTCCAGTCCATTGCAAGGGTTAGTTTTGTTTAATGAAAACGTTGTTTCAATTGCATGTGTGTGCATATGTCACTCTGAGTTAAGGACAGTTAGAGACAGACTGAATCTTCTCGTCGAAATCCTGGAACAATTCTATGAAGTTGATGTTGCCACCCCCATTTCACAGGGGAGAAGCTGAAGTTCCAAGACCTGCCCACGTTCACGCAGCAAGGACGCGGGAGAGCGGCACGTAAACCCGTCCACAGAGCGCTTGCTCCCCCGCAGCGGCAGAGAAAGTTGCCCAGCGAGCCTGCGCTGCGAGCCTCCGAGACCATCTGCTCGTCCAGAAGGCTTCCAACTGTTCTTTTCATGTTTGTAAGGGGAGTTTGGTAACAAAACCCATTTACCATCAGCCTGGAAGACAGCAGAGTGCTCCTTGGCATTGTAGCATTGTTGATGTCGCCTTAATTTATAACACAGCAAATGGTTAGGCAGATGGCATTTAATATATTCCCAGACATAAACACAAGGCTTAAGTTGTATATGGTATATGTTCCTGAGCGTCCATAAACTCTGTAGGGGGTAAGACTATATCTTCACCCCACCCCCTTCCTACTGCACATGGGCAGTGTTAACTATTCAGAGACACAGGCAGGACACACAGAGATGGCCCAGCTTATAGGGAGAGTTACAAAGAGCATTAGCTCGACTGAAATACATCACATTAGTCACTAATGGAAAATACAAGACAACTGGTACATAATGGAAGGAATCTGGCCTTCAAGTTTAGACATCTGGGGCTGGGCCACGTCCTGCACCTCCCAAGTCATGCACCTCTGTCTGTTTTTTTAATCAGTGGACTATATTTTAGAAAAGTTTTAGATTTACAGGAAAATTGAGCCATTGGGTATTCCCATATCACCACACATGTGTGTGCGCGCGCACACACACACGGTTCCCTCTATTGTTAACATCTTATATTAGTGTGGTACATTTGCTACAGTTAATGAACTGATACTGATACATTATTATTAAGTAAACTGCCCAGTTTACTTCTGTTTTCTTAGATTTTACCTGATGTTCTTTTTCTGTTTCAGAATCCCATCCAGGACACTATATTACCTTTTAGTTCTCATGTCTCCTTAGACAACTCTTGACTGTGACCGTTTTTCAGACTTTCCTTGTTTTTCTTGATTTTGACTGTTTTAAGGAATGGTGATGAGATATCATGTAGACTGTCCATTTTCTGTTTTGTCATGATTACACTGGGGTCATGGGTTTGGGAGAAGATCGCGGAGGTAAGGGACCGTTTGAATCACATCATATCAAGGCTACATACGATGGATAAGACGTATTGCTGTTAATGGTTCTCCCACGTAAAGTTACTCTCTCCCTTCTTTCTCTGCTGTTCTCTTTGGAAGGAAGTCACTGTGGGCCAACCCCACCTAAGGCGTGAGGGGTTACACTTCCCCTCCTTGGTGATGGAGTCACTACAGCATGTGTCTGGGATATTTCTGCATGGGAGATTTGGTTCTTCTCCTCTGTTTATTAATTTATTTGATTATTGTTCTATCAGTGTGCACTCATGGATATTTCTTCTGTGCTTTGGGTCATAACTGTAGCTCAGGCAGTTCCAGCTTGTCCACTGTGAAGTGCTCCAGGGTTGCTGTTGGTTTGGGTGTTTCTGTTTTTAGTACTTTCTAACTTTCTGTCCCTACAAGATACTCCAGGTTCATTTATTTATTTCTCACCCAGTCCCAGAATCAGCCATCTCTTTAAGAACCCCCAGATACCTTTTTTTTTAAAAAATCCTCATCCTAGGATATTTTTCCATTTACCTTCAGATAGAGTGGGAGGGAGAGAGAGAGAGAAAAACATCAATGTGAGAGGGACACATCAATTGGTTGCCTCCTACACGACCCTGACTAGGGCCTGGACCAAAACACAACCTAGGTCCATGCCCTTGACCAGAATCAAACCTGCAACTCTTTGGCCCACTGGGTGAAACTCTAACCACTGAGCAAAACTGGCCCGGGCCCAGGATACTTTTATTGGAGGTTGGTATTAGAAACCAAGATCTGAACATTAGAGGTGTTTGTAACTACTGAGATGTCATTGCATCTAAACCCTGTCAGCTGACACAGCAAAGCAACATATGTGTACGTTCTCACCCATGTATGCACACATTTCTATAATACTCTCTATATAACCATCTCTTCTGAGTTTAGGATAAACACAAGTGGTTGCTGGTATCTTCAACTCTGACTCACTACCACCGAGCTCATTCTAGTCTCCTCCCCTTGCTTCTGTAAATTCCCACTGCAACACTGAGCAACCTGCCTCCAGCATCCACCATCCACGCACCCATGGCCCATCCCGATAGGCACGGAGAGCACTGTCCGAGCGGTTAGCCTGTGCCCCGATGGAAAACGACTGCTGTGAGCGCAGCGCTTATGGGAAGTCCCTTTGCCTCTAACCTTCCTGACTCCATGCTCCAAGGTGCTTAGGTCTGCACCCCCATTCCCTCCAGCGATGTGAGGTCTGCACCCCCATTCCCTCCAGCGATGTGAGGTCTGCACCCCCATTCCCTCCAGCGATGTGTGGTCTGCACCCCCATTCCCTCCAGTGATGTGAGGTCTGCACCCTCATTCCCTCCAGCGATGTGAGGTCTATACCCCCATTCCCTCCAGTGATGTGAGGTCTATACCCCCATTCCCTCCAGTGATGTGAGGTCTGCACCCCCATTCCCTCCAGTGATGTGAGATCTGCACCCCCATTCCCTCCAGTGATGTGAGGTCTACACCCCCATTCCCTCCAGCGATGTGAGGTCTATACCCCCATTCCCTCCAGTGATGTGAGGTCTGCACCCCCATTCCCTCCAGTGATGTGAGGTCTATACTCTCATTCCCTCCAGTGGTGTGAGGTCTGTACCCCCATTCCCTCAAGTGATGTGAGGTCTGCACCCCCATTCCCTCCAGCGATGTGAGGTCTGCACCCCCATTCCCTCCAGTGGTGTGAGGTCTGCACCCCCATTCCCTCCAGTTTTGTGAGGTCTGCACCCCCATTCCCTGCAGTGATGTGGTTTTGCACATTTGTACGGTTAGTCTCTTGTTGCAGTCTGCATTATTTTTTCAAACTTTCACAAGTTAAGGGTGACCCTTTGTGCTGCCAAGTTGTGTGGGTCTTCATGAACGCATGTGTACGTACCCACGGGCACGGTGTCACGCAGAGTGTGTCCGCCATCCCAGCACTGCTCTGTGCTTCCCCTGCTCATACCTCTCCCCAACTCCCGGCAGTCAGGACCCTCTCACCGTCTCTCTGGTTTTACCTTCTACAGAGGTCGTACGGTCGAGTCAGAGCCCATGCAGCCTTCAGAGCAGCCCACTTCAGGGAGCGACTAGCATTTACGTTTCCATGTCTGTATGTAGCTCGATCGTTCATTCCTTGTAATCACTGAATGATACTTAATTATATGATGTACACTGTTTATTTATTTTTTCTTTTATTGATGTTAGAGAGAGAGAGAGAAGGGAAGGGAGAGAGAGACAGAAACATAGATGAAAGAGGACATTGATTGGCCGCCTCCTGCATGCCCGTTACTGGGGATCGGACCCACAACCTGGGCATGTGTCCTGGCTGGGAATCAAAACAGAGACCTCTTGGTGCATGAGTAGGCACTCAACCACTGAGCCACACTGGCCAGGTTACACTGTTTATTTTTTTTCACCCTTGGAAAGACATCTTGGTTTCTTGCCGTTTTGGGTGAGTAACCAAAATAAACCTGCTATAAACATGCAGGTGCCTATTTATGTGTAGACAAAAGTTTTCAACTCAATTTGATAATACCTAGGAGTGCAATTGCTGTATCCTAGGATAAGACCCTGCTTAACTGTAAGAAACTGCCAAACTGTCTACCCACATGGCCGTGTCCTTCCGCATTCCCACCAGCCGTGAACGAGGGGTCCTGTCACCCGCATCCTTTGCCAGCATTTCCGCTGCTTTGGACGTTAGCCATTCTGATAGGTGTGTCATGGTGTCTCCTTGTTTCCGTTCGCAGTTTTCTGGTGACACATGATTCTGAGCATTTTTTCCCATGCTTGCCAGCCATCTGTGTATTTTCTTCAGTGAAGTGTCTGTTCAGATCTTTTCCCCATTTTTCGTTGGCCTATGTTACTTTTTCTGTTGAGTTCTCTGCATATTTTGGATACTAGTCCTTTATCAGATATATGTTTTGCCAAGATTTTCTCCCAGCCAGTGGTTTGCCTTTTCTTGTCCTTAACAGTCTTTTTTTTTTTGCAAGTCAGAAGTTTTTAACTTGAATGAAGACCAACTTATCATTTACTTTATTTTATGGATTGTACTTTTGGTACTGTATCAGAAAACTTGTCACCAAATTTAAAGTCATCTAGATGATCTCAGGTTTATGTTCTAGAGGTTTTATACTCTCAAGTTTTCCAGTTAGGTCTGTGATCCATTTTGAGTTAATTTTTATGAAAGTGTTTAATTCCACCTTTTTTGCATATGGAAGTGACAATGGTTTCATTTATTGAAAAAACCATCCTCTGCCTATTCTGCCTTGAATTGCCTGTGCTCTAGGCAAAGCCAGATGACTGTATGGGCCTGGGTCTCTCTGGGCTCTGTCTGTCCATTGGTCTGTCTGTTCATGCTCTCACCAACGCCAAGCTTCTCCACTGCTGTAGGTTCACAGTACGTCTCCAAGTTGGGTATTGTCAATTCTTCAACGTTGTTCTCATTTTCAGTCTTGTGTTGGCTCTTTTGAGTCTTTTGATTTTTCCTATCAACTTCCGAATTTGTTTGCCTCTATCTACAGAATGGCATGCTGGGATGTTTACTGAGATTGTGTGGGATCCATAGATCAAGTCGGGAGGAATTGACACCTTAGCAATACTGAGTTTTCTAACGACGATTTTTTCAACCAGATTTACTAGGGCACAATGCACGAAATAAGCGCACATATTTAAAGTGACGGTCTGGTGAGTGTTGATGTGTGTATGCCCTCCTGAAACCATCGCTATGATCAATACAATGAATGATTATCAGCCCCCCAAATTCCCTCCTGTCTGCTTACAATACTTCCCTTCTCACACCCACCCCAGACACGGATATGATTTCCATTACTATATATTGGTTTGCATTTCCTGTAGTTGGATACAAGTGGAGTCATGTAGCACGAGGGGTTCCTTTGGTCTGGTCTGATTTCTTTCTCCTACTCAGTATAATTACTATGCACTTCATAAACTTTGTAGCATTGTGCACATGGCTTATTCCTTTCTGTTGCCAAGGGACGTTCCCTTGTGTCCATGTACCACCATTTGTCCATTCGTCTGTTGAAGGATGTTGATTGTGTCCGACTTTCAGCTCTTACAAATGGCTGCCATGAGCATCCGTAGACATGTCCTTGTACAGACCTGTTTTCACATTTCTGGGGTAAACACCTGGGAGCAAAATGACTAGATCAGAGGATGAGCATGTCTACCTCCTCAGAAACTGCCTTCGTGTGGCACAACCCGACTTCAAGGAGCATCGCAAGATGTTAGGCATGAACATCTTCAAGGGAAGAAGTGTCGCCCCAGTTGGAACCACGGCCTCCGGGGCTGAGACGGTTCAGCCCGAGTCCCACGCTTGCCCCTGACCCTCGGCTGGGGATACGTGCATTAGGTCAGGGACAGAGGGTGACCTCTCTCTCTTGTGTGGCTCTGTCCCCTCTCTACATGCCAACAGATTCACGGTTTTGCCCTAGATTCCAGGGTTTTCGAATTCGTTCTATTCCACGTTCAATGACATCACGGCTGAAGTGTCCTCCAAACTCAGTGCTTCTGGGAAAGCCTTCCGATGATGCTCTCCCTTCCGCGGATGTCAGGGTTGCTGTGAGTTCTGTTCCCTCGGCGGAAACACAGGCACGTGCGTTCTTCTTGCTTTGGTCCCCTGCTGAGTTCTGGGCCCTGTGGTTCTTCCCTTAGAGCCGGGGAGAGTGAGTTTCCCCGACCCGGGTCCCCGACGTGCGAGAGGAGCGGGGCGGCCTTCCCGGAGCGAAAGCTCCGCTCCCACGAGCCCGGCGCTGGAGGCTGGCTCTCTCCGCATCAGGCACACTCTTAAACATCTGTCTGTGGTGTGATTTATTCTATTTTAAAATGAGGTTTTCAAACAACTCACTATCTTAATTTCAGCAGTTCAGCTCCTTTGTACACTAACAATACCAAACATGCAAATGAGCTACCACTTTGCTTTCTAGCAAAAATGTTTCTGTGCAAACACTTGATTTTATAACGCACTTTGCAGCTTCCTCCTATAATTACTTGTTAAATCTATATTTGACTTTGTCTAAATGGTTGCATTGCAAGGCAGTTTTTCTCTCCTCTCACTGTGGCTAGTTCATCTTCCCCCTGCCCATGTGTCTGCCTGAACGGGGGTCTGCCTTCCTGTTTAGATTTTAGGTCGAGGGCAGAAACCAGACACATGTCAGGAGTCGGGCTTCAGCTGCACCCAGAAACTGTCAGGTTCATCTGTCGCTCATCTTTGGATCGGCAGGTTGGCCATGGTGTAGTCTTCTCACGGTGACAGCAGAACTTCGAGAGGGCAAGGTTTTCTTTTTTTTTTTTAATCCTCACCCGAGGACATTTTTACATTAATCTTCAGATAGAGCTGGAGGGAGAGAGGGAGGGAGAGAGAGAGAGAGAGAAACATTGATGTGAGAGAGACACATCGATTGGTTGCCACCTGCACAACACCAACCGGGGCTGGGGACGAACCACAAATGAGATACATGCCCTTGGCCGGAATCGAACCCAGGACTCTTTGGTCTGCGGGCAGTGTCCCTCCTGCTGAGCCAAACCGGCGAGGGCGAGGGCGAGGGCGAGGTTTTCTGACCTCATCTGCACCGTTTCTTCCAGCAGCCAAACCAAGGGCTGGAAGTTATTCCTCCCATGGTGAGGCCGGAGCAAGTCACATGGTCAAACAGCAGTGGGGGGGGGAGGATGCCCCTCCAATGGCAATGAGGATGGGAAAGGGGGGAATGTTTTTCAGCAATCATCTGACCTCCCATAGGTACCAAAAACCCCTGTCGGAGAATCTAAGAGCTACAGGTGTTCGTGCAGTAAAGATTTACTGGGTGACTTACCCGGTCGCTGCGGGGATACCAGAGATGTAAGAGTTTGAACGGAGGCAGCATGAACCCCCCGCGCAGTCTAGGTGGGCGAGGCCAGCCCCAAACCTTCCAGTCTCTTGCAAATTATGGGGCCTGAAGTGTATTCGATTTGGGAAGCCCTCATCAAATAAAACAGTACAAAGACCTACTCACAGACCCAGGGATGAAAATAAGGTTTGCCTAGAATAAGAAAAGAAATCATGACAAAATATGAATTTCAAGAAGCTAACAAGTTTTCTAAAGCCCACAATATCCAGGAAAACAATAATATTGTAATTAATTAACTTCCTGAGACACCTGTTTAATACTTTTTCTCTGCAGTTGTGACTGAACTCTCTTTGATTCTTCCTATGGTGATAGCTTTGTAATATTTTCTATAAAGATAATAGAAAGATAATTCAGTGGGTGATCAAAATAGCAAAACAAGACACTTAGGGTACGTAAAACATGCAACTTCGCCGAGAGTTGTATTCATTAAAGGATACAGATTTGTACTCTTCAAATACAGTATTTCCGATAACTTGTATTTTATGGATTCCCATATAAATTCTGGTGGGCTCATAATTCTGCTGTCAATAAAATGCTGCCTCATTTAGTGTATTCTGACAGGAAAGAGCTTCTGTGTTGACTGGGAGTTAGTGTGAACAGAAACTTCTTGTGGTGACGGTGCACTCGTGAATGTAGACTTTCCATGGCCGGTCTTTCTGGGGTGCTTCTCTCCTCCGTCCCCCGATCCTGGGGCAGGTGCCCAGGACACCGCCTCTGTCAGCGTCTGTCTGCGGCTCAGGTCCGAGGTGGGCATGGCCCGGGGCAGGGCGTGCACGCGTGGGCAGAAGCTGCAGGGCCCATGAGCTCCTGAACACGTGGATCGGTGCCATGGAAGGGGACTTGGAGTAGAGAGAAACAAGCCGTCATACCCAATTGGAGTTAAATGATCTAATTTGGCAGATCTTACAGAAACGTGTTATCTCAGTCCCTTCGGGCTGCTATAACAGAATACCATGCACTGGGAGGCTTATCAACAGCAAAAAACATCGTTCCCCGCGGTTCTGGAGGCTGGGGACCCAGACCCCAGTGCCTGCAGATGCGTCTGGTAACGGCGCCTCCCAGAGGCCGGCTCCCGGCCCAAGCTCCCGTGCAGGGGTCTCTCGGCCGCTTCCAGAAGGTCACACCCAAGCCTGGCTAACAGCCTCCGAAGGCCTCGTCTACCAGCACCATCACCCTGGGGGTTAGGGTTCCACAACATGGATCTTGTGGGGAACATTCAACCCACAGCACGTGGGACCACGTGAACCCACTGCTAACGCCTGGGAAGGGGGTTGTGCAGGAGGGGACCCTGGGAACCAAGGTCATGAACTTTACGGTGAGTCCAAGCCTCTCCCCCTGAGACAGCGTCATGCGCAGCTGGCTCCTCGCAGGAACTACCCGTGACGTGCACGGGCACAGAGGGGACTTCTCTCCCTCCACGGGTTACGTCAGGAACCGCTCGACGTATCCTGGGACCCGTCCTCTTTGTCCGTCTCAGTGTCCTTCTCCACTTCTGACCTCAGACCTTATCATTTTTCTTTAATCCTCACCCGAGGACATTTTTGCATTTATCTTCAGATAGAGCGGGAGGGAGAGAGGGGGAAGAGAGAGAAACATCGAGTGGCTGCCACTCACATGACCCCAACCAGGACGGGGACAAACTGCCACCGAGGTACGTGCCCTTAGCGGGAACGGAACCCGGGTCTCTCTGATCCGTAGGCCGAGGCTCCAACCGCTGAGCCAAACCGGCCAGAGCCAGCCCTTATCATTTATTCTTCCTTTTGGCTTCTACTTACCCTCTGCGCTACATAAACTATGGGGTCCCAGAGGAAAGCCGTCCCGGGTTCCCCGCCCCAGGGCCCGCCCGGGGTAGTTAGGCAGGTCTTTCCAGGTGACCTGAAGACTCAGATGCGCATGATGATGCTCCAGCTCCCCGGTGACCGGAAAACACAAATGCAAAACCACAACAAGGTATCATCTTGGTCCCATTACATAGGCACAAATTAAAGAGAGACTTTTATGGGACTCTGTGAAATTTTATAATGTGCATGACCACTGATCTATGTATGCTTCCAAGAGACTATTCCATAGAAATATCCTCAAGTTTGCTCAAAGATATACTAGGAGGATTTTTAAATTGCAACATTAGAATAATAAAAAAGCTGAGGCAATATAAATGTCTATCAATGGGAAACAGGTTAAATAAATGATGGTTCATACATACTGTGGAATAGTCTGCAACTGTTTTTTTAAAATTATTTTTCTGACATAGAAATATCCCCTGGACATATTGATACGCGAGAAAAGCAAGTCAAAGAGCCGTGTGTGTGGTCAGGTCCTGTTTTTCACGGACTAAGAACTTCGAACAAATCAGGTGACGTCTTGAGGTCTCAGGCTCCTCTTTCGGAGAGAATTCCTCCCACCGTCCAGGTGCCAACAAGTTCAAAGTGCTAGTGGCTATAGAACACCCCTATAAACTGTAAAGCTCTATATAATTTACTATGTAAAACATTGATTCGGGGGAGAGTCACTCGAGGGCCCCTGTCCTTGGCTTCCTACAGGATCTCGAATTCCTGGCGCCTCCGACCGTCCAGGGGCGCTTTCTGAAGACACACACGCTTTGCTTTCTGCTGGACCTGACTGTCCCCAAGTCCAGGCAGATTCAGGCACACTTAGCAAGGTGCCCGGTGCGCAGTAGGCACTCAATCACGGGTTGTGGCATGAATGACAAGTCACCGGACGGAAGAATAAGTGCCGGGGCACACCGGGCTGGCGTGGGGGCGTTGTCGACGCCGGGACATGCTAATGACTCGGGAACAGTAGGAGCTGTTCACCTGGCCAGCCTACTGCACCACTGCCGGGTGGTCACCAGGGTGGACGAAAGGGACCGCACAGGACGACGGCCGAGGACATGAAACATTTTCAGAGAGATCCTGAGAGGCAAACACAAAATTGAAAACAGTTGGTTTGTTTAGTGTGGGGATATTGTGGGTAAATTGTTTTTTTTGTTTTTTTGTTTTTTTTTATTCTGGAACTATTCTAATGTTTCAGGCAATATGTATTTTACTTAAGTTTCTTTTAAAGCTTAATATCTTTGCGTTAGAAAAGAAATAAGTACTCATTAAAAAAAATGAGGAAACGAGAAAATGAAAAAGAGACGAGAAACGTACCCCCGGGGATCAAATGGTCATCAGTATTAATAGGTTGTGTCTTTCCCTGAAATCTTGCTACTTCTTAAATATTTTATGGGGCAGATATTCTATATATTTGAAAGTATACATAGCATCCCTCACCTTCCACATCCCATCCCCCCCCCCATCACAGCACAGTGTTGAAGACCTGTGATTTGGGTTCAGAGCTTGTGTTTGGAGCAGGGACCCCGGTGCCGCCCCTACCAGCTCCCCTCCTCCTCACCACCGCTGCTATACTGCGTGCGAAGTTCTTACTCCCTCTGAGCCTGTGTCTTCGTTGGTACAACAAGGATATTTTTAGTACGTGCTTCAGGAGTGGCTTATTTCGTGTAAACTGTGTAGCTCAGTTCCAGACACATGACAGTCACTCTAGAAGGAGTGATTTTGGAATAAAGAATAAACGAATCAGGGAACTTGACCTGGTCTGGGAGAGCAGGGAAGGCTTCCCGGAAGAAGTGGCACTTGGTCTGGATCTAAGGCTGAGCAGGAGTTCACCGGGCAGAGAGGGGGCAGAGGATGCAGGGAGGATGGGCGAGGGGAGGATCATTGCAGGCAGAGGGAACAGCGCGTGTCCAAGTTCGCATGGGCAGGGAAAGGCAGAGACGACGCAAAAGGAGGTCAGGGAGAAATGAGGTCAGGGTACAAAGGGTGAGGGGTGCAGAGAGGCCGGGGAAGTCCAAGGAGGCCGCTGGTCGGGGCCCGCCAGTCCTTGATGAGGACCTGAGGCTGGTCCTAGAGCCCAGGAGCCCTCGGGTTTGAAGGAGAGAACATCTGCTCAGTGCGGGGTAAGGATCGAGGAGGGGGGCCAGGGCGGGAGCGGGGACTCTGCTGTCCTGCTCCTGGCTAGAAGTGGCCGTAGCTTGAGCTATTTGGTCCAGCCATGAACCTCCCCGTCGTGAGAGAACAAACACCCACACTCATTTTATTGCTAATTGCTGCCCAGCTCTTTGCTTCCAACGCAGCTAAAAGCGCACCTTGCTCACCTGACCTCAGCGTCACCTGACCTGGGCACCCGCAGGTGTCCAGTGAACTGGGCTGGAGCCGGAGGCCCTGTCCTGCACGCCCGAGGAAGGCGCGGACGTGCTGTGGTGGCCGGAGGGGCAGGCTGACCCGCAGGCCTGCAGCAAGGCCCTGGGCGTGCATTCCAGACCACCAGCCACCACAATTACACATGTGCAGGCCTCGGGAAGGCGCAAGGTAGATGCTCGCAGCCAGGGTCCCGTTGTAAAGGCCCTGGTCCTGGTTGGTTATTAACTATACTGTACGAAGCCTCATAAACACCTTTTTACACATACAGGGCACCCTTTCAATGCAACAATCAAATGCTTTTCAACAAATTACAGTCTCCTCGAAAAGGGACCCTTGATTGCTTCCCAGAAAGAGGTGGGAGCAAAGCTTAGACAGGACCTGTTCTACCTGATGTCCGGAACCACGCCGGCTTCGGGCTGGGAGTGCTGGTCTGCGGGTCAGACCCGAGGGCTCTGGGGAAATCAGTCCCAACCGGTGCAAGCCTGGCCGAGGCGCAATCAGACCGCAGAAATTATTTCGCCAACCTGATCTACTTTGCAGATGAGCATAATGAGTTCAGAAAAGAGCAGCCACTGGCTCAGGTCACCCGGGAACTCAGCGGTGGGGCGGGGGCGGGGACCCCAGAGCCAGCCCGGCAGCTTCGGGGCAGCTGTCTGCCGCGAGGGGTCCTGTCTCCGGTTAACTTGCTTAGTTCAGAGTCTGTCTTCTCGTAAAAAGAATGTCGAGTCCTTACCCCCAACACCTTCCCCTTCCCACATACTTTTTCTTATGCCCCTAATCAAGCAAATTATTTCTGCTCTTATAAATTAGATCTTTTAGATTTCATAGACCAGTAAAGTTTACAGACCTACGGTTGCAAACTTTTTATTCTGCCCAGTAAGGACATCGGAGAAGAACGAGCTAAAAGGACAGTGACCCGGGAATGCGAGCCATTTGCCGCCACCCGCTTCCACGCGAGGGAAAATCATTATTATCCAGGGAGAAGGAGATACCCAGGGAGGAGAAGAGTCGGAAGGAAATAAGACATTAGACCGGCAGTTGCCTGGGGTGTGGTTTGACTGCAGGGGGCACAGGAGAACTTTCTGGGGGGAAGGGAATATTCTCCGTCTGGATCGGGGTGCTGCTTGTGTGGGTGTATACAGTTGTCCAAGCATTGCTGTCAGTTAGGTGTCCTGATACACAAGCCCAAACAGGGCCGAGTAGAAAGGATAAAAGCCCACACCTGGACCGGGCAGAGCCTCCCTAGACCCAGACTTGTCTCTGAGTTTGGAGCTGGGCTGCGGGACGTGGGAGGAGAAGGTGCCAGCTGGGGTCCCCTGCGCCCGCCCCACTCGAGGGAATGCTGTCTAGAGCTGTGGCCACTCGCCGGTGTCCTCCTCTTCCCAGAGCTCTGGTCTGGGTTTGGTTTCGGTTCTCAGTACACTGAGAGACATGCACGCCACGTCTCTGTCAGCCCACGCAGAGAATGTCCCAGGACCGACATTCCCCGATGACCGGAGAGATGGCCACCGTGAATCACCGCCCCCTCCTTGAAACAGAGCAAAATTAACCTCCTGGCTTGCAACATCGCAGAAGCCAGACCCAAACAATCCACAAAGATAAAAATCAAAGCCAGCAAGCCTTTCGGGTATTTCCAGGGGTACACGTGGGGCTCCCCAGAACATGTCTGAGAGTTCGAGGAGGAGAGCCAAGCTTCGCCATCGCGCTCGGTTCTCTTCGTCTGACCTTCACGCATGTGCTTATGAAACGCGGAGCTGACAGGGAGGTGACTGCTGGCTGACTTGGGCGTGAATTCGGGCTCCGACACCGTGAGCTCCGTCACGCGGGACCAGGGACTTCACTCCGACTGAACTCCGTTTCCCCTGCTGCCAAGCGAGGTCACAGCAGGGACCCGGCAGAGACGCTGTGAGGACGGAGTCCTAGGACATGAGGAGAGTCGCCGGCTCCGTGTCTGGCACCCTGGTAAGTTCTGAGTGACTATCTAGGTACAGCATTATCGTCACTTCTTCTAGACAAGTCCCCGTGCTTCCCGGCAGCGGGCAGGAACGGGAGCACTCGCACGAGGTGGAACGGGGCTCCTGCAGGCCGGTTCCCTCGACTCTGCAGCAGCGAGAATGAAATGAGCCGGTGCCCGTGGAGAGCTGGGCCCATGCCGGGCACACAGCAGGTGCTCACTAAGTGCTCACTCAAGTGTGTCCCCTATTTGTCCGTCAGTGCGCAGCGTCCTGCATTTCTCCAAGGGGTGAGTCGGAACGACTAGACCCTCAACGTCCAGGCAGGTGGTGAAGTCAGAACGTGGTCGTTTGGGTTTGTGTTGGCAGGGACCCTGGTCGGCCGCTTGGCAGCTGCGCCCCGGTGCCCGCAGACGTGCCGAGCAGGTCACAGGTGCTCAGAGAACATCTGTCCGGAGAATGAAGGGCTTCGCGCCGTAAAGAACAGCAGCGCGTCTGAGGCTCTGGTTCTTTACCCGCCGAGCGTGACGCGCCCTCAACACTGAGCCGGGGCCCGGAAGCGAACACCCAGACAGTCTCGAGTGAATGGCCACAGCTAGACACCCAAGCTCGGGTCACTGCCTGCAGCTGGGGTCCCGCTGGTTGGGGTTTGGTTTGGGTTTTTGGCTGATGGAGAGACGCGCACACTTGGGCTCCGTAGCCCTCCGAGCACTTCATGGAGAGAATGTCCCAAGACCAATGTCCCCCAAGTGACCAGAAGAAAATAAAGAAAAGGTTACAACCTGATGACTCGCCACCTCCCCCCAAGACCAGAATGCAATGTTAAACTTACGGTGATTTGCACACTCAGGCTTGCCACACTGCGGAAAAACAAACCAAAAAACCCAAACAATGGACAAGAATGAAACTCGAAGCAAGCCAGCCAGCCGTCCCGGCTGTGCAGGAGCCGTTATTTGCACTGGGGTTTTAAGACTCTACAAGACAACAGGAGTACTCTAATTGGAGCCTGGGAGGAGGTACGGAATGGCCAGTCGCTAGTAAAACCGAAAGCATTTATTTATTATTTAATTTGTTTGCCCAGGAGACTTCGCTCCTGATGGAAACATCTGGTTTTCATTGTAGCCCAACTTTTACCTAATTGTACAGCTGGGGAGATTAAGGCACGAGGGGTCACAGGCCGAGCCCAGCCAGGACCCAGCCCCCTGTGAGAGCTTCGCTCCTCGCTTCAGGGTAGGGACCACACTCCTTGCCCCTGGTCCTCTGGTGGAGACCTATAAATAAGCAAGGAATTGCTCTTTCAAGTCCCACTCTCCCTCCTCCTGATTCTCATTAATGGCGGGGCCGGGGACCGAGGGCAGAGGAGGGGTCTGGGAGATGCGAGGGAGGAAGGGGTGGCAACCAGAGGTTCCAGACCACAGGGAGGTGGGGTGCAGCCTGGGCAGACCTGCCCTTCTGGGGTCCTTTGTCAGGGCCGGTTCCTCTGACCCAGGGTGGCTGGCGCAGGGCAGGCAGAACGCATTTTCCAGAGTAAGCGGGAGGAATAGATTTCAGCAGTGACACCGGGAGGCTGGGATGGAAGAGCAGTAAGTCCCACCAGGGCCTGGGGGTGGGTGTTCTCGGGCAGATTCGAATCCCCCGTCGCCACTCCCAGCGAGACCTGGGCGGGTGGGTCACCCCTCTGAGCCTCGGTTCCCGGCCTCATGGATTCTCGGGAAGAGCGAATGACAAAGTGCGTGACTTGCCTGGTAGGAACGGCGGGTGCTCAGCGAGCACTTTGTGAAAGCACAGGAATAGCCGGCCTGGAACAGAGGGCCGAGGCGCCACACTCCGGCGGTGCCGCGGGCAGGGAGCCCCGAGTGGAGGGGTGGGGACGGGCCTCCGCGCTTCCTCCGCGGGGCTCTCTTCCTTCCACTCCGGAGTGATTTCACATTTCTGGCCCAGAAACACGGACTCTGAAGGGAGCGGGTATCAGCAAAGGCCTTGGGTCGCCCCTGGGCAGCTCTGCGGGGTTGTCTGCCTCTCCCTTTCCCCGTCCACCAGATCAGGGGCTTTTGTTTCCAGATGAAGTCACGGCTGTTGACGCACCTTGAAGAGGGTCCGGGTACGGGGTGAGCACCAGCTCTGGGCTGAGCACCGTGCAAAGTGCGCGTCTACACGGGGCTAAGTGACGGGGTGACACCTGAGCACCTGCCCCATCGTCACGTGACGTGTGATGTGCTGGATGAGCAGATTCACTGAACTACTTCTCAAAGCATGGAGTGCACGCGTGCACCACGGGGCACTGCGCGGGGGTGAAGGACGTTTCCTTCCCTCGCGGGGCGCACCGAGCAGAGCCGTCTGTGCGCGAAGGGGGTGCCCACTGCTGTTCCGGGCAAAGGGCTGCTCTGAGTCAGAGCCGTGACCGTGCCCACGGGGAGCCCTATGGCTGGCAGGCTGCGGTTCCCAGTCCACATCCTCCAATAAACACATGTTCATTCAGTTCAGCCGAGAACATCGAATGCGGTACTTCTGTTTTCGAATCATGACTTGAGCTTTTATTTCAGAAGCAAGAAAAACGCCGAGAGCGGCACGCTCAGACTTGACGGTGTGGGGGTAGTCTTCAGAGTGGGTCGTTCCCGGTATTTATTTCCCACTGTACCCGAATCCTTCCCGAACGTGCACAAACCCTTCCCTGTCACCAGGAACCTTCCACAGCACTGTCAGCCACATCACAGACCTTGATCCGAGGGTGTCCCCTGGCAGGCGTCACACAGACCAGTTGTCCTCCCCACGTCACGCTGTGGAAAGGTTTCGCCGCCAAGTCCAGTTCCCAAGTCCTGGGAGCTTGATCTCATTTGCCATTAATACTCCTCGTTTCTACTTAAATGCCTAAGAAAAATCAGTGTCTCAAGATGATCGAGGTTGAGACTGGGATTCCTCCTCCCTCCCCGTCTCTTTTCTAACATGTTAATTAATTAAGTAATTTTTTAGTTTTACTTTTTTCATCACCCTCTCTCCCGATCTTAAACAATGACCGAGCGTTTTGGAGAGTCCCCGTCTTAAATCTTTGATGATGTTCAGCTCTGAGAGGGGAAAGGTTGAGCTGTTTGAACCCGAAGGGCAGTGGGCATTATTAAACCCATCTGTTACGGGGACACGCGACGTCCGCGTCTCCTGACCTGGGAGCGGAGGCCTGAGACTTCGAGGAGCCTCCCTCTGGGCCTTGGATCTGGTCCCGTCTCCTTTCACGCCCAGCCCAGCTGAAAGCAGTCTGGAGAGTTAAGATGCAAGTGCAGGAAATAGGTTTTCACTGCGCGTGACACATGGAGCACCTTGAAGCGAGACCGTCCGCAGTGCAAACTCCCCGCGTCAACCAGTTCTCCAGGAGTGAGGAGGGTTCCGAGAAGGCGAGTCCGTGCGCAGGGCGACTCTCCTCGCCACGAGAATGAGGACCGACCAGCGAGGGCGTCACTTCTCTCCCTCAGAGTCTCACCTCAGCCTCCGCTGCCACTCAGTCCCTACCCGCTGCCCGCACCCTGCACCTAGCCTCTTGAACATGACGCGCCTCCTTCTACTTTCCTTCACACTGGCCTCTCACCCAGCTCCGACCTGGGCAGCCCTGTCCTCATCGTCGGCACCCGTCTCTTCTTCCAGAGTGCCCTACGGGTGTTAGGTTTGCACCCCTAATCCTGGCACAAGCTTCATAAGGACTGAGACTCAGTCTCATTGAGCACTGATAGCACCCGACAGTGATGGGCGCCTAGGAGACGCTCACCAGGTATTGATCCATTCTCGGGCTGTCAACCAAGGCGCAGGCGGGAGGTAACGCTGGTTTGATGGCGTCATGACGTCCTTATTTCAAGCAACAGAACTGGAGTAAGAGGGACCAAACAAGGAGCCGTTTAGTTCCGTTCCTGCCACCCTCTCCCTGGCCTGCTTTTTCCAGCCACCATGGCATCGCTGCTCCTCTCAGTGTTGTTTACAAATTCCCCAGGCCTGCTGGTGTGGCTCAGTGGCTGAGCGTCGACGCTGCACCAGGAGGTCGCCAGTTCGATTCCCGGTCAGGGCACATGCCCAGGTTGTGGGCCCGATCCCCAGTGGGGGGCGTGCAGGAGGCGGTCAGTCGATGTCCTCTCTCATCGATGTTTCTATCTTTTGCTCCTTCTCCTTTCCTCTCTCTCCAAAATCAATAAAGGAAAAAAATATTTTTAATTTTCCATAAATACACATATCACACACGCACACACACTCACACTCACCATTTTTGTTTGTTTGCCTGTGCAAAGAACAGTAAAAAAACTTACTTCTCTGACGCTGACTCTCTGTCCAGGCTTCAAAAGGCAGGAGAAGGGATACACAGATACTGGAGCCTGATTGTGGAGATGAAAGAATGTATTCCTGCCTTGGACGATTTCCCCTGCGTAGGGAAAGTGTCATGCATCGTAGAAAGAAAATGCTAAACCTGCCCTTCGGATAATGCATCTCTGCTCCGGGAGGTGGAAATTGGGGGGCACACACATTGAATCACTCCTCCTTTCATTATTTTTGACATTGATTTGTCATTAGGAAAATTTATTAGGCTCCAGATTAAATTGATTTGAAGAATCATTAATTCATGGGATGAAGCCAGGGCCGTTTGGCTGGCCCACGCTGAAATGAGGCCGTATTGATAAAACAAAGGGAGAATATCAGAGCTGGTGGAAATTCACTTTTTCTGACCTGGAGGAGTATTCAGACATAATTTGGGGGATAGTCTAACAGTCCGCCCCGGCCAACCTTTGGCCTGAGTCGGAGGGACAGGTGGATATTACATTCAGAGAGATTGTTCAGAAAAGAAAAGTTACTGATTGATTTATTTGCTAAAAATGAAAAGACAGCCTCCTCCCCCGCCCGCAAAGAGAACCAGAATCCAACTTACCCGTACCCCAGTACTTCCCTCCCTGCCCCGACGGCTTTCGGTCCAAGCTCGGGCACCCACCTCCGTCAAAGCTCCTCCAAGAGGGGGCAGGACTCCTGCTTCTGCAACCTCCTCTCTAACCCCCTAAACATTACTGTGGAATATCAGTTGCTATGGGGCTCTCCATGAAACACAGGTTTTTCAACCTTTTCTTTCAGTCATCTGCTGTATTTTTTAAAGAAAAACAAGAATTCTATCCACCCTCCCCGATCATTATATAAACCAGGACAACGTTTTGCACATGATCAAAACAGCTTAAGGAAAAAGGGAACTTTTTGGTTCATGGGACAGAAAAGTCCAGGGGGGCAATGGGCTCAGGCAGGGCAAGAAGCAGGTGGTCACATAATGTCACCAGAATGTTCCCCCTTTTCCTCCCCCCCCTTTGTTTCTTGGCTCAGGCAGGCCCGCTCTATCTTGAGTCTCCCATTAGCTCTGGATTTACATTTTCTTTATAACTTGCGATCCCTGTGCTAAATGACTTCTCTATTTTAAGAGTTTCAACAAAAGTCCAAAGTCTCTTTGTCTTACAGGGGAACTTTACATCTCCCCTTTATTCATTCATCCATTCCATTGTCTTCTTGTCCATCTGCCCAGCTCTGTCCCACTCAGTCCGTAAGCTGAAGCTGGGGGTGTAGACGCAGCCCTGCCTTCACCCGACCTGCCTTGGGAAACGGGTCCTCTGTTCCTGACACGGAGCACGCGTCCCACGGCGTAGCGGCCGCGCCTCCCACCCCCGTGACGGCGAGGACGCAGGCAAGAGGGCCCTGGCCATTTCCCACGTCTCCAGAAAGTGCTGGGAATGGCTTCGTTTCCCAGCCACTGCAGACCTGCTGGGGAGGCAGGCACCGAGAAAGAGCGAAGTCTGAAGCGTTGACAGTCACCTCGACCGCTCGGGGACAGGGTGGCGTCAGGAGCCTGCGGCCCACAGGGAAGCGGCCGGAGAGCACGGCCCTGCCACGTGGTGTGCGGCTCAGCAGCTGGGTGACGGAAGGTGGGAAAGTCCAAGGCAGAGTTGGGGGTGACATGCCTGCAGCCCAGGTGACCAGCACGGTGGTCCTCTCGCACGCACGCGCACCTTGGAATACACCTGCGCCGCAGGCTCCCCCAGGCTCCACCTGAGCTGTACTTGCACTTGGGGGTTGTGTCTGTGAGCACCTCGTGTGTTTTTCTGAAGGCTGGGGGAGCGCAGGGAAGGAGCCAGGGAGGCTGGGCCAGAGGGCAAACCAAGGCCATGCGGTCTCAGTGACAACAGGCCCCTGTTCTGCACACGCTGCCTCCTCCGTGAAGCCCACCTGGGGCCTGCCAGCCCCTTGAGATCTGTACCAGCCTAGATGCCTTAGCACCTGGTATGGCCTCTCTTCAGTGTTATTTTTCTCCATTTGGGGGATTTGTTTAGTTACCAGACAAGGTCTGATTTTCCAGGGAAGGTGTAACACAGAGGACACTCATGGAACCTTTTCTCGGCGTGTCCTTGAGACTTTCCGTGGGGGAGATATTCACAGCACTGCAGACACCTCACAAGTGCACGGACCCCCACAACTTCCAACACCTTCGCATCGATTGCATCACGGGCAAATATTTGCACACGTAGAAAAGCCCCCGTGATTAAGCATGGGCCCACGTGCCAGGCACTCTGTCGCTTCTTGTTTAATCAATCTAACAACCATGCAAGAATAAGTCTTACTCTCACTTGACAAAGTAACAGAGAGGTTAAACAGCTTGCCCAAGGTTACACATCTCATTAGCAGCAAAGCCAAGGTTCAGACCCAGTCACGTGCTCTTTGCAAAAATATTAACTCAGGGCTTTTGACATAGGGGCACCGAGAAAATACATAGATGGATGGATGGATGGATGGATGGATGGATGCATGCATGCATGGATGCATGGATGCATGGGTGGATGAATGCATGGGTGGGTGCATGAATGGATGGATGGATGCATGATTGGGTGGATGCATGGGTGGATACACGGGAGGATGCATGGATGGCTGGATGGATGGGTGGATGCATGGATGACTTGGTGGGCAGATGTGTGGATGCATGGGTGGATGGATGAACAATTTCACCGTGCCTAAATCAGTTCAGTGTCTCCTGTTTTGTTTCTGACTCTGAGGCACAGGTAGTGTCAGGGGACTAAAACATCAGGGAGCTCGTGACCCTCGCGGATTGCTCGTCCCTGTTCCGTCTCAGGAGCAATCGGCGCACCGAGTGCCAGGTGGAGAGCCTTCGCTGAGCCTCTGGCTCCCGGTCAGGTTCATTAATGCCACTGCGGTTCAAAGACAGTCAATACTCGAGCCGCTGCCTCCGATCAGACTGCATGAAAAGAAGGAATGCAGCTCCTTCCTGTGTTTTGCCCAAGCACAGTGTGTTGTGTGGGTAATTTCTGGTCTGGCCAGTAAAAACCTCCAGGAGCCCTTCCTTTAGGTCTTTAATTATGAACTGTAGGGGACACCACAAAATAAATACTTAAAATGTCTAGACAACCAGTCATCAGAGTAGGATAATTAACTTCAAACATTCTAAATTGTTGGAGGAGTCGTTATTCACCTTCTGCCGTTCCCTCCATACCCTTCCCCGGCCAATATGTCTGCAGCAACGAGGCTGGGAACCAGTTGAAACCTTCCCCTGATACAAAGCAGCCTCTTTCTCCGGCTCTTAAACGACAAGTCGCAAAATGACCAGAGAACATACAATAAAGGAACATAAACTGAGACCATTAGTTTTTCCAAGGAAGGAAAATAATCTCTCCGTGTTTTAATGGCATCAAAACACAAAAGAGCACTAAGTCAGTTTGGGGGAAGAAGAATTACTATGCTATTTAATTAGTCTATTTTATGTATATCTGTCTTAATATTTTATTACTAAAAAAAAAAAAAATTGAATCGCGCCACACTGATTTTTTATTAATGCTCAGTAAATTTGCCTCCTGACATCTAAAATGTGATTAGGCTGCTGTTGAACTTGGGGTGTTCCTCCCCCTACCCGTTCTCACCTCCCACAGACTTCCTCCAGGGAAGCACTTTTAGCATTGAGCAGACATTAATTTTGCCACGATCCACAAGCAAAACACTCCATGAGAGAGAGATGGATTTCGTGATGAGACCTATGGATGTGTCTCAGACGCCCGCCCCCACGTCAGCGGGAGGTGGAGCCTTGTTGTTCATCAAGTGCAAAACCTGAACGCAAACAGCCTGGCTCTGGGCAGCAAGGGGACCTGAAAGAGCACACCGTCGAGTGTGCAGCTGAGCTTGGCTTTGAGGCACAGGAAAGCTGTTCCAACGCCAGCAGCTCCCGCCCACACCTTCCCTCCTCCTCCGAGCGGGTCATCTTGTGCAGGACACCAAGTGATTCACAAGGACCCTCATTGTCCGTGGGAGCAATGCCGCCGCAACTGTTACCGCATGAATATTTCGTATCACTTGGATAATGACCATATTTCGTTGCTGCAGCTCTCGTGGAAGGTGATATCCGACTGCATGCATGCACTTTTCAAAAACCATAATTGTCTTGGGCACGCCACTGAATAGATTTAAGAATCTTCAATAACAAAATTACGTTAATGGCATATGCTATTAAATATGATTGATGGTAAAATTGGACCCCTCCTGCTGCTCCACCACACAAAAGCACACGCTGCTTTTGAAGATGGCGCCTGGAGTGTCGACCAGAAAGCCAGGGGAAGCGGGCGGACACCACCACGGCCTGCCTTCCCCCAGGACAGACGACATCTGGGCAAGAATAAAAGTGCCTCTAGCATCGGAGCTCTGTGCGAGAGGGCCTGGCGGGAGGGCCAGAGGGTCTCATGGTAGAGAGGGACTTGGGGGCCAGCAGCGGTTCGGAGAAGGTCCCTGGCGGTGGCTGTCACCAACGAGGGCCATCGTCTTGGGGAGAAAGCACAGCCGGCAGCACTTGTACAAGTGTGGAGAGTGTGCATGCCCCAGACCCGGCCCAGCCCGTACTTTCAAGAGTCTCCATCAAAGCTAGAAACTCCCGTTAGAGGACAGGGTGGGGGGGAAGCAGACAGAAAGGAGAGAGACAGTGGATTCCAAAATCAGGCATGTGAACCAAAACCAAAATGAAAAAGAATGACACCGGAGAAAGGAGAGGGAGGGGACAGTGTTTGTGGCTGACTTTTTCCATTTGGTCCTTAGTACAGTCCTCTGAGAGTGGAGATGAGGGAATTGAGGCTCAGGGACAGTCAGTGACCCGCTTCTTTAGATCCCGAACCTCATGCTCTTTCTGCCATCGGGGACGCTGCCTGTCGCAAGGCGAAAGCAGGGACGCGGGGCAAGGGACCCACCGTGCGTTTGGCTCCTCTGTTCCAGGCCTGGTCTATGGAGAGAACTCCCCGTTGGCAGGGCGGGGCGGCGAAACCAGTTTGGAGCCGGTCGGTCAATGGGCAGCTGGGACCAAGGCTCAGCGCTCACGGGGCACCGGCTCAGAGTCAGCGGACGGAAGTCTGGAGACACGAGACGACTCCAAAGACAGCCCGGCAGGCCTGCTTCTGACGAGAGCGAGTTCGGGGTCGCTGCTGGCCTCCCGTGTGGGTCTGGTCGGGAGAAAGGAGAGCGATGAACCCCCTGGGCTGTGGCTCCGCCTTTGAGACAGCCACTCTTGCTCTAAGCGATGGTGACAGTGGCTGCCGTTCACTGGCTACCGTACCCTCAACGTGCCCAGTTCTGCATTTGACGTTTTCCACGCTTAACCCCATGGGCTTCTTCAGGAATTATTATTCTCTTTGGCAGCTGAGAAACCGAGGTTGCAGTAAATTAAGGAACGTCTACTACCGAGCTACTTACTGTCAGTTAGGGTCAGCATCTGAACCCAGGACCAGCTGGTTTTGAAGACTTTGCCCTCAACCACAAAGCGCATAGTCTCACTGGAGCAACGTAGCTGAAACTTCTGGAAGAAAGATCTTTTCATGCAGCCAGGCAGGTGGATGGACTTTGCCCGAAGGGCCTAGTTTGTTAACCTGCAACTAGCCTCATAAATGTTTATTGATACAAGCTCATTAATTTTCATTGTATTGGTTCTGGGCTGGCTGGGGAGAAGCAGTTCTGGCGAGGACAAGGCGGAGACCCCCGGAACGTGAGCCCACAGCTTCCCAGCACCGGAATCATTGTCTTCCCGCCCCCCCCCCCCCAAGACGATGTTGAAGTCCTGGCTTGATGCCAGCGGTGAGAGGCGTGTGGCCCCCCCGCCAGCACACGCAGACGGTGCCCATGCAAACCAGAGCTGAGGTGACATTTCTCCATCGGTTAAGCCTCCAGTCCTGGACGGTGAAACCGCGTCATCGAAGGGCAGCGAGGACGGAGAGGGAAACCGGAATCGTGGCGTGCTCCCTCCAGCTTTATTGAGGTGTGAGCGACAAATGAAAACTGTGTCTCTTTGGGTTTTGCAATCGGATGTTTCTGCAAGGTGTACAAGGTCATGATTGGATGTGGGCGTAACCGTGAGGAGCTCGCCACCGTCGAGTTCATTGGCCCACCCACCACCACACAGTCGGCTGGTTACCTTTTTGTTTGGTGGTGAGAACACTTCCGATGTACTCTTCTAGCACATTTCAGGTAGACAGTGCAGTATTCTGAGCTGCCGTCACCAGGCTGTATGCTTCATCCCCAGAATTGTTCGTCTTCTGTCTGGAAGCTGGTACCTTTCGGCCAACATGTCGTCACTGTCCTCTCTGGTTCTGTGAGTTTGATTTTCTAGATCCCACACATAAGTGAAATCCTACAGTAGTTGTCTCCCTCACGGTGTATTTTATTTTTAAGTAATATTTTATTTTTTAATTACCATTGACATATAACATTATATGAGTTTCGGGGATGCAGCAAAGTGATTAGACATTTATGGAACTTAGAAAGTGACCACCCTGATAAGTCTAGTACCACCTGGCACCATACATAGTTATGGCAATATGTTGACTATATTCCCTGTGCTGTACTTGACTTCTGTGACTATTTGTAATTGCCAATTTGTACCTCTTAATTCCCTCACCTTCTCACCCATCCCCAACACTCCCCCAGCTGTCGACCATCCGTTTCTTGTCTATACTTGAGTTTGTTTCCGTTTTGTTTGTTCCTTTCTGTTTTAGATTCATATATAAGTGATATAAGTAATTGCCAAAACATCACCCGATGAGAGTATATCTGGGCCACATCAAATTGCTGTAAAAGTTGCAGATGCTTACTCCCAGTGTTTGTACTTGTTTAGTCGTGTACCAGTACCAAACAGCCCACAGACTAGCGCCGGCGGGCACGGCCCCACACTTGGAGCTCGGGCGCCTGGCCAAAGGACACTGGAGGTTTCCCAGGCCAGCCACGGACCCGGCTGCCCCTCGGCCTGGGACCGCGTGTGCTTCCGCCTGCATTTCTAGGTGATGGGCGTTTAGAAACCAGACACGCAGGCGCAGACACTGCCTGCCTCTCTCAGCCGCTGTCACAGGAAGGGACATCCTGTCCGAGTCCCCGATTTCAAAAAGTGAAGTGGATTTGGTTCCTCACTTGAGAAACTGCCCAGAAGTGAATTGATACCCGGCAGACCAGCCGCGAGCCTGCCCCTGGGGAACTGTGACCTCGTTCCAGTCTTCTGGCTTCACTTCTGCCTGCTGCAGCCGTGGCCGGCCCTGGCCGCTTGCTCCCGTCCTCAGCAGAACCCTCGACGCACCCACTCTCCAGCGGTAGCACTGAGCAGCCCCAGAGAAGCTGCCACCTTCCTGGTCAGGGCCAGGCTCTTTGGGGAAGTCTAGCTCGTCCCAGATACGGGCAGGAACAGTGGTTGAGTTACATTGGTCATGTGACCCTTTCCAGCCAATGAGATGGGAGAGGTTTCCTTTCTCTTAAAAAGACGTATAAGAAACAGCCTTATTTTCTACGTAAGAAGGTTGATGTGAGTGAGAGTTACAGGAGCAGCTATCTTGTGTCTATACAGGAGTTGACCTGAGGACCAAGCCAACACACCGAAGAGAGAGCAGAGTTGGAAAATGAAGAGAAAGGCCCTGATGATGTTGCTCAGTCTCTGAATGAGTCAACCCAGAGCCACCCACCTTCGCTACTTCCATGATCTCGTAGAGAGAGTTCGCGGATTCTTTGAGCTGATTTGAGTTGGGATTTTCCTGTTACTCACAGGCTAACCACACACCTATTATTGCTCTGTGCTCGGAATGGGGGGGCAGTGTTTGGTAGGAGCCAACACCACCATCCACCTTTAAAACACTCTTCTTCCTCGCAAACTGTTAGGGTGATGCATGGTGATACCTCCAAGCATAAGAAATAACTCAGAAATAGTGTGAAACTATTTACAGATACTTTAGAAAAATTGCTTAACGAGTCGATTAGAATATTTTCTGGTCAGTTGGTTGATTTTGATGGTAAATGGGATTCCTGAGTGGCCTCCATCCTTATCAACATTTACACAGTGCCTGTGATGTGCCAGACCCCATAGTAGGACCCATAGCGGTTATTCAGAAAGTAAAAACGGGGCCTTTGCCCTTCAGAAATCCAACGATATCCACAGAATGTTCTGTCCCAGAGAGGAAGACAGGCCAAAAATTACGTAGGGGACAGAGGAAAGAGCAGCACTTATGTAAACGTCCGCGACGCGTGTCCATTTATATCTTGCCTATGTATGGAATCTGCCCATCAAGGTTACACCCCACCCTTGCCCACACTCGAGAATTGTATGGGCGCTGAACTAAGGAACAAGAGATTGTTGAAGATTTTCTCGATGTCATTAGATAAATTGCAAAATTATTTCCAACTCAACTCAACATCTTCAGTTAGCATGCCTTTGAATGCAAGTGACGCAGTTATCGAATTTGAAGAAATATTCCTTAGGGGGTGTGTTCATTAAATGTGTCACTTCGTCAGACCGCCCCTGCGTCCCGGGTGTTTTTACAGCCGCGTGGTGAGAAAGGTCCCCACTGACAACACAGAAAGTGAAAATTGCACGTGTTCTCAAATCTTTACACGTTTCTCTGACGGGTGGTGGGTGCCTTAGACTGCTGGAGACCGTGTGAAGTGTGCCTGCCGGCTGCATATGTCACAGTTGATGGGAAACGTGCACAGGGGGCACGCACACAGGGGGCACGCGCACAGGGGGCACGCGCACCGGGGGGCACGCGCACCGGGGGGCACGCGCAGCGGGGGGCACGCGCACAGGGGGCACGCGCACCGGGGGGCACGCGCACAGGGGGCACGCGCACCGGGGGGCACGCGCACAGGGGGCACGCGCACCGGGGGGCACGCGCACAGGGGGCACGCGCACCGGGGGGCACGCGCACAGGGGGCACGCGCACCGGGGGGCACGCGCACAGGGGGCACGCGCACCGGGGGGCACGCGCACACAGCGCTCTCTTCGATCCGCCGGCCGGTGAGCCCGCGCATCGGGCCAGGCAGTCGCATTGTCTTCGCAGTGACCGCCCGGCGACCAGGTGTTCGCGTGGAGAAGAAACACCTGTGGGGCCGACCCATCCTACGGTTGGTTGCGAACATAGGAGCATTAGTCCCATTTATCCCACACTAACTGCAGAGTAGTTTGATTCTTTCAAATGTTGTTTTTTTTTTTTTTTTTAAATTATTTAATTCTTTAAAGAATAAAGAGCAGCCTGGCCAGGGTGGCTTAGTGGTTGAGTGTAGACCCTGCACCAAGGGGTTTCAGGTTCACTTCCTGGTCAGAGCACATGCCCAGGCTGTGGGCCCCATCCCCAGTGGGGGTCATGCAGGAGGCGCCCAATTGATGTTCTCTCTCATTGATGTTTCTATCGCTCTCCCTCTCCCTTCCTCTCTCTCGCAACAATAAAGAAAAAAGGAAAAACCTAGAATAGAGCAGAAAAACAAATATACAGAAAGCTGCACAAAGAAAAAATGCCCACCTGATACATGAGCAGAAAGGTATTTTAAGTCCAGGATCTTTGCACCGAGGATTCTAAGCCACTACGCACTGACGTCGAGCAGCCTCCGTGCACGAGACGCAGAGGGCAGCAAGGCGACCTCGCAGACCTGGGCAGCCCGAGGGCCTCCGTGTGCGCCGCATGCCCAGCGCCCTGCGGCGCGTTCAGCGCAGGGGCCAAGGCTGAAGGAACTGGCCAGGAGGACAAGCGAGGGAAATCGAGTCTGAAACCCCACACAGGCCAAGGCAGAGAGGAGGTTCTTTAAAGAACTGGTAGTCTGGCAGGCGCGGCCACGGGTGCAGTCATGTCAGAGTGCGGTTACGTTGAACGTATCTTTGGAAATGAAAAGAGGTCTTAGCCTATGTTCCAGGAATTCACCTCTTAACATCGGTCCTAGAGAAACACAGGTCCAAGATGTTCGTTGTTAGAGACAGAAAATGGGTTAACTGGTTAAGTGCCATCAGCATAAGAATAGTGAAATGTAATCATCTGTATTTGCCGACATGGGGTCCCCGTGCCCCTCGCCCACAGGGAGTAGTTCCTGAGGACGGAGGGTCTGCCCTGTGCACTTGCTGCCAGTGGATGAGTGCCCGGCAGCCATTTTCCTCCAGACGGTGCAGACGAGCCCAGGTAACATCTCAGGGTGGCCACAAGGTGGCATCTTCAGGAGGGTTCCTGAGCAACTGCCCACTGATCCCTCACCAGAAGAAGCTGAGACTTGGTGGCAGAGGTCTCCAAACAGCTCTCAGGAGGCCTGGCCAGCTACCAGGTGGGCCCTTCTCTGCCCTCCGAGGGTACAGGTGCGCCTCTGCCCTCCTGGCTTTGGATCCCTCAACCTCGCTCAAGGTTGTCCCAACACACAATCAGAATTCCTCAGAAAGCCCGGCAGGCTGGGTCCTGGGAGTAGGCTGGGTCCTTGGGGGCAGGCTGGGTCCTGAGGGCAGCTGGGTCCTGAGGGCAGGCTGGGTCCTGGGGGCAGGCTGGGTCCCGGGGGGCAGGCTGGGTCCTGAGGGCAGCTGGGTCCTGAGGGCAGGCTGGGTCCTGGGGGCAGGCTGGGTCCTGGGGGCAGCTGGGTCCTGGGGGCAGGCTGGGTCCTGGGGGCAGCTGGGTCCGGGGGGCAGGCTGGGTCCTGGGGGCAGGCTGGGTCCTGGGAGTAGGCTGGGTCCTGGGGGCAGGCTGGGTCCTGAGGGCAGGCTGGGTCCTGGGAGTAGGCTGGGTCCGGGGGGCAGGCTGGGTCCTGGGGGCAGGCTGGGTCCGGGGGGCAGCTGGGTCCTGGGAGTAGGCTGGGTCCTGGGGGCAGCTGGGTCCTGGGGGCAGTTGGGTCCTGAGGGCAGGCTGGGTCCTGAGGGCAGCTGGGTCGTGGGGGCAGGCTGGGTCCTGAGGGCAGGCTGGGTCCGGGGGGCAAGCTGGGTCCGGGGGGCAGGCTGGGTCCTGGGGGCAGGCTGGGTCCTGGGGGCAGCTGGGTCCTGGGGGCAGGCTGGGTCCTGAGGGCAGCTGGGTCGTGGGGGCAGGCTGGGTCCTGAGGGCAGGCTGGGTCCGGGGGGCAGGCTGGGTCCGGGGGGCAGCTGGGTCCTGGGGGCAGGCTGGGTCCTGAGGGCAGCTGGGTCCGGGGGGCAGCTGGGTCCTGGGAGTAGGCTGGGTCCTGGGGGCAGCTGGGTCCTGGGGGCAGGCTGGGTCCTGAGGGCAGCTGGGTCCTGGGGGCAGCTGGGTCCTGGGGGCAGGCTGGATCCTGGAGGCAGGCTGGGTCCGGGGTGTAGGCTGGGTCCGGGGGGCAGCTGGATCCTGGAGGCAGGCTGGGCCCTGGGGGCAGGCTGGGCCCTGGGGGCAGGCTGGGTCCGGGGTGTAGGCTGGGTCCGGGGGGCAGGCTTTGAAGACATCAGGCTGCTGACCCTGGTCCCCGAGGCAGTGGGAGCACCCTGGGCCGCGGCTTAGGTGGAGCCGAGAGCCTGCTCTTCACGTCCAGGCACCTGGTCCACCGCTGAGTAACCGGAAGTCCCTGCAGCAGAGAGCCCCTCTGCCCTTAAGCGGCAGGGCCACCCCCGAGGTGCTTTTGGGGACCATCTCCCCAGTGCTAGGGGCGTCAAGAAAAGTATATATCCAACTGAGGCAGGCATGAGCAACTCCATCATCTATAGCCCATTATACTGTTATTACTGCTTATCTCGATGTTGTGCGTCTTCTCCGATGGCATGTGAGCACCCCAGAAGAGGAATTGGACTGTGTTGTTGAACATCTTTTACAGCTGGAACGGTGCTTGGCCAGCGTGGGCTCTCAACTGACATTTGAAGAAGGGAAAGGAGAGAGGGAGGGGGTAAAATGGGAGACAGGAAGAAATCCGTTACTATGCGTGAACCAACCACAGAGTTTAGGGACTCCTGGAGTCTGGGTTCCCTGGAGGTCAGAGGGCCAGGTAGTAAGCTGGCTTTGGATGCTCACATCCGGGGCTCTTTCCTTCTGTCTTTGGGTCAAAGTGTTGCCGTGGGGCTATAACATGACCAGAATCACCAACAACTGAGCACCAAGCTGGATCAGGGCATGGACAGGGCATCTGGACCGGGTGGCCTTTCTGGTTTTTGTCATGAAGGTCACAGATGAACCGGTGTCGCCGACTCTGAATGGCTAGAGAAGACCAGCGGAGTGTCCCGGCCACTGGGCCCAGTGCTTCTTAACAAACCTCTTTCTCTTCGTGCCTGAAATCACATCTTCGGAATGAAGGGGATGGAGGAAATCAGTGTACTCGGGCTTTACTTTTAGGACCTAGAACCTTACCGGGAACCACAGTCCATAAAACACAGAGGAGAAGTTAGTTAGCAAGTGCATATTATATGTTCAAATATGGATCATTTATTTATATAAGTAAGAACAATGACATGCTTTGGTAAAAACTAGATATTAAAGTCTGGCATAATGGGGGAAAATAAATGATCGAATTTATTTTTAATTTTTTGTTCTCATGGCATAGTAAGGAGATGCTCACAGATAAGCACTGGAGAATGGTGATGCTCATTTCACAGTCTCGGAATCTTCCTGTAACTGGAATAGCAACTCAAACCTCATCCCAAGGTCTCCAGAGAGGTGAGTTAACCTAGCGACACAGTTTAACATGTTTGGAGTCACCAAGAGACTAAAACATTTTATTAACTCATGAGCAGCTGAATTTTTTTTTTTAATTTCCACAATATCCTTGACAAATATTGAAAAGAATATTTTCAGATGCCATGAAACACCCCCAGGTAAACAGTCTGACGGTCACTAGGCTGGGGGTCCCCGGTAGGTCCCTCTGCCTCTCAATGGTTCTATTTATGGTGTGCAGAGAGAAAGGTGATCATGACCCAAAAGTCCCTTGCCTGTGGAACATTTTTTAGGAATTTCACTCTAAGGCATTCTCATATATTATTTTATTTCATCCTCAAAACCAACCCGTGGTGCACGTACTGTTATTTCCTCGTTTGATCACTGGGGAAACCGAGGCTTGGAGAGGTTAAGGGTTTTTCCAAGCACAACAGCTAGTGAGTGGCAATGCTGGAACTCAAACCCACATTGTCCACTCTGGATTTTTTGCTCTTAACCATTTGGCAACACTTTTGAAGTTTGCCCAAACCCCGGTTCCGAGCAGAACTGGCCCTGACCACTTCCCGGTGCAGGAGGAGGATGGGGTGGTCCCCAGCCCTCCAAGGAGCCCTTGCTCCTCTGCTTCCTCTGATGCTGTTGTTCTCACATCAGCTGGGAGCCCCCCCCCCCAGCTGCTGGCAGGGCTGCTAGTTCCTCCAAGAAGAAAGCCCCCCGTTAGCAGGGCTGTGCTCGGAGCATCCCCGGGACAGAGCGGCTGTGGCTGCGCCATTGTTCCAGCTGAGAGCATGCTAATTGTCCTCTCCGAAGTTGGACTGCAGTCTCTTGCCAGAGGGAAATTAGGGACCTTTTTCAGCAGGCACGCTGTCCTTCCCGCAGCTGTCAGCTGAATGGCCCCGGAGGAAGGGGCTGCTTTCGAAGGGAGGGGGAGGGTGTCTCTTCTGCATCCTGATCCCCACGGGGAAGGGAAGTCAGCACAGCCCTGCGGGGAAACAGGGCTCCCGCTAAACAGACACCAGCCCCCAAAACACAGGCCAGCCAGCGGCAACTCTTCCTCTTGACTCCATGGCGCATGACGGTTTGGGGTGCACCTGGATCATTCAGGGGCTCAAATGGAGGCAGCGTGATGAAGAAAAGGTGGTAGAACTACTTGGGAGTCGGGATAAGCTGTGTTCGAATCCCAGCTTGGCCGCTTATTAGCTATGACCTTGAGCTAATCACTGTCACTCATCTACGCTCCATGGCAACTGGAGGAGGACACAGCCAGTGACTACCTAGCAGAGGCCTGGGCGTGGAGCAGGTGCTCAGTAGATGTAACTAGTAGTAGTGGAATTCTTATTATCACTATTGCTGCTGTCACCTCTAAGTGCTTGGTCACACGCATGGAGCCTAAGGATCATCTGCTACGCTGCAGGGACCGTGCTGGCTCTCCGGGAGGACACAGGGACCGCGCCGGCTCTCCGGGAGGACACAGGGACCGTGCCGGCTCTCCGGGAGGACACAGGGACCGTGCCGGCTCTCCGGGAGGACACAGGGACCGTGCCGGCTCTCCGGGAGGACACAGGGACCGTGCTGGCTCTCCGGGAGGACACAGGGACCGTGCTGGCTCTCCGGGAGCACACAGGGACCGTGCGGCTCCTCCGGGAGGACACAGGGGACCGCGCCGAGCTCTCCGGGAGGACACAGGGACCGCGCCGGCTCTCCGGGAGGACACAGGGACCGCTGTGGCTCTCCGGGAGGACACAGGGAACCGTGCCGGCTCTCCGGGAGGACACAGGGACCGCGCCGGCTCTCCGGGAGGACACAGGGACCGCGCCGGCTCTCCGGGAGGACACAGGGACCGTGCTGGCTCTCCGGGAGGACACAGGGACCGAGCTGGCTCTCCGGGAACACACAGGGACCGTGCTGGCTCTCCGGGAGGACACAGGGGACCGAGCTGGCTCTCCGGAGGACACAGGGACCGTGCCCGGCTCTCCGGGAGGACACAGGGACGTGCTGGCTCTCAGGAGGACACAGGGACCGTGCCGGCTCTCCGGGAGGACACAGGGACCCGTCTCGACTTCCGGGAACACACAGGGACCGTGCTGGCTCTCCGGGAAACACAGGGACCGAGCTGGCTCTCCGGGAGGACACAGGGACCGTGCTCGCTCTCCGGGAGGACACAGGAACCGTGCTGGCTCTCCGGGAGGACACAGGGACCGCGCCGGCTCTCCGGGAGGACACAGGGACCGTGCCGGCTCTCCGGGAGGACACAGGGACCGTGCTGGCTCTCCGGGAGGACACAGGGACCGTGCCGGCTCTCCGGGAGGACACAGGGACCGTGCTGGCTCTCCGGGAGGACACAGGGACCGTGCTGGCTCTCCGGGAGGACACAGGGACCGTGCCGGCTCTCCGGGAGGACACAGGGACCGTGCCGGCTCTCCGGGAGGACACAGGGACCGTGCCGGCTCTCCGGGAGGACACAGGGACCGTGCTGCCGCTCTCCGGGAGGCCACAAGGGACCGTGCCAGCTCTCGGGGAGGACACAGGGACCGAGCTGGCTCTCCGGGAGGACACAGGGACCGTGCCGGCTCTCCGGGAGGACACAGGAACCGTGCTGGCTCTCCAGGAACACACAGGGACCGAGCTGGCTCTCCGGGAGGACACAGGGACCGTGCTGGCTCTCCGGGAGGACACAGGGACCGTGCCGGCTCTCCGGGAGGACACAGGGACCGTGCTGGCTCTCCGGGAGGACACAGGGACCGTGCCGGCTCTCCGGGAGGACACAGGGACCGTGCTGGCTCTCCGGGAGGACACAGGGACCGAGCTGGCTCTCCGGAGGACACAGGGGACCGTGCCGGCTCTCCGGGAGGACACAGGGACCGTGCCGGCTCTCCGGGAGGACACAGGGACCGAGCTGGCTCTCCGGGAGGACACAGGGACCGTGCCGGCTCTCCGGGAGGACACAGGGACCGTGCCGGCTCTCCGGGAGGACACAGGGACCGAGCTGGCTCTCCGGGAGGACACAGGGACCGTGCTGGCTCTCCGGGAGGACACAGGGACCGTGCTGGCTCTCCGGGAGGACACAGGGACCGAGCTGGCTCTCCGGGAGGACACAGGGACCGAGCTGGCTCTCTGGGAGGACACAGGGACCGAGCTGGCTCTCCGGGAGGCTCACAGGATGATGGGGCAGCAAACTCTGTGGAAGGTGCTGAGCCACAGCCCACATCCCGCTCCCAGGCCCCCGTTTCTGCAAGGGACTCTTTGGGGTCCCAGTGCCTATCACTGCAGCGGGAAGACCACCGTTCTGGGAGGAGCCTTGCTCACTCGTAGCCCAGGCCCGACATCCTGCTTGTGGGGCTTTGGCAGGTCCTTCTCCTTTCTTGCCTCATTCACCTAAGGCGAGAGGAAGGCGGCTGCTAACTCACCTAGAGCACTGTGACGGGGGAGGGCTGAGCAACCCTCCGCGACAGGCCGTGGAATCCAACGGGAAGGCGCTGTCCACCATCATCTTGTTCTTGTAAAGACCCCAGTCCCCAGGTGTGTCCCGTTCCCCAGCGTGTGGATTCCTAGTCACATGCATAAGAATTAGTGCATTCTGGTTCTGTTCCTAAACACACACACGCATGCACACCCATATGCACACACGTGCACGCACATGCACACACGAACACACATGCACACACACGCGCATGCACACATGCACACATGGTATTGAGCATCACAACCATGCTCTTCCATCTAAGGCACAGAAAGAAGAAGCATGTGGGTGGCCTCCATGGGCGACTTTCAGTTCTGGCCCCTGAACACCCCAAGGTCGGGCTTCAAGGGCAAATACCTCCGGAGAGGAGCACATACACGTAAATCCGTGGCCTCGGCACATGAACCGATGTCTCATCACGTGCATGCAGGCCGAGCTGAGGTCTCGTGCTGCCTCTCGTGGGTCAGAGGACAACACGCGGCCCGGAGAGAAGACCACACGTATTCCACAAATATTTCCAGAGCTCCTACCGTGTGCTCAGAACCACATGTGGTGCTGGTGGCAGCGTGGAGAAGTGTCTCCACGCCTCATGGAACGCAAAGCCCAGCACAGCGAACAGGTCTCATCTACACTGTCCCGCAAACACGGAACTTCGGCCGCGGTGACCGCTGTGCAGGTCAAGTGCAGGAGGTTTGCGCAGGGCAGCGAGAGGCCGGTCGGCTCTGACACGGCAGGGGACGCTTGGAGCGGGGTCCGAGGAGGAGCTGACGCGGTGCAGTAGGACTGAGTGGCAGAGTGAAGAGGGACCCACGCAGGAAGACGGCGTGGGAAGAGGCCTGCGAATAACGGGGATCCGGCAGTCCCCCAGTTCCCTCCTGTGAACGTCGTGGGCAGAGCAGCAGGGACCCTGGGAGAGACCTTGTACGTAGCCACAGGGGTTAAATGAAAAAGAAAGGAGAACACTGTTTAAGCACAGTCAGTGAAATTAGGTAAAATTATCTGCTCGTCTTCAGGAAAAATTCGATGCCGCCATCCACAGTAAAGGCTCCTACGGCCGTGAGGCGGTCAGAGGCTCCGTCTGTCGGGCTGCCAGGTGTGGTAGAGCAGGGCCTTTATGCAAGCAGTCCCTGGGCTTAGTGAAGGGAAACGCAGGTCCCCGTGTCCCCCTGCGGCGAAGTCTTAGAAATCCTTATGGCTGTGTCCGTTTGTCTGTAAACAGCCCTCCTGTCAGCATCTGGCGGAGCCCGAATGTCAGGGTGTGATCTGTCTCTGGGTTTGGCTCCACCGCATTTCGGGCGGGACTTGGAAATGACTGTCTCTGCTTAAAAACTGGGTGAGGATAGTTCCCATGTGAGAGACGTAGAGTAACTCTCTCCAGCCTATGGATACAGGGCGAAGAGGGGCATGGCTTCTAGCAGGCTTGGTGGGCAGACATGGGGACATCACCTGAAGCGATGACTTCCTGTCCAACAAATGTGGTGGAGAGTTGTTGCCAGAAAGCCACTTCCCAGCCAGAACTACATTCGCCTCCTTCCCTTGCATCTGGATGGGACCATGGAATATCATCAATGGAAGAGGAGCAGAAGTCAGTCATGAGTGACTCTTTCAGACTAAGGAGCCTAAAAAGAAAGTGTGCCTGCATCCCCCCCCCCCCCTTTCTCCTGCTGGCTTCCTAAAGAAGAGTGCCATCCCCTGGAAATCACATGATAGAGAGGGCAGAGCCATGATGTGGAAAGAGCCTGGGTCCTTGAGTCACCATTTGGAGGCAAGCTAACTGCCAATTGGGAAGATATATTTTGGACATTGTGTTGGTGGGAAATAAACTTCTCTTATGTTTAAGCCCTTATATTTTGGGAAATTTTTAAAGAGCACCTAGTGTTATCCCAGTAGAGTGACATCCAGCCCTAAGACTGGGGGATTGTACCTTCTTTTTACATTAATTAGTATGCAGCAACATGCCCATTGGAAACGCTGTTCATTGATTATGGCATTTTTAATCAGTCTTTGTGTGGCCTCAGAATCCTTCTTAACATTGCAATTATTACAAATGATTGACGCTGGCGTTCAGAATGATATCTATCTGCTATATCAGCACTGACGATCAGCTTCTTGAGATAAAGGTTTAAAGATTCATCCCTTAGCACATTGCCAGCACGTCACAGCAACTCGAAAATGTTAAATGAATAAATGATAATTGTTCTACAAAGCAGATCTTATTCTGAAATATTTACAACCCTCATTAGGCCAGACAGCTAAAAAAAAAAAAAAAAGAACCATAGAAAACAGAATAACAATTCAAGTGTAAAGGATGGTAGGTTTAATTCACTGATAATCTCTCACTCTGTACTTATGTTGCCTTCAGAGATAAAGTAATCCAGCCCTGGCCCATTTGGCTCAGCAGTTAGAGCTTCGGCCCGCAGACCAAAGAGTCACAGGTTCGATTCCAGCCAGGGGCACGTACCTTGGTCGCGGTTCCCCCTCAGCCCGGTCCGGTCGTACGGAAGGCAACCAGTCAGTGTGTCTCTATCACATCGATGTTTCTCTCTGTCTTTCTCTCTCTCCCTCCCTCCCACTCAATCGAATGATAAATAGAAAAAATATCCTCGGATGAGGAATAAAAAAAAAAAAGTAATCCAAATTGTTCAAAACCGCTTGGAGATCCAGTGTCAGGAGAGGTGAGGGGAAAATCTCCATTATCATTGAGATGAGGTCTTGAATATCATAGCCCGACAGATTGTTTACCTGGAGAGTCCTCCAAGAGTCTACATGAACAGTGGTGATAACAGCCAACCCGTTTCCTTTGTATGACCCAAGTCCAGTAGCAGGACTCCTGTATTCATAATTTCATTTGATTGTTGAATCAGTTTAAGTAAAGAAAGCAGAGGGGAATTTACCCATTTAACAGAGGGAGACAGAGTCCTAAGGAGAACATGGCTTGACAGCATCACAGAACGTCAAAGACAAGCTCAGCTCAAGCACCCGAGGCTCTTAAATCCCACCCCACCCCGCCCATCCCGCCGTGCAGCTAGCACTCCTTAAGCACTTACGTCAGCACCAGCAGCCTCTGGGCCTTGCCTCTCACACCCGCACGCATGCTCCACGCGCCGAGCGTGGTCTTCATTTCTGCCTCGTGTGTGGTCTCATATAAAGCATCGGCCCTGCCCTGCACGCTCGCTCAGGCTGGGAGGGCAAAGTGGTAGGAGGGCTGTCAGCCGGGAGAAGCGCTGAGCCCCACGCTGGGAACCTGGCTAGAAGCGACAGAGAGACGTCTCCGTTGAGGAAGGGGTGGCCTTTGACGGGTCCCTGGGGCTGGAAGCATCCCTTTGTGCCCTCGCCGGGCTTCAGATTCAGTTTGAGAAACACAGCTTTTGTCTCTGAGCCTGGACCCATCCAAGCCACAGTCGCACTTTGTTGGCTACAAGCCGTCACAGCGTCTGAGACGAACAGGGGACAATCCCACCACAACCGGCCTGCTTAGTCACATCCACGGACACCGGGGCTCGGAGCCTGACGCTGGCTTCCCTCCGAGGACGTCCCTCCAGAGGCCTGCGGTGGGGCCAAGGATGCCCGGTGGTGGAAAATTCCTTCAGCCCCGGCCAGACCTACGTAAATGCCGATTCCTTGACTCATCCTTGGAGGCAGTAGAAGTCCTCCTGGAGAAGCATGGTGACATCATGAGGTGAACATCACTGTCCTGGGGAGTAAGGTTTCAGGGATCCCGGAGTGCACCACAGGAGTTAAACTGTTCTTGGAACCCTCACTCTGAGTTCTCCAAGGCTGCTCCTCCGCCCCCCACCCCCACCCCGCACGCCCCCTCCTCACCGGCTCCCGAGCGCGGGTTTCTCCCCGTCTCCCCAGCGCTGCGGACAGCCTCACGTGGGCCTTTCCCTCTGTCCGGTCAAGCCAGGCCTACGCACTCTTCTGGGTCAGCTGCAAGTTCGGCCTGGAACCCCTTCTTCCCCCGACTTTCCGTGGCCTGGGAAGCGGGTCCCACGCCGCAGCACCACCGTGTCTCCCGCTGCTCCCCAGGATTTTAGGGGTGTAGCCCATCACTTCTCCTTGATGCCAAGCCCCGTGCAGGAGAGACAGTCTCCCTCGTGCTACGTAAGGTACAAATTTGGTGCACAATGTTTACAAAATTAAATGTTGTTGCTGCTGTTCTAGTTTTTCTGGTACCGGATGGGGCCTTTGGCCTCACATAACAATGCTGTATGTTAAAGAAATCATCCGAATCTCGGACCCAAGTGGTTTGCCATCCTGCTCTGTACAGTTGTAAGTAGATAGGGCCGCCGTGGAGGGCAGATTTGGGGGCAGGGGACACCCTGGACAAGCTTCCAAGGAGGCCCTGCCACAGGTCTGGGAATCGAAGACGGTGAGGTCCTTGGACAGGAGGTGCGGGGAGAGAAGGGGGCTGGAGGAAGGACCCCGTGCAGGCGGCCCGGTGTCCAAAGGCCGCTCCACAAACAAAGGTGTGGGTTGGGCCGTGGGTGGCACATGTGCTGTGCCCACCGAGCGGTGAGCCGGCTGCCCGTGCTCTCGCCGACCCAAGCTGGCCGCGGGCCAGGCAGACCTCCCGCAGCAACCCGACAAACGAGGGCCCTGGCGGCCCCCGAAGGGGACGCGGTGCCAGCGCCATATGTTGAAGAAGCCCAAGCACAATCCTATTACCATCGCAGGAGGCATTAAATAATTACATTCATTTACCTAAATATGGAAAAAAATCTTTACAAATCGGGGACGTTTGGCAGGTTTTCCGCTCCACGTTTTCCTCTTGGCACGGCCGGCTGTCCTGGTGGCCCCTCCTGCTACTTGAAGTGTTTTCCCTAATTGGGGGGCACATGGCTTCTCCTGTTCTGTTTAATTTTCTCCAAGCTGGTGCCGTATTCTGGCTACAAACATGCTGTAGGAAAAAAGTGCCCACAAAAGTAAGGATTGTGCTGGAGTGTACCCTAAGGGAGAGCATAAAAATAGTCGTTTCTCCGGCCTGGAACCTCCACGCGGCGGTCTGTGGGTAGAGGGCTTTTCCAAAGGGCGGAGGGGCGCAAGGGGGGGGGTGGGCAGGACGGAAAGGACCGGAGCCCGGAGGACGAAAGGGTGTGGAGTGGGGTCGGCGTGGCCATCTGAGCTCTGCGTGCGTGAGGACCACGGGCTGGACCTTGTGGGCGGGCTTTCTGTGGACATGCCTCCTCTCCGGTCCCTGTGTCCCTGTCAGCACTCCGTGTCCGCGTCTCACGTGTTCGTAAGTTGCTGTGGAATTGGTCGCACAGCCTGGCTGGCAGAGGGCTGGCACCCCAGCCCCCCAGGAGAAAGCAGAGGAAGTCACTGGCACCTCAGAACCTATAGCACTGAGCCTCTGACTTGAGCCGGGGTCTTTGGTGACATCTGTGGCCTCCAGGAGAGACAAGGTGACACACACTCCCATCCCTGGGGAGACACAGCCCAACCTCTTGCTTATCCCCCACCTCTCTGCAATCGATGCCTCTCTTATGGGTCGAATTGTGCCCCTCCCCCCAAAAAGGATATGCTGAAGCACTAACCCCTTGTAGCTCAAATGGTGACCTTATTTGGAAATAAAATTTCAATGAAATTTTAGTCAGGCAAAATTATGACATGAAAAAGCAGTGTTCCAAATGTCCTCTACAGAACCCCAGGCTTTTCCTCAGAACCCTTTGGGGACAGAAGGCTGTGAGTAAGCAGACAAGATGACTGATACCATGATTCAGATTTAACCAAAGTGTCTTCTTTGGGTCTCATTTGACCTGTTTGGCTTACACATAGAACCTCCTTGGAGGAGGAGTTCCAGGCAACACCAAGAGTGCACCCCAAGTGCAGACACTGTTTACCTGCCATCTCCATGGGGGCACGGCGTGGGCATCAGGGCAGAGCCTGAGCCTGGGGAGCGGGAGGAGCTCCGAGAAGGACTGGGCAGACGGGCCACTCGAGCTCGAGGGAAACGATCCATGTGGACTGACCACGTGCAGAGGAGGACCCCGGACTGGAGCAGGAGAGCTGGGCTTCCGGCCCCGCTGTCCAACCAGCAGGCAAAGCTCTGGTGTCCCTGCCCTCAAGGAAAGGGCTCGACCCAGATGACCTCTTACGTCCTCAGGACTCTGGAAGACCTTAGGTGATGTCAAAGAGAAACTCCCCAAATACCCCACTCACCGGGGCCTGCATATCCGCTCCCACCGTCAACTTCCCTGGTGTACTTCCAGCTCCTTTCCCAGACACGAACCAAATAGGTAGATGAAAGGAGACGGAGAGGTGCGACATTTTATTTAACTCCCTCACACGCCTATGAACGAGGCTCCGTCACGCCTCACTCATGATCTAGAGGAGGGAATGGGAGCCCAGGGGCAGGCAGTTTGCCTGGGGTCACACAGACAGGACATGTCAGAACCAGGATTAAAAGTCCTGATGAGCTTTGCATTTCAGTAACTATGTGTTACAGACCCAGAGATCAACACACATCTTTTCAGACCTTATATTTAACAGACTTGAAGATTTAAATAGCTATAGATAGAGATGCTATGGAGTAATATGTATGTATGTGTATTTACATATATAATGCATAAATATGTATATAATATTTAATTTTTAAATATACAAATATATATGCTTCACAAGTATATATTTCCATATTATACAGAGAGATAGCGATCCCTCTATATATCCCATATGCTTGTGTCTATATATCTGCATTTCACCTACACATAGAGATTTCTATCCATCTGTCTATCTACCTATCATCTATCTATCTATCTATCTATCTATCTATCTATCTATCTATCTATAGAATAGACAGGATTTTAGCAATTTTCATAGGATGGTAGAGCTGGAGAGGTGGTAAACTATAGTCAGGCCTGTTCACTCTCGTGGAAAAGATGTTCAGAGAGACAGTGACATAACACAGCCAGTTGACATCGAATTCCCAGCTAGAACCCAAGATTTTTAGGTCAAAATGAACCACTCCTAACACTACTGCTGCAACTTCACACTATGCCCTGCCGTGTGCTGCTGTGTTTTTTGAGGTCTTGAGGAGGAAGGAAGAAAGAGAACACCTGTCTCTGAACTGCTGGCCAGGTGAACCCCTTCGATTGACCAGGTGTTCAGAAGTGAACCCAACCTGCCACCCAAGCAGCCAACCCGCGTCTTCCTCCGAGGGGCCTCCGCGCAGCGGGAGGAGCGCCCCCAGTCCCCGGGGGGTGTCACCCATCACAACGGAAGCATATTGTCATCAGATTAATTTTCCAGCGCTCCTATCCCAACCGCAAAATCCTGAGAGAATGGGTGTCAAATACGCTTAATAATTGCATAATTATGACATCTGTTACTCTCCAGCACCTCTTAGTGGAAAATTAACTGAAGAAATAGCAGGTTGAAAGATGTGTTAACACTCTGATAGCAGATTTAATTGAAATATGACGGGGGAGGATAATGGAGATTACATTAGCTCTCAGGTAACCATCTGATGCGCTGATGGTGGAGCCGCCTCTGCGCAGACGGGCGCGTGCGGGCGGCATTTGGAGCATCTCAGCCTCCAGGCAGAATGGAATTCTCTCCCGCCCCTCCCTCTCTCTCGCCACTCGACATTTGTATCCTGCAAATCGATAATGTGAACAACAGCATAATTGGAAATAAAAGATGATCTGGGATCCGCAGGAAATTAGGTTGAGGGGCGCGGAGGAAACGCCGTCTGGTCCTCCACACAGGGGGGCTGTCAGGAGCCCACAGAGGGGACGCGCCCCCCGCAGTCGCACTGGGATGTCCCTGCCCTGCCTCTGTCCCCAGTGCAATGAGCTTCCGTGGGTGACACGGAGGCCGTAAAGCAACAAGAATGGGGGAGACAACCCACTTAGTGCTTTTTCTCTTTCCCAGGGGACATCGCACTCAGTAGGACGAGCCCAGGAGGCCGTGCACAGTGACAAGTGCACCCAGAATCAGCAGGCTCCGGTGGCTATTGTGAGTGACCTGCGTGGGGAAGGGGTGGCTTGTGGTGAGCTGTGGGCAGCAGGGGTGGGATCAGTTCTGTGGGCTGTCCCTGAAAGGGCCAGAGGGCCAGGACTCCCCATGTCTCCTCTGCCTCCCACTCTGGTCACCCTCCCTTTCCAAGGGCTGTGACCAGCCAAGTGTAGAAAGTGAGATGGCTCCCAGCAGGGCAGCAGCCCAGCCACTCAGTCCCAGGCGCTGCGGTGCACTCCGGTGGGACCGGGTCTGCTCGGCGGTGTGGAGCCGAGAGGTTGCGGCTCCTGAGTCCACTCCGGCGGCTGCCTCCCTCTCCCTTGTCTGGCATCACCCCTCGAGGGCCGCCCTAGAATCCCCTCGTCCTGGCCACCGCCCCTCTGCAGTAGCATGACTGTGGCATGTCCTTGGGGCTGGAGGACGCCACCCACAACCGCCAGGGCGAAGCTGGGGCCGAGACCCGGGGAGGGGCCGCCGAGGCGCAGCAGCCGGTGCCAGCCGGGGTTGAACCGAGGGGCCTGGGCCGTCTCCTGCTCCAGCCGCTGCCACAGCCTCCAGTCCAGGTCCTGACCTTGGCGGCGAGCCCTTCAGCGGGCGGTGGAGCCGCACGGCCAGGGCATTTCCTCCGGATTTGCCAGAGCATCCGCACTCCAAGCGGCAGGCAGGGCACAGTGCCCTCGATGGCTGGGAAGGGCTGGCATCCAGCGCCTCACAGATGGCACAGTTCCCTTTTTACTACCAGCCTTCTCATTTGAACTCCACAGAGATTTTTTTTAGGACTCATGGTTCCCCCTATTATTAGTTTCAGGTAGGACCCAAGATTCTGAAAGATGACAGTAATGTTTAAACTTGGGGAGGTCGATGGGGCTGTGTTTCCATCTCTTCCCTCCCAGGAGAAATGCATGAGTCCGTTTTCCCCACTGCAGGATCTCAGCAGTGCATTTCATTTCTCATCCTCCCGCTGATCAATGACAGCAAAGTTTGGGAGGTGGGTTTGTTCCTTCTGTCCTGTAATTTCTGTCCTAAATTGTTAATTTATTGAAGCATCAAAGAACAAGGCGTCTCTCAAGAAGGCAACTTCAGGGATTGTTTTCATCATCCTCTGCAGCCAGGTAACACGGCACCAGAAACCCCTTCCAAAGAGAACATTCTTGACCCTCCTCTGACCTTCCTTTTTATCTGCAGGATGGGTGTGTGGGGCCCATAAATCAACTGCAGCCACCTCCCTCTGTCTTGTCTGCCGCTGTCACTGACACTGGACTGCCTGGAGAGAATATTAGAAAACCTTCACGTGTCCACCGTGGTGACGTCCTGTGGTGTGCGCCCCTTAAGAATGTCTACTGTTCCTCTGAGAAGGAGATTATGTTTTACATTGTGTCATGTTGTCTTCTTTGCACAATCAATGACATGTTTTGCTGAGTGTGTACATCCCTCTTACATATTTCAAAATAATATCTAATTAAAATGTCAAGGTTATAGCTCACGGGGCTGGAGTGGACAGGGCTCCCCCTCCCCCTCAACCCCTCAAAGTAACATTTAAAATATGTCCTATAATTAGGAGCAATTATAAATCCCAATTAAAAAGAAACCCACACAATTCTGAAGATATTTTTCTTTGATGTTTCTCGCTGTAATTGATGTGCTGTGGTACCAAATTGTCTCTGCTTCCTCAGATGGGTTTGCAGACAGCAGGCTCCCTGGTTGCAGGGAGTGAAGCAGACCAAATCTGAGAAAGGAGTCAAGTTCATTAAAAAGGGTTATTGCATCTATAACTTCTGGACTTGGTGTTCATTGATTGGAGATTTAACATCATCCTTTGTACCACTCAGATTGGGATTTTTAATTAGGATGTCATTATTACGCAGATATACTGAATGCCAAATTGATTTCTCAGACCTTTTGAAATAATAGGACCACTTCTGCAAAATGAAAATCATAATAGATTATTGACTTCTACAGGAGTTTTGATCCAAGGGCACCTCCCCGATGTCAACGTTTTCAATAGTTTTAGTTGCATGCAAAGAGACACTCATAATTAGGCTTATATTAAAAGTTTGCTCATATTGACTCTCTGTTATTAATGTCGATGGCGTCACATTGATTACTCTTGAATTATAACGGCGCCGACGTCGCTTGTTGCTGAATTGTTTACATGCCGTTAGCCTTTGTCTTTTGTTTTTGTTTCATTGAAAAAGTTTTCATATTCAGAATGAGCAGAGTACCTGACTCCCAGGGCCAGAGGCTCGCCGGCCAGCTGCCTCTGTGGCTCTCCCCAGGTCCCTGTCATTTCTTCAGTGTGCTCCTACTTCCAAAGAAACACCCGGCGGTTCTGTTGACAAAGTAGTCAGGTCCAAACAACTTAAAAACTGTGTCTGTCCTAACGACTCAGGAGGCATATGAAAAATACACACACGTTGGAAGAACAGGTATGATGTTTGTCTCATTCTCTAACACCACAGTGGCTTTCTGTTGAAATGTCTGTACCTGTCAGCATCGATTCTAGAGCCTGGGGATCAGATCCGACCCCGCCACCCCCATTCCTGGGCCCACCGTGATTTTTACGCCGTTCTTGCTTTTTAATACAGCAACCGTCAAAATTCCAGCTGCACGAAGATGGGGTCGTTGAAAGAAATGTAGCGTGATGCAACATCAAAACGCTGAGCCGCCTCCGGCTCGTGGTCCGCACAGTGTCCGACACATGTGCTGTTTGCCTCAGGAATTCAGAACCCAGACGGCGCCCCTGGGAGCTCACTGCGGCACCCTGGGTGCCCCCGCACACAGTTTGGGAACCGTCACACTAGACTGGAGATTCTCGATGTGATGGGGATCATTTGTTTTTCCTTTCTCAGTGCCTCGTCCACTGACTAATGGACTCAATAAACACTGTTGAAAGGACCCTGCTGTTTGTTAGCATGGTTCTTGTTTCGATCATTTTAATTCAAAGTATGACAATTTGATAACATAGACCCAGAGCGCATAACCGACCACTGCCCACACAGAAGGGTGCATTTTTTGCACATGCTCGGGCTAAAGAAGAGGAAATTGGTGAGTTATGAGACGTGTCACAGAAACGTCTCTGTGAAGAAAGAGCACACCTGCAAGGCCCTTGGATTTTCTCTACCGCTAGGAAAACGCCTAACGCGTCCCAGCAACTGCGCATCCCTGGGGCATTAGAAACACAGGCAAAGAAATGAAGGCCTGGACCAAAGAATTCCTTGAATTACCTGATCTGTCCTAGTGTGGATGGAGGTGCCTATGTCCAGGAACAGAGGCCTTCTTCCCTGGCCCGGCGCTCCCTCTGAGCACGGTGGCCTTTGCCTGCGGGTCCCCTTGATGCCATACTGCTGAGTGAATCTGAAGAATCGTATGCCTGACAGTGCAGCCCTGGCCAAGCAAGAAGCCCGGTGGTATGTCAATGAAGGGAGTCCTCCTCAGTCTTCAAAAGGTACAACATTCTCGCCCTGGCCGGTTTGACTCAGCGGTCCAGAGAGACCCGGGTTCGGTTCCCGCGTACCTCGGTTGCAGTTTGTCCCCGGCCCTGGTTGGTTGTGCGGGTGGCAGCCACTCGATGTGTCCCTTTCACGTCGATGTTTCTCTCTCTCTCTCTCTCTGTTCCTCTCTCCCCCTCCCACTCTACCTGAACAAAAAATGGAAAAATGTCCTTGGGTGAGGATAAAAAAAAAAAAAAAAGGTACAACATTCTCACACCACGCAGATGAACCTTGCGAACACCACGCGTAGTGAAAGAAGCTTGACAAAGATGCCACGGAGTCCATGCTTCCACTTATATGAACAGGGAAATTCAGAGAGATGGAATCAGTGTTGCCAGAGGCTGAGGAGAGGGAGAAATGGGGAGTTATTATTTATGGGTACAGAGTGTCTTTGAGGATAATAAAAATATTGTGGAAACGGAGAGTGGTGATGGTTGTGCAACTTTGTAAAGTTTCTTACTGCCACTGAATTGTACACTTAAAATGGTACAAATTGTAAGTTGTCTATTATGTACATTTTAACAGACACACACGCGCGCCCAGGCCAGAGAATGAGATTTGCTTTAAAAAAAGGAGACCAATAAATAAAGGTTAGAAATGAAAAAGCCCCATGGACAGCATGTCTCTTAAGCCATGAAATGCCCAGTCAGGACCAGCGGTGGGAAATTTCTTCTGTAAAGAGCCAGACAGCACATATCTTCCTCTTTATAGACCATAAAGTGTCTCTTTCAAGTGCTCGGCTCTGCCCTTGAACAGCCAGAGCCGCTCTGGACGATGTGGGAACTCATGAACACGGCCAATCGCCAGCAAACTTGTATTTACGACACTGATTCTGAATTTCAGATGCTTTGCACATATCACAAAATATTCTTCTTCTTTTGATTTTTTTTCAACGATTTAAAAATTTAAAACCTTTCTTAGTTTGTAGGTCTTACCAGACAGAGGGACTTGCTGACCCTGCACTTGAATGCACATCATTCTAAGCTAGTGATGGGACCTAGCTTACTGATAATATGGGGAGGCCCTCGAGCTAGCACAGATGGCTTCCCGTGGTGGGTAGGAGATGTCGCTTTTGGAAAACGTGTTAGTCTGTGGATCGGCCAGAATGAAGGCTTCTGGGATTGAGTCAAACCTGAAGTTGGCTCTCCTCTCCCCTTCCTTGAATTTGCCCCCCCCCGTCAGGCCTTTGGGGCAGAACAACACCCCTTTGACCCAGGCAGGGAGACTGTCCATTGATTGTTTTCACTGAAACAGAGACCTTCAAATAAAGTGATGGTGGAAGTGAAAAAAAAAAAAAAGAAGAAGAAGAAAGACAACAATTTTGATGTAATGTATGAAAGGTTAGGGGACTTTTCAATGCTGATAACATAAAGTGCTAGGCATTTTTTAAAGAGAATAACTAATGGCAGACTCTGGGAGAGGATTTGGGGGGACAGGGCCAAGGGAGAGTCCCAGCACTACTAAGACCCTATGATTCAGGCAGCAGCCTCATTGGCCACGTGCCCAGATCTGTCAGGCGAGCAGACTTCAATGCACCACATTTAACTGAGCACCTACTTTGAGCTAAGCACTGGGAATACAAAGCTCTTGAGAAACTCATATTCCCAGGTGGATTTGTTGTTATTTTGGAGGAAGGGTCGGGAGAGAAGTTTCTAATAGTAATAACTTAGTTCTTATCAGGGCTGTTCCTGTCCCCTGGATCCCTTAAGCAAGAGGAATTTCTTCTCATACCAGCTACTGCCATTTGAAGATAGAGTCTCTTGTCCATTGTCCCAGCATCCCTTGGCCCCCTTCCACTGGTCCCGAAAATCCCGAGGCAGGGCTGCTGAGCGGATGAGCACACCGCCTCCCCCTGGGCCGTTTTCCTGCATTTTGGCTTCTTCCTCTAATTCTTTTCATGTCTCCCTTTGATTCTCAGATTCCTCCTCCCATCTCCGCATTAGAAGTCTCTACTCATGGTACCATTGTGTCAACACATGAACAATAATAGTTAACGATGGGCTCTAAATAATTTAAATATTTGGTTACAGTGAAGACGGTCACAGCCTGCAAGCATATCTGCGCTCAGAAAGGGTTCCCCTCATTAGTTCTAACTTTATTTCCCATAAAATAGGAGGCCATTTGAGTAAAATGATAGTTGGAAAAAATTTTTAAACAGAACCAGCAAATAAACATGGTCTTTACGAGTTGTAACTTAATCTCCAGCTGATGTCATGTTTCATGTTTCAACGGCCAGAAAATGCCTGACATCTATATATCAGGCAGATTTATGGAGACTTCGGGGTAGGAGTTAAGAGGATTCCTTAAATAAGGATAGTGTGTTGGTCTGGGGGTAATTTGGAGCCTCTGTTATCCATAGATTGAAATGTGCGCGTTTGGCTAAATTATAGGAATATGCCTTTTCAGCTAATCGCCTTTTTATGTTAAAAAGTCCTCAGACCGGGAGACCAGCACCCGAGAGCAGAGCGAGAGCAGGGGACAGGGAAAGAACTGGGAATCCGGTTCCCCTTTGTCCCTATTTGGTCATTGCTGTCGCTCTGGCCGTACCAGAGAAGAGACGAGGCCCTGCATTGCAGACCTCAGAGTCATAAACCACACACAGGACCTCTCCACTCCCAGGCGTCTCCCGGTGACCGAGGGTTGTGTGGGCTCCGGGGGTACCGGTGACGTGTCGCTCTCATGGTTCCCTATCAACAGCTTCCTGTTGGACCTGCTCCATTTCAGCAGTTACCCCCCACCCCCACCCCCAGGGACCGAACTTTCCAAACATAAACCACTCCTTTTATCCTACAAGTTGGTGGTCAGTTAGCCCAGGAAAATGATTTCGAAACGATGCGAGCAAAAACTGCCTCGCTCAGTTCTGACGTGCACTGTCTGTAGATCCCAGCTTCCCCGTAGCTGTCTCACTCTGATGAGCGAGTACGGACCAGCCATACTGGCAGATATTTCAAACACCCCCCAGGGTCAGGGAGAGGAGCCGGGAGAACACCGGGGAGGCTGGTCGGCTCCCTGGGCAGCTCGTCCGCTGGGCAGGGCAGACCCCTGGCTTCCAACCTCCATTCGGACGCAGAAGCCACGGTACTGCTCTGTCTGCTGGGCTTTTTTCAGACACAAAAGGAATCGAAATAAATAACCGAAAAAGCCCTGGCCGTTTTGGCTCAGTAGTTGGAGCATCGGCCCGCAGACCAAGGAGTCATGGGTTCGATACCAGTCAAGGGCATGTACCTGGGTTGCGGTTTCATCCCTGGCCCTGGTTGGGGTCATGCAGGAGGCAGCCCATCAATGTGTCTCTCTCACATTGATGTTTCTCGCTCTCTCTTCCTCCCTACCTCCTTCCCTTCCACTTTATCAAGAAATCAGTGGGAAAATATCCTCAGGTGTTAAATTTTTTAAAAATAACAAAAACAAAAGTGGCTTTTTTACATTTGCATTTTATTGTTGACAGTGGACCTCATTTCCCTCGGTCCTCACTGCAGTCCCACGAGGGGAGAAGGCTGGGCATCATTATCTCTACTCTGCAATGAGGCTCCGGGTGGCGCAGGGACTCGCCAGTGCCCTGGCTCACACAACCAACAGGGAGAGACCATGACTGAGAAGCCAGGTATCCAGTGCTGAATTTGCAGTTTTTACTGCTGTACTGAAATTTGGGGCGATGGTTCTTGGGAGGATGGGAATTATCTCCTCAAGAGAGCTGGGGACTAGTTGGATTCTAGACTCCTTCCGGTTCCATCCTAGTGTTGGTTAAGACTTGCTCATCGGATGTTTGGGAGCTGGGGCATGAAATTATCTCGGTTCTCTGCCTTGAGGCTCCATGCCAGCCTCATTCAGAGATCCAGTCCCTGTCCACCCTTTCTCTTTAAGAAATTAAAGCATAATTTGTTATTGTATTATAACCAGGTAAACTATTCAAGGTTATGACCGTCGCCAGGACAAGAACACGGAAGGATGTGACCTCCTATCCATGGCTCAAAATGAATGGAAAACGGTTTAAAAAGAACGGGAATGTTGGTGAGGGTTAAGATTAGAATCCTCGTGTGCTCATTTCCACAGCTGGTGCCATTGTAATGAAATGTTTTCATCCTTCGTGGAGAGAAAGGATGGAGCTCAAATCCCTCTGCTCTGGGTGAGCAGCCCCGCAGAAATGTTGCAAGACTTCGTAATCATGACTGCAAAGAGGTCTGTGGAAATGTTTTATTAATTCTTACAAAGAAATCTTTTTTTCTTAATTTTTTCATTAACTTCAGACATTTACTTGCAATTACATTTGTTCCGTGAATACAATGACAGAAATTAATAATTCATAGCCTTTGTCAGGGAAATTTTAAAAGAAGGACAGTTGTTCAATCAAATGCAACTTTAAATGCACAATCTTTATTTAAATAAGACTTAAAAAATAAATAATGGGGACTGTTATTGTACTTCCTATAAACCTCCTCTTTTCCAAATTATATCTATGCTCTGCACAGTGACATGAAATCTCGGGCTGTTCAGAGCACATCATGAAAATAACAGGTTCAGATCCAATGTTCCGAAAGGGGAAACTTGACTCAAGCTTAGTATCTATGGCACCACCTGGCTCTTTGGGGCACTGTGGTTAGTGACAGAGAGTCGGAGCACCAGGAAGCTGAGAGGGGCCGAATAGATTCACCTTTCTGCCAGCCTCACCCTGACAATGGGAAGTCCAAGGTCAGAGAGAGTCGTGAGCGCTTCAGTGCACACAGTGAGCTAGAGGCACAGACGGGCTCCCACGCAGGTGCCCTGGCCCTTGGCGAAGCTCTCCCAGTCTGTGATGCCGTCTTCGAGCCATCTCCTCTCCAGGGACTGCCTCACAGGTGGCACCTGTGGGCTTCGGTTGAAGATGTTCTAGGCAGACCAAACCTTTCACTGCTGCTGCCTAACAGCGTATCTGTAATTCTACCATTAGAGATTGGTTACTTTGGATTATGAAGACTTTTTAAAAATTGTGCTGCCCTTGTTATAATGAAAGTACTCGGCACTAGAGGTCAACGTAAGTGGAAAGGAGGAAATCGCACCAAGCCTGGCAGAAAGAGGGTGATAAGGGGAACAAAGACAGGTTCTTCAATTAGGTCTAAAGCTAGTAGGCAAGACAGGTGCTCTAGGTCTCTCTCTTCTCCCTGCCTGCTCACCTCAATTCTATCCTTTAGTTGGCCCAGTCAAAAAGATGACATTGGAGTCTGTCTTAAAGCAAAAAAAAAATCAAACCTTGAGAAACTTCCTGAAAATTGTTAGCCCATCAGTAGGAGGGCTCCTGGGAAGAGCAGTTTAGCATAATGGTTAAGAATTGAATGTCTTGCCCTGGCCGGTTTGGTTCAGCGGTTATAGAGCATCGGCCTGCGGACGAGAGAGACCCGGGTTTGATGTTTCTCTCTCTCTCTCTCCCTCTCCCTTTTTTTCTCTCTAAAATCAATAAAGAAAAAAAAACACATTTTTTTAAAAAAGAATTGAATGTCTCTAGGTCTGAATGTTGACTCAACCAGCTATAAGTCCTGTGCCTTGTGAAAATCACTGCTAAGATCTCTGAATCCTACCGTCTGTATTTGTAAAACTGAGATGTGTCAGTTAGCTACAAACTGCCCCTGAAACCAGGGTCTTCAACAGCAAGTATGTATCCTCATGTGTCTGAGGGTTAGCTGTGGGGGCTTTAATTCTCACTGCCATATGGCGTTAGTAGGGGTAGCTTTGCTACTTGTATGTGTCTTTTACCATCCTCCTGGGACCAACACACCTGCTGGTTCTTCCTAAGCTGGCGAAACAATACCAGAATGTTACCAGACCTCCGTTCAGCAACCTCAATACTTGAGTTCAGCAAAAAATTAATTCAGAGCCAAGGAACTCAAATTGAAGGAGAAAGTTTATTTAGAAAGTCACAGAAGTAGAAAGAAGTGAGCCAGCTGGGCTGTGTGGGCTCAGGAAACAAGTTACAGAGGCAAAAGAAGGGCCCTTGGAGCTTAGGCGAGTCCAAGGTGATGCATCTGGGGGAAGAAAGGGGAAAAGCTCAGGCATACTCAAGAAAGATAGAGCATGCTGGGGCCTTTCTCTTAAGGGTTTTTATCTGGGGGTCTCAGTGGAAATCTCAATAGAATATTCATCAGCTTTCCAGGTGTGTCCTTTCAGGGTCATGCTCTTTACTGATTGCTTGTTGCCAGGGCAGGGGGTCATCAGTCATTGCAGCTGGTCCTGATGTCTGCCATGGTGACACCCACCTGGCCTTGCTGCTTTTCTGGGCCTGGAACTGAGGTCTAGATGTCACCTCTGGGGCTGCGGTCCTGCAGGGCTGGTATGGGAGTCATATGAGGCTGTTCTCCAGCCCCCCGTTCCTCCTCTAGGGGGGTCTACCACATGACTAGGGACATGCCAAGGGGGGAAAGGTCAGGGGAGGGTCTGAACTGCATGGCCAGCGATATGAAAGGTCAGAACGTCTACACCTCAAGACCAGTGATATGCTAGGGGAAGAAAGGTCACCCTCGGGGCAAGGTCCTACCCTGCAATTGCCCTTTGCTAGGCACAGGGGGCTTTCCACTCTGGAGAACGTCCATGCCCTGCCTTTGTTCCTGCTCTGCTCACGCCTGTCTAGGTGCCAGCCTTCGCTACCAGCGGAAATGCAGGAGGGCAGGAGGGCAGGAGGGCAGGAGGGCAGGGAAACAGTGGCCTCTTAAGACCCACGCTCAGTACTGGGGCTGGCACTTCCAACTGTATGCCACCGGCGAAGCCCAAGTCCAGGGATGAATGCTCCCCAAATGAGGCTATGGATAAAGCCAAGGCCCCAAACTTTAGAATAGAGATACTCAAAGTACTTTTCACGGCGTTGTTCTGACCGGTCATTAAGAAAGTGTATGCAAAGTGCTCCTGGCTGGCTGTGCCCGCTCAGGACCTCGGAACGTGGCAGGGCGCCTAGCGGCGGCGTGCTCTGCGCCTCTTTGGGTAGAGCCGCAGTGGTGGATCAGGGGCTTTGGGTTCCCTTTTGGATGTGGGCAGCTGTTAAAGGGGCATCTCCTGGAGGAGGGGCCATGCGGGGTCTTCCTGGGCCCATCAATTTCCTGCTTCCAAGTACAGTATTGACCCTCATCTCACACACAAACAGAAGCAAATGGATTTGATTAGCAAATACTTTCATCTGCATCCTAATTGAAGTCCTAATGGGACTTCCTTGTTTTGGAAAATCCCATTTTAATGCAGGACACATCAGGCAGCCTGGAGGAGCCCCCTCCCCCATCAGCTGCTCCGCCCCTCCCAAGCCAGGGGGTTTGCCCACCACTTTCCCATCAGCCCATCCGTCTGGACCCAGACTGATACGTCCAGGCTCCGGGCTGCAAGCTTCTCCTTCTGCTTTTCATTCGCGTCGAGAATCACTCAGGCCCAGTGCTCTCGAAACGGAGGCGGAGGACCGCCCGGCTGATGCCGGCCCAGATGGAGTCCTCTCGCCCTCTCCCCCCGGCCCAGGCTGCGACACTGGACGGAGCCGTGGCCGAGGCGACCGCGGGGCCATCTGAAAAGTCTGACCGGTGGGCACATTGTCTCCAAATGAGCCGGCAGGAAGCGGGGTTTCCTCAAACTTGGTTTTAAAGCACTTGGAACAGGAAACCATTCCCCATGCATGTTAGATCTCTCTAATGACTGACTAACTAGAAACAGGCTATCTTAATACCCTGCCCCGAGCCATTACAAATGGCTCCCTTTCCAGACTTCATTAGAATATTTACTGCGATTTGGATAGAAGACTTTTGACACTGCTGTCATAAAATTTACAGGGGACCTTTTTTTTTTTCAGTCTGAGAAGAGACTTGGAAGAAGCAGGGAAACCCCTCAGCTCCCCCAGCCACCAATCTCATTCATTAGTGGTCTTCGTGTCTCGTGACCTCTAGTTAGGAAAATAAACATCCCTGTGGTAGTCCAAGCAATTGCCTTCGGAAAAAAACAGCGCGATCTCCCTCTGTCAGCTCCTGCTTCTGCCTCTGCGTGCAAGGGGAGCCGTCCAGGGTGTGCGCCGGTCCTTGCACGCTTCGCGCGGAGCAGCGAATCTTTGCAGCCACGTTGCAACAGGCTCCATCCTTATCCCCATTTCCCCCGTGGGAAAGCTGGGGCCTGAAGTGACAAGGGTCACACTGCGAGTGGGGGCGGCGCTGAGCCCGGGTTCGTGTTCCTCTGAAGCACAGTCCCTCTTACCTCCCCGCGTGGGTCTATCCGCGACACAGAGCCGGTCTACACAGGCAGCTACTCCGTGCGAAGGACTCACTTTCCCGTTGTTCTAAATTTCATGAGTTGAGGGACTTCCTAAAAGTCACCACCCAGAGCGCCAACAAAGAGAACAGCGCATCTCCGTCCAGTGCGAGAGTCAATGGGTGATCTGTGTTGTCGCGCGGGACGACGACACCCTGAGGACAAAGAGCAGGTGAGTGAGCAGTGCGTGTCCGAGGGAGGGGTGGTCAGACACTGATTCTGACCGAGTGGTCAGGAAAGGCTTCCGGCGAGGGTCCGAGCAGAGACCTGAGCCGAGGGGCAGAGGAAGCTGCACAGATGTGTGCGGAGGTGCTGCAGTGGGGGGGCAGGAAGAGCCAGAGCTCTGTGGTGGGGGCACGTGTGGTGTCCTTAACGAACAGCAAGGGGCCCCAGGACCTCTGAGGGTGTCCCCGTGGTCTAAGGTCGCATTGATAACTGAAAGGATTCAAAGTCCTTCCTCCCTACTCCATTAACACAGCAGAAATCTGCATCTCTTCACCAGAGTGCCTGTCCCAGCTCAGAAACATCACCACGGTCTCCCCTAACGCTGTGCCTTGGATCTTCGCCACAGGGTACGCGGACCCTACTTCTCCGCTCTCCGCGACGCTCCGGCACTGTGTGGGACGACAAAAGGACCGTCCCTGCAAACGACGCACTTTCCCACAGGAAGTGAGGAAGAGCACGTGACCTATCGTGTTTCTCCCTTTTTGCCATGATGCCTAGGAAGCTCGATGTTACATTTAATATTTAATTAAAACAACAAAGTTAGCCCTTAAGGCTTTTGAGCATGCCTCGTGCTTAATTGTATATCTGCTTTTCATTGCGAGCAGCCTCTAGTCCGTTTGGAACGGGTGTGTGAATAACACACATACATGAAATCGTGGAGACCAGGAATCTAAGAATCGACTTACCTAAAAACATAACAATTCTATTCAGCTCATCGGATGTTTATTCCGTTTACATGGGGGCCGACCGTGTGACCGGATTATGTAAGAAAGAAGTAAGGATGTTTGTTATAGATTGATAGGTGAACGCGCCCAGGAACGAAGGAATCCGTGAGTCAATGTCCCAGGACCCACAGCCGTGTAGCCTCGTCCACATGAACACTGGGCTTGGCCATGTGACTTGCTCCAGTCAATGGGACACGGGAATGAAGGCTTGATGAGTGATCACAGGGACCGGGACTCGCCTCTTGGAATGTTGTTGCCAGCGAGTTGGACAGCCGGGTCCAGACTCACTGAAGGTAAGGGCACAGGAGAGAGGGGCCCATCCGTCTCGCTCCCCCAGCTGAGCCCAGCCCACACTGATCCACCAGCCTCACACAGCCCACCAGTGAGCCCAGGCAGACAAGTCAAGGAAGCAGCCGTGGGCATTAATAAATCTCTATGTCAACTCAGTGTCAAAGCAACTTGTTACACAGCAGTAGACAACAGTACAGATGTCCGAAGACCTCTTTTAAGAACTGGGTTCAGTCAACGCTTGGTATATGCCTTTGAACATCAGGGCTTCCTACAAGGACCTAATCTTGCCAGGGAGTAAAACACACCAACAAGAACCGGCCACGTACACGACATCTCTCTTGGGCCAGGGGATGCACGGACAAAGCACATTATCACTGTCCTTAAAGGGCTTAGTAGGTTATAGACTGGGATTGGCAGAAGAATAGTAGGAGATATGAAAAAATAGAATAGAAGTTCTAGAAACAGGTTCTAATAAATACAAGCATGTAATACAGCCTAAAAGAAACAATCCGTATCAAAGGCATACAAAAAATATAAAATGGATTTCTCCATGTACAGTACTAGAATAAGTTAGCTACTAGGAAAAAACCCTCAAATTAATACCTAGCTTCCTACTGAATATATATAGAGTAGAATACTTATAATTAGTAGTAATATACTCATATAGAATTTAATAAATATTCAGAAATTGTAATAGCTAATAATTAAATGCTTGGTATTTGAAAATCAATCGTAAAAAGAGCATTTATACCACATTACTTAGAAATGTTACAAATCAGAGCTTTCATGGGTGTATTTATTTATTGAGAACTGGTTTACCAGCACATCAGAGACCATGAGAAAGATTTATATATCTGACCACAAATACATTTATATATTTGACCGTTAAAATTTGTTTTTGAAAAATCTAGAAAATGAGATTGAATAAATAGTATTTTTCATTTATGTGAAAACAGATACATATTTGTAGAAAAACATCACAAGGAAGTAGTTCACCATCTTTTTTCTTTATACTAGTCTGTGGTTTCCAAATTCTTAACATAAATCATGCCTTGATTACCATCAGTCAAAAAAATAAAAAACATGAAAACATTGAATATGATTTTTCAGAAAGAAGATAGAAAAAGTTCATCTCCCCAAATAATAAAAATAATGAATAGTTATGTAGCAGGCATTGGGTCAGGAAATGGACGCTAATTTTACCATCGACACCTCACTCCCTCTCCAGGTACAGATGACAACACAGAGCCCAGAAGAGGGAAGTGACTGGGCCAAGGTCACACAGGCAGTAAATGGCACAGTGAGCTTCTACTTTCTCTTCACCGTGCGGCACTGGTCCCCGTGTGCAACTGTGACAGACGCTAAAAGTCATCTTAAGTAGTGATTTATTTATTCATTTTTTTAATTCTCACCTGAGGACATTTCTTCGTTTTTTGTTCAGATAGAGTGGGAGGGAGAGAGAGAAAGAGAGAGAAAAACATCGAAGTGAAAGGGACACATCGAGTGGTTGCCATCTGCACGACCCAGTGAGGGCCGGGGATAAACTGCAACCAACATACATGCCCTTAGTGGGAACCGAACCCGGGTCTCTCCAGACCGCAGGCCAACGCCCTAACCGCTGAGCCAAACTGGCCAGGGCTGAAGTAGTGATGTAAGAGAGTCAGTAACTCTCATAAAGTCCCATGGAACTCAGAGGTCCCTGGGTCTCTCCAGCTCTCCCGTGGAGGCTGTTGACCTTATTTAGTCGGCACGACGCAGAGCGTGGTGAGCACAGCACATCAGAACGCGAAGGGGCCAAGGCCGGTGGCAACAGGGCACCAGAGCGAGGGACACCTGAGCACTTGAGGCCAAAGGTCAGTCAAAGTCCTGGTCACAGCTGTGCCCCCCGCTGCTTAGCTCTTGGCGGCCCGTGGCGGCCTCTCGATGCAGATTTTGTCTTGTTTTCATTTTTGAATCATTTTTTATTTTTATTTAGTGTTAGCAACTAGAGTTGCCATAGTTGCCATTAGATCCTCAGACCCGATTCCTCTAATAGCTGAGTTGGTCCCCATTGACCAACCTCTCCCTATATGTTTTACCCCCACCCCCATCCCCTGGCAACTGGATTCTGAGTTTTTCACTCTGTGTATGTGAGTGGGAGTTTTCTCTCTCTGTCCGGTTTACTGCACTTAGAAGAACACCGTCAACATCCATGCACGTTGTCATACATGGGAGGGCTTCCTTCTTTCTCAGGGCTGAGCAATATCCCTGCGTGTGCGCATGCGCGTGCGTGCTCGCATGTGCACGTGTGTGCATGTGTATGTGTGTGCGTGTGCACGTGTGTGCACATGTGTGTGCGTGCGTGTGTGTGTGTGTGTGTGTGTGGTACACCATCTATTAATCCTCTGATGGACACACTGCAGGCTCCACCTCTTGGCTACTGTGGATAACGGTGCGAAGAACATGGAAGCCCAGGTGCTCTTCCGTGCCCTGTTTTCATTTCCTTCGCACATGTGATTGGAAGTGGGCTTTCTGGATCATAGGTAGTTTTTGTTTGAATTTTTTGTGGAAACTCCATATTACCTTCCATCGGGCTACACCAGCTTACACTCCCAATACATGCCTTTTTTGTTTGTTTCTGTTTTTTTAAATAAAGAAAGAAGGGAAGGGAGAAAAACAGGGAGAGCAGTAGAAAAGAAAGGAGTAAGTCTGAAGGTGAAGGGTAGGGAAAAGGTAGAAAAGAAAATTCCCAAGAAACAAACAGAAACAAAAAGCGCAGTGAGGAAGGCCAGTTAGTCTAGGGCCGTCAGAGGGGTCCCGGCTGCAGCACAGCCCGCACCAGGACCGATTCACAACTCAGGCCACAAACCACTGGGAAGACGGAACAATACTCAGCATAACCTTTCCCGGAAAACATGAATAATGCTGAGTACATTTTAGAAATATCTCTGTCTTAAATGATTAAGTTTGGTATTTAGACAGGTCAGGAGCAACCATCTAGAAAATTCATTTTTCTAGACCAGCTCCGTCTCAAACCACAGGGAGTCGTTATCATTGATTATGGACACATTTCCATTCATCACATTCTGATGACGAATGAATCCTTCCAAGGGTCAGTTCAGATAGGCACATGTTCAGGTGTTATCGCATTTCACCATCATTTTGAAAAAAAATCAAACATTCCTTGACAGTTGTTTCTTTGTTGTTTGTGTTTGTTTCCTTTTTGTTTTGTTTCATTTTACCGCAAACACATCCTCTGGGATTTTTAGTCATGTTTCTTGTTCCCTGACTTTGAATGGTTATGTTTTTTCTACCCTAAACCAGATTGGGACGCTGGGTTGTCCCCCTTCTCTGTGGTTACTTGCTGAGACCTGGCCACCTCATTTGCTGCTTTTCCTCAGCATCCCTGTCTTTAACGTGGGATGAGAATAGCTTCCCCTTCGAGGGAGGAGGACATCAGTGAAGGGCCATCATATAATGCTGGAATCCTGTCTCTGACAGCGGTACCTGGCACATAGCAGGTGCCCAATAAATATATTCAACTAAGTCCAAACTCTATCTTTCAAAGTTGTACTGGGACTGTACTTATTAAAATTTGCTGATTTGTGTGTTTTGAGTTAGAAATAAAACCAAGACTCGAAATCTCTGGTTAAAATGCTAGCTTCTAAACTCATCCTCCATCCCAGGGCATCTTACTATACCGCAGTGAGATTTTGCGAGGCTCATGAAGTCAGCTGAGCCATGCTTAAGTTGCGGTCTTCATTTTGACTAAAGATAATTTGTTGGAGTTATTACGTGGTTGTTTAACAACTGAATCCTACGACTGAGCATTCTTCCTCTCCTGGGTGGGGGATTTGAACTCTTAATCGAATTGGCTGCGGGTTATTTTGGTCCAAAGTTTAGTGAGCATTGGCTACGAAACTCCAATTCCTGTTTGTCATTTGCTTCAGAAATATTTGATCCCTACTTGTCCTTTTGATATCAGATTCAGTAAACACGCCAAGCAAACAAAACCCCAAAATCCAATAAATTCCTTCAATGCACAGCCATGTTTAAGAAATCCCAGATCCATGCCTTCTGACCCAATGATTGATGATGCTCTCGTCGCCGCCCTGTAATGAGCAAGCTAAACAGGGACCCCGGGGGAGGGGCTGCGGAGAAGCCCACGCCTTGGACATTGCTCCATGGCGGAAGGGGAGCTTCATCCCCAAGTCCTGGGTTTGTCAACGGGCATTTATTTTTTGGAGGAAAGGTCCCCATAAAACATGTGCTCTCTCTCACAACTTGCAGTTTTGCTTCTGCAAATCCAGCCAGCTCTGTGGTCTCCTTGGAAAAGCCAAGAAGGCTCACAGTCTTCTACTTGTCTTTTCTCTCTCGTTGGCCTTTCTTCTAGGGGAGCGATGTGAAGACAAGGCAGGTAAAGGGGAAAGGGTGGGTTAATTACAGAGACCCCAGCTCTTTCTGCAGGGTTCATCTTTTTAGCCCCTCGTGGGACTTCAGCTGGTTCCCGTTTATTTCTCCTGGGTACACTGTTCAGTCCTATGTTGGCCTTTAGTTTGAGCACAAGGAGCACACGAGACATCCCCTGGGGACCCCAGCCAACTTCAGGTTTTTGCGGGCTTCTCTTTTCTGTCTTTTCAAGAGCTATTTCACAACAGACTCACGGGTCTCCAAAGCGTACATTTCCCTACCCTAAAATTTCGCCAAGATTTAGAACACAAGGCAGCCCTGCCGATGAGAGAAATACACCAACGACCTTTATTTATTTATTTTTCACTCCATGATGAAAAAGCCACAGTGCCTTATTTGTTCTCAAGCTTGGCTTTGGGGGGCTGGGTGAAAAAGGTAAAGGGATTAAGGAAATTAAAAAAAAAAAACCTAATAGACAACAGTATGGTGGCTATCAGAGGGAAAGGGGGTTGAGGAGGTAGAATCGGGAAAAAGGGGGTAAATGGTGATGAAAGGAGACCTGACTGATGATAGTGAACACACAATGCAATATACAGATGACGTATTATAGAGTCTTATACCTCCAACTTATGTAATTGTATTAACCAATGACACCCCAATAAATTAAATGAAAGAAATCTGCTCCCTTTGCTGACAAAAAGGACATTTCAGGGATTCCAACTCTCAAGTTACTTACACTTGCAGGAATCCTCATTCCTGTTCATTTCATGCTTTCCGTCTAAAACCATCCCCCCGGGCTTCTGGTAAGCTCTTTGCCCCCCGAAAGTTTGCCAGAATCATCTAGTCATCAGGGCATTGAACAGAAAATGAACATTTTATTCATTTTGGTAATTGATACTATACTGTTCTGTACTTATTTCTAATTAATTTTTCAGCGTACAGATGCCTCAAAACCAGAGAGCAAGTCTGAAACGCTTTCTGTTCTTCACGTGGTAGCTCTTCCTCTCGAAAGCACCCCAAACGTGCCGGAGATGCCCCCTAAATACCTAAGTTGGATTTCTATGGTGAATGTTTTACTAAGTTCTACATATTTTTATAGAAACGTTTAGGTAAAGGGAGGTGGGAAGAAAAATCAGATACTTCTGGAGTAATTAATTTCAGTGAAATGATCGCATGAATCCTTGGTTTAAAGACTTCTCGAATCATTACGATCGAAAATGCCTCCTCTGCTACAAACCTGCATCCAATCGTGAATTCTTCCTGACCTCTCTTAAAACGTATTGAAAGAAGCATTTTTCAATAGGTTAAGACAAGTATGGCCAACTCCAAAATTTTAATCAGGCCAAGAAAAAGGAGAGAAAGAAATGAAGTGTTCTTCGTGATCAATTATAGTGTACATTACACGGGTCTATTTAAAACATGCACACGGACGCAGTGGGAACCGCGTTTTCTGTTACTTGCCCCGAGTTAAGGTCCAAGTAATTGGTCAGTGGGATTAAAAGCGCTGGGATCCAGTGAGTGTTTAATGGCCTCACACCTGCCCTCCCGTAAAGCTGCAGCCCATTCCTGCTCGGTAACCTTTAAAGCCTGTCACCAGCAATTTACTGATGCAGCCAATTAGACACAAAGGAGCTGAGATTTCAGAAGCCCGGGCAGCCAGCCCCAGGAGCTGCGCCCTGCTGAGATGCGCGAGAACATTCCCAGGCCGAGTCTTCCAGGCCGAGTCAGCGGAACTCCTTCCCGTCCCGAAATCAGCCGACACTGTCAGGGAGAAACGCCTGCCAGCTCATCGGGCCATCTCCCCACTTCCCCACTTCTCCCTTTTACCTGGTTCCGTCTACCGAGTGCCATTCCACTGAGGTTCCCATTGGCCACAGTCCATCTGACGATGTCTGTTCTGAAAGACATTTTTGATACAATGTCTATTGCGAAAGTTTGAAAGAAGCACGGTAGATACATTGTCACAGTAGAGTTCAAGAGCTCTACCCATGCACCACGTGATGATGTCTGTTCACGTTTGTATTTTCATTTACATCCGGATCCTGGATCCTTCCATCCTCCTTGCTTTGCCATTGTGTTTGGTCTGTTCGTTAAAACCTTGCCCGCGAAATGTAAGTCCCGAGGAATTTCTAGCAGGTGAGAAACACGGAGCATTAGATCAGTAGATGGAGACCCCTGACTTCTCTGTAGATCTGGTCGCCATGGGAAGGCGTCTCACGGTGAGCTGGGGAGGGACCGCCACGGGAAAGAGCTTCGCTGGTCCATTTGTGAGCAGAGGGAGCTCATGTGCAGCCAGACGAGGCGACTTACTCTTCTGATGAAAGAAGTTGTCTGGAGGAAACTGCCCGCTCGGTATGCTCTGCCTTTGACGTGTTTCATATCAGCTGTCCATCCACCTTTCACTAAATCTGCTACAATAAGAACATTAAACAATAAAGGAATAAAACTCTTGACATGTTGGTCTAGATTCTGGGTCAATCTTGACATAAAACGGCCATTGGTGATTTTTAAGTGGACATTTCCAAGGCTTTTATTTTTGCTTTTAAATCAAATTTTATAACGAATACAGGTAGTAGAGAGGCATGATTTATAGATCTCATTAGATATCACTTCTTCAGCAGTAGGAAGACCAAAACTACAGCAGACAGACTACTGCATCATATCAACTGGCTGGTTTGACTGGTTTAAATTAGTGAGAAATATCGATGTGATCTTTATGCCAGCAGTTACCACGCTTTCGAGACACTTTTAAAATGTGATGATTTGAACGTTGGTTTATTATTGTGCTCATTTGACAGCTTCTGTTTCCTTTTCATTGCTTTAAAGAAATTAAATAATTAGGTTTTCTCTTATATTTAGACATACTTTCTAGTGTGGCCCTGTGGGGTGCCTCTTTTAAGCACATGCCCTAAAAATACGACAAACTTCAAGTGACATCACAGACAGTAAAAGTGGGGTGGACTCCCAACCCCTCCTCATCATTTGCTCATGTTGTGGTACCCACAACCCATCACAACGTAGCTCTCACAACTCCATACGACTAAAAACAAGATATCCCCAAAAGTATTGTTCTATAGAAAAGAGATCAACAGAAAGAGATTTCTTTCCGCTGTAAATTAATTTTTTTTTTCCCCGGTTGTTTTTGTTTGCTTTAAAAAAAAAAAAAATGAAAATTCAGTATTGGTTGCAGTTAAGCTGACTTCAGGATTATATGCCCCAGAAGAATTTTGAAGATTAACATTTAAAAAAAAAAAAGCTCTCTTACACCCTTTCAGAATTGCCTGGGAAAGGGAAATAAACGCAGGTGAGTGCCGATCCGATTTCACCGCCCCGCCGAGAATTACCGGAAATCATGCTGGGCGGAAAACAGTTTTCCATGACGAGCATTTTGAGCATCCGCGTGCATACGCAAGCAACAGGCCCAATCAAGGTGTGCTCAAAGCACCTTGGGGAAGAGAGTAAGGGAGAGAACCTGCCCTTGGTTTAGCACCAGCAGCACCAGGGCCCACCTCACGCCACGTGGGCTTCTACCCTAAAATCACCGCTCACCCCCTGCAGAATCTTAAAACTGAGTAACAGCAACTTTGAAGACAACAGAAGGCCTGGATTCCAAAATTAGCTTGCGACTGACAAGCTGGGTCTCCTGGGATGACATAATGGTCTAAGCCTCAGTCGGTCCACCTGTGAAATGGGAGTGATACAGTGGCTGCCCCCACAGAGTGGTTTTCAGGATCGAGTCAGATAATTCATGAGCCCCTTTGGCCGAGTGCCTGGCACAGGATGTGAACTCCACAACTGCTGTTCACTGAGTCCCCGTCGGCGGGACCCGAGCCGCCCGGGCCAGCAAACAGGACGGGCCGCGCCCGGGAAGCCGCGGGGCGTTGTCTGCAGAGCCTTCGGGCAGAGCGTCGGTGGATGGTTCGCTCTGGGCAGGGGGAAGATGCTGAACAGAAGTGCGGGGCGCTGTCGAGAGAGGAGGTGATTTGCAGGAAACGTAAACAGAGGCCGGGAGGAAGTGAGGCAGAGGGCAGTGCTTTGCAATGAGAAAGTTTGAGGTGCACTTGCCAGGTCGGCCCTCGACTAGCTCGGCCCCTGGGCGTATCATCTCCACGCGAGTTCCTCCTTCAGCAGTGGAATTACAACTTACTTCGTCCTGATGTTCCTATGAAATAGCACAAAACGTGCGTGAGTGTATCACCTGCAGGTGCTCTACAAAGAGCAGCTGTTGCTGTGAGGGTGCTACTCAGCCAGGAGGCACCGGATGAGGGGCAAGAAGGGCCGGAGGGGGCAGGGCGACAGGGATACACCGTGTGTGTGAGCAGCGCAGCCAGGCGAGGTGGAGGGGTTATTGAAAACTGGGGAGAAAACATCTGAAACCCCGGGTGGGAAACAAAACTGATTTGAATGCTCTGAATGTCACACAGTGTCTTGAAAATGATAGCTTTATGAAACACACCAGCCGCTCGAGATCGTGGCAGAGTGGCTTGCTGCTCGCCACACGCAATTCTCCTTCCTCCCGGCACCTGCCCAGCCGCGGCTGGGGACAGGTGTGGCCCTGGAGGAGGAGTACTCCTCGAGCAGAAGGGATGCGGAACATTCCAGGTCTGGCCGTAACACCGCCCGAGCGCTCCTCCACCTCTCTTCCGACCTGGGGGTCCCCTGGTCCCTCCTGGTAAGGACCGCGTGGCCGCCACCAGCCTTGGCCCCTGCGTGACCCTGCGGAGCGGCCTCCTCCCAATCCTCCCCTCTACCGGTACCAACTGGACCTTATGTGAGAAATAAATGTGGGTTGGGTTAAACCCCCGCAATGGAGAGATTATAATAATTTAACAGGCCTCCAAGGTGCGCCCAGACTTTTTTACTAGCCTTTATTTCTCCCCTAAAATTCAGTATGTGATCCAGCCTTACCCCAAAGGAATACTTTTAATTTGGCTCTACTTTTTCTTAAAATGTAAACAAGGCAAATTATTCCTGGCATTTAATTAATTTTTGTTTATGGAGGTAACTTTATCTTCAAGGAAATTCTGAGAACATGAATCCCGAAGTGACTGTATGGGGGTGCATAACTTTCGGGACATTAAGGGACCCCCTCAGGGAGAAGTGAGACAATATGCTGAATGTATGTCCATCCCAACACGCACAGCCCAACTCAGAACTCAACGCAGGGGGCGTAAACGAACCGATGCACACAATTATGAGTCAGTATTCTACTTTGACAGCATTATCAAATATATTCGTAGGGTGTATAATAAATAATTTTATTATTTTTGTCTCATCATGGAACCAATGCACCTTTTAAAAACACTCAGAGATTATACAAAGTTAAAAAAGAAAGTCGAGATTTCTCTAATCTCATCACCCAGAAAGCAACACCACTGATTACCCTCAACCCTCATCGACCTCAGACAGCCCATCACTGCACTCTGCCAGAGGTCAGAGAAAAGTACACTTCCTGGTGTTAGCCCGTATTTCTTTTCTTTCTTTTTTAAAAATATTTTTCTTCATTGATGTTAGAGAGAGAGGAAGGGGAAGGGAGAGAGATAGAAATATTGATGAGAGAGAACATCGACTAGCTGCCTTCTGCATGCCCCCCCCCCGCCCCCACTGGGGATCGGGCCCACAACCTGGGCATGTGCCCTGACCAGGAATCGAACCGACAACCTCTTGAGGCATGGGTCAGTGCTCAACCACTGAGCCACACCAGCTGGGCTGGTCTGTATTTGTCTGATTGTAAGTATCAGCTATGAATATTTCCTTTGACTTATTGATATCTTTGCACACTTTTTTTCTTTTAAAATGTTCAAAAGAAAACTGGTTTTTAAAGTTCTCGATAGAATAACAATTTAAAATTTCTAAGTAGAAAATACATTTGAAATAGACTTAGATCATCTTCCTGGAAAAAGTGTTTTTGAGCTTGGGAGAATATTGACGGTTTTAGTTTGCGTGAGGACCTCCCGCTGCAGGGACCTGGGCTCCAGTAACACATCCCCCCCTTAGCATACACGATCCCACTTACTTTTGGATATAAGACTGTTCCCAGTTGGCAAGAAACAAGACCATAGGCTCAAGCTTTTGTTAACTGACCAATGCTATGGATACTAGATGCAGTTTATTTTATTTTTTTCTTTATTGATTTTTGGAGAGAGAGGAAGGGAGAGGGAGAGAGATAGAAACATCGATGAGAGAAAACATTGATTGGTCACCTCCTGCATGTCCCCAGCTGGGGATCGGGTCCACAACCTGGCATGTGCCCTGACCAGGAATCGAACCAGGGACCTCTCGGTGCATGAGTCAACGCTCAACCACTGAACAACACCAGCCGGGCAGATGCAGTTTATTTTTATTCTTAATACTTTTAAATGACATTCAAAAACTTTTAAGTAATCTGGTGATTTCTTTAAAAACTGTCCTTCTAGCTCACTTGAAGACTTTCTGGTTTGGAACACAAGACAGAACAAAAATCAAGATAATCACTACTTTTTTTTCTATACTTTAAAAGTCTCAAATGGCTTACAGTCCTGTTATCACAGTTGATTTAATATCAGTCTTATAATAATGACAGCATATATACCATTGCTTTTTGTTGTTGCTGTTAATCCTCACCTGAGAATATTTTTTGATTGATTTATTTAGAGTGAGAGGAAGGGAGGGAGGGAGAGAAAGAAAGAGAGAGAGAGAGAAAGAGAGAGAGACATCGATGTGAGAGAGACACATCGATCAGCCGCCTCCCCCATGATCCCATCCGGGGCCAGGGATCGAACTTACAATCCAGGTGTGTGTCCTTGACTGGGAATCGAACCCACGACCCCTCAGTTCACAGGCCAACGCTCCAACCACTGAGCCAAACTGGCCAGGTCTCATGACTGTTTTATAGGTGGGAAAGATGAAAAGTTTAAGACATTTTTAGAATCACAGTAAATAATAATATTAAGTAATGATATTTAAGATTCTGCATACCCTTCTCATGTAATAAATTTGGTTTAGCATGCTTTATTTCATTGAATCTTAACGACTGTTACTTTACGGATGAGAGAAATAAAGCTCAGAAAGGTAAGGCGCCCCCTACAGTCACAGGCAAGGAGATGGCGGAGGCACGACGTCAGCCTCGGCCGATCCCGGAACCCGGCCTCTTACGCAGCCCTGATGATCTCCACGGAACCAGCAGCAGCTCAGTGTTAGCAGCAGAACTGAGGGCTGGGACCAGCTCCGAGCAGGGAACTCTGCCCTCGGCCCGGCCCGGCGACAGCATCTGAAGAGGGCGTCTGGGCGTCCACGGCGAGGCGGGGCTGCAGCGGGGGGCCTGAAAGAGAGGCCGCTGCTGGGCAGACTGTCCCACGCATGAGCCACTGTGACCTTCCCTCCGATCTGCACCTCTGGAGTTATCGGAACTCAATATCTACGTTGCTGACTTTGAAGCCCTCCGACAATAACAAACCAAGACACAACCTGTACACCTTGAAATGCTCCAGCACCCACTGCCCGGGTTATATAAGGGAATCTCCAGACATCGTAGAGGAGGATCTTAGCATGAAGGCTGGGGGGAATCTGCTCTGCAGGTCAGCTGGAGGTGACAGCGGCCTGACCTCCTGAACTCTGGGGCCTGAAGCACCCATCGGGGGTGTACGGACAGACGCAGACCTCACAGACGGACGTGGCAGGAGCCGCATGAGTCGGGGAGCCCGCTCCCGCTCCAGCCGTGAAGGAGCCCCTGTCTTCCACTCCCGAGTCGACGCTGGAGGTGGTGTTTCTCCTCCTCCTCCTCCTTCTTTCCGGAGAGGACGACACATCACTTGATAGCTCCTCCTCTGGACTCGCCTCTGACTGAGACGTACCCTGGACACCACGGCCAAGCCCTTCCCAGAGGCAGTGAACCGCCCGAACAGGCTCCCGTAGTCCCTGATTTTATTTAAAACCGGAGCTGGAAGGCAACGTAAGTAACTGAAATCCAACATCCCTTTTTTCTAAACAGACGAGGAAAGCACCGTCCACAGAGATCTGACAACTTACAAAACTCACACAGCTCGTCGCCGTGAGACTGGGATCCAGCTCCGACCTTAACCTGCCTGCGCTTGCCCCGCTCGGGCTGGCCAGCTCCCGGCCAGAGTCCCCGCCACGCCTGGAACGAAGCGACGGGACAGGTCGGCGGCACAGGTCGGCGCGTCAGGTCTTCTGAGACCCCGCTGGACAGAGCAGGCCTGAGCCGCCGGGTGTCAGGTCCAGGGGCCCACAGCTCCACACGGTCTCACTTCAGTCACCGGCTGCAGCCGCAGAGACTGGATCGATGCACCAGCTCGAGAACAAACAAGTCGTGCCTGGCGTGGGGGCGAGGGTCCGGGAGCTCAAGCTCACCTCTGTGAAAAGAACACAAGCCAGCTCAGGCTGGACACCGGCCACAGGGCGGGATCCACAGGGGGCACCCCAGAGCATCTGAGGTCTTGCACCCAGAAGAACATAACCCAGCATGGGGTTAGGGAGCAATTTCTGACATCTTTCCCAAAAACAAAATTAAGAGCAATTGGAAACCGGATAAAAGAAGGGTTCATGCTTTTGTTGTTGGTATTTCTCTCTCTCTCTCTCTCTCTCTCTCTCTCTCTCTCTCTAAGGGGTCAAAAGCCGAGAATCTGACTCTTAGAAAAGTCAGCCCAAAGAGGGAAGGCTCCTTGGAGGACGCGACGTTGGCCCAGCGTGGCTCAGAACCCGAGATTCCGCACCACACTGCCTTCCTCCTCGTTCCAACAGCCTCTGTCGCTCGCGGCAGATTTAATGGTGTGATTTACAGCACGGAGAGACCTTTGTCAGGCCAGCAAAATGACAAACAGTAAATATATGGAGCGGCGTGTTAACAGCCCGCCACACAATACCTTGTCAGTTACAGCTTGATAGTGATACATTTTAATTTTGTCTTTCATAAAAATCTTGGCATGTCTGCCTCATTTGAACACAGGCTTCCAAGTCAAGTGTGTCATCCAAGCATGCAGTTTATCACCCTCTATATTTTCTGTCCTTTTCATTTAATGTCATTCCTATGGCAACAGACATCGCCCTGGAAATCATTTTCCAAACAGCTTATTTGTTGAAAGGGAATGGGTGAGGCTAAAATATGTGTTTGGCTGGGAAGAATGGCAGAGTGTGGATATGGCTTCGTTTCATTAATCATATTCTTTGAGGACTTTGTGTAATCGGATACTGGAGGAGGCGTGTTGTGGGGTGGGATGTGACATCCACACCCCGCCCCCCGGGCATTTTACGGGTTTGCATTTCATAAGAATAAAGATCGGAGACACGAACTTGCAGCCCACTTTGTGGAAGGGGAAAGCACCCTGTTCCCAATATAGCCCGTCGGCCGCATTGTAGCTCTGATGTTCGTGCTGAGCTGTGGCTACTCTGAGGCTGATCGTATAAACCCTGATGTATCCCCCCGTCATTTATTCAACACGTTTTCAGTTGGCACCTCCTAGGCCATGGGCGTCATGCTGAGAAAACAGGGGTGCATGAAGTAAGCCCAGCCTCTGCTCCGCTGGAGGGTGCTGGGCCAGGGCTTAGACTCTGGTGGGCCTTGAACAAGGAAACAGCACGTTGTCCAAAGAGAGTTCTCTAGGACCAGGGTCTGAGAGGGCATGTTTGGAAGCATTTATTGCAGCCTCAATAGACAGCTCTTGAGGGGACTTTCTCGGAGGTGTGGGCGGCGGAGGAGGGCAGGGCATGAAGCTGAGCAAAGCTGAGTCCAGTGTCAGCCTAGTGCCAGAGGAGCTCCGGAGGGTGGATGGCCCCTGGAGTGGACCCCCTTGAGGCCCTGCGGCGGGGCTGGGCTGTTGAACCAGTCACAGTTGCCAGCTGCCTTGCGGGGTGTCCTCCCATCGTAGCCTCCTCAGCCTCCCAGGGTTAGGTGGCCCCTGTTGGCGAAGAGCGGTTCTTGGGAGAAGATGCCACTAGGGGCTGTTAGCAGCCAAGTCTTACAGAGGCTGGGGAGTAGGCACCCCGGCCTGGCAAGGGGATCTGCTCAGGGCCAGAGCTCCTAGCACCCGCATAAACACGCTCACGCTGGTAGCAGGGCTGTGACTAAAACGCGAGAGGGAAGCCAGCCAGTGGTAGAAGGACAGGCTGTGAAATGCGTCCTGAGGAGAGGACCTCTGAGCTGACACCTGATGACAAGCAGGAGCCCGCAGCGTGAAGATCTGGGTCACCGTCTTTCTAGGTACAGGAACAGCAAGGACAAATAACCCGTGGGTGTTTTAAGGTGACAAGTGTCAGGTATCTGAGGAACCGAAAGCAAGTCCAGGCGTTTGAAGTACCATCAGCAAAGGATGGGGTGATGGAGGATAAAGTCAAAGACACAGGCAGGGGTCTGATGTGCAGGGCGTGGCAGGCCGTGGAAAGGGCTTTGGGTTTCATTCTAAGGTCCACGGAGAGCCCACTGCACTGTTAGGCCACCAGCATCAGGTGTTCCCATCAGGGGCACCCAGTCAGCCCCTCCTAGCCCTGTGTCGGATGCTCTGAGGTCCCAGAGGCCTGGGGACATATTGTACACACAGATGCTGCCTGGTTCACGGAGCACACAGGTCTCACTGGTGGAATGGTTCCCAGAGGAGGCAGGACTCACCTGAATACGGGCTCAGCTGCAGATTCGGGCAGTGCCCGCCGTAAGCCCACCTGGTGGTCAGTTCACACTGCCGCTCCTCACCTGTGTCGTGGACAAGCTGGTGGAATCCGCAGTCTTTTCACCGGGTATTGTCCCTGCGCCTGGTATCTCGGGAACACATTGTGCCTGAATTAGAACCCAGTGCTCTTTCTCACGGGGCAGCGTTGTACTGGTGGAGAGCCCTGTACCCAAACCGTGACCTGTGGGCCACCACCGTGGGCACTCCACAGAGAACACAGAGCCACAGCGCCCCCCCCCCCCGCCCTCCGGATCCGGGGTCTGCGTTTGAACAAGGCCCCAGCCGATCTGGATCCACGTGGAAGCTTCATCGACTCCGCTGCACGATGTTGTTTCTGCAGAAAACATGTCCCGAAGTCCAGTGACTCACCTATTAACTAACGTTTGCAACATGCAACGGGTGTGTGACCTGGCCTCTGCTTTCTGAGAAAGTGTTGGCCTTGATGGCATAATTAAAGAAGACAAAAGCAAGGAACAGTCTTTTCCATGACCAGGTCACACGTGGGCAGCAGGAGCCGCTCAGAATTCCAGCGCAGTGGACCAGAGACCCGCGGGCCAAGGGATCTGGAGAAGGAGGGGTGAGACGTGGACATATCTGACGGATGGTTTCACAGAAAAGGAGAGGTCAGCATTAGTCAGCATGTGTCCTAACATTCCACCTGTGGGAGGCAAGACTTCCAGAATGGTGAAAATCCAAAAATCCGCTCCTCCCCAAAAGCCGGGAGAACTCAGGCAAAATCACCCAAATCAGCTTTTTCAGAATTATGGGAATTCACCACAGGCTTGCAACAACCCAAGGAGTATTTATTCAAGAAAAGATTGGTTCTGCCAGATAACAATAGCTATCACCGAAAGAAGATTCTGTGGTCAGAGGAGAACATGGCGCGTGATGAGGTTGAGCGAGTGTTTCTTCTCCCGGCCTTTCTGAGCCCCCGCGTGCTAACGGTGCGCCGCATGGTACGCACTTTCCCCAGCCGAACTGGCCACAGATCCCTCTGACTGGGAGCTGCTCTGTGGATCCAAACCCTTGAAATACACTCTGGGAAACCCGAGGTGAGACTTTGAGGTGAGACCTGAGAGAAGAATGAGGTTTAGATGCTGGAGAACAGAGTGGCCATGAGAGACCTACACAGGAGACTCCCCTGGGGGACACCGTTCCACCACAGCACACATGTTCTCAGTGGGAGGTGGAGGTCGCCGGGGTGGGCGGGAACCCTGGCTGATACTATGTAGCGGGTGGGCGGGAACCCTGGCTGATACTATGTAGCAGGAGTGGGGACCAGAGAGGGTGAGGCTGCTACCACAGAGCCTCCGCCTGGTCACAGCCCCATCTGCCCCAGGGGCAGTCACACCTGCCGCTGTGAGATGTGCAGCCTCAGGCATTTCAGGGACCCCCTCAAACGCATGCTCTTCATCTCTAAAACGGGGGTGATAATGCCCTCATCTCTGTTTTTACATCTGACAACGATGCTAGATATTAACAATCACCAATAATCTTAGACATTAAGAATAATTATAGTAATGTTCAAGGTTGTGTAGACAGAGACCAAAAAAAACAAAAAAGAAAGAAAGAAAGGGAGCGGGGGAGCCCGGCCAGTGTGGCTCAGTGGTTGAGCTTCGACCCTGCACCAAGAAGTCGCAGGTTTGATGCCTGGTCACGACACAGGCCCAGGTTGTGGGCGGGCATGCAGGAGGCAGCCAGTCGATGTTCCCTCTCATCGATGTTTCTATCTCTCTCTCCATCTCCCTTCCTCTTTCTCTAAAATCAATAAATGGGAAAAAAAATGTTTTTAAAGAAAGAAAATGGCGAACGAGAGAAAGGGACAAAAGAAAGAAACTATTAGAGAGAGGGGATGGGAAGTAGGAACAAAGAAAACCTAATCTCACGCTGGGTGATTTTTAAGTCTCTCTGCCGAAAGCTATCCACAGCCTGAAGCAGCCTGGGACCCCTGCCCTGGAGGGAGGTGCCGGCCAGGACCACTGCCCCTGGAGGAGAGGTGCCGGCCAGGACCAGTGCCCCTGGAGGGAGGTGCCGGCCAGGACACTGCCCCTGGAGGAGACGTGCCGGCCAGGACTCTGCCCCTGGAGGAGAGGTGCCGGCCAGGACCCTTCCCCTGGAGGAGAGGTGCCGGCCAGGACCACTGCCCCTGGAGGAGACATGCCGGTCAGGACTACTGCCCCTGGAGGAGAGGTGCCGGCCAGGACCAGTGCCCCTGGAGGGAGGTGCCGGCCAGGACACTGCCCCTGGAGGAGACGTGCCGGCCAGGACCACTGCCCCTGGAGGAGAGGTGCCGGCCAGGACCCTGCCCCTGGAGGAGAGGTGCCGGCCAGGACTCTGCCCTGGAGGAGACGTGCCGGCCAGGACCCTGCCCCTGGAGGAGACGTGCCGGCCAGGACCCTGCCCCTGGAGGAGAGGTGCCGGCCAGGACCCTGCCCCTGGAGGAGATGTGCCGGCCAGGACCCTGCCCCTGGAGGAGAGGTGCCGGCCAGGACCACTGCCCCTGGAGGAGACGTGCCGGCCAGGACTCTGCCCCTGGAGGAGAGGTGCCGGCCAGGACCCTGCCCCTGGAGGAGAGGTGCCGGCCAGGACTCTGCCCTGGAGGAGACGTGCCGGCCAGGACCCTGCCCCTGGAGGAGACGTGCCGGCCAGGACCCTGCCCCTGGAGGAGAGGTGCCGGCCAGGACCACTGCCCCTGGAGGAGACATGCCGGTCAGGACTACTGCCCCTGGTGGAGACGTGCCGGCCAGGACCACTGCTCCTGGAGGAGAGGTGCCGGCCAGGACCCTGCCCCTGGAGGAGACGTGCCGGCCAGGATCCTGCCGTAATAGAGCAGTACCGGCCGAGTGAGCTCAAGCCAGGGATCTCGCCAGGGATCAGATATGCAGGCTCAGCGGTTAGAGCACCTGTAACTCCCGGGAAAGCAGTCCCCAAGTGAATCTTCTCAATTCCCCTACCTTAGTCAAGTGCCAACAGCTCCCTGGATTCTTGGTCACCAGGGGCTCAGCCTCCCAGGGTGGCCTAGCTGCTCTGATTCGGGTGAGCGGGGAGCTGCAGAAGGTATTGGGGGAGGGACTGGAGGACACCAGCCAAGGCGGGGGCAGAGGGGCCCGCACTAGGACGTTAACATCAAGTTTCCATTTCGGCCCAGCACCTGATGAAAAGAACTTGCTCATTACAGCAGCTTTCCAAGTCCTCTGACGTGCGGCCGGCGCTGCTCGCGCTCCTGGGCACGAAGGGTCTACGCAAGGGAGGAAAACGATCAAAGGGAGTTTCTGTCTTACAAGGGAAGTGGATCTGTGCTGAGAGTTCAGAAGACAGGTTTGGGGGATTCCTCGTTGTTGATTCCTTGCCATCATCCTACCCTCTGTGGCCTTATTGAAAATTCCTCCCCTCCCACCCCCGGGGCTCCCCACGCCCACATCAGGGCGGGGCCGCTTTCTACTAAGAAAATAGAGGTTGCAATGTTTGGCATATTAATTCAGAGCATATGGTTGAAAATATTGTTTGCTATGGCTCGTGGGCTTATGATATTTAATTTAAAATAGATTTTCCTAAATAAAAAAGAGACTTTATACAGATGGCCATTAAAAGCAAACCGTTTTTGCTGTGCAGCATTGTTAAAATAGAATGTTTTTAAAGTGTTTTATAGCACCTTGGCCCTTCGGCACAAACAGAGTTTCCGAAACGATGGAGGCTTGGCTCCAGGACAAGATGGTCCTGATGTGACCGTCACTAGCCCTGTCCCATGGGCCACTTCTACCACCACAAGCCCAATTTTCTTTTGCATAGAAACATCCCAGCTCGAATTCTCAAGTTTTATTCGGATCCGAGCCAACGGGACTGGAGCTCCGGCGGCTGCCGTGATGGCAGCAAACGCTTCACGAGGTCACTGTTCCCTCAACATGGGCAGACTGTCCCCCAGCGAGCATCCAGCCGCAGAGGCCGCCGTCCTGTCCTCCGTGTGTGTGCCAGTGGGGTGTCCTGGGCTTGTCCTCCGCCCTCTCTCTCTCCCGAGCTCTCTCGTCTTCTTCCAAAGGCCCGGAGGTTAAACAAAACACAAAACTCTGAGCACGTGGGGAGCAGTGTGCCTCCCTCTGCCATGGAGGGTGCTCAGCATGTTTCCAAACAGAAATAACTTCTGATCGAGCTCACTGAGGACCACGGTGAATTCTGTCGATCCAGCTGCTGCTTCGGCCCATTCATTTTCCACTCGGGAAGCCGGCTGCAGACTGGGGTCCCTAAGCCCATCCCCGGGGAAAACGCTCGGGAAGGATGCGGAGACGGGGAGCCCTGGCCTCCGTCCACCTCCCCCCGAAATCAGCCGGAGACGGGGCTCCTCGCCGCGTGACCGGAGGCAGGACGTACCTCCAGGTCAGACCCGCGCGGTTTGTTTTTACGACGCGACGTCGGCCGCTAAAGACTTTGATGGAGAAACGGATGCTGGCGAAATGGTTCTGTGTGCGTTCGGGTAGAAGGGACGCTGACAGCAGCGTCCAGATGGTCAGGACGCCTCTCTCCTGAGTGGCCGAAGAGAAACGGCCGCTTCCTGCCGGAGGCCCGGAGAAATGTCGAGAAACAAAAACACTCGCTCCCCACGCGCTCCCGTCTGTCAGTGGGCGCAGCGACCACGGCGCGGTTTGTTTTTCTAGCTCAGTAACCTTTAACAGCGCTTGATCAGCTGGGCTTTGAAGAGCGGGGCCGAAGGGGTGGCGACTACACCGAGCACCGGGCTCCTGGGGAAACACCCGGTGGCTTTCTGTGCCTTTGTTCAACGGGATACACACAGGGCTTAGGTGAACACAGGAGCGATCGGCGATCCCAGGGGTAACTTCAGAGGGGAGGCTGTTCCCTTTGTCCTGGGAGGGGGGTAGGGTTTGCAGGAGCTGGAGACTGCAAGCCTGCATTTGGGGAGTTTTGGGGACAATTCTTTACCTGGTCTGCACCTGGATATCGGTTACTTCCGTCAGTACAGACCTGTCAGGGCTTGAATATGTACCTGGCAGGATTAACAAACAAGAAGGCACCTTTGCTGAAGCCTTTGCCATCCAACCCCGGATAATTCTTCAGAGGGGTTACCAGTGAGCACCCACCGCCTTGGTTCGCGGGTGGTAGACACTGATGGGGAAGCTCCTGTCTCGGGGGCTCTCTGCAAGCACTCCATGCTCAGTATAGACAAATGAGAAACGACAGATCATGGAAACAGGACAATCAGAGGCCTCTATAACCCCAGCATCTGCAATTAGTACTAGGAACTGTGGATATAACATTTCAACCTTGAAAAACAAATATACAACGTCTAACACAAATCAGGGCAGAGATGCATACTAGTCTGCAGTCTACTTTCGAGACTTCACTGGGCCGATTTAAAATGGATAAATTTGCATCTACATCATTGCTTTTATATTCAACTTCTGTTTTTATATTCTTCTGTTGCGGTCGATCTTCAATATTATTCTATACATCATTTCGAAGGCAGCCCAGTATAGTATGCCGTGGGTGTGCAAATGCCTGTGTAATCAAATTCTTTGTTTTCAGACACTGGGACTTCTTCCGGCTTTTTCTGTGCTCTGACTGCTTCGGTGAACCACCCTGCAGGTGAGCATTTCATCCGAGTGCTGCTGTTGTTGTTATTTGAACAAAGTAACCTGGTGATGCTTTAGGAAGTTTTCCAGGCACGAAAAGCAAGGCATGAAGCTGGCTGGCAGATGCTCGATGCTTCTGGATATGTCTAAATAGAAGAGGTGACTTGAGTGTCCTAATAGGTGCGACTGAAATCGTTTGTAAAATAGGGACTGTTGAGGGAAGTTTCGCGAAAATGCCAGGCATTTAGCCAAGGTGCGCAGGGCCGCCGCCGGCCTGTTAGAGGCCCGCACCTCTAATTCCCAGGCAAGCTGTTCCCGGAGCCTCTGTTTGTGTAGCACATAAATGCATGTGGCATCTTCCTGGGTCACTTGGACCAAGAACTATAATTCTTGCAGCTCAGCAGGCTGTTTTCGAGCTCACCAAAAACCTGGTTCAAATGGTGCTATAGAACTGGGGGTGGGAGGAGATGTCAAAATGATAGGGGCGAAGGGCAAATGCTAGGATAGATCAGATCTAAAACTGTCCTCAGTGGACTCAAAATATATGGCTGGATAAAAATAGTCTTAAACCCTGCTTTCAAGGGGAGTGTCCGTAACTACGGGGACAGCAGTTAAGCAGGTCGGCACACAGCCTGGGTAAGGGGAGCAAACACGAGGCGCGGCTGTCACCACCCCCCCCCAGGACCGTGCACACTGGCCGTGGTGAGCCGTGAATGCCTCCTGCCCCGACCACGCAGCCTCAGAGCCCTGCTCCGGGTCTCCAGGAGCCATGGCCTGGACTCGGTGCTGGCAGGGATGCTAGGCCAGTGAGGGGTGTGTGGGAAGAAGGGGAAGGCTCAGCTTGTCAGGAACGCGAAAGACTGGCCCTGGACTGACGGAACTAAGGGGCAGGAGGAGCGTCCTGCCGGGAAAGCTGAGCCTCTGTCCCCAGGAGGCCTGTCCTTCGTGCAGCTTGCAATTAGAAGCTGCAGACTTCCATGAACTGTTCGATCACAGCCTCCCCACCAGAGCTGGGGGCCCCTTCGACGGCCCCTATTGAGCCGACGGCAAGCCCTTGTGTAGTCAGCCGCTCTGGAGCACCTTCTGTCTCCACTGCTTCCCCAAGGAAGGGCACCCCGAGATCGGGGCTCGTGTGCAGCTAATTATCGCGGGGCCTGCGTTCGGGGACTCCCGCAAGGGCGGGAAAGGACAAGCGAAGAGAAGGAAAGCTGGTACAAGACTCATCGAAATGGTCATCTTAGTGGGCTTGATGCCCCTGGGAGCCTGTGAGGAGCTTCTAGAATGTTCCTCAGGCTTATCTGCTGAGGGATGAGGAGGGGAACGTTTGTCCTGCCTCCCAACCCCTATAGGTCAAAGACTGCCCCGAGGACTAAGTCTTCTGGACACGCGTGGGAGCCAGCTGGGTTCCTGCTGGCAGCGGGACGCAGACAGAGACACGCGCGTCTGTGCCCAGGGGCTGAGACCTCACCACTGAGCCGGTGGCCAGAGCGCTGGCTGCAGTAGCAGGAGTCCTGCAGGATGAGAGGCCATGCCCCAGAGGTGGGCACCTCTGCACCAGCCCAGGGCCAGTCCTCTGTCCCCTGTCCCCGGTCCTGGCTGGTTGCTCCAAGGAAAGTGAGTGCCAGGCTGCTTCCTCCTCGGAGACGCTGAGACCCCAGCTTCGGGGAATCACCCTCCACACGGCCTCCGGGCTGTGGCCGTCACGGTCTCTTCTGCAGAGGAGGAGAGAGGTGAAGGGGCAACGGGTGTGCCGAGAGCCGGGCACTCGAGGTCCGAGCCGGGAGCTGCCTCGGAGGAGGAACATCAGGGTGCTGCCGCCCCGGGCATCGGTCCCCACAGACAGAGCCTCGCTCGGGAGGAGCCCGGGGCTCCCGTCTGCACACTGGGAGCCCGCGGACGAAGGTGGGCACACGCGGTTTCTCCGCTCCACCCACTGCTGTAGAATTTCAAAAGCTGTTGCCGATTTTAACTTTTGGATAATCTCACATAAAGCCACATCACGCTTTTTCCTTTCAAAATAAAAACGAGCCATGCCCAGCCGGTGTGGCTCAGTGGTTGAGCGTCAACCCACACACCAGAGGGTCGCCGGTTCGATTCCCGGTCAGGGCACATGCCCAAGTTGTGGGCCAATCCCCAGTGGGGGGGCGTGCAGGAGGCGGCCAATCGATGTTCTCTCTCATCCATGTTTCCCTCTCTCTCTCTCTCTCTCCCTCTCTCTCTAAAGATCAATAAAGAAAAAAAATTTTTTAAAGAAAGAAGCCAGGATTGGTGGCTACATACTGGAGCTGTGTAGTAACCACCTTCTTCAGGGGGGCACACACCCTCCTGCTTGCTGAAGGCCCCACCTCTCCACATTGGCCAACGCTGCCACCATCCCCATCACCTCACTGGCCCCTGTGGGTATCAGAGTTCGAGACTTCTGTCCTCACTCCATTTTGTCATTTGCTTTTAATTATTTAAAAGCTCTGTTTCCCAAATCATTAAACAAATAGTGGGAATTTAAGCAATTTCCCAACTTTCTTCTCTTGTTCACCCCACCGAGATTTTAAAATATGAGCTCCTTCCCACAATTTTAAGTTGACATCTAAAATTTTTCAACTTGAGTGTGAGTGGTTAAAAAAATGTCATTTCTGCCCTGGCCAGTTTGGCTCAGCGGTTAGAGCGTCAGCCTGTGGTCCGGAGAGACCCGGGTTCGGTTCCCGCTAAGGGCATGTACCTCGGTTGCAGTTTGTCCCCGGCCCCGGTTGGTCGTAAGGGTGGCAGCCACTCGATGTGTCCCTTCACGTCGATGTTTCTCACTCTCTCTCCCTTCCTCTCTCTCCCTCCCATTCTATCTGTACAAAAAATGGAAAAATATCCTCGGGTGAGGATAAAAAAAATGTCATTTCTGCATATTGTAAATGTTGACAATATAAAACAAAACTTTATATATCCCATTTTCTATCTTTTAACTTATATTTTCATCCCCCTTTCTATTTGCATTTTCCTGTAGGTTTATATCCTAAGGTAATAGAATTTAGTGTTGGAAGGTCTTTTCATTGATTATTCTAGCATAATTCTCTGCCTCAAAAATATGAGTAAAAATTATAATTGTTTTTTTTTTTTTTTTATTCCCATGGTTGTAAAACCTCTAACTGGTCATTTTTTATTGATAATCAGAAATTCTAACACGCGATCAATTGCAATAATACATAATTGATTACAGTAACATAAACATATTAATAATACAACTGATTACAATAACATAAACTATTAATTACTAACATACAATTAATTACAACAACATAAATACTTACAAATGCCACTGAATAATGATTAGACATAAAAGACTCAAGTTTATTTAAAGTGCATCTCTTCGGGGGGGTCAATGGGGCCTTTTCCCCCTTGGATGTCTGTTACTTATCACTAAAATGAGACGGGCTCAATATTCATTCTGTCCCGTTGTGTTGATATAAGTGCTGAGAACCTTCTCCATAAAAATACGTAAATAGAAGTGAAAGGAGTTGATTGTAGCCACATCTGTCAATGATTTGAACTTCTGAGGTATAAGCCAAAATGTCACAAGCTAATCTGCCATCAAAGTATGTTCCAATGCTCTATCAGCTCAGTGTTCGCTGCCTCCGTTCAGCTGAGCACCGGGCGTTGGAGGCCATCTGCCCTGACCACGGACGATTCCCATCCTTGGACGCTTTCCGCTGTGTTCCTTTCCCCGAGGGACCCCGGGGGTTCCCACCCCCGGACAAGGTGCCATCGGATGGACGCCGGGCCAGCTTTCCTGTGGGGAGGAGGGAGAAGGTGGCTGTGGAGGGGCAGGTGCGATGCACGAAGCGTCGAGACCGTGAACCACCTCAGCGTCCTTCTCAGCCTCGACCAGCTGTTCCTCGCCCCTGGACAACTTCCATGGAACTGCAGGTATGGAAACCCCGGATTTGAGCCCCCTGCTCTGTGGCTTTGCACTGAAAGTGGTGAGAATTAATTACTGGGGTTAAAGTACACATGGAAGGTGAGGCTCAGGACTCGCGGAGGGAGCGGTGATGGGGACGAGTGGATGGAGGGAGTCCCAGGTGGTACCTCGGCGAGTTCGGAGGAGAGGCGGGACCACGGACGCCTGACTCACGGTGACGAGTAAACTTTGCTGTATCGATGGCTTGAGAACTAAAACAGGCATCTCTTCTTCGGGCAAAGCCTGCTGTGGTGAGGTCTGACTCTGGGATTCAGGATTTCTCCAAGGCCTGATGCTGCCGTGTCAGCCCATGTCTCCCAAGGTCCTGCACAGGGACACAGGGAAGAGCTGCAGGTGGTCATTTCTCGTCCTGGACATGACTCAGGGCACTTTTGCACACAGTCCATGGACCAAAGCTAGTCACCTGGTCCTAGATCAGTTGCCTATGAGGCTGGAATGCAGGACCAGGTGAGCACGTGGGGAATACCAGCCTGGCCACCTGGTGTGGCATCCGAAACTGGAGGACAGTTCTCATAGAGGAGACGGTATCTGCGTAGATTCATTGCAAACCAGAATCTCGTTTTAAAACAAAATTTTGTTTTGTAGAAGAATAAGCAGGTCAGGCCAGAGGAGAAAAATAAGACCAAAGAGAAGGACTTGCCCTACCAAATATTTAAATGTATTACAAATCTAAATTCACTATAAGGGGCATTTTCCAAAGAATGAAAGGGAGAACCTGGGGTGTAGAGCTTGGTATATATAAACTCTGACTGTAGGATGAGGCAGCCCCCTGGGCACCTGTGCCACACTGTACGTCATCACTAAGAAAACTTGCAGGTGGTTACAGGGGTGAATGGAAAACCAAATGCTCATTTCACAAAATGGCATTGCGGTCACTTAAATAATCACCTACATGTTTCTTTCCTTGAACAAAGGGTGTAGGTGATGATTTAAATTATTTCTAAATGAGCAAGGAATCCCTGAGCATGAAAGCGAGAGAAGAGATCATGAAAGAAAAGATGAATTTATCCGAGCATATTTTTAAACATTTTTCTCAGTAGGCGATACGAGCAGAATTAAACGGGAAATGACTAACTGGAAAGGATGTTTAAATAAAGGTCAAAGGGTCAACAACCTTCATTTAAAGAGCTCTTACAAAATTGTGATGCCACCAACACACCTTTTTTTTTTTTTTTTTTTTAATTTTTTATTTATTTTTTTGTTACAGATGTTTCTCCTTTTTTACCCCATTGGCACCCCCCTCCCCACCCCACCACTGCCCTGTCCCCGGCTTTGTTGACCATGTCCATTGGTCATGCATACATACATATAAGTTCTGTGGTTTAGCTCCTCCCACCCCCCACCCCCTCTTCTGAGGGTTGTCAGTCTGTGCCCTACTTCCATGTTTCTGGGTCTACCGTATTCCTCAGACTGTTATGTTCATTATATTCCGTATATAAGTGAGATCATGTGGTATTTGTCTTTTCCTGCTTGGCTTATTTCGCTTAGGATAATACTCTCCAGGTCCCTCCATGTCGTCTCAAAGGATAAGAGATCTTTCTTTCTTACAGCTGCATAGTACTCCATTGTGTATATGTACCACAGCTTTTTTATCCATTCGTCTACTGATGGACACTTGGGCTGTTTCCTATTTTTAATGGCAAAAGATAAAAAATAATATATAGTACACACTAGACATACAAATAGCTAAGAAAGACAGTAACATGTGACTTGGTAGCTTTGCCCACCAAACTGCCAGGTGTTTTAGGGGCTACCAGTCACCCAGCCGAGCCTGTAATGGAAACGATGCTGGTTACTCCACTGAAGAGATGTGAATTTACAACCTTCTGGGAAGCGATTTGTAATGTGTAATCAACGTGAAACGTGAAAATGCTCATGCCAATCTACCAAAGCTGACAATTACATGTGTAATATTCATTTTTTGATGCAAGACGTGTGTACTTTGCTATATGTAAATTATACCCTCATAAATAATGCATCTGTTTAAAAGAAAAGGGGGAGACCACCAGTGTGGCTCAGTGGGCAGAGCGTGGTCCCAGACTCCAAGAGCTCACTGGTTCGATTCCTGGTCAGGGCACATGCTCAAGTTTCGGGCTTGAACCCCTAGGGATTGTGCAGGAGGCAGCCAATCGATGTTTTTTTCTCTCTCTCTCTCTCCCCCTCCCTTTCTCTCTCTAAAAAATCAACAAAAACATATTTTAAAAAAAAGTAAAAGAAAGATAAAAGTTCATGATATTTACATTCTGCCTAAAATCATAAAAAAAAATATTTATACCCTTTAACCCAACAATTTTGTGGCCATGGATTAGCCTGAAGAAATAATAAAGGCTATAGTTAAAATCTGTGTGTGAAGATGTTCACCACAGTATAACTTACAAGAGTGAAACTTAGTAAAACACCGATATACTGCAGAATAAAAAAGGAATTTTTAAATATGGTCATTTGAAAAATGAAATTCTCAGCATCCATTAAAAATCAAGCTTTTTAGGAATATTTTGTTAAACTGAGATAATTATCTCGATATGATGTTCAATAGTAATCCAGAATTTAAAAAAACCATTAGAGCATATAAGTTAGTTCCATTTTAAATATATCCACTGGAAATATATATGTCTAGAAAAGAAAATAGATTAAAAAAATGAAAGTAAAAGTAGTTATCTCTGAATGATTTTTATTTTCCTTCTCAGCATTATCCAATGTTAAATAGTATTAAATAATCATAATATAATAGTTAATGCTAGTAATATAGGTAGAAAACAATAAGGTTGTAGTTCAAGTGCAGGCACAGGAGTGGGCCACTCTGAGACCATGTCCTCGGGCCTTTTTAAGAGGGTCAGGTTTGCCAAACACGCAGAAGCACTGGGCGCTTCGGTTCTGTCCCGGAGGCAGACCTGTGGCGGGCTCTGGCGGCGAGCTCCGCGGAGGGCGGGCTGCGCTGTAGGCCACGGGCTGAGCCACTGCCCGTCCACCCGGCTGGCAGCGAGGGTCTGGAAGCTGCACGCGCCCTCTGAGCCCTGCAGGTGAAGAGCGGGCAGGAGCGCCGGCTGCACCTTGTTTGTCTCACGGGAGGACGTTGCCGTGCTGCTCAGACAGGGTCACCTGTCATCACGAGCAGTTCACTCCCAAGAACACCCTCTCCTGCCTGTCCTGCAGCCTCCCGACGCCCCGTCTTCCTCTGGCCCGGGTGGCAGGAGGGGGCCGAGAAGGCCACCCCGGCAGCTTCCGGACACTCCTCCTAGGCAGCGGCCTGACTTTGTGTGGCTCCAGCCCTAGGGACTGAAACAGATCGTGCCAGGTCCTCACGGCCTTTCCGTTGCTCCTGGTCAACCCTCTCCGCAGCCTTCCCGGGGCTGTGCAACGTCAGGGGCAGTGCAGGCTCGCGGGCCGCTCTCCCCTGAGACACAGCGCAAGCAAACAGGCTTCGTCTCTGTCCCCTCTCCCACTTGCAGGCGCCTCGGCCGCAGTGAACATTCCGGAGAATTCCATGGAAGCCTCCGGGGCTCTGGCACTGTCCTGCTGCGGACCCTGCTCTGGAGTCTGTCCGGACATTCATCAACTTCTTGCGATATCCAGCCTTCGATGGCTCAGTTTAGTTACTTGCATCTAAATGCCTTTTAATCAGACATAATGAGACTTCAGAGGTGACCTTGATTTGCTCACGGTCTTGTTACTGCCTCCCCAAATATGCGATGTGTGGCTGTTTGTGACAAATGCAGTGGGTTCTGAACATCTTTTGTGTTCTTGCAAGCTGTCAAGGTGAACGAAGAAAGCCATGCCAACCAGTGGTCCCTGTGAGCACCGGCCCACCAGCCAGAGCTCCAACTCAGTGGTGCTCCGACCTCCGTGCTGCCTCGTGTCCAGGTGCTGAGCAGTAACCTGCCTGCTGTCCAAGGTTCTAGTTTTGTTCCCTGGATCTACTGTCTGGGAGAAGTGCCATATTTAGAAATATCTGCCCATGTTGTTTACAAATATTCATTTCACTTCCTTGATCTGTATGGTCATAGCTAGCAGAGTTGACGAAAAAACCCACGGGAAATTTACTCTTATCTAAGACATATCTACCAGTACTTGTCATGAGCTTCTTTGTGAGAATCTACATTAACTGTAAGAGCGAATCTCATAGCACAATTTTCACCCAGGTGTTTTAAAATGAGAACACTCTCTGACATCCATGCAAAGTCCTGCCCTTCTGTCAATGAATAAGTGCAGATTGAATTACACCCAGAGGGTTACAGACACACATATCCAAACACTGACACAGAATCTGAGGTCAAGTACGTGTACAAAGGAACGTTTTTTTTTAAAGTGAGAGGAAGAGAGAGAGAGAGAAACATCGATCAGCTGCCTCCTGCACACTCCCTGATGGGGATCAAGCCTGCAACCTGGGCACGTACCCTGACCAGGAATTGAACAGGGACCTCTCAGTCCATGGGATGATGCTCAATCCACTGATCCACACCATCTGGGCGGTACAAAGGAATTAAAAAAAAAAATAACCCATCTAGAGATTTTAGTAAAATGTGAAATGAACCGTCATCCCAGTTACCAGCTAAAATGACCCAGCCTCAACATCCCCAGTGTCTGACCACATGTAGTTAGTTATATATTCCATACCCAAACACTTCCAGGAACGTGCTGAAGGCACATTTCTCTGGATGGCAGGAATTTGGGTCTCTTCTGTCTGCTACAAAATCATTATAATTTGAGCAAGTCCCTTCCCCTCTCTGAGCCTTAATGTCGTTGTTTTGTTTTGTTCTGTTTTGGTGGTTTTTTTGTAAAAGGATGAATTGGATTGGATGATCCTACAACTTCTTTTTTTTCTTTTTTCTAGCATGAAAATTTTATTGCATAAAAATCCAACTAACTTTGTAACTCACACATTCATTATAGTACTTTGAATATGTCACGAGTGATTTGATTACCTACGTGGAAAATGGAGAAATATAAAATGATACGACTCAGAGCAACACAACAACATAAAACAGGATATGTCCTCTGGAAACAAGTTAAAACAAAAATGTGAAATTATATATGGATGAAATTATAAAACAATCTTTCCAAGTTCTTACTGTAAAAGTCTGCAGACGTCTTTCAAATTCCCTTGCACAGGCAAACGGAGAAGTGTGTGCCCTTCTTCGGTTAAAAGATGCCCAGTCTTGCACCTGTATCCCTGAAAAACAGTATTTGAAATGCCAGTGTTTACTGAACACTTGCTAGTAACCAGGCCCTAGACTGAACAGCTTCTGTATATTATCTCACTTGGTCTTTAAAGTAAGTAAACATTATTATCCCATTTTGCAGATAAGGAAACAGGTCCCAGGAGACCCCATGCTGGTGCCGGATCACAGAAGTGGCAGAGCTTAGATTCCAAACCCAACCTCTTAACTACCGCATCACCCTATGGGCATAAAAACTCACGGTGCAAGCAGGGCTTAAACGCTCAATTGTGGAAAAGAACAAGATCCAAAGAGACTCCATTTCTGTCTAAAATCAGACACCCATTTCAGTAAAGTACCGCATTAGGTTATTTTTTAGAGGGTGTGTTTTGAGTCCCTTGAGCGGATGGCATCTTCTTGATAAAGAGCAGACGAGAGAAAGAATAATCTCTTGCATTTGATCATATGAATCACGTGCGACTTTTTAGGGCCTGCTCAGGGACTGTGGGGTGCCCGCGGATGGTGGGGTGCGCACGAATTGTTGACCTCGAGTTCCGTCAACGCCCCTCGTGTTGAGTGCACGGCAGCACCTGCCCGGAGGTCTCGTTCGTGTGCCGGCGGAGCACCTCCCTCGCAGGCGGTGGCTTCCTCCAAAGCCCTGTAATTAGCACTCGCGTCCCAGGCACGGACGTTATGAGTTCCAAGAGACAAAGATATATTTCATGTTGCTCCCCCTCCGGGTGATTCATCCGTTCCCCTCCTCCCGCCTACAGACGTCTACACTGCAGTGTGAGGAGCGCATCCAGGCCCTGAGTCGGGGGACAGCCAAGTGCCGACTGTGACTCTGCCAGCCGCCCGGTGTCACCCTCTTACCCCTTGGCGGCGGCGGCAGCGATGCCCCTCGCCCTCGGCGCTGGCAGGAAAGGCGCGGGTACCTTCCACAGCTCCGCCCGGCGGACGCCCGGCCGCGTTACCTTTGCGGGCTGTCCCGGGACCGCGTGGAGCGTGTGCTTCTGTGTCCCTGGCAAGCTGGTGAGGCTGTCAGAGCAGCGCTCGCTGTGCCCTGAGGCTCCGCGCTCGACCGGTTCGAATCTCCACACTCCTGGTAACCAGAGGATAGCCAGGTCTGTGCTTGCCGGGCCACGGGACGGTGCAAACAGCGTGTCCACTTAAAACAAAACACACGCGAGAGCGGAAATGGTATTCCACACTGTCTAGGCGCATGCACACTCAAATTTTCATGGCTTCTAATTTTAATATCGCTGTATTATTAATTGTGGCCTTCCTATTAGTTCCTTATATAAAAACAAGGAGTTTCTCAGTCTAATCGCTTTTAAAGAGAACTCGGGAAAAATAAGAGAGAAACCATAAATAAGCGGAAAGTAAAGGAAGCCAAATTATCTCATGTGATGTTTACCCTGAAGTAGATTAATATTTTTCATCAATGTTTAGATTGTTTAAGTTATCTTAATCTAGCATATTATGAATCACTATAAACATTTCGATCTTTAAAAATTATGAAAGACTTTGCCCAGCCGGTGTGGCTCAGTGGTTGAGCATCGACCCTGCACCAAGAGGTCACCAGTTCGATTCCTGGTCAGGGCACATGCCCAGGATGCGGGCCCAATCCCCAGGGGGGGGGCGTGCAGGAGGCGGGCAGTTGATGTTCTCTCTCATCGATGTTTCTATCTCTCTCTCCCTCTTTCTTCCTTTCTCTCTAAAATCAATAAAGGAAAAAGAAGACAAAAAATTAATTAAATAAATAAAAATTATGAAAGACTTAAAGAGCTCATGAATGGAGTTAGAAATATCAGCTATTATGCTACTGGTCAAGTTTGGTCTGTATTTGGGGGGCCTCTTCAGGCCAAGAATAGCAATCAGGGAGAATCTGGCCATAATCCATGCAGGTACACTAATCTGAAGTATCTCCAGCAGTCTCCAGATAATCAGTTTAGAAACTTCCTCATCAATATTTTCTTGATTTGTTCGGCTTAATGTCTTCATCATGGTTTTCTTTATTTGACCAAGTGAATATGTTTGGTATCCAAATATTCACTAATGATTTGGTTAAAAGAGCTATCAGCATTTTTTTTTAATGTATTAACATTGCCCCTGGCTGTCTTCCTGAGTCTTGACCAGTAGGTGCAACTAATTCGGTTGACTATTCCAGAGAAATGGAAGTCCCTGCAGAGAGAGATAATTCAAGCCATTCCCTATTTTATAATGAACATTGTAAAAAATGATTCCTTCATTATGAGAGGAAGGGGCCGCTCAGAGGGGATGGTTCGGTAGACAGAGTCCTCTGTGGGTTTTGCACAGGGAACATCTTCAACAGGAATATCCCCAACATTTAAAAATGTTCTTTGAGGATCGAGGGTTCCAACTCTTCCAAGCCAATCATATTCCAACCCAAGATACAAAGTGACATTTCAGAAGAGGCACAGGAAGGAAAAGAAGAAGAAATGGCTGCAGTGGAGGGAGCCCAAGGTCTTGTCGACACGTGTGTTCTGTGCGTAATCTCAGGCTCACATGTAGCGCTGCCCTGAGCTCCCTGCCGGGAAATGTCTGCGGCCACCGTTAAATAGGAGATGGCCCGTCTGGCCTGGGTCTCTGCTGGTGCGGAGCAGCCCACGGCAGCCTTGTCCTGGGGTGGAGACAGCCAAGTGCGCCTTTATTTCTGGTGCGAGTTGACCTTGGATGCTGTCAGGTCACCTTCCAGTGTGCAATGCTTCCCGAACTTTTCACAGAACAAGCCGCCCTGAGCTCCTCCCCTTCTGTGTGTCCCTCCGTATGTGGGTCCCTACCAAAAAAAAGAAAAAAGTAGTAAAATCAAAGATAGACCTAGAAGATATTTATCTCAAGTAAACAACAGGAAAAGCTCTGGCGGAGGGGATCAGAGGGGAGCTGCATTCTGCCTGCTCCCTGGAAAAAGAATGGATGGGTTACAAACATCCGTCCTGCATGGACCACTTCATCCCTTCCTGCACCTGTGGAAATTAAGGTGTGGGACCCCGGTCTATGAACAAGATCAAGGAATGATATTACAAGTCAACTGTTGTCCATGGTCACGCAGGAAAGGCCCCCGATTTGGAGGTAGGGGAGGAGTAGGAGGAGGGGCTCTGGCCCTGTGTTTGCCATTATGGGGTCCTATGGTCAAACTGGGAACCTGCCGTCCTCAGACACCATGGGACATGAGGGCCGCACTAGCTGACCATGAAGGCTCTGCCCCGCTGGACAATCCGGAGAGCTGTGACCTGTGTGCCCACTGCTCTCTGTGGGGTGGCATTTGCTAGAACAGCAAGTGCAGCCGAGGGCACCGACCAGGCGGGTGTTCTGGGGGGACCTCTCGCAGCAGGTCAGGAGATAAGTCCGCGCGGCGGTGGGTTAAACGCTGCTCTTCAGAATTCGGGGTTAGAGCCTCGTTCCCAAAAGGAGAACCTACTACAGACCCAGGCGCCCATCAGACGAGAAAGAAAGAAGCCAACAGACAGAAAGACGTTCGAAAGGGTTGGCACTGTGGACGACTGCATGGAAGTACAGTAACCACAGTTCACAAATGGAAAATGTCGTAACAGTTCTGGGGAAAAGAGAGTCGAGCATGAGTTTCCTCCAGCCCTCAGGTTTCTCAACAGAAAAAACCCTCCGGCCGTCTGGAGGGAATTGAAACTCACGACTCTGGGAAATCTCTCTCTCAGGACGCGAGAGTCACGGTGTGCGTCCCACTCGAGGTGCCGTCCCCACCCTGTGTCCGAGGGGATGGGGGCGCCTGGCACCCACATCAATCACCCAGTTTGGCTGGTCCTCCCCTCCCTCTTTCATTCCTGGGGGTTTCCTGGCATAATTCTTTTAAGAAGATTTTTGATTAATTCCTTCTTCAACCCAATAGCCTTTTGGTCTAGACCTATGCCCTACTGTGTGGATGCTGTGACATTTTCCTAAAGAGCTCAGCCATCTGATCGCTGACGAGCCTGGTAACTGTCCCAAAGCCTGAGACAGTGTGGCGGGTGCCTGTGGTCCACGCGGCCTTTGACCAATCTTCTGCCCGCCCCCCCCATTTCGGGCCTCAGCACCTCCAAACCCCCATTCCCGCAGCAGCCTCGCTCTGGCACACGGGTGAGAGGAGAGCTTGAATTCACTGTTTTCTGCTTGTCTTTTGAGGAACAGACCCTCCGAGCTGGCCCACCTCGATTTCCCAGGGCCCTGCAGTTCCAGTGAGCACGGACTTCTCTGTCCTGTTACACGCAGACAGTTTTTAGGTCTTCCAAAGTGCCGAGCACCCTGAGCACTGCACCTGTCTGTTTTCTCTGCCTGGCACCTGTGTGTGGTCCTCCATCCAGAATATGAACGCTGAATGACATTTCTAATAATCATTTAGTGTAATCCACCTGTCTCATAGCTAGGGAAACAGACCAACCAAAATTACATTCCTCTAGAATTTTTCAATGTAAGTCCACTGCTGCAGCCACTGATCCACAGAAGAAATAACTCTTTGCCCCACTGGGTACTACCAGCTTTATCCAGGCCCACGCCACATGTAATCTTGTCATGAGTGATAGACAGAATTTCCCTACTTTCAACAATAAAGAATAAAAGAGAGGAGAGAGAGAGAAGACTATATTGACCAATTTTAAAAAAGAATTTTCCAAGGTAATTCTTTAGAAAATATTTGATTTTCTCCTCACACTCCAATATTAGAATTTATACCCACATAATATGGAACCCCACTGTATGTCATCCGAGCTATGGGACAACACTTTGTCGGGCCGAGGAATATACCTGGGTACTGGCAAGTACAAAGCAAAGAGGTCTGATGCATTGTGGGAAAATCCTAGGGCTTTAGGGGTTTGACCTGGATGTGTGAAGGGGTAGGAGTTTGTGTGGCAGGGGAGGTGGACAGCTTGGTGACCAGATGAGGATTTTGTATTTTGTGTTCTGGGTGGTGGAGATGCTAGGAGGTCTAAGGAGACAGGAACTTGGTCATTTTTTGCTGTTTATGTCCACGAGAAGGTGGAAGACCACGTTAAGAGGGCAATCCTGGAAGCCAAGAAGACATGTAAGAGGCTCTGGCAATGAAACCGCGTGAGGGCCGTGGCCGGAGGGGAAGATAAGGGAATGGGTGGAGACGTGTTTAGGGAAGCGACTCAACAGAACCTGAGAAGCAGCTGGATGTGACCAGTGAGAAACAAAACCCAGGCAGCTGAGATGTCTGTGTGCGGAAAGTCACCTCCTTGGTAATTATCGTTCGAATCATACTAGCTGGCGTATAATTGTTATATTTAGACTGCAAAGCCAACTACTAATCTCATGCTTTCAGCTCCAAAAGCTACAAAATACCTTGGCCAAATTTAAACACAAATTAGTAGATATGGTGTTCCTATTAATTTTTTTAGTCTTCAACTTAATCACACATAAAATTTTCCAGTAGTTTCAAATCCGAGAGTCGTGGAGGTCTGAGCTTTCAGAGAGTTAATTTTACTCCTGCTTCCCCTTGTTCACAGGCTAATTCTAAATATAGCCTTTCGCATGCCGTAAGTTGGTGATAATGCCACACACAAAAGATCAATAGCTTGAGGATAAGAGAGTCAACAGAGGAACCATAGACTAGTTGACAATTTGGATAAATATCGGTCAATTCTATTGACAAACTAAACTGTTCTGTGTGGCATAGGGGTACACAGCGCCATGGTCCAACAGGGGAGGGTACAGCCTTTCATGGCAGCCAACCATCTAAAATTTTGTGTTGTGGAGTTGAAAACTCAAATGCCCACAGAGCCAGGCCAACAGCCAATGGGGTGGAAGGGTCAGGTGTGTGCATGTGGTGTGTGTGCGGGGAGGGTTTGGTGTGTGCACGTGGTATGTGTGTGGTGAGGGTTTGGTGTGCACGTGGTGTGTGTGTGGTGAGGGTTTGGTGTGTGTACATGGTGTGTGTGCGGTGAGGGTCAGGTGTGTGCACGTGGTGTGTGTGCAGTGAGGGTCCGGTGTGTGCACATGGTGTGTGTGCGGTGAGGTCAGGTATGTGCACGTGGTGTGTGTGCGGGGAGGGTTTGGTGTGTGCACGTGGTGTGTGTGCAGTGAGGGTCCGGTGTGTGCACATGGTGTGTGTGCGGTGAGGTCAGGTATGTGCACGTGGTGTGTGTGTGGTGAGGGTTCGGTGTGCACGTGGTGTGTGTGTGGTGAGGGTTTGGTGTGCATGTGGTGTATGTGTGATAAGGGTTCAGTGTGTGCACATAGTGTGTGTGCAGTGAGGGTCAGGTATGTGATGAGGGTTTGATGTGTGCACATGGTGTGTGTGCGGTGAGGGCTGCAGGAACACGGAGAATGCATCTCCTGCCTTTCGTTACCATGCAGGAATGTTGGGCCAAGGTTCCCAGACACTGGGTTTTCTTAAGAGTAAGAGAACATTCAGCTAATATCTTTAAAACAAACAAGCCATGTCTGAGAGACACATTCAGCCATGACCCATCAGTCTGTAGACTTGCTCACTCCGAATTTACCTTTAAACAAGGTCACTGGGGACTGGTGACCTCATTCAAGTTTTTTTTTAATTGAATTTATTGGGGTGACATTGATTAATGAAATTATACAGGTTTCAGGTATAAAATTTTATAATACATCATCTGCATTTAGTATTGTGTTCACCACCCCAAGTCAAGTCTCCTTCCATCGCCATTGATCCCCCTTCACCCTCTTCTACCCCCACCCTTCCCTCTGGTGATCACCATACTGTTGTCTGTGTGGGGTTTGCTTTCCTTTGCCTAATCCCTTCAGCTTTTTCACCCAGTCCCCAACCCTTGTCCCCTCTGACAGCTGTCAGTCTGTCTCTGTATCTATGCATCTGTCTCTATTTCGTTAGTTTATTTTGTTCATTAGATTCCACACACGAGTGAAATCACATATACTTGTCTTTTTCTGAGTGGCTTATTTCAGTTAGCATAACACTCTCCAGGTCCATCCCTGCTGTGGCAAAGGGTAAGATTTCCTTCTTTTTTGCGGCCTAGTAGTATTCCATTGTGTGAACACACCACAGCTTGAGAAGTCCTGACTTCAGCAACCTGTGCCCAGAGCCTGTACTGTAGAGTCTCTCCCTCTGCATCCAGAGCAGACACGAGAACAATCCTCTGTTCCCAAAGCAGAGCACGGCTGTTCTTTAGAGAAGAGGAATGTGTCACCCCACTCCAACAGGTCCCCTGTGGGTGGCCTCCAGAAGAGTGACACAGAATGTCCTCTGAAGTCTTCAGGTCCCTGCTGGGGTGGCAGGTGAGTCCTGTGCGGGGTCAGGACTAGGTCAAGGCCATGAGGCACTGGCCCCCGGGGCAGAATTCTGGGGGGGCACCAAAACATTCTATAATTAAAACAATACAGTAATTCTATAATGCACTATTGCAATAATTATTAATTAGTAGTAAAATAATACTTGAATGCAATAACTTTAAGAATCCAAACGCATGCCCAAATAGTCCCGTGATAAGAAAAGCATTAGCAGTTTCTCACGCCTCCCCCGGGTCCAGGCTCTGCTTCTGTTTATGCCATTTTGGCTATTTCTATAATACACTGTTCTTCATTCGTGTCCCTCGGAATCCACGGGCAAGATGCATCATTTCAAAGCCGTAAAAAATAAATTCATAAGAAATGTTTTGAAGTTGGGAGACGGCCTCCTGCCCCTCCAGGGGGGCTTCGGGGCGGCCCGAGGGCCACAGCGCGGTGAGAGCGTCCACGGCGTCTCTGGCTTCGCGGGAGCTCTCCAGCCTCCGTCCCGTCATCTGAGGCCCACGTGCCTGGCGCTGCCATTCGGGGGTGAAACCCTCTTTGTTCTGCTCTGGGCCCGGCAGTTGGGAAGAGAGGTGGACCGGAGACGCCTGGCAAGCGGACAGAGGCGGAAACAGCCGGGAGCCGCCTCGTGTCTGTTTCGCACGCGGACTCCGCTCCAGGCCGGGACCTGGAGGTGCACGGGGACAGGAAAGATGAAGCCGGGGCTGGGGATGGACGAACGGCTGCTAGACGTGTTTCAATTCCTGTCTGGGAGTAGCCGCAGAGAGCGAGGAAACGCCAGCTTTTCTACTGACCCCGGGCAGGCCGGAACGTGGAAGGAAGACCTGATGGAGTGAGCCCGACCCAGCCGCGGGTCCGAGCGGTTCCTCCATCTCCCCGCACGGTGTCCGCGCCGTCCATGTGGAGCGCCCTCTAGGTTCTCCCACTGCTCATGGGCTTCACCAGCAAGTCCGTCAGGTAGGGACGGACCAGATGGGATATGGGATCAGAGCCGATCTCAACTGTCACTCGCTGAGCGATCTTAACTTCGTGTCTGCTTCCTTCCCAGCCTCATGTCCTCATCCCTGGGGAGCAGGTAGGGGCTCCTGCCTGGGAAATGCCTTTTCTGTGACTTTGCATGGCCTCTGGGACCCGAGAGGAGACGACCACCATCCCCCCGATTAACCACAGATCCCAGTAAGCAAGGCTTCTCCTGTCACACCCCTGGCGCTCAGCAGTAACTCACACTTGCTTAGTAGCTTTAACATTTCAAGCATTTTCCCTTCAAACTATTACCTTGGGTCCTCACCAACATTCCAGTGAGTCAGGCGAGAATTGTCATCGCTGGTTCCGAATGTAAAAACCAGAGCAACTGGTAGAAGACAGGTCTTCTGAGTTCAAGTTTAATAACATTTCCACTCTTCCACCCTGTTTTGCGCATAATGGCGACTCAATAAATATTTTTTGAAAATACAATATCAGGGACTCACACGAAAAGCCCAAAATACAGATGCTGTCAATGTACAACTGGAAAAGGTGCCCGGTTGAGTTTTTCTGATGACAGATCATCACGGTGACCGGGTGTGTCTGTCCATATCTTTGAATCCCCCACAGCACCAAGAAGTGTGCTGACATAACAGTCTGGATGCCTTGTTCTGCCTGACTGATTCATAAACAATCATCGATAGATGAGTAGGAGGCATGTGCACACGTTAGCTGTAAGCCCGTTTTCATGAATAAACAAAACAGGGAATGAGCGTATGTTCATGTCAGTTGTGGTAAAGGGTCAACGCTTAACCCAGAACACATAACCTTTGAAGCCCCAGCCATGCAGTCACTTTGGGTGGGCTGTCCTGAGTGAGCAGGGAGGCCTCCGGACAGGGCAGACTCAGAGCTTTGGGAGTTCATCCTCCACCACCACGTTAGGATGCTACAGCCCTCTGTGGGTCAGCGCCGGATTGAAGGCGCTACATATCAACTCGAATCAGACTGATTACGACTCCTCTAAAGCTAATTGGCAAAACCTAACTGCATTCATGTTTTATTAAAAGCAACTTTTATTACCCAGGCAGTGCTGTCAGAAAAATAAATTACATCTGCAAGCACTTAGGTATAAAATTTTGCAGATAACTTCCAGTCGTCGGTAATTTTATATTAGAAACTGTTTTTCCAATACAGGCTAAAACTGTGTTCATCAGTGTTTAAACACCCTTTACCCACCACTCTCCAAATGTTTATGGGATTTGTAATATAAGCTTTATTTTTTTCTTCTTCTTTAGAGATTTAGTAAACTGTTTTCTGCCAACTTTATTTTTGGCAGCCTCTCTGGGCCCTTTGGACACTAATAAATTGGTTTGCATTTGATATTTCACTGTTTACCATTCTCCCCCCTTAGAATGGATTCCAATCCATTTTTTAAAAATTAATGGTAGGTGTTGGCTGCAAAACAAGGTTTCTACTTGAAACTATAACAAATGACTCCCATACCTTGGAGATGGGGGAAAGTATAAAGAAGACCTATTTCACTCTGAATACGCTCTCTGACTCCCACTGCGGAGAGTTTATGTTGCCCATTCCCACGTGCTCCCTTTTCCTAGGGAGCCTGGTCTGCAACAAGGTGATGTGGCCATACTGTCACCGCCATCATAGTCCAGCTTACATCTTTGTGTGACTTCAGAATGCTTTTGCAAACAGCAAACATGGACTCATCGGAGCGTAATGAGAAGAACTCAATTCTGAGACCCTTCCCGACTACCAGAGGCATTGCAGGGCAGTACGAACCGCTCCCGTACGCCCCTCCCCAGCATCCTCTGAGGCTAACATCTCCCGTAACCACAACACATCTGTCACAAGTAAGAAATGAACGTCGGTGCAATACTTTTAACTAGTCTACAGAATTCTTTTGAAGTTTGCAAGTTGTCCCACGGATGTCTTTTTTCTGTTCCAGGGCTCAGTCCAGGATCCTCATTGCACTTCATTTTTATGAATTCTTCATCCCCTCCCACCTGTGACAGCTACTGGGCCTCCCTCAGTTTGTGTGACCTGAAACCTTTTGAAGAGCCCTGGCCAGTGCTTTGCATCATGGCTCCGTCGGGTGTGTATGGTGTTTTCCCTGATTACTTTACTGGGAAGAATGCCCTGAGGTGTACGTCAGGGCGCGAGACTAGGCTACACCTTGTCATGGAGGATGCTCACCGTGACCATGTGGGCAGGTGGTGACTCCCAGCTTCCTTCACCATGAAGTCACTATTCTTCCCTTCGAAACTCATTGATATGTATTTGTGGGAGATATTTCAAGACTGCAAGTACCTTATTCCTCCTTATAGTTTGCCCTCCGATTTTAGCATCCACCAGCAGATCCTGTCTGCAACAGTTTCTGCTGTGACGTTCTCATCGTGGTTTCCTGCTTGCTTTCTGCGTCCCATCTCTTCGTTGGAAGCATCCGCTGTGAGCTGGACCTGAGCCGAAACCCCACTGAGTTCCTAAACCCCCCTACGCCCCTGCTCTGAATGATGGACCACAGAGACGTCCGGGGCCACCTGGAATCAGTGTCAGTTCAGAGCCATTGTCCAGTGGTCCCCAAAAGGTCTGATTATGTCCTTTTCCCCAGTGTCTAGTTAGCCTGGAAAGGGGCCACAGATCCTGTGCAGAGGGCAGGGAGAAGGGCTGACAGTATACATTCCTGGCAGTGGATTGGGGTCTTTCCTCAAGGGGACCCCAGCCTCCTACACATTCAAGGGGTTCTGAGCCTGCCTACCCGGCTCACATCTGGGGATTGATCGACTGATTGATCCAGGGGCCATGACTGTTTTCATGATCCAGGTTAGGTGTTTTTTCAGTTGACCTAGAATTTTTCTGCATATACAGTGATACCTCGGTTCTCGAACATAATTCGTTCCAGGAGGATGGTCGAGAACCAAATTGTTCGAGAACCGAAGCAATGAAACCCAATAGGAAAGCGTGACTCCACAAAGCGTGACTCTCTCTCTGCACTCACACTGATGACGCGAGCAAGGCGCGCTGGGCCGAATGAACGCCATTCGGCTCAACTCGGCTCATCTCGGAAGTTCGAGTTCCAAATATTTGTTCGCATTCCAAGACAAAAGTTTCTCGAATCTCCTGGTCGAATACCGATTTGGTCGAAATTCGAGGCGTTCGAGAACCGAGGTATCACTGTACAGATCAAGTAGACTTTGATAGGCCTCCTACGTCACTCCTAGTGACAGTGTGATCCAGTAGCCAACACCACAGGTGTGCACAGGTCAGAGGGCCCTGATAGCTGCTTTCGCTTCGCTGTCCATCACACTGACCGTGCCCCCTGCCTGAGGGTCCTGCCGCCACTTGGCCCTGTCCCAGGGGTCCAATGACTCCCACGGAATATAGACTTTCCAGTTCAGTGACTGAGTTCCCACTGGGAGGTCCTGCCTATCGAGGAGGCTGGGGGTCCCCTCACACGTGTAGTTGTCACAGTGGTGGTGGTGGGTGTGTCTGAGCTCCTCCTTCTCGGGGACAGAAGAGCTGACAGAGATGGTAACACCTTCTGGCCTCTGTGTCTGCAAACAGTCTTGGGTGCTCCTGTGTGCCACCCTGACTTCAGATGTCCTTTCTTCTCCCCTGGGGGTCACAATACCACCTGCCCCACGGGAGGACGAGCCGGAGACGAGAGGGCGGAGCAGCCTGGCACCCTGCGCTCCCCGAGGCTGCCAGGCCGGCCAGGGCAGCGCTGCCCGCTCCCCAGCCGCGTGGGGGAGAGCAGAGCTCAGCGTGGGCTCCTGGACCCTCTCCATCCTGTGAACCGTGCACCTCTGGTCTTGGCGGAACAGTGTCGCCGTGACGCCGCAGGACGCTCGTGCGGCTGTGAACCCTGAAGCCAGAGGCCGGCGGGACCTCCCTGAGAACGCTGCCCCCTGATTGCCTTGGGGGCGCGGGGGCCTCGGGTGAGGATTAACTGCGCTGGGTCCAGTTTCATGCTATAACGTACTGTCCATCGAGCCTCTTCCTGATTTTCTGGCAGTTATTTTGCTCCGGGCAGGTTGGATGTGCTTTGCCCACAGCGAGCGGTTTGGAGCTGAACCCTCCAGCGGTGGGCACGTGGGTCGCGCTCAGAACCCACGGGGTTTGCTCGGTGCTGCGGCCCGGCCCTCTCGCCACGCCCCACCCAGGAGGAGGCGCCTCTTCCATCGCCCTCGCTCTGGAAACTGCTCCGGCTTCGCAGTTTGCTGCTCCCAAGCCTTCGGTTTCGTTTCCTTCACCGACCGCTCACTCTGCGTCCTCGGCCGAGGCTCCGGCCCTGGCGGTCAGGGCTCAGCTACAACGAGAGCCCCGGGGCCAGGAGCCCAGGCTCCGTTCAGCGGTCACCACGGGCTGTGACGTGAGACCAAACCTTCGCCCTCCCCAGGCCTCAGCTTCGTCCCCTGCAGGGTGGTTCCGACCAGGCGTGGCCTTCATGTGGACCCAGTGAGACAAATGCACTACGTGCTCTGATTCCTCGGGCAAGTGGCCAACTGCGAAGTCATCACAACATCAGGACCCGTCCGAGTGTGGGGCCGCCTGCCAGGGGCCCGACACCAGCTGCACGTGGGCAAATTGGGGAGGTCTCTGTGCTCCGGCTCCTGAAGGTCAGGGGGACCCCCGCACGGCTCTGCACGTTAGGTTGTCCTGAAGACCAAATGGGCCCATCTGGAAAATTCTTAGAGTCATGCTGGGCACATTATAAGCAGTCAAAAGAGCGTTAGCTGCCCTGGCCGGTTTGGCTCAGCAGTTAGAACGTTGGCTCATGGACTGAAGGGTCTCGGGTTCAATTCCCGGTCAAGAGCACGTACCTGGGTTGCAGGTTCAATCCCCAGCTCCAGTTAGGGTTGTATGGGAGGCAACCAATCGATGTCTTCCCCATCCCCCACCGCATCTCTCCCTCCCTTCCACTCTATCTAAAAAAATCAATGGAAAAATATCCTCAGATGAGGATTAGCAGCAACAACACACGTGTTAGCCAGTGGGCTACAGAAGAACAGCAGAGGGGTCCCAGCCACACAGCTGTCACTTTCCCAATAACCTGCTCAAATAAAATCAGCTTTTCTCTTGAAATGAAACATACTCACACATCGTTCTAATCACCCCAGGTTACCCCTTCACAAGGGCAGTTGCCTGGGCATCTGGAAGAAGCAAAAAGGACCAAGTCAGTCACAAGGAAACCCTGTGAGAGAGAAACGTGCAGAAAGAAGCTGCTGGTTAGCCCGTCCTGCTGTCCAGCCTGGGTGACCAGTGCAACCCCGGCCTGGACCCCCGTCCTGCTGTCCAGCCTGGGTGACCAGTGCAACCCCGGCCTGGACCCCCGTCCTGCTGTCCAGCCTGGGTGACCAGTGGAACCCCGGCCTGGACCCCCGTCCTGCTGTCCAGCCTGGGTGACCAGTGCAGCCCCGGCCTGGACCCCCGTCCTGCTGTCCAGCCTGGGTGACCAGTGCAACCCCGGCCTGGCCCCCCGTCCTGCTGTCCAGCCTGGGTGACCAGTGCAACCCCGGCCTGGACCCCACCCTGCTGTCCAGCCTGGGTGACCAGTGCAACCCCGGCCTGGCCCCCTGTCCTGCTGTCCAGCCTGGGTGACCAGTGCAACCCCGGCCTGGACCCAGTCCTGCTGTCCAGCCTGGGTGACCAGTGCAACCCCGGCCTGGCCCCCAGTCCTTCTGTCCAGCCTGGGTGACCAGTGCAACCCCGGCCTGGACCGATGAGTACTAGGCTAGGCTGTCATGACCTTCTGTTATAACTCACATTTCTCTTATTTGCAACTGAGAAAGCTCATAGAATCTATAGGATGAGACAAAATAACGAAACGTTGCAGAGAGAAACAACAGACCCGTCATGGTACCTGGAAGAAAGCACTGCAGCACTTCTGTCCCTGACTTGCCCGGCCCTGACCCCTACCCATTTCTCACCCGGGAGAGGCCCCGAACCCTTGCAGGAAGAGCTCCTCTGTGCCTGAGCTGGTCTCAGCACACTTCTAGCCCTTGTAGCCCAAGAGTCTCGGCGAAGCCTGTTTCCCACACAAATGTTGTGTAGGACGGTTCTGTCATCCCGGGATCCCTGCGGGCCTGAGCTCCTCAGGGGTGCCCGTTCCAGGAACGGGGACCCCAGCACCGTCACACGTGTGCGCTCAGAGTGCGGCGGGACTTCTGCGTGCAAGGCCACCTGAGAACGTCCCCACCCCAGAGAGGATGGCGGCGCATGTTTCTGGCACATTTGCAGCATTTGAGTGAGCCTCTTCTTCCAGGGAGGGAGGGAGGGAGGGACGGAGGGAGGGAGGGAGGGAGGTCAGAGAAGAATTAATCTAGGAAGCTAGGAAGTAAAACAAAGTGCCCACTTTACAGCCCTTTGATTTCTTGGAACTTCCTTCATCCTCAAAACCAGAAAGTGACCATCTTGGAAAGAGCCCCTAGAGGGTGGCGTCCCAGGATTATCACCCAGCAGGAGTCGCACCCTGGCAGTAACGAGGAGGGGCAGCTGACAGCAGGAAGGGTAGGGCCACCTGGCCTCCGGGCGGGCCCCCTGTCACCGTGGAGCCACGGGCTGACCACATCCCCTCTGTGTCTTCAGTTTCTGCCCCACCGAACGGAGGGTCTGGCTCTTCCCACGTGTCTGCTCTGAACCCCTCAAAGCCTGGGACTCGGCCTGGCCTCGCCGGGTCTGAGTGGGGACAGGGAGACTCATCTGACTTCCAAAGGAAGTCAACTTCTTGCCTTGTCCTAGGACAACCAGCACAGAGGAGGCTTTGCTCAGCCCTGGTGACGAGGGGACTTTCAACACGAGATGAGATGAGACAGCGTGTTTGGGCCCAGCCTGCCTCTCTCCTGCCTCCTCCTTAGTCACAGATGACAGAGGGGATTTCTCAGGGTTAAAAGGCACCATTTCTCCACGTGTCACTGTTAACGACAACGTGACATTGAAGTCAGCATCGAGTCTAATCCTGAACCTAACTCTAGCCCTGGAGCCATGTGACCTCGAAAGGTGACTCAGCTTCCCGCATAGGTGCCCCCGAGGGTGGCGGAGCGGGAGATGATGGTGCAAAGCCCTGTCCCCCTGACCGGCACGTCAGCCTCACACGGGTCAGCCAGGATCATTCTTCTCGTTCTGAGAGTCCCACGCTGACCCCGGTGCGCCCACGGAACAGGACAGCCAGCGGCTGTTCGGCGTGGGACCTCGCTTTTGCTAGAAAGTGAACCCCTTTACTTGACTTAGAAACAACCAGCACCCACTCCTCAGACCCGTGATCTAGTCATGGGAAGAGACGCTGAAACCGCTGCCGTGGTGTCTCCACGCCCTTATGCAATACCCTCCCCACTATTTTTAAGCCATCTGTCCCCTCCCCTCCCCAGCCTGGCCCTTCCCAGCCCTGACCACCCAGCTCCTTCAGCTATTTCAGTCTGGGGTTGAATGGTCTAGACAGGAACCAAGAAATGCGCAGTCTGCATACTGGCCCCCTCTGGGCCTCAGGATTATTCCAAAAACAGCTGAGGGACAGGGGACACTGGGAGAGGAACTTGGGGTCCTCGAGATATACATCTGAAGTGGCTGCCGCAGAGCCTGTGCGAATACAACACTGTGGTGTCACTTGGATGTGAAGGCCCTTGGCCTTCTCCTCGTCTGAGGACAATATTCGGAACCATGGCCAGTGCGCTGGGGCAAAGCACTGGAGACAGCTCACTCTGACTGGGGTGGGCTCCGGCCTCGCGTGGCTTAGTCACGCACTGCCCACGTCAGCTACAGCTGCGTACTCCACAGCAACAAACCTCGGGTGCAGGGCCGTAAGCGCGTACTCGGCTGATGCACCAGGACGGAGCTACCGAGTGTGCGGGGTGACCTGGGTTAGTAAAATCATATAGGTTTCAGGTGCGCACTTCTACAGCACCTCATCTGTATATTGTGTGTGCGCTCACCACCCCAGTCAGTCTCCTTCCATCACCAGGGATCCCCTTTCCCCGCTGCCACCTCCTCCACCCCCTTTCCCTCTGGTAAACGTGGATCTTACCCCCTTCACGAGACTGCACGGTCTTTAGAGGAAGGGATTCTGTCCTGGAGCCTTTGCAACCGCAGGTAACCCTAGAGTGTGCCTACCTTATTTTAGGGCGCCTTACACGTTCTCAAAGAATCCTCGTTGAGTCATGTTTACCGGGTGGTGCAGACGACCCAGAAAATAGCGTTGGGACACAGGCTCCCCTTTTTAACGATCCTCATAATCAGAAATTTGCCTGATAAAACTTGGGAAGCAAAATTGCTTACCTTTATAGAGGACAAAAACCAGGTTTCCTGCGGCTAATGTGTACTTCCTGAGGAAGGTGTGACAGGAAGGATGGAGGTCAGGGTGCACTGTTCCTGACCCCAGGGATAAGAGAGAGAAGTAAATCATGAATATGATCACCACCGAAGCCCAGAAAGAGCCTATTAATGTCATGTAATCAATTTCAAAAAGATACAGTTGCACTTAGGGTGTTTAAACCTCGGAGGTTTCAACTAAATCATACTTGTCACATGCACACAGTGTCACTAATGAGCTTATGTAAATATTTAATCTTCTCTATTTGCATTGCTCAGCCCAGCCCACCTCACCAGCCTCTCTCCAGCTCTCTGATACCTAACCCAACCTCGCAGGACCACCTCGGTCTCTGGACCTCACCGGGCCCTTTCCTGCCGCCTACCTTCCCATCCGCATCTGTCTGTCTGGATCCTGTCCTGCCTTCCCTTTCTACCTACTGAACACCTACACATCCTCTAGGCTCAGCTCAGGTACATCTCCCCCTTTGCAAAACCTTGCCTGAACCTTCTACAGCCCCCCATCTCAGTAGAATTTAGTGTCCCCTTTCTCTGCCCCCTTTAGACCTTACTAACATCCCATCAACCACCTATGACTTTCAACAAACATGTATGAAATCTTAGCAGACACGTCACTGGGACGGTGCTCAGTGTGCAGAGTATATGAGACGTGAGCATTATGTGTGAGTTCATTGACAACTGTCCTTTTTTTTTTTTTAACTCTCAAGCATCATGGTTTGTGGGCTTAAATAAGCCCACGATGTGCTCCTTTACATCTGTGTCCACATCCATGAAGACTGTTTTGGAAGAGACGGAAATGCAGGCCGGGCTAGGTTATTCACGGAACGGAACACACTGGCCCCTGGGCTCTGGGAAGGCTGGCCATCCAGCTGGGGAAGAGTGAAGGATGGCGCCTAATCTTAGGAACAACAGTGATGATGACAAATAATGTTCTGAATGCTCCCCAGAACCCCTTTGCTCACTCTTGTTATTTTCACTGTCTGCAGTCTAGTTTGATTGGCAGAGAAGGAAGCTTGTCACCCCGCTCTCGCAGATGTTATGGTCTACGGCTTTCACCACTGATGACAGATTGCTGCTATTTCTTGGTTATGAAATGTCCCAGGGAGCCCGGCCAGTGTGGCTCAGTGGTTGAGCATCGACCCCTGCACCAAGAGGTTGCCGGTTCGATTCCCGGTCAGGGCACATGCCCCGGTTGTGGGCCTGATCCCCAGTGTGGGGTGTGCAGGAGGCGGCCAGTTGATGTTCTCTCATCGATGGTTCCATCTCTCTCTCTCCCTCTCCCTTCCTCTCTCACTAAACAATAAAGAAAAAAATTTTTTTAATGTCCCAGGGAATAATTCTGATTGGCTCAGCCCTGACCACCTGTCCAACCCAGTGTGACAAAGAGTTAAGAACTGTGATTGGTAAGCTTGTTCCAGATGATTAACCCCAAACACCTACAACAGCGGGAGTGGAAGACGGTGAGACCAGTTTCTCGGGGGGAAGGGGAGCTGGGAAGCAGAGGCTCTGACACCCACTCAGATTCTGTGCCTGCGTGTCCTGTTGAAAGCATCGTGCAGGGTGGGCCGGGGGGAAGGAATAAATCATACGCAAGTCCTGTCTGATCTCCTGGCCAGAGAGGCTGGAAAGGACACTTGGGTTAGGCCCTGGCCGGTTTGGCTCAATGGTTAGAGCGTCGGCCTGCGGTCCAGAGAGACCCGGGTTCGAGTGAGGATAAAAATAAAAGGACACTTGGGTGGGGACTATGAAGAGATCGGCTGCCAAGCTAAGGAATTTGAACTTTATCCAATGGGTAATGGGAGTGACTGAAGGCTCTGGAGCTGGGAATGAGGGACAGGACCTGTCCACTCACTTGTCATTGAATAGAGACTCTTCTTAAAGCCTCAACTGCTTAAAAAAAATTAGAACTCTCTTTTAGTTTCTTTTGTGGTTACTTTTTTGTTAGACATGGGTGCAAAAAACTTTTTCTCCATCACTAGAGAACTGTCATAAGGGCAAATGGCATCTAACACTCAGTTTGTGTATTGGGACAATAAGGAAGAGCGGGGACTATGGCAAATCAGAGGGTATGAGCCCCTCAAAAGGGGACAGCCACTTCCCCGTTTCACTGGGCGTCTAACACACAAGAGCACAGGCCCAGCGTTAGGAAATACTGTGACAGTTCTAGAAAATCTTAAAATCTAGACTTTCACATAAAATCCTGTTTGGTGTTTTCGTGTAGGCAGAAAAGTTAAAAAGCGTTTTTATAGCCTGAATAAAATAGATTGGTCGACTAAATTAGTCCTAAGGACCACCTGTGTGGGACCCCTGATTCCAGCTGAGCAAGGAGAAGTACCGATGGCCCACCTGGACACCTTTGGCCCATGGTCATCCACAGCTTTGCTAAAGAACTCGGAAATGCAAGCAGAGAAAGAGAATGCCATGCACAAGAAGTGTCCCCGGGAAACCAAAAATGGAGAGAGACTTTTTTTCTTTTTTTATCCTCACCCGAGGACATTTTTCCAATTTTATTCAGATAGAGCGGGAAGGAGAGAGAGGAAGAGAGAGAAACATCGACGTGAAAGGGACACATCAAGTGGCCGCCACCCACACAACCCAACCAGGGCCGGGACAAACCGCAGCCAAGATACATGCCCTTAGCGGGAACCGAACCCGGGTCTCTGTGGACCGCAGGCTGACGCTCTACCGCTGAGCCAAACTGGCCAAGGCTGGAGAGAGATTTTTAAGAGCTGAAGTTTGCACATGTAAAAATAAATAAAACAAACAAAAAATAGGAAGAGAGCTCATAACAACCGTGGATAGATGTTCACATCCAGACCCATGAGCTAGGAGCGCGATTATAGATCCTAGCTGACGTTTCTCACTGATGCTATTTAAACCAGACTAAGGTCCAGCGCAATGGAAAGGACTTGGTCTTTGGAGTTTGAGACATCTGCGTTAAACTAACCAATTCTGACAACCACATTTTAAAGCTTGTAAGTATTACCAATAGCAGCCTGTGTCAATTAACCTTTTGCTAAATAATCCTGCATCCAAAACAACTGTGAGATATCAGCATCACACCACCATGAGCATTTACTACACGCACTCATGAAGTTCAGCTGATTTGGGTTGGCCTCCCTCATGCTTCTTCAGCTGACTGTGTTCTACCCTCTTGCCATGAGCTCCCTAGTGCACCCAGGGCACTCTCGCGTGATGGCCGCGGCGCAGGAGGGTAGTCCTCCCGTAGCTTTGGCTCATACAGGCACACCGTCACCTCTTGTAATTAGCCAAAGTCAGTCCTTGGGCAGAGGGCATGGATTTGGGGAAGCATAAAGAATTTTTGCAGTCTTCCACACACACCAGAAATGGAAACAGCTCCGGTGTCAACCAATTTAAAAAGAACCAGTGAATGCAGGTGCAGTCCCGAAGTGGAATTCATTACAGCAATAAAGAGGATGAATGTGCCACAGTTGGCAGCACCATGGGTGAGTCTTGCAAACCTCCTCCTGGAGGAAAAAGAGGAAACACAAACGAGTCAATGCAATGTGTGTCTATTCCTAGGAAATCCAAAAAGAGGCAAACCCAACGCTCTCATTTGTAGATATGCATGTAAGTGGTAAAACCAGAAAACAAAGGAAGAAAATTATCAGAAAAGTCGAAAGAGGGGCTCTATCTCCTGCGGATGACCTGAGCAGAACGGAACAATAGGAGGGAGGAAATGCCTGTCTTGACCGGGATTGTCCCCCGAGGGCAGCTGTTTTGTGGGTATTTGTTCAACTGCGCATTTTAGTTTATACATTTTTCTAAAGTGTGAATGTTAGATTTGACTCTAGTTGGCTTTTGAAAGTTCAGGTCTAGATCTAAATGAAAACATGAAAGTGATGGAAGAAAAATGTCCAGTTTTTTGCTACCTAAAAGGAATACACCTGGGAAGGGCCATGTCAGCCCCGAATGTTTCTGTTCCTTTGGTGACAGAGGTTGATAATATCCCCCGTCAGGCCTGCTCTAGGAGTAGGTGGGAAAGGGCCCAGGAGGGATCTCTTTTTAATTGTAACAAATCATTGCAAAGAAAAATAAGTCTTCTGAATCCTGTTTCCTAACAGTACTTTTTATAGGTTCCCATTTCTTTAAAGCAAAAGGCAGGAGAGGCACTGGTACTCATGCCCATATGATTCCAAAGTAACTAATTCAAGGGGAGGTGCATCCCAGTAACCATAAAACACCCCAAGATGAGCCACAAGGCATGTGGGAGCCCCTAGTATATTTGGGAGCTACACCTAAATCCAGAGCGCTTGAGTGATTTCTCACCGCTCCAAAGCTTCACCGGTGAGAAGGATGAGCTCCCGAGGGCTTACATCAGACCATTGTGGTGGTCCGTGGTCGTTTATACTGGGGGCCCTCCGGGGGCTCTGGGGTCCAGAAGCTGATACAGGACAGGACTTGGCATGGCCACTTGACACCAGGCCCCCCGCTGCTCTCGCCAGATGGGTCCTCCCAGGCTGTCTGCTCCCACAGCAAATGGTTATCTTGAAACCAGTCTTCATCTCCCCTTATCAGCGGAGGAATGTGGGGCGGGTCGTAGAGACCATCAACATTCCCCAGTGAGGCGAGCCTGCCACCATGGAGCTCACTGGTCCACAGAGACTGTTAAACAGAACTAGCGTTTCTGAGCCCTTGCTGTTTGCAAACATTGTCTTACGAGCTTTGCATGTCGCCCTCACCGAGTCCTCCAGCATCCCTTGCAGCCAGCCGTCAGCTACTGTCCCCGCCCCTTCTACCCTGAGAGCTGCCAGGTGTGCCGTGGGTGGACAGCCTGGTCTGAGCAGTGGTCAGAGGGCGTACAGGGAGACTTCGAAGTGGGTACAGGATAGTCACCATGGCCAACTCTCCAGGCCATTATCCAGCGACTATTTCACACACGCACGTGCGCACACACACGCACTTCTCCAATTTAAGTAGAGACCCCGTTTCAAAACCAACTATACAGATGCAATTCTTTGATTCACCACCGTTTCAGATGTCTACTGTCCTGGGCCAGAAAACAGAGACACTGGCCACAGCCTTGGCTGTCAATCAAAGTTTCTGTACAACTCTGCAGCCCACGATGGGTCCACCCGTTATAGTTCATCTGCTTTCAAAGTTGTCCTTTCTTGCTAGAAAGAGAGCTGTTGGAATAATCATTCAAAACAGGTCCAACACCCCTGAGCTCTGGGCCCTGGAAACCTTTCCCGGCCTTCAGCTGCGGGGGCCTGGTCCCCTCCACTTTACAGACGGGGGGATTCCAAGGAGTGCTCAGCCTGGTTTATTTTTCATTGTTGACCTCCAAGGCCTTCTGTTTGCATCTGTTGATTAAATTGCAAGCTCAGCTGTGAAATACCCTTTATGTTGTTGTTTTATTGGGGGGCCACGCAGGGACCCAGTGCCATGCAAACAGGATAAATATTTTCCTTTGCAGCACGCACCCCACGCTGGGGGCCGCGGAACACGGGAAGCGAGCATCGTTTTGTTGATGAGCTCCAATTCATTCATTACTTGGTGGGGACCTGTGGAATGTAACTCTCACCAGCTGGTTTGGAGGTGTAATGTCCCACTCCAAAGGAGGAGGTTAATTTTACTGACCAAATTTGGAAAGTGGAGCTCCAAAATTAAATAGAACCTTTGGGGGGAAAAATGAACATTTCGGCTTCCCAGAGTCCTGAAGCGTGGTCACGTGGGTTTGTTTTGCTATTCTTTTTTGTGTGGTTTTTCGTTGCTGTTTTGTTTGGTTTTTGCTTATGTTTCTGCCCAGAAGGAGGCTTCAAATGCCGTGGGGTGAAATCGCTGTCTGCCTGGTCTTCCCGTTTCACGAGTCGCTCTCTCTGTGATAGGTTTGTTGGCGTTAATTATAGCAACCATTCCGGAGCGCTTGGCTCCCTGCCTTCGACGTGTGGTCTCCCGAGTTCACACAGGCAGGCTCTGCAGCTGCTATGATTACTGTCTCGTGTGACAGCCTGGAGAAGGCTTCTGCCGTGGGCCCAGAGCTGGTACTCAGAGGCAGGTCTCCCCAGGGCTCCTTCGGCACCCACTCTCCGCCTCCTCCTTGCTCCTTCTGTGACTACAAAGCTGACTTTCCTGGTGCTGTAAAGAGCGGAAGTGCCCGCAGTTGCCAAGCAGCGTCGGCTCTAGCCCCCCCCATTCTGTTCATGCTCAGGACGAGAAGAGTCTGACTCTCAGAGATTTCAGAAGCCGCACACTGTCCTTACCGCCGACCTGCCCCCTTGTCAGGCCAGGGCAGCAAAGAAGAAAGACCTTTAACTCCAGAAGTCACCCTGCGGTTCCTGGGGCCCCGGCTCGCTCTCGACTCCTGGCAGGAAAGGGTCAATTCACACCAAATGAGGCGGAGGCCTGCCCCCGCCCAAGGAGGCAGGGCACTTTGGGGCCTCCGCTGGGTGTTTGCCCACAGATCGACTGGGCCCCTGTCAATATTTGGACGTGGAGAAGGCCCGGGTCATAATTGTTCAGACTTGTCTCTGAATTGGGCTTTGAAACCGACATTTGCCTCCAGGCCTCATTTTCGCCTTGGGGAAGGGCTACTGAGGGTGATTTTATTTAGAAAGGTTGCTGGGGGACAGCAGAGGAAGAGGGGGACACGTTCAGATGATCACAATGTGATATGGAAAAAAAATGTAAACCATGCTACAAAAGCTCCACCATCGAGAAATGTTATTGTTGGTTGAATGGTAGGACCATCTGGGTCTCTTTTCATGACGAGGCCCCTCTGTGGACGGTACAGATGCTTCTTTTGTTACTGGTGCGATCTTGTAAATAGTTAAAATATTTACCAAGGCACCTCCGAGCTGGAGCGATCCCATTTTATTATTTATACCTTTTCAGAGGGACAAAAATGGAGGTGTCCACTAAACGTGATGGATTAGGCTTATAAACAGCCATTATGGCCGTCAGACCTCGAATGTCAGCTTCTCCTTTGTGTGTGCGCATTTCTAAGCTGACCAGTGATCCGTGCACAAGACAGGAGGTTAAGAATGCGCAGAGCAAAGGCGTGTTGCTCCAAGCAAGATGTATCTTCTGCTGATTAGAAATGCAGCTGTAGAGAGTGAGGGGGACACCGGGCAAGAGGGTAGGAAAAGGGACATGGGTGTGCGTGAATGTGCCTGTGCATGTGTGTGTGCCTGTGCCTGTATGTGTGCCTGTGCCTGTGTGTGTGTGCCTGTGTGTGTGCGTGTGTGTACCTGTGTGCCTGTGTGTGTGTGTGTGCCTGTGTGTGTGCCTGTGTGCCTCTGTGTGTGTGCCTGTGCGTGTGTGTGCCTGTGCCTGTGTGTGTGCGTGTGTGTGCCTGTGTCTGTGTGTGTGCGTGTGTGTGTCTGTGTGTGTGCCTGTTTGTGTGTGTATGCCTGTGCCTGTTTGTGTGTGTGTGTGCCTGTGAGCGCGCGCGTGTGTGAGTGTGTTTGTGTGTGTGTGCGTGTGCAGAGAGGCAGTTGGGAGGCTCAGGAGCCACTGCAACCTGACACGCTGCATTTCAGTTCTCACAACTTGAGACTAAAGCCTGACAAGACCTCTCTGCCTGCCAGCCTCCTTCAGCTATTTCTTAACCAACCGCAGCTGGCTTGTGTTTTCCCAAGATAAAAATCAGGAAATGCAAAAATTAAATAGGATTTGAGGGTGGGGGAGGATGGGTCCTCCTGGGTAAGAGGCAGGAGGGCGAGCCAGCAGGTCCCCAGATTTGCAGACAGAGGGAGATCCCATCTCCTGGTACTGAACTAAAGAATCTTTCAGGGGGAGGAGGCGACCTGGGAGCTAACTCCCCAGTTAGACCAAGAAATGCTAGACCAAGTTTAGGTCAAACTATTTACAGTTTATAAGAGGATGTATTGTCAATCCATTTAAGGGGAGAAAACAAAGTAACTTTTCTTGCAGGTAGAGGGGGGAAATGTACATTCTGTTATCATTGGCCCGGGATGGCTGCACATGGGTAAGAAAGCATTTCTGTCCAAAAGTGGCTTCCATTATATTTTTACTCTTAAGTCTCAGCTCCTTCAACCTCCCAGAGTGTGTCTCTGATTTCCTGCCCCACCGCGAGTGGTGACTACAGTGTATCCCTTGCTCTTAAAGGGAAGCGCAGAATGAGCAGGTGCAGGGGCTGGAGCTGCTCTAGAAAGGACAGGGCTCCAGCTGGTGCAGGTCATCCAGCCACTCTAAGTACGAACCAGCATTCTCACTTCCGTGAAGTGTTGCCTCGCCATCACCTCCACGAGCTAATGAAGCAATCACGACCTCATGTATTTAAGTACGCATTTATTGTGGGGACTTAGAGAAGAACTTATTGATGGATCCAGTAGAAAATCACATTTCTCGCCCTGGCTCATTTGGCTCAGCGGTTAGAGTGTCGGCCTGCGGTCCAGAGAGACCCGGGTTTGGTTCCCGCTAAGGGCGCGTACCTCGGTTGCAGTTTGTCCCCGGCCCTGGTTGGTCGTGCAGGTGGCAGCCACTCAATGTGCCCCTTTCATGTCGATGTTTCTCTCTCTCTCTCCCCCTCCCACTCTATCTGAACAAAAAATGGAAAAATATCCTCGGGTAAGGATAAAAAAAAAAATCATATTTCTCTGCGCTTTGCATATAAAAGAGAAAGAAAAATGTTTTGGAAGACAGGACGAACCAAACACACTTCCTCCTCAGAATAGTAACCAAGACTGGGTCTCCTTTGGAAGATCACATCCTGTTCCCCGCCAGGCTGGTGTTGGCCTCGTTAGTGTGCTGGTACATCAACTAATTCTCCCCTATAAATACTGGGATCTGAATCGCACCACTGTTGTGGCTAAAACCAAAGTAATTTCTCCCATTACTCTTTTCAGCGAAAAAAATAATAATAGTACATAAAAAGAGACACATACACATCTTCTTGTTCCCTGACTTTCCAAGCTGAGGGGAGGCCAACCACTCATTGGGAAGCATCTTCCATAAAACAGACACTCTCAACACACTTCATTCATGAATCATGATGACAAGAAGGACCAATCGTTTTATCAGCTGACCCTCACGTGACCTTCACATGATAGTCACGAAGCCTGGCCAGGCTCACGTGGTTCCCTCGGCAAGTTCCGAGCTACGAAGGTCTGCTGAGCCCCATGTCTGAGTCCCCCTCCTGACCTCACCCATTCATGAACGCATTAGAACTTGCAGTAACGCCGAAAGAGTGAACACAGCAAAAAGAACTTGGGACGTTTCAGGCAGTTGTGCCAAATAGTTCAACCATTAGGCTAAACCTTCTATGTTTATGTAAAAATAAAAGGCATACACGCTATACATCACACAGTTCATAGGGCCCATCGATACAGTCCAGGTGTCTAGATGCCAGCGATTATATCCCTCCCAAGGCCCTTGCTCTCCTAATACACACACACACACACACTCACACACACACACCTTACAATATCACACTGAAATCTAAAAAAAAAAGAAAACCACAAAGCTTCCAGAAGGCACAGTCTTCTACTTTCTCAGGCAGCCATGGACATCTGCTTTGAGAGTGGCTTTCATTACCTTTGTAAGAAACAGGGAGTCTTGTGTCCTCATCGACACCCCTGCCTCCTTCCATCTACCTGGACCTATCAATATTCCTGAGAAGAGCAAGCTCTGGAAGCCCAGCCAGCCTCCATCCACGCCGGGGTACAGGACAGCTCCCCAAAACGCCGGTGAGGGAAACCCCCAGGCGAGGCTCTGGGATCTCAGAAAGAAAAGTACAAGGTAGCCGGTGACTCTGAATTTCAGATCCTCGATAAATAACTTGTATATCATGGCGATGCCCCTGCACGGTCTGAGACACGCTCATCTGCACACGACCTCCGCAGAGACGCCGCGGCCAGATGTTTCTGATGCAGATGGACAGTCTAGACCACCAGGAGGCCTGGAGCCCCGTGCCTCCGGAAAGTGATAGATGTTGGGCCTCTCATCTCTTACTTTGTGGTTGTAAATCAGAAGGAGGGTACTGAGTGAGGTCACAGACATCGGGTTTCTCAGTGACATAAAACAACCCTTGGAAGGACATGTCTCATTGTACGGCAGGAGGGCAGACTCAGACCACTGGCGGCTGTCACCAGCCACTGACCAGGGCTAATATCCAGTCTAATATATTAATTCACTGTTCCTCACAACAACCCAATGAGGCAGAACTTTGATTACGCCCATTTTACAGATCAGGAACCTGAAGCCCAGGGCCACACAGCAGCAGAACAGAGATTTTGACCCAGGCTCAGCCCAGATGTCCAGAAGGCACTGACTGTACCCCTCCCAAGGGCCTTGCTCTCCTACCACACACATACCCACATCCTGCAATGCCATCTGAAGCCTGACTGAACAACGCCAAGCCTCCGGAGGCCTGGTCTCCTGTTCCCTTCCTCAGCCCGCCACGGGCCCGCACCCTGAGCTGTCACGCCTACTCTGAGCGCTGCGGACCGCGCGGTCTGCCTGGGGAGGACGCCAGCGCTGGTAACAGGGCGGGGGAGCACGTGTGCACCGTAGACAGGAGCAGGACCCAGGACGGCCGTGCTCTACCCCCGGCCCCCGCCCACGCCGTGTCGCCCCGCCTCCAGGGGCACAGGGCGATGGCAAGTCCTGAGGTCTCCGGCCCAGACGAAGAAGGCTGGCAGGAACTCGTTCTTACGTAAAGACCACCCAGCTGTGCGCTGCTGTCCCCACTCCAGGGCCTTCGCCTCTTGCTTTCCAGCAAGAAAAGAAACAGATGTGATGCCCATTCAAGCCTAATGGAGACAGACGGGAGGGAGGAACTGGGGACCGGGGCTGGGAGGGTGTGGGGACAGGGGCGCCCAGGGCCTGCACATTCTTTCTTGAAGAACGGGGACATTAACTTCCTCAGAGGTTAAGCCGGTCGCTGTCCCCTGACAACTTGAAGTCCGGCACTTAGTAGGTGATCGATACATGCATGTGCAATTGAATTAAAATTAAATAATGCACCCCAAAGTCTCCATGGCGCCCAGAGAGTGGGCTTAGGACCAGCCTGGACTTGGAATTTGGAACCGGACCAGATGCGATCTATTTGGCTGCCGTTGCCAGTTGATGGGGGGGGTGGGGGGTGCTGGCTTCCCCTTCCCCACTCTCTGGACTGGGTCAGCTCAGATTGTCCTAAACAATTATCCCCAAAGGGAATAAAAAGCCTTGTTGAACAAATCCTCCACTTTTGTCTCCTTTGGAGCTGCAGACCGTGGTCCCTGCTTATTCAACCCTCCCTCTCCCCCATCCTGTGCCTGGGCCGGGCTGTGGTTATGAGTCAATGATCAGACACGGAAAGGGCACGCTTACCGTAGGGGAGGAGGATTCAGCGGGCTCTGGGCTTTGATGCTCGCTCTCCTACATCCTGAATGCTTGAAAGGCTACGGGAGGGAGAGGAAGAAACGTACACGCAGAAAGGAAGAAAATGTTATTTAAGAAAGTTGAAAAGGGAAGGGGGGCGCCTGGTTTGAAATGCTGTATCATGGACAAACATCTCTGGGAGACGAAGCCCGGTTAAATCCGAGCTGCGATGAGCCACCGCTTTCAGTGACTCATCTTCCCGGGGAATAATGGCCAAGAGGCGGGAGGCACTGACGTGTAAATAGCAGCGTCCATGAAGCGGGGTCAATTACAGGAAGGACTTGCAGGGTAATTGCTGATAAACAAGCCGGGAGAACCCGGCAGCACAGGCTGGAAGTCAGATCTCTGGGTCTGAACAGGGTCCCTAAACACAGCCCCAGAGGCAGGGCTGGGTGGCTCCCCCAGGGGGTCCTCGAGAGGAGCTCAGGCCTGGATCCCGTCCCCTTGTGGGCTGACCCGTATCCCCCCACCTCAGTCCAGGATGCCTCCCCACCACACGGCCCCCGAAAATCCATTTGTAGAATAAATTAGGAACACACTGTGGCTTGCTGTGCCAACAGGAAGCTAACCAGGCTGGCCCCACGAAAGGCTAGAAGCTCCCCCAAACCACCAGCTACGTCAGGCCGGCTGTTGCAAGCACAGCTGGTGTCCATACCTGGTTTTTGGAAGGAGCGGGTTTCACCAGGATGGACCCAAAGCCGCTCTGCCTTTGCACCGTGTCCCTTTCAGAGACCAATCCCTGCCTTATAACGATGTCGTGCAAATACCTGGGATCATCAAGCCCAGAAACCCACCCCATTGTGAGAGGCTTGCAACTGGGATGGGATGTGCAGTCGGACCCTGGATGATTTTCACAGGACCCTTCTCGGATGAAGCCCAGTACCCTTGGGCCAAGGGTGGGGGCAGGGAGCTTCCTCCGACCTTCTGCCAGGATCGCAGCTGTCCGAGGGCAGCTCAGTGGACATGACGCGAAGCAGACGCTCAGTCCAAAGGGACTCCAGCTGGTCCTTAGAGGGGGACACACTGGGGATGACATGGGACGGAGGTGCACCAGCCTCCTGACCTTGTGAAATGAGGGGACGTCGAGACGGTGTGGGCATCTCCAGAGGCGCCTGTAGCCTTCCCCTCTGACCGTGCTCCTCAAGGCCCCAGTTCACCCCGCCCTGCTTCCTCCCCGCCTGCACACCTTCGCCACAGAAAGAACTCAGTAAATATTTCGCGTGAATTTATGCATGCCTGAGTGCAGCTTTTGGGACTCTTTGTTTGAAATAAAATGTTGGTGGGTGGGTATGAGGAGTACTTTATCTTTCAATCCTATGGAGTTGCTTTGAAAAACCAAATAAGAATATATATTAGTCATTTAAGCGAACATGTATTGTGTTCAAACACATTGCATACTTTTCCTAATTGTGTCTCAAAACATCCCGCTGTGGAAGTTGATGTTACAATCCTCACTCTGCAGGTTAGGGAAAGAAGCCCCAGCGAAACCACCTGCGGAGCTATCGGGTGGGGAGATTCGGGCGCCAGGCGCGGGCCCTTTAACTGCAGAGCCCTGTGTCTAAGTATTTCCGGAAATGCACGGGGGGTCTGGCCGTGGCATGGTTCCTAGTTTGCTGAGTGCCCTTGGGCAAGTCATTGGTGCTGTCTGGTCCTGAGGCACCCCTCCTGAGCTGGGCACATCCCTCATCCATCCCAGGAGCGACGTTTCAGGCTTCGGTTCATCCCTCAGTGCCCAGCTTAAGTAGCCCCTCCTGAGGAACCCCTGCCTCTCCGCGGCTTTCGATGCATCAGATCCTTGTCCTGTGCTTGTTGGACTTACAGTTCCCTTATCCACCTGCCCTGTGGAGTTAGGACCCTGTGGTTAGCTCAGCACCCCACCCCTAACCGTGTACCCCCAGAACAGTATTTGTCATGAAGCAATGTTCAGAAACACGTACGACAAACTTCTGTAGGGCCCAGTGGCTGTGACGTGCGCAGGTCAGGTGGGGCAGGGGCAGCCGCCGGCCATGCAGAGGTCGCCACGTTGGCCCGGAGAAGGGCACTCAGAGAGGACCTGGAGCTTCAAGAGGAGACTGACAGCTAAAAAGCGAGGCAGAACCAAACACCCGGGACACCGCCTGTTAGGTAAGGGACCCGCCATATCCACTCAGTGGGCAATGAGTCGTCCCACGGAGAATCCCCAAGTGTGGCGACAGGGACAGTTCCAGGTCGCTCCGTCGTCTTTCTCTCACACTGGGGATGCAGGTGGGACCCGGAGGGACAGGGATCAGAATGCTGGCGGCTTTGTTAATTGAGCAGCCTGCCTGGGGGGAGGGGCTGCCATTCGGGATGCACGCAAGCCCCCAGGAACAGATCATAGCAACCAGGCGTGCCGTGGGGAGGGGGGCCTTTTGGGGCGGACACAAGGGCCAGTGATAAAAGCACAATGCAGAGGCCGACCCCCCCCCCCCGGGCTGTGCATGCCCCATTCAGTTGGCCAGGACGGCCGTGTCCCTTTCAACTGGGCTCAGATGCCCTCCCAGCCGCCTCCTCGCTCGGTCTTTTAGTCACATACCAGACACGTCTCATGGAGCCGACCCGAAACCCCAGGTGGCAGAATCCCAGTTTCATATAAATTAGGCTGGGTAACGCTGTTCAGACACATTTTTTTTGTCTAAATCATGCAAAAATAGGATTTTCTCAGGGGCATAAATCTGGTCCCGATCTGAGCCTGGATGTGCGGGTGACTGATACAGTTTATCGCGCAAACATGGAATTATCTGGAAGACTTCTGCTTCCAAAGAGCAGAGCCCATTTTTTATCCAATCTGAAAGAAATGATTTATTTGCCGTCTTAACACACACACACACACACACACACACGCGCGCGCGCGCAAAGGTTGGTTCGTGGCAAAGGGACCAGATGCAAGCCCCGGCCCCTGAGAAACACGTCCTGCCCGAGCAGACGGGCCGCGCCCAGCGCCCCCCGAAGGCACGGACTCCGACCCCAGGTCCTCCACCACCAACCCGGGGCGCAGGAGCCTGGCGTTTAGGCTCATCCGAGAAGGTACGTGTTCATTTTTCCAAAGTAGGAAATAAGAGCGAAGAAAATTAAGGGCTTGTAAGAAAAATACATAAATAACTTCACAACTTAGACTCGAATGCCCCCTGAACACCCCCACAGAAGACACACACGCGTTATAATAGAAGCATCGCTTCGCGGATGTCAGTTAAAGAGAGTTTCTCCAACGCTTCTGTTCATTCACCCCAAGCCTCGCACTTTCAAAGCCATCAGGTGGCTGTGATGACCTTGGAGTTCCGACTGGGGGCGGGGTGGGGTGAGAAATGTGTTAGCGCCCACGATTTTCCCCCTGGGATTGGGGAGCCGACAGCCCGCACTGAGGGACAGTCCCCATTAACCAGCACCTGCCCACCATTCCATCAGGTGGTCTTGGGAATTCAAAGTGACAGAAAAATAATAATATCCCCTCTCACAGGTCGCTTACATCCTCACGGCGGTGTTCTATGAAACATCAAGTTTATTCAGTTCAGTGCACAGAAAAGACCACAGAGCTACAACTTGTGCTCACATTTCTCCAAACAGAATGTCAGCAGGAAGGACGGGGAAATGTTTCCTTAGATAGATATAAAAGAAAATGACACGGCACACCTGAACACTAATGTTTGCCAGAAGGCTAGATTTATGGATAAGCGACACTGTTAATGTAACATGTTCCCACTTCTTCTTCGGTTAAACGTTGGGCATTTGGACCGGAGGGACCAGAGTAGGTGAGACGTGTCAGAGGCTGAGGAAGCCCCTGGGCCTTCCTTCCTGTCGGTAGGGAAGGTGAAGTGGGAGGAGAGTGGTCTGTAATCATGTAAAATGCTGGAGAGCGTTGAGTTGGGCTGGTCCGGGGTTGGCTCTGCGGGGTGAAAATAGAAGAACGTGCTGGGATCACTTAGGAGGTCGCCCCGCCCCCTCCTCACCACGGTACCAGGTTAAAACGTGCGGGTTGGACCAACCGCCTTCTACACACTGGCCCTGCCGGGCCCTCGGTGCCCTCCCCTGCCCCGGTCCACAGTGCAGGCTACACTCCCTGGCCCTGTTCCCCTAACACACACCTGCTGGTTCTTCTTCTGAAAACCATTCTTCGAAAGGCCACGTGTGCCCTGGACAATGTGGCTCTGTGGTTACGGTGTCGGCCCGCACACTGAAGGGTTGCAGGTTCAATCCTGAGCCCCAGTTGGGGTGCATGTGGGGAGCAATTCCCTGATGTGTCTCTCTCACATCGATGTCTCTCTCTCTCCCCCCTCACTCCCTCCCTTCTGCTCTCTCTAATAATCAGTGAAAAAAAGATCCTCAGGTGAGGATTAACAACAACAAAAATTTTTAAATAAAAGCCAGTTGCTCATGGCAGTGGCCCTCAACCCCCGAAAGGAATCAGGGCCCCAACCACAGCTGAGATGGTCCCTGCAATCGCAAAACCTCACCCCGTGAATCTTCAGGTTTTGTGTTCATTTTGAGTCTCTCTTTTTCTTAAAAATCTTTATTCTTGAAAGTACTACAGATCTTCCCCCTATTCCTCCCATTGACCCCCCCTTCCCTACTCCCACCCCCTCCTGCCCTCCCCACACTACTGTTTGTGTCTGCTGGTTGTGCGTATATGCATGTAAGTTCTTTGGTTTATCTCTTCCCGCACCTCCCCAACCCCCCATCCCTCTGAGGTTTGTCAGTCTGTTCCCTCCTTTCATGTCTCTGCTCTGGATCTATTTTGATCGTCAGCTTATTTTGTTCATTATGTTCCATAAATAAGTGAGATCATGTGATACTTGTCTTTCTCTGACTGGCTTATTTAGCTTAGCACAATACGCTCCAGGTCCCCCTATGTCTCTCAAAGGATAAGAGATCTTCCTTTCTTACAGCTGCGTAGTATTCTACTGTCTATTTTTTTTAACGTGGCTATTTCACATAAAGATCCAGATCACCAGCTCCTTTTGAAAAATCAGATTTACTGATGTTGGACTCATGTCCCCCAGAAGTTTGGCCAGAGAGATGGGGAAAGGGAATAGTCTCACCAGCTGTTTCAGGAAACAGTCTCCAAAAGTGGTATCTTTTTGACATGTTTTAAATGATACCAGAAGCAAGACGGGAAGAATCTGTGTGTATCAGTCAACTGGTGATATATCTGTTGCGATCAAGGTGAAAGTGGGGGGGGGGGTTCTAAGGACAGGGAGGGGCTGGCTGTGCAGAGGCTCTGCCCCTGGAGGGAGGGGTGAGCTCATCATTTGCAAAGTCCCCAGTTCTCTAAGTTATGGTCCCGCCAAAATGTGCACCCACATGGACCAGCTCAGACCTGTCGTGGTCCCTGCCGAATCCCTAGTACAAGTGTCTGAAAAAGATGTTCTCTCCTTTCTGAAGGGTTGCTTTGGAAATCACTCCTAAACCCAGTGATGCATTGTAGGACAAGGGACCGACTTTGCCACTTAACAGGCAAATCACTGAACCCCTCCTCATGTTAGAAATATGTCCAATGATGACAATAATGTGAATGACCCTTCTCTCACAGTCTATTCTGAAATGAAAGGAGGATGTCTAAGGGAAACTACTAGATTAACTTAAAATGAATGGTAGCCCAAGTTTTCATTATTCTGATAATGATCATAACCAGTGAGCACTTCGACATTCTAGGAGCTCTGAGAACCACTTTCCGGGAATATCATACTTGCCCTGTGGGACAGGCACTGAAAATTACCCACTGTACAGATAAGGAAACTGAAACTTAAGAGATTATGTAACTTGGCCCAGCCCATGTGGCTCAGTGAATTGAGCGTCGTCCCATGGACTGAGGGGTCCCAGTTCGATTCCCAGTCAGGGCACATGCCTGGGTTTCGGGCTCTATCCCCAGTAGGGGGCGTGCAGGAGGCAGCTGATCAATGTTTCTCACATTGATGTTTCTCCCCCCCCCCTTCCTCTCTCTAGCAGAGAAAATAAAATCAATAAACACATAGTTTTTAAAAAAATAGGTTATGTAATTTGCCCAAGATCATCAGCTATTATAAGACAGACCCAAATCTGAACCCAGCTCTGTGTGGTTTTTCCAACAATATCACCATACGTTAAATTTTTCTAAACCACAAAATGCTCATGTCAGCAGCAGCTGAACGACTCTGTCCCGTTCCTCACGCGCTGAGCGAGGCGCGGGGCGAGCACGCTGCACGCCTTAGCGGCCCCAACGACCGTCGTGAGGTGGGGCGCTCGCTTCCTCTCTGTTGCTCTTGGCTCGATGGGTATGACAAAATATCACGGCTTTTATTGCTCACAGGAAGTGGTGACAAGTTGAAATTAACCAAAGGTGTTAGCTTGCTGAAAGTTTATGGCTACCTTATTGGATTTGATCGCCACTGTGTTTCCATGTTTAGCCCAACACCCGACACACAGTAGAGGCTCAATTAATAACTGTCGGCATCAATACCCATGGGGTAAGTGAATGAATTGGTAAATGAATGAAAACTGCTGACTCTCAGGGGTTGCTGGAAACACAACCCGCCTGAATGCTCACCTCTGCTCGCGAGCAGGCCTCGCTCCTGCACCTGTGCTCTGGCCCCGAGTGGAGACGCCTGCGTTTCCCCGTCACCCACTGGCATGAGATAAAAATGGGTTCATTCCCCGGAGCAAGTCCCCGTTAACTCAGGCTCTTTCTGCAGCCTCCGTGGGCTCACTACCGACAGGATACATGCTTGACTCAACCTCGCCAAATGTGCTGTTCCCGTCATCTCTGATTTTTGTGACAAAGCCAGAGCTGGGGAAGGTTACGGATGCCACAGCTGGGGGAAGGGAGGCGCTGGCACGTGGACCCCGGACTGCTTGAGGCTACAACCTATGTTACGCAAAACCAAACCTGGGGCGCACGAAGGGGCGTCTGAGCTAGTCTAGCAAACTTCTGAAGCAGGTCAGCTCATTCTCAAGTCTGTCTTTTGAAAAAAGCATAGGACATTTTTTAAACCCTATTTTGTATTTGTGACTGTCCTTAGGACTATAGGCAGACACCTTGCCGTGACCGTTTTATTGTTATTGGCTTCTACCCTGTTGAATGGCTTCAGGGTCTGACACGGCTTCTTCATATCAATCAGAATGTTCCAAAATGTTCATTTGTGACAGTCCGTTCCATGGCTTTTGTGAATAATTTTCTTTGGGGGCGATGAGGGTCTTTCTCATTAATACAGCAATTTTCCACTTCTTCAAAACCACCCAATTCAGAATTTGTGAAATTTCACACAAAATCTGAGCAAAATGTATCATCCTGAAAAATTTTCAAAGGCTAGTGAGCATATTTCTAGAGTAAAAAAGTTCCTAAGAGTAGCGTACAGGTACCTAAGAGAGCAAACTATTTTCAGGCCATTTCAAGACACCCTGTCATTAGGTTGGTGTGCTAATTACAAATCATTCTAATTGATTTAATAGTCTCCCCAAAGACTTTCATAATGTACTAGGCAAACACTTTATTAGCCAAACTGAGTTACTGTAGGTTCTCAAAAGAAGAAGAAGAAGAAAAAAAGCTTCCGTGTAAACAATATCAAGTGAGAAATTTTGACTCTGAGAGAAGGGCCCTTTCTTTGATTTTGTTCTCAGTCGGTGTTTGTTCCACCGTTTCGACTTCCTGCTTTTATTTAATGAATGCTAATGTGGGGCAGGAAAGAGGAAAATGGTCTTGGTTGCTTTCCCTCCATCCATCTTGTCTCCCTTTGTCGAAAACATCTGTTGTTCATTCTTGACCAGGATCAATCCCCCTTTTTATTTCAACAGTCCTGGTGTGTGTGTGTGTGTGTGTGTGTGTGTTCTCTGGGGAGTTACCGTATCTCCACTGTCTGTTCATGCAGATTAGCGACATTGACCCCGCCTTCCTGGACCCAGGATGCTCATAGGACCCAAGGCTGTCCAATCAGCACGGCCTGTACCTTGCTCATCATGATGGGTCTGGGATGCACTCAAGTAAGGAAAAACTATAATTCAGTGCAAAGAAATATCCCACCACCATTGCCTCAGAACATTAACTTTAGCCCCAGAAGAACAGCTTGAAGGCACCAAGTTGGCTGCAAGGTCTGCAGGAAAGAAAGTGATGACAATACCCTTGGGAAAAAAACAGAATATGTGACTGTCGTTCTAGTATGGGGTGCAAGACCCTAATGGTCACTTTCTATGTCTGGGTCTCCGCTTCGCCCTCTGGAAGATACTCCCCGAGACACATCAAAGATGCAAGAGCTCCCTGGGGGCCTCCGTGGCCACAAACAAGAGTTTGACCCAAGATCCAAATCCGATCAGTCCTAGACTGGTTTCTGAGGAACCCTATTTTTAGAGCTTTCCAAGCGAGTCTGAAAAAGGAGCCCGTGGAGTAAGAAGAGGGGGCACTCATGCTTTCCTTAGAGCAGTGGCTCCCCAGATGGCCTGGGCGCCCCAGCAAGCTCTCTGGAAAAACCAGTGTCCCTGGGCCAGACCTTCAGGAGTGCCGGGGTGAGGTCCAGGAACCTTCTTGTTCCAGGAGGGGTCGGGAGCCAAAGCTGTGGATGACTCTCCAGAGCCCCTCTGTTCCTGGAACTTGAGCTGAGCCCTCCATCCTTGGTCCCAGCACTTAGTAACCCGTTGGCCTTGCGGGCCTCTGCACCTCGAGCTTCCGGGAGTCACTCCCTCCCTCTTCAGAATCTTTTGTCTGGGGTCCTGCCACAGGAGCCGCACAACAACCCAGGGCGAGGACGGGACCAGGTGATGGGTCCCATTGCACAGACCAAGCCACCCAAACCCAGGGGGGTGGGGGATTTCCCCGAGATCAGACAGCTGTGCCCGCCCCCGCCCACTCTGACCGGCTCCTTCCCCAGCTCAGTTCAGGTGTCCGGCTCTGCCGGCCTTAAAGGAACTGGAGTTGGCTCTGTTTGGCTTCCCCAGCCTCTTCCTGCAGAACTGCTTAATGGACAGACAGTTTGTTTTATTTATCTGATGGGGTTTCTTCACGTCGTTTGGGGTCATCGGCCTCCCTGCAGATCACATTACAGCTAGTGGAGGTTGGACCTCAGCAGGGTTCCCTCTGACCAGATCCTTATCGTCACTGCGTGATGAGTGGACAGCGCGGGAGCCGGGGTTACTTGTCTAGCGCCTCGGTGGGCGGAGTCTCACACGCCAGCTCCCGGGCCCTGCCCACCAGCCTCTGCTGCGCCCGGACTAACACCTGAAGCCCCTTAAATAACCTTAACCTGATAGCGACGTTTTTGTTAAATCACTCTGTGTGGACGTGGGCGGGGCAGGAAGAGGACGATGAGACAGAGGACTGGTGTGTGTGAGCGTGTGTGTGGGTGATCACGTGGTGTGTGTGCGTGGGTTTGTGAGTGTGTGTATGAGTGTGTGAGCGCATGTGTGAGTGTGTGTGAGAGTGAATGTGTGGTGTGTGTGCGCATGTGTGAGCACTTGTGTGTGAGCGTGTGTGTGTGAGAGTGAATGTGTGGGGTGTGTGTGAGCATGTGTGAGTCTGTGAGCGTGCGTGTGAGTGAATGTGTGAGTGTGTTAGTGTGTGTGTGAGCATGTATGTGAGTGTGTGTGAGTGTGTGAGCGTGTGTGAGCGTGTGTGTGAGCGTGTGTGTGAGCGCATGTGTGTGTGAGAGTGAATGTGTGGTGTGTGTGCGTGTGTGAGCACTTGTGTGTGAGCGTGTGTGTGTGAGAGTGAATGTGTGGTGTGTGTGCGTGTGTCAGCACTTGTGTGTGAGCGTGTGTGTGTGAGAGCGAATGCGTGGGGTGTGTGTGAGCATGTGTGAGTCTGTGAGCGTGTGTGTGAGTGAATGTGTGAGTGTTAGTGTGTGAGTGTGTGTGAGCATGTATGTGAGCATGTATGTGAGCGTGTGTGTGTGTGTGTGTGTGTGTGTGAGTGTGTGTGTGTGTGGTGAAGGGACCCAGCGGGCACAGAAGCCAGGGGTTCCATGTCCAGCCTTGTCCCTTGCTTTGAAATGAGGTCTCTCTTGGGGGTCCATGGTTTTCAAAGGGAGAGGGTGAAAGGGGAGGAGCTGGAGCCGAGGTGTAATGCGTCTTGGGGAGCTGGGCATGTTAGGGGCGAGGTCGGCCATGGGGGGAGGTGTTCACGTCGTGGGGAAGGGAGGCCGGTTCTCCCTGGAAGCAGCTGTGACAGAACCATCTGGAGGTGGGGGAAGGGCCCGGGACCATCTGGCAGGAGCCTCATTTTCATCCTGTTCCTCAAATACAAACTTTTGATATTATCTACAAATAAAGTCACACGTGTGTGTGTGTGTGTGTGTAAATGTGTTATTTCGCCAAAAGTCAACAGTGAACACAGCCAACCGTTTTCCAATCGCCTTAGCCCATTTCTTCCCTTTGGGGGCACCGGGAGCCTGCAGGGCGGAAGGAGCAGGAGGCACTGTCACCCTTTACGGTCCAGTGGAGACGTGTGCCCGTCCTCCCGAGTCCCTGGGGCCACCGTGGGCACGTCCCCAGTAGAATGTGGGGGGGGGGGCTGTCCTGCTTGAGCCCCCCAGCTGGGTGCGCCGTCCCACGGGGCAGGGGCCCGGCCTCCGGTCCCGCCAGAACTCTCTCCACCCCCGAGCCGGCCTCCGCTTCTCTACCGCCAGCCGCCTGGCCCCTGCAGGGGACGCAGAAACTGTTCTGTGACAGCCCGAGGACAAGAGGAAGTGCTTCCAGCCTCTTCCTGAGCCCTCGCCCTGGCTCTGGGGCCCCGCAGGCGCCGTGCAGGAGGCCCGTGGCCGCCTTCTGTCTGGTACGAACCGCCGACCCAATGGCGCCGTTCCCCCGGCCAGGCCTTGGACCAGGGAGCTGGGCCCGCTTGTGTGCAATGCTCCCGGGCGTGGGGTCTGGGGACGGCCTGGGAGCTGGAGCACCGGGATCGCCCTCTCCAAGAAATGCTTCCCGTCCAGCTAAAAAGGCCGCATGTCCTTGCGGGGAGATGGTGTAAGGGCCTTTGCTAGGCCAGAGGGGGCTCGAAACAGCACACGTGGCCGACCGGAGTACACGGCGCTTTCCGAGTGCAGGGTGGTTCCCCCGGCACCACGCTGGGATGTCGCAGCTTCCCGGCCTGAGGCTGGAGAGAAGGTGGGGGGTGTCATTTGGTGGGGGGTGTCATTTGGTGGGGGGTGTCAATGATAGGTAAAGGACGAGAACCCGATGTGTGTGAGAGGTGGCTGCCTGGCCTGGCACCTGGAGGATGCTCCTGTTGTCTTGCCAACCAGCAGGACACAAGAGTGGAGGTGCCATCGTTCGAAGAAATGGACAGGAGACCGGTCTCGGTGGTGGGGGAGGGAAGCCATGGTTAGAACCACGTGTAGATAATTAGGAAGAGAAAAATGCCACAGGGTCCTCTGGGTTTCCAAACTTCTTATGGAGATTGAAGAGAATTAAGTCATTGCCAGGAAACGTGTTTCTTCAGTACGGATTCATTTTATTTACTGACCCTTACGTTGAGCCAGGCACTGTTCTAAGCATCTTACAGCTGTTAACTGATTTGGGCCTCATTATAACCCTACGAGCTCAGCCCTTATATGTCGTCACCATTCTATGGCTCTGGCAACTCCAGCCTTAAGAAGTGAAGTAACTTACCCGAAGGCCCCAGACTTCCACTGAACTCAAACCCAAGCATCGTGGTTCAAGTCCCTGACCCCTCTCGGCAGACAGTCCACTGTGCTGGGGTTTCTACCTTCCTGGGAACCACGTTCAAGATGTGCCAAGGTAGTTTGTTGTTGTCCTTGCCAGGGTTTGTCCCCGTCACGAATGTCTAAAATCTACACTCCTCGTACCTGACCACCCCGTCCTCTGATGCAGGACGCCTGCTGAGCGGGATGGCCTGCCTTCCTGGTTCTTGTCTGTCTGTCGGATTGACTACAGGCCTGTCATCATGTTCAGTCTCTGGGGTTTTGAACCCTCCCTTCCCGTCTGCTTGCCGGGTGCCCGCTCTGGGGTGCCCTCTCCTTCGCCTTCCTGCTCCTGACTGACCCATCATGGTCTCCAGCCTCCATCACGGCCTGCAGAGAGCATTGCACCACTGTCTAGTAGGTAACAGATTCTCAGTGGATGTTTGTTGAAGGAATGCATGAGTGAATGAACAGGAAATAAACAAACGAGGCCTCTGCCAAGTGCCAACACCCTACACCTGCTCTCCTATGGCACACTTCCACTTGAGACAATTATCCAGACACATTAATTCGGGAAGGACGCCAGAGCCAGGAGGTCATTCCTTAGAGGAGAAAACGAGAGAAGTTAAAGGAGCTCTTTCTCTGAATCCCCAAATGTGACTCAGCACCGAGGGCACAAACTCATTCCAACTGGGAGGGGTCCATCTTGACATCTTTCTGAAAAGCATTGGGCAAACCCTTATGGGGGAGAAATGCTGGCAAAATAATGTTAAAATAAGTGAACCAAATACAGAGATCTTCTTATAAAAAAAAAAAATGACATCTGTCTATGGCCAAAGACTAGAAGGAAATAGAAAAAAAAATTAAATGGCTTTTTATTTAGGGTATTGAAATTTGGATTTTAATAAAATACCCACAGTTGGTGTTGTTATGGTCTGTGTGTGTACGTGTGGGTACAAATCAGATGATAGGATGTGAAAACAAACGGTGTCCTACCTTCCAAGGGGACTCTGCTATCAGATGACCCTCACCTGTTCTTCAAAAGTAGCTTGATCGCTGATTAAGTTGTCCGGGCGGCTGCCCAGGTCGAACCTCACATCGACAAGGGTGGCTGACACCACGTGGGCACCGTTTCTGTAGCTGGCTCAGCGTTGCTCTTTGGGCTCAGGGTGCGTGTCCTTTGGTGGCACATGGAAGGTATGTGACATTTAAAGGGCAGCTGAGTCAACATTGCATCTGGCGTTATGAACATATTAGAGTGATTGCGATACAGGGAGGACACATTTGTTTTTTTAAAAAAGCTTATTCCAGTTTATTTTGTGACATGCATCCTATTCCTACTGGAGTCACAGTCAAGCAGTTCTTGATTAGACAGTAGTAAAGGCGGCACTGCGTTGTGACGTACTTAATGGTACTGAACTGTGCATTGAAAATAGCTAAAATGGTCCACTTCTGTCCTGTGTATTCTACCACCACAGAAAAAGGGGCTGGTGCCTTACCTCAAAGCAAGGGCACCTCTGTCGCGTGATGTATGCTCCCGCGTGTCCCACAGGTCAGGCAACTGTAGACCTTCCCTGGGACCACCCCCTTGGTCGGCCTCCTCTCCCCAGCTCTGCCCCTGGCTTTCCGGAAAGGCAGGGCCTGAGACCACCCCCTCGACACATCCAGGTGCCCGGATCCCCGTCTCAGGCCCTGCTTGCATGGAACTTGACAGTAGATGAACCAGTGAACAAAGTGAATGCGTGTAAAGGTTTTCAGGGCCCAGGCTCACTCACATGGGTGTGAACACTCTCTAACCACTGGGCTTCCTCCTCTCGTGAGTTCACCAAAGAAGACGCCACCTTGTCGGGCCAGCACTGGGGCCAGACCATGTCCCTTTGGGACCCAGGCCTCCGCTGCGTTTCCTGCCTTCTTTGAACATTTGCGCCTCAGACTAATTGGGGAGCCTGTCTCAGTGGTTCTTCCCTGGAACCTGAAGCCCTGTAAAATAATAATTTAAAATAAAAAGAAACATAGAAACAGCCCATCCCCCAACCCTTCTGTGTCACAGAGAAGTTACTGTCTGCGGGAAACCAGCTGTCCAAGCTGACATCGCCAGAGTCTCTAAGGACACAGAAAGATTGTGTTAACTCCCTGGTCCTTGGGAAGACATTGGTTTTGTTCCACCACTGAGCAGCTGAAACCCCCATAAAGCCCCTTCTAAGGGCAAATTTGCAAATGCCTCAGTGTAGCCATAATAATGGTATTGTAAATTTTTTAAGAATAGTTTACTGATTTTTAGAGAGAAAGAGGAAGGGAGAGAGAGAAACATCGATGCGAGAGCACAACATCAACTGGCTGCGTCCTGCACGCCCCCTAGTGGGGATGTGCCACAACCTCCCAGGGCACAGGAAGATGCCCAACCAACTGAGCCAAGCCAGCAAGAGCAATGGTATTGTAATGTTTGTAGAACATGCTCAAAGCAATGGAATATTTATAACATCACGTTTGATGTTAAACATTTCAGGACACAAATTATAAACTCTTAGAGTCTGGGGAAAGTTTACAGAAAGATCGACCAATAGAAGTAAATTTTAATATGGGGGATTATAGTGAGAAATTACTGGACCAAATAAGACATCAGTTTTGCTTACTTCGTGGATGGTGTTCAGACTGACAAACAAGGGCGATGAATAATGTTCTGGTCAAAACAACGATTAGGTGGAAATGGTCAGGTGTATTCTCTTCCTTCCTTCGTCACAGGTAGCTTTGAGAGAGAAGGCTTCTTTGTCAGCCAGTGCAACGTAACAAACGGCCACGGAGTCCCAACAGCACAGAGCAACAAGCTTTGCCTCAGTCGTGTGTCTGTGATTGGACTGCAGTCTGCCCGTCCTGGCCACACCCAGCCAGACGTGGCTTCGGGTGACAAATCAGGTGTGCTTGTGTGGTCATTACTCTGCTGGAACCAGCGGCTACTCAAGGCAGGTCCTTCTCACAGCACTGTCCCTACTGCAGCAGAGAAGCCCAGACACACTGCACCTGTGAGCCCTCCACAGGCATCTCATCTGTCACCGTCCTGGTGGCCAAAAGTAAATGCCATATTCAAGCCCGAGGTCAAGGGGCAAAGGCACTCTGCCCAGCATGAGGACACAGCAAAACTGTAGACATACTATTTTGAAGAAACCGGAGGTGGGGCCAATAATGACATGTGACAGAGGGCCTGAATTACCCAAGTAGTTCCATGGTTTTTCCGTAGACTCAGAGAATGGTGGGGAAAACAACAACAACGTTATTAGCAGGAGTTTTTGCCTGCCCAGTTCTAGGAATAACAGCAGGTTGGTTTTAGGAGAACTGTCCCTCCCCTCTCGCTCTACAGCTTATACAGGGCTGACCTCTCCCTGCCTCTAGGAAAAGACAGGAGGCTTCAGATTGGCCAAGCAGAGCAAGCCATCCTCTTGACTGTTCTGATTGGGTGGAAAGTGGTCATGTGACCGAAAACAAGCCAATAAAAGCCAAGCCCAGAACTTTTGGATAACTATCAGAATAAAACTCTCTTGCATTTGCATGGCTGTTGAAGTTAGCCTACTATTTGTATCATACACCGTGTCCAGAGGGGCCTGTCCCTTGCCATGCTGTGCCCAGCTTCTCAAGGCCTTGCCAACCTCTCCATCCTAACATCACCTGGCATCCCCAGGTTGGATTTTGCTCTAAGCTCCTAATTGTTGAGTGGCTTCATTCCTAAAGTCCTGCCTCTTGAACTCAGAAAAAAATCGGAAAAACATTTCAGGAACATCACCATCTTCATAGTGATGTTCCCTAACTTAAAATGTCCTAATATTTTTAAATGTCACCAGTTTAAATGGGAGCCAGAAATCTCTTTTAAAACTGACTAAGAACAAAACAAACAGGAGGTTCCAAAAAGCAAATTAAATACATATGTACTGATAGTACTAGCGTTTGAAAAACAAAGGTTGGATGTAGGATAAGAAGAAATACGAGTAGATATAATTTACAAGTTTGTTTTTTCTTTAAAAAAGAGCATTTTCCTATAATCGACTTTCCTGCTTCTCCAATTAATAGTGAATTTATGATGGTTTCTGCAAGATGCTTTGGAATGCCAAGTCTTTGGTCTTAAAGCCTCAGGGCAGATAAACATTTCAGGTGATTAAAACACACAAACACACATTTAGGAAATGATGTTCTTGGAAGCCTGGGGGAAGAAATTCACACCCTTCTTTACAATTTCATCACAAAAGAGGAATACATGTCTGTGGAGTTGACTTTGCTGTCTCAGGAATGGCGGGAAACGCAAACACCCAAGCACAATGTATTTTCCTTCAGCCACTTGGAGGGAAGACTGGTTTCCGCCCATCTTGACTCCCTGTCTCTGTCCAGCCAGCAGAACACTTACCCCCAAGGCATCTGGATAGGGATAGAGCAGATGTGGAAGGAGATGAGGAAGAGGGCAGGGGTGACAATCCTCTCCACTTGTCCCCTCCTCATTCCATGCCCTCGTGACACGAACTTGAAAACACAGTATCCAGACATTGCAATTCTAGAACCGTCTGCTTGATCTCCAGCAACGCAGCTCATTGCCTAGATGTGGCTGGTGCAAGTCAGCAGAAGCAGGATCCCACTGTTTGCCTCATTTGTTGTAACAGCAGGATTGCTAGGTAATAAACTCCTCCAAACTTCAGTGGCTTAACATAATTTCTCATGCCTGGGAGTCAGCTGATCAAACTGTTGGGTGTGGGTAGCTCGGCCACACGACCTCTAACCCTCTCCTGGGACCAGTGGGCTTTCCCAGGCACGTTCCTTGCACAGCGTCAGGGGAGGTCCAAAGAAACGAAAGAAAGGATGAGGCCCCTCTGGGGCTGGATTGGCCACTTCTGTCTCATTTCATTGGCCAGAGTAAGCTGAGTCACGTGGCCAAACCAAGAGCCAATGGTGGGAAAATATGCGCCTTCCCTTTCGTGGGAGGGGCTTCAAAGTCACATAGCAGAGACGAGGAGTCGGAGCTTTAATTCAGTGCAACACACTTATTTTGACATTTGATTCTACGTGTATTGATTTGTTTCTTCACGTAGTTACGCAGCAATCATTTAATAAGCACACATCAGGTGTTGAGCACGGGATCCCAAAGTGTAAGAAAGGTGAGGGGCTCGCGTTTTCATAAAAGGCACAAACAGCCAAAAGGCAAATAAATGAAGAAGACAGTAGGGGATTGGGACAGGGGCGGTGAAGACCACGAAAGCGCTCTGGTAAAGACTGGCGGGGCAATGGGACAGGGAGGGAACCCCCTCCCCACGATCGATCGCCGGGTTCCCACAGCAGGCTGGGCGGGAACTAGTAACAGCATGTGGAGAAGTGAAGAAAGGTGTGTCGACAGGAGCTGAGATCGACGATCCAGGACAAAAGAAAAGTAGTAAGAACTGGGTAAGAGAAAAAAGGGAGCGGGCATTCTGCGGGTGAGCAAGAGGTCTGAAAACCAAGGACCCAAACACACGGTCATTGACATCTAGCCCACATGAAGCATCCCAGGCCCACAGAGATGGGAGAAGCATTTGCTCCTTTTATATGTCAGCCCTTAATACCAAATTGGATGTCCTCCTTAAAATATAATAAGTAATATAATTCTATTTTTTCCGGTAAGATAAGCAAAATGTGTGCAAAAGAAAGTGGGTTACCTAGGATAAAAGAGCTGAGATCTGGGGCAGAATGTATAATTAACAATATAGACTGATCTATGTAGCTTTTTGTCCCCCAATAAGAAAACGGGCTCAGAGAAGGGAAATTACAGAGCAGAGGTCCCCCAGAGCCAGGAGTGTGGGCCCCACTCCTAGCAGAGATCTTAATTGGAGAATCAGGGCCGTTTATGTCTGGGGTTGGGTATCCATCTGCTTTAAAATCAGATTTTGTTTTTTGTTTTTCGTTTTTCGGGGAACTTTGCATGTGGCTTCATTATTGTATTTCTAACACATTCAAATGACAATTCCCTTTCTTCTTTGCCCCCTAAGAAGAGTAGGCAGAATTTCACTGATATTGACTTTTACTAAGACAAATTCTAGATTTATTGACCTGAGAAATAAATATTAATAGAGGTTAAATTGGGGTCAATTTTGACTCCAGGAGATGATAAATCTTGGTATTTTCCCGTGGTTGGCTGGTCAATATGGCCCCATGCCCACCATGTGCTGCTGTGGTCAGGTTCTGCTGAGGGGAGGCCTGGCTCACCGCAGGGCACCGGGCAGAGCGTCCTCCTCATGGGCACTCACTGGAATCAGGCTGGTGGTGACCAGGTTTGGGCCACTGCCCAGGTCAAATCACGTGTCTAATAGTGATCTCCTTTGGCATTTCAGCCAGCCTACTTAGGGCTTTCTTTCTTCTCTTTCTCCCTCTCTCTCCCTCTCTCTCTCTCCCTCTCTCTCTCTCCCTCTCCCTCTCTCTCTCCCTCTCTCCCTCTCTCCCTCTCTCTCTCTCTCACACACACACACACACACACACACACACACGCACTTACTTCCCAGTCCATCCAGACCAGCCGCCAGTCGAAGGGCAAGGTAAAGGGCATGTGTAGGTAAGTCTAGGGTTTTACTTAAGGAAGGAGTTGCAGCTTGCTGGTCCGCCAAGACTCTGACCAGATTCTAATCCTCACTCTGTTCACCTGTTGCTGCTTCACTATGAAAAAGATGGTGATGGATATTTCATTAAACAAAGACAGGGTCCTTGGTATTTACTCCTAAGTGTCTGTGTCTGTGTGTGTGTGTGTGTGTGTGTGTGTCCTAAATAAATATATAAATATTTATACATGTATAAATATATATGTACTTCTACATTTATGTGTGTGTGTGTGTGTGTGTGTATCAAGCACTGTTGTAAAAGCATGAATGCATCCGTTCCTCACCCCCACCCAAGGGGTCGGCACAATGATTACGCAGCATCGTGCTGATGGGAGGAGGAAGCTGAAGCACGAAGGGTACGTGAGGAGCCAGGATCGCCGGCGGGATGTAACCCGGGCAGCCAGGCTGCGGTGGGTCCTGCCCTCTACTCCCCGCAGCCCACCTCCGCTGCGGGTACTCAGCCCACAGCAGTGTGTGCGGCAGGTGTGCCCATTCTCATGCGTGTACTTTTAGGCTCTAAGAAATGATGGGAATTTTCTATAAAACTGAAAGTCATGGCTATTATCTTTGGGTGATAGGAATGTATGTCTTTTTTTTTTTCCTTTTTCCCCTGTCACAATTTTTATCCCATCACTTCCCACAGTTTTGTTTGTAAGGTCCTGCGGGTTGTCGGGGAAATCTGTGGATAATTGCAGACAAGTAAGGAGGGCACATGCGTTACGATTTCATCGGCCTTTCAGAGGTTAAGTCCAAGAGGCAGGGATGAGCCCCAGATGTCCGAGGAACCGTGAGAACGGACACTGTGTGGACGGACCCACAGCCGGACAGAAGGTCCAGGGCACGTCCCATCGTCAACATCTCTCAGGAAGTCAGGGATGTGCTCAGCTGCAAAGAATGGAAAACCTGACCCAGCGGGACTTTAAGCAGAAGGTTGTTTGTCTGTCTGTCTGTCTGTCTACCTACCTACCTCTCCGTTTTATAAAGCAAGAGGTCCGGGGCAAGTGACAGATTTGTGTTGGTTCAGGCTCAGCAGGTCAGCTCTTTGTAGCCATCCGGAGCCCTGCCTTTTCCACACCCGCTGTCATTCTCATGCGCCACACCGTGGCTGGCGTGGCCCCTGCATCGCGAGCCGTGGGCAATGCCAGCACGTGACCTCCACAGGGTTTCGATACCTCGTCATGGTTCTCTGATGTCCGATATGATTATTGATTACTTTATGTACTCATTTGTGAATACCTGTCCGGGCCTTCTACTAATTTAATGTTTTGTTGGGTTTGCTTTTTCTTATTGATATGTGGGTGCTGTTTATTTATTCAGGATACAAATCCTAGGTGGAATATAATTTTGCCCTACCCACCCACACTACACAAACAGAAGGTACAGGAAAATGGGTATACATTTATGTGTATGTTACTGTATACTTATCCTAACACATTACATCATTTCACTTAGGATCTACCAAAATCTTCACTTTTTTCAAGTACCATATGCATATAATAATACAGGAACCATTTTTTTTTTTGTTTGCTTTTACTTGTCAGTGATTATAGTTTTGATATATTTAAGAGGAATTAAACTAACCTAAGGAGTTTTTTAAATGATAAAGTGTATCTTTTACCCTAAGAAGTAATGAGGGGCTTGTCCCAGCCTCATGGGAGGGTGCCTGACTCCGAGGGTAACTCGCTCAGTGGGCAAATAACTTATGTGATTTGAATGCTGATGTTCTCCAGATTAAAATCAGGGACAATTTGCCTGGCCGGTGTGGCTCAGTAGCTGAGGTCGCCGATTCAATTCCCCATCAGGGCACATGCCCTGGTTGTGGGCCCGATCCCCAGTGGGGGCCTGCGGGAGGCGGCCAATCAATGTTCTCTCTCATCGATGTTTCTAAAATCTCTCTCTTCCTCTCCCTCCTTCTCTCTCTAAAAAGTCAATTAAAAAAAATGGTTTACTCCTTAAAAAAATAAAATAGAACCAGGGACAAGTCAAGTCAGGGAGGCTGAGATTTCTCCTCCCGTCTCTGACGCTAGTGTGGCAGCCTCGGCGCCTGGCCGTGTGGGCTGTGCTGGTGAGATGCGCCCACACTACACAGCTTGCCCCTCTCCGCGCGCCCCAAGCCCCGTGTCTTCTGAATAGGCACTTGGGAATGTTGCACGTGCGTTCTGTGCTGGGTTCTCAACAGTCTGTGAGTTATAAATGCATTGCACGCACAAAAATAGGTATCGTGTAAAATAATAATAATGAAACTTTATTTCTCTCTCTATCAGACACACCTGCACCACAATAAATTCCCATGAGGGGCAGGGGAAAGGCAAACAACCACAAATCTCAAATAATCTGAACTTAAACGGGAAGACGAGAGTGTCTTATCCAACAATATGCAGAAAAATACCTCTCAGGTTGTTTTTTATTGCCTCCTAAATCATTAAAGGAAGCTCACAGTATGAGTCAAGGCAGTTTTAGTATGTGTATTTTATCAATTTTTTTTTGAAAATTGATTATATATAATATAAAAGTGAACTCTCAGTTTAGCAAAATATTAATTGACAGCTATTTGCTGGGCATCAGCCATGTGCTCCTGATTGTACTGGACAGAGTGGAGGATACAGGAAAAGCATGTTGAAGGAAACTGTAACCTCCCCGGAACAGCTGGAAAACAGAGTGGTGAGCTTGTGGACACACTCAAAGTGCAATAGGAGTTCAACAGAGAAAACCCCAATGTGGAAAAGCAGCTGGAGAATATGGGATTAATCTGGCGCTTAAATCTGAGATGAATTTGGGATAAAAGATTGGGAAAAAACCAACATGAGCCAAGACCCCAAATTCAGCCGCTTAAAGAAGATGAAAATGTATTTTTTCACATAAAAGCCTCAAGACAAGAAATTATCTGAAAATAAAATTAAGGAAACAATTCCATTTCTAGTGTTATAACAAATAAATAAACAAATTTCTTAGGAGCATATTTAACCAAAGAGATGAAAACGTGTGCACTGACAACGCTAATGAAAGAAATTAAAGCAGACACAAATAAATAAAAAGACATCTTATGATCATGAATGAATAATTAATATTGTTAAAATGTTCATATGATCCAAAGTGATCTACAGATCAATGCAATTCTGATCAAAATCTCAATTGCCTTTTTTTTCCAGAAATGGGAAAAACAATCTTAAATTCATATGGAACCACAAAAGATCCTGAATAGCCAAACCAATTTTTAGCAAGAAAAACAAAACTAAAAGCATCACTTTTGGGTTTTGAAATATATTACAAAGCTACAGGAATCAAAACAGTATGGAACTGGCATAAAAACAGACATTATAGACTGATGGAAGAGAATAAAGAGCCTGGAAATAAACCCACACATATAGGGTTGACTGATCTTTAACAAGGATCCCAAGAATAAACAATGGAGAAAGAATAGTCTCTTCAATAAATGGCATTGAGAAAACTGGATATCCATATGTACAGTCGGCCCTCGTTTATCGTGGTTAATCAGTTCCAGACTCTACCATGATAAATGAATTTCTGCGAAGTAGGATTCTTTATTTATAAATCTAATATTTTTGCAGTTAGAGCATAGAAAACCTGTTTACGACTTTCTAAATACATTTTTAACATCATTAGCGCCCTCTAGACATAAAATAACACCCTTTAGTCACCATTACACTCATATTACCCAATATATTAAACAAAATAAGAGAAAATAAGACATATTAGACATTACAAATATCATTATTGTACATTTAGTTACACACACACACAGTTCTTACACACAACCACTAACCTATGAAAATAGTGCAACTTGTTCGATGATGAAGCGACGAAGATGAAGAGATGTGCTGCACAGCAGAGAAGAGCAAGGTCCCTGCTCCTCTGCAGGCACGGCCTCAGTAGGAGAGTCTGCAGGTGGTGCAGCATCTCAGCAGGGGCGTCGTCATCTCCCGCTGAAGGAGCACTAGGAGGAGGCAGTGGGTGTCTGGTGCGCAGCTGAAGAACATCGTGAGAGGCAGTTGCTGGCGCTGACTTTTCATATGCTGAGGAGGCTTTTGTAGGGCTCTATGGCTCCATCAAGTGCATTCTGGAACCACAATGCACGCATCATTTGTGGGTCCCATTCACCAATCATGTCCTGGACCACCTTAGTAGTTCTCACGATTTGTGAGAGACGCTCAAGTGTAAGGCCAACTTCCTCCTCCTGACCCTGACCCCCAGGACCCTCTGGCTGCTCTTCCTCCTCCTCACTCGCAGACTTAGTCATCTCCACCAGATCCTCGTCAGTTCAGGGCACCTGTTCTGGGCGATACTCGCCCTCCTCAAGGGTCTGCTGGAACGTGTTGCTCACGTAGTCCTCTGCTGCAGGCTGGACAGCAGAGGCAGCTTCTCCGTGGAGAACGACACTCTTCAGATGATGCCCCTTCTGGAACTTCTCGAACCAACCCTTGCTCGCCGTGGAATCCATGAAGGTTGCAGAAGAGGGTCCTGGGTGAGGTTCGTCCTCTGGAAATCTCTGATAGAGCTGCCTCGCCTCCTCCCGGGTGACAGCGGATCCAGCGGGACGTTGTCCTTGCCGCTGTCGCTGCTCCAACGGCTAGGGCAGACTCCGTTTTCACTATGAACTCATTACGACTTGTCACGATGCACTTTGCTTCCTTGTTGAAAGAGACAGTACGACTCATTCAAGTCGTAACGGCAGGCAACCTCCTCGATTTTCTTCCATCTTTGATCATATCCAAGAGTGTCACCCTCTCCTGGATGGTAAGCATCTTCCTCCAGCGCTTAGTTTCATCGTCCAAAGGCCTAGAAGAAGCAGCACGTTTAGGAGCCATCGTGGGGCTTAGATCAAAGTTCTCAGAAATCACAAACACAGAAATCACATCGATGCGTAGCGATGTAGAAGCGTGTGTGAGAGAAACGAACTTGCACGAGGCTGAGCCAATCAGTGGTCAGGATAGGAGAGGAGTGGTCAGGATAGGAGAGGATGGCCAATCAGTGAACAGCATGCTCTGATTGGCTTGGTTTCACCACACCCGATTTTTTGGAAAAAGTTATCGCCACACACAAGGAGTGGTTGTGCGGTTGCACCTGGCGTTGAAGGATTCCTGGGGTGCTCGAATACGTAGGCCTGCAGTCCGTACGTACAGTAATTTTCATTGTAATTGTAACACAGGGTGTATAATTGGCTCAGACAACCCAGTGCGCTGTATCATTTTCACTGTCTTGATCAACTTTTCAATGAATGTATTTGAATAAACCACGATAGAGGGGATCCGCGGAAGTCGAAGCACGAAGTGGCGAGGGACGACGGTAAGAGAAAACAGTTGGCCTTTATTTTACACTGTACACAAAATCCACACAAAATGGGTTCTAGATCTCAATATAAGACCTGAAACTATAAAACTCCTAGAAGAAAACAGGAGAAAAGCCTCCCGACATTGGTCTGGACAATGATTTTTTGGATATGACACCCTAGGTATAAGGAAAAGAAGCAAAAATAGGTAAGTGGAATTACAAACTAAACTGCTTCTACACAGCAAGGCAGTCAACAAAACGGAAAGAGAACCTGTGGAATGAGAGAAAACATTTTCAAGCCATATATCCGATAAAGGGTTAATATCCAAAATGCATTGATTAACTCCTACAACTCAATAGTGGGAAACACACACATACACACACACACACACACGCACAACAAGTAAACTAATTTAAAAATGGACAAAGGAACTAAATAAGCATTTCTCCAAGAAGATATGCAGATATATAAAATCATCAGGTCAAGGCAAATCAAAAGCACAGCGAGATAGCACCTCACAACTGTTAGTATGGGTTTTATCAAAAAAAAAAAAAAAAGATAACAAATGTCAAGGGAGGATGTGGAGAAAAGGGAAGTCTTGCTCACTGTGGAAGGAATACAAATGAGGCGGATCTACTACAGAAAACAGTCACAGGGGTCCTCAAAGACTACACATAGGACAACCCTATGATCCACCAATCTCATTTCTGGGTGTACACCCAAAGCAACTGAAATCGGAATCTCAGAGATGTCTTCGCTCCCGTGATCTTCAGAACAGCAGTCACAGCCTAATAAGGGGTGTTGTCACCCTTTTCCTAGGTGTCAGCAGTGACCATATCATGGAAAGTCCCTTGATAGGATCCCAGCCCAACTCATGCCTCTGCGCATTCATGGCAATGGGGACCCCCTCTTCCAGGCTTTCCCTGCGGATCAACCTTGTAAGAGTAACGTGCTTGTCTTTACGTGTGTTAACACCCACTGTGAGTTACAGTCGCATTCTGTTATTCTAGAAGGGTTTTCTGCATCTCTTTCTGTTGACTTTGCCTATCTCTTTTCTGGTTTCGGAGGGTACTCTCACCTTCTTCATTTTTAGATTCTTGGGCCCACCTAACGCGGCCCCCCGGGACTGTAACATGTATTTCTAAGACTGTTGAAACATGCCATCAGAGCACGCTGTGTACTCCATGCCAAGTATCCTTAGCAAATTATGGAATGCCTCCAGTAGATAAAGCATATTTTAATGAATGAGGAGGTTAGTATTTCATAAACACAAGAAAAGTATAAACTGACTTCCACTATCAACAGTTTAAAATCAATTTGGAGGCATTTGGAAAGCATTTTAAAGAGCAACTAGACATCAATAAAATTTAATTAATTGGTTCTACGGATGCACATGTAAATTGGATGTTAATTATGCTAGCAATGCTCTTCCATTAAAAATTAAGCTCATGATTAGTAACCGAGAAAAGCAAGCCGTCATTCTATAAACAAGTCTCATTCCCTTGTATTTGAACCCAACCTTTCGGTAATTAAATCATAACTGTACATTTACTCAGATGACTCAGCCCTGACGGATGACTGGCGAGTTAGCCAAGTGATCTTCACTGGGCCGTTCCATAAAAACAATTGACATCAGTAGACGTAAGTTATGTGCGGTTGGACTGCCCTTTCATACAGAACTATTGAATTATTGAAAGTCCGTTCCTATCTAATTGACACCACACAAAGGAACGGTTGACAATTGCGAGATTATGGTGATGATTGGTGATCGTTCAGAGCTGAGGACACGTGAAGATGGAAGGCCCAGAGCAAGAGGTTACGAGCTGGGGAAGCTGAGGCCTGTCTCCAACCCTCCCCCGCTCCCGACCCCCACGACGGAGCTCTTGCTTTGGGAGGTAAAAAATGCAGTGGGATTTTATTTTAGTTTTTAAAGAGAAGTGGAGGCTAGGCCAGCACCCTTTTGGGGTTTCCCTGGTTCATTTTCCTGGATTCCTTGGGCGTCAGGTCCAGTGTGGACGCAGGACCACGGTCCACTCCCGTGCTGTCTTCATTGACAGAGGGGCTCTTTCAGAATCGGAAATGGGATAAAATGCTTGAAACACTCGACCCACACCAGTCAGTTTCCTTTTTCCCAATAGATTTTCCAGGGGAAATCGAGTCCATATGCTTCTGATCTATCTTCTGAAGAAACCATCAAGATACTGTTTTATTGGCGCCATTTGATGGGGCATTTTATCTATTTCAATGAGCCTTTTGATGCCCCTTTGCTTGGTCACGGTAAACCAGGTTTACAGGAAAGACAAAGAGACGCCCTCTCATTGCCACGCCCAGCAGGAACAGAAAGGAAAACGCTTCCGCGCACAGAACAGTTAGGGGGACCAGTCCGGAGTTTTCCTGAACTGACGGACTTACAGTGTCTTGATAAGGAAAGGAGGCGTCCGAACAGCCTTAGTGCCAGGACTCTGCTTTCGGTAGCTTTTTAAGAAGAGGTCCTCATTCCTCATTCTCACCGTGGACTGGCCTTATCGGGCTATTTCTCCGTTCCGGAACCCCATAATAGAGTCGTCACTTTGGAGTTAGGAATCCTTGGTCCTAACTCCTCAGGGGACCAACAGGCCTGTCCTCGCCCTCCTTGGGGGGCTCTGTGGGTCGGCTGAACGAGAGACTGAGCTGACACTGTTGGTGACCCACAAAGTGCCCTTGGGAAGCGGGCTGCTACCAAGCTCTGGTTAAGTTAGCGTACCAGCTGTTTCCTGAGATGAGAGCAGTGTTGGACAGGAGGCAGCCATGGGCCCAGCAAGTCCCGCTCACTGGGAAGGAGGACGGTGAAACATGTGCTCGCGTGAGACTCCCCATGCACGGTCTCCGTTAGCCCTCACAGCAGTCTTAGGAGGAAGGGCAGTGCTCACCCGCTTTCACAGTTGCAGAAACCGAGGCTCAGGAGAAATTCGGGTGACTTTCCCAATAAATTACCAGTTCAGGATTTAAACCTGGATTTGCCTGCAGAGCCTGCCTCTTAACCACCACAGATGTTGAGTAATGACCTTTAACTACTTAGGAAAAGGGGCTAGAGAGAGAAGTGGAAAGGGTGGGATAAGAAGGTCATGGGGTCCGGCCGTGTGCCTCAGTGGTTGAGCGTCGACCCCTGCACCAAGAGGTCACCTGTTCGATATCCAGCCAGGACACATGCCCAGGTTATGGGCCCAGTCCCCAGGGGGGACATGCAGGAGGTGGCCGGTCGATGTTCTCGCTCATTGATGTTTCTATCTCTTTCTCCTTCTCCCTTCCTCTCTCTCTCTCAAATCAATAAAGAAAAAAAAATTTTTTTTAAAGGTCAGCAGGGGAGGGGAAAGGGAAATAACACCTGGCAGGCCAGAAAATGTGCGAGACTGGAGCAGGGAAAGGGATGCAGCTCAGCCTCCGGCGTGGTGGTGTTCGGTTTCTAGGCAGCCCTCCACGGATCAAAGATCCATCTCCCTTCTGAGCCAAGGAGGGTAACCCCGTGGCTCCCTTTCCTCCCGCGTGTGGGGCCGGAAATTCCTCTGTAGCTTGACACGCCAGCCCACCTGCTCCCCGCCCCTGGGCGCCCGCCCTCCCCGGGGCTCCGGTTCGCCAGGGCAGCCGTATGGCAGAGGGATGTCAATGTCGCCTGAACTGCTCAGTCACCGCTGACATTTCACTAACCACCCTATGAACTTCCCCAGCCTGGAGCAGCAGCAACCTGTGCCCTTGAAGACTGAACAGAAAACAACTCTATTGATTTTCTACTATCAACAAGAAAAAGACAATTGCTCTTGGCTGAGAATGTTCATAATGCCTTTCACAGCCCTTATCCTCGGGCGGCCCACCCTGGCCTGATACAGTGCTGGGCCTCTGTCCCCCGCCGCGGGTCTCGCGGGACTCGGGACTCGCGAGAATTAACCCTGCAGGGCCAGCGCCTCCCGCACCTCCAGCCCCTCGCTTGCAATGCTCATGAGCCGTGTGTGAGCGGACAGCCTGCAGGCCTTGGGAGATGTGATCACCTAGAAACCACAAAGGACTCAGACCTGGGGGGGTGGAGAGAAATTGGGTGAAGGGCTATAGGAATCTCTTACAGCAAATCACCTTTCGAAAGAGCACGCTGCTTTGCATCTCTATTAAGTTATGTAGGTGTCAGGTGTACAAGTCTAAAAACATCATCTGGATATTGCATTGTGTGTTCACCACCCCAAGTCAGTCTCCTTCCATCACCATTTATCCCCCCTTAACCTCCTGTATCCTCCCGCCCTTTCTCTCTGGTACTCGCCATGCTGTTGTCTGTGTCTATGAGTTTGGGGTTATTTCGCTTAATCCCTCCACCTTTTCATCCAGCTAGCTCCCACCCTCCTCCCCTCTGACAGCTGTCAGTCTGTCCTCTGTATCCTTGAGTCCGTTTCTATTTTGTTTGTTAGCTCATTTTGTTCATTAGATTCCACATATAAGTGAAGTCATATAAATAAATAAATAAGTCACACTATTTTTGTTTTTTTGTTTTTTTAGAAAAAAAGCACTATTAACATCCGTATTGGTTTTTGGACATGTAAGCATGTGTCTACACTGACCAAGTTGATCGAAGAATCAGATGATCATTTACCTCAGATGCAATTATTCTGCCTTAGTCAAGGCCCAAGATCTCTCTTTCGAGTTATGCTTCCAAATTACCAGGCCTTTATTCTTCTTCAACCTGTGCTGCACGTCCGCATGTCCTAATAGTTCTCTTTTTGATGTTCCCAACACCCCACGAAGGAGGTGTGAGGAGTCAAGGGAGCTGCCGGAACGTTGCAAAGCAAGCCTGGCCCCCTGGGAGAGCCGTCATGTCAGAATCGGTCAATATTTATGCCTAGCAACCTTCACAATATCCTTTTAATTAAAATCAATGGAGAAATAAAACATGCATTAGAATGCTCTTGGGACCGCTCACCTCAGGAGACAGGAAGGGCTCCGATAATGTGCACAGTGCGACTGTGACCCGGCGCGCGGCCCCCTCCGTGTGTTGTGGGCCCCACCTTTCATGCAGTGTTACCATGTTTGGTTTTTGTTTTGCCTTTCTTTTTGTTTTCCATTTGGTGCCACTTTCCTGAGACATGGATTAAAAATGTAACTCTTGAAAAGTCAGATAATATGTCCATCGAGTCAAACTATTGCCTAGTTTTATTTTTAATATGTTTCTATTGATTTTAGAGAGAAAAGAAGGGAGAGGAAGAGAGAGAGAGAAACATCGATCGGCTACCTCCAGCATGCCCCCTACTGGGCATGTGCAACCTCAATCCACTGAGCCACACCAGCCGGGCTATTACGTAGACTTTATGGGGAAACTGGAAACGCCAAGGAGGTTTCCACAGGCTCTAGGAGATTGCTTTCATTGGGGCAGCTCTGCCTCTAACGAGCCGATGACCTTGAAAGGGTCGTGGGCAACATCTTGGAGTCTCAGTTACACCTTCTCTGAGATGAGACAATTAGACTCAGTCCTAAAAGGTTCTTTCTGGCTCTCTATGAATATTTTACTAGCCTGAAGATGTTGAAAATCATCGCAACTACTTTTCATGGAACACTTTCCATGTAATCCATTAACTCCTACTCTTCACCTACACCTGTGCGATAGGTTCCATCGTATTTCCATTTTATGGATGAGGAGACAGAACTGGAGGGAGGGACGCATTCCCCCGTGTTGCCCTGCTGGCCAATGGCAGAGGCTGAATACGGCTATGCCCACGTGCTTCTCCATGGTCTCATGCCACCTCCTTGAGCTATGGAAAGTGTGGGGACTTAGATCTGAGAAGTGCCACCTCTTTTACTCCCACAGACGCTGAAGTAGCATCTCAGCGTCCTCTCCAGAGCTCACGCAGTGTGCGGTGGCTTCACTTAACCTCGGGCCACTCCCCGTGGCTCAGAGCTCACCCAGCCGGGCCATCCTTCCTGTGCGCCCAGCTCTGGTTTCAAAGGCCTCGGCGCAAGCAGGCCTAGTAATGACGGGTTAAGGTGGCCCAAGAACAGAAAGCAATTCGACGCTGTCCTCCCGGCCAGGCAGATGAAACATCAGATATTAGCACTTGATAAAATCCAAGCGTCACAGAGGCGTTTCTGCTTGTTTGCTTTTCTCCTGTGGCTGGGCTCCTCTCAGGTTGCAGACCGGGGCTTGGGGGCTTGCAGGACGACTGTCAGTGTTGTTAAAAGCTTCCCTTCCTTATCTCACTTCCTAATCTCCAAACAGGGATTTGAGAGCCCTCAGCACTGGCTTTTCCTCTCCGAGGACTTGCCAGTGCTGAACTAATTAATGAAAAGGGCCCGGGGATACGTTCCTTCAAAAATTATGGAATGTCCTAATCAGACGGGCAAGCAAAGGCTTGACCTCGGGGTCAAGGGGTCACGCACAAATAATGCCATGAATTCAACTATTACTGTCATTTTTTTTGTTACTCTAAAAGAGTGACAAAAGAGGTTAAAGTAGGCCCCACAGGGCAAAGGGATGCCCATGTCTCTGCTGTGGAGGTGATCAGCGAAGGACATCCCTCACGTATTCCCAAAGTCTTCAGCCTCCGCCGCGCTCGTGAGTGATGTTTACCTGGGCAGCTTCCATCACTGAACCGCTTGTCACCAGCCCTCTTCCGTGTGCTGTGCTGTCGCTGCTTTTGCCACTGGGCCATCTTCTCTGGCTCCACCAAATTCACTGCTGTCCCCTCACCTAGCAGCCCCCGCCACTCTCTCAAATTCCTGTTCATCAATTTGTTTCTGTTTTTATATATTTTTTCCTTTTTATTGAATGTATTGGGGTGACACTGGTTAACAAATTATATTTTTGTAAAGTTTGGGAAATTTCTCCTTCAGAGAAAGTTTTCCTATTCCTCCTGCTCAGTAAAAACAAAAACAAAAACAAAAACAAAAACAAAACAAAGCCCTCGGGCATTACATGCCAAACTAACTTAAGAAGACAGTACAAGATGGAAGAAGGCAGACTTCGCGTCAGGACCCAGGGACCAACATCGTAGGGAGCTCCAAGGGCTTTCTTTTCTTTTTTTTTATCCTCACCCCAGGACATTTTTTCCAGTTTTTGTTCAGATAGAGTGGGAGGGAGAGAGAGAGAGAAACATCGACGTGAAAGGGACACATCGAGTGGTTGCCACCCACACAACCCAACCAGGGCCGGGGACAAACTGCAACTGAGGTACGTGCCCTTAGTGGGAACCGAACCCGGGTCTGTCTGGACCGCAGACTGACACTCTAACTGCTGAGCCAAACCGGCCAGGGCCCAAGGGCTTTCTTATTTCCTCCTGCGTCCCAGACTTTAAGCCGGAGAAGGTGGGACACTGGAATCGTCAACGGGTACGGAGAATACCGAGTAGAGAGACAGGACTTTCCTCCTTGCCGGGTGGTAATGGGCAGCCCCCTCCTGTGCCACCACAGTGTCCGTGGAGACCACAGAGCGCCGGACTCATGCCCTACTCAGCAGTATGGAGGCGCTTCTCCCTGTTCCCTCTGGGATGGCGCCAAAGGAGCCTGGTGGAGGGTCAGGACTTCCACCGCTGCACAGAGGGACAAGGTCAGCCTATCCCACTGTGACGTCAGGGAGGCCACCGAGGAGTCGGCGAAGGTCTAGTGGGCACTGGAACCCCCATTCCCACCCAGCAGTAATGGGAACTCCCCAGCATACTCTCGGAGGTCAGTGGAGGCCAAGAGAAGAGCTGGGACGTTCCTGTCTGGCAATAAGAAGTCACCATCCTCCCTCCTGCCAGAAGAGTCTGGATAAAACAGGAGATTTAAATAATGTCCAGAGTCTTCTAATATCATGTCCAAATATCTATGTTTCAATAACATATCATTCACATGCCAAAGAGCAGGAAGATCTCAAACTGAATGAAAAAAGGCAATCAATAGACGACAAAACCAAGATGTCTGAAATTATCCGTCAAAGATTTTTTTTAAAGCAGGCAAAATAACAATATTTTAACAAACAATTATAAACATGCTTCAAACAACATTATAAAAATAGAATCGAAGAAATAAGAAAATCGTGGCAGTAAAAGAGAAGACATAAAGAATCAAATGTCGATTGTTAAATTGAAAGATACAGTAATAAACATAGTAAACTTACTACATGAGCTCAAAAACAGAATGGAAGAAACGAAGAAAAGAAGAGGTGAACTTGAAGATAGAACATTAGAAATGGTCCAGTCTGAAGAGAGAGAAAATAAACTTTAAAAAAAAGAACCCAGGCTCGAAATTGAGCGGGACTCTAACAAATAATCTGACATTCATGTGACCAAAGTTCGGGAAGACGAAGCGAAAGAAAACAGGGTTGAAAAAAGTATTTGAAGAAATAATGGCTGAAAATTTCTCGAATTTTGAAAAAGACACAAACCTACAGATTCAGGTTAAACCTGAAGAAGTCCACACCAAGACACATTATAGTCAAACTTCTGAAACCTAAAGACAAAGAAAAAATTGTAAAAACACTGAGAGAGCATCCTTTTTCCTGCAGAGAAAGGAGTAATTTGCATGAAATCTTATTTCTCATCAGAAATCAGAGAAGAAATGATACATTTCAACAGCCGACAAAAGAGAACTGTCAACCCAGATATCAATATCCAATGAAAATACCCTTCAGGAATGAAGGGGAAAGCAAGACATTCTCAGACAAATAAAAATGAAAAGAGCCCTGGCCGGTTTGGCTCAGCGGTTAGAGCATTGGCCTGCGGTCCAGAGAGACCTGGGTTCAGTTCCCGCTAAGGGCACGTACCTCGGTTGCGGTTTGTCCCCGGCCCTGGTTGGTCGTGTGGGTGGCAGCCACTTGATGTGTCCCTTTCACGTCGATGTTTCTCTCTCTCTCTCCCCCTCCCACTCTACCTGAACAAAAAATAGAAAAGTGTCCTCGGGTGAGGATTGAAAAAAGAAAAGAATGTGTGCCAGCAGACCTCACCTGAAAGAATGCTAAAAGGAAGTTCTCCAAACAGAATGGATACGATAAAGGAAGGAACATTGGAACATAGGGAAGGAAGAAAGTACACAGTAAACAAAAACCGGGGTAAATACAATAGATATTCTTCTCTTCTTGAGTTACCTATGTTATGTTTTATAAAAATTGTGAACTGTTGGTGTGGTTCTGAATGGATGTAAATACTGAAGATAATCATACTCTAAACAGCGACAAGGAAAAGACATAAAGGGCGCTGGGTTTTTTAAACTTCGCTTGTTCACTACGTGTATATAATGTAATACCTAAAGCAACCACTAAAAGTGCTGTGGAGAGCCTCAGAAATATTACAGGATGGAAATGAAGAAATACAACTGTTCCAACTTGCAGAGGGCTATTTAGAAAATTCCAAGGAAAGTACAAAAAGAAAAATTTCAGAACTAATAAGTGAATTCAGCAAGGTTACAGGACACAAGATAAAAATATAAAAGCTGAATACACTTCTATATGCTAACAGCGAACACCAAAATTAACAATACTATTTAAAATTGCTCAAAAAGAAATTAAATACTGCAGTGTAACTCTAACAAAACATGGGCAGGTCCTGAATACTGAAAACTTTACAAAGTTCAATTTTTTTTTAAAGTTTGAAAAAATAGCATAGCAGACTCCTGTATATTCACTACCCAATTTTTACAATTCTCAATCATTTATTTTTGCTACAGATCCTCTCTTTCCCCAAAGGAAAGGAAACAATACAGCTGTATTTAAAGAAGCACCCTTTCTCCATCCAGCCATTTCCCTCTAGAACCAAGCCCAGCAGACATTCTCCGAGCACATTCTGAAACTTTCCTTGTATAAATGTCACCCTAGCAAGAAATCATAATTTTACGTGCATTTTCACAGTTGACACGGATGTGTTCCTGCTGCACCAGGCAAAGCGACGTCACACCTCGCTTTCTGCTCTCAACACCGTGTCTGAGATTTAACCTTGCCAATGCTTGAAGATCCAACGTTTTTATTTTTACTTAGATCATTCTCCAATGAGGATAGTAAATAATGTGTGATGCCAATATTTGCCTGATAGCAGATATACAAACGTCTGGCAGATATGGTGAGCGCCAACAGAGTGTGGAGAGCCTGGACCAGCGGGCTCTCCATCTGCACGGAAAGGCTCCACTCAGATGTAGCAACGGGCAAAGGAACAGGCCGGGCTGCTAGGGACTCAGAAGCCGTCTCAGGCTGACTTCACTACAGAGAAGCATACGACCCTTCAGGCGTCACCCACAGAAAGAAAATGCTGCTCAGCCCTGGCCAGTTTGGCTCAGCGGTTGGAGCGTCGGCCTGCGGACCAGGGAGTCCTGCGTTCAGTTCCCGCTAAGGGCACGTACCAAAAAGAAAGAAAGAAAGAAAGAGCTGCTCAGACTGTGCCAGGTGATGAACCGGCTCCCTGGTTTCTGCTCTCCAGGGGCCCTCAGGCAAGGACTCAGCATGCTCTGTGTGCATTTAAGACAAATGTTCTGCCCCAATGTGGTCCAGAAACTTGGTCAACTGCAGCCCAGCTGCTTGGGAAGCTCGGGTCACTGCTGGAAGTGTTTTTCCTGAAATACTTTCTCTCCTTCCTGCAGCTCCTCATCCCAAACAGACTCAAGACCAGGAATAAACCTCACTTCCCTAGTCACAACACTGGAAGGGAAACTGGGCCATGCACACACTCCACACACACACGCACAGTTTCTCAACCTCCGTTTCCAGAACTACAACCCATATTCTCCTTCCGATAATGTTAGAAAGAGGAAAAGCATTTTGCATGCAAACATGTTTTAACTGTATTTGTACCACTCAATAAATAAATTACAGGTTTTATGTCATTCAGAGAGAGCTGCCAGGGATTTCTTCACTTATTAACTTCGCACGCTTGGGAGCATGAATTAAATGCCGGCCGTATTGGAGGCTCGGGGTTCTCTGCCCAAGAAGCCACTCAGAAGCTGGGGCCGCTCCCAGGCATTTCACGAGAAGCAGGGACAGTTTGGTAGGAGACACAGAGGGCAGATGATTCTGTCCCGTCCGTTTACAGCCGCTTATAAATTCCATAAAAAGGAAATGAATTATGCATTATTGGGTTTACATAAGGTCACCCGGTGAACTCTGACCCCTCTCTTTTCTCATTTGGCTCAATTATTAGATGAAATGACAGATTTGATCTCTTTTCAAATTGTATTAGAAAGGGCCTCTTTGCTTCGCCCCCCAGCAGCCAGCAGCTGACGAGATGAGGCAAGTGCATTAATTATGATTGATTTAGAGTGTCTATAGGGTGATTATTTCTAGAATTCTACTCCTGAGCCAAAACCTTTTGACCTATTTCAGGCCACACAGCAAATTAATCCATAAGAAGATTTAGGGGGAGACGGCTCAGGACAGGGTTTTCCTCCTGTATTTGCAATCAAAACATTTGAGACACTCCGGGCAATCTGTAGGGATCGAATTACTGGAACACTCCATGGTGAAGACATTTAACAACCTGACAACTCGGCTGAAAAACATCTTGTGAATAATAACCCAAAATGGCTCTGAATTAGCCCCCCAAAGAGGGAGCACTCTCCATTCCTAACTCCCTCTGCTCAGCGCTAACAGGATATCAGGGAAAGAAATCTTCTTTTATGAGACTGTGAATTTGTCACAATTGGAATTTCAGAATAACATGTCTGTTGCTGGGACATTCAATCCCCCCGCCCCATCATTCCAGGGGATTAAAAATGACAGTACTAATTAAAGAAGTAAGGAAAAGGGACCACTGTCCGTCCCATGCTGAGGCTTGAATTATAATAAGGCTCGGATGAGGAGGAAGAAAGAAAGTTGGGGAGTTCTCATTGTGAGGAGTTTCTTTCTAAGTATGGAAAAGCATCCTAGAGATTAATTCTATTTTAAAAGAGGGTGCTTGACCTGATTGCCATCTCTGAGTTGTTAGATGCTGGTAAGGATTAAAGGGGGGAGTTTTCTAGAATTAATGCCAGCTGACCAGGTGACTCCTACTACCTGCCGGCCGATGCCTGCAGAGGGTGAAGAAGAAGGAGTTTGGTGAGGACCAAATGATTTCCCCCCACAGTGCTCACCAGCTGTGTGACCCAGCGTAAGTGACTTGCCCTTCCTGGTCTCCGCTCTTTTCTTCCTATGGGGTGCAACGAAAACCTATTTCGTCGCAGAGTTGTAGTGAGGATTAGAGACCATATGTGTTTAGAGAAACACAAATATTTTATTGTTGTTATTTATAATCCTCCATGGCCATTTATGGAGGCAGGTCATGGGAACCGAAGAATCTTTTATTTGCTGAGCACAAACAAAATTTCTTTTCTCAGACTTGAAAATAGCACTGAGCTGTAGAAGGACTGCAACCTGGAGGCTGTGCAGCTCAGCGTACGGAAAGAGGAGAGGTCGGCTCAGGGGAGGGGCTTGGAGTCGGGCACTGGGGGGCTCACGCTCTGTTGGGGAGAGAGACCCAGTGGGCAGAGGAGTGGGGAGCTTCTCACGGGGAAGCCTGGGCACACTGTGACATGCACCCCTCATTCTGTCTCCACTTCAAGATCTTCGGTAAAATACAAGATGTTCACTAATGCTTTGGTGTGAGTGGGCTTTTCCAGATACACAAACAGTTCTTCGGGCAAGGACCCAGGCGGAGGTTACTGCAAACGACAGCCCCCATGTGGGTTCTGGACCTGACATCCCGGTCAGTGATGCACCGTAGCCATGACAGTTCCATCAGCTTTTGTTCTGCCCAAACACGTCCGGAGGCGTGGTCTCATCTCGAGACCGTGAGCAGCTAAGACTCTGCCACCAGCTTACCGGTGGGCCGGCCCTTGGACATCAGATTCCCCACTTGGAAAAGTGGGGCTACTCGTAGGTCATCAAACTCCGTTCTGCTCCGGAGTCCACTGTTCCACGTCCCCAGCAGTGTCCATACTTACAGAGAAAGCCCCACCTTTTCCAGTTGTCTCCAGGGACAAAGCAGATGAACGTAAATGAATGACGTAGACCAGACGGAAAACCAAAGGGAACGGTGCACGTTGTGACAAACTAGAGAATATGAGAGTTGCTTAAAAGTGCTCGAATTTAATTATTTCATAAAAGCCGTGTGTGGACCCAGCCCTGGGCGCGTAGGTCTTGGCTGATTCCACAGGTCAGCCCCTGTCTGCCTCCGAACCACGGACAGAAACACCAAGCTAGCGTTGCATTTGCTTCTGAAAACGCAGTTACATTAAACTGAGCGATTGCGGGGCGGCCACGCCGTCCCTGTCCTGAGGCCCGGCCATCAGTCACGGAGCCAATAAGGGCGGTGGCACGGCGGTGGCGTCCTGAGCTTGCTCGCACAGTTGCGATGATGACATAGCCACGAATGCATGTGCTTCACGAAAGCTGGCAAATACCCCAAGCGCACGGCCGAGGACTCGCGGCAGCGGCAGGACGCGGCGGTGAGGCCCGGAGACCGGGGAGGACGGGCACACTTCAGAGCGGGAGCAGGCAGCCTCCACCTCCAGCAGGCCAGGTGGGCTTCGTTCCCGTCGTCCTCTGAACGGAAAAGGGGCTGCATGTCCTCGCAAGGGGGTGGGCACTCATGGTATCATTTAGGTGGGAGACGAAATGAAGAAGATCTAAGCACGTGTGAGGAGGCAGGAGCCAGGGCTAATGGGCTCCTGGGGAGAAAGGTGGACAAGCTTCCCCCACCCGGTGACAGAGCCACTATCGTTAAGCCAAAAGGAACCATCTCCTGAGCAGTTACCCTTTGCAAGGGAGGCTGGGGGTGGGGACGAGGAGGAAGGGGTCTCCACCCAGAGGTGGTCTGCAGCCAGGCGTGAGGACGAGGGGAAGCCGGCACACCGAGGGGGAGCCGCTACCTCTGGGGCTTGCCCGGGTGCGCGAGGAGTCTGCGAACTCGGGGACTCTGGAGGCCAAGGTGTGAGAACAGCGAAGAGAAGCGGGCAGAGAGCCTGTGGGTCAGGACTCGGCGTGGAGATAGTGGCTGACTTTAGCAGGCTCTCCCAATGTGCCGGGAGGCTCGGAAATGGTTCACGTGAATGAACACGTTTAGAATAACAGAACACCCCCGAGTCCAGTTACTCTCCCCGTTCCACAGATATGAAAACAGAGGCACTTGGAACTTGAGTCACTTGCCCAACGTCTAGAAGCTCATGAGCAGCAGGGCCCAGCTGAAATCCTACACACTGGTCCCGGAGTCCACTCCGGTGGTCACTCGTCCACTGTGGGCGATGTCCTGGAATCTCCAGTGGGCGGTGTGCCAGGCGGCTGGGAAGCACAGGACCCAAAGGGAGATGCCACAGAAGAAACTCCGTGTCAGCAGGGCGGGGGAGGAGGAGGGAGGCTTCCGAACACCCTCGTGGGGCAAGGGAGAGGTCAGGGCCAGGGATTGGGAGAAGAGACTCTCCTTCTGTTTTATGACTTTGCCCAAAGCTCGTCCCACATCTTGGAAACAGATGAGGATGCTGAGGCAGAACCTCCGGGCTGGCGGCCTCCGGAGGGCTGGTGCCTCCCACCGAGTACAACAGCGGCGGAGAGACCAGCCCTCAGAGCCGGGCCTGCGGCTGCTGTTCCCCTCTGCTGTCCTCACCCCACGCCGGACGCGCTGTCCGCGGGAGTTCCTGCCCCGGACTTGGGTAGGCATCGGGCGCCGCTCTTCCTGCAGTCCCGCCGGGTCTTGGGAAGGGCAGGGGACCCGGCGGGGTGGGAGCGGGCCTGTTGAAAGACAACCGGCTCCTGGTCCTCTTGTGTTAGCGGGGAGAAGGCGAGGCAGGCGGGGGCGCTGACGGAGGTGAAGGGGAGACACGGACATGTGACAGCTGCAGACTTGGCCAGTGGCCATCCCGGGTCTGCCCGAGTCCCTCGGGGCGCTGCCCCCCCCAGTACTCACTGCGAGACCACGGACCACGGCTGTGCGGACCACGCGCGAGACGCCGCCCTGCTCGCAGGGGCCACAGGCTGGGCCGTCCCGGCCCCCAGCAGCCCGTGGGGGCGAAGCCTGAACCAGCAGGCCGTTGCCGCTTCGGTGACATGCAGGAGAGCCACCGAGGAGAAGGGGAAACCCCAAGACCTACTCCTGCTGTCCTCAGGCCTGGGGAGGCCTTGGCCGCAGGGCACAGCCGACTGCGCCAGGCCATGGCGAGTGCTGGGGCCGCTGCCCCGGGCCACCCAGCTGCACAGGAGGAAGGCAGGTCTCGTGTCACCAGGGTTTTCTCGTGCTTGCCTGGTATCTAAGTCTGGCAACTAGTTGTTTTAGAAAACATGGCCACACAAGACATTTCCACAGGCCTGAGGTCCCCAGGCCACCGTTCTGTACACCCTCTGAGTCATGTGTCAGGCGCTCCAGTCACACTGTAGGACAGGCGGCCCTTGGGTCTCACGGGGCTACCACGGGGAGGCCGACTTCAAGCCGCAGGTCCCACGTGGCTTGGTGCGCAGGGCGGAGGGGTGGGCCGCGCCGGGACTCTGCTCGTGGGACCCGGGGCCCAGGGGAAGGTCCCGTCTCCACACAGGGGCTCCGGAAGGTGGGAAGTTACCAGAGGCTCTTGACGCCTGACAGGCGATGTTTCCACGCCCACGTGGTGGGTGGAAACAGATCGTCATCCCAGCCAGCGGTAAGGCAGGCGGAGAGATGCCCGGAGAGAGCGCGGACAGGTGGCGGGACCGGAACAGGAGGAAGGTGATTCTTCTTGACTAAGGTCCTCCCCGTTGCAGGGGTGTCGTTCTTTCCTAAGGAAGATGTTACTTTAAAGTGGTTACTTTGTAGAGAATGAAGGTAACTTTGAACTCTCCTCCCCGTCTTTCCTGCCACTTCCAGCCCACCTCTTGCCCCTGTGGTTGTGATGAAGACAGGGGCTGTGGGGTGTCGCAGGAGGGGGCAGGCAAACCAGAACCGCAGCCGGTGGTCGTCTGTCCTGCCCACAGGGTCTCTGCTGGCCGGGCTCAGTCCAAGATGTGATGTCCCACCTGCCAACAGGGGGACCCGCCCCTTCAGGCCCTGTCGGGGAGGTTTGCCTTCGTGGGTACTTTTCATGGAATTATTTCTGCATAAGCATGTGGTGTGCCCAAGCTGCCTGTGAGCCCAAAGAATGGTCCCCTGTGACTCCCCTCCTTAGACAGGCTCCAATTAGACACTGCTTAATGGCACCTCCAATTTGACTGTCTGTCCAAGATGCTACAATGCATGGGAATTCTCCCAGAGATCATTCCTGCCTTTCCCATCCTCGAACAACGAGCGGAAATAATGCATGCTTGAACACTAGCCACCAAATGTTAAAAAAAATAGATGTGCAGTTGTGCGGCTTTGAGAACTTATGGCACAGCTGGGGGCATTTAGAGAACTTAATTAACAAGCTTTGGCTGCAGTGTGCTCCCTCTTTGGGAGGGGGGAAAAATCACAGCTAAGATTTGTCCAATTAAATTACAGGACAGTTGGATTCAAAGAGAGAGAGAGGTTGGGGAACTTCTAATTTACAAAGATTTTCAGTCTGACGGGAGACTTGTAGTCTGATTATTTCGGTGCTAAGCTGTTGTAGAGTTTTCACAAACTCATAGGTGCTTAAGGATTTTTAACCTAAATGTACTTACAGGTTTGATAATCAGGCTTTGGTTAAATAGAGTCCCCTCTTTCCTGTAAAAACTGGGGTTGGAATGTGCTGTGACAGGGAAGCTCCCTGAACCCCCACTTCTCACGTCGCCCAGGATCAGAGCCACAGTCGGACTCTGGTGGGCCCCAACGCTTTGGCCTCTGTGGGCCCCTTCCTCCATAAAAACATATTAAAAATTATATTTTACAATTGTGTGGGTGTGACGATCATTTTAATCCAGGCTGGATTCATTCTTATACAGTCTTTATTATTACGTTCATTTTCTTTTCTTTTAACTTACAAAGAAATGAAAATTAAAACATTCATCTGGACCTCGAAAAGTATGGTAGGCCCAGGACACCGCCTCATCGGTGAGGCAGCCCTGCGCAGAGGGATGTTAGGGTGCCAGCCAAGGCCAGGTTCCAAGCAGCAGCACGGTGACCAGTCCCGCAGCACAGCGCCTGGCCGCGCGCGGGGCACTCACCCCACAGCAGACTCACCGCCCCGCCCCCAGCCTGTGCCCCACACCAACAATGTTATTCTGACATCATTGGGCTGGAAGAATACTCAGTACAGTACGCACTCTCGGGATGGCGAGTTCTCTGCCTTTTCCTGGGGGGATGTTCAGCCAAAGACAAAAATGCGTAAGGGCAGCCGAGAAAATTCATTTGTGTAAGCTGGCCCCCCTACTGTGGAATTTTCAATTATATATATCTAATTATGGCTGTCAGTTGATGGATTCAGAAAAGACACTTTGGTCCCCCCCCCCTCTTTTTTGTCTCTTCGTCATCTCTTCTGTTAGAATGATTATAGCACACTTACACAACTAATTGCCTTACTGCTGATTAGTGATACAATTATGCAGACCCGGCTCCTTGTGTGAACAACCATCTGCAGAGAAAAAAAAGTGACACTATTCAAAAACTATCCATAATTTAACCAATGTTATTCCAATGCACTGAGCCCAGACAATCGACGGGCCTTCATATTTCATACCCAGCCTGGCAAGAGGAGGTTGCGTTTTGTGTGCCCAATTCACCTCTTTAGACACACTGTGAATCAGAAAGAAAGAGGGGAGAAGAAAGTGCTTCAAATGTCAGCCCATAGTGGGGAACTGAAGCGTGGTTAACGTCCATTCCTCCTTTGGGTAATTTTTCTTCAAATTTTATACCACTTGGCAATTTTTTGTTTCCTTTCAAACCGCTGAGAAAGTACAGATGTTTCCAATGCCCGAAGTGGGCTTGGATTTGCTGGGTTTTTGTGGACTGTGCTCCGCCATCCTTTTCTCTCCTTTTTCCCCATAATGTTTTTGTTTTGTTTTGTTTTGTTTTTTTTTTACTGAAAAAAAAAAATAAAGAGAAAAAAAGAAGGGGTTTTAATAGAATTAAAGGATGTGGCTGACATATGATGTTTCAATAAAGTGTGTCTTTTGTTCTCTAAGGCAAAGCGAAGGGAGGGATGTCACACTCTGAGACCTCGGGGGCCACCTGGCGAGCACAGGTGGACAGATGCAGGATGCTCTGTGCCCCGAGGGATAACAAAGGGGCGCGTGGTCTTTCCCAACATGCAGCGCAAGATCGGCCCCATCTTCACGGGGACCAGAGGGGCCAGTGAGGGCGGCAGGAAGGTGCCAAACTTTGACGCGAGAACCGGACCCTCCCCTGGTTCCGAGATAAAGCTGGCGGAAGCCAGGGCGGAGAGAGAGAAAGTCTGAGGTCTCGAGTGGCCGGGTTCTCCTCCGTTTAAAGATGGATGGAGAGTGATGTTTTAGGGCAGGTAATGGGGCTGGGCCTTAAAGGCAAGACACTGAAGGAGAAACCCTCAAGAATAAATGCCCCTGGTTCCTCCATCTCACCAGGAAGGAAAGATGGGAGGTGGGGCCTGGTCCTGAGAGCCCCATGTGGGCAGGCCTCCTCTGGACAGCAGCTTCCACTAGCAGCGCCCCCTGATCTCAGCCTCCCTGAGTGGTCCCCCACCATCCAGACCATGGAAGTCAGTCTGGCCTCCCCCAAGGACCCCAGCCCCTGAGTCAGCCACTCTGCTCTGGCTTTCTCTCCTCGCCTATGCAGGGTTGTATAGAAGGAACCCTTGATATTCAATGTTGTTTTGAGCTGATGCCTCTGAGCTTCTTAGAAACAAGGTAACCAAAGACGGTCAGGACGGTCCCAGTGCGCACTCCGACACAGTAAATGCACGGCGGCCAGTTCTGTTCTGTTGGATATTTTGTAACAATAAAATTAAAAATAGTAGCAAATGTTTACAGAGTGCACACAGTATGCCAGGCTCTTTTATGTGCTTCAGATGAATTGGTTCATTTTGACCTTCACAAAACCTTCCAAGATGGGTAATATGATTACCCCACTGTATGGAGGAGGATTCTTCAGATTAATAGTTAAGTAACTAAGCCAAGACACACAGCTAATCACGACTGGGACAGTGATTTAAACCTAAGCCGAGTGCTCTCCGAAGCCAGAGCTCTTAACCGGCACGCACCGCCCCAGCTCCCCGGGCCTCGGAGTGTCCGTTCATTCGGAGAGGACAGGCTCACCGGGATCTTTGCTTAACCGCTGATGGAGGGAAAGAAGGAAAGCGAGAGAAAGGGAGAGTGGGAGGCTAAGGGAGGGAGGAGGGCGAGAGAAAGGCACTGCCTTGCCAAAGGTCCCTGGGGCTGAGCTTAGCTGCCCTGGAGTCTAGTCACTGCTCTCTCCAAGGCCGAATGGCCAAATGGCCTGGGGCATGTTGGAAGACATCTCTGTATGTCTTCACCATGAAAGAAGAGATTTGGGAAAGGACGAGTCTCTTTCCCAAGGAGCCTCTCCCAGCCCCTCTAGCCAGTCCTGGTACCATTGTTTCCGTGCCTGCATAGACCTCTCCTCTGAGTCAGAGCAACCCGTTAGGAACTAGAGTCAGCTCGGTTATAGTGTAAGGTCTAAGAGAACAAGAACCTTCTTTCTTCCTCCTCCTTCTTCTCTTCCTCCTCCACTTCCTTCTCCCTGCTTCTTCCTCTCCCCCCTTTTCCCTGCAGCTTAATTTAATGTGTTTACTCAATGACGAGGGGAAATCAAAGGATGTTTTGCATCTAATTGTCCCATCAAAGCACTGGGGCTCAATAAATAAGCCCAGTGGGACTGACTACATGCTGGGTCACCTGGTCAAAGGCCAAGTTCCCACACTTGAGTCTCACTGTGATCACTCGAGAAAAGGAGCCTTTGCAGGTAGGAAAGATGGTGTCTTTGGAGCGCGGCAACTCACATGCAGAGAACCATCTGTAAGTGTGGGTATTCTGCCTTTTTCTTTACTGCTGGCAAAAGGGGACAGGGTCAGAGTGGTGTAGTGTGCCCAGGAGATTGGAATGGAGGTGATTCTCACCTGAGTGAATTCAGAAACATTCACCCCATTGATTCTAAGTACCAGGGACCAGCCCGGACCAGTTTGGCTCAGCAATTGGAGTGTTGGCTTGTGGACCAGAGAGTCCCGGGTTTGGTTTCCGCTAGGGGTACGTACCAAAAAATAAATAATTAAGTACCAGGGACCTGGTGAGCAGAGTTTGATGGCTGAGAAACCATGCAGAGCCCTCAAGGAGAAAGATCAAGAGTCAAGACCCCTACAGATCCAGGGAGCTCACACCAAAGCAAGCTTCAGTCTTGTTTGTGAAAGTGTGGAATTCTCAACCTTGGAACCTCCCTAATAAGAAGAATCAGGAAGCGAATTCAAGCCCAGATCCTACACCATCTTTTCCCTTACAGCCCCTGGGGCAGTTAGACTTGTCTGAGACACTCTTGATGCTCAGATGCTGACTCGGGTTGCTCAGTGTGGACAAGCGGGCCTTGCGGGACACTTTGGGGTTGTGACGTGGAGAGGTGAAGGCAGTGCCTCAGAAGTAAAAGAAGCCCCAGACAGTGTGGTTCACTGACTGAGCACAAACCCTGCACCAAGAGGTTGCTGGTTCAATTCCTGTCAGGACACATGCCCAGGTTGTGGGCCCAATTCCCAGTGGGGGGCAGTTGATGTTCTCTCTCATCGATGTTTCTCTCTCTCTCTCCCTCTCACTTCCTCTCTCTCTAACATCAATAAAGAAAAAGAAATTCTTTTAAAAAGGAGCCCTGGATGCAAATCAAGGCAACTCTTCACCCACTGTGGATAAAAATGGACCCACTAGTCTTCTTGGTTGTTGGCTTTGTTTTCTTTCTCCTTTGTCATCCTGGTTCACACTGAAGAGTTTGGGAGGTTGCTTGCGGACCCATTGTGCTCTCCTCCCCCGATGTGGCATTCAGTGTGTCTCAGAGAGCAGAGGTGACCCGGCCCCTTGTCCCCCCACCAAGCCAGGCAGATCACCCAGCCATCTGTCTAACCATATACCCATGTACCCTCATTCATCCACCCGTCCATCCACCACCAAACTGACAACCTCATGCCAGGCACAAGAGTAAGCACAAAACCAGAACATGGAACAGACACTATTCCCATCTTGCAGAAGTTCGTGGTCTAGCGGCAATATGGACCCCACTATGTAATCATCAGAATCATGATACCAAGTGTTAAATGATGTAACAGTTCATAATGCTAAACTAATGTAAGATTCATGAGCACTGCCCTGGCCGGTTTGGCTCAGCGGTTAGAGCGTCGGCCTGCGGTCCGGAGAGACCCAGGTTCGGTTCCCGCTAAGGGTGCGTACCTCAGTTGCAGTTTGTCCCTGGCCCTGGTTGGGTCGTGCGAGTGGCAGCCACTCGATGTGTCCCTTTCACGTCAATGTTTCTCTCTCTCCCTCCCACTCTATCTGAACAAAAAATGGAGGAATGTCCTCGGGTGAGGATAAAAAAAAAAAAGGTTCATGAGCACTGATATGATCCTAGCCCCAGGCTAAACTTACACACTTATCTCATTTACGTCTCCCAATGACCCTAGGAGATGGGCACCATGATTTCTCTCACTGTACACATACAGTTCCACACCACACCTCTGTGAAGAGGGGGGGTCGCTCCGGGAAGCCCAACAGTCCTTCTGCAGACCTTCGGCCAGCAACCAGCAAACCACTGCCCGGCTAGGAGGAATCACAGGATGCAAACAAGTTTTCAACTCACCAGACAGAGAGAAGGGGGGAGGGCATCGCAGGGAATCGTGTGTTCGGGAGGAGAGCACAGAGCGTGTGTGCGATGAGATATGAGATAAGAACGAAGATGGTAACGACGACAACAGTAGTATCACTGCATCGTGGAGGGCGCTCGCCCTGCTGTACCTGCTACGACAGCGCCTTTACTACCCCTGCAGTCCCTACCCCGTGAGATAAATATCATCACCCTCGCCGGGGAAATCCGAGCTCAGAGACTCCAATGACTTGCTCAAGGTCACAGAGCTGAGTGAGCCTTTACAACAAGAACGGCCTGCGTCCCAAGTTCAAGCACTTGGAGAGGTTAAGGGCACGAGCTGCGAAGTTAGACATCCTGGGACACAAACCCCAGCCGTGCCACTAACCAGCCTGTGGCCTTGGGCCAGTTCTGAAACCTCACTGTGCCTCGGCGTCCTCCTCTGGGTGGGGTGATCGTCATTGTGATCCATCGTATCTGAGTGCTACTCCGATGACTCACGGGAGGATGGTGTGAGTCACGAAGCATGGTTCCTGGCACGGGGTTTAAGAAGGTTTATTACTATCATTATTAAGTTGGGCTCCATTTCCCAGAGACCTCTAAGTGCTGTTTAAAGCAAGAGAAGCGCGTGGATGTTGGTAAGAAAAGGAGTTCCAGCATTGATGATGGAGAAGTTGACAGTCACCATCGGTGGCCCCAGCCCAGCCCTGAAAAGGGGACAACTGTAATGAAAAGCTTTGTCGGCTGAAGGAAGCTACAAGCTTCTCTAATGATTTCTGAGACAGCTCTCGAGCCCTCCCTCCTTCCGGTGACCAGCTCTGGGGCGTTTGGACCTCGGCCGCGGTGAAGCGATGGGCCTCAGTGTGGCAGGCCTCGGCCTCGGAAGGCGGACACTGCCTCACGCGGAGGCCCACGCTGCCCGCGTCCTGGCCTCCTGGTCAGCGAAGCCCAAGGCTGCTCGTCCTCACGTGGCGCTGCTCCAGGCTCACCCAGTCCCCCGCCGGCACCGGGTGGCCCCGTGCACGCAGGCAAGCGCGGGCTTCCTGCCTCCGGTGCGTGGGGCAGAAAGAGCGTCCGGCCATTCGTATTTTCTCCACCGGAGAATGTCTGCAACAACGCAACGCATCTCTATCCCAATCAGCACGCCTGCCCGTCAAGTCATGGGTCCCGAAGCTGTGTCCGAGGGCAGCCAGATAGAACTCGGTTTATTCTAGAAGAACGCATGTGGCCCTGGTGACAGCGGGGAGAGCGTTGTCTTTGCTTAACAACATCTCGTCTGGGGTCGAGGTTGTCATGGCCACCGTACTGAGAAGCAAGCTGTCTCAGTTTGAGACTCCCTCCCCACCAGAAACACACGAGAGACAAGGGTTCAAGGGCAGTTGATGTACCTGGGCGGTGCAGACAATCCACGTGAAGGAGAGGGGACATGAGGCCAGGAAAGCAAGATGGCCGAGAAAGGGTGCTTCCCTCTGCTGGCTGCCACTGCGGGTACCCAAGGCTCATTCCCAAGTGGAAACTCCAAGGAACGGCAGCCTCAGAATGACCCCACGTTAGCGATGGCGGAGCTGGAGCAGACACACACCCCCTGAGCTCGGGCCTCCGTTTCGGGCAAAATGGCTTTTGTACGTGTTGGAGAAAGCCCCCAGGCCCGGAGACGCAGAGGACAGTGGAAGAGAGCTGGAATGTACCAGAGAGAGAAGGTCCTGAGAGCGGGGACCAGCACCGATGGCACCACAGACTCTGACCTTCCGACAAAGCCCGACAGCAGCGCGCTCATCCACACGACTGTTGCTCAGCAGCTTCAAACAGCCACTAAGTCCTGAAGTCCCGTTATTCACGGTGATCATTTCCCCACATCGGGGCTTTTCCCAGAGCCTGTCTCCTAGCAGGCACACTATTAATAACCTTCACTGATACAGGAGATGAGGAGGAGAAATGAAAGCAAGAGATGCCAATTACCCTATGACTCAGTGATTCTACTTCTGTTCTTTTCTTTTTCAATTACAGTTTACATTCAATATGTGATTCTACTTCCTGACCATCATCCTATGTAAACACACACACACACACACACACACACACACACACGTGCACAAAGATATATGGACCAGGATATTAAATATCGCTTCATTTGTAATAACATTAAAACATGGAAACAGTCGAAGTGCCGTGGATAGGGAAAAGCCATGCCATCCTACAGATGTTACAGTCTATGTAGAGACCTACGTATCCTAGTGTGGACAAACTTGAGGATAGAAATGAAAAAACATCGTGCTGCAGAATATTATGTGACTGTGATTCCCATTTATGTAAAAGTCGTGTAGATGTAATAAATTAATCCATTCTTATATAGAATAATATGTATATATATGTGCTAGATGTGCACACTAAAAGATCATGAAGGAAATCTGTCAAAATGGAATAGGGATTATTTCTGGACTGGGAACAGAATATGCTTTGAGGGGGATGTTCTCCTTTTAATCGATGTATTGTTTCAATCACTTACACTGAACATGTATTCACGTCCTGTTTGTGTAATTAAACCCGGGTGACAGCTGACATCTTTTCACGAATCCAGAAGACTTTTAACAGGCGATCAAAGCAAGATGAACGTCTAAAATCTCGAGCTGTTCGGGTTACTCTGTGCAGGAGAAATGAGTATACACACCTCCCTGGCCCGAGGATATCGCTACAACAGGGCTCGAAGGGATGGCTGTACTCACAGTCGCCGGGAAACAGGGAAATACTGTCAGAATTTCAGTTTGAAAGATGGCAGGTTTGTGATGTAACTCAGAGTAATGTCCACTAAAAATAGGAAAAGTGCATTAGTTAAGGACCTGATACTGAACAGACGACATTCAGCTGTGTAGAAAATTCGCAAGAAATAGATATTTGCCCCACAATGGTGGGAGAGGGGTCGCTGTGTGGACCATCGGAAGGCTGCACAGACTCCACTAGGCAGACTGTATTGTAACCAGTGATCTGCTGGTACAGGCTTAACAACTGGCTGTGGGGTAAAGAGCCCCGATGTGTTGAGTTTCTCATTTCCACAGTGAAAATGTTCCCCCCAATGGCTGATTTCCAGAACGGAGCTGCCCGGCGGCACACCGTCCTTCGTACGGCAACAACGGCTGTAAACAGCTTCAGATACAACTGTGTGTATAACCAGGACGGAGTAGTAAAATCATCGACACGTTGGACTCTTATTACCTTTGTTTTTAATACGATCCATTTAATTGCACATTTATGTAATTTGCATTTTAATAATGGCTGTGTTTAAAAGCCAGTTCACCAAAGTTCTGCAATGTTGACAGAGTCCTGAGCTGGTCGGGGCCTCCAGTGCGCACCCCCCCCCTCCCACCATGGTAGGAGCACACAGATTTCTATCTGGAACATTTCCACAGAGGATACTTCAAGGAAGGGGCCAAGTAGATGCTAATCAGAATTACAGAAAACACCGTGTTTGGCTCTAGAAGTATAAACAGACAGATTGTGTGTGCGCGGCAGCCCGCACGAGTTTTGATCGGGTCTGAGCCGTACTCCCTGGTTCCCCCGAGCAACTGTCTGAGCGGAAAAGTGGGGAAGGAAAAGAGTTTCCCTTCTAGTGGGGAGACGGTTTGACTTCTGAGGCCTGCTGCTGGAAGAGAGTCACAGGAGAGCACAGCCAACCTGGCCGGCCTCAAAATGCGCCTGGAGCTGGGCTGCCCCACCCAGGGGCAGAGGGTGCCGCCCCCAGGGCCTCAGAGCCTTTTCCCTATGCAGTGTTGCCCCATGAGCAGCCTTTGCTAACATCATCTTCCTAGCCAACACAGTTTTATTATTATTACTTTATTTTTTTAACTTCATGATCACTCTCATTGAGCCTTTTCAAAGTGGGGCAATATAAGGATCAGAGAGGTTTATGAAAAAGCCCAACCTAACAATATCACGTTTCCCCCTTTGGAAAATGGAACGGAAGGGGTGCTGCCCCCCCGCCGCGGAGGACCAGTTTAGCTGGAAAAGCAGATGCATTTGTGTTCCCCGTTCTCATGCGGTTAAGACGTAACCGAGGGCGGGAGCAGGACGGGAAGGAGGGGCCCCGCACCTGGGGCGCTCCGGCTCTGATAAACGCTGGCTTGGCTGCTAAAGTGAGATTGATAAATACTAACGACATCACAGCCACACAAGGGGCTCCACGCGTTTATTTTTCCACCCCCCTAAAGGAACACAAACACGGGACTCAAGTCAGGCATGACCAAACCTGGAGAATTTGACTCTGGGCCCCGCTGCCGGCCGAGGCCCTCGTGATCCGCGGCGGCGGGGCGCGGGGGCGCGGCGGTGGGGGCGGCGGCGGGGGGGGCGGGGGCGATGCGGACCCGGCGGCTCTGGGAGGAAGGAGCCGCGAGGCGGCCAGCTCAGTGCAGTCTTTCATGAATAAACACTCTAATTGGGGACATCACAGATAATGGGTCTGACTTCTTTCACTGGAGGGCCCGATCATGATTTGCTAATTGGATATTCCCGGGGTGGTGGCGGCGCCCTCACTGGCCCGAGTGATTACTAGTTAATGGGGTTTTAGAAGTTCCTACTCCAGGCTGATGCGGGGGCCACGCGGAGGAAAGGGAACCCCTGCACCTCCCGGAAGGTACCGGGAAGGAAGCCCAGCTCTGGGAAAGCAGAGGGTGGCACCAGACCTGGCATTGCGTTTTCAGGTGGGGGCCACCCCAGTCAGCACCCGGGACTGACCCCTTGCCTGCGGGGGCATTTGATCCCGGAGATAAAATCCCCTCTCTGACCGGACCGCTGCTCAAAGCAGGGCTCAGGGGAGCCGCGAGGCCTTGGGTGCTCTCCACCGGAGAGGTGCAGAAGCTGCTTCCGGCTCTGGGTTTGAGCTCAGAGGAGAGGGTGCACCACTGTGGGGAGCTGCTGCTTCCAATCTGCCCCCTACAGGGGAGTGTGGCGCCCAAAGCTAGAGGGAGCCCCGAGAGCAGAATGGGGCTGACGTTTCAGGGTGACTCTCTGCCAATCATTTTTCTGGGGTTCAAGGCCACACTGGAGTCCTTGGCCTGTCTTAGCAAACTGCAAGAGGGACAGAGGAAAGAGGAATTGGGGAAAAGACAGGATGGGGGGGGGGGAGGCAAGTAAATCTCTCTACACCAAAATTCAAGTAAATTCCATGCCACAAAACTGGTTCTCATAAAGCACAGGCTACCTGCTCTGACCGGAGCCAAGAGCGCACCACGTCCCAGAGGACATCCTGTTCTGATCCCACGGGAGAGCAAGACTTCGCTCTCCGGGAAGCTTATGGGTGATTCCAGGCTCTCCCTGGTTCAGGCGCGTGCATGAGCCGTGGCCCTGCTCAGTTAATCCCTGGTCGTTAGTCTTGTTGGTAGGGAACAGGGACTCGCTTCCTAGAACTCACCTGCCAAGCTTGTCGATCGTTTCACTCCTGCGACATACTGCTCCTGGCACGTCGAAATCGAAGAGGACATCCTGGGGAGGCTGCAGCTACCACCAGTTCCCAACGTGTGGTCCACACGTGGACAGCGGGGAGCTGGCATGATGACACGAATCTGAATCTGATAATCACTAATTTATGGGGCGCTTAGACACGGTGCTGTATACTTTACCTATAGTACTTCATCTGATCTTGCCACGCTGATGAGATAGGCATTAGACGTATCTCCATTGTTCAGACAGGAATACTGAGTTCACTCCCTGAGCAAGGGGCAGACCTGGAACCTGACCCCAGTTCATTTGACTCCAAAGCCCTATTTTGCCACAAATGCTTCCTTGAACTTCATTATGTTGAACATTTCTTTCCTGAAGACTACTGACCAGATGGGAGATGACATGGACTCACCATGCAGAAGAGTAAGGAAATGGATTTAATTGCCATAGAAATGGGAAGAATGGATTCCCAATAAAGGACACGTTTCTTATCGGTGGTCTGCAAGAACTGCACCTTCCTTGCACTGGTAACCGGTCACTTCTCAGAAACCGGAAGCGCCCACATTTGTCAACAAAGGAGACTTGCTGATGACCACAGACGAACTGCTTAAGCTTTTAAGGACTGATTGTGCCACCACCTGAAATGACCTACGGGAACAGATGTCGGCTAAGCTCTGTGTCGCTGTGTCGAGAATTCTGTGTGTCCCGAGAAGGAAGTTTGCTGTCTCCCATTCAGTACTTCTGCCATAGCTAAAAGAATCGGGTAGAATATGGGTTTTTTTAAGGCTCGTGTTTACCAGAGCCCACGTCGTTCCTTCTTCCTCCTTGCTCTCCCTCGCCTGGTGCGTCTGTCTCCTTGCTCTATCTGTCTCCTGGCATGTTTGGTACGGCTCCATCTGGCTCATTTGTTATTCATGAATTACATGTGTTTTGCATGCAGTCACCTTTTAACAACTGTTCCGAAGTACACCATTCAGTGTAGCAATAAGGGTCTCCATGTTCAGTCATGTAAGCCATCAGTCAAACATGTTTGAGCGTGAATCCTAATACCGGCGTGTTTACGTACACATGTTTACATTAAACAATATCCACAAATACGCATTTTATAATAAACACAATAACAGGAAGTAAAAAGTGCAAACATATTTTTACCATGCCCGATGGGTCATTTGGGGTAGCCTGCCTCTTTGTTAGAGAGCCCCAGCATCTAGAGGACGGAGGCCTTGAGGTCCTGAACTGGGACCTCAAAGCAGAACTTTGAGAATGAACACTCGTTAGACGGCAGGAATGATGACCCAAGAGTTACAGACACACAGCCGGAGAGAACACCAAGGAAGGCAGCCTAGACTCTGCAGGGGAGGCGAGACTTCCAGATTCTTATAAGAAGTCTACTAATTTTTTTTTTTTTTTTATCCTCACCCGAGGACATTTTTCCATTTTTTGTTCAGATAGAGTGGGAGAGAGAGAGAGGAAGAGAGAGAGAGAGAAACATCGATGTGAAGGGAAACATCGAGTGGCTGCCACCCGCACGACCAACCAGGGCCGGGGACAAACTGCAACCGAGGTACATGCCCTTAGCGGGAACCGAACCCGGGTCTCTCTGTACCGCAGGCCGACACTCCAACCGCTGAGCCAAACTGGCCAGGGCAGAAGTCTACTAATTTTTAACATCAGTTTGTTTTTTGGTGTCATGCTACAAATGAACCAAAGACATCTGAGGGCCAAATATGGCCCATGTTCTGCCACTTTGTCACCCTGTCCTACAATCTGGAGGCAGTCTTTTGCAGCCTGTTAAAATTCAAATCCCTTAGGAAGATATAGCATTACACTGGCTTGGTTCTTTTGACCAAAGTGCAGATGAATTTGACAAATATGGATAATGATAGAGAAGAGGGAAAACTGTCTTAGGAGCCCGAGAAACTCAGAGACCCTAAAAGAACAGACCTCAGACACTCGGCACCCATGGACATAACCCTGATCCGCATGCACCCTCCGCCCAGCACCACTGGCCCAGGGTGTGATGGGGCAGAAGCAGCAGCCCCTCGCGGAGCATCAGCACCCCTTTGGGCAATGTTAAGTTTCCTGAACTTGAGAAGCTCGCAGGGCCTGCTTCTGTGCTCTGAACCTTGAAAGTCTGTTTCCTCCAGAGAGCCCTGGAGAAGACTGCACCTCCCGCAGCTCCTTCAATACCTCCCAGCTCCGGCCCCCACCCCAACCTCCCCGGCACCATATGCTCTGCTTTCTTCTGCTTGTTAAGGGAGGGGCATGCAAAACATATGCTAATGAATGAATACAAATAAGGCAGATAGAGCTGTAATGAGGATGTCTAGAGACAACTCAAGACAGACACAGGCTCAAGAAAAGGGAGCGACAGAAAGAAAGCGAGAGAGCAACAGATCCTGGAAGGCACAGAGGGAAGTCAGAGCTTGCTTGCCTGCTCGTTTGGTAAAGAAAACACAGTACAAAAGAGGAAAAAGTGGATAGAGAAAGCATCCTCTTCCCGAGCAAACACAAGTCCAAGTTCAACATGCTTGTCACTTATTCCAGTGGACGTAGGAACATGGACTCCACCGTGCAATAATAGCGGTGCACGAACCTAAGGTGTTTCCTACATGCCAAGCGTAGTTGACACAGAGAATGTCAGGTGATGTTTTTAATACCCACAACTTCCCTAGGAGGTAGAGGCTGTTGTTCCCACCTCGATTTCACAGATGAGGACAGAGAGGGACAGAGCGGAGTCACAGGCCGATATCTCCTGGCTGGACCCGGGGGGCTGGGCCTCCAGAGCCTGCGACTCTGCCCAAGAAGATGCCACCCCAGCTGCAGAGGACCCTCGTGGTCCAGAGTCAGGGTTTCCATCCTCAGAGGGATGCTCTTCTAACTTCACTGCTTTATTTCTTCCTGCCAAGTAGTATTTAGTGGGCAGAATGGAGCTGTGACACGGCCACTGAGCTGGGGGGCAGTGTGTCATCTCTGCGCCATTCTGAGCTCCACCTTCTAGGGACCAGAGATGGTCTCCCTGCTCGAGGTTCTCCGATGGATTGATTAACCATCATAGCTTGTTAAGGCCTTGCTTAAAATGGGGTTAAAAAGTCATCTCAACATAGACATAGTCATATTTGAGATCTGTTCATTTAGGAGACCAACATCCCCTCCAGAAGCAAGGAAACTTATCATATGTGGTAAATATTTGCGTGGACAAATGTTACATTGAGGACCATTTGATTGATGGATCATTGTTTCCAACGTGAGCTGAGCATGCTCAGTTGTAGCTGCCATGTCACGAGTTGATGTATCTTTTCTGCTTTCTTTCTCTCATTTCTTTCTTGAACGTTATTTTATTAAGACCAGCCTTTAAGTTGATTTCTGCACTAAGTAAAAATCATGACTCCCTTTTTATCTCCAGAGGACCCGCAATATCGGAAACCCCAGAGGCCAGAGTCTGGGGCTGGACCCAGCAAGGACTGGACGAGGTGCCGAGGGCATCGAGCGCTGAACAAGCCCTGACCACACCTGTTTCCAGGGAACCTCAGGTGAGTCAGCCAGGCCCAGGGGAGGCTGTCCTGTGAGCCCAAGGGCCTTTCGAGCCCTAAAACATATATATATGCACACATGGACACTCACACGTACACATGCATGTACTCACACCTGCAGGCCTAGGAGATCTAGGAATTTGAAGATGAAAAATGAATATAGGCTCAAGTCAAGAAAACTCCTTGGAGCCGGTCTTATAAAAAAGTTAATTTTTAATAAAGAAACAGAAGGAATAGAGGAGAGTATTGATCAATGCTCCACGAGAGATAGGGAGTGGATGAGAAGGGAAATATGGTTTCACTAATGGGTAGGTCTGATTCTTATTCTAACTGCTCCGTAGTTTCTTCTCCTTTCCTGGCCTATAGGCAGGGGCTTATTTCCATGGATTCTTTACAAATAACAAATATGATTCTGTGGCTAATTAACACAGCAATCTGTATTTTCATACACTCCTCACTTCTGGAAAAGTTAGTGGCCAGAGGAAAAAAGCTAGATTCTCTTAAAGGCAATTTGTTCAAACACGTCTCTCTCTCTTTTTTTTTTTTTTTTTAATAATAAGTTTTAAAATCTATTATTATAGAGTAATTGCTCATCAAATTTCTTTTTAAAAGTCAAAGCAATTTTCAAATTATAAAGAACTCAAATGTGTCTAGATAATTATGAGGCTGCATTTTCTACAGCTCCTGTACCTCGGGAGGCTCAGGGCCCAGTGCGCCCTCCGCCTGGGCAGCAGGATGGATCAGCTGCGCGCGCCACGTAGCACGTCACACGCAGACACACCTTGAGGACACTGCGCTGTCCCAGGCCACGGCCGCCAGGCCAGTACCACAATGAAGCAGGCCCTAACTAACCTTTTTGCTGGCGGAGGGTCTGGCCTTCAATGTGTAAAAAAAACGCAACATCTGTGAAAGGCAATAAATCAAAGTGCAATAAAATGAGGCCTGCCAGTAGAGCAGTCCTGGGCTAACATGCATATGGAAATATTCTATCAGCTTCCCATAACGTGGGCTGTTAGGACCAATGACTCTCTCCCAATGGAAGTTGAAGGATGATAAAACTGCCATGATAGATGGATGATAGATGATAGATAGATAGATAGATAGATAGACAGACATATAGATAGACAGATAGATGGGCTATGACTTCAACTTCCTCACCCCCTCTTGAGAGTGAGAGGGTTAGAGGCCCCGGGGAGCCACCTCTAACCTTTGGGGTGTGGCCGCTGTGGCTTTTCTCTCCCTCCCCAATTCTCCCACCAAGGCTGAAAACCAAAAACCAAATATGGTTCTGAGGCTCCTTGCCCCAGTTTCAACCTACCAAACAGCATCCAAGTAATTCTGATTAAAAAAAAAAAAAAAATAGGTGTCTATGTGTACCTAGGACCTGAATATCCATGAGCTTTCCTTAAAAATGGAAACAAAGGCCAATTTTGGAACCTTTAGGGCTGTGTGTGATTGATTCTGGGAACTGCGGAGAATTGGTGAAAACTTTTAAGGGCCCCTAACATTGATGGCACGTGTGTGTGCGTGCATGTGTGCGTGCGTGTGTGCGCGCGCGTGTGTGTGCGTGTGTGTGTGCATGTGTGTGTAGTGCACACACTCATTCACTGCACACCAGGCTCCTCTTGTCTATTCAGTTCTGGAGCGTGAGTGTCGGTCTCAAGACCTCCTGGCACTTCCGGGGCCCCGGCCCCTCTAAGAGCTGCTCCCGGAGACACGGGCGGAGACGACACCTAGACGGCCCGGAGAAAGGTCTGGTCCGCTTGCGACCTCGCTCCTCCAGGCGGTGTTCCCAACCAGCCCCTCCAGTGCCGGCTGTGGTCTGCTGCCTTTCAACTTGGAACAAAATACATTACTTATGCAGCGAATGTTTTTAATGTAACAAAGCAAAGGAATAAAAATGCCTTACAACAGTTTTATTAAAAACAAATTCCCACAGTAAATACATATACACTCCGTTCTGGGAGCAAAATAGCCAAGGACATCACTGCTAAGTGCTCTGAGAAGTGCTTATAAATTACTTGAAATAAAAAACAGTGTTGCCTGGACATCGGGGATGAAATGCTGCAGTTTGTAATAAATTAACACAGAACTTTACTTCCCCTCCTCGAACAAAGCAGCCATTTGTCTGAATAACCCACATTCAGCTGTGAGCTATATTTTCACAACTCCAACTGCATTCATTTGCAAATTATGCTGCAGTTTTAATGCTCAAGTTTTAAATACCTTAAGAACTAATAAATAAAGCAAAGTAGAGCAAACAGTTGGCTTGTAGTTTAAAAACTGCCCTAATTTCTGCTTTTCTTTAGGCTTTTTCTCCCCTTTCCAAGTTATTTATTTATTTTGTAAATGGCGTAAAGTTTCTTTAAACTGCATTTTTAAAAATTAAAAGGCGAAATGTATCTGGGGGATATTCATCCCAGAATGAAGTTTCCATAATTCCATTAACTGTGAAGGTAGTTGGCTTCCTCATTTCACATTTTGAAGACTTTTCTTCTACCAGTATTTTAAGTTAGTGACAGAATAATTTATAACTATCTTTGAGATCTTTCCTATTGTGTATAACTTTTGTCTGCTAGTCTCGGAATGGGTTAGATTTTTTTTCTCTGCCTCTCCCTCTAGTAGACTTTGTCCAGAAAAGAAAAAAAAAAGTCTCCAAAGTCGTGTCACTTCCCTTGAATTATTTTGATTATAAAACAAAAACTCCGCCAGAAAACTCTTTTGAAACCTGTTCTATAAAACCGACTGAACCGCTTTCCAGGTTCTTGAAAGAAAAATTTGATAGAAGCATTTATAGACTCAATTTGAGGCTTGAAGGTTATTTTTCTGGCAAAAAAAAGGGGGGGAGAGGGGAGCCTGGTTTCCTTGTGTGGAGTTACTTGCTTTGTCCGATCTCTTTGCGTTGTTTTATGTAAGGTCCTCTGCGGACGGTCGCACTGGATAAAAGTAATGTCACCATTTTCAGGAAGTGACTTGGGGAGGAAAACTCCTCAGAAGCATGTTATTTTCAGAAAAGTGCCTCATAAAATATTTTATAAAGTAGGAGTTGAAATCATTTAAAATCACTCCCTTTTATAACTCTGTTTGGAGAAATCGCTTTTGATCCCTCTGCTTGTGACCCCCCCCCCCCCATCTCTTACTTTGCTTGGAGGTAAACAACATTTGCCCCTTGAAACAAGAGCATTTGCCATTGTGGCAATTCATCGGGGATAAAACAAGGATCCTTGGCGTCCAAGCCCTTTATCACCTCCCAGAAAATGTTTGTTGTTGTTGTTGTTGTTTTGCCTCAATTTTTTTTAACTCCTTTTCACCCCTCCCCCCATCCTGAGCGGCAGAGGGTGGGGGTGGGGTTGTTTTAGGACCTTTCGCAGCTTTTTGTGAAGACGAAACTGAAGTCCTTCTGTGGAGAATTAAGGAATGTTCGGTGACTGCACTGCAGAATGGAAGATCCTCCCAAATTCCCTTTTAATGAAGATGTCTAAACAACCACTGCTGCAGAGAGAGAGTTTTCCAAACAGCGGAAAAATAAGGATGTATTTAAAACTGCAACAGATACCTCGACCTCTCCCCGACCCTGGGGGGAGGGGCAGGGCCGGGGGAGGCGGCTATCACCTGGGAGGTAAATGGACGTTAGTGACTCTGTAAGAGTCAGATGGGGAGGGGCACCCCAGACGAAGGCCGGATGCAGAGGTATCACAGGGCCAGAGATTGAATAGCACCGTGGGTTTCAGTGAGGAGAGACGCTTGTCTAGATAGCCAGGTCATTTCTGCACATGCAGACACCTTTGTCATATAAAAAAATTACTCAGTGGCGACTGGTTGGACGTGTTTCCTTCTCTGACCACCCAAGCCCGGTCCAGAGCATTTGCTCAGGCCCTGAAGGTTTCCTAGCTGCCCACCCATCTGGTGGCAGGCTCGCGTCCCTGCAAATCCCGCAGCTTAGCACTGAACATCCTTTTTAAAGACGTTACAGTAAAAGGGATGACATTAGCATATGCTCCCCCCAAGTGTCCTGTTGAACTTTCTGCCGGGCATTACCCGACCGTGGGCTTTCTGGATGCTCGCCAATGAGAGATTGGCTTGGAGCTGTAAAATTAGCCATCTGCCTATTAAAAATGTAACCAGCTGCATCCCATGAAACACAGTGACTATTGAAATGAACTCATCCGGGAGAGAACTCGAGTCCCCTGCTTGGACATTTTTCCAATCGACTGCTGGTCTGAGACTCCCCGGGCAGAGAGCCTGCATCCTTGTTTGGGGAGACGGCGGGGCTCAAGCACGAGGAAGGCTCCGGTTCTGGCATTTCTCAGGTTAATCTGGACCTTTGGCGCAGAATTCTCTCTCTCTTTGCTGCTTGTTTAAAGCATCTTCCTTCTGCAGGAAGAAGGGGGAAAAAAGATGTAAAATATGTGAGCAAATTCCAAATCTCTCTCCCTTACTTCAAGATGTTATGTCCAGATAGCCCATCCCAAATCCTGGCTATTTCTAATAAACCTTAATCCCCAAGCCTGAAATTCTCTAAGCAGCACAATGATAAGTTAAAACAGAGCTGGAGCCATAATTCCCCGGCGAGAACCACCCTTGCTGCAGAGCTGCGGCGTCCGTGTTCCCTGCAAGGTCTGGTTATTAAAAATGAGAACTTTCAAGAGCGTGCGCTATTTTTCTAAAGCCTAATGGAGCATTAAAAAATAATTCATTAACTAATTAACAAAACTGTTTATTTACAGTATAGAAAATGTTTCTATCAGGAAAATAACACACCATAATACAGCGTGTGTTCACAGCGAAACATCTGCAGCTTAATTTAATGCGTTTACTCAATGACGAGGGGAAATCAAAGGATGTTGGAGCAGCCACTTCTCTGCCTGTGATTCTTGTTTTTCCGTCTGGAGGTCATGGGCGGGAAGATGCTCCTTGGGAAGCTGGAGCTGCTTTCAGGGGTGCTCGATTCAATCATCTTCATACAATGATGCCATATCGGTGCCCAGAGGAGTTTGGGCTCCGCGCCAGTGAAGCTGATAGGTTCCTGCCCGTGTCCGAAATACAACCACGCTCTAGCCACGGGCTCCCTCAGGGTGAACCATGGGAAATTGCTTTTCTTTGTATGTCAAAATCGCTCAAATATTGACAACTTAATTACTTTCAGCCTAATATTTTCCATGTGGACTTAGTGTCTTTTTTTCTCTCCCTTTCTTTTCTTTCTTTTTCTTTCTCTCTCTCTTTCCCTCTCCCTCTCTCTCTCTCTCCCCCCTCTCCTCATCCCTTCTTCCCTCCTTTCTTATTTTGCTATAGGCAGGATTTTTTCAAACATAAATTAATGAACCTCAAAGCAAGTACTAATTAATATATTTGCCTATGAGATTATCCTATTTTAAAAGATATTTTGCTAGGTTCATTTCCCCACAAAATCTCTCCTCTCCGCTGCCCCTGACTGATCCCTCAGAAGGCAAAGGGTAATCTGTTTGTTTTTAGGTTTGATTTCCTCATCACCACGCCGAAAGGAAATCCCGAGAAAAAGAGAGAGCAGTAACCAATTTACATACAATTCAGGTAGATGTGTAAATCATGACCTCTCAGGAAGGAAAATTATAGCGTGAAAAAAATAACTAAATGACTCCAGCAACAATACATGCCAATGTGGTGTCCTGAGAATCTGTTCTCCATCGACCTTGACCTCAGGTGAAATAAACTGGGGGGGGGGGGATCCGTTTTCCCCAAAACGCCCAAGTGCAGTCTGTCCACCTTTGTTAGAAATTTGCAATAATAATAATAATAATACAATGTTTCATTTCAACTCAGCTGGGCAAAGGCCATCTCTGCTGCCTTTCCCCAGTAAGCACCCTGGATATATCATCGTCGTAAAAGGAAATTTCCCGCAGCAATTTTACCCATTTTAGATGCAAGCAAAATTTAAGACTTTAAGGTACATGGCACAAATAGGATAGATCACGGGCCTGTTTAAAATTAGGTTTTTAAAATCTAGTTCAGCAAACCACACTTACTGGCCAGAATTTCTTGAACCATGTCCTTCTGGGTTTTTTTTTTTTCATTACTTTATTTTTATATCCTCGTCCGAGGACACATTTGCATTTATCTTCAGACAGAGCAGGAGGCAGAGAGAGAAACATCAATGTGAGAGAGACACATTGAGTGGCTGCCACCCACTCGACCCCAACCGGTCCGCGGACAAACTGCAACCGAGGTACGTGCCCTTAGTGGCACCCCAACCCGGGACTCTCTGGTCCACGAGCCGATGCTCTAACCGCTGAGCCAAACAGGCCAGGGCATGTCCTTCTGGGTTTATACATCAGGAGTCCTGTCATCTGTACCTATGAAGTCGCCGCTCTGACTCTCTCGGTGTGGCCACCCTGTGCCGTTGTGGTTGGTTCCCTGCAGTGGGGTTCCAATGGACATGAGGCCGGTTACAAGGGAAAATAACCCACGTTAATACATACATATGTATGGGAACCCCACGTACACGAGAGGGTCAGAGATGCCACCTGCAGGAGAGGTGCAGAGATAGACAAAGGAATCGGGGTACATAAGACATCCTGAGCTAGGGATGAGGTGAGCTGCTCTGGGGGCTTCCAAGGGTCCTTGCGGGATGATGAGCGGGCAGATGTTTAGTAAATAGACGTTTGCCCCACCCTAACGGTAGGTGGAAAGAAGTGAGCTCTGATGACCGTTCACGGGGGAGAGGGGCTAATTCAAGTTCTCCCAAGTAGTTAAAGGGAGGGGCAGAGGTTCCTCCTGAGCCTGAGGCTAAAGTTGCCTTTAGCTCCAAGTAATCTGCTGCCACAGGGGCACATCTTGGGGTGGCTTGTTCTGAACCCCCACACATCAAATATCTGTTGCTTTGCATCCGAGTTCCACTTGATCAGAAACTTAGAAATTCCTTAGCAAATGCGCTACCAGGACCCTGTCTGTGCCCTTGGCAGACATCCGGTGTCTCCCTGCGGCTCTCACCAGCCCAGCACAGCCCCAGAGGCCTCTGCGCACTGCAGACCCAGTGGCTCAGCTCAGACCTGAGGCCTGTTGGCTTCAAATCCAGGCCTCGCTGTCCTGTCCAGGTGGCCTGGATGGACCACAGCCTCCCCGCCCAGCCCCTTCAATGACGCAGGTTTCCCTCCGGGCTGTCCTCTGCCTGCAGGAGAAAGATGCATCAGGGAGAAGCATATACCGTGCAGTTGCTGGGCCCTGGAACTTTCCAGGCTAGTTCCTGTGATCGGGAAACCTCATCTCTTCCTCAGCCTGCAGGGACCCCTCGAGGCCCGGACAGTGCCAACCCTTGTTGAGTCTGACAGCCTGACCCGGAGGGGCTTTGCTCAGCTCCATCTCACTTCCCGTAGACTCCGATGTTTAAGAAAGAGTAAAATAGACACATTCAGAGAATTAAAAGCTAAAACTGAAAGAATTCTCCGAGCTGACATACATGCTTTGATTTCCTGTGCATTCTGCGCATGGGGAAGGCGCCTCTCCCGGAGCTTGACGGGAGCACGTCCCTGCGGAGGGCCCCAGTCGTCCTGGCCTTTAGCAGCTCTGCCAACCTTGACTTCACAGTCTTGTGCTCACCCTGTCATTCAGCCTCGGGCCTGGGAGTCAGACCGATTCCCTGCCTGGCACAGTCTGACTTCTCTGCTGCGTGAACGTCCACTTGCTCCTCGTCCGGACCTGGTCTGGCCTGATCGTGCACAGAGTCCACGGTGCTCCCCCCACGACAGCGGTGGCCCTGAGCTGTGAAGCAGAGTGGGGATGGGCCCTGGAGGGTTTGTGCCCCCTGCTCTCCACTTGCTAGTTGTGAGTCTGCAGGCAAGTCAGGCAACTTCCCCGTGCCTTGGTTTTGCCACCTGTAAATGGGGAGAATAGCGACTAATTGAGGATTAAGAGCATAAACACACACCCTGTGCTTAGAGTGGCAAGTAGTGTTATAAATGGCAGCTGCTATTTTCTATCATCATCTTCAATGTCCACGCATGAGAACCCCTCACTGAGTACAGGGACCCTACTCTCGTCACCCGTGTTCCCGGTCCTTAGCCTGGAGCCTGACATGGTGTAGACACTCGGTTGGCTGAGTGACTTGCTACACGAGCAATAAGCGCATGAGGAAGGCGAAGAAAAGGCGAAAGCGTTAGCAGAGTTGAAAAACAGAGCAGTGTCCTCGTGCTACACAGGGTCCCTGGAAACAGCTTCTAATACGTGAGCCTCGCCTGACAGCCATCCATCAGGGGAGAGCACAGAATTGGGAGTGCTGTAGGAAAAGCCCTTCCCTGGGTTTATGTACTGCCCACGGCACAGTGAGGCTAGGAGGCTCGGGGAGCCTTACTCAAGGAGTGTATACTGGGGTCGCCAGACGTCACACCGCGTCCATGCAGCCAGGGAAGTGGGTGTGAGGGGGCCTGGAGCAGGCAGGCCCAGAGAGGCCGGCACGGCAGTGACCCTGTTTTTGCTCTACGCCCGCATTAAGGCACAGGCCCTGCGTGTGCACCTCAGCCCCAAGACTGACCAGCCGGGCAACCCTGGGCGAGCCATTACTTTTCTGTCCTCAGTCGCCTGGTCTATATAACAGGGATAGTGCGAGTGTGACCTCATAGGGTGGTTGTGAATCAGAACGAGGTCATCCTCGTAAACCCCTGCACCCAGCACCGGGCACGGAGATGCACGTTGTTATTGTCGAATGAGGCCTCACAGGGGAGACGTACGGGTGGGTGGGGGAGCCGGAGCTCCGGGGTGACGACCGCCGGGCTGGGACCCGGCAGAGGGAATCGGCGTCCGTGGATTCGACGCGTGTGTGCTCTCCTCTCCCCGTGTTTGGATTGGCTTTTAACACAGTGCAACCTCCGCTAACCTTCGTGGCAACGCTGCACTGAAATGTTACTCCCAGGATTTGACATCTCCTTATTCTTCCTACTACTGTTTTCTCCTTTGTTGCTTTGAAAATATGAATTAATGATGAATACTAATGAGCCCCGTGACAAGGCGAGACGCCACTAATGTTGGGAGCTTCAAGACTCGTGACACTTGTAATAAGGGAAAGTGTAAGAAATCCGTTCCCTGACTCCCAAGCTGGCGTGGCCCATATACTGCTCGTTTTTCTTCCTTTCCCCCCATCTAACTCCTTTCTTTTAAAAATTTTAAAAGAATCTTCATGAAAGCCTCATGATTGAGACTTTGAACTTGTCCATAAGATTTTATGTGTCTACCTGGAGTAGACATGAAATTGCTTTTATAAAAGTGCTGTTGCCATTTATGAAAATCTTTCTGGATGCCTTTTTATTATTCCGTGCTCTTTTCTTTCTTTCTTTCTTTTCCCTTTCTTTTCTTTTATTGTCTCTGAGGCTGTTGGGTGGAGCTTGGGGATTTGCGAAGCAGCCAGCCAGAGGACCCGAGTCACTGATACGGAGCATGCCGTGCCTTCCTGGCCGAGGCCAACTCTCCCTCTGCCTCCAATAAAAAGGAAAACACCAGCAATATGTGTCTGCCGTCGGCATCGAAGACACGTGTCACGGCGCGGTCTGCGCCACTATCTCAACACGATGGTCAACAGCTCAGCGCTCACAGGTAGGCGAAGCCAAACAGCGCCCGAGCGAGCAGGATTCGGGGACCGAGGACAAAGGCGGAGCGCGCTGCTCTGGGCTGAGTCCGCACTCCCCGGGCCCTGCAGGAGCCTGGCCGCAGAGCCGTCTCCACCCACGTCGCTCCGGGGGCCTGCCCTCCGCACGCAGAGACCTGGACATCTACAACTGATGAGAAACGGCGAGAACAGAAGGGCAGCAAGAACCTGCCAGTCCCCCGAAGCCATCACGAATCAGAACCTCACGTGAGCCCTGCTTGGGGGACCGTTTCTTCCGAGATGACCCCAGCTCTGAAGACGTGAATTCCCCCCCTAACTGATGTGTGACCTTGAGCCTATTGGCCCCAGGGCTCAGTTTGCCTATCTACAGAAAGGGAATACTGTCACCTCCTTCCTGCAGTAGTCAAAACGGTTTAGATGACACTTCCAAAGGCCGGCATACTACCTGGCTGATGGGAAGACCTCGTCAGCATTTGAGTTGCTCATATACACGAGCAAGTCAAGTGGTGAACAGCCCAGCTACCCGGTGGCTCCCACTCACTGGAGAGGAAAACAGTCCATCCAGGTCTCACAGGACAAGGGGGCCTTGTGGCCCAGGAAGCCTGCACACAGGACATCTTCAAATAGAGTGGGGATTGCTTCCAATTCACTTAAATTGTGCTCAGTGAGACTTCCTCCGGTAGTTCTAATATGCTCTGGCCGGTGTGGCTCAGCGGTTAGAGCATAAGCCCACGAACCAGAGAGTCCTGGGTTCGGTTCCCGCTGAGGGCACGGACCTCGGTTGTAGTTTGTCCCCGGCCCTGGTTGGGGTTGTGTAGGTGGCAGCCAGTTGATGTGTCTCTCTCACATCGATGTGTCTCCCTCTCTCTTCCTCCCTCTCTCCCTCCCACTCTATCTCAAGATAAATGCAAAAATGTCCTCGGATGAGGATAAAGAAAAAATAGCTTTAATAATTTCTTCAGCAAATAACATGAAAGCAGTTAACACGCCAGCACCGGGCTGTGGTTACCCCAGCCGTGGGGGAGGGGGACATCTTGCGGGGACGCCCAACAATCCAGCGTGGGGACAGAGCAGGTGTACAGTTGTGACTATGTGAAACAGTTTGTTCTTCTACTATTACTTATTAATTATTGGGTTCTTGTCTTTATTTTTAATTTTTTTTTTCTTTATTAAATTTTTTTTTTAAAGAAAGAGGAAGGGAGAGGGAGATAGAAATATCAATGGGCGAGGTCATCGACTGGCCGCCTCCTGCATGCCCCCAAGGCGATCAGGCCCCCGACCTGGGCATGTGTCCTGATCAGGAATCCAACTGGTGACCTCTCGGTGCAGGGGCCGACGCTCAACCACTGAGCCACAACAGCCGGGCTGGATTATTTTCTATACAAACAACTCTAAACCTACTTTGCCCCACCCTGTATACGAAACAGTCCGTCCTGGAGAAACCCACAGGCAAATGGGTGCTAGTAGGTGCTGGAAGGAATGACAGTAATATTGATGGTTTGGTATAAAGGCTAAGAGTGTGGTCTCTGAGCCAGATGGGATTCGAACCCAGGCCTCGCACTACATTCCACATGGCAGTGGCGCATCTCAGCCTCTCTGTGCCTCGCTCTCATCTATTAAATGGGCATGAAAACTGTGCTTATTCCATAGTATTGAACGAGTCAGTACGTACAACGCATTCGGAGTGATGCTGGGCACACAGTGATGTTATAGAAACTTTACCTTTAAAAATAATGAATGCGAATTAAAATGTGGTGTGCTCACTGTGGACCGAGCACTCTGCCAACAGCTCTTCGCTGATTATCTCATTCTGCCTTCGAAAGGATTTAGGCCTGCGAACCCTGGGCAAGCTACCTGGCTTTGGTAAAAGGGGCTGAATGAAGCACCTACCTATATACCTGTTGTAAGGATTCAATGAATTAATAATGTGTAGAGTGATCAGGGCTGAGCCTGCACAAAATAGCGACTCAGCCAAAGGGGCCATGTCGGGTTTAAACAGCTTGCCCACGTTCACACAGCGAATTGATGAGGGTTGACTCATGGTTTAAATGCAGGCTGTTCTTAACATTGCACCATAGTGACGGACTCAAGATGACAAGTACACAGAGTTCCAGACATAGCATGATGAAGGCATGCTGCCATAGGTCCTGCTGGGAGGCCCAGAGAGGTCGCATGGAGCAGTGACCTTCCCTCCCTTCCTCTTCCTCCTCCTCCTCCTCCTCTTCCTCCTCCTCCTCTTCCTCCTCCTCCTCCTTCTCTTCCTTCTTCTTCCTCCTCCTCCTCCTCTTCCTCCTCCTCCTTCTTCTCTTCCTTCCTCTTCCTCCTCCTCTTCCTCCTCCTTCTCCTCCTCTTCCTCCTCCTCCTTCTTCTCTTCCTTCCTCTTCCTCCTCCTCCTCTTCCTCCTCCTCCTCCTCTTCCTCCTCCTCCTTCTTCTCTTCCTTCCTCTTCCTCCTCCTCCTCTTCCTCCTCCTTCTCCTCCTCTTCCTCCTCCTCCTTCTTCTCTTCCTTCCTCTTCCTCCTCCTTCTCCTCCTCTTCCTCCTCCTCCTTCTTCTCTTCCTTCCTCTTCCTCCTCCTTCTCCTCCTCTTCCTCCTCCTCCTTCTTCTCTTCCTTCCTCTTCCTCCTCCTCCTCCTCTTCTCTCTTCCTCTCCTCCTCTTCTCTCTCCTCTTCCTCCTCTCTCTCCTCTCCTTCCTCCTCTTCCTCCTCCTCCTTCTTCTCTTCCTTCCTCTTCCTCCTCCTCCTCTCCTCCTCTTCCTCCTCCTCCTTCTTCTCTTCCTTCCTCTTCCTCCTCCTCCTCTTCCTCCTCCTCCTTCTCTTCCTTCCTCTTCCTCCTCTTCCTGTTCCTCCTCCTCTTTCTCCTCCTCCTCCTTTCCTTTCTTCCTCTTCCTCCTCCTCCTTCTCCTTCTCTTCTTCCTCCTCCTTCTTTCTCTCTTTCTCTCCCCCTCCCTTTTTCTTTCCTCCTCTTTCTCTCTCTTTCCTTCCTTCCTTCCTTCCTCCCTCCTTCCCTCCTTTCTTTCTTTCTTCCCTTCCACACTCCCATCTCTGTCTCTCTCATAACAATGACAGTAGACATTTATTTACTTTAGTTTGATGCAATAGTAATGACTCAACATACACTAAAAAAAAAAAGTTACAAACCCCTGCGTGTCCAGAGACACAATGGTTTATCACAGGCCAAGATGTAGTCACACGTCACATGATCACAGAACTGTAACTGACTTCGGTGATGGCTGGTCTGACTCAGCCTGAAGCCAAGAGGAAAGCAAATGTGGCTAATTAAGACTGTGGGGAATGTTTAGACTGTGTGCACTTGATATCCCAGCCACCGTCTCCTGTTTCCCTGGAGATGGAATTCTGCACACCACTCCAATATTACTGTATTTCCTAAAATCCATCCAGGTATTGCCAGGGAGGGACTTAAGGGGAAGGACTTAGCACTTCTGGTGGCACGCTTAAAGCATGTTAACTGAAGAGAAAGGACAAGGACCGATTCCCAAATTATGCTTCTATTTATACTTCAATGAACATTGACATCGAAAGCTCTGCTTTTTCGGGACAGGCACAGCCTTGTGTCTGTCCGTGGCCTCCACAGAACGTGGCTCAGTGGCTCTCGCATGCAGGATGCCCACCAAGGCGTGGAACAGAGTAGGGTTGTGTCATATCTTTGGTAGAATGAGGAGCGCTCCTGGATTTTGGTGAGACGTCCCCAGATGAGAACATACTTCTGAAGTACAGTTTTCTCCACGGAGACATGAGGTAGGAGGGACCCCGCAGGCCCACACCCAGGCATTGTTCTGAGCTCAAACGAAGGACAACGCGCCTCTTGTTAGTTGTTCTTGGAGCTTCAGGAAGCAGCCAGGTGGCCCAAGACACAAAAACACACCTGTGCTCAGCTTGAACTTCCCCACAGAGCGCAGCCTCTCAGGCAGGTGGAGAGCGAACCTGCTCCACCAGCTCTTCCAAGAAACAAGAGCTCTTGTTCCAGTAAGTAGCAAAAGACCACGACGGTAATTCTTCCTCGGAGATTCACACGCACGTGATTATGTTCAAAGGGTCTGCAGCAAAGAACGTCTCCAACTGTGTTGAATGCGGTGACGTCCACACATGTGGGGCCATAGAACATAAAATTATATGTATTACATATGTTTGGAAGTTCTCTGTCTTATCTATAATATATATTAATATACCTCTATCGTTTTTATCTTTATTGTTGAAAGTACTACAGCTGCCCCCCCCACTGACCCCCCCTTCCTCTCCAGGCCCCCACACCTCTGTGTTGCCCATGCCGATATCCATAGAGGTGGGTATCTACCTGAAGAATGGTTTCTAAGGACACGTGCAAAGAAATGCTGGTCTTAGTGGGACTGTCTTGGTTGTGTTGAAGTCTGGGTCACAGGTGAGTGAGACATTGCTCTCTGAGGACCTACGTGCACGGTTTGATACCTGCGGGAGGCTTTGCTGGGGAGATTTGCTTGAGTGGGAAGGAGAAACCGGATACAGGATTCAATGGAAGTGAGAACACAATGAAAGTGAAGAAAAATAGCAAGAATCTGACTTGCGATTACCACCAGTTCTACCCACCGCCAATACTTAATGCCTAAAAGGTGGATTTTGAGCCCTAAGGTAGACATGGTTAAAACCAAAAGCTGTCCCTGGCCGGTTTGGTCCAGCAGTTAGCACGTCGGCCCACAAACCAGAGTCCCGGGTTCGATTCTGGCCAAGGGCATGTACCTCAGTTGCTATTCGTTCCTGGCCCCAGTTGGGGTCGTGTGGGAGGCAACCAATGGATGTGTCCTTCTCACATCAATGTCTTGTTCTCACTCCTTCCCTCCCACTCTATCTGAAGATAAATGTAAAAATGTCTTCGGGTGAGGATTAAAAAAAACAAAAGCTGTCTTCCTGGACAACCTTGGGAGACCAGTCACTGACTGGGTTGGCTCAGAGCCCAGGAGCCCAGCGCAGGGCTGGGCAGGAAGCCCCGGAGAGCATTGACCTGCATGGCGTAGCTGAGGCTTGGCCAGGGCCAGGCAGGAAGCCCAGTGCAGGCTCACTCCTGAGCACATGGTGGACGCCACCTGCCTGCGACCCTCCAGGAGAACGGGGGCGGTACTAACGGAAGCTGAACAGCCTAATGACGACCAGTTGTCACGGTGAGACGCATAGAGCTGGTCAGCCTGAGGACACTTTGACTTTATATGTAAAGTACCCCAATCCATTCTCCCTTTAACTGTAAGTATGACCAAAAGGAGACCTGAGAATCTGGAGCGACTCTGCCTATAAACACATACTTTGTACAATCCGTTTACAATCAGTTTGTGTACCCGGGTGGATAGCTTAGTGGGTTAGCGCATCGTCCTGATACACCAAGGTTGCAGGTTCTATCCCCAGCCAGGGCACATGCAAGGGTCAACCAATGAATGCATAAATAAGTGGAACAACAAATCAACGTTTCTCTCGCGCGCAAATCAATCAATAAATGAAATTTAAAAAAATAAAGTCAGTGCTTATACCTTCTTTCCAAAAACGTTCTTAATTCTTTCCTAGTTGCCTATGCAGAGCCATCTTTTCTCATCTTCAAAACGAGTGCCGTGTTGCAGGGGTCGTGGCCATTGTTGCTGGTGTGTTGGAGGGGCAAACAGTAATGGATGCCTCGCAAACAAATGCAAACCAAAAACCAACGCTCAAAAAAACAAAGACAAAAAAGTCTTGGTGTAGTGCTGTGGGAGGGACCTGTGTTCTCAGAAGAAATGTCTAACCTGAATATGACTGACGATCCGGAATGCGGTCCTTCTGCACGATCCCGGCTGGGATTCTCCAAAGGAAACAGTGGGAGGAGAGCGGAGGGAGACAGGGGAGCTTTCTGGAGAGGGGCAGACAAAATACCTGAGAGCCAACAAAACGGATCGAGTCCTGGGTTTAAATGTTTTAACTAAAAACTCAAAAGGACGTATTTTGGGAAATTTAGAAAACTTGAGTATGAGCTACATGTTGGATGCTGTTATCGAACTGATGATTTTCTTGGATATGATAAAGGCATTGTAGCGGAGGAACGGCATGTTCTCATCCTTGACGATACCTGATGAAGTATTTAATGGGGGGGGGTGAAATATATCATGACGTTTGCAAAATATTTTTGGATGGGGTGTGTGTGTGTGTGCGTGTGTGTGTGTATGGAGAGAGAGAGAGAAAGGCACAGGATAGTAACAGTTGGTGAATCTAAATAAAGCTATATAATGGTCACTCATTATACTATGTGTGTTTTTCAACTTTCCTGTGAGTGTGAAAACTTCTGAATTAAAAAATATATTCTTTAGCGCTGGGCGGTTAGGCTCAGCGGTTAGAGCGTTGGCCTGCGGTCCAGAGAGACCCGGGTTCAGTTCCCACTAAAGGCACATACCTCAGTTGCAGTTTGTCCCCGGCCCTGGTTGGGTTGTGTGGGTGGCAGCCACTCGATGTGTCCCTTTCATGTCGATGTTTCTCTCTCTCTCCCCCTCCCACTCTATCTGAACAAAAAATGGAAAAATGTCCTCGGGTGAGGATAAAAATATATATATATATGTTCTTTAAAGGAAAATTTCACAAAAAATAACCAAGAAATAGTCCTCATGCAAACATAATAAGTTTCTTTGGCCCAGGCTGACTGTACAGTGATCTGCCCTGTTCATGCTATAGCTTATGCAGGAGTTCTACAGCCTTCTTAAGAAAGAAAATAAAGCCCTGGCCAGTTTGGCTCAGCGGTTAGTGTCAGCCCACAGACCAGGGAGACCTGGGTTTGGGTCCCACTAAGGGTACGTACCTCGGTTGCAGTTTGTCCCTGGCCCCGGTTGGGGTCGTGTGGGTGGCAACCAGTCAATGTAGCTCTCTCACATTGATGTTTCTCTCTCTTTTCCTCTCTCCCTCCCGCTCTATCTGAAGATGGATACAAGGATGTCCTGGGGTAAGGATTTAAAAAAATAAATAAATAAATAAAAAGACCCTAAAGTCTAGAGGAGTATGATTCCCTCTACTCTCCCCTTCATAAATGTTTCTCTCATCTCGAGTAGCTCAAGGCATCAGGAGACCCTCTTTGTCACCCTTCCAGAGGGCACAGCCACCAGGCAGAGTTTTTCTGGGACCAAGAGGTTGACCCTGCACCTGATGAAGAGCTAAGAGGTGCCCCTGAGCCTGGTCCAGCATTTCCACAGCAAATTAGTCAGCTGAGCCAGCAGCCGGATGTCTCAAAGAATTCTGGTTGAAAGCGGTCACCACGGACTCCCGTGAGAAACCTCGTCCTCACACTGCTATTTTCCCAGGGTGTCCTCGCGGCAGCCCACGTGAGAAGGCACGACCTCCTGGCGGTGGCGGAGAGAGGGCCCTGGGCAGAGTACCCAGATCAGGTGGGGTTAGACTCGAGGTCACCAGAGCAAACACAAAGGAAACAGACATTGACCTAGAAGATAAGCTCAGGGGATGCATGAGCCCAGTGGCCAGGCGTCTGCAATACTAAAACAGTACGAACTGCGGGAATTCTGAGACAGGTCAAGTTTGACCCAAGAACAAAGACGAGTGTTTTCACAGGGAAGTGACCAAAGACGCAAGGGCGCGACGCCTCTGGTAGTAAGCGCCCCGTCAGAGGACGCAGGGCAATGAAGGCTGGGCAGTCAGCGGGGGAGGCGCTGTTTTAGGGATAACTGAAGCGTCAGGAGAAGGGATGATCTCTGAGAGCCTCTCTTGCCTGGTCACATCGCCCTCTTCTTTAAGTGACAGAGAACTCTCTTTGAAATAGGACTGGTGGCAATAATTCTGGTCCCCAGAGACCCTGCTCTCTGCGTGGGCTGTGTCCTTGGCTGTCGCGAATAGCGTGCAGGCTGTCAGCTGGCACAGCAGGGTGGGAACAGGGAGCCAAGGTGCCTCCTGGGAGCCTCCTCACCCTCGGCGTTGGCCTTTGTGCGTCGCCCCTGGTCACCAGGTGCCCTAGACGCCAGATGAAGTGAAGTCAGAGGCTGCCAGCAGGAAAGTCTTGCAGCCCTGTTGTTGGAAATAGCTCCCAACCTGCATTTCAGGAAGGTATTTTTAGGCTCTGTCTTGAAGACACAGAGACTTTCATACGTTCCGGCTTCTTTGTCTGGAGTCCCTGCAACCCCAGACATGTCATTGAAACGGGGTATAATTGTGGTCGCCTCCACCCACCAATCTGAGCGCGTCTCAAGGGCTCCCTGCGGCGCGGCACAGGGCACCGAGAGCCTTTTCTGGCAGGGGAAAGTCAAAATGGATTTTTCAAAATAATAATATGTGGATCGAGAAGAGAAAAAAACTCTGTTGAGGACAGGAGGCTTTGCGTTTGGGTTGATGCGGAGAGAAAGGTTACCTATTATCTCGAAACCTGGCCTTGGTTCCCTTTCACGAGCTGCCGAATTCAAGCTTGGAGGAGCTGAAGGCTCAGATTTGAGGTTAAGAAATAAAGATGCTTGGAATCATCTGAGTTAGATCAATGGCTGTTATTAATATGAGGCTCTCAGAGGAATAATTATAATTGTCAATCACTCGGATAGCCTCACATTAAAAGGAGAACTAGGGGAGAAAGCAGAATGGTGCAGGGCAGGGATGTGGACCTGACAGGAGGCGTTCCGATGGCATGGGAGCTGGGGGAAGGGGTGTGTGAGTCCCACCGGGGTCTGGCCACCACCTCACCACGGGGCAGGTCAGCAAGGTGACCCAGGGGCTATGTCTTCTGAGAGCTCAGGGAACACCTCTTGAGGGCTGGTATTCTACCTGGAGGATCAGTGATCCATCCCAAACGTCACAGAGGGTATCAGGTCCCTACAGCCCACAGGACCATTGGAAGTGACAGTAACCAGATCACCCACAATAACATCCCTGTCACGAGTGGGTGTAGACAGCAAAGTCAACGGCAGCGCAGGGAGCATGTGATGCTGGTTTAAACAGACGGAGCCCTTTCTCGTAGGAGTAAAGCCTTTGCCCACAAGGTCCGAGAAGGAGATGACCAACGGTGGACTTTCTCAGTCTAGTGTGGTTGTAAGGCCAGCGACCTGCTCCAAGGAGACTGAAGGAGGCTCGGAGAGCAAGCCAGCGTCCCGAGCGAAGCCTGCCCTCAGGAGGCCCCCGCCGTCACAGCCAGAGTTCGGTCGATGTGGACCCGGCACAGGCCGAGCCACGGAATTGCAGGGCCCGGTGCAAAATGAAAACGTAGAACCCCGAGTTCAAAAATGGTCATGCGTTTCAGGATGGCGGCCGCCGGGCATTAAACCAAGTGCGGGGTCCTTTGAGAGCGGCCACCTACCCACGAAGTTGGCTCCGATGACAGCAGGTCCCTCCCTGACCGTCACTGAGAGCAGGAGCACAAGGAGGCGGGACTCCAGCCGTTACTGGGATAACTGATAAGGCAAAGGCAAATGGACTCTGAATAATAGGCCAGTGGCTAAGTGGTTAGAGCATCAGCCCGAGGACCAAAGGGCCGTGGGTTCGATTCCCGGTCAAGGGCACACCCCTGGGTTGTAAGTTCAATCCCCAGCTCCAGTTAGGGCGCGTGCAAGAGGCAACCAATGTGTGTGTCTCTCTCATATCAATGCTTCTCTCTCTTTCTTCCTCCCTCCATTCCACTCTACCTAAAAATCAATGGAAAAATATCCTCGGGCCTGGATTAAAAATAAATAAATAACCCTGGCCAGTTTGCTCAGTGGTTAGAGCACCGGCCCGCAGACCGGAGAGTTCCGGGTTCAGTTCCCACTCAGGGCACGTACCTCGGTTGCAGTTTGCCCTCGGCCCCAGGTGGGGTCTGGTGGGTGTGTCTCTCTCACATCGATGTTCCTCTCTCTCTACCTACCTCTGTTCCTCCCGGTCTATCTGAAGATAAATGAAAAGATGTCCTGGGGTGAGGATAAAAAATAAATTAAGTAAATAAATAGTAAATATGTTTAATAAATAAATAATAGAATATGAACAAGAAGAGAAAAAAATCTCGAGAGAAGGAGCCTCTGGATGGGCATGTAAGGCCAATGGTTACACTTTCAAAGGGCTATGTTGCCTTCCAAGGCTCAATATTTAACACATGGCATTTAATCCAGAAATTACCTGCTCTTAGTCAAGTTTCATATCGCACACGCACACACACACACACAACAAATGTATACTTGTCAACATTTATGAACATAGTGACTATGTCGTAGGCTGGGTGCTGAAGGCTTTCGCCGATCTGACCTTTGTGACAACCCTCGGGTGAAGGAAGCACGGCTACCCCTCATGAAAAGACACGGGGCCCGAGGCTTCCTGGGTCAGGAATCTGCCTCAAAGGTGCACAGCCACTGAGCGAGCAGGGCGGGAGGCCGGGTTCTGGCTGGGACTCTTCACCATCTGACCACACCCCTGCTTCCGGGAGCATCCTCACTTCCAGACACCTGTGTGCCCCACCTGACCACTGGGGGCAGAGAGCCACTCCAAAGTCACCTGGAAAATTCGGGGTTGAGTCAGAACTTGAACTGAGCCCCAACTCTGGGCTCCACAGTTGAACAAAGGGAAGATAAAAGGGTGTGGCCCCCAAATGCTCACATACTCACAGGCTGAGGGCCCAGAGCTGGGGGGACCTGGGTGTGTCGTCACTTGACCCACACCCGCTGTTGGTCAGGAGCGGAGCCAGGCACACAGACCACAAATAACAAATTGCAAAGCCTACGGAAAGAGACCACCACACAAATACCTGTAAAATCTTTTTTTTTTTTATCCTCACCCGAGGACATTTTTCCACTTTTTGTTCAGGTACAGTGGGAGGGAGAGAGAGAGAGAGAGAGAAACATCAGCGTGAAAGGGACACATCGAGTGGCTGCTACCCGCACAACCGACCAGGGCCGGGGACAAACTGCAACCGAGGTACGTGCCCCCAGCAGGAACCGAACCCGGGTCTCTCAGGACCGCAGGCCGACACTCCAACCGCTGAGCCAAACCGGCCAGGGCTACCTGTAAAATCTTTTAAGTTCAAATTTTGTTTTGCAATTGCTAGAATTCAAAAACAAATTTTTTAGGGGGGCCCAACAGGTTGTAAGATTTGAGAACTGAGCAGAGAAGTGGTTTCATGCTAACTTTTAAAAAAGCAGAAACGTGCGGAGGGTAATTAAGGCAGAACTGAGCTGCTGAGCAAACGTTGCTTCTTCTTCGACGGGAATCCCGCCGGCTTGGAAGCGTGCGTCCTCCGGTCCTCTCCATATCTTCTCCACACGGTTGGAAAGATGAGGAAATAAGGAATAAGGAAGAAGTCTGGGATCCCCCACCCTCGGGATTCACCAGCTGCTCTCTTCTATGAAAGGAACTATTTGTTTCGCTTTATTGAGGTAAAATTGACAAATAAAATTGTAAGATATTTAAAATGTACAATGCGATGATTTGATATATGTATATATTATGAAAGGATTCCCCACATCAAGTTAATTAACATACATATCTATTGCCTGGTGTATTTACTATTTTTTTTTCTTGGTGAAAACATTTAAGTTCCACTCTCTTAGCAAATTTGAGTTACACGTTACGGTGTTGTCACTGTGCTGTACATTAGATCCTCAGACCCTGTTCATCTAATAACTCAAAGTGTGTACCCTTTCACCAACTCTCCCTACTGCCCTGGAGACCACTTGTCTACTCTGCTTCTATGCGTTTGACTGTTTTGCCCCATTTCTTTTTGGAGCTGAAAGGAACTCTTTTGTTAATAATCCATAAGAAGCAGGTGAGCCCTGGCCGGTTTGGCTCAGCGGTTAGAGCGTCGGCCTGCGGCCCAGAGAGACGCGGGTTCGGTTCCCGCTAAGGGCACGTACCTCGGTTGCAGTTTGTCCCCGGCCCTGGTCGGTCGTGCGGGTGGCAGCCACTCAATGTGTTCCTTTCACCTCGATGTTTCTCTCTCTCTCTGTTCCTCTCTCTCCCTCCCACTCTACCTGAACAAAAAATGGAAAAATGTCCTTGGGTGAGGATAAAAAAAGAAGAAGCAGGTGAGAGCCAAGTCAGCACTAACGGAGCAGAAAGGAGCCAGGGGGGTGAGGGGGGGGGCTCCGCCCGCGCTCACACCTACCCGGTGTGTGAAGCCTGGCCTCGGCCGGAACTTCGTCCCCTGGGGATCCCTGTCAAAGGCAGGGATCATCCTTCTGTCGACCGGTGTGTCCTGTCGGGCTCTTCCCGCCAGGTGGACGCTCCCTAAGTTGAGGGGCAGCAGTTCGGGGAGTGGGGCAAGTGTTTGCCTCGGACCCAGCCAGCTCCTCGCCTTTACATCCTGCTCCCTGTACACGCCCAGGAGCTGTTTGGGGTGCTTAGTGACGGTTCCTGTTATTTTAACGAAACATTATGCACACGTAGAATAAAAAAGCTTGCTGCATTGTAGGTTCTTCCTACCTCCCCACCTGTCCACACCCAGAGAAAAGCCTTCCCAGAGCCCCCGCTCCCTGACAGCAGCTTCTGGCGTGTGAGTGTGGCTCTGTGAGGCCATGTCCATTCTTGGCCATGTCCGCTTTAAACCAGCCCCCAAAAGGAAATACGATAAAGAAGAACAGCTACGACTACTATCTTTAATTTGAGGTCCCAGGAGACTTAAAAAATGTTGAGTAAAGCCCTGGCCGGTTTTGCTCAGCGGTTAGAGCGTCTGCCCACAGACCGAAGAGTCCCGGGTTCAGTTCCCACTAAGGGCACCTCGGTTGCAGTTTGTCCCTGTTGGGGTTGTGTGGGTGGCAACCACTCGATGCGTCTCTCTCATGTCGATGTTTCTCTCTCTCTCTCTCCCTCCTGCTCTATCTGAAGATAAATGCAAAAGTGTCCTCGGATGAGGATGAAAAAAAAAAAGAAAAAATGTTGAGTAGAAATTTACCCTAAGGTGTAGTGTCAGAGACCCCGTCTATAATCGTGTGTCTTCCTATTCGTCCCAATGAAGCTCCTGGCTTCACACACTTCTAGTCAGCACCTGTGGGGTGCGGCGTGGGGTCTCCACTCCCGCGGTGTGAATTTCTCAGCACGCATGCTCAGTGATTCGGAAAGTCACCTGTCCCTCGGGCCGATGCTGATTTGCCAAACACACGTGGCCTGGAAAACAGCCAGGGACCATCACGAGGGGCATCCGACGGGGCCTGGCTTCACCCCATCACGCACCGCCCCCACCAGTGACTGGGGACCCTCCCAATCCTCATTTCCTCTTTCCATTTGGGGAGGGTTCGTCAAGAGAGAAAGAAAACGGGAAGGGTGGAGAGAGGGCAGCCCAGGGTGCGTGACTAAATGTCAGGTTGTGCGGGAGTTATAATTCAAGTCCAAGATGACAGATGACTATAAAATCAGACTCCTTTCCACGTGGAAAGAAAGCAGTGTTGTCAGTCAACCCCCGCCGTATTTATTTATTTATTTATTCATTTATTCTGTACATTGGCATTACAGATTTATTGGGGGCTATTTTTAAAGGTCCATTAATTAAAAATTAGAAGCCAGGCCAATACAAGAAATACCATAAAAAGTGCTAGATTTAATGATCACCGAGGACCCTAATTAAAAGATGATGTTATCTGAATAGCAAATGCTCTAAATTCATGTTTGTTTGTTTTTATTGAAAATAAACAAATTCGGGAGCAAAAAAAAAATAGAAAAGATATGTGCAAAATATAATGATAATGGTTGACTTCTAAACAGCCGAGGAAATTATAGTCATCATGAGCGGGGGAAAGAACAAACACCTCTTAATTGCATTTCATTACAACGTACCTTTCTCTGCTCGGTTGTATATATTAATTATCAAACTCGTGTTGCCGAGCAGAGCGGCTCTACAATGCCTTCCCCTCCCTTGTTCCCTGAATTCTGTCTGAAGCAGAATAGAACAATATCGTCTGTCACCCACAGAAAGAGCTTTCAAAGACAAAATCATAAAAAGAATGAAAGGCTATTATATAAAAAGGAAAAAAAAATGCTTTGATTCCACAGATTTCCCACTTATTAATGTTTAAGGTGATCTGTTCTTTCAGGACGGTATCTTCTCACGTTGTTTTGTGTGTGCGTTCAGGTCACATCACTTGCTGATAACTGTATCACATGGCATATGCGTTACGTAGATCATTATTGATGCGAGGGGGGAGGGGGCGTGCAGCGAGCGTGGCTAGGGAAAGATGCCAAGCAGGACTTGAAGAATTTTCTAGGAGGCGGCAAAATAAGAAAATGATGGATTGCATTTGATTCCAATGCTTTGATCAAGATAGCCAGTCACTGTCTCCACAAAGGGCGATGATGGAGGTGATGAGCTTGTATCACAATAAGAAAGACGCAGTGTAGGCATGATAAGGACTCTCCACCTGTCAGTGTTTGGGATGGTAGGAAGAGATAAGTCAAAACGGAATTCAGAATTCTGCTGAAACAGGTGAGATCCACCTGGTTGACAACAGTTGAGGTGCGGCTGGAGAGAGAGCGAGGGATCTCCAGTGGGCTTTTAGGAAGCATTTGTACATAATTGCAGCTTTCAGGGCAGAGGTCCATGAGGTACCAGATTCCCGGCTGAATCTGTGACCCAGACAAGGCTTAAGAACTGCTGCTCCAGCTCTTGGTCCATGGGCCGGCAGCACTGGTGTCACCTGGGTGCTTCCTGGAAATGCAGAAGCTCGGGTCCTACCTCCGATCTGCAGAATCAGAACTGGCATTTCAGGGATATCCCCAGGTCATCCACGAGCACTTTAGAGTGTGAGATGTGCTGATTTCGTGACCCAATGATGATGATCCTTGCCTACCCTGGTGCTCAAGAGCCAGAGCTATTGCTCCTCCGTCCATGATTGTGGGCCACACAGGCCCAGGCTCGGTCCTGGGTTCTGCCGTTGACTGACTAATGATCTTAGCTTCTAAAGAGATGGCAACAATACCTTTTTTTTAACACAGAAAATGAGTGGAAGGGAGAAAGGGAAACATTGATGTGAGAGAGAAACATGGATCAGTCACCTCCTGCACACCCCCTACTGGGGATCGAGCCCACATCCCAGGCATGTGCCCTGAGCAGGAATCAAACCAGCGACTTCTTGGTGCACAGGATGACGTTCAACCAACTAAGCCGCACTAGCTGGGCAACGACACCTTCGCAATACGAGTGTCGCGAGAGTTAGATGAGATAATGTGTGTGAAGCATTTAACGGAATGCTTTGTACGGAGACATCACTTCACGGCAACGACTATTTCCTGGAGTTTTGTCAGATTCCAGAAATTGCCCGTGACATCCAGATGGTTCCTTTGCCCACCAGGAGACATTTGCAATGTCTGAACACTTTTTTGATCGTCCTGACCTGGGCAGGGCACTCCTGGCATCTCGTGGGTAGAGACCAGCGATGCTGCTGAACATCCCGCAGGTCAGCCCCCCACGAAGAGGATTGCCTGACACTAGCCTCTCAATAGTGTTGAGGTTGAAAAACTGGTCTAAAAGTAAGGACAGAAAAAAACTGACTAGATCAAGTCGAAAGCCAGCCTCTGGGTTTCAGGAGTACTTGGAAGCCGCTTGTCACTTTAGCATTAAATTGGAAAAGCAAAAGAGAATTGCCGCCTCCAAACACGTTCAAAATTCGAGTAAGGGCCTGATAGGGACTGCATCCCTGCGTGGAAGGCAGGCGATGAGTGATCAAACTATTAATATTAGGTCCCCTCTCACTCCATTCTGTCACCCTTATCTCAGCAGCCTGTAGATTTCCTTTGGAGGACCCTTCAGGCTCGGTAATTATTGTTCGATTATTATCTTCCTGATTCTGCTCTGCCTTTATTGGAGATCTCCGTCTGCCTGGATCTCTCGTACCTAGCAGCGTGCCTGGCACAGTAGGAAGCTTCCAATGTCTTCGTTCGATGAATACGTTTATGCCAGGCTTGCCGCGTAGGGATCGGCGAGACCCACCTGGTGATTTCACTCACCTGTTCTCCTGGTCCCTCTCTCTTTGGAAAGACTTGACTCAAGAATAGAATCAAACTTTGAGTTTGGGGTTCTTTTGGAATCTCATACGGATTCCCAGAAATGAGCTGAGATTTAAAAAGAAGGGGGAAGCATACAGATGTGCTCCCACGCGGGAGCAGCACGGAGCGCTGTTGCGCAGCGGGCTCAGCACCTCCCTTTCTTGTGAGAGGGAGAAAGACTCGGGTCGGGCCGAGCTCGATCCAGAGCAGCTTCCCCACCGACGAACCGTGAGCCTTGCAGGGTCCCGCAGCCTTGGCACTCTCCCTCCTAGCCACCACAGCCCGGGAGGGATTCTGAGGAGACCACACAACCACTCAGCAAAGACCTACTGTGCACCTACTATGTGCAGAGCAAATGCATGTAAGCCATAGAGCATGTGGCCTTAGCCACCGTTAACACACGCCCTGCAGACCCTCTGGAAGACGAACCAGGTGTATGAAGGGCCCACAGGGACCCCAGCTTAGGCAGCTCATCACCAAAGAGCAATGACTTGAGGACCAAGCGATGTTGGGCTTAGTAACAAGGAGCAAAAAAATGGTTTCAAATGGTTCGTCAGCAAATTAAAGTGTCCTTTGCCAACTCTTACAAATTAGGCGGGAAGGACACGTCCAAGCCGTCGGGGAAAATAATTGGCTGCTTTAGGAAATCAGAGTGTGTGGGTGAAACGCAGTGATCACTGTGCTCGCTACAATGCTGGACAGGAAACCCAACCTCGATCGCCCAGGCAATGGAGAGCCCTTTGGGAAGCTGGGAAAGTCCGTGCGATAGAATCCTTTTTTAACATTAAAAAATTAAAATTACATAAATGTATGGAAGATATAAAAGACGTTTATGTGTATAATGCCTATGTAAAAATCTAGTTCCTTCGTCCAATAATATAATAAAATTATATTACAGTGGTTGAATATTTGCTCTGTCTATTTTTGTCCTAAATCTTCTTTAATATTTGTAAATCATCTCCCCGGTTAAAAAATAATATCTATAATAATAATTAAATACTTTAGTGCTAGATTAATGACTAAAAATTTTCCTATTTTGGAAAAAAAAATACTCTAAGAAAGGTTCCAGAAGCAGGGAAATGAATGAAAACACATTGGAAAAATTAAATATGGCCAGTGGGTAAACTGTAATTACCTAGCGCCTAACAGCTTGAGACAGAATGTTATGCAGATGGTGTTTTGCATGCTGAACTGCAGAGAAAAGGAGCAGGTAGTTTTATCTGGGAGGGAAAAAAGCATAAGTTTGCCCTTTGTACGCAAGGATTCCCTGGGTGTGTTTTCATCTATTGTCAAGCTTGAGTCCTCTTAGTACAACCAGACCCTGGACTGAGGTTGCTCTGAGCAGAGCAAATCGCAATGTTTAGATGCTCACGTAGGGGGTCAGAAAGGCCGGGCTCCAAGTTCTTGCTTTACCTCCTTCTTGCTGTTCGACTTTGGGCAAGATGCTTAATGCGTATGAACTTCTATGCTGTCATGTGTAAAATGGAAATAGTATTCCTTATCCATGGGGCGTTTCTAAGGATTCAATTCAATTCCATTAAATATGCATGTACCACACCTAACGTTGATAAGTGCTCAGTAAGTATCTCTTCATTATGACATTAATATTACTATTCTAAGCTCAATAAGTATCTGTTGTTATGGTATTGACATTGCTCTTCTAACAGGTTGCTCTCTCTGTCAGCCAGGTCAAGGGCAGGATGTTTGAGGTACCTGGATGAACTCTTCGTCCACACCCAAACTCAAACTCCGAGTTCTCCCCGTTGTTAATTGCTGTCCCCTCGCTGTGACGGGGGTCTTTCTTGTCTGGTAGTGATATATCAATCACAAGATGCTTTTGGAAAGCAGCGATCTGGGGGTTGCTGAAGTGGCTGATGGGATGTGTGACTCGGACATCTCCCCTGGAGGAAGAGCGGGATTTGATATATTGAGGAGGTTCCCACGGGGATCCACTTCTCCTGAACCGCACCTACCCAGCATCACCAGCTACCAAGCGGAGTAGTTTCCATGATAATGGTTGTTTGGGGGCCAACATCTCAACAATCCTGTTTCGAGATCACACCACTAGGCTCAGTCTCCATCCTGTGCTGCTGTCCCTTGTCCCTTTCTGCTGTCATTCCTGTTCAGAATGTGTCTTATCCCAGGCCACCAACATCCTGTCCTCTGAAGGGCAGAGCTGGTTCCGTGAGCAGCCTATTCCTGGGAAGGACTCAATATCCAACAGCAGCGCATTGGTCAACCTCTCAACGGGAAACATGGGACTTTACGGTGGATGTCCCCACATAAAGCTGCCATCCAAGTTCATCACTGGGTGCCGACGGGGTGCCAAGCACAGTCGTAGAGGCTGGGCAGAGTGAAGAGTGAGGAGTATAAACATTAGCAAGCACCATCCAGACTCCCAGGAGCTCGGAACGCAGTTGAGGGAAATGAACTTGTTTGGCTCTCAGTAGGGTGCTAGAAAAATTAACAAGGGCTAACCAAGGTGTAATCAAAGCTTGGAGCCTTCACCAAGAAGGAGGTAGTCTGATCACAGGGCAGGTGAAGAAGTCAAAAACCATGGACGAGGGGTTCTTGAGCCGGGCATTGCAGAGTAAGTTTTAATGGACCAAAAAGGGAAGACTGGCACCGATAGCTAAGGAAACCATCATCAAGAGCACAGGGCCCTAAAGGGGCATTGCCGGCGAGGAACAGGAGGAAAAGCCAAGGATGGTGAGAACACTGATTCTCCGGGGGAAGTCAATAGGAAATACAGCCCAGGGCTTGGTGAAGACTCATGATAATAGTGTTTACTGAGTAACTATTGTCTTCTAGGCTCTGTAGCAGATACCTTTCCAATGAAAACAGGCCTCAGGTAGGATGCCTTAAGGACTCACTGTGCTAGGTACTTAGGAGTTTACACCACCAGGTGAATCAGCTCTGTTGCCTGTTAGATTTGTGTGTCCCTGTCCTGCTTCTGAGCACATTGGTAGTACACAGAAAAGTTATTTGGGTGGGTGGACGCATGAGCTTTCAACCCCAGCTCCAACCGTCCGTGACCCCGGACCAGCCGCTCTCCCTGCCCGAGCTCCAGCGCGCTCGCTCGTCTACAGAAGGAAATGCAGCTGCGTCAATGGCGCACGAGGAGGTTGAGGCGAGTACGCGGGAGATTAAAGCACCTGGCGCAGAGCCTGGCGGGTGGGCGCTTCGTAAACGCTCCTGATTATCACTCTGGCAGCACCGAGGCCAGCAGGGCCGCCGGAGGGCTCAGCAGAGCCTGGAACCGACACCGTCTCATGCCCCTTTTCTACCGCCTGCTCTGTGCGTCCTTTTCCCGAATCTCCAGCCGGAGGGTTGGACCTGAGAACTGAAATGTTACTTCCGACTCTAAAATGCCCGTGTTTCTTTTTTTAGCTACAGCTGACATTTGGTATTATATTAGTTTCAAGTGCACAACACAGAGACTAGACCCTTGGGTAACTTAGGAAGTGGTCCCCCGACTGTCTAGGACCACATGGCACCGTACACGGTTATTACAGTATTAGCGACTATGTCCCCGGGATTGTTTTGTAACTGCCGATTTGGACTTCTTAATCCATTTCTCTTTCTCCCCCACCCTCCACCCCCTCCCATCTGTCAAATGCTCATCTTTCAATGCCTCATTCAGGGAGCCCCCTCCGGGGCGCCTTGCCAGCCACTTCAACCCAAAGTGTGTCCTCGTCACTGACTGCGGGCTGTGGTTCACGAGCTTCACTGTCATGTGACCGGGTGCAGGAGGGCAGCTCATCTATACCCTCTGAGCCCTCAGATTGTATTGGGGTGGGGTGGGGGTGCCAAGACGTCTCCAGCAGGGTGTAGGGACAGGATGGACCCCCAAACACACACCCAACCCATCGGCAACTCTCTCACCCATCTTTCCTGCTGAATTCCCGCTCCCGGGACCACTTTCCTCTCAAAAACGTCGTTGTTCTGATAAAAACCTGACACAATCCATCTTTCATTGTCTCTTAACTCAATATCTCTACACCTTAAGATGTTTGGAGTTTAGTGCTCTAAAAAAAATTTCATCAAGTATTTAAATCAATCTCTCTCCTCTTTATTGATAGAAACTCAAGCCTGCTGATTAACTTTTCAATCAAAGCTGCCTACAGCAGGCAGGAGGAGCAGGGGACGCGTTGGCAGTGGGCTGCGACCGACCACAGTCGTCACAGTCAGCACCGAAGCTCAGGGCTGGCCTCGACCTCCTCGCTCCAGCTACCTGGCGGCAAAATCGCTCTTACGGAACCTGATTGCATTGCAGGCACCTCGGTCTGCTGCCGTTTCTGGGAAGCACGGACTGTGTGCATGGTTTGAGCCAGAAGCTGCAGCTCGGAGAACAGGGGTGGACGGCGGGGAGGGGGACCGCGCTCTCTTCCTTTCCTGCTCTTGAACTCTTGGGGAGAGTTGGTTAGCACGTGACCTGACATCTTTTCTTCCAGGATCCAGAATACAGAGGTAACTCAGTGCCGTCCACGGGTGGCAGAGATAAACAGGGAAGTGTGTCCGGGCGGCAGACCTCAGGGAGGAGGGCCGGATGCGGGAAGACCCCCTCCTCCTGGCAGCCATCGCTCCGGATGGACCGTCTAACCCGGGAGCGTCTCTTCTGATTGTAAAGGTCTGGAAGGGCAGACAGAGAGCGTGTGCGGTGAAGCTACTGGTCAGGGTGACGATCGGTCACTGCCCATCCAGCGGACAGCCGACTTTCTACAGCTAGAAATCAGTCACCCTTGGGACCTTGGGCGACTCACTGGCCTTTCTGGGACTCAGCTTTTCCATCAGTGAAATGAGAGGACTTGCTCCGAGCTCCTCCACCGAGCGGCTGTGTGACCTCGGGGTCCCCCACCATTCTTATGTTCTCTGAGGCTTCGGTGACCGTGTCCAAGCTGGCTTCACCCATTTGACACCTCGTGTTGCATCTGGCTGGGACGTGGGTGAGGCCAGAGAAAAGGGGGAACGAGCTGGCGGGACGAGGTCTGCGCTGGGAAGCTGGGGCCGGGAGCAAATCCTGCAGGTCTACGGAAAGCCGGACGTTCTCTCCAGAAAGGCTCCCGGGCGACGCCGGCCAGACGCATCGTGTTACCTGCCCACCTCAGTGCCAGGAGCCTTTTGTCAAGAAGGGGACGGAACGACCTCTGGTGACAACCCCCAAGTTCTCCTGGACTCAAGTTTCCATCTTCACATTGATTTCTATTCTCATTTTTTAATTTCCTTCTCATCGGACAGAATTAAATACCACATACCAGGCTCAGGCCTTCTAAAGTCCAATGCTTTGTTTCCAACTTATGTAAAAGTTTAAATTTCCTCTCCCCCTGCTCCAGTTTCTGCCAACACGGTCATCAGAGATGAAATTTTTGGAGATAATTAACATATCAGATATCGGTAATCAGCTAATAATGGATTGCTTGGATTGTGCCTCTCTGGTTAGATGTTATTAACCACAAATATTATTCATGTCATTTGAAATATTCTTGTTGGTGGCTGTTTTTATGCTTGAAGGGTTCCAGCTAAAGTCCTGGGCTGTGGGCGTGCCCCTCCCCCACCCGCCCCGTGAGAGGCGAGATTGGATCCGTCTTGTAGAACAGGGTTAACCTTCAGGGGAAACAGCATTAAGGGAAGTAATTATCCATTCACACTGAGCTGGCTACAAAGAAAGTGAGAAAATCACCTTCTCAGAACTCACATGAAAAACATAATGTAGTTAATATTAAATAAAGGAATTGGGCAACCTCGCTGCTTTTTACAGTGTGTTCCGATGTGTCCTTGATCAGGGCCTGTTTTGTTTATGATTAATGAATGACTCACCTTGGGCTGTGTTCCGTTCAATGCATACCTCATTATGAATTTGAAGAGGTCATTTGTTCTTTGGATTTAAAATAAAAAACCTCTTTGTACATTCAGAGGCTTGCGCGTTTGAGATCGGTACCAAATGAGCACAAAGAGGGCTGAGAGCATTTGCTTGGGGCTGTTTGTTGATGTGGTTGTTTGTTTGGAGAACTTTTTAACTTTGCGGAATGTGGAGAGAGGCGCGGACCCTGGGTCTGGTGTTCGGGAGATGCTGAGCGATGGGGGCTGAGCCGGTCTATCTGTGGCCGCAGCCGCACCCAGCGGGTGCCCTGGATCCCGGGGGCTTTGGGTCTGCGGGGCCGTGGGCGTGGCCAAGGGCTCTCCAGGCTGCTCTAGGAAGAGCTGGTGGGGGGCATTAAACGGCAGGAAAACAAATTAAAAGTAAATAGGATCTGAGGTCCAAGTACTCAGGATCAGTTCTTCTTTCCCCGCTGTCCACCAGACTCTTTCATGGCCTCTTTCCTCTTTAAGTTGCTCCTTAGGCCCTGGCCGGTTTGGCTCAGCGGTCAGAGCGTCGGCCCGTGGACCACTGGGTCGTGGGTTCGATTCCAATCAAGGGCACGTACCTCGGTTGTGATTAGTCCCCGGCGCTGGTCAGGGTCGTGCAGGAGGCAACCACTCGATGTGTCCCTTTCATGTCGATGTTTCTCTCTCTTCCTCTCTCTCTCTCCCCCCCACTCTATCTGAATAATAATGGAAAAATGTCCTCGGGTGAGGATATAAATGCATAAATAAATAAAGTTGCTCGTTAGGTTCATTTTTTCATTTAATTTCACTCATATTTAAACGTCTGAATGAACAGGAGTTTGCATTGTGATTTGCCAGACCCTACAAAACCCAGGTTTGATGCGGAAGGTCGTAACTGGGAGAAAATGGAACTGTAGGCCTGTTTGTTTTTGCAAGGTTTCCGATAAGGAAATGCATAAGTATCTCTTTATTACACACACACAATCGCATATATCAGAGAAAGGTATACGAACATCAGTTGTTCTGCAGGTATAGATTACATTTTTAATACAGATGGTGACCACTACCTGAGGGGGAACTTGTGTGTTTAGAACCCATCACCCTACATGGGGCACATTCGTTACCCCGTCATTTCCAGCGTGACTTATACCCACGGGCCCCACCACGGCCCAGTGAACGGTCTTCCCACTGGGTGTGTGTGCTCACCTATGCATTCAGATGAGGATGTGTCACCCAGAAATAAAAGCAGGCACATGAACAGAACTTAGCGGTTGACTAGGGATGCCCACTTCATGGTAGACATAGTTCACTAGTCACCTAACCAACTTTATTTTAGGTCAAGTTATTTCTTTATGTGTGAGAGAAACTATGTCCTTTGATCACAGCCATTAAGATGGGATTCAATAACAGCACATCTCAGGGGCCCGAGCATCACGCCAGCTATGCCACTAAATAGCTGGGTGACCTTGGGCAGGGCATTTCCCCACGCTGGGCTTCAACGTTCCAGAATGAAAGCTTTGGACTCAATAGCCTTCAACAGTCTCTTACCATCAACGCTCTATATTTTTTTCAAGAAATAAAGTCCCTCCTGTCCCTGTCCCGTGGTCTGCGCCAGAGACGCATGCTGGGGCGGCAGACACGGGGGAGCACCTGTGCTCCAAACGCCGTCTTGGTGAAGCTGTCTTTGCCATTTCACAAGCTAAACACAGAAGGTCAGTGTTTGGTCTTTTTCCATAATCTCTATTTGCCTCATGGACGTGAGAGCACCTACCAGACTCTATTTTTTTCTTTTTAATCTTCACCTGAGGATATTTTTCCATTTATCTTCAGACAGAGTGGGAGGGGGAGAGAGGGAGAGAAACATCAGTGTGAGAGAGACACATCGATTGGCTGCCTCCTGAACAACCCCAACCAGGGCTGGAGACCGAACTGCAACCAAGGAACGTGCCCTTGACCAGAATCAAACCCGTGACTCCTTGGTCTCGCTGAGCCAAACCAGCCAGGGTACCTACCAGACTCTAAATCCTTGAGGTTTTGTTGATCACCGTCATTGACCATCATGACCCTGCAGCAGACTGGCCACTTTGACGGCAAACAAACAAATAAATATGCAATTGTAACGACTAGAAATAGAAGCCTCTTTCATCTTCTGACATCAACAGTGAAAATATGATCACTGGAATTGGATTATTGGTGAGGAAAACACAACTTGGCCATCTCCAAAACCCAGCGAGCTTCCAAGAAATTTAACAAAATCCCATATGAATGTTTCTTTAAATGACCACGAAACATTTTAAAAAGGACTCTGGATCTAAACAGCAGTACTGATAAGTTTTTAACATACTGCAAAATTAGAGAATTTGAATGGGGCTAAAAGATTTTTTTTCAGATGATCATGCAACTCTCAAAAAAAAAAAAAAAAAAAAGGCTCCCACATCTGAGAAGATGGAGAAGGAACACAAAGATGGTTTGGGAATCAGTTTTATTGTATGTCACACTGGTAGCCGTCATCTGTGTATTTTAGCCTGGAAGCAAACTAAGCCAGCTTGGAAATGCTAAGCAGCAAAGAAACAGAAACCCTCTGATTATATGTGCTTTCCCTCTTCACCGTCAAAAGGCAGCTGCTGGCACCTCCAGAAGCCCCACCCAGTGACTTTTTCTTACATCTCACTGGCCAGAACTTCCTCCAGCCCACGGACCCCCAAGGACGTCACTCGGAGACTCCTGGGAAGACGGAGGTTGACCATTGGTATCTACCACACGTACCCAGTACCACGCTGCTAGTGAGTATCACCTCTGAAATGACGCTGAGCGACATTTCTTCCTTTTGTTAACACCAGTGAGTTGCCTGATATGCTTATTTCCCAGGAAACCAGCTTGAGGCCCAGGGGACTTTCCTCCTCACAAGGTCTACTTTACCTTCTGGGTGAGGCTCGGAGGTATGAGAAGATTGTGATCACTGGTCTCACCTGCTGTAACACACGGAGGACTGAACACGCCACCAGCTGTCTCCTAAGCACCGCCTGTAACGACAGCCGTGGAGGATGATTGCGTGGACTGTCCATCACGTGGGGGAGGAGACAGAACTCAGCCCCTCACACGACAGAGAGAAAGGAGGGTCTAGGATTCCTTCATTGGAATTGGGTGATCTCCACGGAGGATGCTGACTTCGTCCTCCAACCTGCATTTACTGTCTTCGGCTTCTGTTAGTAACACCCCACTTTCTATTGAACAACCAAACTGCTCTCTTCTCAGCCCTTGGAGCTCAGGGTGAATAACCCCTCTTCGAGCTCCCAAGGTGTCATGTGACCTAGGACTAGCTGTCAATCAGTGCGTAGCCCTCTCTCCAAAGAGAAGCTTAGTCTGTTCGGGCTGCTAGAACGAAATATCACAGGCTGGGGGGCTTACAAACAGCCGACATCTGCTCCTCACAGCTCTGGAGGCCGGAGCCCAAGGCTGGGTGCCCGCACGGTCGGGTTGTGCCGAGAGCTGTCCCACGGGCTACAGAGGCACACGTCTCCCTGGGTGGTCCCGTGGTGAGGGGCGGAGAAGGGACGGAAGCCTTTCGGGAGCCCATCAGGGCACCGGTGCCATCCAGGAGCATTCTGCCCTTGCGGCCTCATCTCACCCTAAATACCTGCCGAGCCCCCACCAGGGTGATCACATTGTGGGGTAGGCAGGGTGTTGACACAGAAGTTTGGGGTGACACACAAACATTCAGTCCATACAGAGAGGTGACGTGATGAAGATGGACCCGAGAATTTTCCGTGGATCTTCGCTGGCGCTACTGAGATGAAATGTCCCCTCTCCCTGGGTGCTGGGAGCTGGGCGCTGGGCGCTGGGCGCCGGGTGCCGGGTGCCGGGTGCCGGGTGCCGGGTGCCGGGCTGGTCTAATATAGTATAACCCGCATCCTCTGCTACTGACCACTGCAGTGAGCCTGGCTGGAGAGAGCATGAGAACCAGTGAAAAGAGAAGCAGAAAAAAGAGGAGAGCGAGCGAGAGGGGATTCTGATCATCATTTCAGCACCCGAACCCTAGCTTCACTGCCTGACTTGTTCAGGTACGTGTTGGTACGCAGTGTAAGCCAATTTGAGTGATGTTTCTGGTCGCATATAGTTGAAATGATCCTAAAGGGTATCTAAACATTATCATCATGCTCGGCCGTTGTGGCTCAGTGGTTGGACGTCGACCCTGCACCAAGAGGCCACCGATTCAATTCCCAGTCAGGGCCCGTGTCCGGGTTGTAGGCCTCATCCCCAGTGGGGGCGTGCAGGAGGCGGCCAATTGATGTTCTTGCTCATCAGTGTTTCTATCTCTCACCCTCTCCCTTCCTCTCTTTCTAACATCAATAAAGAAAAAATAATTTATTCATAAAAAATTAAATTAAAATAAAAAATAAGAAAATATATCATTGTGCCTATTTCTCGGATGGTCCTTTACAGTTGACAAAACATGTACTTATGCTTCCTCCCATGTACTCGTTACCATGACCCTGTGAGAGAGGTGGTGTGTCTGTGCTCACGGGGGAGGACATGGACGAGCTGGGACCTTGACCCCTACATCTACTCTGAGTGACTGAGTGCTGGTGTGTCGTGAAAAGTCAGAGGCCACCCCTGTCTTCAGGGCTCCCTCCTCCAGTCTAGTCGGACAGCAGACGATAACCACCAATTAAACAATTTATTGTCAAGCGTCCGCCTGGGCACATTCAATAAAGGGTCATAGAGAAATGTCTAGAAGGTCAAGGATGGTCTTTGAGGGCTTGGCAAACTAAACTCAAAAAGATGGGCTGGGGAAGAGGACGGGGAAAGGGCACACCAGAAAGACGAGAGAGTAGGCGCACAGACCCTGAGGCAGCAGCAAGAGGGCGTGCGGAAGGGAGCGGAGATGCCCAGCGGGGCCCGAGCCAAGAGGAAGGGAGAGCGGCACATGCGAGGCCTGGGAGGTGGCAGAGAAGAGCGTGCGGAGCCCGTGGGTCACAGCGAGAATTCTGGTCTTCGCTCTGTCCCTGTGGCTCCGGGGACTGGGCATTGTCCCGTGGACTGAGAGGTCCCTGTTTGATTCCAGGTCAGGGCACATGCCCGGGGCTCCATCCCCAGTAGGAGGTGTGCAGGAGGCAGCCAATCCATGTTTCTCTCTCATTGATGTTTCTATCTCTCCCTCTCCCTTCCTCTCTCTCTAAAAAATCAGTGAAAGCATATACATTTCTAAAAAATAATTTTGGTCTTCATCTTCATTCAAAAGCATTGAGGGTCTTTAAGAAGGGGTGTGACCTGCCTTTATTTGTGCTATAAAGGGGACCCTGTACAACGTGGAGAGTGGATCAGAGAAGTAAGTAAGGGTGGACGGGAAGACGTCAGATGTGCCTGACATGGCAAAAGTGGCTGGAAGAATATTTCTAGGAACCGAGCTTAGTCGCTTGCCCCAAACCGCAGAGCCAGTGGGCGTCAGAGCCCCACGGGGGTCCACAGAGCGCCCAGGGCTGTGCCCCTCCCAGCGCCGACACCGGGGTATGGTCAGACGAGTCTTCGACTACTGGCAGCTTGTTAGCTGGTACTTTCAAACTTTTCCACTGGGTTTCCTCCACCCCTGTTTTGTTTTGTTTTTAATAATAGTTGCACAAGCCTTTAATGTGATTCAAGCAAAAATCTACTTGCTATTTGTGTGGCAAAGTCCAAAAACTCCATATTGTGTCATCACTTTTCAAAAATGTATGACCAAGAACACTTAGCAAATTCCAGAAACCTTTGAACTCTGGTTTGTTGAATATTGTAGTTTATGTTTTTCCTCATTTGTCCCGGACTATGTGTACTTTGGATTATTAATCTATAACCACACACAACTCTGGCTGGGCAAGCCTCCCCCGAGCCCCCACCCCCAGCGATGGTGCCAGGAACATGACCAAATCTATTATCTTTTCTCTGAATTCTGTCAGCTCTTTATTCTGGCTTCTTTCTCCCCTTGTATTTCGCGGAAAAACTCCAGATAAAATCAGACTCGCTTGTCATTCGTCAGCAGGCATCGCGTCTGACTCAAGAGCAGAGCTCAAAAACATATTTTTTTTTCCACCCTCAGCTGTAAAAAAAAAAAAAGCCAGAAAAACCCCCAAGTCGTTGGCCACAGCCTTTATGTTCATGCATGTAAGTGCATTACGACATCGGCTACCCTTCCCGGGGCTTCGCGTTGTAGGTGAAGAGACTCTCGTGGATTCTGGGAGGAAGGCAAGCTGCTCTTTCTGTTCTTAGAAAGCAAACGCCGTGTCTGCAGCAGGTCAGCTCGGCTCCAACCCCTGTCCCCCCGGGAGCTCTGTGCACCCACCTGCCCCTCCACTGCATCCTCTGTCCAACTTAGCAACAGGGCAGACCTCATCAGGGCGTGGTCTGGAGTTAGCCAGCACTTACTGAGCACCTACTGTGCGCCAGGCACTTTGACCGACACTGCAGCACCCGGTCCACACCGTCACGGGGCTGATATTGTCGTAGGAGACAGACCAGAAGCACATGGTGCACAAGGTAATTTTGGATGGCGATGACGCTGTGGTGCACGTGGGGAGAGAAGTGGAGGGTGACCGCAGGTGGGCTTTAGACAGGTCTTCAGAAAGGTCTGCTGTCTGAGCAGCTGACATTTGAACTCAGCCATTGATGAGAAGAAAGAACCAACCGCGGGACGATCCGGGAGACGGAAGACCGCACAGAGGAAACGGTCACATCCCACTGGCGCGATGGACAGGCTGCAGCCTGGAAACCGAGAGGAGGGAGAGAGGGAGAGAGCAAGGAGGAGCAAGACAGGGCGGAGGGCGGGCAGGGCCAGGCGCGCGGGCCCTCGACGCCCTGGGAGAACCCAGCCTTGAGTCTGCGTGCGTGAGAATCACTAGTGCGCTGCGAGCAGGGAGTGAAATGACCTGACGCATGACGTGGGGAGCTGCCTCCCCATCCCTCTGTGAGTGGACAGTGTTCCCTGAGCTCACATGGCACGGTACCTGAAGGCAAGTGGATCGCAAGCCACACGGCTCCCAAATCGTCGGCCGCTGTGGGTGGGGTACCCGAGTGCAGCGCGGGGTGCACCGTCAGCGGCCGCCAGGGGAAGCTCCCGGGTGCAGCGACTCAGCAAGGTAAGACTTCTTTCCCTGGATGGTCCAGAGCCGATGTGGCCCCTCGGTGGTATCAGGGACAGACACTCTCCCCCTGCGGTCCTGCCGACCCAACTGCAGCTGCCTTCGCAGTGGCTGAGCCAGCTGCTGTCCCAGCTTTTGCCTCTACACCCATAGTTCAGCCAGAGGAAGGAGGGACGGGACAACGGAGAGACCGCCGGGAAGTCCCACACATCTTCCACTCGCTTCCCCTGACCACTGCATGGCCACACCTCACCGCAAGGGCAGCTGGGAGAGGCAGGTTCCGCTGGACAGCCTCGTGCCGGGCTTCAGCTTTTCTTGCTCTAAAAGGGCATCAGACACTAGTTCTGGTTTCTGTCATTGCTGCCACTCGGTGCAAGGCGGCTGGGGTGGCCATCGACCCTCGGAGAACTTGTTCTGTCGAAGGAAGTTCTGCTCCCAGAAGGCTCATTAATAAAATGAATCATCATCATCATCATTAATAAAAATAACGAAGTAACCGAGACATCGCCGTGCCTTGATAGCTCCTCCCCGAACAAGCTCTGCGCTGCAAGCGAACAGCAGGGCTTCATTTTTTAATTAAAACAATAAACCGAACAAACAGATCATTGTTCTCCCGCCTCTCCCAGGGCCTGCTCTTTGAGCTGCTTTCCGGGACACGGAGCGAGGTGAGCGCTGCTCGCTTCCCGGAGTTTCCTCTTCCCCGTGTCATCCGCGGAGTGCGACTCGTCGGCTGACCGCCCGGAGCAGGGCGCTCTTTTGGATGGTAAACAAAATGATCACAAATCATCATTGCTAATTTGTCACTTTAAAACCATTCAACTATGCTATCAAGTCGTTAGAGCTGTGCTAACGAAGACTGGTCCCATGGCCCCTTTTGGGGTGTGATGTTCATATGTGTACAAAGATGGTCCCCTGGTCCACGCAGAAAGCTGTGAGCACTTCCTCTGTGGCCTGCTTGGGCTGACAGAGGGAAGACACTCCTGACTCTCTTAGAGTAAAATAAGACCAACTACAAGGTGCCCAGAGAACCAGGGTTTTAGCAATTAATCTGTAGTTTCCATCAACATAGATGGATAACTAGGGGGATTCATTTGTATAAGGGCCAGGGAACCGGGGCTGGAAGCCAATAGATCAAGGTCCTAGCGGTGCCAATGACTTCCGGGTGACCCTAAGTCACTCCCACCCTTAGGTTCCTGGTCTGTGACATGAGGGACAGGCCCTGGTCTGCAGCAGCCGGTGCCTGGGACGAGGCTGCTCCCACTCCGCTTGCCCGGCAGACATAAGGAGGCCTCCACAGTCTGCCCCTCTCTCCAGCTGAGAATCCGCCTCCTTTCTCTCAGCGCAAATCTCACCGTGCCGGGCTGGACCCAAAGACGAAACCTTCCGGTTACCCCCGAGTTGGACGGATTCTAAGAACCTCTTCCAGCTTTGACACGTTGGAATCAGATACGGTAAAAAGCAAAGCAAAACAGAAACTTCGGTTGAATTAATCCGCGAATCTGGTATGTGACAACCGGCAGTTCGGGGCATGTGGCTCCATATTCTCAACGGCCACGTTGCTGGCCTTTGCTAATTAGAAAAGATGAATCACATATTGTGGAATGAAGGATGTAGTCTTTCCTTCGCCTCAAAGCCTGCGGAGGTAGAGCGTGTAACTGCACATGACATGCAGATACACTGTGGGGGCCTTCCTATTTCTTCCAGTGAAATTCAGCTGCTGGCAAAGTATCGACGATGACTCCATATCCGTGTTTCCCAGGAGTCAACGAGGAAAGTTCATGAGAGCCTTTCGGAACTGCCTGCTTCCAGAGTTAAATACAACTTGAGTTTTTCAAGTTGGTGGAGAAGAAAGGATCTCCACATGGGGATGGAGGATGAGACACTGCAGCAGCCGCTGACAGTCACCTTTTCCTGAGCTTGTCCCTGGGTGTTCCTGGACCCTCCCCGCTGGCCTGGAGGGAGGGGAGAGGGCGCCACTGCCCACTGCTGCTGTCCACACCTGGGGTGCACACCCTCCCTAACCCCTCTTGGTGAGGTAGGAGAAACAAACACCAAGAGAACCATGGATCAGGTTGCCTGGCTTGTTCGGTCTGGCAAGTGCTCATTTTAGGCAGCTCCTCAGATCTGCTCCAGGTGCCGGGGACTTTGCTGGCTCCTTACCCGAGCACCATTGCAAACCTTGTCAGAGCTCCAGAAGGCCAGGTCAAGGCCAAGGACAGACTGGAGTTCCTGTTCCTGTCTGCCTCTTGAAGTCTCCTTTTCTGTGCTAGGCTCTGCCTGGATGAGTAACCTTGAGAACATCCACTCTCCCCAGAGGCCTAAACCTACCCACAGGGTCTGTATGCTACAGGAAACCCCATGTGTTTCAGACAGAGACTCATTCAACAACAAGCATTATTATGTGTTGGAAGCTACTTTCAAAGCTGCTGTGGTGTTTCTCAAAGATTAGTGTGCATAAGTCTCCCTAAGGACCTGGTTAAAGTGTACCTTCTGATTCACTGGGTCTGGGGTGGGGCCTGAGGTTCTGAATTTCTTTTTTTTTTTTTAACTCATCTTTATTGTTGAATATATTACAGATGGTCCCCCTTTTTTTCCCATTGACCCCCCCTCTTCCCTAATCCCGCCCCCCCTCTGTCTTTTCTACACTGTTGTTGGTGTCCATTGGTTATGCATATATGCATAGAAGTTCTTTGATTTATCTCATCCCGCCCTCCCTCCCCCCTTCCCTTTGAGGTTCATCAATCTAACAACAAATTTGTACTTCTTAATTTCTTGATCTTTTCACCCATCCCTCCAGCCCCCACCCATCTGGCAAGCAACAAAAAGTTCTCTGTATCTATGAGTCTGTTTCTATTCTGCTTGCTCATTTTGTTTGTAGATTCATTTGTTGATAGATATGTATTAATTGCTATTTTATTGTTCATATTTTTGTTCTTCTCCTCCTTCAAGAAGACCCTTCAACATTTCATATAATACTGGTTTGGTGCTGCTTAATTCCTTTAGCTTTTTCTTGTCTGGGAAACTCTTGATATGTCCATCAATTCTTAATGATAGCTTTGCAGGATAGAGTAATCTTGGTTGTAGGTTGTTGCTTTTCATCACCTTGAATATCTCTTGCTAACTCCTTTCTGGCCTGCAAAGTTTCTTTTGAAATGTCAGCTGACAGTCTTATGGGAACTCCTTTGTAAGTAACTAACTGCTTTTCTCTTACAGCTTCTTAGATTCTCTTTTTGTATTTAACCTTTGGCATTTTGATGATGATGTGTCTTGATGTGGACCTCTCTGGGTTCATCTTGTTTGGGACTCTCCGTGCTTCCTAGACTTGTATGTCTGTTCCTTCACCAAGTTAGAAAAGTTTTCTGTCATTGTTTCAAATAGGTTTTCAATTTCTTGCTCTCTCTCTTCTCCTTCTGGTACCCCTATGGTGCGAATGTTGGCACACTTGAAATTGTCCCAGAAACTCCTTACACTATACTCCTTTGTTTGGATTTTTTCTTTTTGCTGTTCTGATTGGTGTTTTTCACTTCCTTATATTCCAAGTGGAGTAGGCATCTTGGCTTTACCTACTCTACTATTGATTCCCTATAAATTCTTCTTTTTTGAGTGAGTGCATCCTTCATTTCTGACTGGTCTTTTTTTATGTTGTTGATGTTCTCACTAAGTTTCTTGAAGGTCTCCTTAAGTTCCTTGAAGATCTCACTAAGTTCCTTGAATGTTTCACCAAGTTCCTTGAGCAACCTTATAACCAGTGTTTTGAACTCTGCATCTGATTTATTGCTTATCTCTGTTTTGTTTAATTCTTTCCTGGAGTTTTGTTCTTTTCTTTCATTTGAGACATGTTTCTTTGTTTCCTCATTTTGGCTGCTTCCCTGTGATTGTTTCTATGTATTAGGTAGAGTTGCTATGTCTCCTAGGCTTTGTAGGGTGGCCTATTGTTGTAGGTGTCCTGTAGGATCCAGTGGCACAGCCTCCCTGATCACCCCAGCTGGGCCCTCGAGGTGTACCCCTTGTGTGGACTGTATACCCCCTGTTGTAATTGAATCTTGATTGCTGTTGGCAGGTCAATGGGAGGGATTTACTCAGGCTGATTAGCTGCAAGGACTGGCTGTGCCCACTGACCACTGGCCTCTGACCACCTTGGAGGATCAGCTGTGTAGGGGCCACCACACAGAGCAAGACTTACTTCAGCAGGGCTCTGGTACCCACTGAGTCCACTCACTGAGTGTATCACTTGTGGAGGTGGTTGGCTGGTGGTGTTTCGATGTGGTCTGAAGCTGTCCACTGGGTGTGCTGGCTCTGGGGCAAGGTCAGCCACTGCCTGTGTTCTACCCAGGGCCACCTGGCATGAGCTACAAAGTGATCTGCCGATGGCTGCTTCTTGTGCTGGGCTTGGAGGTGCCCAGGGAAAGCCAAGCTATGAACCAAAACTGGTTGCTTCGTGCCAGTCCTGGGGCCACTTAATGAGAGGTATGGGGCTCACTGAGACCAGATGCTGCTTGTTTGAGAGAGTTTAGAAAACTCTGAAGCAGGATCCAAGGCAGGCCAATCCTATGGTAAAGCCACTGAAAACAGCTTGGGGAGGCCCAAAGGTTGGGTGGGGCGGGGCCTCAGGGAATCACCAGGGCGGGGCAAACAGTGTGAGCCAGGCAGCTGGAGTTCCAGATATGGCGCAGTCTGCCACCCCTGGGGAAGGGCTCACCAAAGGAACAGCAGCCTCTGCCAGCACGTCTGTCCCGGAGAAAGCTGCCTCTCCAGCCCTTGTCCCGAAGCCAAACAGCTCAGTTCTTCCCCGTATGCCTCTGGTGCCCCTCAAGCTGCCTCCCCTCCATGCTGGAGCTTAGAGGGAGCAGGTCCGATAAGTCCGTGCGCGGGCCCTTTAAGAGGAACTTCCTGGGGCTCCCGCAGCCTCAGCCTCAGTTCCCGCTGGTTTTCCAGCCAGAAGTTGTGGGGATTCACTTCCTGGCACTGGAACCCTGAGCGGGGTGCCTGGTGTGGGATGGGGACCCCTCAGTCCTCAGGGAGGACCTTCCCAGCCGAGGTGTCCCCTGATTTTTATCCGTCACACGTGGGTGTGGGACCAGCCTGTCCCCTCCGCCCCTCCTCCCAGTCTCCATGTGGCTGCTTTAATGTCGTAGCTGTAGGACTTGCATTCAGCTCAGTGTCAGGCGATTCTGAATGATGGTTGTTCCATAGTTTAGTTGTGATTTTGATGTGGTTGTGGGAGGAGGTGAGACCACGTTTCCCTACACACCATCCTGACCAGAAGTCCGAGGTTATGAATTTCTAATGGAAGGATCTGTACCCCCAGATATGCAGATTTGGCATAAGAGTTATCTTGAGCTGAAGGCGCCTGAGTTTCTGAAATCCCTTATCTGCCTGAAAGCAGAGTCTCCAAAACAACTCATTGTTACAATCCCCTCCCCTGGCACGCTCATCTTCTCTTAGAGAAAAAGTCAGCCCCACACCCAGATCGATACTGTCACAAAATTATCATACCTCCCACAGATTCTTCTAAGGGCCTTATATCTTTCCAAAGAGTAATTTGTTTTTCCATAAGTGCCTTTCTTCTCCAGTCCTTTCCTTTAATAATTAGGGATATAGACCCCAAATTCTAGCCAGCCCTTTGAGTTACTCATCACTGAGTTCTCCCGTGTTAACACACTGCCCATGTCAATAAAACTGTATGTTTTTCTCTTGTTATTCTGTCTGTTCTCAATTTAATTGGCAGTAACTAGACCTCAGAGAGTAGAGGGCAAACTTTTCTTCCCCCACACTGATTAGCTCCCAGGTGATTCCAGTGCTTCTTTTCCAAGAACCACACTGAGTGGCTATGTGCTAGGACATGTGCTGTGGTGTGAATCAGGGGCTATTGGGCTGGGTTATGCAAAGAATGAGTCACTGGTGCCTAACCCACATCGGAGGCTGTCCCAACGACCCCTCACTCCCCACATTGGGGCTCAGGAAGACCCAGAGCTGGGGCCAAGGAAAGAAGGACACAGAGGAGCAGAGAAGAGAGGTCCAAGACCAGCCTCCACATACGAATAGCTAGAAGAGTCCGGAACTGAGGGACAAGTACCTGAGCCAATTCGAAAAGGGGAGTTTCATACCCAAGGGCATTGCTGCAGAGGGCAACAAACTGGTGAAGGATTTTGGAAACATATCAGATGCCAGAGTACAGATGTTTAGCCTGGAGAGGAAAAAGTCGGTGTGTAGAGTTGCCAGACTTAGCAAATAGAAAATATGGGCACTCAATTATATTTGAATTTCAGATAAACAGGAAATATTTTTAGTATAAATGTGTCCCATACAATAATTGGAACATAGTGATACTAAGTTGTCATTCACCTTTTACAGTGAAATTCAGATTTAACTGGGTGTCTTATATTTCCTCTGGCAACCCTACTTTTGTGGGATGTGGGTTATCTTCAATTCTTGGGGCAGTTCTCCACGGTATATGGGAATCAGTTTGAGAAGCTTTAAAAACAATGCTGGTATCTGGGTCCCATCTCTGAAGAATGGATGTCACGGGTCTGGGTTCAGCCTAAACTGGGATGTCTAAAAATGCCCCAGGTGATCTTGAAGGTGCAGTCAAGGTTGACAAACACTAGATTAGACAGACATAACTTAGATCCATTTGGTAGGACTTGAGCCATCAGGGAGTCATTAGAGACAAAGAAGTTTTGGTTCTTTGTGTGTGAACTTTCAAACAAGGAGGGTCAAGTTGTCTCGAGAGGTAATGAGACTCCTGCCATGTGGAGTGTGCAAGCAGGGGCTTGATGATCTCTTATAGGTGACTTGTTTTCAGATGGAACTCAAGGTTCAGAGTGGGTATAGAGACGATTGCTGGGAACGTCGAGTGTGATTGGAGAGGACAGTGGATGAAGTGACCCAAGGCCTTTGCAGCTCTGAGATCTCAGGATTGGTCTATTTATTCAATTAAAAAATAAACAAGGTATAGAATAATACACAAAGACATGCAAGAAGAGAAAATTAGTGCATACAAAAAAAAAAGTGAAATCCGAGTAAGGTCTATAATCTATTTCATCGAACTGTGCTCATGAATTTCCTGGTTTTGATAATGCACTGTAGATGTCACCATTAGGGGAACCAGGATAATGGGCACGCAGAACGTGGATGTGCTATTTTTGCAACCTCTTGTGGGTCAATGATTATTTATAAACAAAAAGCTTAAAATCAGGAATAATTGCATTGAACATTGTTTTCCCAGAGGCCTGGGCAAAGGAAGGTAGCAGGGGTGGTCTAATAGGAGAGGAAGGCCCCCCTGGAGGGGTACAGAGTCTTTGTGTCTCTCTCACTCACACCTGAGTGGGAACATCTCTCAGGAGGATTCTGCTGGCAACTGGTGGTTGGGGGGACCTTAGTCCTTCCCCAGTGTGCATTTACAAACAGAAACAGGGCCCTCTGAAATCAATCCACTGACCAGAGCTCTCTGAGACAGTCCTAGAAGGAAAGCAGTCCCCAATTTCCAGCTTTAATTAGCAATACAATGAACTAATAATAAAACGAAAGCCAATGCTGAGTGGAGATGAGGCAGCAGCAGAGGCTGCCCTGACTGTTAAAGGGTGCTGAGTGTGTGTGTATTTTTGGATAACGACTTATTCTGCACGTGGTAATTAGGGCCCCAAGGGGGTTTCGAATTTTTTTTTTTTTTCCAGAGTTGGCAAGTGGAAGGAGGAGGCAGCTAAAATTCCCACACATCTGGAGCAAACAGATACTGCCTCCAATTTCCTGTCTGGCCACTGGTTTCTTGAGGAATTACTTGCTAAGTAAATGATTGTTATAAGACTATGAAGATTCGGTCAATCAAATTAACCCCCTTTGTCCACCCCTCCCCCCAACTGTTCCCTTCATTTGCCTAAACTCGGTGGCTTTTGAAAATGTGTTCAAGCTTGAAGGCCCCAGCCTTCTCCGCATTGGCCAAGTGTAACCTGAGCGGGAACCCGAGGCCCCCAATTGTTTTGCTAATCAAGATTATTGCCCCATTGAGATGTGGAGGCACAGCCTGGCTGACAAAATTTGTCAGTTTCCCATGAAATAGTTCTGTCAGTTTAGCCCGGGTGCTGGCAACTATTAACATATAAATGAAGTTTCTCCCTCCTCCACTCCCCCTTCCCCCTACACTCCAGCCACCGTCCTAATGGATGCAGAGAAAATATAAACACACCCCCACCCCCAGCTCCCATCCCCTCTGTGAGCTTAAATCCAACCAGCTCTTTTCTCCGGCGCCCGAGATCCTGTGGGAGGGGGGCTGAGAGGAGCCGATTCGCACAAAACTACTCCTGAGCCAGGAGCCTGCCAGGCCTCCTCCCCCGCGGGCAGCCACGGGACTGGCCGGGCCTGCGACAGTGCAAATGGCCATCTGAACGCCGGGGCAGACCTCCAAGGCAGCCTTGGGACAGAGTGGCAAAGTGGAACACAGGGTTTGAAAGAGTTCTCTTTGCTCGGGGGTCACACACCCAAGATCTCTGGCGAGCTTGGCTGCTAACGGCAGGACCGGGGGGGGGCGAGGGCCGGCGGATGCCCGCGCTGGCTCCGCGCACCCCGGGCGGGGACCGTGCGGGCCGGGCTGGGTGGCCGGGCGGCCTTTCCCACCGCGGCTGGGCTCTCAGCTGAGCTGAAGGCAGGCACGTCTCTGTCCCGAGTTAGCACTACAGGGAAGGAGAGGGAACAGTGTATCATTATACTGTCACGTCACGTTGTGCAGATAACAATACACACCAGGGGCATATCTGCCGCCGCGCACAGCCAGCTCGGGAAGGCCGGGCCCGGAGGAGGGGCCGCCGCGCTCTCGCCGGACAGGCCCGCAGGCAGCGGCGCACGCATGCGCGGGGCAGACACCTCGGCCGCCCACCCCACCGAACCACAGGGGGGACACAGCCGGAGCCGGGACACTGGCTCCCTTTCAGCGGCCCAGCGGCCCTTGTCCCGGAAGATCTAGTGCTGACGCCTCTCACCGCGAATCCCCGAGCTCCAGGGTCCTCCATTCACTCTTGTCCCGCCAGCGCTTCCGATCACCTGTTCCCCCGAACCCCAAAGACCCACCCGGACCCTGGGCCCGACCCCTCAACCCCAAAGACCCACCCGGACCCTGGGCCCGACCCCTCAACTCCAAAGACCCACCCGGACCCTGGACCTGACCCCTGAACCCCAAAGACCCACCCTGACCCTGGACCCGACCCCTCAACCCCAAAGACCCACCCAGACCCTGGACCCAACCCCTCAACCCCGAAGACCCACCCAGACCCTGGACCCAACCCCTGAACCCCAAAGATCCACCCGGACCCTGGACCTGACCCCTGAACCCCAAAGACCTACCTGGACCCTAGACCCGACCCCTGAACCCCAAAGACCCACCCTGACCCTGGACCCGACCCCTGAACCCCAAAGACCCTCATACCCTGGACCTGACCCCTGAACCCCAAAGACCTACCCAGACCCTAGAGCCGACCCCTGAACCCCAAAGACCCACCCAGACCCTGGACCTGGGAGTTTGGGCTTTGAACATCCGCGTTCAGTCTGGGTGGCGCCCTTGGTAACAAACCATCCAGTGTTTCTCCACTGCGACTCTCCGCGGCGCCGTGGACCAACCTTCGGTACCATGTCATCTCACACACTGGTAAAAATGACTTCCCGACGCCAAATAAAAGGTTATTTATCTTTGAATATATATGTGTGTATGTATGTATATACATATATAATATCTTAAGCAGTGTGGTAAACAAATTATACGCATAATTCTTATATATATGAATACATGAAACTATGTACGTGTATGTGTGTGTGTATATATACACACATATATATATATATATATATATATGAACATACATATAAATCTGCAAGGCAACCACACCAGCCATCTGCTGCTAAATTACTTCTAGAAGGAAAGTTGTGCCAGGGGCCTTGCTGGTAAGAGGAGCACCCACGATGACCCCGATAATGGGATCACAGGCTTTCCGTGGTGGACGCTGAGGCAGACAGGCCCTTCCATCACGACTGGTCCCTGCTGTCCGGGGAACAGGCCCGTTGTACTTCTGGGGCTAGCGGGACCACTGCTGTGGGCCAGCCACCCAGCCCACCTCCAACAGCATCAGTCTCCAGTCCCCTGCCTCCTGCTGCCTGTGGGAAAACACACCTGGGAGGCAGGTCTCCCAGGACGCCCACCAGGCCCGCTGCAGCTGCTGGCCCGTGCCTGCTGAGTGCTTCCCTCACAAACACAACTGCCGAGGCGCAGTGAATTGTGGGGCTCTCGGTCAGAAAGGCCTGGCTGGGAAAGTTTTCTTGAACCCCAGGCACCTACCTGTTAGTCAAACTCGGAGACATGTTTCTAGAATCAGAAATCATTTTTCGTGTATGTGATGTGACTTAGAAAATTTCATTCTGAGAGTGTGAAAAGTAATCTACACGAGTTTCCACCATGATCGCTCTACAATTTAGCCTTTTGGTAATCACAGTTTCATCATTAAAGGCTCTGGAATAAGATCACCTAGATCGCCAGCTGTGTGACCACTGGCAAGTTATTTAACCTCTCTGTGCCTGAGTTTCTTCTTTTAAGGATGGGCCCTAGTTCAATAAGACTGTTGTCCTTAGAAGAAGAGGGAGAGAGACCAGGAAAGGGGCCATGTGAAGATACAGAGAGAAGGTGATCACCGACAAGCCAAAGAAAGAGGCTGCAGGAGAAACCAAACCTGCAGACACCTCCGTGTCGGACTTCAGTCTCCAGAACTGTGGGAAACACATTTCTGCGGGTTAAGCCACCCAGTCTGCGTTCTTTGGTTATGGCAGCTTGAGCTGACAAATATAGGCTTACCTGGGTGAAGGGAAGAGATTTTTGTCAGAAAGTGTTTTCTTTTTACATTTAGGGGGTAATTTGAACTAAAAACAAAACAAACACCCAGAAATCAGTGTGTGTGAGTGATAACCACACATTTCCAGCCCCAACGATGAAAGCACAACTGAGAATGGCTAAAATGTACGGCGTGCCCACGGGGTTGGACACCACCGGGTCACACTTGCCTCGTGAGGGATCCCACTAATCCTCACGACAAATCCAGGAAGAGGGTTCTAGGGATGTGAGAACTGCAACTTGGAGAGTTTGACCTTCTGCCAAGCTCCCTCAGAAAGAAACTGCAGGCATTGTATTCTGAGCCCAGGTCTTTCTGCCCCTAAAACCAGGGTTCTCAACCCCCATGGCAACAGCTGTCGAGGTTTTCCAAACTCAAGAGGCTTTCCGATGCTTGGAAGGAGCCAGAGAACGGCCAGCCCCACGGGGACACAGGGCTGCCGGGTTCCTGGGCCGCCCTGGCGGCTCCCCCTCCGAGCCGCACTTTCCAACCTGGATCGTTGTCTAAAATAGTTTCATTTTACAAATGAACACGGGCTCCCCTGGAAGCAGCCAATTTTGGCAGAGATTAAATAATTAGCATTTCAAAGTGTTCATGTTCATTTCCCCCTTTGCCAGGGTGAGAACCACTGCAGGACAAAAATGAGCTTCTCTCTTTTCCTAGCCCAGCCCAGGAGGGGTCTTCCCACAGAAAACACCACCAGCCTGTCACTGCAGCAGGCTCCCCAGAGCCAGTTCTGAAAGCTGGTCCCATTCTGGCCTCCGCAAGAGGGATGGCTTGTCCCCACCATGACGCAGACCTTCCCAACAGGTCCAGTGCATGGTGCTAGTAATTTCAGCATTGGTAGATTACATGTAAATTTAAAAATCCCTTTAATGGGGCTTAAGAACAGAGCCAGCACCCCCGTGCAGTAGGGAAAGAGGAGACATTACTGGGCTAGTAGCAAAGTCTAGATCTGTGCTATTGGATACAGTGGCCACGAGCTACACGTGGCCATTGGTCATTTGCAACGTGACCAAGGCACCGTGAGAAGTGCTCTAAGTGTAGAATACAACTGGATTTCAACGACAGAGCACAAAAACCGCTCAAATGTCTCACTCTTTTTTGTATTGATTACATGCTGTAATGATATTTGGGATATATTAGCTTCACTGAGGCCTACCATTAAAAGTAGCTGCATTTGTTTATTTCTTTTGGCTTTTGTGAATGTACCTACTTGAAGTGGCTTCCATGGTTCTCGAAACCTTTGTTTCGTCCCGTTGCCCTCTCTCCCTGGCACGTGTCACCGTCTGAAATGCTCTTATGTATGTGTTTGCTTCTAGATCTCTGTCTCTTCTAGGGGGCAGGTACTCTGCCCGGCTAATCTGCTGCTTACTTTTTAGTGCCCGCCCCAGGCGCGGGTCGGTGCTCAGTAAATACGTCCAGGCTGTGTGAACGGGGGGGAGGGCGTGCAGGAAGGGGTCTCTGCTCTGAAGACCCCCTGACCGCCAAGTAGACTGACCACGTTCTTGCTTATAAGGAGAAGACTCTAGTCCACACTGTTGTGATAGAGGAAAGAGATGAGCTCAACTCCCAATATAACAAGGACAAGTGGGGATTTGTAGCCAAGGAACAGGGAAGGGGTCAGCGGGAGGAAAATGACTAAGACTAGACATCAAGAGTGGAGAAGATTCTTGATAAACTGACCTACTAGGATTCTTACTGAAGGCAAGCCACGGTGAAGGATGAGGAACTTGGGCAGGGTCAGGTGTTATCACAAGTCCCATAGGGTGGGGAGGATGACAGGAGAATTCCTGCTGAAACTGGGCTGGGCAGGCCGAGGACAGGATGGCGGCCAAGGCTGCAACCTGGTTAGGAAGAGGGCTCAGATCAGGCCTGTCTTATTTTTATTATTAAACTTATTGGGGTGACATTGGCTAGTAGGATCATAGAGGTTTCAGGTGTACATTTCTATGGTACATAATATGTATATTGCATTGTGGGCCCACCACTCAAATTAAATGATCTGTCACCATATATTTGGCCCCCTTTACCCTTTATTATCCCCCCAACCCCTTCCCTCTGGTAACCACCATACTGTGGTCTGTGTCTATGAGTTTCAGTTTTATATCCCACATATGAATCAAGTCATGTGATTCTTAGTTTTTTCCAGCTGACTTATTCCATTTAGCATAATATTCTCAAGGTCCACCCACGTTGCTGTAAACGGCAAGATTTCATCTTTTCTTATGGCTGAGCATGTCCCATTGAATACATGCACCGCGTCTTCTCTGTCCAGCCCTCTGCCACAGGGCACTCTGGTGGTCTCCATGTCTGGGTCACGTGAATAATATTGCAATGAACGCGAGGCGCATATATCTTTGTGAATAATGTTTCCGGCCCTGGCCGGTCTGGCTCAGCGGTTAGAGCATCAGCCTGCGGTCCGGAGAGACCCGGGTTCGGTTCCCGCTAAGGGCACGTACCTCGGTTGCAGTTTGTCCCCGGCCCTGGTTGGCCGTGCAGGTGGCAGCCACTCGATGTGTCCCTTCACATTGACGTTTCTCTCTCTCTCTCCTTCCTCTCTCTCCCTCCCACTCTATCTGTACAAAAAATGGAAAAATGTCCTTGGGTGAGGATAAAAACAACAACAAGAATAATGTTTCCGAGTTTTTCATGTAGATACGCAGAAGAGAGATTGCTGGGTCACATGGTACCTATTCTTAATTTTTTGAGGACCCTCCATACTATTTTCCTTAGTGGCTGCACCAGTTGACATTCCCATCAGCAGTGAAGGAGGGTTCCTCTCTCTCTCTCTCCACAACCTCTCCAACACTTGTTATTACATGTTTCCTTAACAGCCATTCTAACAGCATGCTAACAGGTACCAGGTAGTTTGATTTGCATTTGCCTAATAGCTAGTGAAGTTGAACATATTTTTATATATCTGTTGGCCCTTTGTGTGTCTTCTTGGGAGAGGTGTCTATTCAGGTCCTCTGCCTATTTTTTGTTTTGTTTTGTTAATCCTCACTTGAGGATATTTTCCACTGATTTTTGGATAGAGTGGAAGGGAGGGAGGAGAGAGAGAGAGAGAGGTGAGAGAGACACATCGATTGGTTGCTTCCCGCGTGATCTTGACCCTGACCAGGGCTGGGGATTGAACCTGCAACCCAGGTATGTGTCCTTGACTGAGAATTGAACCCAAGACTCTTCAATCTGTGGGCTCATGCTCTAACTGCTGAGCAAAACCAGCCAGGGTCCCATTTTTAACTGGATTGTTTGTTGGTTTGGTGTTGGGTCGTGTGAGTTCTTTATATATTTTGGATATTAGCCTCTCGTCAGAGCTGCTGTTTGCCAAGGTCAGATGGGGCCTGCCTTAAGGCTGGTCAAAGACAGAATGTGCTAATGGCCCCTCTTGTGTTTTAAGGTGGTTATCAGTCGCTCCTTGGTCTGTGCCCTCCTTGTCCAAACCCAGCAGAAGAGCCCACGGTGACTTTGTTCCAGATCCCTGAAGTTTAAAGATTCATTCTGATTGGACCAGCCTAGTCAGGTGCCAGTCTGGACAGGAGGTTGGCATGTGCTGGTTTAGCATAAGCCAGACGTTCCCCTTTGGGTCAGGAAAGGAAGTGGTGCCATCAAACCCTGCAGAGCCCAAACAAAATCTGGCTCAAGCTCACCCTAATAACCATGTGTGTGCGTATTTAAAGTTATAAATCAAAGGTACAAAGTGTTAGGTAGAACATGCTCTCTCCTCCCTGGAGTTGCCAGGTGAAGAAGTCCTGAGTTTTTATTTGCTACATCTGCCAACCCCACTTCTACTATGACAAATGTACCTTCAAAATAATACAATTGAGTATGGGAGGCCCTACCTGGGGAGTCCCTGCCTTGTCCCAAGTGGAAACAGAAGCAGCAGCAGAAATGGCGGTGCCTCCTCACTGGTAACAGCGCTTTGCTAAGCAAAAGCCCACTGTGCCCCCATCGGAGAAGGCGTTGATAAGCTAATTAATCTTTTTTTCTTACCTGATAACTTTCATTGTTGAGTCTTCCTCACCCTTCAAAGAAGGGCTAGCTCTGACTTCAGCGGTGGGGCAACCCACAGTTCTTCCTGGCACTGAAGCTGTTTGTTCTAAGAGGAGGCTGGAGGGGTGGACGAGCGTCTCCCCGGGGCCTGGGGGGTGGACGAGCGTCTCCCCGGGGCCTGGGGGGTGGACGAGCATCTCCCCGGGGCCTGGGGGGTGAACGAGCGTCTCCCGGGGCCTGGGGGGTGGACGAGCGTCTCCCGGGCCTGGGCCGGGGACGAGCGTCTCCCGGGGCCTGGGGGGTGGACGAGCGTCTCCCGGGGCCTGGGGGGTGGACGAGCGTCTCCCGGGCCTGGGGGGTGGACGAGCGTCTCCCGGGCCTGGGGGGTGGACGAGCGTCTCCCGGGCCTGGGGGTGGACGAGCGTCTCCCGGGCCTGGGCCGTGGACGAGCGTCTCCCGGGGCCGGGGGGGTGGACGAGCGTCTCCCGGGACCTGGGGGGTGGACGAGCGTCTCCCGGGGCCTGGGGGGTGGACGAGCGTCTCCCGGGCCTGGGGGTGGACGAGCGTCTCCCGGGGCCTGGGGGGTGGACGAGCGTCTCCCGGGACCTGGGGGGTGGACGAGCGTCTCCCGGGACCTGGGCCGTGGACGAGCGTCTCCCCGGGCCTGAGCCGTGGACAAGCGTCTCCCGGGACCTGGGGGGTGGACGAGCGTCTCCCGGGACCTGGGCCGTGGACGAGCGTCTCCCCGGGCCTGAGCCGTGGACAAGCGTCTCCCGGGCCTGGGGGGTGTCAGTGACCAGAGCGGATGTTTGGGTTATGGGTCCTGCTGTGCCAGAGCTGAGCACCAGATTCACACCACGGAGTCGGCCGTGGACGCTGACAATGCACGTGTGTGTGTCTGTGTTATGCAGGGCTCAGGGCTGGAGCCTTTGCGCCTTCTGGACATACCTGCCGCCAGCCCCATTTCCCAGCCCCCACTGCTGAGCCGTGGCCAGTGGCCAGGGGATGTAAGTTACTTCTAGGCCTGGCACACAAGGCTCACACCCAGTCCTGTGCCCTCTCCCCCGCCCCTCCCTTTGCTAAGGGGGGAGCATTGTAAGAGCCGGAGGAGGAGGGGTCACGGATGGGGGAAGCTTTGGTTCCTGAATGAGCAGAGTGGCCCTCCAACTTCCACCTCTAACTGAATTCTACCTGAACAAGAAATGTATTTCTATGATGCTAAGGATCTGGGATGTTGGTTTTTTCTGTTTTGTTTTGTTTTTTAACCTCACCTGAGGACATTTTTCCATTTTTTTATTCAGATAGAGTGGGAGGGAGAGAGAGAAAGAGAAACGTCGACGTGAAAGGGACACATCGAGTGGCTGCCACCCGAATGACCCAACCAGGGCCGGGGACAAACTGCAACCGAGGTACGCGCCCTTAGCGGGAACCGAACCCGGGTCTCTCTGGACCACAGGTCAACGCTCTAACCGCTGAGCCAAACCGGCAAGGGCGGTTTTCCCTGTTTCAACAAATACTACAGCCTTAACCTGTGCAAGGCCGACGGGAAGGGAGACAGATTGTGTGCTGGCGCGGTAGCAAAGGCCTACACAGAGCCCTCCCAGGAGCTCGAGGGCAAAGAGCCACAGCGGTCACGGCGCCGCGGCCTGCACCCTGCTGCGTCATCACAGGTGTCCGTGCAACCGTCGCTCGGAGCCCGCGGCTGATGCTGCGTCGAACACGGCACGTGGCCATGTGACTGCAGACGTCTGCATGCAACGAATCCGGGACCTGGGATGGGTTTTCCAAGGCCTGGGTGCCATATTCTTATCAAGATGACTTTAAACTGTGAACTGACAAACCAATAGTATAATAAGTGGCTATAAAAATGTCAGAACTTGCCCTGGCCGGTTTGGCTCAGCGGTTAGAGCGTCGGCCTGCGGTCCAGAGAGACCCTGGTTCGGTTCCCGCTAAGGGCACATACCTCGGTTGCAGTTTGTCCCGGCCCTGGTTGGGTCTTGAGTGTGGGAGGCAGCCACTTGATGTGTCCCTTTCATGTCGATGTTTCTCTTTCTCTCTCTCTCTTTCTCTGTCTCCCTCCCATTCTATCTGAACAAAAAATGGAAAAATGTCCTTGGGTGAGGATAAAAAAATGTCAGCACTGTCCCACAGTTACGGGCTGGTAGGTAACACAGCCTGACCCCCAAGGCCGATGGGTCAGTGGCCCCTCTTTTTAGGGCAGACACAGAGAAGCTTTCATCTGTTTCCACAGTTTCAACAAATACACTGTGAACTTTTGGGGGTCAGGGAAGTGTGGAGGTGAGGGCTTCTTCAAAAGTTCCTAAAAATGGAGTTTTAAAATGGAAGGGCTAAGCCCTGGCTGGGTAGCTCCGATGGTTAGAGGGTCACTCCAGTATGTCAAGGCTCTGGGTCCAGTCCCTCGTCAGGACACTACGAGAAGGAACCAATGAATGCATGAAGTAGAACAGCACATCGATGCCCCCACTTCCCTTTCTCCTTCTCCCTCTCAAATCAATCAATCATTTTAAAAACTGAATACACTGCCCTGGCTGGTTTGGCTCAGTGGTTGAGCATCAAACCCTGCACCTAAAAGTCCCCGGTTCAATTCCCGGTCAGGACACATGCCCAAGTTGTGGGCCCGATCCCCAGTGGGGGGAATGCAGGAGGCGGCCAGTCAATGTTCTCTCATCGATGTGATGTTTCTATCTCTTTCTCCCTCTCCCTTCCTCTCTAAAATCAATAAAGAAAAAAAATTTTTTTTAAATGAACAGACTAAACTCCTGGTGAGTGAGGAGCGTGTGGGGGCGTGAAGGATTCCGGGGAGGACAATGTCAGCACACAATGGGAGCTGAGTGTAAAAATCTTGGAAATGACGTGATAATCTGAAGAGGAATGTGTAGGGTTAGGCATTTCAAGAAGCGTCAAAAGTGTCGAATGAGGATAAATGTAAAAGACCCTCAGGATTTCAACGCTCTGCCTCCTGCAGAGGCGCTGAAGTCTTTTTCACGTTTATGAGATCACGCGGACCACGCCCAGCCCACTGCAGTCCACGAACCCGAGATGGAGGTTGAACCTGGTCCAACAGCCTGGCGTCGGGTCCTGGCAGGTGAGCCCGAGATCCAAAGCGAGGCCATTTGAGACCCAAACCACTGCCCTTTCTGGTTTCAATCATTTCTGAACTTGACGTCTCAAAAGTTCTGTCAGCAAAGAGTTAAACGAGAAACTGTAAAAAATGATAGAAGCAAGATGAGAGCGAACATCTCGACGGTTGCCAAAACTAGCAAATAATCAAATTCTGACCACAAAACCTCTCCAGACACACAACGGCACCAGTACCAGCTTCAGAACAAAGCTGCACAATATATTTTTTAAATCCCTCTCATCTCCACTCATCTCCTGACCAAATGTTGGCAACAAACTAGCTCACAGAATTCTGAGTTGTAAAAGGGTTCAGAGCTTAAGTGGAGTCGAAATTCCCAAATCAGGGGGAGGGTAAGATACCACCCCCGGGGGAGACGGGTGCATATCAGAACCTGGGAAAACGGGTGTTTAAAAGAATACTTGTTGTAATTGTATACTGGGAGCAGCAGAGATGTTTTGCATTTCTAGAACAAAACACCCAACGGAACACTGAGCATCGCCTTGGCTGGTGGGAAAACGCTTGGCGTTCTCTGCCAAGCAGGGATTCTGGCGGAGGGCACACGGGACCTCGAGGTGAAAGGTGGTGTGCAGGAAGTCTCTGTTATCAAAAGGGAGCACTGCTGAAACGCGGAGAAGGGGTAGCCTCCGCTGTGTCCCTGTCTGCGTGTGCGTGCCGCTGGCATCCAGCGCAGCCCGCAGCGGCGGAGCGCCCGGGCCCGGAGAGGGAGCGGCGGGGAAGACGGCGGCCCAGCCCTGGCCCAGCCCGCCGTGGTCCAGTGCAGGAGACTCGCACAGAACAGAAAGTGGACCATCGCCAGTTACTTCTGTAAAGATATGCAGCTTGTCCTGGGGGGACAAAACCTCACCGCAAGGTGTCATCAAGGGAGACCTCCCTGGAAAGGTCCTAGCACCCCATCACCATCACCACCCTCACCCATGTCTGTGTACCACTGGGCAAGAGAAAGAAGAAAGAGAATTTAAATTCACCTGAGTGAGACCAAATCATACACATTGGCTGCATCCGTGCATTCTAGTTTAATGCCTGGGATAACTCCTCCAAACACCTGGGATAACTCCTCCAGACACCTGGGATAACTCCTCCAGACACCTGGGATAACTCCCCTCCAGACACCTGGGATAACTCCTCCAAACACCTGGGATAACTCCTCCAAACACCTGGGATAACTCCTCCAAATACCTGGGATAACTCCTCCAAACACCTGGGATAATTCCTCCAGACACCTGGGATAACTCCTCCAAACACCTGGGATAACTCCTCCAAACACCTGGGATAATTCCTCCAGACACCTGGGATAACTCCTCCAAACACCTGGCCCTGGGTGCAGAGCACTGTGTAGGGTGGGGTCCCCTGAGCTTTCCCGTTACATTTCTCTTTTTTTTGTGGTACGTCCCCTAGCGGGAACTGAACCAGGGACTCTCTGGTCCGCAGGCTGACGCTCAACTGCTGAGCCAAACTGGCGAGGGCCTGTTACATTTCTTATTTCATTGCTGGAAACATCCTTTTTTGCATTAAAAAATGTATCATTTTCCCCCAATCACGTGTTTGAAGCCTCCCCCAGCTTTCTCTTCCAGAAGTACCACCCCTTTTCCTTCAGCAAATGGGTCTTCCCCAGTGGTCCACTCTGGGGTCAGGAGCTGTCGGGGTCCTCGCAGTCCTGCCGGGCTTCACCCACCCTCCACGGTGGCCGTAACTACTTGGTGCAAACATCAGATGGTAAAAAACTTCATTAAAAATCATTGTCAGTGACTGAACCTGGGCTGAGCTGAAGGCTGAGTTTAAATCTGCTCTGGAAGAAGCATCTGATAGGCAAAGAGTATAAATGAGTGGATTCTGTTATCTGCAGCTCCGTAAAATAGTAGGATTCTAGAATTACATCATGATTGACACAGAACTGGTTTTCACCCATGTGACTGGAATAGCACCCAGCTGGCACAGAGCAGGTGCTGAGTTAGTTTCATTGAATAGTTGCATCAATAGAACCTATATGAGTTGCACCATTTTCAATAACTTAAAACATGAAAAAAACAACAATTTAACATTGAAACGCAACTGAAAAATATAAAAACCTCTTTGGTTCAGGAATGGCATGAAAAGTAATAGATACTTTAAATGAATGTTCAGAAGTGTCCTAAGATAAAAAAGTCCAACTGATGAAATATTTACTTCATCAACATGTATTGTAGTTGATGGCGATGGATACTTATTTATAAGGCAACCCACTCTATGAGCACATTGTTTTTTTTTTTTGTGCTAGCCATGTGTTATTGAAAAGGATGGAAATATCTTTTGCTGAGTCATACTACATCATCATCCTGTTTATTTCCTTTCTAGTATTGATCTTAAACATTGTTTTGTTTGTTTACTTAATTGTTTATTTCGGTCCCCCCACTATGCACACATGCACACACAAACACATGCACACACACACACCTTCCTGAGTGTAAACCCCATAAGGACAGCAATGTACTCAGGGCAATCCATCACTTTTTCTGAGGCAAACCTGCGTACATATACGTACACACATATGCACATATATTTGTGAAATGACTGAGTTAATACCTTGCTGACTGCCAGTTGATTCAAGCATGTTTTCACTGCGCCAAGAATTTAAAAACCAGGTCCTCAAAGCAAAAACTATGAATAATCCCCACCCCACCCCACCCCTCAACCTTTTTCTTTTTCAGGAACAAAATACGTACTCCTCTGTGGGGTGCGAGTTGGTAGAACGCCCCCTCCCTCTGCCTGGGAGAATGTGTGGGAATTGCAGCCTCAGCAGACCGGTGACTAAATGGGGGTGTCAGTACCTCCGAGCCGGCCCCAGCACGTGGTTTTCTAGTTGCCTCATGGCCCAGGACGTGGGACTCTGCAGCTCATGAGTGAGCCCTGGCGAACTTGTCCGAAGTGGCATTTCCCTCCGAGCCTTCGATCGTAATGGGGCCGCAGATAACAGGAAGAAAGTAGACGGAAACGTTGCGAGACTGGGAGACCGCCCTGGTTCGCAGCTCAGAGGGGAAAGGAAAAAAAATGTTGGCATTCGTCTTAAATTACCTAAGACTTCAGATTTAAGCTCAATTTGCTGCGAGAATTGTATCCAAATCGGGGATAACTCCATTCCTTTTATTCGGGTTCAATTTTTCTCCTTCTGGTTTTTATTTTTAGCAGTGCTCCAATTATTTTAAGATGATGATAATCATCAGACTTTTCTTGGTATTCCTAATGTATGTCGAGAGAGGCCAACGGTTCTCTTTTGCAGAGTCTTCACGGATCCAGACTTTCACAGCCTTCCAATCTGCTCCTGAGACCTTCACTCTAATTAAGCTAATCAAACCCATGCACAGTCTCCAGAATAAAAAGGCCCACAGAACAAGCCAGCTCTATGAGAAGCAGATATTATACAATGAAAATAAAACGAATTCTCCAGCCTTCTTTAACTACTGTTCCATCCAGTACACTTATTTCTGAATGAGCTTTGATCTTGTTTTCATTTTGCAGACCAAGATGTTGTCATTAGAGGAATGGATTGCTTCCTTTAGGCTGACCTCACTCATATTCCATCCCGAGAGCCAATCCTATTACAGCTGCAATTGAGCATAATCCAATTACAATTTTTATTTCAAAATATAACACGATCCCCTGCACTTGAGAGTCAAATGTGCGCCGAAGTTGGCAGAAATGCAGGCTTCCCGTTTCCGCCCAGCGGGACCGATGCCCTGGAGCCGGTGGGAGGAGCTGGGTCTGGAGACCTGGAGACTGGACAGGACCCCAGCCTGAGGGCTCAGGTGTCCTCCTGGACCGAGCAGGTGAGTCCTGGCCTTGGACCAGCCCCCAGTGCCCTGCATTAATACGTTTCCCTTCACTTCTCATCTCACAAACCCTCTCTCATCTGCATATTTCACGCTTTTATATTTTTTCCAAATGTTTTTATTTGATTTTCAGAGAGAGGAAGGGAGAGGAAGAGATAGAAACATCAATGAGAGAGAAACATCAATCGGCCACCTCCTGCACACTCCCCGCCAGAAACCGAGTCCGTAACCTGGGAATGTGCCCCCACCAGGAACTGAACCAGCAACCTCTTGGTGCACTATCAGCACCCACCACTAAGCCACATGGGCTGGGCCGTGCTTTTATTTTTATGGATTCTTCAATAAGCAGTCCTGGGGCTACTGATGATCCGTATGGCTCAAGAAATTAAAATCAGATCCCTACCTCATACCATGTACCCAAACCACTTGTGGTTACATCAGCCACCTTCAGGTAAAGGTGAAACATTGAAGCTTTTGAAGAAAATACAGGAAAACGTCTCCATGATCCCTGGGTGGAGATAAGGTTCTCATGGAAGACCAAAGTAACAATATCAATAACCACAGCAGAAGATGCACGCACATGACCACGTTAAAAATTAAGAACTTCTGTTCACCAAAATGCAACAAGATTGCCACAAACTGGGAGAACAGTTTCCAGACAATCAGTTCAACCAATTAACTCAAGTTTAGGATTTAGAATATTTAAAGGACTCCTGAAAATGAAGGAAAATAAGAAAAACAACTCAACAGAAAATAGGTGCCTAGCTGGTGTGGCTCAGTGGTTGGAGCATCAGCCCAGCACCTAAGGGTCACAGGTTGGATTCCCGGTCCAGGGCATGTACCTGGGTTGCAGGTCGGATCCCCGGGCTGGTCAGGCAACCAATCCATTTGTCTCTCACATCTCTCTCTCTCTCTCTCTCTCTCTCTCTCTCTCTCTCCCCCCCCTCCTCTTCCCTTTCTTCCTCTCTTCCACTCTCTCTAAAAATCAATGGAAAAAATCCTCAGGTGAGGATTAACAACAACAATAAGAAAAGAGGCAACAGATTTGGATAGGAACTTCCCAGTAGAGGAAACAAACAGCCAACCAAGAACGGACCTCACTGGACTCCTGGTCTCTACCAAGAGAAACTCATACACCTACATTCAGAGAACATGCCTATGAACGTTAGCAACGGTGGTGTTGAAATCACTCATACGGAAATCAACCTAATCCTCATACCCAGAAGAATGAATAAATAAATGATAGAATAATATAAAATATTACCCAGCAGCAAAAATGAGTATCTACATTCAGCCACACGCCTCAACCAGGATGAAATCTAGAACATAACATCGAGTAAAGAACAAACTGCGGAAGACATACAAAATAATTCTGCTTTTCTAAAATGTATAGAGAAGAAAAGTTAAAAATTACACGGTTTAGAAATGTATTTGTGGTAGAATGTAAAGAAAAGCAAGGACATTTTTTTAATGCCAGGAGAAATAAAACCATGTAATGGATTGGCATGGCGATGTCCGGTGGAGGAGGATGAGACAATATTGGCCAGGAAATTGCTGAAGCTGGGTGAGGGTCCATGCAAGGCTCAGTATCTATTCTCTACTTTGGTACATGCTCACCTCTTAAAACGATGTGTTTATTTATTATTTATGAGTGCATGTATGTATGTGCGTACATATTTTAAAATATGTTCTCCTTGATTTTAGAGAGAGAGGAAGGGAGAAGGAGAGAGAGAAACATGGATCAGCTGCCTCCTATAAGCCCCGTACTAGGGATCGAGCCCACAGCCCGGGCGTGTGCCCTGACCGAGAACTGAACCCGTGACCTTCCCGTTCATGGGAGGGTGTCCAGCCAGCGGAGCCCCTCTGGCCGGGCTGTGGCCGGGCTGTGTGTACGTACTTCGGTTACTGTTGTGTGAGCGGGGAGGCAGGAGGGTGAGGTTAGAGCGAAGGGCACAGGCAGCGAATACCATATTGGCAACATTCTCGTTCTCGTTCTTGAACGGTGAGTGCCTGGTGTTCATTATTATTATGCTCAACAACCTAAGTCGGTGTTGCACACAGTGTGTATGTAATATCTACTTTATAATGAAAATACTAGAAGAAAAAAGAGGAAAGAGACCAAGCCAGAGCGCGAGATGGTTGGTCTAGCCCTCTAAACTTTACACAGCTATAGGTTTCTCCCATTCTGCAGATAAGAAGACTGAGTCTCGAAATAGCTACAGGCTTAATTCAGCAGAGCTGCAGAAGGGGAGGCAGGACTCGGTAGGAGGTGGGGAAGTACCTGGAGGGGTGGGAGCCAGGGAGCTGAGGTCTAAACGAGGGGCCCCTGGGACACGGACTACAGCCACATTGGCAACGGCAACCTCACATGTGGTGGCATCGCTCAGTGGTCGGCTCCATTCTGCTTGTTCTCGGGATGTAGACCAGCATCCTCCGGCCGCCGGCCTCCGCGCGTGTCCAGAGGGTCTGAGCGAGCGAGGAGAGAGCCAGGCTAACTTCCACTTACTGAAGCCACGTCCCCCCGCGGCGGATTATCGCTTTGCTTACACAAGACGCCCCAAATGAGCACACTTGCGTTGAAACACCCTGCTCTTCTTCCCAGCACCCCACAAACACCCCTGATCACCGTGGCCGTGGCTTCCACACCCTGCCTCCCCGGTTTATAATTGCGGTCACAAAGGCCCACCCGCCGTCTTGAAGCATCTCATCGGCAGTCACAAAGGCCAAGGAACCCCAGGTTACGGCCACAATTCAGCCTCCTCCCTCCCCCATTGTGCCAGCCCCAGCGGCGGGCCCGGAGCCGTCGGAGGTCTTACATATCTCCTGCGTGCGGCCAAGTGGGGGAACAATGTGACAAATTATGGACAAGCCAGAGCCCAGCCTGTGGAATTCTTCCCTTTGTGAGCCTCCGTCACATGTCAGCTGGGCTGCAGGGCCGAGGGGCGCGGGTGGGGGACATCCCAGCAGCAGGTGGCCAGCCCCGTGCTGGGACACTGTTCAAACCTGGGAACTCTGCCCCTTCTCAGCTTGCACACACAGAGATGCCCTCCCTCTCTGTTCGGAGAAGACTCTCTTTTAACAGTAGAATAAACAGAAGAAAGTGACACACTATTCTTTCCGGTGGCACTAGACACAGTACTGTGGCAGCACTGTGTGCCCCTAAGTACCAGAATAAGTACCCATGCATTGGGGCAATGAACACAGTTTCTTTCTCGCTGAGACCTTGAACGTTTGCGAGGACGTGTGTCTTGGGCTTTTGCACGTGACCAGAAGGGGTGTCGCAGGGGAATGTGCACCTCCACAGGCAGGATTGATGGGCTCATCGCACAGCTCACCGGGAAAGGGCAGGAGCGCTCCCCTCGTTTCAGGGGTCGTTGCTGAGCAGTCTGTGCCCCGTGGCAGGCCGCTCGACAAGGGGAGAGTGTGGGTCCTGTCCCCGAGTGTCTCGCCTCTGGGAAACCAAGCTGTGCAGCTGGGAGGGAGGCGGCAGCTGATGGCTTGATTTCCAGGAGAAGCTGGGACCACGAAGATGCTCAGGAATAGGAGAGGGGGGCCGTCCCGGTGACCAAGGCTCCGAGGAGAGGATGGACCCCTCTGGGACCTGGGGGACAGCAGCATTTGGAGGAAGGGAGGGAAGGGTGGGCAGCCAGAAGGTCAGATATGTGACTACTCAGCACAGTTGCTTGCCTCTCCTCTCTTTGGCTGTGGCAGCCATCACTAATCGATCATCACTAATCAATCATCACTAATCAATCAGGCCCCTCCTCTCTTCCCCCTTCCCCCTTCCCCCCAAGTCTAGGCTTCAGAGTCCTTCCTACAAAGGCATTCCAGGTAGACATCAGCAATTGTTTAAGGTTAGTTCATAAACTAAACTTTTTGTCCTGCGGGAGGGGAAGTGTCAGGGGTAAGCACAGGCCGGAGGGGACAGAGGGCGTGCGGGACACCAGGACCCAGGTCCTGCTGAAGGGTCCTGGGGCCACGGGGAGCAGAGAGAGATGGTGGACGGGGCGAAGCAGGCCTTAGCTGCTCCCCCGCAGTGGGGATCAGTGCTGTCCCCTGTATTTCTGAGAGACGCTGCACTTTGAAGTGAAACGGGGCAAGCGTGCCGGGTGAGCTGTCTGCTATCACGCACGCATTCCGGGTGCTGTGGAGACGGGGACGAGTGTGTCACTGTCCGCAGATCATGTCAGGGCGCAGCGGCACCTGCAGTCCCCTGGAGCGACAGCCCGCAGGCGGCAAACAGGGGGAGACCCCGCGGCAGCCCTCCTGCCCTGTGAAACGAGGGCAGACGCACTTCAGCGGGAGGGAGAGTCTCGGGTTTGACTCCCGGTCAGGGCACATAGCTAGGCTGTGAGTTCGATCCCTGACCAGGGCACATACAGGAGGCAACCGATCGGTGTTTCACATCGATGTGTGTGTGTGTGTCTCTCGCCCTCCCTCTCTCCGTAGAATCAATGAAAACATATCCTCAGGTGATTTTTAAAAAATTAAAAAACAAAATAAAATGTGGTACATCTATACAAAGAAATACTACTCAGCCAGGAGAAAAGGTAAAAGACCTCCATTTGCAACAATATGGATGGATCTTGAGAATACCAACTGAGAGAAATAAGTCAGACAGAAAAAGGTAAGAACCATATTTTCACTCATGTGCAGGATATAAAACAAAACAACAAAAGAACAAACAAGAAAAACAAACACACAGTCATGGACAAGACAGCAGCACGGTGGTCACAGAGAAAAGGGCGTGGCGGCCGTGAAGGGCGAAGGGGGTCAAATTCGTGGTGACAAAAGCTGACATGACTTGATGCAGATAATGTGTCATAGACTTGTGCACTCGAAACCCATATGATCTTATTAACCAGTGTCACCCCAAACATTTAATTTTTAAAAGTGCAGCCTCCATGACTGTGGATGGCTCTTCCCCTCCCAAACAGAGCCCCTTCCCTGAAATGTGATTGCTTTGATTTCCTGCAGTCTACACAGGCATCGGTTCTAAGAAACTGACCCCCAAGGGACAGAGCCCAGGCGCCCAGCGGCACATCTATCCTGTACACACTGAGGTGGTCAGGCAACTACCCCCCCATCCCCGGCGAGATTATTAATCGTCCCCAGAAGAGGAAGTCAACTAAAAAGGAAGCTTCCTAGTTGGCATGCAAGTCCCACAAAAAAAGCCACAGCCTCCCCTTGACGGCCAGATCAATCGGAGCGAGAATCAGACACTCAGCTTGGAAGTCGCGCATCCGGGGACAGCCACCGCCCAGCCTCCGGACAAGGCGTCTGTTCTCCTGTAGAAGGACAACGACGTCTTCTTTGTTTAGCTTGAAATAATGGGGTGTGCAACCTCCTGTGTCTCCTTCCCCAACAACCCAACAAGCCGAGGAGAAATCACTGGTCTCCTGGGGCACCAAGCGCCCCCACCCCGACACCGCTGAGCTTTTGTGTTTGCTGGAGGGCTTGGAGGGCTCCCTGGCCAACAGCACTGGGTCCCAGCTCGTCCCAGCCTTGAAGGAATCAAGATCTAACACCTTGTTCCCTTTCGCAGTTCAAAAACCCTTGTCACTGGGGTACACGGGTGGTTTGAAAAAGGCGATAATTCATACGCCAGCCAGAGGAGGGTTTTCACGAGTTCATAATAAAATGTCGCACCGCTTTGGCCGCGGTCGCCAGGAGGTGTGAAACCGCCCCGGAAACAGGCAGATATTTGTGTAAGCAGCCTTTCTGTATTGCCAGTGCCGAATAATAACATATCAAAGCCCAGCTCACCTCCTCTGCCTGGTACAGCCAAGGCATAAATAAAGGGGAACAATGGGATTACTATTACTCACTCTCCCGGAGCCGCGGCATCACTGTATCCTTTATAATTGCTGGCAAGAAGATTAATGTTTTGTTAAATATCAGAGCAAGGTCACAAGGGGGCTTGCAGGCCTGTCTAAACATCGAGTCTTTAAGCTCTTTCTCTCTCACTTGCTCTTTTTCTGAGGCAATGAACTTGGAGTATTTCCTCTAATTATGGTGATTTTTGCCTCTGAAGCGGGACCTCGCTGCAAACACACACGCACCTTCCCAACGAGACTTGGGGACAGGCTTGATTTAGCTGCGGCATATGGGCACTGTTGTCAGGAGGCGACGTTGCCCTTTAACCAACGTGGATAATTCATTGCCCATCACCGGGGCCTGCAGCACGGGGCCTGTGCTTAAGAGAGTGACTTCACTGGGGTCCTCGGGGGGCTGCCGACCAAAGACAGCCACCACCGTCCGCTGCGCTTCAGTGATGTTTGGCCTGCACAGATGTTTCCAGCAGCAAACAGTTCGTGACCCAGAAAGAACAAAATATTTTGGCTTTTCCAGCTTTCAGCACCTGTTCAAACCAACGAGGCCCTCGAAGCTCCGGGCTCAGATCAGAAGGCCCAGCCAGCAGCTGACGGAGGCGGACCTGGCCGCTCGTGGGGCGGCCGCTCGTGGGGCGGCCACGCCCTCGGCACAGCGACCCTGAACTCCCAGAAGTGCCGAGGGAGAGGTCGGCGGATCCCACAGAAGGATCTGTCACCTTCGCGCAGAGCCCGTGCATCTGTCCGTCTGTCTGCACCCCGTCAGCAATGCGCCAAGCAAGTCCAGGTCTTCCTCCCACCCTCTCGTCTGCACTCCCCAGGGCTGCGCCCCGGGTTCGGTGCAGCGCTGGGCTCCGGTCGCCGGCCACCTCTGAAACTTCTGCGGGCCTGCGGCAGACTTTAGAAGCTCTTCCAGCCTGAATGGTTTGGGATGGCTCTCTGTGGATGCGGGGGCCCAGCGACAGCACTGAGGGGGCTTGGGATCACTGAAAGGTCTCACAAGTCGGGCCGAGTGTGCAGTGGGCCCTCCGCCTCTGGCAGAGTCTGAAAGGGGAGGATGCATGGTCCTCTCCAGGGCCCTTAGCTCACTGCCCCACACACTTCGCCTGGGCAAAGGGCTTTTAAGTTGCCAACCCCGATTTTAAGGAGATTTTCTCATTTGTTTGTTTTCCTTCCTTGCAGCTCAAGGAAGCATCAAGAGGTCAGAGAGACAGCCTGGAATGAAGGGGGGTATAGGAGGCAGTAGGGTGTGAAAGGAAGGCTGTCTGGACTTTGGGGACTTGCCTGAGCCCCACCAATCTCGGTGACAATCAGCCGTAGAGCCCCGATGGCCACGCGCCTCCGGCCTCGGCAGAGATGATGCACAGTGAAGAAAGACGTTAGTGCTTCGTGTACGGACCCCGGTGAGCAGCGCCGAGTCGGGCAGTGCCGCCGACGCTGGGTGCTGGCTGGGTGGGTGATCACAGAGTCGACATGAGGTGGACAGGACAAGCCACCTCTCCGCTGCTCTACCAAGACCTGACGAACCACGACCTACAGTCCAAGTCCCACTGGCCACCTCGCTCGGTAAATAAAGTTTTACTGGCACACAGCTGTGATCGCCCATTGATGCGCTGCTTTGGGACGCAGGCAGATGCGGAGATCGCCAGGGGCCGCGGGTCGAAATGACTCCCTGGCCCCCTGTGGAATGAGTTCACCGAACCTCGAGCTGTGTGGTTACTAGATTTTCTGAATTTTTATCTGGTTTCTCTTCCTTTTTTCTTTGTTTCACTGGTAGGACAGAAAGCTAGGGAGAGTGAAACCACGCCTCCCTTTCTCACTTACCCGAGCTAGTGAACATGCTAAATACACAACTAAACAAGCTTTTCTTTCTTTCTTTTGGTGGAACAAGCCCAGTAAACCACGCCGACCACTTCACCTGGGGCTCTGCTGAACCTCTCCAAGCAGGACAGAGAGAAAGCAACCACAGCGCCAGTGGGCTGGACTGAGCACTGTCCACGGGGCCGCGTGCTCCGCCCTTTCCGTGGCTTTCAGTGGGATTCCCAGGGGCTGATTGTGACTGGAGAACTAATTTTCTTTTTACCATTTTTCGTTCACTGCCGAGACGGAGAAGCTCTGCCCCGACACGCGGGAATCTTACACCATCGCTCCGCGTGGGGCTGAGAGCATTCGCGGTCACCCCAGTGGGCACGGGGAACCGTTCCTCCCTGCTGGGGGAGGGGCATCGCTCTGCTTCCCACGATCAGGAAGGAGCACTGCCACAGCTGCCCTGCTAAGAGCGACTGACTTTCGGGCTCCTTGGACACCCGTCAGTAATGAACTCGGGCTGGTTGGTAGGTCCCAGGCACCAGCAGTCAGTAGAGGGACCGCAGGGGGAACGCATGAGGTTGTCCAAGAGTGGAGCTACTGGAGGCCCCCCCACGGGAAGTCCAGCTTAGGGTGTCACCGTCTTAGAGAAGAATGCGACATGAACTTGGCCAAAGTGACCCACACCCAGGAAGAACAAGGGGCAGAGGGTGGGGAGGCGGACACGGACACGTGTCAGGAAGGCAGACCTTACGGTTTGTTGGATGGCATTTGTGACGGTCATGTCCTCTCGAATACAACGTGGTCCCTGCTTCCTGATGCGTCAGTGCACGAACCCTGCTGGCCACCGGGAAAGCTGCAGCCTGACCCTCTTAACTATCGGGAGGGTCAACCCAACTACTGGGCAGCTTCTAAGACCGCCCCAAGGATCCCCACCTTCTAGTCCACAACCTTCCACAATCCCTCCCCGTGGGCGGGGGCTGGACCTGTGACTTGCTTCTAACGAACAGAATACTCCAGAAATGAGGAGATGTCGCTTCTGAGACCAGGTCACAAGAGTCGTAATTTCTGTCTTGTTCACCTGCTCTTGGCCCCTCGCTGGCTCTACTAGAGCCGGTTGCCATGGTGTGAACTGCCTTACAGAGAGGTCCGCAGGGCCAGAGACCTGGGGAGCCTCCAACCACAGCTGGGGAGGAGCTGAGGCACCCCTACAGCCTCCTGGGAGAGCAGGACGTGGACCCTCCCCAGTGGGGTTAGAGACGATTGCAGCCCCAGCTGAACCTGGATGGCAGCCTTTGGGAGACGCTGAGGCAGAGGGGCAGCTAAGGGCATCCCGATTCCTGACCTGAGAAACTGCAAGGTAGTAAACTTACGTCTCTTTAAGGCCAGTAAGCGGGGTGCTTCGCTCTGTGGTTGTGGATAGCTAGTCCAGTCAGATCGGTCTCCTGGGCTTGTTCGCCCTGACACCTCAGTCCGGCTCCCCCTTTGTAGCTGGCAATCAGTATTTGGCATGTTCAGTTTTGTCTGCTTTTGTCTTTTGAGGACTGACAAGAGGCTCTGAGCTGTGGATAGATGACTGATTGGTTAACTGTGACTGACTCTGTCGCTGGAGGAATTCTGTTCTACTTACTGTTGCTGCATCTGAAAATACCCCAACTTGGTGATGCAAAGTAACACTGTTTTATTATACGTCCTGGACTCTTTTTTATCCTCACCCAAGGACATTTTTGCATTTATCTTCAGATAAAGCAGGACGGAGAGAGGGAGGAAGAGAGAGAGAGAAACATCGATGAGAGAGAGACACATCGAGTGGCTGCCACCCACACAACCCCAACCAGGGCCGGGGACAAACTGCAACCGAGCTACGTGCCCTTAGCGGGAACCGAACCCGAGACTCTCTGGTCTGCGGGCTGATGCTCTAACTGCTGTGCCACACCAGCCAGGGCTGTCCTGGACTCTCTAATAAGAAATCTGGGCAGCGTGTGGGCAGCAGTTTTTCTGAGCGTCAGCTGACAGCACACAGAGGCAGTCGTCGGTGACTGGTGTGGTCTGCTGTGACCCAGGCAGCGTCACCACATGCTTGATGCTTTGGCAGGGTGACTGTCAGCGGGGTTCAGCCGGGGTGTAGATCACAGCCCAGGGGGTCTCTCCTGCATGTAGGTCCCAGGATCATCTCACTTGTCTCAAGGCAGCCGACTCCCAAGAACCAGAGTCCCGACTGGCACAGATCCAGGGAATTGCTGTCGTATTTCACCCCGTTTCCCCATGGAATCTGACTGTGCAAGGTCCAACTGTCCTCCCAGCCTATGGTCTGCTCACAAGGAAGAAGCTTTGTTTGAGTTGGAGTGGAAGTAAAGCTAGTCTATCCCTTCAAAGAGAGTGCAGGGGGCTGGTGGGATGAGCCCCCAGGAGGCTCAGGTTCCCAGCGGCCATCATGCTCTGGGTTCGTAAGGTCAGACGTACAGTCTTGGCCCCGCTGCCCCTGGGCACCCCTATCAAAGACATGCTACTTCGTCTCTACATTAAATGCAAAAAAAAAGAGACGTCTGTGTTTTTCCTATAATGAAAGCTACAAAAGAGCAGTATGTGACCCAAGAATAAAAAAGGAAAAATATATTTCTAAACAGAAATCACAGACATAGAATTGTCTACTGGAATGTAAATGAGCAAAATGTAAGGCACAAGGATTCCCGGGAAAGGCTACCAGGAACGGAAGCTTCCAAATGGGCTTGAAGTCACTTTATACACAGAAGTGAAGCACCCGGGCTGAGACTCGGGGAGGTCAACCAGGTGGCCAGGGTGCACATTTAAGGGGCAGTGCCCTCAGGGACGTGGAAGGGTGGGCTCAGCCCCCGAAAGGGAGCTCCTTAAATTTAAGCCCTCGGGTCCTTGTCTCGCTCTGATTTGGGCACTGGGGCCTCTTGTGGATTAATGGAGTCTTTTACATATGAAACTTACAGTATAATGTTATACATCAATTTTACCTTAAAAAAAAGTACAGGCGGGCTTGGAAATTGTGATAAATTCTTCGATACACCAGCTGACGAAGAAGCACAGACACACTCTTCGGGTTTTTCGCACACACCTGAGTGTGCCGGCAGCACGCGAGGTTGGAAATGTGAAATGGAGAACACCCAGGACTTTGCCTGCAAGGGCCCACCGTCCCGAGGTGCAGAAAGCGTGCCCACTGAGGTGCCCTCCTCGCTTCAGCTCCGCCAGGGGCTCGCTGAGGCTGCATGCCAGGGTGAGCTGGCCCCTCCACGGTGAGTCCTCCAGGAGAGGGAGAGCCCAGAACGCCCACACAGCGGTGCGTCCTCCCTCCTTCTGCCCGGGAGATTTGTCTTTGTTCCCACAGGTATTTATTTGCGCTTTTCTCCGACTGTTTTGCATGTCACTGAGAGTTAAAGAAGACATATTGTACGTCCTAAAGAGAAGCAGTAAAAATAATTTAGCTTATTTCTTTCATGTCTGAGTGTATTAATTCTTGCTTACATAAGGAAATACGAAAAAACAAACTGTAAACAAGGAATCATTTGGAATCAGATTATGCATGAATAATGACACACATTCTCATCTAAGATGTGGGGAGAAATCTGGTTTTACTGCCAGGGGCTTTAAAAAATGTTTTTCTTTTTCAAAGGAAATTACTCAGAATGTAATAAAAACATGTTTTCTGCTCTAAAAGGATTAATTTACCTTTTGTGTCACGAGGAAATAAATGCAATCAATACCTCAATTCTTCTCTTCCATGGAGAAAGATGATTTCAAAGTTTGAATCCCAGGAAGGTCATTCAGCTGTGATTTGCTAACACTGAGATTCTGTTTCTGCTACGAATTCTCTGACAGACTCTGTCCAGAGCCTCAGAGGATTTGGGGGGTGGCGGGGGGAGTCTCTGCTTCTTTCTCCAGCTCTGGACTCTCTCTATTTATGCATCCCTCTTCTTTCCTGTGGCCCCATCCTCCCTCGTTAGCACCCAGAGACCAAGAAGCACACAGGGTTCAACAGGGGGACCGAGCAAGACGTCATTGCAAGCCTCACAGGGGGGTTCCCTCCATCTCTAACTCCGGGGCAGGGCCTGGGACCTGTTACCTAACCTCGCCATCCTTCCATGTTCTCATTTGCAGAGAGAGGAAAAGCAGTACCTTCCTGACGGGGCAGTTCTAGGAATGAATGCGGGAGGTGCGCACAGTACCTGGCAGACCTCGTCTTGCTGAAGCTCCCTTCCTACCCCGTCTCCTTCGCGCCTGGATGTGGGCGCTCTGCTGAGAAGCAGCCTCTCTCCCAATGTCTGTCCTCACCAGTTGCCTCCAGGATATTTGAAAGGGTTATTCTCATCCCTACTCTCTTCTTTGGTTTTACCTTTACTGAATCTCAGACCCAAGAGCTGGAAGGATCCTTGAAGATCTATCCTCCATCCATCCATCCATCCATCCATCCATCCCTCCATCCATCCATCCACCAATCCCTCCCCCATCCATCCATCCATCCATCCATCCCTCCATCCATCCATCCACCAATCCCTCCCTCCATCCATCCATCCACCAATCCCTCCCTCCATCCATCCATCCACCAATCCATCCCCCCCTCCATCCATCCATTGATCCATCCGCCTATCCACCCAACAAATACACACTGAGCATCCAGCACATGTCAAGACCGTTCTAGTCCCTGGAATAGAGATGTGAACAACACACAGCCCTGGCTCTCCAGGGGCCCGGCCCTGTGAGCGGGCAGGGAACACCGCACCCCAAGCAGGAGGCCCTCTGTCTCATTTGGCCAAGGCTTGTAGTTTTAGCACGAATGCCCGATTCCTGGGACGGCATCCTCAGGCCTGGCGAGCCTGGGTGGTGGGTCACCCTCATTACACATGTGATGAAAGGAAAAGCTACCAGCATGCTTCCAGCTGGGACCTGACCCCGTCTCAGGTGTCAGAGCTGGTTCACCAGAGGAAGCACCGTTCACTGGAGACCAGACAGATTAGTAGACAAAAGACGCCGTGTGGAGGCGAAGGCAGGTCAAGTGCACAGGCAGGGGCACAGTTTACACAAAGGCCTGGGGGCTGGAGGCACCGGAAGAAGCAGGGAAAACAAAGTGAGAAGAGACTGCAGGGGTGAGTACGGTGATCTCACACACTCCACGGAGGGATGTGTGCTTCCTCGGAGGAGCATGGAAGCTTCGGGGCAGTTGGCACCAGGGCATTGACTTATGGAGACAGGCCTCCGGCTGTGCTCAGAGAGCTGACTTGAAGTGGGTGCAAAGATCAGGCAAGACAGTGCTCGAAGGGAACGTGGGCGGTGGCTTGGGCGTGGATCGTGAGCTCCTCTGGAACAGACCGATGGGGAAGGCTGCCCCCAGGTTCCTGGTGTAAGCACGTAGATGCGTGATGGGGCAGTCACTGAGAGGCGATGCCACCGCAGCACGTGCGGGCACTGAGCGAGGTGCGTGGCACAGGACGAGCGTGCTCCGGCGATCACACACGCCAGCCCCTCTCTACACCCACCTGCCACGTGAGGACTGTCCATTCACGTCACTGAACACAGATTTACTGAGCCACTATTACACGTCGGGCACTGGGGCGCATCGACGAAGACAGGCAGACGAGACAACCCATTCATGGCTTCTTTCGCTGAAGCATGTGACGTAGGACGAATGTTTTTAACACGGGGTTCTGAGGAGCCCCAGCTTTCGGTGGTTTCTCGAAATGTCTCGTGACTCAAGGAAGCTCCTGAATGCAGTCAAGTGTGGTCGACTGAGTTCAATCCCACCTGTCCACTTCATGGAGACGTGACTTGGGCAACTTCTCAACTTCCTGTGCCTTCATCTCCTCGTGGGAATGATGGTGACAGTGACCTCCTAGGACTGCGGGGAGGGCTCTGGGGGACGCTGTACAGGAAGCGTTAGAATCGTGCTCGGCCCAGCAGTTCACGTCCCTCTAGGTCTGAGGGAGGATAATTCATGTGCACGAAACCACACCCACTGAAGTCATCCAGGGGACGGGGTCTGACCACTGAGTGCGCCTGAGGGGACAGCGTGGAGTTCACCTTTGGCGAACATGTTCTCTTCATGCATTGGGGCCCCCTGGCCTTCAGGATGGTGCTGGGCACGTCACTGCCTCCATCAACCTGGCCAGTGGCACCAATGTTATTAGCTCTGAAAGTTGCTCGCTGGGGACAGGTACCTGGGAGCTCAGAGCCAAAACAGAAAGCTCTGATTTGAGGAGAGGAAGAGCTAAATATTCTCCTAAGATGGTCAGGGTGGTCCGGCCGCAGCTGAAGGTGAGGGCCACCTGGTCTGGTCTGCCTCCTGTTTGAGACCCAGGCCTCTGAACCGGCCACCTTCCCACATCCAGATCACACACAAGGGGTGACCAGCAGCATCTTGCCCGCTGGTTGGTGTCAGAGGGGACAGTGGCCCCTGGGACAGCACAGGGAGGTCCCCATCAGGAGAGAAACCCCCTTTCTCCTGAAGCTGGGATGGAGCTGCCAGATCTCCTGCAAACCCCAGCTTCGTGTTTTAAAGTCTTGCCCAAAAGCCAACCATAGGATCCCAGGCAAACAAACACTAAAAATACTTTTGTCAAGGCAGGAGCCCGGCTGCTCTTACAGATGAGATATCCGCTCACCTTTCATAAATGTCAGGCTTGAGATAAAAGAGGCAGGATAATGAGGTCTCATTTCCACAGAAGCGAGCGCACACCTGCCAATTAACCCACAGACCACGAGCGTGCTGTTCGGGCGCCGTGGCCGCCACCCTCGGGTGTGCGAGGAGCTTGGGCTCCAACCATCTGATTTTCTCAGCCTCCTCTGCTATTTTAAAATATTTCAAATGGCCCTGATGATTCAACAGCTGCTCATTCACTCAGCACACATCTGCGTGTGCCAGGCGCTGGACAGGGCCGTGGGGGACCGTGTGAAGAGGCGAGGCTTTGGCTCCCAACAAGTTGGGATTTGAATTCGGGCTTCATGTCTATGCCTGTGTACACGTGCATACATATACATATGTGTGTGTGTACATCCCTGCCTTCATAAAGCCTGAGTCCTGGTGGGAGATGGGAAGGGGAAACAGAATACTCAGTGGATACATACAGGTGTCTGGCGAACTGGATTACGGGAAGCACTAAGTTCTGTGGAGAAAATAAAGCAGGAAGAGAATGAGAACGGTGGCGGGACAGAGAAACAGTGAGGTGTGTAGGGGGTCAGGGAAAGCGCCCCATGGCCACCCCGGCTTGGGGAGTGCCGGGTTAAATGGGGCGGAGGAGGCCTGAGCACCGCCCGGAACATCGAAGTCTGTGTTGGCGGGGGTCGCCGCGAGACCCCACAGAGGGTGGACCGAACACGCCGGGTTCCCTGCACGCGTTTGTCTCCGCAGCCTCCTTGCGTCCTCATCCAGCGAGCGGGAGGAAGCCGGGTAGAAGGCACTCAGACTCACCCACCGGCTGGAAACCAGGCCCCATCACAGATCTGCAGGCCTCCCCCTTCACGGCCCCACTCTCAGCAGGAATGTCGGTCGTTGTCCACGTGCCTGTGAACGTGTCCCCGTGCTGCCCGCAGGCTGTGACAGCGCCACCGGGCCTCTCCAGGCTGCACTCACAGTCACGCCCCCCGGCCTGCTGGACCCGGTCACCCAGACACCGGGTGAGGTCCAGGGGCCGGAACGGGGAGACTGCTACGGGCACTCCGCTGCCCCGGTCGGTTCCAGCCTCCAGGACCCCCGTGGCTTCTGGAAAGAGCTCCCTGCGCTTTGCAGGACCCGCCGACCCCCGATGTGACAGGATTTCATGCAAGTGCCAGGCTCCTGGGACCGCAGTACCAGCCTCTTCTCCCCTCCCCCAGGCCTGGGGTAAAGGCCACGCCGCTCCTCCGCTCCGCTCTCGGGCCTCCCTGTTCCGGTTTGCAACTTGGCCTCACTCAGGACTGCGCCAGGCCTTCGGGTAGGGTTCAGGCCCCTGGGTCTCAGCGAGGGGAGGCGACGGTTCATGGTGACCTTCTCCCGAAAAGCTTCTCTGTCCTTATGTAAAATTTGGGGTACAGATAGAAGCAAAAAATCGACCGGTTCTATTCTGCAGCCTCCAAGCCCCAAAGGAAAGTGTTGAGATGTTCAGAGTGTGACTCCATCCATCACCGCGCCAGGCCCCCAGGCTGGCGAAGCACCTGCCAACCCGCCCTCCACGCGCTCGCTTCCCTCAACCCGGTGATGAGCTGCCCTCCCGCCTGCCCTGGCACCGTGTCCTGGCTTCGGGCACGAGGACCGGCCCCTGCCAGGGACAGACCGCTTTCCCTCCGTGCGGGGTCCCCTGCCCCCAGGCAGCATCTGTCCTGCGGGATCTCGAATCACCCTCCTCAGAAACATTTTGTTCCGGGGATTTTTTTTGAAGCTTGCCATAAAAACATGGAATTATTTTTTTTTTAATTTGAAATTCATTTTCAGCCTTCTTTTATAGATCTGTCATTTATACAATGGCTGGGAAACTTTCTAAAATCAGATCTAATTTATGAAGCCTTCTTTTCAGCATAATGTCATTTTGCACATTAAAATGATAATGGCTGAAGGGATCCGAAGTGTCTGCCGCGCTCGGCAGGGAGGAGAGTGGGTGGGGGCTGTTCTGGCTCTGCTCAATAAGTCCCAGTGTGCCTGAGCTCAGCCCCCACCAGGGGCTCCCATGAAAGGAAGGAAATAGAAAAATAAATGTATTTTTTACATCCTTGAAGTGAGAACAACGCTCCAAAGAAACGGATGCCCCTTGCACGAGGATGAGACCCCGATGACTAGTGAAGGGTACAATGTACACATGAAGATGACACATCGGACGTTTCTCTAAAGCCAAAGGCCTCTGACCTGGCTGAGGGCAGCGGTGCCCCGCTGTGGCTCTCAGTACAAGCCGCACACAAGCATTGCTCCCTGGAGCTTTCCAGAAACAGAGTCCCAGGCGCCTCCTTCCAGGGCAGTCGGTGTGATCGACGGGGCCGGGGCCCCGCGACGGGCATTTCCTCAGGGGTCCTGCCGAGCTGCCTGCACTCCGGGCCCCGCGCGGGAACAGTGGCCTCAGAGACGGGCTGCGACCCGTCAGAGGTCGGCACACGGCCCAGTCTCGGGCCCATGATGACAGCCAACGCCGACACACGCCTTTGCTGCCCAGCTCCTGTTCCGGCCCCTCCACCCCTCGGTGCTTCTCGACAGCCCAGGAAGGCGGCGTTGGGGTGAGGAGCCGCTTCCTCGCTCGGACGGAGCAGCCGGGGCGCGGAGAGATCATGGAACTCGCCGCCCCACTTCCTGAAGGTCCAGACCTCTGGGTCTGCGTAGCCTGAGGATGATTCGTTTGATCTGTGGTCACAGGGTCTCCGCGCCAACGATGGCAGCGATGGGCCCAGGGAAGTAACATTGCTGCCGTCACCGGCTGCTGGGGGAGGCAGAGCCAGGTCCCCAGTCCAGGTCCCTGAGCCCATGAGAGCCCTTCCCAGCCCCACAGTGAAACAGGCCGGAGGGGCCCGTCTCCGAGACACCCCACCGGAAAGTGACCTACTTCATGGAGAGAACTCAGGTCCCAGGTTTAAAATCTGAAACCCGTGTGTCCCCGTGTCTTCCAGAAGACAGACGGAAGTGATAGTCAACAAACCCCAATTTCAGTCGAGCCCCTCTTGTTTACGGAGCCCTGATCTGTGTGCCGCAAGGGGGAGAAGAGAAGAACAAAGTGTGGCCTCATCTTCGTGGGGAAAAGCCCAGGATGTTCAGCACAAGAGAGAAGAAAGCTCCCCATGCCCCTCTGGCCAGGCTCGGGGCACGCCTCCGCCCAGCTCCCGCCTGGCCTGCAGCTCCCTTCTGCTGGGGAAAAGGTTTTGTTTCAGGGGCTGGAAGGGTGGCATTTATTGGAGGGTGTGTCCAAAGGACAGCAGACCTTGTCCGGCCCTTCCTTCCCGTCGCTTCTCTCCACACGGCTGGAGTCTTATTTTGCAGGTCCCCTTACCGAGCCCAGTCCAGGGGACAGTCTGATGTGCTGACTGTGCTCTGAGTCAGGGCCCCGATGTCGGTAAGAGAGCCCCTAAGGACCCCAAGAGTCTGAGCACACACTCTCGGCCCCAGTTCCCAGAAGATCGCCGTTAGGGAGCATCCGCAGGCACCTGCTGCACCCTCACCCTCGTGTCGCCAAGACGACTCCCATTTCCCGTGGAAAGCAGCGTTACCCGAAGTGCACCCCGGTGGCGTCCACACAGACATCAAAATGGACCTGCTGCTCCCACATCTGCCCTGGAAGTAGGCACCCCGCGTTCACTCGGGTCGATGGGCACCAACTTCCAACCGGGCTCAGAGGTTTGGTCTGAGATATTTAGACAAACAAAAAGGGGGCGGTGATTCCTTTTCCTAAGAAAGAAGATTTAGAAGGAGGTGGCGGAGGAAAAGAGGAGGAGGAGGAGGAGGAGGAAGAAGAGGAGGGGAAAGAATAATAAAGAAAAAAGTGGTCCTGGGCCATCCACCATCTCCTTAAAAACAACATTTTTATAAGCTAAATGCGAATGAATAAAAATGAATAAAAACATGTGGATTAAATTCCCCTGAAAACACTCATGGGCTTAAAGCTTTCAGGGGAGAATCGGCCCAGGGCCAAACGCATTGTGGTTTTGGCCCAGCCCAGGGGAAGGTTCTCTGGCTCATGTGGTTCACACACCTGCTCAGCACCCCGCTGCCCACCTCCCTTCCACCCCTGGGCTCCTGGGAACTCCGTGCGCAGCCGCAGGAGCTGCGGGGCCCTACGGGCTCCAGCACCTCCCTGCCAGCCAGTGCAGGTTCGTGAGCTTCCTGGCATGGCCAAAGTGCAGGAAGGGGCAGATGGCCGGGGCGGGCTCTGGCTCCCCACTGCAGTGAAAACTATAAAACAAATGCTTCATTTCTTCTCTGAGTCTAAAGAAATAGATGGACTCTGAGCAAGGAAGGCATGAACCAGGCTCAGTAACAGCTTTACTGCCTCCGACAGCACGGGGCTGGGCACAGGCCTCTGGGCCGCACACCTGACAGGTCGGGAAGACCCTGAGCTCGTGGACCTGGGCATATGGCCGACCCGACATCGTACGACCGCATTGTATGGAGTGCCAGTCTGTGCCAAGACCACTCCGAGAGCTCAGCTGGCCCACGCCGCCACTCCTCAAAGTGGGCATCGCAGGCGGGTTTTCAGGCTCCGGAGGTCAGAGGCTGGTCCAGGGTCCCCCTCCTGCTGAGGGCTGTGGGGGCCCACGTGTCGGGGACAGAGCCACAGCCCCCTCCCCCGCCTCGCCGAAGCGCCACTGAAAGTGTCCCTTGGGAGTGTGCGTAGCAGCTCCCAGTAACTTACAGAAAATGATCGCAGGGATGGCACCCCATCATCTCTTCGAGAACCTTCCAGATAAAGTCTTACCTGCTTTGTGTGTCTGGGCAATGCTCTGTCATTCCACAGCTAACCTGAGAAGACTGTACCTAGACATGTAAATAAATATGTTGGGGAGAGAAACAGGAAGAATGGAATTGTTTCTCTCTCTCCCTCAGAGCAGTGTGGACAGTCAAGGCGCGTCTAGCCCCCCGGGACACTGCTCTCTCCTGCGTTCTCGCTCTCCCTTCTCCACGCACCAGCATTGGCTCTTGTCACTCTGTTGTCACCGTCTCTTAATTATCTCTCTTCCCCGTGACGAAGGCAGAGGTTCTGTCGGAGGTGCCTGTGCCCCCTGTGCGGGCCCCGGCACAAGGGGGACAGGTGTGGCCCGGCCGTGGCTGCACCCACCCAGCTGTGGCTCAGCGATCCCTGCACTGAGCCCCTCACTGCTGACAGAATTCTCCCGGGTCGACCTGTGGGAAGTCACTATCAGCTCAGCACAGATGACGTGACAATCGGAACCTCTTCCGCACCTCTGTTCTCATGTGACGCTGTCCCCAGACAGGAAGGGCTCTGGGGACACAAGAGCATGGAGGCCACGGGGGAAACGGTGGGGGGTCCCTAGCCAGCATCTCCCCCTGCAGAGGGGGATCTGGAGAAGAGACCACGGGCCAGGGGCCAGGGAGAGCAACCCTGCTGGAGAGTCTCAATCTGGACCGAAGGGAAGAAATCCAAGTTCGCTTCCGTGAGGGAGCCTGGAAATAAAAGACTAGGAGGAGTGAGAAACTGGACAATCAACTCGGATAAAACGAAATCAGCACACAGAGGGCCTCGAAGGCTTCCTGCCCGCGGCGTCTGACGTCCGTTCGTCTCCGAGGCTCAAGCGGACGTCCGGCCTCTCTCTCGGGTTGGCTGCTCGTGCCAACCACGCTCCCTTTTGGTGAAGCCAGTTTGAGCCTAAGCAATTCACGTTGCCACGAAAGCCACGGAGAACTGCGAAGGTGACACCCCGCAGCGCGGTGACAGTCGCGCTGAGCTCAGATTGGGGCTGACGAGGCCGCCCCCACACCACGTCTGAGCGGAGGGCCGGAGGAAGATGTTCGACGGAGGAGCTCCTGTGGCATCTGCCCCTGCCCCTTCCTCGGTGTCCACTCAGCCATGAGGGGTTGGTCCTTTCCCTGGGTTCTTAAATCAGAGATCTGTCCTCCTCGAATCGAAAACAAATCTATTTTTAGTTGGAGGCAGCTCCTAGTTTCTAGGTCTGTCTACCTTGGATGGCTTTGGAGGTGCCCCTTTCCTTCTCTGTGCTTCTGTCAAATATGGGGGTGAAGACAGTGATGTCTGGGGACCCACAGCAGAGGATCCTGCACGGCCTCTGCTCAGGGCTGGACAAAGTCAAGGTGCCAGGCTGACCGCCCCCTGCCGGCTGGGCAGCTCTTCAGGCCAGGGGGCGGCTTCTCTCCAACAGGCAGGAGACCTGAGCTCCTCGGGGGGCGCCCCTCAGCCTCCCCCGAGCCTGCGCCTCCCCCGAGCCTGTTGCTGTTCTGTCTCCTGCAGAGGAGGCCCATGTCTCCTTCTGAGTTCTCAACCCCCACGGCCCCTGCTCGCACCCCTTACAGGATTCGCCCCTCCGGAGTGGCCCGCTCACAGCGTCAGGCCTCCGGCACAGGATGGAAGTGGGTTTTCCTTCCGCAAAGTCGAGGCCCAGGCCGGGGTCTAACTAACAAAGTTCTTCCAGAGTCAGGCAGCGAAAGGCCAGGCTCGAACCCAAACCCAGGGGCTCACAGGTCAAGGAGGGTCTTCTGTGGACCCTCCTATCTCAGATTGAACTCTCGCATCTAAAAACAAGAGAGGCTGAGGTTCAGGCCAGTGGAGTAGCTACACCCTGTGGGGGGTGTATGTGTGTGTGTGTGTGTATGTGTGTTTTCAGACAGAGTTGGAGGGAGAGATAAAGAGAGAGAGAGAGACACATCGATGTGAGAGAGACACATTGATTGGCTGCCTCCCACACGACCCCCTCCAGGGCCGGGGACCAAACCACAATTGAGGTGCGTGTCCTTGGCCACAATTGAACCCACAACTCTTTGGTCTGCGGGCTGACACTCTAACCACTGAGCTAAACCAGCCAGGGTGTGTGTGTGTGTGTATTTCTTTTAAATGACTTCGTCCCAAAGGAAACACTTGCTTGTGTGGGTGGACACGCTTAGAGCCACGAATCAGCTTCTGTCTGCCCGGACGGACGCCCGGTCTGAGACTTCGGAGACACCGCTGTCACTGGGGAGAGTTGGGGTGTCAGAGCTGCTCTCGGGGTGTGTCGGACCAAAACGTGCATCATCGCAGAGTGCACGGGGCAAGAGAAAGATGAGGGAAAGTGGGGGACCACCCTTGTTCCGTACGCAGAGTTCCCCCAGTAGCGTCTTCACGGCTTACCGAGCCGAGACGGGTTGATTTTCGAAGCCAGGATTTACTGCACAAGCAGGCGGCGTCAGTTCTGCTGCGCCTTCCTGGAAGGACCAGTTCTGTGCCCCCCTGGGACGCTACCCCAGAAAGCGAGGCTGAGCACCAGCTGCCTAGGCAGAGGCTGTGCCCGGGAGCCCCGGACAAGACAGGGGTGGAGGAGCGGCAGGTGAGCAAAGGAAGGAGGGCGTGACGCAGGCGAGGACGCGGGTCTGCAGCAGAAGGGAGCAGAGGTAGTGGGGCGAGGCCAGGTGGCACCGGAGCCAGCATCTGGGTCGTGAGGAAAGATCAAGAATCCTTCCCCTGAGATCAGAGAGCTCCCTCCCCCGGGCCCTGCTCCCCCAGGCCTCCCCCGATTGCCATCTCCCCACGACCCCCAGCACTACAACCCCTTTCCAGACACAGCCAAGGAGACACGGCTCCTTCACCACCAAGCGCCTCGTTGGATTATTTGTTTGTCCGGAGCAAACCCTTGTGTAAAACTCAGCCCCTCTGAACCTCCAGCCGCGGGTGACCAGGGAGCGGTGCCCCAGCTGGCTAGAGATCAGAGCAAGCCGCGGCGCACCAGCAGGACGCCGTCTTTGGGGCTGACCCAGGGTGACTTTCCCTGCAGCAGAAGGCAGAGGAAGAAGGAGAAGAGCGGACCACGTCCCCCCGAGGCCTCGGGAACTGCGGGCTCCAGGTGCTGGGATCGGCCGTTTGGACAAATAAGTGAAGTCGTTCTGAGCCGGCCCTGGTTGGACTCTGCTGTGTTCGCACAGACATGTCCAGATCGGTTAGGAAGCGGTCCAAACGGCGGCGGCGGAGGAAGACGCCGCAGTCACCTCCTCCCACGAGCAGAATCAAAATCACATACACGGGTGGCCAAGGGACGCCCGAGTGCTGAATGACCAGCTTCTAACGACAAACAGGAGGGAGAGACTGAAGAGAGAAGCCTAGAAGCCGTGGCAGACATCGGGGAGCAGCGGGGCATCTCCAGCCCCCGGGGCTGGTGGCACCATGGTTGGCACGCCCCTCACCTTCACAGGGCGAGCTCGGGGGCTCTGCCAGGGATGCTGGCCCAGCTGCAGGGCCACCACAGCCTGTTTGCAGCTCCACCACCTGGGGTCTCTGGCCTGGGAGCAAAGGCACAGCCGCGCTCACGAGGGCCCCCGAGAGCAGCAGGGGGCCCCAGGCTAGGGCCCCGGCCTCAGGTGAGGGCTGCGCCTGCTGGCAGGGCGGGGCTGGGCAAAGGATGTGCCTATCCAGCTCTCGTGGCATCCCGGCTACCCGCACATAGAGCCGCACAGAGGTCGGCTCCACCCGGGACCACTGTCCTAACAAGAAGCCAGAGACCATGTAGAGAAGGCCGGCGCGCGTGGGGACTCTCCGGGTCACAGGGCCGTGAGCACCACAGCGGTCCCCTCCCCCTCCACAGGGCGGCTCTGCCCGGGGCTCTGCCTGCCCGCAAGGTCACAGCAGTGTGATCCCCACACTCACCTGAGCTCGTTTCAGCCCCAACAAGGGAGCAAACAGCATCAACAGGACCTGAGCACACACACCTGCCCCCACCCACAGCCGCTCCGGCTGGGAGGCCAGTGCCCGACGCCCGAGGACGCCCGAGGCCCCCACGGTCCTGCCAAGCCACGGGCACGCGGTCCACGCAGAGCCTGCTTCTACACAAGGCCGCTCTTCCAAGACGGGAAGAGGCAGCTATTTAGTCTAAGTCATATAAACAAATACAGAAATCCAAACAAAATGAAAAGAAGAAGAATATCTCTCGAATGAAGAAACAAGAAAAATCCCCAGGAAAACCCTAAGGAAACAGAAATAAGTAAGTTGCCTGATGAACAATTCGAAGAACCGGTCGTCAGGATGCTCAGCAACTCGAGAGTGAAACAGAGGAACCTGGGAGAACTGCGACCAGGAGAAAGTAAAGAAAGAACACGCGGCCCTGCAGAGCACAGCCCGTGAAATGACAACCCAGCAGAAGGAACCAGCCGCAGATGCGCTGACACAGAAACACGGGCCAGGGACCTGGAAGACAGACAAGGGAAATCGACCAATCAGCACAGCAGGAAGGAAGAAGAAACAAACAGAGGGTGGTGTAAGCGACCTCTGGGATACCGGCAAGGGCTCAGATGGTTGCATTACAGCGATTCCAAACCGAGAAGGAAGAAACAGAAACTTTCTTTAAATAAATAGCAGCGGAAAACCTCCCTAACCTGGAAAAGCAAAGAGACACACAGCAAACACGGAGCTCCAAACCAGATGAACCCAAAGAGACCCACACCGGGACATAGCACAGTAGAACAGAGCCGTCCCACACCCATGCAAAGGGACCAAACAAGCCGAAAACACTTTCCATCCCTCCGAAAAGCGAGTCGACAGGAGTCCCGAGCACACTCTCTGGGGAAAAAGTCATCCATCTTTTCACTTCCACTCAGACAGAGCTCGAGGAGGACTCTGAGATAACAGGATAATTAATCTCCTCTCGATAACTGACAGGAGTCTGTGGGAGCAGCCCTGGTCACAGAACGTGAGACATCGCGCCCGACACCAAGCCCCGCTCCATGCTGGTTATCTGGTTCGGGGTAAGTCCTCGCCTCTCTGGGCTTTCTCTCTCCGTCCTCAGGTCAAGCCTGGGACCTGGCTGGCCACCTGTGTCGAGCAGAACCACGTGTCTGTGCTTTGCTGAGCTTCTGCCTAGGCTTTTCATTAAAAGGTTCCATTGCTTAAACTATTGTAGAAAATACAATGAAACTGAAAACCACTGAACTTGGTGGCTTCCAGAGTAAATTATCTGAAAAAAATAAAAATTACCATTGGAAAGGGGCGAATAATGGTTCTTAGATTCGTGTTCAGACGCCACACACAGAAGGATGCACATCAGCGCAGAATTGTAGACTCAGGCACTGGATCACTCGACCAAGACAGACCTCCACCCAGCACCATATCAGGGAGGGGTCATGGATATCCTATCTCGTTAATCCTCACCCCAAAATATTTTGTATATGTGTAGTTGCTTTAAAATATCAACCCTCTGTCCTGGCTGGTGTGGTTCAGTTGGCCAGGCATTGTCCCATGTACCGGGAGGTTGCTGGTTCAATTCCCAGTCAGGGCACATGCCTGGACTGCAGGCTCAGTCCTCTGTTGGGGTCATGCAGGAAGCAGCCAATCGATGTTCCAATCTCACATGGATGTTCTCTCTCCCTTTCCCTCTGTCCCTAAAAGGTCAATAAAAATATTTAAAAAAATATCAACCCTATAATGAACAAAACTGTAATTTGGTTTAATATTCATTAATCAATATTTTGTATAAGAAAAAGAGTCTTTTAGAATCAGGAGGGGGGGAGGACTTGGAGCCTGCTATCTCAGAAGCCTCTCGGCTATAGATTGCTCTCTAAGAAACACCACCTGTATCGGGTTGGGGTCCCCGACAGAGACCCTGGCATGGGGTCTGTGTATAAGTGATTGATTAGAGAATTGCTCCCAGTAGAAACTGTCAAGAAAGCAGGGGCCAGGACAGGAAGGGAAGAACATCACGAGCGTATGACTTCAGGTGAAGTCCAGGGTCAGTCTGACTCTGCAGAGAGGTGCCTGAGAGTGTGTTCCTACAGGAATTAAGGGATCTGGGTTTCCACACACTTGCCCCAGTGGGTCATCGGCTAAGGGCTGACCCACAGTGGGAGCAAATACCCAGGTACCACTAGCTCTGTGCCTTTTGGGGTGAAACAGCTCTGCAGCCTGAGAATGGTTGTCACAAGAGAGAATCTAGGGGGAGGAGAGCAGGTGAGATACACCACGAATTGCAGCGTAACAGGTGGGTCAGGCTTAGGAGGCCAAGTTTGATGACACATTCAAAGATGCTCCACTGCTAAAAACCAGTGCAACAAACATGAAGCAGACAGGAAGGTTCAGGGAGCTTTAGGACGAGCCCGGGTGAATGAGTAAGGAACACCCGAGATGACAGTGCTCTGTGCTCACGCTTCGGTGATTTCACAGGAAGTCGAAGGGCCATCACCTAGGACCCTGTGATTCCAAAGGAATAGTTTCTATCTCACTGGCATTAGATTTCCTTCCGACACCCTTGGAGGGCAGCTCTATGGAATCACTGGTCACGGCCACGCCCACTTGGAGCCCACAGCTATGACCGAGCCCACTCTCTCCATCGCAACCCCCCCTTCAAGGCACTTCCCGATTTCTACGTTTCTGATGATTACACTACCCTTCTCGTCTCTGGTACAGGCTGTGAGTGCCTGGAGGGCGAAGACCGTGTCTGAATCCCAATACACTCCAGCCCGCTGTTAGGATCAGCTCAGACTCTGAGCAGGTTTTGCAGGTTTGCGGGCTGGCTCACCTGTCCACCATCCATAGCTTGACTATGAAAGTTTCATGGAAGTAAACTTCTCCCAGCCTTCCATCCTATTGGATTCCTTAGGTTAATCAACCGAGAAATCCCTTAGGTAATTGATCCTAAGTCCTCAGGTAATTAATCAACCACGTATGTATTGAGCATCTAGTGTGTACCCATCTTGACATTGGGAAGGTTACCAAGTGGTAGAAAACACAGTTCAAGCACCCTGTTTGGGAGAAACAATGTTTATGCACATGAATCAAGAGAAAGGATAACATAACAATGTAATTGAGTGTTACATTATCAAAGCTACTATCATTCCAACGATAGAGGAAGTATCCAACGTTCATGGTGAAGTGCAGACCGCAAAAGGAAAAGGAGTTAAGGTAGGCTTCATGTCTTATGAGCTCTGATCAGTTGGTAGTAGATACCTAGAGAATCATCTCAAAAAAGTCTTAGCCCAGTTCAGTGCCAAGCCAGTGTCCAAATTGATAAGCAACCTCTTTCCGGGCGAGAAATGACGAGAGGTCCAGGAGAGAAGCAAATGTTCCACCCCTGCCAACGACGTTCACGTTTTGGTCAAGAATAACGGAGTAGAGGAGAGCGTTCCGACCCAGTTACCAGAGGGAAACTCAACGCCAGGTTTTAAAAGTTACATTTCCAAGGAACGAGCTGGCTCTTCCCAGAATGCAACAGGCACGTCAGTCACCCAGTTCGCGGCTCCTTACCCTTTCCAAACAAACTTGCTGAGTCAGAAGTCCTTCTGGCAGGCATAGGCGCCTAAATTTACCCTGCGAACTTGCAGAAAAATAGGAGAGGAGAAGGGAAGCCAGTCTGAGCTCAAGGTCAGTGGGAATTTCAGGCAGCCCAGTCCCGTCATTCACCAGCAAGACCGAAATGCTGTTTGCACAGGACTTGGTGAAGGGTGCTTCAGGAAATTAATCATGTCATCCTCAGGCTTGACTGTCTCCGTGCTGGGCGGGCCCTTGGCAGGGAAGGGAAGAATAGTACAGTGTAGAAAAAAAACACTGAATTTGCCAACTCAGAAGAGTTGAGTTGTGGTACCAGCTCCAGCACTTTCCTGGGTGGAATCTTGAGCATCACCTAAGCCTCAGCCTCCTCACCTGAAAAGCAGGACAATTTACTGTGTGGGGCTAACATCCTGTCCCCCTCTCTCTTGGTGAGAATGCCCTGTATATATTTAGGGTCACCACCCTCCCTCAATTTTAGGCATATAATGTGAGGGAAATTGACCATTCCCACTTCCAGCACCTAGGAAAGGCCTGTGAATGGGATAAACCCACTATTTTGGTGACTGGTTTGAAAGCTGGGTACAAACAGAGGTGTGTTAGTAAATGTTTAACAACTGACTCTATGAATAAGAAAGTGTCGATTTGTAGCAACTGACAATTTCTGTGGTGTAAATACTCCCATCGTGGCTGATTTTGAGCTATCAACATGATGTCCCTGAACTTGAGCTGGAAGAGATTCACACCAGTGAGCTGGCCCCCACCCCACTCCCTCACACACACACCACTGCCACACTCCAGTAAAAGGAAAAGTCCAGCTGGTAAGCAAGGGTGTGAAGACTTCTCCCCTCGGCTTCATTTCATGAGGCTGGAAAGCTTGGGACCAGTAGAACTATTTGCTACAAAGAGCTTCTCTGGACCTGGAGCTCTGGGTCATGCCACCTGAGTCTTGGATCCTTTCATGTCTAAAGCCATTTCTACCTACAAATTCACATTTTTTGCCTGAGCCATTCTGAGGCAAGTTTTAAGTCACTTACAAACAAATGAATGCCAAACATACACTCCATATGTCCTGTGGGTGACATTTTAGCAGCCTCCTCCCGACACCTTGAGGAGTTCATGCCTACGCACATGTGTATGTACATTCACATACCACTAGTGCAAAACCACGTTGAACTCCCTATCAGTTGAAGTTGGTGTCTCTTGTGACAACAGGATCTTCAGCAACCCATGAGGGCTTATTCACAGGGATTCTCGAGTGCTGTTTGTCACACCCAAAGGGATTACCTGTCAGTTCGGGGATTATATCCATTATCTACCGCCACAATAATGCTATGCGGTTAAAAGCCACAACACCTCTGTGCCTTATGACAACAAACTAACGAGTCCGCAGGATTGACTTGATCTGGACTGGGCTCGGCTGATCTTGGGTGGGTTCACTCACTCATCCGGCAGTGACTGGCTGTTGACTCACCTAAGAAAGGGCTCTGTTGAGATGAGTGGAGTGAACCCAGTCTGTTTCCTGTGTCTCTCATCGTCCGTCATAAACACATATGTTCATCATGTGGCTACAGGAGAAGGTAAGAGCTAACAAGTTCCATTGCACAGGTGGCATTCAAGCGTGTGTGTGCATCCTCGTTGCTAACATCCCATTGGCCAAAGCAAGTCAGATAGCAGATTTCACAATCAGAGTGAGAGAGAATGACAAAGGTACAAGGCCCCTCCTGTAATCTGTCTACCACACGGGTTACAAAAACCCGTAACTAAAAAGGCAGGGGGAGGACCAGTAGATGCAGTCATGAGATCCTCTCGACACCCTTCTGAAGCTCTCTTCCAGTCTTGAACAGATAGGAGGAGGGTCATACTGTTCTTGTAAGTGAGCAGCCAGAATTTTCCCAAGGCTGCCCTGCTCTATTCAGAATAAAGACCCGGGCAATAGGCCATGCTTGGGTGCTTCAAACCATCTGCCAACAAAAACAGAAAAAAAGAAAATTAATTATGAATGGTGTCTTCCCATGCTAATCATTTATTGCGAAGGATTTCTCCAGCTTGTTTATAATAGCTGTTGCCTAAGGGTGCATGCTGTATAAATTGTCTGATTACAGGGTACAGAGCACTTCTTAATAGGCCTCAGCTGATTAGGAGAAGGGAAAGAAATTAAAGAGGCCATTTCCCTCTAGGTATGCAAATACCTCCCAGAACAAAAGACAAAGATATGATAGACCATGATGAAACACACCCTCTCTTCTTTTTACCTTAAATTATGTGCCAGGCAAGGAGCAAGCTTCATTGCGCGTGTCAGCTGAGATGTGAATGGCCTGGTAATTGAAACAATCCCCAGACCGCCTGCTAGATGCCCGCAGCCCACGGTAAGTGCTGGTGTGCTGCTCCGATCTTTGGGGAAGGGGTCACTGCTGACTTTGGGGTAATTTGACTCTGCCTCGTTGAGCTAAATTTGTTTGTATCACATTGGTTTTCTCATTCCTGAAGCCAGAATTTACATGTCAACATCTGGCAGGGAGGGCAGTCGGAAAAGCAGACCAAATGGGTTTGAAAAACAGTAAAAATGAAGGACACAGACTCGTTTCTTCTTGGGCACACGCACACCTCATGGACATGGACACGCACATGTATGCAGAACCTTCTGCTCCTATATTTCTCCTCTTCGAATGTTCCTTAGTGCTTTAAAGGGATGTCTTCAACATGCTCTTTCATTGTGATTTCACTTTCGGGGGGAGCAGGGATCTCACGGGTCTCTCTTTGCAACCAGCCTGTAGTAACTAAAAATGTTCGGGAGACTATTAGAGAGTCCACTGGGTACAATTTGATCACAGAATCACTCTGGGATCCCAATACCTCAGTTCTAGTTTTGACTTGACCACTGCATCTCAAGAGAATTTTTTAGGTCACTTCTGAATCTTAAAGGAAATTCTTTTGAATGCAACCTGCTAGAATTCCTGCTACATTCCAGTAGCCCACGGAGTCCACAGCACAGGATATTTGCCACTGGGGTTACTCAGAAGCTGAAGACAGATAATCACCATGTCTGAACGGCAGTGTCCCAGCGCTAAATTCAAAATGCAATCCCTCAGTCAATGCATACGGATCGATGGATGGATATGCAATAAAGCAAGTCCTGTAAAATGTTAACGACAGAATCTAGCTGGTGGGTATGCGGTGCTTATTACAAAATTCTTTCAACTTTGTTACGTACTTGGAAATATTCACAATAAAACATTGGGAAAAAAATTAAATCTCAACGTTAGCAGTTTAAGGGCTCAAATCCTTGCTAAACACAATTAGGTGTCCGGGGCTGTGGTGGTCCTCTTGCTCAGATGTCATCCCACTTGCTAGATTGTTTCTTTGAAGGGTGACACCCAGAGAACAATTTTCAGAGGCTATCTGGAAATTCCCACGGTTGACAAGTGGGTGAGAGAGATTCTAGAAGCATTTCAAAGTGTAAAGAGCAAAGGAAATCTCAGTGTCTGCATACTTACCCATTGGTGACCTCATTTGATCCCATGAGAGGCAGAGTAGGCAGAAATGTGACCATCCTAGAGGCGAGAAGAGGAAAGGCCCAGGAAAGGAAGCGACCCCCCCCCCCCCAAAGTCAAACGATTACATAAAGAGTCAGGATTTGAACTTGGGTCATTGGGCTCAAACTCCTCCATTTTTAGTCTAATAATAACAGCTAACACTTTATTGAGTTTTAACATGTGCCGAGCTCTGTCGTAAATGTATTTCATGTACTAACTCATATTCCTCCTCCTAACAACTCCATGATGTAGGAACTACTTTTATCATCATCATTCTATGGGACAAAACAGAGGCTCAGAGAGGTTAATTAACCTGCCCAAGGCCACATAGCTGGAAAGGTAAAACTAGGAGGTCAAAACCTCATCATGGTCCTAAGGCATCTCAGCACTAAGGTACACATGCGTACACGCGCTATCAGTTCTGTTTCTCCGGAGCACCCTGACCAATACACATTCCGACTTTTATACAGGAATCTCATAGGATAAACTCTTAAATTACTTGCACTTGAATCCTCGTCTCAGGGTCTACCTCTGGGGTACCCTAAGTGACACAGATCCTGAGTGTCTCACTGAGAGATGTAGACTCTAGGTGGGAGGGGCCTTATGCACAAAACGGAAAAGATAATAACTGAGCACTTACTACGCACACATCAATCAATCCTCACTACAACTCGGTGCACGTGGGGGGGCACAACTGCCACCCCCATTTACAGGTGAGAAGCGTGACCCAAAGAGGCTAATGGGGGATGAAACTGAGGAGCGGCAGGCCGCAGGCTCCTGATCGCTCTTCCCCGGGGCCGACTCATCTTCTGTGAAGGGAAGAGGAACTGGCTGCGTCTCTCCTGGGCCGAGCGCCCTGCGGAACTCACCCCCAGGACTGCCGGCTGGAACCGCGTCTGCGTCAGCTCTTCCCACCGCCAGAGACTTACCTGCTGCCGGCGGAGAGTCCTGTTTCTAAGAAAAGCGAGCCTTTGAAGAAGGAAGAGTGGAAGGCAGAGGGGTGGCAGTTGGGCCGAAGGTAACAAAAAAGGACGTCGGGAGTCCTCTTGGAAAGCAAACAGCTTTTGCAAAGCAACATTTTGATGAGTTGAGTGCAAACGAATCGGGAATAATGAGAAACACATGGGCTAAATTTTCCTGAAAATATACGAGTTTAAAAATTAAGAGGAAAAAGTGCTTGGAGAAAATGTGTTTTAAGTTTCAGACAAACTAAAAACATTCACGAAATGGATCAAGATATTTGTTGAGCCCACAAAATGACTAGCTTGGTCCATCCAGGCAGATAGAGTGATAAAGAAACAGATAAACAGTGGAGGGGACACATCGGACCAGCCCAGGACGGATCTTTATGACAGAGCTGGTCTAGGCTCCCAGAAAGCTATAAATTGGAGATTTAGAGCATATTGCTTTCCTTTCATTTATTTTTCCAAGTAACACGAGGCACTGCACTCTGAATGTAATACTAATGAATAAATAACACAATCATTTGAAAGCTGTTTGTCGAGAACACAAAATATATCTGGTGTTGTTTGAAAATCCTTCAAAATCTGAATGAGCAACAGCATCAAGAAACAAGGAAGATGTACCAGAATTCTGGAAGCTGGCGGAACACATGGGCCCAAGGTGCTCAAGCTGGTGCCAGCTTCTGGGTGGCAAAAATGATATGTGTCAACAAAGAAGGGCCGCCGAGGCCAAACCCCGGTCCCCAGCAGGACGAGCTGGCCTGGGGCTCGGAGCAGGACTCCTGGAGAGAACGCCCACCCAGGCTCTGATTCTCATAAGGTCTGGGTGCAGAGCACCTCCCCCTCCATGTCAGTGGGAGCGGGGACACCTGCTACCAGTTTCCCTTCGCCCTCTCAGGAACAATGACCGGAGTTCCATTTGTGATCTGAGCTGGTATAATTTTTAGGGAAGAGGAAAAAGATGTGGTTTTGGGAAATTTTTACTTATTTTTAAAGAAGCAACCCCGTTGTCCAGTGCTACCTTCCAAAGAGCTTTTCAAGGGCAGGAACTGTCAGCTACGACACCGGATCTGGGGGAGCAAGTAGAACAGACACGACAGCCCAGAAAGAGCAGTAACACTTAACCTTGAAATTGGCTTTGTTCTTCCTGAGAATGAACCTCAGATACCCACTACTCTTTGCAAAAAAAAAAAACCCAAAAGTTTCTTCAACGACTACCTGGAGCCTCATCTCAACCCTCCTCTGCTCTTCCTAAGGGCAGCCTGCAGGTAGACCAGATGCCTCCATGGCCAATGCTGATGCTACTTTCTCTCTACAAAGGACCAAGTGGAATCAAACACCTGACCCAGGAACAGGCATTACTTTGGAGGAACAGACAGGCATTGGGATCTCCAGTTGTGAAGATGGGCTGGCCCTGGGTTCAGAGAACAAAAGGGGAGCACATTCCTAAGAAGAGGCCCATGTCCCATCCTGAGCAGCATGGAGACAAATTTCTGACTTGCTGGCTGCTGTCCTTGACCAAGACTAAGACAGTTACTGTTGTGGATGAGGAGCCTTATGGAGCTTAAGGAATACGGTCTTCCGGCTTTCGGGACCCCATTTTCTCAGCCCTCTTTAATATCTAGAACTCCTTTAGGAAGTGAAACATGACTGTAACAGAAACAAAAACCCAGACGAGGGGAAAATGGCCGTGTCCTCACGTTCTCTCTCTTTAAGACATTCAAAGAAAACCAATATAAACTAAGGATTTGGGGGAGAAAATGGGAAGGAAACTCTCCTGTGGGAAGGGAAAAAATAAATGGACTTTATGAGGCTCCTTTGAAAGAAAAGAACTTCATTTCGAGGCAACCAGCTCATTCTATTGCTTACAACACGAGCAAGCTGATTCACTCTTCTGAGCCTCCGTTTTCTCTCCAATAAAATGTGGGCTGGTTTGCAGGGCGTTGTACAGACTAGAAGTGACACCGGTGATGGGTCTGGTCCATAGGAGACAATAGGACTTGCAAGCGCTTTGCAGCATCCTTGTTACTTACTAGAACTAGACAGAGAACATGAAGTGACAGCTACATAGACGCAAGGTGTTTCTGTTCCCACCTGTCCGCTGATGAGAACAGGTGGAGGGAACCTCCGAACATTCACCGAGTCTCAGCGGAGCAGTGTGAGCCTCCTGCACAGTGACAATTCTGTGGAGGTGGACTGACATTTCTGAGCTGCCTTGATCGGCACCTTCATCCATAGAAATAAAATAGAATAACCTCTGCCTCCTTAGGAAATACCTGAGCCCTGCTCTAGATCACCCACTTAAAACACAAAGGGGCTGGACTTCATAGGGAATGGAAATAATTCCCAAGGTGCATTTGGGGAGTCACTCAAGAGAGCACCCTGGTCCTTCCTTGCAGGAGTGGAGCTGCCACAGCTGACCGGGGCCCGAGGCAGGTGGTGTTTCCCCCAGCAAAGCAATGTGGAAAGTCAAGGCCACTCGGGTCTGGAAATTCTACCAGCAATCAAGGACGGACTATTTCAGGGGGGTCACTCCGTGGATCTCCTGCAGCTGCATCTCTTAAAATGCGGTCCATAGATCTTCAGAGATGTTAACATTTAGTTACTAAGGAGTAGTTCTGTGGTCAAGTTCATCTGAGAAACAGGCTGTTGAATATTGCAAAATGTGTTCCTTTTGTACACATCATCCTAGTTCATGTTACAAACGCTTTTAAGAACCTGGGGGTCTTGCAGAGGGGATGCCGCTTGGAGCTCTTTCCTTATTTCCTTGAGTGCAGATCCCTTCTGTGGGGGAGCATGTCGCGGGCCTCAAGATGCTCAAACACTAGCCCATCAGCCCATTGTTTCTTCTCCTTGGTTCTTGTGAGGAAACTTTTTATTTCATTATCTTCTGTGGTGGCTTTTAGTGTTTACACCTCTGGTTCCCAGACTGGCCACGCGTCTGCGTCATCGAGGCATTACTGAAAACACAGCAACGGCAGCAATGTAAATTCTGGGGCCCCTTCCCCGCTCGCCAGGGACAGCTGCCTGTGAGTCTGTGCTTCCCAAACCCCCCTCTGGGGAGTGTGGGGGGCCAACCTGGCTCAGCTAACCAGGCTGACACTGGGGGGGGGGTCACTCCTCTACCCTGAATCTTTGAGACCCACTTCCATCTTTTTGTCATCGAAGACCTGACAGCCCTTGACATGCGACTTATCTTGAAGTGAAGCCGGCCGGGGGCGGTGCCAGCCCAAAGGGAATTTTGAAACCTGCAGAGAAAGACATATTTTCTTTCCACTCTCCAGACTCAAGTAAGGGCAATCATTGACTTTCCCTAAGACCCATTAATTCTATATTTAGGAAACTAAAAGGAAAGGGAAAAAAAAAAAAAACTCAACCACAACCTCACACAGGACGGAAAAGATCGTCGATTCCCAGTGGCTATGTTGGCACAGGCAGAAGGAGCAGCCTTCCGCGGGTGGTACCGTTCTCCTGGTGGACCTTCTTTCCCAAAGTCGGCGAGTTGATTTACCTTGGACCCACGCTCGGGCAGACGGAGCGGAGACCTGGTATCTCCATCACACCAGCGTCTGTGCAGTCTGGACAGGCCAAGTCTCACGGACGCCTGCGAGCGCTTTTAAAAGGGTTTGGTTAGCTCCGATTTTATTAGAATGAACGCTTTTCACAAGTAAGAGGTTTTATGGGAGTTATTTTTAAAGTAATGTGTTTTTATTGGTTTCTGGTAAGATCAGTGAAATCACATGGCATTTTTTAAAAGAATTTTAAACCAAAAAAAGATGTTCAAACAACTTGCCTGAAACACAAAAGCCAGGAAAGTCAGAACGAGATGTTTGAACACAGGGGGTTAATGTCAAGATAGCAAGGGTCCTGACGAAACAGAAGAAAGCGAGGAGGAGGACTTCAAGCCGGGACACAGAGGAGCTCAGCTCCGCAGCCCCTGCCACTCAGCACTCAGGGTCCCTGCTTGGCCCTGACGCCCTGTCCCCCACAGATACGAGATGGCCATTTGTTGTGCATGAAAATCTAGTATAGAGAACATAGTCTCATTCACCTAGACCTCAGGGAAATAAAGCGAGTGACATGCCAAAACTCCACCGGAGTGGTGGGACTTACAGACACACCGCAGAAGGTCCAAGCAAAGAGTCTACCTTCTCCTGCTCCTCCTCCTCCTCCTTTGCCTTTGTCTCCTTCATCTTTATTGTCTTTTTTTTGTTTTCGAATTTTAAAGTAAAACATGCTCAGTGCAAATGATTTAGACATGTCTAATGCAACCTGTAACAGATAACCTCTTCCTTCAGGTGAGAAAACTGGGGAGAGAGGGAGAGAGAGAGGCTCATCCATGGTTCACAGCAAGTCAGTTTGTCATCTGGGACCAGAAACCATATATTTCAACAGCCCTTCACCACAGGATAACCCTAACACGCACTTACTACATACACATATGCACGTGTTTGCTATTCATTTGTTTCCCATCTCCCTAACATGCACACACATGCGCACATGTTTTCCCTCCCCAACAGACGACAGACCTTCATGAAGGCACGGCAAGACCCATGACTCTCTAAGAAGGCACTGGAGCCCAGCCGGCGTGGCTCAGTGGATTGACCATCATCCCTGCACCAAGAGGTTCTATTCCCAGTCAGGACACGTGCCTGGGTTGTGGACTTGATCCCCAGTAGGGAATGTGCAGGAGGCAGCCAATTGATGTTTCTCTCTCCTCCATGTTCTATCTCTGTCCCCCTCCTATCCTCTCGCCAAAAAAAAAAAAAAAAAAAAATCAATAAAAAACGTTTCTAAGACAGTGCTGGAGACCAGTGTCTAGCACTTACCTCCAGGAGGGGGATCACTTTCTACCTTGAAATATCAACTGATGCACCCAGACTCTTTATGGATGAGACACGGCATTACTCAGGACCAGAAGGTCCCCGCACCTTGGACAGAAAAAGGAAGAGAAAAGTGGGGCCCCTGGAAGCCATTGCCTGGGGATCCGTAAATGGATAAAAGCCTAAGTTGTGTTCCATGTGCTGACCGCCCACTGCTGAAAGTACCGCCTCTCTTCTTCCGGTTCCTCCGGCAATGGGACGGCCAGCATCTCCCTTCCTATTGGTGGACGCAGCGGTCATTAACGGTGCTCACCCAATGGGCTGGCTCTCCGGCTCCTGTGCACGTTGCAGGGCCCACGTCCTAGGGCTGGGTGAAGCCCGCGACACCAGTGAGCTGTGAGAAGTAAGGGATGTGTTTCCCATCCAGGAAATCGCATCGCTCATCAGAGTGTCTTCAGACCTGGGGTTCCCTGCCGTGGCACCCAGCAACGCCTGAGGCACCAGCCTGCACCCCGAGTGCGGAGCAAGGGAGCAACGCCCTCTGGCCCAAGCTTCGGAGTCCGCACCTCCGGCTCGCCCGGGGCCTGGCCCTGCAGCGCCCCGCCTTCTGCATTTGTTCGGGGAAGGGCTGGATGCGCCGGTGGCAGGGCCCGCGGGCCTGGCGCCCGGCCGCCTCTGCCCCTGCCCCTGCCCCTGCCCCTGCCCCTGCCCCTGCCCCTACCCTGCCCCTGCCCCTGCCCCTGCCCCTGCCCCCGCCCCAGCCCCATCTATGGGCAGAGACACATGGACAGAAACGTCCCCACCTCACCCTGAAGCCTGCAGGGGGCTGGAAGCTGTGCCGTCGGGTGGAATGCGAGTGGATTTCCCCCGGGCCATTGGACGGACCCAGCGCCAAAGTTTCCAGCCCTGGCAAGGGCAGGGTGTCTGGGCTGGTCGCGCAGGTTGTCGGAAACTTGCGGTGGGTGCGGGCCCGCGGAGGGGCCCCCGCGGGTCTGCTCCCTGCTGCCTGCCGGTTCTCTTTGCCCTGTTTTCCGGGGGCCATGAGAGGACTCCAGCGGGAAGGAAGTGAGTCCTCCTCTGCAGGAAGCCCCCCCAAGCTGGCCAAAGGGGGTGCCGGGGTGCAGAGCTGCGACCGCCCCTAATTTGCTTGCTGCACTGTTGGCCCACACGAATTTTTTAACCATCCCATTATCTTTTGTATAAAATTGTAACAGGGTGTTGAGCAGAGACTGGATTTCTGAACTCTCACTAGCAAGGAACGGAGCATATGATGCCCTGTTAAATCTGCCAACAGATTTCTACTTCGAAATGGTAGAGGGAACACCGTTTATCTTTTTTTCTTCCTAATTACTGATAAAATAGCACTAATCAATTCAAAAAGTGCTGCGAATAGGAGAGGACCCTTCAGCAGGACAGAACATCTGACTAGTTCCTGGACTGTGGAGAGTGGATGGGGGCCCACTGGGCTTACATCGCAGAAGTGGAGGCGGAGCCCCAGTACCCGGAAGGCACCCGCAGCGGTGTATGCAGGGGGTCAGCTCAGCTGAGCGGGAGGGGCTGGAGTCAGGGTGATGACCGAAGTCCCGAGACCCTCCCCGTGCCCTGTGCTTATCACGTGGAGGAAAGGACAGTTTCCACCCAGGTCTGGACTCGGGCTCCCAAGACAGTTGTCGGGGACACTTCCAACATGCAGATACTGGGCTCAGGACTTTACACTAATAAACGAGTGCAATTATTTACCATGTCTAACGTCCCTGACTAGAATGTAGGTTTCATGGGACCATGAGTTACAACTGAATGCAGTAAACATAGTTGAATAAGTGAATGAATGAACGCACGAATGCATGGATGCCTCGTCCATACCGGCCACAATTCTAGGCACTGGTGATCCAGAGGAGAACAAGACAAAAAGGCCCCTGCTCTCTTAAGGTAGACACACAGTGAATAAAAAAATTTAAAAACCAGAAACAAGTAGCTAAATATACGATTTCATTTCAGATTGTGATGTGTTCTAAGGAAACACCAGTAAACCGGCTCACGACCTGTGACTCGCGGCGGGACGCTGTTCCGTGGGCTAGCAGTCAGGGGAGCCCTCCTGGAGGCGGCGGCATCGAAGCAGAGACCGCTGGGGAGAAGGCGGGCGCAGTAGTGAGATTGGGGGGGGGGTTCCAAGTGGAAGGATTCCAGGCGGAAGGAACAGCGGTGTGAAGGCCCTCAGTTGGGAGTTCGGCACAGTCATGGAGAAGGAAGAAGCCACCGTGTCCAGAGCTCCTGGGAGCCACGAGAGATCAGATGAGAAGTTTGGGGACGCCCGCGGGGACCAGATCACGTGGCTAAGTAAGAACTCTGGGTGTTATTCCAGTTTGTATCGGAAACCCCAGAATGGCTCCAACTAGGGCACTGGCCTCATGTCTTTTGAAGATCACTCTGGTTCTGTTTGGAGCGTGCATGGCGGGAGCAGAAGCACCAGGGTCCGGACAGATGGACGGACGAAGGACTGGAGCAAGGTTGGGACACCGAAGGTCCAGCCCCACGCTGACCACCTGGAAGCCCCAGCCCCCCTTTCCCACCCCTAATTGAGAGACTCCCAGAGCCATCCTCAGGGTGCCTCAGCCTTGACCTTCTGTAAACTCCTGCATCTTAGTCTGTCGTTTGGGTTTAGAGACCAATCTAAAGACAGATGAGTCCCCTGCCCACCTGAGCAGCCATGAAACAGCCTCCCAACAGGCAGGAGACAGAGCTCAGGCGGCCGCATGATGCCGTGTGTCTGGGGTGGGCTGAAAGGACCCAGCCAGGCCCTTCCCACGAGCTCTCCTTGTCCTCTGTGAGAGCAGACGACACCCGCTGGATTCTGCTGTAGTCGAGACAGATGGCACCCAGCTTTCAAAGCAGCAACTCCCCAGGGAGCCTTGGATTGGGTTCTAGTTCTTGTTTTGCTCTCTGCTCCCCCAAAAGAACATGGGGGCAGTCCTCGGGGCTCAGCTGGGGACAGGGATGTGCTCCTTCCAAATGCTCTGACTTATCTTGACCAGAGAGAAGGGCGTTTGACCTGCTTGCAGGCTGCCTCCGTCCCCTCCCTCTCCTCTCCTTTCATCTCTCAAAGCGGACCTCTCCCGCTTTATGGGAGAGGCTGGGCTGGGGGTCACACGCCTCCCCCCGACTTCCTCACTCCCGCCTGCTTTTGCAGCTGCTCGGTGTAAATTCCTCACATACATCTCCGGCCAGCCGTTTATTTTTATAAACAAGAAATAGGACGACATTCCTACGGCGTCGCCCTCGGGCCGGCCCAGTTTACAGAGCAGGGGACAGTGATGGAAGGACCGGTGGGTTTGTACAGATGGTGGCCCTCTGTCGTAAATCTCAGACACAGCGAGGGAGGTTTTTGTTTGGTTTTGCTTTAAGAAACACAAACAACAACAGCTCCCTCCCCCGCCCCGATTCTTTCTTCCTGGGGATCACAAGGCATTACCGAGGCCTACAAATCACCACCAGATGATATTAAGTTGCTTCGATACCACGCGGGATCCCTTCCGGTGTGCGATTTTTCTTCATTAGAAACGATGGCCCAACTGCACCCAATCCTCTCTCCCTCTCCTCAAAATTTATAGATCACGGGCTCTAAACTAATTGTTAGTTGCACACTAGGCCTCAAGCTGTTTGTCCACAGAGCAATTACCTCCGAGGCCTTGATTAAAGGCGCAGGGGAGCCATAGCGTGAGGGAGATGAGAAACGGCGGCGTGTGGGCAGGGCGTCTGCGGATCAAAGTGAGTGAGGGGCTCCCGCATCCACCGCAGAGCCCTGTCCACACCCTGAGACCAGGCGGGCAATGGAGGGCAGGCCGCCGGCTACTTTTATGACATGATAGACCAACACAGGCAGGCCCCCAGCCGCCAGGAACACCTTCCCGAGCAGGACCGGTTCCTGGGATCCGCTCTCGCCATCCGGGTGGGGCACTTCCCACCTCGCAGAAGTCCGCCTCCTTCCCTGTGCACAAGCCAGTAAGAGGTGCCTGCTCCGGAACGGCCTGGATTCCACCTGGATTCCACGTGCCCACCTCCTTCAGGAGGGTCTCAGGATCTGGGCGGGGAGGCTGGCGTGCTCCCAGGAGATGATCTCTGGGTGCTGTCCTTGGAATGGTACCATCCCCCCTCATCTCCTCTCCCCCAGGGCGGAGCAGAATCTGAAGCCCTGGAGCCCGAATTGGAGATGCTGACTCACTGCTGCTCGTTATAATAAACTGAGGCTCAGAGACAGATAGGGACTTGCCCAGCATTGCACAGCAAGTTGGTGCCAAAGAAAGTCTCTGCCTCCCTACTTAGATCCACTGCTCTCTAGACACATTGATGCCCTGTAAAATATTGCCATTTATTTGGAGGCGGAATTTCAACTCAAAATATCACAGGAGGAACGTCTGCCACCACCACGCCCAACACAACCGCAGCCCATCTGCAGCTATAAACACCATGGAGAGGAGGTGCCTCCGGAAGGGGCTCTCAAGGTCTTTCTTCGGGCGGCTCGGGAGAAACCCTGTTTAAGCTGACGGTCGGCCTTGGCCAGTCCAGCGTCTGCTCTCCTCCAGGGTTAATGCTCTGCCCATCGCCACGCAGCACCCGCTGTTCCTGTTTACCCAAATAGTGGCCCGCTGCCTGCACCTGGGCCAGTGCCCAAGGGCATTTTCAGACAGGAGGAGGATTCACAGAAGTGCCAGCGAGGGAGCAATCTGGGAACAGCTCTCTGCCGTGGAAGGACGGGAGCCGTGGACAAATGTCCCACCTCCCTTGCCTCTGAAATGGAAGGTCTCCAAGACATGCCTGTGGGTCTCCCGGGGGTCCCCAGGCTGGAGGTCCCCATCCGGGAGGTCCCCAGTGGGATGGAGGAGCCCTGATGTGCGTGGGCAGATCCTGCTTCTGACCACATACCTTAGTGCCTGCCTTCTCTGCCCCGTGTTTCTCTCCTCGGCCCACCGTAATTCCTGAGGTCACTGTGCAAACAAATTCCCAAGCCTCCACTTCTGTCTCGGGGTCTGCTCACAGGGAAAACCAAACCTGATGCTTCACAACCGTCTTCTTCCTTATAAACGCATCGATGACAGCTTCGGGGTCCGGTGCCTTTGCAGAGTCCCTGGTTTGGTGCTCTGAGTACTCTGAATGTTCGTCTCTGATGCACATGTGTGCTCATTTCTACCCGGTGTTGACCCAAGAGTGGACTTGTCTGGCCGTAGAACATGTGTATGTTCAGCGTTAGAAAATATTAGCCAGGTGCTTTACAGGCTAATTCTGAAAAAAATAAAAACAAGTCCAGGTCCCACTCTTTCATACCCAATGTGAAAACAGTTTGTAGAGCTCCCATGGGGGGTTAAAAATAAATATTCTTATGGCTGCAATTACTCCGTGGAGAAGGAGCACGTCCAAGAGAGCCGGGCCTCCTGTCAGCCAGTACCAAGCGTGTGGCGAAGCCCCAGGAAGCGACTTCCCCGCTTGTCACTTTAAAATGAAAACATGCCACGTGGGTGCACCTGGAGGACCGCAAGTGTCTCAAATGCCATCTCTGCCCCCCCCCCAGGTGTCTCCCAGCTCAGGTTTCCAGAAATCCCCACTTCATCCCCACCGTTTTCAGGGGATGATGCTGGCGACACCTTAGATTATGTTGGCCAAGATCTGGGGAGGCCACCGGGGCAGTTGCTAAGGACAGCCGGTCTCGAGTCAGACACAGGTGTTGCAGCTTGAGTCCTAATGGGAGACCTTGGGCACATTGTTTCACCTCTTGGTTTCTCCATCTGCAAAATGGGCATAATGATGGTATTTCCCAGGGTTCAGGGACAATGAAGAGGAGAGTGTGAAATGCATGAATAGGAGTTAACAGTGCTGGGGGCTTAATTCTCCGTAGTGATTGTTCTGGCGTGCCTGTCTCAGCCCGGCGCACTGAAGCCTACACCGAAGGCGCGGTCCCCACGCCGCCGCCCTGTCCCCGCCAGCAGAGCCCCCCCTCCCCTCCCCCCCGCTCCCAGCAGTAGCAGGAGCGTCCAGGCGACCAGCCCCGGAATCCCATCACACTGAGCCTGCTAATCCTCCCTGCTCTCAGATGTGGTTAGCTGCGGATGGGGACGGGGAGGGGAGGGGTGCCTAAGTTGCAAACACAGGGCAGCAAAGCCGAGCTGCCTGAAGTTTGCAGCCAGGAGCAAAGGGGAAACAAATTAGTTCAATCCCAGAATGTAAACCGGCGTTGACAGAGATGCATGAAAGGGCCGTGCAAAGAAAACGTGCTGTAATTTCTCATCCAGTTAGCGGAGGAATCGATGCCACGGGCGCAGGCCACGCAGAAGACACTGCGTGCAGCGGCGTGTGCAGGCCCGGCCTGGGACCCCCATGGGACTCCCAGTGCACCAGGTGCCACAGGCCGCCTGGGGGGAGGGGGACGCGCCCTCAGATGGATCAGGTCCACGTGTTTCCGTGCCTGAGAGTCCTGCTTACAGCTCAGTGCAGGGCTTAGAATCTCAGGACTGGGGATCATTTAGTTTAGAGAGATTTTCACACCAGGAGCCTGTGAGGGTGCCTTGGGCAGGCCGAGGCGGGTGCTGGAGGGCTGGGGAAACACTGAGGAGGCGGGGTCCCAGCTTCAAACCAGGCTTCATCTCTCCCATAGTGGGACAAACCATATGACCTGGTCTTTTTGTTGCCCAGAAGCAGTTCATTGACAATTTCGTGTGGTTCGACATATTACATTGGCGTTTCGTGTAAGTTCTTATTTGAACCAAACATGTAGTCCAACCTCCAGACCTTAAGATGGGGGGTGGGCTGGACAAGATCCTGCTCCAGCCACTAGGTCCAGGAGGAGGGCAGGGCAGTGGGGGCCCAGCCCAGGGCCTGCACTGGTGGAGAGCCGGACTAGCCCACCAGGAGCAGGTGTGAAGTCCGCCGCGGACTCGCTCCTCATCCTCCATTGATTCACGCACGGACTTCATTGCACCTCGTGTGTGTCAGGTGCTTGACTGAGTGCTGGGCCGCAGCAGTTCAGCGGACGCAGACCCTCCCCGAGGCTCTTACAGTCCAGTTGGTGAAACAGGCATTGAATGCTACTCAGACAACGCCAGAGTGTTTATTACCACTGTGATCAGTGGCGGAAGGAGCGTGTGCAGGTGAGCCTGGGCTCTTACCAGGTGCCAAGCTCCAGGCTGGCGGTGTGGCGGATGGTGGCAAGGGCAGTGCACACAAGGAGTGTGTCCCTGCTTTGGAAGGGTTGTCCCTGTCTCTCCCACAAGCGCAGGCATGGCCTATGGCTTGCTTTAGCCAGTGCAGGGTACCCTTGCACTCTGGTCACTTCCAAGTAGGGGACTCAAGAGTCAGTGTGTATTTTATTTTCTGCTGCCACAACAATTGGTCCTTCATTAGCCAGAGTCCCAGAATAGAGATCATGGGGATCAGAGTTCTGGGCCCCTCACCAGGGATGCAAAAGATGAGGAAGAAATAAGCATGTATGCTTATAAACCCTGACAGGTTTCAGGTTGTTTCCACGTAAGTTTCTACATGCACGCTCGAATCTCCTGCTAAACCAGGTCACGGTTCCTACGTCCCTCCCCAGAGCCAAGCACAGGATCATCCATCCCAGCAAGTACTCAGCAAATGATCTCATGCCAGTGACTCAACACGGGGTGCGATCGCCATCAGGAAGGCAACATGGCCCCCGGGAGGTCAGTGAAGGGACAGCCCACGTGCAAGTCGAGAATGGAGGTATCTTGAGCACAGGCTGATCCTCCCTAAATGCTCAATAAATGGTAACCACTGTTTCCCGGCTGGTGTGGTTCAGTGGCCTGAGCATCAACCCATGGCATGGACTGAGAGGTCCTGGTTCGATTTGTGGTCAGGGCACAGGCCCGGATTTCAGGCTTGATCCCCAGTGTGGGGCATACAGGAATCAGCCAGTCGATGTTCTCTCTCATCAATGTTTCTATCTCTCTCTCCCTCTCACTTCCCCTCTCTCTAAAATCAATTAAAAAAATTTTTTTTTTTTAAGTTAAAAAATCAATGGAAAAAAAAGAAGGTGCCCAAATGGTAACTCCTGTTATAATCATGTTGTAATCCTACTCCGACTCATGTTTGGAGAATGGCTCACGGGCAAGTTGGACTTTCTTCCGACTCCATGCAGCATGGACTTCAGAAACCAGAGCCTCCCGTTCTTAGAGCCACATGACCACAGAAAGAATACTTCCTTCCCTGCTCTAACTTTTAAAATCCCAGAGAAGATTTCTATTGGCCAGTTGGAGTCACACATCTACCTTTGAACCAATCACTGTGGTCTCTGGGTAAGATCCAGTTGCATGGACCAGCCTTTTCTTTTGCCCAAATCTAGTATAGGAAGAACAGAGACCAGAGTGATTGTGACAGGTGGCCTTCCTATTTTTATATTTTTATACAACCGTGTACTGAGCACTTAATGGTAAAGGCGACTTTGTACTTGGCACCAAGGAGGGATGTAGGGAAACATACGCAGAGAGGCTCTAGGGTTTGAGAATGCAGAAGCAAGAACAGGTAGATCTCGTCGAGCCCACTACATGACACGCCCCTGTGACACCCTGCCCTGGAAGCTCCGGTCCCTGCCCAGCTGCTGGCTGTCTGCTCCTCCCACCCCCAGGGGCTGGATGGCAGTACAGCTCCGTCCTGGCCTGGGCACCGCGCTGGATGAGAATGAATGGGGCTCTGTGAGGCATCTGGGAGGTCTCGGGACGCTGCGCCGTGCCCTGGCACCGTGCGCTTGCAGTTGCTGGCTCCTCTTCTGTTAGTAGTCCTGGGCAGCTGCTGTGTCCCTGCCTCTTCCCTGGTGCCCTCGGGGGGACAGAGATGAAGCCGCTCAGCTCTGGGATGTGCGGCTGGACCCTGCCCGCTGTCCACGGCTTCACACCATGGGCACCAGTCAGAGTGAACTGGGCCTCCGCGGCGCGCTGAAACACCAGCAGGACACCTGGGACACGGGAGCCGCCGGCCATGCGCTGGGCAGGAAGCAGCACAAAATACACCCGCAGGGACTTCGAGAAATGGGGGTTCGCTTTTCCTGTATAACAAGAAGTCCGGCGCTACTGGCTCAACCACAGAAGGCCCGGGAACTCTGGGCGCTGCGGGCCTCTCCCCCAGTGTGCGAGCGGCCACCGCTCTGCCGGGAGGCACGCACTCAGCAGGTGAAGTGTGCGAGGCTGGGGTGAGCCTGGTCTGCCTCCTACCTCGGGAGCGCCCTGTCCCAGAGAGGCCCAGCAGACTTCGGTCTCATGGGCCAGGTCCAAGTCAGCGGCCACTCCTAAGTCAAGAGAGGCTGCCAACCAGGTGTTTGGCTTCTCCCCCTCACCGTGGAAAGCAGCAGGTGAGAAAGTGTTGAGAACACCTGTAGGTAGGACGACCGGGCACGTCTGCCCCAGAAAGTCACCTCCCTAAGCGCCAGGGGCCAGTCCACTCGGGCTGGCGTGGGGAGCGGCTGGGCCAGGCCCGCCCTGCTGCACCTGCGACGCCAGAGTCAGAGCGAGGTGCCGGCTGGGCTGGCCCCTCCGACGGCCGAGGGAGAATCTGCCCCACGCTTCTCCTCTAGCCCCTTGGGTCTCCTTGACTCGTGGAAGCATCACCCTTGAACTTCACATGAACTTCTCCTTGGGGGCATATCAATCTTAAATTTTCCCTTTTTATAAGAACACCAATCATAGTGAGTTGGGGCCCATCCTAATGGCTTTGTGTTAACCTAATTATGTCTATAAATACTCTGTCACATTCTGGGTCACATTCTAAGGTCCTGGGGTTAGGACTTTAATATATGGGTTTGAGGGGGATGCAAGTCAACCCCACAACACACATGTCCTCACCTGTAAAAGGAGCATGACGAGAGTTCCTACTTGGGTGTGAGCCCTAAGTGGGGCGACCCACAGAAAGGCTTCAGAGGGGCCATGACTCATCACACAGCTGATGCGGACGGCTGCCCGAGCTCCACACCCCAACCTCGGAGACTAAGACCAGGACCTGTAGAAGGAGGAGGGACCAAGAAGGAGGCGTCCAATGATACCCACCCCGCGAGTTTTCCAGCATCTCCAAGATGATAGCCAAGATTTCGATTTCTAGCCAAGAGCCCTCAGGACAAGCAGGACTCAGGAAGTCGCTAGTGGGCACCCACGTTCCGGTACCGCCCTCTGGCCCTGCTGGCTCAGGGCTGCTGCCCACCTGAGTCAATTGGACTTTGGGCTACAGCTCAGAGCAGCCCCCACATCTTTAACAGCCCCACTGGGCACACATTTTGACCTTCAGCAGTTCCCAGGGGAAGGTGGAGGAGGGAGCGTCCCCTGCCCTGCCTGGCAGTCCCTTCTCTTCTGGGCAGTAACGGAGCTGCCCTCCTGTGCTGGGGTCACCTCCTACCCCACGAGGGCAGGGCACGCTCCCTCACTCAGGTTCCGCGGGCCGGTCTCTCTGCGCGTGCGCTTTGAGTCAATTACAAGGCTCTTTTCCGTGCTGGGGGCTTCATTGTTCTGCCAGGACATCTCTCTTTGTCAAAAAAACAATAACTTGTTGTAAGTAGTACTTTTTTAGGTTTACCATGCAGACAGACTAATTGTACCTTTTAATCTGGGTCACACTGCTCTTGCTTATTACAAATTGGCTCTGAATCCTAAAAAAAAGAGGTGGGGGGGATGTGAGGAACATTTGCAAATAATTTGGAGGCAGAATTACCTTCAGACAAACATTGTGTCAGGTTGAGTTTAAACACCTACCTGGTCCCCAGCCCAGTGATGCTCTGGTTGACCCAGAGGGAGGCTGGGGGACAGACAGGGCTCCCCATAATAGATGCTGGCTGCTCACATGGATGGTGAACCAAGCCCCCTCCCCATGCCGCAGGGCACAGAACCAGGTGCGGCGGGCTGGCTAATAGCCCCCAAAGGCACCAGGTCCTAATTCTTAGAAACTGCAAGTGTTATGTTATCTGGAAAAAGGGTCTTTGTGGATACAACTGAGGTAACGATGTTACCCTCGGTTACTCAGTGAGCCCTGACAGAAATTGCAAGTATCCTTACAAGAGAGAGGCTGAGGGAGATGTGACTCAGGCAAAGGAGGAGGCAGAGACCGGGGCGAAGAGGCCACAAGCCAAGGAATGCTGGTCCCACCAGAAGCCACAGGAGGCCAGGGACAGATCCTCCCAGAGCCCCTGGGAGAACCATGCCCTGCTGACACCTTGATTTTGGTCCTGTAAACTGATTTGGGGCTCTGACCCCCGGAACTGTGAGAGAAGACATTTCTGTTGTTTGAAGTCACCCCATTTGTTCCAGCAGCCGCAGGAAAGCAACCCAACTCAGCCAGGTCCAGGGGTCCTGTGGACCGAATTGATGACGTTTTGAGGAAGCAGGCCAGTTATCTAGGAAACAGAGGTGCCCTGTGCAACACCAACAATACATGCATTGCAAAGCATTCCGCACTGTTTACTGCAGAAGGGACTCTGCAGGACGTCCACGCCAGGCGCCGCTGGGGGCCTCGCTGGAGTCTCAGCTGTGTTTAAAGGGAGCGCACCTGCCTTTCTGTTGGGTCAGTGAAAGGCAAGGAGGGAGGAAGGGAAGGAGGGTGGGGGAGGGACTGGTAGCCACCCGTGCCCAGGGATCACTCTGCCAGTCGCCGTGCTAAATGCCACTCTCCACACCGCTCTTTGTTCTGCAGCTCTCTGAGGTGGTGTTATTTTCCATTTTACAGATGAGCAGATGAGGTGGGGGAAGTAGAGCCACCTCCCCAAAGTGGCGAGACCACATCACACGGGCAGGGACTCAAATCCAGTTCATGTCCAATTGGACGGCACAGCCTCCCACCATCAGAGTCAGACCACAGCAACCCCAAGTCCTCTGTCTCGGGGCTCTGAGCCTCATTCACGCACAGGGCCTTCCACTCGCTAGTGCAAGCACAAAAGGCTCCAGTGCTCACGTGTGTGCGTGCATGCGTGTGCGTGCATGCGTGTGTGTGCATGTGTGTGTGCGTGCATGTGTGTGTGCGTGTGTGTGTGTGTGTGTGTGTGTGAGAGAGATGCCACGTAAACCGCAGTGAGCGGCCTTATTTCCAGTGAGATCAGTCGGGAAACATCGCACATCTGACAGACCAGTGACGGGCAGTGGGAACCCTCTCCCTCCCTGCTGCAAGGAGAAGCTGGTCAAAGGGGTGCAACGTGCTGACACCTTGGAAAGCGAGATGCCTGTACCCTGGACCCAGCATTGCCTCTGCCCCTGCAGATGCTACGGAAATGTCTGCACATTTGCTAAGGAAACATGTATGAGAATATTTATTGCTATAATGCTTAAAATGCAAAAAAAAAAAAAAAAAAAAAGGGAGCAAGCAAACTCTCCATTAACAAGACAATGGATAAATAATGTGTGGTCACCATTCTATGGGAAGTTGGGTGACCATTCAACGGAACCCCAGCACTCTGGGCCACAGCACAGAGAACGAGCAAAATCCTGTTGGCGGAGAAGCAGCTGCCGACTGAGTGGGGGTGTTTATTTCTTCTAAGCTGAAAAGCCCAGGGACACGGACGGATGCAGTGCCACCAGAGAAACATGTGTGCGGGAATTCAGAACAGGAGTTACGGCGAGGAAAGGAGAGAAATGGTGTAGAGAAGAGGCTTCGCCTGCATTTGCAATATTTTCACTCTTAAGCTGAGCGTTGGGTGTCCCGATGTTTATGGAAATGTCTCTGTGGCTCTTCTCGCATGCCTGAAATAGTTCGGCGTGACACCGTTTAAAAAGAGGAGGGAGCGCATTTTGCTTTCTGTAAGAAATGCCGCTGGGATACAGCAGGTGAGAGGTGGCCGAGCTGGACCTGAACCTGGGAGCAGCGTCTAGCGGGGGCCCTCCACGCGGCGGCACACGGCAGCGCTGGCCCCGGCGGCGAGGCCACCACCCAGGATGCCGCCCGCGGGCTGTAGCGACACGGCACGCATTCTCTGGGCGCCGTCTCCTCCGGGTGAAGGATGGAGTCGCTCCATCTCTGTCACCTGCACGGAGAAGGAAGTGCTGTAGAGAGACAGATTAGATCATCTATTATCAAGTAGGAAAAGAGGGACCGAGGGCACCTGCCGCTCGCCAGATGTGCTATCCATCATCTGAGCGGTGGGGAGGGCGGGCTCCCTCTTCCTCCTGTCCCCCCAGGCCTGCCTCTCCAGGGAAGAACCAGACAAGGGTCTGGATCACGAGCCAGGTGCCTGCAAACGGGCTTGCGGGCGGGGTGGGTGGGACGCCACAGGCAGCCGTGGGGGCCTCGCTCCTGGGCTGAGCAAATATCCGAGGACAGAGGGTGATCTAGAAGGCTGGGCGCTCGGGCCAGTGACGCGGCGGGTGGCTTCTCCCCCGGAATTCTTAGAAGTTCAGCCAGTACTATAGTCCTTGTCCTGGTCATCGTCGTCATGGTCATCGTCATGGTCATCGTCATCAAGTGCTGCTCTCAGCCAGGAACTCTAAGAGTGTCACCCACATGTTGTCATGTGTCCCTGACAACAGCTTTACAAGAAAAGTACTATTGAGGCCCCCACGTTACATCCGGGGAGACCGAGGCAGGGAGAGATCAGGGAACCACCCGAGGTCCTCCTTTCACTGTAACACCCTGGGCAGGGCGGCCCACCGGGCCCACCCTAGACCTTCAGAGCCTGACAGCTGACACGGAAACCCAGGGGTCACAGGCCTTTCCCCAGAAGGTCCTGAGGGATGAGGGAGGGCGTGGCTGTGAGGAGGGGCCAGACTGAGCAGACCTAACGTGTCCCGCAGACAGAACCCGCCCTGTGGTCTCTGGGACCCTCCAGGCCCAGCCACCCCTGCGCGTGGCCCGTGGCTGTGAGCAACGGTGACGAGCCCACCGCCACACACACGGGAAGCCTGGCACCCCCACATCCAGGACGCCTCACCACCTCGTCGGAAAGCCTCCTTCTTCCCCTCCGACGTGGTTTCGGTGACGTTGAGGGGACACCCAGAGATGGACATTGGCGAGCACACCCCGAGATGCACTTACAGACTTGACACACGTGGCCTCGGGCTCCGGAGGCTCCAGATGCGGAATTGGGGGCATCTGACCGGAGAAGAGAGCAGATGGGGAGAGGGTGGCGGCTTCCCTGGCTGGGGACACGGCTGCCCTCGGACACTGGAGAGTTAGGTCACAGGGAGGAATCGCACCTCAGGATCTCACAAGCGGAGCATCTGCCTCAGGTCCACCCACGCTGGCCCGGACTCCTCCCTCCCTTTCCCAAACCACCCCATCAAATGCCAGGCTCCCTGTCAAAGCGGCGTCCGACTGTCCCAGTCGGGTGTGCGGGCGAGAGGCACATTCCCAGGCCCAGGGAGACGCTGGTCTGCTCCGGTGGCACCGCAGGTTCCCGTGGCCGGGGGCTCACACGGTTCATTCCTCACAAGGTCCAGGGTCCAGCGGTCGGCAGGTTTGGTTTCTTCTGAGGCCTGTCCCCGCCGCCTGGAGATGGCGTCTCCTCGCTGCGTCCCACCTGGCTTTCCCTCCCCCATCTGTGTCCTCACCTCCTCCTCTAATGGAGACACCAGTCAGACTGCATTAGAACCCACACTAATAAACTCGTTGTCATGTCATTAGCATTTTAAAGGCCTTGTCTCCGCATGCAGTCACTCTCTGGGGTGCTGAGGGTTAGGGCTCCAACGCGTGAACTTCGAGGAGACACAATTCCCCCAGCACGGGAATTGCGCGGCGTGTAAAAAGGCCACATGAGAAATGATTCCATTTCCACCGTGTTCTTGAAATGACAACGTCACCCAGACCCAGGAAATGGCCCCTGAGTCCCTCCCCCACCCAGGCTGCTGGAGGCAGTGCCCGGGTCGCCCTGTCCAGGCCGCGGCCTGCTCCAGAGGAGGTGCCGAGTGTCAGCTTGCTGCATGAAGATGAGAGCGAGCACAGCAGACCCCAGCAAGAAAAGCAGGTGGACACCCGGAACTGTAGGAACCTATACGAGGTTCAGAGAGAAGCCCCACAACCCACCAGGTGCACCCAAAATAGAGGCCGGCCGATATCCCCACCTGGACTTCTGGCCAGGTGTTTCAGAGGGCCAGGTAGCTCTGGGCACCGTGCAAAACAGGTGCGTGGTGCACCTGGCCAGAGGGCAGATAACGGCTACAGGTAGACCTTGACGTGGGATCCAGAAATGAGCATGTTTGCCCAACAGAGTCAGTTCTTGGGAAAACGGCCACTCCGGGTGGGGGAGTCGGGGTGCCTGGGCTCCCTCCAGGGGCCAACCTGGAGCCAGCTCTGTCCCCAGACCTCTTCCATTCTCCTTATGTCCACTCAGCTCCTCCAGGACCTCCAACGTGCTGGGCCCGATGTGTCCCCTTCTCCCCTCAGCGTGCCTCCTGCCTCGGGGCGTGTCTCAAATGTTAAGACTGTGCATCGCATCGCGCTGTAGCTCCTGGGAGCTGGGATGTGCTGTCTTCGGAAGCAATTTGGAAATTGCTGAGCTGAGACCCACCTGCCCAGCCCGCACAGGACTGACCCAATGGGAGGTCTCACCAGGCTGACTGGCCCCACCCCTCCCTTCCACAGCCTGCTGTTTGGAGGCCAGAGTCCTTGCCTTGAGGGAGAGGGGGATAAAAATCTACGTTTTTAAGAAAATAGAACTGAAAGCATTTAACCTCAAATCATAAACAGAAGCAATAAACTAGAGAGAGGCCGAGGGACAGGAAATCCTAAGGGAGAGGCCCATTCCTGGGCAAAAGGAGGGTTTTCCGGGTGACGACACCCAGCAGCCCCCGCGGAGGTGCTGGGGCCGGGCTGGGCTGCCTGCTGCTGGGAGCACCGTGGGAGGAGCCGAGTCCGGCCCGGAGGGCAGGTCTGCAGGCTCTTCGCTGAGCTCTCTCTCCAGCTGTCCCCAGAAGCTCAATTCCAGGCGTGGCTGTTTTCAGTCACAGGGAGGGACAAAGATCTCAGTGGGAAGTGGACGGCCCTTTGCAACCTGACAAGGAGTGCATAATGTAGGCTCTTGGGAGGGTTTTCAGAAAGGGCATATTTCTAGCTCTTCTCCATCTGCTAACTTGATTTGCACAGTAAGCAGTTTGCGTGAACTCCCCGGCCATGCGATGCTTCAGCTGTTCTGGGGCCGGAATTAACTAGGGGTCTAGATGCCCAGAGCTGCCCAGTGCAAACGGAGAGAAGGAATCGGGGGTCACTTCGCATAACATCAAGCAAGGCAGTTGGCGATGAGGTGGCCCACGTGAATAGGACGTAAAAATAAGTCAAACTCGGGGTGCAAATCCAGCTTGACCACATCCGACTTGGTGGGCCTGGGGCACGTGCTGTCTCCTCCTGGAGCCCCCGTTTCCATCTGAGAAGCAGGGATCTCAGCTCTGAGAAGCCCTGGGAGGCAGGGGAAGTGAGCGTGTGAATCACCAAGTCATCGGAGATGAAAACTATCCCTGACCTTGGCCCAAGGTCAGCGCTGAACAGCCGCTCGCTCAACAGATGGGAGAGATTGGATGGAGTAAATAGGAGAATTCCTTCAGGAGGCAGGCCTCACCTCTGAGCACGCCCCTCAGCTGGACCTCTGAAAATAAAGGAGATTTTATCTGTCAGTCAAACCAACACGCGCGGCTCCCTAAACGAAGCATTTAATGTTCACCACAACGGAGGGAGGTGGGGCTCTCATCCTCCCCAGCTCACAGGTGGGGGGACCTAAGCGCAGAGCAGTGAAGGGCATCGCCCCCGGCCACGTGGGTAAAGAAGGAGCAAAGCCAGGCTTCGACCCCAGGCCTGTAGACTCTGGAAGCCACGCTGCCCCTCCAGCAGGGAGGTCGTGAGAGGGTGTGGTTACTGGTCACATGCATCTACAACAGTCGGCTCAGGTGGGCAGCCCCTGAGACTGTGTCCTTGGCCTTTGTTCCGAGCCAGGGAGTCCACAGTAGGGGCCTCACCAACAAGCCCCTCCGTACGGTCAACCTTCTTCCTCGGTGAGGTGTCCTTGAGCTCACGGCAGCTTCCACTCCCGGTCCTCCCAGGACAAGCCCTACCCGGCCCACCGGTGGGGTACCTACCACACTGGGTGGAAAGGACTGGGGGTCACATCTGGACTCGCCAGGAAAGACAGCCTGGTCCGTCACTGATATTCCCATGAGCATAGCACCCGGCTTTCTGCCGCTGGCCAGCACCCCCTCCCCCACGGCTAAGCCCACAGGCCTCTGCCCTCTGGCTGGCTGGGCGGGACACCACCTTCCTCTGCTCCCCTCCAGAAAGCCTCCCATCCTGCTGACCGGGACCCTTCGGGACCCAGCTCTTGGGACAAGTGAGGACACGCGGGCTCACGTACTGCACGATTCAGCCCCTTCCACCTCTCCACCTCCCGGTTTCCTTCTGCAGCAACTCATCCTCCGTAGGGTCTGCCCTCAGGGGGGAAATGGCTGCAGTAGTGAATATTAAACATGTTCTTCATCAGTATTTCTGCAAAAGTCTCCCAATTGAGCCGGTCACGTGACCACCCCTAAACCAATCCTTCTGGCCAGGGGACGTTCCAGTAGGCCACACTGGGTCACATGATTGCCCCTGAAATGGGACAGGGAGTTGGAGGTAGAGGTCAATTCCATTAATATTCTAGAACCTAGAGTGGAAGTAAGTTGGTCCTCCAAAAGAAACTTGGGGTGCTTTTCCCAGAAGAAGCCGGGTGGATTCTGGGCTAGCAAAGCCACCCGAGGTCCATCACGACTCTCAAGACTCACTCAGCGGGTGCACTGGGTTCTTTGATCTCCCTTGCGTGCTGGCCTGTCCCCTGCTGCGGCCTGTTTCTGGCAGAACTGTTTGAAAGGTCAGCGCCATCCTTTGTGGGAGCGGACAGGTCACCTGTGCTTTTGAAGGGGCCTGGACCCTGGTCTTCTGTGTGCCCTTGATTCTTTCCTCTGTGGTGACGGAAAGTCACGATGCTAGAGCCACCTTCTCTCTGACACTGGCCAAGGGAAGAGAGGCCAGGGGTCAAGGGGCAAGGACAGCCAGGAAAGGAGAGTCCCAGAACTGCTCTTGGTGCCACCGCTCACCCCTCCTGTGTCCACCTCTCCTCCTCCACCACGGCACCTGACCGTCCTGCCAGGCTCCTGGTGGGAAGAAGGTGGGGGAGCGAGACTCCGGGCCTGAGACGGAGGGCAGGCCCTGGTACAGCAGATCTGAACACAAGAGGGATTTAGGCTGGTGCAGCTGGGCCAGGAGTCCTTGTGGACGCATGAGCAGGTGCCTGAGAAAACAGTGTCTTCGGCAGGTTTGTCCAGCAGTGTTTACGGGATGGATTAGAGCAGAGAATCCCATGAACCCTGCCAGCCTGCTCATCTTGGCGTCCGTCCTCTGGGTCTGTTCCCACAGAGCTCAGTCCTGGAGAGATGGACTGCTCGCTAGCCCTCTAGGTCACTCACATCAGAAAGGAGTTCTGCTCCTCGAGAATTTTTTTAATTATGGAAAAATTGTAGATACAATCAGAAGTGTAGAGAATCGTCTAGTAAACCCCCCTGCGCCCATTACTGGACTTCAACAATTATTATTAGCTCAGGGCTACTTCTGTTTCATCTGCAGCCTCGCCCGTACTCAATTCACCCTGGATCACTTTGAAGCGGATCCAGACATCGTATATCTTGAAGATGCTCAGATTGCAACTGCCCCAGAAGATCTGGGGATTCCATTTTCCTGGAGAAGAAAGGAACCTGGTCTGTTATTACTATGCCATTTAGAAGGAGAATGCTGCCCTTCCTCCTCCGCAAACATGGCCCGGCTCTCCTCACGGGAGACCATGCTTTGCATCTTCACGGGAGAAAAATGGCACTCTGGTTGTTCTTGTCTGGACGTGGCCAGCTGGAGCGGCTGCAGTGTCCTCTCCCTGGGCACCCTACTGCCCTCATCCTGCCGTCACCCACCCCCCACCCTGCCCACTTTCGGGGTCTTTAGCTTTGATTTCTGGCTGCTCCCCACTCCTCTCCCCTGCTTTCCAGGGTACCTCTCCCTCCTTCCCCAGGATCCCAAGACACACAGGGAACATAACAGCCGGAACACCACTGTGTCTCATTCCACCACCGCAACCCACACCCCTCTCCCTGCCACGCTCCGCACAGCCCGCGGACTCCTCTCCCTGCCACGCTCCGCACGGCCCGCGGACCCCCCTCCCGGCCACGCTCCGCACGGCCCGCGGGCCCCCCTCCCGGCCACGCTCCGCACGGCCCGCGGACCCCTCTCCCGGCCACGCTCCGCACGGCCCGCGGGCCCCTCTCCCGGCCACGCTCCGCACGGCCCGCGGGCCCCCCTCCCGGCCACGCTCCGCACGGCCCGCGGGCCCCCCTCCCGGCCACGCTCCGCACGGCCCGCGGACCCCCCTCCCGGCCACGCTCCGCACGGCCCGCGGGCCCCCCTCCCGGCCACGCTCCGCACGGCCCGCGGACCCCTCTCCCGGCCACGCTCCGCACGGCCCGCGGGCCCCCCTCCCGGCCACGCTCTGCACGGCCTGCAGGTTGGGGTGGACGCAGGCATCGAAGAGCGACCCCCCCCCCCCCGGAACACGGCGGCCTTGCTTTCGGACTGACTGCGCCTGTCTTGTGCGCCGCGCTCCTTGAACAAATAATAAATAAGAAAACAGTTCGAGAGGAAAGGGGAAAACATGGCCGAGGCGCTGACTGTGGCTTCAAGAGCCGGGAGATAGCGCGGCCTGCTCGAGTTCCCGGCGCGCAGCTGCGGGCACATGAAAGCCGGCGGGGAGATGGGGCGTATTTCAAAGCTGAAGGCTGCGGGGCCGGCGCGCGAGGGGGGCGGCGTGCGGACGCGCCAAGCGTTTGAAGTGGACAAGATTTCTAGCATGTTGCCTTGATGCCTGTACATACTTAATAACAGATGTTTGGTCTCTCTAGGCAGATAATTGTCCCGCTGTAAGGTTGACTTGACCTGCCTGCGCGGTCCGGCTCCGCGCGGGGCGGTAACAAATGACCGCGGCGTCCCTGTTTTACTGGGGGAATGCTCAGCCACGCTTCCTTTTAAGCACATAATTACTCGGAGCAACCGAAGCCCATACATCCCCCTCTCCTAATGGCCACGGAGCCATTCGGCCGTAATTTATGGGGACAGGGTTCAAAGTTTTAATAATATTTGGATAATATCATTGCCCGCACGTCGGTGGCGTCGTGATGAATAGAAGGAGAGAGGGCTCATTTCGATTCCATGCATGACAGTGCACGCGTTAACAACTGGGTGCCCGGCGTGGCCTTTATGGAGACTGCCACCAGGCCATCGGCTCATGAATTATAGATCTGGGCATGAAGGATGACAAGCAGTAGTGGGATCACACGGGGACGCTTGTTCATGAGGGACTGTCCTATTAGGGCCTCTTCCTTATGCAGATAAATGAATTGCAGGGAAGACCAAAACAGCGTAAATAAACCCTTAGCGGATAACATATTATCACATCAACATAAAACACCCGTGCCGGGGCCTGTGTGGTGATATTTATGTTCATACTCTCTGCTCAAGTGGCTTCCTGGGTTTGGGGCTTCTTCCTGCTCACCTCATAATTCCCACTCTTAACGGCACCTCCGGGCACTGTTCTTGGGCCTCTGCAGAGCCCGTTGGCACGGCACACCGGTTTGCTCAGAGAATCCCCCGTGGGCAGGTCGGTGGGCAGAGGATGCCCATCAAATTCAAGGCAGACGTAGTTAGGGTTGCCTTGGGGGAGTCTGAGGCTGCTCTCAGAACAGGGCCGCACACAGGCAAATGCTAGAATCAGAAGAAAACGGGGCAACCATGCCCCAAACTGCAGAAAGAAGGGGCACGGTCTCAGCCACGGCCAAGATCCAGTTCAACCCTCACCGCTGCTGAGGAGCAGGTGGCACAAGCCAGTCTCAGAGCGGGGCAGGGACTCCCCCACGACAACTTTGTTGTCAAGCCAAGATTCCTGAGTCCACATGCTGCCCGGCGCTGCCTTATCTGGCCCGAGCGTTCTCTCCCCCAAAGGCAAACATTCAACACCAGCCCCCGAACGATAGTGTTAAGTCTAAAACAGCGTGTGCCAACTTCCTCCTGTTAATCTAGCCTGACTCACCCTGAACTCTGACAAGACTCGCGTGCCGTGAGCAGTCGCTGGGCCTGCACACTTGATATCCATTTAATCTGAAGGATTTATTTGGAAAGAACAGCAATTACAGCTGCACCTTGGAATAACTAGGAAGCAGCGCGTTTAAATCTCTTTAAATAGCTCCCTGGCGTCCTGAGGAGCTCCCCTCGGCCCAGGTTGCGATCCTGGGCCATCGCGGGCCTGGGCCTTCTCCCCGAGACCAGGGGCGCCCCGGCAGGTCTCAGCACCCCGCCGCCTCTCCAGCGCCGCGCTGCGCACCTGCTCCCTGCTTTCCAAAGCGTCTGAAGACGTCACCTTGTGGCTGTTGCCAGGTGAAGGGAGGTAGCAGAAAGGCGACAGCACCAATTGTTTTAACAATTGTCATGCAAAAAATGAACTTCTTTTCAGTTCACCGTTTTATGGATTTTGAACACATCGTGTTGAGTCCTGCAGCCACCGTCACAAATAGAATACAGAACAGCTCCATGACCCCCCAACTCTCGCTCCTGCTGGTCTTTTACAGTCAAACCCTTGCCCAACCCCTAACCTGTAAGCCCCACTGACCGCTCTGCTCTGGGTCACTGTAGTCCTGGAGTTGGGGATGTCCTACAACCGGAATGATCGGTGTGGAATGGGCAGGGACTCGCCGCTCTCATGGCGCATAGCATCTCTGGGCGTCTCCAAGTGGTGGCCCTGTCCACAGCTCCACAGCACACTTTTTCTCGTGTGCTGAGAAGCATCTGGCTGCAGAGCGTCCGCGCAGAGTCAGGCATGCCCCAGGCACGTATTGGGATGATGCTAATAGCCAGAGCTACGAAGCGCGGACTGTCCTTCCTGAGCCCACTCACTGAGCCTCTCAACCACCCAGTGGGGCAGCTACCAGTACTGTGTCCACCTTGCAAACGAGAAAAGGAAGCAACGGAAAGGTTACATAGCTTGCCCAAGGTCACAAAGCAGGTAAACACAGGAATCACCTGTACAGTTAGCCTGGGGCCCAGCCTTGTGATCCAGAACGGGAGAGCATGACTGTTAATGTCCCTGGCAGGGAGGCGAAAATTCGAGTCCCAGGGAGGTATAAATAGCTGGCAGCATTCCCCTCCCAAAGCTGGCTATGCTGGGATTGCAGTCAACTGACATGACCAGAAGAACGAGGAGAAGGGGCCAGGGCTCCCTGAACCCACGGCACCACGGACCACCCACAGCGCTTACAGCCACCACACACGCCAGGAGACAATACGCTTCACGTGAGCAGAGGGCCTGATGACGAGGAAACATCCTGCTCTCCGCCCAGCCTGCCTAGTTTCGGGAACCGGGAAGGTGACCGGAGCGGAAGACTTGGAATTAACCATGAATCCTGGGGTTGCCGACTTCAGGCCCCCAGAAGGACAGTCGTCGACCTTTTTACCCAGCACCTGACATGCTACTGCTGCCTTTGGACCCATAACTACCTAGAAGCATGGATGTCATCTCACCCAGTTTGTACCTGTGGGGAAACTGAGACCCAGAAAGAGAACTGGCTTGCTCAAGGCATACAACCTTGGTCCAGGTCCGGGACCACCACCCAGATCCCTTCCTCCACTCATTCGCACCTTGTACCAAGCACTCTGCCAGATGCTAGAAACAAAGGATGAACAAGACACAGTACTTGCCTTCATGGGATTATAGTGTGGGCAGGAAGAAAGATATTAAACAACTGATCACAACCAAATACAAAATGCCCACTCTTCTCCAAAATGTCTCGGCACAAAGACTCTATAAGCTTAAAGGTGCCAGTGATCATCTTTGCTATCAACTTTGGAGACTGTCTGAAAATGAAGCCCACAAAGAAGAAAGCAGGGCCAACATACAGTATTCTGATAAGTTGCCTGAGCTTCTGGATTCAGCTATACCTGAAGCCTTTTGAACTCTTTAAACTATGTAGGTATAGAAGCCAATAAATTCCTTGTATGGTTAAAGCTAGTATGAGTCAGATTCTAGGCCATGAACCTAAAATCCACAGGCCTCTTCCAGTTGTTCTAAGTCTTTGGATCTTATACTTACGGCTGAAGACTGGAGATATAGCCCTGGAATTCCCCCAAACTCACACTCCATTATGACCACTCCTCGGCGGTTACACTGACTGTTCAAATGTTTGTGTTTTGTGTAAGTTGCTCATTCTGCCCTGACTGTTCTTTCCCCCAAGTCTAACTAGAAGTTTGTCTCAGACTGAAAAGTCAAATTAAGGGTCTTCTCTGTGAAGGCTACTGCCCAAACGCCACCATCAATCACTACCACCACCATTACTACCATCACCATCACCTCTACCATCACCATCACCTCTACCATCACCCTCACCTCCACCATCACCTCCACCATCACCGTCATCACCCTTACCTCTACATCTCCATCACCAGCATCACCATCACCTCCATTATCACCATCACCAACACCTCCACCATCACCTCCACCATCACCATCACCACCATCACCCTTACCTCTACCATCTCCATCACCAGCATCACCATCACCTCCATTATCACCATCACCAATATCTCCACCATCACCTGCACTATCACCATCACCTGCACCATCACCATCACCTCCACCATCACCATCACCTCCACCATCACCAGCACCTCCACCATCACCATCACCTCCACCATCACCATCACCATCACCACCATCACCCTTACCTCTACCATCTTCGTCACCAGCATCACGATCACCTCCATTATCACCATCACCGATATCTCCACCATCACCTCCACCACCACCATCACCTGCACCATCACCATCACCTCCACCATCACCATCACCTCCACCATCACCATCACCCTTACCTCTACCATCTCCGTCACCAGCATCACCATCACCTCCACTGTCACCACCACCTTTTATACTGAGCTGATTATGCTGCCTCGGTGCCACTCAAAAGGGCTAGTACAGCACTTTCCAGGGGCTTTACAAGTTGTTCACGCAAGTTACTTGTGTACTCACTAGACAGGAACTCCCTGAGGGCAGAGATCCTCTGATTTAATTCCAAGCCCCCAGCAGCTTGCACATGGCCTTGTGCAGAGCCAGAGCTCACACAGGATAGGTCCACTGAATGATGGGACAAGAGATTCTGGTGAAGCTCAGATTCCTGCACAAGAGGCCGGGGCAAGGTTCTTGGAGCACGCTTAACCACCACGATGATGATGATGATATCTACCATTTATGCCAGTCTCTGTGCCAGGTCCTGAGAAATGAAGAGAAGGTCTGTGCAACCCAGGGAGCTTCTTGGAGGCATGTACCAGCTCTGATTCACTCAATGCTCAGATCCCTGAGTCTTGCCAAACAGGAACCAGAAGTTGGCCATTATTTGTTAAATGAAATAATCTTTATTTCTATGTATTTACTTTATAACCTTAGAATTAAATCCCCTACTATAGTTCTCAACTTTCAGGGGGAGCATCAGACGTCCCCTGGAGGACTTGTTAAAACAGGTTGCTGAACCCTTGCCTGGTGTGGGTCTAATGGTTTGCATCTCCAAGTTCCCAGGAGATGCTGACCTGCTGGTCCAGGGAACCACTGCCCTAGTGGGAGGTGAGGGAGAAGGCACTGGGATGGTGGGTTGGGAAGCTCAGGAAGGATCAGGGGTTTCCATCCCATCTTCTCCATTCCTGTCCTCTACCCCAAGGCCTTCCTGGGCCATCAGGGCAAAGGTCAGAGGCCTCATCAGAGCCCAGCACAGAAGCTGAGTGGACCCTACCTGAGGAAGGGTAGATCCCCAGGGGTGAGGGCCTCCTGTTTAGCCAACAAACAGAAGGGACTAAATGCCCACCCTGACCTGCGTTTTTGAGTAAACAAGTTGCAGGGCCGCCCGTGTAGACAGCATTGTCTACAGGGGATTAAAGGAGCAGGCGCTGGGCTTTTTTTTCTTTCCTTCTTTTCTTTTTCTTTTTTTTTCTTTTAGCACTAGGAAAAGCCATTAAGGGATTAACACCCCGATTTATGAAAATGGAGGATGATAAAGGAACAATGGGTGACAGCATTGTGTAAACGGCACATTCATTTCAGGGACAGGACTGTTAACTGGGAGAAATGGAGAAATAAATGGAACAATGAGAAGATGCTTTTACCAGCTTGTCATTAATTAGCCGAGAGTACAATTGTTTTATTGTCCTTTTGAAAAATACAAAATTGGTAGGAAAATACAAGCACCGAGCAAAGCGATTATTCTGTGTCGCGGGCTGACATCTGCTTTTCCCTTGCTCCTGAAGCTCGTCCCTGGAGTTGGCGGGGAGAGGAAGCCCTCCCCTGGCAGGAGGTGACCCCCCAGTACGCCTAGAACTTCTGGGTAGTGGGGGCGGCCTCTACGTTTGGTCCTTTCTGGTTCCACCAGCAAGGGAGTGAGGGGCTGGGAGGTGGGAGGTGAGCGGGCTGCCCTGGGGGGTCTGTGGCAGCAGGTGGGAAGGGACAGGAGCTGGCGGCCCCTTACCCGGACCCCAGTTCACGAGGCTCTGCAGCTCTGACCCGGTTCTCACTCTCACCCTCGTACTTCATCTCCAGCTGGGAGCTGGAGTGTTGGGAATACGCCACATTAGGGTGCATGTAAGGAAGAGCCTTCTGCACAGCAGAAAAGTAGGCTCAGACCTTCACAGCAATGCCTTTCCCCTGAGCCAAAGACATCGCCAGCCCTGCTGTGGAGAGGGACGTATTTCTGGGTTGATGGCTCCAGGAGCATTTCTGTTAGCATGGGCTGCAGGGGATACATGGGTGGCTTAGGACCCTGGAGACTCCCAGGACAGCCCCGCTGCACGTCTACAGAGGCCTCATGGAGTAAGCTGGGCACGTGCTGTGGGATGGTCCTCACCCGCCGGCCTGGGCAGAGGTGCAGCTGGGCACAGACGAGGCTGCCTGGATCCGAACACTGGCCACCCCTCCATTTATAAGGGCTGTTTGTACATCGGAGCGCCCCATTTTAGATTCTAACGTATCAGATATAGAAAAGTTGGCCAGCGGTGGCTGTTTCTAGAAAGAGTCAATCACACAAGGGTTAACGGCACTTGTAAAGACAAGGAACCCACAGAAACAAACAGGGTGCCTGGCAAGGAAACGGTAAACAGCGTTCCCATTGTCCTTGCCTCCTGTGACTGCTGGTCATTGTTCGGCCTTCATCTGGAAACACTGTGGACACAAATACAGCCATCTTCACAGCGTTGTATCCATACAGGCAAAGACGCAACAATGCACCCTATGTCTCCAAGCTTTATGTTTATAGAAAGATGCCTTTATTCAGAAGGATTCTGTCCGCGTGTCTCACAAAGAAATGTCGAGCGCCTGCAGACTTGCATCCGTCCAGCCCACACGTCCAGTCTCCCATGTACCAGGCTCCCCGTGCTCTGGTGCGGGGCGTTCAGCAGGGAGCAAGCAAGAGGTCCCCGCCCCCTTCCCTAAAGAACGTGCACCGCCGAGCGTGAAAACAGGAAGTAAACACGTAGTCATAGAAAGGGGTCCCATCATAATGATTGCTATGGAGGAAGACGGAGAAGGTGGAGGGGCACGACGTGTCGACTAGACCAAAGAATACGTGTATGTTTAATATCCTCCACTGGAACACACATTTCGGGCACCTACAAGGGCCACGCATGTGATGAAGGGACAGACAACGGAGAATGGGGGCCAGTGTGGCGAACAGGAGCCTGCCAGCTGTCCAAAGGGCAAACACTTCTCTTGCTCCTCAACCTTGGGAGAGTGGCCATTTCTGGCCATCTTCAAGCAAGGCTGGGTTTTTAAGTCAACTCTCCTGCTTTTAAACCTTTTACAGTTAAAGCAAACTTAAGGCCAGTCTTACCACAAACCTGTGGAATCACAGGCCCCGGTGGGCTGCAGCCTGCCAGGAAGCTCAGAAGTGAGTTTAATTAAAAAAAAAATTGAATTGAATTTATCGGGGTGGCATTGGTTAATAAAATTATACAGGTTTAGTTTTAGAGCATTGTAACAATTCTGCATTAAATCTTGGCAAACGTTATCTTATCTCTTCCTCCAGTTCTCATAGTTTAATATGAATTAAAAATGTCCAGTTAAAGACTGTATGCTTGTTATTACAAGCAACTTCCAATTATGTTCAAGGCAGAATAAATTCTAGCAAAACTAGGCTGTAAGAAAATAGCTCCTGTGATCACAGCCTTTGATACCCATGTACTACAGGTGTTCAGGGAAAACACAAGCGTTGTGATAACACCCCTTTTGTGAGTAACGCAGTGTTGCCATGTCGGTCTGCTTCCCCAGGGGGGCGCTGTCACTCCCTGCACCCTCCCACTATGGCCCCCATACTGGTCCCCTTCCTGAGCACCCCTGTTCTGCCCAGTGATCCAACTTGAACTGGGCCCTGTCCCCAGCATCCACAGCCCCGCCCAGCTCAGCCTGCCCGCTGCTTTGATTCCCGGGAGAGGCACCTCTGGCTCAGGCCAGCTGGGGCCCATGCCGACCCTCAAGCTCAGGGAGGGGAATCGCTTGCCCCTCACGCACCCATTCTGGCCAGTTGGAGTGGCCGTCAGGAACAGGTGTCTAGGAGAGAAGCCAGGCCTGGGTCAGCCAGGACACGCGGGCTGCTCAGTTAGGGGGTCTGCCCTCCTCAGCAGGGTGGCCTCCTTCCGTGGCATGAGGAGCGGGGCAGGAGCCGCTCCAGTGCCTTCTGATGGACGAGCGTACAGGCTCCGGTGGAATCACAGGCCCCGGGGGGCTGCACCCTGCTTTCTTCGGCCCACAGTTATCAGCCTTCAATGGCAAGAGCCCTGGATTCAAACTTGGTCTTCTATCAGTCTGTCACCTTTGCCAAGTTCCTTAGCCTCTCTGGGCCTCAGTTCGCGTCACTGTCAAATGGGGATACTAGTTGTATCCTATTTCCCAGGACAATGGGGATAATTCTGTGTAGAGACTGTACTCACCTCAGTTTTAAGTATAAGCACTCAGTCGCTGTCATCTATTATTGCCAATATTATTGCTATTTTTCTGAGGGTCACCCTTGGGTGCCCATAACTACGTCTCAGCACCTCCTCCCACTATGCCCTGCCATACCCCTGACCCTCCCATCACACCAGGCACGGCCTCTGGAATATGTCATTGTTTTTCACAGTCTCAGGCTGCTGCTGGGGCTCAGCCCCCCCCCCATCCTGCTCTCTACGTGACCCCTGCTCTGTCCCCAGCCTCCCACCAGCCAGTCGCCTCGCTGGACACTGCGTGGTCCCGCCCTCGTCACGGCCACCCTCCCAGAAGAAGAGCACGTGTCGCAGCTTGAGGGCAGGGTGCTCAGGCAGGGCCGAGTCCAGCACGGCAGGCGCTGGGAGGCCAGGGCAGGGGCCCGAGGTGCCACCCACAGCACGCCCCCGGAGAGTCCTTGTGGCTATTTCCAGGAAGCTGGCTGACAAGTGCGGGAGGTATCAGCCTGTGGCCTGCACTAAACCACGAAGAGCCTGGGGACATTGATATGTCCTGGTCACCGTGTGTCCCCAGCCCTGGCCCCAGGCCGAGCCCCAAGGGCAACTCAAGGAAGGTCAGCCACTGTGGACCTCAGCCCTGATTCTTCTAGAAAGGAGCGGGGGGCAGGCCTGGGCCATGCGGTTCTCAGGCCCGCGTTTTGAAGTCCGTGGAAGGGGTGCACCGGCTGGCACCTCCCGGGCTCTTGTGGAAGCGTGCGTTCTCCTTATGAGCGCAGGGAGGGGGAGACTACGGTCACCCTCTCAAACATGCGCCTACATTGTGTACTACCCAGACCCTTCTTGAAGTGACCGAAACCCAACTTACCGTGTCTTTGCCAAAATCCCCGCCATCGCCACAATGAGCAATTTACCGGCTCATAGGCCTGGGAGGGGCGGGGCGGGCAGTCCGGGCTCCCAGGGCACCTCAGCCTGGACGGCGGTGCCAGGTTCCCGGTTCAGGGCTCTGCCCCTTCGAAACCGCAGGATCTTGGGTGAGTCACTCAACCCTCTGTGCCTTGAAGCCACCTGCGGCTGTGGGGGTGTAACGACACCCCACCCCCTCGTAGACCTGTTGTGAGGATTAAATAACGCGCCGTGAGCCAGAGCAACACCGGCAGGGGGTAAGAGCGGTAGCATTGCTAGTGTCCAGGGCTGTGATTTTTAGCGGTATTTTTAGACGGTCTCCCAGCTCACCAACGTCTTTCTTCATCGGAGGAACTTTGCTACCGTTTGAGCCTTGGAGGGAGCAGTGTCCACGTCGTTCAGCAGAGGGTAGAATGGAAGGGACCCGCCCTCCCGGGGTCCCTGGCAGCATGTGATCTGGGATCAGCCAATCAGAAACCTCCACCCCGGTGGTTCCCAAAAGTCTGGGATTGGGAAGCATTCCTGGGGCTGTGGTGGCCATCACAGCCAGATGGTGCCCTGGGGCAGCTGGGGTGGGGGCACCCCATCACCATCACCCGCCCCCGCAGGGTCAGTGGTGCCTCTGGGCACATGTCGCCAGACCCTTCCATGAGGTGGCTGCGTGTTCTGAGCCGAGCTCTTCATATCGGATGCACCCCCTCCTGCTGCAGTTGGCCGGGGCGGCTGCCCTCAGAGCCCTTCCTGACACAAGGAAGCGGGACAGCCCGTTCTCCAAGCTCTGGGAGTGTTCCAGCTTCAATTCTTTCAATGCATCAACCTCGCAAAGGTACCTCTTCCCGTGGCCAAGCCAGAGGGGCGTGCCTGGAGGTCAGGACTCTGCCGCAGATTGGCCCGACGATCCTGTGCGGCCGAGACTGTCACCACGGGCCCTGGAATGCCGCTCTGCCCAGCGCTCAGCACTCAGGGAGGGGAGGTGCGGAGGAGGGGGAGAGGGAGACGCTGGGCAGCTGGAGGCCGATGCTCCAGAACCCAGCACAAAGCCACGAGGGCACAGAAAAGCCTGGCGAGTGTCCCCTGGCCTGGGGCTCTCGGTAGATCGGCAGACAATCATCAAGCAGCACGTGGCTTTGGCTGAAACCTCCCTCTGCATGACCGCGGAGGCCTCGGCACCGCCTGCCGCCCAGGACATGCTGCGGTCACGTGTCCTCTGCCCCGAGACCTCAGACCCTGCGGGGACGAGCCCTGGTGAATTGGCTTCACTTGGCATCACCCAGACCCTCTGTCCAGAGGCTCACTGCAGACCCCACTCCCAGGGTGCCGATTCGGGTCTGGAGGGGGCCTGGGAACTTGCCTTGCTAGATATTTCAGGGGATGCTCACACTTGGGGAACCACTGGTGTGGGAGGAGTCTCCACTCTTCGTCTGTAAAACGGGGTCGAGGACCCCCTCACAAGACGGCCCTGAGGCTGCGTTACACCAGTGGGCGTGAAGGTGCTGTGTACCGACTGTGCCATCCGAGGCCAAGCTGTGCACAGGAGGGGCTGGGCTGGGTGACACAGCTGAGGGACTAAGCAAACAAAACCACCTCGACGACAACAGTATGGTGAGTACCAGAGGGAAAGCGGGGTGGGGGCCCCCAGTCTGGCTCAGCGGTGGGACCGAGCAGTCTCGGGTTTGAGTGCCGTCAAGGTAGGCACCTCAGCTGCAGTTCGTCCCTGACTCTGGTTGGGAGGCAACCAGTCTATGTGTCTCTCTCACATCAATGTTTCTCTCTCCTCTCTCTCTCTCTTTCTCTCTCCCCCCACCCACCTCGCCCACTTTGTCTGAAAATGAATAGAAAAATATCCTCAGGTAAGGATTAAAGAAGAGAAAGGGGGGTGGGTGGGGAGGTAAAAGAGGGTAAAGGGGGGATAAATGGTGATGGAGGAAGACTTGAGTTGGGGTGCTGAACACAGTACTATATGCAGATGGTGTATTATTGATTGCACACCTGAAACCTATATAATTGTATTAACCAATGTCACCCCAATAAATGCAATTAAAAAGAATCATGAGGAAATTTGGGGGGGTTATGGATATACCCATTATCTTAAGTGGTTTCATGGATGGTTAGGTATAGAAAATAGCATGTTGTAAATAAATGTAGGTTACTGTATGTCAAATATACTTCATCAAAGCTGTTCAGCAAAGAACAGTGCTGAAGAAGGTTCCCAGGGTTCAGTGGGCGTGTGGCTGCCTAACCATACATAACGTATGTATTGAACCCCGTGATGTGCTCAGCACGGTGACAGCGTGTGAGCCCTGCAGCAGCCTGTCCCGTTGCCCTTCTCATTTTACACTAGAAAGACCCCTTGGTTTAGTATTTCCTTTACAACGGTGGAAACAGTAGCTCAAGATACGAAGAGCCCTGGCCGGTTTGGCTCAGCGGTTAGAGCATCAGTCTGCAGACCAGAGAGACTTGGGTTCTGTTCCTGCTAAGGGCACGTACCTCAATGTGTCCCTTTCACGTCGATGTTTCTCACTCTCTCTCACTTCCTCCCTCTCCCTCCCACTCGATCTGAACAAAAATGGAAAAATGTCCTCGGTGAGGATAAAAAAAAAAGAAGAGACTTCCCAGAGGCCACCTACCGTGGGCACTTGCCGGGTGCCCCAGCACCTCCCCACCACCCGCCTCTTTCCCAGAACCGCCTTCCCGCCCTCAGGGGTTGACTGGATGTCATCTTTATGCTTTGTGACCCTGACATTCTGGCCAGAGTTGTTGGATCAAAGGTTGACCCCTGACCTAAGCTGGTCCAATTAGCATCCCCCTCCTGGGAATGCAGAGCAGCTACTGAGCGGCAGCGGTGAGCATGCTGAGCCGAGGATGCCAGTGTGAGCACATGCGTGCGAGGAGGCGGGACAAAGCCTGTGCAGGACAGGCTCCTACAGGAACCAATGGCCGGGGGCTTCTGACTTCCTGGTCCAGTAACTCCTGGGGCCCCCACTCCAGTCCTGACCGTGGACTCCATGACACAGCACTGCAGAGAGTCAAGCTTCTAGGTGTTTGCTGTAAATAAAAGGAAAGTTATGTTAAGACACGTTATATAATAAAGATATTACTGAATATCATTCATTTAGCTGAAAAGTCCACGGTTGCTCTGGCTTTTAGATAGGGCTGATTTGGTAGCTGAAACATGACCAAGGATGATCCAATCTCTCTCTCCAATCTCTCTCTCTCTCTCTCTCTCTCTCTCTCTCTCTCTCTCCTTCTCTTTCCTGCCTTTTGTGATGTAGAATTTGTTCTCAGGAATCAGAGGGTCCTTTGCAGCTCTAGGCTTTTCTTTGGTGAGAGCAAAATGGCTGCAAGGCTTCCGGACCTCACACCATAACCCACATTACCTAAAGGAAAAGATCATCTCTTCTGATTGGCCTTGGGATTCACTCTCAATGGCCCAAATGAGGCCACGTGTTCATCTCTAAACCAACTGACAAGGGGATAGGACATGCTATTATTTACATTGAACCAATCAGGGCTCTCCCTTGGAACAGAGGGTGGGGTCTATCCCTGCTATACCATAAGACTGAAGTGGGAGAAAAAATAATTTCCCAAAGGACAATCGGGTATCTTTGGCGGGGAGGGGCAAGTGATAGATGTTATGAAAAGAACCAATGCATGCCCACGACATCCTATACTTTAATAACTGTTTCTTCTTTATTCAATCTTCCTTGAGTTAATTTTTAACTTCTAACCAAACAGTCTTAGCTACATGTGATCTTCGCCCTTTCCGTTTGCTGATTTGTTCTAGATCCTTTCTGGGGAAGCCTGGGGTACTCCTGCACAGTCTAAGCAGGCAAGAGGCAGAAGCCATATCTCACGAATCAGGGACATAGAAGTTTAGACAGACTTGGTCACGCTCCTCGCCTCCACAAAAATTTAACAGCAATATAATTATTGTACTAATAATAAGATACGAACAGGATCTAAAAACTACTAATTAAAATTATGAGAACTAATAAAAAATATTTAAAATGGAAATCCCACATTTCATAATGTTTCATTAACTTATAATAATCCATTTCAATCAAGATTTTGTTGCCTGATTCTTCCTGAAGGGTTCTTAGCTTGAGTCATTATTATTACAAAAACAAACAAAAAAAGACTCTATGATTTTACTAGATTCCTTATATTCATATACATATTTGCAGAGAGAAAAACTTCCCAGATCTTACTCAGGGAGGATAGCAAACGTGATGTTAGAACAGCACACAGGCTGAAGCCATGAATAATGCTGTGTAATTTGCAGGACAGGTGCAACTGCATGGGAAGAAAGTGCTAGAAACAATAGCCAGTCACCTTCTAGGAAGATGCCGCATCACCAGTGTGCAAGAAGGCAGAGGACGGTGTCGGGCGAACAGACCCCGGAATCTCCGAGGCGGAGAGCGACTTAGAAGCATCAGACTTTTCAAGGGAAGGGTTTACAAAAGTGCCTTCGCAATGTGCTTCTCCCTCGTGTCTACCCTAGAGGAACGTGTGCTTCAAATCATGCCAAACACATAGACGGAAGCTCTTCCGACCCATTTCATTTCAAAATCTAATGATAAACTGCATGGTATTTATTTGATGGCCTTTTCCCTTGCTTAATGGTATGTGCAATGGTCACATACCTGGACAGCACCCTAGATTTAACAGAAATAGGCTAGTTTGAGTCTTATAACCTGGCTCCTGGGATACATCTGCACTGTATTATTATTATTGGAATTAATTATTATTATTATTATCATTATTTATCAACTGTCATTTTTTGCTGCTTTTGGCTACTCCCCCACATTCTGTTCACCTTTTTCGCCTCATATGTGAACATCCCGGCCCGGGGACAGTGAGGTTTCGTTTTGGCACCTTCACTGGGAAGGATATGACAGGGTGGGCACAAGTAGGTTTACGGTTGTGAGCACACGAGACACAAAGCTTATTCTCCCAGTATTAGTTATTAATTATTCTGTCATTTCCCATGCGAACACCTGTACATCTACTGCTGCCCCACTGGTATCTGTGGTTCTATCCAAAAGGGTAAGTACGCCCGGCCGGTGTGGCTCCGTGGCTGAGCGTCGACCCTGCACCAAGAGGTCGCCAGTTCGATTCCTGGTCAGGGCACACGTTCAGGTTGTGGGCCAGATCCCCAGAGGGAGGCATGCAGGAGGCGGCCAATCGATGTCCTCTCTCATCGATGTTTCCATCTCTCTCTCCCTCTCTCTTCCTCTCTCTCTGAAATCAATAAAGAGAAAAAAAATTTAAAAACAAAACAAAAGGGTAAGTGCATTTTTCAAATTCACAACCGTACAAATGCCATCACAGGAAAATGCGTTCTGTGGTCGGACACCTGATTTCCTCCACACATCTAAGATCTGTGGGGAAAAAACATAGTAACCATGCCCACACGTTCCCACTTGCTGACAGGCACGGAGGGCTCGTGCAGATGGGAGAGCAGTTCCAGTGAGCAGATGCTCACATTGCCCAGCGAAGTATAAGCGAGCGGGGAGGGAATGAGCGGGCATGCCGACCTCCTGCTCGGGCCCAATGTGCTGGTGGGTCTGTAACAGCGCCTTCAGTGCCGCCATCAGCGGGAGCCAGCTTCCTCAGAGCTCCGGCTGCTTCTAGAACAGCCACGCTGGAAGCGATGCCGAAAGCATGTGCAAGCATGATCGTGCCCCTTGCAGATCTTTCTTCTCGTTCATGGCTCATCAGTCCGTGACGTCATAATTATCGTACAGCTATAGCATAAATACATAGTTATCTCCATCTCTCCGTCCAGATGGTCGGTTACACGATAATTACAGTATGTTTGTACTTACTGGGTTTAATTACCAGATAATCAGGAAGAACATGCAAATTGCTAGGTTGTTGTAACACAGGACATTGAACCCAGGAAAGCCAGGGTCGTGTGCAGAAGTAAACAAGCGCTCTCGGGATTGTGACGACGAGGAGGCTGAGGTTTGTGAGAGGTCTGTTGTGTGGGTTAGCGTCACACTCGCTGAGCGTGGGCTAATGTCTAGATTCTAAGAAAGTGCAATGGGAGCGAGACTCACGCTGTGCACCTGCCCCAGGGACAGTGGGGACTGGCCACAGGAGGGGCAAACAAGACACCGGCTCTTGGCTCTGGCTGGAGGCCTGCTCTGTTCCAACCTAGCACATTCCAGAGTCACACACAAGCACCTGTTCTCAGCTCAGCCATGTCCTTGCCCAGTGCTGGCACGGAGAGGGGTTTCACCCTCAACCAAATGCGCCTCCCCCAGGAAAACAACGACACTCCCAGCAGACGCCAACCTGGACCCGATCCCCAGTGAGAGGCGTGCAGAAGGCAGCCAATCGATGTCCTCTCTCATCGATGTTTCCATCTCTCTCTCCCTCTCTCTTCCTCTCTCTCTGAAATCAATAAAGAGAAAAAAATTAAAAAACAAAACAAAAGGGTAAGTGCCAACCTGGGCTGCCCGTGGTGCCCACTACCCACCAGTGCTGTCCATAAGCCTTCACCTCCCATTGTCAAGCCAAGAGGACCCGTCCAGGTCAACACCTCTGATTTGTCCCATGTTTTGTGGTGGTCGCACATATTTTCCTGCCCATCCCGACTTCCTCTCAGAAATCCAGGTGGTTCTGAAGAAGCCAGCTTCACCCCTGCATCCAGGTGTGACCCCTGTGAACTTTGCCATCAGCATCTTCCCGCCACTTGCCTGCAGTGACAGGTTTAAGGTTGCACACACGGCACAAGGCACTGGCGCCAGTCTTAGAACACACCTTGTCTGGAAGTGCCCGGAGCAGGGCTCTCTCCCGCCCCGCCTGGAAGCAAACGGTCACGTCTGAAGCTTGGGGAGCCCCAGAAGGCCACCTGGCGACCATGACGGGGACACTGGGTCTTCAGGGACATCAGCGAGCCACAGGCTCAAGCTCCACCTGGAACTCCCAGGAACACACCAAGAAATGGGGGTCATCCCTGTGGTCACAGAACGTTTGCAGTCCCCCTCAGCAGCATCAGAAGAAATGCCAGACTTGAGAGAGGCATCTGACTCCCACTGAATCTTCGTCAAACTACATTTCTCAGTGTTTTGTCAGTATTATTTTTATGTCAATCTTCTAAGTGAACATTCAAATTTTATTCTCTCCTTAAATAGTGTTTTGATTTAAAAATATATGCAGCTTTGTAATAAAGATTTTTAACAGTAAAAAAATAATTATCACCGGAGAAAGAGATTATCAATAAAAACGGTCCGTAGCAGCGCTGACGATAATAGCTCCCACTCATTGGGTTTACAGTGTGTCCGGCCCAGAGCTGAGCGCCTTAAGCAAATGTTCTCATTGAACCCTCAAAATAACTTTGTGAGACAGATGATGTTGTGATTCCTAGTTTCAAGATGAGAAAACCAAGGCCCAGAGAGGTGAACAGAGACTCGTCAAACCCAGGCGATCTGACTCCAATACCCACACACACTTGAGCCAAGGGAAGTCCATCTCTCATGAATTACTGGGAAGTCAGGCCCAGGTCCTCCTGACTCATTGGCTTCTGCTCAGCACAGGACAGAGATCTGTCTGGTCCCCCAAGCGTTTCCCCCCAGTCACCTCACCGGTCAGAGCCACAGTACTGAGCCAAGAGGGGCCCGATCACCTGGGAAGAGTTTTCATTAAAGTGTGTGCATGTTTGGGGGCTGGGGGGGGGGGGGTTGCTTAATGATTATTTTCAGCCCTTGTTCCTGCTTATTTGGTTTGGGTTTTGCACGATTAATTAGGAGCCTAAATTAATGAGAAGGGAAACACGTGTCCAGCTGGTCCTCCCAGATGTTCCTGGAAGCAAACTCTCCAATTTGCACAGCATGACAGTGTAAACAAGGCTTGGGAAGTCACTGGGAGCCGGCTCAGTACCCAGCACTCCGGCTGCCCCGGGCCTGGAGTAACATCGCGGGCCTGGCTCTCACCAGCTCCGCAACAGGGCTGCCGCAGTGGGATTTCCTCTCCTGAATCCCTGGGAAGAAGCGAGTGTAAACGCGGAGCCGGAGCGAGAAAGAGAAGGAGCTGGGGAAGAAAAGGACCGGCCCTAACAAAGAGGAGGAGGGGAACGTCCTCCGAAATGGATGCGTGTTCACCGTCCAGTGGCCCAGTTTTCCTCCTTGTCCTACCCGTGTGTCCCTCTTTCATTCTGAATCCTCACCCGCAGACATACTTACAGATGGGGCGGGGGGGAGCATGAGAGAGCAAGAGAGAGAAACACTGATGTGAGAGGGACAGATCCCTCAGGTGCCTCCTGCCTTGGTCCAGACCAAAGATCGAACCGGCAACCGAGGTGTACGCCCTGACAGAACCAAGCAGGCAGCTGGTACACAGGACGACGCTCAGCCAGCTGAGCCGCTCTAGCTGGACGCTTCTGTCTTCAGGACGAGAACAGACTGATCCATCCGTTTCAGTGACATCTTTCGTGGGGGGTGCCCGGATGACAGTAAGTCAGGACCCATCAGAATCATTCAGGAGGGAAGCAAACGCCATCGGGGACATGATGGCCTCCCTTCCTTGGCCTCCCCTTACAGGAAACATGAGAAAATATGCCTTATGAAAGTGGACAATTTCTCGAACGTCCACAGGAGGCCAGGGAGCTCTCTTGCTAGGCACTGCGCATGCGCTCTCTGCCGGGATGGGGCACCCGGATCGTGCAGTGGACAAGGGACACCTGAGCTCCCCCTGGAGAAATGCAGGGGGCAGTCTCTCTTCCCTACCACACACCTGATCGAGGGCATTGCCACAGTCGAGGATATTGACATACTCTCTTGGGTATGCACGTACAAAGATTATTATTCAGCCTTTAAAAGTCTTCGGGAAATGCAAATTAAAATCACAGTAGGACGCCACTATAGCTACATTAATTTCTCAGTCGCAGACAGAGGAGTGGAAGAAGACAGGGGTGGGAGCACAGAGACCAACTGGAGACGACGACAAAGTTCAGGCAAGTGAAGGCTTGAGGCAGACTGGTGACAGTGGTGATGGAGAAAAAAAAAAAAAGAGAGAGAGAGCTGAATTTAAATTTAATTAGATCGAACCATATGGAATTGCCATTCTTTGCAGGTCAAAGAAGCTATACTATTGGTAACTTCATATGGTTCAACCTAATATTCTTGGAGCCAAGTCAGGACTCAGGACTTGCTGGCTGAGTAGATGCAGGGAAGTCATGGAAGCAAAGCATCGAGGCGCTCTTAGGTGCTGAGCGCGAGCAAATGAATGGACGACAACGCCATTCCCTCCGCTGCAAGGGCGGGGAAGGAGCCAGGCAATCCACCCTCCCCGGCTTTCTCTTTATTCCCAATTCTTTCTCTTTCTCTCCATCGTCTTTAGCTTTCAGGGAACACAATTATCACAGGGCTACATGTTTACTTTTAAACATGCATTTTTCCCACCCAGCTCCCTGTCTGACATTTTAATGGCTTTTGCTGGCTTAGCTTTTCATGGGCAGGGCACACAGAGAGAACATAGTTTCTGTGCACAGTTTGAGGTTCGTGCATACTCCCTCGATTTTAATGCCATAGCAACATGCCTTTAACTTTTTATTTCTCTGAGCCCGATCCTCATCTGGAAGGGTTCTGGGCCACATTTTCAAGCAATTTGGTGCCGATCATCGGGAGGCTCCTGAGTTTATGGAGGGAAGGCTAGGAACGCATGCTTGAGTTTATACTCAAATTACTATCCTAAATGACTCCATGGAGGGTTTCTTTTAGGGGTCACTGAGAGCCAGAGTGGAATGTTTTTCCTTCTTCACTTTATCCCAGGCCTTGGGGCACGAGGACCATAAATGCAGGTAATGTGTTTTATAGCCAGATTCTCTAGGCTCATTTTCCACCTCTCTCCCCACCCCCAATGATAACCATGCGACTCCGGAGCTGGCTGGAGACTCCCTTTGTACAACCCTGTTCCTACTCAGGCGATGGGATTTGGGTGGCTGAGCAACATAGCAGGGAGCACTTGGGGAGCACAGCTCTCCTGACTGTGGCTCAGCCAGACATGTACCGTTGCCCTCAGGCCCGATAGAGCAGTACAAACTTAAAAGAGCTGTTGATGAGATAGTGAGCTCCTCATCACTGGAGGTATTCAAGAAGTGCCTACACATCTGGTTGACAAAGGTGTTGTAATTGGAGAATTGTGTATCTGACAAGGAGCGGAACCATCAACATTTAAGTGTCCCTGTAACACAGACCTTCCTTGGAAACTAAGAGATCTACCCACTGTTCCAGCAGGTATTTATTGAACATTTACGGTGAGGCTCGGAATTGTACCCTGAAGATGCAGCAGTGATCGAGATGGTCATGGGCCCTACCCTTAAAGGGCCTTCAGTCTAGTACGAGTGACAAGTAATAAATAAGTAATTTACAATGAGGTGATTAAAATAACTGTGGTTCTCAGATATTGAGCCAGGGTCCTTGTCATTTTTTTTCATGGGTTACTTCAAAGATGCTTCCTGACCCTGGAGGCCAAACTCCGCTTCACCAATTCTGAGACGCAAGCCCAAAGAGGTTGCCTAAGTTGTCCAGGCTAGCACAGCTGTTACCTGCCGACGCTGGAGCAGCAGCCAGCCCTCTCCGTCTCCAGGGTCTACACACTTACCTAAACCTCTGCTCCAGATTCTTCCAGGGCCAAGTCAGTGCTCAGGTCCTGAAGGCCCAGGTCTCCACACACCCTACCCCCACTCTCACCTCGAGAAAGGTAAACAGCACAGGTCCACTCCCTCCCTCCACTCCCACTAAACATACTAGTCCTCGGAGGTTTTCAAATAAAAACCATCTCTCTGCCTTATGCAATTAAGCTCCAAAAAAAAATTATAATAACACATTTTACTTAAAACTTGAGGCTTGATCCTTGCCAGAACTCCCACTGTCGTTTGGAACGCGAGGAGGTTTGCAAAAGCCCTACTATGTGCTCAGCCCTGGACGCGGGGAGGGTTGGACGGCTGAAGGTGCGCAGGTCACGGATGCGCGATCTGCCTTGAGAAATGTAAACTCTCATTGCGAAGACAGAAAGAGATGAGCAAGAGAGGCCACAGAGGACCAAGGGCAGGACTAAGACGCTGGCACCGCGGTTGTGGTCGCTGCATCCTGGGTCTCGCTGTGTGTCCTTGGACAAGTCCCTTCGCCTGAGTCTCAAACTCTTCATCTACAACGGTGCTGCCCCAAAGAACTTTCTGTGATGGTGGAAGGTGTTCTCTTCCTGCAGTGCCCAATGCGTGAGGACCGAGCTCGTAAAACACAGTCACTGTGACTGAGGACTGCATCTTTAATACTATGTAATTTTTAATTACTTTAAATGTAAATAGCCACATGAGGCTAATGGCTACCACACTGAGCAGCATAGGCCTAGAAAGCTGGGACTCGGGAGGCTTCATCTATTTCAAACTATATATTGACAGAGACCTTCAGAAATGTTCCTTTTGCCTCTGGGACTGTCTTGAGAGAAAAAGTAATGATGAAATAGTTGGGCGTGGGAGACAGGGGCCAGGCCCAGCTGCAAAGCCCTGCACCAGCTCTTCAGCCTCCCAGTGCCTCAGTTTACTTGTCTGTCAAATGGGGATAATAATAGAACCTAGTTCACAGGGTTGTTGTGAGAAATAAAAGAGATAACAGATCTTTCAGACAGTGCCTGAAACTTGGTAAGTGCTCCACAAATGTAGCTTAAAAATTATTGTAATTATTATTAATTGACTTAGCATTACTCAGCTTTCTGGAATCGCACCTTGTTGCCCTGGCAACTCTTATCAGAGAGACATCAGAAACCTCGAAAAGCCATTTTCTCCTTTTTTTCACTTTAAAACACTTCATTATGGAAAACTTCAAACACAGACAAAAGCTGGAGAGCAGCATGAGGAACACACCCGTGCTCATCTCTGATTTTCAGAACTCAGCAGGGCCAACCCCATTACACCTCTCTGGGCCTTTTAAGGCGAGCACAAGATATATTATTCTCATAAATATCTCAACATATATATCACTCAATGTAGATCGCTTTGTAACAAATGTTTCTTTATTATTTTTTTCTTCAATTTTCATTAATTTATTTTTGTTACAGATGTTTCTCCTCCCCCCACAACACCCTCCTCCCCATCCTGTGCCCCCATCCCCCTAGCATTGTTGTCTATGTCCATTGGTGATGCACACACGCATATAAATTCTTCGGTTCATCTCATCCATTCCCCCCCAACCCCTCTACTCTGAGGTCTGTCAGTCTGAACCATACTCCTTTCTATGTCTCTCGGTCTATTTTGTTCATCAGCCCACCTTGTTCATTATATTCCACAAATAAGTGAGATCATGTGGTATTTGTCTTTCTCTGATTGGCTTATTTCACTTTTTTTTTTTTTAAAGAGACAAATGTCTCTTAAAAAACAAACAAAAAAAAAACATAATCATAATACCATGATTACACACCCACACTTTTTAAGTTCCCTTGTCTCCATTGTATTTGTCCAGTGGTAGCGAGATACAATTGACATACAGCACTGTGGAAGGCTCAAGTTAACGAGCTCACTGTGGTGATCATTTCACAACAGGTGCAAGTCCTTGTGCTGAACACCTTCAGCTGCCTTCCTGGTCTCAGCTGCCCAAGAGGAGGGATAAAGGATGAGGTCCAAAGTCTGAGGACACCCTTCTTCATGCAAAGACTGTTCTGCATTTTAACAAATACGGAGCGTCTCCCTTTGCAGCCCGGGGAAGACATGAAAAGGGTTGAACATCTTCATGGCATCAGCACCCAGGGAGCTTTACCAAAGGGATTAAGATTTTTCTTGGGTTTCCGCATTAAATGGTCAGTGCAATCCAGCAAGATAATGATTAAGATAAAAAGTTCAGGTATTCTTATCTGGGAGATTTTTGCAAGGTTGTTAACAAAATTCCGATGAGCCTGACAAGAACACAGAATTTCCTTCTTTTTTTCCCTCTACTTATTCCCCATGCATTGGACAAGGGGAGCGTGGAAATCTCTTTTTAAGTTGCTTCGGATTTAATTTAATGTAATGATTACTGTGGGGTTTCTATGCATGGGTAACTCACTGTGGAGTGCCACCAACGTCACCAACTCGGTGTGGACAAGCACCCTCTTCTTTGGACTTGGGTTGGCCCAGGAATTCACTAGGATTTGGACTGAGCCTGGAAGTGAATCTTTCCAGGCCTTTCCAGCGCTGGGAGTCGAAAGGATTCATCGTTAGACAACACTTCCCGTGTCCAGGCCCAGAAATGCCTCGTTCGGGAGTCAAACAGCCCAACGCCTGCAGGAGCCGAGCGGGGCACAGAAGCGGGTGGACCGGGCTGAGCAGCGATGGGCTGAGCCCTGAGCCCACACCCGTCGAGCCGCGGCTGTTGCCGTGTCTCCGGATGAGTTACCACGTGGGATGTGGGCATTCGTGGACAGATCTTTGACTTCTCCAAGAAACGCCAGAAATGGAGATTATAAATCAAACACCCCAAGTTTAAGTGTCGGCCGAAGGGAAGAAGCCACCTCGGCGGGACACCCAAGGCCGCGCGTAGGACGAGCTGCCCTCATCGCGCACCGGCGGCGCCACAGGTCAAGGCTGAACAGGCAGCTCCCGAGTCCAGGGCCTTTGCCGGGACAGACCTTGGAAGGTGGTTGTGAAAAGAAACCCAGATACCAGGCCAGTTCTTTTAATCTGACTCTTTCTGCTAAAATCCAGCACAATGACCTTTGGCCCAAAACAGAAAAGTTCAGTCCAAACTCACAACCGAAAGCAAACACCGTTCCTGTGGATCGCGGGGTTTTCCCAGCCCTGTCCTGCGCTCCATCAGCTTCCAGGGAACTGAACCCCACATTTCCGGGAGTACCCTGAATTCCTGGGTAGCCGAGCAATCAAGAAGTCCCCCTGCTGAGTCACAGGATCAGCTTCCCGGAATTGTAAGGCAACAATCATCCAGGTGGCGTCCAAGTCCCATCGAAACGGCGCTGGACATGGCGGGAGCTGGGTCCCTCCCCTTCCCCACCACAGCACTCTGTCTTTCCCACCATGTATCACAACTTACGATTTTTAAAAGATTTTGGTTTCCTTGTTTATGGTCTGTATTCTGCACCCCACCAAGATGGAAGCCCCAAGAAAGCAGCCCCCCATCTGGTTCACAACTGTTCCCCAGCTCCTACCTCAGAGCCGGCAACAACGGGAGCCCAACATAGGGCGTCCCCCGCAAAGACGCACACACACAAAAAGTTCAACCATAAAGCCCGTGTTTGTTAAAATGCATTTCATTTTCAGAATGTAACAGAATCTCCAGATACCTTGTATGGATTTTGGGGGACACCCTGTGCATATTGCTAAATCATAAATTCGGGATTGACTACCAAGGTCGTACCTTAGGGACACTGGGAGCTGGTCATTATTTCTTTGGACTCTCACCAAATAGGAAGCTCTTCTAAAACAGATCTGAATCCACATCCTCTCCGTCAACCCCAGGCTAATCTCTCGGGATCCCACGAGCTGAGCCTCCTTCTTTTCCTACTCACAGGCCCCTAAATGGCAACGGCAGTGAGCCCGTCTCTTTGAGGCTGTTCTTCAATCCAGGCCAAAGAACACGTTCATCTCTTCACCTGGTCTCCCGAAAGGGGGAACAGAAGTCGGAGCGGGAGCGAGGGGGACCGGGCCTCCGTAACGGCAGGTCCTGAACACCGGGCGCAGCTCACGGGCTCCCCGGTGCTCTGACCTTTCTTAAAATTGAAGTTATTGGGGTGACATTGGTTCATAAAATTATATAGGCTTCAGGTGTACAATTCTATAACACATCATCCGTATATGGTATCGTGCGTTCACTTCGTTGTGCTTTAAAAGCAGGCCATCGGGTGTCTCTGAACGTGCACTTCTCGGCCGCGGCTGGGTACATGCACCGAGGAACAAGCCTGCGTCTTTGGACTCAGTTACGTTCCCGTGTGAACGTCACAGAAGAAACTTTGGGTGATGGGAGAATGTCTCGGGCTTTGCCAGCCTTGAGAGTCTAGGATTCCCCGAAGAACACCGAGCACGCGCGCGCGTGTGTGTGTGTGTGTGTGACCACACAGCCCGGCTTTTCACCAAACACCCTGAGAACACCTTGCCAAGGATCCAAAGTCAGAGACCCGGAGTAAGGGAGCAATACGCCCAGGAATGGTGACATTGGCCTTGAATGACACACACCCCCTTGGTGTCCTGAAGAAAATGAATCTTTACAGAAAACCCGGCTGTCTTGCTCCCCAAGCTTCTGCTTCACTAACCACCCCCGTTGGTTACCTGGCTCAGTGTGGACGGGAGGCCGATCAGGAGCGCCAGTCAAGGCTTCCCGGGGCCAGGGCACGAAGCCGCACGCCTCCCTGGAAGCCCCGCCACTGGCCAAGACTCTGCAGTAGCAGTGAGGGCCAGTGCCTGGGACGGACAACGTTCAAAGCACCAGGAAGCCGGAGAAAAGGGCCGGACAGGCGTGATGCGCACCGGCCGAGCCTCCCTCTGACGCAGAAGGGAACAGCAGTGCATCCAGCCGGGGACTGCAGGAGCCTGGATTAGCAGGCTTACTTCTCTAAAGCTATGTCTTGACTATACTTAAACGTGCTCGAATTCTCTCCTGTTGTAAAAGGCTCTCCCAGATACTTTATTTTGAACACACAGTACTATTTTAGGAAAACAAGTTAGCCTGACATAACCTCGGCCAGCTGCTTTGGGTACTAAAAGCGGTCACCTGACAGAATCAATAAAGAAAGAGGACAAAGACACGTAGAACAGATTTAGTCATTCTTCCCGGGGGTATGGCTTTACAAGCGCAGGTTCTGAGTGTTGTTGTGCGCAGGCCTCTCCACGCCTGGTTCAGAAGCCACGGAGGAAGTGATTAGTACAGGAGCTTCCGAGCGGCGCTTGGGCGTTGGAATCAAACTCCCAACGGCAGCAGCTTCAGAGATTCAGAAAGTGCAGGGTCAAGACACAAAGAACATACCACAGCGGTCACGTGTGCACCAACGAGAAGATATAACATCAATAAACGTACACGCACCTAACAACAGAGCCCCGACATTTGTGAAGAAAACGGACAGAAGTAAAGAAAGACAAACGAGGCAACCATAACAGCGGAGGTCTCCATGCTTCACTGTATACAGTGGATAGAACAATTGGGCAGACGGTCAGCAAGGACGTAGAAGACCTGAACAGCACTATAAACCCCCAGACCTCACGGACACCCACCGAACACCACCACCAACAGAATCCGCAGTCTTCCAAGTACACAGGGGACATTCTCCAGGAGAGATCACACACTAGGCCACAACACAAGTCTAAATAAATGCAAAAGTATTGAAATCATACAAAGTATATTCTCCAACCGTGATAACATGAAATTAGAAAGCAACAACCAAAATAAATTTTAAAAATTAGTAAATATGTGGAAATTAAATAGCTCTTTCCTAACTAAAGAGTGTGTGTGTGTGGGGGGGGGGGGGACCACAAGGGAAATTAGAGAATACTGTGAGATGAGTTCAGATGGAAACACAACATACCAAAACTTATGGGATGCAGCTAAATCAGTGCTTAGAGGGAAATTTGTGGATGTAAATGCCTATGTTAAAAAAGAAGAAAGACCTCAAATAAATTACCTAAACTTCCACTTTGAGAAACTAGAAAGAAAGAAAAAAAAAGAATAAACCCAAAGCAAGCAGAAGGGAGGAAATAATGAAGGTTAGAGTAGAAAGTCATAGAGAATAGAAGAACTACAGAGAAAAATCCATGAAACCAAAGACTGGTTCTTTGAAAAGATCATCACAAGCAAGGAAAAAAAAAAAAAAAAGATTCAAGTTACTAGTTACTAAAACCAGGAATGAAACAGCAGACATTACTACTTACCTTACAGAAAAAGTATAGTATGTTTTTGTAGATACTGACAAGCTGATTCTAAAGTGTGTAAAAAAGACAGAGGAGCAGCCCAGCTGGTATAGCTCAGTGGTTGAGCGTCGACCCTGCACCAAGAGGTCGCCAGTTCCGATCCCGGTCAGGGCGCATGCCCAGGTTGTGGGCCTGATCCCCGGTGGAGGGCGTGCAGGAGGTGGCTAATCGATGTTCTCTCTCATCAATGTTTCTGTCTCTCTCTTCCTCTCCTTTCCTCTCTCTCTCTCTGATATCAATAAAGTAAAAAAGCCCTGGCCGGTTCGGCTCAGCGGTTGGAGCATCGGCCTGTGGTCCAGAGAGACCCAGGTTCGGTTCCTGCTAAGGGCACGTACCTCGGTTGTAGTTTGTCCCCGGCCCTGGTTGGGTCATGTGGGTGGTGGTCACTCGATGTGTCCCTTTCACGTCGATCTTTCTCTCTCTCTCTCTCTCCCTCCCACTTTATCTGAACAAAAAAATCAAAAAATGCCCTCAGGTGAGGATAAAAAAAAAAAATGTTTTTTAAATGTTTAAAAAAAAAGACAAAGGAACTCAGCCGGCCAGTGTGGCTCAGTGGTTGAGCGTTGACCCTGCACCAAGAGGTCATCAGTTTGTTTCCTGGTCAAGGCACGTGCCTGGGTTTCGGGCTCTGTCTCCAGTGTGGGGCATGCAGGAGGCAACTAATCGATGTTTCTAACTCTCTCTCCCTCTCCCTTCCTCTCTATTTAAAAATCAATAAAAATATATTTAATAAAAAAAGAACTCAAACTGCCTGAATAATTTTGAAAAAGAACAAAGTTGGGGGCTCATACCCCCTGACCTGCGAGACTCGGCCAGGTGCCAGGTTCCCGGAGCTGCCATCTTTGATCTCCTCCAGCTGAACAGCAACATTGCCCCTCACGCCCACAGCGAGCCGTGCAAACCCTCCGCAGGCACCATCACACTGCGTCATGTGACCTGCTTCCTGAGGACAGAGACAGCACCTTTCCTCCTGTATCCCCAGGACCCAGCGGAATGCCCAAAACATAAAAGATGGTCAATACATGTTCTTTTAAATACGTGGATGAATGGATGGATGGATGGACAGATGGGTGGATAAATGATTTTAGAATGCTTTACCTATGAGCAGGTGGGTGAGGCAGCAGAGTTTCTGAGGGCATTACCACTGCACCGCGGAACCCGGAGACTGCCAATTCTGCCGCAAACCCCACACGATGTTCCTCAAGTCGCTTCCTCTTCCGGGTTCTCAGTCCCACCTGGGAAATGTGTGAGTTTTACTAGAACAATCGCTGTCATCCAGATTCAGGCTCTCCTGTCCTAGGCCTGAGCAGATCTCCTACCCATGTCTTGCACATTTAGCCTGGATGGGGTTGGCCTTTTAAAAGCCAAATGTAGTGGGCACACTGCTAAGTCACCCCAGTGTTCAAACCAGCTGAGTACCTGCACCCAGGGCTGCATCCCTCTCAAGACCTTCCGCACCACTTGAACCCAGTACTGTCTGAGCTCCTTTTGTAGAAAATGTACGTGGGGCTCAATCAGCATTCACAACAGGTTTTTGGCATGGGTAATTTGTCAGCCACAACAATGTCACCCTATAAACTGGCCCTAAATTCCATTTTCTGTTACTAATGGGAAAGGCCATGTGATAGGAATTTATGGGGTGCCTCGAGTTTGACAGACAGACATGTGGGTAAAAGAAAAGGGCAAAGGAGGTCTCCTTTGATATTTAAAATCATGGGTCCCCCTGTAAAACCTGGGAGCTGTTTTTGAATGTGCCATAGGAAATAAAAGAGCTTCTCAGTCCTTTGCTTGCCTCTCGGTTTCAAAGACATTCTCATTCCAAGCTGTATTATTTCTCAGAGATTTTCTAAATACAGAAAAAGAGTTTAAAAAAAAAAAAAAAAAGGCTTGGCCTAATGTCAGAATTTTAGCTCTTTTTAAATTTTGACCGAGACACCCACTCTACTTCTTATTCTGTCTCCAACCACAAGACGTTTGACCAGGACTTAATTTTTAACATCCTTGCCTGGGCCAACATGGTGGTTTATATCTAATATTTGGAAACAGACTCTTGAAATTACTTAATTTTCCCAACATCAGCCAATTTTGCATTAGAATATTTTCCAGGGGTGTTGAGGCCCACAAAGCTCATTTTGCCATCCTTAAAAAAAGCATAACCCTTGTTAGCAACAACAACAAAAAATAAGTCATCAATTAGAATAACAGAGTCTGCCATTTTTCTGTTGGTTTTCTAGAACGCACTGTTCTTATTCTAAAAATGGTACAGTTAAAGACATCTATAGCTAGAATCTGCTTAGAAAACATCTTAGAGCACTTACACAAAGTGTTTTCTTTCAACACTATCAGAAATTCTTAACCATCACTAAAAAAACTTAAATGTTTTATGTGAGAAATATGATTTGGGTTTACCATTTCTCTAAGTTGATTCCTCATGGAGCAAGACAAAACTGGACATTATGTTAAAATGTAAAAACAAAAGGATTTCTTTTTCTACCTTTCAAAGGAGCTCAGGAGGAGACAGAAACCAATGGAAATGCATTTGGGGAAGGATACAGACTGATTAAAGAATGCCAATGCCCCGTAGGTATCTGGTTGGTGACCTCGGGACATATTTTCAGAATTTAACTGCAGCACACAGCCCTTGCCAGAGGCCAGAGTTTCGCTGGGGAAGGGGGTGCGCTCCCCTGTGCATTCACACCAGTGCGCTCCCCGACCCACTGCGTGCCTGTGTGCACGTTAGAAGAGGGGAATCTGAACGTCTGGCTTCCCGGGAAATAAAAGGTCAGAGGGTTTATTAGCACCATCGAGGCTTGATTGCCCAGAACCACAGAAAGGAGCCGCGGCCTGGCACGCAGGCCTCCGCCACCGCCCGGCCCCTCTGCTCCCCTCCCTTCCCTGTGCCAGTCTCCTCTGGGAGGGAGAAGTCTCTGGACCCCTGGGACTGACCCAGGAGGGAATCACGTTTGTTTTGAGGAGTCACCTAGGGGCAAACACTGGATTCATGTCTGTGTGCAAACGGTGCGGTGAACGCAGTGGAAAACATCAAGGAGCAAGCCAGGCCTGGTCTCCGCTCAGATGTGCAGGGTAGAGGGGACGAGGCCCAGTCATAGCTCTAACACGACAAGCCCTCCACAGTCATTCGGCCCCCACAGGGCAGCCTGCTTCGACTCCCTGCTAGGAAAAGGAAATGCTGGGCCATCCTCACATTTGTGCCATCGCTTCACACGAGGTGTCATCCCCACCCTCAGCACCCGAGCACCACGCCCACCCATGTGACAGGCAATGTCACCCCAGCAGGTGGGCAGATTTTGTATAAAAATACTGAATAATATTAATAGATAAATGATAGATAGATAATGGAGGGAAGGAAGGAAGGGAGGAAGGGAGGGGGGAGGGAGGGAGGAAGAGGAGGGAGGGAGGGAGGGAGGGAAGGAGGGAGGGAGGGAGGGAGGAGGGAGGGAGGGAGGGAGGAAGGAAGGAAGGAAGGAAGGGAGGGAGGAAGGGAAGGAAGGGAGGGAGGAAGGGAGGAAGGAGGGAAGGAAGAGGGAGGGAGGGAAGGAGGAAGGGAGGGAGGGAGGAAGGGAGGGAGGGAGGGAGGAGGAAGAGGAGAGAGGGAGGAAGAGGAGGGAGGGAGGGAGGAGGAAGGAAGGGAGGAAGGAAGGGAGGAAGAGGAAGGGAGGGAGGGAGGAAGGGAAGGAAGGAAGAAAGGAAGAAAGGGAGGAAGGAGGGAAGGAAGAGGGAGGGAGGGAGGGAGGGAGGGAGGGAGGGAGGGAGGAGGGAGGGAGGGAGGAGGAGGGAGGGAGGGAGGAGGGAGGGAGGGAGGAAGGAAGGAAGGAAGGAAGGGGGAGGGAGGGAAGGAGGAAGGGAGGGAGGGAGGGAGGAAGGAAGGGAGGGAGGGAGGGAGGGAGGGAGGGAGGGAGGAAGGAAGGAAGGAAGGAAGGAAGGAAGGAAGGAAGGAAGGAAGGAAGGAGACTTCAAGATATGGTTCCCTGACGTTGCTCGTTGGAATTACAGAGCATAAACCTTCTCCTGTCCTGAAACTCCGCACCTCATCCTTGGCAGACTATAGAAGACATCGCCCTTCAACAGACACTTAGTGGATGCCACCGTCTGCAGAGTGGACGCCCTGTAGGCTATAGGACACAGCTTGCCCTGTCTGGTTTCATTGGCGGGAGGACTCCCCAACCACTCACCAGGGGGACCCCGCCGCACAGCCGCGCCCCCTGGGCCCAGGGGCACTGAGCACCCGCGGGCTCTCCCCTGGTCTGATGGCACGGCGTGAGAGCCCCTGCTACAGGGCATGTGAAGGAAGCCGAGCCAAGGACTGTTCTAGAGAGATGGTGCCACCACCAGATCCACGTCCCAGCCCGAGTGCCTCTGAGAACGTGCTGGGGAAGGGCTGGGCGGCGGAGCTGGGGCTGCCCGGGCCGCGCCTTCACATCTTGGCCAAGACTCCTCAGCTGAGTTTTCTCAAGTCGAGAATGAGGACTCAGGCCTCTGCTCTGTCGGGTGGGTGAATGGATGGAGGAAAACAACGCACGTAAAGCACTTAGCACGGGCCTGGGAGAAATAGCGAGAGTTTTACAAAGTTGGCGGACACTGTTGTTATTCTTTTCTCGGCCAAGCCAGCGGGGTCAGGCCCTGCTCAAGTGCTGCAAAGACAACAGAGGGGAGATAAGCTTAGCAACTGATACTGCTCAAGGAAAATGTCCGAAGAATCATAACAACAGCCGGGCTACCGCCTCACAGCAGAGTGTTAGAGAAACACTGTTATCAGCTCCAAACAGTGAGGTCCTCTTCCCAATTCGCCCATGGCAACCCTTTCATATTTTCATCACTGGGGGCCAAACCGAGCTCCACCCAGGCTGAAGGCGGAGGTCAAGGCCAGGATAGACCTGAGCAAAACTGGGCTGAGCTTCTCCCTGCTGCCTTGTTTGGTCACCTCGGCCTGACTCCAGCCCCCTCGCTGCCACCTGGGAATGTGCATATTTTCTAAGAACAAGAAGCTTTAAACCGAGGAGAGCATGTCTGATGGAAGGGCAGAAGGGAAGGTGTTTGCAGGGAGGCCGAGCCCGCCCTCTGACGTCAGACGTTAGCCCCGCCCACAGGCAGGGAGCACGTGGCTGCGTCAGGCGTCCACACCCCGCAGTTCAGAAGGTCCTCACCCCATCTTCTCAGCAGCGGCTCGGCAGTGGGGACGTGGACAAGGGAGGCAAGCCAGTGATTTCAGCCAAAAGAGCCCGTTCAGTGGGCAGAGCCCCAGGACCATTAAGTCCAGAATTCCCAAACACAGGGTGCAGCCGACACAGGAGCTGACCAGCCGCTGGCTCCCCACGGCCCCCCAGACTCACCACCAGCCTCCGTCCTCTCCCTCCGACTGGCTGTAGAGGAAAAAAGTCTCCGCGGGTCCGGGTGCCTCTCAAATTCCTCCCTAGCCCTGGCCCATCTCCCTTTCTAAGAACCACAAGTAAACCTATGACTCAGAACCCTCAGCAAGCAATAGCATCGAGCCCGAATGTAACCACGACTTGGGTGTTCCGTTTGTATTACACTTATTTCTTCTGTTACCTTCCAGTTGTGCCGACGGGTTTTCCACCTGGGAGAGCGAACAATGACTCCCTTTCAAAAAAATGCACTGAGTACATTTAGTGAGTGAATTAAAAAGGAAATGTTAAGTAAATTAAGAGAACATGTTCAAGGACATGATATAAAATGGGAAAATGATCTTCACACTTGCTTTAAGTCTAGAAAACCCTCAGCAACCAACCCGCCCCCCCATCAGGAGAGACCTGAAGCCACCAAGTCCACGCTATGGCTTGCTGGTGGCACTCCGGGCTCGTTTCCTGCAAACAGCCAACTCTAAGGCACGAGCCACTCAAGAAATACGGTGTCCAGCCCCCTAGTGAGCGAAGGAAGCCTCGTGACAAGGCAGAAGAAGCAAGGAGAAAAAACGGCCCTGGAAAGTCTGAAATCTGACCAACAGTGATCTTCTAGGATTAATTTAGCTTCAGGAGGCCAAGTTCAGGGCCTTTTTCTTCTGCATAGATTCTGTTTGTGCTCAAATAGAAGCATCTCAGGTCCAGTGTCCCTGGCTCAGTTGTGGCACTTTAGGAAATAACATCGGAACTTGTGAATGTTAACTACAAGAGCTAATATGAGCATAGCTGGGTTTCAGCAGAGATTCATTCGGGGACAGTCACCAGACTGCACTGGCCTAATCTCCAACAGCGACCCCATGTGGCAGAGGTATGTAATAGCAGTCCTTTCCTTTGGTGCATGGTTTCTCAACTTTGGCACTAGACACTTTGGGCCAGATGCGTCTCTATTGCGGGAGGCTGCCATGTGCATTTTAAGATGTTTAGATGCATCTCTAGCCTCTACCCACCAGATGCCAGTAGCACCCACACACACCTTGTAGTGACCAATATCTCCAGACATTGGCCAATGTCCTCAGGCACGGGAAAAGGGGGTTGCCCCCGGTTGAAAACCACTGGGCTAAAGTCATCCCAAGAGGTTCTTAGATATTTTGAAGAAAGTGTAAAAGAATTCTCAACAAGGAAATATTGGACATCTTGGTACCAGGGGATGCAACTCAAAAACCTTTCTTGAAAAAATGAGTTTATACAACAGGACTTTCTGGATATACACACATAGGGCCTGGAGTACAGTCGATGCTCAATCACACGTTAATGTCCTGGCTGTGTTCTTGCTCTTCTGCATGCCTATTTCTTCCATGGGCTTTAAAGATCACTGTGAATGCAGATACGCTCATTTAAAAATGAGAAAGAAAGACTCGGGGTGGGGGTTGAAGAGGGGGCATTGCCTTCCACCCCACTTCCCTAGCTAAAGCCTTTTCTCCCTACCTTTGCCCCCTTGCTCCTCCCTGGATGCTCCTGGTCCTCTCTCTGCTTTCATTCACTCTTTCCACCCCCACCACCTAGACACCTCTTCAAACCTAGGCCAGAGCATATGGGTGCCCGCCAGACACCTTTCAAAGGTCTCTGCGGGAAATGCCAGGCTCCCCCACCACGGCCGACAAGCGCACTCCTCCAGGGCCTCGACCATGGTCCTGCCCACCCTGCCCCTGGCCACAGGCCCGCTCGCCTTGCCCAGTACCCTGTGCCCACTCTCCTGTCAGGGCTCCCACCGTCCCCTGCAGGAGCCCCTCGCCCCCACAGGCCCCTCTGGTCCCCTCTGGAGGCTCCGTCCACAGCTCCTTCAGGACACTGCATCCGTGGTGACTGTCCTCACCTGTGTGATGACTGACCACCAGTTCTGTTCCCTCCTGAGGCTGGGTACAAAGTATGTTTGCTCTTGACTCGTCATTTATCCCAGACCCTGGCAGAAAGAGGAGCGGGGGAGGTCCAAGCGGGCGGGGGTAGAAGACTGACCCCCCCTCCCATGAGCAAAGTCAAAATTGCTTGTGTACAGGTAGCAATTACTCCTGAGAGACAACTGCGCACGGCATGAACAGCCTCTGACGGCACACAAGAGAAAGAGACAGAGCGGAGAAGCCTGGGAAGCCACAGGAGCTGTTGGGGAGCAGGGGAGTCTCCGCGGGGGAGTCTCCATGGAGGAGCACGTGGGCACCCCAGCTGAGGACCCCCCACCCCATAGGGCTCAGCTGTCCCAGCTCCGGCCTCTGCAGGGTCCCCGCAGCTGCTCACGGCTGCATTGCCTGGGTTGTGGCCTCGGACAGAGGGAGCAGGAGAGATTGTCACCACACACCCGCCTCCCTGCTCCTGGGGCCTGAGGGCTTGTGGGTGCCCAGGTGCCCAAGTGCCTGTTTCGCTCCAAGCGGCTACATGGCACGAGGATCCGCACAGAGGTCGGCTCCACACGGGACCACTGTCCTAACAACAAGCCAGAGACCATGTAGAGAAGGCTGGCGCGCGTGGGGACTCTCCGGGTCACAGGGCCATGAGCACCACAGCAGTCCCCTCCCCCTCCACAGGGCGGCTCTGCCCAGGGCTCTGCCTGCCCGCAAGGTCACAGCAGTGTGATCCCCACACTCACCTGAGCTCACTTCAGCCCCAACAAGGGAGCAAACAGCATCAACAGGACCTGAGCACACACACCTGCCCCCACACACAGCTGCTCCGGCTGGGAGGCCAGTGCCCGGCGCCCGAGGCCCCCGCTCGGCCCCCACGGTCCTGCCAAGCCACGGGCACGCGGTCCACACAGAGCCTGCTTCTACACAAGGCCGCTCTTCCAAGACGGGAAGAGGCAGCTATTTAGTCTAAGTCATATAAACAAATACAGAAATCCAAACAAAATGAAAAGAAGAAGAATATCTCTTACATGAATAAGCAAGAAAAATTCCCAGAAAAAAAAAAACCGCTATGCAATCGGATAAAGAATTCAAAGAACCGGTCATCAAGATGCTCAGCAACTCGAGAGTGAAACAGAGGAACCTGGGAGAACTGCGACCAGGAGAAAGTACAAGAAAGAACACGCGGCCCTGAAGTACACAGTCAGTGAAATGACAACCCAGCAGAAGGAACCAACCGCAGATGCGCTGACACAGAAACACGGACCAGGGACCTGGAAGACAGACAAGGGAAATCGACCAATCAGCACAGCAGAAAGGAAAAGAATAATAATTTTAAAAACCGAGGATGGTTTAAGGGACCTCTGGGACAACATCAAGGGCTCTAACGTTTGCAAGGCGAGGATCCCGGAAGTAGAAGAAAGACAGAAAGTTTACTTAAAGAAACAGTGGCTGAAAACGTTCCTAACTGGGAAAGGAAACCGACATCTGGGTCCAGGAGGCACCGAGTTCCACGCAAGAGGGACCCAAAGAGACCCCCACCAGCATCTTGTCGTTAAAATGGCAGAAGTCAGAGAGAGAGACAGTCTCGAAGGAAGCAGAAGAGAAATGAGTTACATGCAAAGAAAACCCCATAAGGCTACCAGCTTACTTCTCAGCAGCAACGTCACAGGCCAGAGGAGCTACAACCTAAAATAATTGACCCAGCAAGGTTATCATTCAGAACTCAAGGAGAGAGAGGGTTTCCCGGCAAGCATCCTCCAAAGGACTTCAGCGCCATTAAATCCGTTTTACAAGAAACGTTAAAGGGTCTTCTTTAAGCAAAAAAGGAAAGGTCATAACCAGAAATAAGAAAATATGAGAAAAGGAAAAACCTCACAGGTAAAGCCAAATGTTCAATAAATATAGCTAATCAGACCTAGAAAGGCTGCGACCGAGGTTAAAAGCAAAAGTATCAAACTCAACTCAAACGGCAACGAGCAGTTAGGAGATACACCGCGCAGAAGAGTAAAGTGTGACATCAATAACATAAAGCATGGAGGAGACAGGGAAAACGTGTTCCTTGCAGAATATATTCAAACTTAAATGCCTTTCAGCTTAAAATAGATTGCTATAGACAAAAAAAAAAAAAAAAAAAAAATGATGTACATAAACCTCAGGGTAACCACAAACCAAAAACCTACATAAGATATACAAAGAACAAAAAGAGAGGAACCTAAATAAAACACTAGAGAAAAGCAGCCAACCACAAGGGGAGAGATCAAGAGAAGAAGAAAGGAACAGAAGACTACTAGAAAAACAACCGAAAAACAATTAACGAAATGGTAATAACTACATACCTATCAATAATTACTTTAAATGTAAATAGAGTAAATGCTCCAATCAGAAGACACAGGGTGGCTGGATGGATTGAAAAGCATGGCCCAACTATGCCGTTTACAAGAGACTCACTTCAAATCGAAAGGCACACACAGACGGAGAGTGAAGGGAGGGAAAACGATATTCTTTGCAAACAGACATGAAAGAAAACAGGGGTGGCAATACTTACATCAGAAAAAAGATAGACATTGAAACAAAACATGTTTTAAAAGACAAAGAAGAACATTACATATTTATAAAGAGGTCAATCCAAGAAGAGGATAGAACAATTGTAAATCCCTACACGTCCAACATACAAGCACCTAAATATATAAAACAATTATTAATGGTCATAAGGGAGAAATCCTCAGTAATACAATAATAATAGGGTATTTTAATGCCCTATTCACATCAATGGAGAGATCATCTAGAGTAAAAATTAATAATGAAATAATGGCCCTAAATGTCACATTAGAGATCAACTTAATAAACATTTTTAGAACATTTTATCTAAAAATTGTAGAATACATGTTTTTCAAGTGCACACAGAAGCCTCTCCAGGACAGATCACAGATTAGGCCGCAAAACAAGCCTCAATATATTCAAGGAGAATATTGAAATCATATCAAGCATCTCTTCCAACCATAGTGGCATGAAACTAGAAGTCAACTACTGGAAGAAAACTGGAAAAAATCACAAACACATGGAGACTAAACAGCTTGCTACTAAACAATCAATGGATCGAAGAGGAAATCAAACAAGAAATCAGAAACAAACTTGAAACAAATGAAAAAACACAAAACTTTAAGATGTATTGGATGCAGCAAAAGCAGTCATAAGAGGAAAGCTCATAGCTATGCAGGGCGATAGTCCTGCATAGAAAAGTCCCAAATAAGCAATTTAATCTGACACCAAAAGGAACTAGAAAAAGAGGAACAAACAAAACCCAAAGTAAACAGGAAGGAATTATCAATATCAGAACAGACATAAATGAACAAAAATTTAAAAACAGAACAAGGGGAGGGGCCATGTGTGTTCAATAAAAGTCTGCTCTTATATTGAAATGGTACGAAAACAGGACTTGTTGGGCACCATGACTTCTCTTGCCTTAGTTATGTTCCTGTTTCTTCCCTCCTTCTGCTAGGTCTAGTGTTCACCTTTTCTTTGGGGAAGTGACGGCTTGACAACTCAAAGAGTGACACAGGTTGGCCCTCTTCCTGTAACAGGACTGTTTGGAAATTAAATCCTATTCAGCCAATTAGAACTATGTTAAGGTCAATGACAGATACAGTGGAAGTAAATTTAGTACATAGCAAGGAAACATAGAGCGGGGGGAAGGGAGGTGTGTCGTTTAAATGCAAAAGAGGAAAAAATTATATCGATATGGTCAGCATTTGACAACTGTGGCGTTTACTCTACACAAGGAAGCATTAGATTTGTGTCTCCCTGGGCTCCTGTTAGGGCAAAGTGTTTGGAAATAGACACAGAAGAGTTGCCCCATACAAAAAACGGCTTTGCTCAAAGCCAGCTAATCACGCGTGGTAGAGATGGAGAAAGAGAAAGATAACTGAAGAGGACAGACCAGCCTGGGCAGTGTGGCTCAGTGGTTTGAGAGATGTCCCATGGACTGAGAGGTCCTGGTTCGATTCCCCATTGGGGACACATGCCCACGTTGCCTGCTCTGATCCCCAGTAGGGGGCATGCAGGAGGCAGCCGATCAATGGTTCCTCTCTCCCTTCCTCTCTCTCTAAACATCCAATAAAACCTATTTTTAAAAATAGGACAGACTGCCCCCGAAAATAGTGTAAAGTGGGATTCATGCTTCAGCTGGCCCCTCAGTTTCTCGGTGCCTCTGGCGGTGTGACCGCCTGTCCCCACTGGCAATGACTGTCTTTCACCCGTGGCCCTCCATGACTTCATCTACTGGCAGCGTGCCGACTTGAGGAAATCCCAGCAGGGCTGGGCCTACCGAGAACTTGGTCAAGAGTTAAGTAATATATTTCGGTTTGAAATCATGTCATTATTATTTGTCATTTTATGTTTTCACACCTACAGTCAGAATCAGTGCCGTTTCTTTCTTACTCTTTGTCCTGGCGGAGCAGCCCCCGGTGGTGTGTGCACACATCCGATCATCGGTCAACTGTGCCAGCCGTAGGGAGCTGCAGGGAGACCTGACCCTCCGCAGGGTCAGCCAAGCCCGGGAGCGCCCTCTCCTACTGGTGGCCGGCTTGGTGGGTGGATAGGGCTCCGCGCCCTCCTGGAGATTGAACTCTGAATTGAGTCTTCTCCCTGAGCCCCATTTCCCCCGTGAGAGCTTCCCCATTGGGGGGCTGCCTTTCCTTCCATGGCTCACTTATAACCCACTTCCTCTCGAATTCTTATCTTAGGACCTACGTCTGGGGGAAGGCAAACCAAGCCCCTGGCGTTTTGACCTCTGTTCTCCTTGCCCCCCTGCCACACTCCACAAAAGGAAGGCAAGTTTTGGGGGTCAGAATCCCCCGTGGCCCACGGAGCTGTTTTTTCAACTAGAAACCCTAGCTATGTTCCTTTACAGCCTATGAGCTGTTCAAGGCCTGCAAAATGTTGGGGGCCCCAGAAAAATGGCATTGGCTTGAAAACATCCAAAGAAATCCTCAAAACCCAATGTAATGTGTTTGATTAAATGTCTACAGAATGTGATAGAAGGCCAACTGGTCAAGCACAGCTCCGAGATTCACGTGCAACTTTGTACAGATCAGAGTTAATGTGGGGTGGGCTGTTTGTCTTCTATGGGGTATTTTCCGGTGCTTGGTGAGAGGGTAGGGCAGAGTGCAGAAAGAATGCTCATGGCCTAGGGATGTCAGAAACCAGTCCTGGGATCGTGTGTCCAAGACAACATTTGGACTCTTCAAAAGAGGGGTGATGTCTTCCCTGCTGCCGCTGCCTCCCCCATAGTGGCAGATCATGCTCTGCAGACAAAGATCTTTTCTGGGGCGGAGATGTCACCCACACTGAGCATCCAGTATTTACACTGGCTTTGTTCTGCCTTCTCTGAAATCCATACTCCGCAGCAGTTCTGAGGAAGCCGCAATTTTCCCTGCTGGATTGCGACACCTTGGGGCCCCTCCTCCACACGAGCTCTATGTCCGAATGTGTGTGGGAGGATGTGGAGGCCAAGGTGATCAATGGCAGGTCCCATCAAAGCCGCCCAGGGAGCCAGTGCATGCACCGCTCCTTGATATAAAAGGTGTTTTATTTCTCATCTCTTTGTTTTTGTCACTGAAAGAATGCTTCCGGTGTGTGGATTAATTAAAGTGTAAACATTAAATATTGATTGATGCATTATCAGTGTGGAGCAGTGGCCTCCCGTCTGATTGATTCCCGAGGTGATTTATTGTCATATTTGGGGAGTCATTTCGCTTGATAACCAAGAAGGATGGCATGCCTCCCCCCGCGCCGCCCACATACACACTGCTCCACTCCCCATTCCCGGTCCCTCCTCTTATCCTTGCAAGTGACATCTGAGTTCCAATAACTAAAACATCTTCATCTCTCTGTCAGGAGAAAGTGTGTGGCCTGACATTGGTTTTGTGTGTGTGTGTGTGTCTGTGTGTCTCCAAGGCAATTATCAAATCAATTAACAACTGAACACAGAAAATCGCACACCTACTCTCTTCTATGGGCTATTTCTGATTAACAGAGCTTGCCCCTCCTGAGCTCTGTGAAATATGATTATGGGCAAGTTGGGGGGGAAGGGGAGAAGAGTATGAAATGAAACAAAGAGAGAAAGAATAAGCCATGATTCCAACTTGTCTCTTCTCTGAGGTGTACCCCCACTGGGGAACTAGAGAGCAGAGAGGGAATAAAGCAACAATTCCTATTTACAATTAGTGGTAGGTCTGTAGATATGAATTGACATACCACATTTCATTATATTGGCCCACATGAAATTGCCGTTTGTGTAGGTCAAAAGTAATCAAATAGAGGCTATTTCATATGGCTCGGCCTTATATATTCAAACCCCCTTCCCAAGGAGGATGCGATGGGTATTGTTTATCTTGCTTTGCAAATGGGAAAACTGGCATGAAAGGGGTGAGTAACGTAGAGCTGCCATTCCGTTTCAGTTTGGGCAAAAACCAGGCAAGAATCTGAATGCTTCACACATTTCCTCATGGAAAACTTACCACGGAGGTCGTGCTATGGTCTGAATGCTTGTGTTCTTCCAAATTCACCTGTTGAAATCCTAAACCCCAAGATGATGCTATCAGGAGGTGGGCGGGGCCACTGGGAGGTGATTAGGTCCTGAGGGTGGAGCCCTCGTGAATGGGTTAGTGCCCTTCGAACAGAGACCCCAGAGAAATCCCTTCCGTTCTGCCACCCCCTTTCACCACGTAAGGGTACATCAAGAAATCTGGTACAGATGGGGCCATCAGCCAATTAAATGTCTATTATTTATAGGCCACCAAGTCTGGGCTATTTTGTTATGGCAACCTGAACAGACTAAGACAGGTAAGCATTATCATTTTACCCATTTAATGGATCAAAAACACAAACAACAAACAAAGCTTCAAGAGGTTGAATAAATTGGTGGAGACCTTGTTGGACATATAAGTTCAAACATGCCAACACCCGGAGGTGTGTCTCCTTCAAGGAGAGACTCCCAGACCCCCAGGGCCCCTGATACGCAATGGCATGCGGTCCAGCGGCCACACGGATGGGTTGAAGCCTGCCTAGGGCGCTTCTCATTTCCGGATTCCTTCCTCGTGGCAGGAGGGACACAGGCACCGACAGAGAACAGTGACAACGTCAGAGGCTGCTGGAGCCCCTTCTCCACGTGGGTGTCGTGAGCAGGAGCCAGAGGCAGGTCCCACTGAAAGAAGTAGTGTTTGGGACCTTCCTCACTGTAACCAGGCAGGATTTTCCACTGGTCTTCGATCAGGAACTTCCTGTTGAGATGATGTCCTCAGGGAGCTGAGAGTCTGGTCTCCTCTGAGTCACCAGACTAACTGTCAAGTAGAACTAGACAAGGAAGCCAGCACTCTGTCCCCCAGTGCCTCCCCTGTGTCCCTGGAAATCCCGGCTGCTGGCTGAGGTCCTTCTTCCCACAGGCTCCATGTCCTCCGCGGTACAGGAGCCACATGGTACAAAGTGCTTCCTCATGTGGTCAAGGCTGAGCCCTCCACACTCCCCACAATCCCCTTCATCTTCAACTGGCATTTTTCAAACATGGTCTGGATAAAATAAAGCGTGACTGGCTATTATAGAAGGACTATATTCTTTGGAAAGCTCCATACTCTGCACAGGGCAATATGTAATTACAAGTTATTGATTAGTGAAAAATGTATGAATTGATTATCACTTTTAGAAAATCTCTTGGGCCCTGGCCAGTTTGGCTCAGCGGTTAGAGCGTCGGCCTGCGGTCCGGAGAGACCCGGGTTCGGTTCCCGCTAAGGGTACGTACTTTGGTTGCAGTTTGTCCCCGGCCCTGGTTGGTCGTGCGGGTGGCAGCCACTCGATGTGTTCCTTTCACATCAATGTTTCTCTCTCTCTCTCTCTCTCTCTCTCTCTCTCTCTCTCTCTCTCTCTTCCTCTCTCTCCCTCCCACTCTATTTGTACAAAAAATGGAAAAATATCCTCGGGTGAGGATAAAAAAAAAAAAAGAAAGAAAATCTCTTGGGCTCTGGCCAGTTTGGCTCAGCGGTTGAGCATCAGCCTGCGGACCAGAGAGCCCCGGGTTTGGTTCCTGCTAGGAGCATGTACCACAAAAAAAAAGAAAAGAAAGAAAAGAAAAGAAAATCTCTTGGTACAGATATACCTCACTCTCATAAGACGTTTCCATAAAAAAATTTGATTGAACATTCTTTGGTTCCTGTGTGTGTGTGTGTGTGTGTGTGTGTGTGTGTGCGCACGCGTGTGCACATGTGAATGTTGGTGTTGGTGGTGGTGTTTGTTCTCAGCTTCTTGAGTTGAATGTTCAGAATGTATATTTTCAGTCTTATGTTTTCATAAATCCATTGCAGCTGTAAGTTGTTCTCTGAGTACTAACTCAGCCACATCCCATAGGTTCTGGTGCACAGTGCCATTAATTTGTAAATAGTTTATTCTGTCAGTGTTGAGTACTAACTCAGCCACATCCCATAGGTTCCGGTAGACAGTGCCATTAATTTATAAATGTTTATTATGTCAGTGTCGACTTCTTGATCCAAGAGTTTGTTTGGAAAGGTGTTTCTAAATTTCTAAGAGAAAAACACTGGCAGCATATTTTCTAGAAATGTTTTCTACTATAAATTCTAGGACTAGCTGAATTTCCTTGAATTGTTCTTTTCAAATCAATGTCATAGCTCTTAAATTGCAAAGATTCAGTAGGAGTCCATTGGCGTTGTCCCAACCCTGTAAAGCAGGGCTGGTTTGACTGACAGGCGAGGTGGATGGCGTCCATGGGGGGTAGGTGGTTGTCCCCAGGCCACAGAGCAGAGAAAGGACAGACTTCAAGGCCCCAGAGCAACTAATGAGTGTTTGTCCCTGCCACAGTCAGCCCTTGCTCTCGATCATGTCCAGTTTTTCAACAATATTTCTTGAATGTCGTAGGTGCTCGGTCGGCACTGTTCTATGCAGCGTGAACAATACAGAGTGAAGTCTCAGCCCCGGGCACTGAGTGGGAGCTTCCTCTCAGGGTCATGAGGCCTGGAAACAGCGGAGAACCCTGGAAAGCAGAGAAACCGCTACAACGAACTCAAGGAACCAGCAAATCCGGGTCACAAGAGACCACGTGGCCATGTCTACTGGGGTCCCAGGAATTCTTGCAAGTTACCTTGACCTACTCCTTGGAGGCCCTCCCGTTAGAGCTGCCCTGCTGCTCCCCAGAGTCATCCTCTGTCCTCTCCCAAGACATGACCTTCTTCCACCCATCAGACATCCGCTGGGCCCCACCACGCCAGGCATGGTGCTGAGCATTTGTACCCAGGACATGTTCATGTAACCCTGACATTTCTGCCCATTTTACAGATGAGTAAACCGAGGCTTAGATAAACGAACTCAGCCGAAGTCGGCATCTCACAAGGGTGAGGCCTTCTGACTCCAAGACCAGTGCTCATTCCAGGAACCCAAGAAACTAAAGTTTCTTGTCTTTTTTCCCATCAGGAGGAACCTTTGGAGAAGAATCTGTGGAATTTCGATTGGTCCGCTGCTGCCTGTTATCTCGATGTTGGATCTTGCTCCCTCAACCTGTTGCCATCATTATCGTCTTCATCATCTCATCAACAGGATAATCATCTTCATACCATTTTATGAGCAGCCAAGGACTGTGCTGAGGTCCTCCTCACCCTTAACCAGGACAGTGGCCAAAAGCAGGGACACTGGGGTGCAGCCCCCGGGTTCGGCAGGGACTCTGTGTTCCTCTCCCGACGCTGCACAGGAAGTAAGCCGCAGGCTGACAGACCCAGGTCTGTGTGGCCGCAAAGCTCAAGTCACCCTGCCTCCCGGAGGCTGGTGCTGGCCTCCAACAGAGCGCCTGCGGAGGGTATTCCAGGATGCCCAGGGGCGCGTCCTGCGCTCCACAGACCTGGGCGTGGCACCGAGCAGCACTGGGTGCACATTTGATCTGTACGCAAAGAAGCAGTTCGACCTCTGGCTGCTTTGGGATCGAGGGCGGATGGAAGGCGGACATGGGGAAAGAGAGGCCATGTTACCTCCATGCGGAGCACGCCGGCCGGGAGCCAAAGGACTTAAAGAGGGTTCGCCGCGAGCCCAGCCTGAGCCGGAGTCTGAATGCAGGGCTTTGCTGAGGGAACGCTCCAGGGAGGGAAGGAGCAGAGATAGGAAGGGGCTGAGCCGGGTGTGGTCTGGAGCCAGGTCCAGGCTTGGCTGTGCGGGCACAGACTGAGCGGCGAGCTGTCCCTTCGGGCTGTCTCCTGATGGAGCTGGCTGTCCGCTAGCCGTGGGCTGCTGGGGAAGGGTGAGCAGAACCGTCCAGGGAACGTTACTGCTTAGGTCAGAATGCTGGCTTACGGTGATCCTAAGGAGACCACCGGTAGTTGGTGTTTGTTTTGACGTGCTCTGTGGTCAGCACACCCCTGGACGCATGCACACCACCCTCAGTACAGCACTGCACCGGGGCGTCCTGAGCAGAGGGGGAGCCGGGGACCCTTTGCAGCAATGAGCAGGAGGTGTCCCACAGTGTATCGTGCTGCTCGGGAGCCCCCCTGGGAACCCACAAGCGTGGTGTGAGGTCTTGTCCTCAAAGAAGCTTTCCCCAAGCTCTCCTTCAACAAGAGAGCAGAGTTTCTGTTCACAGGAAGAATGGCTGGGGTCATTAATCCGTGTGCCCCACTCCCATGAGGGCCGGGAGGGCGAACAAGTTTCACCCCATCCCTGACCGCCGGAGACACGGGAGCCGAGAGCAGCATCCTGACGCCCGCGCCCAGCAGGTCTGAAACGGTGTCCCAGCGGCTCCAGGACCATCTCCGTCAGAAGCACAGAAACCTGAGTGGTGTCTCCTTCCAGACGAGCCCAGGGGGACAGACAGCCGATCCCTGCGCCTCAGGGAGAACTCTGGTGTCCCAGTGAAGTCACCTGCCCTGCGGACACATTTCAGACTAACTCACTGCAAGTCCAGCCACGGCTGCATTTTATTAAAAAGAGGTTCCGAGGAGGCAGGAGGGCTGAGGGCCCCAATTAGTTATGTAAATTAAATACCAGAAGCCGCTCTTGTGGGGCCGGAGAGCCCAGAGTGGTAACAGGGTCAGATCCAGGGACACGGAAACAGGTTTGAAAAGCCAGTGGAGCTATTCAGAAAAGGCGCAAGGATCTGCTTTGCCTCAGGCTGCTGGTCTCTTTCTCGTCGTCCAGGGGAAGTTAGTATCTGGAAGGAAACACACCTCATATTTTCCTTTATTTCCTCCCCCCACAGGACACAAAAGATGTCCCCATCAGCCCAGCGCCAGCGTCCTCCTCGGACCGGACCCTCTCACCCGCAAGCTCACCTCGTCTTCCGAAAGTCAGGGAACCTGGAAGCAAAAACTGCATCATTTCTTCTTACAAAAATGGCCTTCCCATTTTTAATCAACAGGCACTCCTAATGTTGGTGTGTTATTTCCTGAAATTGTATATAATGGGTCTAGAACAGTTTGAAAAGAGAGTTTTGAAGTTTGCTAAATGCCCACCATCTCCATAACCACTCAAATCAGGTTATTTTTTGTAATTCCTTTAAATTAAATATCTTTGATAATAAATGCAAATTAGGGAACAATAAATTATAACTTCTAGGCTGACCAGCGACTAATTATATATATTATAATTAACTCCAGTTTCCAACACAAGGTATTTATCTTAATAATCAGCCCATGTCCATTAGCATATCTTACAGGGATGTGTACGCCCGAGAGGCCTGCGAGGCCCCCCAGTCTATGAAAGGGTGCAGAGTCAAAGGGGAGGGAATTACTTTCAAAAGACGTTTGGGCTAAATATAAGTTGAGAAGCTCAGATTATAGGCATAAAACCCTCACTTGAAAATATTTATTCTAAATACACCCTCTGACCATCACTCAAGAGCCTTCAGGTTCTAAAAATCTATAATTTCCATGAATCTGTTCAAAATATCTTTCACCCGGCTAGGCTCCTGTGAGCCACGGGTGCTTGGGGCTGGGGTCTGACCCTGACCGAAGGAGACAGAGTTTTCAGGAACCTCCGAACATTTTCTGTGGCCATCACCGAGGGACCCAGTCTGGGCCGGGACGAGACGAGCCCGCGGATGTCAGCCCTGTGCGCTCTTCCAGCCACTGTGAGACCGAACTACCACCCTGACCACAGTGCTCAGTGCCCGGGTCTGCACACAGAGCGAGGGGCCGCAGGGGCTGCCTGGGCCAGCTTCGTGTAAGAGTCAATGTTCTGCTTTCTAACCGTTCTAGACTCAGGGGTGCAGATAAAGAGCCCGGGAAACCAGACCCCAGTGCTCCCCACTTGGCCAGCAACTGGGTTCCTTAGAGCTTAGAGACCACCCTGCCTCCTCCTCTGGCTTTTTCTCTGCTGCTCAGGAGTCTCTCTCTCTCTCTCTCTCTCTCTCTCTCTCTCTCTCTCTCTCGGCTAAGCCTTTTGATACAGCCGGTAATCCCAGCTCTGGCCATTATGCATTTCCCAAATGGTCCCTGGGCAATTGTCCAAAAGACTTAACAAGTCCGACCAGCCAAAGGCACCATGAAGGTCAGACCCTCACACGGCAATAGAGCATGCCCTGATTTTATCCGGGAGATTGATGTGCAAATCACCTTGATTTCGATTTGGTACCGGGGTTATAAAATGCACTCGCCATCACCGATAACATGTGCGATCAGGCCCAGGCACAGGACACTGTATTTTATACCCTCCGTGAGGTTTTCCCCGAGGCAACCATAAATCAGCCCACAAGGGTGTTTGGTCCATGCTAAGAGACAGTGAGGATGTCGGGGGCGTGGGGATGGACACATCTTGGAACTTGGGAAAAGCTGGAAACCATCAGCTTGTATCAGGGCCACCAGGATGTGAACTCCAAGGGGGACAGAGCACAGCGGAGGCTGCAGGGAAAGCCACCAAGGAAAATGTGGTCACCAGTGAGGGACATCTGTTTATAGTTCTGAGCACCTGAGCAGAGCGCTTGGGAGGAAGACGGACACATGAGAAAGCAAAGTCCCTCTGATACAGGGTTTAATTGTGAAAGAGAGAACACGGTGCAGCGAGAGGGGGGAATAAGCAGAAAACCACACTTTGCAACAACTTTAGCTACAATAGTATCCCTCAGGTGTCTTCCCCGCCTGCCTCTATGAAAAGCTTACATCAAATTAACCTTTTTTAAAAGAAAGCAAGGCCTGTGAAGACTTTTTAAAAACTCACAGCGCCACTCATTATAATTTATATAATCATTTCATGAAGCGTCCCAAATGGGAGGTTTCGCTGGCCTCGGGATGTGGAGCTCAGCGTGAGAGGAAGCAGCAGCTCTTACCTCCAAGCCCATCATCCCCTGGGCTCTGGCCTCTGGCTCGACGGCTCTCGATTCTGCTATGGAAACTGTTCTGCACCCCACTTCCATCGCTCCCTCGCCGACCCCATAAACCTGGGAGTCCACGTCCATAGGGCCTTGCTCACGGGGGCATCAGGATGGGGAGCGTGGGGTGAGGTCCAACACGCCTGGTGAGGTGCTGCCTAGAAAGAAAAAGAACCCTCTAGGTCGGAGAAACTACAGAGAGAATGAACAAATTGCACTGTTTTCGCCGAAGTTTGAGTCCCTTGGAGCAGAAGGTCTGGTGAGAACGACCTCTCTGCTTGCACAGGTCCCCCTCGCAACCCAGAAACCGCAGGCTGAACTTGCAGGAAAAGTTTATTCCACTTAATGCAACAGAAGTGTCTTTCCATTAGGAAAATAAAACTGCTTCCAATCCTGACCAGGTGGAAGGCTTTCGTAACGTGTCACACTCGTGTTCCTGAATGCCACCCAAGAGCGAGCGTGGTTTGGGTCTGAAGCTGGGGAAACAGAAAACCAGCCTGGGGCCCGCACGTCACACGTGGGACGCCTTCGCCGCCTGGGACACCCGTGTCTTAACAGACGAGCTGTTCTCCTTTCCCTTTTAATTAAAGTTGGACACACACACACCACTTCTTTTTAAGCACCCTTTCTCTAGCGATAGCTTATCAAGGTAGAAAAATAAGTTCCCAAATAAAAAATGTTTAGAAAGGGGAAGAAGCCCAGAATTTTTTTTTTTTTTTAATCCTCACTCGAGGACATTTTTGTATTTATCTTCAGATAGGGAGGGAGGGAGAGAGGGGGGAAGAGAGAGAGAGAAACATCGATGTGAGAGAGACATACCAAGTGGTTGCCACCCACACGACCAGGGACAAACTGCGGGTCAAACTGCAACCGAGGTACATGCCCTTAGCCGGTCTCTCTGGTCCGTGGGCCGACACTTTGCTGAGCCAAACCAGCCAGGGCAGAAATTTTTAAAGCTCAGTGTAGAGGTAATTTATGTTTCTTAATTCGTTTCTTCTATCTGGCTTCATTGTATCCAAATTAAACTCTTCAACATGTTAAACAGTTTAAATGAGCACAAAACAAAACAAAAAGATAAAGATAAAGACCCTCCCTGTGGTACTTGGCCCCAGGTTACAATGTCAATTTGAAACACCTGAGAGAGAGAGAGAGTGAGTGAGAGAGAGAGAGAGAGAGAGAGAGAGAGAGAGAGAGAAGAAACAAAGTAATCACATTCTCCCAAAAGGTGAGGCTGTGCTCAGCTATCGGAGAAAACTCAACCCCTTGCTGAGTGAGGCCCCCCCTCCCCCGTCACTTTCCCACGCAGGACAAGGTTTGGGGGCATCTGCCCACCTGTGTGCAGAACCAACCACCCCACAGCCAGGAGCAGTCTTTGCACCCAGGTCCCCTTCCTGACCCAGCCAAGCGGGTACACACAGCGCCTTCCCTTCTGCTTCCGATGGACAGGGACCTTTCTGAATGGTGCCGCCCAGAGAGAAGAGACAGAAGCAAGAGAGCGAGCGCAGGTGGAGACAGCGGCCCAGTGGGTCCCCATCAGACCCCGTGCCCTGCCCTTGGTCTCCCAGGGAACCTGGGCGGCCACTGATTCCCCCAGCAGGGGCAGGAGGCTGACCTGCTTGTAAAACGTGTCACCTAGAGCTGGAGGAGCGGTGTGCATACTGCCAGGTAGCAAACATGGGCAGGAGGCAGGGCAATGTGTGAGCCAGACCCCGGAGAACCCCCAGCCTACCCATGCAGGGTGGGTTTCACTCTGCTTCCTCCATCTTCTCCTCCTCGACTTCTTTTGGGGACCAGGAGATCAGATCTAACATACTCTCAGTTTCCTCACTGGGAAAGGCAGTGGTGGCCCTGTGCTTCCCAATGCGACTTTGATGGCCTCCCTTGGCCACCTGTGAGCTCAGTGACAGAGAGGTGATGCCTCTGCCCAGTCCTTCTACCCACAAATGAAGGAACAAATGGTTCCTATTGGTACCACTGAGGTCAGGCAACCTGATGGAGATCATTCTTGTAAGACAAGCCCTGGCCAGGAGGCTCATTTGGTTGGAGCATCGTCTCATGCACCAAAAGGTTGCAGGTTCAATTCCCGATCAGGGCATATACCTAGGTTGCTGGTTTGATGCCTGGTCTGGGTACATACAGGAGGCATCCGATTGATGTTTCTCCCTCACATTGATGTTCTTCTCCCGCCCCCCCCCCAACTCTCAAAATCAATAAAAACATATCCTCGGGTGAAGATTTAAAAAAAAAAAAAACCGTGGCCCAATGCCACGCACACAATACAGCCCAATGTAAAGCAAGTTTGCATGTGCTTTTGTTTTCAAAAATAGTATCTTTAAAAGACGGGGAGTGGGGGGGTCTCAACTTCTTTGAGTGTCACAGAAGCATTTCTCCTGTAAGGGTCTCTCTAATGCAATCAGGACACATGTCACCCCTTCAATTAGTGCCAGTTGTCTGTCTGTAAAGGTTACCAGGTCAAGAAGGAGGGGGCGGAGGGCCAAGAACAGGCGCACAGGGTTAGCCATCCTTTCGGGGGGCGAGATCTCAAAATTGCCCGCGTTGGGTATCGGGGGTAAGGCAGCAGCATCCTGGGGCTCATGAACAGCCAGCAGGCTCTCGAAGTCCTGGTGACAGCATCACACACAGATTTCCAAATCAAGGACCTGGGGAGGAGCATCATCCAGGGGCGATGAAGACCTTGGCGATGTCGAAGGAGTGGTTCTGAACGACATGGTGCGATCTCTGCTGTCTCCATACTCGCCTCGCTGCGTGAGCGGAGGAGGGTGAAGCGGACATCAGAGTACTTCCTCTGCTCCGGAGCTCACGCGTGGTCTTGGCAGACATTGTATCTGGGCTCCTGCGGTCTCATTAGTAACTCAAGGGCCATGTGGGCGAAGACTCGAGGAATTTAAAAAGCTGACTCTCATGGACAGAGACCCAGCATCAGTGCCAAATAGAACAGGTGAGCAGCGCCCGCGCGTACTCTACCGTGAGGTTCCTACGAAGGCAGGCCCACCCGTGGGGACAGCAGGGCCCACGCACGCACACTTATAGCATGTGCTTCCTGGGGTGCACACTTTGTCTGCATCTACCAGTGTGTGCATGCATGTATGTGTGTGCATGCACATGTGTGTGTGCATGTGTGTGCACGTGCAATGCGCATGCGTGTGTGTGTGTGAGTCGCTCTTGCTGCCTCTCTGCTCCGGGGTCTTTCGCCCCCTCCTCCGTCTCTCTGTCTGCAGGACCCCTTCCCTCCCGCAGACTCCGTGCTCGATAATCATAGTTTATTGATCTCCTGGTGTTTGCTGCCCCGGCCTGTGCTCTTCATCTTATTCCGGCACCTTCTCGTCCATCGCAGCCTGCAAAGGGCTCCGGGCTCCTGTCCAGAGAGGGAGCTGCTGGCTGGGCCGAGGCCAGGGAGTCTCCGCGGTGGGCCCGACCTCCTCCCCTACCACAGGCCCAGCGGCCGGGCCCGCGGCTTGGTCCAGGGGACAGTGGGAATAATGATCAGTGTGCTGAACACGTGTTGAGACTGACCGCATGCAGGCAGGTTGACAGGCACCGTCTCCACATCCTCTCGGACCCCTCCTACTCATCACTACCCATGAGCTCAGAGAGGCACAGGCTCACCCAGCTGCGAATCTGGCACCCGAGCCCACAGGCCCTCACTTGCCCCCGGAAGGAGCAGGACCAGGGATGTGGGCAAAGCAGAGGGCGTGAGGTGAAGGAAAAGCACCCCAAGATGCTGTTTTTTAAAAAAATGCCTCCTGAGATAGCGTGACTGGCAGGTTCCCCGCCCACTGCCACCCAGAAAGAGAGGGTCCCCAGCCAGCTTGAGCCCCTGGCGCAGCTGCCGCAGGAGACAACCCGGCTCCCCAGCTGTTTACTTCTCAACCATAAACAGGAAGGCCATAAAAGGGGCCCCTTTTGGTCAGCCACTCAGGGACTTCTCTCTCCGCCCCTTCCTCTCCTTCCTCCCCAGTCCATGTCCCCGGGCAGAGGGAGTGTTTCCCGGGGAAGGCTGCCACCTCCCAGGGCCTTCATCCCTGCCCTTAAAGTGCCAGCCCTGCGCTGGGATTCCAGCCATGAAAGCCACCCCTGGGTGGAGAACAGAGGGAGAGCCAGTGCCCCCCGCCCTGGGAGTCCAAGGACATGTGGTCACAGGGACAGACAGGCAGTGCCATCCTCCAACCTCCTGATTTTTTAGCGTAAGTAGAAATGACATTTCCTGAAAAGAGGAAGCAACAGTTCTGAAGGGAAGCTGGAAAGAAAGAGACCGCGATGTTGAGAGGTGGCAGAAGCTGCAAGTGCGACAGCATATGTCTCATTCGTCCCCAAGAGAGTCTGAGAGTTTCCACAACCAGATGTTCAGTGGCCGTGGTCTATTAAAGGTTCTGAGAAGTCCTGCAGCAAAGGGCCTCGGTGCATTGTGTAACTTGATTTTCCCAATGCTTTTGCCTACAGGATTCTGTGTTCACGGACAGCCTATGTCTACTTGGGCCATCCGTATCCCCCTTTATGCTTTGGGAATTTCTGGGTTAATGCGTGAGGTCAGCTATTCTAGACACCAACTAGTCTCATCTGTGACTTTCTTTGTCAGAACCTCAGTGCTAAGAGTCACGTAGACATGACCTTAACTGCTCATTGTCTCCCTCTCCTAGGAGGAGCTGAGCCTCGCAGACAGCCTGAGACCCGGCCAGGGAAATGCCTTGGCCTCGTCAGAGGCTCCAGTAGACTCCAGTGTCCAGGAAGCCCTGCCCTGTGACAGCCCCTTTTCTCTGGCTCAGTAGCACCAGCCACATCCTGCTCGACCCCGCACACTCCCGCGGCTGGTAAAGCTTCCAGACCCGCAGCACCCGGAATGATGAGTGTTTCCCGGAAGAGTACGGTTGACCCTTGAACAAGGTGGGGCACCGACCCCTGCACAGTCGCAAATCCACAGGTAACTGGTAAGTCTGTGGTTGGCCCTTTGCCTCCGCCGAGCGCACATTCGCGGGTGGTTGAGTGGTGGAGGGGATCCCGCGGACACAAAGGACCAACCGTATGTGCCGAACGAAGTCTCCCCTCAGTGTGTACCACACGGGCGACGCCGCGTCGTTCAAGGTGCAGCGGTCCTTGTGTGTAAGGATGACGCCCTCCCCTAATAATTCCAACAGTCCTGGCAAAACCTCTTCTATGAGACTGAGTCCATGAAAAGCCTGTGACTCCCTACCCCCGGCGGCCCCCCACCCCATCGTCTTACTGCACGGACCTCTGTGGGCACTGGACAGCTGGCCGCAGGCCTTCACGCAGGTCCACCCGCCCCACGGAGTGTCCTAGACCACGGCAGCTACGCCCCACCCCGGCTCGTCTCTGGCCATCTTATTGCCCTGACCTCGGCACCCGGTACCACCTAGAATTCTCAGGGGTTGGTTGGTTGGTTTGTTTAACGAAATGTTGCTGTTGCCAGGCCTCAGACTAGTGAACCAAATCTAGCTCCCTGATATCTTGGCCTCGAAGCGTTCAAAAGAAAAAGACTTCAATCCGTTGCCTATGTGTCCTAATTGGGATTTTACATTGAAACTCTGGATTTATGGCCTCCCTTTTTAAAAATCCGACGATCTGGCCACGATTGGCCCACATTCCTCTTTTACAACCATCAGCTGACTGGCTGCCTGTGGCTGGGACAAATCTCTGGTTTCTACACTCCCCACCGTTCTGCAATGTCACCCAGAAACTGGGACACGCAGCCACGTGGCCCTGGCCCCTCATGAACGAGCTGCGTGATCCTTGGTGAGTTTCTAAACCTCTCTGTGCCTCGACTTGTCTTCTGGAAAATGGGAACAATAACAGCACCCTACCTGTGTCAGCTAGGTTACGCTAGGTTCTCTGTGGTTAAAAATAATTAATCTCCGCCCTGGCCGATTTGGCTCAGCGGTTAGAGCGTCGGCCCGCGGTCCTGAGAGACCCGGGTTCGGTTCCCGCTAAGGGCATGTACCTCGGTTGCAGTTTGTCCCCGGCCCTGGTTGGTTGTGCGGGTGGCAGCCACTCAATGTGTCCCTTTCACATCAATGTTTCTCTCTCTCTCTCTGTTCCTCTCTCTCCCTCCCACTCTATCTGAACAAAAAATGTCCTCGGGTGAGAATAAAAAAAATAAATAAATAAATAAATAAATAATAATAATAATTAATATCCAAGATCGCAGTGAATAAACAGGACAACATGTGTCATGTTAACTGTGGGTGGGCACAGGGCAGGGGGTCTCTAATCAGTACAATGACTCTGAGTCTCGGGGCATAGGGTACCCCAGCTGTCAGCCCAGGGACGGTGAATGTCGAGGGGCGGGGTGTGGGAAGCAGGCACACACTAACTCTTGAAACTTCTGCTCAGAGGGTCACACATGAAATTTATTCACATCCCAGTGACCAGCACATGTCACCTGGTCTTGCCTAACTTCACAGAGGACGGGAACATGCCACCCTAATGTGTGCTGAGGAGAAAGAGGGAAACTGAGGCAGCTTGCCGTAAGGCTTCAGAGCCCTTCTCTTTCTTAGGTGCCGTCTGGCCAAGGCCCTTGCCTAGTTTCATATTTGTAGCTTTGTATTTCTTTCCAGTAACAAGGTCCCCAAATCATATAAGCTTCATGCCCTACACAGCCTGGACCATCTCTGCCGAAAACGCGCGTTAGAGCCCCGAGGACTTCGCCACCACCGCCTGGGCTCACCGTCGGGCACGTCCAGGACAGTGTCCGGCACGGGGTCTGCCTTCTGTCAGCCTGGACCCTATTATTATTAGGACAGTAGTAAACTCAGTCTGACTCATGGGGATACACACACACACACACACACTGAGTGTGCTCGCTGAGGAACACTGGTTCCTCAGGAAGTGATCACTTAACCATCACGGAGAATTGCCATGGTAACCCAGCGTGTTGTGTGTGTGTGTGTGTGTGTGTGTGTGTTGTTTTGGGGAACCTTTGAATGGAAAGTCAGGGCACCTGTGACCTGTCCATTTCGTGAACCTCAGTCTCCCTTTGTGTCCAGGGGGGGTGGTCCTGGATGGTGTTCCTCCCCCTGATGCTCAGTCAGGGCCCCTTTAGGGGGTGCGGGCAGCGCACGCAGTGGGGGTGCTAACTGCGGCCAAGGGAGCTGATCACTGCACCACCCACCTCTGCCCACCACCCACCTGGAGGTCAGCCTGCAGATACTGTCTCTTGCCTTCGCAGGCCAAGCTTCCTAGCCACCCCTGCCTCAGCTGCCCTGCACCCGGGCCTCAGGGTCACGGCTCACAGCTCTGGGTCCCTTTCTTAACGAGCTCTTCCGGGCTGAGACCAGAGGTGAAAGGACTCGGACCCTCTGATGAAGCACTTGGACCCTTTGCCTGAACTGTCTTTCTCTGAATTTTTCTCAGCCTCCTTCGAAGCCCCCCCTTGCAATGTTTCCGAAGAGTAAAGACCAACCCCCTCCCGGACCAAGTCACGAAACGAGCCCCGTTCCAGTCACCTTGCCCCCATTTTCACTGGCTGAGCGTCTTGGCCACGCCCCTCAGCTCCCAGCTTACTTCCTACCTGGGAAATGGAGCCCCGCCCTGCCTACCTGCGCTGCTGGGCGCCCCCTGGACGGACGGGTTTTGTTACATGTAAAACACCTTAGAAATGGAGTGGGGCTGGGAAGAGGGCACCACAGTGAATCCAGCACGGATTTGTTTTTATTGCTGTTCAACGAATGACCACAAACTCGGTGGCTGAAAGCAACACCCGTTCGTTACCTCCCATTCTGTGGGTCCGAAGCCGGCTGGCTCACCTGGTTCTCTAGGCGGACTCACAAGGCCAAACTCAATGTGGTGGCCAGCCGGGTCCCTACCCGGGGGCTCCGGGCAGAATCTGCCTCCGGGTTCCTTCAGGATGCTTTCTCGCAGGTGGACATCCCCATCTGCTCTCTGCTTCTCCAGGTGACCCACTTCCTTCTCCTGTGGTCCCCCCACCTCCAAAGGCAGGGAGAGAGGCTCAATCCTTCTCAAGTTCAATGGGTCGGGTGGGCTCACCTGAGTAACCTCGGTACCCCAGGGTCGGTCACTCAGCTTCCCATCTGCAAAGTCCCTCCACAGCAGTGTCCACGCTGGGGCTCGAGTCAATGACCAGAAGGGAGTCTTGGGGAGAGGGGGGCGTTTCTAGACTTCCACCTGCCGCAGGGTGAGCCTTTCTCAGGGGTGAGATGACGGTACTTTCTTCAAAGAAAGGAGCTCACAGCCAAGGAGTTGGGGATGCCGGGGTGGACGGGGGAACCTGCTTTGTTGGCTAGCTTTCTGTCAGGACATGTCAGAACCATGCGTATGTCACCGGACTCTTCAGGACGGACTTGCCATATGGACCTATGTCCCCTTTCCCATCAGAATTCCTGTTACTAGTCCTCTCAACCAGTCTGAAACGGACTTTTCAAAAACAATAATTTTTAGCCCTGGCTGGTTTAGCTCAATGGTTAGAGTGTCGGCCTGCAGACCAGAGAGTCCTGGGTTTGATCCCCACTAAGGGCACGTACCTCGGTTTTGATTCATCCGCGGCCCCAGTTGGGGTCGTGTGGGTGGCAGCCAGTCGATGTCTCTCTCTCACATCGATGTTTCTCTCTCTCTCTTCCTCCCTCTCTCCCTCCTGCTCTATCTGAAGATAAATGCAACAAATGTCCTCGGTGAGGATTAAAAAAACAAATCAATATTTTTTAATGTTAGCTCTGTGTATAGCCAAGGACTTCAGATCACATACAGGGTTGGGCAAAAGCAGGTTTACAGTTGTTCATCTGGAAAAATAACACAATAACTCATAAATCACACAAGAACAAAGTGGTTCACACACTCACCACTGTAAACCTACTTTTGCCTCACCCTGCATAAAATTCCCTGCCTGTCATCATCAGTGTTTAGAGAATTGTGACCTGAGAGTCTGGGTGGACTCAGTATATCCAGGTACCCCCTTGCCCCTTCCTCCGACGGGGAGTCCACGGCGTGTGGCAATGACCACAGCCCAAGACGCCGGCCGGTTCCATCGAACAGTGCTCTCTGCCTCCCAGACGGTCCCTTCTTTGGTAAAGTAACAAAGGCGAGAGTGAGGGTCCACCTGTGCGGGCCGAAGGCGGAGCCCAGTGTAGCCGTCTGCGGGCGTCGGCTCTGCTCATTAGCTGCTGGTCTGGGCTGCTCTGACCGCATCCCGGAGCGGAGAGGGCTGCCCCTCTGGAAGGTGTGTCCCCAGCCCTGGCCCCTGCTGCCCTTCCTGTCCGCCCTGAAGCAGGCCTGCACCCCTCTCAGCTCGGGCCTGAGGCCACCCCGATGTAGCCCTGGGTCTTCGGGATAGGACACGGATGCAGCTTGGACGTGCCCTCCCCTGACATCAACCTCAGAACAGTTCTAGCTTCCAGTCCCTTCCGCCGTGACGGTGTGACTGCAAACTCTGCTTTGTTCCCCTCGAGCACCTCTGGCCGTCTTTCGGGTAAATTACAGGTATGTTCTGGGCGCTCTAATGAATTGCAACTTCGGAGGGAAGGTCGCTCTTGCTGGAGGCAAGTGATTAATCGTTTTAATAGCGCAGCACACTTATCAGCCGACTTACCAAAAAAGGGAAACAGTCGGACTCTCCCTGCGCGGTGCTTGTTTGGGAGCATTTTACTGCTGAGGTCAAAAGTCTGTTAAAGATTTCTGAAGCCCAAATTTGACTTGAGCAACCCCTAAAGGTTTCTGGAACGCACGCCGTGCCGTGCCCGTAAACAGCCCGGGGTTCCGCCTGCGCACGTCTGTCCAGGTCGGTGTTGTCGCGGCGCCTAACCGGCTTGAACACAGATATTAAATATCTCCATATCATCATCGTGAGCGCGGCCTGGCTTTCTCCTCTGGGGTCTTCCCAGCTATTTGCTGCTGACACACACTATTAAAACTAAACCTACCCCGAGGAACCAGTCATTTTACCCGGTATTAGGACTAATGTTATCATTTAAGTAGCTGTGGAGATTTGCCAACCGCAGAGGCCCCAGATAACGACGGAAACATGATCGCGTGAGATAATCTGCCTGGAAATGACTTTCATCGTCTGCAATACGTCGTTGAGATGCTTATTTAAGGCTTAGCTATCGAACGACCATCGGTGCCTCCAGCAGAACAGCAACCTGCAATGGTGCGGCCGGATCGAGGGTCAGGCTCACTGTGGGGCGGGGAGGGCACCGGGTGTGCAGCAGCCCCGGGTTCGGTGCGGTGAGCCGGGAAGGACAAGAACACCTACCACCCTCCTTTACACGTGTCAGCCCCCGGCATGTGCAAGCTCAAGTAGCCTGCACGCTAACCTTAGAAAGGAGGTCTTCTTTGTGTCCCCACCTTACAGAGGAGGCCAACTGAAGTTCAACGCATTTTCTTAAACTGAAGTTCAAATTAGGTCACTGCTGGGACAGGGCGGAGCCGAGATTTGAATGTGGTTCTGGTGCCGAAGGTCACCGGCTCTACGCAGGTACCGCGAGTGTGGTCCTCACGGTTCACAGAGAGACCAGGGCTGGACAGCTGTTGCTCCTCCACCCACCAGACTGACGAATAAGTTTACAGTGTAATTCAGCATCTATTCAGCCGCCGACTCAGGCAACCGATAAATGTTTCCTGAGCGTCTCCACTGCCCCAGGCACTGTGCTGGGCACAGGGCACACAGAAATGAAGAAGGCCAGGTCCCAACGGCAACAATGAAGCCAGACGCCCCTGTGGGGACCGGGACAGTTCGGTGGAGTTGGACGCCCACATGGATGCCTGCACAGCTTGGTCAAAGTCAGGGCTGGTGTTGCTGCCTGCACAGGTGTGTAGCCCTCCTGATAGATGGCATGGGATCAAGGACCTCTCCCCCATCAGACCCGTCACTTCAGGCTTGGGCTCCCCAAAATGAAGAGATTGTTACTCCATGTACAAAACCGGCATCTGCTATTTATGGGTACACAATGCCATGACATTCGCCCACTGTGTGTCTGATCCCCCTAACGGCCCCGGAGAGTGGGCATTACTTCCCCATTTCACAGATGAGGAAGCTGAGGTTCAGAGAGGTAAAGAGAGTTACCTGAGACTGCACAGGAGTCGTATGGTAAAGTCAGGACACGAGGCCTGACCCTTGACTCCCTTCACCCCTCCCTCCCCAGAGCCCGTTGCAAAGGCAAACATCTCCCAGCTTACAGCTTGCCAGGCGCTTTGAGACGGGGCTGCATGGTGCCCGGTTTAGGGCGAGGGACCCAGGCACAGAGGCAGGTGACTTGCCCAAGCTCACACCACCCGTAATAGGCAACTGACTTTAAACTTCCGGGCCCTCCTTACAGGGGGTTCTCTTTGGGAAGGGGGGAGGGGGCTTGGTCCTAATAATGACTTGTCAGGTCCTCTGTGGTCAGGGTGCTGTCACTCGGGGACACTGATAGCATCCATTCTCTCGAAGCTGGGACCCCTGCAGCCTCGTAAGACCTGGGGCTATTGGAAGAGCCTTTACAGAAAAGGACGGGGTCTATTTTTATTTTTCAAAGGAAAATAATTTGCATGAGAAGAAGAGGGGATGAGGAGGGCATGGGCGCTGGTCTGGAGAGGGGGTAGGCTCTGGTGAAGCCACCCGGCCGGTCTGGAGAGGGGGTAGGCTCTAAGCTGCATGGCTGGTCTGGAGAGGGGGTAGGCTCTAAGCCGCCCGGCTGGTCTGGAGAGGGGTAGGCTCTGGTGAAGCCACCCGGCCGGTCTGGAGAGGGGGTAGGCTCTGGCTAAGCCACACGGCTGGTCTGGAGAGGGGGTAGGCTCTGGCTAAGCCACACGGCTGGTCTGGAGAGGGGGTAGGCTCTGGCTAAGCCACACGGCTGGTCTGGAGAGGGGGTAGGCCCTGGCTAAGCCGCACGGCCGGTCTGGAGAGGGGTAGGCTCTGGTGAAGCCACATGGCCGGTCTGGAGAGGGGGTAGGCTCTGGCTAAGCCACACGGCCGGTCTGGAGAGGGGGTAGGCTCTGGCTAAGCCACACGGCTGGTCTGGAGAGGGGGTAGGCTCTGGCTAAGCCACACGGCTGGTCTGGAGAGGGGGTAGGCTCTGGCTAAGCCACACGGCTGGTCTGGAGAGGGGGTAGGCCCTGGCTAAGCCGCACGGCCGGTCTGGAGAGGGGTAGGCTCTGGTGAAGCCACATGGCCGGTCTGGAGAGGGGGTAGGCTCTGGCTAAGCCACACGGCCGGTCTGGAGAGGGGGTAGGCTCTGGCTAAGCCACACGGCTGGTCTGGAGAGGGGTAGGCTCTGGTGAAGCCACATGGCCGGTCTGGAGAGGGGGTAGGCTCTGGCTAAGCCACACGGCCGGTCTGGAGAGGGGGTAGGCTCTGGCTAAGCCGCCCGGCCGGTCTGGAGAGGGGATAGGCTCTGGTGAAGCCGCACGGCCGGTCTGATGGGACTTGGCAAAGCCGAGCCCTGTCTCTCTGCAGTCACTGGTACCTGCTGCATTTGCATAGACACGTGAGCTCTCTCCTAATTATATCTATTTCCCAGGTACAGACAGACGCACCCCGCGCCGGGTGCGCACGAGCGCATCTCGGGGCCTCGCAGCTGTGTTTTGATCAGCGGGAAAGGCTCCCTGACACCAGAGAACTGAAGTCGCCTTGCGGGTGTGACAAGCGCAGCCACGCAGCTCACGAGTGAAAATCAGAGGTTTCTCCCAGGAGCCAGTGAGAACGACCACAAAGAATTAAAAGGAGAATAGCCCTTAATGGTTTCAACTGTGAAATCTCAGTCGGGCTAAAGGCCTGCCGTCCGTCAGGGATGGCCCCCAGCCCCCTCGGGCCAGGGCTCGCCCACGCGCTCTGGAAGGAGAGAAGGGCAGGGGGACCTCCCGGAAGCCCACCCACCACTGTTCTAGCAGGGAGGGTGGGAAGGTCGAGGCCAAGGACATTGGAGGAGGGGTGTATGGATGCCTGTACATTCCCACCTGCTTCAAATGACTTGCAAAGCTTATGCAGATCGTTCTGCAAACCACCGGAGCCCCGGGGCCTGAGACATAGTCCCATGTTTGCTCCCACCCGGGACTCCACGCCCACGAGGTTTCCTTGGGAGGGTTGTGCCCGTATGTTACAAGTGTGGCGTATGAGTCACTACCTGCGCTGTTCTGTGAGTGAACCCCCTGCAGTACATGGGTGCCCACGCGTACTCTCCTGTGTGACCCTGGGCAACTCTATAAGGCACCTGAACAGGGGTATGACCCTGACTGCACTGAGCCAAGAGCACTAGTGGGCTGGCCTCAGGGCAAAGGGCCAGGATGCACAGGCCCTTGAACCCAGGGGCCCTGACTGAGTCTGGTGCCATTTAGTGTACATGTCCCTGCCTGAAATATCACACGTGCAGAATGGTGGATGACTGAGCGGGGGACCGCCGGGGAGGGGAGTCCCGGTCTCCCTCCAAAATGGGGCGGGATTTCTCACTGGAGAAAGGTCTGAGGCGGGAGCCGGGCTTGGCGGGCTGGACACCCTCCTCGGGTGATCACAATGTGTCCCAGGCACTATGTCTGGGTGAGAGTCACTCGTTCATTCATCCTTCCCTTCGCCACACGTGTGCTGAGGACCCGACGTGCCGGGCTTGCTCACTGCAGCTTCTACTCGCTGGAGGCGGCAGACGGCAGGGCCCAGACGCACCAGGCAGACCGCGGAGGCCGGCTGCACAGGGAGGCTCTGCGGACGGCGTGGGGCCGGCCCTCCAGAGCGGCGGGAGGGCCTTGGGCAGGACCACCTCCCCGGCGCAGCCCAACACGGCAGGGGCGCGCGACAGGGCCGAGCTCAAGAGCAGAGAGGCAGCATTGGAAACCAGGACGGGGTGGCCCGGCTGAGGCCGAGCAGCCAGGAGCAGGGGGCGAGAGGAGTTTGGAGAAGAGTGGGCAGGCACCCAGGCAGGGCCTCGGAGGTTTTCTTGGGGAGCCTGTATGCTACCCCAAACTTGAGGGTTTACTGTTTTTCCTTCACTGAATTGATTCACTAGCTCAGCAGCTGCTATGCGACAGTCCCTGACCGCTGCGGCCTCGGATGGAGGCAGAGCCCCTTGGCGGGCAGGAGCTTGTGTTGGGAGCAGGATACTGAGCGCACCCAGCTCTGCCTGTGGACGCCTGGGAGGACCTTGGGAGCGCATCCGACCCTCTGAGCATCAGTGGTCTGTGCAGTGGGGTCACGCACGTCACTGTGGTGGCTATTTGCCCATTTAGGCTACCTAGAATCCAGCCGTCCCCCGTTCGAAACTCCTTTTGGGGATCCCCCAGTGGTGTGTACTCTTGGGAGATGGAGCCTACTGGCATGACTGATGCTTCACAGACAAGATCGTTTTTCTGCCACATGGCGGGCCTTGATGTGACTCAGCAAACCCCGATCGAGTGAGCCCCGGGCGTGGGGAGACCTGGACACGTTGCTGCCTGGAACAGCAGAGGCGGCCCAAAGAACACCTGTCGCCTGGCCCTCTGGGGTCCACAGCCTTGCGCTCCAGGCCTCTGACCATCACCATGAGGCCAGCTGGCCTTCTGAGCTGCGACAGTCATCGGCCGTATCGGGAGCCCTCGGTGTCTTCCCACACGCCGCCCCCCGGACGGCACGATGGCCTCGGTCACCCGCAGCCGGCCGGGCAGCCGATGAAAGGGCCTCCTTTGTGGGCGGCCGCGAGGCTTCACTGAAGGCGCCCTTGTACGGCCTGCCTGGTCGCCTGGCTCGGTGCATGTCAGCTCTCGAGATGACTGCAGACGCAGATGGCGCCCAGAGCGGCTGATGTGAGTTCAACACAAGGTTTTAATTGACCAAAAAGGGGACACAGACTCCCAGTTGCTGAACTGGCACCTCCCCTCTGTGCTCAGATGCTGGCAGCTCGGGGTGTGCCCCTTGCCATACCCACCGTGACCTGGCGTTCCTGGACAAACACACGGATCGATGGCACAGGCCATGCCAACGTCACGCCAAACACACACGAATGTGGACTGGTGGTCCTGGAGAAATTCTTCTTCTTAGGCGTGGTTTGCTAGACCCAACGTGAAGGTCACTGTACGTCTCGAGACACATGAGGAAGACAGCCTTGAAGGGACCAGCAGGAGACCAGCTCTGGAGGTCACGCAGCCATCCCCGGGACACACCCCGCCAGCGCGGCCTGGCCTCCCCACCCGAGCTCACCTTGAAGTGGCTGAACCCGCTCCCTCCGACGGCTAAGTCAGTAAGGTGTGTGGGCTGTACTTTGTATATTCCAGGCCTCAAAGTGACCATTGTCATCAACCGCATCCTCAACAGCATCTTCTTCTTCTCCCTAACATTTATTGAGTTATTATTAAACCCTGGGGACTTCGCACACATTAGTCCATGTCGTCCTTACCACCTCCTTGGACCAGGTACTGCTGCTATCTTTAATAAACCGACGCTTCGAGCTGAGTGACGTGTCCGAGGTCGTGACGGGAACAAGCGATGGATCCGCCGATTCCCGACAGGCTTGGCCGGGCGCCTCGCCACGCAGCTGGAAACACGTTCACCTCCCGACTCGAACCCCTGCCTGCCTTATTCCCAGCCACAGAGCAGAAATTTCAGCTAAAGTCCTTTGTGTTTTTATTTGGAAGATGAGTTTTATTTCCCGGCGGCGGCTGGTGGCGGATCCCGCCTCTTCTCCATTATAAACTGTAATGTACATGCCATAAAAATGTCCCTTCGGTGCTTATGGAAATATATTGATCCCGGCCATTTAATCCCACACGCAGTCAGGGCGTTGGATACACACCCTTTTCTGTGAGTTTGGCCTGCAGGCTCTGGGCTTGTAAATCCCCTCACCCCCCAGTGCTGGGGGGCGGGTAAGGAAAGGCTTCTTTATGAATGGGGTTCTCAGGCGTTCGGCCCTGATCAATTGCTTTCAGTCCTATTTAACAGAGGTCCCAGGTGTCAATGGTGGAAAAAAAGAATCACAGCCTCGGCACTGCCATAAGGCTAGAACCTCAGGAGAGGCGCATGTCTTTCTGAAGGGTCACTGGACGAGCGTGGGTTGTCTGTGTGGGCACAGAATGCCGAAGGGTAGCGGCCGCGAGGACTGTTATGTACTCAGTCACCCCGGGGTGGCGGGAGCCTCAGTATCACACCGCTGGGGTTGCCCTGCAGCCCTGACTTCTTTATTCCCTCCCCTCGTTCCGGGGAGGCGGGCGCACACCATCAATAAGGCGCGTGGACAGGATCAATAAGGCGCGTGGGGGGTGCCCGCAGCGGGGCATCCCTCAGGCGGGACGCGGGTGGCCCCTGTCTCGGGCAGTAAAAGGCAGCCAGAGACGGAATGGGGCTCATCCCACGGCAGGCCTGTCTGCTGCCCGCCCCTCTGATAAATGTCCCCGCACACGCGTGCAGCAAAGAAACCATGTCCAGGAGGCCCCTGCCTGCCCCTGCCTGCCCACTTCCCATCAACATCTCCTTGTTGTTCAAAGATTTCCCCCGCTCACTGCTGCTGGCCAGGCCATCCCCCAGGACCCCTGCATTTGGTCCCTGGGTGTTGAGAGGCAGGCGTCACAGAGAGCTGCTGGAGAGGGTGTGGTGGCTCCTGGCCAGGGCAGGGGTGGCACCCACCTGCTGTCCAATTAAGTTCCTCCTGCGAGGCCACCCCTCACTTACCTTCCTCATGCTGGGGAGTGGAAAAGCCATTATTCTGCCAAACTAGTTGCCTAACATTCTTTCTTCTTCTGCCTTTGAAAGAAACGAAACAAAACAAACAAGTTTGGAGGATGCTGCGAAGGTGGGGCTGAGCATCGGCTCCTCCTCCAGGGCGGGGTCCTCACCTTGGTCAGAGCCAGTGAGCAGTGGCCACGAGCTCTAGGGTCTAGTTCTGAAGCAGAGGACACAGGCACACACCACTGGGTCCCTGTCCCACTCCCTCCTTACACAAATGGGCAAACGAAACCTGCCCTCCCTGGCCACCCTCCCTGTAGAAGGCAGAGGGGCAGGGAGTGGGAAAGGCAGGGAAGCCCGTGCTGGCCTCAGTTTGAACCCACTGCACTGAGAGGCGATGAACCTAAGTTAAGAAGATAACCTAGTGAGGTTCTCCCACTCCAAGGTCAGGTCAGAGACTGGTGGAACATTCACAGGTAAAATCGGGGAAGGCATCTCTGGAGTAGAAACCACATAAGCCAGGGTTCCTCAGCCTCAGCTGAGATGACGATGACACTTTGGGCCCTGGAACTGTTGTGGGAGGCTGGCCTGTGTCTGGTAGGATGTTTAGAGACCTATGATCTCTACCCATGAGAAACCAGCAGCTCCCAGTCATGACAATCAAAAACGTCTCTAGAGGTTGCCAAATGTCCTGGGGCTGAAAATTGCCCCAAGGAGGAACTTACTGTCCCAAACAAAGGTGAGGAGGCCAAAATGAGCCTAGTACATCCAGGATCTGAAGACAGACAATCCAGAGCCCCAACAATCAAAACCCACATCATTGAGTTGCCAAGTGAACTAGAAGAGATGTGAAAGGATTTCATAAAACAATCATCATCATCATCATCATGGTCATCATCATCATCATCATTAGTATCATCATCATCATCATCATGGTCATCATCTTCATCAATATCATCATCGTTGTCGTCGTCATCATTGTCATCATTAGTATCATCATCATCCTCATGGTCATCATCGTCATCAATATCATCATCATTAGTATCATCATCGTCATCATTAGTATCATCATCGTCATCATCATGGTCATCATCTTCATCAATATCATCATCATTGTCATCATTAGTATCATCATCATCATCCTCATGGTCATCATCGTCATCAATATCATCATCGTCGTCATCATCATCGTCATCATTAGTATCATCATCGTCATCATCATGGTCATCATCTTCATCAATATCATCATCATTGTCATCATTAATATCATCATCATCATCCTCATGGTCATCATCGTCATCAATATCATCATCGTCGTCATCATCGTCATCATCATGGTCATCATTGTCATCATCATCATGAACATCATCAGGTCGTCATTGTCATCAATATCATCATCGTTGTCATCATCATCATCGTCATCATCATCGTCATCATTGTCATCAACATCATCATCATCGTGGTTGTCGTCATCATCATTATCATGAGCATCATTATTATCATCATCAGGTTGTTATCATCATCATCATCGTTGTCATCATCATTGTCATCACTAGTATCACCATCAGCTACCTCTTCTGGAGTGATTATCACATGCTTAACTTGTGACAAGTGCTCAGCGCACACATCTGACCAGTGGCAGTGCTTATTAAAGCTGGTGCTACATGCTGGTGACTCAGTAGCGGGCAGCCAGAGCCATTATTTCCACCAAAGATGGCAAACATGACCTGCCACGGCCAGGCAGAGCAAGCCGCTGCTTGAGAGCAAAGAGCGTGTCCCTTCACAGGTATCATGTCAGAACAACAGGGCATTCCTGGACACAAGAGGAGCTGTAGAATTGGGCCATGCTCCTATTTAAAGAACACTGGCCTAGGCAACCCCACCCCACTCCCACCTGGCAAAACTGAAACATTGGCTGGTGGCCACTCACTGTACAGAGTGGCCCATGACCAGTAGCGTTCGTATCACCAAGACGCTTGTTAGAAATTTGGAATCTTGGACCCCAGCCCTGCCCTTCCGATTCAGAATCTGCATTCCAGCCAGATCCCAGGTGATTCCTGAGTGCACCAACGTTTAAGACACTGCTCCGTGACAACAGGTCAAGGCTGCTGGCGCGTCAGCACGGCCACAGCCTCATCTGAGGGACTCCTTCACTCAGCAGATGTGTACTGAAGGCTGCTGTGCATCCTGCCCCCGTGGAGGGGACAGTCTGGTGGCCCCTCCCCACTCGCTGGACAGGTGACTCCACAGATGAAGAAAGATGAAGCCCTGCAGCTTAACAGACTTGGGGGAAATCCTCTTCCTCCCAATAACTAGAGGGAGGGTTTTAACTCAGACACCCTTTTCCTAAATCCTGGCTCTTTCCAATGTGTCACACTGTTTCACTTTTCAACTACAATCATCTGGGCGTCTGTCTGAACCACTGAGTCCCACTGAAGGCAGGATTGAAGGGCAGGGGCGGGGTGGTCAGTCAGACTGACGGCCGGCTTCAGTTATGACCTCATCCAGAACCAGAGTCAGTATCACTCACTGGGGTGGGTGCACTTTGCTCAAAACTGTCCATCAGTGTCCTCAACTCCAAATCAAAGGCATTCAAAGACCACCCATAACAAAAAGCCAACGCAAACACAGCCCCCACGATTTTAATGAATCTCCACTTTTGACTACATGTTCATATCATTTTAAATCAAAAGAGAGTTCCAGACTATGTCCAAAGGCCTACCCCAACTCTATTCCTCACCCGGACTTTCTAAAACTTGAAAACATTTTTGTTGTCATTTAGTTGCTTTTAGATTAGCTGTGTTTTCTCGGAAAGATGTTGTGAGACCTAGGCACTCAGCAGCTCCAAAGCTCGGCGATGCCGGGAAATGACTCGAGAGCCTGTTTTCTCATCTGTAAAATGGCAACACTGAAATAAATTCACCGAGTTCCTGGGGGAGTTCTTGGAGCTAATATTGTGCTCAGTCCCAAGCCCCAGCTCTGGCAAGTGTGCAAAAATTGGCAGCTACCTTCTCCCTTTTGGCCTGGAACATTCTAGGGGGCTGCTGAGTCTCCTTGGGGGTTCTCCAGCACACTGAAGACTTGAGCTGCTGGGAGCACAGGGAGGAAAAGCCCCCATTCAAAGGCAGAGGGCGGAGCCCAGCAGAAGGGCTGCCGCCCGAGGCTCCTGAAAGTGTCTTTCCTGACGTCTTCGCAGTGTGTTCCATGGGCCTTCTGTAGTGCTCAGGGAAAGAAAAAGCACCTGTGAAAATCTCTGATGGGACATGGGGCTGTGAGCGTCTAGAGGGACATTCTTCTCATCACCCAGTTCAGGAAACTCCCTACTGCATGAGCCTAGGTCACCCCGAGATAAAAGCTGAAAATGCCAGACATCCACTTCCCCAGCCTCCCTTGCAGCTATGAAGCAGCCTCCAAAGCTCCTTCAGAGAGACTTCGACTCAGGGGCCAGGCCTGCAAAGAATCCACCTTGCTGAGGGTGTCATGGGAGTGGGACTATTGCCATGGTGCCCAGCTTCTGTGGCGTCAGCTGTGGCACTGCTTCCAATGGCAATAATGACGTCCCCTCAAGAGCTCCTCTTAAAATTGAATCTTGACAGGCTGAGTCTGATTCTCGGCCTCCTCAAGGATCTGTGAGACTCCAAGTCCTTTAATAGGCCATTTGTCTGTCAAACTTGAACAGGGTCTTTTGTTGAAGCGAAGAATCCTGATAGAAACACTCCTCTGTTTAATGCCTGGTCTTACACTTGGCTTGTAGAGACAAGTAAGCACCTATGGATGGACAAACACCGCCACTGGCCACCTGGACTCTGTCTGCATGAGTGCTTCTCGGGATGAGGTTCTTGGAACACGTGTCAGTCAACTACCATGTCACCAGGGTGTTGATGAACATGCGGATTCCTGGCCCACCCTCTGCAGATCCTGGAGCTGAGGTTCAGAAAGATGCATTTAGCAGCGTCCCCAACTGTTACACTCACTGAAGCGGGAGAACCACTAAGCCATGGTTCTTCCTCATGGGCAACTGTAACATCTGTGTCTCAGAGGCCAGAGGCCCTGGGCGGCTCTGACTGCCCCGGGTCCCACCAGCTGTCCGAAGCACCAGGGGGACTGATAGCTCACACAACACTGTCCCACTTGTGACACACTGGCTGAGAGGCTCTGCACTGTTCCAGGGGGGTGCGAATGGTGGTCTGGGACTGAGCCCATCCGTGAACTGCTATCAGTCTGCAACGCCATAGTGAGAAATCGAGGCAGCATTTCGAAGCTACCTGGGAAGTTTGCTGACTCCGCAGTACAATCTGGGGTTTCTATGTTGTGTGACTTGGTTTTCTATTCCATTTGTTTTCTATTAATATATTTTTATTGTATTCTACAAAATGATTGGACCATGACAGACTGGGCAATCACCCAGTTGTTAAACAATGAGTTGGTTTTGGGATTCTGAATCTTGTCGGTCCAGCTGAAGACCCTGAACTCCCATCTGCATGCGCCTGGCACTGGGGGGCTGTGCCCGTCTCTCTCGCCACCTACAGGGCCTCAAGTTCTGAAACTAGATTAGTAGCTGGCATTCAGAGGACTCTTTGTGTCTGGGTAAAATAACGGAAGCACAAGGAAAATCTTGGAAGCACAAAGGAATCCTCAGAAACAGCAGGAAAACCCTATGTTTTCCAGGGTCAGTGTAGGTGGCTCCATGCCAACCCCAACCCCACCCTCACCCAATACCTGTCCCCAGATCAAATGTGACCGAGCCTCAGAGAACTTTTAGGTCCAGATGTTTAAATATAACAGTAGCAATTTCCATTTTCTCTTTAAATTCCATATGTATGACACCTATTTCTAGCATTTTTAAAAATGAGAAGCCTACTTTTTCAACTTTATTGAGATGGAATTGAAGTATACTGAATCACATATATGTGCAGTGTTCAATGTAGTGTTTTGAAATATGTATCTATAATTGTGGAACCATCATCACAGTCAAAATAACAAACATTTCTATTACCCCCAAAGGTTTCCTGTGTCCCTTAACCATCTCTCCTTCCCTTCCCTCCGTCCACAGACAATCATTAAATCTCAAAGCTGCTTTCTGTCACTTTAGAATAGTTGGCACTTTCCAGGATTTTATAAAAGGTGGGGCAAAAGCAGGTTTATGGTTGTTCGTATGGCGAACAATACAGCAATTGATAAATAATAATACAAGAATAAACGGTGTTCTGAGCACTCTCAGTGGTATACATGGAATGAGAGCTGAGTATACTCTTTTGTTCTGGCTGCTTTCACTCTGCACAGTACCTTCAGATTCATCCACATCACTGTAAGCATCAATAGTTCGTTCCTTTTTTAAAAACATATGTTTTTATTGATGTTTTAGAGAGAGAGGAAAGGAGAGAAAGAAACATTAATCCACTGCCTTCCGCACGCCCCCTACTGGGGACTGAGCCCACAGCACGGGCATGAGCCCTGACAGGGAATCGAACCGGGACCTCTCAGTCCACGAGACGATGCTCAATCCACTGAGCCACACCAGCCGAGTAGTCTGTTCCTCTTTATAGCTGAGTAATATTCCATTGCAAGGATAGTCCACAAGGTGTTTTATCCATTCAACTGGACAAACCAGTTTTTATTTATCTATTTATTTTATTTTTTAAAAAACTTGTTAATCCTCACCTGAGGATCTTTTTCCATTAATTTTTAGACAGAGTGGAAGAGAAAGAGAGAGAGGAGGGAGGGGGAGAGAGAGAAACATTAACGTGAGGGAGACATATCGATTGGTTGCCTCCCGCATGACTGCAGCCAGGGATCAAACCTGCAACCCAGGTACGTGCCCTCGACTGAGACTCGAACTCGCAGCCCTTTGGTCCACAGGCTGACACTCTAACCTCTGAGCCAAACCGGCCAGGGTGAAAACCAGTTTTTAAAATAGAAAAACAAATTTCCCTCATCCCCCCGAAAGTATGAGAACAAGGCAGGGTGGAGGGACAGAAGCAAAAACAAAGCAAACTTCTTCCAGCCTGTTCCTCCTCAGGACCTTTGCATGTGTGCTTTCCTCAGCCCAGGATGCTCATGTCCCCAAGTGCTGGCCTGGCTGACACCTTCTCATCATTCACATCTCAGAGGTCACGTCCTCAGAGGACTTCCCTCACCCCTAATATCCCTCCCCGTGCCTCCACCCAAGTCACTCTCCATCAAGTCACACCGTTTTAACTTCCCCGAAAGACCTGCCATTCCCTGAATTTACCGATGTTCTTTATTATATATTTCCCTTTCATCAGAAGAGCACGGACCCTATTTGTCTTGTTCACTCTTATATCCCTCATGCCGAAAATATGAAGTGGCATACAGGAGGTGCTCGATAAATGTATACGTGAATGAATTAATGAGAAGGTGAAGGGTCACTAAAGATTGAACTGCATTTTTTAAAGTTATAAAACCTTTGCTTTGGGAAAATCTCAGAGCTCCCTGATCTAGTAAAGGCGTTTGGGAGGCCAGCCACCAACACCGGGGGGCAACTCATAGATCAACTCAGAAGCCAGGAGGAGAAGGGACAGAGAAACCCACACACAGAAACCTATTTAATGCCACAGTGAGAAATCAGACGGGGCTCTCGCCGCCGCCGTGGCTGCTCCTGAGCTCCTACAAATCATGTGAAATGCTACATCATGTTTAAACCCCTCTGATTGTGACCACCGGGAACAGGGAGGACACTCATGCATAATTTACATACTGCCAAGCTCCTAAGAGCCTCTAGATGAAGCCCTGGAAGCCCCTGGGCACTATTTTTGAGGAGAAGGACATCAAGTGACAGATTAACTCGAGTCTGCTCCCTCAACACGTGGGGAAGGGAACCTCACCCTCCACTCGCTGACATCTGCGAACGTCTTTTTTTTTTTTTTTTTAATGAGAGTGTTGAGAGCAACTTTATTTATAACAACCAGAAACTGGAAACAATACACACGTCCACCAGTAGGCGAAAGGAGAGTCCGACTCGGGTATGTGCACACAGTTCAGTATCCCTCAGCAGTAAAGAGCAAGTCCCGGACCCCGTGTGCCGTCAGAGGCGCCCGGGAAGCTGTTACTGCCTCGAAAGCCGAGCACCCCTGCTATCGTCTCCCCACTTTGCTCAGCTCCACTGCGAACGGTATTTGTGCTCAGACCTACATTCTTCTCCCAGATTCTGACCATAAAAAGTGTTTTAATCTCGAAGCACAAGGGGGGCTGTTCGCGAGAGCACTTTGCCATCTACCAGCAAATGTTAAATTACATTTGGTCACAATGTGGTTATAGTACTAATCACCTCGGTCCCTGCAGCAGCCATCAGAGTCTGAATCCAAAATAGACACACACCTGGGAGAGCAGGACAGGCTGCGGGAGGCTTCTCCGTCCCGGCACACTGGCTGCAGGGCCTCTGCTGTCGTGACGATGGTTCATCTTTCGAATCCGACAAAGATGGAAGGAAGGCAACAGGCCCGCACAGGAAGGCCTAAGCTCATGCTGTACGCAGTTTAGGCCTTTCGAGGGCCCCAAGAAAAACAGCACCTGTTTTATTGTTTTGTTCTCTGCACAACTCAGAAGAGTCCACACAATTAAAAAAAAAAAAACACACACAACGGCCTGAGCGGCCGAAAACAAGCAGGTGAATGCAGGCTGGCGCCTGCGCAACAGGCCCTGCCCCGTCTATTAGTGCTCGTGACCGTCCAGAAGCAGGAGGACGGCCTGTCCCTGGCTCCAGTGACCCATCTGCTCAGCTGGGCTGGGTTCCTGTACCACCTGCCCTATTTTCAATTGTCTTCCGTAGCTGGGACTTCCTGCGAGGACGCCGGCGATTCCCTGGGGTCAGCACTGCGGTCACCCTTCTCCTGCGCTGTCCTCAGCCCCACGCTACAGGCCATCACACACACCCAGGGGTCATCGGGCTGCCTCACTGCCTGCCAACAAGGGAAGGAGCCATAGGGTCTGGTTCACAGTTGTCTCCCCATACTTACACATGATTCTGGAGCGTGAATGAGTAAAGGGATGGATGGATGCATGGATGGATGGATGGATGGATGCATGGATGGACTGACGGACGGACAGACAGATCACATTTCAACCTTATTATATCATTTCATCCTCACAACAACCCTTTGAAGTAATAACGATAATAGTTAACACTTAGATTGTGCTAATTACATGCCAGCCACTGTTCCAAATTCTGCATACACATTAGCTCTCTTAACCTTCAAGAGCTCCATGGAGTCAGCACTATCATTATCTCCATTTACCCCACGTAGAAACTCTCGGAGGCGAAGGGAGGTCACGCGGTGGGGACGGCACAGCAAGGACTCCGCCTCCTCTCCACCCGCTACACTTCACGGCACAGGAAACAGGACAGCGACGTTGATTTGGTCACGGCCACCCCCCATGTGGTTGCACAGCTAGGCCTGTGTCCCAGCACACTGTTAAATGACAGAGCCAGGATATGAACCCCAGTAGCCTGACTCCAACGCCCACGTAGGAAATGTGGAGTCAAGCTGGTCCAAGGCAGACACTTGAGACAGTAAAAGAGAGAGTGTTGGGGGTGGAGGTCTGAGCTAAGAGGCCAGTTTTCTCAGGACTATGATCCCCAAACTGGAGGTTCTAGGGCGTCCAGGAAAGAAAGAGAAAATAAGAATCAACCGGGGGTGGGGGGCTCTTCCCTAAACCCCAACCTCTCCTAAAATCATTTTGTTTTGGTTGGAGGGGAGGTTCGCTGGCATCTTTCCGGGTTGAGTCCTAGGGTAAAGGCCACAGCGAGTCCTGAGCCAAGTGCTAGGCAAACGGTATGCCCATTCCAGCCTGAGCTCAATCCTGAGCCAGGCTTCTCAGAGACTGGATTTTACTACAACACATGCCAGTATTTTGGGACCCAGGATGAAAGAACGGAGGCCAGGACAGAGTGAGAATTATAAACGGGAAGAAAAAAAGTGGGAGTGAGTCCCTGATATTCGTGTGTGGATGTTGACGGTGTCAGGATTATGACTTAAAGGAGAATTGCTTCTGTTTCGAGAAGGCACGAGAAAGCAGGGAGACACAGGTTTGGAACTGGGAAATGTTCGCTTCGTCAATGTAAAAGTCCATGTTAAACTGGATAGTACGTTGGAGAGAATGGAACAGTCCCTGTGGCTGGCCAGCGAAAGCCGAGAGCAAGAACGACAGTGATACTGAAGAAAACCGTGGAGCTGTAGAAGGAGAAAGGAGAAGAGGTGGGGGAGGCACCCCAGTTTTGCATTCCTCACCCAGGAGTTAAAAAGGATGCAGGTTTGAAAGGCGCAGGATTGATGAGCTGAAGTTTGTTGTGGGGACAGGGTAAAGGTACAGCTCCCATTGTGGGGACAGGGTAAAGGTACAGCTCCCACTCCAACAGCAGCCCCACGAAGAAACATCCCTCCCTCGGGGCAAGGACCTTCTCAGGAGACAGAGCCCCAGAGAAATAGTCCCTGTGAAAGTCACAGGGCTGTAAATTACCAACCATGTGAGTGACAGGCAGGCCTCACTCCCAGGCTGGCCAGCAGACAACAGCAAGGACCCCAGGGTGGTTCTGAAATCAGACCTGAACATTTGAATTCTAGCAAACAGAACCCAAAAGGTGCTTTCCCCCATGAACGTGGACCAAGGAGCTGTCCCTCCCGGGCCAGGTCTCACTGCACACAAGCTTTTTATGCAACCAAGGTACACATCTCTTTGAGATATTTTGATCTGTTCTATAAAAAGGAGATGTTTTGATAGAGAAAATGGCAGAGTGTAATTTTTTAAAGTTTATTGCAAGAAATATGCTAAATTAGTCCACCTAGGCATCCCATTGGGAGGTCATTTGAGCGGACCTCCTTTATGAATGAAAATGAGCTTCCTGGCAGACCCCGAGGCACGCCCCCAAATGCACACAGTGTCCAGAGCCCCACAGATCTTACACTTCTTCCCAACAAATGGTATATAAGAGCTCAGCACTATTAACTGGATCAAGCCCTATCCTTGAGCTTGAAAATGGGAACCTGGGAGCCACTCCACCCTCCCCCACGGCGGTGGGGGAGGGGTCTGGACATCCCACTTAACACAACCCTCTAGAAATTAGCTGCAGTCTTTTGCACGGTGGTGATTTTTTTTTTTTTCACGCTCAGAAAACCTCAAAGGGATTTTAACCAAAAGGAAGCAAAGGTTTTCTTTTTTATAAATTCGATTAGTCTTTTCCACTTTCTCTACCTCGAGACATTTCCTTTGGGAGGAATTTTATACCCAGACACCCCTTAGCGAGGCACTGTTGCATGCGGGGAGCAGTGAATTTAAGTGCAGAACGCTCAAGGTGGACGGAAAGTAAAAATCGCAGGCGCCAGCGTCGTCAGGTTCTACATGCCCGCGTGGGGATGGCCCTGCAAGAGAAGACCCACGAAGTTTGCGGCGCGGGCAGGCGGTGTGGGACCCTCGGCTAGAAGGCGAGCAGTTGTCACCAAGGCCGCCCTCTGCTCACCAGGGCTGAATTTCCCGCCCAGAGCCGGCGCCTGGGCTCCTGGTCCCAGCCCTGCACCGGCGCCGGGCTGGAGATAGCCCTTGGCTCTGGGCGGCGGAGTCCCCAGAAAGGGCGCCTTTGCGCCGCCGGGACTTGGCCGCTGGAGAGCGAGCGCGCCAAGAGCGCACAGGGTAGACTCTGCCCGGGCCGGGGCCCGGGTACCCACCCAGCCTGCTCCTCCAGGCCTCGGGTTCGAAGCCTCTCTAGCGGCTCAGGAGAGGCTAGGATTTGAGCGACAGCAGTTGCGTTAAGGAAGGAGTTTCTGAAACTCCCGGGAAAGCGAAGTCCCGGGGCTTGGTAAATAACCCAGCCTAGTGAGGTCTTTCCAATCTTAGTCTTCGCTCTCTGTCCTTTTTCCTACACCTCTTTCCCCTGCCCATCCCCTAGAAAAGAGTACTAAGGGTTAGGGTACTAACCACCCAATCCGTCCTCCCTTTCCCCCCTAAACCCCGAGTGGTTAGAGCGGGTGCATTCAGGCACCCCCATCCCAACACACACTCCACCGCCGCCACCACCACCCACTCTGCCCCTCCCACCTCCGGGGAGGGGAGGGACTGGGAACCTGATCTCCGGGCTCCAGCCTCGAACGTTTCCCCATCAATAACGTTGATACCATCGAGGTGCCTCCACCCCGCCCCCGGGGTTTCACGGCCGCCTTTTCGCCGCTTTTTGCTGGGCATGAGAAAACGAAACCTCCTCTAAGCCTCCCTAGCCTCGGCCGGGGCCCAGCGGGGCCTGGGGCTGGGGCTGAGGAAGCAGAGGCTCGGGGGCGCGGGCAGAGCGCGTGGGGGCGTCCTTCAGTTTGCGGGTGCCCAACCAGCGCCGGTGAAAAGAGGAGGACCCGGAGCCCAGGCCAGGCCTCATCCCAGGCTCCATCCCAGACCCCGGGGTCAGACTGGGCCAGAATAGATATTTTTGCTGGTGGAAGAACCAGGCCTCCGAAAGGGGAGAGTCAACAACATCCTCTCCCCTCTCCAGGATCCCGGAGGAAGTCAAGAGACTCGGAAACCCCTTCGCTGGGAACTCAGTTGTAGCCCGCGGTCTCGGGGCACAGTCCTTCAGCCCCGCCACGCTGACAAGGGCGCCGTGGGTCTTGGGAAACCTGAGGGGACGTCCCGACAGAACGCAGGCGATCAGGCCTCCCTGATGTGAGTTTGCACAACTCGTCGGGCACCTCCCCTGAGTGTGCGATCCTTGTCGGCCCACGAGGTCACGACCCTGCCTCACTTCGGGCCACCCTCATTTCCTAGTGAGGATCAGCCCTTAAGTGTTGGGCCCTCTGATGGCAACCGCAAGTCCAAACCCCGCCACCCCGACGGCCCCAGCAGCTGCCCCACCCAAGCTGGCACCCAGCGACCCCTATGGAACGCGCTAGTCTCTCGGGTCAGCTAGTCGCGGGCTTGGGCTCCAGCTGTGGCACCTCACTGGCACTGGTCACCGTCTTTCGACCCGCTCTAAAGTAAAACTCAGCCCCCACTCTGTCTGTTTTTATTAATTTAATTATTTCTTTGCCTCGCGGCACGCGAAGCCTCACCCGAGCCCAGCATTGCGGCGTCCACGTCGGCGAACCATGGAACTTGGGCCCGAGACAATGGCCCGTAATTGATGTATTGCCATCAACAATAAAGACCAATTCTTCTCTCCCCGCCATTCCTCCCATCCCCCCTCCTCCCATCCCCCCCCCCTCCTCCACCTCCCCTCTCCCCTCTCCGGGCCACAGAGAGAAAGAAAACAAACAAGAAATTAGCGGGGGATGCCGCGCACAGAGCCAGACGCCCGCCTCTACGCCGTCGAAGACGCGAAAGAACGAAAAAAGTTACTAAAGTTTGGATCACCCCAATTAGTTCCTCGCTGCTCGCCCATTTTAAATCAAACTTCGAGAAGTTGAGTTTGCGTGCGCATTCGTTTGGTTGTTTGTTTTGGGGCAGGGAAAGTACGCCCCCCCGGCCCCCCCTCCATCACACATAGAGCAAGTAACGAACACGTGTGAAGCTATTCCCGGGAGCTTCCCGCTGCGCACGCGGCTCGTCCCGGGCAGAAGGGTTTGCGGGATCGCCAGCTCCGCTGGGTTCCTGGCAGCACGCGGTGCCCCGAGGCCCGGACTCTCAAGACGCCAAGATTGTTAGAGGGGGTGCGGCGGCTCCAAACGAGGGCTCATTCTGAGAAACGAGTGTGCAAATACATAAGGACGCGTTGGTGTACCTGGGAATGTTCGGGCTGGTGTGTTCAGGAAGACCACCGTTTGCAGGCTGGGGTGGGTGCGGAATTTACACGTGCTCCTGTGCACTTTCCCGGGGGTCTGGGCTAAGTCAGCGGCTCGCATCCCAGGAGCACGTAGATCCATCTTGGCTGAGGGATCTCTTTAAATATTCAGTGAGAAATAATGGCATTTGAAGCACCACCTATGGAAACATTATTATCTTCATTCTTCAACATCAGCCCCAGTGATAGCTTCGTTTATCTTTTTATCAAAATCTACAGTAACCAACAGGACCTGGGGAGAAAGGGAGAGCGAGGAGGAGGAGGATGAAGTGTGTGTGTGTGTGTGTGTGTGTGTGTGTGTGTGTGTGAGAGTTAGGGACCGAGCGAGGACAAGAGAGGAAAAATAAGAAGGACAAGAGAAAAGGGTAAAGAAAGGGCGAACAAGGAGAAAGAGAGAAGTTATAGCAAGAAAAGGGGGGGGGGGTGTCGGCAGGAGGAATACAAATATTATTCACCTTACACAAAAGATTTATATTAAAAAGCAAATGAATAAAAAGACCAAAAAAGCTAAGATTCATTTGGGGGAGCGCGGTAAGGGTCCGGTGTACCCGAAACTCTACTCGGAAGATTGGTGCCCACTTCGCGCGAAGCGACTGTGGCGCTACCCAGACTCAAAGGCGCTCAAGAATTGGGGCGTCCTTACGAGCCCTCTCCTTTCCCGATCTCGAGATAGGGTAGGGATTGTGTATCTGCACCACCACCCCCCCTCCTCCCCATCACTCAACCGAAGTTTAGTTTGTCCTTCGGCGCAGGACTTCGGGAACCCTGGAGCGAGGAGACCCTGAGGCGCGAGGGGGAAGAACTGGGCTGAGCGGAGCACTGAGCGTCAGGTTCGCGAGCACCCGAGCCCCGCGGAGGGAGTGCGGGGCCCGGGCTTCCGACTCCAGGCCCTGGGGCGTGGGTAGGGAGGCTGTCTCCCCGCCTGGGGAGACGGAACTCGTTCGAAAAGTTTGGGTGCCACGCTCGGCAAGTGTCCGAGGAGCAGGCGAGCTTCCGCGGGGCCAGACAGTTGCGGACAGGGTCCCCTCCCCTCCACCTCACTCACTCCCGACTCAGCGCGGCCACCTCGTCGCTAGGAGCCTGGGGCGCGGCCCCCTCTCCCAGGGCGGGGAGCCCAGGGGTCCTGGGGACTGGTTTTGCCCAGGGCCCGCCGGGCTGGGCCGCGCCTCCTTCGGCATGGGGCGGGTAGCAGCGTGCAGGGTAAGCGGCGGCCCCTCCCCTCCCCCCGGCTGGAGCTGAACTCGGATCCCAGGCCGGTCCCTGATCTCCGCCCGCCCCGGGCTCCGCGGCGCCACCGCCGCCGCCGCCTCCCCGCGGAGTGACGCGCCCTGTAGCCAACCGGGGCAGCCGGGGGGGTAAGGTCGGGAGGGTTCCTGGGCGGAGCCGGGCCGCCCCTTATCCCACGGGCTCGGGGCTTCTTCTCCCGAAAACTTCAGCCCTAATTGTCCTGGGAATGTCCGAGGTAGAGAAAGGGATCGAGGGAGCAAGCGAGAGCCTGGAGGATCGGGGCCCTTTGAGGAGACTCTGGGTGCCGGGAGAGCTGCCCCTCCCCCCAAGCCCCAAGCCCATCACGTTCCCAAACCTTTCCTCGGTCCTCTTCTCCGCACCCCCGCGAGCCCGGGATCCAGGGGCTGGAGAACTCGGGGCGAAGGAGCGCCGAGCCAGGCGGCGAGCGGGCGGGAGGCCGGGCCGCGGGCGGGAGGCGGACCGGCGTGGGGCTGGCTCTTCCCCACTCGCTTATTTTTTTTTTATGGGGGTGGGGGTGGGCTGCTTTCTGGTAGCTCTTAAAGAAACGAAGAAACACTCACGAAACGGGACTTCCTCCCCCCACCCCCCAATCCCGCCACGGGACTCCCTCCCCCCGCGAGCCGGCGCGCCTAGCGCCGGAGTTGGGAAGTTCTCCGCGCGCCTGCAGCCCGGGTCCCCAGCCCCCGCCGCCCGGCCCCACCCCCAGCCCGGGAGGCTTCGTTCCGGGGAGGGCATGCTAATTTGGGTCGGCCCAGCCTGGGATGGGGGGGCTGGAGGGAGGGGGCGCGGGCCAGGGCGCCCAGGGCGCAGAGGCGAGGCGAGGAGGCCGGCCCCCGGTGGCCCGGCCGCGGAGTCCCCGGCGGTCGCGAAGAGGGTTAACCGAGTGTCGGGCGGCGCGGCGCGCAGAGCCAGCCCTGCGGCCGGCTTATTGGGCCAGCGCGCGGAGAGACAGGGGTCTGCAGCAAATCACGAACTAATTGATTAAGGCGAGCGGGTTTGAATAGCGCTGGCCCGGTGCCAATCGCCTTTCAAAGAGCCCTTCTATGATTAATCGCAATGCATTATTGATAATCATAATTATAGCAGGACACATGCGCGCTGCGCCCGGGGCCGGGGAGCCGGGGAGGGGGCGGGCGGGCCGGCGGGCGGGGGGAGCCGCCGCCGCCGCCGCGGCTCGATTTCCGTAATTTTGAGAAGATTTTTTTTTAGTAATTTTTTATTCTGCCCCAGCTGATGTTTGAGCCAGCATGTCGCGGAGGAAGCAAGCGAAGCCTCAACATTTCCAATCCGACCCCGAAGTGGCCTCGCTCCCCCGGCGAGATGGTGAGTGCTCCGGCCCGCGCCGTGGACACACACACGCGCACACACGCACTCACACTCACGCACACCAGGATCCACGCACACGCGGCGGGCCCCGCGCCCATCGCCCCGCCACCGCCACTGCCGCCGCGGCTCCCTTGCCTGGGCCACTCGGAGCTTCTCTTTTTTTCTTTTTAATTTTCAATTTGCCTTCACTGGGCTTCCCGCCGCCCCGGGGAGAGCAAACACTTCTCCGGCACGGTCTTTCCGGAGTGTTGGGTCCTCCTGGGGGAGGAGAGGGCACGCCGGCCTTGCTCCTCCGTCCCGGCTTTTCCGGGGCGCGGAACCCGGACCCGCGCAGTGGCGGCCGGGGTCCGGAGCTCCGGCGGGGCGCGGGGATGGGCAGAGGCCCTCCGTACCGTTCGTGCGGGGCTCTGTGCTTCCCGCGCGGCGCCCGGGGCCCCCGGCCAGGCCTCCGCCGCCCGGCCCTGCTGCCGGCGGGAAGAAAGTTGACTCCGTGCTCCGCGCTGAACTCCGAGCTGGGGAGCTTCCCGCGCCACCCCTCACACTCCACCTGGGCCTGCGCCACCTAATGGGGTTCCTTTGGGGGTTCAGAGCTGCAAGAAGATGGGGACCCGTGTCGGGGCGCCCGTGCCGGACTCGCTGGGGTCGCGGCCGGGTGAAGAGGGCTCTTTGCTGCCGGTCGCTCCCGAGATAGTGCAGGCGGACAGGGAGAGGGTTCGCCTGCACAAGTTTATTCTCGCGTCTTTTCTCCCAACACATCACTCCCGCCCCAAGAAATCTTTCGATTCGGTGTGTGCCCCCCAAGGATCGTAGTACCCCGTTCTTCCAGGAGACTCAGTGGTTGTTTTCCAGGGCGGGGGGGAGGGCTCTCTAGCCAGAGGACAGTCTCCCTGAAACTGAGGCATTTACCTTCTCCAATGGAGGCGACAGCTGCGGGGTCCCGGAGGGAATGAACAAGTCCAGGACAAAGTTTGAGTAAGGGAGCCACGGCCCAGAGTGAGAAAGATCGGGCAGGTAATTGGGGGTACGGACAGAAGACACCTCGAGTCGCTTCTTGTCCCTGAAGGTGTTTCACTTTAGGGGCCTCCGAGCTCCCAGGCCGCGCGCCGGAGGCTGTGGAGCGGCGCCCGGGCTCAGCTCCCGGCACGTTGTGGACTAGGGGCAGCCCTGGGCGGGCTCCGGGGCTCCGGGTGTCTCAGGATGCTCACGTCCTGGCGGCATTTTGTGGTATGCAGGAGGGAGCTTGACCCCGACAGGGCTCAGAAGCTGCCCTTAGATCGGCACCTCTGCCCACCAAACTCTGGGCCGCCCGGCCCCATGCTCCCGGGTCCTTCCCCAGAGGCCTGCTTCTTAGAGCTGGGGCGCAGGGACCCGCGCGCCGAGAAGCCAGGGGACTCCCGCTCCCTTCACCCCCGCAGGCAGTCGGGAGAGAGAACCCCTGGCGTGGGGACCCCTGAAGAAACTGGGAGCACCGAGACCGATCAAGAAAATTATTTATTATATTTGTCCCTTTACCCCAGTACTTTTTCAAGCGTCAAGTCTTACACAGTTTCTGGGGTTTCTCAGTCCCCCGAGAAGAGTCCCTGAACCCCTTTCCACCCCCGGTGAAGCCGACTCCCCGAGGTAAATCGAGGTGAAATGACCCCAGGCCGCTGCAGCAGCTGCGAACATTTTTTCGGGTTTTCTCAGCTGGTTTCTCTGTCTCAGCCCCGACACTCCTCTTGCGTGAAGTTTCTGGTGAGACCCTCCGCACCGGCACTGCTGCTCAAGTCAACGGCGTGTGCGGGGAACACCTAGCAAACCGGCGGACAAGAAAGAGCGTTTAGGCTTGTTTGTAAATTTGTGCAGGTTTTATACATTTTCCAAAAAAAAATGGCACTCTGGCCTCGCGGAGCAGGGATGCCGGCCTGACCGCCGCCTTTCTCCTGCGCCTTCGGAACCCTGCATTTTTAATAGTTAGGGCTCCCATGAAGCGATGGCGGAAAGGGCTTCACCGCCTCTTCCCATTATTATTTATTAGGACTTTTGTTTAGTTTATTTGAGCTTTGAGGTAAGCTAAGGAACTGAATCAAGTTTCCTTTCTTATTTCTCTTTCTTTTTCTTCCTTCCTTCCTTTCTCTTTCTTTTTTTTCCCCCTCTTCCCAAAAGCTGGTTCATTGTCCTGAGAAGCAGTAAACTGAGGGGCCCGGTAGGAAACATTCCCCCCCTCCCAGTCCCTTTCTCACCTCTCCCCACCCCCTCTTTTTCTTGGGTAGTAAATGGTTTTAGGTTATGACTGTTTTCACATGGTTGAACAATAAGTTTGGGAGAAGCTGCCCAGAGGGTAGATTTTGTAATAGGGTTACAGGATTTAGTATGTGGTAATAATATTAGTACACAACTAATCCTCCTCAAGGTCTGACTTACAGGAGGGCCTTACACACTCCAGCTCTTTTTATTTGGGAACAGTGGTGAGATAAATGGAACGGAGAGTTTGTGACATATTTGAAAGTTACCTGTAAAAAGTCCCCACCTTCCCTGCAGTGGATTTGGCCACCTCGGTTTTTATCCGCACACACAACATGCGCTCCAAGCAGTGGTGGTTTTTCTGGGTAGGGGTTCTAGTTTTTCACATACATACAAGGCTGTTACATTTTCAGAAGACAAACCCTTACTCAAATAACGTGGTTCCTTTTTCTTCTACCTTGAAATGGTCTTAAACTGTGGCAAATGAAATATGGAACATACCAAGCTCAAGCTACTCTGTGCTCTGGCCATACGCTGGTGCCTCAGACTGGATGACTTCTGCCCAGAGTGGAACCCAGAAAAGTTGGTGGAGCCCACTTACAGTAACAAGCAATTCCCCGGGCTGTGGGCAGCCAGGGCTGCTGCTGTGTGTGCCACGCGTGTGTGTGTTTGCGTGTGCGCGCGTACAAAGAAACCCCAAGCCATGCTGGACAGCCGCACCGATAACTTCATTGGAACAAGTTCAAGAAAACAAGATTATTTGGTCAGTCTTACAGTGTTCACATTTTAATTCTACTTTAGTGAGGCTGAAATACCAGAAACACCCTGAGATAAACCTGGGAATTTTTCTGTTTCTTATGAAACCAAGATTATGGCAAATATGACTTGCCTCTTAAGTGATATTCAACAAGTCTTAAATTACTTGTAGAAAGACAACCAACTGCATTGGAAAAAGTGTTTACCGAGATACATAGGTCTGAGGAAAGGGAATATTCGAATCTAAGGATTTTGTGTGTGGGTTCTCACTAGAAATTTAGATGTCGTGTGTGTTGGGTTATTCTTCCTTGGGTGGTGTTTTTAAGATTCCTGTTACTATGTGGATGGGCCATTCACTCGCCATTCATTTATTAAGAAAGAATTTTGGTGCTTAGTTTTGGGGGCGTTTTTTTGCATGTGTTTTCTTTTTCAAGGAAAAGATAACATTGGGAGAAAGATAAAACCATGATAAACTGCAGATAAAACATTGACTGTCATGTAAAGTATCATAAAAATTCCACTTATTTATATTCATAATGAAATTCTATTATTTACCAAAGTAATTTCCTCACCGTGAGCAGCTTAATGGTTACACATTGATTTCTGGGCCCAAAAGATTAGAAAGAACTATAATGAATTGGTGTGGGTTTTTTTTGGGGGGGGGGTTGTTTGTTTGTTTTTTGAAAAACCGACACCTGCGAGATAAGGCAGTTGCAAAGAATTTATATGTAATCAGGCCTTTTTTTAAGTTTGGGGCACAATGGGAGATTCTGGATGAGAAAATGCAAACAGTTTGGGGAGATTTGCTTCTGGGGGGCCTGCAGAGACTCCCTAAAATTTTAAAGACAACCACACCCGCAAAGGAGAGTGTGTGTGAAAGCAAATTTGTGATACTGAATGTTTGGGGCTTTATTTTATATCAAGTTCCTCTTATAGTTTATAGGCCAGTTTATAGGTCATTCTTGGGGGAACTTGACTTCATTTCTTTCTGTGTTTGCAGGTACACGGTTGTCTCTATCAACAGTCCTCTGAAGGGCAGAAACCTACGGTGGTGGGGAGGGTGTTTGTTTGTTTTGTTTCTTAATGTGGAAATCTTCCTGGGAACCTGGGGAAGAAATTGGTAGAAGTTTTTTGAAATTGGTAGAAGCCAAGCTCTCTGTGGTAACCAGAACCAAATTCTTCCTGCAGTGCTAATTTGTTTTTTCTAAGCCATGTCCTGATGTAGCTAGCCATGTTTTCTGAAATATTCTTAGATTACCCAAACTGGAGTGATTTGGTGGAGGAGATGGTAAATTATCCTAAACACCAGTACCCCTCCCCCACAAAAGAACAAAGTCTGTGGGCTTTTAGAAAACCTAGATGTGTCAGGCTGTTTTAACCTTTGCTAGCCCCCTCCCATGCAAAGGTGACGAGGTCCAGATCATAATATGTCCTTCAGTATCTTCCCAGTGACCCCCAAATTGAGCCTCGCTAGTCACTTAGCAGGAAGTTAGTCGTTTATTTTCGTTTCACCTTATCAGCTTGGCTTCTTTTCCTAACCTTATTCCCCATCACCCTCAGATGCCAGACCCCCAGAGGGGAAGATTGACAGGTAGTTCCCATAGCTCAGTTTTACCCTCAAACAACAGGGATTTAGTTTCTTGTGCCTTTGCCAATGTTTACGTAGTCCAAGTTTAGATCTCGCCTTAAGGAGTCTCTCTTTTACGCGTCACTGGGATAGCAAAGCCACAAAGAAGTTTTTGAACAAACCCTTGCATGTGGAACCCCATCTAGTGTTCAGTTTGCTTCATCCAAAGGGAAGACATTTTTCCCTTTTCATCCCTTGTGTATATTAGGTGGGCTTGAATTCCTGTTTTAAAAGTGGCGTCTTGTTGTTTCTTTTCCCCAAAGATTTCACTTGTATTTTCCACGCGAGAAGGCAGTGGTTCGGTCAGAACACGGAGGAAACTTGGAAAGTGTCAGGAAATTTGTCATTTGGTTGCATATCACATAGAGGAAACTGAAGAGGGACCAAAAATATACACAGCATATGTGGTCGTGTTTAAAATTTCTTGGGAATTGTAAGCTGGACACTCAGGTTCAGGCTTTTCCCGGGACTGTGCCAAAAATAAACAAAAAATAATAATAATAGAAAAAAAAAAGATCAATCAGTCAAAAATGTTTGTGAAGCCTTTCTCCATTGGCCCACGAAAAAGGAAGAGCCTGTTAAAATTACAGGCTCCAAAATCACAGTCACGAGAAGTTCTTTTCAAACTGTGAATGTGATCTTAGGGCGAGGGGAAGTGGAGGGGGGCTCTTTCTGAGGGGTCCAGAAAGGAAAACCAAATGTGGAGTGTTGTTTTGTTTTGGTTGGCTTTTTTTCCCCCCTGGCTGGCTAAACCTTTCTGTGTGGGGCACAGTTTTATTTTTGTTTTCTCAGTAGACAGATATTCTGGAACACTTCAATTTCTGCCTCCTATACTGCAATGTTTGGTTCAGATGCTGAAAAAACTGACTCATTTGAATTGGGCATCAAGTACCTAAATAGTATAACAAGAACTAAAACATTTGGGAGTTTAGTATAAATTGGATGAAGCTGTAATATCATCTCCCCCTCACACTCCTCCAAAAAACCCAGAAAATTCTAAATATCTTTTTGTGTGTCCATACTTTTAAAAAACCACTACTTCTTAAATCTTCTTATCTGACCAGGATTACAAAATTACATTAATTTGCATGCAAATTCCACAGAAAAGGAACTGGCATGTTATTTTCACCATAGCACAAGGAATAAGGCAACTGTATTTACTATAATGGGGTCACCAGTTGCAACCCTGTGTAACAGATTATTCAGAGAGATACAAGGTAGCAGACAGTCAGAAAAATGAATTAGAACATGTTAGTTTGTGTGTGTGTGTGTGTGTGTGTGTGTATTTTATTGCGGCTTAAAATATTCCCTTTAGTAGTTAAAGATTCAAACTAGTCCTCATGTTTTATCTTTTTTTTTAAAGCTGTTTCATTGGAATTCTGTTCAGAATGCAGATAGATTGAAAGTTAAGAACTATTACAATGTAGCGACACCTGCTTTTGAAATAAATCAAAATAGATACCAGGAATTTTTTTTTTCAGTGTTCACAAACATCAGAAAATTAAATTAGTTGACTCCACAGTGAGATCAGATGTCAGCTTATTAAAATGTTGTGAAAATCTAAGCTAAAGTATGGGCAGCTCCTGAACAGCCTCTTCCTTGGAGGAGCAAGCAGGCCTTTATTCTAAGCATCGATGTTTCCGTCCAGTTAGCACTATCCTAGATAGAAAAACGTTCAGATTGAAAACTTCACATTCTCGAGTGAGTCTCGAAGCCACACAAATGTAGAACTCGAGCACAGGAAAGTAAGTAATAATCAGCTAAATCCTGTAAAGTAACCTTTTTTTTATTTTCTCTCTATATTATGAGAATATCAGATGTTTGCAAGTTACAAAGAATTAAAATGCCCTTTAATCGTGAGCACAGATGTGCTAAATATTTGAAGCAACTACATTGTAATGTGTACAATTGATGAAGTCAGTTTTCTGATTTCCCTTGCTAGTTATTTAGTTCTGAATCTGTCATTATTTGTCTAAGCCCAGCTGACCAAGCAAAACTGTGTTTTAAAGTGGCTTTATGTTTTGATAAATGTGAGCTGGTTGAAAAGTATTTTCCACTGAATGCAGAGCTTAATAGAACATGCTGACATAATAGTTTTAATGCATTTTGTTGAAAATGTGTGAACAAACAGAATAGCTTTTGTTCCTTCATAATTGGCTGTAAAAGTAGATGGAAACATAACCATTACATATGGAAATGTGCAAAGAGAAAGAAATAACATTTCTGTTGAATATATTAGGAATTGCTTTTCCTCGTTTAAAATAAGCATCCGAAATGGATGCATCATTTAAAATTGGTTGTCAAAATACGAAGCTTTAAACAGAATTTTTGTCACATTATTTTTGTCCCAAGTGAAGCAACATAACTTTAGCAAATTTCGTTTAATATTTTGTTTATATTATTTTAAGGCAGGGAGAGAGACAGAAACTGCTTCAAACAGCACCTCGGATGTGCACAGGAATCCTGTGCCAATTAGAATGATTAGACATTAAATTAAAACAGAACTATTATTGGTATTCTCTGCTACCACTAAGATTTGTTTGGTATTGTTAATGCATTTTGCATCCTACCCTCATGGAGATTAAAAGATGGGTATTAGGAAAGCAAGCTTGTTAAGTACAACTTAGCTACTCAAATAACACTCGCAGTGAATAAAGTGTGCATACATTTGGTATACTTGACCAGGGCTTCTAATCAACTTCGCATCACTTAAGGCAAATAGACTTGAGGAATTTTCAGAAGTTAGTATTTAGGTATTAATTATATTTTCCGGAATGCCAAGCAATTCAAGCCTTTTTTATTTATTTATTTTTAATTTTTTTGATGCTCACTACAAAAAGGCAAACGGTTGGCTCTTTTGATTTGACTCTAAGTTTAGCAAAAAAGCAACATTTTGATTTTGCATTTATTCAGATTCACCATTAGGTCTGCCCCCCCTCACCCCCCTCCCCCCCCCCCCCCGCAAGTTTTCTGGGAGATTCAATTTGGAAGTCATGGAAACTAACTATTATCTGACTCAGTTCTGCAGAAAAGCATGCAGGGAGGTAATCCTTGAATTAAACAGTTTTTTTTTTTTTCACAGCCTTCGGAGATGACCACACACCATTCGTACAACAGAAGTTGGTGTTCCCCATGCTGGGAAACAATGGGACGCCAGCCTGTCTTTGAATAGGATGTGAGCTTGGAGTTGGAGATTTTTATGTTGAATTTACAAATGGATCTTAGTGAGAAGAAATCTGAGCAACCAGTGGAAACAAACATGAAATAAAGGGATTTTTTATAATGAAAGGTCCAGGACAATCTGTTAAACAATTGGTAACAGTTAAGAGCAAACTGTTTTTAAAGGCATTCAGACAAGGAGAAAGGCAAAGCATTTCCAAACTCTAAACCAAGAATGATTTCTTCACTTCCCCTTAACTGCACATCTTTCTTTAAGCTGATGTTTAATCAGAAATGTACATCTCATGCCAGCTTTATAGATAGAAAGAGCACTTTTGATGAAATATTTAGAGGCGTAATGTTGCCATTTAGAGCCTTGTGATATATATTCCTTGATTAGTGGAGTAGTAGCCAGGGTTGCATTCTTTAATTTTAAAAATAAACATGCCACAGGGTGATATATAGATGCCAGGCGGGCCTTGTAATGGGCTATGATTATTGTGCTTCTCTTTGTTGTGTGTGTGTGTGTGTGTGTGTGTGTGTGTTGCTTTTTCTTTTGTATTCAACTGAGTCTTGAGAATCCGTGTGGAGGATTTGTTAATGATGTCACTGAAGTGTGTTTGTCACAGATCTGACTTAGCTCGGGTTCTAGGTAGGGGCGGGAGGTGATTTCCAAGTTGTCAGTCTTCAGCTTGGTGATACGCATTTTCTTCCCCCCTTGTCAACAACTGATTGGAACCTGAATGACTGCAAATTAGTTTAGTGACAGAACAAACTGTCACAGATATCTTTGAATCGGTTGAAAATGAATAAGGTTGACAGAAACTCGGGGGCCTAATGAGTCCTCAGAATGGTTGCTGGACCCTCTCTGGATGAGGAGACAATAAGGTGAATAAAGTATTGGAAATCAATATTTAGCTATGGAATTTCATTATGCACCCATATCTTCAGTTCATAGTATTTTATGTTTTGATGGGTTATCTGAAGGCCATGGCTCTGAGATATCAGATGGATAGGAATTCCTCCAACATCCTTAAAATGTAATTATGAACATCCTTAGGTGATATTGACTGGTTTCCCGGGGCGACGGTTTTGAGTTTCACAGGTAGAAAGCAATGGATCAACCTCTGTCTTGCTTGTGAAGTCCGAGGTGACTGTGTCCTGGTGTCTGACCTAACGCCGCACCTTTTCATGTTCGCAGGAAACACAGAGAAGGGACAACCCAGTCGCACCACTAAGAGCAAGGATGCCCATGTCTGTGGCCGGTGCTGTGCCGAGTTCTTTGAGTTGTCAGATCTCCTGCTCCACAAGAAGAACTGTACTAAAAATCAATTAGTTTTAATCATCAATGAAAGCCCAGCCTCCCCACCCGAAACCTTCTCCCCCAGCCCCCCTCCGGAGAACCCCGATGAACAAATGAATGACACGGTTGACAAGACAGATCGAGGAGACTGCGGCGAGCTTCCCGAACACCACGGGCTTGACAGGGGCGAGTCCATGGAGGTGGAGGCCCCGGGGGCCACCAAGGGCAGCGGCGGCACCCTGAGTGGCAGCCAGGCCGCCGCCACCCCCAGCTGCACGGGCGGCCCCTCCACAGGTACCTCATCGCTCACAACCTCTCTACCTCAGCTCGGGGACCTGACGACACTGGGCAACTTCTCCGTGATCAACAGCAACGTGATCATCGAGAACCTGCAGAGCACCAAGGTGGCGGTGGCCCAGTTCTCCCAGGAGGCGCGGGGCGGCGGGGCGGCGGGGGGCAAGCTGGCCGTGCCCGCCCTCATGGAGCAGCTCCTGGCCCTGCAGCAGCAGCAGATCCACCAGCTGCAACTGATCGAGCAGATTCGTCACCAAATATTGCTGTTGGCCTCTCAGAGCGCAGACTTGCCAGCATCTTCTAGTCCTTCTCAAGGGACTTCACGAACATCTGCCAACCCCTTGTCCACACTGAGTTCCCATTTGTCTCAGCAGCTGGCAGCCGCCGCAGGATTAGCACAGAGCCTGGCCAGCCAGTCTGCCAGCATCGGCGGCGGGAAGCAGCTCCCCCCGGTCCAGCTACCTCAGGGCAGCGCTGGCAGCACCGCCGCCCCGCCCAGCAGCGGCTCCTCTCCCCACGGCAGCATCTTGGCCACCGCAGTCACCACCCCATCCTCGGAGAAGGCGGCCCCGAGCGCCGGCGCCTCCCACGCCAGCAGCCCGGGGGTCTCGGCATCGTCCTCACCAGCTTTCGCAATAAGCAGCTTACTGAGTCCTGCGTCTAACCCACTTCTACCTCAGCCGGCCCCTGCTAGCGCGGTGTTCCCCGGCCCTCTGCCTAACATCGGAACCACCGCGGAGGACTTAAACTCCTTGTCTGCCTTGGCCCAGCAAAGGAAAAGCAAGCCACCAAATGTCACTGCCTTCGAGGCGAAGAGCGCCTCGGACGAGGCGTTCTTCAAACACAAGTGCAGGTTCTGCGCGAAGGTCTTCGGGAGCGACAGTGCCTTGCAGATCCACCTGCGCTCCCACACCGGGGAGAGGCCCTTCAAGTGCAACATCTGCGGGAACAGGTTCTCCACCAAGGGCAACCTCAAAGTCCACTTCCAGCGCCACAAAGAGAAGTACCCTCACATCCAGATGAACCCCTACCCGGTGCCCGAGCATCTGGACAACATCCCCACCAGTACCGGCATCCCCTACGGCATGTCTATCCCCCCCGAAAAGCCAGTCACCAGCTGGCTGGACACCAAACCGGTCCTGCCCACTCTCACCACCTCGGTCGGCCTGCCGCTGCCCCCCACCCTCCCGAGCCTCACGCCCTTCATCAAGACCGAAGAGCCAGCCCCCATCCCCATCAGCCTTTCCACCGCCAGCCCCCCGGGCTCTGTCAAGAGTGACTCTGGGGCCCCCGAGCCCATCGCAAGAAACCCGGGTGGGCTCCCAGAGGATGCCGAGGGGTCCGCGGTGCCACCCACTGGTGGCAGAAGTGAAGAGAGCCTGGTGGCTGCCGGTCCCGCCCCGGCCGCGGGCAGCAGCGCCCTGAGCTCCCCGGCCACGGACTGTGGCCCGGCCAGTGCCACCGCCTTCACCAACCCTTTGCTGCCGCTCATGTCCGAGCAGTTCAAAGCGAAGTTTCCCTTCGGGGGCCTGTTGGACTCGGCTCAGGCGTCAGAGACGTCCAAGCTTCAGCAGCTGGTAGAGAACATTGACAAGAAGGCCGCCGACCCCAACGAGTGCATCATCTGCCACCGGGTCCTCAGCTGCCAGAGCGCCCTGAAGATGCACTACCGCACACACACGGGGGAGCGGCCCTTCAAGTGTAAGACCTGCGGCCGGGCCTTCACCACGAAGGGCAACCTGAAGACCCACTACAGCGTGCACCGCGCCATGCCCCCACTGCGCGTGCAGCACTCCTGCCCCATCTGCCAGAAGAAGTTCACCAACGCCGTGGTCCTGCAGCAGCACATCCGCATGCACATGGGCGGCCAGATCCCCAACACGCCGCTGCCCGACGGCTACCCGGAGTCCATGGAGTCGGACACGGGCTCCTTCGACGAGAAGAATTTCGATGACCTAGACAACTTCTCCGACGAGAACATGGAAGACTGTCCTGAGGGCAGCATCCCCGACACGCCCAGGTCCGCGGACGCGTCCCAGGACAGCCTGTCCTCTTCGCCGCTGCCCCTAGAGGTGTCCAGCATCGCTGCTTTGGAGAATCAGATGAAGATGATCAGCGCTGGCCTGGCAGAGCAGCTGCAGGCCAGCCTGAAGTCGGTGGAGAACGGGTCCGTCGAGGGGGACGTCCTGACCAACGACTCGTCCTCGGTGGGCGGTGACATGGAGAGCCAGAGTGCTGGCAGCCCGGCCGTCTCAGAGTCCACCTCCTCCATGCAGGCTCTGTCCCCGTCCAACAGCACCCAGGAATTCCACAAGTCCCCCAGCGTGGAGGAGAAGCCACAGAGGGTGGTCCCGGGCGAGTTTGCCAACGGTCTGTCTCCCACCCCGGTGAACGGTGGGGCTTTGGATTTGACGTCCGGCCACACAGAGAAGATCATCAAAGAAGATTCTTTGGGGATCCTCTTCCCTTTCAGAGACCGGGGTAAATTTAAAAACACTGCTTGTGACATTTGTGGCAAAACATTTGCTTGTCAGAGTGCCTTGGACATTCACTACAGAAGTCATACCAAAGAGAGACCGTTTATTTGCACAGTCTGCAGCCGTGGCTTTTCCACAAAGGGCAACTTGAAGCAGCACATGTTGACACATCAGATGCGGGACCTCCCGTCCCAGCTCTTCGAGCCCAGTTCCAACCTCGGCCCCAATCAGAACTCGGCGGCGACTCCCGCCAACTCCTTGTCATCTCTCATCAAAACAGAGGTCAACGGCTTCGTGCATGTCACTCCTCAGGACAGTAAGGACACCTCCACCGGCCACATTCCTCCTGGGCCTCTGTCGGCGTCCGCCACGTCCCCGGTGCTGCTGCCGGCTCTGCCCAGGAGAACCCCCAAACAGCACTACTGCAACACCTGCGGCAAAACCTTCTCCTCCTCCAGTGCCCTGCAGATCCACGAGCGGACGCACACTGGAGAGAAGCCCTTTGCTTGCACCATCTGCGGACGAGCTTTCACGACAAAAGGCAATCTTAAGGTACCTGGCCCGTCTGTACCTCCCCAGCCACCCATCAGCCCTCTCTCTGGTGGCCCTTCAGTGTCTGTAATGCATGGTCCCAGAGTCAGCAGCCCAGAGACCCCGGGAGACCGTGCTCTCCGGGGAACCCCCTGCACTTGGCAGACTGGTGAATCCACGCCTGTGTGGGTTGTGCTCATGGCAGGGACTTGACCAGGCTGCAGCTGGCTGAAGGTCAGCGTGCATCGAGTGATTTGGTACCTAAGTGAAACAGCGGCCTGTGTCTGTTGCCTTGCTAAGTGCACCAAATGAATTGCTTCACCTTCCAGGGAAGACAGCCCGGCGTTGCCATGGGTATTGAATAAAGCCTCCATGTGGCCTGTGTGCTGCCCGGATCACTTAATAATTACAGCTCTCCCCGGCCTCTGCATCTCCTTCCATAACTATGCAGGCCAGCGTGGTTTGTTTTTCTAAAAACAAGAACGTCACTCCTCTGCTAATGGGTATTATGATAATTGATCAGACAACACTTCCTACTGATATGTGTTGGAAATAAAGCAAATATGCTTAAGTTCTAGAGCAACAGTTGAGCGCTCTTACTGTGTACATTTTTCTGTTGACAGAGCATTTCTCTAGAGATTGCTGCCAGTAATGCAGATGAATAATCGCTGGCTTTCTGTCCGTATGCGGGCCCTCGGACGGGCAGTCGGCAAGGGGCACTTTCTTCCTAGCCGAAAGGGGCGTTTACAGGGTACAGGGTGTCAGATGCAATCCTTACTATTGCAGTGAGAGCGGACACAGCGATTTAACCCTGAGAGGCGCTATCTGTGACCGTCAGGCTCACCTGAGGCCATTATACGCTAAATGGGGTAATAAAAACAGGAGTAAATAAGACAGCCGAGGCTGCAGGGAGCAAACAGGTTATGGCCAGTCTTCCGAGTGGACGGCCCGTTACTGTTTCCACTGTCTGGCACGTAATGAGAATAGACATTCAGGCCACTTGCGTTGCTGAGTGTTGTTGGGGTATGAGCTGAAACATTCAACTATTAAGCCTCTCCCTTCCTCTCTCCTCCCCGCCCCCCCAGGTACACATGGGGACCCACATGTGGAACAGCACCCCCGCGCGGCGGGGCCGGCGGCTCTCCGTAGACGGCCCCATGACATTTCTAGGAGGCAATCCCGTCAAGTTCCCAGAAATGTTCCAGAAGGATTTGGCGGCCAGGTCAGGAAGCGGGGATCCTTCCAGTTTCTGGAATCAGTACGCTGCGGCGCTCTCCAACGGGCTGGCCATGAAGGCCAACGAGATCTCTGTCATTCAGAACGGTGGCATCCCTCCCATCCCCGGGAGCCTGGGCAGCGGGAGCAGCTCCCCCGTCGGGGGGCTCACGGGCAATCTGGAGAAGCTCCCGAACTCGGAGCCGAGCGCGCCCCTGGCCGGGCTGGAGAAAATGGCCAGCAGCGAGAACACCACCAGCTTCCGTTTCACCCGCTTCGTGGAGGACAGCAAGGAGGTCGTCACCAGTTAAGGCAGCTCTGGCTGGAGACCCAGCATTCTGTTCAGCTGGAGGCTCACAGGTGTCTCCTCCCCCTCGCCTCGTCCCTCCTGCTTTCCCCGGATCGCTGAACTACCACATCCTGAAGACTTTCTTTTGTACTTGGTTCGACTTCTAGAGTTCTAAGAAAGCTTATTTATTAGTGATATAACCTTGCTTTGCAAACCGAATGCAAGCGTTAACTTTGGTCTTCTGTATTTGGGACTAAATACTAATTGACTAGAGTGCTGTAAACTTGCTGTAACATTTATGGCGATTGCAAGTTGCCCTGCTAGGCGGTCTTAATCTGGCATTAACTTATTTTCTATATCCAGTTTAATATGAATCTGGTGTTGATGCAATGCCTCCGTGATGCATTAGATCTCTAATAAAGTCTGTATATAAATGTACACTTCGATCCTGCTGGAACCTTTTCTCAGCAAACACAATGGCTAATCTTCCGAAACAGAATTAAGGAAAGGACTAAAAAGTATAGACTGAACAGTGTGGTTCTTTGAAAGGTTTGGGTTTTTTTGTTTTTTGTTTTCTTGGTTTTTTTTTTTTTTTTTTTGGTTTTTTTTGTTTGGTTCTGTTTTTGTTGTTTTTTTAATTTTTGTTCTAAAATTCAACCTGCTTTTTTGGTAGATTTAACCATTTCCGTTCTGAACTGCTATTTGTATTGTGCTTTTTACTTGAGTCGTCCTCCGTGTCCATAGGTTTCTGTACAGTAATAAGCACGCAGAATTCTTTAGAGAAAATACAAGTGTTGTTTTGGTAGTGGAAACTGAGACGTAACATTTTGCCTTGTAGGTATATTCACAATAGCAATGTGTGCTGGAATTTCACAATGCTGCTAAGTATAGCATCTTGAACAACCTTCGGTGGAGAAAATGTAGATGCTCTTGTATATACAGTAAGAAATCACTTTCATTAAAATGTACATATGTTCCTTACAAGAGCAAATGCTTCTTCTTGATCAAGAGAGCAGGTATAGTGTTGGTTTATTTTGTATTAGGTATGAAAGAAAAAAAATTGGACTGTTACATGCACTTTCTTGGAAAGTTGAAAGGAAAGGGGGGGGTCCAATTTCTTTAACATTTAATACTTACTAACAACAGAGATACTGTAATTTTACTCAAGTAATCAAATACATTTTTTTTTTGCAACAGATAAAACAAAATACTGTGTCTGTGTTTTTAGAGTGCATTTTCTATTTAGCCAGGCCCTGAAACGTATTTTAACCTTTCCCCAGACACCAGTAAATTGTATATGTGAGTGTGTATCTCACTCTGAGCGAGGAATTGTAAAAGGCAGAAACAGGTTTGCATGGGCCTGTGGCTTTTCTTTCTATTTTTTATTTCGAGGATCTTGATCTTTTCCCAATAACTATTACTTGTTTGGCCACTCTTCCCACAGGTCCCCACCCAAGGAAAAGGGGGGTGTGGTGGGGAATGCAGAGCTGTTCCTGGAGGTCTGGCCCGCCAGGTCAGGCTCCCTACAGGACGTTGTACCCATTCAGACCAGCTCCATTTCAGCTGTTCCGGATTCACTGCCCTGGACACAGTGGCTTTTTTTCAGGCCGCGGAGACGGCGTTGCTCCAGAATCCCGATGCAGCGGGTTATATAATCTGACTCGGAACGGCTGCAGCCCAGAGAGGTCAACAACATGTGCTTTATTTAATTAGTCTTTCAGGCATTGAAACATGCATTTTCGAAAGGAAAAGTCCATTACGAAGGATCTGTAGAGTCGACTTGAATATTTCAACATTCAAATTCCAGCTGACTCCTCTCCCCCTTCTGCTTTATGGGCACTTATTGGGGGTGAGCACACGGATCGGGTGGAAGTTGCTGTCCAGAAGGGTCCGCGAGCTTTTTCTTTCAGGAAGGTGGGGAGTCACTGGCAGCCCCTGGCCCTGCGCCCACTTAAGGGAGAAACATTGGGCCCCCTTCCAGTCGAAGTTTCCATGGGGGCAGGCCACAGGGGGCGAGGCCCGGCCTTCTGGAATTTGGGCGTCGACACTGGGCAGTACTGGGGCTGGAGCCCTTACACCAGGAGAGGGCAGGGACGGGGGTGTGCGCCAGGACGGGGCAGCACGCCAACATTTAAGGGGTGACTACTGCTCTCTACTCGGGCTCCAGCCTGGCCATATGCCCCTTGCCTCAAGTGTGGACAGCAGGAGAGGAGGCCGGAATTCTGGCCAGGAGCTCTTGTTCTAAGCTGGCCTACGGGGGGCATGTTCGTTTTGAAGTAAGCATTCAGCCCCTTCCCGTAGCCGGGCGCAACGTGGACTGGGTGCCCCGGCCTGCGTGGGGCCTGCTGGTGGTAGGGGGGCTGCAGGAACAAGCTGACACCGTGCACCCTGCTCCTCGGCTGCCTTTCCAGGGGCCCAGCCGGCCAACCCCGAGTGCACGGCCAGCAGCTGGACCCCGCCGCCCGGCCCCGCCCCTCCCGGGGCTGCCTCGCGGTCCCCACCTCCGGGGCTCCCGCAGGCTGGCGGGCGCTGGGTCGCGGCCCCGCACCACCCAGGGCTGCGGACCATTTCCGCGAGGCGGGCGGTCCCGCACAGGGGCCGGGCCGGCTTCTCTTCACTCTGACCACCAACCTCCTCCTTCTAGTGTTTTCTGAACGTGAGCTACGAGGAGCCGAAGCAGCTGGGCGCTCAGACGACTCTCAGAGGCACCGGAGCCCTTAGAAAAGGTCGGAGGGGCGTGAGGGTCTGTCTGTCCCGCCGCTCCTTCTCGCCCTCTGTCCCTGCGGAGCCAGGACCAGCGGACTTCTACTGATCCATCGATGGCACCTGCCAGTTCCCCTCCCCGTGCACATCCCAAGCGGCAAAGTCTCCGGGCCTTGCGGCCTCCCGCCCCGCCACGGGCCTTTCGCTCAGCCGCTCGAGGACGGGTTTATTCTCCTAAAGCAACAGGGGTTTTTTCAGGCAGCTGAGGCTCACGCACCACCCCCTTCCTCTTCCTCGTGCTCCCCCCAGGCCTCACCTCCCTTTCTCTTCTCCTGAAACTTCAGGTGCATCAAAGTAGTTTGGAAACCACCGAGAACCGAGTGTCCTGGGTTCTGGCCGCCTGGAATGATGATCGCTGAGTTCACAAAATTGTTGAACTAAAAATACTCATTTTAGTGACATTTCCCCCCAGTTCCTTTTTTTAAAAATATGAATTGTAAAAATACAGGGAAGGACAGCGAATCCTGTAACAAACCCCTTTGTGCCCATCACAAGACATTTGCAAACGTTAGCAGCTCCCCAGGGCCCTTCCTGGGTTTTTAGCGGCTTTTCTTTCTTGTTCTCCGCCCCGCTGTGGCGGTCCCCTTCTCTCCTGCTCGGTCTCTCTTCCTGTGTCTTTCCTCCCCTACATTCTCTGTGGCTTTTCTTTCAACCCCTCCATCTCCTCTGCGCCTTACCCCCTACACACACACACACACACACACACACACACACACACGAGGGCTTTCTTCTTTCTAGAAAATACACTTGGAAGAGGAGTTTGGTGAATGATGGGGACCTAGGGAGGGAAAAAAAAAAGGGAGAGACCAATGAAGCCCAAGACCCCCCAAGCCAGCGGCAGGGAGGGTGGGGGTAGAGCCGCCCGGGCAGGTTCCTGCAGACCCATTGGAGGTCCCTGAAGCTAACTGAGCTTTGAGATTTCACACCTCAATCTTCATGGGCTGGGTTTAGTCCCCTGACTTTGATGAGGGTGGAGGGGACAGTTTTGGGTTTTTGGTTTTTTTTAATTAGAAAAAAAAATAGTGTCCATACAGAAAATCCTAAATGATTTTCAGTTGACATCAATTTCTAGCAGTAGATTATTTGCTTATTGTTTTTGGCGTGTTGTGAATGTCAAGAACGAGAGAACTTTAAAAAAAAAAAAGAAAAAAGCTCCCACTCTGTTAAAACTTTGCAGTCCTGTTAGAAAAATAAAGCATTGGAGTCTTTACCAGGAGTTACATGCTCTACCCCAAATGAAACAAATGTCAGAGGGGTAACAAAGTGGGAAAAAATGTAAAGTGAATTTCAAAGGGCTCCACAGTAAAGCGCAATCTGAGATTCACAGAAAGTGGAGACGGATAAGACAGGAATTAGGTCATCTCCTCCAGACCCCAGGAAATCTGTTTAGATCAAAGCCTGCTCCATTAGGATAAACAAAACAGGGCCCATTGGGCTCTCCCAATATTTTCATCTCTGTGCTAAGAGCTACTAATCTAACCGGCTCTATTTGATGAAAGAGGGTAAAAATTACAACTGTAAAAATGACTAAGTGAAAAAATGTTCTCTCAACTAGACTAGGAAGATAAAGATTTAGATTTGAGCTAAAAAGTAACAAGATCCAGGCCCAGATCAACACAAACTTCCTGGAATTTTAGCACTAAGTAAATTATCTAATCCCAGCCTATTGTTCCTCCTCCTGCGCACCCCCCCACCCCCATGCAATTGAGCATACCAGATGATTTACATAAAAAAAATTGTTAAATTTTAACTGCCGTCTAAGAACATTGCAGGAGGTCGACTTTTGGGTTCACTTACTTTACATCCCTCAAGGAGCCACCCCCAGTCCTGCTGCCCCGCCCCCCAGGCCGTTGCTGGGGTAGTGTGCTGGCCACTATGGTTGTGGATGTTCCTAAGCCCAGTCTTGGGGTCTGGGCTCTTTCCACTAAGAACTGATAGGCAGAGGGGAGGCGGGAGTTGGTGTCGTATAAGCCTGGCTGTGGGTCACCACCATTCGGCAGCCGTGATATTTTAGCAGCTAAGCCAAAGGGCTGTTCAAGGCTTTCTTTCACCGAAGGGTTGAGGGCCTTACACCAACTGCCAGGGAACATTTGATAGATAGAAACATCCAGAGAAGGGACAGGAAATCCCAGAGAAGGAAAGTTCACCCCGGCGAAATCCAAGGGCGTCGTTTCTCGCCGCCTGGCTTCCTCCTAACTGTTTAAACATGCGAGTTGGCTCGGCGTGGGTCTCCGCGTCCATCTGAGCTCAGGTTTAACAAAGCCTCGGGGACCGCCTGTCCCTGCGGCTCTGGCCCTCTGCAAAGCCGGACGGCGGGGGTGGGGAATGCACGGCCGAGCCTTTGTAAACACCTCCAGGGACAGGCCATCTTCTGTGCGGGGCCCTGGGCTGCTCACCCCTCACAGGGCAGTCCCAGGACCAGCTCTTCACTTACATTCCTCCAGGGGCTTCGAGGACAGTGACACCGTGCGGGAGGCCACACAAGTCGACCCCTCCTGGTTAGCTCCAGGGTGGAACCCCGCCCAGCTCCCCCAGTGTGGCTGAATCCTAACTTGCCTGGTCCATGGGCCGATGTCCCCATGTGGACCACAAAAGGACCGATGTCCATCATTTGCTAGTAGCTTCCATCAGAGTCTTCCCATGTCCACGGTTCGGAGTAGCACCTGCGCTACGACAGATCTCCCCCGCCTCCCGGAGTTGGCTTTACACCACTTCACAAGACGCCTCCGTTAGTGCCTGAACGGGAAGACGCCCGGAGAGGATTTTCGCTATTTTACAAAAAAAAGCAAAAAGCAAAGATGTCATCCACCCTTTGTTTTGCCCTGATAGAGGCAGCGGCTCCCTGAGCAGAGAGTGGCCCCACCAAGCTCCTTCCCCAGGAACCAAACTCAGCACCCCGGCATCAAGCCCCTTCCTTGGAACTGTGTCTGTGAGCAACCTCGCTTTACCTCGAGTTATTTTATGCCTCTGTTAGCAAGAGGCATCCTACAGTAATTGCTTCTTCGATTTAGGGCCTTCCAGCTTATCAAAGCTCTCGTAGGAACTCTCTCCTTTTGGATGGCAAGACCCTGTACTCATTAGTTCATTTCACCTCCGTGGCTCCCTTTTGAAAACGCAGTGTATTTACTTTAGAAGGAATCGGAAACGCTGGCTCGGTTCTCTCTGGGAGTCCTTCTGGCCCTGGGTGCCTGTGCGGGGGACACCTCACAGTTACGTCTGTTCAGGGCTGTGCCCAAGTCAAAGTAACACCAACACATCCTGCCGCTTCACGGAGCCACAGCCTTTAGACAAGGGTGACGTCTGTGGGACTCACAGAGCTTTGTTTCCTGATCCCTTCCCCGCTCCTCCGCTTGTCAACTAACACCTTGGAACTCGCCCCAAGTGTTTCAAACTGGGTCAGGACCCACTGGTGCCTGTGAAACCCGTCTCGTAGATCAGCGCCACCGGTGTTTTTTAAACGGAGCAGAACAAAGACTGTCGGAGTGCATCACACTTCAGTAAGACTTGGCGGTGTCTTAGGAGGTGCTTGTGACGGTTGTGTGTGTGCACGCGCGTGTACACGAGGCCACTGTGACAAATGCACTTCTTAGTACGAGGTACCCCCCAAAGTTTGAAAGCCACGGACAAAGGCCCTGAAACCTAGGGTGCTCCCTGCTGGTTCTCGGTGGCCTCAGGAAACCCGTGGTCTCCGACGGGGCTGGCAGTCAGGTCTGGGCAGAGTGGAGACGGGGCTGGTGGCCCCCACGGCTTCCCAGCCCTCTGCAGTCACTCATCCATTATGCAGGTTTTCGAGTGGCTGCCTCGGCCGCTGGCTCGAGCTCTTCTGCCTTCGGCTGATTCCACAGAGGGGAGTTCCATAGCATTTTGCCATAAAGGGGACTTCTCCTGAAACACACACATGAGTGCAAAGAGGAAACAAAAACTGAATAGGAAAGTGTAATTACCGCAACAAGCTGCACTGTCCCTTTAAGATCCCTTCCCCATGGGTAACTGGGCCCCGGCTCTTGGGTAAGTAAGATAACATCCCTGCCAAATCCTGCCCTCTCTAAGCATCCTTACTCACCGTGCTAACTCTGGGGCTTACCATGGCCTCATCGTAGGTCCTCCTGAGTACTCGCACCTAGAAGCGTCCTGCTAAAAACGCAGCTCAGGTAGAGAGGTTGTCTGCAGACTTTAACAAGGTCAGATTCCAACATGCACACGCACATGCACACGCACACACGCGCACTCTCTCCTGGGTCTCCAGAGCTCAGACGGCCAGGAAGGAGCTTCTTGGGAAGTACAGAAGCTAGTGTGAGAGCGGTGTCCGAGTCGTTTGGACGTATCCTGTCCATCTGGGTGCCCCCAGGCCAGCTGGCCAGGTGAGGATCAGGACATCGCATCTCCCCTGGATTCACGGTCCAGGACTTCGTGTGCACGTTTTCACAAGAGCGGCTCTGGTAGCTCCCGTTATTGAAATCAGTCCTTCAGCCTCGTCGTCTTTGCCTGGCAACTTGCGGCCGCCCCCATGGCAGGGGGTACTTCCTGCCCTTTTGGGTGTGAACACAGGACTGACTTTGGCCAAACACAGGGAGACAGGTTCCATGATGTGCCAGTCCCAAGCCCTGGCCTCGAGAGGCCTGTGTGTCTACTGGTGCCCTTGACTTCGGCCATCACCGTGAGAAGAACATGCCACTGGTCTTGGGGGAGAAACAAGCCACGAGGAGCAGGGCCACCACAGCCACGGCCAACTGAGACCCGCCGAGCCCGGGCCAGTGGAGCCGTCCGAGCCGCACGGAGAGCCGACCCACAGACCGAGGGAAACAGATGGGTGTTGCTTTAGGGCATTAAGTTCGCAGGTGATTCCTCACTGAGCATCGCTGAGGCCACAGTCAACCATTTCAGAAAGATGCATTCAGCAATTACAAAGTGTCAGATGCTCCACTAGAATGAACTCGTTAATCCCTGAAAGAGCCCCATGGGGTGGGTACTGACATTGCACCCATTTTATGGATAAGGAAACTAAGGTACAGAGAGGTTAAGTGAAATGTCTAAGGACACATACCTGGTACCCAGGCTCCGGAGCATCCGTCCTCAGCTCTTCCTGACCTTGGGAAGACTGGGGAGCCAGGTTCTCCGTACTGAACTCCTGAAGCTCAGCCCCTTCCCCTTTCCCCACTCTATTGATAGGTCTCCAGAGGAGCAGAATCCTCCAGGATTCACAGGCAAGTGATCTCTCGAACCACCTCCCTCCGACAGGAGAACCCTCCTGAGCAGGGTCCCTCGTGCTCAGCATGCAGTGTAGACAGAAGTAGCAGCAACCCACACGCACTGTGAATCCACACCCTCAGGCCAGCACCTTCCTTCAGCGAGAATGGACGCGTCCTGCCCGTGGTCATTGTTATCTGCCCCGCAAAGGCCTTGTTAATGCTGGGAGATCAAATTATTTTTATATCTTTTCCACAGTGGGAACGATCCGTCCACCCCGCAGTGGGGGGGCTTTATCCCGCTCTCTTCCCTCTCTCACACAAAAACGAATCATCTGGCTTCCCCTGTCCTCTCCCCTGACTGCAAGCCACGCTGTCCTCCACAGGAAGGAAGGCACCTGGACGGTCACGGGGAAGACGTCGTTTGCAGACCTGAGCCGCTGGTGCGTTTCTGTCTCCCAGCAAACAGGTCGCTGAGATTCACATGCCCTTGTGCACCCAAAGCCAGGCTGGGAAATCCCTGGGAACTCAAGGAAATGTTCAGAGAAGTTTTTAAAAGTTGAGGACATATGAGCAGAGGGTCAGGCTTGCATGGTCTGGACGTACCCTAGGGCAGGAGAGAAGGACGAGGAAGATCGGGGTTTCTGATCTGGCCGGCATACTGGTTGCAGTAACACATAAAACGACAGAAACATATCCTCTTAAAGACGCGAGTCAAGGTGTTGGCAGAGCCCTGGCCCCTCTGGCGGCCCCGGGGGAGAGTCTGTCCCATGCCCTTCTCTTCGCTTCCGATGTGGCCGGCAGTCCTTGGCTGGTGGACGGTCCCTCCGATCCCTGCCTGTCGTCACACGGTGAGTTCCTTGTGTCTTCAAGTCACCTGCCCTCTGTATGTCTGTCTCTTCTTACAAGGACACTCATCATACTGAGTGACCTTATCTTAACTCAATTATATTTTCAAAGACCCTGTTTCCCAATAAGGTCACATGTGCAGAAGCGAGCGTTGGGAGGAGGCTGTCACAGTCACGCAGGTGAGACACGCGGACCGGAGAGGAAAAGAAAGGGTGGAAGGACTTTGGGTGTCCCGAGCAGGTCTCATAGCCCAGAAAAGCGTGGCTCTCGCTGCTGAAAAGATGCCCAGAGGCCTCAGGTCACAACGGCGAGACTCGCAGGCTGAGTCCGGCCGGCAGGCGTGTTTTATTTGGCTCACAAGGCACATTTAGCAAATTGGAAAGTGTTGCCAACATTTGAAAGTCAGGAGATCTCATATAAAAGTTCAAATTTCCAGGTTGTTTTTTTTTTTTTTTGAATGTCAGATGGTCTAGTGTTCTCACCTTCCCACATGTCAGCCGTTGGCTGGCACAAAGCGCGACTGTCCCCTTCGGAGGGAGCGGACCCCTTGTCCCCTTGAGCTCCCACCCAAACCACCTCATCGTCGACCAGCCTGCTGGCCGCGGCTCACGTCTGACGTTTCTCCCCAGATGTGGTCCAATCGGCTCATCTGCACCCGAGGAAGGGAAGGAGAGAGGCAGAGAGCCTGGGTCTGTGAGCGATGCGACCACCTCCCCTCCCCTTAATTCGGCGAAGGAAAGTTGGGTGGATCGACAGAGAGCAGACACCATCAAGGTAAAGCGGAGGAGCTAGCAAAGAAGGTTCTCCACGGCATGAACCATTTCAGGACTCGCTCAGGATCCGTGGGTTCAGACAGGACCAGCGAAGGAAAAGAAGCAAGACCCGGGTTAGAACCAGCAAACGCTGTAGCAGCAAACGCGCTCTCGTTGGAGGAGAGAGACGTCCAGGGTAGAGGAAGGTCTGGGGGCTAGCGGAGCAGTGAGCTGTGTGATGTCCTGCAGAGCATCCTGGGTAAGAGAAAGAGGGACCGTGCCTGCGATTCACGGTTGTTAGGGGTCAATGCCAGATGTTTCTGTTGACAAGATCGAGTTTGTGTTTTTTTAAGTCTTGCACGTGTTTGAAATATAAAATAGTCGTGTAGCATAATAGACATTTATGCTTAGTTGCTTTAATGAAGAAGTTTTCTCCCCTTAAAAAGTCTAGCCCTGCCCTGGCCGGTTTGGCTCAGCGGTTAGAGCGTCGGCCTGCAGGCCAGAGAGGCCCGGGTTCGGCTCCCGCTAAGGGCACGTACCACAGCTGCAGTTTGTCCCCGGCCCTGGTTGGGTCGTGCAGGAGGCAGCCACTCAATGTGTCCCTTTCACGTCAATGTTTCTCTCTCTCTCTCTTCTCTCTCCCTCCCACTCTGAACAAAAAATGGAAAAATGTTCTCGGATGAGGATAAAAAAAAAAAAGTCTAGCCCTGGCCAGTTTGGCTCAGTGGTTGGAGCATCGGCCTGTGGACCAGAGAGTCCTGGGTTCGGTTCCTGCTAGGGGCATGTACCCAAAAAGGAAAAAGAAAGAAAGAAAGAAAGAAAGAAAGAAAGAAAGAAAGAAAGAAGGAAGGAAGGAAGGAAGGAAGGAAGGAAGGAAGGAAGGAAGGAAGGAAGGAAGGAAGGAAGAAAGAAAGAAAGAAAGAAAGAAAGAAAGAAAGAAAGAAAGAAAGAAAGAAAGAAAGTCTTAATGCTCTGTTAAGTGAACCTTTGTAAAGCCAACAAGTTCAAGTTCAGACACTGTGGTTCACTCCAAGGAGGCTTACCATGGGCATAACCTAGAACTGGGTTTACTCAGCTTGGTCCTAGGCCTCCCTAATACCAGAGAAAAAGGATAGTCTAATCAGGTATTTCCTTGCTATCTAATGTGTTATCATTACAAGATCACAGTCTCCACTTTCTTCTCTCTAGAAGCACGACTGTGACACAGAATGTAGGAGCTTACGTCAGGTCTTCCCACACTGCCCCTGTGTCCGGGTTGCCGGAATGGGGCTGAAATGCGGGTTCTGACTCGGTGTCTCTGGGGAGAGGCCTAGGGGTCTGCATTTCTAATAAGTTCTCAGATGAGCCTGGTAATGCCGGTTCGTGGACCACACTCTGAGTAGCAAGACGCTGAATTGGGTCATTGACCACCTCTGCCCCTTCACTGCCACGCCTTGTGGATAAAGTGAACACTCTAGAACGATGGTTCTCGCAATGCCCAGTGCAGCAAAAGCACCTGGGAAGCCTGTTTCCAAATGCAGATTCGAAACGGCCCAAATATTCCGTTCACCGCAGCGCCTCTCCGCGTGCCTGCCGGAGCCTGGCCGGACCGAGGCTGGTGACCCAGCTTTCCGACTCGGGGCTCCAGCTCCTGCCCCCTTGCTTACAACGCTCTGACCTCCGTGGCCTTTCTTCTCTTCTTCGAATGTTTCATAAGTTGTTCTGTATGTGTAGACTTCAAAAATCGTGCTCAGGAAACTGTCCGTAGATCTGCCCAATTTCCTCAAGATTCTCTCCTCTTACTACTTAGTTCTCAGCTCAGGGCACCTCCTCCAAGAGGCCCTCCTTGACCACCAGTCTGAATGAGTGCTCTCTTCCATTCTGTCTCTCTAACACGTTGCCATCACAGCCCCTGGAATTATCTTGTTCATGTTAATTAATTAATTAATTTTTTAAATTTAAAATGCTTTTATTGCTTTTTTAGAGAGAGAGAAACATCAATGGGCTGCCTCCCGCACATCCCCCACTGGGGACCGAGCCTGCAACCCGGGCATGTGCCCTGACCAGGAATCAAACCAGGACCTCCCAGTCCATGGGACAACACTCAATCCACTGAGGCACATAGGCTGGGCTGTCTTGTTCACGTTTATTGGTTTTCTGTCCAGACCCCATGAAAGCAGAGAGTTTGCCTGCCTTGTTTTGCACTGAGTCTATTACTGGTACATAGCACAGTGCCAGGTTAGCAAATGGATGGATGGATGGATAGATGGATGGGCAGGTGGGTGGGTGGGTGGATGGATGGATGGATGGATGGATGAGTAGGTGGGTGGGTGGGTGGATGGATGGATGGATGGATGGATGGATGGATGGGCAGGTGGGTGGGTGGGTGGATGGATGGATGATGGATGGATGGATGAATGGATGGATGAATGAATGGATGGATGAATGGATGGATGGATGGATGGATGAATGGATGGATGGATGAATGGATGGATGGATAATGGATGGATGGATGGATGGATAGATAGGTGGGTGGGTGGATGAATGGATGGATGAGAGGCAAGGTGTAAAACAAAATAAAGGGCGTCATGAATCCTGACCTTAGAAACTCCCAGTGAAGCAGATGTGAGGTTTAGGGCACAAGGATCCGGTGAGCAGAACAGGAACGGCCGCGCTCCAGCCAGGGTGTGGGAGAAAAAGAATCAGGAACAGAGGAGGCAGTGTGTCTGCAGCTCTGTGTCCGAGCGCCATCTAACACAAGATCTTGTCCTCTGTCTGCTCTAAAATGGTCAAAACACATAGTTGGGTAGAGAAGAACAACGGGTTTTATTTTTGTGTTTTCCCCTTTAAAATATTTCAAATACATGTGTCTTTCAGAATATACTTTCATTTATTTCAACTTAACATTATAGGATGAGCATTTTCTCATGCCTATAAAGTATCTTTAAAACCATATTTTAGTGGTTGTTTAACATTCTATTAAATGAACAGAAATGCATAATTTATTTTCTTTATTTCTTATACTTTATGGTCCGGAAAAGCATTTAAACTTTGTGCTGTCCCCCTATTAAGGGGGTAGAAATGCCTAATCAATGGCTTTTCCCCTTCAGAAGAGGGGTGGTTCTCAGCTGGGGACAATTCTGCTCCCAGGAGACGTTCTGCTCTGTCGGGAGACAGTTTTGCTTGGGTGGAGGCCAAGGTTGCTGCTAAACACCCAGCCACCCACGGGACAGCCCCTACAACAAAGAACTATCTGGCCACAATGTCAATAGTGCTGAGGTTGAGAAATTTGCTCTCCAGGACCGCGTCAGGGTTAATATTCAACATCCACTTAAAATTCAAATGAGCCTTCTGCCCTTAAAGCCCAGGACTTCGCCCTGGGACTCGGCTTCAGAATAACTAGAACTCTGGGCACTCGAATCTAGAATTCGCTTCAGTTCTTTTTACTGTATCTGACATTTTCAAATAACAATAAAAGAACATAGAACTAGAGATGCTATTTGAAAAGTTAAGTTCCCAGGATGAACTGAATGACCCTGGAGTCGGTCCTGGCTGGGGCCCGGGGACAGTGAGCGCACCGTCCAGGCAGTGGATGGGGCTCCGGAGAGAACAATGTCCAAAGCAGAGGTGATTCAGCCGATGCAGAGACAGTTTCTGAATTCCAAAGTGGGATTTGCCGAGTTCTTACTCCGATGCCGACTTGGATCGATTCGGCTCAGTTTGGAGCCCTGCGTCTGTGCGGCTTTTGCGACACGTGACCTCGCTGGGGGATCCCATGTGCAGGAAGCAGTGTCATGAAGCCAGCCCCTTCCCTCTGTTGAGAAACATGCTCATCTCTTTCATCCCAGATTTCCCCTTGGGGACTTTGCCCGACCCTGGCGGAGACAAGCGGTGCGGAGACGCGGGCGAGGGTCCCTCCCTGCGGACGGGCGGGAAGCCTGGCGCCCACGCGGGACAGAGGGGCGTTTCCTGCCCGTCTCTTCTGCCCACATTCTTCCTGCGGTGCATTGTGAATGGAAGAAGAGTTCAACTTGGAAATGTATAGATTTGTATTTTGGATACTTAAAAGATGACACAAAAACCCTTCCAAATCGGCGCTGGGGAAGAGACATACACGGAATCAGGGGTCACTCCCTGAGCTGTGACAATGGAAATGTGGCCTTTAGTTAGCAGGGCCTCAGAATGTAAGGGGTGAGCGTGGGCTAAGGCCAGGGTCAGGCCTGAGATCGCCGTGTGCCTCCGGCTGAGAACAGGCCGCGGGCTGCATTCATTGCAACGTGGCTGCTCCAGTATTGCACCGGCTCCTTTGCAGAGCCCGAGACCTGCGGGGCGGGCTCGGGCGGTTCCCTTTGCCGTCAGATCATCTTCCAGAAGACATCGCTTCTCCGCCTCAACTCCTCTCCCCAGGGTTGGCTGGAGACAACATCTCTGGGCTCCGCTCGGCCACATCAGCTAATGGCACAGACTCTTGTTCAGGAGACGGGGGACAAGGGGGTGTCTAAGGATGACAGAGCCACCAGACTGGAAGACGACATAAAACAGGCCATCATGGGCGGATGGAGAATATGTTGAATTTGGAAGAAGTACGGGAAGGAAAGAGAGAGATGGGGAGTCAGTTCTCTGGTCTCTCTTCCAGGTGGTCTGCCATCTTTTGCTCTCCTGCTCTTGGTCAGCAGCTGTTGGTTTCCAAACTCTGTACTTGCTTACTTTTGAATTTTTTGTGAAAATGTTGATTCAACTGCTGAAGACGATATGGCCGATGCTTTGAAGATTTGCAAGCTGAGTAAAGGCAAGCCCGCTCCTCCCTGGCAAGAGAGGTGCAACTGTAGATACAGAGGCAACCACCACGCGGGTAGCAGCACAGACAGGACACGCACGCGTGCGCACACACACGCACACACACACGCACACGCACACACACACACGCACACGAGGCTGCTATAAACCAGGCAGTGTGGCAAATGGAATTTTTCATACTCAGGTGCATCTAAGGTTCAGATCTTTGGGACCGGAACGGATGTGTGTCATGCACCTGGTGACAACGGGAGGTTGAAAGGAGCAGACTTCAAAATGTGGACAGACATACTTCTTATGGTAAATTGCTCCAAAGACTCCAACTCAAGTCAAAGCCCCAGGTGGGGTGGACTTCCAGGTCACAATCTTGATTCTAGGTTTTAGCATCTGGTATACAATCTAGTATATAAGTTGTAATCTTTTAAATGTATTTTCCAATTACAGCTGATAGACAACATTATATTACTTTCAGGTGTACACCATATAAATGATTAGACATCAATGTAACTTATGAAGCGATCCCTGATAAGTCTAGTACCCACCTGACACCGTTACAATATTATGGACTGTATTCCCTATGCTGTACCTGACATCTCCTGTGCCTGTTTTTATAACTGGCAATTTGTGCATCTTTTTTTTTTTTTTGGTACGTGCCCCTAGCGGGAACCGAACCTGGGACTCTCTGGTCCACAGGCTGACACTCCAACCGCTGAGGCAAACCGGCCAGGGCTCAATTTGTACATCTTAATCCCTTCACCTTTCTCACTCATTTCCCCAACCTCCACCCATCTGGCAACCATCAGTTTGTTCCCTGTGTCTATGAGTTTCTGGTTTGTTGTCCATTTATTTATTTTTAGATTCCACATATAAGTGAAATCACATGGTATTTGTCTTTCTCTGTATGACTTATTTCACTTAGCGTAACACCCTCTAGATCCATTTGTGTTGTCACAAATGGTTAAGATTTCATTATTCTTTATGGCTGAATAATATTCCATTATATATATGTAGCACATTTTCTTTACCCCATTTGTCTATTGATGCCTGATCAACTTTGGTGGATTAATGGATCCACCATCAATTGATAGATGGATCAATTTTGTCTTTGCTTGAACAAGTACTTAGGCAGCATCCACCTACCTACCAGAAACCAGGGTGATGTCCCAGGAGTATGACATCAGTGTCACCCACACGAATTAGAATGTAAGTGGGATACACAGAGTTGTAGCCTAAGTCATCATGTCCTAGTTCAAGCTGGCTTCTCTAGTCTAAGTAAGAGGATTGAAAGGGCCACCTAAGGTTTTCTTCAAGGCATTTCCGTCAATGCCACTGGGTCTCCCAGTGGACCAGACGGTCCAGGTCATGGTTGACACTTTTTACTTACCTAGAGATGATGGGTTCTGTGAGTTAGATTCTTTAAAACAAGGGGAGGTTCCTCATCAAGAGAGTTGATACTATTACAATTCCAGCACTTTTAGCCCTAAAATAATTGTGCCCAACACTAAAAGAAATAAGCCTTCAAAAGGTAAGTGCTGAGCCCTGGCCAGATTGGCTCAGCGGTTAGAGTGCTGGCCCGCAGACCAATGAGTTCTATTCCAGTCAAGGGCATGTACCCCGGTTACAGTTTGTCTCCAGCCCTGGTCAGGGTCGTGCAGGAGGCAACCAGTCAATGTGTCTGTCTCTCTCACATCGATGTTTCTCCCCCACCCCCCGCCCCCACTTGATCTGAAGATAAATGGAAAAATATCCTCGGGTGATGATTAAAAAAAAAAAGTGAGTGATATCACCAAGGTCACAGAGATCACTATTTGAAAGACTTGGAATTAGAACACAGGGTTGCACAATTTTTCCATTTGCTTCATTCGTGCCTGGGAACCAAGTAAAACGAGGATTTCCCCTGTATTAGATTTATGTACCTAGAGCTGTGTCCTATTCCAGGTAGGAGAGATGGAAGACGATGACATAGAGAGAGATAAATCATGCAAAGTACATAGCAAAACACCCGCTGCAGGATAGCTCAAGGGACATGAATGACCACCCTCTCTCTCTCATCCCAGCGTTCCTATCATCATCTTGTGTCTTGCTTTTTAAGGCAATCCATGCTGACCTCTACCTCAAAAACTGGTGAATTCACTCTCAAAACGGTTCTCCACTTTACAAAGGCGTCTTCAGTAATAGTCATTTACATTTTGATCTGTCCTCCAAAAAGTTTACACCAATGAGGTACATTTTTAGTAGAAGAAGATATATTTACTCTCAACTTGAGTACATATTTGCATTTGTACTGTCTACGTGAACCGATGATAAAAGCTGTCCATACAGCCTGGAAATACAGATAGTATTAGTTATTTTTAAGATGAAAAACACTTTGACCACACTATTTATATTTGCCTCTGTTTCCAGACTTTATGTATATCCTGTAGATCATAAATATAGTAAACAAGAATAAATTGCTTGCCATTTTTGAGGCATTTCTCATGCTTTGCATGCTTAGTTTAAAAAAAAAACACAAAAACCACCATATATTTAATGGTGGAATCTCTGTGTTTATAAACAAAACCTCAAAAATTTACAGAGAAAGAAATCATTTTGACTTTCTTACTCAATATTGGTTCCATAAACCATGACCAAGTTATGGCAAATCTTAGCTCGAAGGGTGATTGAGTTATTTTGTTTGAGTTAGTTTAATATGTTCAGGATTGAGCTTTTTTTTCCCTTTTTTCTGTTTTTTTAGTTTCCCCTAAATTTTGTCTTTCTCTGAAGTTTTAAAATTGTCAGGGCTAACTTTTTCTAGGCATTTCTGAGCTCCAAACTGTTGTTCTGCAGGATGTTTCTGTGAGTCTAATTCCTCGGATACATACTGGAAGTGAAAATAATTTACTTTTAAAAACATATTTTTTTAAACCTAAAAACTACAGAACAAGTTGCCTATTAGTTTGGTTCTTCAAATGATCAGGAGATTATCTTAGGTTTTCGGTCACGTGGAAACAAGGGCTGTTCCTTCATTTTCTGTGCCCAAATTAGCACGGTTTCCAAGCTCTGCAATGACAAAATCATAGCCTGGGCGACCATCTGCCGGTCGGTCAGTGGCCAGAGCTGGCCTGAGTCAGCAATTGTGTGTAATTGGGATTGTGGAGCGGGATTGGCACTCCCCTCCACACAAAGACATCACGTGTGTCTCGTTCACGTGCCCCTGATCTCTCCAGCAAACGCACACACTTGGGTCATCACAAGGTCTGTCTGAACGTGGCCAAGATGGATAGAAATGATCAGTTCTGGGATAAGCATGAGACAGTAGGCAGTGGGGAGGAGACAAAAGGGAAAAAGGAGGAGGGGCATAAGACTGAATTTGGGGGGGGGGGTCCAGTGCTGGAAATTATTGTCACCCAGGTTTTGGATTCTGAAACGCGGCCTTCGGTGTGTGATACCAGTATCGTTACTGCCGAGTCTGAAATGGTATCCAAGTACCTCCAACAGGCGAGTGTGTGGTGGGGTATGTGTGGGGACCGGGGGAGGGGGCTTGTGTGTGTGTGCAGCAGGAGAGGGGCCTTTGGGGGGTGTCAGGGGGGTGTTGGGTGTGCCTGCAGGGGGGGGGAGAGGAGGTGACCCCACTGATTTCAAAATTGATGATTTATTGTTCAAGCCCTTCTGATGAGCCACGCACCTCAAAGGCCAGGCAGCAGCTGGGACGGCCGACCCTCAGCAAAGGGGTGACCAGTTAGCTTGTTGGAAAGGGTCAGAAAAGGGGCTTGTCCTCAAGGGGGCCTGGAGCCGAGGCCCAGAGCTGTAGTGGCGGCAGCACAATGGGGACAGTGATTGTCAGTGGTGATCAAGTGACGAGTTGGAATGAGGCCGTGTCACCCAGCCATGACATCAAGAGGAGCACGTGGGTCTCGCACCCCTCATTCCCTTCTGAGAGAACGTCAAAGGCACTGGCTGAGCCGGCGCCGGCAGCACTGTGGATTCGGTCAGAAAGAATCCGGCGCCGCCTGGGCCCAGGGTTCTCCCGTCTTGGCCCCAGCGCCCTTTGGGCTGGACCACTCTGCTGTGGAGCTGTCCTGTGCATCGCAGGGTATTTAGCAGCAGCATCCCTGGCCTCCACCTACTAAGTGTCAGTACTATCACCATTTTACGCCCTCTCAACCCCTGTCCCCCCAGGTTTTGACAACCAGACATGTCCTGAGACATTGCCAAATGTCACCCCAGGTTGAGAACCACTGTTTTGGACCCTCATACCCTGCTTTTCTGGAATCTACTGAGACAGCAAGAGTCTTTGCCAAATCGCAGATGGTCTGTGGAGTCCGGCCTTCACCGACCCGGCTTTGGGGGTCCCTGTGTTCAGGTGAAGGCTTGCCGGTGTGCTGCACTGACCACCTAAGAATGCTCGGGGAGGGGCGGGCTCCTGTTTGCACAGTCTGTCCAAATTCCAGGCGCAGAGTGCGAAGGCCACAGGCTGTCAGAGGGCAGACAGAGGCCGCCCGCCTGAAGGCCACAGAGACACCTCTGTGCTGAGACATGAGCCTGGGACTCCCTGGCAGACCCCACAGAGCAGACCACTCCCAGGTCCTGTCCCTGTGCGCCTACCTTGTGACAGGCTCCGTGCTCCAGGGACAGGGAGGGAAGAAAGCCAGACAGGGCCACAGCCTGCAGGCGGCTTACATTCCGGAAGGTAGACGCAGCATAGAAATGTAGGTGATTTCAGGGGGCCTGGCCTCTCTCAGGGTCAGACTCTCCCAGAGCTCCGAGGGTCCTGCCTGGGGGGGCTCCCACCTGTCCCGCCACCTCTAAGGCCCGGAGGGACCTTGCTAGTGTGTTCAGATGCTTTTTGTGAACATTTCAAAAGTAAGATCGTTTTTCTTTACAAGGGCCCTTAAACTGCATCCATTTGAGGCCCCACAAATGTGAACCTCTCCCCGTTTTTTAGCTTTCTGTACATTATAGATCGGGTCCTCTTTCAAAATCTATCAGGAAGAAGAAGGAAAAAATACACCCAGCTTTAAATCAGTAACAGAAGAAAAACAAGAAAAAGGACATCGACTCCCAGAAGAGAAAGGAAGGAGCAAACTGTGGGTCGCCCACGGGTGGCTGCTCGGCTGCTGGGTCAGAGGCGGGGTGGGAGGCGCACACACCAGGGTCCAGGAAGGGGCAGGAGCGTCTGGCGGGGAGGGGCTGAGCAGCTGGGGGAGCCCTGGCGGGGGCGGCCCTGCTGGTGCGGTGGGCGGCCGCCTGCCCGGGCTCCCCGGCCATTGTGAGCCCCATTGATCAGGCCGGGAAGCGATTGGGCGGCGGCAGCTGAAGCTCGGGGTGCTCAGCATCGATCCGCCCCTCCCCAGGTTATTTATAGGCTGCGCCCGCCACGCCAGGAACCCGGGCGGCTTGTTTAACTAGGGTTCAGGGCGCTCTTCCCTAGCTGGTTAACTTTAAGTATTGGAAATGGAATTGATGCGCACATAATAATATTATGATTCATACAAGCCACTTCTCAGCAACTCAATATATTTCATTACCTCCTTTCTAGCAAATGTATTGATTTCTGTTTTGCGGTTTTATAACACAATTTCAAGGCTGTTGTGGGCTTAATGAGCCGTGTTCTTATGATGTTTAAAAAGATTTGAAGCTATTGTTGAAATAAATATTATAGATCACCCCCTCCGGAGGCCTTCTCCGGGCCCCCGCCCCTCCCCCTCCCCCTCCGCGCCCCTCCCGCGCCCCTCCCCCTCCCGGGCCAGGCGGAGCCGCCAGCCCAAAGCCGGGCTGCGGGGCTGCGGCCCTTTGTGGCCCAGATCAAAGGCCCCGAGCGCCACAAAGGCGGCCCCACTCCGGCCGCGCGGCCACACACAGCCGCACCTGCAGTGCGGCCAAATGTCATTGTCGCTTCTTCGGGCGGCGCGGGGACGCACCTCCGAGGCGCAGAGGACTCGAATGACGCTTGATGGGAATTGATGGGGAAGGCGGCGCGCGGTGCCCAGGCCTTTTCATTAGCGGCGGCTCTGGCGCCCGAGCCGAGCGCTGCACCTGTGGACCCCTTCCTCCTGGCCTTTATGGAAGTTGACAGCTTTTATTAACTTTAAGGAAGAAGTTTCCAGCGTGCGGAGGGCCGCAGTTTATTTTGTATTCATGCGAAACGGAAACCGAAAAAGCCATGTTTACATATTTACCAGCCCCAGTGACCTCCCTCTGGGCTCCATAAGTCACGCTCAGATTAATTTTGTCATAAAATTGACTAGTGTGCAAAGGGATCTTGGGAGTTGGGGGGCTGTCGTTGGGTATGTGATTTTTTTTTTCCATGGGAGAAAGCTACAATTACCTAATATTTCAGAGGAACCCCCAAAGACCTTCCCAATCGAGCAGAAATTGGAATTCTTTTAAAAGCGATTGCTCCCGGGGAGAGAGTGTTTGCAAGCAGCCCAAGCAGCCAGGTTTCCCAAATCTTTCTGATAAAGAGACAAAGGTGGGGAGCAGGATCATCTTCAAACTTCGCCAGATTCTCTCTGGAGGTTTTGGGGTGGGGCTGGGGGGCATGCACGCTTCCCTCTCAAACTTTGCAGGCTAACCCCCAACACATTGGAAAGAACAAATTTTGGTTTTAGTAAAATACATACTTATGGGGAGAAACCCAAAACGGTTTTATATAACTTCTGCTCTCTCGCTCTCAGAAGGTCCTAAGTGGGGACAGAGTATTAGGATTTTACTTATAGCCTGGGTTGTTCATTGCTGTCCGGATCGTTTTAGGTTTTATGTCTCTTGACAAATGGAAGCCCACAACTATGAAAATTCATGTTATATTAATGGCCAAGTGTTGAAAATTCAGCCACACAGTCCACTGGGTATACTGCTTATTAGCTTAAAAGCATAAAGCTTTTCTGGAGCGCCCCTTTGTGTGTCAAATCAACTTCAGATGAACCGGGGATCACTTTGCAGGAAACTCTTAAGTTGAGCGATAATAGAAAGTAGTTAGTAGAATATTACACTTTTCATTTGGGCAAACAGATGGGATGCCTGCTTTTAGATTTAATCAGGGGCTGACAGACAGGTAGGACGCCGGCATATTTTAGCTGGAGTCTCTTTCTTTTCAGGAAAGAATGAAACTACTTAATATTCAGTATATCAGTGCCCCCCCCCCCAGCCCATCTATTCCACTGTGCCTCGTGATCCCTAATACCTAACTTTTTTCTCATTTCTGATGACATTACAAAGTACAAAGTTCATCTCACTGCAAGTGAATACATTTATGAACACATCTTTTACTCTATTCTTCCCGCACAAAAAAAATAAAAAACTCTGAATGTGTGTGGGTGTATATGGTTAAAAAATAAAGTAAAATAAAACGACGGCTGCTTGAATCACCGAGAGCACGCCCAAATCTCCATTTACAGAGACAAGGACGTAAATGAATGATCTCACAATTTGGGAGTCATGAGTCTCTGCCCTCATGCTTTCTCAACTAACCTTTTTAAAAGATTTTGATATCAATTGTTTCTCTTTTCTCCCCAGAAGCATAATACGAGGTAACCTTAGCACGCACCGTCTGCTTCGACAGAGTCACACAGAGAAGCGCGGCCAGCGGAGGATTTTAATATCATGGCGGAGCTCACATTACCTCGCTCGAAACAAAATTCCCCCCTTCACAGGCACGGCCCTGCACACCCCCACCGGAGAGCATTTGTCATACAGAGTTTTGTGAAGCAATCAAAATTAATTCACAGCGATCTTTTCACCCAGAACCTCCAGCTTCTAATAATGGGCCTTCTCAACAGGTGTTCATTGTGCCAGTCTGACTTCCAGTGGCCAGACTAAAGGTTTAATTCTTTCGTCATTTCCTTTTTTTAATCTCAAACTTGTAATTTACTAATCTGCAGCAGCTGCCAAGAAGGGCCCAGCTGCTCACCGAGAGGGCATGCGCCTCCAACGAGGCCTGGCAGGACAGCTGCCCCTCTGCTGGGCCACAGGTAGAGGTGGACGTTCACGGGGGGCAGGACAGCTGCCCCTCTGCTGGGCCACAGGTAGAGGTGGACGTTCACGGGGGGCAGGACAGCTGCCCCTCTGCTGGGCCACAGGTAGAGGTGGACGTTCACGGGGGGCAGGACAGCTGCCCCTCTGCTGGGCCACAGGTAGAGGTGGACGTTCACGGGGGCAGGACAGCTGCCCCTCTGCTGGGCCACAGGAAGAGGTGGACGTTCACGGGGGGCAGGACAGCTGCCCCTCTGCTCGGCCACAGGAAGAGGTGGACGTTCACGGGGGGGGGACAGCTGCCCCTCTGCTGGGCCACGGGTAGAGGAGGAGGTTCACGGGGGGCAGGACAGCTGCCCCTCTGCTGGGCCACAGGTAGAGGTGGACGTTCACGGGGGGCAGGACAGCTGCCCCTCTGCTGGGCCACAGGTAGAGGTGGACGTTCACGGGGGGCAGGACAGCTGCCCCTCTGCTGGGCCACAGGTAGAGGTGGACGTTCACGGGGGCAGGACAGCTGCCCCTCTGCTCGGCCACAGGAAGAGGTGGACGTTCACGGGGGGCAGGACAGCTGCCCCTCTGCTGGGCCACAGGTAGAGGTGGACATTCAAGGGGCCAGGACAGCTGCCCCTCTGCTCGGCCACAGGTAGAGGTGGACGTTCACGGGGGCGGGACAGCTGCCCCTCTGCTCGGCCACAGGAAGAGGTGGACGTTCACGGGGGCTGGACAGCTGCCCCTCTGCTGGGCCACAGGTAGAGGTGGACGTTCACGGGGGGCAGGACAGCTGCCCCTCTGCTGGGCCACAGGTAGAGGTGGACGTTCATGGGGGGCAGGACAGCTGCCCCTCTGCTCGGCCACAGGAAGAGGTGGATGTTCACGGGGGGCAGGACAGCTGCCCCTCTGCTCGGCCACAGGTAGAGGTGGACGTTCACGGGGGGCGGGACAGCTGCCCCTCTGCTCGGCCACAGGAAGAGGTGGACGTTCACGGGGGCGGGACAGCTGCCCCTCTGCTCGGCCACAGGAAGAGGTGGATGTTCACGGGCTGGAAGTTGGTCCCAGGCAGAAGGGAACCCTGACATTATCTCAGAAATACCTTCCTTTGAGGCCGCCTGAAATTGGTGGTATCGGACCCCTTTGGGGAGACTTCAGAAAGAAGTATCCCGGGGAAAGGATTTTAACAAGAGCAGTGACAACCACCAGGAAAACATGATGCAGAGAGAAAGGATTTTTTAAATGGGCATTTTTCAATGTGGCCAGTTTAACAGGCTAACGCACTTTGTCAACTGTCCAGTGTGCCTCCCCTGAAGGGAACGCTCGACAGAGCTGGGAGGAATTCTGTTTGACTGCAGAGCGTCTTGGACTTGATGACTCATCAGCATCACGTTGGGTGAGCATGGCGAGAAAACACGAGACCAGATTCCCAGTTTCCAGACTGCTAGAACTCTGGTGTCCGCGTTCCTGCCCAGAGGTGCCGATGTGGTGGGCTGGCACAGGGCCTGGGCAGGATGCGTTCTGTTCAGCACCGCAAGTTTCTCGTGCGGGGGGCCTTAAGCCTCTTTCATCCCGGCTGGCTGCTTCTCTTGCCTCAGTAATCCTATCTCTGCCGTGGCTCCCCCTCCAGTCTCCTCAGTCCCCTGGATCCAGCAAAGGATCACGTGGTTCCCCCTCCCAGCAGGTACACCGGGCAAGGCCACTGTTTGGGGGAAAGGATGGCTTTCTTCCTCAGGAGATGACATCTACATGGTAGAGGGTAGACAAGGTCATGAAGAAGAGACGGCTTTGGCCATGCAGTCATTCCTGGCCTCTGGTTCCTTTTGCAAATGCTGCCTCTGGGCTGACCCCTGGGCAGGTGGCCCAGGCAGAGGAGGCACTGTGCACAAAGACTGGAGCTCGGGCACATGCTCCCGGGGCGAGGGGGGGCACCGAGGGTTCGGAGAACCTCAGAAGCATCCGCTGTAACCCTCAGCCTCCTCATAGGCTGGAAGCCAGCTTCCTGCAGGGGTCAGAAACGGGGCGGGGGATGCACAGTTTCCCGTCTGCCCTTAGACTCATAGAGAGAGGGTCCGGGTCCTTTGGTTGGAGCAGACAGAGACCCAGGCAGATCCAGGAGGCAGGCCAGAAGTCTGGTAGGAGTCTAAAACGAAAGCGAGAGTCACTGGAACGTCAGGGACTTACTGGGAGATGTCATTATTGTCTTGGCCACCTGTCCCCCAGGCCAAGCCTCCAAGGAGACCATCTGTTCAGGAGACCATCACTCCTGAGCCTTGAGTTGGGCCTTTCCCTTGTGGAGGTCCCCCTGGATTTGTCCAGGTCGGAGTTATGGCTGTAAAAGCTGCAGGGAGCGAGGCCACGTTGATGACATATATGTTGCACAGTGCCCCCCCCAGGTACGTTTGACCACACGTGGGCCGGCAAAGCCACGCTGAGTGCTGATGGGCACAGGTTTGGTGACACACGAGCAGCGTCGTTTGTTCGGCTCGTGAGCCTCTCTGCTTTGCGGGTGAGGGGATGGCTTCTGGGGCCCCAAACGCCAGAGGACTCACTATCACCCACAGCCTGTGGACGGGAAACGGTGTTCACCAGCCTTATTTCTGGATTGTACTAAAGCACCCCCTCTGTTTCCAGGGAGAGAAGATGCTCCCCAACCCCTGTAAGAAAACATGCTTTAGTTCTCCACCTTGGTGGAGGCCATTCTGGGGTGGACATTGCTGACGGGCCCCCACAGAGTTTCCTAAGTGGATAGACTAGGCAGCTTGCAGGGTTTAGAGACGGCCCATCTGGAGGGGTTGGCTGCTGTCAACCAGGAAAATGGCATTCTCCTCTAACTGCTCACTCACGACCTTTCAATGTGCTTTATAAATACACGAATGCTTCATGGGTCCCCGCCCCACAATGGATGGGTTCAGAAAAGATTCCCTTCCTTTGACAGATGAAGTTGAGGCCCAGAGAGAGGAGTCTCCTGCTCAAGGTCACGCAGCGACTCTAAGCCGGATCTACTGCTCGGAAGGTAAGAGCCATCTTTGGATCTGCCATTCAAAGAGTTTTAGTCTGTTGAACTGCTGAACTCTTGCTCGGGAGATGATCGTACTTTTTTCAGGGGGTATGAAATTTCCCTAGCGTGTGTATTTACCTTATCATTCATTCATTTGAATCATGTGTTTTCATTCCATCATTCAACAAGTATCGAGCCTCTAATGTGAACCAGGCACACGGGAGCTGGGAATACAGTGATGAGCAAATAGGCACTGTCTGTGCCCTCATGCAACTTTTGGTCTAGAGGGGCAAACGGACATTAAACAAATAATTATGCATAACTGTGTGATTAGAGGCATGATAAGTGATCCGAAGAGAGAGTTTATGGTGGTACAAAGAGATCTGACTGAGTGTGGGTGAGGCTGAGCGTATCAGCCAGGTTAGGTTATGTTTTGCTGTGTAACAAATAGCCCCCAGGTCTCAGGTGTGAACAGGACATATTTCTTTTCTTCTAATGCTGGTCAGCTCCATGTATTCACTCAGGAACCGAGTGAGAGAGGCCCCATGTCAACCCAGCTTCCACGATCACAGGAGAAGAAGTGTAATTCTCTGTTTCTTCGTGGAGACAACGCGTCACTTCTGCGCACATTTCATTGTCCGATTCAATGAACACAGCCACACCTACTTTGAAGGGGGGTGGGAGAGGCAGTCTCCATGTGCCAGAGGAGAAGACCCAGAATGCCTACCAGGCAGGGTTAGGGGCAGCCTCCCTGGCTCTATCAGGGTCCTGAATTCGCACAAGCGTTAACCGGGAAAGGTTAACATCACGGACGGGGAGCTCAGCAGTGGTCTAGCAGGTGTGCCGGCCCTGAGGCGGGAGAATCACAGCCCGTCTGAGCAGAAGAAAAGGCCAGAGTGGCTAGAACCCAGCAAGTCAGGAGGAACTGGCTCCCGCAACAGGACACGTGGGGGCTGAGGTGCCAACGGAAGACGATCTGTGCCCCAGGAGGAAGAGAGTGGCCAGGCAGCACTCACGTAGGCTTCAGTATGAGGGACAGGTGGCGAGGAGAGGGGCATCCGGGGGTGGGTGCTTCTGTACCAACACACACGAGGGGGAAGAACACCCACTGTGTTGGAAGAAACTGGACCAGAGAGACAAGTAGCTGGGCCTGCTGGCTGCAGCTAAGAGGTGCGAGGTCCGAGATCCAAAGCCTCTCCCCCAGACCCTGCCTGGTGCCCACCGCCCACAAGGCCTCCCCTGGTACTGGGCGCCTCTCTAGCATCTTGCCTCCTCCCTGAGCCCTCACTGGGCCGAGCTCACTTTGCAAGGCTCACTTAAATGTCACTGAACGGAATTTCTGGTCAAAGCAAGCTCTTCGTTTTGTAGTTCCCGTCGCTAAGGCTTCTGAGAAAACTTGCCAAAGCGTGTGTATCTGTGTATCAACAAGATTGAAACGTGGGGGCACCAAAGGGAAGTTTCAGAAAGGGCCGCGGGAGGAAGCCACGGAGCCTTTTCCAGACTCAGCCCCCACCCCCACTAGCGTACACAAACATTTTTCAAGGCATAACCTTTACTGATAAAACGCCATGATCTCAGTGAGACATTTCACCAGGGAATTATTAGATATTAATTCATGCCTAGTTGCACTGACAGCCCTCGGCCTAATGGCACACCAGGTGAGGATTAACCTGCCGTAACTCACGCTCCATCATGCATGGTCGCTTCAATGAGATGCACGGAGAATACCCGTTCTGGCGAGATAGCTGGGATTCTGAGTTCTCCTGGCCAAGTTATAAATAGTTACGTTAGGATCCAGAGTTTTTTTGTATTACTAAATTTGAAAGAAATTGCATATATGTGTCCTCATCTGTAATTACCGTGAAACATTTTTCCTAAGTCCTACCATTACGTTCAGTCATATTCCATGTTTTAAAAGTGAACTTAAGCAAAATCACATAATTTTCTTGAGACCAAAATAGAAATCTCTTTCCCCCCAATAGGACTGTGTGTGATGCTACAGCATGATAAGCCTCATACAGACCTTGGCTTAGGAGAGGGGAAAGGGGCCTGACTTAGGGGGTGCAGAATTGAAACTGGGGGGTGTCAGAGAGCCTGGTGGGTTTCTATTTATGAAGAATCTGTGTCTCTCTGGACAGTGACAGTTACTCACAAATGCCTGTTTTCCTAGGAAAAAAAAAGTGATGTAGGAAGCAATCTCTGAGCTCCAGAGGCTTAAAGGGACAGTATCGATGTAGGTGATAAATTAAGCTTCTACTCGCCAAGCAACGCCTCTGTATTGCCGCAGGATGAAGGGCAAGGCCATTGGGTCCCTGGAAAGAGCTCTGGAGCCTTGTGAAGGACTCGGAGTTATGAGATCAACTGTTACTAAATCATTCATGTGTGTATCACGTATTGATTGGGGACCTGACGGTAGGCCAGTAGGCCAGTCCTTGACGGACACTGAACACACAGAGGAGCCGGCCGTCTGGCGAGGGAGATGGGCACTCGGGTATATCGATAACCATGACACCACATGGCCGAAGCCATGGTAACACAAGAGCTCGGAAGGGAGTGTTGCCGGTCTGGGACTGGCCGCGGTAAGCTGATCAAGGAAAGCTTCACGGAAGAAGTGCCACCTGAGGTGAGCCTGGAAAGATGGAGGAGAATCAGCCAGATAAAACACTGGGGCCGAGGGGCAAGGGTGAGTGAACAGGAGACGGTGATCAATGGATGTAAACAGAGGAGACGCAGACAGAAGCCAGAGGTGAACACCTTGCAGACCAGGGCTTGTCTGTTGCCCCAACAGGACTAGATTTTTCTGTGAGATCCAGGCCTCAGAATGATCTGTATCTTGGAAGTCAAGTGGGGAAGCAGGGGGCCAAGTAGGAAGCCATTGTTCTAGGCGGGAGAGGGGACGGAGGCCAGGATCGGAGCAGAGGAGGTGACAGGGGACAGCGGGCAGTAAGGAGGCATCATCCATTTCACCAGGGGCAGCTGCTTAATATTTCCATCAACTCCATGTTTTTGCTGCAATAAATTGACCTTAAGGAGAAGGCGTATATCACTTTCGTCCTAGAAGAAGAAGCAGACCTGAAAATGAACTCCAGAAAAGGAAGCAATCATAACATTCTGGCCAGATGCCGTGGCCTGCTTGCGGCCGCTCCCTCTTCGTTCAAGAGAGACTGTCAAATTCTGGAGACGTGTCAAAGGCATTATTAGCACCAAATCAGGCCTTTTCGTTTGTCATCATAGGATGGGAAAATAATTAAAATGGGAAACATTTTCTCACCATGTGGCTCAAGGTTATTAAATAGCATGGCCCTGTGTCTTCCAGAACGGGCCAAGCTTTGGGAATGAGTGGGCTAGAAAATGATGAGACAAAATGTACCACGTCCACAAGCCCCAGAGATGGGTTGTTTTATTGATTTATCACAGTGGAGAGAGAGGGAGAGAGAGAGCGCGCACCAAGTTGCCGCGTGTTTGCTGAATAACTCTATTAAAGATGCAATCAAACCTATTTCAAAGAAGGCTTTGTGAGAATGTTTTCAGTTTGCCACTCAGTCAAAGGAAAATGATTTCCTGCCCAGCTCCTACCTCCTGGGATGGTCACGGGCTCCGATGAGAATGTCATTCACCCAAGAGCTGTGTTTGTGCCAGTGAGCTGTCCCCAGAGATGTGGGATCATTCCTCCAGGCCACCCCACCTCAGGAAGGGAACCAGGACACCGCCTTGGCGCGACGCCCTCTGGGAGTGAGGTCAGCTTGCTGCCTGGGGCGTGGGGGGCAGAGCCTGCATCCCAGCTTGGTTTGGGGCACCCTGGGCACCAGTTGGCTCTCAAATGTACTTCTCTGGAAGGGCTCCTGATTTTTTGTTTCCCCTGCACCTTAGGTTTGGGTTCCCCCAAAAGCAGAGCCTAAGTAAAGGACTTGGGTGCAGGTAGTTTATTTGAAACGTGGCCCAGGAGACAAGAGTGGGGGGAGCGGGAGAGAAGGGGGGGAGAAAGGAAGGCCAAAAAGAAGCGACTGGGTCGGTCACTGCCGCGGGCAAGGGCTCCTCGGCACCGGGACTGTCTGGGAGCCATGCAGGGCATCCCTCAGTCTCCTTCCCACAGACGAGGTCTCCCACCCCGCAGGGAGGGTCGCCAGGGGGTGGGAGGCGCACAACCTGGGCTCCGGCCTGTGCCCGCACGGGGCTGACAGCGGTCCCCGCTTCCCGGACCCGAGGCACCCGGGCGCGGAGACGGCACCGGCCGCAGTCATCGGAGGTGGAACTGTGTCCCACTGCTGTGCAGAAGTCCGCAGGCCAGGGGGTGCCTCCCCACACCCAGCCCGAGAGACGTGGGTGGTGCGGACGCCAGAGGTGGTTGCAGCCCAAGGAGGGGAGCGTTCTGCCTGCCCCAGGCAGTGTGATGGAGGGCTGTGGGTGAAGAGGGCACAGCCTGGCCCGAGTTGCTCTCACCCCTCTCCACCCACCCACTGAACCATTCCCCAGGAGGCTGCTTCAGCCTTGTCTTCTGGGAAACGTTCCAGGTGCGGAAACCAGCCCCCTGCCCCCCCGAACTCCACTGTCTGTTTCAAGTGAACCTTGATTTCTGGTTCCCTTGGCTGGTCATCTGGCGGAGGGGCTTTTCAGGGCCACTGGCTGCCGGAGCTCAGTGGCCTCTTTGCAGGTGTGACCTGTGATTTGAGCCCGTTGGTTGTGAAGGGAGGGGAAGTGCTTTGGGACCCGTCTCAGAACTGATGTCCCAGCAGCCCCCCTGCCCGTGCCCCGACCCTCCCCCAGACCACGGCCCAGGGAACCACCCCATTTCTGCTTCAGTTGAGGTCCAGGAGGAACAGCAGGAGGTCAGAGGTGGGGGTAGGCTCCCTCTGCAGGTCTCCCTCCCCTCCCCAGCTTGTCGGAAAGGGATGCAGAAATGTCAATTGTCTCCCAGCTCGGTGACTTGCTCACCCAGTCAATCCATATGAACGAACAAATTAAATGGACCGATCCTCATATATTTAATGATTGATGCTCTTTGACCAGGAGGGTTCTCAGGACGCACCTGTCAGCTATCGATAGACTCGATCCTGCATTCCTGAATGCTGGGCTTCCTGCTCCCCGAGATGGCGGGTCTCAGGTGATCCCCGACTTGTGCAGCTCTTCCTGGTGGGTGGGCGGCTTGGCTCCTGGCCTGTGGACTTTTCAACACAGGCAGCTTCTTGCACAAATGATCCTGTGACTTCCCACCCTGCCCTTGTCATTTCTAAGGAGGTCTCTGCTGGTCGGAAGAGGTGCCGCTAAATCCTTAGACCAAAAAGATTCTTTCATTACGTCTGGCACCATTTGCAAGGATATTCTGTGTGTAATGTTAATATCAGCTACCGTTTTTGGCGTCTTTGTTTTACACCTTTTATCTGATTTTATAGTCACAGAAACCAAAAAGAGATGATGTTTTCATCTCTCTGTTTTGTGACGAGAACACAGAGGTACAGAGAGGTTAAGAAATGTGTCTGAGGTTACACAGCAAGGCCTTGGCTGAGCTAGAACACCACAGGCCTGGGAGGGAATGGAGAGCCCGGACGGGAAGGTCAAGTTGGGTTTGAGATGCTTATGGGCCCAACGGTGATGCTACCTGGAAGGTACTAGAACAGAGGCGTCTGGCTCCTGACACTTCCTCCTCCCCAAAGGATCAAGAACTCTTCATAGCCTGGGGCGTAGCTTGTCCTTCGCATATTCCAGGGAACACCGCCAGGCGGCCCCAGACAGCCCTGCCCGGCTCTCGCCAAGAAGCCTCGCTGCCCCCTGTCCTGAGCTCTCTCACCTTGTGACCTCTTCGTTGGGGGTCACTTTGGAATTGCTGTGATGTCACTGACAGGCGCAGGCCTCGCCTCAGCTAGATGACACACCCCTGAACGGTGGGCCTGTTCCTCTCCTGTCGCCCCTGCCCGCTGCTGGCCTGCTGGGACTGTAGCTAGCACACTGATTAGTGGGTGGCTTCTGCCCCTGGAGAGAGTTCTGGGCTTTCTGATATGTCCTCGGTGTCTGAAAAAAAATGAGCACGTTTTGGACCCACAGGGAAGGGGACACGTGATCAGGGCGGTGAGCCGCCGCAGGGACGCTGAGACATCTGCCCTGAGCTCCCTGTGCCAGCGTGGACAACAGGCAGGCGTCTGCTTGGAGGCCCCTTCCCGCCCAAGGGGTGTCAGAAGTGCAGGCATTTTGAGCTCAGCCCCAGCTCCCGGTCTGTGAACACACGACAGCAGAGTCTGAGGCTCTGAGGACGTGGACCCACAAAGGAGCTGACCCTTTATGGCCTATCCCACCAAGGCCATGGCCGCATCACCTGACTTCCCCCCGCCCCCCTCCCCCCCCCCGCCACAGGGCCTGCTTGAGCACCCCATCTGTACGCAGACGCGTGAAATGCCGATTTCCTCTGCAAAGCACCCCTCTGCCCGAGCCTCAGAAACAGTAGTGCTCCCCCCTTGCTGGCCGAGCGTGCTGGCTGCCTGCAGTCTCAGCCCAGAGCCCCTGCCTGCCACTTGGTTTCACCCACCATTTCTCTCCTGACCTGTATTTATTTTCATTTTGCTTGCAGGAAGCCACAAATAACTTGTTTAAGAGTAGCATGAAAAGTGTGAGCAAAGAGGCTCTTTCTGTTCCCCGCGGCGTCTGCTCCGCGAGGAGGCAGGTTGGGGTCGGGGAAGGAGTCGGTGCTTCCGTCTCGGGAGCACGACCCCTCCAGGCAGCGTGGGACCCCTCTGTCCCTTTGCTTTGGGGGACAGTGAAAGGGGAGATGCTCCAGACTCCCCATCAGCCTGGACAGTCTGTCCCTTTCTAACCAGGGACCTTAGTCTGCTTCATTAACCACAGGGTTACTAGGTAACCTTAGAGCCTGTTTTCTTATCGGGGCCTCACCCTTTCCTTCTATAAAATAATGGAGTCAATTAGGGGGCTCCTATCAGAAGAGTCTGCGTGTTCAGACTGACGGTGGGAGAGGGTCCGCGAGCTCCCGGAGTGCGCCCTCATTATTCCGGCTTCATTTAGAGGTCACTCCAGGAGTCAAGGGCACGGCAGGGCTAGCCTGCCCCGTCCGCTAGCCAACAGACAGCCCCTCCCACCCCAGCCCGGCTCCCAGATGAATCCTATGTGTGATTCTTTGTCTATAGCAGTTTTCTCAACCTTGGCATGATCATCATTTTGAGATAATTTTTCACTCTTTGTGTTGATTCCTGTACCTTATAGAATGCTCAGTGTCCCTGGCCACCACCCACCAGAGGGCCAGTGGCACCATCCCCTTGCTGGATGACCAGAGAGATCTTCAGACATTGCCCAGTGTCCCCTGGGAAGGGGATGCAAAATTGCCCCCAGTAGAGAACCGCGGTCTGCAAGGTGATCCGGGGCTGTACTTGCCATTGGCCGTTTGCTCCAACTCTGAGCCCCTTCCGGCCCAGGACGTGTTCGCCTATTTCCGTGGCACACGGGAGGAGCGTGGCATCTACGGTGGCGTAGGAGACGTAGGAGGTCTCTGGGTCAGATTAACGTTTTGTGCTCTTATACTATAGTCATCCGCTTCTTATCGATACTCTTTAATCACTGGGGGTGCAGGCACTTCTGTTCTGGGGTACACTGGAGAACGTGGTGGCCAAGGGCAGGCCCTTATGGACCTAGTCTAGTGGGAGCAAGCCGGTCAGCAGAGATGTGCGATAAATAATGGACAAGTAAGCAAAATAATTTCCAGCATCGGCTGAAAATAATATCGATTAGGTGTTTTGTTACCGAGAAGGATTTGTCGGGGGCGGGGGGGCGACAGGGCTGCACCCTCCGGCCTCTGGACAAGAGGGAGGGGATCCACAGAAGGGAACAGGAAGAAAAGGCGACAAGTTAGAACTATGGTGCTTTTTCCTAAACCTAGAGCTCTGCCCCTGGGGTTCCTGCCGTTTCCTCCCGGCGAGAGCACCCCCAAGCCCTCCTCTGCCCACAGGCCCTCGCTGATCGCGTCTGCCTGAAACTCCGCTTAGTCTCGCCCATCAGCGGTGGGCGGCCATGAAGAACACAGCGCGTGCCTCTCCACGGTGTGACACCGCTGTCCCGAGAACGGGTTGGAAGGCAGAGGTACTCGTAAAAGTGTTCCCCTTGGCTTTTCTGCCCGTCCCTGGTGCCTGGCGCTCGGAAGGACGCAGTGAGTGTGGGCAGAGTGATTTCTCGCCCCTGGGCAAGCGGAGTGGGCGCTGCAGATCCTCGGGGCCCCTCGAAAGCTACTGTAAGTCCTGAAAACATCAGCCATGGGGTGTGCGTGTACAATGTTTGTGGGCAAAGTCGGAGTCAACGCCCGAGTCATCCCGTCTCCACTCAGTTACGTTTTTACAAAGAGAGCTTTTCTAAAACAGACGGGGCCATAATCTCCTCTGCAAATCAATCATTTAATCACACGTCAATCATCCTCGTCATTTAAAACCTGAAACCGCATCTATACACTCTGGCCACTTCCCGGCCCAGGTGTGAACCCCAGGACCGGCAGGGGGGACTATTCGAGCTTCCCACCCAGTGATCTACCCAGCCGATCAAATGCGCTCTGAGGACGGGTAACGTTACCATTGTGCTCGGATAATTCCGGCCCCCCCGCGGCAGGGGGGCAGGAAAAAGAGCTTAATCATTAATAACACTAACTTGCATTTCTAGAGCCTTGAAAATGAGAATTTTGCCCTTTTTTCCCTGAGAGTAAATTGGGTCAGAGTGTTCCCAGAATTTACATTTCAATTAAAAATACAATAATAACACATTGTGCTAATAGTGAATGATTCTGACTCAGGGGAAGATGACACCGCCCGCTACTTTGTTAATGAAAAGCCCCCTTCATTCCGACGGCCACACATCAGCGGCCACACATCTCCTGTCTTGTTCTGGGTCTGGCCGGAGTGGGCAGGGAGGGGTGCGGCTGGAGGCAGGGAGGCACCACCGCCCTGCCCGGGTGTCCAGGGAGGCAGGTGCGCGGCCTGGATCCGGGCACCCTCCTTCCCCTAGCCCACCCTTCGAAATGAACCTGGTTTTTAAATTAAGCCTTTAAGAAAAATAAAAAGGTGGGTTTTTTGTGTGTGTGGTTATTGTTTCCTTTTCGTTTTTTTTGGCGTTGTTAGTTGTTATTATTTATATTTTGCTTGTTTAGGCGATTGCTGATGACACCAGAAAGCTTGCCATAGACACTCCCCCCAAAGCCGTCATGAGGGGGTCTAACGTAAACAACCCCCCAGTCCCCACTAGCCCCTCAAACTGGAATCTGAGAGAAACTTCAGCCAAGTGCCGGGTACACCTGCTTCTTAGGGAAGGCGGGTTAGAGACGGCCTCCATGGCGTTCCTTGAGAAGGTCTGATTTTAGAGTTGGCCTGCCCACCCCTCCAGACATGTCCCTTTATCTGGACACGTGAAGTTCGGGACAGGGGAGGGAGCAGTGGCCCTGTGGGTGGGGGCCCTGGCGGCGGCTCCCAGGACACGGCCAGGAGGGGCGTGCCTCCCAGACGCAGGCCGAGGAGTTTGCTCACCGACCGCTTCTGGGCGTCAACTGCCAGTTCAGTGCTGTTTCCATCAGGAAACACATTTCAGGTGCCGGGAACGAATACCACACGGCACCCCGCTCCGGCAGGGGGGCCCCCAAAGCCGGCATGTGAGCAGCAGGCAGGGTGTCTCCACACAGCCCCCACTCAGGTGTTTGCATGGGTGGACCTGGTGATCCCTGTTCCTGTTCCTGCCCCCTGCGCTGGGCCAGCTACAGTGAGAGGGAAACATTCTAGAACATTCTAGAACACGTTAAGGGCAGACGGTAAGTGTGGGCTGTGGCCTTCCATTGTGTATTATCCAAAATCTTTTAGTAGATTTAAAAAAAATCCCGGCTGGGTGTGGCTCAGTGGTTGAGCGACAACCTGTGCACCAAGAGGTCACTGGTTCAATTCCCGGTCAGGACACATGCCCAGGTTGTGGGTCCGATCCCCAGTGGGGGGCATACAGGAGGCAGCCAATCGATGTTCTCTCTGATCGATGTTTCTATCTCTCTCTCCTTCTCTCTTTAAAATCAACAAAGAACAAAATAAAATATATATGTTTATATATACACATATGTCTTATTTAAATGCCTTAAATTCTCAAATACCTGGGACACCGGACACTTGAAATGGGCAAAAAAATAAGTGCCCTGGATGTCTGGTTCTGCAGTCAAGCTTTCCCTGTGTCTAGGCCTCTCTCTCTCTCTCTCTCTCTCTTTCTCTCTCTGTTTCAGAATCATTGAGGGAAGACAAAGACCATCAAGGTCAGGACCTCAAGATGTAAGGTCTAGTAATTATCAGACTGCAATTAGCATTCCCTGGTAGTAACACCTCCTTTATTCCAATACTCGTTTTATTCCAAAATGTGGGCCAACGGCCCTTGGGCGTAGATAACACACAGAGGTGGCGTTCACCGGTATTGGTCGATTATTCCTTTGCAATGGTCTTTAAGAACCCAGACTGTCCCCCCAGGCTCAGCCTGGACGCTGAGAAGACACACGTTTCTGTCCACAGTGATAGGACTTCATCCCTCCCCTGTCCCCGTGGGCCCGCCATGGCTTTTCCGGAACGGCCCTGCCGAGCAAATGGCTCGAGCGCTCAGTCCGGGGACTTTCTGCAAGACCCACCGACTCTCCAGTGAAAGTGTCAGCGGAGACTTCGGGCCCTGAGTGTCCTTCGGGCCTGTCCTCTCAAACTCCTTCCTTGCTGCAGTGCCCTCGGCGGACCCCCATCTTCTCTTGTTCAACAGGGTTCGGATGGAACAGACCCAGGGACGCCCCTTCCTCCAGCCCCCCCACCCTCCAGCCTCTCCCCAGGCGCCACCTTCAGAACCGCTCAGCCATCCTGGCCTCCGGGACCAGCCGACACCGGTTTTAACCGTAACTCCTATTGCGGGGCAACCACGGGCTCCCAGGGGCGTCAGAACATCCCCGGGGGAGGCCCCACGGACCGCTGGCCACTCTGCATCGGCGACCTCCACACCCCCTCTCCTGGGCTTCTGTCTCCACGCGACGACGTGGCTCTGGAGGGCGTGGACCACCGCTCCCGAGAGCTGGCCGAGGAGACACGGAGGGTGGCCGGCGGTGCTCAAAGATGCAGAACCAGGGTGTCAGCCGCACCCTCCAGGACGTGCAGAAGCCCCCCAAGAGGAGGGGTGACCCTCGGAACCTGACCCAGGCCCTGCTGGACCTGCACACACCCTCGCCCTGTGACTGCCTGGAGAGCCACCTCCTGGGCGAGCAGGGGCCTGGTCAGGAAGGGGGGCGGCCCCCAGGCGGCGGGGCGGGTGTCTCTGAGGGGCTCGTCCTCCAGCGCCACCAGGAGCCCGGGAGCCCAGCGGCCTTGGAGGGGCCTCTGCCTCCCCGCTGCCCAGCTTCTGCCTGAGGCTCTCCCCGAAACCACTGGCCGTCCTTTCAACCCCTGGAGCCCTCTCCCACAACGTGGACCAAGTGGAAACAGAAAGTGTTTTGCAGCAAAAAAATATAAATTAAAAAAACCCCTTTCTTGCTGTTTCACCGATCCTGACCTATCGTCTCGTGGCTCTTACCCAACTCTAGTAAGTCCCAGTATTGTGAGACCCCCCAACACCACACTTCAATTCTCAGTACGTTTGCACCCACCTTGCCCCTCAGAGACACTGCCAGGCTCAGCCGGGCGGCACGCTCCCCGGCCCTGTAACAGTGAGCTCAGCTCTGTCTGAGCAGCAGGCAGCGCTGATATTTGGGGAGCCAGCCTTGGCTTTTCTCTCCGGTCTCCTGCCTGGGAGACATCTCTGTTGGGTGCTAGCTTGTCTTGACCACCTCTTTAATTTTTACTAATATCTTTTTATTTAAAAAATATATATGCTTCATTGATTTTTAGAGAGTCAGGGAGAAGGAGAGAGAGAGAAACGTCGATGGGGTGACCTCGGTGCATGGGTTGATGCTCAGGCACTGAGCCACGCTGGCCCTGCCTACTGTCCTTTTTAAAACAGAGAGCAGGCCTCAAGCACAGAGCCTTGAACTGGCAGTGATATCTGGCAAAAGTGGAATCGTATTAGGTTTTGGCAACTTCTCACCATAGGTTTGTTGTGTTTTTCTTTTGTTGTTGTTGTTGTTAATCCTCACCCAAGAATATTTTCCCCCTGATTTTTAGAGAGAGTGAGAGGGAGGGTAGGAGGGAGGGAGGGAGAGAGAAAGATATCAGTGTGAGAGATACATATTGATTGGTTGTCTCCTGCACAACCCCCAAAGAACCTGCAACCCAGGTACGTGCCCTTGACAGGAATGGAACCTGCGACCCTTCGGTCCGAGGACTGATGCTCTAATTGCTGAGCCAAACCAGGCAGGGTTGTTGTGTTTTTTAAATTAAATCCAGATGCTATGTTTTCAGTATGACGAATGGGTGCCTGTTATTCACAGCTTCATCGGGTAGTGTCTCAGGATGTCATTCTTCCCTGGCCCTTGCCTCCTTTGGCTTGCCTTTCTTTGACTGTCTGGATGGCTCTTCGAGAGCCCCCAGTAGCTCTGCACAAAGGCCCTCAATCCAATTTTGCACCCGGCCACACTTGTCAGTTCATCTGTCAGATCCACTTTTCCCTGGAGTCATCCATCTTCCTGCTCCATGTGATCCCAGGTCTCCCAGGCCTACCACACAGCTGTCACCCGTGACTTCCTTTGCTGTTGTCCTGTGTGTGAGCCTGTGCCCGGGATCTCTCATCTTCACCTTTTTTCATTTACGTCCTTGTTTTGGTGGAGCACATCCTCTGACATGTTCCTGAGAAAGGGTGCAAGTTTTTGATCACTTGGATAACATAAAAAAAGATGTGTAGTATTCCCTGCCATGGGATGATAGTTTGGCAGTGTATAAAATTCAAGCATGGAAGTCATTTTCTTTCAGAAGGTTAGAGGTGCTATTCCGTTGGCTTCCAATGTTGCTGAGGAAAAGACCATTGCCTCACCTGTTCCCAATTCCTTATATGTGCGCCTCAGTTTGGTTTTGTATCTCATTTTCTCTCTGGAAGATTTTCATCTCTTCTCTCTGTTTCTGATGCTCTGAAATTTCATGATGCTATATCTTGGTGTGGCTGGCTGTTTGTTCATGCAATCAGAAAACAAAAGTCTTCAGTTTCTGGGAAATTTTCTTGTATTATTTCTTTGATAACGTCCTCTCCTCTGAATCCTAGATTCCTTTTTTTTTTTTTTGATCTCTGGAATGTCTATCACACCAATAACAAATCTGTAGCAGTTCGCTCGTTTTCTCACCCTGTATCCACTCACTTCCAACTTTTTGAGCTTCTCCTCGCTCTCTGAGTGTTCCTTTTCACAGTTTTGTGTTTCTCTTGTACGAATGTATTCTCTTCCCTTATCTGAGTCTAGTGCCCGCCAGGGCCCCTTGGGCCTTGTCATTGTAGTGTGTGCAGGCCCATTGCCTAAGCAATGCAGGTAGCGTGGCCCTGAGGACTTGTTTTTATTGTCAATTGCATTTTCAGCCTAAGGCGTCATATAGTTCTTTGGGTGATGGAAGGACTGACTTTAATATCGAGCCCCCAGGTAATACCCCCCCAGGGCGCCATTGCTCAGAACAGCTTATCTCGTTTCCTTTCCTCAGACCTAGATGCCCACTCATCTCGATCCGCTTCATCACCGTCTCCAACATTTTGTTGGCATCTGTCATTTGCTGCTGCTCCTCTCCTGTTCCTTTGTGGTCCTTTGGGTTTATGGCCTTTTGGCTTGGATTCCTTAACTGTCATTTCATTAGGGTTCCGCAAGGAGCAAGCAAAACGTTAGCGTCGAATCCACCATGAACTCCCGCTGTGCTTCCTTTTATAGCCATGGTGTCTTTACGGGGTGCAGTCCTGGCTTTCCAGTTTGGACGGTGATAAAAAGTTTTCCTTAGAAATAAGTCTATCTTTTTCCCCTGCAAAAGTCAGACCATTCAAAGAAAAATCTTAACTTTTCGTTGAATGGTCTCACTTTCGCAGGGAAAAAGATAGATTTATCTGGGGTATTCCCAGAATCAGGACGGTGCTATGAAAGTGACAGAAATTTGAGATTTACTGACCCGGAACATCATATTCTCTTGCCGTGGCAGGCAAAGCGGAATGGTCTGTGGGGCTCTCTTCTCGGACCCCCCAGGCATGGACACTGACACCTATGCTCCCCGAATCCACGACTAATGGACAACTGTCCCATAAGTCAAGGTTGGAGTAGCTCTGGGAACGAGTGACCTCTAAGGTCGTCCCTAAGAAAACCTTTGGATGGATCCATGGGGAAAATAGCTGGAGTTGGTAGCATAGCCAAGGTGAGAGAAAGTGGTTTCTGGCCACTCAGTAATGGATCGGTCACTCTCTGGTCACATGGCCCAAGGGTCAGCATGCCCCCCGTCCCACTGGGATCCATTCACTGGGAAGGAGAGCTGTGTCCAGGGCCCTGCGAGCAGTAGTCCCTGGACTGTGTCCAGGGTCACAGAGTGGACTCTAGAGGTTGGTGCAAGGGCTGCTTCTGTGTGGGCCTGGTATTTCTGCAGGTCCCACCCTGCTGGCTCGCGGCAGCTGGCCAGTGGCGATGGAAGATGCTCACCATTTGCTCTCATGGACCATCCAGCTCCCAAGAGCCTTTGCTATGTCTCCTTCCCCCTGCCTCGGGCACACTGGACTGCGTCTGCCACCTTGACTTGCAGAGACTCCAGCATGTGGGATGGGGCTGTCTCCTCTCTTAGCTGTCACCCTCCAGCACTTCAGGTGGGTGGACATGAGGACTTTCAGCCCTGCCTGGCATGGAGTCGATGCCCAGACCTGGGAGCTGGCTGGGGGGTGTGTGTGCTGTCCGTGCATGTGGTGGATTAAGGGCCATTGATCAGCCTTTGGGTCCAGTGAAAGGAAATCATTCCTGCAGCTCGGAGATTCTGTCTGCCGATTGCCTGGGGGTTATTTGTTTATTTAAGTGAACAGAGTGATGGGCAGTGGAGACGTCTGGAAATTGCCCGGGTTTGTTCCCTTTTTGCTTACCTGTCTCTCCTGGGTGCATTACTCTCCAGCACCTTTTGTGCGGGTGAGTTCGCCAATCTATCTCTGTGGGGTTAGAGCAATCCCTCAAGGCTAGTACAGGAGTGGCGACAGATGGAGGGCTTCTTGACCTTCAGGCACAAGCTGGGGAGCCAGGGGGGGCGCTCCATGCTTCCGAGGACCTGCAGTGTCGAAGCGGAGAAGGGGGCTGGAAGGGAGCTCCGAGCTTTGGTGTGGGAGGAGGGAGCTTGCTCCTGGGGCTCTGTGTCGGCTTTATCCCGCGGCAACAGATTCATGGCTACCTGCTCTGTGTTTTGAGTTTCATAACAAAGGATTTGTTGGATAAAAGTTACTATAAGTCGTCCTGCTCATTGCATAGACAGGGCGACTGAGACTCTGAATGAAAACTGTGCCTTCAGCCTGGTCTCTGGTCTAGACAGATACAAGCTGTGGCCAACTGTGTTTTCCAAAAACGGCCGCAGTAATATTTCAGGTTCCACATGCTCTTTCCCAGTCTCCTGGTCCCCATCAGGATGCACGTGGGGGTCAATTTCCCCTCCACTTGAACCCGGGCAGGGCTTGACTGCCTCCGCGGACAGAGGGTGGTAGAGGCGACCCACGTGACTTCTGAGACGAGGTCGTGAAAGGTGAAGTAACTCCCTCCTCTCACTTGCCCTCGGCCTCCATCTCCTTGGGCGGGAGCCGCTGGAGCCTGACCGGCCACGTGAGAAGTCCGTCTTCCTTCAAGCCACCAAGCTGGGGGACTGCCAAGTGCCATCACCTCGAGAGATGCTCAGGGCCCTGGCTTTCCCAGCTCCCAGCTGGCGGAGCCCAAGCGCCAGACAGATGAGTGAAGAAGCCTTCGAGACGATTCCAGCTGTAGCCTCAGTGTGCCTGCCCCTCAAGCGGGAACGGCCGGGGGAGCCCCGTCAACCCCCAGAGCTGTGAGCCATCACCCTGGGCTGTTGCCATTGCCCCCAGCACTCCTGTGCGGTGGTTCTTAGCCAGCGACGATGCACCCCCATGGAATGGGGTGATCAGACATCTTCACCCCTGCAAAGAGAGGTCTGTTGTCGGCCCTGGTCCCCGTGTTCTCCTCTCAATCTGACTGCTGCTGGAGACAGGGTCAGCGGGAGCCGGGCTGTGCGGAACGGCCCCCCGCCGTCACTCGCTCCGGAGGGAAGGGTTCGAGCTGGGCTCCCGCAGGAGCTCTCCGGGTGGCGGCCTCTGCCAGCAGAGCGCGTGGATGCTGGACGCGGCTCACTTTTCAGCCGCAAACGTGTTTGCTGATCGTCGAGGTCGTCTGCGAGGCACCGCTGCCGGCTTGTGGGCCTGTCACCGTGCCGCTCGCCCAGGAGTGGAGAGCCGGGCAGTTCAAGGCCGACCTTCAGGGGGCGTCCAGTCTCGCAGGGGTGGGGTCACACGGCTAGCCTCGGGGGGAGACGGGATGCACAGGCTCGGAGGAGAAAGGCACGCAGGGGGTGTGCACACGCGGAGTGAAAGACGAGAACCTGGATCCACAGCCTGGCCGCGCGCGTGGGAAAGGGCGCCCCACGCGTGGGAGAGGGCGCCCCGCAGCGAGAACGCCTGAGGGAGACGCCGGTGTGCGCCGAGGGCTATGGGGAAAAACACGGAGAAGGGTTAAAAGTGACAGACAAGACCAGTGGACAAGAGAAAGGACGACACAAGACAGGAAGGTTTGTATTTACTGCTAAACCACGCATTTCGGATTGCTGAGGGTCCCTAATGCGTCCACAGGGGTGCCGGGTGCTTACGGAGAGGGGGTGCTCAACCTCCGAATAGTCAGCAACATGAACATTAAAACAGGCAGGTCGCATTTTATACCCATCGGATTTATTTATTTATTTATTTAAAAAGCAGAGGGGAAAAAAAAGTTGAGTAATACTAAGTATTGGCGGTGATGTGGGCACACAGGACTCCTCGGGGACAGTGGGGCATATACACTGAGCACGGCCACTCTGAGAGGGCTCTGCTGACACCCATGAAGTTGACGAGGTGCAGACCCCACGACAGGTAAGCCTAGGCCGAGTATCACCCGTAGGGGCTGTTCTTTGCGGCAGTTAGTGAGGCAGGAAGTTGGGGGTGAGCAGGTCACCCATCCCGAGAGCCATCCAAAGGTAAACCTGGAGACAGGTGGAAACAAGGCAGCGCTTAGAAGTCCATCCTCAACCCAGCTTAGGGGGTCGTGTAGGCAGCAGAGAGTTCCACGGTACCATTTCTGTGAAACAGAATCAGACACTGACACACACAACAGCACCGGGCATTTTCCTAGGACACGTTTATGAAGGAATAGAAGTAAAATGTGTGCGGAGATGGGGTGCCTCAGGGGAGGGGAGGGATGGGTACGGGAATCAGAGATCTTAAATATTCAAACAAAACCGACTGGTGAAACCGTGGGCCCCTGGAGTTAGAAAAAACAACGGTAAGAGGATGGTAAACACAGCACCGGGGAGAAAGTAGTGGTTGATCAATGTGTTTTGAATGAGTGAAGGCAACCACGTGGCAGGCAGGTGATGTCTGGGCCATTGTCCTTTTAGGTACCTTCACGGTACCAGGCTATGATGAGCAGAGATGCCAGCCGCGTGCTGGGTGCTCATCTGGGGGTGGAGGCAGGCTCCCAGTGCATTGGGGAGAGCTTTCTGTCTGGCTGGTTACGACGGCTCAGTGCCTCTATGGGGAAGCAATCGTTATCTGAAAAACTCACTTAAAGGAACCCGCTCCTGGGCTGACAGGGGTGAATAAATGAAGCATTCCTGTAATTGTATGGTAATCACGCTTCTAAAGTGCTTGAAAAGTTTGGTGTCTGAAGTGGGCTAAATGTCACCCCCTGCAAGTTTCTTCACCCTCTTAATTTGCTTAGTAAATCCCTTTTTTTCAGAGGGTGAATTACAGTAAAAGCGGTTTATCTCCTTGGCGGTCTGTCAACCAGCCCTGGCGTGCGGGACCAGCGCAATGATAATGGCTGCTGCTGGTGACCCTCCTCCAAGCCGCAGGCTTCTGAGTCATCTCAGAAAGTTGAAATGAATTCCTGCAGTTTTAGCACTAAATGGATGTGGGGCAAACCAGGCCCCTGAACACTGGCCGTCTGTGTGCGGTGCTGTAGTTTGAAGGCCTACTCCGTCGGGGATGGGGTTTGCGGAATAGCCGTGCCCTCCTGGGCAAGGCTGATGTGTGCAGCCCGAGATCATGGCATCCGGTTGCTGCCGCTTTCCTAGCTGTCTTTCCTTCTGACGAGGACTGGGCCCGGCCCGGAGGAAGGATGCTCGCACTTTCTGTCACTGGCCACAGATTCTTGTCCCTCTCCCCTTTGAGAAGTGGACTCTATTTTCCTCACCCTTGGAAGAGGGCTTCCTCTAACTGCGTTAACCCTGGACTAAGACAGAAATGAGAAGGTCCAGCTCCAGGCTTAGATTCCAGAGTGATGGTGGCTTCCGCTTTGGTTCTGTTCCAACACCCACTCTTGGGATCCAACCCCCAGGCAAAAAAACCCAGGCGGGTCCCGTGGAGAGTCCACGGGAGACAGACAGGAATCCTGGCCTGCAGCCACCTCTGCCCAGGTACCAGGCATGGGGGAGAAGCTGTCCTAGATGTCCAGGACTCAGCCACCATCTGACTGCATCTGTGAAGAGGTCCCAGCCAGATCAGCAGAATAATAACAGCAATAACAACCATGACATGATACGCGGTTGCCGTTTTAAGTCGCCAAGTTTTGGTGGGATCTTGTCAGCAACAACAGATGACTGAAACCATTTTTGTTCATTTTTTCAACTGAGAAAGCATCAAAATATGTATGAATTCACTTAAAAACAATAATTCCACAACTTGAGTAATATGTTTTGTTAATTTCAAAAGGTTATTGCGGTGAAATATACACAGCATACAACCTATGACTTGAAGCATTTTTAAGTGTACGGTCAGTGGCATTAAATTTCGTTCATGTTGCTGGGCAGGCATCATCACCATCTATCTGCAGAACCTTTTTTTAAAAAAAATAAATTTAATTGAGTAAATGCATTTTTTAAAAACATTTTTTCTTTATTGACTTTAGAGAGGAAGGGAGAGGGAGAGAGAGATAGAAACATCAATGAAAGAGAACATCGATTGGCCGCCTCCTGCATGCCCGCCACTGGGGACCAGGCCCACAACTTGGGCATGTGTCCTGACCAGGAATCGAACCGGCAACCCCTTGGTGCATGGGTCGAAGCTCAATCAGTGAGCCACACCGGCCAGGCAGTCTGCAGAACTTTTTTACCCTCCCGAACAGAGATTGTCCTTATTAAGCATAACTTCCCAGCCCCTGGCAGCCACCATTCTACTTTCTGTCTCTATAAATTGAATACTCTGGGCTCCTATCCTCATATAAGTGGAACAATCTTGTGGTTTTAACCTTTATGTTTTGTAAAACCTTTTACCTACCATGATGGTGCCCGGCTGGCCAAAGGGTGCCCGGCTGTTTGGTCAAACATTATTCTGGGTGTTTGTGTGACAATGTTTTGAAGTGAGATGAACACTTAAGTCAGTGGACTGACAAAGCCGATTGCCCTCCTTAATGTGGTGGGCCTCATCCAATCAGTGGAAGGTGAGAACAGATTGAAGGGCTGACCATTCTCCCAGTAGGAGAGAATTCTCCCATCTGGTCTCCTTCGAACTGGGACATCAGCTCTTCTTGGTTCTGTAGCAGCTTCCAGCCTTTGGAATCAAACGGAGACATTGGCTCTGTAAATTCTGGACTTGCCAGCCTCCATAACTATGTGACCCAGTTTCTTATAATAAATCTCTTTCTGTGTGTTTGTGTGTTTGTGTGTGTGTGTGGTGTGTGTGTGATTAGTTCCATTTCTCTGAAGAACTGAATATACCCACTGTGGTCTGGATTGAGATTTTTGCTGCAGTAAGGATAATTTGAAACCAATTTTGGTCTAAATCTCTAGTCAATACTTGCTCTGTAACTCACTCATGCCATACCCAGACATCGATGTCTTCCAAGGACTTGCTTGGTGAAAAGAAGAAGCCGTTTCCCGGGAGGTGCCTTGGGAGACCGTGGATGTTGTCCTCTGTCTTCGCAGTAGATTCAGCTAAAGTGTGCACCTCTTGGGAATGCCTTGCAAGTCCTCTGTGTTCAGGCTGTTGTTGGTTAAGTAGAACCAGACCCATGGAGAAAGGTAAAGAAAGGATGGGTGTCCACCGTCAGGAATGGACTCGTGAGCCTCAGACAGCGGACAGGTTTGCACCAAGTCCACGGCCCCATCCACTGTTCTCACACTCCAGGACCTGGAACATGCTGCTGCTGAAACACACTAACATAGCTTCCTACATGTTCTCCCTGCCTGCCTCAGGCTTGGTAAGGTGCTGCCTCTAATCTGGGGGATGCAGTCGGCGGAGGTCATCGGCGCCACGCCATCTCACGGGTGCCATGCTGGAGAGCTCTCTTCTCCGTAGCAGTCAGCTCGGGGTCGAAAGGCGGAGTCCTCCCCATGTTACAAAAGGGGAGAAGGGAATGAAGGGCATTGGTTGCACAGGTGACAGAAGAGCTGAGAAGTCAAGAGGGACAGTGGGCCGATGAGGAACAGAAAGTGCAGGAATCCACTCCCACCCGTAGGTGGGCGCTGCTGGCGTCCAAGGTCCCAGGTGTCAGCTGGGGTAGGAAAGCCCAGAAGAGAATCTGCCCCTCTCCGGGGCACCTGTTGCCTGGAGGCTGAACCCCGCTCAGAGCCAAGAGATGTGGGGATCTGGGTGCACCCTGCTGGGGGCCAGGAGCCCTGCCCTCCAGGGCACAGCAGGATGGGTGATGGAGGAACGTATGGCAAACAGTCCCTTGATCTGAGACTAAGCCCCGAACAGGCGTGCAAGTCACACCCAACCAAAACCAAAACAAGAACAACAAAACCTTCCTTTGAAAAACATTTCATAGACAACTCAAGGAAGGGCTCAGACCTGGGTGTCCACATTGGCTCTCCACTGGCGATCTCTGTGACATTGAGTGAATGTTTTAATCCCTCTGAATTCCAGTTATTAAACAAGGGTAACGACAGCACATTTCTCAAGCAATGTCAGGCGGTACTGTGGGGGAAAGGCCAGACTTGAAGTATGGCTTTCACATTGACTCAGAATCTGCCGGCAGGAAGGAATGAGGGCCCAAGCTTCTCACTCAGCTCCTAACACGTCAGTGTTACCTGTTTCCTTTCCCGTATGAACCGAGCGTGTACACATAGTACCTGGCGCCTGAGACTTAATCCACAATACAGGCACTTACATGCCAATCAAAGTGATTTTAGACATAAATACAATATATAAAGACATATCCTCTACCTCCACTCTTCCCTCCCCTTTCAGAAAATGCTTTGGGATCCAGAGGAAAAGAAAGTCCTTGTAAACAAATGTCAAAAGGCTGTTATATTGGAAAAGACACTCACGGATACTTGTTGGAAATAAGGGGAGTCCTACAGTCAATATACATTTTTTTTTTTAATCCTCATCCGAGGACATTTTTCCATTTTTTGTACAGACAGAGTGGGAGGGAGAGAGAGAAAGAGAGAGAGAGGGAAACATCGAGGTGAAAGGGACACATCGAGTGGCTGCCACCCGCACGACCAACCAGGGCCGGGACAAACTGCAACCGAGGTACGTGCCCTTAGCGGGAACCGAACCCGGGTCTCTCCGGACTGCAGGTGGACGCTCTAACCGCTGAGCCAAACCGGCCAGGGCTCAATATACATTTAAAAAGAAATTCAAAGGTCCCTTTAGAAAGGAGACCAAGGCTCAGCTTAGAACAAAGAGAAGCCAGACCTTGCAGGTCTGTCCGCCAGGGGTCTGGCCGGCTGTTCTAAGAGGTAAAACCCTGAGCATATTTTTTGTCGGTTAAAGTGGGACACGAAGCTCTGTTGATTATGAAGGGCTGATTTTAATATCAGAGGATTAAAAAAGTTAATGTAAAGAAAACCCTGGAATGGAGAAAAACACAGCAAAATGCTAAGCTCCGCCATCAGTGTGCGTGTGTGCGTGCGCGAGTGTGTGTTTGTGTGTGTGTGCGCGTGTGTGCGTGCGTGGGTGTGATTTTACGGCGTGTGAATTGGTGGCTTTCCTCCTCTGGGGCCTCTCCTTCCTGGATCTGTCTCAGTGATGGAGAACTGAGCACACGGGGAGGCGAGAGCAAGTGAGTAGAGACGACCATTCTGCAGCCCAGGACCACGACATGTTTTCGGTGGCAACCAGCTGGAGGTGGGAGACAGGTGAGTTTTGTTTGTTGTTAAACTTTGATAGTCGAAATGCCCACGCTTGCTAGCGATGCCCCCAGTTGGACTTCCCGAGTCCCCGTGCGTGCGGACGCCTCGGACTCGCACGCGGGGACTTGGCGGAAAGGGCGTGGGGACAGGTGGCCGCTGCCCCCTGGGGCGTGCACCCCTGGCTCACGGGGGGACGTTGCTCGTGGAAAACCGTCCGTGCGTTCATGGTGTTGTTGGCCATGTGTTCATGGGATGTTTCAGGCACCAGGCTGGGACCCTCAGTGTCACAAAACAGCTTTGGAACCTGGCTCTGGTCCCTGTTTCTCACCGCTTGCCTTTTCCAAAATAACTCAGCACAGAGTGGTCCGGACCCATTTCCATGGCAAAGGTCTGGCAAGACGTACCCCGGAGCGGGCTCACTGTCTGCCGAGGGAGGGTGAGGCAGGAATGGGCTGTGGATCAGCAGTCCTTCGGTGAGTGTCCTCCCCTCCGGGTGGCCCAGTGATCCCGGTCCACCTCCAAACTCCAATCAGGCCAACCAATGGCGGAAGTCAATGCCAGGTCATAAATGAGGACCGGAACCTCCAGGCTTGGAGATCACAGGTGTCTCTGATGCCCATCGGTTCTTCACAGGCCCAGCCGTGGGGACCCAAACAAACAGCCACCGAGGAGTGGTGCCATTATCTTGTATTCTCCTGCCACCTTTTCATTTTATTTTTTTCTTTATTCATTTTAGAGAGAGAGGAAGGGAGAGAGAGAGAGAGAGAGAAACATTGATGAGAGAGAACATCGATTGGCCACCTCCTGCATGCCCCCACTGGGGATCGGGCCCACACCCTGGGCATGTGCCCTGACCGGGAATCGAACTGGTGACCTCTTGGTGCAGGGTCGATGCTCAACCACTGAGCCACACCGGCCGGGCTCACCTGTCACCTTTTTAAGCAGCAAATGCTTTTCTTCGAGAATATTACTCTTTGGTGCACACCCTCCAGCTTTGGCTCCAGCGCCCAGCAGGCTCGGTGCTCACGGCAGAAAGGTGAAGACGGATGGAGAAAGGGGAAGGTGGACGTCCAAGAAAGGTGATCTCAGGCGACACTGTGAAAGAATCTTAGGCTTAGAGGGACCGGCCTTAAGTTCAACCACTCCCACCCCTGGGTGGCTTGTGCCTTCTCAGACAAGTCGTTGGGTCTTCTCTGCCTCAGTCTCCTTACCTGTCACACGTGAATGCTCACAGCCGGGGGCCTGCCAACGTCGCCCAGGTACAGTGAGGCTTTGGGGAGGATTTCCCCGTGTTCTGTGAACTTGGAAGTATGGATACATAAAGGAGACTGTCATCTGGTCACTAATATCATTGCGCATTGTTCCTGCCTGAGCTGTTTTCACGTAGCTGGGGAGATGCTACCATGCTGGTCACAAACATACCCACCTCTACCTGAACCTGGTGTCCCCAGGGATTCGGACGGAGCCTGGTGAAATCCCTCCATGGCTGTCAACCCCTGGAGTCAAGTCTGGGTTGTGTCTTCCTAGACGTGTGACTTCCAGCAAGTCATTTATCTACCTGAAGTCCCTTTCATTCTTGTGTGACTCTGTCTTGACCTTGGAAGGTCTCTGTGGCACATTAAATGAGGTCATGGATGTGGATGAATCTTAACACCTGAAAAAGTGTAAAAAGATTTCTTTCCTCAAAAGGGGTGTCCTGCTCCCCAGAGTTCAGGTAGCAGTTGAAGTTTTTCAGTCCCCCACTCACCCAGGCCTGAACCAGGTACCCGCTGCCACCCAAACAGTTTGGGTGGTTGCTCAGTGCACGTGACTTATTTTTGTTCAGATGTTTTTCCTGGCGGACCTGCAGGTGGGGGAGGAAGTTACGAGAGGGAGTGCGATTCCATGTTGTGTTCAATTTCGATGCCGGTTCAGCCTCCTTGCTTGAGGGGCTAGGCCTGGGACCCCTCGATCCAGTTCCCTCCCCGTCAGATTCCCACATTTCTGCTCATCCCTCTATTCTCCTGGTCACTGATGCGGTACACCCGGCAACAGAAACATACTGTTTGTCTATGATAGTGCAGAAGTTTATTCCACTGAAAATAAAACAACATTCTCTTTCTTCTATATCATTTTCCAAGTGATTTCTTAAGCCTAGGCTTTATGAACCTCCCCCCTTAAGTCTTTCATTAATTAATTAATTTATTTATTTATAATCCTCACCCGAGGACACTTTTCCATTTTTTGTTCAGATAGAGTGGGAAGGAGAGAAAGAGAGAAAAACATCGACGTGAAAGGGACACATCAAGTGGCTGCCTCCCACTCGACCCAACCAGGGCCGGGGACAAACTGCAACTGAGGTACGTGCCCTTAGCGGGAACCGAACCCAGGTCTCTCTGGACCGCAGGCTGACGCTCCAACTGCTGAGCCAAACCGGCCAGGGCTAATTTTTTTCTTTTCTTCAACAGATATTATTGAGTGGCTGCTATTTACAGACTCTGGCCAGGTGCAGTAAAGTCCACAATAAAGGTGACCAAGTCCTTGGCTTCCTGTTATGTGTATTCTAGAGAGGGATAGAGATAACACCTAACCAAATAAATACTTAGTATTCCAGGTGGCTGAGGGTTTTGAAAAGAAATAAACATGTAGGTTACTTTAGAAATTATGGCTAAAAGGCCCAGCCAGTGTGACTCAGTGGTTGAGCATCGACCCTGCACCAAGAAGTCACCAGTTCGATTCCCAGCCAGGGCACATGCCCAGGTTGTGGGCCCAATCCCCAGTGGGGGGCATGCAGGAGGCAGCCAGTCGATGTTCTCTCTCATCGATGTTTCCATCTCTCTCTCCCTCTCCCTTCCTCTCGCTCTAAAATCAATAAAGGAAAAAACTTTAAAAAAAGAAAAAGAAATTGTGGCTTAGGGGACTTTCATAAGATCATGACGTTGGAGCTGACAGCTAAAGGAGACAGAGGAAAAAGTTAGTTAGAGAGCTTGGGAGAGAGAGGCATAGAGAGCAGCAAGTGCAAAGGCACTGAGGCAGCCTAGGGTTTAGAATGTAGACTCCAGTGTGGCTAAAGAGAGAGAGGAGTGGGAAGATACGAAGGTGGGAGGTGGAGGTGAGGTCACATCATCATGGAGCTAGGGGCCTTGTGAGCAGTGTGGCCATTCTGTCCCCTACCGAAAGGGAAGCCATTCGAGGGTATCAGGAAAAGAAGTGATACGAAGTTCAGGCTGGGAGTCTCTGCCCTGGGCTCCCACTGTTTCCTGCGAGTCCCACGCCACAGCACTCATGGGCACTTGGTGTAACTGCCTGATGATTTATCTGCCCCACACCCCAGAATGGGAGCGTTTTGAGGGCAAGATCTGTGACCCTTTCATCACCGAATCTCTAACACCTAGTCCAGAGTCTGACATTTGCTAATGACTTAAAATATATTTCTTGATTTGAACCAAATTTGGAAAGGTAACTGAAATGCTAAGGGAGCAGCTGGCAAATACCAAAGGAATGAGCTGCTCAGGGGTGAAGGGTTCAAAGTAGAAGTCTATTACTTCCAGTTGGGGTAGTCAGGGAAGGCTGCCTGGGAGAGGGGGCCTTGAGTCAGAGGCCCGAGGTTGAGTAGGATGTAGGTCGGGTCAGGGGAGGGGAACCGAGGCAGATGAGTCCAGGTATTCAAAAACCACCAGCCTCTTAAAGAATTAAAACTGTTTAGTGTTAATTTCAGCACTCCCAAAGCTAAGTGGATTAGAAATACACTCAACAGATAATTCTGGAAGAACTGAACACACTCGAGCTCGCTCCAGTGGAAATCCAACCTCGGGTTTGCCAGTCGAGTGGGTATGGCCTGGGGTGGGGGTGGGAAGCTCAGAAAAGTCTCCCATTCCACCAGCTGGCAAATCTCATCCCCGGCCATGACAGCCAGACCAGTCCCATCCCTCAGAGCGTCCCAATATTCCTTGATAGACACTTCTGTTGTCTTATGTGCAGTAGCATTGTAATCACCTGTATTTAAAACTAATGGATTTGAAATAACCTGCAGGCTTCCACTTTAATGAGAGTTAGATTAATGAAAAAGGACCTTTTGCCTCAGATTGCATGACAACATTTTCAAATTACATTCCTGGAACAGAGAATTCACTTATTCAGAGTAATTGGATGCTGACTTGGGTTAATACGTACAATGTCCTTAAATGAAAATGTTCTATTGTAAGTGGAACTGTATGATACCTGAGGCTTTCTCAATAGATTTGCTTGGACTCTGAGTTAATTATACTGCATGCTATTTTTTGAATGAATTCAAGCATGAATTCTACACGGTAGAGATTGGGATAATTATATTCAATTCTGCTTGGTGCCCCGCTGAAAGAATTGACCTTTTAGATAAAACGAGTCTCTGAGCAGGAAATCTGAAGAAAGTCGACACAAAGCCGGCAGATGCAGGAGCATCGCGGCCCAAGTAAGAGGGGGACTCAGGCGGGGCGGGGGAGGCCAGCTCGAGGAGCAGTAGCATCAGCGAGATTGATTTTTTGTCACGGGAAAGTATTTCGGTTTTGTAGCTTGTTTTGTATCCCTGGTACATAAAGGTATAATTTAAAACCATTGATTTTACTAAGCTGTGTTCTCATCAGTAACACGGCCAAAAAGGAGTAGCCTGGAGATTGAGAGGCAAACAAAAAGCAATCTCTGGGTGTGCAGCCCCCCAGGAATGAGCAGATGTGGGGGAGCAGGGGCGAGCACAGCCCTGACCACTGGGCTGTCCTGCCTCGCAGCCTGGCCTGGTGCTAAGAAGGTGGGCGCAGGGGTCAGACCGCCTTGGCTAGAAGCCTGGCTCCACTAGATACCAACTGTGTGGCTCTAGACCGGGTGCTTGCCTTCTCTGGGTCTCAGTTTCCTCATCTGCCAAATGGGGTTAACCTCATAGGGTTGCTGTGAGGATTAAACAGCTAGAAAGTGTCCAGTAACTGTCAGCTGCCTTTATTAATACTGTTCTTGGTCGTAAAATCTCTCTCTCTCTCTCTTTCCCCAGGAGGATAAAAGAAAGGTAACCCTTTAAGAGGATTAAACCCATCAGGAGGATTAAAAATACTTCTCCCCTTGGGGGAAGGAGGAAACTGTAAGGATCAGGACCTCTGGACACTGTCTGTCAAAGAAGCATCCTGTGAAGGCTGGGGCGGGGTGAGGGGATAACCAGCCCTCGTTTCCGGCCCAGCCCGGGCCAGCCGGGCAGACTAGGCAGAGGGCAGCCCCGTGCGCCCCGCGACCAGACGCTGCCACTCCCACAGTTTCCCTAAGAGCAGAGAGCTGCGTGTTGTCTCCTGGGCCCCAGCTCCCGCCCTCGTTAACAAGAGGCCCCATTATTCCAAGTGTATGAACCGCAACAGAACACATACCTTGTCTGTCCTCAAGGCTCAGACCATCACTGGGGTAGAAAGGAGACGTAATCCTTGGGTGGGACGCTTCAAGTGTTGGCGGAGCCCTCTGGACTGGCGGTGCCCACGCTCAGGGCCTGCCGTGCTCACCTCCCCCCGCCTGGAGAAGCTCAGCCCGCCTTTGTCCTGACCCAGCGCCCCTGCCCTGGACCACACCGTCTCGTGCTGTCAGCTTCCCACGGCCACTGCAGCAGAAGACCACGGACTCGCTGGCTGAAGACAACAGAAACTCATGCTGTCACAGGCGGAGGCCAGATCTGAGACTGTCAGGTGTCCCTGTCAGAATCAGGGTGTCGGCCACACTCCCCTCAGGGACACTGAGAGAGACGCTGTTCCTTGCTGCTGGGGCTGCGGGGGGCTGCTGGGGGCTACGGGGGGCTGCGGGGGCTTCCGGGGGCTGCGGGGGCTGCGGGGGCTGCGGGGGCTGCGGGGGCTGCCGGGGGCTGCGGGGGGGCTGCGGGGGCTGTGGGGGCTGTGGGGGGCTGCGGGGGCTGCGGGGGGCTGCGGGGGTCTGTGGGGGTCTGTGGGGGGCTGCGGGGGCTGCGGGGGGCTGCCGGGGGGCTGCGGGGGGCTGCGGGGGTCTGTGGGGGTCTGTGGGGGCTGTGGGGGCTGTGGGGGGCTGCAGGGGCTGCCGGGGCTACAGGGGGCTGCGGGGGGCTGCGGGGGTCTGTGGGGGGCTGTGGGGGGCTGCAGGGGCTGCGGGGGGCTGCCGGGGGGCTGCGGGGGGCTGCGGGGGTCTGTGGGGGGCTGCGGGGGCTGTGGGGGGCTGCAGGGGCTGCCGGGGCTACGGGGAGCTGCGGGGGGCTGCGGGGGGCTGCGGGGGTCTGTGGGGGCTGCCGGGGGCTGCGGGGGCTGCTGACATGCCTTGGCTTTCGGCTGCGTCCCTCCAACCTTGGCCTCCTCACACTGCCTCGTCTTCTGTGTCCACTGCCCCTCGGCCTCTCTCCTGTAAGGACATTCGATGTCTTTTAGGGCCCAGTGGGATACCTGAGGATGTTTTCTTCATCGCGTGAATCTTCATCTGATGATATCTGCAAAAGCCATCACCATGTAACATAACATTCGTAGGTTCCAGGGATCAGAACCAATAGCTCCGGCCCACTGCACCGGTTCAGTTGAACTGCCGGCCTCTCCCCTCCACTAATCGGGGGCTTGAACCTGATCAGTACCCGGCTCCTCTCCCATCTACGAGTAAGCGCACCCTGACTTGACGTGGGCTTCAGGGGCCCCGCCTCCTCCTTGCTTCCAGGGACCACTCTCCTAACCACCCTGAGGTGCTCCCAGGAAGGTCCAGAGGTCCCCCTCACCTCCCTGCTCACACCCGTGGTTTGGAGCAGCAGGAGCCTGGATTTCTTCAGGACACGATCTCCCTGTGGAGAGGAGTGTAGCTCTGTGCGCGTAGAATGAATAGGGCTGAACTTCCCTCCTTCCCAAGTTGTACCCGGAACAATACAGCTTATTAATGAACACTTGCTGGTGACCTGGAAGTCTCGGTAAGAATATGTGGCCCGTGTGGGGTCCAGCATGGCCAGTCAGAGTGCTCCATTGCCCTGTCCAGGGCCAGCGCTCTGGGAGGGGCGTAGGACCCAAGTCACAGTGAGGCTCAGACCGGACTATTGCTAGAACTATTGGAAGAGGGGTCTCTCTCTTTGGTGGACTCGAAGCTGGAGGGATAGAAACCCTCAGCTGCTCTGTGCTACCACATGGGGGAGCTCCCTGAAAATGGAGCCAACCGGGTTCGAAGAACCAAAGCATGGAGGAGAAATCCAAGACCCAATGACCAACTTTTGAACTCCTGGATCCAACCGTGCCTGACGTGATATCTATCCTTGACATTATAGTTTCATGCACCATATATCATCTTTTTCTTTTTCCCTACTTAAGTGAGACTGGGTTGGCTTTCTGCCACTTGCAATTCTGAGCGTTCTCACGAGCACGGTTGCCAAGCAGCTGCCTGCTGGGGTTGACGGCTTGAGTCTAAGCAGGACACGCAGTCAGCACCGCACCTGTTCCGTGCTCAGTGCTTTTCAGTCCTGACCAAAGAGGAGGGCACAGTCCTCTCCCAGCTTGTTCCCTCGAATGAGGGGGCCCAGGGCTCAAGACACACGTGAAGTTATGCCTCCAGCTCATCTAGCTGTTGACGATTTTACTCATCGCTTTTCCAGCCTGTTTACTCTGACCTTCAGCACTTTTTCTATTGTACATGACATAGCCAGTCCCACCTTGGCTCCCCTAGCACAGCTGGGTTTTCCTCTGGGAGTCTGGGTATTCAACATGGAAACAGTCTCTCTGATTGGCTGAAGTGGAGCGTCACCCTGGCCTCAGGGGGCCGGCTCTAACCGGCAGAAGTCTCGGGGCCAGGAGGAGGTACTCCTTCTCTGATAGTTGCCGCATCAGCGTGAGCCGCACTGATCACATTGCCTTTCCGGATGGTCAGCGCCGCCTCAGGACCGCTGGGGAGCTCTGAGCGGTGCTTTGTTGGAAGAGCTTGGGCTCTGGCTTCCTCTTCCCCGTCTGACCTCTTCTGACCTCGGGCAGCCACTTGACCTTGTGGAGGTTTGACTCAGATGAGCGATTTGAACTTGGTTAGTTCGGCATCCATGTCCTATGGTCCCATGTACAGGCCACACATTTCTACACTTTCTTGTTGAGCCGAAACGCAGCCTCAGAATCCTTCTCAACACAAAGCTAGACGATCTCTGTGTTTCTCCCACACCTTCACATCATATGATCCTAAGCCTTCTGAGCCAAGAGGTTGACATTTCACTAGGTACAGTTTTAAATCTTAATTCGGAACCTTCCTTCTCTTCATCAGCTGTGGTTCCTTCGTGCGGAGACGTGGGGCAGGAATATGCCTGCGGTGTTGGCGCACACTCAGTACTGTGAGACAGTGACTCTCTTACCAGCACAAAGAGCCTATTCCCAGAGCTCCCGGGATATTTGGAGGCAGAAAAACTCCAGCAATTAATTCCATTATGCAGTTAATATAATTAGTCAGATTTATGTATGAGGACTAACATTTGTGACTCAATTTCTTTCCCCCATTGTTTTTCTCTCCTTGCAAAGGTTCCAGTCCCTTAAATTTGTACATTATCTGTGACTGATATATCATTTATCTGGAGAATACAGTTGTCATTCACTTCACTTAATTAGCTTATGGATTCTAAATTATCTGCTACCATAAAATGTGATTTTCTGTGCAGATTACAGAGGTCTGAGAAATTTAATATGCCGCTTTTAATTGGTGAAAAGTGCCCTAAAGGATTCATAATATTCTTACTGCACTTGCATTTAGGCTCAAGAGAGAGAGATTGAAGATGTTTAGCAAGAAATGGGATTTGGGTCAGTGAGACTGGTGATGATTTATTTGGAATAAGGCAGATCTGGGAGGATGGAGTCATAAATATGGCCATCAGAGGACTGCATTGGAGCAGCGAGAATCTGAGTATCTTCGGAGTTTCATACCCCAGTTAGTCATTTTGATGGGCGAACAATGTATTTACGGCACATGGTTCCAAGTTGGCAGCCATGGCTAAGAATAGTCTATTTTCTGCTCTGTTTTTCCAGCCATTAAATCCATCATCTTCTGTGCGTATGGTGTTACCACACCTTCCGTAAATGCATTCTTGGGCTCAGCTCTACAGCTGGGTGGCGTTGGTTCAACACAGCAGCGGCTCTTTTTGATCCTTAGACTGAGGACATGTCAGACACGGTGCGGTCACAGTCCTCACAAAGAGACTGGGTTCATGGGCGCAACTTCAAGGATTCGCGCGCTCACCCATCTAAAGGTACTTCAAGTACAAGTTTACAAACAAGGGGCATGCAGTCCAGAGCCTTCAAGAAAAGGGTTGGGAAAAGTCAGGAAGTGCTGGTGGAGCCGCGGGGTCTCCGCTCCCCTCTGGAACTCTCCTCCTGGTCTCAGGAACCAGGACCTAATCGCCCCGTGACACGAGCCGGACACGGAGCCTATACTCACACTGTGGCTGCTCTTTGGAGGTGCGGCCCTGACCGTCCCTGTGGAAGCAAAGGAGGGGCTATGACTCACACTTAGTACTGCCATTGAAATTACCTTTGTAGGCTGAGTTTGACTATGAGAAACTGATTCTAGTCTGGGAGGTTTTCCTGGGGAAGAGACAAAAGAGAGGACTTTGCTGTGGGGGGGAAAGGGCCAGGGTGGAGAAGGCGACCTAGAGTTGGGGCCTGGAAGAAGGGAGGTGTAGAGAATACATTTTAAAACATTATTTTGATAGATTGTAACATCCTAATTATGACGACACTCGTAATAATACAAATGCCCACATTTCATCAAGTGCCTCCTATGTGCCAGGCACTGTGCTGGACTTGATTTCCTAGCTCCTTGGACTCTCCTGCTCTAGAATTCGCCCCTCCTCTGTTTTCAACAGGCACACGTGGGGTGTGGACTCTGTGGAGAACGTTCTTCTCCGATCTCTTTATTTTTTTATCCTCACCCGAGGACATTTTTCCATTTTTTGTTCAGGTAGAGTGGGAGGGAGAGAGAGGAAGAGAGAGAGAGAGAGAGAGAAGCATCGACATGAAAGGGACACATCGAGCTGGCCACCAGCACGACCAACCAGGGCCGGGGACAAACTGCAACCAAGGCACGTGCCCTTAGCGGGAACCGAACCCGGGTCTCTCGGGACCGCAGGCCAATGCTCTAACCGCTGAGCCAAACCGGCCAGGGCTCTTCTCCGATCTTAAAATACTTTTGCTTTTTCTAGTAAAGAGCCAACGTATGGCCACATTTTAGAAAAAATGAGAGATGAAGATGGGCAAAAGAAAGAAACTAAAGATGATTCTTCGTCCCACCACACAAAGCTAGAAAACACCCATGTACACGTTTGGGCACACGTGCCCATGTGTGGGGACGCTGCACACGTGCCCATGCGAGGTGGAGTGGGCGAGTCACGGGGCATGTGCATTTAGAATTGCGACAGTCAGCGCCAGCGGGCCCCACAGAGGTGGGCCGGCTCGCGTGTCCATCCACGGTGCCAGAAAGCTCCTTTCCACCCGTGGGAAGTCCCTGTGAGGCGGGCTGTGGAGTCGGGCAGACTGAAGCGACCGTGGCCCCGCCGTCTCATCACTGCGGGTTGAGAAGGGCTGTGGAATCAATGACCACCCTGCACCCAGCAAACTTTGACCACTGTCCATTGGTAATGCTGTGTGAGTACCCCAGGTCCCTGTCCTCCACGCCCCACCCACTTCCTCAATGGCACTTAGTTCCAGTCCCCCAACTTCCTCCCATCCCCCAACTTCCTCCCATCCCCCAATTTCCTCCCATCCCCCAACTTCCTCCCATCCCCCAACTTCCTCCCATCCCTCCTCTCTCAGGCTCCTGCTCCTCTGCTGCAAGGCTTCCTCCCAAGTCAACGACCTGTACTCGTGCATCTCAGGGTCGGCCTTGGGGCTCCAGACCAGGGCACGTTCTAAACCCTGCCAACCTGTGTTTCAAAACAATGCTTTAATCTGTATTTCTTTCCTTAGGAGCCGGTTGGCCCCCTTTGCATATGTTCCTGGCCAAGGCCCTTGCTCTTCCCTGCACCTGCCTGTTCTTTACTTCGCTCATGTATCTGCCGGGCTGTTTGCCTTCTTATTGATTTGTGGAAGCTCTTTGTCAACAATAGAAATCAGCTCTTTGTCTGTATCTGGTGCTGCCCCCCTCATCACTGCTCAGCTTCTTCACGAGGACTCTTTCTGTCTCTCTCTGGCCACACAGAAGTTTAAAATCTCAATGTGATCGACAAGAACATCGGCTTAAAAACCACTGTTTCTTTCCGTTCATTTATTGTTCTGGTTTTTCCTAAAAAAGAGGCAAGTGTGATGGATGGCACACAGACACCTCAGCACCTTTCTCTCTGTGTCTTTCTCTTCCTCTCTTTCTCTGTCTCCGTACCTGTCGTCTGTCTGTCTGTCTGACGCTTACTCTCAGTCTCTTTCATGCTCTCCGTGGGGTTTAAAACGTGTGTGTCCCTCTCCTTCTGAGACCCTTTGACAGTGGACGCGTAAACGGACGGTTTGGCATTGAGCTCACTGACCGTCGTTGGAGTGGATTCCATAAAAACTCTCTGAAACCAAATCCGATGAAAACCAGCTCCTGGACTGAGAAGAACAAAAGGCTCTTTGGACTTGAAAAGGTTAGAGAGACCGCGGGCTGCGCACACCGCTCGATCGTGCCGGAGACTGGGGTTTTAATCCAGTTCTCCCCTCACCCCGTCGAGGTTCCTCTCGGCCCAGCGGCTAATGCATTTGCCACGGACACTGTGCATTGTGCTGGGAAGCGTTCCCAGCCAGCACAGGCCGTGCGAGCTCTCGTAATGGTTTCCCGCTGCCGCCCTGGCGCCAAGGGGCTCGCCGGGGCGGGTGTGCGGACGCCCGTCCCTCAGGACTGTCCGCTTTGTCCTCGTGGCTGGCGGCGCCCAGCCCTCCGTGCCTACTGGGGAGCGGGGCCAGACGGTCCATCAACCTAGACGCTGCCATCTTGTCACCCCCCACACGCATCTGTGAGAGGACACGGCGTCCAGCTCTGCCCAAGCCACTCTCTGCTCCAGAATCACCTACAAATGGACCCTTTTCTCCCCCAGAAGGCATGTCACAGTATCCAAATGCTGAGTCCTCTTCCCGGTTACAGTATCTCTCACCATCGCTTCACTTCCGTCTTCACTGACGAAGGCCGGCTTCTCTCGCAGGGCAAGCGGGCAGCTCCCTGCCCGGTCCCGCCTCCACTCTGCCCCCACCACACACACCCTTTCTCTGGTCCACCTGGACCCTGTAATCCTCCTCTAGCTGCTTTTCTCAAATGTGGCAAGCTCACTTCCACACGCCACACGCCACACGCCACACGCCACACCACCCGACCTGGGCCTTTTATTTGCTGAGCCCCCGGCCTGGCTGCCGGCCCTGGTTCAGGCCTCTGCTCTAATGTCATCGCAAGATTTATCCCCGTGGTTTATGGTAAAAGTATGTATTTATTGTTACTGGTGATTCAGTATCCCTCGGGTGGCAAGCAGCAGACCCCATCTGAGCCCCGTTCTGTGACGTCAGAGCCTGCACCCGAAGCCCCGCACTGGACCACAGTGCTCTGTGCCTCAGCGTCTTTGTCTATGAGCTTAAACGCCCCACACGGACGAGCAGGGCCCACTTGGAGAGCTGAAGTTTGGCGAGGGGTGGCCAAGAGGCTGGAGCTGGACCGCCTGGCTTCCAATCCCAGCTTCACCACGTACCTGCTGTGTGGCCTGCAACTCGTCGCTTCGCCTCTCTGTTCCTGGTTTCCTTCTCTGCAAATCAGGGGTGGGTGTGAGGATGAAATGGGTTAATCCATGTAACAGCCCTACAGCAAGCCCAGCTTTGGCAGACACACAATAAACGTTAGTTCGATGTTATTGCCACCGTGGGGTAACACTGTGTGGTTGCTGAACAGGGCAAAATGGCCCTAAAAGTAGGTTTGAGATTGTGTGGTTGCACCTGGCTGCTGGAGCTGGGAGGAAGCTCGGTGGTCTTCGCGTCCCAAGTGCCCGCTTTGCAGAGGGGACAGCTGAGGCCGGCGGAGGGGAAAGCCCGACTCCGGGCCACACAGCAGTTAATGGCAGGACGGGGACGTCCTGACCGCAGACGGGGCTCTTTCCTGATGCCCACGGAGCCGGGAGATGAGGGAAACTGCCAGACTCATTCCTTTTGCTCCATTAAAAAGCTTTTAAATCAACAGTAGAACTTTTCAACCTCATTTCCCCCTCCGGCTGCTGACTTGGGTCCTTCCTCAAAGTCTCGTTATCAGAAGGAGCCTTCCAGCGAGGTGGGCCGTTCTTTCAGATTTCCTTTCCTCTGTCCGAGGCTCAGTCCCCAAGTCTCCCTTCGCTCCTGTGCCTTCGGGACAGCTGGCCCCGCCCCCAGCCGGCTGCCTGCCTCGGTTTCCCCGTGACCATTCCACGAGCCTGTGTGGGTCCTTGAGACGCCTGGTCACAGAGGGAGAACTGGAGTCCAGGAGCCCACACTTGAATTGAAGCTGTTATTTTCCCAAAAGGGGACACAGGCTACCCTTTCAGAGAACAGCGGACAGAAAATGCGAACAATCTCCAAGGGGCGTTCACACCAAACCAGCGACAGTGACCGTGTGGACACACGCACGTGCACACACATGCACGCACACACTCAGACACCTGCTTTGTTGACCGCGCCCCCCGCCACGCGACATGTAATCGATGCTCAGTAAGCATCTGTCAAATGACGGAGAACGAAGATGGCTGGCACGTCCAGGACTCTGCCGCCCCCGGGAGAGCAGCGGAGCGGGAGCCGGTGGCTCTGACTCGCACTCCAGTGCCAGGGCGCCTGTGGGCAGCATAGTGGGTGAGAGAGGGAGCCGAGACCACGGAACTGAGGCTGCACCTCGCTCTGCTCACGTCGGCTGTCCACGCCAAGGAGCAAATCTGCATTTTTTTTTTTTTTTAGGGTGGGAAGGGGGTCAAGTTTTCTGATTTTCAAATGTTGGAAGCTCATAAAACACATAAACCAAAGAAGACAGAAAAGTACTCTGTGTGCTAAATGCAATAGAACCGGAGACCGTGCCAGGTTCTCAGGCCCCCTCGGGTGGCAACTCTGACTTCCGAGCTGTGGGAACGTGGACACATCGCCGAGCGTCCTCGTGCCTCAGTTTCCGCGGCTGGAGAGTGGGGGCCACTCCCTGCCCCGCTTTGCTGTGCAGGTGCCAGGAGGCGGCACCCACACCCACAGGTGAAGCCCAAGGCCGAGATGACACACCCCTTCCTCACCCCAGCCTCTGCCAGTCTGCCCACCTCGGGTCCCCAAAGCCCTCTTTGGGGGAACTCGAGAAGCTGCCACCTTGTATCAGTTGGGACGGAAAATAGGGCCAGATTGACATTTCCTTTCCTCCAGGCCTCGTTTTCTGTTTCAGTCATTAAATAGAATTTTGCTTTAAAATGAGTAATAAGTTCAAATCCATACAGCAAGTTATAGATTAACAATTGTAGGCCCCATAGGCAAGAACAAAAGAAACGTCATTATTGCATTTCATTCATCAAACCTCTAATCGGAATGTCACTGCCTTTGTGCCTTTGCCGTCGGGCTCCCAACAATAGGCGGCTGCCTGGGCCTCCGTGTGACCTCACAACACCCCAGGATGAATGTGTCCGCCTGCGGGGAGAAACAGTACGTGATGCACAGCCCACGGAGCCACGGAAGGAGCTCTCAGGAACCTGCGGCGGCCTTGCGGCGGCCCGGCGGGCTCTCCCGAGCAGGACACGGCCACTGGGAGACCCCGGCCTTCAGCCCGCCTCTAGAAAAACAGCCAAACGATGCTTTTGCAAGTTATATGCCTGCAACTACTCCAAAAACAACAGCCTGAAATAGATTAGCCAATGGGTCAGGAAACGGTTTCCTTCGAAGGGAATGTCTCCTGCACCACGCCGGCCGCGTGAGTGACTTACACGCTGGCCTTGCAGGTGTGGGCTATCCCTCAGAGACACGCCCTGCGCCTCGGGCCCTGCAGGCTTCCCGCCCCTGAGGCTGGTCCCGCCTTCCGCGCGGTGTGCACGGGTCGTGGGCCCTGTGGCTTCTCTCCCTCCGCCCCGTAAGCACACCTTATACGTCTCCAAGGCTCACTCAGCTTCTTCCTCTCTGCTCCGCTCCAGACGTTTTTCCATCCCACTCAGCATTTCCAGCAGCCGGGGTTCAGGCCAGCAGCCGCCTGACCTCTGGTGAACTCGCTCTCTGTCCCCATTCCTTAGAAAGTCTCTCGGTCTCCAGCCACTGCCCTGGTCCCGGGGCAGCTCTTCAGACCTGGGAGCCAAGGTGAGCAGAGAGAATCCCAGTGTCTGCCAGGAAGGGGCACTGAGGCACCTCGCCTCCTTCGATGAGGTTTAGTTCTGTGCCAGGGGCCGAGGATGCAAAGACAAAACAAAATCCAAAGCCACCATGACGGGTTGTCAGTACACGAAAGAAAACAAGCAAGGCGACAGGTAGAAGGGGATGCAGGTGGCACGCAACGGGGAGTGGGGGGCGGCAAGGGGTAAGCAGTGCCCCATCTGCCTGTGGGTCTTTATACGAATTAGGGGAAGTGGCCCCTCTGGGCAGACTCGGCCAGGGGCGTATGGCTTCGTGAACAACAGTGAAGTTGAGACCTGTCCTGCAACAGCTTCAGGTCCCTTAGAACCAACCGCCCACAGCCTTGGGAGCAGGCGCTCTCCAGATGTTTGGCCAGCTGTGCTGCCTGGCCCCCGCCCAGGCCCCTCCGCTCCTCCGAAGCCTCGTCCCTCTGTCCTCTGGGCCCCCAACCACAGGGCTTGCAAGCCGCTCGCTGCTCCCTCCAGCTGGACGAGAGGCCAAGGACAGACGACAGTTTTGGGGGCAGTGCCGTGCGGAGGGCCAGATTTGCGAGGCCCTTGATGCCAGCTTAGAATGCCAAGCCATGTCTGGGTTTCTTCTGGTTTTGTTGACTTTCCTTTCTGCTTCAGTGCTGGTGACAAGAGAGAGGCACCAGCAGGACCCTACTGGGTGTGAGTGCCCGCCGGGGACAGGCGGCAGGGGGCCGGGTGCGCCGGCGGGCGCGAGGCCTCAGAGAGGCGCTAGCCGGTTCTCGTAACCGATGCCTTCCGCGGCTCCAGCTGCCCCACGCCCCCTCCAATCCACATTTTCTATCTTCACTCATAGTTTTTAATTTAATTTAATGTTTTATTTCTCGCCCGAGGATATTTTTCTACTTATTATCGGATAGAGTGGGGGAGAGAGAGAGAGACATGGATGGGATAGAGCCACATGGACTGGTTGCCAACCACATGATCCCACCAGGGCGGGGGACGAACCGCAACCAAGGTACGTGTTCTTGACCAGAATCGAACCCTTGACTCTAACCGCTGAGCCAAACTGGCCAGGGCTATCTTCACTCTTATTTTTATCACTAATTTTATGTCAGAAGCCCCCCCTTACCCAAGGTCCCCCCAGTGGATGCCTGAAATTGCGGACAGTACTGAACCCTATATGTACCATGTTTTTTCCTATACGTACACACCTATGATAAAGTTTAATGTATAAATTAGGCCCAGTATGAAATTAACAACAGTAGCTAATAATAAGATAGAACAGTCGTAACAATGTGTGTTAGTAAAAGCTATGTGAATGGGGTCTCCCTCAAACTATCGTCCTGTCCTGCACTCACCCTTCCTGTGATGACGGGAGGGGACACCGAGCCTATGCGGTGACGGTCATGAGGTGGGTGACAGAGGACAGGGACCCAGTGTCAGGCTGCTGGCCCTGCGATGTCCTCAGAGGAGGACCGTCTGCTTTCGGGGAGCCTGGGTCACCGGGCCACGACGACTGACGGCGGGTGACTAACCCGTGGAAGTCGAAACCGCGGATAAGGGGGAAGGCCATGTAGCTGAGTTGATTTCGGCCAAGGAGCCAGCACAGTGCTGGTGAAGAGTCAGCAGCAGGCAAGAGCCCCGTGTCCTCCGTCCCCATCGCAACGGACAGGACCACGCAGAAGCACCGCTGCACTCGAGAGAGGCCCTGCCTGGCTGGAGACCCTCTCTGCCCTGAACGTGGACGGTTCTGGCGTGGCCCTAGCGGAGGCACAGGACCACGGGGCCGGTTAGGACCGGGTGGAGGACAGAGCGGGAAATCGCGATCCCTGCAGAAGCTGCCTGTAGATTTCCTCACAGTTTCTCCTCGCTTTCATTAACCTCCATGACGGGGTGCAAAGTCGGGTTAGATGAGGTTCAAGGGAGTGTGGCAGCGTGGAGGGAGAACGTGGATTCTAGTGACAAACATTCTTCAGTTCAGCCCAACTCCCTAGCTGTGTGGCTTTGGAAAAGTTGCTTAGCCTCTCTGAGTCTCCGTTTCTGTGTCTATAAAGTGTGGGTAGCAATCTTTCCCTTTCAAGGCTCCTGTGAGAATTAAATGAGACACAGCCCCTTCGTCTTAAATTAAATGAGGCCACAATATTTTGCTTCTAACAAAAGGCAGAACCTGTTTCTCCCCCGCTGAATGTGGGCCTGTGACTGGCTCTGACCAGCAAAACCCAGTGAAAGTGATTCGAACGGAGGCCTCACACGGCAATGCGGCTTCCTCCCGGCCGTCATGGAAGCTGGTCTGGCCTCCTGGACGATGAGAAGCCACATGGAAGGGCACCATGGTGCCCAGACAGATGCCCAGCGCAGACACGAGATGTGTGGGTGAGGCCATCCGGGGTCTGCCAGCCTCGCTGATCTTCTAGCCGACTCACGTCAGCTGACAGAACTGTGAAGAAGAAGTAGGTGTTGTTGCTTTAAGTCATCAAGATTTGGGGTGGTTTGTTACCTAGCAGAGGGTACCTGAAATAGTCCTCGATAGAGACGGGTTGACTTGAATAATACAAGAGGCGAATATTCTTTGGAATATACAGCATGTGTTTTTAAGCACAAGCTGCTATTATTATCATTATCATTATTATGCATACTGATCACCTACAATAATGACATATAAGGTAACACAATATAACAGTATTGCTGGCTGATTCCTGCCCGCCCCCTGGGAGAAGGCCACAGGCATGGGAACAGCCCACATAGCGGCAACCTCTTCCGCACACGAACATTTTCAATCTCTCTTTCTGTGTCTGTGACAGCTGCGCGTCGCCTCCTCTGGCCACCTGGGATGGTGCCACAGTTCCTATTAAATTGCCGTACGTGGCAGCGGTACACTCGAGTGCCACGCTCTCGCTGCCTGTGTGGGGCACGGAGCCTATTTTTAGTGTCTTACATCTATAATTATGTATGTTTCACTGCCTCTCGAGTGCATATTTGCACTGGGGAGAGGTTAGGGTTATGTAATCTCTGTGATTTCTGATAGGGCAAATGCGTTACGCCAACCTGCTCGGTCCCACGCAGCCGGAGACCACCGCCCAGCTGCTGCCTCCTCGTCGGACCCCACGGAAACAGATGGAAAACATTTAAGTACCGGGAGAGCGTCATCACTGACAAATCAGGATGGAACCAGCCATCACAGCAGCTGGTGTTTATGGAGGGAGATCAGTTCTGATCTTAAAGGACAGTTCAGTCTGTGGTTCAATCTGTGATTTTGACAAGGAAGCCAGTCCCCTGGGTACAGTGCTGGTCTGAGCAGGGTGGCATGTACCTTGCTGACTGCCTTGATCTGTCTCCCAAGGTGACATGCCCTTCGCCGAGAAGTTTCTCCAACGGTGGTTTCTACCTCGGAAGGAAGAAGAAACAGCAACGTCGAGGCTGAGGGGGTGGGGCCCGGAAGGGAGATGTGGGGCCCAGGACTAGCGGATGGAGCGGGTGACCTGGGCAAGCCCCAGCAATGGCAGGACCAAAGGTCTGGCAGCATCCGCAGGACTTAGACCGCAGAGATCCAGGCAGGAAGGTGAGTAGGGACAAGGCAGCCGAGCAGCTGGTGACAGGAAGCAAGCAAACAGGTGTGGGCCAGGGTCTGAGGGCTGGAGAAACCAGGCCATCAGAAGATGCCCCAAGAAGTCAGTTCTGCCTGGGGGAAATACACAATATTTTACTCACTCATTCACTCAATAAACAGGGGCAAACTCTCCACTGTAAACTAGTTGCCAGGCAAACATAGAATCTTCCCTAGGCATCCACCTTACAGGTATGTCTCCCTCCTATGCATTCAAGGATTCAAGTAGAAAACTTAGAAAATAGAGAAGAAAGTATGAAGAGGAACAGTCATCTCCTGGTCTCCCCTCTTAGAGATCATCGTTGTTAAGGTCTGGTATGTAGCCTCATTACTTATACGTAATATATGTATTTTTAATCTCAGAATTATGATCGTGTCACGTAAAGCATTTTCTCTCTTGGTGTTATATTCTGAGAAGTTTCCTCTGCTCCCATAGCCGTTATGAATATGACTTTTAGTGGATGGAGAGACTTCCATCTCGGGGACACGCAGTAGATTATTAAACCAGCCCACAACTGTTGATCGTAAGAGTTGTTTCCAGATAAAGAATTTTACATCCTCCTCAAACTGTCATTTACATGTCATGGAAACAGGCAACTAGTATTTTCATGAAAAATGAAAAACATCTAAATAGTCAGGTTTCTCCTATTTGAGAAGGTGCATCTGAATGGCAATGAGTGGAAGTTGTAGAATTACAGCAAATAACCTTCAATTTCCTCTAATTTGTGCAAAATTTCTGAAACGTCTATACCGCTAATACATGATTTTAACTATTATTACTTTCAGAAAGATAATAACCAGCATTGGCAAGGATGAAGAGAAATGAACACTTACATATTTCTGGTGAGAGTTCAAATTCCCATTGTGATGAAAGATTTTTAAATGCTCAGATCCAGCATTTTACCTTCTAAGAATTTATATTAAGGAATTAGTATTAGGGATGTGTACATGGATGTATGAAAAACAATATTTATATCAGCATTATTTTTGTGCTTAATACACAGGAACTTCTAAAAATGGAAGCTGTAATTATCAGTATTATTATCATCAATTCCTTTCCCAGTCCCATCTGGCTTTTAGAATAAGAATATTATAATTAATATATTTTTACATTGTATGTCATCTCTTTCCAGAATTATTTTTTTGACACTTGCATTGTTTTATAATCATGTTAACTGCAATTTGCTGAGAAACTAACTAAGTTTGGGGGTTCTTTGTTCAGCAGCCTTCCTTTTGTAGTGCTTTTCCTCATATCTGAATAATTTATTTGGCTTCATTTTTCAGCCACCTGTGGTATTTCTTGATCATTTTGGGGGGGGGGGTGTGTTAGTAATAGCTGGGTCCCTCCACATAAGACCTCACCTATTAGAATGACACTGGCTGCCTATGCAATTCTTAGTGCCCGTCTCCCCTTTGGAAGTCTTTAGATTTTGAAACATCTTATCTTAGAATTTGCTAAGAGGTGTGGCCAAATAAAATGTCTTCTTTTTTTTGAGGGAATTTGGGATTTTCTTAGCAGAGGACTGAATTTTTATAGAATTTTAAACATTTATTTTTAAAATGCACACACTTTATCCATAGGTGCTCCAAAGAACTCGCACAGGTGGGCAAACCTTTTCTCGAAGAGCCCGAGGCGCCGGGGGTCACCGGGTTTCTTCTTTCCTTCTATTGTTAAGAGTATCACAGATGTCCCCCTTTTGTCCCCACTGACCCCCTCCTTCCCACTCCCACCCCCTCTGCGTCCCCCAACCTAGTGTCTGTGTAGATTGGTTGTGCATATATGCAGATAAGTTCTTTGGTTTATCTCTTCCCGCCCTTCCTATCCTCATTCCTGTGAGGTTTGTCAGTCTGTTCCCTGCTTCCGTGTCTCTGGATCTATTTTGGTCGACAGCTTATTTTGTTCATTATGTTCCACAAATAAGTGAGACCATGTGGTACTTGTCTTTCTCTGGCTGGCTTATTTCACTTAGCATAATACTCTTCAGGTTCCTCCATGTCATTTCAAAGGGTAAAATCTCTCTTTCTTACAGCTGCATACTATTCCATTGTGTAAATGTACCATAGCTTTTTTATCCACTTGTCTCCTGATGAACACTTGGGCTGTTTCCAGATCTTAGCTATTGTAAATAGTGCTGCTGTGAATACATATATTCTTTCTGATGGGTGTTTCAGGCTTCTTAGGATATATTCCTAGAAGTAGGATCACTGGGTCAAAAAGCAGTTTCATTTTCAATTTTTTGAGGAAACACCATATTGTTTTCCATCGTGGCTGCACCAGTCACAGAATTTCTGCAGTTGTGCTGCGGCAGCTGGAAAGCAGCCATAGAGAATGTGTGAAGAAACAGGTGGAGCAGTGTTTAAATAAAACTTTATTGACAAAAGCAGGTGAATGGCCAGGATGGTGCTTGCCTCTAGATACTAAAGGCACACGTCTTTCTTCAGCTCAGGGGAATTTTCTATCATATCTCTAATTATTTTTCTCCTTTATTTGTTCTGTTGTCACCATTTCAAATCTTTCTACATAAATATTTGATCTCGGATGACAGCATTAGCCTCTCTCTCTCTCTGTCTGTGTCTGTCTCTCTGTCTCTCTTCCTTTCTCTCTACCTCCATCCCTTCTTCCTCTTTTCCTTAACCTCCATCTTTTCTCATTACCTCTTTTCATTGATTTCTGGGAGCATTCCTTGAGCTCATTTCTTAATTCACAGAGTTGGTGTTCTGCCCTATTAAATCTGTTCTTACAGCCTCGAGCATCAGCAAATTTCCACTGTCATGTTTTTCACTGGGGAAGTATCTTTCTGAATTTCAGGTTTTCCCATTTTTCTGAAAAAGCAGAATCTGACCTCATGGGAAATACTTTCAAAGTAGAGATTTATCTCTTGTTTCTTGGCACAGTTTCCCATCTTGAGGGAATATTTGATTTGCTTTCTCCGAAGAAGCCCCACTTTTGAAAGCCCGGAAACTTTCCAGGTCTGTGGAATCCTCTTTCGCTGTGTTCTGTGCGGGGGGAACCTGCTCCCCGCTGTTAGGTAGGAGAGGCTCCTGCTAGGACCCTCCCTGACCATTGTGCTCGGAGGGGGAGGACTCCTGTGTCTGTTTTGCAGTTTTCAGTTGGGGGTGGGAGCTCAGGTGAGTATGAGGAGCAAGAAGCAAGCTCCGTGGCAGCGAGCGAGGTGTCCACATGTCCACGGAGGTTTCTTTTCAGCCGGTGCAGGCAGCCGGGCTGTGGCCTCTGGCGGCACGGACGGGGCTGAGCTTCTCACCGTCTTCTGCCCCTGCCACCGCTCACCTGTCCTTCAGTGGGAGCTCCGCCTACTCTCAGGGCAGGGAGTCCCCACTGCTGGGAGCACTTGTTTCTGCTGTGACCATAGTGACAGCCCTACACTAAGGTACCAAACCTCCTCCCCGGCACAGCTGTTCCCCTCGAGGGTCCCCTGGCCGTGGCCAGGTGTGAACGGCAGTGTTGGCTACCTCCTGCGGGCAGCAGCGGGGCAGTCCCCAAGGTCCTTGAGTCTGCCTCACGCCGACTGCTCTGTGGTCCACCTTAATAAACGAGGGGAGGGGTTTGGAGACTCTGGGGAACACTTTCCATTTCTGACTGGAACCCCCCCACCCCCGTGCCTGCGCTGGACCACACGCTTCCTAGTTCTTCCTGCAATCACTTTCTTCTTTCTCCATCAAATCTGTTTTAGAGAAATCATTTGAGTTCCTTGTTCCACCATGGTCTGTTTTCTTATGCTGATAGAGGTCTGTTTTTCCTTTCTTCCGTCCTGTCTTCTCTTTGCTTCCTTCCTTTCTTCCTGTTTTCCTTCCTTCCTCCCTCCCTCCTTTCCTTCCTTCCTTCCTTCCTTCCTTCCTTCCTTCCTTCCTTCCTTCCTTCCTTCCTTCCGAAGTGGGTCCTAATGAGGCTTTGAGAGGACAGGGTGAAGCAGGTGCACTCGATCTGCTACCTGGAAACGGAAGCCAGTTTGTTCCTGATCCCTTCTGACAAGCTGAATGAACAATCTCGGGAAATTTTCTCTTGCTTCGTGCAGTAACTCAATTTCATGGGGTGGCACCTGTGGCCCCCTTTGATGAGCAGCCTGTCTTCTCCTAGCCCTGCGCGTTTCCCGGGTTTGCTTCTGTGTATCCATCCCCGGTGCTGTGGGAGAGGGTGCGGGTTCCCGTCAGAACCACTCAGGCCGGGGTGACGGGAGAAAGGAGCGGATTAAACGTGATGGAGTTTTATTTTGTTGACTCAGAGACCCAGAAGTGCAAGGGAAGCAGGTTAGATGGAAATGGACAGGGCAAGGAGCTCCTTTTCTGCCGTCGGTGTTTGCAGGGGGGTGTTTCTCCAGCAAGGGGCGCGGAGTCCAACTCGGACAGGGTGAGGCGAGGAAAGGAAACCAAGGGGTGGTTCTGGGAGTAAAGCTGGATCCGGAGACAGACAACGTCCTTGCGAGCCCAGCTCCTTGCCCCTCTTGGTCGGCCTCTGCTCCTTCCCTTGGCTCAGGCTCCATGGAAGCCCTGGAGCTTCTGGGTGCTCTAACCCAGACGTCATAAGCCTCTTGTCCCTGCAGTTCACTCCTAGCAACAGAGTGTGGATCTTCCTTTGGTTCCCGCTAAACTTTTTAAACCTTTATTGAGATGTAATTCACATGCCATCCGATTCAACCACCGAACACGGAAACTCCAGCAGTTTCAGTCTGGTCCCAGGCTCGTGTGACCATCAGCACGATCCATGGTAGAACATTTTCGTCATCTCAGAATGAACCCCGTTCCCATCAGAAACTGCTCCCCTCTTTCCCCACTCCCAGACCTGGACAGCTACTCATCCGCTTGCTGTCTGTATAGATTCGTCCATTCTGGACACTTTGCAGGAATAGAGTCATATAATATGTGGTCCCTCCAACAACTGGCTTCTTTCGCTTAGCATGACGTTTTCAAGGTCCATCCGTGCGGTGGCATGTATCACTTCATCCCTTTTTACGGCTGAATAATGTTCATTGTACGGACACGCCACACTTTGTTTATCCATTCATCAGCTGATGAACAATTGGGTTGTCCCCACCTTTGGGCTGTTACAATGCTACCATGAACATCCATGTACACTGTATGAACATTTGGTTCCATTTCTCTTAGGTATACATCTAGAAGCGGAATTGCTGGGTTTTGCAGTTATCCTGTGTGTAACCCTCCGAGGAGCTGGCTGGCTCCCAGACAGCTGCACCTCTTACAGTCCCATCAGCTATGCCCGAGGGCTCCGACGTCCCCACAGCCTGCCAATCTTTGTGATTACCTACCTTCTTGGATATAGCTCACCTTGTGGGGTGAAGTGATGCCTCACTGGGGATTCCCACTAAACTTCAGAGAGAATGCATTCTGATTGGACCAGCCTGGGCAACGTGAACATTCACCAGCCAATCACTGTGGCCAAGTCCACGTGCGGCTGGATTGACCAGACCGAGGTCATGAACTCCACCCTGGAAATCCACTCAGACCGTGTGGACTGAGAAGGAAGGAAGGACTGATTCCAAGTTTAAAATCAGAGTCATTACCAGGATAAGAGGCGCGAGATGATGGGCAGATAAAGGACGAATGTCTGCTGAGCTCGTCCGCCAGCCAGGAGCTTGCTGGAGGCAATGCCTGATTCCGGTCTGGCATGGCGGTCCGCCCCTGCTGTGGGCATCCCCCAGGGCACCGACCAGCTCCAGATGTTCTAGTAGCTCCATCTCTGGTTCTCACGCTGACAGGGCAGCTGGAGAGGTCCTGCAGAGACCTTTCTGAAATCTCATCGAGCAGACAATCCCTTCACATCTGGAAATCACGGGTCCGATGACCAGTCCTTCGATCTGGTCCATCCGCCGTGTATCTAGCAGACATCCTTCAGGTCTTCAGCCTGTAAACATTACTTTTCTCTAACACCCAGTGCTGATATAAGCATTTTACTATTTTTACATATGGTCGGTCACTTCCTTGGAAGTTGGGAAGTAGGAAAAAATAAGACGCGTATACTTTTATGTTGTCTTCCTGAGATAGAGAGTAACTCCAGCCCTGGACCTACTTGGAAATAGTTTATGCTTCGAGGAATCTATTTCAAAACCAAGTTTGGAATGATGCTACTTCAGTCTGGTCATCCAATCCATCTTCTGTCCCCTAGCCCGTTGGAACGTTCTGCAGCGTAACCTTGGTCCCGTCACTCACCTGATTCAAAACCTTTCAGACCCCCCGAGGGCACAACGCCACAAGCCTGTGACAGTCTCTCTTGTCCCTTCCAAGTTCCCCTCCCTGCTGCTGCCGTGCCGGGGCAGCTCCCTCGGGGCAGGGTCCTTCCCACTGCTGCGCCTTTGCAGAGGCGGCTCCATCGGCTCCCCCCTCAGCCTCCGCCGGGCGCACTGCGCCACCTCCTCGGCCTTGGGCTGGTCTGGACGGAGCCTGCAGCGAAAGCCGCTCCGAATCCCTCCCGCGCTCCACAGCCGCTGGGCCTTCCACCGCAGAACGGCCTGCCGCCCGTCACACCGGCCTGCCTGGTTGGCCTGCCTACCAGATGTCCTCAGAGCACAGTCACCAAAGCCTAACTCCTTCTCCACGTGGCCCAGCTCATTCTCTCTGGCTGCTTACAACCCGGTGCGTACGGGCCCTGGGGTCCGTCACCACAGTCTTTCCATCTGCAAGTGGGAAGAAGACACTTTCCCAAATAACGACGGCCCTTCTCCACTCTGAACGCCACATCCTTCCGTCTCTGCGCCAGCTAAGCACCATCTCCATCTCTGTCTCTGTCTCTCCTTGACTTGGTCTCTCTCTCCACGCCCTCCCCCCATGGCATCAGCTGCTCCAGGAGGGCCATCTGGGCCGTAGGGACGGCCTCCGTCTCTGTGACACCTGGGCCTCAGGCTGCAGTGCGGCAGGTGTCGCTTCTGAGTGGCCCTCGGAGTGCCGTGTCCTGCCTGAGGGGGATGAAGGTGGGCTGGACGCCTGCGGGATGGACCACAACCCACTTGTGACCGAAAACAGAAAGAAAGGACAAGAAGAGATTGAGCACATGGCACTGAAGTGCCTGGGCCTCTACGGACACTCAAAATGGGACATGTGGCCAAAGAGCAACGGCAGCTTTATGCTCTGACCTAAAGAGGACCAGCGCAATGCGGTCTCCACGCGGCAGCTCCCAGCCGTCTCCACGCGGACAGCTCCGAGCCCTCTCCACGCAGACAGCTCCGAGCCCTCTCCACGCTGACGGCTCCAAGCACGTCTCCATGCAGACAGCTCCGAGCACGTCTCCACGCAGACAGCTCCGAGCCCTCTCCACGCGGCAGCTCCGAGCCCTCTCCACGCGGACAGCTCCCAGCCGTCTCCACGCAGACAGCTCCGAGCCCTCTCCACGCGGACAGCTCCGAGCCCTCTCCACGCGGCAGCTCCCAGCCGTCTCCACGCGGACGGCTCCGAGCCCTCTCCACGCGGCAGCTCCCAGCCGTCTCCACGCGGACAGCTCCGAGCACGTCTCCACGCGGACGGCTCCGAGCCCGTCTCCAGGCGGACGGCTCCAAGCCCGTCTCCACGCGGACGGCTCCCAGCCGTCTCCTCCCCCCGGCACAGGTCCCAGTCGCCTCCATCACACATGCTCACTTCTCTGCAGTCATTGTCTTTCTTGCCAGGAGATGACAGTGGATGACAAGGCTGTTGGGAAGGAGGACCAAGTGTCTCTGATGTCACTACCTTAGACGTGACCTCAGGGAGCCATGTTGAATGGCTGGGATGGGGCCCCGGTGGGAGGGCCGCTGATAGAGGAGGCAGGTGGCTGGGGCTCTGAGGCTGGCAATGAAGGCCAGAGGGTCCAGGGATGGGCCCAGGGCTGCGCTGGGCGCACAGGTTCTCTTCGGTCTTCGTCACAGCCCTTGGGAGGGGGAGCACCGAGTTCCTAGGGGAAGAAACAGTCAGTTGCTACCTTGATTGAATAGGGGCTTGACGAGCCAGGGGACTGGAGCAGGGGAATTCTACTGGGACCTTGTTTTCCAAGAATTTTCACACATGCGTGTATGTCCTATGCACTTGCATGCACGCACGTGCGCACGCGCGCACACACACACACACACACACCTCTCACTAGCATGGGAGCAGACAGAAGCAGACGCAGAAGAATGTCACCATTACAGCTGTGGGTTCCGACAGCTCGAGGTTCGATCTCAGCTTCACTAATTACTGCCTGTGACTTCTAACTAGTTACATAGCCTGCCTGTGCCTCCGATTCTGCATATGTGAAATAAGACAATAATACTAATATCTTTATTTAAGGGTCTTGGGAAGGTGAAAAGGGCTAAGACTGGCAAAGTTTGGCACATAGCAAGTATTTGATAAATGTTAGCTAACTTAGCAACTAGTACACAAACAGACCTAGCAAATGTGTCTCAGCCGACATGCAGGTTTATATGCTGATTTCAACCGAGATTCCAGCTCAGTTTGACGAAGATGAGCCCAAAGCCACCCTAATGTCCCAGCCGCATGACTAGGGCAGAAACCTGGTGCCAGCCTCCCAGCAGCGACTCCTCCCTGTTGCTCCAGCCCCTCCCTCCCGCCCGCTGCCCCCCCCCCCCCCACTGCAGGGTAGGTACCCCAGGCTGTGCCTGCTGCTCAGGGTCCTTACTGAATGGATGGGTCTGCAGCTTTTCTGTGTCCTGGCTCCCATAACCCGCACAGGGATGATTGTAGCCCCTCTATACCTTCTTTGTTCTATGGGTACATATGCATTTGTTGGGCAGACTCGTACAAAGTTCCTCCCCTTAATGTTGAGGCAGGACGAGACAGCTAATCGGTTTTGACATGCTATGTAAACGGCCTCCCAATCCGCATACGGGAGAAGTCATCCATAAGCCATGCCTTTTGTACACATGTACTGGGGTGCACACAAGAAAGAGTTACACGGGCCGAGAGGCTGCATAATAATGGCCGTCATCATGGCGAATTCAGGGTCTCCGCATTCACACCACATATCAAATCCTCTTCCAAAGAGGCCAGTGCCATCAGCTGTCAGGTTCTATTAAATATATCCCTCGGACCCACCGACCAGCTGACAGGAGAGAAACTCAAAACCGTACACCCACCATTAGCATCATAAAATGTGAAGTCAGCTGGGAGGAATGATAACAGAACTGAACACAGAAGAGATGAAAATCGGGCGCCCCTGTGTGCATTTCAATAGAAACCTCAAGAGTTACAGACGCACCCATAAAACACCGAGGTAAAAAAAAAACACACACAACAACAACAGGAACAAAACAAAGGTTGTCCTGTTGTCGCCTCCAGAACCCATAATGGTTCTTTTACCTTTTGTCAGTGGGAGATTTGCATAAATGTTTCATGAGGTTAACACAGGGCATAAACCGAAACGCGGAGTAGGCGACATCTGTGCTGTGCTCCCAGAGATGCTTGTTTCTTCCAAGCAGGGAAAGAGAACCCACCCTGAGGTTGGGGTGGTTCAAATACGTGTGCAGGGGCTGTGATAATATTTTCCACTTTTGCAAATTCCTGGCCTGCCCCTTGAATGTGTTAATCAGGCAGAAGAGTATGGTGGCCGACACCCAGGGAGCAGGCAGAGGTCCCTTGGAGACCGCGCGCCAGGCCGCTGGAGGAACTCGGTCCTGTAAAGAGAAGAAAACACGTGCGTTGACCACAGCTGCTTCGCCACGTGCTGAGATACTCACCTGACACTCGAGGGGCGGATTAGACCTGTGCCTCGACCTGCCCAGGGGGCGTGGATCCGAATGCCCGATGGCTTTGTGCAGCTCCAACCCTATCACAGCATTGGTTCCGTATGGGGCTCTTTAAAGCAAAATAACAACAACAACAAAAGTTATGGGACCAATAATTTGTAATGAAACTTGGCTTAGCTCGCGAGCAGGTCTAACAGACGAGGCCGTAGTCCGTGCCGGGCACAGGCTCCTCTCCTGGCACGGAGCAGAGAACGCATCGTTTCCATCGAAGACCCTGATGGAGATGTGTTTCACGTCGTCCATCTGACGCAAGCAGGGGTCCGGCAACGCCCCCTTCACCGCACGCCTCTGAGCACGGGTCTCGCTCTCCAGTGCACGTGTTAGGTCTTCCTGGAAGCGGGGGCCTCCCTGATCCTGTCTTTTGAGTTGGACTTTTGATGGAAATTTTTAGTAGAATGGGTGTATTAGTCAGCTCGGGCAGCCATAACAGAATATCACAGACTTGGTGACTTAAATGACGGCCATTTATTTCTCATGGTTCTGGAGGCTTGAAAGTCCAAGATCTAGGTGCCAGCCAATGAGGGCCTGTTTGCTTATGCGCACACGGCACCTCCTCACTGTGTCTTTACAGGGCGGGGAGAGAGCGAGCTCTGGTGTCTCCCGGGATAAGGGCACTAATCCCAGCGTGAGGGCCCCACCCTCGCGACTTCATCTAAACTAAATTACCTCCCAAAGGCCCCCTCTCCAAATACCATCGCTTTAGGGGTTAGGGTTTCAACATATGAAATTGGGGAACACACTTCAATCCATAGCAATGTTGTTGAAAGCTCTTGCCTCCCTAAAATGCTTGAACATTTGGGGTGCAGAGAGTTTCAGAAAATGTGGGTGGTTCTCTCCCCACCCCCACCTCAATATGTATGTCACTTTCGTGTGAGGTTTCAGAAGCTCAGCACTATTGACACCCTGGACTGGATGGTGTTCGTTGCAGAAAGCTGCCCTGTGCCCCGTAGGGTGTTTTGTGGCATCCCTGACCTCTACCCAATAGTTGCCATTAGCAACCCTCTCCCAGTTGTGACACCAAAAATGTCTCCAGATACCACCAAACATCCCTTGGGGAACAAAAATGCCTCCAGTTGAGAACCACTGATTTTAGTGTTTTCCAATCCTTAGACCATATCTGACTGTCCTCTGTGAGACTGTTTGCATAAGGACAAAGGAGAATTTTATTTACATGTCATCTGACTCAGCGCATCTCTAGCGGTCCAGCTCTGTCTGCGCTGGAGAACCGTGCACGTTAGAACACAGAGGAAGAACGCCGGGTGTCAGCAGTGGCGAGTGCGGTCCATGCTACCTTAGCGTAAATGGAGCCACAGAAGCATCCTCTCGGGCAGCACCTGCCTTTAGAGGGGGTGCCTAGGCCCAAGGAGGACCTGTCCTGCCAATCCAACATAAGCACCTCACACGTCACTGTGCTCTGGAGTCTCCGATGCTCTGACTGCCATTTGAAATTCTCTTGCTTAGTCATATGTTTACATTTGTGTTCATTTTCAGTGGGCTGTCTCCCCACCAGAATGTAAACTCCAAGAGAGCAAAGACTTGGCTTGCCTTCCGTGGCTATGCAGTGTGATTCAGCCAAACCTGGGGGTCTTGGTCTCATGCTGAGATCCAAGGTCTGCTGCTTATTAGCTTTGTTGACCTTGGACAGTCCCTTACCTCTACGAAGCCTCAGTTTCCTTCTCTGTATTTATTTATAAGTAAATAAAATAAATGACTAGTTCCTATCTGATGGGACTAAATGAAACAATGCTTTTCACATAAGATGTGCTCATTATATATAAGCTATTACTGTTCACCACTGTAATCATAACACCTAGAGTAGTTCCCAGGACGGGAAGAAACACAATAAATATTAGTGAAATGAATGAATGAACAAATTCTATTGCGTCTGACTCTGATTTTCAATTCTTCCTGCTGCTGTTGATCATTAGCTCTCTATCTAAATCCGTTTTCTGTTTTCACAAGAACCGGGAAGCCAAGGTCTGATCCGATGTTTGTTTCTAAGTAAGGAATTACAGACATCATATACAAATGCAAGTCCCAGGCTTGGGCACAATATACCCCCAGTCATTTTTCAGGGTTATATCCCACATTTTCCCCAAGGACCCCATACTCCCCTGTGCTCTGAAACGCAACATTGGGCTGGCCCAGAGACTCCCCTGTGGAGGTGTGAGGGCCTGTCCATGCCCCAGCCGGGTACGAGCTGGAGGCACATGCCCACCAGTGAAGGGCGTGGCGTGGGCGGGGGGGGGGGGGCCCAGCTCTCAATGGAGAAATGAGGCTCCGTGCACAGGGCCCGCCTCAGTCTCCTGCATCCAAGTGGTAAATCACATTTGTAAGAAATGTGCTCAATCAGAGAAGAAAAAGAGATGTAATTATGTCGTTTATAATGAATTCTGAAGGAAACAAAGAATTTAAGGAGAAAAACTCTGGAGACAGAGCGGAGAGCCGCAGCTTCTCGGAGCCCCTGAGCTGCCCCGGAGAAGACGCATAGCTGATCAAACATTTGTGCTGATGGCAGGGGACCCCCGCCCCCGAGAATGCTCCTGAGGACGCGGGAGAGCTCAGGAGTCCCAGAAAACACGGTCCGACTTTTATTAAATAAATTACACGCTCCTCTCAGCTTCCGCCAGCATCAATAATATCAACTTTTGGACACACGGCTCTCTCTGGGGAACGAGTTCTGAGACTCGCCCCTAATCTGCTTTCTTTGAAGTATCTGAGGGCTTAACGGCATGTGTCAATATCTGTGGCCTCGGGCCTTGGTGGGAGGGGTGTAGAGGGTCATGCTGTGGAGGGGGGAGGCCGCCAGTGTCCACAGTCCCCTCTCAGGCTGACGTTTCCAGGGTTCCATAGCTGGAACCTGCTCACGCTGGGTAGGAATCCCCGAGGATCCTGACGTCCCATAGGGAACCGACGGCCCCTGCAGCCCATGGTCTTTGCTTTGAAGAAGAAAACACAGAGGAGGCCTGCAACGGTAGGCCTGCACCTTGGCCTGGAATTTCTAAAAGACCGATTAGGACATTTGTTATACCATTAACCAACTCCTTCAAAAGTGAATAAGAGACGTAAACTGATTAATACTTTTCTAAATTCCTTTTACCAGCATGTCCCAAGTGGACTGACAGAACTCACAGCCAGTCTGGGCCGGGCGGGCCGGGCCGGGCGGGTCAGGTCACAGTCCCCACACTAGGCACACCGCAGGCTTCATCCTGCGTGGTCTTCACGCCGGCCCCATGAGATAAGTATTATCATTCCTATGTTCTCAATCCAGACCCCGTGTTTTCCTGGTCAAGTGAGTGTGTAAAACTCAGAGTTAGCCAAGATGAATAGGTTTTGTTACCACAGGGATTCGGAGCCTTTTACCATAGTTCTGTCCGTTAGAAATTTTCAAGAGGGAGGATAGAGGCATACGCTCTCCCAAACGTGGTTTTCTACGGGATGCTTTTCCAAGGACAATCGTTATTCCGGAACCGAAGGCCATACCTTGAAGGAGACATGGCGTCGCCGCTTGGTGGCTAGGACACAACGCCAGAAAGCCGATTGTCAGCAGATCTTGGGTAAGTCATTCTATGTCTACAAGCCACTTTCAAAATCGCAAATAGCAGAGTAAGAAACTGGCTCACAGCATGCTGGATACCGGAAGTTCTGGGAACACAGGTGGCACCTCTACGTGCACGGAATTTCTCACCCTCTCCCGCCCCCAAGGCAGTGTCCTGTCCTGTGGGGTCTTCTCCATGGCTGGAAGAGCATTTGCCAGCAGAACCTCTACAATCCTATCCTAGAGCAAAGGTCAGCAAAGTACAGGCCGGTGGCTAAATCTGGCCCCCCACTTGTTTCAATAAATAAAGTTTTATTGGAACACAGCTATGCCCGTTCATTTACATACCAACTGTAGCTGCTTTCATACGATAGCAGAGTTGAGCGCTTGTGACAGAGACTGTATGTCCTGCAAAGCCTCAAATATTTACTCTTTCCCCCTTCACAGAAAAAGTTTGTTGACCCCTGCAGTAGAGCTACCTAATTACAATGGCTCAAGGGCCTGGTTGCAGTGTGAAACTTCTCCAGTAGGGGCCACTGCCTAAAATGCCAGGTGTTCAATTTGGGGCAAGTGGCCACTGTGACTTACCCTTTAATTTCAGAACTCCTAATGATACGTTTTCTCCGGCAGCATTTATTGAGCTATGCTTATGTATCTGCAACGGTACATATATTGTTTTGTTTGCAACAATCTGGATAAGCAAGTATGCTCCCATTTTATGGAGGAAGAAACAAATCCAAAGAGCTGAAGTATTTCACAGTAAAGAGTTTGCATCTCAAACGCTGACTCAGAGGTGGGAGCTGATTCTATGGCACTGGCTGAGAACCACTGTGTAATTATGTAGCCAGGACCCAAATCCTAGCTGTGGTATAGACTAATTATGTGACTTGGGCAAGTGGCTTGACTTTGTGCCTCGGTTTCCGCAGCTGTGAAATGGGAGGGAACAGAGCGCTTTCCTCTGAAGGTCGTTATAGGACTAAATGGGTTCATTCACATAGCGTTCTTCAGATGATGCTGGTGCATTCAGGGCACGGAGCACACGTGAGTTTGCTGCTTGATGTGGAGGGACAGAGAAGGATCAAGGAAACATCTGAGTGTCTGGCTCGAAGCGTCTGGATGGTCCTTTCACACATCAGTGAACCCCTGGGGGCAGAAGTGTGGCCCCAGGAGGGCCTCAGACAGTCTATTCCGTTGAGCTTCTGGCTAATTGAAGGCAGAGTTGGAGGAAGAGGCCAGTTAGGACGTCGAGCCATTGCAGCGGCTGGGAGAGGAGCTTGGTCAGCACAGGTGACTGGCTGTGCCGTCAGCGTCCGACGCCTGGGCCTGTGTCGGACATTTCAGTTGCTCACCATCTGAGCTCAGCACTGGAAACAGTGATCAGCATCTCTCCCCATCCTGTGGGTTGATGGGGCTCAGTATCATCACCTGGGGCTGGGGACTAGAATCTTCTTGACCACCCAAGACGGCTCTGTCGCACGTGTGTCCATTGGTGCTGGCTGTGGCTGGGAGTCCACTGGGGGCCACTGATCAGTGCGCCTGGCCCCACTTCCCCGCGGTCTCCGAATCTGGCCCCTCTCAGGGTGGCCACGGGGCTCCAAGTCGGGGAGAGCATAGCTGCCTGTACCCAGGAGTTGCAGAAGGACCCCTCCTCTGCACCCCAGGTCGAAACAAATCACAGGGCAGCCCAAACTCAAGAGGGGAGGAAACGGACAGCTCGCTGGGGGAGACACCTTTCCTCCACCGTGCTGAACCCCCCAGAGCGCTGCCCCCTGGAGGTGTTCGGCTGCACCAGCACCCTCCCCCTGAGAAGACTCTCCCGTTATTCTGTCTGCGGGATTACCCAGGTCTTAACTCTCAGTGCATCAGTGTTTGACAAACAGTCTGTCCAGTGAGGCCGGAACTGGGGATTCCCACCCGCCCTCTGAGCTTCCGGTGAGCGTCCTACGGCAGTGTCAAGGCTGTCCTCACTTCTTTTTTTTTTTCTTGGTATGTGCCTCTAGCGGGAACTGAACCCCAGATTCTCTGGTCCGCAGTCCAATGCTCCAACCGCTGAGCCAAATCGGCCAGGGCTGTCCTCACTTCTGATTCGTCAGGTCTTCCTCCTCCACACCTATAGAATGTCCACTTGTCCTTCACATTCCATTGAGGAGACACCGCCTCCAGGAAGCACTCCCTGCTTTATGCCACCTCGTTAGTTTAGTACTCCCATAACATTGTGATTTAACTTCCCCCAACCCATTCACTCAGTCATTGCATCTCCCCCCTGAGTTATCACTCACTGCTCACTGATGCTCATCCCCATTAGACAGAGGTTTCGTGGAGGAAGGGGGAGTACAGACGGTCCCTTGGTCTCCATTGTACCCTCAGAGCTCCACAGGGAAACTGGCAACCAGCTGGTGCTCAATAAATAAAATCTTCCCATTGGCTTTTCCCACCTTCTTGCCGTCAGAGCCCGGACCTTCGGGGGTGCGGAAGGCTGGGGACTGGCAGAGGGCAGCCAAGCGGAGGCCGGCGGGGAAGGTGTGAGAGCCAGGAGGAGGGACGGGGAAGCTCAGACCACCTGGCCGGGAAAGTGGGCAGCCTGGCCGAGCCAGGAATCCTGGTAACATGCACTCCAAGGCAGGCGCATGCAGCTGTCCTCGTGGCTTCCCACGCTCTAGTAAACACTTCAGCCCCAATAAATGTCCCCGTCACATCCAAGCCCACCTCCCTCGCTGGCATGGCCGAGTCTCTGGGAAGGCGCGGAGGCCCAATGAGAAGGCACGTCTCTGGGCTCCCCCGAAAATGGTTCTTCCAAAGCAAACACATGGGAGTCAGTAAAGGCGGTTCTAAAAGCGAAATCAGAGGCAAAGCAGTGAGTCTAATAATGCCTAAGCCCCTTACACCTCTCCAGAGGCACCTGGGGCCTGACGCCCGGGCGGGCCTGGCCGCCCACCCCGATGGTGACAGGCCTCCGAGCGGAGGGGCTGGCTGAGCAGGCACCTCCCACACCCCCGCTCCCATGTCATACGCTCTCTCCTCCTGCAGACTCAATCACAAAGCAGCCCCGTGAAGGCCTTCTCTCTGGATTTTAAACAAAACTGCTGCTTCTCTCGGTATTTTTCTTTCCCCACCTGCTTCCTCCTTAAAAGTGACACCCCACAAGCCCAGTTCAGAGAAGCAGCTTCGTGCCCTTCCATGCACAGTAGAGTGAGTCTTTCCTGCGCCCGTGCACGGAGACCCTGGAGCAGGGGAGAAGGGTGTCTGCGGAGGGGCAGACAGTGCCACACTGGCGTCTTCCGGAGCGTCCCAGGCCTAGCACTCACATGCTGACATTTGTCACACGCAAATGAACGTGCTATTCCCAACATGATAAATTTCACACCCGTCCTGCTGACTTGGGTTTACTAATTGCCCGAGAGCGTTTTCTTTGTTAAGCTTCACTGTGATCCTCACCCTTTTTGTTGAACTGACAGTAGAAATAGCCTGCACTGACGACCCCCATGCAGCCTGATGCACAGCTACCCCAGTCCTGCCTGGTGGGGGGCAGGTGCAGGGCATTGTGTGGCCCCCAGCATCCCAGGCCCTGAAATCCACCTCTGGATTTCAGAGGGCTCCCCGGGACTGCCGTGATGCACAGACCCTGGGAGATGCCACTCACACTGTGCTCTGTGCCCCAAGCCCCCTGGAAGCGAGCAGGGCATAACCTGTGCACATGCATGGTGGCCCTGGGCAGCCCCATTCTGAATCCAGGGGCTTCGATGGGCAAGATGCAGGGGGCCCAGCGAGGCTATTAAGCTTTTGTTAGAAGCTGTAGCAACAGGCTTGGGGTTCAGGAGGAGAGTGCCCATGTTTGCAGCCCCGTTCCGGGTTGTGCTTTCCAGATGCCATGCCATCTGCCTCCCTGCCCAAGCCCTTTGACTGGGCCATCTTTCCTCTTAGCTGGCCAAGCCCAGGTGTCAAATGATACCCAGGGAGAGAGGGGCAGCCTGGATACCACCAGCCGACTGGAATGCAGCCTGGGTAAGAGGAGACCCTATGGAAGATGGGGTGCCTTGCCGGAGGGGCAGGGACAGAACGAACCGCAGGGAGATCTCCTCACCCCAATTTGCACGCCCCCTCTCAGCCAGAGACGAAGCGCTCTTATCAGCTGAAGAATTCAGCCAGCCGGTCAGGGTCACATACCACACGGTGGCTGGGCCTGGCTCGCTGTCTAGCCAAGAACAGGCTGGTCTTTGTTCCTGGTGACGGGGGTGTTGCTTGGGGATGGATGATCCAGCATGGGCACAATTATGGGATTTTTTAAAGGTATAGAAATTGTATCTCCCACCTTGAATCTTGGGGCAAACAACCTGAAGGAGGGAGGGCACTGTTACTGGGGCAACTCCTCTTCCCGAAAGTGACGCTATGAGCTCATGCACTTTCCTATGATCGCATGAGTCACCAACGAAACACTGTGTTTAACTTTTCAAATTCTGTTCACCTTACCCTAATGTCTTATCCTCTAAAGACTTGGAACCTTAAAGTCTTGGAGTTTAAAGAATCCTTATAGGGCATCCATCCATCCATTCATCATTGCACCCACTCATCCACCCTCCTATCTATCCATTCATCCATCCGTCCGTCCGTCCACCCACCCATCCATCCATCCATCCATCCATTTATTCATCAGCTCGTCTATTCACCCACTCGTCCGTCCATCCACTCATCCAGCCAAGAAACATTTATTGAGCACTTACCATGTGCCACCCAGCGGTGAACCAGGGAGACAAAGTGGCTACTTCGTGGAACTGACATACTATTGGGGAAGATGGGTAGTACACCAGCAAATAAATAAGCAACAAGTCATTAAAAAGTTGTAAGAAGTGCCCAGAAGACCAAGGAGATGTGAGAGAGCAGAGGCAGAATCCTGGCACGATCAGGAAGGTAAGACTTGAGCTGCAAACTGATGGACAAGGAGCAAACCACAGGAGAGCACAGCAGGTCTCACCCAGAGGCTCTGAGGTGGGCACACGCAGGGCGAGTTCAGGGGTAGAAAGGAGGCCCGCGCGGCTGGGCCCAAGTGAACCCCGGGAAAACCACTTGTTCATATGAAATATTGCGCAGTCCCGGCCGGTTTGGCTCAGCGGTTAAAGCATCGGCCCGCGGATCGATGAGTCATGGGTTCAATTCTGGTCAAGGGCACGTACTTCGGTTGTGGTTCGTCCCCGGCCCTGGTTGGGGACATGCGGTGGGCAACCAATCGATGTGTCCCTCTCACATCGATGCTTCTCTCTCTCCCTCCCTCCCATTCTATGTGATGATAAATAGAAAAAATACCCTTGGGTGAAGATTAAAAAAAGAAAAGAAATATTACACAAAGTCCCAGGTAAGACAGAGCGAAGCAGAGACCCAGAGAGAGCCAGTCTGAAGCAGCCGACAGACAGGACCCGGCTGCTGGCAGCAGCTCCGATCTTCGCTGGAATACTCAGTTTGTTGGACGCTGAAAATCGTCCGAGCTACGGGCACGTCGGAGTGTACGTGTCTGGAGGGGGCGGGTGTTGCGTCAGGCGGGGCCTTCCTGGGGGACACACCTTCTGCACAAAAAGCCCGCGTGTGTGCAGGGGGACAGACCCGCCGCCCGCGGCCGGATCTCGCTGGGTCCCCGTCTCCGCAGCCGCAGGCTCATCCCAGCTGGTTCTTGCCGACTAGCGCACAGGGCATATTTCAGGCCAGGAGGCTTTGAAGTATGTGTTCTCTTAAGGCTTTACAATGTCAAGCTTCATAACCCAAGCACTGGCTTGCTAGCTTCCTACTTTAAATTGCTCATAATTTGAAACATGCAAACATTTCCACTTTATCAAGCAGGGCTACTAAACATATTATTGCTGGAACCTGCATGTTTTATGGTCTCTATACAGCCAGGGAGCTGAGTTTTATTAAAATAGACTGTTAAGAGGCTCAACTCATTATGCAATCTTCCAGGCCTCAGAATGAAAGAGTTTGTTTATTCTAAGGGCAGGAAAAAGGGCTGAGGAGAGGGTGGGGCTGTGTGTGTGATGGGAGCAGCAGAGACCACCAACAGCCTGGGCCCTGCCCTTGGCTGCCCCTGCTGCCCACTTCTGTGTCCGAGGCCTAGCGCTTGTCTGTGGGGCTGTCGTCTATTCCGTGTGGCAGAGGGGGTCTGGCCTCAAGGCAGTTGGAATTGAGCAAAAAAAGGGTGATTCCTCCCTTGGAGGAAAAAGTGGGCTCAGGGCCTCCACCCAGAACATGGGAAGTGAAACCCGCCACACAGGCACGGATGCTGATGGGGAAGACGGGCCTGGCCGCATCTGCCCTGTCCGGGGTGCTGGGCCGTGGGCAGTGTTCAGGGATGCGACGGCCAAGACCGTGGCATGAAGCCCTCCCTGAGCTCTCGGATAGCCTTCTGCGGTGGCCAGAGCAGAGACGGTCGGCTGCGGGCCCGCCATGCCGCCTTTTCTGTTGGTCTCCATGCTGGCCTGGCCGGGAAGAGAGGCCCTGAGGTGACGTGGGGTGCAGAGGGACCCAGCTGTGCTCACATCCCAGCTGAGTCTGCAGGTAGACTGTCGCCCCAGATGCCACCAGGCAGCAATGGCATGAGAGACCCAAAGTGAGACCAGCAGGAGGACTGCCCAGCGGGACCCAGTCAAGCCACAGGAACATGAAAAACAATGAGCGGTCGGGGCCGTTTCAAGCCGCCAAGCTTTGTGTTGGATGGTTAGGTAGCAACAACGAGCCAGGACACCACAGGTCCCTCCCGCCTGCCCTTTGGGGCTTGGGGGAAAGCGATTCTCCAAGTAGACGAAGCTGCCTGCCAGCCTTCCTGGTCATGACGATGCGGATAACGGCAATGGCAGCTGCCATCCATCCGACATCTACAATGTACCAGGCAGACCCCACGACAGAATGTTTTCTATGTCTCGCGAGATGCATTCACTCTGTCCCCACTTTGCAGATGAACACTCTGAGGCTTAGATCTGGTCCCGAGTCCTCGTTTTGATCGCTGCTCTGTGCTGACCACAGCCCCGCTTCCAAGACCAGGCCTGGACCACTGCGCCACGCTGTGCCATGCTCGGGAACGTCTGTGGCACAGACTGCCCAAGCGTCTCCTCTGCAGTCATCCTTGGTCCCAGTTTTACTAAGGATCATCTGGCAGCCAGGAACTGTGCTGGATTCTAGGAATGTCCCCAGAGCCTGGCATAAGCCCACGGCCCTCCCTCCTGTAGAAGCTGTCACCGTCCTTGGCCAGGCATCCTGGAGTTGCCGGTGACACCTTTAACCTGCAACTGTGGTGCCCAATGCACAGGCGGAGCCATAAGCAACCAGTGCTCATGGAATGGGCTGATGGCCGACTTGTGTCTGAATCGAGGGACGATGGTGGATGGATGGGTGGTGGATGGATGGGTGGTGGATGGATGGACGGATGGATAAGCAAATCACCTTCTGACTCACACATCTTTCAGAAGCTCTTTCTGGAGTAGTGGTCATGATGGTTTTTATTTTAGAAGAAGTGTCCTTCCCCGCAACCTATGATTCTTTATTTGGCCCAGGTACGAGGCAAAGAGGGTTGGGGAGTAAGGTCCGGCCGTGGAGGAGGTGGAAAGGTGTTAACAAGCTATAAATGACCTTCCCGGCCTATTCAGGCATAAGTAATGTCCCCAAATTGCCTACAGTCAAAACTGCCAATTCCGAGCTGATTGCTATGAATCAGGCTCCCCCTCCACGCAATAATGTGATCAATTTCTCATTTCGCTGAATAAATAAGCGGGAAGATGGGGAACTGTCTCTGACCCACCGTTAACCTTCTGCCTCATTATTCATATCAGACCTATGACATGCATGTGAGAAACCCCGGTTCAATTTGAGCTAATTATTTGTTGGGACTGAGGGCTCTGTGAAGTGTCACTGATGGTACAGGTGTCCAGGGACCTCGGGCCGGGAACACGAGGCTGAGAAAGCCTTTGTCTGAGGAGGGGGCCGGGGAGCAGGCGCTAAGCTCACGGCTGGCATGTCCCTGCCCTCGTGCACCTGTTTGCCTCCGGGTAGGACGCCCCAGTAACGTATGACATCTTCGGCTATTGTTAACTTACATCCTTTGATCGTACTTAGCAGAGATCACCCTCACAGATCAATGCGTTCATTGGGATCAAATCCTGTGATCGTCTCTCTCCTCCCCCTGCCCCGCACAGTCTCCCCTGGTGCAGACATTGGGGACCAGGCTTTGGGAAACATTAAACATGTTTGTTCTGTTGGCTGGCTGCCCCTGGAGAGGTTTCTGGGGAAGCCGCAGAAGTAGGTCTGTGTGTATCAGGAGGGAGAAGGCTGCATGGGGGACCTGACAGGTGCAGCTGGCAGAGATGCTGGGGTGTCAGCCCGATCGGGCCATGTGGCCCCTGGGACAGGATGCACTGGCTCAGCCTGGGAGCCCTGGTGCTTGTCCTCCAGGGGCCCGGACGGAAGCTGTGTGACTGGTAGCCCTCCCCAGGGGTCCATCTGAAAAGCAGTTTGGGGACCCCCAAGGGTTCTCCCAAGGCTGGAAGAGCACAAGCTATTTTAGGTGCATTTGTGTCTCCTTAAGAGAACAAAGGCCTTTGTCCACCGTAGCTGTCATCTTGCCTTGAGCAAGATCTAGCCCTTCGTCATTTTCCTGAGAACTTCCCGGTTCTCAGCTCGAGAAACACACGGTCAGCCAGCCCCTCGTCCCAGGCACGGGGGCCCTCTGAACACCGTCCTGCCCGGCAGAGCCCCGAGGGGCGGCAGCGGGGAAGGGACGGCCTCGCGGGTTCACGCCGTCCTCGCGGGGTCTCAGTCCGCCAGGCGGACGGGCCGCGCTGGAGAGGCCACCGTGATGAGCGGTGAGCTAGGGAAAGTGCACGCATGCGCAAGGCACAGAGGAGGGGCCGGCTTTGGGGGTCAGAAGGCTTCCTGGGGACAACCTGGAGGATGCAGGCTGTGGTGCGGGAAGAGGTAGGCAGGGGAGGGTGGTGGGGAAGGGACCGCCCCACAGGAGCAGCAGCGCAGAGGGTATCTTAGAGACACGAGGGAGCGTGGCGGGCTGGGGACAGTCTGGTTACAAAGAGTGAAGAAAGAGGTTAGTAAGACCAACCCATGAAGGGCCGCATCCATCTACTTCTGGGTGTGGCTACTCCACTTTGGGGTGGGGGTGGGGGCCCCCTTAATGTCTCTCTGGAATGTGGGCTTCCTGAGGGCAGGGCTCTGTCTCCGCCACCCTGGGTCCCTGTGCTCTGCACACAGCAGAGGTCAGTAAGCACATGAAATGAATGAACAATGTTGAAGTCACCGCTCGGGAGGAGGGCTCTCCGAGGGGCTCCTCTGAGATACTGTGAAGGGTCAGGGACAGGAACACAGAACAGGGTACCCGCTGTCTCTGGTGCTGCCCCCAGCACACCCTCCCCTGGGCCAGCCGTCCCTCCCTCCCCAGTCCCTCCCCATCCCAGAGGCCAAGAAAGAGCCAGGCACTGGGTGAGCAGGCAGGGCCAGTAGAGGTCTGTTCGGAGGACGAATGGCTAAAGGACTGGAACAAGCAGCCTGGGTTCAGGACCAGGAGTGGGTCCCAGCCAGAGGGAACCCTGGAGCCATGAGCAGCAATGTCATTATCATTATCGATTGCTTATTATGTGGCAGACACACCAAATCATTTCACATTTATCATCGCACTTAATCCTCGCCAATCGCTCCATTAATCAGTGCTATCGTGATCCCCATTCTGCGAACGAGGCAACTGAGACCCAGAGAGCCCACGATGGCACAGCTAGGACACAGCAGCAGGACCGGAATTCAGGCCACGGGCCTCCGCCCCGCTCCGGGCTGTCCTGTGAGCAGGAGCTGACGCCCTGGCTGACGGTAGGCGTGTGGCCCGTGTGCACGGTGGAGGGCCTTCTGGATGCCCGTCTGCAAACGAGAGGGAGAAGGTGAAGCCCCCCTTGGAGCAGACCGTGTCTGACGGGGAGCCCCGCGGCTCTAACGCTTCGAGAGAGACCAGCTGGGCAAGGGAGCCGTGGTGCTCACCACGGACTAAAGCCCTCTCAGGACCAGATACAAATGAGTTCAGACTTCATTCCCTCGTTCGTTCATTAATTCACTCATTTTATTGAGTTTGTACAATGTGCCAGGCACCGTGTTAGGGCTGGGGCTCCAGCAGGGCACTGGGGAGATAGGATAGCCGTCCCCCCGGAACAGGGGGATGACTGAGGAGCTGAGAGCGCAAAGAGCAGGAGCCCGAGGCTCCTCTGGAGGCCGAGGGGACACGGGAGGCCGAGGGGACACGGGAGCCCGAGGGGACACGGGGGGCAGGAGCAGGGGAGCGAAGGTGCTGGGGGAGGGGAGAGGAGTGGGAGAGACAGCCTGGCGTTCAGAAGCCGCGTCCTGTGAGCGAGGGGGGCGGAGCAAGTGGAGGGGGGTCTCTGCTTGGAAGAGGGAGCGGAGCCTGTGCTCAGACTCCAGAAGAAAATCACTTGCCCAAAGGCACCCAGCCCGGGTGCCAGCCGCTTTCTCGGGGTCCCTGTGGCCAGCAGTGGCCTCATCGGGTCGCTTCAGGAACGTGCCCCCGTGTGAATCTGCTCGTTAGAAGAAGCTTCGACGTGGAGGCCAAGCAAGTGCTTCGGTCTTTGAGCTGGCGGGGCTCCGCAGTGGGGACAGTTCCCAGCCAGGCAGCTGACCGTGGGAGCTTGCGGCTCAAGGGCCACTCTGCAGCCCTCCACCTCGAACCCGGGCGGGCTGGGAAACAGCCCCCTGACTGGCTCTGGGAAGAAGCGGCCTGAAGCCATCTCTCTTCCCCATCTGTCAGGCCTCCTCCGTCAAGTCCCCCTCACACAGGTTTCAAATGCAGCACAAAGTCCATTGAAAAATTCACTCGTGTCTCCGTTTCTCAGGATCCCTCCAAAAATCTCTGCCAGATATGCGCTAATGGGCTCGCTCTGTCACAGATCAGGTCCTGGCCCTGAATGGCCCAGGCCCAGGCTGTGCCCTGCCAGGGCTGAGCTCCGACCTGGGCAGGAAGTGAGCCAGGAAGAAGTTCAAGTAAAGAAAAATGAAGGCTCCTCTCCCTCCATGCGGCGCCCCACCGTCGGCTCTGACCCGGAGCCAGGGATCGGTGACCAGTATCGCAGTGGCTGTTTTCCATGACAACTCGCATGCCTGCGCTCATTCATCAACTTCTTTGCAACAAAAGCAGTTGGTGGAAAACTCACACGAGTTCCTGAATCCGGAGGCACAGAGGGACGTGGTGAGACACAAGACAGACTTTTCCCTGGATGGTAGGAAAACTCCCCGCGCCCCTGGCCTCCCGCGGTCGCCGGCCACAGTCTCACTTTTTCCATGGCCTTATCAAGCTCTGATAGGGAGGGACTAACCCAGCACTGGAGGGAAAAGGAAGCTCTGGGGAGACCGCAGCCGCCAGGTCCCCCCACCGTCCCCCAGTGCAGCCCACCTAGGCTGCGCCCAGCTGGGTCACAGCTCCCCGTTCCCGTGCTCATGGGCACTCTGGACTAAGGAGGAGGCTGAGCTGGACAAGAAGTCATCAGCTCTGACAAAGCCTGGCTTTGACCTCCAAAATGGAGAGGGAGGACCCCCCCCCACCCCGAGTTCTACTGGTAGCCTCTGGAGCAGCTGTTAGTCCTTAGAGCCGCTCAACAAACATTTCTGGTCGTCGCCCCTCCCGGGCCCCAAGTGGAACAGGCCGGATTGTACTTCCTGCCCCGCCCACCCCACGGGGCGGGGTGGTGAGTGGGACCGTGTGAAAGTGTTTTTGCTCCGTCCAGGTAGCCGATGTTTTACTGTGTTTTCGGCAGCGTTGGGCTAAGAGAGGAGCGTTGAACAGCCTTCTCTGGGGGGCGTACCCTCCTCCGTGGGGTCGGAGTTGAAAGCCACTTTCCACCATGACGAGGAACATAAAATTGGGCGCAGGTAAAGTTGTGTGACCCCACGGGCCGCACACACACCTGGGTACACAGCTCGGCGGGAGTGGGTAAAAACCTGTTCCCCTCTTATGACCATTACTGAGGGAATGCCCTAAGTGCTTTGTGGAGGACAAATCCGTACGTATGGGAATATGATGACGCTGTGACGATGATGAGGACGGTGGCAGTAATTTCTTTCTGTAAAAGAACAGAACAGAAGTAAATCAGGAGGTGAGAGGTATAGACGGTGGACGTGGTGGGGAGGGGGATCCCCCAGGCACTACCCAAAGACTCACATTCAAGTCTGGGTTCTAGACTTCTGACCCTCAGTTTCCCCGGCGGTAACATGGAGGTGGGCTGGTCCCTGTCCTGCCCCCTTGAAGGGTCAGTGAAAGATGCGACATGACATGGGATCTAGACTCTCTTCATAAACTGCTATACCCTTTACACGTGCAAATGAATATTGATTATTGTTAAAGCACCTGTCAGCAAAACACGCTGCCTTGGGAAGCCATGCCGACTGGGCAGCGATGGTTAGGAGCGAGACCGAGTCCTGCAAACCAGGTACCATGGAGACAGCCGAGCTTGAGATCAGAAAGCTCCCCGAAGGCTGGGAAAGCACATGAACTCGGGCTGTGGCTGGCTCGGGGCAGGGCTGTGTGCAGGCAGAACGTGAGTCCTGGGCAGATGGAAGAGAAGGGGTCACCACTGCCAGCCTCTGGTTCAGGTACCTGTCTTGGCATCTGAATACCCAGGGGAGCAACTCTGGCCTCTCTGATCCCCACAGGTCTTCGTTCTAGACTCGAAACCGTGTCCTCAAGATGTTGGCTCCCTCGGGGGAACCAGGCGTGTTTCCGTTTGAGGGAACAATGTGTTGCGGGAGCAGCGGTCTCCAGTCAATGCCTGGCATGGGTCTCTGGGTGGCAAACGGTTCTTAGAAATCATATTTCAAGGAGGTAAGCACCAATGAATGGGAAGCACGTGGGTGAAGTGTGCGTGAAATACACGTGGATGTAAAAACGAAAAGAAAGCCTTGGGCACTGCACACTGGGGTTCACGTTCCTAGAACAACATCGAGGGAACCTCGTGCCCTGCTGCTGGGATGCGGACTGGTGCAGCCACTGTGGGAAACAGTACGGCGTCATCTCAAAAATTAAAAATGGAGCTGCCTTATGACCCAGCAATTCCACTTCTGGGAATATATCCGAAGAAACTAGAAACTCTAGTTCAAAAGAATATATGCACCCCTGTGTTCACTGCAGCACTGTTTACAAAGCCAAGTCTGGAAGCAGCTCAAGGGCCCATCAGTAGATGAGTGGATAAAAAGGCTGTGGTACATTCACACAATGAAATACTACTCGGCCATAAAAGAAGGAAACGTTACCTTTTGCAGCAGAAAGGATGGACCTGGAGACCATTTTGCTAAGTGGGATAAGCCAGTCAGAGGAAGACAAGTACCCTATGATCTCACTTAGATGTGGAGTCTAATGCACAAAATTAAAAAACAAAATAGAAACAGACTCATAGATACAGAAAACAGACTGACAGCTGTCAGAGGGGAGAGGGGTTGGGGGCTGAGTGAAAAAGCCAAAGGGATTAAGCAAAGAAAATAAACTCATAGACACAAACAACAGTATAGTGACCACCAGAGGGAACAGGGGTGGGAGGTAGGAAAGGGTAAAGGGATAGATAGTGACGGAAGGAGACTTGACTTGGGTGGTGGACATACAAGACAATGTACAGATGATGTTCATAGACTTGTACACCTGAAACCTATATAATTGTATTAACTAATGTCACCCCAATAAATCCAATTAAAACAATCCAATAAGGTAGGGTAAGAAGAAGAAACGGAGAAGATGGCGAGAAAAGTGGGGCCCTGACGGGACAGGCCACGAAGCTGGCCCTTGATGTGGCGAGTGACTCTGCCTGTTACCGCATGTCGCCGTGGAGTGGGGACCGACCGGACCGCAGGTAGCAGGGTGCTCACCAGCCAGCTGCCGGTTCCCAGCCGGGCGCGCACCAGCTCTGAGCTGACTCTGATGCATTGGAAGACACGCAAGCTAAATAATGTTTAATTGACAGAGCAGATTGTTTACTTTTGAATAATTGCACTAAATTGCAGTGCTTAAAAAGTACTTAGACTTTGCCCGCCTGCTCCAGGGGGGATGGAGGAGGATGGAGACCCTCGCGTGGGCAGGCGGAGGGATCGGCCTCAGGGACCGTCTTCGGCTTGGCCCAGAGCCCACGCCCCTCCAGTTCCCTCATGGGCTGCATCCGGATGCAGGCTTCCCCCTGAGCTCTGGAGGCCCCGCCCCCCGCCCCCAGGATGGAGCACTTTGTCCTCAGTGAATGGACCCTCCCCCAGCCCTCGAGGGTCTTTGGTATCCATGCCTATTGCCTGCACCATGGTGTTAGCAGCTCCGAGAATCTGCTACTTGGCGTGGGGGAGCCACGGAGCCGGGTCCTAACCGGGGCCTCCGTGAGAGCGGTCACGCATACAGCCAGAGCGGATTCCAGCAGGCGGTGGACACACCAAAGGCTTCTGCACTCACTGGGACACAGCTGCTGCAGGAGCTTCGGGGTGTCCCCTGGTGTCCCGACGGCCCCACTCCCTTCGTGGGGACCCCCAAACAACCTTACAATCCAGAAACCCCTGGCGCCTTCAGGACCCTGCTGTCAGGCACGGCCAGCGTCCATCCGGCTGGTAAATGCCCACGCCCCAGGGGCGGGCTGGTCAGTGCCTGGCAGCCGCCAATGCCTGCTCATGACCAGTTAGGTGGAAGCCACCCGGTGGGGACATCTGCTGGAAGTACGTGCACCCAGATTACCAGACGGTCCTTGTCAGACCCCACCGCCCACCACGCCACCCTGCCCCTCAGCCCCAGCCGACACCTGAAATATCTTAGCTGCATAATACGCTTCGCAAGGGCCTGTGAAAATATCTGAGAGTGGAAAATATGTTTTTGGCTCCAACATATGAGAAGAAAAACCACAAAATTGAAATTAATATATGTTTAAACACCTACAGACCATAACATTATGTCAATGACTCCACTGTAAGCCAACTCAATTTGTCCATAGTTATATAAAAATTACGTTCCGTGTGGACTGTGGGTGAGTTTGATTTGGTTTGATATGATGAGGGCGGGACCTTCTAAAGAAAGAAGGTCAACAGGGTCGGGGTGGCCTGGAGCCAGGGCCCGGGAGGCTGTCCCAGCCCTCGCTCCGCGCCCTGCTCTGCCGCCGGCTGGCCGCCCCGGCTTCCCACGCTGCCTCCGCCTCAGCACATGTGACCTCGCAAGACGCCTGCTCTTCCTACCTCCTGGCCGTCTGTTTCCAGTTCTCTTGCTGTGACATTTTTGAGATTCGATATTTCACTGGGTTTCCGCTTAAACTGGGCCTCAGCCCTCTGCTCCCACACTCCCTCACTCCGAAAGATCATCTGTCCCCCAGGGTCAGCTATCACCTCCACGTGGCTGGTGTCCAAATCCTGTCCCCAGCGCCAGCCTCCAACGGAGCCCAGACCCACATCTCAAGCTCGGATTGAATGCGTCCTCTCGGGTGTCCCGCACAAGCCTCCGCTCTGCCTGTCCCCAGGCCACCTCCTCGTCTCCCCAACTGCTGCGCTCGGCGCCCCGACACCCGTCTGTGCTGGGAGTCACGACCCAGACCCGTTTCCTCAGCCCCTGGAACTGGAGGACAGCCCTGAGACCTCTCTCTTCCCTGCCCCTCCCGTGCGCTGCCCACCTGGCCCTCCGCGGTCTCGACTCTTCCACGGAACTGCTTCCCACTCAGCTCGGCCTCCCTTCTCAGGCCAGGAACCCTCCATGAGCAGCTCCCTGATGGGAGCTCAAGCCCAGTCTTCTGGGCTGGCAGTTAAGGCTCATCTGGTCTGACTCCAGCTTCCTCTCCCCTTAGTTTCTCCCTAACGCCCGGTGCCAACACCTTGCCCCTACCAACCAGACCCAGTTCCCGCCCGACCTCCCCCTCACGGCCCCCAGCGCCCGTCAGCCCGGAGCCCCTGCTCGCTCCGCTGCTCCTGCCACACCTTCCTCCCAGGTGTCAGGCTCAACCCAGCAACGGTGACTCGCCGCGTGTTCTCTCCGCGACAAGCGCGACTCTAAGCGAGTCTCTCGGATCAACGTTGAATCTCTGTAACAACGCTCCGAAGGAAGGATCTATTATCATCATTCCCATTTTGCAGATGAGGATGCTGAGGCACAGAGAGGTTAAATAACTAGCCTACAGTCACACAGCGTATAAGGAGCTGAGGTGGAATAAGGACCCAAGGAGTCTGGCTCCAGAGTCTGCGCCTTGTTACCCTGCCCCTCAATTCCCACCTCTTCCAGGTAGACCCCACCACCCGGCCCCTCCGTGCCACCTGGCTGCTGGCTGGGGACCTTTCTCAACTCTCTCGGCTTCCTCTGCGGTGTTGTCTGATATCAGTGAGGACAAGAACAAACCCGGCCCAGGGGTTAGCAGTAACAGGACCCATGACGTAACAGCTGTCCTCCACCAAGGCCCTCCCAGGTACTGAGAATTCCCAAGTTCCCACCCAGGTGCTTCATACTCGTTCTTTTATTTCATCTTCACTCTGAGAGGTCAGAGGGCATTGTTATCCCCATGGGTAATAATAAATATGGAGACAGACCAGAAAAGCTGAGACGTTTACCCGAGCTCACACAGCAACCAGCCTCTCTTTTCCCCCAACTTGACAACTTCCCTTTTCTGGGTTTATGGCTTCTCTTTTCCGTCCTGCTGCGCGTATGTGTCAGGAGGATGAGACCGCTGCGTGGTGCACAGGAGGACACTTGTGCAGACTTAGAGCAAGTCGGTGGCCCCAGTGACAAATTGGCACAGCCTGGGTGGTGTCTCGGCCCAGAATTGCTCTCCTCCTCTTTTTCCTTCTCCTTTCTCTGCTGGTCTGCCTTCACCTCTCTCTTTATTTCCAATCTCTCCCCCTCCTGTGAAATAATTTTGGGGTCCCTGTGGGCCTCGCGCGAAGCCCCCATCAGGCCAGAGGCCCAGCCTATGGCTCAGTCGCGAGGCGCGTGGCAGCCATGCCTGGTGCAGGCGTCTGTGGGGGCACCTGGCAGACGAGCTCCAGGTAATCCCGAGAGAGGGGGTGTCTCGAAACACAGTCTGTCGCCTTCATTTCCAGGAGGGAAATCGCATTTGTGTTTCGGAGAAAAAGGTGGAGAAAAGACCCCCACCGCCATCACCAAGGCAACGAGCCGACGCCATCGGCCCAGTGAGTTCATACACCCTTCTGATCTGAGATACTTTGTATTACCTGAGTTTCCCCTAACATCCTAAATGAGGGCAATTGCCAGCTTCTAAATTTAGGCGTCTGTGGGCGCCCGTTGGCAGAGAGAAGAAAGCCCTGTTCAGGGCTGCGGTCCGCCTTGAAACCCAGTCAAGCCCCATATTCCAAACACAAAGCAGCTGTTTGCCCAGAATCTGAGCCGGGATGTTTCATATCGATGGCTCTTCCCGCCTGCCCCCTCCCCTTCTCCGCTCTTCTTTTCTCTCTTTGCATTTCTAAAGTGCCAACAAAGCTCAATGTGAATGAAAATTGGGGTGGGTGCAAATTCAAGCCCCGTTATCTGCCACAGACGATCACGGATTCTAGGGCGGGGCCCGCGGGCAAGCCATCCGGGCAGACCTGCCCCAGCGCCACTGTTTACAGAAGAAAGGAAAAAATAGAAATTGATCTATGGCGTTGGTACAGGGGCTGGGTCAGGAGGGGCAAAGTATTCAGTTGCCACTCTTTCAGCCACTCGAAATGCCAGCTGATCGGTATCAGGCCCGGCCGGGTATCTTCAAGGTAAATCTCCTGTTCCACACTCAGAGCCAGGACTCTACTTTCCGATGTCCGGGCAGCGCGGTCCACCACCGAATCCGCCCGATCGGGTGACGTCTCGGGTACCGCGGCGAGGCGGCATTCTGGCACCTTCCCTCCCCTTTGCTGGTCCTTTGGCCCTCTCCGGAGGAAGGTTCTGTCCCCAGGCCTGGATCCAACTGTCTCATGAAGCCGTGTCACATTCCGATGACAAACTTGCATGGAGTCTGGCCTCCATCGAAATGCCCAGTTCTCGAATGCATTAAAAATCAGGAGCAGAGGATGGTGCCCAGATGTCAATCTGACATGGAGAGAGACACACCGAGAGAGAGAAGGTGTGTTCGCCGAGCGCCTCTTACTTGCCGGTCACGGCGGACGGCGGTTTTGCGGTATTATCCTCACCTGTGATGGGCACCGACTTCCCGTCTTACAGATCAGAAGGCGGAGGTGCCCAAGCCCAGTAACCTGGCCCAGGCCGTGCCACTACAGTGCTGACGTTAGGATTCCAAACTCTGCGTCTTCCCCTGGTTGACTGCCTCCCACCCGCATCAACACGTCTTTGTCTCAGTCCGCAGTGCGTTGCTCACGTCCGCGTCTCCCTGCAGGCACCTCTTCGGGCCTCGGTTTCCCCACCTGTAACGAAGGCAGTTGCTCCGAGGCCACCCTGGCATCTCCCTTCCCAGCCCTGACATTCTGAAATCCTGCGTCTGTGGACACAGAGGCTTTCAAGCAGTAAATCAAGGTGTTTGGAAATCTCAAGTAAGCCAGAGAGCCTGGGCTCGCCGTGGCTGGGGCCTTTGAGCCGTGGTCTATAAAAACAAAGACTGACTTGAGAGGTTTACTGTTGGCAGGCGGGGGGCCTGGCTCAGCCCGGCCCTCACCCTGGCGTCCTTGGAGCGAGGCTCCCTAGCTGGGCGGGCGGGAGGAGCCCGCTCTGCATGTTGGGCCCGGGTTCGAGGCGGCCCTCGCCGGCCCTGGGTCAGGGAGGAAGGGGACTCCCTGTGGGACGGTGAGGATGCTTGGGGAGCCCCGTCGGGTGGCGTCAGGTCGAGTGGCAGGCGGAGTTGGCAGGACCCCTGGAGTTTTCTTTGCACAGAGAGCTCTCAGGAGCGCATTTTCCAATCCTCCTTGCTCCGGGCTATGACCTTTACCTTCCTCTCCTGCCCCCCTCTTCCCGCTCTCAACGAGTGTGGCGGGAACCTGGCCAAAGACTGAGAGAAAATGAAGACATTTCTCAAATGGCATGTCCCAGTGGCTGCGTGCTGGCAGGCAGAGCCTGGGGGGCGTGGGGCCGGATCCCTGTCTGTCCCCTAAATATCCTAAGTATGTTCCCTCCTTGGCCGCAAAACCACAGCAATGTCTCCCTTCCCCCGCTCCGCCCTCGGACCCAGGGTCTGCAAGGAGATCGGCGCCCGCAAGGGCCCCGAGGCACCCCCGCTGCCAAGGGAGGAGCCTCGGCCAGCTTGGCGCTCGCCCGGCGGCCCCGGACTGGCGCGGCCATCGGTGGCACGTCCTGCTCGGGCTCCTGGCCGCGCGGCTTGTCTTGGCCGCCATTTCACGAGTGACTTTGCAGGAGGTGGTCCCCTTGGTGGGGAAGGCCAGCTGGCCGCCGCCAGTCCTCCTGGGGACCAGGCCTCCTTCGTCCCCCGCCGCTCTTGGCCATGCAGCTGACCAACTGGGCATTCACTCCCAGGCCCGTTTCTGCCACTGACGCTTTGTACAGCCTCTTGGAAAGCTAGCCGACCGGAGGTGCCAGGCCCTCAGCTCTCAGGCCGGCCTGTTTTTACCCATTTCACCCATTCACTCGGTCATCATGCTCTGCACACACTTAGCTACGCGTGTCAAGACCACCTCGGATGTCACAGGGGCCTGTGACACGGTGCCTGTCCTCATGGGGCTCCTACTGTGACCAGCAGAGGGGTCACATCAACAGAGATGATCAGCAGTTGGACCCAATGAGGAAAGGGTTGGTGGGCCCTGCCATCCACCCGAGTGACTGTCCCTCCCTGCTCTTCTGCCACTTTCCTGGAGGCCGGGGTCCGAGGGTCTCCCAAAGCCTTTCCTTTGGACGGGCCTCTCCCATTCTTTCTTGGCACCACCCTCCAAATACCAGAGCCCCGGGTTCTGGCGTTCTCCTGACACTGTGCTCTGGGCCTCGGTGGGCTCAACCCATGCTCATGGCTTCCAGTCCCACCCGAGTTCTGAAATCTGCATTTTCTGCCCCACTTCCGGGCAGTTCTCCTCATGCTTTCGTTCAACATGGCACCCAGTCAGCTGCCCCAAACCAGGGCTCCCACCAGCATCCCCACTTCAGTTCTCGGCACCAAACACCCCAGGGGTATCCAGGCCCAAACCTTGAATGTTACTTGAGCTTCACCTGGTTCCCCCCATGCCGGCCTGGCTCCCAGTCTGCACCTCTTCCCTGTATCACTCCCTTCTCTCCTGCATTGCTCCCTTCTCTCCTGCATTGCTCCCCTCTTTCCTGCATTGCTCCCCTTCTCTCCTGCATTGCTCCCTTCTCTTCTGCATTGCTCCCCTTCTCTCCTGCATTGCTCCCTTCTCTCCTGCATTGCTCCCCTCTTTCCTGTATCGCTCCCTTCTCTCCTGCATTGCTCCCTTCTCTCCTGCATTGCTCCCTTCTCTCCTGCATTGCTCCCTTCTCTCCTGCATTGCTCCCCTCTCTCCTGTATTGCTCCCTTCTCTCCTGCATTGCTCCCTTCTCTCCTGCATCGCTCCCTTCTCTCCTGCATTGCTCCCCTCTTTCCTGTATTGCTCCCTTCTCTCCTGTATTGCTCCCTTCTCTCCTGCATCGCTCCCTTCTCTCCTGCATTGCTCCCTTCTCTCCTGCATTGCTCCCTTCTCTCCTGCATTGCTCCCTTCTCTCCTGCATTGCTCCCTTCTCTCCTGCACTGCTCCCTTCTCTCCTGCACTGCCCCCCTCTTTCCTGTATCGCTCCCCTTTCTCCTGCTCTTTATTGATGCCTCTGCTGCCTACTTCATGACTTGTGACCACTGTCTGCACCTTCGAAGTGGCCACACTGGGCTTTCTCCCACATCCTCAAGGGAAACTCTGTTGCTGTTCAGTGGGACGCTGGCTGCACTCCCCAGACCAGACACCTCTTTACCTCCCTGCTTCTGGGCCATGGCTTACAGGCATAGCAGAACCTGGATGTGGCACGAGGTAGTCAGAACAATATTCCCCGTCCCACATTCTCCTCGACAGCCTTACCACACCCATCAGGATGCAAAGGCTCAGTGTCCTCCCCAGAAACCTGGAGAAGGGAGATGACCTCCTGACTGTCATGTGTGTGTGCACCTGTAGAGGTGTACCCATGTGTACCCCTGTCTGCACATGCACACCTGTTTGTGTATGTATGTGTGGTTGCCCCAAAGAACAACTGCAGGAGGCTGTGAGTGCACACAGGGTGCCTCTGTGTGTGTGTGCACATATGTGTACATGCAGATGCACCTGGGTGTGCACACATGTGTATAGATGTGGACATAGCACACGAGCGTGATTGCTCAGGAGAGTAGTAGCAGTGAGCACAGCAGAGTGCCTCTCTGTGTGCATGCACACCCTTCATGCACGTGTGTGGACGTGTGCATGTGGACACGTGTGATTGTTCCACTGAGCAGGTACAGGAGCCCGTGTGTGACTGCCACCCCTGGGTCTGTCTCTGTGTGCATACATACATGTGCCGCTTAGAATGGAGCCAGAGCCTAGGTTAGATCATGGGCTTGGGTCTGGAGTTTGCCACAGGTAGTCACGTTTATGAAGACCTTCTTGTCCCAAATCCATACCTGTGGCTACCCAGCTTAACCCGCTGCCACTGCCCTGCACCCCCTTTTCTCATATCACCCCCTTCGACTCGCCCTGTTCAAAGCTCAGCTCACATTCCTCTGCCTCCACGAAGCTTTCCCAGATGAACCACGGTGGCATCCTGAGGGCTCCCCGGGCGCTTGCCGGAGCGGCGGGTCGCACCCGTGCCATCTGCTGTCCTCCGGCACCGCTCTTTGTGAAGGTGTCATCTCCCCTTTGCCAAGGGCCCCAGGAGGACAGCTGTCACAGCACGTTCATGTTCAGGCCTGTGGCCCCCTAACCTCTTCTCCCAGGTGGGGCCCTGTACACAGTAGGCGCTCAATCTGCACTGGCTGGCTCGAAAGGGGTGCAGTCTGCTGTTCCTCTGCAGCTGGGGCTGAGGAGGCGCGTGGCCTGTGCCCTGGCTGAGAACCACTTCTCGCCAAGGACCCCGAGTCGCCCCACCGCCCGCGGGTCCTGCTTCCTGCCCCGAAGCTGAGTCAGCCTGCACACCCACACACGCGCCATAAAAACAGCACAACCCCCGAATGAGATGAACGTGATACACATTTGCCCCCCTATTTCATCAGTTCTCAGCCGGCTCCTCCCCTCTGTTTCTGCATTCCGGAATCGGGCCCATCTCGCAGAGAAGAAGCCCCCGCCACGGCGGTGTGACTGCGGGGAGGCAGTTGTCCCCGCCCGGCAGGCGTGGCCGTGGTGTCCCGTGGCCGGCCCTTCGTGGGAGAGCTCCGCACGGTCCCGCCCGCGCCAGTGCAATTGCCATTTCACTCATCTTCACAAAGATCAGTGATTGCGCAACGCGGTGGGAAGCCGCGCCCGCGGGGAGCCGTGCCCGTGGGGAGCCGTGCCCGCGGGGAGCCGTGCCCGTGGGAAGCCGTGCCCGTGGGAAGCCGTGCCCGTGGGGAGCCGCGCCCGTGGGAAGCCGTGCCCGTGGGGAGCCGCGCCCGTGGGAAGCCGGGCCCGTGGGGAGCCGTGCCCGTGGGGAGCCGCGCCCGCGGGAAGCCGTGCCCGTGGGGAGCCGTGCCCGCGGGGAGCCGGGCCCCGGAAGGGCACCGAGGGGACGGCGGATGTGCAGGGTTAGGGGGCGCCGGCTGGTGGTTGGGCGACGCCGCACCAGGGGCGTCCCGGGCAGAGCGGGGGGACATCCCGAGGAGATGCAGCCCTGCTGCTCCTACCGCGATCCTCCAAAGCACCACCCAGCACCTGCCACGCATGAGCCGAAGGCAGGAAAAGTTGCCAAGTACCTGACTACGCTGAACAAATTCAAGGGATTTTTTTTTTTTTTTTCAGAGACGGGTCTGCGGGACTGTGTCCTCGCGCGATGGGTAAGACATTGCATCGGCGTTTATCAGACACGTTTCTTTCTTAGTCGTCCAGCCACCTTTTCAAGAATCTCTCTCCCAGGAAACACACCAAAGTATCAGCACAAAGGCGTCGCTCTCCACGCCTGGCCTTGCGCTGGCTGATCCCACCACGCCCCCTCTTCCCTCCAGCCAGCCGGCTCGTCCTCCGCTCCTGGCCCCTGAACGTCCCCGAGGGGCCTCCCTGCCTGCCCTCGCACAAGCCCGGCCTTTCCTCATTCACTGTCCTCACCCACGAGGCACGTGTCTGCCCCATCACCAGCTGCACACCAACAGGCTGCGCCCTGTGCCCCGCAGCACATGCCCGGCACTCGCGGTCCAATGGGGGTTAGCCAGGCCCACTAGGGCCGTGGGGAGAGGGGCCAAGGGTTCGAAAGTATTGAGAGGGGCTGGGAAAGAAACGAGATTCTCGTTGGATGGAACCAATGAAGTCACTGGTGAGAGAGTGAACCCAAGGAGTTATAAATAGCCTTGGAAATCATGCATATTACATTAGGGGTGTTGGTGACAGCTTAAGTATATTTCCATAAGGTTCCATTATATTTACGTATTAGTTAATGGATACCTAAAATATTATGTTACCGTAATGCTCATGTTTTATTAGCAAACTATCACATCAAATGGAGTTGCTAAGTGTGATGGAAAATTGGCTCTGCCCTTCGATTTCTGTATTTTCACACTGAAATTTTGATTTCGAATTCCCCATCCGCCCACCTCTGCTGAGGGGCCGGTTTTCTTCGGAAGGCTTGTGATCACTGCCCTCTGCCTCCCCCCGAGGCTGGCAGCACCTCGAAGAAAGCCCAGCCCCTCACTACCGGGCAACGGGCTTAGCCTGGGGGCTTTGTGAATGACCCAAGCTCAGTTATTAATCTGCTGGGTGACACTGGGCAAGTTACCTGCCCTCTCTGGTACATGAGGAGTTCGACTTGAGCATTGGAATTGGTCAGACTTCTCCAGGGAACAGAGCCAATGGGATGGATTTAGTATGGGTGATACAGATGCACATAGAGTGGTGTAAAGAATGGGCTCCACGACGGTGGGCACTGGCAAGTCTGCGATCGCAGGGCGGGCCATCAGGCTGCTGAGCCAGGAAGAGCGGAGGTTGACCCGTACCCAGTGTCATGGCCTAGCCAAGGGACCCATGAAATGAATCCCCCTTCTTCTTAGGGTTCTGGGGGCTGAATTCCGGCTTATCTGAAAGGGACCTTCACACCCTGGGGTGCTCTGGTGGAGAAGGTGGCCACAAGGGACCATGTGTCCTCAGCTTGCCCAGGCGTGGCGGGCAGGACAGGACTGGGGAACTGAGGGGTCTTCCTCCAAGTGCTCCCTCTTCTCTCTGCCTGGAGTGGCCTGGCCCCAGACAAGGAGGGTTTCAGGCTTTGCTTCCTACCATCAAAGGGCAGCCCCCGACAACACCCGCTAACCGGTCATATTTCCGCCTTTGTTCAAAGAGGCAAAACGCCTGAACGGGAAGAGCGGGGAAGGGTGCTCGCGTGGCGGGAGGAGTATTGGCAGAAGGTGGTGGTGAGACAGTGTGGGTGTGGGGACAAAGCGAGGGACCAGGTCCTGGGAGCACAGGTGTGGGCAGAGAGAGGAGCAGCCTTGTGTTAGCCCAGAGCCCTGGGGTCCCGGAATGACCATGGACAGCTGGTCAGATGCAGGCTCGGGGCGCCCACCCACCGAACAAGTATCCCCAGGCCCCGGGCTCTCAGTCGTGTCTACCAAGGACGACAAGGATACCAGGGTGGAAAGACAAGGGACTTGGACGGACAGGGTTCGAATCTAGACTTTGCACTCACTAGCTACCTGGCCCTCGAGATGAGTTACTTCTCTGAGCCAGGGTCTTCACCTGGGGAATAATATCAGGACCCGCCTGCAGGCTTCTGAAAAAGATCTACAAATCGCTGCACCACAAACAATAAACACAGAAATGAGCAAAGCCTCCGTGAGGACTCAGGAACACGAGCTGGAGGACCTCGGACAGTCCTGCAGCCTTGGGATCCTCAGTTTCCACATCTGGAAAATGGGGCCCTTCTTAGCGCAGGCCTCACAGGCTGGCATTCCCATGGTGCGGCACACACCGTGCAAGGCCCTGGAGATGCCAGCGATGAAGCCCACAGGTGAAGTCCTGTCCCTGTGGACCTGATGTCCCAGTGGCCGGTGGTGTGTTATTAGCAACACAGTGAAGCAAAACTATGTTTTAATATATATGATAAGCATTGTGGAGAAAAACAAAGCCAGAAAGTGGGCTGGGGCGTGCCCGGAGTTTGATTTTAAATCATCAGGGAAGACTCACCGAGGAAACAAGCAAACCAGCGCCCTGGAAGGGGACGAAATGGGGTAAAGCAGGGAGCAGCAGAGAGCAACTGAGGCAGAGGCCGGGCGTGGCCCCGCCCTCCCCTTCTCCTGCTTACTGATGGAGGGCGGCCTTCTCCTCACCATCAAGTGGAGACCCTACAGCCTAAAAAATGGACCATCTGGCCTTTTCCGCAAAAAGTTTGCCAACCACCAGCAGAAAGCATTGCGTAGATGGTCTGAGTGAGCCCTTCCTGGACTCAGTGACTACTGTCATTATTGTTAGGGGACAGCTCCATGCTGCCTCTGCTGGAGGTGGCAGGGAGCAGGGGACCAGAAGCGGCCCCTCTCTCTGCACCAGGCCACGGATATACGGCTCCAATCCTGCGTCTCGAAAGGACAGCACCCTAACAGAGCAGGGGAGAAGGGCCTCCAGGCTCAGACAGGGATCTGAAAGTTTGTGCTGGGGAGTGACAGGTGTTTGGAGAACTGTAAGTGGCTTGAGAAAACAGGCCTCCCGTTCCCACCTCAGAAAGTGTTTTCCGCCTGCACGTGGCCTGCAGCAGGGAGGTGGGGGGGGCTGTCAGCAGGCTGCCTGTGGCGGTCCTGAACAACCCTAGTCGCCTGATAGAGTTATGACGGCTCCACGCGCCCAACGGGAAGCCGGGAGAGGCGGTCCTAGCGGGGCCTGCAGACAAATGATGATAAAGTGCTCACTTTAAGGAACCATCTCCATAATATTTCATGCTGGCGGCGGGGGAGGGGCGGCGGACTGCCCCGTGGCACAGCTAACTACTCCATCAATTGATTTGATTCACGGCGACAGCTACTCCCAGTCATAATATTTCAAATAAATGGGGCCTTGGATAGAAATAATATCTGCATCAATATTAACCCTAAAAGAACTAATGGACATAAGCTATCATTTCCTGGACACCCTAAGAATGCATGGTGACCGTTGCCGGTGTGGGACGATTTTTCTTTCTCTCTTTGCTCTCCTCCGCCTGTGTCTGCCTCTCCCCTCCTAACGGCTGTCGGAACTGCTTCGTTCACCCCCAGCCTACGGTGGGGCTTTGGGGGCCCCATCCCCACTTCCCACCAGTCATCGCCCCCTGCCTACGAGGAGAGGGAGGGGTCCGAGGGCTGCTTGGCCCAGGTGTTCTGAGCTACCTGTGAAATGCCCCTGGGAAGGGTGTGGGTAGAATTGCTTGATGGAGGTGAGCTGCCGGGGCCTCTTTTCTGTCATTCATTCACCCAGCAGACACTGACTGTGACCTACTATGTGCCAGGCATGTTAGTCGGTTATTAGGATACAGCAGGGAACAAAAGAGAAGGAAGGTGACAGAGGACAAGGCGATGAACAGGTCACAGGTCCTGGCCCAAGGGCTCCGGTGCACTGCGGAAGGAGTCAATGGCTCACTGAAGCTTTGGAGAGCGATAAAAGTCGCAGTCAGCAAAAACGGTGGGTGCCCGGAGGAGGTGACATCTGTGCTGAGATCTGTCACGAGACAAGGACCACCTCCCGATCTGCTCTCCAGTTGCAGAGTCCGCCCCAGGAGGACAGGACTTGGATACACGCAATGACTATAATGTAATGTGTCACCCTTTCTAGAATCTACTGGGATCTACTGATCTGCCCTGGAACGCCCTCGAGTTCACCAGAGCCTGGCGGTCCAGTCTGTCCAGTTCCCCTGCTCTGGTCTTTGAGGAGGTGGAGAGACGTGGTCCCCATACCTAAGAGAGCAAATGCAACCAGTCCTGCAGCTGTCCCCGGTCAGGACATCCTGCACTCACCCTGAGCCCCTCCCTCTCTCTGCCCCCTATACCCATTCCTGGCTCCACCTGGCCCATGCCCCTCACCGGCCCAGGTATGGCAGCTTATTGGAGGGGGACTTCCTCTGAGGACATCAGGATTGCAGGCGATATGTCCCCTAGCGAGATAAGCCATGGTCTCCCAGGCCCACCCTCTCCATCACCAGCCATCCTCCCCGCCAGATGAAGTCATATGAGGCTCCCCAGATGATACACACGGGGTGGGGGCGGGGTGGGGGCTCCAGGCATGTTCTGCCATTGATAGGAATTCTCCCTCATTCTCAAAGCACTTTTGGTTTAAATTTCTGAAAAGAACCATGAGCATTTTAAAAATGAGCCAAATAGACCTTTTCAGAAGAAGTGGTCGGGGCAGCCGAATCGTGCCGTCGTTCTTAGCGGCAGAGACGGGGAGGGTCCAGCTTAGACTCATGCCCGGGCGGGGCTGAAATGGACGCTCCTCGACCAGCTCACCTCGGCCCCAGAAGCAGCTAGGCCTCCTGTCAAAGGCTCTCCCGCGCTCCGTGGGGCCATCCCGCCTGGTCCCTGGGACCTGCTCGGGTGGGGTCTTTGCTGCACTGGCTGACCTTTTGTCTTACTCATTCTGGGTAATGTGGGTGCCAGCTCCTTTAGGGAATGTGGGATTTGGCTCTTGGTTTCTGCTGACAGCCAGCATCTCCTGGGACTGAAATTGGGCCAAGTCCTCTGGGTGGCACAGTAAATCCTCCTTCCTGTCCAGCTCTCAGACCCCCCAGGTGGTGGGGTCAGCGGGGTCAGCTTCCTCTGTCCCTGGCACCAGGGGAACTTGGCTGAGGCCAAACCAAAGTCCCATGGCAGCTAGCCCAGCCTGAGTCAACCTGCTCCTTGGCTCAAATACCAAGGAAGTGAACTTATCAGGGTGATGAAGCCCGGGCACTGGCCTGGCAGCCCAGAGACCTGTGTCCTGGTCCCATCTCTGCTACGGCCTTGCTGTGTGACCTTGTGCAAGTCACTTTCTCTCTCTGGGCCTTGATAGCTCTCTATCTATAAAATGAGCAAGCTGGGACATCTCCTACATGCCGAGACACTGAGTGTGCCCATGGGCTCGAGAGGGGATGCGTAGGGGGGCATGAGCTCCGGAGAGGAGCCCTTTGCAACCCGCAGCCTGTAGCATCCTTCCGGACAAAGTAATGGATTGGGAGTCCGAAGATCACGGAGGTTCTTTATTGCTAAAGGGGGAAAGGTCCGAATATTGCTTAGCAAATTACCATCTGCTAGGGGCACCATTATGCCTTGACACAACCATTGGTCAGCAAATTGGTCACATTATTGGTTAGTAAATTTGAGGCTGCAGAATTATTTATTGGCAAATTAGAGATGGCAGAATTATTGGTTGGCGAGGCCAGAATTGCAGCGATTGGTTAGCAAATTAGAGATGCCTGTTTTGGTCTGTGAATAAATCACGGCTGGTCAGGGTATTGGAGGCCAAATTAGAGGTGGCCGGGTTATTTATGGCCCAGCCAGGAAAGCAGAAAGCACATTTGCCAGGCAGAGAAGGGGTCAGCCCTCAACGTGTGGGGCTACTTCTTGAGAGTACCTCAAGGTTGGCACTTTTTAAAGGAGCAATTATTATTTGTAAGCATGGATGATGAAGTGGCCTGAGCTGAGTCGTGTTCAGTACCTTCTGGTCCCCGTCTCCCATTCCTTGTTTCCCAAGAGAGCTCAAACGATGTTTGCAGTGCTGGGGCTGGTCAGTGGAGCAGAGGCAGGAGCCCAGGACACAATCTTATCAGCGTTCCTGGCTAGAGAGGGTACTGAGTCTCATCCGGGAACATGCTCTCCACAGACCAGATTTCTCCAGTGGTCCTCAGGCCCGGCCCAGGATGGGGAGGCACAAGGCATGAGGTGACCTTGAGTACAGCAGCTCAGGCTGAAGAGGAAACTTCTCTTTCTCCAAGGATCTGGCCAGATTCTTGTTCCCTGGGCAACCCACCCCTTCCCTGGCAGTCTCCAGTGGTCTTGCTCCTGTCTGGGTGCATCCTGTCTGGACCACTGACCGCTTAGTTACATTGGTCCCACGTTTGAATTGCCTTTGAATCTTGTTGTGATTTCATAGCTTTCTCCGCTAGGTGAGGATGTTTTTGAGGACAGGACTCCTTGCAACACTCAGAGCCTGGCACAGGACTCAGCTCATGTAGGTACATATTGATGTGTACATGGATATGTATGTGAGTGGATAGATAAATGGATGGATGATGGATGGATGATAGATGGATGGATGGATGGATGGAAGAATGATGGATGATGGATGGATGGATGGATGGATGGATGGATGATGGATGGATGGATGGATGATGGATGATGGATGGATGGATGGATCGATGGATGGATGGATGATGGAGGATGGATGGATGGATGGATGGATGGATGGATGGATGCTGTTTGGATGGTTGGATACAAGGATGGATAATGTTGCTGATGTTTTTTATAGAAACCAGGGATCCCAAAGTCAAGAAATGTGGAGTTTCAGAGTTAGAAGGAATCGGAAGCCATGCAATCCACCCACCCCTTGCTTAGCCCAAGTTTTAATAATAAAATAAATGAATCAAGGGATTTATTGTCACTGTCCCCACATCTGGGACCATAAGGGAAAGTCAGCCATGGTCTTCGAGTTACCCCAAGGGCAGTGACCCCCTCACCCTTGGTCTGCAGCAGGGAGGCCACGGAGAACCTTGGCGCCGACGGAGAACTATGGCGTCATGGGAGCTGCGGTCTTCACCGGCGTCATGAAGTTCTCGATGAGACCGAGTCGTCGCACCCTTTCAGTGACAAGCCGAGTTTCATCTTCCCAAAGTGACTGTATGCTTCTCCAGCCACTCATCCCCACCTTTTCTCTTGAAGGGCGGCTCAATGGGAGTCTTCTACCTATTTTACAGATGAGAAGGCAGGAAGAGAGAGAACTCGGAGTATTCTGTCCACAGCCCCTCCATCCATTATTGACCCTCTAGGAGCCACATCCCTTCATGACGGCAGCTCCCAGCAGGTGGCCCCTGCTCCCGCCGTGGGTCTCCCTGGGCTGCAGGAACACTGCTCCCTCTCCCCTTCCCTGCTGCCCTACGGGTGGGAACAGGCAAATCTCCGAGGGATGGGAGCTCAGCACACCGCTGCCTGACTCCCTGACCCCTGCAACACCTGTTTTCATGTCTTGGCTGAGGTCAGTCCATTTGAACCATCGGCTTGTGGAAGGTCGAGCGCACCAGAGGCCCACTTTGGGCTTCCTCTTGCCCAGGTCAGCTCTGACCCTGACACTGTGCGCATGTCCTGCACGCTGCTCAGACAGAGTCCTGACAGCCCCCGAAGGCACCCCTTGGAGAGAATGAGATGGAGGTAGATTAACTAGCTTCCTGCACACTCAAAGCCACCACCGGCTACTCATCTCTGTCTGTGACTGGATCATGATAAACCTCACCCGGTAATCTGGCTGGGGACTTCCTGTTCTCTGTTTCCTCATCTTTTAAATGGGGACAGTGACACTCTTGTGAGGATAATGACACTGTTCTGGAGTAGTGACACTGTTGTGGGGACAGTGACACTTGTGAGGACAGTGACACTGGTATGGGAACAGTGACACTGTTGTGGGGACAGTGACACTATTCTTGGGGTTGTGACACTGTTGTGGGAAAGTGACACTCTGGTAGGGGTAATGGCACTGTTGTGGGGCTAGTGACACTGTTGCAGGGACAGTAACACTATTGTGGGGATAGGACACTGTTGTGGGGACAGTGACGCTTGTGCAGACAGTGACACTGTTGTGGGTATAGTGACACTGCTGTGCAGAAAGTAACACTGTTGTAGGGGTAGTGACACTGTTGGGACAGTAACACTGTTACAAGTATTGAATGGTATCTTGTGTGTTCAGTGTCTGTATCATAGACGACATTCCCTCACTATATGGGAGATATATTATCACTCTTAACGATACCATCGCCCATGGTCGGACACTTCTGTCTGTGGCTTTGTTGGAATGGCTGGGCTGGCCCTCCGTCCTTGGACCCAGGCGTCTGTACCCAAGCCTGGGCAAAGTGCCCATCACGTGCTCCCTCGGGTTGTGGGGGGAAGGTGGGAGTGGGGAGGTAAGAACTCTCTCGCCCCCAGGGCCCTCTAGCTTCCTACAGCTCAAGGGACATCTGGGCAACTGGCTCTAGGGAGTTAGAGTAAGGAGGGACCCTGCAGAGCCCTGAGGACAAGCCTTTTCGTGCGCCGGAACCACCTGCTTCTCATCTCCTGGGGCTTTATCCAGCCAAGTCCCTGCCCTGATGAGGGTGGAAGAGCCAGGGCAAGGGAGCCCTGCTACGCCAAGCAGCCCCTTCTCCCAGAGAGGAGGACGTGCTTCTCAAGCACTCTGTCCGGAGCCTCGCTGCGCAGATAGATACAGCCACCCAATCCTTGCGCACACTCTGTCCGGAGCCCCCCTGCGCAGATAGATACAGCCACCCAATCCTCGCGCACACTCTGTCAGGGGCCTCGCTGTGCAGATAGATACAGCCACCCAATCCTCGCGCACACTCTGTCAAGAGTCTCGCTGTGCAGATAGATACAGCCACCCAATCCTCGCGCACACTCTGTCAAGAGTCTCGCTGCGCAGATAGATACAGCCACCCAATCCTCGCGCACACTCTGTCAGGGGCCTCGCTGTGCAGATAGATACAGCCACCCAATCCTTGCGCACACTCTGTCCGGAGCCCCCCTGCGCAGATAGATACAGCCACCCAATCCTTGCGCACACTCTGTCCGGAGACCCCCTGCGCAGATAGATACGGCCACCCAATCCTCGCGCACACTCTGTCGGGAGCCTCGCTGTGCAGATGGATACGGCCACCCAATCCTCGCGCACACTCTGTCGGGAGCCTCACTGCGCAGATAGATACAGCCACCCAATCCTCGCGCACACTCTGTCAAGAGTCTCGCTGTGCAGATAGATACAGCCACCCAATCCTCGCGCACACTCTGTCCGGGGCCTCGCTGCGCAGATAGATACAGCCACCCAATCCTCGCGCACACTCTGTCCGGGGCCTCGCTGCGCAGATAGATACAGCCACCCAATCCTCGCGCACACTCTGTCCGGGGCCTCGCTGCGCAGATAGATACAGCCACCCAATCCTCGCGCACACTCTGTCCGGGGCCTCGCTGCGCAGATGGATACAGCCACCCAATCCTCGCGCACACTCTGTCCGGGGCCTCGCTGCGCAGATGGATACAGCCACCCAATCCTCGCGCACACTCTGTCCGGGGCCTCGCTGCGCAGATAGATACAGCCACCCAATCCTCGCGCACACTCTGTCAAGAGTCTCGCTGCGCAGATAGATACAGCCACCCAATCCTCGCGCACACTCTGTCAAGAGTCTCGCTGTGCAGATAGATACAGCCACCAATCCTCACGCACACTCTGTCAAGAGTCTCGCTGCGCAGATAGATACAGCCACCCAATCCTCGCGCACACTCTGTCAAGAGTCTCGCTGCGCAGATAGATACAGCCACCCAATCCTCACGCACACTCTGTCCGGGGCCTCGCTGCGCAGATAGATACAGCCACCCAATCCTCGCGCACACTCCGTCGGGAGCCTCGCTGTGCAGATGGATACAGCCACCAATCCTCGCGCACACTCTGTCCGGAGCCTCGCTGCGCAGATAGATACGGCCACCCAGTCCTCGCGCACACTCCGTCGGGAGCCTCGCTGTGCAGATGGATACAGCCACCAATCCTTGCGCACACTCTGTCGGGAGCCTCGCTGCGCAGATAGATACAGCCACCCAATCCTTGCGCACACTCTGTCCGGGGCCTCGCTGCGCAGATAGATACAGCCACCCAATCCTTGCGCACACTCTGTCCGGGGCCTCGCTGCGCAGATAGATACAGCCACCCAATCCTTGCGCACACTCTGTCCGGGGCCTCGCTGCGCAGATAGATACAGCCACCCAATCCTCGCGCACACTCTGTCCGGAGCCTCGCTGCGCAGATAGATACAGCCACCCAATCCTCGCGCACACTCTGTCAGGGGCCTCGCTGTGCAGATAGATACAGCCACCCAATCCTTGCGCACACTCTGTCAAGAGTCTCACTGTGCAGATAGATACAGCCACCAAATCCTTGCAAAACAAAATGCCTGCAATGCCCAAGTCTACACCCTTCAGTGCCTGGAGCTCTGAGGGCAGAAGCCAGCCCCGAGCAGCGAGGGTACTGACTCACCCCTGGCAGCCCTTGCCCAGGGGGTCTGGGTGCTACCAGCCCCCCGCAGTCTACGCCAGGCCCAGGACCTGCAGGAGGAGCGCTGGCCGCCCACCTCCCTGCTCCAAGAAGCCACAGGAACCACATGGAGAATTTAGAGCAAATGCCAAGTTGTCTGTTGGGTCAAAAGTGAGGCCAGGGTGGAAGCTCCATCCACAGCTCTGTTCCCTTTCTGGGCTTGGCCAGGGAAGAAAGGCGGCTTCCCCGGAGCAGATGGGGGCCTGGCCACTGGTTGCCCAGCAATGCCCTCCACCTTCTCCATGCCACAGGCCTCTGAGCACCGAGAGCCAGCCCGGGCACCACCTGGGGGCACAACCAGACCCCAGTCTATGACCATCTGTAACAAGGGCCCAGACAGATGGGAAATTGTGGCCAAACTTTAAACATTAGAAACAGGATAATCAGGATTTCTGACCCATACTGAAAAAAGAAAGAAGGGAGGGAGGAAGGGAGGGAGGGAGGAAGGGAGGGAGGAGGGAATAAGAGCTTTAGAGCACGGACACCAGTCCTCCCAGCAGCAGGCAGAAGAGCTGAGTGGCAGCTTCCGGCTGTGGATGGCCTTGAACTCTCTAGTCCACCGCAGTGCCCCTCCTTCCAGCTCTATGCTCAGAGACTCCTCCCATTGACACACCCTGCCCAGATGGGAGGCCTTTCACCCTCTGACTTTGGCCCTCCTGGGGTGGCTGGGAGCTGGCCCTGCTCTCAAGAGGGCAGGTGTTTGCGTTCGATCTCTAACATCGCGTGATGATGGGAGGTGCCGACAAGGCAGGTGAGGGGTCCCCAGGCTGGCCCCTACTCAGCCGCAGCGCTGGTGCCCGGTAAAGATGCAGTCCCAATGTGGCCGAGCCTCTAACTTTTCAAGAGGCTGGGACTTCAGACTTTCACATTCCTACAATTTAGATTTTGACTCAAATATTTTTAAGTACTAAACAGGTCTAAGAAACATCTGCTAGTTGTACCTGGCCTATTGGTTGTCACTCTGCAACAAGCTTAGGACATAAAATTTTTTCAATAAACATCACTTCTTTCCCTAAAGAAGAGAAACATTATATGTATGTCACTTGCTTTTCTTTGCATTATCTTCTGAAATAAAGCCATCCCTCTGTGAGGCAGGGCAGGACTCCCCATAACCATGACCCCAGTCTCCTTGCAGCAGAACCCCTTTCCCAGTGGCCACTGCATAGCCTGAGATCCCATGGGAATCGCTTCTTCCAGAATTGTCCTTGGCCCGTGCTAAGGCCCAGGCCGGGGAAACTCAGTAGCCATCAGGGCTCAGGTTCCTGAGAAAGCTGCCATGAGACAGGCTAGAGAATGGGGGGTCAGGGGCTGAGGTTTGCTTTGCCCTCTGCCTTGTCCAGGAGGTGGCAGATCGCCCCGGATCTTCCAGCCAGCAAGCGACGCCGTGATGGTGTGGCCACCTGCTGCCTCCCGTGTCTCACCCAGAGGGCAAGGCAGGAGCCCAGCCCTGGCTCATCTGGGTCCGCAGGGGTCATGCAATAATTGTTTGTTACAGGAGAGAGAGACAAGGGGGAGGGAGAGGGGCAGGGAGACATAAAGCAAAAAATGGGATGAGGCAAGAAATGTTTTGCAAAAGGGAGATGTGGCCGTTCACTCTGTCTCACTTTGCCCCCGCCCCCCAGCAGATCCTGAGACAAAGTATCAAATGCACATCATTTCTCAGAGCGAGCGAGGGTTCCAGGCAGAGTATGGATGGGGACGCGACACAAGGAAGCACCATTCAGCGACGGATGTGCGAGCAGGCTCACGGCTGTGCGAACCGGCACTGGCCCTACAGGGAACCGGGTGGTGGAGCTTGGGGTGCTCCCGAGCGGGGTGAGCCGGCCGGGCAAGCTGGAGCACTCCACTGCCCACTGCTTCTCTCCAAGGTCGTGTGTTCACCCCTCAGCTGCCCACTGCCTGCCGCCCAGGCCACCGCCCCGAACTCTGAACCCTCAACCCGGCCAAGGGTCCCCCCGGATTTCGGCTGAAGTCCCTTCCCCCAGGCGGTATGAAGGACCCCAACAGGAGTCTTGATTTCCTCTTTTCTTTCCTTTTTTTTTTACTTTTTGAATAAGTTTGCTCTCCGGATGGGTTTCTCTGCGTACTTTCTCAGCCCAGTTACTATTACACGAGAAAACAGCTTCTCCCCGAAGAGGGAGGCTCCCCTGCCCCAGAACCAGGAGTGTTCCCGGCAGTCACTGAGCAATTACACGCCACGATTTACACCGTAGCCTCCAGTCTATTCTTCGACAAAACGAGTCCCTATTATTAGTCAGGCAATAATCAAATGCCTAAAATAGGCTTATAAAAGATCTCTGAACTGCAGGACCGGGTTGTTACTGAGAGTTACGACTACAGCTCGGAGCAGGTTCCCAGAGAAATATGTAACAACACACATCTGTTCCCTTCTTGCCGGGAGAAGCTGCGCGCACAGGAAAGGGGAGGGCGGGCCGGGAAACCGCACGTCCATCAAGTTCTAGTTCTGAACTCCTGGCCAAGCTTCCGGGGTCCCAGACCTTCTCCAGGGTCTTTTATGCAAAACAAAAAGCAATTTGTCGGGCCCTGGCTGGATTACATCGCCAGGAAACCGCCAAGGAGTTGGAAGTTGGCCACATCGGACACTGCGGGACGCCCGCGGACCTGCAGACTTGCTCCTTCTTCCTGCCTGTCCGCAGCCGCCTCGCTGCGTGGAGGTACGTCCCAAGCGCCGGTCATTTCTATTGTGCACCCATTTTTGTCATATCCATGTGCCTCTTGTACCGTATCATTGAATTGTCATTTCCTTTAAAGAGATTTGTTGCGAACAATAAATGCAACTTCACATTCGTTTAGCGGAGTAGGCAACTTTATAAGATGACTGTAAATGGGAAATTCGCTTCTCTCCTTCGGGCTCAGCATGTGGGTCTCCTGTCCCCACTCCTCCTGTCTGCTGCGGCCCTTCCCCGCCTCGGTGGCCAGGCTATTCTCGGGCTGCCCACCGGGTACCCTGGCTTTTCTCTAGGTCACCTCCCCAAAGGGGCTGCAGCAAGAGTTGGCACCCGAGACAGACGGGAGTACACACACGTGCCTTGATTTCTCCACTTTCTTCTGGCTTCTCTGTCCTGGTACCTTCATCAGACACTCAGCTCCTCCGGCAAGCACCGCTCCAGCCCCCGATGCGTGGTCTCAGTATTTCAGTTTCCACTTACTCTTGGTCTAGAATATTCCAGGGGGGGACCCACACTCAATCCGAGCCTTCTAACGGCTCTTTGGAAGGGTTGGAGAGTGTTGAGATAATCCTTAAAGAATTTCTTTGGGCCCTGGCCAGTTTGGCTCAGCGGTTGAGTGACGGCCTGTGGACCAGAGAGTCCCGGGTTCGGTTCCTGCTAGGGACATGTACCACCCAAAAAAAAAAAAAAAAGAATTTCTTTGGTTTCTGCTGGGTGTGAAATTTGCAGGACAGTCCCTGTGGGCACAGGACTGGGGCATTGGGAACTGCCACCTTCTCTCAGCCTTTGCAACAAATCTGCTCCCCGTGGGGTCGAAAGACACTCGACCCCCTGAATGTCAGTGTCCTCTCTGCAAAATGGAAAGATGGGGAGGGTTGTGCCCACATCCCCAGCCAGGGTCCTTGAGGACTGGGAAGGGTGCACCGAGGCCCAGCCCTGCCCTGTCACCCATGCTCCCTCCTCCCAGACAGCACGTTGTCACAGACCACTGACCCCCACTCCCCAACAGGCCAGCATGGACTGGCCCCCAAGGAACTCACAGCTTCTAACTTTGTTTAAAAGAGAGCAAACACACACCGGCGTGACCTCTGTCCCAGGGGCCCTGTGTGTGAGCAACCTCTTTCCCCTTCCCGAGGGTGACCCAGGTCGTCCTGACCTTGGCAGCACCCCCTGGTCCCCAAGCCTCTGAGGTCGACTGGTCACAGGCCATGGCGAGCAAACAGAGCCCTTCTGCAGCTCCCAGCCCCACCTGCCAGAGTGTCCTCCCTTTCCAGCCCTCGCCAGAGCAGAAGCAGGGTCGCAGTCTGGAGCAGCTCGCAGAGCCTGTTGGCAGCATCCCTAGGATGTCCGCACGTACACGCGCAGTAGCGGTGGGACACTCCCTGCCGAGGGCAGCGCTGGGTAAGGGCCCACAGCTCTGGCCCCAGTGGTTTCTCTGCTGTGCGACCGGCGGCAAGTGAGTGCACCTCACTTTACCTATAACACGAGGCTCTGTTCTTAGCTCTTATAAAAGAGAGATGCCGTCTTTTTTTTTTTTTAATGCACTATAATATACATACAGAAATGGGCAAGATCATAAATGAATAACCCAGTGTCAACTCACTTTTTTGTTTTTAAAACATTTTTTTCTTTATTGATTTTAGAGAGAGAAGAAGGAAGAGGGAGAGGGAGAGAGAGAGAGAAACATTGATGAGAGGGAACATTGACTGGCCGCCTCCTGCATGCCCCCCACTGGGGATTTGGCCCCCAACCTGGGCATGTGCCCTGACCAGGAATAGAACCGGTGACCTCTTGGTGCCTGGGCCGATGCTCAACCACTGAGCCACACTGCCCAAGTGAACTCTCTCTCTTTCTTTTTTTTTTTTTTTTTGTGTAGGTGGCAGGCTTAATAAGCAAGAGAACTTACATACAAGGCTTCTCCCGGGCAACTGTGAGATGAGCAGGTCTCCACATCCAGTCAGAGTCTTAGAAGTTCATATATTGGCCTTACCTGGGTTCGGTCCATATTCAGTCCAGATGGTCGCAACATCATCCTTTCTCAAGGCCGTGTCCTTGGAGGCACTCCCTCTGCGGGAATGGTGAGCAGGACATCCCTTCCAAGGACAGGGAAAGGTGAAGGAGCCTCTGATTGCCTGGGTCCAGCTGGTGGGTCACCTGGCAGTCATGTCCTTTGGGTGACCTCTTCCAAAACTAGTGAAGAAATAATACCAAGAGCACAGTACACCGCATCCATACCTATCGTCGTATCTAATTCATCACCAAGTCCATTTAATTTTCCTTCCTGAATATCTCTTGAATGGGTCCAATTCTCTGTCTCTGTTGCCACCACTCTGGGGTAAGCCATCGCCATCTCAGGGGGGGCCTGAAAGAATCTCCCAGTCTCCTGGCTGCGTGAGCTCTGTTCCTCCTTCAATCCACTTGTCTCTCTGCCTCGTAAGGTTGAGGGCTTCTTGCCTGACTGTCCCAGAACCTTCCACAGACCCCTCTGCCTAAATGACATCCACGCACCCCTCAGGGCTCAGCGCCAGCAATGGCCACTTCCTTCGGAAAGTGGACTTTCCCTCCCAAGTTCTTGTGTTACTTGCTCTTATAGAAATTTCTTCTTTCCCTTCGTAGCATTAATCTCCACTGATAATTAAACACTCGACCTGTGTGACTATTAGATTCCTGGATGTCTCCTCTACTGAACTATAGAATCCATGTCAACTCACTTTCTTTAAAGAGCCAGCTAGAAAAATAGTTCAGGCCTTAAGATCACTCTGCTTGTAGCTTGAAAGCAAGGGGGCCATGGACCACAAGTAAATGAATGAGCTTGGTTGTGTTCTAATAAAACTTTACTTGTAAGAACAGGCAGCTGGCCACATTAGACCTGTGGGCTAAAGTTTGCTAACTGTCTTGGACTGAATGTTTATACCCCACAAAATTCACCGGTTGAAACCCTAATCCCCAGTGAGCGGAGGTCACAGATGTTGCTGAAATGTCTCCAAATTGCACAGGACAGCCCTCAGTAAAGAGTTATCCAGCCCACATGTCAGTGATACTGAGCTTGACAAACCCCACAATCAAGGAGGTGAGTGATTTCGATGGAGCTGACTGTCAGGGGACAGCAAACGGTGACGCCCTGCTCTGGCTTGGGTGGTGATGGGGCAGAGAAAGGTCTCCGACTCCCATCGCGGGACCTTCTCTGGAGTTGGGACCCAGAGGGTTCGCTGGCTATAAATGAAAGAAGCACGTCCCTGGCCACGAAAAGATACATCCGCCCCAGACCAGCGGCAGGCCACGTAGACATTGACAGCCTTCGAAGAAGTTCATTAATCACCGGGGATCTTGTTACCCACACCTCCCCCTCAAATGTTCCCTCCTCTCTGGATCCCCACGCCCCACCGATAAGTGCCATGGCTTCCCCTTCAGGTCCTGATTAGACCTTATCAGCCACGTGGGGACCAATCAATGGCCGATCACTGAAGATCAAGCCCCCCGCTACCTCATGCTCCTGGCCCCCGCCGCCCCAGTTGCTGGCTGCAAACAGGGCAGATCTGGTTTTGGGTGATATCATCCCATGTCCTCAACCAGAGACATTGAGATAATAACTTTCCAAATATTGTCTTACGCGATGCTTATCACTGTAAAACAATATTTTGTCACCAGGTAGTGAGCAAGGGGCAGGATCACCTTGCAGGAACACGGTTGGTGAGGGGAGGCGAGGTCATCGCGCGGCGGGGAGGGTCGTAGGCAGGAGCCCAGGGGCGAGATGGTGGGCGTCCAGGAGACGAGACAGGGGTGCGGGGCGGGGCCTGAGGGCCTGGTTTTCGGGCTGTAAACAGTGAAGGCTGAGTCGGAGAGGAAATGCAGTGTGTCCCAAGCTTGGGGAGCTGTGGGGGTGCAGACATGAAAGCCCCCTCCCCTGCTTGCAGGGAGTTCACAGCCTGAAAGGGAAGACGCAGAGAAAAGCAGACGAGATTATGGCCACCTTGAGCTTACCCCATTCCCTTTTTCATCGTCGGAGGATTGTCAATGTAACAGTTTTTTCAGAAAAATAAGATAAACAGTAGTCGACCACTTACCCACTGCTGACACCTGGGCCCTTGGCCTCTGGTTTCCTGTGGGGAGCAGAGGGCTCTCGACGGAGGGGAGCTCAGGTCCACCAGCCCAGGATTCTGAGTCTGGAGATGGGAGAAAAGGCAGGGGAGGAAGATGGTTTCAGGGGACTGCAGGGCACAGGTCAGCCTGTCTTCCGTCACAGTGCAGCCCTGGAGCTGCACCCACAGCGCCGGCTGTCAGGCCCTGTTCCCCACCGTCCCTGCCGTCAGAATCCCTGGAAAATGCAGTTCTGTGCCGGACCCTTTCTAGGGAGGTCCGGGGAGGGGCCGATGCAAATGGAAGGAAGGGAGAGGGTGGTGCTGTGCCCGTGTGGGGTGGGGTGTGGGGTGTTGAGAGAACAGCAACAGAGTCTGGTGCTGCCGTGACCGTGAGCCAGGCCCATGGGCGCTCGGCGTGGGCATCAAGCCGTAGTGAGTGGCAAGGCCGCCGAAGCTGGGCTGGCTCAGCCCTCACTGTCTCTACCACTTACTCGCTGTGTGACCTTGGGCAAGTTCCTCCACCTCTCTGGGCTTCAGCTTTCTCACCGATAAAACGGGGACATCCACAGGGGCTGTTGTGAGGATGGCGAGAGCCAATCGCACGTAAAGCATCGAGAACACTGCCTGGCACGGGCTGAATCCACCGGAACTGTCCGCAGAATCCCTGGGAGAGTTAACGGGCAAGTCCACGGAGCCCACAGAGCTGTGGGGTTAGCACCACCACATGCGCGCTCCAGGCAAAGACCACCGTCTGCAGGAGCGTCCCGACCCCCTTTACCAATACAACTCCAGGCCCGGACGACGGCCGTGCAGACGGTCCCTCTACCGGGAGGGAGAGGTAGAGGCCGAGCCTGGCGGGCCGCTGGCCGAGGCCAGCTGATCGCATCGCCATGACCCTGTTTCCGAACGAGGTCACGCTCTGAAGCGCTCAGGGTCAGGGCTTCCACGTATTTTGAGGGGCTGGCACAGAGAACCAGGGAAAGGTTTTGAATGGTGCTGTGACCTCGTCTGTTTCGCCGGGAGAAGACCGTCCCACTTGCTGTGCGCAGGAAAGACCGCGGAAGGCTGGGGTGGAAGCCAGCCTGTGCCCTCAGCGCGGTGGCCTCGCCAGGTGAGCCCGGGCACCGCTGGGCCAGGGCGAGGGTGCAGTAGCTGCATTCCGACTGCTGTCCGCAGGAAGAGAGGAGAGACTACGGCGGGTGAGATGCCGCGCAGAAGGCAGGAAATCACGGTTAGGATGATTCTAATTTCGACCTGACTGTCCGGTAGAGCAGTGTGGCCGTTTTCCGAGACGGTGACGGAAGGGGCAGGAGCAGTTTGTGGTGGGGAACAGGGGGTGGGGAACAGCAATCCCAGAGCTCTGGTTGGCACAGTGAAGTTCCAGCGGCTTTGGAGACGTCCAGGTGGAGCTGCTCCATGGAGAATCAGACTCTCAAACTCAACGCGTCCAAAATCCAACTCACCCTCTTCCAGTCTCAGGCTGGCTCGCCGGTTCCACGTCTCACGTATGGTTCCGTGACCCTTTCGGATTTCCAGACAAGAATTCTGGGGACCACCCCGACCACCCATATGACTCCAAGTCCTGGGGATCCTGTCTGTTGAGTGTGCCTCGGACTCATGCACGGCTCTCCATCCCCACCATCCTCATCCATCTCTTCCGCCTCGTGCCCACTTGAGTACAGCGGCCCGTTGACCCTCTCCCTGCCCAGACCTGCTCCCTTCTAATCCATGGCCCACCCTGCAGCTGGGGATTGGTTACTAAAGATAAATGGGGACATTTCCGGGTGCCCCCCTTCAGTTGATAGCAGCAGGTAGAGACTTGCTCAGGAAGACTGGGCGGTACTTCCATGCCTCACGTTGCTCAGAGGGAGTTCCTCGGTGGCCCCATCTGTAGTCCAGAAGCTCTAGACCTTGAAACCCAAGGTCCCGGGTTCAAGTATGGACTCCAAGCCTTCCTGGCTGATGACTGTGGTTGGGTGATCGTAGGATGTATTGTCCCAGCGGGCGAAAGGATGCTATTGGTGATGATGGCAGGCAACGGGCGTTCCTGCACTGTGAGGGGCTGGCCGCCGGCACAGGCTCCCAGACATGGGGCAAGTTACTGAATCTCTCTGCACCTCCGTTTCCTGGAGGGCAAAGGAGGAGAGCCATGCCCAAGTAGTGGGGCTGAGGCAAGGTAACGTGGGTGCCGACACCCAGCAAGGGGTCCCACACATTGAGAGGCGCTCACAACTGATCTCGCACAAAGAACCGTTTGAAAGTCAATGTTACACACGGCCCTGCCAACTGCAGTTGTCGGAGTCCTCCTGCCTTCATCATTAATCTCATCAAGAGTTGTTTTGTGATTCCGGCTTTTTTTTTTTTGCTTTTTTTTTTTTGTAATTAGATGCTGTAAAAAATTTTCAGTGATTTTCTCTTCTTTGTAATTAGAAATAGCGATTAGGGTATCTTTTATATTACATGGCATTTTTCCTTTAAACAATTGTATACATTTTGTATTCTGCGCTTCCCTCCACCCAGACTTTAATGAGAACGAATTCATTGTGGACCATAATTCGCGATTATTATAGCGTGTCATGAAAATGAGTTATTTCCATCACAGAAATCTAATGCCCAGAGTAATGTGTTTTTGCTGGTGGGTTTTTATCTTTTCCCTCTAGGGACAGGGGAAGTGTGTTTGCCAGGTTTCGAATCCACCTGAACCAGAAAGGCTGGGGGGTTGCAAAGCGAACTCGGGCTTTCTCGTGTTCCCCGACGGCCCCTCCTTCCTCTGCCCAGGGCAACGCGGGGGCCGGGAGAGGAGGTTTCGTGAGAAAGCACACACGAGTCTCCACGGTGGGTTCCCAGCATATGACGTGTGTTCGCAGCCGCGGGCAGACCGGGCCGGCTGCTGCTTCAGACTTGAGCAGGTGGTACCGTCGCTGAGGCTTGTCGGGGAAAGAAACCACCTCTGGAGGCATGCCCATGTCCGCTGCTGCACGCAAACTGCCGGTCGGGGACACCCCACTCCGTGTCGCTGCACAGCGGGGCGACACTCAGAACCCAGAACAACGCGCCAGCGATCAGGGGTCAGGGCCTGTCTCCTCCAGCCTTCTAGCTGCACGTGGGGCCAAGGCAGGGAAAGGGGGGCGTTGTCTGTGCAGCTGGGCGTGAGATGGGTTCCCAGTGGCTGGGCTCTTCCTGAAATGGGCCTCCCGCCTACCAGTGAGAGCATGCTCAACTGGAGGTCACTGCAAGGGCAAGGATGTAATTTGGATATCACATCCAGATAGGGAGATGGGGGACAGCCTTCGGGAAAATCGTTCCCATTTTACAGGCAGGTTCAACAGCTGGCCTGAAGCCGTAGTGAAACACCTGGGAGGCTCTCAGCGGCTGCCTGGGGCAGGGAGCAGGCTGAGGGAGGCAGAAAGGGGGTGCACGCAGCCAGGGGCTGCAGCGGGTTGGGGCAGACTCTCCAAGTTGCCTCCTTAATGCATTTACCCCTCAGCCAGCCCTGACCCAGCGCCTCCTGGTTGAGAGACCAGGATCCAAAGCTGAAATCCCAGTCCTCCTTACTAGCCACGACTTCGAGCAACTTCACCCAGCTGCGTGGTGCCTCAGTTTGCCCGTCTGGAAACCGGAGCCAATGACTGCAGCCACCCCACGGGACTATGCTGAGGATGACGTGAGCTCACTTAGGGACAGCCCGTGCACCCGTGCGGACAGGTCTCTGTGTGCGGCTGCCCCGTTTGTGTGGTTCACGAAGCGCCGGTTTGGGGTTGGGGGGGCTGTGACACCCCCTAAAGCTTGGGCAGCTGAGCCTTGCCGCTGTGAGCTGGTATCTGCCCAGAGGGCACGTCTCCTAACTCACCCACGCAGACCGGAGCCTTTTTCTAATTGCTATTGGCTAGCAGCGTCCTGGCTCCCAAACGCCACGTATTCGAGGTGCCCAGAGGTGTCATTATGGCTCTTAGCCCCTCAGACACTCCTCTTCCTGCTGCTCAAACTGTCCTCTGGGAGGAGCAAAGCCGAGTTTCGTTACCGAATCCACTGGAAACGGCGGGACGTGGCCTCCACTGGTGTGTCCCCCAGGAGATCCTGTGGGTAGCCCAGAGATCAGCCCTGACTCCCTGTTGCTCAGCCACCTCAGCAGGACCATGGGGCACCCGGGGCCCCCCTGCCCAGTGCCTGAACCGAGGACCCTGAGAGCCAGTTCCTGCCCCCAGAACGGCCGCCTTGGCTCCTAGCACCGTTCCATCTTGCTCCGGGCAGGTGCACAGCGCTCTTCCCGGCTCAGGACTCGCACTCAATCATTAAGGCCCGAGGCCCTTGCACTGCGTTGAGTAAACGTGCTCCCTAGCGCAGGGCCCTGTCGCCCGTGTGCCCCCCACCCGGGTGTAATTGTTTCCACTCCCCTACATTCAGGTGTGATTTAAGTCAGAGAGAAATCGCGGCTGGATTACATCTGCAGCTGGGGAATTATTAGTATGACTTTTTGGCGGTGTGACAGTGATGTTTCGACAATCTATACATATTGATTTAGGTCGATAATAAACAATTTGATTAGCCTCCCCATCCACGGGCTGTCATTTCCATCACTGACAGGGCCCAGCCGAGTGGAAGAGAGGCAGAACGCACAAGTGGCAAGAATCCTCCAAATAAGAAGCTTCGTCCTGATTAGAGGCCCAGCTTCAGTGAATTGGACAAGACAGCTCAGCTGCCATGTTATTAACTCCCTGGGAAAATACTCGGCCGTCCCCGGGGCCAGCCCGCATATTCCGATGCGGATCGATAAGCAATCTCCGGTGTATATGGAATTCAGACTCGAATCATTTGTCTCCGGCTCCTTTCTCCAAAGGGAGCCCCGTGGACAGACCTGGCCTGCTGCCCTAGCACCACCCCCCCCCCACCCTGCACACGCTCCCCTTTTAACTAATGACCCGCCACGGAGGAGGCCAGAGAGCCGCCGCGTCTTCCATCATCGGGAGAGGCTCTCGGGTGGGCCCGGTGATGGTAATGGCCTCTTTTTAATTTTTTTAAAAACCATACCCATCCTGACATCTTGGGGGTGCATTTGTGTAAGTAATGGGCACGCCCCTCGATGACAGATAGACAGATGTCCCAGTAATGGACACTCCCCACCCACAGTGTCCACACCTGATGTTGGTATTTTAACAGAGGAGGAAAGTGACCCTCTGTCAGCCTCTGGGGGGAGACAGAAGGGTGGGTACCACGCAGGGGTGCTGGCAGCTTGGACTGGGGGCTGGTTCAGGACAGAAGGGGTGACATCATTTGCCTATGAGCTGGATCCAGATTTGCCTATGAGCTGGTTTCTTTGGTCACCAGTCAACAATTGATGGAGCTTCCCCTGCTGCAGCAACCCTTGGTGGCCATCCAATGCCACGTCCTTTGGTTAAGTGGCAATTTGGAAGGGCACTGAAGGCCAGGGAGGGACCAGCAGGGACCCCACGGCAAGCCAGCTCCTGGCAGAGACCCTAACTCTCCTCACTGCCCAAAGTCGGGACGGCAGTGTGTTCAGTGGTTAGGACAGTCTTTGGGTCAGGCAAGTCTAGGCGTGGCCACTGGTGAGTCGCTTCACCCCTTCAGACCCCAGTTCTCCATGTGTGAAATGAGGCCCCTACCACCTACCTGGCATGTTTGTGGTGGGAATTCAATGAAATGATGCAGGCGAGGCCCTGCACCGTGCTGGTGGCATAATAAATCCTCAGTAGCCCTGGCCGGTTTGGCTCAGCGGTTAGAGCGTCGGCCTGCGGTCCGGAGAGACCTGGGTTCGGTTCCCGCTAGGGGCATGTACTTGGCTGCAGTTTGTCCCCGGCCCTGGTTGGTTGTGCGGGTGGCAGCCACTCGATGTGTCGCTTTCACGTCGATGTTTCTCTCTCTCTCTCCCTGTTCCTCTCTCTCCCTCCCACTCTACCTGAACAAAAAAAAATGGAAAAATGTCCTCGGGTGAGGATTAAAAAAATAAATAAATAAATAAAATAAATCCTCAGTAGCTGTTCTTTTTAGCCTTAACATGAGGCAGAAAGTGCAGTGAGTTGCACACCTTTTTATTTACACATTACTATTTTTATCATCAGCTCCTTCGTGTAAAAAATAAAATCTTAGCCCTGGTTGGTTTGGCTCAGCGGTTGGAGCGTTGCCCCGTGGACCAATGAGTCGCGGGTTTGATTCTGGCCAAGGGCACGTACCTTGATTGCAGTTCATCCCCGGCCCTGGTCAGGTCATGCGGGAGGCAACCAGTCGATGTATCTCTATCACATCGATGTTTCTCTCTCTCTCTCTCTCTCTCTCTCTCTCTCTCTCTCTCTCTCTCCAGACCATGCCCACCCAGCCAGCCCACCAGCTCACCAGACCATGCCCACCCAGCCAGACTACCAGCTCACCAGACCATGCCCACCCAGCCAGCCCACCAGCTTACCAGACCATGCCCACCCAGCCAGACCACCAGCTCACCAGACCATGCCCACCCAGCCAGACCACCAGCTCACCAGCCCATGCCCACAGCCAGCCCACCAGCCAGCCCACCAGCTCACCAGACCATGCCCACACAGCCAGCCCACCAGCTCACCAGACCATGCCCACACAGCCAGCCCACCAGCTCACCAGACCATGCCCACAGCCAGCCCACCAGCCCACCAGCCCATGCCCACAGCCAGCCCACCAGCTCACCAGACCATGCCCACAGCCAGCCCACCAGACCACCAGACCATGCCCACCCAGCCAGCCCACCAGCCCACCAGCCCATGCCCACAGCCAGCCCACCAGCTCACCAGCCCATGCCCACAGCCAGCCCACCAGCCCACCAGCCCACCAGATCATGCCCACAGCCAGCCCACCAGCTCACCAGACCATGCCTACCCAGCCAGCCCACACAGCCACACCCATGACCACGCCCCCACCCTCCCTATCTCCCCTGGGCCCTGAGGGTTCTCTGGACCAGTTCAGAAACCCCAGCTTGGTGGGAAGATGATGCCCCCGAGAACAATGGAGCAGAGCGCGAGGTGCGTGGGCCCAGCTCCCTCCCACTCTCGCAGTGCCGTCCTTAGGTTCTCGGACAGCCCACGGGTCACACTCCAGGAGGTGACGGGAGGACGAGACAAAACAGATGAGGGCCAAGAGTCCATACCAACTTCTTTTTAAATTAATAACTTGTTCTAAATTTAGAGTTGCAGAAACATTGAGAAGACGTACAGAGTTCTCACACACCCACATTTAATTTCTCCATTAACACCTATGTAAGTGTGATACATTTGTCCGAATGAATAAATCAATATTGATGCATGATCATCAGCGAAAGCCCATACTGTATGAGCTGTCCTGGGTGTTTTCCTCATGTCCCCTTTTCTGTTCCAGGACCCCACCCAAGGCACCATGTCACAGCTCCGTAGGCTCCTCTGGTCTGTGACAGTTTCTCAGACTTTCTTGGTTGCGAATGAGCCCGACAACGTGGAGGGGTCCTGGCTAAGTATTCTGCGGAGTGTCCCTCAGTAGGAACCTGCCTGAGGTTTTTCTCATGATTAGGCCACGATCGTGGGTTTGGGGGAGGAAGACCCCAGACATGCACAGCATCCTCATCACATCCTGAGGACACCTTGGTCGCTCCCATGGTCAATGCCAACCCTTTTCTGAAGGACAGATCTCAGAAACAGCCCTGCGTAATCTTTCCTGAATCCCATCATTCAAGGCAGTGACCCAGGCGAGGAAGGCTGGGAAATTCAGGCTGGAGTCCGTGCCCAGCTAAAGTGTGCAAGTCCGCTCACTAAGGGGGGAGGGACGTGCGGACCACCGGCAGTCCCGGCCACGGGGCAGAACCAAGAGGAAAGGAAGCGTGAAGGAGGCAGAATGTCAAGTACTCAACCCCCCGTCACAGAGGGAATCAAGAAAAGCCTAGCCAACTGTCACAGAGCCGAAGGAAGAGAGGCTTCTGGTGGCGAAATGTTCAATGATTTACTCACTGAATAAGATGTACTGATGGTACCTCCAGAGAATAGAATGTATTCAACAGTAAAAAAAAAAAAAAAAAAAAAAAAGTGCTATCAAGCCATGAAAAAAACGTGGAAGAAACTTAACTGCTCAGTGAAAGAGGCTGTAATCCCGACAATAGGACATTCTGGAAAAGGCAAAACCGTAGAGGCAGTGAGATCGGCCGTACCCGGGAGGGAGGGTATAAATGCACAAAGAGGGTTGTTAGGGCGGTGAAAATGCCCCGTATGACACTCTACAGTGGTGGAGAAACGTGTTGCTATAAATTTGCCCAAACCCATAGAATGTGCACCACCAAGAATGAGCCCAGTGCCACATGGACTTGGGTGATAATGATGTGCCCGTGTAGGTTGTAACAAGTGCACAGCTGGGGGGGGGCTGATAGTGGGGGAGTTTATACACATGTGGGGACAGGGGGTACATAGGGGATCGTTCCTGTTCCTCTCCATCTTTCTGTAACCCTATAACAAGAGGTATTAAGCATCTCAGGGAACGAAGTGGGAATGCCCGTGGTCCCCCTGAGGTTTACCACCCAGGGATAAAAGTCCAACAGCCCTGGCCAGTTTGGCTCAGTGGTTAGAGAGTCAGCCCTTGGACCAGAGGGTCATGGGTTCGATTTGCAGTCAAGAGCACGAACCTGAGTTGCAGGTTCCATCCTCGACCCTGGTCAGGGTCATGTGGGAGGCAAACAATCGATGTGTCTCCTTCACGTGGGTGTTTTTCTCTCTCCCTCCCTCCCTTCCACTCTCTCTAAAAATCAATGGAAAAATATCCTCTGGCGAGGATTAACAATAACAACAAAAAAGAGTAACAATATTTGGGGTGAGGAAAAGTGGTGTATGTTCTGAGATATGCAGCCATCCAGTGGGATGGGGTGACGGGGGAGCCTGCAGAGGTTTCTACAAATCCCAAGATGCACAGCCTCCTGCTCGGAGACTTTCCATCGCGGAGCAGCTGCTCCTCGGTGACCGGCAGCCCAGGGCAGCTCTGGTTCGCGGGGCTGCCCACCAGGACGCGTCTTCCTGTTGGGAGGCCGTGTCCGTGGCGTGAAACCTGGTGTACAGCCTTGTGGTTGTCGCGGCGGCAGCCGCTCTGCCCCGTCAAGAGTCGGCCTGGGCCGCCCTGTTCTCCAGCGCTTCCAGGAATCTCCCCAGGAAACCAGCTTCCTGCCAGGCGGAGGGGGCCCGCCCAGAAGTGCCTCCAGGCCGGCAAAGCTTTCCTGAGGGCGAACTACGCACTTGGGGGTGTTCGTATTTCTGTCCATCTTGAGAGCCCGGTGAGTTCAAGTGGCATTTGTCAGCGAGGGAACCAGCCGCGGCGTTCAGAGCGCTGTGAGTTTACAGCGGCCCAGGCGTGGCCCCGGGAGGGGCCGGGCTGCAGGTGCTGCCGGCTGAGCCCAGGCTCCCCGGCTCGGCTCCCGGCTGAGCCCAGGCTCCCCGGCTCGGCTCCCGGCTGAGCCCAGGCTCCCCGGCTCGGCTCCCGGCTGGGCCCAGGCTCCCCGGCTCGGCTCCCGGCTGGGCCCAGGCTCCCCGGCTCGGCTCCCGGCTGGGCCCAGGCTCCCCGGCTCGGCTCCCGGCTGGGCCCAGGCTCCCCGGCTCGGCTCCCGGCTGAGCCCAGGGCGGCAGAGCCCAGCTCTGAAGTGAGCCAGGTTCCGCCGCGTCCCACCGATGCAAATGACCACGTCAAAACGTGTGCTCTGCTCTTGCTGGGACCCCGAAAATGTTTTTTTCCTCACGGGGCCAGTCCTCTCCCGACAGTCCAAGGAAACCAGAGTCATGGGCTTCGGCTCTTGGGTCCCTAGGCGGACGCTGGTTGTCCCAGCCGCCCGCGTGCCCCACAATGCAACTTGGTCCACGGACAGCGGCGCTGGTTCCGCCCGCGTGCCCCACGATGCAACGTGGTCCACGGGACGGCCGCACTGGTTCCGCCCGCGCTGTGCTCCTGTCAGTGGCGTGCGGATTGGCTCCCAGCTGGATGGAAGCGCACCCGGGGTCTTGCATCAGGTCCCCTTGCCCTCCACAGGATGCCCTGGCTGTGGAGTGCACCCCAAGACTGCTGTCCTACTCAGCGGGCCACGTGGTCTGGGACCAGCTGCCGAATTCACCTGAGCCTCAGTTCCTCATCCGTGCAATGGCTTGAACCCCTCCTGGGAATCGTGCAGGTACTAAATGGTAGAAGGACCTGGCCGGTGTGGCTCAGGGGTTGAGCGTCAGCCCAGGCACCAAGAGGTCACCGGTTCGATTCCCGGTCAGGGCACATGTCCAGGTTGTGGGCCTGATTCCCAGTGGGGGGCGTGCAGGAGGTGGCCAATCGATATTCTGTCCCATCGATGTTTCTATCTCTTTCCCTCTCCCTTCCTCTCGCTCTAAAATCAAAATAAATAAATAATAAATAAATAAATAAATAAGAGAACCGATCAAAGTGGCCTTGAGCCCTGACCGGTTTGACTCAGCGGTTAGAGCGTCGGCCTGTGGACCGGAGAGTCCTGGGTTCAGTTTCCGATAAGGGCTATCTGGGTTGCAGTTTGTCCCTGCTCCGGTTGGGGTTGTGTGGGTGGCAGCCAGTCAATGTGTCTCTTGCACTGATCCTTCCCTCACTCTCTCTCCCTCCCTCTCTTCTCTCCACTCTACCTGAAGATAGATGCAAAAATGTCCTCGGGTGAGGATAAAAAATATATATATATTTGCCCTAGTGCTATTTCCAGGACTGGCCCATGGACATGTCCAGAGGGCACTGGAGGGAAATAGAAGCAGATGCACACTTGTGTCAAGGGCACGAATGTGTGAGAGTGTGAACGTTTCCCTCTGGGAGGGGGCAGGCTGTGACAAGAAAGCCTGGCCTTCTGTCAGTTCCCACTGTACCCTCAGATGGCGCGGGGAAGAAGATGGACTGGCAAGCCCTGAACCACCGTCCCACCCATGGTATCGCCTTCACTACGGTTTTATCGTAGTGAAGTACGTCCACTCGGCAGAGGACAGTCGCCCTGCAGAGACAACGCGAGAGGCAGGAGATGCCAGTGGAACGTTCAGGGCATGTGCCCTGCCACCCAGCTCCGGGCCGGGCTGGTTTGACGCATTAGAACCGCCTGCAGACGCGACTGCCCGCGGACCGCTGGCGGGCGCTTGCTGGGGTCGGGCTGTGTGAGACTCAATTTATCCCCCAGCCCTCGTTGTTGCTATTGACTGATTTTTAAATTAGATGAAGGCAATCAGTAAATACCACCCAATCAAGTTCTAAAAACATACAGGAGATTAGACAATTTAGGGTAATCAATGGGAATATTCCTTGATTTGCTACCACTCAATTTTGACTGTAAATTACAACTATAACTTGCAAGTTAGTAAGCTATAAAGCAAGTGGATGTGACAAGAAAAACTATAAGAAATGAATTAAGGGGCTGAAGAAGGGCCCCTGATGGTTGTCCTATAATGAGGCAAAATCACTCTTCATATCTTGGCATTTCTCGTTGGGTCTCGTCACCAGCATTCGGTCAAGTGCAAGAGAAGATTTGTCCTGCCTTTAAAAAGAAGTTGGGGGGTGTAGGTGTAGAAAAATTTGTGTGTGGAGGAGATAAAACATAATAGTCATTCTTCTCCCTAACGGACGAGTTTGAACAATAAGTGATCAACCTAATTCTGTGGTTGCTAATAAATGTCATGTGATTTTCGGCTCAAAACCCCACTGTGTGTTAAAACCCTCACCTACCTCACACACACTTCCAAATGCTAATGCGAAAGTCACACGTCTGTACTGTTATTTCCGACAAAGCCTGAAATGTAACAATAATTAAATGTAATTTTAGATCAGAACTTCCTACTCTTAAAAAGCTGCATTTGTAGGACTGTACAGTCTGCCCATGTTTCACATTTTTAAGAAAAACCTCCAGATTATGAATTTTATTTTTCTTTCTCCATCCAACAGGCACGCGATCTGGAGGAAAGGAACGTGTTTTCAGGAGTCCCTGCATGCGTGCATCCGTTCATTTACTCGTTCACCGGTACACGTGGACATTGAAAGAGAGGTGGCTTCGGGTCTTCTCATCGCCTTTCCTTTGCTGGGAGCCCTTAGGAGCTTGGTGACAGTGGGAATAGAATTATCAAACTGTAGCCCTCGGTTGTACCAGCAGACGATCTGAGGGCTGCCTGAGACATAGGGGTCTCTTCCCTCTTCCTGCTTGGGGAGTGAGGGGGACTTGTCGTGCCAGACCCTTGTCCTGGTGGGTCCTCCTGGTAGGAAAGGAGATTGGGTTTAGGGACTACATCAGGAAGTCAGGCCCCTGCTGCTCAGGGGTACCAGAGAGACTGGTGCCCAGGAGTCTACCTGTGGGGCAGCCTCTAGCAGGGAGCCTTCCGACGGCAGGGGCTTAGTTGACTGGGAGGGGAGGGCACGTTTAAAGCTAAAATGTTTTCCGGAAGACTGGGAGATTAATTTTTTTTTTTTTTAATAAATGACCCTGAACTGGTTTTTAAATGAATACATGCTACCTATAGAAAATTTGGAAAATTCAGAAAATTATAAGGCAGAACATTTAAAATCACCTATAATCCTGGAACCCCAAATTACTACTGTCTTGATGTGTCTTCCTCCCCATTTCTTTCCAGCCTTCAGCCTATGTATATAAAAATAAAGTTAGTCTGTCTGGTGCCTGCTTTTTCATTTAATGTTACATAATAGACATTGTCTCATACCATTAAATTTTCCAAATAACACAGTCTCCGCAGAGGCAGAATTCTGTGACCAAGAACGTATGGGCATCCCTGCAGTGTGTTCTCGGAGCAGCCCTGTGACGTTGGTACGTGGGTACGGACACTGCGGTTGCTGCCATTTTGCAGCAGCGGTGGCTGAAGCTGGTAGAATTGGAGACATAAGCTCCTGGTGCAACAGCAGAGGCAGGATTCGAACCTGGCTGCGCACGCTCCGGAACCCTTGACTCCAGCCGGCCACTGTGGGATTCTTGTTCAGGGCCTTGCAGACACTGAATTACCAAAGGAATCTGAGTTCTGGTCCTTGTTCTTTTCTCACAGTTGAGACCACGTTTGAGTTGCTTGATTTCTCCGGTTCTTTGGAGACAGAGAAACAGCGATGTGAGAGAGAGAGACACATCATATTGGTTACCTCCTGCATGAGCCCGACCAGGGCCAGGGACAGAATCTGCAACCCAGGTACATGCCCTTGACCGGGAATTGAACCCATGACACTTCAGTCCTTGGGCTGATGCTCTAACTGCTGAGCCAAAGTGGCTAGGGCAACTCTCCAATTCTTTATTTGCCAAACACACCCTTGCCTAGGAGAATGGCAGGCACAGGGCCCATCCCGGACCCTGCGCATGGAGAGAGCACGTGGGGACAGCCTTCCTCCCAGGGCCTTCATGGGCCCCACACGAGGCCTTCTCTGGGAAGCGTTATGCACACTGTGGTGTGCTGTACCCAGCAAAGGGCCCCCTGGCAACAAACAGCAGAGTGCAGAGATGCTGCAAAGTGCAAGTTAGTGGCTGCCAGGCTGACCAGATATGGCCAGGGTATGGGTTTCATCTGACCTGCATGGTGTTGAGATGTTTTCGAATACGTGGCTAGTATTTAAAAATCAGGATTTTCAATGAAAAAATAATCCAGATTTCCCCATTCTCTAGGAAAATTAGAAGATATGACCACTGGGCCCACGGTCCCCACACTGGGACCCAGCAGCTGCCTCCTTTGGGCAGGGATGTGCTCCCTGGGGCTCCGCGGTCCCCACTCCCTTCTGTATCACATCTGAGCTGCTTCATTCATTGACACGACTTGCTTGCCCTGGGAGGAGTGCAGGTTTACACCCTCACACCAGACGGTTCTGGGAGATAAGTCTGTTCCCATCTCCCTAGGTTAGCCCTGGTCTCTGCTTGCTACCACTTGAACGGAAGCGTCACATGCCCAGTCTGTCCTCGTGCATTCTTGCTGCATCTCCAATGGCTCAAGCATGAGTGGCACCCAGTACGTGTTTCTTGAATGGATGAATAAAGAAGAGGAAGCTAAAAAGGTCACTAAGATGAAGCACTTCCAGGGGGATGGAGGCAGGAAGTCTGATGAGCCAACGGTGCTGGCGTCCCAGCAGGCGGAGCTCCCTGCGTGAAGGTGCCTGTGGATCCAGCCAGGAAGACCGGAAGGCCCACATGGCGCGCGGTCCTGGCTAGAAGCCTGCGGCTCCCGTGGCCACCATGCAGGGATGTGTCCTCCTGCAGCAGAAGGGAGGTGTCCAGACTGCAGACGGGCCCTCCCAAGGCCAGTCGGGGCGGGAGAATTACTCCTACCTCCACTCTCTTCTCGGATTTGCCGGCTCCAGCACGGAAATGTCTGTGTGCAGGCCCAGGCTCTAGAATTGTCGTCTCTGAGCAGAACCAGAGCTGCCAACTCTTCCCAAGAAGATGGGGGTTAAAGGTCAGAGGTCAGTCTGGCTGTGTCCTTTTGCAGGAGCTTTAGCAATGACCTTAACTCTCTGTGCCTCAACTTTCCCTAACTGTGAAGTGGGGAGAATGACAATACCTGCCCCTCAGGGCTGTCGAGTGATGTCAGTACATCCCACACAGCAAGAGTTTATGTTTGCTGAGCACTTATTATGCGAAGGCTCTGTTCAAAAAAAGCCCAGACACGCATGCCCAGCGCCCGGGCACAGTAAGTACTGCTGAGAACACGGCGCCCAGCACACAGTAAACACTGCCGAGCACACGGCTCCCGGCACACAGTAAACACTGTCGAGCACACGGCTCCCGGCACACAGTAAGTACTGCCGAGCACACGGCGCCCAGCACACAGTAAGTACTGCCGAGCACACGGCGCCCAGCACACAGTAAGTACTGCCAAGCACACGGCTCCCAGCACACAGTAAGTACTGCCGAGCACACAGCTCCCGGCACACAGTAAACACTGCCGATTACATGGCTCCCAGCACACAGTAAGTACTGCCGAGCACACGGCGCCCAGCACACAGTAAGTACTGCCAAGCACACAGCTCCCGGCACACAGTAAACACTGCCGATTACATGGCTCCCAGCACACAGTAAGTACTGCCGAGCACACGGCGCCCAGCACACAGTAAGTACTGCCAAGCACACGGCTCCCAGCACACAGTAAGTACTGCCGAGCACACGGCACCCAGCACACAGTAAGTACTGCCGAGCACACGGCTCCCGGCACACAGTAAGTACTGCCGAGCACACGGCGCCCAGCACACAGTAAGTACTGCCAAGCACACAGCTCCCAGCACACAGTAAGTACTGCCGAGCACACAGCTCCCGGCACACAGTAAACACTGCCGATTACATGGCTCCCAGCACACAGTAAGTACTGCCGAGCACACGGCACCCAGCACACAGTAAGTACTGCCAAGCACACGGCTCCCAGCACACAGTAAGTACTGCCGAGCACACGGCTCCCAGCACACAGTAAGTACTGCCGAGCACACGGCTCCCAGCACACAGTAAGTACTGCCAAGCACACAGCTCCCGGCACACAGTAAGTACTGCCGAGCACACAGCTCCCGGCACACAGTAAGTACTGCCGAGCACACGGCGCCCGGCACACAGTAAACACTGCCGATTACATGGCTCCCAGCACACAGTAAGTACTGCCGAGCACACGGCGCCCAGCACACAGTAAGTACTGCCAAGCACACAGCTCCCAGCACACAGTAAGTACTGCCGAGCACACGGCTCCCAGCACACAGTAAGTACTGCCGAGCACACGGCTCCCAGCACACAGTAAGTACTGCCAAGCACACAGCTCCCGGCACACAGTAAGTACTGCCGAGCACACGGCGCCCGGCACACAGTAAACACTGCCGATTACATGGCTCCCAGCACACAGTAAGTACTGCCGAGCACACGGCGCCCAGCACACAGTAAACACTGCCGATTACATGGCTCCCAGCACACAGTAAGTACTGCCGAGCACACGGCGCCCAGCACACAGTAAGTACTGCCAAGCACACGGCTCCCGGCACACAGTAAGTACTGCCGAGCACACAGCTCCCAGCACACAGTAAGTACTGCCAAGCACACAGCTCCCGGCACACAGTAAGTACTGCCGAGCACACAGCTCCCGGCACACAGTAAGTACTGCCGAGCACACGGCGCCCGGCACACAGTAAACACTGCCGATTACATGGCTCCCAGCACACAGTAAGTACTGCCGAGCACACGGCGCCCAGCACACAGTAAGTACTGCCAAGCACACGGCTCCCAGCACACAGTAAGTACTGCCGAGCACACGGCTCCCAGCACACAGTAAGTACTGCCAAGCACACAGCTCCCGGCACACAGTAAGTACTGCCGAGCACACAGCTCCCGGCACACAGTAAGTACTGCCGAGCACACGGCGCCCGGCACACAGTAAACACTGCCGATTACATGGCTCCCAGCACACAGTAAGTACTGCCGAGCACACGGCGCCCAGCACACAGTAAACACTGACGATTACATGGCTCCCAGCACACAGTAAGTACTGCCGAGCACACGGCGCCCAGCACACAGTAAGTACTGCCAAGCACACGGCTCCCAGCACACAGTAAGTACTGCCGAGCACACGGCTCCCAGCACACAGTAAGTACTGCCGAGCACACGGCTCCCAGCACACAGTAAGTACTGCCGAGCACACGGCGCCCGGCACACAGTAAACACTGCCGATTACATGGCTCCCAGCACACAGTAAGTACTGCCGAGCACACGGCCGCCCGACCACAGTAAACACTGCCGATTACATCGGCGCCCAGCAACCAGTAAGTACTGCCGAGCAACACGGCGCCCAGCACACAGTAACACTGCCGAAGTACATGGCTCCCAGCACACAGTAAGTACTGCCGAGCACACGGCTCCAGCACACAGTAAGTACTGCCAAGGCACCACGCTCCCGGCACACAGTAAGTAATGCCGAGCACACGGCGCCCGGCACACAGTAACACTGCCGATTACATGGCTCCCAGCACACAGTAAGTACTGCCGAGCACACGGCGCCCAGCACACAGTAAGTAACTGCCGAGCACACGGTCCCCAGCACACAGTAAGTACTGCCAAGCACACGGGCTCCCCCACACAGTAAGTACTGCGAGCACACGGCTCCCGCACACAGTAAGTACTGCCGAGCACACGGCTCCCAGCACACAGTAAGTACTGCCGAGCACACGGCTCCCAGCACACAGTAAGTACTGCCGAGCACACGGCTCCCAGCACACAGTAAGTACTGCCGAGCACACGGCTCCCGGCACACAGTAAGTACTGCCGAGCACACGGCTCCCAGCACACAGTAAGTACTGCCGAGCACACGGCTCCCAGCACACAGTAAGTACTGCCGAGCACACGGCTCCCAGCACACAGTAAGTACTGCCAAGCACACGGCTCCCGGCACACAGTAAGTACTGCCGAGCACACGGCTCCCAGCACACAGTAAGTACTGCCGAGCACACGGCGCCCGGCACACAGTAAACACTGCCGATTACAGGGCTCCCAGCACACAGTAAGTACTGCCAAGCACACGGCTCCCGGCACACAGTAAATACTGCCAAGCACACGGCGCCCGGCACACAGTAAACACTGCCGATTACAGGGCTCCCAGCACACAGTAAGTACTGCCAAGCACACGGCTCCCGGCACACAGTAAGTACTGCCGAGCACACGGCTCCCAGCACACAGTAAGTACTGCCGAGCACACGGCGCCCGGCACACAGTAAGTACTGCCGAGCACACGGCGCCCGGCACACAGTAAACACTGCCGAGCACACGGCTCCCAGCACACAGTAAACACTGCCGAGCACACGGCGCCCGGCACACAGTAAACACTGCCAAGCACACGGCTCCCGGCACACAGTAAACACTGCCGATTACATGGCTCCCAGCACACAGTAAACACTGCCGAGCACACGGCTCCCAGCACACAGTAAACACTGCCGATTACATGGCTCCCGGCACACAGTAAACACTGCCGAGCACACGGCGCCCAGCACACAGTAAACACTGCCGATTACACGGCTCCCGGCACACAGTAAACACTGCCGATTACATTGCTCCCAGCACACAGTAAGTACTGCCGAGCACACGGCTCCCAGCACACAGTAAACACTGCCGAGCACACGGCTCCCAGCACACAGTAAACACTGCCGAGCACATGGCGCCCGGCACACAGTAAACACTGCCGAGCACACGGCGCCCGGCACACAGTAAGTACTGCCGAGCACACGGCTCCCAGCACACAGTAAACACTGCCGATTACACGGCTCCCGGCACACAGTAAACACTGCCGAGCACACGGCGCCCGGCACACAGTAAGTACTGCCGAGCACACGGCTCCCAGCACACAGTAAACACTGCCGAGCACACGGCGCCCGGCACACAGTAAACACTGCCGAGCACACGGCGCCCGGCACACAGTAAGTACTGCCGAGCACACGGCTCCCAGCACACAGTAAACACTGCCGAGCACACGGCGCCCGGCACACAGTAAACACTGCCGATTACATGGCTCCCGGCACACAGTAAACACTGCCGATTACATGGCTCCCAGCACACAGTAAACACTGCCGAGCACACGGCGCCCGGCACACAGTAAACACTGCCGAGCACACGGCGCCCGGCACACAGTAAGTACTGCCGAGCACACGGCACCCAGCACACAGTAAACACTGCCGATTACATGGCTCCCGGCACACAGTAAGTACTGCTGAGCACACGGCGCCCAGCACACAGTAAACACTGCCGATTACATGGCTCCCAGCACACAGTAAGTACTGCCGAGCATACGGCTCCCAGCACACAGTAAACACTGCCGAGTACACAGCACCCGGCACACAGTGAATACTGCTGAGCACACGAGCATTCATCAAGCAAATCACTCCAGTGTGTCCCTGGAACTTCGTGAGGTCGGATTCTCATGATCCCCATTTTGTAAATGAGGACACTGAGGCACAAAGGGGTAGGTAATGTGGCCAAGGCCGCGCAGCCGTCCAGCAGGGGCTGAGCCCGAGCTCCTGGCCTCCGCCTGCCTCGCTCACGCAGGGCTCCGCGCACGGATCAGGCTAACCGTGTGGAAGTGTGGTCTCTGGAACCTGGGTCTTTCACTGTCAGCAGTTCACACGCATCAGCGCACCAGGGGCGTGGTCCGCCTCCTGATGGAGTTGGCGACGGTGACGACGAAGAGGCTGGGCTCTGGGACGACGATGCGAGGAGGCGTCCTCAGCGGCAGGCGTGGCCCTCACCCCAGGCGCCCCTCCCCGGGTCCTCCGAGGTCCCCGGAGCTTGAGAGGAATTGCCTGGGAGGTGACCAGGAGAAGTGAGCTCTCCTTTATCATGGTACCGAACTAAAAGGGCAGACCGATTAATCATGGAAGTTTCTAAAAGTGCTTTTATTTCGCCATTTAGAATGCCAGCGAGATCATTTCCCTTAATGTATACTCCTGGTATTAACACGCCTTAATCCATCACAGGCCGTATTATGAAATTACTGCGTTTTACGCCAGGTCCTGCCTGCGATCATTAACCCAGCTCTGCTCGGGGCCATACATCATCGGGCGGATTACCTCATGGGTCCAGCGACCCCTCTCCCTGGGCTGGGCGGTGGGGCTGCCCCAGTCATTTGTCCTGGCCGGGCCGACAGACGGCTGTTTGCATTAGTGAGCAGATGTCTCCTGGGTGAGAAACAGACGTCACCGCCCGCTCACCACCTCTGCTCTCAGTGACCCAGGTTTCCAAGGGACACGGAGCAAAGCAGTGCTCACCAGTGTCCTCTCCCTGCCCCTCCGTGTCAGCTAGCCGGGGCTGTGCGCTTCTGTCCGTGGCCCGGTGGGGACTGCTGCTGCTGCATCTCGACACCCTGCGGCTCATCTCCTGGGGGCTCCGCTCTGAGGACTGGGGGTGCCAGAAGCATCCTGCTGGAACGAGTTCGAGGGGCTGCCCTGCCTCATCCATCCGGACAGCCTACCCCGTTCCTCAACATCAACCCCCAAGCCCCATCTTTTTGTTTATTGATTCATCTAATCAGCAAACTCGCCCCAGCCAGGCAGTTGTGAGACACCATCGCTTTCCAAGAGCTCTGGACACGGCAGAGCTGGGAAAACCTCAGAGAAAGCCCCATTGCACAGGCAGAAAAACTGAGGCCCACAGAGGGGGAAGAAACCTGCCAGGCTTGAACAGAAAACATGGAGTGTCAGGTAGGACAAGGACTCGGCTAAACCGAGACTCGGTGTACGCGCTGGGTGCTGGCTCCTTCCCGTCGCGCCTCCTGTGAGGACAGAGCCGTGCCCGCCGCGGAGCGGAGGCTCCGTGCACACAGTCTGGGCATGATTACAGACCGAGAGTTCGTGCTTTGGTACCTTGTAGGCTGGCATCCACTTACCCCGGAAGGCTTCTGAGCTACCAGCATTTTCTCCCTAAATTCCCGAGCACTTCCTTTGGGTGCCAAGCTTGACATGCCCCCTTCAAATTTCATAATGAGCATGGAATAAACAGAAAGCAGCTCAAGGTGAGTCATTCATTAATCAAAACCAAAACAGGCCCTGACCAGGCACACATCAGCACAAACCATGGAAGAGGATGGGGGGAAGGCTTGTCTTATTTAATATTAACTGCGTCGTTCCTTCATTTGGGTCTGAGAAAGCGTGCTGTGCACTCCCACCCAGCTTGGTATGAGCTCAATCCAAAGTTGATTTTCCTTGAATACATGGGTGCCTGCTTCCGGGGTGCCAAGGTGAGACGAGGCGCTTTGGGATCACGGTCACTCACGCGGGGCAGACCAGCGGCAGGACCCCCTCCGCGTGGCATAGGAGGCCCATGTCCTCGGCCACGTGGTCGGCGTTGCCCTTCTATATGGAGGGAATGCAGGTGACCGGCATGAGGACCCGGCCTCAGGAGGTGCACACGTCACTAGGGTAGAAGTAACGAGTGTTTGAGGAGCCTTGCAAATAGTCGCCTATGGCCACCACTAGGCTTCGGTCCATTGTGGTGCACAGCTTCATTTTCGGAGATGAGCTAGGGGCGTGAACTTCGAGCCGTTGTGGACTGCTCAATTACAGTTATGGTTTTTTCTCCTGTGCCCCTTATAGGCGTCCCATGGTGGAGACAGATCCGGCGTATGATTCCATTTTACAGATGGGCAAACTGAGGCCCAAGGGTGGAAGGATGCCCATTGCTGGGCTCTTTCGACTCCGCGTACCACCTGCAACACAGGGGGTCCCGTGCTTCAGGGATAGCTGTCATTTCATGACTGAGCTTCTGTCCCTCCCAGGACTGTCTGTCTGTTCAGAGTGAAAACTTGGCTCAGCAAGGCCTGCCCTTTGCACTGGCTGGGATGCCCGGGCATCTTCCGCCTTCTCGGGCATCTGCAGCCCACCCATCAGCGGCTCCGTTCTCTGTCTCCAGCGGGAAACGGCTGAGCTCCGCATGCGCCCTGACCGGAGCATGCAGCCCCTGGGAAGGTGGCAGGGCCCCCAGGGGCGTGGGCGCACCCCTCGCCCTGCAATCTGCACAGCATGGGAGTACTGTGATCCAAGGTGACATTCAGGAGTTTGCCCTAAAAAGCCCAGAGATGGAGGGGAAGGATGGGGATGAAGATGAAATTTGACACAAATCACCTACTGCTTGCTGGAGCAGAATGTTAGGTAGGAGCTGCCAGGGTAAGTCGGGTTGGTGGCATCTCAATAGAATAGAAAGGGTGGTCTGGCAGGCAGGTGGGAGGGGGGGTGAGGTGAGGGAGGGGACTTGACATGAACTTGGTGTGACATCATTTGGAAATCCCAGGATGTCAGAACTGGACAGGTCCCGAGAGGCTTGCTTGCCTCAGAGTTTCAAATGTCAGCTGCCTAGGGGCTCCGGTAAACAATGCGGAAAACTGGGTCCTACCCTCAGAGACTGGAATCATAAAATTGGGGGTACAGCCAGAGCAGCCACACTGTGGTTCAGAATGGACACAATCCTGATACAAAGCCTGCTGGAAAATCAGTATTCACTGACAGGCTCCCGCGTTTCACAGAGGGGGAAACTGAGCCCACAGAGGAACTGGTCTCAGCCAAGGTCCCACAGAGAGAAGCACATCGTTCAGTGGCCTGTTGAACCCCCCTCTATCCCTTCCTTCCATCCACCCAGCCTTCCTTCCACCCATCCTTCCTTCCTGCCGTCTCCCTCCTTTCTCCCCTTCCTTCCTTCCCTCCATCATCCATGCATTCATTCGGCAAACATTGAGCACCTGCTCTGTGCCAGGCAGTGTTAGGTCATCACAGCCCGGCCCCGCCCCGCTGGAGCGAGCGCTCTTGTGGGAAAAACCAGCATTAATCAGATAATCGCACATCAACGCAAAAGTACGGCCAGGACCAGGAGAAGCTCCGGAGAGGCTGTGGGGACTCCTTGTGGCACAGGGTCCTCGTTTGTTGAATGGCGCCCTCACCTGCCCGCCTCTTTCGTCACCTGTACACGGGATGGTAGCAGGGAACACGTTCCGCACACATGAAAGTGATTCTCCAAGCGCTGGGCTTACCCTGACTGTGATGGGCACTCAATAAATATTTGTAGAATTGAATCGCTGAATTGAACTATTCTGCAAAAATAAAGCAAGGATTAGCAAGACTCCCCAGCACCGACCCAGTGTTCGCTCAATTTTCCTGTTGCTGTAACAAGACACGGGCTAGCTTTGCCGGATCTGAGCAAGACCAGCAGAAAGACCGCCTTTTCTGGATCCCCGGAACATCAGACCTGAGGGACTCAATGTCATCAGGTTCATACGTGTCCCCAACCTCGCAGAAAGGAAAACTGAGGCCCAGGGAGGGGGGCTATTTGAGGTCATGCCCAGGACAAGTGGCAGGACCCAGTCTTTCTAGGTCCCAGGACGATTGAATTGCTGACTGATTAACAAGAAAATGGACATGTCTTGGGTACCCAGATGCTTATTGAATGTGTAGAAAATCCCGGAGTTAGAAATATCCTCCATGTATTTTTTTTTGGTACATGCCCCTAGTGGGAACCGAACCCAGGACTCTCTGGTCCACAGGCCGATGCTCCAACCGCTGAGCCAAACCGACCAGGGCCCTCCGTGTATGAATTAATGCTCTACTGTGGGATGAGTCCCCAAGTTCTCCAGATAATTTCTCCACAGACCACGGCCAAGAATAAATGCCTACACGTGTTTGACAGACATCGATTGCATTCATTGTTTTCTGTTCTGAGACAAGCACCCAGATTTCTCTTTGGGGAACCATTCTCCCCCTCCTCGCTCTCGGTCTCTGAGGCTTCGGAAGGGCTGACTCTCCCCGTTTCCAGAGACGGTTAGCACATGTCTCGGGCTTGGCAAGTCAGCGTATCCATCTCCCTGGCCGTAGCGATGGGTTCAAGAAAGGACATGTGACTCGAGGTGCCGCAGCAAGGGGCAGCCCTGAGATGCTGGCTGGAGCTGCTGGGAACGAGGCTCCGTCCGTCCACTGGCTTGCCGAGCGGGGAGGTGCGAACCGGAGCCTCTGGCTGCCATCCTGCATCAAAGCCGGAGAGCCTATCTGTTCCGAGTCAACACACTGGGGGGAAGGCCACGCGGGAGGAAACACTGGCCCCTGGACATAGTCACTCCTAAGGCTAAACACTCCGGACTTTTGAGTTATGGGAGGTAAAAAGCTCCCTGGGATTGGTTAACCCAGCATGGCAGCAACAGCCACCAGGGATCTGTGGGGTTCTGCCAGGAAGCAAGTGCCCCGTCGGGGACTCTATGTCTCAGTGTCCCGCGCAAGTGCCACGCAGCTGAGTTCTGGCTGGTGGAACTCGAGGCAGAAGGGGGGGCTCCAGTGCCACAGATCATCTTCCACGCTCCTCTCCCTCCACTGGCTGAAGGTCCAAACACTCAGGATGACCTTGGGGCCATATATTGAACATGGCGTCAGGCAGGGTCCCTGCATGACGCACGGAGGCAGCTGCTGCCTCCCCCACTGACGTCTGGCCTGAGACGAATGACAAGTAACCTCCCATTGTGTAAGCCACCAAAGGTCCTGAGCTTCTCTGTAGTAGCAGCTGCCATTACCTTAATTCATTCACCTAGTGTCTCAATCCGGGTTCCTCGTCGTAAACAATGGAAATCGACTCAGAACAGCTTAAACCGAGAAGGAATGCATTGAAGAGATAACAAGCTGTGCACAGACAGTCCGTGAAAGCCAGATTGGTGCGATGCTACTCAGAACAATGCCCAAGTTCATGCCACAGACCTGGAGCCAAAGGGACACTCCTGGGTGCCAAAGTCTTGCCTTGCCTATCAGCATTCCCGACGCGGGGCCCTGGTGCTGCCCCCACGATGACTGCTGCCACCTCAGAGTCAGTGTTGCTGCCACTACAGCCGTGATCTTTTCCAGAATGGATTCTGAGAAGTCCCTGCTTCTCAATGTCTGATGGAAAGTCTAGGGCAGGTATCTTATTGGTGGAACCTAGGTCATGTGACCATCCTCTAGCTGCAAAGGAAGCTGAGAAACTGAATAGACAGCATTGTCCCACTACTATTGTGCAAGGCGGGCTCCGCTTCAAACACAGGGGCTTCTCCAAACGTGGGACGGGGTTCCAGCACAGACGGCCTAAAGGTGCTGCAGCTCCGCATGGCTCTGCCTGGGGGAACGACAGGGCTGCGATCCCTTGTCTTTGGGCTCCAGACTGGGCTCAACCAATGGGAAGCGCTAACAGATCTGCCCCCGGAGTGGCCCTGACTGACTGCTTCCTCCACCTCCCACCCTTCCAAGGTAACAGCTGATGTCAGGTGACCCTCTCCACACAGCCTCCGGGATCCAGTCATCGCTCTGTCCTGTGCTGCTCAGGCCTGGAGGAGGGATTGGCGAGACCCGTGGGTGCTCAGTCCTGACAGGCGGCCTGCCCCACTCCTTCCCTGGAAGGGTGTCCCGTACCAAGCTCTCCTGTGAGTGCGCCACCTCTTTCCAGCCAGGACTCGACCGACACGAAGACACAGTGATTCCACTCAGGACCACCTGCGTCACGACTTCGAGAGCACAGCCTACGGAATTGTGTGTCACCTTTCGCTTTGTTTTCCGACAGTCAGACACACCTGCACCACAATGCCGGTGGGGCTTTGCAGACCCCGGGCACGTGGTAATCTTGTCCCGGTGCTCTTGTTACTGTTGGGCCCCGTCCAGTTGGCCTCAGATCTGTCCTTGTTGGGGAAAATGCCATAAACCGGGGAGTTCCTGGCTGAGGGGAGACGTCATGGAAACAGCTACTCCAGGGCCTCAAAACCCGTCCGAATGCCAAACCCTTAACGGCACCGGGATGGCGAGCAGGCGGGGCTGACCCCGGCTTGGATTCGGAGAGGGCTTTGTGATGAGCCTGGGCTGCCGATACCTGAACACCCACAAAGAAGAGGCCACCTCGCTTTCTCCCATGGACCATCCACCGGCATCTGACCCCACTCGAGCCAGTGACAAATGATCCAGGCTGGGACGGGCCAGAGGTAGCCTCCAATCCCACCCTGGTCTCCACCAGCCGTTTGGCAGCCGGGGACCCTCTCTGCAGAGTGCACGTGGCCCAGGGACCCAGGCTGAGCAGGGTGGGCATGGAGGGTGCAGCCTGGGACCCTCCCACCCCGGCCAGAAGGGGCTGCATACATGCTCCCACATCCACGAGCCCCCATGGGTCAGCTTGTGTTTAGGAAAACGAGTGCTCCTGCTCGGGCTTACGGAGGAGTGACTCATGGTACCAGAACTTGTTCCCCAGAGAGGCTGTTTTCCTTCCTGCCACTTCTCCCCCGCCCCCCACTCTGCCCATAGCTCCCCCTGGTGGCGGGGGAGGGGACCACTAACTTCCAGAGAAAGCATCCAGACAGCTTGCAGCAACTAAGCGAGGCTGAGGGTTAGATCTGAGACAGAACCACTCTGAGAGAGAGAGAGCTCCATTCCGACCGAAGGATGTCCCCCGCGCCCTGGCGTCAGTCACGGCGTGGGCGTCTCGCTTGGTATTGCCATTAGGACTGTGTTCTGGCAGGTGGTCGTCGGAGAACTGAGAAGGGATGCCTGTCCCTAATCCACCCATTGCAGTGCACCGTGGCCACTGAGACCCAGAGCAGAAGGCTGTTAGAGTGCAGTGGTGGAATATGTGCCCTTCTTCATTCTTTGGAAGGATGGGCCTCCCCCCGGGGCACCTCTGCCACCTGGGTCCTTTGATGTGGCCTTCTCCCTCATCACTATCCCCAGAGAGCAGCGTAGGTACCTGCTAGACCTCAGAACACCACTCCATAAATTCTCTTTTCATTGGAGGCCTAGCAGATAATAATTTAAAGAACTGGTCACTGCCTGCAATTAAGCACAGAGGAAATAGATCAGGCCCATAATTTATGTCTGTGCAAGGTTAGGCTGGATTCGTAATTAATGTTTGCTCCCTTTAATGAAATACTCCAAAGGTCTGCACTTCTGTCATTCATGAAGGTAATTTTTCAATTGATTAGTAAAATAATACTTGAAAAGTAAATGCACCTGCTTCTTCCCCGAAATGTCTCCGTCAACCGGACACTGGTCGAGATGCTAAAAAAATACCACTCCAACCCAGTGGAGACCGGGCCGCGCCATCAGCATGCAGAGTGTCCGAGAAGGAGGCAGGAGGAGAAAGTAATTAGAGCCGCCACAGTGACCAGAATCCCTGGGTGGCCCAGGCTGCCGAGCGTCTGTGACCATCCTGCCCAGCTCCTGCCTGTGCTGCAGGGGCCGGTGGGGAATGGAGAGAGCTGGAGACCCAACCATTCTGGTTTCTACTGCCCAGGAGCACTGAGCTGGGCCGGTGTGTCCTTGGGGAAGAGGCACCGGAGGCCCAAGAGGACGCAGAGCCCAGCTGGAGGTCACGCCAGCCAGCAGCAGGCGGGCTGGTCAGGGCACCTGGCCCAGGTCTGGGCACCAGCTCGATGCTGTTCCCAAACACTTTCATTGGCCCAGGAGAGTCGGTTCCTGTGACCGACTACCCCACATGGGAACCAACACTTCTTAGTCATCCTTGGATGAAAGGTTTGCTTGGGGCCTTATCTCAAAACAACACCGACAGTTATGAACGTGACTTCGCTTTATGGTCTATGAAATGAAATAGAGGCAGGAAAGGCAGTACAGTGTTAATCTGAGAATAAAGAAAGACTCGGGTATTGATCTGGGGGTCCGTGTTTAGTTAACATTGTTGGACAGCGTGGTGCCTTTTCCCTGTTCACCGGCAGCGTCGATGTCCCGACCCGTCCTTCCCCTGAGACGTTCAGAGGACTTGGCTGGTCATTACTGAATATCAGATATGGAAGCGCTCAGCCCACGCCCGTCCCTGACCACTGAGCGCCCCGGCGCTGACTGGATGGAATCTCGCATCTTTAGGAAGATGGGCTGTTTGCTTGAGATCGATGGACATTTGAATGCTGAGTGTTTGCCACGAGGCGCTGGGAGGGGGCTGTGCCAGAGGCGCTCATTTTCCAAGGGGTCTGCTCACTAGGAGCAGCGCCTGGTGTTGCGACCAGGCCACCTCATCCACGCGACCTCCCAACAGCGGGGCCGGGGAAGCAGTCAGCACCCAGGCCTGCATGGACCCGTCCCCTGAACTTTCTGGGCGGAGTTGCCAGCCTGTCGAGGGACGCAAGTGTGTCGCTTTGGATCTCAATGGCCATCAACAGAAATAGACTGGCTGGTCTAAGTAGAGACGTCCCTGCCCGGGGGAGCCCTGTGGGTTACCCCGAGAACCAGCGTGGATCTGCTGTCTCTCTAAAGTGTGAAAACCGAAGAGGTTTCTTGCTGCAAGAAAAATGCAAGACGGGTCCTTTGTTCACTGACCCAGTCACCTCACTGACCTTGATGTCACCTGTCCAGACCTTGCAGGGGCTGATCCTCCAGAGCCCCCCACCTGGGCCCCTCTCGGCCTCAGTACTGTCCAGGATGGCTCTCTGAACTTAGGTGTAAATGAATTAAAAGTAAATACAGCCCTGGCCAGGTTGGCTCAGCAGTTAGAGCGTCGGCCTGCGGTCCAGAGAGACCTGGGTTAGGTTTCCGCTAAGGGCATGTACCTCGGTTGCAGTTTGTCCCTGGCCCCGGGTTGGGGTCATGTGGGTGAAAACCACTCCATGTGTCTCACATCGATGTTTCTCTCTCTATATTCCTCCCTCTCTCCCTCGCACTCTATCAAAGGTGAATGCAAGAATGTCCTCAGGTGAGGATAAAACAAAAGTAAATACAATTCAGATTTCAGTCCTCGGTCACACTAGTCCCATTTCAAGTGCTCGAAAGCCACCGTGGCGAGTGGCTGCCGTGTGGGATGGCCCAGGGTCGCGGATCAAGTCCATCGCCAGACAGCATGGTCCACATCCCCCCATGGGCCCCTCTGGCCCGGCCCAGGGCTGACTGTCCCTCCGACCAAGCTCTGGGCCTGCTGCCGGCACCTGAGCTGCCAGAGCCCGGTGGCCGGCGCCTGCTCTCTGCCCCGCCAGGGCCTCCACCCCCTTTCCCAGGGGAGCGGTCTGTGTTCCCAGCGTCTTTCCTCGAACAAACAATGTGGAGCAGCCCTGGGAAGCGGCTGGATCGCGCCCTGCACGTCCTGTACGAAGGTGGAAATGCCTGATGATTTCAAATGAATATAATTACCAAATGCTCTACTTACAAACGTTCCCTCCTTCCTGGGGGCAGACGTCTCCTTCCCTGGTTCTCCCCCTGGAGAGGCGCTTCGCTGCTCTGAAGGGTGAAGTTCAGTGGTTCTGGCAGGACCGTCCCTCCTCCCGTGGGAGAGACGGAGCAGCTTTGGAAAGGCGTCCGGGCTCCTCCTCCGGGCGACTGTGATGCTGTAAGAAGCCACACAGTTGGAGGATGAGCCGCTGGCCCCATGGCTTCCCAGAGCAGCCTCACCCTCCTCCGACCCCCGACGTGCCCGGCCTCTCCCCTGCTAGCCTCACGTGGCACCCCCTCCCTCCTCCGCCCCTCCTTCTGCGAAGCCACCCCTGGTACCTCCTCGAGGGCTCCTCCTGTCCAACCCCAAGCCGTGCCCCCCAGGGACTCACAGCCTCTAATACCCTTCGTCACATTATTGTGGAGACTCGAGCTCGAATCCCGACTCTCCTACTCACTGGCTGCGTGGCCTCTGGCAAATGGATCAGCTCTCTCCGCCCTCACTAACCCCTCTGCAAAGGCGCTACGAACCACCCCACAGAGTGAAGCCTCGTGTTCATGAAGTAGGACTCCACCCTCTGCCCTAAGGGACTGGTCCAGAAGTGGGCAGGACTCCTTCCCCAGGAACATGTGCACTTGGAACAGGAAGCCTGGTGCGCTGTGAGCGCCATGTCCCCGGTCAGCATCCACGCTTCTCCAGGTGGAGGGAGCTGGCAGGGAACGCGAGCAAGAGGGAAGCCCATACGCACAGCAAACCAGTTGCCAGCTCATGAGGGTGTGGGCCGTGGGGTTCGTGTGCCCCCATCTATCCAGAACCCAGCAGATGCCCAGCATGCACCAGGCACCCGGCAAGTGCACGTGGCATTGTCGGAATAATGGGAGGCAGAGAGTGTGAGCCCCTGGGCCGATTGTCCTGAGGCCCAGACACATGTCTGTCCTTCCGTGGACTTGACTGTCCAGTCTTTCTCAGACTCAGCTCCTCCGGGCTTATGCTGGTTTGACTTCAGTGTCTGCCACTCAGGAGAGCCAACGATGGTCATTACTGTTCCATTCACTCACTCATTCACTCATTCAGCTCCTAATTGCAGAGCCTGGTGAAACGGAACTTAAGACATTTGAAATAGAAATTGAAGACTGTAGCCTGGCCATGTGGCTCAGTGGTTGAGCATTGACCCATGCACCAAGAGGTCACTGGTTCGATTCCCGGTCAGGTTGTGGGCCCAATCCCCAGTGCGGGGCATGCAGGAGGCAGCCAATCGATGTTCTCTCTCATTGATGTTTCTATCTCTCCCTCTCCCTTCCTCTCTCTCTAAAATCAATAAAGAGCCCTGGCCGGTTTGGCTCAGCAGTTAGAGCGTCGGCCTGCAGTCCAGAGAGACCTGGGTTCGGTTCCCGCTAAGGGCATGTACCTCAGTTGCAGTTTGTCCCCGGCCGCAGTTTGTCATGCGGGTGGCAGCCACTCGATGTGTCCCTTTCACAACGGTGTTTCTCTCTCTCTCTTCCTCTCTCTCCCTCCCACTCTATCTGAACAAAAAATGGAAAAAAAAAAAAAAAAAGTCCTCGGGTGAGGAAAAAAAATAAAATCAATAAAGAAAACATATTTAAAAAAAAAAAAAAGAAGCCGAAGACTGTGTTCAGAACTGTTTTGTCTGTGCTCTGTGGACCCAGAGGTAACGTCAGGTGCTGCCCTGCGGTCAAAGGCGAGGAGGCGGTCAGGAGACCGCGGACGGCAGCAGCGAAGCAGGCGCCCCCCGCAGCGTGCGGGCCCGGGAGGCCCACTCAGGAGGGCCTTTGACCAAGATCTGAGGAGTGGAGGTCAGCAGGGCAGGTCTCAGGGCGCAGGCACAGGGCACAGACCGGGGGCTGGGCTCTCCTATGCCCCTGCCCTTAGACAAGCGAACAGCTGCGGAAGTGCTGTGAGCACCTGCTCCCTAGGAAGGGCGGCAGAGGCACGGGCATCGCTCTTCCCGTCGCCCGGCTCCACCAGCTGGGAGCGACTCTGACTTTCAGTGGTCCTCATCTAGGTGCTGCATGACCTCCTTGACTGTGACGCTTGACCGGCAAAGCCCAAAATATGTACAATCTGGCTCTCCCCCGGCCTGGAGGGTGCCATGTGAGCCCTTCGTCCCGAACAGACAAATACACTGATCATCACCGAGGGAAAATGTTCTTCTCTCGTAGGAGGAAAACGGTAAAATAACCAAACAGTATTTGGTTTAAAAAAGACCCTCGTCAACTTTCCAGTGTGTCCTATGGGCACAGAGAAGACTCGGGGGCCCCTTCCCACTCCTCCCGTGTCCCCCCACAACTTTTCCACGTCCCATCTCCCGGCTCCTGGAAATCCAATTTCCTGGCTGCGGCCGTGCTTATTAGAAACATGACTGTGCCGGCTGTTTACTCCAAGATCTATTTTTGTCATAACTGTTTGTAATGCTTAAACCGCAACAACTTAAACACGCCATACAAAATAATGTGTCTTCAATAAACTGAAATATTAACCAATCATAGGTAATGGTTCATTTCTAACAAATGCCCAGCTCAGGGTCCTCGGGGCATCGTAGAAATTGAAAACCGTATTGACGGACCAGCCGGCCTTCAAATTACGCTGCATGGGATGAAAAAGCATAGGAAAATTCTCATTATGGCTCCCTGACATTAATTTGAGCATTTTTATATGTGTGTCCTATTAAGCGCTTTAAGTGCTTTTTGATAATTGTGCTTTGTAGTTTTTACAGCACTTCAGCCTATTCCCAGTTCAATTTCCTCTTTTATCCGATGTTTGAAATATTGATTTCTGACAGATAAAAGCAAACCTTATAATCTCAGCAGCAAGTAATAAGTGAGTGGGACGAGGCTTCAGAATGCATCGGGGAACGGTCATATTTGAAACAGTCTTTGTTTTATTACATTTCGTCAACAGAATTTACTTACCGCTTGCTGATATTTATGTAAAAAGCCCGGCCGCAGCGAGGGCCGCGATATTGCCAATTTCAGCTCTGCGTTCTGCATTTAGTAAGATAAAAGAAGCCTCTCCCTTGGAGCCCGATGATTGCAGAGGCTTAAACTGCTGTCAGCCGGCGGCAAGTAACTGTGATTTATCTTCTTCACGTTGCACCGTGTCGTGGCTGCAAACTTTCCCTGAAGTTCTGCATTCCAAACTGACAGCCCGTCAGGGTGCTCAGAGGCACCCCGCTCCAGCTCGCCTGGCCCAGCGGGGAGCCTCGCTCTGCGAGATGCGTACAGGTAGTTCTTCCTCTAGCTAAAGGGGACCCAAGACAGGCTCTGCTTCTCCCAAGACGCAGCCGGTGGACCTCTGAGGACACAGATTCAGTTCCTCGTTTTAGTGACTCTCACCAATTCATTCAGCCCAACGGTTATGTATGGGCCATGTTCTGGGTGCTGGGGGTACAGAGATGAAGGAGGAAGGTCAGTGTCATTCCAGAGTGATGGTTCTCAGCCACCAGGGGCGCTGTGGTCCCACCCCTGTCAGGGACATTTTGGTCGTCACAGCGGGAGATGCTGCTGGCGTCTCGGGGGTGGATCCCCACGATGCCTAACACAGTCTCCACAGCAGAGAAGGATCTGGCTGGAAAAACCAACGGAGGTGATGTTAGAAACACTGTTCTAGAGGGAAAGACGGCTATCCTATAAACAAGCAAGAAAATAGAGGATAGCAGTAAAGACAATGAGCTAGAGACCGAGCAACAGTGAATCTGGGGCCAAGCGCCCGACAAGCGTCCAGCCACAAGAAGACATGGGAACGGGTGTCACGGGCGAGGGAACAGTGTGGTGAACTTGGGTTGCAGAAGGAAGGCCACGGAGGCTGGAGCTGGGAACAGAGAGCCGGGGTGGGTTGTGGGGGGCACGTGTTTCTGAGGCAATGTTGGCCTGACTTTGAGATTAAATGTGGTATAGGAGGGAGACAGAGGATTCAAGAAAGATGCTAAAGTTTGCCCAGCTATAGATGTATTTTGATATGGATTAGAAATATTGCTTAGGCCCTGGCCGGTTTGGCTCAGCGGTTAGAGCGTCCGCCTGCGGTCTGGAGAGACCCGGGTTCGGTTCCCCCGCTAAGGGCATGTACCTCGGTTGCAGTTTGTCCCCGGCCCTGGTTGGTCGTGCGGGTGGCAGCCACTCGATGTGTCCCTTTCACATCGATGTTTCCCTCTCTCTCTCTCTTCCTCTCTCTCCCTCCTACTCTATCTGTACAAAAAATGGAAAAATGTCCTCGGATGAGGATTAAAAAAAAAAAAAAAAAGAAATATTGCTTAGGATGAAGATAAAGTATGGAAGTAAAGCATAAAGCATTTCAGTAAATCATTATCAGGGTGACATATATGTATAGCAATGGTTATAAAGGAAGACAGTCCCAGATGCATCGAGGTTGGATGAGAGTGGGGGACCAGCGGGGTCCTGTGCCAGGCCCCGCAGCATGCCGAGAACCCACCTGCACTAGAGCTACTTCCAGCGACCTTTTTATTTTCCCCAGAGCCTGGAGGTTAAGAGCGTGGAATCTGGAGTCAGATCCTGTTTTCCCTAGAACGTTGGGAGGCATTTGTAACCCAGGAAAGACTGTTAGGGGCCTAGCCAAGCCCCACTAAATGCTACAATCGACTGCAGCCTCCCTCGGACTCCATGGCCTGGTGCCTCAACCCCCAGGTGCCGGAACATTTGTTCATTGAACAAGCGGTGGCTGACCACCTGCCGTGGGCCAGGCCTGGGCTGTGCACCGGAGATACAGCAGGGAGCAAAACAAACCAAAGGGCCGCTGTCGCCGTCTGTGCCCACTGTTTGGCAGTGTCTCTGGGCTCTAGAGGGCTGGCCATAACCCATTCTCTGTGGGTATGAGGGTGACAGTCAGGATCAGGGGAGCTGTGCTGCTGTAACACACAGGAACGCCCACTCCCCTGCATGTCTGCTGCCGGCCAGCAGGAGGCTCTGCTCTGCACTGGCGTCTTCTGGGGCCAGGGCACGGGGCAGCTGGAGTGGGGAGCAGTGCTGGTCACTGTGGCAGAGGAACCGAGCTCAGGGACGCCGAGGCTGGCTCTGCGTGCTTCTGCACATCCGTTACGTCTGCTCCTAGTTTATCGGTCAAAGCGAGGCCATGGCCACACCTGAGTTCAAGAGAACGGGGAGAAAAACCAAGCCTCTGAAATCAGCCTAATGACCGGCATGCGGTGCCAGTTCAGGAGAAATGGAGATGGGGCGGGGGATCCGTGGTCGGGAGCAAAGGGAGGCCCCTGGCCCTGAAATGAGTCCTGAGCTCTCTGAGGGACAGAGCCACAGGCCAGGGCCTCGAACTGGAGGCCCACGGGCCGCCTTCAGCCCACAGCCGGGCAATGTTTAAACTTTTAAAAACCCATTGCCGGTATTTTAAATGGAGAAATTTTGCATTAAAGAAAACCACAGTTTCTCCTTAAAAACTCAGAACTAGCCACACTGGGTTGGCACTCCCCCGTGGCCGGGTAGCAGGCAGCTGTGGCTGAGACAGGCGTGCCTCTTGCAGCCCCCAGCCCCGCCCAATCTCTGTCCTCATGAGTTTCTGTCACCTGCCCAGCCCTTCAGTTGTCCAGTTTGAAACCCCCGTGTATTGCATTGTACAGCTAGGGAAACTGAGGCCTGGAGAGAGAAAATGACCTGCCCAGATTAAGGCTGACCGATGACACTCATTACCAAAGCCAGTCCAGCCTCTGTCTTCACAACCTTCTGGGAAAGAAAGGGGTTCTGAGGAAATCGGGGTGGGGCAGGCATGCTGGGGAAGAGGATGGGGAGAGGCAGGGGGACACGCAGACAGTTCCAACACCTCTGCCACCTGGGCTCGTACCCTCCCCCTCTGCGGGCCCCGAGCTCTCGAAGCTGGTGTGGCCACAGCCGGCCGCGCAGGGCAGAGCATTGCTCGCCCCTCGTAAGGCGATGGCAGCTTCACCCCAACCCCTTCAGAGAATTGCCTGCAAACTGGAACCAGACATGCTTAGAATTTCAAAGGCATCGTTAGCATTTTCCATACTGGTCTGGTTATTTACAATTCATTAAGAGTATTCACTTTGAGACTGGGTTCCTCTGATAATCCACCAAAAATGGAACCACAGGCAAGGGGACAGAGAGCGGGGAGGGGGCCGACACCCCGGCCGCTGGCTCCTGCGGAAGTCAGATATTCCTGCGTCTGCACACCTGCCCTGGGGGGGGGGGCTCCCTGACTTCCACGCGACGGGGAACAGGGCGAGAGCAGCCTGGGATGTCCCTACGCTCATTCTGTCACGTCGCGTCACTTTCACGTGGGTCCTGGGGTCTCTGCCAGGCCCTCAGCCATGCTCCCTTCCAGTAAAGTTCCAGCTTTCCTTCCAAAACCCTCCCTCCCCATTCTCGGGGTCCTTGGCTGGGGCTGAGCCCACCTCCCCTAGTTCCAGGGGTGAGCACATGCCCCAAGCATCTCATTTCCCCCGCTCCAGGGTTGAGGGGTGAAATGTCTTCGGGAGAGCCCCCAGGAGTTTAGGTTGTGAGGCTGTGCCCAGGGCGCCCAGAAGGCACTGTCTCACCGAGACAGGAGAACCTGCCTGACACTGAGGCTGGAAAAGAGGAACAGCGAGCAGAGATGGGAGACTGCGAGAGAGGGAAAATTCCACCACTGAGCCCCTGCATCCAGCCACAACTGAAGTCCGTCCCCTGAGTTACAGACAATGAGCCCCTTTTGCAACTCTGGGAGTCCTGACCAGCTCAGAGAAAATAAAATGAGAAACAAAGTAGCAAGCCCAGTATCCTCCTTCTCCTGCCCTCTTAGTTTGGAGTCTGGGAAGAAAGTTTCTCTCCTTTTAGACATTTGAAGGTAAGTCTCAGCTGCTTGCCTGCCTTTCCCTGCCACACATACAAACACACACACATGCATGCACATGTGTGTGTACACCCACATACACGGGCACACACAAATGCATGCACACGTGTGCACTCGCACGTGCATATAGGCATGCACGCATGTACACACACGTGCGCGCACATGTCGAGTCTTTCCTTCACGCCCTCCACCCTCGGCATCCTCGCTGTCAGGGGGCCTCCACTCAGGCCTCCTGGACGCAGGGAGCCCCTGCAGCAGCCGGGCGCGGCGGGTCACCCCAGCCCTGTGCATTCAACGCGGGCTCACACACCACTGCAGGCGCGCACCTGACAGACGCGTGGGAAGAAGCCCAGGGGCACGAGGCAGCGACGTCAAGGTCAGCAGCACCACCCAGTCGGAGCAGCCAGTCAGCTAGAGGCGACTGTGACTCAAAGTCCCTCCAGAGGACAGGGTGGCCCCTGGCAGCCTGCTCGCTGGCCCCGCCCACGCCTTCCCGTGGGCCCACACAGCGGTTTTTCAAATTATTTGAACTGGAGCAAGTCACATAAGAATTCAGATTTTTTGAGTCTCTTGACAAAGAGCTGGTGGCACTGGGGCCACATCAAGCAAGGTAATGGTTGGGGACAGATGTGGTTGCCCCTTTCAGCGTGGAGCCCAAACACCTGTCTCCCCTCGCCACCCCATTAGCTCCCAACACCCACCGTCCCTGCTATTCATCCTGCTTGCCCAGAGCATTCTTTACAGAGAGGAAGGCTCCTCCCAACCCCCCATCAAAAGGAAATAAAGATCCGCGTGGCTGCATGATTTTTCTTACATTTGGCCTGTTTCACTTGTGTAGGTTACCTCCCTGACCACTGAAGCTAGTAGGATACATTTCTAATATGTTCAGAGTTGATATATAGTTGGCAGCCATGGATACAGCTCAATCAGATGAAATGTTGAAATAATTCTGCACTGCTAGCTCATTACCACTGCCCCGAGGGCCCGAGTGCCTCCCCTGATGCCAGCCACTGTATCTGGCACTTCCTGCCCCCCAGTGATGCAAGTCAGGGGTAACCTACGCGCGTGCGCGCACACACACACACACACACACACTCACTCACACAGAGATGCAGCAAGTCAGGCCAATGCCTGGCACTACTGTTGGCATCCCTCCTGATCGGGCAGTGTCCCAGCTCAACCAGCTATCAATACTTTGCTTCTCACCCCTGAAAACATACTTCTCTTACTTTGGGTTCCCCCGAAGCAGACCTTAAGACACGGACTTGGGTGCAGGTCATTTGTCTGGGATGTGATCTTAGGGAGCAGGCAATGAGCAGGTGCCTCGGTGCTCCTGGGGATGGGGCTCACGCTCCTGAGGGCTTCCCAGAGAGGGCCCGGAGCACGCCTCGGACTGTCCCGCCTAAGAGGGGAGGAGCTGAGAACACATGCATGACCCCAACTGGTCCTTGGCAGAGGGCTGCTCCCAGGGCTGCGACCCTGGCCCTTCGGTCTGCCCTGTGCTCCGCTGAGAAAGGCCGCTGGGCAGGCAGAGGCGCGGCAGCAGGTAGCTGGTGGGGTGCACTGAGCAGTCCTCTGCAGGGGTGCAGGTGCTACAGGGGCTGCTGCAGCAGCGACATCAGCGCTTGGCAAAATGTTTTACCAGGTGGTTAGGGATCCCCAAACACAGAGGTTTAGCAAAAGAAGACGGGCTCTGTTTTCTCTGGATGGTCTGTTTGGGTGAAATTCTGTAACTCTCTGGCTCCTGGATTGCCTACATACAGAGCAATTTCAGCATTTTTCTGGCCACAAAAAAAAAAAAACGTGGAGAAACTTCAACAGATTTCTAAGAAAAGTTGGCTCAACAAAGATACCATCGACTCATTGCCTGCTTCCTGCTAATCTAACCATTTTCAAATTCCCCTCTGCAATTACTGCAATCAAATTATTATCAATCATGCTATCAATTGCTTGCCCCACTGTAGGATGTAGGTTAAATATTCTCGTGTTGGTGGGATGCTACATCCTAGATTTCCATTGAAATCTAATGACTTTCATCTTCAAAGGGACCGTCTGCAGGAAGCTGAGTCCCCACCCCTGCTGGTGTACTTACAGTGCTTTGCACGTGTGTGTTCTGAGAGTAAGTACCCTGCTCAGTGTGGAGCCCAGGCAGATGCTTTCCAGGGGGAAATGCGACCGAAGCGCCCACTCCAGCAGGAGGAGCCTTCTCAGCCCCACCTTGCGAACTTGTCTCTGGCTTCTGGTGGGGTGCAAGCAGCATGCATCCGAGTCTGTGCCTGTGCCAGCCTGGGCCAGCCTGGGCCAGCCTGGGCCACAAGCACCAGACCGCTGCAGAGAGACCGGCCCTGGGAATGACACGGGGTGGTTAGTGGGCACTGCTGACGAGTGGAGTATTGGCATGTGCCAAAGCATTTTTGTATGTCTAATGCTTCCCTGGTTTCTCCATCACTTACTGAACATTCATTTAACATCTATGGACCATCTGCCGTGTGTCAGGCACTGGGGACACAGCAGTCAACTCGACAGGGGTCCTCCTAGCACCCCATCTGCATGAATTTCCCAATCTCGGGGGAGAGGAAGACCATGAACAAGCAAATCCAAATATAAACATTCACAAATCTGAATCAGAGCCACGGAAGGGACGTGTTTAGGGCAGATGGACCGAGAAGGCGTCAGGTCAGGCCGTCGGAGAAGCAGGTGCCTCAGCAGGGTGTGTGCGAGATTCACGGGGCAAGTGCCTGTGGGGCTCACGCAGGGAGGAGCAGGACCTTCAGCCTGTGATGCGGGCCCGGCACCTGTGAAAGGACAGTGGGACGAGGTTGCTAAGGAGAGTGGCCGCCGGCAGGGCATCTCTGAGCACATCTCAGCCAGGTTCATGGGTGGGGCCGGGACAAAGCAGCATGCACATGGGGCAGGGGTGGTCCAGCTCGGGGATGCCCAGTGTGCTCGGCCACAGGCCGTGAGCAACGTGAGGGAAGTGTGGCCTCAACACGAATGCCACCGTGTGTCCCACAGCGTAGTAGCCAGAATGCCCCTTGAGGAGAGAGCTGAACGAGGCTCCCCCATGGCCCCTCAGATCCACTTCTCCACGCATGTGGGAGGCCAGCTGCTCCGTGGCCCCGAGGGGACACTTGGAAGAGGGAGGCAGTGAAGTGAGCTGAGGTCCTCATCACTGCAGCTGGTCTCAGGACCACAGAGGTACTCGTCCTCTCCTCCCCCCACGCCCCTCCCAAAATCCCCTCCATCCTTGAAGGTCGTAAAGACTCACTTGCTGGCATGACTCCGCCCTTCACTGAGGAGTCTGGGCCCTTGGCGACAACACTGGGGTTGCTAAACGTGTCCACTCACACTTACAATGTGGCTGGGGAGTCCTGGGAAACTGAAGTGGGTCACCTGGTCCACACATATCCCTCTGTCCCCACTACGTGGCAGCAGCCCTCACCCTGCCTGGCATAGGGCCAATTACTGCTGCTGGTCCCCGGACATGGGTGTCCGAAGCCCCCTGGTGGCAGCTGCACTTTGTAATCCAATGGAACTCTTGTCCTGCCCCTTGGCAAAAGGGTACTCCTTTTGGGAACCAGAACTTTAAATCCCAGCAGAGTCCAGAGTTGGGAGGGTGGGTGACACAAAGTCCCTTGGTGGTTCATTGGGAGGGACACCCAGTGGAGTCACTCCTGTGCCCATCGCTTAATTCCTGGGTCCATGTGTCCTGTAGAGAACCCTGATAGAACACACATGTTGCATTCGGAAGAATGACACCTGATTCTTCCCTCCAAGATGACACTTCATGCGGTCAGAAGGCCATTCTAAGCTTCTACAAGCCCGCTCTTTATGGATGGTACGGTATGTGATATAGGCCCGTGGTCACAAGCACACTCTCACACCCCCTTCATAACGAATAGGGTACTCTGGGCAGGTACCGTGTTGTATGGGATTCCAAGCCCGAGAGGTGGTGTGTTATATGGGATTCCATGCCGTGAGGTGATGTGTTGTACGGGATTCCATGCCCGTGAGGTGGTGTGTTGTATGGGATTCCATGCCCGTGAGGTGGTGTGTTGTATGGGATTCCATGCCGTGAGGTGATGTGTTGTACGGGATTCCATGCCCGTGAGGTGGTGTGTTGTATGGGATTCCATGCCGTGAGGTGATGTGTTGTATGGGATTCCATGCTCGTGAGGTGGTGTGTTGTATGGGATTCCATGCCCATGAGGTGGTGTGTTGTATGGGATTCCATGCCGTGAGGTGATGTGTTGTACGGGATTCCATGCCCGTGAGGTGGTGTGTTGTATGGGATTCCATGCCGTGAGGTGATGTGTTGTATGGGATTCCATGCTCGTGAGGTGGTGTGTTGTATGGGATTCCATGCCCATGAGGTGGTGTGTTGTATGGGATTCCATGCCGTGAGGTGGTGTGTTGTATGGGATTCCATGCCCGTGAGGTGGTGTGTTGTATGGGATTCCATGCCCGTGAGGTGGTGTGTTGTATGGGATTCCATGCCCGTGAGGTGGTGTGTTGTATGGGATTCCATGCCCGTGAGGTGGTGTGTTGTATGGGATTCCATGCCGTGAGGTGGTGTGTTGTACGGGATTCCATGCCCGTGAGGTGGTGTGTTGTATGGGATTCCATGCCCATGAGGTGGTGTGTTGTATGGGATTCCATGCCGTGAGGTGGTGTGTTGTACGGGATTCCATGCCCGTGAGGTGGTGTGTTGTATGGGATTCCATGCCGTGAGGTGGTGTGTTGTACGGGATTCCATGCCGTGAGGTGGTGTGTTGTACGGGATTCCATGCCGTGAGGTGGTGTGTTGTACGGGTTTCCATGCCTGTGGGTCCTTAACTCCCTGGAGAGTTGTGCTGGCGGGGGCTCTGCAGGTAGAAAAGGCAGACATATCTGGAGCAGGTAACCCTATAGGGTTGAACCATTGGTGCTTCCAGAATAAAAAAGGCCCAAAGGCAGTCAACTTCCTACCCAGTGGTCCATTGGTCTCTTTGAAGAACAGCGCTCCATCAAGGGACTCAGGGTTCATCAATGGTGTTGGCAGGTCAGACACTCAGTGGCAGCAGTAAGTAAACTGGCCTTCCTTAGTAGGAGTCCACGAAGTTGGGCCCATGCTAACCTTCACCTCTGCCATCCTGTCCATTCTGTTTTGTCCGTTGTGTCAGTCCTGGGGTGAACAATGATGGAAGGTGGTTAAAGTCAACTGGCTGAGTGGTATTGTCTAGTTTGTGGTTCAGTGCCTCATCTATGGTGGAAAGCTGCTGGGAGTTAGTATGCAATACAAAAATCTTCAGCGTTCATTTTCACTCCTATATATCTATCCACATGACTCTGCCTTAGACCTTCTTGTAATCCTACAGTCTTTTTACTTCCAAGTCTCCAAGCAGCCAGCCAGGCTATTGTCCTCCAACTAGGAGTCCTTACATATTCTCTACTTAGGCCACTTCTCCTACATTTGAAAGATAATTTTGCTGGGTATAGAATTCTAAGTTGACAGTCCCCCCCCCCCTTAGGTCCTTTAATAACATTGTTGCTTGACTAGCTTTCCACTAACATCATCTCCAATAAAAAAATCTGCTCTCATCCTTATTTTCATTTATAAATATCTTCTTTTTTTCCTGCCTCTTTTTGCAATGTTCTCTTTATAACTGTCTTTGAGTAGTTTGATTCTGATGTGCCTTGGCATGGTTTCCCTCATGTTTCTTATGCTTTGGTCTTGTTGAATTTCTTGGATCTGTGGATTTGTGGTTTTTAACTATAATTTGGAAAATCTGAAAATATTTTAGCCATTATTTATTTAAAAATATTTTTGTCCCTCCTTTTTCTTTTCTCCTTTGAGGACTCTACATATATTGGATCACACAGGTTGTCCCACAGTTCACTATGCTCTATCCATTTGTTGGTTGTTGTATTTCAGTTTAAATAGTTTCTATTGCTATGTATCCAAGTTCACTAGTATTTTCTTCTGCAATATCTAATCTGCCATTAATCCTATTCAGTGTATCTTTCACCTCACATATTGTAGTATGAGATCAAAGAGTTTAATTTGGGTCTTTTAAAATATTTTTCATATCACTACTTAACATTCAAATATATGGACTACAGTTATCATAATTAGTTTAATGTCTTCCTGCTAATTTTAACTTTTGTGTCAGTTCTAGTCAATTTTATTTGATTGATTTATCTCTTTATTATGATGATTATTTTCATGCTTTTTTTACATGCCTGATAATTTTTTTTATTGGATGTCAAATATTATGAATTTTATTTTATTGTATGCTAGATATTTTTGTATTCCTAAAAACTGTCTTTGAGCTAAGCAACTTGGAAACAGTGTGATTCCTTTGGGTCTTGCTTTTAAGACTTGTTAGGTAGGACCAGAACCATGTTTAGTCTAGGGCTGAGCCGAGACTCTTCTGTGCATTCTACCCAATGTCCCATGAACGGTGGTCTTCCATATGGCTAGCAGGAGCAGACACTATTCTCAGCCCAGGTGACTATAGAGTACTATTCTCTATTGTCTTTTCAGAAGGTCCTACCTCCAGCCTTGGCCAGTTTCATCACACACATACATGTGCTAATTAGTTCTCCACTGAATACTTGAGAGGGTTCTTTCTTTATATCTCTTGAGTTTTCCCTCTAGGTAACTTTCCAGTGCTCTGTCCTGACAACTCTAGCTTCCTTGTCTTCCCAGACTCTCAATTCTGTCTTCTCAACTCATGGGTCTACCTGACTTCTCCCTTCCTGTGCTATGGCCTGGAAACTCTCCCAATGTAGTAAGCTGGGGCAATTATAGGATTCACCGCATTTCATTCCTATTTCTCAGGGGTCATTCTTCTTCATTGCCTAAAGTCCAGTGTCTTACAAATCATCATGTAATATATGTTGTCCATTTTTGGTTGTTCCATGCCAAGACCAAATCCAAAACTTGCTACTCTACCTTGGTTGGAAGCAGAAGTTCTCTAGACCTGTCCCTCCATAGTTGCCTCTTCTGTGTGTAGACATTAAGCAGCGGCCTATTGGCTGCCTGACTATTTTGCCTCTAGAGACACCATGTTCTGTTATTCATCTTCTCAATTCCCGGCAGGTCAAGCCACCATGGCTGCCCTTCTGACCTCGCAAGTCATTATGATAATTGCAGACCCCTGGCTTCTGATACTTCAAGAGCTCACTATCCCATGGCTATTAGCAAGCCCAGTTCTTCAGCCACTTCTCCTACCAGCATCCTTGGTCTGCAGAGGAGAGTCCCCCTGGTTTCTTACTGATGCTTCTCTCTCTCTCTCTTCTCTCTCTCTCTCTCTCTCTCTCTCTCTCTCTCTCTCTCTCTCGTATTCCTGATGTCATTGATGAATGGTGTATCCTCTGGACCCCCCCCCCAATAAAACATAATTTGCTTGTGGGTCTTCAGGCCTCATATAATAGTGCACATCCATTTCCTCATTCTTCTCCTTCTTCTACCAGTTTCCAGAGCAACTCGAGTGTTTTTACATCATCTCAGCCTGGGCCATTGCTTTCTTCAGGCTCCTAAAAGCCTTCGTAGCAGTGAGTTCGCCTTGTCACCTGGGGTGTTTGCCTGGGTATTAAATCCTGTGTCCCAAGTCAATGAATTCTTGCTTGTTCATGGTGTTCAGTCTTATGTCCTGGTTCCCTTGATCAAACACTCCAGAAATTCTACCCCAGGGGTACTCTCTGGCTCCTGCCAGTAAATGCTTGCTAATTCATGCAGCTCCTTCAAATGTAACCTCTCTCCTTTCTTATCATGTCCCCTGCAGGTTACACTGGGGTGCTGTTAATGTATTTGCACAGAAATGGAAGCATATCAGACATTAATAGAGGTGCCCAGTCCCGCGTGTACAGATGGCTTTATGAGTGGACACACCCAGCCAGCCAGCACCCTGATCGACAAATAGAACATGAGTTCCCAGTTCTGTTGGGAAGCTCCTCCTCATGGTTCTTCCCAGTCACTGTCACCCTCCCAAAGACAAGCACGCGCCTGACTTTGGCACCACGGGTGAACCTTGTCTGGTTTGGGACTGCGTGTACCAGAATCGTGCCGCAGGTCTGCCTGGTCCGCCTCTGGCGCAAGCACTCTGAGTCTCATCATGCTTGTTGGGAAGTGAGGTTGTAGCTCCCTGTCCTCACTGCTGAGTAGAACCCCACCGTATGAGTGCATCACAGCGTAGCTATCTCTTCTACTGCTATGGACCTCGGCTGCTTCCTAGTTTTGTAACATCATGAATAGGGCTCAAAAACATTCTTGTGCACGTTTGGTGAACATATGAGCACACGTCTGTCAAGCACATACCCAGGTGTGATCGTAGGTCCTGGGAACAATGTATTCACATTGACCATGCTCCTGACACAGTCTGGTGAAGGGGACTTTCCTTTCTGACCAAAGTCCCCGAACTGGGCTGCCACACAATAAGCAATAAGCACCCCATGTTCTACAGAAGAACAGCAGGACACCCCTCAGACCCTTTAAGGGGTGGCTTAATAGTCCTCTGAGCATCCCACCACCCATCCCGCCTCTCTTAGAAGACAAGCAGGTGTCCGGGAGGACCATGAGGAAGTGGAGACCTGTCAGCCGTGAGCTGTCCCACGGCAGGGCTGTGTGACTCATGAGGGGAAGAACAGCAATGGGGCACAGACAGCCACCCACGCATGGGGGTCTGCACAGAACATGGGGCATGGGGACCCCTGACTGAGCCGTGGGGTCTGGGGCCCATCCCACCCACTGTTGAGGGAGAGAAGAGACCAGAACCAGCCTGGGAGAGTGGACTCGGGAGCCGGGCATGTCTTAGGCTGGGTCCCCACAGCGCAGCCAACAGCAGGAGAAATGACCTCAAGAAGCACCGGAGGGAGTCGGAAATGAGAAAGGCTGGGAAGGGAGCCAACACGGATACACTCGTGAGCAGGTTCCTGGCGTGGGTGCCGGGCTCAGCACCGCTGAAGACCACACACCTTGTCCCACCTGAGGGCAAGGACACCGAGTATTTACCCGCCAACTCCCGTCTGTCTTTGGCTGAGGGCTGCTCGGCCGAGATCCAGTACTGCCTGAGCAGACAGAGCAGACACGGAGAAGTGACACATGGTAACAGTGAGGAGCAACAGTGTCAGACACGAGGTCCACCGGCTAAAAAGTCAAAGCGGGCCCTGGCTGGTTTGGCTCTGTGGTTACAGCGTCGGCCCACGGACCAGAGAGACCTGGGTTCAGTTCCCGCTAAGGGCACGTGCCTCGGTTGCGGTTCGTCCCCGGTCCCAGTTGGGGTCGTGTGGGTGGCAGCCACTCAATGTGTCTCTCTCACATCAATGTCTCTCTCTCTTCCTCCCTCTCTCCCTCCTGCTCTAGCTGAAGATAGATGCAAAAGTGTCCTCGGGTGAGGATTAAAAAAAAAAATTCAAAGCGGATTTTATAATAAAAGCTGGGAAAGCATAATGCCACATTTCATTTTAATGTACAGAGCACTTTCCCTTCTATGAGAGATGGCGCTGCTAGTAACCTTACAAGGTTCTCACTCCCCATTTGATAAGGAAACAAAAAGCTGAGGCAAAGCCGGGATAAAAGTCAGACGGGTCCGGGTACCCCGATTCCAGGCCCAGAGGGCCGCGCGGGCGGCGAGCTGGTCTCAGCGCCTTCTGCTCGCAAGACAAACCCCAGAGATAAAGGGACTCAGCCTCGCAGGGCAGCACTGGGCACATTCTCCCAGGTCCTGAATTAAAACACGTCTTCCTTGTGAGTCCCAATGAATGACTGCTCCCAACCTGGGCCTCCCGTCTCCCTCCACCCCCGCCGCCCCCACCCTGCGCCCCTGACACCCTAGTCGAGTGGCGACTCTTTTGAGGTAGCTAAAAATTGCTTTATTTTTCGCCACTAATTTGCCAACAAGCTCAGCCATCAGTCCAGTGGCCAGAACGAAATTCTATAATTATACAAAAGCCTGGGTCAGCGACCTCCTGATTGCAATATCTTGTCTCTTTTGTCCGTCCCTTCCACCGCTCGCCCACGGGACAGAATTGCTCGGCTTCCCCAGCAGCCCCCCGAATGAGGTGGTATTGGAAACTAGTGAGGCGTGGCCCCGTGGAGGTGTTCATAGCTGTGCAATAATTTACCCATTTTCATTTCGTTTGATTTCATTAACACCTGGGTCTCCGGGGAGAGGCCAGTTGGGAAGGGAAACAACAATGATTTCAGCTGAGATCAAGCGTTTATCCCGCCTGGCCCTGCGGGGCAGCGAGGGCCAGGAACACGGGGGTCCCTCCGGGCTCGGGGTCCCGGGCCGCCCGAGGCCTCTCCTTCGCGGCAGCCGCACTGGGAAGCCTTCCCCTGGGTGCTCCTGGCCCCCCGGGGCCCCTCTTGCGTTCACTCCGTTGGCGCCGAGCATGTGCCCCCACCGGGCTGTTTCTGAGGGAGCCGGTCTCACCTGCCGAGCGCACCGAGGTCACGGGGCTGGCTGCATCTTGGCAGTGTTGCTCAGTGGTTAGGGGCACGGATACCCAGAGCTGACTTCCCATCCTGGCTCTACCTCCTGCTGGCACAGTGGCCTTGAACGCGGGTGTCACTTCTACGAGCGTGGCACCCTTACAAGTCAAGTGGAGATGGCAGCAGAGCCCCCACCCTGCTCACCCCCCTGGGCTCCCCCCAGCACGGGCAAGGCCCCCGGCACAGGGACACCTGCTGGCAGGAGCCCCAGACAAGCTCTGACGACGGCAGAGGGAGAACGTTATGCTTGGTTCTTCATCAGGAATTCTTGGTGACACTGTTCTCAGACGTCCATGTGCTCCAGAATGCTCTAGGACTAGGCCAACACCCAGACCCCCGGCATTAGGAGGGTGCGGTGAACCCGAGAATCTGCATGTGTGATAAGGGACCACAGGGGTCCCCGCATGGGAAAGGTGGGGGCTGAGGGGGGCCACTCAAATCTCTAAGTGTGCCCTCTGCAGGCTGGGAGAGCCCCCTCCAGCCAGCCTCACACTCCTGCCCTGGCAGCTGAGGCCCCAGGCCCAGGACCTTTGAGGAGGGGCAGGGGCACCGGGCTCCCTCGGCAAAGCCACACCCCTGCCCCGAACCTTTCTTCCAGTCTCTCCACTCGCTGCACACTCACTGCCACTCAGGCCTCGGCGCTGGCCCCCCGCCTGCCCAGATCTCCCTGGGGTTGGCTCCTCTCCCCACCGTGTGCACACTGGGGCCTTCCCTGCCCATCTCGTCCAAAACTGACCCTCGCAGCCCGACGCTGCTCCATTTTCCCACAGCACCGACGTTTTCTTTGCCGTCTGTCTCCCTCCTCAAGGAAGCCTGTGTCTCTTGTGCCTCTCCGTGCCTCGGTTTCCCTATCTGTAAAATGGGGATCATTTTACTTCACAGGTAAAACTGGCATAATCAAAGGAGTTGACATGCAGATCGCTCAAAAGTGTCCCCCACGGTAAGCGCCGCGTGCGTGATGCCTCTTGCCACTTACAGTGTCGCTCTGCACTGCTTGTTCCCGGCACCTGGAACCGCACCTCGCTCGTAGTGACACCCGCTACACATTTTCAGTGAGTATTCAAGTGGACGGCCGAGCCACAGCGAGGGGGGTCTGGGAGCCCCCACCCGCCCCTGCCTGCTTCCCCAGACCCAGGCACCTCCTGGGCTGCAATTACCCGCTAACGAGAACCCGGCCCGAGGGCTCCACACAGCACATTTTCCAAAGATGAAAAGCTCATTAGTTAATAACCACATAGCAATATCTAAAATTTTGGTTGCATTGTGAGGCCGGGTGTCTTCCCCATTCACCAATAATGACAGACCACTTAAAACATAAATAACACGTATAATTTAAGCAACTAAAACAAATAGTCGTGTTTGGCTTTCCCTGGGAAAATATTTTCACTGTCTCCCCAAGGCGTCGCGATGGGCGCCCCTGCCTTGGCCTCCCCCGCTGAGATGCTTGCTCCGCAGGCAGCGGGAGCGCAGAGCAGATCGGAATCGGGCGGGGCGGGGACCTCCCAACAGGCTGGGGAGGCTTCGGGCACTCCCCAGAGCTGGGGGGACTGCTTTCCCCCACACCTAGCCCACTCCCTCCTGGCAACTCTCTCCCGCAGGGCCACAGGGCAGATGCCTGCAGGGCAGACAGCCAATGAACAAGGGCAAACCCCGGGGGTGTGCGAGGCAGTAGGACTGTGGTAGATTGAAGAGCAAATGTCCCTCCTCCAGGGCACAGACCTGGCTAATGGTTGCTATGCAGGAACGGAGGAATGGAGGACCAGTTTTGCCAAATCTCCTGACATCGAAAAAGAAGCCTTCCATTTGGATGTTAAATGTTGGTCTTTCCATGACCTCAGAGGGCCTGCATTCTGGCCCTTCGTTGCCTCCGATTTCATCTCTCACTTCTCTACCTTCGCTTACCCCTCTCTGGCCACCCTGGCCACTCGTACCGCAGGACATTTGCACTAACTATTCCCTCTGCCCCGAGCAATCTTCTCCCAGATACATGCAGGGCGTGGGAGGCCTGAGTGGCTGAGGGCGGAAGGTAAGGAGGGACATGGCGGGAAGGAAGTCAGGGAAGAACCAGCAACCACATATCCAGATGGGCCCAGGGGAGGTTAAAGCGTACAGGGGTGTTTCTGCTCATCCCCGAGTCTAGGGGTTAACAGTGTTCAGAGGGTTGGGGTCTTCGTGCCAGACCCCTGCAATGAGCACACAGTCCTTCACACCAAGAATTACCCACGAAACACCAAGGCAAGGAAAAACCGAGTTATAATGTTTGGAGCCTCGATTCTAACTTCATTTCACATTTAATGACCTCTTCACCCCATGTAACTACCCGGATTTCCATTTTGCAGATGATGAAACTGAGGACAGATGAGGCCCACAGAGGCTCAGACCCCAGATGCTGCCAGATGTACGGCTCTGCCTGGGAAGACCCAGGTGAAATCTCCCTCGGCCTGGAACAGGAAGCCTGGCACACGGCAGAGCCTGCGGCAGCATCTGTCACTGAACGAGACCCTTGGGGCTCCCTGGGCGTCGCCCCACCATTCCTGGCTCCCGAGCATAAGAAGGACCAGGGCCCTGGCAAGACGCCCTCTCAGAATTGGAATCAAATGGAATTTGAATCCGGAAGCTCCCTAGGGACCCGGTGAGGCAAGGACGGAACCCTCCAGGAGAGGTGGGTGCGCGCAGGGGGCGCGGAAGCTGCTCGGACTGCACCTGAGAGCCCAGCACACAGCGCGGCCCTGAGCACACGGGGAGAAAGCAGACCTGCTCCTGGAGAGGCTGCTGGGAGCTCTTCCTGCCCCCACCAGCTGCACCTCCAGTTCCGAGGAAGCGGTGTCCCGTGGGGCCGGTCTGGGGCCAGGGAACTAGCCCAGCGGGGACAGGAGTGGGAAGAGGGAGGTGACACAGCTTTCCCTGGATCCACACCTCAGGCCTCCCAGGCCTCCAGCCACTCACTCGAGGCCCCCCGTGTTAAATACCCCTTGGAAGTTCTTCCTGGTGTCTAGCTGCTCCTCTCTCCCTGACCCCAACACGCCCTGGCCAGGGGGCAGGAGACCAGCATCTTATGCAGCACTCACGCAGAGCGCCTGTAAGGAAGGGCCCGCAGAGGTGTCACATGGTGTCCCTGAAGCTAGAAAGTGTTCAGGGAGAATCCTGGGGGTGACGGGCAGAGCTAAGAGTCAACTGGGAGGCGATTTCTGCCTGAGCAGACCAGGCCCTCACACTGGTCATTCGCTCACGTGGTGGGTCAGCCCTGGTCACTCGGGAGGCAGGGGAAGCCTGCTGTGTGGGCCACCCCTCACCCCACCCCGCACAGTGGTGACGCTGAGGCAGAGGAGAGGACGGGCAAGGTGAGGCCAGATGCCCACCGGCCTGCGCTCAGCGTCTGGAGCTGCCTTACTAGCTGCGAGGCTGTGGTAGCCCCGTGCCCGGCCCCTGGAGCCTGGGCGTCCTCACCAGGGAGAGGAGGGCAGCCATCGGATCTGCCTCACAGGGGTCTGAGGATGAAACGAGATAACGCGAGCAAAGCGACCTAAAACACCTGGCTGGTGGCCCGTGCTCAAAATCAAGGTAGCTGCTGGTTGCTGTTATTATTGCACTATTATTATTCCCACTCCCTCCCTAACAGGTCCCAGCCAGAGCCCAGGCTCATCTTCACTCTGTCTCACACATTGCCTGCCCCAGAGCCTTTGCTCCGGCTTCCTCCATCACCTGGCATGTCCCCCTGCTCCACTCCCCAGTCCAGCCCCTTCTCACCTGCCCCAGGAGGCCCTGGGCACAGCTGCCGCCCGCGCCGCCCCCACGCAGCTGTGCTCCAGCATTCAGAGGGGCTGCCCCTCGTCACCTCTTGGGGTGCTCACGTCCGCTGCCCAGTGGTGGGACACTCTGGCCAGGCCTAAGCTCTCCCTTCTGCCATACCCTCACCCAGCCTTGCCCAGGTGTGTTTCCTGGCTTTCGGATGAGATTTGTTCCAGAAAACACCATGGCATCCTCTAAGGAGGGTGACTTTGCCCCACGAGGGGGCATTGATCGACCCGACTGGAGTGCATGGGAGGAGACTGCTACTCTCATCAGCCGGGCAGCAGCGCTGGAGGATGCTCCCTACCCCAGGGCACAGGACGCACCGCGCACACCGCCCACAGTGAAGACTAATCCGGCTCCAAACGTCCAGAGGCTGAGGGAGAGCCACCTGTTCCCCAGACAGTGCGAGCTCTTCAAGCCGGTTGATTTGGTTAGCAGGACTGCACAACCCACGCTGGGCCGGCCGCTGCGTCACAGCCTCCAGCACCTGGAGCCCTGCCCAGGTCTCCCACACCCCGCCCCTCGACAGAGTCGCCGGCGTCCCTGCGGATTTGTCTGAAGCAGCTGACCTGTGACTAAGGCCAGCTGAGCTGCCTTGTTCCCGCAGAGCAGGAAAAACATCCATTAACCAGGAGGCCAGGTCCTCGCGGCAGCATGGAGCAGGGACTGGAGAGGGAGAGGAACGGGGCAGGGCCGGGGCGGTCCTGGGGTGGGTGAGCAGGGCCCTGGTCCTAACGTCATCATCAGGACAGCATGGATATCAGTCTGTCCTTCCAGATGCCCAGTACAGGAGGACTCATGCTTGACTCGCGTCTCTCAGGAGAAGCCTCCCCCTGCCAACCTTCTGGTTATCTTCAGGTGTTCTCAAGCCAACCAGACGAGGAACGGAGGCTAGGAGACATCAGAGGATCTGCCCGAGGTCATGTAGTAGGTAGATGGAGAAGCAGAGGCAGGAACTAAGGTGATCTGAATTCTGGTTTTTAATAAGCACCCATTGTGTGCTAAGCGCGTGAAAAGTACAGATGGGGAACTGCTAACCTCGAGGGGTCCCAGAACCCTGAGGAACCTGGGGAAACCCCGGCCACGCCCCTCCTTCCAGCCTGGGCCACTCACCTACCAAGAGGCTCCTCCCCCACCACCAGTGATTGGACCAAGAGAGTGCCTGACCCAAGGTGAGCCAATCAGAACGTCCCTCCAAGAAATTGGAAATTAAGACAGAACGTGAGCCCATCAGGTGGTGTGGGCCCCGGAAGACAGAGGGCCTGAGGGAGCAGCGCCCTTGCCTATTGGGCGTTCAACGCCAAGGACAGGTGGGAGAGAGGGAAGGACACACGCTGCGACCCCTGTGCATGTCAGTGACAGTGGGTCTGTGGGGACGCGGGACCTCTCTTGGCAGCCGACTGGCCAAGCCGCCCTGGAGACAGAGCTGGGGCCTCCGAGCGCCGGAATTCCTGCATCCTGATTCCAAAGGGATCCGAACCTCAAAGTTAGATGTGTTTTTGCTCTTTGTGGCTGAACGTGAAGTTGGCAGACTGTCCTGAAGGGCCAGGTCTGAGGCTGTGCCGTCTGCAGCCCCCACCACTGCAGCTGCGAAGTAAAGACACAGAGGAGTGTGGCTGGGTTCCAACAGAGCTTAAATACCAAAGGGCGCAGGGGGTAGGATGTGGCCTGCAGGCTGTAGTTTGCTGACCCCTGGTCCAGAGAAAGCCTGGGGTCCGTGTCCAGCATTTGTCTAAAGCACAGTTCTTGTGTCTCAGGAAATGGCACCACCATTTACCCAGCTGTCTGGCCAAGAAGCCATGGAGCTGACCGTCCATGCCCCACCCCTACCCCAGGCACTGGCCTCTAGACCTGAAGCTGTTTACTACAAAGTCCTGCCACACAGCACACAGTGCTGACAGAGCGGGACCCTGCCTCCTCACCCCTGGGGTCTGAGATGTGTGCTCCACCTGTCTCTCCCAGGTCCCCGGCAGGAACAAGCTGAACATGCCCACGGCAGTTCATCTTCCCCCTGTGGGTACTTCCTGGCATCCCTCGCAAATAACCCACCTGCCCCGAAATGCTGCTCTCGGGATGTCCCAACCCAAACCAGACACCAGGAATCATCAGTGACTCCTCTCCTTCCCGTTCACCCCACACCCAAACTGTTAGCAAACCAGCCCTTCCTTCCAAACATGCAGAAGCCAGCGACATCCACCACTGCCACCGTGCTTCCCCTGGTCATCGCTGGGACCCTCACAGTCCTTTCTCCACACACAGCAACCAGACAGAACCACAGTTCAGTCAAGTCTCGCCTCTGCTCAAGGGCTTCCCATCCCATGTAGAATGAAATACCAAGTCCTCTACCTGGTCTAGAAAGCCGGCAAGATCTGGCTCCGGACTGCCTCTCTGACCCGTCCTAACTCTGTCCCTCTCCCTCGCTCCGCTCCATCACTCTGGTCTCTGCACTACTCTTCGAACATTCCACACATGTCCCTGCCTCAGGGCCTTTGCACTGACTGTTGCACTGACTGTTCCCTGAAATACCTACACGGCCCTCCTCTCAGTACATTCAAGTCTCTACTCAAATTCGACATGACTCATGAAGTCTTCACTGTCCACCCTTCCTTAAAACTGGTCCCTACTCTGACCTCTCTTCCTGTCCATCCCCTTGTCCTGCTCCATAGCCTGACTGATACTACAATGCATTTGTATTTGCTTCTTTTCTTTTGTTTGGATCTCTCCCGACTAGAATGTGATCTGCTTGGGCCTGTGCCCGAGCATTAGTAAGGGAAGGGGAAAGGTGTTCAGCTACCTGGGTTCTGCCATGGACCAGCTGCTAGACCACAGGCAAGTTGTTTTCCCTCCCCATGTCTGTTTCTCATCTATAGGATAGGAACAAATAAGAGAACAAGAATAATACTTATCTAATGGGATGGTTGTGGGGATCGGGTAAGATAATCCTGGTAGACTTTCAAGTACTTCGTAAATGGCAGTTATGTTTATCATTGGGATGACAGGTGGGACCTTATTTCCCCATCTGTAAAATGGGGCTGTAGCGGGAATTGAGATGATGACTGTAACTTGCCTGGCACACAGTCCTCTGTAAAAGTTATAAATATACAATATACGCACACACACAAACACACGCACACACCCAGGCCATAAAGCGCCATCCACTTCTGCCTTCCCTAAGCAGAACCCCCACGGGCTGGAGTCAGCATGAACGGAGACCTTGAAGTCAGTGGCCGAAGAACAGTGGCCCCAGGTTAGCCACTTCCACACTCGCCGCCTCTGAGCTGCTGCCAGCATCTTCTTCCTGGGAGTTTTCCCGCACAGCCCGCAGCCCCTGGTCCCCAGCAGACAGGCAGCCTGGCGTCCCTGTAAAAGCCCCATGCCGGCATCAGAACCCCACACCCCCTCCGGAGCCCAGACCACCAGGCTGAGCAGCCACCGTGCCTCTGTGTAATGTTGCTCTTTATTAGGCATCATTAGGTACACAGTAATTATCATAATTATGTGCACTGCTTAGGCGACCATCCTCAGTAACAAGCACTGCTATTCAGAAGTCATAATTGCTGCATCGAGACTTAAAATGAAGGCTAATTCAATGTCAGTTCCCCCCCACACTCACAGCCCTCGACATAATCTCCGTACCCAAATGGCCCATTCTTGATTAATCTGTAGAACCCAGACGAAGAATGTGCTCTGCAGGAGAGCACACGGCCTGCGGGATGGAGAGGAAACACGAGGACGCTTGGAGGACGACGTGCAGAGTGTTGAAGCATTTTGAAGAATTTGGGCAGCCCTGGCCGGTTTGGCTCAGCGGTTAGAGCATCAGCCTGCGGTCCACAGAGACCCGGGTTCGGTTCCCGCTAAGGGCATGTACCTCGGCTGCAGTTTGTCCCCGGCCCTGGTTGGGTCGTGTGGGCGGCGGCCACTCGATGTGTCCCTTTCACGTCGATGTTTCTCTCTCTTCCTCTCTCTCCTTCCCGCTCTATCTGAGTAAAAAGTGGAAAAATGTCCTCGGGTGAGGATAAAAAAAAAAAAAAAAAAAAAGAATTTGGGGACAAGGGATGGCTACAGAACCTGGGCTGGCATCAGGGGATGGGGTTCAAACCCTGGTTGCATGAAGGCCTTGCTGTGCCGTGGAGCAGGACCTCCTTCCCCAGCGGTGAGGCTGGAGGTTTTGACTTAACGAAGTGCTAGGGGGCGCTTTCCTTCTAGTGACATCTTATAGGGGAGCAATAAATAAAAGACACGCAAGCACAGCTGCTTGGAGGTGAAACCAGAGGGTCCTGCGACCCCTGCCCATCCCCACTGCACAGCCCCCCCCAGATCCCTCTGTGAGCCCTGGGTCCCTGGTGCTGTCAACACTCGGGAGCACTGCCTCTCAAGCTCGGCCCCACGCTGCGTCAGTGGGAGGTGGAAAAGCTGGTGATGCCCAGGTGCTACGCTCCAGGTTCAGATTTCACTGGCCTGGGAGGCGGCCTGGACACCAGGATCTTTACAAGTCCCCAGGCCATCCTACGATGCACTCACATTTGAGAAGCACTGCTCTGTGGGCTGACACCTGAACAGCCAAAGGGCCTCTGACCCTGCCCAGCCTGGCACAAGGCCTTCCTTGCTGTGGGCCTCAGTTTCCCCATTTTCCAAATGGAAGTGTTGAACCCAAGGGCCTCTCAGCTCTCAGTCGCCTTTAGGTTGGGATCACTGAGCTAAAGCAAGGCTGCCTGTGTCCCTTCTTTCTCCGCCAAATGGTACATCCATTTCCGTGTGCAGGCCTGACTCCCACACTACAGAATAAAAATCACAAGGAAAAAATCTAAATGTCCCTTGCCCTCAAAGCTCTTTAGGAGCAAACAGAAAACCATTTGTTTGGGAAATGAAAGGGTTAAACAGCAACACACATGCATGCACATGCACACGCGCACACACACACAAACACACAAACCACCGACATTCAACTTCCCCAAAAGCAAAATGCGGTTCTTGTCATTGCTGTATGCAAGCCTAACATTTCCCCCGTGGGTTGGGCGGAACACTAATCCCACAGGAGAGTGCTCAGTAGAAACACGGACACACAGCCCTGTCTTCTAAGCTCTGCTTCTGTGTGCATGAGCCACAGAGCTCTGGGAGGCCTGGAGGAAATGACAGATCGTCCCCGTAGTGCCACAATGTGCTAGGCACCGTTTCAAGTGCTTCACATGTATTATCTCATTTAACCTGCAATAGAAGCTTATCCACTGGGAAATGCTATTATCCCCATTTTTCAGATGATGAAACTAAGGCAAGTGTCCCTTCGATTCTTACCATAGCTGGAACGTGGTAAAGGATGCAGTGCAGGAATCTTCTCCTTTTCTGAAGTTATTCTCTTTGAACTCCTCCAGGTGTTCAAGGCGGGGTGCTGGAGCAGAGGGACTACTTAAAATCTGGGGCCCAGAAATGTCTGTCGGGATCTCCTGGAGATCCTTGCAAAACAGATGTGCTATTCATGTGCACAGCAAGACGCTGCAAGGGTGGTTGAGAGCTGCTGCCGGAAGCTATGGCTGAATGTCAGAGCTTAGAGCGTGTGGTAGTTCTTGCCCAGCCAGAGTGAACAGACTTCTCTGAGCACCTCGGGTACACAGCTAAGATCCCAGAAGTCTATGCATTAGAAGAAAGGATAACGGCTGTGCCCTAAGACGGAGGACAAAACTTACATAGAGCTTTTTTTTTTTTTTTAATCCTCACCCGAGGACATTTTTCCATTTTTTGTTCAGATAGAGCGGGAGGGAGAGAGAGGAAGAGAGGTAGAGAGAAACATCGATGTGAAGGGACACATCGAGTGGCTGCCACCCGCATGACCAACCAGGGCCGGGGACAAACTGCAACCGAGGTACATGCCCTTAGCGGGAACCGAACCCAGGTCTCTCCGGACCGCAGGCCGGACGCTCTAACCGCTGAGCCAAACCGGCCAGGGCAGAGCTATTTTAACCAAACATAAAATCCAGCTCTTACAGAATCAAGAGAATCTACCGAAAAGTAGAAGGCAGGAAATAATAGAAATGAGACTGGAAATCAGTAAAATAGAAAACAGATGGGTAATAGAGCAAAACAAAAAGTTGGTACTTTGAAAATATTAATAATACAAGTGATAAATCTTGGCAAGAATAATTAAGATAAAACAGAAATTACAAATATCAGTAATGAAAGGAAACAGCACTACAAGCCCTACAGACATTGAAAGAATAATAAGGGAATCAACAGTGCTGTGCCAATACATTCAACAACTTAGACAGAATTCCTTTAAAAACAGAACATATCCAAATTGACACAAAATGAAACAGAAAGTGTTAGTAGCCTTTTGCCTATTGAATAAATAAAATTCATTTCCAGAAAGAAAACTACAGCCCTGGTGATGTCAATAGCAAATTCTCTTGAACATTTAGGGAACAAAAATAGTCCCAATCTAACACAAAATCTTCCAGAACATATAGGTAGAAAAAATATTTCCCAGAATGTTTTATGAAGCCAAGATTACCCTAATATCAAAACCAGACACTGGAGGAGGGACATCACCAAAAATGGCAGAGTAGGGAATTCCAAAATCCCGTCCCTCCATGAAAGCAACAATTAAACTGGCAAAAACTGCCAGAATAAATTTTCTCAGAACTCTGGATGCTAATCAAAAATTTTAGCCCTGGCCGGTTTGGCTCAGCGGTTAGAGCATCCACCTGCGGTCTGGAGAGACCCGGGTTCGGTTCCCGCTAAGGGCACGTATCTCGGTTGCAGTTTGTCCCTGGCCCTGGTTGGTCGTACGGGTGGCAGCCACTCGATGTGGCCCTTTCACATCGATGTTTCCCTCTCTCTCTCTTCCTCTCTCTCCCTCCCACTCTGTCTGCACAAAAAATGGAAAAATGTCGTCGGATGAGGATAAAAAAAAAAAAAAAAAATTTAAGTAAGCAGGGAAATGCTTAATAAAGAAATAAGCTGCTGAATCCTGGTATGAGAACATTGTGGCAGTTTAACTCGCCCACCTACCATCCCCCACTCACCAACTCAGCAGTGGCCGTGAGGACACCAGCCCATGTTCCTGATGTGACTTTCTGGTGACAGAAAGGGAAATGTAGACTTTGCTGTCAAAGTGTTGTGGTTGTGAGTATTGATCTGTCCTGTGGCTCTCCAAGGAACTGCCTCAGGGGCTTGCCTTGGTTCTGCCTATCTCAAAATGTTCTCAGGGTAACATCTGCCAAAAGCACTTAAAGGAAAAATATACCACCTCCAGCCACCTAGAGCAAGGAATAACAGACGGAAAAAAATGGCAGACAAACCAAAAAGCCTGGGAAGGAAGGAGTTGGGGAAGGAGATACATGGTAGAATCTGGGCTTTAAAAGTTTCCTATATATACTGGGGTGTCTTGAAGGCTACACAGTGCTCAAGGTCAGAGGCATGTGTATAAAAACCTGGTAAGACTAGCTTTTACTTCTGAGTGACATTTAGGATCCATAAAAGCAGGTAATAGTTTATGGCAGAACTGTAAATGGTATGACTGAGCACTGAACAGGTCCCCAACATGGAACCAATATGCAAAAACAGGGAGAGGTTTGGGTTTGGGGGGTTGTTCTAGTTATTATTTTTTTGTTCCAGACATCTAAGTGTATCTATGTCAATCACTACTTGACTACTAGTCTAAAACAAACAAACAAAATAACCCAGAGATTTCTGTTATTACACAGGGTATAGATTATAATCTTTATAAAAAGCAGTTTTAAAAGTAACTAAACAAAAAACTACAGCCCACAATAAGCAGTGGCAATAAATTCAGGGGAGAATCTGATTTTAATACTCAAAATGCCCAGTATCAACAAAACTAGCTGCTAAGAAACGAGTATGGCTGGCCGATTCACAGGAAATAAATAAATGTACAGAAACTCTCCCTGAGGAAGCACTTACTAGACAAAGGCTTTCGATTCACAGGAAATAAATAAATGTACAGAAACTCTCCCTGAGGAAGCACTTACTAGACAAAGGCTTTCAAACGATTGTCTTCAATGTGCTTGAAGAGTCAAGGGAAACACAGACAAACAAGTAAAGGAAAACAAGAGAATAATGTTTTTAATAAATAGACAGTATCAATAAAGAGATTTAATTACAAAAATAAAAAGGAACCACACAACTTCTGGAGCTGAAACGCACACTCACAAAAGGAAAATTCACTAGAGGGTTTCAACAATATTTTGAACAGACAGAAGAAAGACTTGATAAACTTGAAGATGGGTCGATGGATATTATCCAGCCAGAAAAGCAGAAAGAAAAAAAAAATAAAGAAAAATGAACAGGGAATGAAAGACAGACCCAGTGAATTATACCAACCATTTAAAAAATTAACACCAATCTTCTCAAACTCTTCTAAACACTTGAAGAAGTGATGCTTCTTAATTCATTTTATGTGGACAGCTTATCCTGATACCAAAGTCAGACAAAAACAATATAAGAAAAAAACTATAGACTGATATATTTTATGAATATAAATGCAAAAATTCCTCAACAAAATACTAGCAAGCCAAACCCAGCAGTATACTTAAAGAACTATACACCGTAGCTGCGTGGGACTTATCCCAGTGATGAAAGTATGGTTCACCATTCAAAAATCAATGGATATAATATGCCACATTAATAGCATGAAAGAAAAGGAACACATAACAATCTCGACTGATGCAGAGAAAAGGAAAAAAAGCATTTAACATAATCTAAATAGGAAAACAAGAGAACATCCTAAACATGATAAAAGGCATCATAATTGATGATGAAACACTGAAACCTTCCCCCTAAGTCTGAAAAAGACAAAGAGTCTGCTTTCACCACTTCTATTCAACATTGAAATAGTTCCAGCCGGAGCAATTATATAATTTACCATTAAACAAATTATATTAAAAACAATGAAATTATATACTTTACAATTAAATTATATTAAAAACAAAGATAATCCTCCAAAACGCATCACTTATTTTTACTGATTACTTTACTATTATCTGTGTTCTTGAGGTTATTTACATGTATTGTATCTTTATGGTGAAAGTACCATATACTTGGTGCTCCTGTGGTCTCTTCACAGCTCCAAGTTCAGTGACGTCACTTGGCAGCGTGAACTTGGCCATGGTGGGAGTACTGGCACCATGGAAATCAGCAAACAGTACACAGTGGGGGTTGATTGACTGTTTTGCTGATTGTCTAGACTTAAGGAACCAATAAAGAAAACTTAATAATCCATATTAAATTTAAAAGTGTGATGTCTGGCCTGGCCGGTGTGGCTCAGTGGATTGAGTGACGTCCCATGGACTGAGAGGTCCCGGTTCGATTATCAGTCAGGGCACATGCCTGGGTTGCAGGCTCCATCCCCTGGAGGGGGCGTGCAAGAGGCAGCCGATTGATGTTTCTCTCTCTCTCTCTCTCCCTTCCTCTCTCTATAAAAAATTAATAAAAACACATTTTTTTTAAAAAGCGTGATGTCTGTAACCACTCTATAGCTAGTAGTACAAAACACAGGAAATAATTTGATATTCAAAAACTGCTTCTCAGTTCAGCAAGAAGTCACTCACATCGCTGAGAAAGGAGTGACGTTTTGGCATATGTTTTAGTTGTCTTGCTTTTCAGAACGACATTCATTCATCAGTTGCACCTACAGGTTGTTTGTGAAGAGGAGAGTTTGGCAAGAGCATTCTGGAGATCAATTGACTACATGGAACTCACAATAAAAAGTACTATATATTTTATTATTATTTGTACATTGTGTGCTGTGTTCCTTCATACAAATAAATCACACACACACACACAATTTTTTTCATCAAGCTTCTTTTGAAGCACTTACTAGCACATTAATGATCTCATTTGAGCCCAGACTTTTCTCCATCACATGATAAGGGCCACAAAACCACAATTCTTATCACTGTGGCATTGCTGGAGAGGATCTCAGAAATCACATACATTAGCCAAGAAAACTGAGACCCGGAGAAGGGAGAGTCTTGCCCAAAGTGGAACTCTGACAGGCAGGGGCCTCCTTCCCCCCTAGCCCACTAGCCCCAAGCACCCACCAGGGACCTGGCACAGAGGGACACCCCACTTTCCAGTGCAGCCAGAGTGGGTTTTGCTGCACAAACTTTGGTTAGCAAGGAATATCAGGTTCTTTTCTCTAAATCAAACAAAGCTCCTCCAAGCCCCCATCCAGCAGGCCAGGCCAGAAACCAGTCTCAACTATTCTGGGTTCACCTGAGAACCCAGGAGGATTCCTTGGGGCCCAGCAAACAGGGGGAGGAGGTTCATCTTCCTCGCATCCTGGTGTCTCTGTAGCTTCATTGTGAGCCACCCTAGGTGTGGCAGCCTTCACTGAACCACCATTCCCAAGCTCCTGGGTAACCCCGAAAGCTGGGTGCTCCTGACACACAGCCGAAGACATAGGTTCCCAGATTCACCTGCCACACCACTGAGAGCCCTGTTCACGCTGACACAGAAACCCTGCACACTGGACAGCACCTCCAGACACGTGCCGACACGCCCAGACCGCGGACAGCTGTACGCGTGCCCACACCGCACACACAGGCACAGGGGCAGGCAGATGTTTGCCGGGGCTCCCGCTCAAGCAGGTACGTACAGGCACAAACACAGGCACGCACACATTCTCAGCCAGACATCGGAGACGCCCGCTGTCACCCGGGCCGCAGGCCTGACGCGGGCGCGCGCACAGCCGCAGATGCGCGCACAGCCTCCGCACAGGTGCACGTGTGTCGCACCCGCAGCCCCAGCCCTCGCTGCGCACGCGCCGAGCAGGTCCTCCCACGCCAGGCCGCAGACGCCGGCAGGCGGTTCCCTGGCCCGTGCTGCGGTTCCCTGGCCCATGCTGCCACACCGTGGACAGAAGCTCCTCCCGCGCCCCTCCCTCCCCTCCCTGCCGGTCCTGGAGGACAGAAATACGGCTGGGGCGGGACGGAGGACAGTGAGGAGGGAAAGGGGCTGGAGATGAAATAATACTGCTGCGGTTTGTTCATTTCGGTGATAATTAGCGGTGCATTCACGCCGCCTGGCCGGCCACTCTCGGCTGATCCCGCGTGATGGATGCCTGGTGGTGCTGAATGCAAATTAGCATAATTTCATTACCGAGGGACCCGTGAAAAGGTTCAATTATAGAGCAATCTCATTAATACCAGGGCTTGTTAAACTAATAGAAAGAGACAGGCCCCGGAGCTCCAGAGGCAGACATGTGCTCCGAATGCAATCAATGCTGGAACCCAGGTACCTGGGCCACACCTTGCTCCCTAGGTCCTGCCCCAGTGCCCTGCAGACGTGGCCCCCGGAGGGACAGGGCCCTGACCCCTGAACTCGGTGACCCAGGGCCAGGTAAACAGACGCCTGTCAGAGAAGAAAGCGTTCAGGCTGCATCAGACTTGACTAATCTAGTTCGAGTTTACAGATGGGGAAACTGAGGCCCACGGAGAGGAAATGGCTTCCTCGAGGTTAATAGAAGTGGGGCAGCAGGGGGGACATTCAGGTGGGGGCTGTCTCCATGACAACCTCTGGGGAACCTCTCACAGTGACTGTTTCTCTATTATTGTGGAGGTTCATAGGGCCATTCTGCATCCCTTCATTCCCCATAAATGGTATCAAAGTAAAAGCACCGGTTTCAGCCCTGTCCCCAGCTGGAGCGGCCACTGGGACTATGTCAGGGTTCACCGCTAGCTGACCTGTGGGCCATTGGAGGAAGCAGGCACTGGTCCCTCCGACCTCACTTCCATCCAAGCCCTGCCCACCCAGGACACCCGGTCTAAAGACCAGAGAACCTGGAAGGCACAGCTCCCAGGGGAGGGTGGGGGGGCTTCACTTCCTCCTGGGACCCTCAGGAGTTGGACCAAGATGCCTCTCGTTCTGCCTTTGATATAAGAAGAGTCTTAAGGATGTCATATTCACTCCCTGATTCCAGCTTCAGCCAAAAGGGGTCATGCTTGGCATCCAACCACGCCCGCCCTCCCCAAAGGACCTTGTGCAACACCTCACGCCCCAGCTCCCTCTCCAGCCCTGGTACTGTACGCACGCTGAGTTGGGTCATATGAATTTGCTGTGGTTTTTATCACCTCTGAAATATTTGATCTCTGCTGCAATTGTAAGTAAAACAGCACAAGTCCCAAAATACCCCCAAGCTGGAGAATGACTCACACTGTATATTACTGAACACATAAAAATATGCAGTGACTCAGAGGGCCCACAGGCAGAAGCGACACCCCCCTCAAAAGCCCCATTGTTCGTATTTTAAAGGTAGGGGGCGCTTGGGCTGGCTGCTGACACGGGTCGAATGCCCATCAGCGCTGGGGCTGTTTTCTTTTGCTAATGACATAATGAAGCCAGATAATTTCATAATAAGAGAAAGTCCTCTGGAGACCTTCATTTCTCTTTCAAAGTGCTGATGAGGAAAAGAGGAGGCGGCATCAGGAAGTCAGGCCCTGGCACCCCAAGCTGAATGTCCTCATCAGGCCACAGAACTTCTGGCCAGGCTGACACCCCCACCCCTTGCAGGGGACCATGGCACAGCCTGTGGTGGGGGGCAGGACGCATGAGGAAGGGCAGAGCGATGGGAAAAGAACTGGAGGCCCAGGGCCCTGTGACAGTGGTGACAGCAGTCCCCACATGCGCGTGTCTTGCGGCAGGAGAAGGACTGTGGAGCTGCGGGGAAGCCGGGGGCCTGGGGAGCCTCGTCTGACCTGGAAGGGATTTGGGAGCTGCAGGAGGGGACCAGACCTGCGCCACCACTCTGACTTGTTCCCATTTTGCAGATAGGAAATCAAGGCTCAGAGAGGTTAACTAGTCCACCTGGGATCACACAGTTATGCTAAGTGAAAGAAGCCAGTCACAAAATGACAAATACTGCATGATTGCACTTACCCGAGATTCCTCGAGTATCAGAATTATAGATGGTGATGCCAAGGACTGAGGGGGGAGGAGGAGCAGTTAGTGTTGAACTGGACGGGGACAGAGTGGCAGTTTTGCGAAGATAAGAAAGTTCTTAGCTGGACGGGACGGTGGCTGCACGACACGGCGAGTGACTTACTGCCGCTGAGCTGTACACGCTTCGGAAGGGTTGAAGGGTCCGCCACGTGTTTGGTGTATTCCACCAACAACTGTTTGAAAAGCCCATGCGCTCCTGTTCGCACCTGCATCGTGGAAAGCTTCAAAGGACACATTCTGCTTGGTCAAGGTTGGGACCAAAGGGGGGTATGGGATGGGGGCATGAATTCACCTCTTACTTTATATACCTGTGTGTGGTTTAATCCTATAAGGAACAAGCATTAAGTTTGCAATACGAACACAAACAAGTGTATGTTTGCACACAGCGACAGCAGCACCCGCCTCAAAGAGGCCATGTGAGGATGAACCACCTCGCGGTAAGAAAAGCCTCTAGCAGGGCCCGGAACAGAGCTGTCACTCAGGGAACATAAAACCCCTCCCTTTCCATCCCTGTTTGAGAAGCGCCAGGCCCCAGAGCCCACCAGAGGGCTGACATTGCAGGTAGACTAGAACCCAACCCAGCTCCGTGTCCATCTCCCGGTCCACCCCAGAGCCTCGCCCCTGCCCGTGCTTCCATCCGACCGCGCCCCTCGGGCCCCCCGCCACCTCGGGAGGGTAGCAGGAGTGTCTGTCTCGAGCACTGGGAGGAAAACATGACACTTTCTAGTGCCCACGTCATTCGGGGCAACAACCGCCATCTTCTAGATCATTCTCGAAGACCCAGAAGAGCTCTGGAGAGGTTATTTCATCTGCAAAAAGCATTCAAGTATGTATAAAATGATCTCCTGTCTTGTAAAATAGATAATAACCTAAAAACTCCTCTACGCCACAGGGGCCCATTGACCCCATGAAATACGCAGCCTCTGGAAAGGCCTCCTCCTTCCGCGGGCAGTATTCTCGGTGCAGAACAAGGATGCTGCCTGGCTACCGGGTGACTGCTACAGCCACACATCGGCGAGGACAGTCAAGAGCAAGTGTGGACAAGCCCTTAAATTCAGAGGGATTGCAAGTGATTTTTTGTTTTGCCTTTTATTGTTAAGGCTTTTGCTACAGTATTGTTTGTGCAATTAAAAACGCTGAAATCAAAGCCAGGCCATGCAAAGATATTTATAACTCAGATGACATTTAAGCAATCAATGGGATTTCAGGATCCCAGAGACAGAAAGGAATGGAGCCTGTGCTTGAGAAGTTCACAGTCAGGCATGGGAAGAAGGAGCTAGAACCCAATGGGTCATCACAACGTAGTGGAAAGGCTTTGAGCGAGACAGGTGCATGAAATCATAAAGACAAGATTAAGAAGAAGAATGATGGCGATGAGGTCCTACATTCTTGCAACACTGTATTAGTCAGGATAAACCAGGTTTTGCTGCAGCGACAAACAAGCCCACATCTCAGTGGTTTATTGCTTGCTCATGCTGCTCTTCATTGCAGGTTGTCATAGGGGGAAAGGGAAGGGAAGGAGGAGGGGACTCTGCTTATGATAGTTACAAAAAGACCCCAGGAGTGAAGCAGCCACCATCTCAAAAGAGGCTGGTCGCTGTGCCAGAGAATGTTCAGGAGAGTCTTACTTCTGCAGGTAAATACTCTGGCCAAGGAAATGACAGCCATAATTTCTGCAGATAATTCATTGCTCAGGGGTTGAATGTGGGCTGTGTATTAGATAACAGTACTGTGGCAGCAGAGTTAACTTTCCTCAATTTGATGATTATACTTGTCTATGTAGGGGAGAGTGCTCATTCTGATTTTATTTTATTTTACTTTTTGTTGTTATTGTTTTGTTAATCCTCACCTGAGGATATTTTCCTATTGATTTTTATAGAAAATAGAAGGGAAGAAGGAAGAGGGAGAGAGAAACATCGATGTGAGGGAGATATATCAACGGCTGCCTCCTGCATGACCCTGACCAGGGCTGGGGATCAAACCTGCAACCCAGGTGCCCTTGACCAGAATCAAACCCAAGACCCTTCAGTCCGCGGGCCGACGCTCGAACGGCTGAGCCAAACCAGCCAGGGCGAGAGTGCTGGTTTTCAGATATTCTCTGAAGTAGGCGGGTGTGAGAAGGTCCCTCTCAGAGGGGGCAGCGACAATCACATCAATACTCTGCACAGGCAGGAAGGGAGGTAAAGCCAGTGGGCACAGTGCCAGGCAGCAGGCCCCACAGCTCCGCTCTCGCAGCTTCATGTAGGCAACTAGAATGTTTCCCCAACAAGGAATTCAAATAAAAAGTGCCACCTGCCTCTGTCCTGTTCATGCTGTGTGCGTGGGTGGGTGGGCGTGTCCACCATCTGGCTGGTGACATGGGGAGGTGACCGCCCCTTTGAGCATTGGCTCATCCTGTCCCAATTGGCCTGAGCCGGTGCTCAGAATTGTGGCCATCAGCACTGACCCTGTCATCGCCTCCCCTCCCCCCACGGGACTACCCTGGGTTACAGTCCCACCCTGCCCTGCCTCTGCCAATCCCTCTAGTTTTCTCAAATTTGACTTCCCCTCCTTGAATTGAAAAGGGAGACCTTTTCAGCCTCTGCCTTATCACCACCCCCCAAGGGTGACAACCTTCCCTTGGGTCAATTCCCACCCCTTGAGCAGGAAGCAGCCCCCTCACCTGTGCAACAAGCACAGCTGTGCGATCCAGCCCCCTCCCCCACCGCCCGCCCCCACAACCCGCTGGGGTCCGAGATGGTTCCGTGTGGATGTTCAGAGATGTGACCATCTGCTCTGAACAAGTGATTGCCTAGTCAAGTCCGAGTCCTGCATTAATTACCCATCTCCACAGTAATGATTTTTAACAAACTACTTTAAAATTCAGTGGCTCATCTAACAGCCACTTGCTATGGGTCACACGTCCACAGGTCAGACGGGCAGTCCTGCTCTAAACCGGTCACAGCAGGGCTCACAGATGCGTCTGTGGTCAGCCCACCAGGGCCCCCTCCCAACACCTACACCAGCCTGGCTGACTCCTCGGCTCCACGCGGTCTCTCATCCTTCAGCAAACTCCCTCAGGCTTGTTCCCACATGGAGACAAAGTCCAAGGAGACAGCTCAGAAAGGGCTCAGGGCACTCCCACCGTGTCCTACTGGCCAAAGCAACTCACGCGTTCAAAGGGGCGAGGAGATGCACAGACTCGCTGTGTGATCGGAGCTGCAAATACAGGGAGAGGCAGAGAGCTGGGCCACCTCTGCAATAATCTGCAGAACAATGTGTGTGCCTGGGTCTGTCCATATGTGCACGTCTGAAGGCATGGGCTTCTGGGAGGTGCACGTACATGAGAAATAAGGAAACAGTTTTTACTGCAGGTTTCTCTGTCCTCCCCAAAGCCGCTCAGAGGCCGCCACCCCGCTCGGGGCAGTGCTCCCTGCAAAGTCCCTGCACAGACCAAGTGCTCAGCGCCATCGTAGGACCGACTTCTGCTAACCCGGCTAGCGGGGCTGGCTCTATAATTTGTGGGACCCCATGGAAGATGAAATGCAGAGTCCCTTATTCCAAGATGATTAAGCATTTCAAGAGGGTGACAGCGGTGCGTGGGCCTACCCAGGCCCCTGACTCATGAAGCCGGTCCGTCCCGCCAGGCCTCCTCACCTGGCCTGCGCCCGGCCGTCCCTCCTGGGCAGAGGGAGCACCTTTGTTCACCCACTCACGCATTCATTCCTTCATTCAGTGCAGAGGTGTCACGTGTGTGTCACACCGAGGGACTGTGCTGGGGGCTGGGGATGTGGCAGTGAGCAGACACGTCCCTGACCTCATGGAGAGTACCTTCCAGAGGAGGAGACAAACAACAAGCGAGATAAATAAATATCTCACATGCCAGGCGGTAGGCAGGGCTATGAAGGAGAAACAGAGCAGCAAGGGACACGTGAAGTATGGGGCCGGGGGAAAGAGGCCAGGGGCTGGTCAGGAGGTGGAACGGTAACTAGAGTGGGCCGGGAAAGCTTCCCCCAAGAACAGGACATTTGACTAAGGAGGTGAGGGACTGATTCATGCCCAAGGAAGGAAAACCGTGTGAGCAAAGGCCCTGAGGCAGGAACATGACTGGAGACTTCTCAGGAGAACAGGAGGTCGCTGTGACTGCAGGGGAAGCAGCAAGGGGGGAGCCTGGGAGGCAGGTCAGAGAGGGAGGGGCCAGACATGCAGGACTGTGTTGGTTCTGGCAAGGGGTTTGGTTTTTACTCCGAAAAGAAAAGCAGAAGCGACGAGTTTTGAGCAGAGAAACGGCCTGGCCTGACTTTGGTTTCAACAGCATCAGCCTAGCTGCTGAGTGGAAAGTGGATGGAGGTTGGGGAGGGCAGGGCAGGAGCAGGGAGGCCAGCTGGGGGGGGAGGGGGCATTGGCCTTACCACACTACTCTAGTCCTGGCCACTGGCCCAGCAGCAACACCTGTGACTCCCTGTTTGTGTGCGTCTGTGGCCAGCATTCTTTTTTTTTAATCCTCATCCGAGGACATTTTGCCACTTTTTGTTCAGATAGAGTGGGAGGGAGAGAGAGAGAAACATCGATGTGAAAGGGACACATCGAGTGGCTGCCTCCCGCACGGCCCAACCAGGGCCGGGGACAAACTGCAACCGAGATACGTGCCCTTAGTGGGAACCAAACCCAGGTCTCTCAGGACCGCAGGCCGAAGCTCTAACCGCTGAGCCAAACTGGCCAGGGCTTCGGCCAGCATTTAGCCCCTCAGCCAGTGACAGGTGAACTTGGCGTGAGGGGAAATTACGCCAGCTTCCTCACCTCCAGGTAGGACAATCCCAAAGAATGCCCACAGCATTGTCCCAGGTGCCCACAGAGGTCACCTGCTTGATAACATACCTCTAAATGCTTCTTTCCCTTCTCTTCCTGGGATCACCTCCCAAAGAAACCACTCTCCCTAAGAGAGTGGCAAGAACTAGCGAGAGTGGGAGGTGGCTGGGGGTGCTTCACAGGTGGCAAGAAGGTCTCAGATGCCAGCTACAGCTGGGAGGGATTTAAGATCAACAGAATGTGAGTCTGGAGGCTCAAGGCACCTGCCTTCACCTCTTCCTGGTATATCTTTGCCCCCCAAAACAGGTGCCCAGACCTGAGGGGGTTCAGCCTCCTAGGAACCAGGAGGTGGGACTGTGGCCTGGACACAGGCCCTGAGTGCCCAGCCGCCAGCCTGTGTCCAGCCGGGCGGGGTGGCCAGGCTCCAGAGTTAATGAGGTCCCAGGCTGGAGCGCACCCCGCTGAAATTGACAAACGAACAGCATGGCAGACGTTCCCACAATTACTATCAGTTGACTGCAATATAAATATGCAAATTCCCTGGGCTTGAACTTTAACACCCTCTGTAGAGACCATTCATCTCTTTAAAGTATTAATTTAAGTTGTAAGAGGGCCCATACATCACCGCGTGTCATTTTGAAAACAAATATTAATCAATTTTACCCTCGGAATTGCCATGGCGGCGGCAGCCCCCACTACTGCGGAACAGGGAGGCAGTGGCGACAGATTTACATATTCATCCCAGCTTAAGGAAGCCCGTGATAATGCGGGGACAAGCGCGTGGGCCGCAGACCTTATCTGCGCGGCCCGCGCGCTCCTGCCGCCATGCAAATGAGGCGGCGCGCTATCTGGATAACCTTGAACGCAGGACAGCAGCGGCGCCCAACGCTCTCCTCCCAGAAATGACAAAGTGTTGGAAAAGGTGGGCTCGCCCTCTCCAAGTAGGGAGGAAACAGCTCTGGCTTGTGGGTCCTGCGTAGGCCCGCTGGTGCCTACGTTTTCTCTTCCTCCCTCCCCGCCCCAAGAAGGAGGGAACAGGGGGAGAGGCAGGCCCTGGAAGGCCTGCCTGGGCTGGGGAGCATGGGAGGTCATGGTCCTCTAGGGACAGAAGAGGGCTTTGGTGTCACAGACCACGCGTGTCCTCCTGTGTAAGCGTGCAGGCTTGATTTCGCACTTCTGAGCCTCAGTTTCATCATCTGGGAAATGGACCTAGATATTGACTATACTGACACCGAGATTAGAAATTTTCGATGAAAAGCCCCTGGCACAGAAATGGGTATGTATATAGTGAGCCTGGACCACACCACTGACCATCATTACCCTCAGTGATTATCCCTGCGGACCGTTCTCCCTCCTCGTTCACCCCTCCTTCCATTTCTCCATCCTTGTATTTGAAGTGGCTTTAGACGGACAGGGGCCCCCAGCCCCCACCTGCCAACTTCCAGGGCCCAGTCTAACAGAATCTATGCCACCTGCCTGAATGTCTGCCGTTTCTTTACAAATGGACAGGGACTCTATGAAGTCCCTGGAGGAAAATGAGAGTCCAGGTGAAAGGTTAATGGCCCTCAGTCCACAAGGCTCTGACCACCCTCGCTTGCCCCAGGCAGATAAGGCCATTCCTCCAGCCAGCCTGGGGAGCCATGTGAGCCTAGTCAGCACCAGGCTGCTGCTGTTCCCTGGTCAAGCCAGCAGAGGGCGCATTGCACCTGGACAGGTGCATGAGAGGGGACCCTTCCTTCTGCAGACGTCCCAGAGTGGCCCGCTCCCATTTGTGGGCGTGTACACGCACACTCGTGCACAAAAGACACTCATGTGTGGTCAAACTCCACATCACACCCCAGAAACCACAACCCCTTTCATCCGCCAGCCTGCAAGTTTGGGTCAGATCTACCCTGATGGACTCATGGGGTGGACGTGCACATCTGAAGGGTTCTCCTGGGAACGTCACACTGACAGTGACCATCACCCTCCACCTTCGGGGAACGTTGGGTATCAGCCAACATCAAGCGTTCGCTAATCCTGGCTCAGGTGGGGAAACAGAAACCACCCCGTCCTCCTGCCCCCATAGCGCAAAATAAACTTGTCTCATCACTTCAAAGCCTAGGCGGGATTCGGGGTCACTCAGGGGTCACTCCTTCCCCTCAGCAAACAGGGAGACAGTGAGACCCCCACTCCACAGGTTTATCCGAATCCCTCCAAGCATGTACAACCATTACGGCAAACCACAGGTAAGTGTGTACACATCTGTGTGCTGAACCACACGTGCGCACACCTGTACATTGAACCAATGTATGTGCATCCACACACATATGTGTCAGTCCACAAGGAAGCACGGCACGTGCTCAGGTGTGTGTTACACCACAGGTAAGTGTGTGCTCATCTGTGAGCATATGTGCAAACGGTGACGACCAGAGACGGTGACAGAAAACAGTAAGCAGTCAATGGCCAAAAAGAAAAAGAAAAATTATTGTTCAAATACCTTACATTCGAATTTTCATTCACCAGTCTTTACCCCACAAATATGTATTAAGGATCTAAGAGGTCCAGGTCAGCGTCCCGTCAGGAGTTGGGGACAGGAGCAGAGCCGGAGTTTTCGGGCACGTCTGCAGTGAAGACAGAGCTCAGGCTCTGAGGGAAAGGGTTGCCATGGAGTCGAGGAGGCCACGCCGTGTCCTGCTGCCCCACAGCACACTCAGGAACTGGCACGGTCACTTCCCGAAACCCCGATTTCCACCACCGGTGCAGAAGTCCCGAAGACGGGTGCTTTTTGTTTTGTTTTTGCTTGTTTTTAAGGGGTAGCATAGGTTTTTTCTAAATAGAACAGGGAAATAAGTTGGCCCTTGCAAGGAAATCTGTTTTGAGAACCAGCCGTATTCCCCACACCGGCCTAGATCCCTGTCCGCAGGTCCCCAAGTTCCTGGGGTGTGACCTGGTCAGCGGAGCAGCAGGACAGTGTCCTTGGGCAGGTTACGGATGGCGCCTGTGCGATCCAGGGAAACCCGTCTCATAGCACTGCTGTCATCAATCATCACCATCCTCATCATTGATCAAAGCCGGCCAACATTTTCTGTCATCAACAGAATGGGGTTTCTGAATGTTTTTAGCTCAGTGCCAGCACTGAAAATTAAAATAGTTGACATAAAAATTCAGAATCCAGGTTTCTCTTCAAAAATCCAAACCTCTGGGTCTGCAGGCTTGCATTCACGGACGGCAGCGTCCAGCAGTGAGGGGGCGGAGGGACGGGCCCCCCAGCTTGCTGCAGTCCCCACCCGGCACACGTGCTCATCTCTGTCACTGCCTGGCCCCGGCACCATCTAAGTGTGAGAACCTGGACGTCCTACCCGTTCCTCTCGGTGAACAGACAGGAAGACCGAAGCCAAGGCTGGACCCCGGCAGCTACATGCCCCGACCTCCAGCTCAGAACCCTTCTCCCCTCCCCAGTGAATTCTTTTGGGGCCACAAGACCAGAGGGAGGCTGAAGTCTCCGCTCCGATTTTTCCAAGCTCTTGGAGACTGATTCCCTCCCTGCTTCCGGCTAAAAGGACTTGCAGAGAAGGGCGGGGACATGGTTCGGGGGCACTGGTTGTTGCAGGCGCGTGTGGCTCGTCTGGACTTGAATGCTTCAGCCTCCCTTCCGCGTTCTTCCACACTTAGCGTATTACCAGCATTAAGGCAAAGCAGATCTATTAGACAATTACACAAGGGAGCCGGCTGCCACCGCAAAGCCAATGAAGTTATGACAGCAGGGCCCGGGAGGAATCAAAGCAGAGGAAAACCTGTCGAGGCCGCTGACAAATGATGATAAAGTGACCGCTCGCGCCGGCGCGTGATGGAAATTGACAAGGTGAGCCTCCCCACCTAATGAACAGATGCAACCCTTGCTCCCAATGAAAAGCACGGCGAGTTTAATCTCAATAAGCATCAAAATAAATTTGCTCCTACGATTAGGAAGGACAGGGACACATGCGCAGGGGGCGTGGCCTTACAGGAGGGACCCCGCGTGTGGGGTGGGGTGGCAGCGAAGTTCCGGGCTTCCCCACAGACTGCATCCCCACTGTGTGGGGAGCATTGTCCACCCGACCTGCTCCCAGAGTAGAAACCGAAGCTCAGAGGCACCCACGTCAAAGAGACACCCACCGCTCGGGGAACAATTGTCTCCACGCGTCCTATTAAATGCACCGAGCGCAACATTCTTGTAAAGTAATGTCAGTTGGAGAACAATACCAGCCTGCTAGACAAGACACATTGGAGGAAAGGCGGGTGGTGTGGGGGTGGGGGACACACACCCCCCAACCTTCGAATACAATGCACCAGCTGCACATTAATAAATATGTAATGTTTGATTAGAAATATGTACAGCATTTTCCCCTCCCCGAAAGGCTCGCCCTCCGGCGGCAGACAGGATCTGGCCCACACTGACGGGTTTCTTTCTTGCTGCTTTGAAAACACAAACTCGAGTGTTTTCCTGTCCCAGCTGTTTGCCATTGTTGCTGTTTACCAGCTTGAAGGATGAACAGTGGAACAGAAAAAACAGCCGCATCTCCAGTGCGCCAGTCCGCCGCGCCATTGTTCGCAGAAGAAAGCTGCATTGTCTGAGCCAGAAAACTTCTTTTTGGTGACTGTCCAGGTTTTAAGAAAAGCTATTCAGCTGTGCAATTTGTTTAATGCATGCAGAGAAAAGCGTATAAAATCACACGTTTTCTGAAAAAAAAGAAAAAAATTAGAGGGGGGGAGAGGAATTTGGGGAAAGGAGGAATCTCACAGTGAAGTTCTCCAACTTTGTGGGACACCGGTCTTCCCTCCTCCGCGGAAGACTCCGCTCCCCTCGGGATGCTCAGGCGGCCCCATCGGGACTGCCACAGGGGTGCTGTGCCATCTGTACCCCGCTTTTCTGCCCATCACACCAGAGTCTTCTCCGACAGCTGCCACGTTCGGAAGCGCGGTGCGGACACAGCCGGCAGTGCACGTCGGGACTCCCAGCAGCTCGCTCCGGAGCCCTCCCCAGGCTCTGGGTAAGGTCGGTGACACCCAAAGCGGACGAGGCCCTGGCACCACGGCTCCGCTAGCTCCTCTCCGGTGGGCGGTGGGCGCACAGGGGCAGCCCTGGGTGCCCCCACAGGCCCCTGCCTAGCTGCCGGGTTAGCCTGTGGGGAGGACCCTCTGTCTGAACAGAAATGACATTTACAAGGCACGGTGTGTGGCTGGGGGTCAATCTGCTCAGATTTCCTTCCAAAGGAACCTGGCCCTGAGGGGCTTCCACACTGAAGCCAGACGCAGGGACAAGAGGGGTTAGAGCACCCAGTGGGAAGACCCTCCGTGTCCCCTCCAGACCCAACTATCTAAGAAACGTCCATAAGATATAGATGACTGACATCAGACCTTATCAATGAGCGGAGGAAAGAAAAGAAATTGGACATTTTGTCCAAGAACTCGCACAACCGGAGTTAAGGGGGCACCACGAATGGGGGTCGAAATAGGCGTCAGAGTCACAGCTGAACCAGAGGGGGCGCTGTCATCCATCTCAACCTGTCTCTTCCCAGAGCAGCCTCAGCCATATTTTCCTACAGCAGAAAACAATGCTACAGCTGTGTCATTACAACCCAACTCATTACAGTGCCCCGAACTTCCAGACATGCCACACACGCCCTGTGCTGTGCACAGCCCCCCCGCTAGGCCGATGTCACCATTACCTTCAGACAGGACAGGACGAGAGGCTCCGAAGGGGCCAGAATCTTCCTGTGTCTCAGCTCCCAAGTGGGTCCTGGCCCAGCTGGGTGTGTGAAGTGAATCGCAGGTGGGCAGGGTAACCAGAGCCTGCACACATTCCCCAGCTTCCAAACCAGCACCCTCAGAACGGCTGAGGACCGGCCAGGGGTGGCCCCTGTGGGTGGACACCTGATGTGAGGACTGGTCCCCAGCATGACTGGGGGAGCTGTCCCTGATCGGCTCCCTGCCCCTGGCCCCATGATAACTTCCTGTTCTACATCGCAGCGAACACAGCAGGAACGAGCCACCACACCGGTGCACACCTCCACCTGTGCCTGCCCTTGACCCGACCGCCCAGCCCCTCCTGCACCCCCAGGGACCACCCTGCACCAGTTGTCGCCTCTTCCCTGTATCCTTGACGTTCCCCGCTCTGCTGGCCCCTGCGTCACTAAGGGGACACAGCTAAGATCCTCCTGACTTTGGAGAAATGAACACACAAAACACTGGATCCACAGGACAGCCTCAGCCTCCGCTCTCCCTGCCCTCCTGCCCCAACGCTCAGAAAAGAAAAACTATGTTTAAAAGAGAAATAGTTGCCCTGGCCAGTTTGGCTCAGTGGTTAGAGCGTCTGTCGGCCGGGGACCAAAGAGATGCGGGTTCAATTCCGGTCAAGGGCACGTACCTCAGTTGCGGTTTGGTCCCCGGCCCTGGTCGGGGTTGTGCGGGAGGCAATCAATGGATGTGTCTCTCTCACGTCAATGTTTCTCTCCCTCTCTCTCCTCCCCTCCCTCCTACTGTACCTGAAGATAAATGGAAAAAGCATCCTCAGGTGAGGATTAAAATAAATAAATGAATAAAAGAAATGGTGAACCCATAACCACCAGAACTTGTCCACAGCTGGGATTAGGAGGAGCAGAGCAAACCTCGGTGGAGCCCAGCAGAGCCAGGGCGACTGAGCAAGGGGGACCCACAGTAACCTGTGTTCACACGACACAAATGCGGCGCTGGAGGGCAGTCGGCAGAGAAGTTAGGAAAACGCCTGTGTCCCGACTGTCCTCGGGTAGCGCCGGCGCCAGCAGCCCCTCAGGTCAACCCCACGGATCGCCTGCCGAAGAAAGCGAGCCCTGTGCGGTCAGGGTGACCCTGGTCCGCCCGCGGAGGACAGACCCCGTCACGGAGGAGCTAGGAAAGCGTCCCCATTTCTCCCCTCCAGGCCCGAAGAAGCCTGTCCTGCTGTGAGCATCCCGGACACCCTCCAGGCTCACCTGGGAAACAAGACATAGGACACCTGCCAACAGACCCAGCAGAAATGCTCAGGACCCACCAGAAGAAAACGGTGAACATCTACTGCGGACATACGACCGGGATGAATGGACGGGCACAGCCGCGGGCCCGGGTGCGAGCACTCGGCATTGTAAAGAGTCGCACCTGCTCGGACTGAACTACGAATTCGCCACCTCCCCAGCCCTGTCCCTACAGGTGTGTTTATGGCGCTGCCCAAGCCAATGCTAAACTTTCTCTGACACAGAAAAATGCAAGAGAAGGGCCCAGAGACATTTGGGAAAGAAAAATACTTATTCGGGCATTTGTTCTACCAACTGCTAAAACAGACCATAAAATATGTTTTAAAGACACAGAACGAGTGAGATTAAGCAAAGAGACCCAAGAAGCAGAATGAAAGTCCAGAAATAGACATGTATAGAGAGAAAACCAGGACACCGCGGACTTCCCAATACGTGAGATTGTCACTCCCGTCTCTCCGTTTGGGAAAGAAAAGTCGGATCCCTACCTCACATCATACGATTAAGAAGCTCAAGGCAACAGGTAAATCTAGAAAAGCATTCGAAGATGCTGCCTGTTATACTGGATGTGAATTGGAATGCTGTGATCTGGAAATCATGTAATATAAAAATAAATGTCTCACATACGAAATTTGAAGTGTCCCCAAAAGTAAAACATTACGCATTGTGTCATTTCAAAACCGGTAGCCAGGCGAGCTGAAATTAAAGTTGTGTCAGCACAGCGTGGTGATGCCTCCTCAGCTGGGGAAGACGAGGACCCGGGTCTGTTGTCAGTACTGTGTCACCCCTGGGGCCCTGAGGAGGACGGTCTCAGCCTCACTGGAGCCTTCCTGGGCAGTCTCCTCACAAGGGGCGTGGGCCACCTCTGCAGTCCCAGAAGGTCCAGATTTCTCAGGTGGCATCTCAGATGACCAGGTCCTGGGTTTCAGAGTCCTACACCTTCCTTGGCAGGGGCCAGGCTCAGAATGTAGATCTGCAGCTGTGTTCCCGGGGGGCGGCTGTCTGCCCCAGGGGAGGGGACGGCTCTGTAATGCTGCCCGGGGCTCCTGTTCTCTCAGCTCGTCCCCCTGGTGGCCAGTCACCCTGAACCTGAACTTTCCTCCTTTGGAGGCATCACGGGTGTTGACCGGCGCTCAGTTCCACAGTCCTCCTCAGTCCATTCTGCCCGTGTCTCCCAGCACGAGAGCCTTTCATCTTGCAGAGGCAGCGGCCCCTCCCACCTGCACCCCGGGGCACAGGGTCACCTCAGGTGGAAGTCTGAGCAACGGCACATGCCACGGATGCCTCTCCCCTGCCACCAGTGATGGGGCATCGTTCCAGCCCACTAGCAGCATCCGTGTCCCAGCCCTTGATTTCCTAGGACCGCCCCCGGGACCACGCTGTGAGCTCAGGCTCCCTCGAAGCAGAGTGTGAGACAAGGATTCGGGAGCACCCGGTTAACCGGGAACCCTCCTCAGCAGGAAGAAGCCCAGAAGGGAGGGGATGAAGCAGGACAAGAGAGGAGAAAGAGCGGGACACGGAGGGAACAGTCTTACGTGAGCCACGGCGTGGAGCTCTGGCGTGTCAATCACACTGTAGCTGTCACCTTGGACGCCAGAGTCCTTGTACTTCTGACCAGCCAAGTGGTAGTGTGAGGTCTCAAACCCAGACCTTCTGAGCTGGGGCTGAGATTCCCGGGCAAAATACCTCCCATCAACTACGGCAATTCTGCAGAAAAGCAGCAGCTGGGGGTTGTTACCAGCCTACCCCCGGCTGCCAGGGCCCAGAAAGGGGCTCTGGGTGGAGACAGCAGCACCCTAAAGACCTCCTAGAATTCAGAGCCAGCATAATCCAAGGCCACTTGTTCCACGAGGTGCATACATTGTATCCTTGGGATGCACACCTTGATCGTGACAGTGAATCGTTTCAGCAACGCTGGACATTTTTCAGAGCACAGCCAAATTAATGGCCCATTGTGGTGGTTGTTTGGTCTCCTCCAAAATAAATGTGTCCCTCTATTCTCCCGCCCAGAGTAATGGGTGTTTAGGGGTGTGTGTGTGTATTTTAACACACACTCTAGCACTACTATCACCCTTTGATAAATGCTTAGATAATGTTGTTAAAAGATTAAAACATAATTTTAATCATAAGATCAGTAATGACATTAGTCATCAAAGTTACTGTATTGGAGGTCCCAGCCAGTGTTACAAGAAATGAAATAGAACTATTTACAATAGTTAAGACCTGGAAACAGCCCAAGTGTCCATCAGTAGACGAATAAATAAAAAAGCTGTGGTACATATACACAATGGAGTACTATGCAGCTGTAAGAGAAAGAAAGATCTCTTATCCTTTGAAACGACATGGAGGGACCTGGAAAGTATTATCCTAAGTGAAACAAGCCAAGCAGAAAAAGACAAATACCACATGATCTCACTTATTTGTGGAATATAATGAACATAACAGTCTGAGGAATATGGTAGACCCAGAACCATGGAAGTAGGGTACAAACTGACATCCCTCAGAAGAGGGGGTGGGGGGGAGGGAAGAGATAAACCACAGAACTTATATGCATGTATGCATGACCAATGGACATGGACAACAAAGCTGGGGACGGGGTGGGGGGAATGGGGAGGAGGGTGTCAATGGGGTAAAAAAGGAGAAACATGTGTAACAAAAATAAAATAAAAATAAAAAAGGCTGAAGAAAAAAAAGAATATTAAATAAGATTTCAAAGGAAAAATAAAGAAATGAGAAATATCCCTGGCCAGTTTGGCTCAGCGGTTAGAGCGTCAGCCTGCGGTCCAGAGACCCGGGTTTGGTTCCCGCTAAGGGCATGTACTTCGGTTGCAGTTTGTCCCCGGCCCTGGTTGGGTCGTGTGGGTGGCCAGCCACTCGATATGTCCCTTTCACGTCGGTGTTTCTCTCTCTCTTCCTCTCTTTCCCGCCCACTCTGTCTGAACAAATAATGGAAAAACATCTGGTGAGGATATAAAATATATATATATATATATATATATATATATATATATATATATATATATTTGAAAGGAGGAAATAAAACTGTCTTTGTTTACAGCCACGATGATCTACTTAAGAAAAAGTCTACCATAGTTTTTTTCTACCATAGTATCTACCAAAAACAATTAGAACTAATATGTGGGTTTAACTTAGTCACAGGATGCAAGATCAATATAGAAAAATCAATTCTATTCCTATGTGCTAGAAATAAGCAATTGGAAATTGACATTTTAAAATACCATTAACAATAGCTTCAAAAATATGAAATAGTTATGAATAAATCAACAATACATGTGCAAAATTTACATGCTGAAAACTATAAAACATTGTTGAAAGAAAAAACATTTTAAAGACCAAAATAAGTGCAGAGACAAACCATGTTCATGGATGAGAAGACTCGATATTGTTACAATGTCAAACCTCCCCAAATATCTTTATACAGTCCATTCAATTCCAATAAAAATTCCAACAGGCTTTTTGTGGAAATTGTCAGGTATATTCTAAATAATCTAAATTTGTATGGAAAATGAAAGATCTAGAATAGTCAAAACAATTTTGAAAAAGAGCAAATTGTAGAGGAATCATACTAATTTCACATTTGCTATAAAGCTATCTACTGTAACCACCATTGGGTGGTGTTTGCATAATGATAGATCAATGGAACAGAACAGAGAGTCCAGAAATAGACCCGCACGTAATGATCAACTTATTTTTGCCAAGGTGCCAAGACCATTCAGTGGGGAAATAATAATATTTCCAACAAGATGCTAAAAAGTTGGACATTCGTTTCAAAAAAGAAGGAAACTCAACCCTTACTTTGTACCATATGCAAAAACTATAAATGGATTACAAGCCTAAATGTAAAAGGTAATAACATAAATAATAGAAATAAATGGCTGTCATCAAACTTAAAAACGGCTCTTCAGACAATATTGTTAAGACAAGCCACAGACTGAGAGAAAATACTTGCAAAACACATCTGATTAAGGTAGGCATTTTCAAAGGAGGTGATGTCACCCTCGAGGGGGCAAAAATTGGTTCTCCGGGGACTAGAAAAATATTAAATATTACATTCAAGGGTGGCCCTTCAAAGAGCCACAGGGCATAAACAGATATACAGTATATCTATGGTATTAAAGTTCATGGGGGAGGGGGGCAGGGGGCGTTAGGAAAATAAAGTCTAAAAAGGCACCTTGACGGTAGAGGTAGGGGTGATATAAAACAATATTAATAAATACTGGGTAAACATCTTGTATCTAGAATATATAAATAACTCTCTCACAACTCAATAATAAGACAAGGAATCCACTTTTAAAATGGGGAAAAGTCTTGCCCTGGCCAGTTTGGCTCAGCGGTTAGAGCATCGGCCTGCGGTCTAGAGAGACCCGGGTTCGGTTCCCGCTAAGGGCACGTGCCTTGGATGCAGTTTGTCCCCGGCCCCGGTTGGTCGTGCGGGTGGCAGCCACTCGATGTGTCCCTTTCACATCGATGTTTCTCTCTCTCTCTCTTCCTCTCTCTCCCTCCCACTCTATCTGAACAAAAAATGGAAAAGTGTCCTTGGGTGAGGATTAAAAATAAATAAATAAATAAATAAATAAATAAATAAATAAATAAATAAATAAAATAAAATGGGGAAAAGTCTGAACAGATACCATAGCAAGAAAGCTACATGGATGGCAAAGAAGCCCACGGGAGGAGCTCGCCACTGTTGGCCGCTGACGAACTGCAGAGGAGACCACAGTGAGACTCTGCACAACTGCCAGAGCGGATGAACTGCAGAGGAGACCACAGTGAGACCTCTGCCCAACTGCCAGAGCGGACGAACTGCAGAGGAGACCACAGTGAGACTCTGCACAACTGCCAGAGCGGACGAACTGCAGAGGAGACCACAGTGAGACCTCTGCACAACTGCCAGAGCGGATGAACTGCAGAGGAGACCACAGTGAGACTCTGCACAACTGCCAGAGCGGACGAACTGCAGAGGAGACCACAGTGAGACCTCTGCACAACTGCCAGAGCGGATGAACTGCAGAGGAGACCACAGTGAGACCTCTGCACAACTGCCAGAGCGGACGAACTGCAGAGGAGACCACAGTGAGACCTCTGCACAACTGCCAGAGCGGATGAACTGCAGAGGAGACCACAGTGAGACTCTGCACAACTGCCAGAGCGGATGAACTGCAGAGGAGACCACAGTGAGACTCTGCACAACTGCCAGAGCGGATGAACTGCAGAGGAGACCACAGTGAGACTCTGCACAGCTGCCAGAGCGGACGAACTGCAGAGGAGACCACAGTGAGACTCTGCACAGCTGCCAGAGCGGACGAACTGCAGAGGAGACCACAGTGAGACCTCTGCCCAACTGCCAGAGCGGACGAACTGCAGAGGAGACCACAGTGAGACTCTGCACAACTGCCAGAGCGGATGAACTGCAGAGTAGACCACAGTGAGACCTCTGCCCAACTGCCAGAGCGGACGAACTGCAGAGGAGACCACAGTGAGACTCTGCACAACTGCCAGAGCGGATGAACTGCAGAGGAGACCACAGTGAGACCTCTGCCCAACTGCCAGAGCGGACGAACTGCAGAGGAGACCACAGTGAGACTCTGCACAACTGCCAGAGCGGACGAACTGCAGAGGAGACCACAGTGAGACTCTGCACAACTGCCAGAGCGGATGAACTGCAGAGGAGACCACAGTGAGACCTCTGCACAACTGCCAGAGCGGATGAACTGCAGAGGAGACCACAGTGAGACTCTGCACAACTGCCAGAGCGGACGAACTGCAGAGGAGACCACAGTGAGACTCTGCACAACTGCCAGAGCGGACGAACTGCAGAGGAGACCACAGTGAGACCTCTGCACAACTGCCAGAGCGGATGAACTGCAGAGGAGACCACAGTGAGACTCTGCACAACTGCCAGAGCGGATGAACTGCAGAGGAGACCACAGTGAGACTCTGCACAACTGCCAGAGCGGACGAACTGCAGAGGAGACCACAGTGAGACCTCTGCACAACTGCCAGAGCGGATGAACTGCAGAGGAGACCACAGTGAGACTCTGCACAACTGCCAGAGCGGATGAACTGCAGAGGAGACCACAGTGAGACCTCTGCCCAACTGCCAGAGCGGACGAACTGCAGAGGAGACCACAGTGAGACTCTGCACAACTGCCAGAGCGGACGAACTGCAGAGGAGACCACAGTGAGACTCTGCACAACTGCCAGAGCGGATGAACTGCAGAGGAGACCACAGTGAGACCTCTGCACAACTGCCAGAGCGGATGAACTGCAGAGGAGACCACAGTGAGACTCTGCACAACTGCCAGAGCGGACGAACTGCAGAGGAGACCACAGTGAGACTCTGCACAACTGCCAGAGCGGACGAACTGCAGAGGAGACCACAGTGAGACCTCTGCACAACTGCCAGAGCGGATGAACTGCAGAGGAGACCACAGTGAGACTCTGCACAACTGCCAGAGCGGATGAACTGCAGAGGAGACCACAGTGAGACTCTGCACAACTGCCAGAGCGGACGAACTGCAGAGGAGACCACAGTGAGACTCTGCACAACTGCCAGAGCGGATGAACTGCAGAGGAGACCACAGTGAGACTCTGCACAACTGCCAGAGCGGATGAACTGCAGAGGAGACCACAGTGAGACCTCTGCACAACTGCCAGAGCGGACGAACTGCAGAGGAGACCACAGTGAGACTCTGCACAACTGCCAGAGCGGATGAACTGCAGAGGAGACCACAGTGAGACTCTGCACAACTGCCAGAGCGGATGAACTGCAGAGGAGACCACAGTGAGACCTCTGCACAACTGCCAGAGCGGACGAACTGCAGAGGAGACCACAGTGAGACCTCTGCACAACTGCCAGAGCGGATGAACTGCAGAGGAGACCACAGTGAGACCTCTGCACAACTGCCAGAGCGGATGAACTGCAGAGGAGACCACAGTGAGACCTCTGCACAACTGCCAGAGCGGATGAACTGCAGAGGAGACCACAGTGAGACCTCTGCACAACTGCCAGACGGCTACAGTGTGACGGACCGCCGGGGAGCGCAGTGAGAAGGCGCAACTCTCTCCGAAAACATTTTGCTGGTCTTTGATCAAGTTGCACGTACCTTAACCTGATGACAGCTCAGCATTTACCTGAGAAATGAAAACACATGTCCACAGAAGGTCCTGCACTCACATGCTTGTGGCAGCACTATTTCTATGGGCCTAAACTAGAAACAACTCAAAACTCCATTCACCGATGAATGCATGTGACGGAACACTGCTTAGCAATCAAAAGGATGAACCAAGACTATGTGCAACAGACAGATAATTACGGTAAGTGAGGCATTACGGTAAGTGAAAGAAGCCAGACCCATTTGTATTTCATGTGTATGATATTCAAGAAAAGGCAGAACTATATGAACAGACATCAAAGCAGTTGTTGCCCGAGACAGGGGCTTGGGGGAGCAGATGGCAAAGGAATGTGAGGGAAATGCGGGGGGGGGGGGGGGGGGTTAGCAAGAGATGCTCTGTATCCTGACCACACCTGCTGCATGACTGTGGTCAAAACGTCTCAAAGTGATTGTACTGTGTAAACCCGAAAAAGTACAAAATGTAAGGCGCTCCCACTACATGCGGAGCAATGGGCCGATGCTGTCCTTACGAAGTTTAGAGTCACGGGGATTTGTTCTGCGAGGGTCTCATCCCAGAGCTGGACTCTGGATGGGGAGCAGGTGGGAACAGACAGCAGATCAGCGCGCCCGGCTCCCCGCGCCTGTGCTCGCTGACTCCCTGGCGGCCTGCAGCCCCGCGGGGATGCGCTCTGTGCACTCCCCTCCTCCAGGTGTGCCCCAGGCCAGCAGGTCCCCGCTGCCCAGGCAGGGGAGTGGTTACCCCGCAGAATCTCCACCGCAGCTAGGCCCCGAGTCCGAGCCTGCATTCCAACCAGCCCCCAGGCTGTCCGTCTGCCGGTTGGAGCTTGAGGAGCCCGGTCTAGTTCCAGGGCAGTCACCTCTGCCCCAGCGTGAGTTGGAGGAAGGCTGAGGACCAACTGTGTACACCCTCCAACCCATGGGTGCTGGCATTCCTGCCAAACGAAATGGCAGTCCAGCCTCGGTTTCCACCTTCTCCCGTCTCCAATAATTCGCTCTCAACCCGACAGCCCTTTCGCGCTGACACCTGTGGGATCAGTCACGCGTCTCTCCGGCGACAAACGAAGGAAGGGGAGAGTGTGTGAGGGTGAGCCGTGTACCGCTGTCCGCATCGCAGGAAATCGCACTGTGATCACTGTCGTGGTTTTTCTGCTTCTGTTTTTTTGTTGATTATTATTATTAAAATTTCATTTGTTACTGTACATTTTATTTACTTTTTGTTAAATTTTCATCTACACGTCATGTCCTTTTTGTTTTTAAAGTGTTTGTTTATGGATTAAACAGTGCATTAGACATGCATTGTATATTAGAAGGGTTAAAATGGAATCCTTTGGGGACCTGGAATGGATTAATTCAATTTACATTGTTTCTAATGCTTTGGTTTTTGAATAGCCTTCCTGAACAAATTAAGTTGCAGAACCAAGGTTCTACTGTAAATAGAACCCATCCTGTGCAATATGAGTGGGAAAAAGAAGCTTGAAAGTAATTTAAAGGTATGTAATCAAACACTCCATAAGGGTCATTTGCGTGAAATAAACATTATTGTGGAAATTCCTGTGGGCAAGGCAACGATAAGAAGTTAAGAGAAAATTTAGAAATCAGGTTTATGTATTCAGGTTGCTGGACACCATCTTTAGGTTCTGACCGCCCAAAAGAAATAAACATAAAGAAATAGGTCCTCGCCACCCCTTTGGGAAGCATCCATGGGAAGCCGGTGCCGAGTTGTCACCCCAGGAGGGTTCCCCACTCCCAGCCCTTCCCAGAGGCCTGAATTCCAGGGTCTGCGGCTGACCCACAGGAGCTGTTTGGAGTCATGTGCCAAGGGCTGTTCCCAGCCCAGCAGCCCCTCTCAGACCTACATAAAGCAACCGGGCCCCTCCCACAGAGCTTGTGACCTGGAGCCAGACGGCCATCAGACAGTCACACAGATGTCGAATGACAGCCGGGGTGGGTACCCATGTTGTCCAGAGAACCCATCCTTGGGGCACTTGATGGAGTCTGGGGGAGTCAGGGAAGGCTTCCTGGAAACAGTGATGCCCGAGCAAACCCCGAGAGAGGATGAGGGGAGAGCAGGTGCAGACCAGGCCAGGGGTAGCATCCCAGCCCCTGGAGGAAGCCAAGTGCCCGAGGGGTGGGAGGTGGGGCTGCAGTGGTCCTGGGGCAGTGAGGTGCTGGGAGCCAGGGGCTGAGGCTGGGGGAGAGGGGGGCCCTCAGGAGGTAAGCAGCCTGGTCCGGAGCCTTCTGTCCCTGCCACCCAGCTGCCATAGGGAGCCCCCTGCTCCCCATCCATTACCTGACATAACTAATTGCCTGGTGACATTTCCCATATTACAGACAAATGTGAAGGATGGGCCCAGCTGCTCCCCTTCTCGTCACCGGGATCGGTTGATAAATATGTTTATTTGAGGTCAGCCTGGCCTCATCCATTAGAAATATTGTTTTTCTAAACATTACATTGATTTAATTTAACTCTAATCAATTTAAAATGGTTCTGACAATTAACAAAAGCTTCAAATATGACCTTAAAGTAATAGGATTCATTAGCTATGTTTAGGATTAAACTTACCCTAATAGGGCAATTTTTCTTCCGAGGGTATTTGGTAACCGACTAGTGGTCAGTCAAAATGAAATCAATTATTATAAATTATACAGTGAAAGTTGATTATGTAGCCCTGCTAATTTGTATGAATAGGGTCTCTGACAATGGGAGTAATTTATTAATAACTCTCTCTCCCCCGCCCGGTACCACACTTCATGTACAGCTGCCAGGGCATCTGTAACCCATGAAGTATTATTTTCCAGGGCTGCTCTCAATGTATGCTAATTAAACCCATAATTAATTGGAACAGTTATAGTTAAAGACACAACGCCGGCGCCCTTTGCCCTACTGCTGTGACAGTCAACTCCTTCGAAAGGCAATCTGATCAAAAATTCATACGCCGGCTCAGGCGATCCCGCGACTGGGGGTGCCTCGGAGGGGTGCCAGCTGGGGGGGGGGGTGCTGTGCAGTCAGCTCTGCTGCCCCAGAGCTTCCGGGTCCCCACCCGGCCAGCACCAGCTCGGATGCCAGGGCCGAGACGGGCGGTCTGGGTCGGAGCTCACACACTGTGGTCCGTGCAGCAACAAACAACAAACGAAAGAACTCCATTTTTGCCAGAATTCTACAAATTCCGAAATCTCACTTCTCTTGGAAATCTCTGACTTGGAAACAGCAGGGCCGCCTCTCCCACTCCCTTGACCACACCAACCTCTCCTTCCCTTCCATTAGCTGCCTGGCCCTGCAGGCATGTGACCTTGGGAGCCACAGCCTGGGCCACTCCTCGTCCCACAGGTGGAGAAACAGGCCAGAGAGAGACAGTCCTCCCCAGGAGTGCCCACAGCCAGGCCCCAGGGCCCAGGTGTGGCTGGGTGGGCTTGGTGGCCGCGGGGAGGCGGCCTGTCTGTGAGGGGACCCTCGCCCTCTATAGACTGTGTGAGGGACCCAGCGCTCGAGGCGCCCAGAGTACTGCAGGGCGGGTGAGGACAACCTCTGCGTCTGCGGCGGGGCCAACAGGCTGGAAAAGGGTGGGGGCCGCTCCTCCCCAGTCCCACACGGCCCCTCAGGCATGTGGACCAAGACATCCTCAACAGCATGGGCACCAAGTGCTGGGAATGCTCATGAAGATGACCTCGTGTCCACCATCCCATCTGCCACTGAACGTGCAATGCCGCTCGTGGCCGCGGAGACGGGCAGCGTGGCTCTGGCTGGTGGCCCGCTACCGGAGCCGCTGGGTAAGGTTACGGCTGTGGAAGTCCACGGCGTCGTGGGCGCCCGGGGCTGCTCACCTTGGGGATAGGGTGCTGCTGCAGGGAAAGCCCCCCACCCGCCGTGCTCACCGGAGCAGCCTGTGGCCCGTGGGGGGGCTGGGGTGGTGCAGGCACTGGGAGCTGTGGAGGACGTGGGCAGACCACGTCACACCTGTCACTCAGTCGACCGTGGGTTTCAGCTGGGATCATGCGGACAAGGGGAAACAAAACCCAAGGCCCGCGCAGTCCGTGTGCTGACGGCCACCAGCTTCTCCAGAGCCCGTGCAAATCTCCTCAACGGAAGGCGATCTATGAGGAGACCTACGTGTTCGTGAGACACTCTTGTCACCTAAGGTACGAGGCACCTCTGCTCATGTCATTAAAAGTGATGTCCTAGAACGGGGTGGGGAACGTCCAGCCGCGGAGTCAGCGCCAGCCAACGCCACCGCCTCAGCAGGGGAGCAGCTCCCACCATCACGTCGGGGTGAGCTCATCAAACGTGACCAAACACAGCAGGCTGGTTTGTAAGTTGATAATGTTGTATGACCCTCAAATGATGTTATAAATATCCAAATGGCCCTTGGCAGAGAAAAGGATCCCCGCTCCTGTTCTAGAAGCATCCTCACTGGCCCAGAGAACGCTGCGGTCCAGCTGTACCAGAAAGTGACTGGGTCCGAACCCGGAGCCTCTCCAGTTCGGCCCCGGTATAAACAGCGCCCCCTGCAGGCCTGCAGCTAGCCCTGGGCACCCTGCAACCGCCACTGCCTTGGGGAAATGTCTCAGCACAGCTGGGTGTGAGGTGCACGGACATGCAGGTTCTGAGAAGTGAGCGTGAACGCACTCAGTGTGTGTGTAACCGTGTAGGGCCGGGGGCTGAGGAAGGACCGAACAAGGGAAGTCGGCGGTCCGAGGAGGGGCCTGCGCCCGGCAGACCTCCCACCACCACAGCAGCCACCTGGGGAGCCGGTCATGAAGCAGCGGGGTCCGAGCCGGATAGGACAGTGGAGACTGCCGTCCAGTCCTTGTGTACTAGGATGGAGAAACTGAGGCTTGGAGGGAGGCCACCCAGGAAGGTGGAGCCCTCCGCTCTCTCCAGGTGAGCCCTGCTCAGGACGAACAGGACTGGTCTCACCCGCCCTGGCCCGCAGACGGGGTGGGCTTCGGGTCTGCTATGCGTCACCCCCACCGCAGGGAGCCAAGGTGGGAGCTGGGGCTTCCTGAGACAGTCCTGCCCTGACTCGACAGCGCCGTCGGCCTCCACCCGACGCGAGCTCTTCTGGATTTTGCTGAAAGAGAAAACCCTTCCCCACACCGGCAGGCTCCCAGACTTCGGCGTGTTTGAGAGTCACTTGGGGGCCACAATTCAGATTCCAGGGCCCCTGAACGTTCAGGGGGCTCTGGGCCTGCATTTTAAGCTCACCCCATGACTCAGATGCAGGTGGCCAAACCTGGAAACATCAACACGAGTGTGGTTTTCACACTCAGACCCTGCAATGTCCACGGCAGGAGTTAGCACGTAGCCTCGAGGCTCACGCTGCAGGGGGTTCCCGCCCCCGCAGAAGCGCACTTCTAATGCAGGGACCGACCTCACCCCGTGTTGTTGGCCTTTCTTCCCACAGGCTGTGGTTTGTCCTCGTTCTGCAGATCCCGAGACACCTCGCGCCCGAGCTGGCGGCGCTCGCCCAGTAGATGGCGCTAACTCGTTGTAAATGTCATCGTGAAGGGAGCCTGGGGGCTCAGGGCGATGGAGCCCGAGAGGCGGCCACTCGGGAAGGCGGGCGAGGACACTCACAGGCAGGATGTCCAACACTGACAGCTGCCCCGAAGGGACACAGAGGAAGCTTACAGCCTCCTGGGCACTTTATAATCCGCTGTGTGGCCCTGACAACCGCCACATTTGCTTTCGAACCTCATCCGCCGCTTCCCAAACTTGGGGTCGGGCTGCTGCTGCGGAAGCCGCGGGCCGAGCCACGGCGCTGCCCTCACCCGCCGTGACCACACGATGGCGCTGTTGCACCAGAAGGCCGGGAGGCTTCCAAACAAGGCTACCTGGCAAAAAGCAATCCAAAGACGTGAGTGTGACCTGAAGATAAGATCGAGGAAAGAGACGTGTTGGTTACATTGACACTTCACAAACATGGTTTCCAGGTCATAAAGCCTATGAGGCCAGGTCTACAGTGCATCCACTTCTGAGAGGAGAGGTGGGGACCTGAGGCCGGGCCTCTTTCACGGGGACAGGCGTGCAGAGCGGGCCCCAGCAGCAGTGAGGGGGGGTGCTCCACGCACAGAAGCCCGGACGCGCCTTCTTTCATTCAGCAAATGTTTTCCACCCCCTGCAAGGAGCTAAGAAAGCTGCAGGGAGGAGGGCAGTCCCCCTGTCTAGTGCCAGACACCCCAGTACACCCTCGGGTTAAAGAGCTGGGCCCAGGTTCTGAGGGGGCAGTTCAGACTACCCCACTGGCTCCCCAGAGCCCACTGTTAATTTGTCAGGAATTTGGTGAGCCAGCTCTTAAATACAGCCATTATTAAAGTTAAATTATATCAACTTCCAATTAAATGTTACATTGAAAAGCTCTAATTAAACAAGTCACATTTAAAACTCATCACTTCCTTATTATTTTACATTCTACAGTTACCTATGCCAGGGGCAAGCAAACTCTCCGTAAAGGACCAGAGAGTAAATATTTCAGGCTGTGCGGGTCGCAGCTACTCAACTCTGCCTTGTGGCACAAAAGCAAGAGTGTCCCAATAAAATGTCATTGACAAAGCCGGCAGTGGGCTGGGTTTGGCCCTCGGGCTGTTGGCTGGCCCTGGTCCGAGCTCAGGAATGTATGTCCCTGGTGCCCGCACAGTGGCCATGCTACGTGCTGTGTGCTGAGCCTGCTGGTGTCTCCCCCACCCCCGCCTCCCGTGACGTCACACTGGTAGCTTGCACTTGGCCCTGGTGAGAATATTCACATCACAAAACTGGCCAACTGCTTTCTCCTGAGAGCTGGGTGTGCCACACTGACCAGCACGCCACTGGCTAATGGGGTCTGTGCAGGCCTCTTGGAGGAGGTGACCTCCGCACAGAACCTGCTACTGCAGGTCACCTTCCTGCTGCTGCTCATCCCACCCACAAGGGGCCAGCTACAGGGCACAGTTTGCACATATATCTGGACAGACAGCTTCGAGTTTGCAGAGACAGCCAGAAAGAGTAACACACATTCGCGTAGAATACACAGATTCCAATACGGTAGCTCACCAGGCCACGCTCGGTGGGGCAGCTGGCCGGTCCTCAACCAGAGAAGGCCCACCTAAGAGCCCACGCATCACGGCCCAAGGCCCAACCTCATTCATTCCGCAGGCGGCGAGACCCTGCCTGCCACCCAGGGGAGCCCACCAGTTAAGATCTCGGAGGTCCCGTTCCACCTCTCCGAAGTGGGAGGAGAGGGACTCGGGGGGCATCCCGCCAACTCTGTCAACCCCGTGCAGCTTCACGCTTGGAAAGGCCACTATGTAGCCACGTTGGTGTTCTGTGTGAGGCGACGGTTTGGTGCGTGGATTGGGGAGCTTTCCTGACCCTAGAAGGAGGCACGGGCAGTGTGGTGGAGGCCACTTGTTGTTCCAATTGCACTTTTGTGATGAATGACTCTACTGTTATGATGTCCAGTTCAGTTTTGCTCACCAAATTACTTTAATCAGACTCAGAAAATACTCCCCCCCCCCCACCAGTGAAAGTCAGCCCTGCAGACTCACTGCCCACACAGTGTGGCTGCCCCCAAACACGAGTCCCTCCCACGGACCCTCTGCCTCATCACTTCACCAACCTGGTTTGTCTTCTATGCCGTCTCGGTTTATACACACGTTGGGATATTTCCTGAGCGGGGAGAGTAGCATCTTCCCCGGGCCCCTCTGAGACCTTCATCCAAGTCCTCCTCTGAAGCAGTGAGATTCCGTCTGTTTCCAAAGCCTTTCTCCTGCCTCCAGGGCGCGCCCGACGTATGCTTCCCAGACTCATTCTCAAGTCTACACCCTCTGACTTTGAGCAGAGCAGAAGGTTCCCCAGGGAGTGACACGTAGCCTGTCTCCCTCGAGAGCTCCCCTGCTCCCGACAGGCGGCCCCCGTCCTGGCTGCAGGCTGGACCAGCATCCAGAGCCTTGAGAAACTCCGTGCCCGGCCGGCGGCAGGTCCCAACAGGGCTGGGTGGGCACCGGCATCCGTGTCTTTAAAGTCCAGGTGTGACTTCCACGTGCAGCCAGGACTGAGACCCGCCGTTCCGGGCTGCACACCACCGCCGGGGATTGGGGCGCCTCCCAGCCTGCCAGGGGAAGGGGGAGCCAGTGGGCCCCAGAAAGGAGGCTTCGAGGGGGCCCTCCGCCAGCCAGTCAGCTCTCTGGGACAAGGACGGTGCCCCCTCCCGTCCACATCCACAAGGACTTAGACGGTCACCGCCACACTGACGGGCCACAGGAGCCGGCGGAGCGGGGCACATGAGCAGCATGAAGCGCTGAGGTCTGACCAGCGCAGGAGCAGAGATGGCAAAATGGCAACGACTCTCAGTCCCCACCACCTTCACTCAGCTGTGGGAGACCGGGAAGTCCAACCCACTACCCCAACCGGACCGGTCCAGCGTCCCCCTCGGCATAGAAGTGGCCAGCGGCAGGTGTTTCCCGAGGCAGCCTGGGCCTGTCAGCTGCCTGGAAGGAGATGGGAGGCTCGGACCGTCCAGCAGCGAGGACGCGCTCCTCGGGGTCACAGCGAGGTAACCGCCCCTGCAGCGGGCCCGGGGCGCACTCCTCGGGGTCACAGCGAGGTAACCGCCCCTGCAGAGGGCCCGGGGCGCACTCCTCGGGGTCACAGCGAGGTAACCGCCGCTGCAGAGGGCCCGGGGCGCACTCCTCGGGGTCACAGCGAGGTAACCGCCGCTGCAGAGGGCCCGGGGCGCACTCCTCGGGGTCACAGCGAGGTAACCGCCGCTGCAGAGGGCCCGGGGCGCACTCCTCGGGGTCACAGCGAGGTAACCGCCGCTGCAGAGGGCCCGGGGCGCACTCCTCGGGGTCACAGCGAGGTAACCGCCGCTGCAGCGGGCCCGGGACGCACTCCTGGGGGTCACAGCGAGGTAACCGCCGCTGCAGAGGGCCCGGGGCGCACTCCTCGGGGTCACAGCGAGGTAACCGTCCCTGCAGAGGGCCCGGGGCGCACTCCTCGGGGTCACAGCGAGGTAACCGCCCCTGCAGAGGGCCCGGGGCGCACTCCTCGGGGTCACAGCGAGGTAACCGCCCCTGCAGAGGGCCCGGGGCGCACTCCTCGGGGTCACAGCGAGGTAACCGCCGCTGCAGAGGGCCCGGGGCACACTCCTCGGGGTCACAGCGAGGTAACCGCTGCTGCAGAGGGCCCGGGGCACACTCCTCGGGGTCACAGCGAGGTAACCGCCCCTGCAGAGGGCCCGGGGCGTACTCCTCGGGGTCACAGCGAGGTAACCGTCACTGCAGAGGGCCCGGGGCACACTCCTCGGGGTCACAGCGAGGTAACCGCCGCTGCAGAGGGCCCGGGGCGCACTCCTCGGGGTCACAGCGAGGTAACCGCCGCTGCAGAGGGCCCGGGGCGCACTCCTCGGGGTCACAGCGAGGTAACCGCCCCTGCAGAGAGCCCGGGGCGCACTCCTCGGGGTCACAGCGAGGTAACCGTCACTGCAGAGGGCCCGGGGCGCACTCCTCGGGGTCACAGCGAGGTAACCGTCACTGCAGAGGGCCCGGGGCACACTCCTCGGGGTCACAGCGAGGTAACCGCCCCTGCAGAGGGCCCGGGGCGCACTCCTCGGGGTCACAGCGAGGTAACCGTCACTGCAGAGGGCCCGGGGCGCACTCCTCGGGGTCACAGCGAGGTAACCGTCACTGCAGAGGGCCCGGGGCGCGCTCCTCGGGGTCACAGCGAGGTAACCGCCGCTGCAGAGGGCCCGGGGCGCACTCCTCGGGGTCACAGCGAGGTAACCGCCCCTGCAGAGGGCCCGGGGCGCGCTCCTCGGGGTCACAGCGAGGTAACCGCCGCTGCAGAGGGCCCGGGGCGCACTCCTCGGGGTCACAGCGAGGTAACCGCCGCTGCAGAGGGCCCGGGACGCACTCCTCGGGGTCACAGCGAGGTAACCGCCGCTGCAGGGGGCCTGGGGCGCACTCCTCGGGGTCACAGCGAGGTAACCGCCGCTGCAGAGGGCCCGGGGCGCACTCCTCGGGGTCACAGCGAGGTAACCGCCGCTGCAGGGGGCCTGGGGCGCACTCCTCGGGGTCACAGCGAGGTAACCGCCGCTGCAGGGGGCCTGGGGCGCACTCCTCGGGGTCACAGCGAGGTAACCGCCGCTGCAGGGGGCCTGGGGCGCACTCCTCGGGGTCACAGCGAGGTAACCGCCGCTGCAGGGGGCCCGGGGCGCACTGCTGTCTAGTAAGCAGCTCTGAGCCTCTCTGGAGGAGATGGATGGAGCAGGGCGGGGCCACCTGGGCGTGGTTTGCAGCCGGGCGGAGCTAAGCACTGCTCTGGGTCAGAGCTTGGAGAGGCTGTTCCTTAAGAAACGACACAGAATCGTGGTGCCAGGAGGCGACTCGGGCCCCCGGGCACACCTCCCAAACAGGAGCCCGTGAGGTTTCCACGGTGATGGACACGGTGTGGGTCTGGGGGTGCAGTGTCTCCCCTTCTCTCCTGGCTCCACTGCAGCAGCCTCAGGAGTTGTCCTCAAATCAACTCGGTCTCCCCATAACCCGAAACCCTTCCCCAAAGAAATCAAGGAAGAGGGACCATACAAATCCAGTTTTAATGATACAGAAAGAGTTGCTGGTACATTTCTTCCCACAGCAGTTCTTCGTTCAGCTCTTAACAATGTAACAAACTTCAGGCTAAATCAGAGCAATCGGAAAGTCCATTTTGTGTGGTGGTCTTTCCACACATCCTCACAAACAGAGGCTGTTCTTCAGGGGAAAAAGAAATGCTGGGCCAGGGACCAGATCCAGGAAGCACCATACAAGGGATGCTCCTAGCTTACTAGTGGCCTCCACCTCCCTGGGAAGTTACAAGTGGGACTCTGTAACTCGTGACAGAGACAGCACCTCGGGAGCTGGGAGCCCCCGGTGCCGCGGCCATTCCAGAAAGCCAGGGCCCGTCGGTCTCCTGCTCGGTTCTTCCCAGAGAAATGAAAAGCTAACGTGGACCGTGTTTAAAGAGTCAGAGAATTACATCTGAAACTGTGGGGACAGGACAACCCCCGACTGGCCCTTCCTCATCCTGTTTATACAATGAGAGACTTAAAGAAAACGGTCCAGCAAAAACGGCCTCACTGCCAAGACGGGTCAGGACATGCCCGGGGTCCCGGACACTGGCATTCACTGTGGTCGGGGGTTTCCTTCCCACTGGCCCATCGTCCTGGGCTACTGAGCTCTCTGCTTCGAGGGAGACCCTTCGGCCGCTCCAGGACTTAGAATAAGATGAAGAGTCTCGTTTTGTGTGTCTTTTTCCTCCAGTAAAACTTCTGGAAGGAGCAGAGACGAGCCTACGCTGCCTCCCTGTAGGAAGCCTCGCTCCCTGAAGTCCTGACAGGTGCTGAGCCTCCTCGCCCTGGCCCGTGGCGTCCACTACAACCCGCCCCGCCGTGGGGAACCCACGTGTCACCTGCACTGCGGGAGAACTGGGTGTCCTGACACCACCAGCCCAACAGAGAAGGTGGCTTGTTTTTCGTGACGACCCCTAGGGCCACCACTTTAACCAGGACATTTCACTTTATGGCAAGAGGACCTGTTAGCCCAGAGAAGAAATTTCTCATGTAATGTTAAAATTTTCATCATAAAGCAGCAGATAGTAAGAAATGGTGTTTTGCCTTTCATTTTGCACGACAATCTTGTTTTCCCATTTCTTTGGTTCCCAGGGCCTCAATGTCCCCTGAAGATGCACACCGGAAGGCAAACCCCCAGGTAAATACAAGTACCCTCTTGGGACTCACGTGTCCCCGCTCAGACCTCTAGGAACAGCGGGCTGAGGTATGTACACTGAAATGCATTTCGCAGACAATGCACATGTAAACACAGGCAACATGGTAAACATCCAATCACCCACGTCCACGTACTGGGTACAGTGACGTCACAGGACCACACAGCCCACACAGAAGGGACGGCTTCTGGCGCCTTGCAGCGCCGTGTGTTTCACCTGGCGCATCCTCGGGCCGCCTCTTACTGTCAACTTTCCTCAGCTCTGTCCATGCAGAGTCAGATCCAGCAGCAATGTCTGGGTCTCAGAAACTTGTTTTGTTTTCTTTAAGATTCGCTATTCCAACCCCTTGTCACACAGAGGAAGACACTAAGATCCAAAGAAGCCGAGAGGTCGGTCTGAGGCTAACAGGACGGCAGGGGAGGGCCCACGCCAGGTCTCTCGTCCCCAGACCAGCAGGTCCTGCCGCGCCACGGGCCTCCCGCGAGCGTCCCCAGACCCAGCGCCCTTCCACTGAAGCTGAGCAATGGCCAGGAGCTGTCCTGTTCTTAGAAGCAGGTGGTGAGCCATCCGGGGGCAGGGACCGCGTCTCCTGTCCCTTCCGGCCCCATCCTAGGTAATGAAAGTCCAGCAAAGACTCGCTGCTTGGCAATCACTCAGCCAAGGACCAGCGCTGGTGTCTGTCCTCACATCTGTCCACCAACATCCAGGCAGACGCGAAGGACCTGGCGGGACAGAGAGCCACCCGAGGAGGGCATGACGCCTGAACTTACAGACAACAGGAAGCTAATGCGGATACAGGCTCCGTGACATGAATTACTGTCTTCCCCTTGCTCCTGAATTATGCGAATTATGCGAAAAAATAAATGACCCCAATGGAGGGAAATAAGCCATTTACCTCTAACGTCTGTCCAACATGAATTCCAAATATCCTAGCCTGTTCTAAGCAGATCACCTGTAGTGGCTGTAACAACTGCATTTTACTGACTTTGTTGCTAGTGCTCGAGGTTTTCTGTGTTTTAGAAAACACTCCTCTGCAGATGGAGCTGAGTCCTTTATGAAGCGGAGTGTGAGGCCAAACACATTTACGTCTATAGGGCGACATTCCTGTCCTACATAAACACACGCACACACACTCACATGCATGTACTTACTGGGAGGTGGGGAGACATGACGTTATATTTTCTTTGACTATGGACTGTAAACCATGGTGTACATAAGTAATTCTATTGTATCGCCATGTTGTTTGAAGATACGACATGGAAAAAGAGCCAACACTTAAAGAGCCAACAGAAAATGTTAAACAAAATTTAAGGCTAAAAATTAAATCAACAGGCACATGGGCCACAGGTGCCACACAGCCAGGCACGGCTGGTGTCCCCTGGACACCGGGCTCTGCGGGATCGGGGACCAGGGGGACTGCGGGAGCACCAGGGCCGGGGAGGGGCCCACGGGGACCGCGGGAAGGGCCTCAGCAGCACTGCTGGTGGGGTCCCTGCGCCCGCAGAGCCCCTACGCCGAGCAGAGCACAGACGAGCGCGGATGCACACATCCAGTCTCCGCCCCAGCAGGCTGCAGGACAGCCTTCCTCAACGCAAATTATGTCTGAATTTTACAGCAAAGGTGCTGCCTCCTCTTCTTTCTACTTCTCAACTATTAAATCCAGTCTTACCTACAGTCATTCTTCCGAATGACCCTTTAACAGTGACAAGCTCCTTCGTCCATGTGCTCACTCCACACGCACTTACTGGGGTGACTGGACTCGGTCGGAGGTGATCAGGGCTGAGAGGCCTTAGCCGAGGCTCACCCACACCCTGTTTACTGGGCATGAGAGGCGGGGCCAGTCCTGCTGCCCAGGGTTCCACAAACCCCGCCCCCAATCTAGCACCCATCTCAACAGCCTGCCCAAGCATTTAGCCAAATCTTATGCAAAAGGTATGTACGTTTATTTCAAAAAATGACAAAGCGACCAAAGGAAGGAACTTCTGATTGATAGAACTAGAATCAGCATGAGGAGTGACGAAACCACAGGGCGAGCGTGTCTTGAAAACAAACGCAGGTTCGTCAAGATCCCCACCGTCATTTTTGGACAGTGTATGTAATCACATTCGGAACGTACGACACCTTTTCTGTCCTTCCGCACGGCTGGGAAGCCATGCAGAACACAGCACCTGCAGCTCGCCCACAGCACAGACACCCAGGAGCCACGGCCTAGTCTGAGCATCCACCGTCCAGACACACGATGGGCATCAGCTACGGAAACACCCGTCTTCCACTTCTCCCGCAGCAGGAGGATAAAGCTCGCTAACATCGCATCGAAGTGTCCGGCGTGCACTGACCTCACTCCACCGAAGGCAGCGGGGCTCCGGAGGGGCGGGCTGGCCGCCCAGCCACCTCGGTCTGCACGGCTTACCAGTCGCAGAGGTCAGACACCTCGCAGCCTGTCGCCTCGGGGAAATGTTACAGTCACTCCATCTGCCAGATTTACTTGCTACGGACCAGGCGTTGGTGTAGGGTGACATGTCTCCCTCTGAGCTGTTAATAAAGTTTTCTGTCCCCCACTCGATAGAATTGAGACCCCCCAACCACCGTAGGCTGACAGTCACCATGAATGAAGTGTGCCAACGGCTGTCACTCTGACCCCCCTGAAAACTACATCCAAGTGGCATTTGATGACAAAATCACTCATCTACGTCAACCCAGACAGAAAACACCACCCGCAAGGAGCTGACACTTCTGTGCCCACGGCCGCAGGACGCCCACGGGACAGCAGACCCGCGGAGCCCGCCTGGGGAGGGGCGGGCGGCCAACTCGGCACACCTTTCACAGCTGCGTGGAAACCAGTCTCGAACACCACGCACTTCTCAAGGCAACCATTACTACAAAGGAAAAATGATTTCATACCTTTGGTCCATAAAGAAGACACATTTATTTACATTCTCAATGGACTAAAAGAGGTTTAAAACTGTCACAATTAAAACTCTATGCTTCCAAAAATATCATGTGATCAATGCACTTAACTTAAAGTTTCAGTTATTAACAACTTCATTTAGACTTCTTAAAAAACCAACATAAACATACTTTCTAGAGTGCAAAATGCTTCTTATTAAATATTCAGTAACACAAAGCGATTTGTTTTAAACACGGGAATTCTTCTCGGAAAGCTGAGCGCCCGGAGCCCCTGCCGGCGGCGGAGGACGCGGAGGACACGGAGGAGGACGCGGAGGACGCGGCGGCCCGGGCGCCCTACTTGTACAGACTCATGGTGGGGCTCTGGTACATGCACATGTACGCGTCGCACAGCAGCCTGCGCGCACAGCCCTGGATGCTCCTGGAGTCCAAGGAGTGCAGGTCCTCCGGGGACATCTTCAGGTACTCCCGCACCTCCGGGCACGGGGTCACCTGCGGGATGTTGAAGCCGTTCTGACCACCTGTGGACACAGAGGAGCTCTGCTCAGGGCCGCGTCCCACCCGCGCTGCCCGGCCGCCCACCGCCCGCCGTCTCCGGCTCAGCAAGGACCGCCGGAGCCCGAAGGCTGGCTTTGCTTTGGATCCCGAGTTAGGCCCTCCTCTGCTCTCAACAGTTCTCGTGTCTCCGTTCCTGAAGGATGCTGGGGCCCAGAGTGAAGGAAACTGGCACAAGGCCAATTCCAAAACCGACGTCCCAGGCTCCTGTGTTCAGTGAGCAACATCGCACGGGTGCCTGCACCCTCCACCCCTGACCCGCACCGTCCCCACAGACACTGCAGGCGAGGGCGGATCCAGCGCGACCAACACGTGCACCGCCTCACGCTACCAGTGCGCCTGTGCGACTCCGAGGGTCTGTTCCCAGCCACCAGCTGGGCTGCGGTCTCAGGGATCCCGGGAGGCCGTGCTGGTTCAGCCTCCCGGTGGCCTTTCCGCATGTCTAGGCCCGATGCTCTGAGTTTCGTGTCAGATTAACACTCACCTGGGGTAGGGACACGTGTACAGATGGGGCTGTACGTCCCCCTCAAGAGCCTGAGAGCTGGGATGTTGACCAGCCTCGGTCTAAAGCTTGGGCTCCTGGTCAAAAGGCTGCCACAGGGTGCCCTAGGCTGACCAAGAGCCACACCGGGAGATGGGGCACGGGGTGCCCTAGGCTGTCCAAGGGCCGCACCGGGAGACGGGGCACCAGGTGCCCTAGGCTGTCCAAGGGCTGCACCGGGAGACGGGGCACCAGGTGCCCTAGGCTGTCCAAGGGCCGCACCGGGAGATGGGGCACGGGGGGCCCTAGGCTGTCCAAGGGCCGCACCGGGAGATGGGATAGGGGTGTCCTAGGCTATCCAAGGGCCGCATCGGGAGGCGGGGCACGGGGTGTCCTAGGCTGTCCAAGGGCCGCACCGGGAGACGGGGCAGGGGGGCCCTAGGCTGTCCAAGGGCCACACCGGGAGGCGGGGCACGGGGTGTCCTAGGCTGTCCAAGGGCCACACCGGGAGACGGGGCAGGGGGGCCCTAGGCTGTCCAAGGGCCGCACCGGGAGGCAGGGCACGGGGTGTCCTAGGCTGTCCAAGGGCCGCACCGGGAGGCAGGGCACGGGGTGTCCTAGGCTGTCCAAGGGCCGCACCGGGAGGCGGGGCACGGGGTGCCCTAGGCTGTCCAAGGGCCGCACCGGGAGGCGGGGCACGGGGTGCCCTAGGCTGTCCAAGGGCCGCACCGGGAGGCGGGGCACGGGGTGCCCTAGGCTGTCCAAGGGCCGCACCGGGAGGCGGGGCACCGGGTGCCCTAGGCTGTCCAAGGGCCACACTGGGAGATGGGGCACGGGGTGTCCTAGGCTGTCCAAGGGCCGCACCGGGAGGCGGGGCACGGGGGGCCCTAGGCTGTCCAAGGGCCGCACCGGGAGGCGGGGCACAGGGTGTCCTAGGCTGTCCAAGGGCTGCACCGGGAGACGGGGCACGGGGTGTCCTAGGCTGTCCAAGGGCCGCACCGGGAGGCGGGGCAGGGGGTGTCCTCGGCTGTCCAAGGGCCGCACCCGGAGACGGGACACGGGGGGCCCTAGGCTGTCCAAGGGCCACACCGGGAGACGGCTGGAGTTCGTGAGCAGGGCAGGAAGAGTGCGGGCGTGTGGGGGTCACAGCCTCACAACACCGGGCTCTCCACCTGCACTAACTCATGTTTGTTAAATATCGAGCACCCAAGACAACGGCCGAGAAGGGGCAGCACGTGCCCGCTTCAGGAGGACACGTGTCCTGCAGAACAGGCTCTTTAAGAAGACACTTGCCCCTGGTCAGCTCGTCATCGAGAAGACAACAGCTGGCTCAGCACCAGGCGCCAGGGCCCGGATGCCACAGGACGGAGCTCAGGAGCTGCGACCTCGGCCTCGGCCCTGGCAGCAGGGCAGAGTACTGCCCACCCCGCCCGCCGCGGCCACGCGATGCACGCACCCAGGCAGGAAATGAGAGGGGCCTGCAAGTTCAAGACAAAGCTGAGAAGAAAGCTCCTTGGCCTGAAACAAGAACTTTGTGCTGGTCCTAACGAACCCCTACGCCTATTGAAACATCACATCATTATCACTACTCTAGGCAGAGCTGAGAACGCATTTCATGGTTTCAGACTGTCACCACCAAGCCTGCAAGGCTTCTGCACACACCACGGTGCTTCTCAGATGCTGCCCCAGCAGCTGCCCCGCGGACGGAGACGGGCCCCAAGCAGGAGGAGGGTGGCATTACCATCCCGGTCGGCCATGCTGTCGAAGAACAGCCAGGAGGAGTCGTCCCTGCCGTACTTGACGAACGCCACGTAGTGGCTGGTTTCTATGCAGAGGACAGCGAACAGCTCCATCTTCTGGCTGGGGATGCAGCCATGTCTCCAGTCCCAGTCCGGCAGGTCTTTGGGCAGTGACACCGGGTTATACTTATGGTTCAGTCTCTTGGGATGAAGGTGGACCTAGAATGGACCAGGAATAAGTCAAACTCAGTGTTTCTGGTGAACGGACTCCACCTCCCCGACCTGAATTGCCCCTGCTCCCAGCAACCAAGAGCTTCACGGGCGTCTATCAGACGAACAGAGGCAGAAACAATACCACCTGATTGTGAAGGTTTAGACACTGACTGTGAGTCTGAACACTTCTCAGCCGGCAGTGTCTGCACTACACCCTGCTCCTGTCCTGTGGGAACACGTCCCGAGTGGCATGACTTACTTGCGTGTTGCAGGGCTTACAGAACTGCTTGATCTTGCCGGCCGAGATCTCGGGGTCCTCGTAGCACTCCCTGCACTCGTACACGGCCAGCCCTCCGCAGATGCGGCACTGTCTGGGGGCTACGGGAGGGAGAGGGCCTTTAAAAATGCTCTCTTTCATTCAAAAGATTAAAAAGTTAAGCTTTAAAAGGAGAATGTTCATGGACTCAAAAATGTCTGTCCCTCTCCATCCCCATAGCTTTAAATTGGATTTCCCTGGATTCAGGATACCTTTCAAGGTATTTTCTCTGACCAAATGGCAATTTTTCAAATTAATATATTCTAGGGTGCTTTCCCCTGATTATCAAATGCCTACTGATGAGCATCCGAGGACAAGACAGCATGCAAGAGAAAACTGAAAGCACCCCAATTCAGTTAGCAAGACTACCACTGTCGACACACTGAATTTCCTCCTCATTCTGTATCTCCGTGTACAAAGCTCCACGTGTGTGTACAGCTCCTCCTGTGCAAAGTGTCGGCACACCTTTCGCCTGATGTCACATCCTGACCACTTTCACACCTCGGCTCTTCAAACACAGGATGGATACATCGTGATTCACTCAACAACACTCCTTAAGTTAATGTATAGATTGTTTCTACTTCTTAATCATGCAACAATGAACATGTTTGCATATAAAATACCTATTGCACGTCTGACTGTCTTCTCAGAGTAAACTCCTAAAACTGGAATGCCCCGCCCACTGGCTCGCGGCCCCGAGATGGAACCGGCCCCCTCTCAGAGACAGGCAAGGCCTTCCTACCTGGGAGACAGACAGAGCAGACGAGCTCATACTTACTGTCTTCAAGTAGATCTGTTATATTTAATTCCAGAGAAGGAAAAATTTTTTTAAAAAGTTTAAAGTCTTTTCCAAACCGAGGCATCTGAATAATCAGACATGATGGTGCCTGAAAAAAAAAAAAAGATGTGTATTTTTAGTAAAAGTGCTGAAAACATTTTAAACTGAAACAGTCACGGTTGTCACCCGGGCAGCGGCTTCGTCCTCACGCCTATGCCAGTAACACAGCGTCCGAGTGGACGTGGACCCCGGGGCCGAGCCCTGTCGAGCACGAGTCCTCAAGCTCGAGGTGCCGCGGACACAGCCCACAGCACCAGGCGGGTCCCCACCTTGGTCTCAGGGAGCAGGACTGCCCAGAATGACATCCTGCTTTGGGTTTAATTTAATAAATGTTTTTGAAAGATTATTTTTGCAAGTATAATAAAGAAACTGTCATCACCAAAGGACACTATTTCTTGTATTTCAACAAATAACTTATAACCCTTAAGGTTTTACCAGGACATTCCTTCAGAAATAAATACAATAAAAATAAACTACAAGCATGTACTACTAAGATCATGAAGATACTCAATAAATAGTAAAAGAAAAATAATTGATATCACTTGTTCATTAACCAAAATAAGCCCTGGCTGGTTTGGCTCAGCGGTTGGAGCATCGGCCTGCGGTCTGGAGAGACCCGGGTTCAGTTCCCGCTAAGGGCACGTACCTCGGTTGCAGTTTGTCCCCAGCCCTGGCTGGTTGTGCGGGTGGCGACCACTCAATGTGTCACTTTCACATCGATGTTTCTCTCTCTCTCTCTGTTCCTCTCTCTCCCTCCCACTCTACCTGAACAAAGAATGGAAAAATGTCCTCGGGTGAGGATGATAAAAAAAAAAAAAAAAAAAAAAAACCAATACCAAAATAAGTGAATTTATTTTGTCTCTTACTTATTTTGTAAACATCCTTTTCTGAATATTTGAATAATATGCTTCTATAAATTTTAAATTGGGTAAAATAACATTAAAAAAAAAACCATAAACCTTCTTTTCTTTAAAATATGTAAAAGTTTTCAAATTACAAACTGGCTTGGTATTTTCTTTGGCACCAAAATTCAAAAAAGTTCAGTCTTAATTCCAAGGCATTTTCTACAAGGACAAAACTGAAACACTGCACTTTATTTAAAATTGGTGTTAAGAGTTTGTGTTTCTAACTGTTCTCAGTGGGCTAAAAGTAAGAGTTACTGAATCTACCCATAGTCTGAAGAATCCTAGAACTTTCACATGAAACACAAGTAGTGATCACTGACCTCTGCAAATTTCAGGTTACTGTTGATAAAAGACCATTCTAACAACTGCTGGATTGTAGGAACTCCAACTTTCTCATTTTTTTCCATAAAAATTTGATAGAAGTAACAATCTTGTACTTTTTGACCAGCTGACCTAAAAAAAATACCAACAGTATTTGAGAAAAACTACACATTTGATGGTGTAACTCTGGACAGTCAGAACGAGGCAAAGACAATCATTTAGATAAAGTGATTAAATGTCTTTCTGCATAAGACCTTAAACATGAATTCTTGTCCTAGTTTTCATACTAATGGTCAGACGAAAAATAATGGAATATTATCACACTCAAGAAGCACTGTGTCATAACCAGAAGCTAAAAGCACTTGGTTCAACTTAACAATACCAATATAAGTAAATTTGTTTTCTGTATTATTTATTTTGTAAACATTCCTTTTTGAATATTTGGATAATATGCTTGGGTAAGACTTTAAACTGGGTGAAACAACACTTACATTGGTATTGTCCCAATCTGGAAAGCAGTAAGCTGTATTTAGTGATTGAACAGGAAAATAGATTCTTATATGCCTGCAGAGGACCCGACCCGTAGAGGTCTTCTGGACCAATCTTGTCACTTCTGAAACAAAGGGCCTGAGACCTAAGGCAGGATAGTCACTTCCCAGGAGCCCCTATTCTCTCCGATGTCACCTCCTAGAATTATAACTAGAATCTATCTTCCATGCCTCTTATCCCGTCTTGTTTTCTAACCCTAACCCTTTGAGTTAAATTCTAGGAAATTTCTTCAGGTCTACCTTCCAAATGAGCGACCCTCTCTCCAGCTGTGTCTGCTGTATCTGGTACGGCACCCCTTCCCAGCTGCACGTACACATGGAAACGTGCGTACACATCCCTTCCCAGCCACACGTACACATGGAGACGTGTGTACACAACCCTTCCCAGTCACACGTGCACATGGAGACATGCATACACAATTCTTCCCAGCCACACGTGCACATGGAGACGTGCGTACACAACCCTTCCCAGTCACACGTGCACATGGAGACATACGTACACAACCCTTCCCAGCTGCACATGCACATGGAGACGTGCGTACACAACCCTTCCCAGTCCCACGTGCGCATGGAGATGTACATACACAACCCTTCCCAGCTGCACATGCACGTGAAGACGTGCATACACAACCCTTCCCAGTCGCATGTGCACATGGAGATGTGCATACATAAACGTTTTATTCTATTTCTGGGAACTGTCTCAGGTTATTTGATTTGGTTATCAGATCTGCATTTATTCTTGATGGGTACTTAAGTACTTCTTTTGCCTCCTCCACATTTAAGAACATTCTACAGTCTCTTGTGGTGGCTTCAGATTCTAAGGTATTCATCGTCCTATTTGCTGCATCAGCTGACTCTCCCTCAGAAGGAAAGACCCCTGGAAGGGAAGAGCGACACTTGGGGGGAAAGGGGCTAACTTTCAAAGGGTCTCTCTATATCGTTTTATAATCTTTAAACCAGTGATTCTCAGTATGAGGAGGCTGCTGAAGGGGGCAGGGAAGCCGTGCACCCCTCAACTCCATAAGGCCTTCAGAGAGGAGACGTAGCCTATGAGTGATCCCTCCCGACACCCCGAGAACCACCGCAGGGTCTACCCTGCAGTTACTGAGAGCGACCTCCCTAAGGTGTGCTGGGCTAGGACAGAAAGAAGGACAACTATTTCAATCATCTGAAATTTGTTTCTTTGAAATGAAAAATAAAAGTGACTTTTTTATCCCAAATTGCCTTCTAGATTTTTTCAGCATGTATAAATATAACTTTCCTTCCTCCTTTGTGTTTGAAGTCTGAAATGCTATAGTTAATTCTACCTCTGAGCTTTCTGTTCAGATCTATTGATCCACATTTCTAATTTTATACCAGAATCACACTGTTTTAATGTCTACTGCTTTGCCTTCATAGCTTATAATAGAATTTTTTTTTAAAAAATTATGTGTTTTCACCCATTTCATCTTGCAGAGAACTCTAAATCACTTTACTGAGTTTTAAGAAAAAGTTAAGATCTTGCTTATGTGCAAATTACTTTGTAAAAAGTTAACATCTTTTAAGTTATTTAATCTTCCTACCTGTAACACAAACTTTCTCACTAATTAATCAAGTCACCTTTCAATTCTGTGCAAGATATTTTTTAAAACCTATGTTAATAAAATTGATTTCTTGGCAATTTATACTTTTATAAAGTATGAAGTTATCCCTTTTTAATACTTGCTAGAGGGTACACAGAAATACTATTGATTTCTCCATGGTTTATCCTACATGGTCAAATTACAAATTCCTTTTTTAATACTAAGTAGTTTCTAAACAATTCTCCAGAATTTTCTTGGTATACATATAGCCATTACCAGCTTTGAATAGATAATAAATATGTATTCTTGATATTCACATATCCTGCCTTATTTCATGAGTTAGAACACCCAAATAATCTCAAAATATAGCTGTTGGTATTATTCCCTTTCTTCTTATCCATCGGTTCAGTACTGCATCCTACACCATCACTTAAGACAGAAATGAGTAAGAGTTCTTGTCTGTGATTAACTTTTAGGGAAATAAATAGCATATCAGTAATATTTTCAACAGAGAAACCCAAAAGACTAAAATATAAAAAGGCTCAGCATTCAAACTATCTGCGAATCCCATCCACCTAGACGGTGGCACTGAGAACTTGACCGCGTTCAAACAAGGCTCCCTCCCCGGCGGCCGGGAAGGGCCAGGCGGCCGGGCTGGGACCGGAAGCTAATTTACCGCCAAGTGAATTCCTGAGTGATGGACAGCTATAACTGTTCTCTCTGTTAGAGATCAGGTTAGAATAAGATTCTCTTAAAAGGGTTCATTAGTTTACATTACGAAATATTTATATACGGTTTTATAAGAAAATGATTTGCAATATTTATCACTAGGGTTAAAATTAAGGGCACAACTTTACATTGGGTTCGTCCCGCAGGTTACGCGGAATGCTACGGAGAAGACAGTGGCTGAGGTCAGTCTGCACGTGGGGACTAGCAGGGGCCGACCCCTATGCAAACACAATGCTGAGTGACCTCCACGCAGCCCTTCCCACAGACTGACAGCTGTGGAAATGAGGCCTGTCTCGTTGTCCAGGACTTCTGTAAAAGTTTAAAAGTTACCTTATTTTTAACAGTGGCTCTACCCTTAAAATATGATGGAACAAGATATTCAAGAATTCTTCGGGATCTAAAAGAAATAAAAAATCAAGTAAGTCCCTGACAAAAATGTTTAAATCATTCTATTTTTTATAACAGTCATATTCCTATACTGAACTCAATTTCGTAATCAATCTTATTTCAATTAAAAGCATAGTTCTCAAGTTTTCCTCACTAAAAATACAAAGGATATGATAAAGTATTAAGTTCTAATTTTGTTATACCTTTATTGCATTTGAAAAGGTATAGTAATTCACATATGGTGAAATAATTTTAATTTCTGGGGGGTGTTTAAGATAAGTGGAATGAAACTTGAAGTACGACCTTGTATTTTCCTGATACTTAAATAATTATCTAGTCTCTAAACAGTATAGCTAGTTCCAATACACCGTTAACACATTCCAAGCCCACTAGCTATGAACAGATCAGAGCCCTGGCTCTGACCATACACTTCCAGTGACAAGGGCAGCTGCGCGGGACGGCTGGCTGAGCCTGGGGGAACCGTGGGCTCACGCGGGATGGGCTGGTGGGAAGGGGACTCTCCACGCTCCCTTCACTGCGCTACCACCAGCCGGTCCCTAACGGGGTCCACTGCTCCGTACCACCGCTCCCTCTTGGAAGAGAGCCAGCATTTTAAAATAGGAAGGAAAGCGTACGCCACCTAGAAGCTTCTGTTTTAAAACAAACTCCCAGCTCCCCGGGCACACACTCGGCCAGGCATCCCGCACGTGTGCTCAGGGCACGTGCAGTGCGCACGTCAGGTGAGCATCACCTTTCTCCTCGGAGGTGAACCCCGACGCAGCCTCGACTTTCTCCAGAATCTTCCTCAGCTTCATGATCTTGGTTGCGCACACGTATCCATATCTATGTTAGTGAAAACGTTGAGTTAACATTGGCATATACATTAAAGTAATATAACATATTTTGATAATCACACATTTCTTATATAACTTTAGCATGTCATAAATCAATAGGCTATCAATTACTCTGAAAGATACAATTATAGGCTTCTTCTGGAGGTCTGAAAATTAAGAATCTGAAATCAGAATTATCCCAGACACTATTATACCCTAAAAGTAACTACCACGTACTAATACAAGAAAAAAATACTTTGAATTTATGATGACTGGTTTTCTAATGCTATTTGCTTAAGAAATGAAAGCCAACTTTCTGGAAGAGAACACAGTTTTGAGAGAGAGTCCGTTTAGTGTTAAGCATGAAACAGCCACGGGTGCAAGGGACAGGCACCGCTAAGGAACTGACCCGAAGGCTGCCGTCTCGCCGGTCAGCGTCAGTACGGCCCTCCCCTCATCTCCACTGCACACAGGACCCTCCACACGTTCCATGTCCGTCCTGACGATTCTTATTCTAACACTCGCTTCAGAAGAGAGTCTGGGGGCCCCGGGGCGTCAGAACTGTAATCGCATAGCCGCTTTCATATCGACTATTCATTCACCCCTTAACTCTTTGCAGCCAACGTATACTGAACACCTGGCACTTACACAGTAATCAAACCTTCTGGCTGCTGGGAATGCAAAAATGAATAAAGCGAGAAAACAGGGTCAGTGCTTTTGAGCAGCGAGAGGTGGAGAAGGCCGAGGCGTCAGTGTGATAGGGGCGGTCAGCTGCGGCACAGCTAGGACACTAATGCTGCCGACGCGAGGAGCCCGGGGCACAGCACGCAGACGGGGTGACAGGTCCGCTTGGCCAGGACTCTTCACTGGGGGACAACAGTACCCTAAGAATGTTTGGCAAGAAAGAAGGAAGCAGTACATGCCTTGGAGCTTTGGATTTGATCTGTCTTGTTCTAGATCAATCACTTTGGGGCAGGGGGTGAGGAATAGACAATATGTTCAAAAATTTTCATTTACACAAATAATACAAAATAACTGATGTAAAAATCAAGACTCATGCCCTGGCCGGTTTGGCTCAGCGGTTAGAGCGTCCGCCTGCGGTCCCGAGAGACCCGGGTTCAGTTCCTGCTAAGGGCACGTACCTCGGTTGCAGTTTGTCCCCGGCCCTGGTTGGTCGTGCGGGTGGCAGCCACTCGATGTGGCCCTTTCACATCGATGTTTCCCTCTCTCTCTCTTCCTCTCTCTCCCTCCCACTCTGTCTGTACAAAAAATGGAAAAATGTCCTCGGATGAGGATAAAAAAAAAAAATTAAGACTCATTATCTTTAGGGGCAGAATCTACAGGCGTTTTCATCGTTAGAGAATTTAGGGAAACAAAAGACATGCATAGGAAATGGATTCATCACCATTTCCTTCCCTGGTCACATTACCAGTAGGTCATTCTGAATGCTCCTTCTACTCCAGTATCTGCATTTTTTGGTCAAAATCATATTTCAAGCTATGTTTTACTTTATTTGTTAAATAAGACAAGCATGGCACAAAATGTAAATTTTTTAATCTTCACCCAAGGATATTTTCCTATTTATCTTCAGATAGAATGAGAGGAAGAGAGAGAGAGAAACATCGATGTGAGAGAGACACACTGACAGGTTGCCTCCTGCACAACCCCAACCAGGGCCAGGCACGAACCACAACCGAGGTACGTGCTCTTGACTGGAATTGAACTCAAGATTCATTGGTCCATGGGTTGATGCTCTAACCACTTAGCAAAACCGGCCAGGCCTGTAAATTAATTTATATGAACTTTAAATTATACCGTGTGCAACCTATGTTCCCAAGTGGACAGATTGGTGTATGCGCTAAGGCCCTAACTCTTCACAGTTTAAGTTTTACAATGTGACATTACTACATATTCCTACTGCTACGGATCAAAGTCTTTACAAGATGTCTCGTCACTAGGACTTGTACCATTACAAACTGCTTCCTGTGGCCAAAGAAAGACACACCTCTCATTCTTGAGTTAGGAAAGGACCCTAAACAGCACCTTTTCAAGTGAGGGGTGTGGGGCCTAAATACATTCTTTTAACCAAGAAAGGTGTTGCTAAGACACCTCACCTGTTGCTAATACAAAAGTAAAACTATAGCTACTCTCCAAATGAAAATGTGCCTTGCTCCTTTTCTGCGAAATAAAATCAGGTTAAGAAGCCAGGCTGTATCAATTGGGCTAATAGGCATGATAACCACCAGGGGGTTGGAATAAACTCTTTCGGAAGATGGGAACCCACTGTATCAGCTTTTGTACACCCCCTGCAATCACTAAATTGTAGCATACTCCAAATGGTTTCATCACTTTGTGGCGTACACCACATGCTCTACCCTGGTCAGATTTTTAAGAAAGTAAATGAGTAAAGGCAGTACAAGGACCAAAGGTTTTTAAAAAATCATTACAGCTCCATCAAGAAAATTTCCTATTAATAAAATCTGGGCATAAATGACTTGCTGCACCAAGAGACAGCAAACAGGACCGCAGTGCAGGCAGGACAACCGGCTGCCACTCACATCCTCAGGGGGTTGACGATCTCCGTCCTCAGGAGCTCCTGGGTCTCGCTGTAATACTCCACGTCGGTCTTGTCTTTGGGTCGAAGTAACACAGTGTCCAGAACGGAACTAAAAGCAAACAAGCTGCAAAATAAAAGGATCGTTTTCCTCCTGCTGTAAATGTATTATCGTTTTGAGAAACAAATACTGAAAAGAATGTGAAGAGAAAACCGCTAAGTCTGGAGAACAAATAACATACAAATTTGTGTTTTTCATTAACACAGGCTCCCAACAGCCCCGTTAAGCTCCCACAGTTCCGTCAGCGGGGCCTCGAGCTCCCTGCGGGCTGGGAAGCCTGGGGTCCAGAAGGCCACCTAGCGGCTGGCAGTGGTGGAGGACGGAAGGCACGTACGCCCTCGCTCTAATGCTGAGCCGTCTCCGCAGAAGTGAAAGTGGCCTATCCACCCGGGTCACCCACAGGCAACAGGGAGAAGTCTGGAAGCTGAGTCCCCGAGCGAACACACGGCAATGCACACACACTCCAGACCCCACCCCGGTCCTCCCCGCGCCCGGCAGAGACCTGATCTCTCTAAACGCCCAGCTCTCTACTGACCGACAGCGGTAACTTGTAGTAGCAAAGAAAATATTTGGCTAATAAAGATTTTTCATTAGGGAATCTAAAGACTACTATATCAATTCTTGCTTTTGTCAACACATCTGAGAGACTGAAAGTACATCCTGCCCCAGAAACCGCCCAGCACCTGTATTCCCGGCCCCTCTGAGGCCCAGCGCCCACTGCCCCGGCTGCCGGGCTGGCCGGTCCCTCTCAACGCGCCTGTGCTGTGCTGGCTTCGCTCCTGGGTGTGAACGTTCTCGCCCGGTTAGGTTGTCCACTTGGAAATAACTACCCGTGCAAGGGCGACCGTGCAAGGGCGACAAGTCTTCCGAGTCGGTCCAGGCCGCCCGCCTAGTGAAGCAAGCGCACCAGCTCGCCGCTTCCTGCCGTCCACGTCACACGATGTGTGCACGAAGGTTCCTCCCGGTAGGCCGTGGCTTCCCACAGACCCTGGGGACAGCTGCTCCACCTGGGACCCTGTCACTCGCCCCTTAGCCACCACTCACTGCATTACGTCATAGGTTAATATTTGCATACAGGCTCATGAGACAATAATCAACAGCTTCCAAGGAGCATATAATGAAATGCAGCGTCCCTTTCTTTCCTGACCCCGACACCCAGCTGCTCTGCTCAGAGGCAGTGAGCAGTCTCTCTGTCTCTCTGTCTGTCTGTCTCTCAAATGCACACAGATGTCCCTGCACCCAGGGCACTGTATTCCTCCTGCATTAATTTTAAACTCACCAGAATAAGGTCGAGTCTAAGTAACAAGAATTGTAATGACCCTGGATACCTTTCTTCTTTCCAATCATTATCTCCAAACCTTCTTTTTCCATTTTTGGTGGGGTATTTTCTTCGACTACTTCACTTAAGTAGCCTCCAAAGGCTGAAAAGAAAAAATGAAAACAGTAATTCTTTTAAACTATGACAACAGGCATTCCTGTATGTCTTCAGTTAACGTATTTTTTTTGCAGTTTGATGTTAAATTTGTTTCTCGACACAAAGTTAAGCTCAGGGTAGGTTTGGGTTAGCTGTCACCAGCTCGGCTGTAAAAACCGCTGCTCTGCATTCCCCACCTCCCTTCCTCCACAATCCCGAAACACTTCAGAATACTAAGTAATTAATATTTAAAAAGCATCTGTCTGAAGATGTTTCATTTTCAAGTTGAAAATTTCCGAAGTACCATTTCAACTGTAATGAAAAATGTTTTTTACAAGGATGGTTTTCCGATTTACACCTGTTTAACCCTTGAAATCTTCACCACTGTCATCTAGAAGGAAGGGGACAGGAAAGAGCCACCTGTTACAGGTAATGAGCTCTGTCCTCATCAAGCAATCTAAACACTTCTTACGACATCTTACAACAGTGCCGCCTGCGTGTAAACACACTTATTGGGCGCGTCGTGTGGAGGGAAGTCACTGCTGCTGACACGCTCAGCAGCGCCCTGAATGGGCTCTGACAGGGACGTTCGTGCCCAAGGGCCACATGTGTCCACCTCCTGTGCTGCTGAAAATTACATGTCTGTGATCAACAGGAAGAAAAAATAAATCCCAGCATTCTTCACTTTCTAAGTCTCGAACACGTTTTCCTGACTAATCATTTTTTTAAATGTTCCCTCTTTGGATAACTAACTTTCCTACACACCAAGTAACAACTTTGAGTGATTTAACAGTCTGACGAATACTGGCAAGAAACACATCTGAACACCCTGCCTCATGGCGTGAGGCCAGGCCCAGAGTCATCCCAGACGTAAGTGAAAAGCATGCAAATACCTAGAGAGTTACAGCGCTCGATCTGATTGGAAACCGGCTGCAGGGACGCGAACCTCGAGTCGGGCCTGCAGCTCTTCAGTTTGACAAAGAGCGCCTTCTTCAGGGCGCAGGTGAAGTAGCGGGTGCCCCGGAAGGTCCCATCCGTACAGCCCACACACTCGTCCTCCTGCCAAAGAGTGGCACCGTGTGCGTTACTCCGCTTCTTGCACCAAGAGCACACAGAACTACAGCTTGTTTTGAGTTTGCCCTTTGTCTGAATTCCCGCTCCACACCGGTACTGAGAGCTCCATCAGGAAAAGGGCTGACTAATCAGTATGCCAGTTCACAGCTAATGATCTCAGAAATTCACTCCTTAGTCCAGCACGAAGTCCTCAGTGGATTTCCCTTCAGAACCCATGACTGAACCTCCCCTGGTTACCTGACTTCCTGCACCTTTCCCAAAGGTATTCAGCTGAGTGTGGAGGGAGCAGAAGCTATTCATTGTACACCCTCCCAAACTAACAATGTTCACTAGCATGCAAACAAACAAAACAAGAATATATCTAAAAAAAAGCTAAATGGACTTAAATTCTTCTCTCCTGATTATGAAGTGTCAACATACTTTCCTAACCTCCGAAGGGACAATCTCTCCCCCTAGCAAAGATCCCAGGAGATTTCCTGAAATGGTGATTGATCCCAAAGCCAATATATGACCATTAGGACTGACTGGGCGAGGGAGCTGAGAGGGAACAAGAAACGCTGATAACGAATGTGCTTTCCTGACTGTGTTCTGTTCACTATAATGAGCCCAAATCATTAACCTAAAACTCTATTTCCATTCCTTGGACGTTGGTCAACTCTCCCTTAGGAAAAGTGGCCAGGTGCTCAGTAGGCGGCAGGGAAGTCGGGCAGCGTGATAATAAAACTCCTCCTGCAATGGCTCTTCTGACAGACACGTTTCACCAAAAGCACATAATAGGGAAAATCTACAAAACCCCAGACAGCAAGGAGGTGCAAGTTTAGGTCCAAGGCAGTTACCAGTTCCAGCCCAGCCAGCACTTCGTTGAGCCCCGGTGGCTGCCCGATCCAGCGGATCACCCCGTAGAAAGGAGGGTTCTCCTTCACTTCAGCCAGCGAGCCCACCTCCAGCCCGTGGGCGCTCCCGGGAGACGCAGTCAGGGGCGGGCTGTCCTGGACGGGGGTGCTGTCCAGCTCCCCCATCACTGACTGGACAGACACAGACAGCGGGTTGTGGCTAATACTCTCGCTGGTGTTGGGCATCTTTGTCAGGCTGAAGGGTAACGAGTGGAATCTGTTCTCGCTGGATAACGAGTTCATGGAAGGAGGCTGCAGGGGTGGCGAAGCTTGTCCCAAGTCCGGAGACAGCTCTGTAAGCGACTTTGCAGTGTCTTCGGCAACTATAAAGAGTAATTCTTAATCAGAGAAATGTATTCAAGAATGTTAACTATGCCCTACAGCCCTAAAAATTAATACGCACACCTCGCCCCACTGGCCCTGACCTCGCTGGCCCCGGCCCAGTGTGCCGCCCCACCCCACCGCCCCATTCTCAGCCTCAGCCAGTGGCACCCAACTGTCCAAACCGAACAACGCCAGTGTTAGTTAGAACTGCATAGGTTCTATTCTTTGTCCACATACAGTGAAGTTAGAAACCACCACAAAAGATACCGAAAAATTTAAGAAAGATGCTTCTAAATAATAAATGGATCAAAGAAAATTATTATGTAAATCTTTTTTTTTTTTTCGTGGTACATGCCCCTAGCAGGAACCGAACCTGGGACTCTCTGGTCCGCAGGCCGACGCTCAACCTCTGAGCCAAAGTGGCCAGGGCATAAATCTTTGAAATAAAGAAAAAGACAGAAAAAAATAAACATTTGTGGAACATGGCTAAGGTAATACTTTTAAAGGAAATATAGAGACTTAATAGCTTATTTTGGAAAAAAGAAAGATAACATTAATCAACTCAGCATACAACTTAAGAAGTTAGACGGCCTGGCTGGGTAGCTCAGTTGGCTAGAGCATCACCCTGATATGCCAAGGTTTCAGGTTCGATCCCCAGTCAGGACATATACAAGGAGCAATCAGTGAATGCACAAATAAGTGGAACAGCAAATCAATGTTTCTCTCTCTCTCTCTCTTTCCCTCTGCCTCTAAAATCAATCAATCAATAAAAATTTTTTTTAAAGTTTGAACAAAAAAGTAGTCAAGAAAAAGACTAAACACAAAAACAAAAATCGATGCACGAGGAAACAAACCCACAGAGGAGAAGCGAAGCCCAGAGCTGCCTCGCGGAAGGACCAACCCCGCTGCCAGGCGGGCTGCACACTGGTGGGGAGAACGGACTGTGCGATCGACAGTGTGGAGACACCCGTCATCCACACTCCACACAAAAATCCTTTCCAGGCAGCTTAAACACAAATGTAAACGCGAAACTATCAATTTTTGGAAGATAACAAAGAAGAATGTTCGTTACGACTCTAGGACAGAGAAAACCTTCTGCAACCGAGGTACGTGTCCTTAGTAGGAACCGAACCTGGGTCTCTGGTCCACGGCTGATGCTCTAACCCCTGAGCCAAACCGGCCAGGCGAGAGAAACTTCTTAAACACGAGTACACAAACAACAAAGGCAGACTAGCGAACATGGAAGCAAGAGCTACATGTTCTTTAAGAGGCACCGCAGTAACAGTGAAAATATGAGCCACGAACAAGGAGAAATCACTGCAATCTTTGTATCTGACAATGATTCGAATTTGAAAAAGGTCTGTAAACCAGTAAGAAAAAGACCAAAAAAACAACCTAGAAAAAAAAATGGACAAAAGACTTCTTGGAAAGGTAACTCATAAAAGAAGAAACTTAAATCACCAACAAAACAATGAAAAGATTCTTGTCCTCAAATAGATAAAAGAAAGTAGAAACCAACATGAGATAATTCAAAAGTTAAAGGTCTTAGAACCTTAGCTGCTGATAAGGATGAGGAACAGTGATACCCTTAGATGATGCTGGTGGACGTGCAAACCGATATAACTACCCTGGGAAATCAGCAAAGAAATCAGTGCACATCCCCTGACCCAGTGACTCCACGGAGTTATAGACTGTAGACATGTGTTATGTTATGTTATGTTATGTTATGTTAACTTCAGAGCTGTTCATAATAGCAAGAAAATAAAACCAATTTGAATGTCTTATCAGTGGTCCAGTGGATAATTACATTGTAATATAGTCATATATTTCATAGCAATGGAATGGAATGCTATACAGCAATGAAAAAAGTTATAACTACACACTACAACTTGGATGAATCTTAGGAACATAATGTTGAGGGAGAAATTACACAACATACATACAGTCCAATTCCTTGCATATAAAGCTCCAAATATGCAGAACTAAGAGTATGCTGCCTACATATACAAAGTTATAAAGCTCTAATGAAAAACAAGAGAATGATAAACATTAAATTAAAGATGATGGAAGCTCAGAGGAGAGAGAAGAGAATGACACCTCCCAGCCATTAAGTTCCTCAAGGCTTAGCCTTAACATGCATCTCCATCCTCACTGTCTCCTTAGGTGATTCTATTCATGGGACTTCAATCATCGTATATATGAAGGCAACCTACAAATTTATTTCTCTAGCTCTTACCTCTCTTCCAAGCTCCAGATCTGTATCTTCAACTGCCTACTTGATAAATCACCTCTAGAAGGTCTAAAAGGCTCCTCAAATTCAACATAGTCAAAGGCAATCCTTCGCCTTCCTCCACCATCGTCCAAGTATGCAAGCCAAGAAACAAGGAGTCAGCATCCACATCTTTCTTCCTCAGCTCTCACTTTTGACCTCTCCGTGAGTCCTGTCAATTCACTCCCAAATCTCTCACAGCCATCCACTCTCCCCACCTCTTCCCCAGCAAGCCTAGTCCTAGCTACTGTCATCCAGGACCAAGCCCCCAGCAGCCACCACTGGTGTCCTTGCATTCACACTCCCTGCTCCAACCCACTGTCCACCTGCAGCAAGAGTGAGCCTCTCAAAAGGGAAACAGGTCACACCCTGCTGAAAATCCTTCAGGGGCACCCCATTTTATTTTAATAGGGCCACCAGGCTCCTGTTTTCCTTTTTCATAAAATGGTATGCCCCTCTGTCAGTTCCAGCTACTCTGGCTCTTCTTAGTCCTTGAAAACACCAGGCTCCCTTTTCCCACAAGGCCTTACACATGCTATTCCCTCTACTTAAAACAGTCCTTCTGTCCCCACTCACTTTATCTACCACACTGCTCTGGTCAACCTAAGCTCATGTCACTTCCTCAGCACAAAATCCCTGAGCCCCTAAGCATAACCACCCTTTAATAACTCTCACAGCATCATGGACCTTCCTGCACTCATCACCACTGCAGACCTACATCTGCTTCTGTGACCATCCGATCTGTGTCTATTTTAACAACTTGATCATAAACAAAGAAAGGGCAAGAACCTATTTTTTCTCACATGTAACCTCAATGCCCAGAAGAATGTCTGGCACACAGTAAGTACCCCCAAAATATATGTTGAACAGATGAAGAAAGAAAAGAATAAACCAGAAGAACATGATGTCCCAGAACTAGGGGAAGGTAGAGTTTTCCAAAGGGAGTGTTTAAAGAGTTGAAGACCCAGACTGAAAGGTTTTTAAATGATTCATTGATTCTAGAGATCCTCTACCCTCAACAGATCAGCGAGGCCAAGAGAACAGCTGCTGATACATTTTCTAAGCGTTTTATTAATCTCAGCAGTGCAGTTCAAATTGTGTACAATATTTCAGTTCAGCAATATTAATAAAGAATTCTATTCCCCAAAATGACACACGTTGGTGAAAACACCATGTCTGTCTGACGAGTTAAAGTTCTGGATTACCTTCATCAATGTACCATGTATTTTTTGACTTGGACTGTGGTTGTGAGTCAACAGAAGACCCATTTAAGGTATAAAATAATTCAGATCTGTTTCTATTTCCAGGGTCTGAGGTAGATCCTAGAGAACGAGAAAAGTTCCTTTTAAAGATACGGTCAACATGGTGTGAAAGTTGTTCTACGCCATAAATTAGCATGCATATGGTGTTAACAATCATTTACACAACCAATCAATGCCCACAGACACACTCCGGTAACCATTTTGGCCATGCCAAAAGGATTCTTGCAACCAAGACACAATATAGGAGGGGAAAAGGAGTAAGTTTAAAGAAAACCATATTTTTTTTTTAAAACAAACTGCTCTTATAAAATGGTGCATTTTTTTAACCATATCATGTATTACATAGGGCTTATTTCCAAATGTCAAAATCACCATTCCCTAATTTCATATGATGAAATAAATTTAACCTAATATTTTAGAAGAGTTGCTCTCAGAAGGAGGTAATCTTTAAATCTTGTGTACAAATTAAAGAAAAAAATTCAATTTTTAAAATTTAAGGTTTAAACATTTTGGAACCATTGGCCATCGAACTCCCTGCTTAATTTCGTCACGTCCGGGAGCAGGTGGAGCAGCACTATTTCTCACGTCTTCCACTCCTGCCACGGACACTCAGGACATGAGCTGCCTCCAGGCTAAGAGAACACGCTGTGGATGGGAGCCATGAGGTCACCGAAACCCACACAAAACCTGACTTGTCTTTCAGTTTAAAGCAGACAGCTCTACAGTTTGTACCTGTAAGTAAGATCCACTACAACATGTTTGAGCTGCCCTATCTAGATCTGTGGGTTAGCATAGAGTAAACTAGTACCTATACATCATATTCAATTCTAAGTCTCTCAGGGTCCAAGGTCACATAAAATATTTCTAAAAGTACAATTTCCTTTCAAGTGAGCTGAAGTCGTTTTGTTCACTAGATGACTGAGGAAAAAATATTCTTCTAACCCACATCTGAGTTAACAGAAATTCTTACAGCTTTTTAAATGAGCTGTTTAGCTTATGTAACTACCATCCTATAAATCTATGAAATATGTGGCAGCTAACAAAAGAGAGCTAAGAACTTCATATCTATTTTGGGAAAGTTTCTGGAAGAGAGACAAAAATGTTTGCTTAGTGGCTTGGAATTTAATTCGTGCCGCATCTAGTTAGTGAAATCCACATGATTAAGCTCTTGTATACTTTATCCTATAACATTATCCACATACAGGCTGGGGCAAAAGTAGGTTTACAGTTGTTGGTATGGAAAATACAGTAATTAAATAATGATAGAAGAATAAACCATTTCAAACACAACTGTGCCCCACTTCTGCCCCGCCCCCCGTGATCAGTTTGCACAGCTGCAGCTCTATACAATATACAAACGTTAGAGCAGGAATTCCAGGGACCAGCCGCTGCAGACAGCAAAAGGTCCTCACCAGAAACTTTTCATCAACCAAAAAGGGTAGGGAACTCTTGGCTTCATCAACACCGTCCATAAAACCTTTGGGTAAGCTACTGAAAGTGTCTGAAAGAAGAAAAGCTACATGCACTTGGAGGGAAATGCCCGAGCCGTTCGCGGTGCCATGGGAAAGCAGCATCGGGCCAGCTAAGCACTCTGCTCATCATACCTGTGACCTTTGGTTTATTGTGGCTGGAGGAACCTTTGTCCCCAACACCTCGCGATGTGAAGGCAAGTTTGGGAGGCCTCCTTTCTTGCGTCACGCTATCTGAAACAGTAAACATGTGCTTTAAAGGTAAAAGCAAATTCTTGTAGAAGAAAAATAATCAAGCAAATAATGACAGTAACAACAAAAATGTCTTTCCCAAATCAGTATCCCTGAACACTGCTGTGTTCTGAAGTGTTCCACACCCAACTCCTTCTAGAAGATGCAGAGATGAACAACCACGAGCAGACTTCCTTACTGTGGAACCCAGATCTCTACTATGCTGAGGTGCAGTGTGAACCCCTCCAAGAGGGGAATAGAAACTAATCTGATAACATTTTTTGTACAGTCTACTTAGCATCTCAGATTAATGTAACTCATGGAACACAGTTTAGAAAAAGTCTGGTTAAAAATAGTATCAGTTTTTAAAAGCATACATACATTAAGTAACACAAATGTGTATATAAATATATAAATAGGAAAAGGTCAATTAAATATTCCTAGATCAGCCCGGCCAGTGTGGCTCAGCGGTTGAGCATTGACCCATGCACCAAGAGGTTGCCAGTTTGATTCCATGCCCAGGTTGTGGGCCCAATCCCCAGTGAGGGCACGCAGCATGTGGGAGGCAGCCAATCGACGTTCTCTCTCATCGATGTTTCTCTCTCTCTCTCTCCCTCTCCCTTCTTCTCTCTCTAAAATCAATAAAGAAAAAAAATTAAAAATAAATATTCCTAGATCAAATATGATCATAAGTATGCTTTCCCCTGAAGCAAACCATGTTTCCAAAGAGAAGCAAAGAAATAGCTAGAAATTCAATTTACCAGAAAGAACTGATTTTAAAGAAATCAAAATATGTCAGACTTTTACAAAATAAAACTGAAATACAGCTATCATTTGAATGCCTCCAACTAAATTGATGCATTCTTGCTGTAAGGCTAAAAGCTAAAGTAGAAAGCATTTCCTAACTCAGCAAGACAAGCACTTATTACTTGTCAGCCAACAGAAGAAGGAAGGACAAACCGTGCGGGCTAGCAAGAATCTCAAGGGTTCTAATATTGGCCCCTTTATGTTTACAAAAAGTAAGAAGCTGAGGCCCTGAGCTGACCAGTGGGGACCTCAGAGTGTCCTATCAAAATGAGCAACAATGGAAAAACACTGGAAGCAAACAAACCACTCTGTTCAGTTGTCATTCTTGTTCCAATAAAATTTACCTTTCATAGAATTAGAGACAAAACACATCTCCATGGAAACAATATTCTCAGGCCTACAAGTGAGGCTGAGAAGGATGCATTTCCCTGCAGGTCTTCATATTTTAAGTGTACACACAAGATCAGGGTGAGGAGGCTGGTTTAAGCAGAGCTTCAGGGTCTGACAGGTCTGGACTTGACCCTAGTCAATTGCGGCCCTACCCGGCCTGATCTAAGCCCCAGGTTTTCATCAGCAAAATGGGGATAATTCAGACCGACCTTGAAAGTCTGTTAAGAATGTGGAAAAGTGCAAGCCATCTAGTGCTGGGGAGCACAGATGTGTGACTCTGCACACAGCCCTCTGACACTCCATCCGAGCTGCACGGAGCTTGGTAAGACCCCCCACGTCTGCTTCCTCTCCCCTTCCCCTCTATCTGAAGATAAATGCAAAAAACAAAAACATCCTCGGGTGAGGATAAAAAAATAAATTAAAATTTTAAAAAGACTCCCCATGTCCGCCTGCCTGTTAGTTCAGGATGAACACAGCTGACCGGCCTGCAACCGGAACCTACTGAGCAGCGGAAGGTGCTGCTGGTGCTGCTCCGACAGGAAGCTGTCAGTGAGTTGACCATCAGGTACGACTTGTTTGAGGTCAAATAAAAGACTGCTTAGGGTGTTTTTAAGATGTGAAGTTGAGCGGTCTGCTTCTGAGTGCAGAGGCACGAGGCCTGCTCAGTCGCATCCTCTCGAAGCCGACGGGACATCCCGCGGGGGCCTCTGCACTGCACATCCGATCGTGTCAAACGACCGGCTTCTGCTTCAGGGCTCCGGCTCCAGGCAGCTCTCCCTGAACAGGGAGCACTTATTACATGTCTGACCCCTCCATTCTCAGAAAGGGCTCTTCCCCCCAAACCTAGAACGGACGGCTGAAAACAAAGTGAATGACAATATATAAATGCCACCCTACACCCACTCACCCTTCGAAGTGAAAAGCCGTAAGCACCGTTTTCATTTGGGGGCAAGAAGACAAAGCCTACTGAATAACAACGCCAAATTTTATAAAAGTCAAGTTCCAGAAATACATCTTGAAGCTTATACCTGCATCCTCATAACAAAATACATCTTTCAAATTCTGCCTAATCAAGAAATAAAACACGAAGAGCCCTGGCCAGCTTGGCTCGGCGGTTAGAGTGTCAGCCCTCGGACAAAAGAGTCTCGGGTTCAATTCCCAGTCAAGGGCGCATATCTCAGTTTCAAGTTCAATCCCGGGCCCTGGTCAGGGTCATGCAGGAGGCAACCAATTGATGTATTTCTCTCACATCAATATGTTTTTTTTGTCTCTCTCTCTCTCTCTACCCCACTCCCTCTCTCTCACGCTGTCTAAAAAATAAATAAATAAATAAAGATAAAAAAATCAATGGAAAAATATCCTTGAGTGAGGATTAAAACAAGAAGAGAACGTACCTGGGATGATGTCGTTGACATGCAAGAGGATCGTGCTCTCGACACTGGCGAAGCTGCAGAGCTGCACGCCGTCGAACCTGCCGTCCCAGTTGCCGATGGGGTTATCCTAGAGATGAAGTCACAAAGTCAACTTTACAGCCCCCTCAATAAAATGTCAACATGAGAGTCTGCATTTTCCATCAAAGGATTCTTCCAAACATTTACACTGTCGTTTTAACTGTTTCTGGGCCAGCCAGACAAAATGCCGAGTACCAATGTGTGCAACGCACTATATGTCATTGGAAATAGAAGAAAATGAAGAATCCTGCATTTGCCAGAACCTGCCTTTCCAGGAATGCCCTAGAAGGGTTGGAATGGATGCATGCACAAGCCAGCTGGAGGCCAGACTAAGGCACGGCGCAGCTGGGGTAGGTGGGCAAACCTCTAGGCCTTGCCCTGTGACTGCCAGCTAAGGAGGGCAAGGCCTAACCGGCTTTTCCAAGTCTGAGGCCCGAACAAGCTGAAGCAAGTGGAGACTAACTGCAATGACCAGGGCCCTCTCTCCAACCTTCCTTCCTCCCACCACGCCTCTCCTCTAAAGTGATGTGAATATCTGAAGAACAACGGTTTGAGGGCATGCTGAATTGTTAGGTCTCCTGCGTGGCCCAGAAGTTTGACTCTGGCTCTAACTTTGGACATGGTAAATATCCAGTAAATGTTTATCTAAACAACACGGTAATGTCTGTCTAACTAAAAGGTATCAAATAGAATGTCCAAGCACAGGACAAGAGAAATTTATGCTCAAACTTTCATACCCTACCAAAAATAGATCAAAGTAATCATTACAAACATCATGAGCACAAGAGTCTATTTCTCACATCCTAACTCATTCCCATGTTTAATAGTTCAGTATGAATTTCCTTCTTTACACCTAACAAATTCTTGTCCATATTTTCAATCTACGATACGAATGTTCTCAGCCTTTTCTTCCCCTTCTCTAAATCCCACAGGTCTCGTGCAACTTGCCAGATTGGAATGTACCCATTACTAACAAATATGATTGTAAGGGAACATTAAAAATGAATGAAACAAACGAATTCTGTATTCTACTTCTATGAGGTACCTAGAATCGAAGAATTCCCAGAGACACAAAGTAGAATCGAGGTTACCAAGGGAACGCCGGCAGAGGGAGCGGACGTGGGAAGTGACTGTGTGGTGGGGACAGAACTCGGTTGGCGATGATGAGGAAGGTCTGGAAGTGGAGGGGGTGATGCTGCTGCACGACAATGGGAATGAACTTACTGCCCCTGCCTGGACACGTGAAAATGGTCCGATGGTACATTTTACGTCATGTATATTTTACCACAACAAGAAAGATATCTGAATGAGTTACATCCTAAGAAAACACTCGTCTTCCTCTAGCGCAACGTGATTTCCTCTATTCAGGTGTTTTCTATACATGAGTTTTATACTACTCATTAAAACCAAATCAGCCAATAAAGTTTTGCAAAATGTTACAAAAGAGACACAAAGATCCTCCTCCCAAAAAATATTTCCAAAACAAAGAAAAAGAAGGTATTATGTAATATACTTTGGTGTTTTCTTTCTATTGGTCAGCTGTCATACAGCAAATTTACAGATGGGAAATGTTATTTCCGTTTATTTCAACGGAAAAGACTAAATGTAATTCTCTAGACTCTTGTCCCATATTACCAAAGATAAATTAGAACATGTTCTTTAAATTACTCCATATTACTCCATTCAAGTATTTAATTGGTACCTAAATTGATCGTAGAACTACAGATATATTCACAAAGATAATATAATCCAAAAATTTCTTACCATGTCCACACCAACAAAATATCCTAAGCTTTCTTTTCCCGGCAAAACATCACAGAATATAACTGTTCCGGACTCTATGGTTTCCCCGAGCTTCAGAGAAACTCGGGAGTTTATTTCCAAAGGAGGAAGTTCAACCTGCGCTGTGTCCCCTGGACCTGCATAGTCACTCTCCAATCCATTGTCATCATCTTCTATGATTTCTAGCTTGTCCAACGCAACAAATACTCCACAATCTTCATCACACTGAAATAGCTGTTTCCCTTGATATATCCCATCAGTGAAACCTTGGCCCCGACCTTCTTCCTAGTTGTTTTAAAAAGGGGGGAAAAAAGATAGGTAGGTAGGTAGAGACAGAGAGGTAGACACAACCTATAAGAAAAAAATATCCACTCTAGGGATTTCAGGGAATTCACTGAAAAAAATCCTAAGTGACACATATAGAAAATAGAATTATTAGCAGTTGCTATTGGATTCAGGGTGTTTTTTTTTTTAATTAAGGAAGAAGCTGACATTTAAGTTTTTGGGAATTAATATTCATTTTGAAAACTTATCATGAATTCTTGGTTCTCTTTTCAGTAGAAATAAGTTCCAAGATGACTTTCACATATATTAACAGGAACAACTATCCATAAGTTTAAATTGCTACAACTTATTATGTCCAAATTCCATCACTTAGTAGCACACAGTAAGAAAAACTGAGAAAGCTACAGAGGATAATGCCACAAGATAATTAATAGTTTTGTGATGTGACTAATTAACAATCAGCTGAGTTCCTTAACACAGACCATGTTAAAATTTCTAAGATGTGCACGTCTTCAATCATGACATGATCTGTTTGCATTTCCTACTGCCCGGGGTAGTTTTTAAAGCCCCCAATGCATCAGTCTCAATTTATCACCAGAAAGTAAATTCTCAGGATTATAAGTAGTAAAACTTCCAGAAAAGTTCTGGGAGAACATCTGGTATTCAAAGGGGAAAAATACGTGCACACATACAAATACACACGCACGCACACATGCACACGCAGAGCCCGCTAAAACGGTCCCCCACACTTACCAGTAACTCTACTCCGAAAAAGATCCCCGACACTGTCCTCTCTGCTAACAGGGGTCCCCGGAAGCGCACCACTCCGGGGAACTTTTCCTCCCCGGGCCTCAGCTGGACCTTCACGGAGCAGCCCACGTCTATCTGGAGGCCTTTACTTAGTCTGCTTCGGTTTTTAAACAGGCTGAACCTCTCTTCGCAATTGGTAATTGCCAAAAGTAGCTCTGTGAATTTCTCATTTATTTCTACCACATCCTTTTCATCGACCAAGAGCGCCGCGTGTGGCTGCTCCAGGAGCTTTACTCCGACCTGACTTTTCTTGCCTTTGGCAGGGACCCGCGAGTGCCCCACGGCGCGGTCCTGGACATGCTGCCCTATGCTCCCCTTGGGGACTTTCAGCAGCTTCTGGGTTTGTTTGTCAGTGACGCTGTACTCCTGGAGAAGCAAGTAGAAAATCCGCTCTTCCCAGTAGGGTGAAGTAACTTTTTCTTGGCTCCATAAGCCTGAACTCATTGTGACATTAACTCCAAAATATTAACTCAAAGAAAGGGGAACTCTGACGTCTGTGGTAAAAGCGCAAGAGGAGAGCTCACTGGCGGTCAGTCCCGGGGCTCGTTCCAGCCACTCGGTGTCCATGCTGCAGAACGACAGGGACTCAGAACGCCTGGGCAGAAGCAAAGAGAAACTCTTCATTCCACGCGCGCTGAAATTAAGGTAAAAGACTTGGAAACCCCATTCGACTAGTAAAACACACAAATAAAATATCTCCAAAAATATCGAAAAAGGTTAAAAGACATAAATTACTTATATCTATTGTAATTTATATATTTAAATAAGGAGATCCAATTATAAAGTATCTTCAAAAACAGTATGATAATGATTGCTTTCAAGGCACTGAGTTTGTAAAATCAAATCAAATTCTAAGTAAAAGATAACCATGTATGTGTGTGTGTGTGTGTATACACACACGCATACACACACACATATATATGTATGTATATATCTTCAGACATTTTTAAACTTTAAAAGTAGTGTTTTAACAGGTCCTACTCAACACATTGTTGACCACCCACGAATTAACTTGTGTTTGCACTTGCATTAGGTATTTCAATTTTTGAAACTCGGGGTAACATAGGATTATTGTATTTGTGACTCTTCGCCCTGAGGGTCAAAGTCTGAAAAACAGCACACGTTCTCTATTCTTGAAGTAGCTGGGGAAGGGGTACCTGCTGGTTCAAATGCGTGCAGCTCAGGACCTAACACTGGTCCTTCTGAAAGAGCCCCCTGCATTGGTTCACCCTTTAGGCTCTCAGGGCAACTAAAGACCACGTTTCAGAAAAAACAGTCACTGGTATAAAAAAAATCCAACTAGAACGTGTAAAGTGTGTGTTTCAAAAGGCGACTGCTATACAGTATACCACACCAAAAAAAATTACGAAAATATATAATATGTAGCAGATATGTACAAAGTTTCACTTAAATCCATTATGTATAAATAAAGTATACTTAAGTTTATTTAGATTGTTTCACTTTCATACTCAATTACGAAAAAATAGCCGGTGGCATGAGATAACTTGTGTAAAATTGCCGGTCAACAGTATGTTAAATGAATGAGATGCTGTATTTGGACAGAAACCACACAAATAAAAAAAAGCTATTATTTCTGTATGCACACCTAGTATAAGCAAAAAGCTATCCATCATAACTATTACGTTAAACATCTTTTATCAATAAAATGTCATAAAATAACATTCCGAACCACAATTCATTTATCTATGTGTCATATTTTGATAATGGAACATTTTATCTCTGACTGTTTCATTTCCTCAACCTTGAATATTTTGTCCTTAGACAGGCAAATCTTAATCATATTAGTCATAGCTGTCATTTAATTTCTCACAATCACAAATATTAGATATGGTAAATCTGATTACATTAAAGATATCCATCAAAATATGGACTACATAACAAGGAAATGTACCCATATAGTATCAATGTAAAATGTTTTTATACCGCAATTTTAACTATGTACACTAAAAAGGAATACACAAAAGATGACTATCAGCTTCAAAGGTTCATTTAAAAATTTTCAAGAATACTCATCTTTCACAATTAAAATGGCCTACTCAACCCTACTTTAACTGATGATTAAAAACTATACAATTTCTCCCTGGCCGGTTTTGCTCAGTGGTCAGAGCATCGGCCCTGGGACCAAAGCATCGCAGGTTCAATTCTGGCCAAGAGCACGTACCTCGGTTGCGGTTCGATCCCTGGCCCTGGTTGGGGTCCTGGGGGAGGCAATCAATGTGTCTCTCTCACATCGATGTTTCTCTCTCCCTCCCTCCCTCCCACTCTGTCTGAAAAATCAATGGAAAAATATCCTCGGTTGAGGATTAAAAAAAAAAAACCACTATACAATTTCATTAATTCAAATGAAGACTTTAATCCATTATTTTAATTAATTATCTTACTGACAACAATGGTTCCTATCTAACACATGGATGTGGCTATTTGGTTTCTAAATCCGGTAATATTCTATCCTTCTCTGACAGGTATCCATTTCCATTATTCCAGGTAACATCAGCAGTTGAGAGCACTATCATATTTACCTGCCTTGTTCTTAGAATTAAAAAGGAAACACTCCTAAAACTAAAGAACCAAATGTTAAGTTCAATCACTTATTGATTAAATAATCTGGCAAATCTAACACAGAGCAACATTTCTTTTAGATGCATTGTAGGATAACAAGGTATTCTCCAAGGTGAGTAACAAAAGCCCCTCTACAAGCCAGAATGAGACCTGCAGATGACTCAGGACAGGGGAACGAGCCTGTACCCCTTAAACCAATGGTGCTGAATGTCTGTGCAACACGCGTGAGGTCAGGGGCTGAGAGAGCACCGAAGCTTCTCTCCCTTTTTCTTTTTCTTTTTTAATCATGTATTTGTCTTAATTCCACTTGAGGGCACTGTCTACTTCAGCAGGACCCGGTCAATTCACATTTGCCACTTACATAAGACACCTGTGGACACCCCGATCTTCGCGCCACATAAACAAAACCCCTCCGAGGGTGGCCCACACAGCCACTCAAAGCCTAATTCACCTCTAGTCCTTGAAAGTAGTGAAATGAAGTGTTTGATATTTCTGACTAAAATTCTTTTTAAATTTTCAACAAGGAAATAGCACTATTTTTTCTTGAGCGCCGAATTATCCACATGAACAGAAATGGTTTTCCGCGACTCTCCACAGGCAGAGGCGTTTGCTGCTCTGGTAAAGGCCTTATTCAGACTGGGCCTGCGTCCCTGCCCGCTGTCCACAGCCGGTCTCTGGCCTCCGCAGAAGGCCTCGGGCTCCTTCCCCTGGCCGCCGTCCCACCCACTGCTCTAGTCCCTTCTGGGAGGCCAGGTGACCACACATGTCTGTGTGCTTAAACAATAACGAAGAAGAACACAAATTCTAACAGGTCTCGCAGGAGTACAGCGCACAGGCTTCACTGCAGACATGGGCGTAACGACACCGCACACACATCAGTTGCTCCCAGAGGCTGAAATGGTCAAAAGGCAACTTCTAAAAAGGTGAGTAGTTGGGTGGGGGAGGGGCATGGTAGGGGAGGGATTAGGGGACATCCATAATACTGTTCGAAAGAAAGAAAGAAAGAAAGAAAGAAAGAAAGAAAGAAAGAAAGAAAGAAAGAAAGAAAGAAAGAAAGAAAGAAAGAAAGAAAGAAAGAAAGAAAGAACTGAGTAGTTGTTTTATTCACTTTAAAATGTATTGAAATATTTTGGCCAAAAAAATATTTTTAAATATGGCAATTCTAGTCTAAAAAGAAATTTTTAATTTCTCAACATTATACCTTCAAATAGTAAAATTAAGAACTTCTTGAGTCTTAATAATTATTATATGCCAACAACACCTACTCTATTGGTTCTCCAGCTTAACAATTCACGCCCCAATTTAAAATAAAACCATCAGTGCCCATGAACTGCTACCAAGACAGAACTAAATTACTATATAAATGCACTAGGATACTATACTTTAAATAAATTTGATTACAAAGTGTTTTCTGTGAATCATTTAAGGGACTGTCCATGGTAAAACTGGGTATAACTGCTTTGGTTTATAAAAGGTTGAGGGCAATTTAACAATAGTCTTCCAGAGCCATATTTTACAGTGAACTCCACAAGGAGCAGTAACTTTTCTAACTTGCATTAGCACCAGTGAGAGTAAGCTTAGACTCAATAACAGGATGGGTCATGTTAGAAAATTAGAACAGCCAAAGGCAACAGTTATAAAATATTTAAACAGTATTATCCAAAAATAAAAAGGATGTGGTCTTTCTTCTTTTGGAAAGAATACATTAAGAAAGAATAGGTTAGGAACTATCATATTAAAAATTGATTCTCTTCATTGCAACTGACAATTAGAGAAAGTTGAATGGGGAACTTTATAGCTCTAGAGTTATACAAGATGATACATTTAATGATCTTTAATACCTCAACATAATGGCATCACAGCAGAAATATGTTGATAGAGACTGTCTCTTTAGAAAAGAATATAATGCCAACATTTCTCTTTCTCTGGGATATGCAGAACAGTCATTAATTCTAAACCCAAGACTATGTGGGAAAGATTGAAATCACATATCAAGGAGTTCTTTATCACTCAAGAAGGTTTGTCAGTTTGGTTAGCATTTTTATGCACTCAGCACAGTGTTAGATGCTGAAAAATATAGACTAGGTAAAATATAATGACTGCCTTCATTTGTGTTCTCTGACTATTTTTCAGGTCTAATTGTTTAAAATTGCCTCTAATAGCACACTTCACTTTGAGTATTAATATATCACAAATGATTCATCTAAATTCCATCGTACTTACTTCAGGTTGGAATATTATGAGTACCCTGATAATTACTATGAATATTAAATAAAGATTACCAAAGAATTGTAATACAAAATGCATTTAATCCTAAAACTATATTGAACAGAAGGCCTTTCTTTTGACAACATGCAAGATGAGAAACAATTCAGGGTAACAAAGATTTGAAAATATATCTAGTTATCTGAGTTTGTTGATAGTCTGAATCCTGAGTAAAGGAGAATTTAAGTATATTAAAACAAAGTCATTAAACTAAGATGAGGGTTGGAAGACACAAATATTTATCCATTTCCTATCAATGCAATAAAAAGATAATCAAGAAGTTTCATACAAAAATGTTAAAGGTCAGCCCTGGCCAGTTTTGCTCAGTGGTTAGAACATTGGCCTGCGGTCTGGAGAGACCCGGATTCAGTTCCTGCTAAGGGAGCATACCTGGGTTGCAGTTTGTCCCCGGCCCTGGTTGGGTCGTGTGGGTGGCAACCACTCAATGTGTCCCTTTCATGTCGATGTTTCTCTCTCTCTCCCTCCCACTCTATCTGAACAAAATATCAAAAAAATGTCCTCGGGTGAGGATAAAAAAAAAAAAAATTAAAGGTCAGAACTACCACCTTCTGGAACATAATATATAGTACAACTAAACAGCATTAGCTACAAAAAAATGACAGTGGTTAACTTTCCAGAAGATATAATGTCACTTTGATTCTCAAGTTATCAGGTTGTATTTGTTCAAAGAACTCCACTAAAGAAAACAAAGACAGCCCTGCCGGTTTGGCTCAGCAGTTAGCATCGGCCTGCGGTCCGGAGAGACCCGGGTTCAGTTCCCATTAAGGGCATGTACCCCGGCTGCAGTTTGTCCCAGGCCCTGGTTGGGTTGTGTGGGTGGCAGCCACTTGATGTGTCCCTTTCACATGGATGTTTCTCTCTCTCGCTCTTCCTCTCTCCCTCCTACTATATCTGAACAAAAAATGGAAAAATGTCCTCGGGTGAGGATAAATAAATAAATAAAATGTTTTAAAAAAAGAAAAAGTAAAGAAAACAAAGACAGATCAAATTCAAGAACAGTTTTCATCTCCTGAGATATCTGGACTTGCTCTAAAAACCACGGAGGCCCTCTAAATCAGCATAAAAATCACAATACTAAAATACTACCCCTAATATAAATGGCAAAGAGGTAGGAAGGTCAGTGTGAATACCAAAGAAAGAAGACAATGGGACTTTTTCCAAACGCTTCCAGACAGCTAGAATAAAATTACAATTTTAAGAATATCTCTCATTAAAAGAACAAGTTGTTATATTCCTAAACAGCTAAAGGATAGAAATATAGAAATTCGATGATGAGAAAAGAGACAGCCAGCTTTAATTTTCCTCATGGAATAACTTATGAGCCAAAACAAGTGGGATTTATAAGGTTAAAAAAAAAAAAAAGCCTGGCCCACACACCTCCATATTCATGGCGGAAAACAAGTGCTTGTGCTGTCTCACTGGAGTACACGTGGCCACCGCACTTCAGACTGACTTTCCCAGGTCCTTCATCTTTCCCTTTCTGATCCCCAAACCCTGCCTGACAACATGGTAGGCAATCCGGACATGCGAAATGAATGAACAACTTGGTGAACTCGGATGATAACAATAGAAACCAAAATTCCATTTCCTTATTTTAACTATTTAAGTGATTAAAGCTTTTTCCATGATAAAAGAAAAAAAGAACAAGACTTGGGAGTTGGGAGTATTTTAATGATTTTTACTTAATTCTCTGAAAAATAATTATAATTCATAATGAAGTCATGGTCAATTTTTATACCTCTTCATTGTTGCATATATAAAAAAGAAATAAATATTTCATAATTACAAAAACAACTTGTTTGAGGTTCATTTGAAACTGGCTTCCTAGATTCTCACTCCATGTCTGATACCTATGAATTCTTTATAACCATTGAAAAGACCTCGACAAATTTTAAATCATACTGTGACAGTCAGGAACAATACTAATAAGTTTGAGGACTAGGATAATTACTCCTTTCTCTCACCTTGTATTAAAGACTTCCTCAAATCAAACAAAAGCACAATTAGGGATGGCAGACCACAAGCAATCATTGCTGCTGAACGTTTAATGTTTTATATAAGGGCTCTGGTCTTATCAGCTCTTCACAAAAGTCACCACAAAAAGGTAGGCTTCTTCACAAGAACACTCTAAAAATTTGTAGCCGAGCATTACAGAATGTTCTGGATATTATCAACATTCACAGTACATGAACTTCCACAAGGATTTCCAGCAAATCATTTTCTCCTAATACTGTTCCAGTTCAAATCCACCCACTATCCTGTGGGGAATTGGCAGCTACATTCTTAGGGCCATTCAGTCTATTTGGGACATGAGGGGGCTGCAGAAAACCAAAATGTGAATGAACACCCTCTCTCAAAGCCTGGATTTTCCTCCTGGAGTCAAAGGCTGCAAAAGGGACAATCTTATAAAGATCTCTATTATCCCGAATGCAAAAGCAATGTAGGGATTGCTCCCCAGCTCAGGATACAGCTTTCCAGGAAGTCTGGGGAGACGAGGGGGCAGGGGTGATGGGGACTGGGAGACTGAAAAAGGCTTGGTGGCCGGAGGATGACAACCACCCTAAAACATGCAATGCCACAGCGTGGAATAGAAAAGATGCCAAGGACCTGAATAACCAGGCAGCTGACAGCTGAGAATCGAACCCAGCAGATTCTTAATACCATAATAAAGCAAAGCACAGGGAAGAAAAACAAAAGTATACCTTGTTTCAACAGGGCGCCCCTTTCAGCTACAGCATTCCGGGCTGTGTAAAGACCATCCTCACCCTGGAAATGGGGAAACTGAAAGGAAAAGCAGAACACGCCATCAACAGGGCCTGAACCCCGACTGCTCTCCCTGGACGGAAGCCACAAACACCTCCACACCGATGGATCGATCGATACGCTCCACCTCCCAGAAGTGCGATGTTACCGCCTGGAACGCCGGAGGCCAGCCCTGCGGTCAGCGGCCCGTGCCTCGGTTTCCCCGTTTGTCAATACGGGCCAAAGGGGGAGAGGGTTTCCTGCGCTGCTCCCACCCCAAGTCCTGTCTTCTCCGGAGGTCCCGGCGACAGCGACCAGGGTCCCACCACTCGGGAGCCCTCTCGGGAAGGCTGGGGGGGGGGGGAACCCCGGGAGACCGGACGCCGGACTGACGTCAGCGGGCTCAGTTCCCCGCGGGCCTGAACCGCTCGGGGCCGCAGCAACTAACGGGCCGGCGCCGAGGGCCCGACGGCCACGGAGGCGGCTGGAGGTGCCCTGAGGCCGAGGAGGGGCGCCCGAGGGGACCCGGCTGCCCACCGCTCGCCGATTCGCCCGCCCGCTCTCTCATTCACCTCTGGCGGCGGGGCGTCGCCCCTTCCCCTACCTCGTTAGCCCGCGTCCCCCACCGGCCCGGACGCGCAACACCCACCGCCCCAGTATTTACCTCCGACGCGCGGCCCCAGCGCAGCCGAGCCTGCTACCTGGGCCCGCCCCCACCTGCCCCGCCTCCGAACCACTGGAGGGGTGGGAGAGAGCGGGGGCGGAGGGCAGCCGCTCTGCAACCAATCACAGCCGAGTTGCGTTCTCGAGCACGCTCTGATTGGGTTGCCCAGTGACAGATCTTCCTCCAATGGCTGCCGGCCCGGAGCGGACTGTAGGGACTTTCCGCTCCATCAAGCTCGGTGGAGCCAAAGGGAAAGCAGAAGAGAGGGGAGGAGCAGCGGAGGGTGGGGGCGGGGAGCTCGGGTGATTGGGCGGAAAACTGTGGATTCCGCGTCCCCATTGGCTGACACCGAAGCTGGGGCGGGACACCGTGCTTCCCTCGCTCCACCTCCCATGCCCGGGTCCTGGCTGTGGGCTTAGCTGTCAAAACTCCGAAGACAGTTTGCGGCTGCGGTGCGGAGCAGTCCGGAGGAGAGCGGGGGTTAGCATTTCAGGATTGGGGCAAAAGCAAAGGTTGGGAATCAAACCTAAGCGTGAATACTTTGTGCTTTCAATAAGGACCGCGTGGAACGGGGAACTCACAACCACGCTGATCCTCAGTGTCCTCATCTGTAGAGTGGAGATTATCGTCAGTACTTGTCTTGCGAGGATTGTTGTGAAATACTTTATGTAAAGCTCCTGACGTACAGCAGGCGCTCAGTCAGATCTCTTCGTCTCCCTCAGATTCAGCCCGGGACCCCTGCTGCTTCTGAACCCCTGGTAGCCACCTATCCCAGGTCGGAGGGAGGTCTCCCTGGGGTGCTGAAGAAGGGAATTCTACACGCCGCCTCACTCAGCTCTGCACCCTTGGCCACCAGCCAGGACTTGGGGTGTAGTTAAGGATCTTTCAATTACGAGGGAGGTTTGTGATTCCCAAAAGTGCTCAAAATATTTAAGGAAGTGCTTTTTATAATCAGTCCCAGAGCCTTGCAGCGTGCTTTGCTTCACTGGATACTCCTGTTAATTAATTCCTTCTCCTTTGACATTTTAAGTACCAATTATAGGAGAAGGTGATTAATAGCGAGGAAGGAAGAGGTGTGTGTGTGTGTGTGTGTGTGTGTGTGTGTGTGTGTGTTTAATCATGAGAGGAAAAATTTCCCCAGTGGAAGGTGATATCTCTGAAGATCTGGGGGATTTAAACCAGTGAGTACATAAAAGAAGTCACATGAGTGATTACTAATGGTTCTAGTAAGCAGTCCACCCATGTTCCTTGCCATAAGCACCCAGAATGAAATGGACATCTTTTGAAAACCTAAACCTCGATCCACATTTGTCCCTTCCTAGTCCATTCTTATCTGGTTCCCCACGCTTCGTGACCACACTACATAGAAAGCAATAAAATGGAAAGCAACAGTCCTGGGTCGTAGTGTGACGTTAGGTGACACCATCCTCCTTCTAGGTCTAGATTCCCCAGTAAAGTCGCAGGAGTCAGAGGTCACCGTCTGGCTGTCTTGGAGAAAAATTCTGCCTGAGGACTGTTTTTTCCTGACCCATACAGTGAAGAGGAGGAGGGAAAGGAGGAAGTGGAGTGGGACAGAAGGATGTTCAAGCCTTTTACACAGGGCTGGCACTCGCCCTCCCTCTCTGCCACCCCTCACCATTCCCCGTTATTCCTCCTGGTGCCCTTCTCTCCTTTGCATGAATCACTGGCTCTGAGGCATTCGAATTTGCCACCCCTGGACTAGGACATCTTGGTGTCCTCTGAGACGAGGCGCTTGGTGCTGCTGAGCTCTCTGCTTCAGTAGAACTTTCTTCCCCACCAGCAGTGGTCCGGTCCCTGGCTCAGTCCTCCTTCCATACCTTCGCAGAATCACACAGTGTTAGGACTTGGCTGCATCCGAGAGAGATTCTTCCAAGCCAGGTCTGATCAACAGGACTCATCTCGATTACCATCTCCTCTCCATTGGTAATGGCTGCCTAGAACACAGTGTTGAAAACCATTCTGAAGCTGTATTCGGGCTCACAGGGAAGAGAGATGTCCGCCAGGGGCTAAGACAGGTGCTATCGTAATGCTATTATCTTCCATCTTTGATAAGCCAGCCTCTCCTTTTACAGATGGGAGATTAAGGTCCAAAGAGTGGGAAATAACGTGTCCTCAGTCACCCAGGAGATGAGCTGAGAACCTGCTTCTCCTGATTTCAAGACAGGGCTCATGCTACCTCTGTTTAAACAAATTCTGCAAGTGAAATGCCCATCCTCTCTGCCTTCCAAATCCTCTTGCATTTAAGGCCTAGCCAAAGTCCACTGTCTTTGAAGGTCTTTGCTGATGGCCCTAGGCCCCGCTGATCATCTCTCTCTATCCACCACCCCACAGCCGGTTCTACTCAGCCTAGCCCTGGGTTCACACAACAGGTGGTCACCATGAAACAGGGCAGCTACAAGGGAGAGGCCACCTGCCCTCTGGCGAGGAAGCATATCCTAAACAACTAATTACACGACACTTATTTAACTATTGAGGTTAGAGTGAGCATCAGCAGCGAACTGCTCTGGACACACAGAGAAGGCCTGTTTGAGGAAGTCACCTTTGAGATGAGCTAGGAAAGATGACGTAATCAGGGATTAGGGGGAGCAGCTAGGCAAAGGGGACAGGAATGTGAGTGACATGTTGAAGGAACTGAGAGGCAGGGAACAGAAGGGTGGGTGCCAAAGGGCCCGGCAGGCAGGGCCTTGGGAGCCAGGGCAGGTGTCGGTCTTTGTCCCAAGAGCAGTGGGACCCTCTGAAGGCCTTTCAGCAGGCGGTTAACTGTGATTCCAGATGTCTGCATGGCTCTCATTGCACACTGCAGGAGCCCAGCCAAGAGCCTTTGAGTTGAATGGAGCTCTCCCCCAGGAGCTGGGGTCTGGACCTCAGGCAGCCTGGTAGGGGCCCATGACTTAGAGTAACACCTAGTGAGGATCCAACAAGCCTTCTCGGCAGCATGGTTATTCAGCAGACCCTGCCCCAGGCTTCCAAATGGGTATCACAAGCTACCTCCCACTTCCAGCCTCCCCAAATTCAGCGCGTATGTCCCCCGCCCACTCAGCACCTCCACACCATACAGCCTAAAGGGCACCCCCAGTACGCCCACTCTGCTGCGGCTGCCTCCCCGTTTCAGAAACAGAACCTCCAGCTGTCGTCCAGCCATTTCCCACCCCTCCTGTAAACAGGTACATTCCGAGTGCACTCAAAACCGTGGCACTAACGGGACAGGCATCGCCCGGGCGGAGACAGAGCGTCTCCACGACTCCCAGTGCGTCAGCATTTCGTTCAGCAGGGAAGCTGAGGCTCTGCCTCTCGGGAACCGCCGAGCATTCTGTCCGGGGGCTTTTACTCAGGTCGTCTAAAAGCCCTTTTTGATCAGATAGAAGGGATTACTTTAATCATCTTTAAATAATCCAGCTGAACTATAAATCCATGCTCTCCTGTGGGAGCTACTGGCTGTTATCAATGACAAATGATTTCTGTGGGATTCAAAAAACACACAACCAGAGAAAAGGGGTCCAGGGCTCTTCATCGGGTACCCCATTTTGAACAGTAGATACGTTAGGAACACTCCCATGTCCCAGGAAATCCTCCTCCCTCAGGAAGGGACAGTAACGGTGTTGGGAGAAAGGGGATTATTATTATAATCTCCCCACCTTCTAGTTCCTACCCCCTTCAAGTAGGGTGGATTCGCCATCCATTCAAAAATATCTGAGCACCTGCTGTGCGCTGGACACCATTCGGACGCTGAGGACACGGCCGTGGGCATGGTCCCCGGTCTCCCGGCGCTGACATTCAAGGGAAAGGGAGAAACAGGTGTGCGTGCGCAGTTCCTGCTGAGAAGACAGTAAGCAGGGAAGGGATTCTGGAACCTGACTCTGCCGCCCACACTTCTGGGTTTTAGGTGGGTTGTTGCGGGAAGGAGTCCCTTAATGAGAAGACGTTTGAACAAAGACCTGAAGGAAGAAGAAAGCCAGTCCTGCCGCCCCTAGGAAGGTGTGTCCACGAGGGGAGACAGGCAGGTGCAGTGCGCTTGGCATTGCCCGGGAATGGCCAGGAAGCCGTGTGGCTGGAGGGCAGAGGATGGGGCTGTGCCGGCCCAGGGCGGGCCAGGGAAAACACAGCGGTGGGCCAGGCACACACGAGACCTCGGCTTTCACCCTGTGCCGCAGAGTGCAGATCCGAGCAGGGACTGGTCTGACTTTTGCTTTAATGGGCTCACGCCCGGGGTCAAGGGCAGAAGCAGGGAGACCAGGCGGGAGACCAACGCAGCAATGGACTCAAGGTTGCCCCGGAGGAGGCCCTTGCTTCCTGGGGGTGGGGGAGAGCAGCTGGAGAGGAGGGGCATGTAGGACTGAAAATGTCAAGAAAGAAGTTCTGAGTTTAAAAAAAAAGGTTCAGAGCTCCTGTAGGCTCTTCGGTGACTGAGAGGAAGGGGTGATGCTTAGGGGCTTGGATCTGTGGATTATTCTGGAAATAATAAGTGGGATTAAATTTAGAGTACAAAAGGGAGAAGCCAAAAATCTTGGATTGCCAGCAGCTGCCATCCCGCCCCCACATAATTCTCCAAGGGAAACTGCCCAAGCCGGTCCCCAGTGTCACTCATGAGCTTGCCGCTCACCTGTGACCAGCCAGCCAGGGCCCGAGGCTTGTGCCCGGTGGCTTGTGCTTCCCCCACTGGCTGCAGCATCCCAAGTGGGGAGGGAGGCGCGGATGTGTTGGTGCAATAATGAAACGACGCTGTCGTCTCAACTCAACCGCCTGGAACCTGACTCTGCCGCCCACACTTCTGGGACGTACTCATTCTGGCATCTGCTTTGGGTGCTCTAGGGGAGACAGACTTTTCTTTCTTCTCGGATGATAGTGAATATAATTAAAGACTGGAGATCTTTTAAAAAATGCTCCTGCTCTGATACCTCTTCTCCTACACGTAGGAATGATGGGGCGTTAGCCACGGAGGAGGACTCTGCTCCCGGTAAGCCCCTGGTCCTCAGCACGCAGCCTAGCAGAGGACTTGAAGAGCCCCTCTTCGGGAGTTACCTGCACTGGCTCAGGATGCTTTGGGTGGGTCTGCTGGCTTTTCCAAAATTAGGAGACTTCTCCTCTGAGCCCTGACAGTAACCACATGCCCAGAGCTCAGCCCCACTCCTCCTGGAGCCCTCTCGAACGGTCGTTCTCCGTAGTCTCTCCCTGGGTTCTGTCACCCAGGCCCAAGGACCCCACTCCCCTCTTGATGCCAAGGACACCGATGCCCTTCCAGCAGGCGGCGACCTCTCCCACGGGGTCCAGACTCGCGCCATCACTGACGTCTTCACTTGCCTTCTCCACGTAGGGGTCTCGGGCTTGACCATCCAACAGAAGTCCTCCCACCTCCAAGCTTGTTCCCTACCGGTCGTCTCCATTTTCCCAGTTACTCGGGTCGGACATCTAGGAGTCATCCTGGATCCTTCCCTTCCCCATCCCTCTCTTCCAGCCCATTCGTAAACCCTTGGCCATCTCGCTGGAGAGTGTCTCTGGACCCTCTCCACCTCCACTGACGTCACTCAGGCCGGCCAGCGGCCTCTTACCCGCAATAGCTCCGAGGTGGTCCTAGGTGTCTCCCCACTTCCTCTTCCCCTCACTCCCACCCCTATGCTTCCAGCCCCTCTCCACCTGGAGCAAGAGACCTTCCTTCAATGTCACAGGGTCACATCCCTGCTTAGAACTCTCCAGTGGCTTGCTATTGTACTAAGATCTGGCCTAAGCTCTTGACCGCGGCCAGCTAGGCCCTTTGAGACTGGTCCTACCTACCTCTTCATTCCCGGCTGGTGACACTCTGCCCTTAGCCTGCCTCAGATATACCGTATAGTTTCCTATGGCTGCTGTAACAAATGTCATAAATTTGGTGGTTTAAAGTGACACTGATTATTCTCTTACCATTCCGGAGACCAAAAGTCCCCAATGGGCTGGGGCCAGAAGGGTGGCAGGCTGGACGCGCCCAGCGATTCTAGGGACAAATGTGTCCTTGCTTTATCCAGTTTCCGAACCTGCATTCCTTGACCCGTGGGGTCCCTTCCTCCACCTTCAAAGCCAGCTGTGTAGCATCTTACATCAGCGGTCACAGTGCCTTCTGTGTCAAACCCCCCTTTGCCTCTCTTATAAGGATAACTGTGGCTGCATTTGGGGTCTATCCAGTTCATCTGAGAGACTCTCCTCATTGTAAGACGCCCCGACTTAATCACATCTTTAAAGTGCCTTTGGCCATATAAGCAACGGGTCCCAGGGGGGAGGACCTCTGAGGGCCAGTGTCCAGCCGAGCACACACACCAAGCTCTTCCCACAACAGGGTCTCTGCAAAGCCTGTGGCCTGTTTACCTGTTTCCTGCCTCTCCTTCCCCTCCCCCTCCCCATAACTGCCTTGCAGACAGGACCATGTCTGTGTGTCCGCCCACCAATCGTCCTAACATGCCTGGCTATGTAATTGAGGACTGAAATGAAGGAAGATGCATTTACCGTCCCAGATGTGCAAAGAGGCTGCTGTGCTCATCAAGAGAAAGTGGGCCCATCTCCATCACCCCTGGTCTCCTCTGTCGGCAACAAAGGTCCCGACAGAACCTAAAGCCACCGACAGAGAGAACCCACCGACACGCTCACGCGCAGGAGCCCCGGGAGATGCTGTGGCATTTAATAACCCAGACACACACAGAACCTTTCAAAGAAGTGGATTTCTCTTTGGGAAGTGGCCACCTGAGCCCTTGCTCATTAAACGCAGCTAAGAATTATTTCCGCAAGGCCTACCCAGGAGGCTGCCGGCTCTTCCCTGTCCTTCTAAGCCCGGAGCCCCCTGGAGAGAGCGGAGTGGGCCCAGGGCCCGTCTGCCAGGGCACCGTGGGGCCCCGCACAGCTCAGACACACACTGCCTTAGACTTGGCCCAGCGCGGTGCACCTGTGTCTGTGGCAAGGCCATTTCTAAGACTCACTTTTGCCTTAAGCAAATTAAGGAAACGTTATTTCCGTCCCCCCTTCAAGTAGAAACGTGTGATTTCATATTTGACAAGTCGCAGAAACATTACAAAAATGTCTGGTCACAACGAAGACAGCTTGGGTGCCCCTAGTGTTTCCCCTCTGTGACCATGTACAGCATGAAATTCCCGCGGGTGTGTTTGTTTATAAAAATACAAACTTGGGAGAATAACACAAAGTGCTTTATAAATAGTAGCCAGTTTTCACAAATAACGTTAAAAATAGTAACACCTGCGTAGCACCTGACCATTCACAAAGGCATCATTCTGAGAAGCGTTTGCTCTGTAAGGGGGGGCCTTTGACTTCGCCCCTGTAAATTTCTGGTCCACTTTAAATCTCGAAGTTTCTGGTCCACTTTAAATCTCGAAGCATTCCATCCCAATCGGCCAGAACCGTCTCTGAGGAACGTACTTTGGAAGTCTGTTGTCAGAGTTCAGCCCACAGGCCTCACCTGGACACCTGGTGGGCCGTTCTGAATCCTGGCACGGACTGATCTTCAAAGTTGCATTTGGAAGGGCTGATTGCAAAGGGTTCACTGAAGAGTAACTGGCTTCCCTGGAGACAAAAGCCCACGTGTGATACCCGCGGCAGCGTGGTCATATTCTTCTTGCAAATGCAGACTACCTTGGGGAACTAAGTAGCTGTCATGTGTCCCCTTCCAATAATGCTTAAGGACCAGAAGGAGAGCAGGGCAACTGTAACCCCTTCCTTGGTGGGGGTGGGGGCGGGGTGGGGAACAGCAACGCTGAGAACACCGACAGCCGCAGTCCTCAGCCACAGAGGAAATGCCACGTGCAGGGCCCGGGATGCGTGGACGAAGCAGACATGGGAAGCAGCCTGGAAGGTTGACCCACGAGTCGAGACCTGGCAGGAAGTTTCTTCCTGAACATGTCCTGTCACTGTGGGAGGCGTGGAAAGGGGCTTTTCGTGGGGAACCAGGTCTCTACGCCCATAGGCACTCAGTAACCTTTGTGGGCCCACGGACACGTCCAGTCACCTGGAGGCCGGCCCCGGGATACAGAGGCTGCTCCTTCCACAGCCCGTGGGTTGAACCCTGGGACGAACTTGACGGCCACAGGAGACTTTGGAAGCATCCGCTCCGAAGGGCACTGGTGCCCCTTCTCTGCCAGAACAGAGGTGACCTCCTGAGTTGGCCCGCGCAGGGCTCCGTCCCAACGGGCTGCTGACATGTACTGCAGCGTGGGGCCCACCCCGCGGCCCACTCACACGCGCGCTGAGATGAGCACTGGCCCGGTGACATCACAGCAGGAGCCTGGCGTCCCTGCGGCTGAGCTGCTCAGTCTCCTCGGGAGAGAAAGCGTTGCCTCGGAGCCTTCAGGGGTAAAGCAGAGAGAGGCCGGAGTGAGGACGGAGCCACAGCACTTCTTCCAGAGCCACGTGGGGACGGCCTGCCCCTCCGGCCCAGCGCAGCCCCGCTGGGAGGGAGTCTGCCCGTTCAGCGCCGGGCAGGGCAGCTCACGAACCACTGGGCATGAGGGAAGCAAGGCTCAGCGACGCCGCTCAGGGAGGCCACGCTGGGCCCCGTCGGGCCTGGGCATCATTTGTAAGACAGCAGCAGAACCTGTGCAAAGCGCATGCCCGCCTCCCCCAGCTCCACCCACAGGAAGCAAATAACATCAGAACCCTTAAAATATCAACCTGGTGCCGGCTTGCTGTCCCCAGACACAGTGTGACATTCCTTAGGACTGTGCAATGATTTAAGAAAACTCACACTGTGCCCAGGACCCAAGGAACTCACGAGGCACAGGTATTGCGCAATCCTGCAGGAGACACTCCCTCCATCACAGGCTAGTTTGAGAAGGCTTTATTTCTGGTCAGTTTGATTTTCCATCCTCACCCGAGGATATTTTCCCATTGATTTTTTAGATAGCGTGAAAGGAAGGGCGGAGGGAAAGAGAGAGAGAAACATCAATGTGAGAGAGACACATCCATTGGTTGCCTCCTGCATGCACCCTGACAGGGGCCAGGGATCGAACCTGCAACCCAGGTACGTGCCCTTGACCGGGATTCGAACCCACAACCCTTCGGGCCGGCGCTCTAATCGCTGAGCCAAACTGGCCAGGGTGAGTATTTATTTTTAACCTCATCGTTTGGTATCTACAGTTGCTGCCGCCTTGATAGGCGTTTCGAGGGCGGGATGAGTCTGCTCATTGAAGCAGCGTCACAAGCTCCCAGGAAGGAGGCCCGTCGAGTACGGGGTCCGAGGGGCCAGGTCCCACACAGCAGGCTTGGGAGGTGCTATCGGCCAGGGCCAGAGTGCCTGGGGAGTGGGCTCTGCCCTTCCTCCACTCCGTTCCATCACTGACACTGTCCCTGGGTCCAGCTTTTTTTGCAAAGACCCTGAAATATGGACTTTTATGAGGGAATCTCCTAGTTTTAAAATACAGATGGGCCCCAGCTTACAATAGTTCGACATGATTTTTCCACTTCACGCGGGGGCAAAAGCGACAGGCATTCAGTAGGAACCATGAATTTTTTTTTTTTCCTTACCCGAGGACATTTTTCCATTTTTTGTTCAGATAGAGTGGGAGGGAGGGAGAGAGAGAGAAAGAGAAACATCAACATAAGGAACACACCGAGGGCTGCCACCCGCACGACCCAACCAGGGCCGGGGACAAACTGCAACCGTGGTGCATGCCCTTGGCGGGAACCCAACCCCAGTCTCTCTGGACCGCAGGCCGACGCTCTAACCGCTGAGCCACACCAGTTAGAGCATCTTTGAAAGATCTCTGCCCGGCTGGCCGCTGCCGGGCGATGCTCCCTCGTGCTGCTGGGCAGGGGGACGCTGCTGCCCACCTGGAGGCTAATGTGAGTGTCCTGAGCATGTTTCAGGGGGGCTGGGCTGTGATGGTCGGTAAGTTAGGTGTATTCAATGCGTTACCGACTGAAGGCTACTTTCAACTTATGATGGGTTTCTCAGGACGTAACCCTGTCGTAAGTCAAGGAACGCCTGAGTTGGCTTCTAGCTCGGAGCCTGAAACGTATATAGAGATACTGACGTGTAACGTGGTAAACCGGGGGGAACCCTTCTGCTTATTATCTGAGTGATAATCACATCCCTGGAAAGGGAGATGCCTCTTTGACGTTGTGACTGAACAGTTTTTTTCACATACATGAAAGACTGGCTTTTACACACAAAGACGTGGCTGCGCTGCAGAGTCGTGCCCACCCTGTGTAGCGTCCACCCAGAGCCAGGCGCAGGGTCTGACACGGTGGCCTGGACCTGTGAAGGCAGACAGAGTGCCCAGGGGGGCAGGAGCAGCGTCCCTTCCTCTGCTACCCTCCCCCACACCCCGTCCCCAAACTCCCGCCTAGAGCAGAGTTCATTCCAAGTAAACACTCATTCTTAAAAACAAGAGTTGGTCCCTGCTCAGACGGGGAGATGTCTTTCCTAAAGAACTGCACCCATCCCATGCAGAATGCCACTGAATGTCAGAGCCAAAAGGGACCTAGAAACTCTCAAGCTCCTCTCTCCCCTCGCCCCAATTCACAGACTGGAAAACCGAGGCTCGAGAGGTAGAGAGGCCCACCCAGGGCCCTTACCAGACTTCCAGGATGGTGTCGTTCCTTTCGAGGGCCTGCAGGAGGGCTTCTGCCCCCACGTAGGTGACGCAGTTGTTGGACAGCCTGGAGAGGAAGATGTAAGGGTGAGCTGCACGGATGCTCGCCGTCCTCTTGGGCCTGTCCAATCAAAGGAGGCCTGGGAGTGGGCCGGCCTGCTGAAGCCCCTCCCCCCACGTCTCTCTCCTGCCGAGACTGCCAATGTGTGTATCAACAAAGACGCAGAGCCTAAGATGAGATGCGCCCCTCTCTCTCCCATTCGGCAGACTCGTTCATCTAACGAAGGGGCTACTTGCTCAGGAGGGTTCCGAGAACGTGCGTGTTAGCACCCGACTTCCTGGGTCCCAGTCCAGCTCACCCCGCTTCCTGTCCGATCTCAAGCAAATCAGCCCCACTTCCCTCGTCTCTAACAGGACCTGAGGGGGCGCCCCCTTCCCAGCGCACGAGAATCAAAGAGCGGCTCCTTCTAAACCACTTGGCACCGCGCGGATAGAAAGCAATCAATGAACGGTGACCTTTCACCTGGGCTCCCGGGGCCAAGGAGAAACCTGAGGTTGGGATGGGGAAGGGGGATGCCACACTGTCCGGGAAAGCAGGGAAGGGCCAGTCTCTCGTGCTGTCCTGCTCATAGCTCAACTCGGGGGACACCCTCCACTCCCGCCTTCCGCTGCTTCCCCAAACGCAGGACTTCGTGACACCCGAGGCGACGCTATTAATAAGAGCGGCCAACTGGGTGGGCTCCTCTGCGTGCCAGCTGTCACCCTGCCATGCACACACCCTAGGAGGAGGGTCCGGAGATTGTCCTCATTTATGCCTGAGACGCCAAGGAGCAATAGCCAGTAATGGTGGGGCCAGGGCCAAACCCGGGCCATCCGGTCCGGAGCCTGCCGTCCTCACCAACGCTGGGCCGCTCGGTTAAAGGAAAGATGTGGGCATCTTTTTATGGGGAAACAGTGATGCTGAATTTGAAGACTCTTACCAAGACAGCATGGGACAACCCCTGATGCCGCTGCCTAGCACCTCTGGGGATTGACTAAGTCTGTGACCATGAGAGAGCACAGATGTGCCACACTCATACCCGGGCAATAATCAAGCAGGTTTTGCCAAAGGCCTCCCTGTGTTCACAGCCTGGTGTCCCGGCTCAGACACATCCGCTTCACCCAGGCCTCCCAGCCCACTTTCACCCGTGGGATGAGCTGAAGTGTTTTCCCCAGACATTTGGCAATTGCGTTGCCCCTCAAAGCCACACACTCCAGCGTTGCCAGAGCGGCAGGCAGGCAGGCTGGCAGCGGAGCAGACGCTCTCCCAGGGGAGCTGTCTGCCTGTCCCTGAAGGTGACATTTTCCCTGGGCTCACCCCCTCCAGCAAAAGGAGCCATCTATGATGCCCTAATGTCCTTTGCCACCATGGCTGGGGTGGTGCCAGCCTCAGAGAGCACCCACACAACCTGTGATGGGTGCTGGCCTCCGGCTCCCACCCGCCATCCTTCCCCATGTGGCCTGGGCCCCGCCCACTGAGTCTACTCCGGGGGTTCCCTGATCACTTGCTCTCAGCTCCCGGACCTGCAGGGCACCACGAGCCCCTGACCCCTGTCACCAGCCTTCTCCTCTGCCATCAGCCTGGTCCAAGTCCCCATCTGTGCCCAAAAGATGGAGGGAACCCCTACTTGGTCTCCTCACCTCTGTCTCACCCTCCTTCCACCTGCTCTGATCAGCAACAAGCACACTCTCTCTGTGATGTACATCAGATCACGTGACTGTCCTCAGGAACACCCTCCAAGGGCATCTCAGTGTTCTCAGGATGAAATCCCAACCCTCCCATGGCTCTGGGCCTCTGGGGCCCGCTCCCCCACCTCTGCCCTCCCAGCCTCCAGCAGACCCACCACATAGACCCTGACCCTGGCCCTGGCCCTGACCCTGACCCTGACCATAACCCTGACCCTGACCCGAACCCTGACCCTGACCCGAACCCTAACCCTGACCCTAACCCTAACCCATGGCTCTGGGCCTCTGGGGCCCGCTCCCCCACCTCTGCCCTCATAGCCTCCAGCAGTCCCACCACATTGACCCTGACCCTGGCCCTGACCCTGACCCTGACCCTGATTCTAACCCTGACCCTGAACATAACCCTGACCCTGACCCGAACCCTGACCCTGACCCGAACCCTAACCCTGACCCTAACCCTAACCCTAACCCATGGCTCTGGGCCTCTGGGGCCCGCTCCCCCACCTCTGCCCTCATAGCCTCCAGCAGTCCCACCACATTGACCCTGACCCTGACCCTGACCCTAACCCTGATTCTAACCCTGACCCTGACCCTGACCCTAACCTTCACCCTGACGCTGACCCTGACCCTAACCCTGACCCTAACCCTGATTCTAACCCTGACCCTAACCGTAACCCTACTGGTTATCTTCCCTTCCCTGCTTCACGTCACAGCTCTGTCACCGGTTTTGCTGGGACCCCCTTGCCTTGGCATCCCTGCCTGTGTTTCAGGGACCCCCGACAACACTGCTCTGTCCGGCCAGGCCACCGCGTGGGAGCTAGCCAGGCCGGGCACCCGCCCAGGTCTCTGAGGCAGAACCCCTCCCCACACTGCTCACGACTGTCCTGGCTCCGGCCGACGGGTTCCTTACTTGAGGACTTTCAAAGCTGAATTTCTCTTCAGTCCTTCAGCGAGAGAACAGACACCTTCATCTTGGAGATGGTTCTCCTCCAGGCTGGGAAGACGAAGAGAGAAGACTTGATGGTAACATTCATCACAGAAGGTGAGGTTACAACGATGAGCCATGTCCCCCATCCAGAAAGCCCAACGACCAAAGTCCACTTACAAATGAAGCCGGAACAGATAAGGCAGGGATCGAAGGGCTCCATTCCAGGGACATCTCGGGGAGAGAATTTCCCCAAATTCTCCACTACATAAGACATTCCCTCGTGTCCCAGTGACTCGACACTCACTTTCCCTTTCTTTCTTATTAATGGAAGCCTAATTTTGTTTGAGGCAGCATGTGCTTGGTCAAACAAACTACAACAACCACCACCCCGACATTTCCCGCTCTCCACTGCAGCCAGGGTTGGCCTAGAGACATCCACATGGCCATGAACACTAAGGGGAAGTTGACAGATGGGCCCCTGGGAATGTTCTGAGAAGCAGAGAGACCCAGCTGGCCTGTGCCTTTGCCCTCCCTGGATCTAAAGACTGAATCCTGGAATACACAGGAGTGTTGGAGGTGCTGCAGCCCTCTTGTGATCATGAGGCAACCAACCACAAGGGTGAAGCCACAGTCGGAGGATGTGATAGAACAGAGTCCAGACCCCGCTGGCCTTGTGACGCCACCATATCGGCCCTGTGCTGCCCACCTCCAGAGTGCTTGTATGTGGGAAAAGAAACCCTTTACTGGTTTAAGCCACTGCAGCTGGAGGTTTCCCTCACCTGCAGCCTACAGAAGTCGTACTGGTGCGCTCACAGCGAGGCCTCCTGTAACAAGGAACTCCATCCGAGAGGGGAGCCCAGTCAGCATATGCCGATCAGGACATGATGGGTCCATCGGCAGAGCCACTGAGCCCTGCCAACTGCCAAGGCCCGTCCACAACATCCACGTTGTGACAACGCTCAGAGGTTTCCGTCCCCTTCTGCTTCCTAGACAAACCAACATCTTATCTACCGAATATAATCTGGAACTGCCCAGCCCAGCCAGCGTGGCTCAGTGGTGGAGCGTCGACCCTGCACCAAGAGGTCGCAGGTTCAATTCCCGGTCAGGGCACATGCCCAGGTTGTGGGCCCGATCCCCAGTGGGGGGCATGCAGGAGGCGGCCAGTCGATGTTCTCTCTCATCAGTGTTTATCACTCTCTCTCCCTCCGCCTTCCTTTCTCTCTAAAATCAATCAAGGAAAAAAACGTGTTTTGTGGTTGGAAGAAACCCGACTTCGAGACTTACTGAACTTGCCTAAGATCACAGCCGACCTTGAAGCTCAGCCTGCTGGATGTCAGAGTCTGTGCTCTCAAGCACTGGGGCACGTGGAGGCGGCAAGCAAATCAACACGCCCATAAGCACGATGGGACAGAAACAGAGAGACCCGCGCCAGGCTCCCTAGGGGCTCCACCCGCCAGGACACAGAGGCAAACACACTCGCCCAGTCACTCGGTCACACACCTCCGTCTCAGCCACAGACGAGGCCAGGGAATGGACAGAGGCTGCCCTCTGCCCCCAGAGCAGGGACTCCCCCAAACTCACCAGAGTTCTTCCAGAGCCATGTTCTTTTCCAACATCAGTGCTAAGGCCTGAGCGCCCACACGGCCGATGTTGTTCCCCACCAGGCTGGATGGGACCGAGGAACAGGAACGTGTCAGAGCAGGGGTGGGGGGCTCAGAAGTGAGCGAAGCCACGCAGGGCAGATGCATGGCCCCACGTCCTAGTCCGCTCCCTTCAGACACCGATAATTAATTAGCTCTTTCCATCGAGCCCGAAGGCAGCCTTGGGGTCTTTCCCAGCACGGTGTCCTGGGCAGCACTATGAAAGGTTTAGAGTTGGTCCTTGAGATAAAATAAATTCGATCCAGCCCAACATCTTCAACTTACAGATAGGGAATCAAAACCCTTGAGAGGAGAAGGGACATCTCCAAAGTCACCCACAAAGTCAAGTGTCCTGACTCCAAATCCAATGGCCTTTCTTTCTCATCCCACTAACACAGGGCTACAAATGGAGTTCAAAGACCCTCCCTCCTCACGCTGGCTCCCTGGGACAACCGCAGGACAGACAGACGCTTACCTCAGCCACCGCAAGCTCTGGTGCTCCCCCAAGGCTTCCGCCAAGGCCTGGGCCCCCTTGTCACCCACCTGGTTGCCCCAGAACCTGAAACGGTCAACAGAGTCAACAGGTGGCGTCCACGCGAACCTGCTATGTGTCCAGCTGTGCTCCAGTAGGCCCCAGCCTCTCCACGGCCCCAGCCGGTGGGGCAGGACCCCAATCCCAGAGAGGGCTCGGTGGGGCTCCTAGCTCCCAGCAGAGGGGGCCGCCTCCCTCTTTCTGGAGGGATAGCCCAACCTCACTCAGCTTGTTCGGCTACATTACATCCGACTTACAGAACAGTAGAGGCCCACCCAATGGTTACCCACAGGGACGGGGAACTCACTCTCAGTGGAGATCCACGGTCATGACCTTTTTCTTTGACATTTAGGTCACAAGTCCTTAACTACCCTCTAGACTGCCCGGAACTAGTCTGTCTCTCCCTCGTTCTTTATCATATCTGGTTTCTTCATGGTGCCCGCCTCCTTGCCTTCGGGGCCATCAGACCCACTGTGATTTGGAAACACCCCTTTTTAAAAGCACAGCTCAGCCCTGGTGACTCAGCTGTTTGCCACCTGGGAAATTAGCCTGGACACACCTGTGCACAGGTGAGCGAAGACAGCTGAACTGGGACTGTCAGGACACTTCCATCCATTAGGTGACACTGAGCTCTGGCTCTGTGCCCACAGTGCCCTGAGTCCGGGGGTAGGACCCTGGAAGCAGCCAGATGTGCACCAGTGTGAGGCCAGTGAAAGGGATTATGACACCAACCAGCAGGCCACTGAGCAGCTGTTCTTTACAAACGAGGTCACGGGAGAGGAAAAGATGTCTGTGATACATTGTTGAGGGAAAAATGCAAGTGACGGAACAGTGTGCATCATAGGATGGCGTCTGGGGTTTTAGCGGAGCGCCTGGTCCCAACAGGTGCCTTCATCAATCCGCGTCGAAAGATAAACGCCCCAGATGTGCCAGATGTGACCTCAAATGGGAAAGAGCTCAGGGGGGCTGCGGCCAGCCTTGTTCTAGACAGAGTTACTGACGCAGCCCGGGAGAGGTGCTGGTGTCAGCCGCGGGCAGCTGCCTGTGACATGGGCTGGAGCACCTGGGCCCTCAGGTTATCCTGTCTTCCTACGGTCCTGGGTTCTGACATGCCCAGTTCTTTTCAGATGGACCCCAGTTCACGCCCGGGCAAGACGGAACAGGAGGGGCTGAGGGGACTGTGCCCAGCACACAGAAGGTCCACTCCGGGCCGTGGTCAGGGAACTGCCCCCCGCCTGGCCTGGCTCCCCTCCCCCACTCGCAGGCGGGCATGGCCTCCAGCCACACGCACTCGGCAGGACCTGGTCCCGTCTCCAGCCTCCCGCTTCTTTCTCTTGCCTGGGTCCTCAGCCGGGCTGCACCTCCTCTGGGAGCTTTGGAAAATCCTGATCCCTGGGCCCTGCCTCTGGGTCGTTCCCTGAATTCACCTGGGATGGGGCCCAGGCAATAGCTTCTCCGGAAGCTCCCCTGTGGTCCCCGGTGCAGACGGAGGTGAGAAGCACAGGACCAGAGGGCTTCCTGCCACCGTGTGGGCACCGCCTTCCCCCGGCCTGACACCCTGAACTTCCTGTTCACTGAGTGGAAAAAGTAAGCACCAGGCAGCCCACGGTCTCCCTGCCTCGCCTCCCCACCGGAGCCTGGCTGCCCATGGGGCCTCCCGGCTCAAGAATGTCACCTGCCCCAAACCCCTCCACGCGGCCCCAGGCCCCAGAATCCAACCTACCCCAGGAACTGCAGGGAGGTGTTGGCCCTGAGACCCTGGGCCAGCACCTGGGCTCCCACGGCGGTGATGTGGTTGTTCCCCAGCCTGGAAGAGAAGACAGAGGCAGCTGGAGAGTGTGGACCTGGGGACCAGCCAGGCCAAAAGCCTGAGTCTGCTGGGCAAAGTGCGGCCCGGACAGAGAAACCTGGACAAAATGTTGTGGGGACCTGTCGGCAGGAGGCAGGAGGCAGGAGGCAGGGGGTCTACCCAGCGGTACCTGCGGCTCTATTTTCCTCTCCTAGGTGGTGTCTTCACACATCAGGTGCACATCTGCTCCCTCCTTGGGAGGGGATGGACGTGGAGGCAAGCCAAGAACCTGCGTGGCGGCCCGAGCGCGTTCGCTCACTGGGTAAAGCGCTCAGCACAGAGTGTATGTGGGTCTTCACTCGCTGAATCATCGCAGCCGCCTGGGAGGTGGCTATTATTACTCTCTCCATTTGACAGGGGGGAAACCGAGGCACACAATGGGCTGACCCGAGGTCACAGAGCTAACGAGGCCTCAAACTGCGGGGGTCCTGGGTTCAAACCTGGTCAATCTGGCTCCAGGGCCCCAGGCTCTCAACTGCGATGTCCTATTAGCCAGACGCGGAGGCCTCCCCCTCCGGTGCAGCCCCCACTGGGACTGGGCAGCCCAGGCCTGGCCACAGCCGTAGCGACGGCCGCAGAAGAGAGTCCTCCGCGCAGGAGGGCACCTCTGGCATCGGCCTGCGCCCTGCCTGAGACCGCTACGCAGTCGGCAGTTTCAAGTGGCAGCGTCCTCCCCGAACCCAGCACCGTGTGTAGAGGGAATTGGTGGAGGCGATTCTTCTTCGTCTTCTTTCCCTTCCCGTCAGTCCAGGAGGGGAGAATATCCCAGGGGAAGAGAAGCCAGGCCACGTGGGCACCAGGGGAAGGGCAGTGTGAGCCAGGAGAGACCGGTCGAGGCCGGGAGGACAGGGGCCGCTGACATGCGGACCTCCCAGACAGACCGCAGTCAAACTGCGCCCACCAAGCAGTGGGAGGGCCTCTTGGGAGCCTTTTGGCCACGGGCAGCCCTATCTATGGTGGCAAGTGACTGCGGCGTGCCTCCTCCGAGCACATGCCAACGTACAGCAGGGAGTTCCGCCCCGAGAGAGCTTACGACACTCAGACACAGGGCGTTAAAGGTCAAGGGCAGGAAGCGCTCAGCACAGCAGGTCCAGGGTTTGCTGGGGAGGTCACAGCATTGGCACAACCCTGCCCCGGAGGAGACCCTGCCCCCGTATTCAGCCAAGAGATCGCGCACCCAGTGTGGGCCGAGCCAGGGCCCAACCCAGACCGTGCCGATGGAGCTGTGGGGAGAAAACAGCTTCAGGAACAGGGCAGCCCGAGGCTCACCTCAACGCCAGGAAGTTCTGCCTGCACTCCAGGAGCCTGGCCATGGACTGTGCACAGCCGTCTGTCAGCTTGTTGTTGAATAAACTGCAAAGTTCGGAGACAGCGACATGGAGACCAGGCACAGCAAACAGCAACCACCCAGCCCAGGGCAGCCCCTTTTGCAGGCCAATGGAGACCAGGCACAGCGGACAGCGACCACCCAGCCCAGCGCAGCCCCTTCTGCAGGCCAATGGAGACCAGGCACAGCGGACAGCGACCACCCAGCCCAGGGCAGCCCCTTCTGCAGGCCAGTGGAGACCAGGCACAGCGGACAGCGACCACCCAGCCCAGGGCAGCCCCTTCTGCAGGCCAGGGGAGACCAGGGAACAGCGACCACCCAGCCCAAGGCAGCCCCTTCTGCAGGCCAGTGGAGACCAGGCACAGCAGACAGCGACCACCCAGCCGAGGGCAGCCCCTTCTGCAGGCCAGTGGAGACCAGGCACAGCGGACAGCGACCACCCGGCCCAGCACAGCCCCTTCTGCAGGCCAGTGGAGACCAGGCACAGCGGACAGCGACCACCCAGCCCAGCGCAGCCCCTTCTGCAGGCCAGTGGAGACCAGGCACAGCGGACAGCGACCACCCAGCCCAGGGCAGCCCCTTCTGCAGGCCAGTGGAGACCAGGCACAGCGGACAGCGACCACCCAGCCCAGGGCAGCCCCTTCTGCAGGCCAGTGGAGACCAGGCACAGCGGACAGCGACCACCCAGCCCAGGGCAGCCCCTTCTGCAGGCCAGTGGAGACCAGGCACAGCGGACAGCGACCACCCAGCCCAGGGCCGCCCCTTCTGCAGGCCAGGGGAGACCAGGCATAGCGGACAGCGACCACCCAGCCCAGGGCAGCCCCTTCTGCAGGCCAGTGGAGACCAGGCACAGCGGACAGCGACCACCCAGCCCAGGGCAGCCCCTTCTGCAGGCCAGTGGAGACCAGGCATAGCGGACAGCGACCACCCAGCCCAGCGCAGCCCCTTCTGCAGGCCAATGGAGACCAGGCATAGCGGACAGCGACCACCCAGCCCAGGGCAGCCCCTTCTGCAGGCCAATGGAGACCAGGCATAGCGGACAGCGACCACCCAGCCCAGCGCAGCCCCTTCTGCAGGCCAGTGGAGACCAGGCACAGCGGACAGCGACCACCCAGCCCAGGGCAGCCCCTTCTGCAGGCCAGGGGAGACCAGGCACAGCGGACAGCGACCACCCAGCCCAGCGCAGCCCCTTCTGCAGGCCAGGGGAGACCAGGCACAGCGGACAGCGACCACCCAGCCCAGGGCAGCCCCTTCTGCAGGCCAGGGGAGACCAGGCACAGCGGACAGCGACCACCCAGCCCAGGGCAGCCCCTTCTGCAGGCCAATGGAGACCAGGCATAGCGGACAGCGACCACCCAGCCCAGGGCAGCCCCTTCTGCAGGCCAGGGGAGACCAGGCACAGCGGACAGCGACCACCCAGCCCAGGGCAGCCCCTTCTGCAGGCCAGGGGAGACCAGGCACAGCGGACAGCGACCACCCAGCCCAGGGCAGCCCCTTCTGCAGGCCAGGGGAGACCAGGGAACAGCGACCACCCAGCCCAGGGCAGCCCCTTCTGCAGGCCAGGGGAGACCAGGCACAGCGGACAGCGACCACCCAGCCCAGCGCAGCCCCTTCTGCAGGCCAGGAGTCGCCCTGCACCCTCCGGCCATGCGAACACCTGCCGGCCCATTGCTGCCCCTGCTGCTGCCCGGGCACGAGGCCCCAGTGCGCATGGCCCAGCCGACTTACGCCAGCTTCTGCAGCGCCTCACAGTGAAGGGCGTGTTCCACCAGCTTGCAGATGCCTCGGTCGGAGATATTATTATCTCGCAGGCTACAAAACACCAGATAACAACTTGAAAACAGCTCATGGAGGGGGGGGATAACAAAAGACACTTTTACTCATTTCTAGAGTGCCAGCATCTGTGCTTCTGGGAAACGCTGCAAAAATGGAGCACCCCAGAAAAGCAGGGGACGGCTCAGGAAATGAGGACCCAGACCTCCTGCTAAAGAACACTGGACTCCTTGGAAATCACGGACGGGGCCTGAGGCACCCTTTCCCGCTCTGGGAAAGGAACATGGTCATCGGAAGAGCCTCCTAGCAGGTGTCAAGGTGGGACGGAGCTGGTACGTGGCGAAGGTTCGGAGAAATGAGATAGGCTGCCCGGGGGCGGTGGTGGTTCCCAGCTGGGGGAGCAGGTGGTAGACCAGTCAGATGAGAGAGGCCAATGCTTTGGAGAACCAGCATGCAGGCTGCAGTTCCTGAGGCCTTGCTGTCCAGCCCTTCACCCCAACAACATCACTCCTGCAGGCCTGACACCTCTCTCGGTTCAGTGTTTCCAAAGCTCACCTTGTCACAGATCTGAAAGCGTCCCTAAAATACAGACGTTCCGGCCCACACCTGGAGCTGCCAATCAGTGTGTGCAGGGTGGGCCCTGGGATCTGTGCCTTTCACACTGTGTGTGTGATTTGCGTCTTCAGAGCAACTCGGGAGGCTCTGAGTTACAGGGGACAGCTCAGGCTCTGGGATCCCTCGGTGGACGTTCGATGCTGAGCCACTGCTCACTAGCTACTTGCTAAAAGGGGAGCCCTGGTGAGGATTTCAAGAGACAGTGCACATAGCCCTGCCAGCCCCTGGCCCACGGTCAAAGCTACCTGAAATCGTGCTGGCCCGTGTGTGGGGAGCGTCCGACACGCTGGCTCTGTCCTAGCACTTCCTTCCATGAGGAAGGCAGAGAGGAAACTGAGGCACAGGCAGGTGAAGGACCTGCCACACTGCCGGCACCTCGAGGGCTTGGACCTGGGTCTCGGCCCCAGAGCCCGCTCTTCCCCGGGACACTGTGCAGCCTCGCTCTGCTCTGGGAGGGACAGCCAGGGTGCGCAGACTGCAGGTCACCCCCACGGGTGGGCCGTGGGACCCACCCCGAGGACACAGGCAGCATTGTCTACATGGAAAGGGGATGGGACAGAGCGAGCCGGAGCGTGTCCACCTTGACAGGGGAAGTCATTTTGTGAAGCTTTGTTTCAGCCTCTCTCTTTCTCACTGTGGGTCATGGTCAGAAAACCTGAAAGCCACCTCCTAGGGTCAGAGCCAGGGTCCAAAGGAACCCACATGGGGACACTTCGTGTACAGGTTTCCCGAAGCAGAGGGTTTCAGTTGGCATGGAAACACTTGAGGTGGAAAAGGCACATGGCACTGAGAGCACTCTCTCTCGGTCCCCCACCCCGTCTCTCTCCCGGTCCCCCACCCCGTCTCTCTCTCTCGGCCCCCCACCCCGTCTCTCTCCCGGTCCCCCACCCCGTCTCTCTCCCGGTCCCCCACCCCGTCTCTCTCTCTCTCGGTCCCCCACCCCGTCTCTCTCTCGGTCCCCCACCCCGTCTCTCTCTCTCGGTCCCCCACCCCAGTCTCTCTCTCGGTCCCCCACCCCGTCTTGGGGGCTCTCTCTCTCGGTCCCCCACCCCATCTCTCTCTCTGTCCCCCACCCCGTCTCTCTCTCGGTCCCCCACCCCATCTCTCTCTCGGTCCCCCACCCCGTCTCTCTCTCTCGGTCCCCCACCCCATCTCTCTCTCTGTCCCCCACCCCGTCTCTCTCTCTCGGTCCCCCACCCCGTCTCTCTCTCTCGGTCCCCCACCCTGTCTCTCTCTCTCTCTAGGTCCCCACCCCGTCTCTCTCAGACTCTCACACACACAGGAAACGCCCACGCGGCAACCCTGGGGCTGTCCCCTCCCCCACAGTGCTCGCAGTTTCCGTGCTGAGTTAAGGGTAAGGGCAGTGGGACGCGGCCCAGGCTGTCATTGCTAACAGAACATCAAGCTGGTTCCCACTGACCAGCAGTGTCCACGGTGTGGCCTCTGGACCACTTGTACCAGCATCACTAGGAATGTTTCTTTAAAACACTGATTCCTGGGCCCCCACCAGACCTGGAGAATGGGAACCACCGGGGCGGGCCCAGGAATCTGCAATGCCACCACCCCTGCCCTGAGAGTCTGCGCTGTAGGACGAGGACCAGACCAGCCTCAGCTTCCTCTGAGACCAGAGTCAGGCGCCAGCCTCCCCTCGGCCCTTCTGGGCTCCGCGGGGCCCGTGGGCTCTCCTCGCTGAGGGGATGGCTCTGTGAGGATCCCAGGCCCGTGGGGCCTGGCCTCCTGGGGCTCAGTGGCCCCTCTGAACACTGTGTGTCTATAACCCAGAAAAATGCATGTTCTTATTTCGATCAGGTAACAGCTGCCACGGGCTGGCCTAGAAATTCCTGAGTGGAAAGTCGAGATGGCCCCTACCTGGGGAGGTACGAGGATGACACCGGCCACTTCCATACACCCGGCCGTATCCTCCCGCCGCTCTCTGCCGGCTCTCGGGCCTGGGGGCCGACTCCCAGGGGCGACACCAGCAGGCCCCTGACCTGGCTCCCTTCGGGGTTCAGGCATGAGTGGGGAGTGAGGTCCAGGGTCCCAGGTCCCACCTGCCAGGCCGCTGCAACCTCAGTTCCTCTCAGGCAGCCCTCCCATCCCCCCTCCCGGGTAATAACTCCTCCTCCTCTGCCCCTCAGGCCTATGGGGATACCCCCCCCACCCCACCCACCCTCTCCACTGTCACTAGCCCCAGGGCCCTGCTCTCCCCAACACCTGCCCACGCCTTTGAACGCTCTCCCTTTATCACACTCTCCTCCAATCACCCAGGGTAGGGGTGTCACCCCTTTCCTCCTGATCTATTCATATGTCTGATATGTATTAATTACAGGTAATATACATATTAACTCCAGATGGCATCTGTGGCATCATTACATCCTGTTTGTAAACGTAGGCCCTGTCCCTACGGAGGGCTGAAGGTGGCGCTATCTCTGGCAGCTGTCTGCGTGCTCACCGCACAGAGGGTCTGGCTGCTGCGGCCCAGAGGTGTCACCCTCGTCCACCCCAGGACCACCTGCCCCTTGCTGAGGGTCAAGCACAGGTGCCTGGGAGGCCGTGAGGAGATGTGAACATTACGTTACAACTTCTGCTTCTTCGAGGTTATAAATAGGGAGGGGGACATCCTCTTTCAGGGCTGGAAGGGAAGTTGGGGCGCCTTCAGTGTGCTGGCCGCCAGACCGGGGCACACCCACTGCGCTTGCCCGGCCCAAGACAGGGAGAGAGGCCCAGGGTGCTGGGGCAGCGCCCTTCCAAAGGGGAGCCTTGCCCTTCGGATAGCGTGGAGGCGGCACGGGAGACCCCGAAACCTCGCCCGGACCCAGCACTACCTACGGGATAAAAGCTCAGGTGAAACCCCGCAGCCGCTTTGTCTGTCTGGGGTCCCGCAGCTCCCGACTTGTTGGGAGGTTCCATTTTCTGATGGGCACAAATCCCCTTGGATTGAGGAGGTTCCTAACGCAGACACACAGGACACAAAACTTCGGGTGACTCCAAGGTCGCCAGGGAGCCTCCAAAGCCAATCCACAGACGGGCTGCCTCCCGGCCCTGCCATGTCCTACGTGACCCTGGGCGTCACGTCACGTCTCTGAGCCTCAGGTCTAGGACAGTGGGGGAAGTGTCCCTGCGGAAGCCAGGGTGGCCGTGGAGATGACAAGAATGTGGGGCAGGGTGTGGCACAGTGCCCGTCACACAGGATGTCCTGTGAATCACGGCTGTCACCATCATGCAGCTAGACTACGACCCAGGCCAGGCAGCGACGAGACGCACCAGGGAGACCACTTTGTAACTTACGTACTTGTCTAACCGCTATGCCTTACCACTGAAACAAATATAAAAAATAAAACAAACGAAGGCCAAACTGGGGGAGGGCCGGGCCGGGGCTGCACAGGACAGGTGGCAGGCTGGGCTGGGCCGGAACTCCTGGACCCCAGCAGGGGTTCCTGCAACTGCACCAGGAGGCTGGCAGCCCCGCCGCGCCCCGCAGCATCGCCGGCAACACTCACTAAAGAGCCTTGCAGACACGCAGGCAAGGCAGCAGCTGCTCCACACCGATGTCGCCCACGGAGTTGTGGTCCAGCTGCAAGGCCACGGGCCGCCGGAGATGTCGAAGCACGAAGGCCAGGGCGGCACACTCGGCAGGGCCCACGCTGCAGAAGGTCAGCTTGAGGTGCCCGACCTTGAGCCCGCGCACGGCCTCCCGCGCCAGCCGCTCCTCCCGCATCTCGTGCAGGCTCCGGATGAGCCAGACGAACCCCGGCATGGCGTGCATGCTTTTGGCCTCACCCGGCAGGGCTGGGGGGATGGAGTGGAAATGCCTCTGGAGGCTGCGGGCCAGACAGCAGCGGGCGCGGGCCTGGCGCCGCAGCAGGGCCTTCTCAGACGCCTGGCACTCGAGCAGCAGGCCCCGGTGCTCCCGGGACAGCAGCCCTGCCAGGAAGGCTGCCGTGATCTGCAGGTTGTGCGGCTCAGCCTCCTGCAGCAACGCCTCCAGGCTGCCCTCCTGGCACCGCAAGCCCGGCACGCACAGCGTGGGCAGCAGCCTGGCCAGCGGCGAGCTCCCTGTCCGCCGACAACTGAAGAGGTGCCTGAGCGAGGATGATGTCACCTCGGCGCTGAGTGCCAGGTATAAGGCAGCAAAAAAGCACTGGAAAGTGATGTGCAGGAATTCCAGGGGGGGCGTGCTCCCAGGCGCGGCCCTTTTGGCACGCACCAGGAAGCCTAGAGAAATGTCCTCCTCGTCGACGTGGGCTGCCTGGAGCTGCTTGGTGGAGAACACGTAGCAGCTCGTGCCCAGGCCCCAGAGAGCGAGGTGGCCGAGGTGCAGGAGGGTGGGGAGCCTGCCTCCCAGCAGGCTGGGTCCCGGGGCGTGGGGGGCTGAGTCTGGCCGGGAGGCACGCAGCAGGAAGTGCTGCAGGATCAGCAGGTACATGTCTGTGGTGGTCTTTGGGGGGCCCCCGCCCTGCAGCAACAGCTCCTGGTGGCATTTGGACACCATCCACGCGAAGACGGGGAGGTGGCACAGGCCGTGCAGGGCCGAGGTGGCCTTGAGCAGGCCGACGAGGCGGTCGGCCACGCCCGGCTCCCGGTGGCACTTGCGCAGGTAGCGCTCAATGCCGTCCTCCGAGAAGCCCCTGAGGTGCAGCTCGGAGCGCACGCACCGCCGGAGCAAGGCCGACACCGCGTCTGGGCGGCTGGTCAGCACCTTGCGGGCGTTCTTGAGCAGGTTGCCCTGCAGAAGGTTGAAGAGCAGGTTCTGGAGCGACGTGGGGTCGGTCGGAGAGCAGTGCCGCTCGCGCTCCGTGAACCTGAACCTGAACTCGTCGAAGCCGTCGAAGGTCAGGAGGACGCGGTCCGGGTGCTCGAGGAGGAACTGGAAGACCTCCTGCCGGCCGCGGTCAGGCCAGCAGCAGAGCTCAAAGAGCAGCGCCCGCACGGACAGGGGCCTGGCCACGCACTGCAGCTGCCGGCAGCTGAACGGGAAGACGAAGAGGAACTCCTGGAAGCCCCGGCCCGCAGCCCACAGCAGGTGCAGCTGCTGCAGGAGCGTGCTCTTGCCGCTGCCCGCCTCGCCCACCACCAGCACGGTGTCCGCGTCCTCGTTGTGGCCGCGGGCACTGAAGAGCTCCTCCAGGCCCAGGGTGGCAGGGCCTGGCTTCGAGGGCTCCGCCGTGCCCAGCTCCGTGCGGATCTCCAGAACATTCTCCGTGTACACGTCCTCCAGGCAAAGATTCTCTGCCCCGTCGTAGGTGCTCAGGAAGCGAGACTGAGCAGAGACCGTGGTCCTCAGCTTGGACATGTACTTCCTACACGCGGCGTCTGGAAGAAGGGGAAAGGCAAACGAGGTGGCACCGAGCGGAGAGAGGGCTGCGCTGAGACGTTCCAGCGGCGCGGGACAGTCAGCGGCTCTCACCCCCACGCCGTGGGCTTAGGACGGCCACGGAACCTTCCTCCCCCTCAGCCTCCTCCCGCGAGTCAAGTAAGATAAGTCATGTCAAGGGCTTCACTCAACGCCTGACACAAAAGAAGTGCTCAGAAGACCCCGCGTTCTCACTCTGGACGACATCAGGACGGTCTGCAGATGGGAAGGAGCCCGGGGAAGTCAGAAGACCTGCGTCCTGTGGCCCACGCGGCCTTGGGAAGTCCCTTCCCACTCAGCTTCAGCTGAATCTTTCTAGAGGGAAGCGCAAGACGCAAGGGCTGAGGAGCCCGCTTTCAAAGTCGGACTCGCCTGAGCCGGAAACCTCGAAACCTGGGGCCCCCATCCGCTGGGGCGCGCCCCTTTTCTGGCCCCTGCAGTCTCATCTGTAAAAATGGGGACAGTCCACCTCTTGAAAGATGGTTTCAGGAGGACACAAGATAAAAGAGAGTCTGGAAGAACACCTGCCACAAGGTAAACGTTCAGAAAAACAGCTTAGCACCATTGTTATTAGTGGACGTGGTAGGCACAGCCATGGCCTCACCAGAGATGGACACGCCCGAGTGCTCAGAACCTGGGACTACGTCACCTCACCTGAGAACGGGACCAGGCAGGTATGACTGAGACCTCAAGATGGGGAGACTGCCCTGGACTGTCGGGTGGGCCTAGCCCTCAGGCCACTGGGAGCCCGGGCCAAGCACTTGGACGAGATTTCCTGATCAAGCCCCTTCTGCATCCTCTGCACCCATCCTGCAGCCCCCTGTGTAGGTGCTGCTTCCCCTTATCATCCTAATACCTGAGCAAACCACCTCCTGGCCAGGGGATGGTCCCCTTTCAGGAAATGGGGAAGTGGTGGGACCTCAGAGCGTGGTTCACCCCATCACAGCCTCATTGTCCCCAACCAAGCTCTGGCCCCTTTGCTCTCAACCCAAAGGCTCACAGCACGCTCTCAGCACACAGAACTGGATTCAGTCGCACAGAGGAGATGCTCTGTGCCCGTTTCCTCTCTGTTCCCAGATGACCGAGGCCCTCAGTGCCCTCCGGATACACCAGGAGCAGTGAACAGAGTCCACAGAATATATTTGTTCCTTGTACCCTGACGTCCAATGCAAGTTTTCCATCCATTACCAATGACTGCAAAATTCTCCAGGAAAAACAAAACAAACAAAAACACCTCTCAATTTACAAACGTCAGTGGTCACCTTTAGGGTCGTCACCTCGGGGGCTCTCACCCCGCGATGCGGTGTTACAACTTGGCAAGAACAGCAAACGTTAGCCGGGGGCTCAGCGGGCATGGCTCGTGCCGTGCACCCACAGCTGTGCTCTGTTCCCGGGTGAGAGGGGTCACACCAGGTGCAAGCAGAGCCTTCCAGCGTCCCTCCCACAGGCATGCTCGCCGCTCAGAGGGCAGGGCCCAGGGTGACAAATCCATGTGCAAGCACCACGCAGAGACCGGAGCTCTCCGTGCCAATGACCTTCCCCATGGTGACGCGGGAACAAGACTCAGGGTACCGGGCTTTCTTCTTCTCTTTACATTTGACAATCTCTTCTCCCAAGAAAGAAGAAAGTGTGGGCGGAGACCGTCTAAAACCAGACCCAGCCTCCCCTGCCTCCTCACTGGACCTCCTGCCCCAGTGTTCACGTGTGGAAAGCAGAGAAAACAACACCTACTTCTCAGGGACGGAGATTGTAAGCAAAGCACTGGGCAGGATGCCTGGACGGGTCAGTGACCCTGTGCAGCGAGAGATAGCGCGTTATCTCCATCCATGTGGTTCTTGGGTTTCTGATACTGAGTAGCTGAATGACAGGGGTCAAGAGATTCCAGCCCTTTGTAAGGCATAGAAATGTCTAATCACTATGTTGTACACCTGAAACTCATATAATATTGTCTGTCAACTGTAATTGAAAAATAGATTTAAAAATAAAAGGGAGCCCTGGCCGGTTTGGCTCAGCGGTTACAACATTGGCCCGCAGACCAGAGAGTCCCGGGTTCGGTTCCCACTAAGGGCACGTACCTCGGTTGCAGATTGTCCCCGGCCCTGGTTGGGGTTGTGTGGGTGGCAGCCAGTCGATGTGTCTCTCAGATAGATGCTGCTCTCTCTCTCTCC